>NW_025421322.1:21622500-24122500 GCF_011764305.1 Mustela putorius furo | reverse complement strand
CTCAAATCAGAGGTGCATAGAAAACACTGACTTCAGTGCCTTCAGTGTATGGAGCAGGAAACGGAACCTCAGAGAAGTTAATTGGCTATAGGCTGATAAAATTTTTGGAAGAACTCCAGGATGTAGACACCCAAGTGCTTCTTTCATTATATTTTATATTTGGGCTGTACTTTAAAGAATAAGTTAATGGTGTTCCTATCTTAATTGAAGATAAAATGGTCTCCCTCATTCTATTTATCTTATTCCCCTTATTCTTTTTGGTGTTCTATGACCTTCAAGCTAGATACAAAATGCCATGTGTTGGTTAAGTGATCTTGAAAAACAAAGGAAAACTTGTTGGTAATGGACATCACAAAGTGCGTACACACACACACACACACACACACACACACATTTTTAGGTATACAACGTAGTGGTTCAACTCTTCCATACAACACCCAATGCTCATCACAAGTGCACTACTTCAACCCCATCCCCCTACCCACCTCCCTTCTGGTAACCATCAGTTCTCCATAGTTAAGAGTCTTTTTTGGTTTGCCTCTTTTTTTTTTTAAACCCTTGTTTTTCTTAAATTCCACATATGAGGGGGATCATATGGTATTTGTCTTTCTCTGACTTATTTCACTTAACATAGTACTCTCTAGCTCCATACATGTCATTGCAAATGGCAAGATTTCATTCTTTTTGATGGCTGAGTAATATTTCATTGTATGTATGTATATATACACATACAAATATATACATATATATTATTCATTCATCAATTGATAGACACTTGGGCTGCTTCAATAATTTGGCTATTGATGATAATGCTGCTATAAACATCAGGATGCATGTAGACCTTTGAATTGGTATTTTTATATTCTTTGGGTAAATACCTAGTGTGATTGATGGATCATAAGATAGTTCTATTAACTTTCTGAGAAACCTGTATACTGTTTTCCAGAGTGGCTACGCCAGTTGTCATTCCCACCTACAGTGCAACAGGGTTCCTTATTCTCCACATCCTTGCCAACACCTGTTGTTTCTCAGGTTGTTGAATTTAGCCATTCTGATAGGTGTGAGGTGATATCTCGTTGTAGCTTTTTTTTTTTTTAATAATTTTTTATTTTTTATAAACATATATTTTTATCCCCAGGGGTACAGGTCTGTGAATCACCAGGTTTACACACTTCACAGCACTCACCAAAGCACATACCCTCCCCAATGTCCATAATCCCACCCCCTTCTCCCAAACCCCCTCCCCCCAGCAACCCTCAGTTTGTTTTGTGAGATTAAGAGTCACTTAATCTTTGTCTCCCTCCCAATCCCATCTTCTTTCATTTATTCTTCTCGTACCCACTTAAGCCCCCATGTTGCATCACCACTTCCTCATATCAGGGAGATCATATGATAGTTGTCTTTCTCTGCTTGACTTATTTCGCTAAGCATGATACGCTCTGGTTCCATCCATGTTGTCGCAAATGGCAAGATTTCATTTCTTTTGATGGCTGCATAGTATTCCATTGTGTATATATACCACATCTTCTTGATCCATTCATCTGTTGATGGACATCTAGATTCTTTCCATAGTTTGGCTATTGTGGACATTGCTGCTATAAACATTCAAGTACACGTGCCCCTTTGGATCACTACGTTTGTATCTTTAGGGTAAATACCCAATAGTGCAATTGCTGGGTCATAGGGCAGTTCTATTTTCAACATTTTGAGGAACCTCCATGTTGTTTTCCAGAGAGGTTGCACCAGCTTGCATTCCCACCAACAGTGTAGGAGGGTTCCCCTTTCTCCGCATCCTCTCCAGCATCTGTCATTTCCTGACTTGTTGATTTTAGCCATTCTGACTGGTGTGAGGTGGTATCGTTGTAGCTTTGATGTGTAGTTCCCTAATCAGTGATGTTGAGTATCTTTTCATATGTCTGTTGGCTATCTGTATGTCTTCTTGGGAAAAATGTCTATTCATGTCTTCTACCTGTATTTTAGTTGGATTGTTGTTTGGGTCTTAAGTCTAAGTTCTCTGTGTATTTTTTAAATTTTATTTTTTCAGTGTTCCAAGATTTTGTTTATGCACCACACTCAGTGCTCCATGCAACACATGCTGTCCTTAATACCCACCACCAGGCTAACCCATCCCACCACCCCGCTCCCTTCCAAAACCCTCTTTGTTTCTCATAACCCACAGTCTCTCATGGTTCATCTCCCCCTCCCTGTTTTCCCCACTTCACTTTTCCTTTCCTTCTCCTAATGTTTTCCATTTATTCCTTATGCTCCACAAGTAAATGAAACCATATGATAATTGACTTTCTCTGCTTGACTTATTTCACTCAGCATAATCTCCTCCAGTCCCGTCATACTGATACAAAAGTTGGGTATTCATCCTTTCTGATGGAGGTGTAATATTCCATTGTATATATGGACCATATCTTCTTTGTCCATTTGTCTGTTGAAGGGCATCTTGGCTTTTTCTACAGTTTGGCGATTGTGGCCATTGCTGCTATGAACATTGGGGTACATATGGCCCTTCTTTTCACTACATCTGTATCTTTGGGGTAAATACCCAGTAGTGCAATTGCAGGGTCATAGGGTAGCTCTATTTTTAATTTCTTAAGGAATCTCCACACTGTTTTCCAAAGTGGCTGCACCAACTTGCATTCCCACCAACAGTGTAAGAGGGTTCCCCTTTCTCCACATCCTCTCCAACACTTGTTATTTCCTGTCCTGTTAATTTTGACCATTCTAACTGATGTAAGGTGGTATCTCAATGTGACTTGATTTGAATTTCCCTGATGACTAATAATGATGAACATTTTTTTCATATGTCTGTTAGCCATTTGTATGTCCTCTTTGGAAAAGCATCTGTTCATGTGTTCTGTGCATTTTTTGACATGATTATCTGTTTTTTGGGTGTTGAGTTTGAGGAGTTCTTTATAGATCTTGGGTGTCAGCCCTTTGCAGTGTCATTTGCAAATATCTTATCTATGTATTTTGGATATGAACCCTTTCTGAGATAAGTCATTTGTAAATATTTTTACCCATTCTGTAGGTTGTCTTGGTTTCATTAATTGTTTCCTTTGGTGTGCAGACGCTTTTTATTTTGATATATTCCCAAGTTTATTTTTGCTTTTGTTTCTCTTGCCTCAGAAGAGATATCTAGAAAGAAGCTGCTACAGCCAATGTCAAAGAGGTTACTACTTGTGTTCTCTAGGATTTTCATGGTTTCATGTCTCATATTTAGGTCTTTAATCCATTTTGAATTTATGTTCATGTAGGGTATAAGAAACTGATCCAGTTCCTTTCTTTCTTTCTTTCTTTTTTTTTGCCTTAGCTGTCCAGTTTTCCCAGGACCATTTCTTAAAGAGACTATCTTTTCCCAATGTATATTTTTGCCTCCTTTCCCAATGTATATTTTGTCATAGATTACTTGACCATATAAACATGGGTTTATTTCTGGCCTCTCTATTCTGTTCTTTTGAGTAACATGTCTGTTTTTATTCCACTGCCATACTGTTTTGATTACTACAGTTTTGTAGTATAACTTGAAGTCCAGAATTGTGATGCTTCTAGCTTTGTTTTTTCAGGGTTGCTTTGGCTATTTGGGGTCTTTTGTGGTTCCATAAAAATTTTAGGGTTGTATTTCTAGGTCTTTAAAAAATACTGTTGATATTTTGAATGGGATTGCTATAAATATGTAGATTCCTTTGAGTCTTGTGCTTCTAATGACAATCCCATTTTTGGCCAATATGCATTTGCTGTGTCTAAGCAACCTCACCTCACTTTCTCTGACCATTAAAGTAGTCAAACGATTTGTCTTCAACACAAAGGAAGAAGAGTTAATTTCTGTATCCAAGATCAAAACATTATTTGAAAAAAAACATAAAAAACCCCCACCGAACTTTGGCATTAGACTCCCTAGAACAGTTTTTTGATCTAGAACCCAAAGCTAAAAGTTCTTACCAGTTGAAGTTTAATGGCTGCTTTAAGAATTCTTTCGTAGGGGGACGCCTGGGTGGCTCAGTTGGTTAAGCAGCTGCCTTCGGCTCGGGTCATGATCCCAGCGTCCTGGGATCGAGTCCCACATCGGGCTCCTTGCTCAGCAGGGAGCCTGCTTCTCCCTCTGCCTCTGCCTGCCATTCTGTCTGCTGTGCTCGCTCTCTTCCCTCTCTCTCTCTCTGATAAATAAATAAATAATCTTAAAAAAAAAAAAAGAATTCTTTCGTAGGAATTTAAAATAATTTTCCTAACTAGATGATGTTTTTCAGCTTTTTACATTTTCTCCCCGAAGACAAATTCAGCTAAATTTAAGAAAGTTGTTGCAATGCTTATTAACAAAGTCTTCTTTCTCCTAATATTTGGTAGCCTGAATGTATTTTAGAAAGACCTGTTTGTTTTTTTTTTTTAAACTGGACTTTCCCTCCCCTTTTGTAATGTATGGGGTGACATATAGATCATCTCTTTAAAATTCCTTAACAATCCCAGAATTAAAATCTAACCTGGTCAGTGGAATTCCAGATAAAGAGTTATTTTGAATATTTGGACATGGTCAGATTGAACAATCCTATGGCAGCAATAGTTTGAAAGGAGAGATGGAATTAATTTTTGAGAAACTTGGCGTGAATATTGCTTTTTTCCAAGGCTAATAAGAATGCTTTCAGTAATGCCATCAATCCAGAAAATTAGGTCACAATTGTGTGCTAAGCCATTCTCTCTTGATATCTACTGACTATTGGTTTTAACAACCAATTTTTACTTATGTTTTTGTTTTCCAAGTAAACTTAATACTCTGGGGTCCTAGGGAGGTATATGAATGTATGAAATATCCCCTGACATCAGGGGACTGTAGGGAATAAAACTGTGTGTTGGGGAGCACCTGGTACCCATTTCCAGACAACTGTGTTATATAGGAATATAGGCCAGTGTAGCCAAAACATTTGATTCTTCAAGAGAAACAAAACATAGATTTTATGTGAAATATCCTAATTTCATTTATTTATTTATTTATTTATTTATTATATTAACATATAATGTATTATTTGCACCGGGGTACAGGTCTTTGAATCATCAGGCTTACACATTTCACAGTGATCACCATAGCACATACCCTTCCCAATGTCCATAACCCAGCCACTCTATCCCTATACCCCCAACTGCCCAACAACCCTCAGTTTGTTTCCTGAGATTAAGAGTCACTTATTGTTTGTCTCCCTCCTGATCCCATCTTGTTTCATTTTTAACCTTCCTATTGCCCATGACCCCCTGCGCTGCCTCTCAATTACTCATATCAGAGAGATCAGGTGATAATTTTCTATTTCTGATTGACTTATTTGCCTACCATAATACCCTCTAGTTCCATCCCCATCATTGTAAATAGCAAGAATTTGGTTTTTGATGGCTGCATAGTATTCCATTGTGTGTGTGTGTGTGTGTGTGTGTGTGTGTGTGTACCACTTCCTTTTTATCCATTCATCTGTTGATGGACATCTAGGCTCTTTCCTTAGTTTGGCTATTGTGGACATTGCTGTTATAAACATTCAAGTGCATGTGCCCCTTCAAGTCACTACTTTTGTATTTTTAGGGTAATTACTAGTAGTGTGATTCCTGGGTTGTAGGGTAGCTCTATTTTCAACTTTTTGAGGACCCTTCATACTGTTTTCCAGAGTGGCTACATCAGCTTGCATTCCCACCAATGGTGTAAGAGGGTTCCCCTTTCTCTGCATCCTTGACAAATGTGTTGTTTTCTGACTTGTTAATTTTAGCCATCCTTACTGCTGTGAGGTGGTATCTCACTGTGGTTTTGTTTTGTATATCCCTGATGCCGAGTGACGTGGAACACTTTTTCATGTGTCTGTCAGCCATCTGGATGTCATCTTTGCAGAAATATCTGTTCATGTCTTCTGCCCATTTCTTGATTGGATTATTTGTTCTTTGGGTGTTGAGTTTGATAAATTCTTTATAGATTTTAGATACTAGCCCTTTATCTGACATGTCATTTGTGAATATCTTCTCCCATTCTGTCAGTTGTCTTTTGGTTTTGTGGACTGTTTTCTTTGCTGGGCAAAAGCTTTTGATCATGATGAAGTCCCCACAGTTCATTTTGCCCTTGTTTTCCTTGCCTTTGGTGGTGTTTCTAGGAACTAGTTGCTGTGACTGAGGTCAAAGAGGTTGCTGCCTATATTCTCCTCAAGGATTTTGATGGATTCCTGTCTCACATTGAGGTCTTTCATCCATTTGGAGTCCGTTTTTGTGTGTGGTATAAGAAAATGGTCTAGTTTCATTCTTCTGCATGTGGCCATCCAATTTTCCCAACATCTTTTGTTGAAGAGATGGTATTTTTTTCCTTTGGACATTCTTTCTTGCTTTGTTAATGATTTGTTGACCGGAGAGTTGAGGGTCCATTTCTGGGCTCTCTATTCTGTTCCATTGATCTATGTATGTGTTTATGTGCCAGTACCATACTGTCTGGATGATGACACCTTTGTAACCTGGAATTATGATGCCACCAAACTTTGGCTTTCTTTTTCAACATTCCTCTGGCTATTTGGGGTCTTTTCTGGTTCCATATAAATTTTAGGATTATTTGTTCCATTTCTTTGAAAAAAATGGTATTTTGGAATTTTGATAGGGATTGCATTAAATTATAAATTTAACTAAATTATAAATTTATAGTTAAATTATAAATTTAACTAAATTATAAATTTTAGGATTATTTGTTCCATTTCTTTGAAAAAAATGGTATTTTGGTATTTTGATAGGGATTTCATTAACTGTGTAGATTGCTTTAGGTAGCATAGAAGTTTTCATAATATTTGTTCTTCTAACCTATGAGCATGGAACATTTTTCCATTTCTTTGTGTCTTCCTCAATTTATTTCATGAGTACTTCATAGTTTTCTGAGTACAGATTCTTTGGGTCTTTGGTTAGGTTTATTCCTAGGTATCTCATGGTTTGGGGTGCAATTGTAAATGGGATCAACTCCTTAATCTCTCTTTCTTCCGTCTTCCTGTTGGTGTATAGAAATGCAACTGATATCTGTGCATTGATTTTATATCCTGACACTATACTGAATTCCTGTATGAGTTCTAGCAGTTTTGGAGTGGAGTCTTTTGGGTTTTCCACATAAAGTATGATATCATTTGCAAAGAATGATAGTTTGACTTCTTTGCTAATTCGGTTGCTTTTTATTTCTTTTTGTTGTCAGATTACTGAGGCAAGGATTTCTAGTATTGTGTTGAATAACAGTGGTGACAGTGGACATCTCTGCCATGTTCCTGATCTAAGGGGAAAAGCTGTCAGTTTTTTCCCCATTGAGAATGATATTTGCTGTGGGTTTTTCATAGATGGCTTTGATGATATTGAGGTGTGTAACCTCTATCCCTGGACTGTGAAGGGTTTTGATCAAGAAAGTATGCTGTACTTTGTCAAATGTGTTCTCAGCATCTGTTGAGAGTATCATATAGCTCTTGTTTCTTTTACTAATGTATTGTATCACATTGATTGATTTGTGGATATTGAACCAAACTTGCAGCCCAGGAATAAATCCCACTTGGTCATGATGAATAATCTTTTAATGTCCTCTTGGATCCTACTGGCTAGTATTTTGGTAAGAATTTTTGCATCCGTGTTCATCGAGGATATTGGTCTATAATTCTCCTTTTTGATAGCATCTTTGTCTGGTTTTGGAGTCATGGTAACACTGGCTTCATAAAATGAGTTTGGAAGTTTTCCTTCCATTTCTATTTTTGGAACAGTTTCAGGAGAATAGGTATTAAATCTTCTTTAAATGTTTGGTAAAATTTCCCTGGGAAGCCGTCTGGCCCTGGGCTCTTGTTTGTTGGGAGATTTTGATGGCTGCTTCAATCTTCTTACTGGTTATGGGTCTGTTCAGGTTTTTTATTTCTTCATGGTTCAGTTTTGGTAGTTTCTATGTGTCTAGGAATGCATCCATTTCTTCCAGATTGTCAAATTTGGGAGCATATAGTTGCTTATAATATCTTCTTATAATTATTTGTATTTTTTTGATATTGGTTGTGATCTCTCCTCTTTCATTCATGATTTTACAAATTTGGGTCCTTTCTCTCTCTCTCTCTCTCTTTTTTTTTTTTTTTTGGATAAGTCTGGCCAGGGGTTTATCAATCTTATTAATTCTTTCAAAGAATCAGCTCCTACTTTCATTGATTTGTTCTACTGTTCTTTTGGTTTCTATTTCATTGATTTCTGCTCTGATCCCTGATTTCTCTTCTGCTGTTCTTTCTCGAGCTTCTTTAGGTGTAGGGTTAGGGTGTATATTTGAGACCTTTCTTGTTTCTTGAGAAAGGCTTGTATTGCTATATACATTGCTATATACTTTTCTCTCAGGACCGTCTTTGCTGTATCCCAGAGATTTTGAACAGCTGTGTTTTCATATTCTTTTGTTTCCATGACTTTTAAAAATTCTTTTTAAATTTCCTGGTTGACCTATTCATTCTCTAGTAGGATGCTCTTTAGCCTCCATATATTTGAGTTCTTTCCAACTTTCCTCTAATGGTTGAGTTTTAGTTTCAAAGCTTTGTGGTCTGAAAATATGCAGGGAATGGTCCCAATCTTTTGGTACCAGTTGAGACCTGATTTGTAACCCAGGATATGATCTATTCTGGAGAATGTTCCACGTGCACTAGAGAAGAATGTGTATTCTTTTGTTTTGGGATGGAATGTTCTAAATTTATCTGTGATGTCCATCTGGGTCCAGTGTATCATTTTAAACCTTTATTTCCTTGTTGATCTTCTGCTTAGATGATCTGTCCCATTTCAGCGAGGGGGTTGTTAAAATCCTCTATTATTGTATTACTATTGAGGTGTTTCTTTCATTTTGTTATTAATTGGTTTATATAATTGACTTCTCCCATATTAGGGGCATATATATTAAAATTGTTAGATTTTCTTGTTGGACAGACCTTGTAAGCATGATATAGTGTCCTTCCTCATCTCTTATTATGGTCCTTGGCTTAAAATCTAATTTATCTGATACAAGGATTGCTACCCCAGCTTTCTTTTGATGTTCATTAGCATGGTAAATTATTTTCCACCCCCTCACTTTAAATCTGAAAGTGTCTTTGGGTATAAAATGAGTTTCTTGTTGACAGCTTATTGATGGGTCTTATTTTTTTTTATCCATTCTAATACCCTGTGTCTTTTGATTGGGGCATTTGGCCTATTTACATTCAGGGTAATTATTGAAAGATATAGAATTAGTGCCATTGTATTGCCTGAAAGGTGTCTGTTACTATATATTTTCTCTGTTCCTTTCTGGTCTGTTACTTCTAGGCTCTCTCTGTTTAGTGGATCCCTTTTGGTATATCCCATAGGGCTGGTTTGGTGTTTGTAAATTCTTTTAGTTTTTCTTTGTCCTGGAAGCTTTTCATCTCTCCTATTTTCAATGACAGCCTAGCTGGATATAGTATTCTTCCCTGCATATTTTTTCATTTAGTGCTCTGAATATGTCATGCCATGCTGTCAGGTCTCTGTGGATAGGTCAGCTGCCAATCTCATATTTCTACCATTGTATGTTACAGACCTCTTGCCTTGAGCTACTTTCAGGATTTTCTCTTTATCACTAAGACTTGTAAGTTTTACTATTAGATAACAGGGTGTGGACCTATTTTTATTGACTTTTGAGGGGGGTTCTTTGTGCTTCCTGAATTTTGATGCTTATTCCTTTGGCCAAATTAGGGAAATTTTCTACTATAATTTGCTCCAATATGCTTTCTGCCCCCCTCTTTCTTCTTCCTTTGGGATCCCAATTATCCTAAGATTGCTTTGTCTTATGTTATCACTTACCTCTCGAATTTTTCCCTTATGGTCCAGTAGTTGTTTGTCTCTTTTTTGCTCAGCTTCTCTATTCTCCATGGTCTTCTTATCAATCATTCTCTTTTCTGCCCCATGTATGCTAGCAGTAAGAGCCTCCATTTTTTATTGCACTTCATTAATATCTTTTCTGATTTCAGTTTGGTTAGGTTTTAGTTCTTTTATTCTCCAGAAAGGAATTCTCTAATATCTTCCATGCCTTTTTCAAGCCCAGATAGCACCTTGATAATCATCATTCTGAACTCTAGTTCTGATGTATTACCAACTTCCATATTGATTAGGTCCCTAGCTGTAAGTACTGCTTCTTGTTCTTTCTTTCTTTCTTTCTTTCTTTCTTTTTTGTGGTGATTTTTTTCACCTTATCATTTTATGCAGTTAAGATAAATGGATGAGTACAAAATACTAAAAGTGTAGCTATGACCACAGAAAAATAACCCTGAAACCAGGGGGAGAAGAATGAAGGGGGAAAAAGGAAAAGGAAAAAAAATGTATTTGATTGGTGAATAGAACAGAGCCAAAAGGAAAAAAAAATGTATTTGATTGGTGAATAGAACAGAGCCACATTGATTTTGGATGTATTTTGATCTGTTAGAAGAAACTACCTACCAATATTTTAAAGAAAGAAAACTTATATATATACAAAAATAAGGGTAAACATGATGAAGGGATAGAATATGGAATATGGATGGAATATGACTTTGAAGATGAAAATTAATAAAGATTCTAAAAAAGGAATTGATTAGAAGTTGGTTGGAAAAAAAAGGAAAAAAAAGAGGAAAGAATGTGATCAGGTTAGATACCAGAGCAAAGCCATGTGCTAGATTTAAGATCTATTAGAAGAAATTTTATCCCCAAATTAAAAAAACAAAAACCATATGTATACAAAAAGTAAGGTTAAGTACAATGAAAGGATAAAATATGACTATAACAATGAAAATTAAAAATGTTTAAAAGGTATTGATATGATAAAATAATTTAAAAACATTAAAATAAGAAAGAGGAAAAATTTTAAAAAGAATAAGAAAAAAAATTAAAAAATGTAAGTTTGAAAGACTGAAGGATCATGGGAAAAAAGCCATGAATTCCATGTGTTGCTTTCCCCTAGCTCTGGGGTTTTTCAGTTCCCATTGATCAATGAACTTGGCTAGATGTTCTTGCTGATCTTTTGGGGGTGGGTACTGCTGCAGTGATTCTCAAATATCTTTGCCTGAAGTGGAATTTCACCACACTTGCCAGGGGCCAGGCTGAGTAATCTGTGTGGTTTTGGTCTCTGGAGCTTTTGTTCCCTGAATGCTTTGCATACTGCTCTGGGGGTTGGGAATGAAGATGGTGGCCTTCCAGTCTCCAGCTTATAGGACTTGAGAGCTCAGTGCCCCACTCCTTAGTGTGCCTCAGCGAAAAGCAGTCAATCCCTTCCTTCTCCTTTGTCTCTGGCCACCATCCATGTTCACCTGGCCTGTGATTGAACATTTCTATCTCTGGTGCAGAGCTCCATTTGGAGTCTCCAAACTCAGCAGATTCTTGCACCACACTCCTGCATTGCTCTTCCCAGAGGAGGAAGGTGAGTCTCCCTGGATCTGCTGCTTGTTGGTTCCCTGTCTGAAGAACAGTTTCCTGACTGTCACTTGGATCACAGTTTAAGGTAACTCTGAGCTGAGAGCCCACTTCTCTCTGTCTCTGTAGCCAGTTCCCTGCTCTGATACCTGGGAGCTCTGCCACACTCATGTACCCCTGGTCTTTCTGTGACCCCATGGGTCCTGAGACCACACTGTCTCCATGAAGGCTCCACCCCTCGCTTAGCCTCTGGAGCAACATCCCTTGTGGAGCAGGCTTCTAAACGTTCCAATTTTGTGCTCTGCTGATCTCTCACTGAGAGATCCAGCCCCTCCTCCTTGGTCTATCTTCCTGAATGTTGCCTTAGATTCACTTCTCTGCATGTCCTACCTTCTGGAAAGTGGTCAATTTTCTGTTGCTTGAATTGTTGCTCTTCTTCTCTTCTCCCTCCTATTGAGCTTGTAGCTGTTCAGAATGGTGTTTGATAACTATGTCTAGCTGAACTCTTGGGATCTGATGATATTTAGGTCTCCTACTCCTTTGCCATCTTGCTCCTCCTGAAATATCCTAATTTTTAATTGATTATAATTAATACAATAATATAATTTATAAGAAATATATGTTTCTCAGATGTATTTTGTCTTTACCCGTAGTTCCTGAGAATGCTTCAGAGCCACAGAGGTGAAATAAGTATCTTGTTTATCAATGAAGGTGACTTTTGGATCCTATCCCAGGGCAGTGGCTGGTTGCCAGGAGGACCAACCATGTGATTAGAAGGTTGGAACTTAACAGTCCTACCCTATGACCTTGGGCTGGAGTTGAATCAGGCAATGGCTTAGTCAATCATGACTATGCAATGAAACCTCCATTAAAAACTCAAAAGGACTGAATTTGGATAGCTTCTGGGTTCATGAGCCTGTGGAGATGTGGGCAAAGAGGTACACCTGGAGAGAACATTAGGCCCTTTCCCTATACCTCACCTTATATATCTCTTCATCTGGCTGCTGATTTGTCTCCTTTGTCACATCCTTTAACAAACCAGTAAATGTGTTTCCCTGTTCTCTGTGAGCCACTTTAGCAAATGAATTGAACCTAAGGAGGAGATCACTAGAAACTCCAATCTGTAGCTTGTTGGTCCGACACAGGTAACAATCTGGAGCTACAGACTGGTGTCTGACATGGGAGGTGGGTGCAGGGGGCAATCTTATAGGACTGAACCTATAACCTGTAGAATCTGATGCTATCCCTAGGTAGATGCTGTCAGAATTTAGTTGAATCCTCTGATACCAGCAGGGTGTCTGAGGATTGCTTGCTGTTAAGTGTTAGAGACCCTTTCCCATCATGTTGGGATTGGGTCCAGAAAGCTTAGATGTGTTGGTGTCAGTTAAGTGGGATTTACTAGAATGGATCTGGCTCATAGAAATATGTGGTATTTGAAGAGAAAGAATACTAAGCAAGGAACCTTTGACCCTTGGATGACTTCCTAGTCACTGATGGTATGAAACAATGGCTGCAGTGCTATCAGTTACTAAATGTGAATGTTACCAGTGGAATTTAGAAATTGTAGTAGAACAGACTCTGGAAGAGTTGGCTCATTGTATATATAAGGGAATGTGAAATAACAACTAGGGTAATAATATCTAATGCCCTGGTTACTGTCATTGAAATAGCCAAAATGAAAATAAGAGAATATTGGGTCAGGCCTTGATGCTGAACCAAGACCCAGTATCTGTGTTGATCTGTGCTTTTGCTGTTGGTTACAAAGCTGCCTAGAAAGGGCAAAACTATGCAGGGGCAATAGAAAGTACCTATAAGACCTCTGGTCACCAAGAAGGTAATTAATATAGAGTAAGGGCAAAATCTGGAAGCTACTGAAACCAGGGGATGTACAGTCATACCTCAGAGATACTGTGGGTTTTCCAGACCACCATGATAAACTGCGTCAAGTGAATTTTTTGGTTTCCCAGTGTACATAAGATTTGTTATACTCTATTGTACTCTATTAAGTGTAACAGCATTATTTTTAGAAAACAATGAACATGTCTTAACCAAAATATACTTTGTTAAAATGCTAATCATCTGAACTTTTAGCAAGTCATAATTATAGCTCACTATAACAAATAAAATAATGAAAAAGTTTGAAATGTTGTGAGAATTAAACATGATGCAGAGACATAGAATGAGAAAGGATGTTGGAAAAATTGTGCCAATAGACTCGCTTAATGTAGAATTGCCACAAACATTCAATTTTGTAAAAACAAACAAAAAACCCATGAAATATCTGAAGTGCAATAAAATGAGGTATGCCTGTAGCCTCATTTTGTGTATCAACATCATCACCTTTCCAAGGAAACTTGACTGAAATGAAATGGATTGAGAGAGTAACCAGTTTAGGGGATATGTCTTGGTTTTGGATGCTTCAGAGTAGAAGAGCAGGTTTGGGTTGATACAGGACCTGCAGATCACTATTTAACAGTTGCAGATGGTGATACATGATCCAGAAACATGGGAAATTACTCCTGAGGGAAGAGCTGGCCTGGTGGAGTGGAGTGGAGCCACTATAAAGTATATTTATCCTGAGATGGGCAGCTGCCCAATTTCCCCTATAAATGCCAAATGGAACATCACAGATAAATGGCTTTCTGATGATCAGGATATTTACCCCCTGAATATGCATGTTACCCAGGTTATGGTAAATGTTTTAATTAAGAAGGCCCCTATTATAGACACTTTGTGCAACTTTATGGTTACAGAACTGAAGAGTAGTTTCAGAAGCCTTATCAGGTTTGCTGTCTCAGCTTCCCTGTATTGGTCTTACTGATACTAAGAACATTAAAGTAATTAAGAAAGTGAGAAGAGACAAAGAGGAGAGCCAAGGGACTCAATCCAGTGGAGTGGAAATTTTTAACTAGTTATTGAAAAGTGGGATGTCTAAAAACAGACATTGATGGAGTTCAAACAAAGGTGTTGATGCAGTACTACCAGAGATTGGGTGGACCATTAGGACTCCCATTAAAGGCCCCTGAGCAAGTCTGCTCTATTAACCTCAATTTGGAGGAATTTAAAAAGCCAGAGTTCAAAGATTACAATGAGAAACTTGACCAGAAATTCCCTTGGACAATGCTTAGGAAGATTAACCAGGGTGAAGATTGATGTAGAGGCTAGGGTCTTCTGGTCCTACCCCCAACCAGGGATCCAAGGCCATATGCACACACCTGGGTAAAATGGCCTCAGGTAGGGGGAGGGAAGGGAAGGAAACTCGAGACTATTTGATAAAAGAGCCCAATGCACTATGGTTCTACAACCTGTTGAACTATTAGCACGGGCTAAGTTTAAATTGGAAGGATACAGAGATATGATGGTTGATGGAATAAGTTAAGTAAAAGTCTGGGTGAAAATTGGGGTTTTTGAACAGATTTTGTGTGATGTGGTCACATATTCTTTACCTGGATGTATTATTGGGAAGGATACTATGATGATGGATTGCTCCCCTACCTCATATTTTAAAACAAAAGGCATGTAAGCCTACCCTCATGCCAGTTTTAATCAGGCATGCTCCATGGGAATTACTAGAAATGCCCAAGCCAATGCAGGTGTTCAACTGAAAGCAATACAATACTTGGTAGATCAAAATACTGATGATCTGCTAGACAATGGAGTGCTGGTGCCAATGAATTTGCTATACTGTTACCCTGCAGGGACTGTGGAAAAGGCAGATGGCGCACAGAAACTAATAGTAGGCTAATCTAGTAGTACTGCCAGAGCTTCAGCAGTTCCAGATATGGTCTCCACCAAGCAGAAAACCTACCAGACTAAAGGAGGCTGGTACTCAGAAACAGACCTTACTCTGTCCCAGAAAATAGCCCACCAGTTTTTCCTTCTTGTGGGAAGGATCCCAGTTTATTTCTGTGCTGCCCTGTTTATTATCCTTTGGCTGGGGATCTGGACATGATGCACATCTCAAGTATAATGTGTTGTATTCATGCCATGATAAGATCAGAAACTGAAGAGCAAATTAAAACTGACTTGAATGTGACTCTGATATGCCTGACCTTCTGGGGCTAGTTAGCCCAGCAAAGGTCCAAAGATCTGTCCAAACGGTAAAATTCCCAGGAATAACTTAGGCAGGAGCCACCCAAGACATTTCAAAAATGACTGAAAAAACCTGCTGTCACTACCCACCCCTAAGTTCAAAGATGAAGTCCAGAATTTGGTGGTTTATCTGGATTTTGGAGAGCACATATTCCACATTTGGCAATATTAACTCCCAACTATAAAGCTACCTGAAAGCTATATTTAAGTGGCAACCTGCACAAAAGCAGGTCATGTCTGAATTACAAAAAGTGGTAGCTCTCTCAATGCTGTTGGGCCTTTATCACCCCCATAAGGTATGATTTTGGAAATGTCTGAGACCCATACTCATGCATACTGCGATATAAGTAGCAACTGTTGGAATTTTGAACCAGAAAATCTCCAGATGTTGCTGCCCAGTACATACCATCAGAATGATAATTATTAGCCTGCTGTTGGGCATTGAGACTGCTTTAGTGTCTGAAGGTCATAAAATGATTATGAAACCTTAGAGTTTCATCATGTCTTGGGTGATGTCAGAGAAACAGTCTAGTAAGGAAGACAGAGCCCAGAAGAGTGACATAATAAAACGGAAATTGTTCATACAGGAGAATACTACCAGGGGAAAGCAATGGGTCACCCCTTGTATCCATGAGCTGTATCACCCCTAGTATCCATGAACTTTAAAACCCTCTGAACCAACTGCTTTATGGATACTGAACAGTTCTCCACTGAAGAAAGACATGTTTGGTTTATGGATGGTTGTTCCAAGATGAATGGACAGTAACTTGTTTAGTAAGCTGCCATATTAAGTCCAGTGGATGCCAAGATTCTGAAGAAGGCAAGAATTAATTGGGTCAGTAGGCTGAATCACATGTCGTTTGCCTGGCAGTAATGGAGGAATTAAGCAGTGGTAAAAAGTCCCTATGCTTGTTTTTTTCTGGATCATGGGCTGTAGCCAATGGCTTGGCTATCACCAGTAGCCTGGATATCTGGTCAGGTAGATGAGCAGTGGAAGACTGGACTACAACAAGGTTGTCTTTGTGGAACATGGCCCTGTAGAAATCACTCTGTGAGTTTGAGGGGCACATTGAAGTAGGACATGTTGATGCGCATCAGAAGAACCCTCTGCATCCCACCCCCACACTTCCATGTTCAGAAGGTGATTAGAACCACCAAATGGACCTTCTGTTGCATTACCTTGAGTTGGCCATATGGGTCCATGAAATGAGTGGAGAGAGGGGACTGCAGCAGTACAGAGATAGGATGAATCTACACCTATTCCTCTTGTACCCCGTGAGGCACAAAACACCAACAAGAACTATGCTGTCAACAAGGGAGATGGGCTACTGGTGGCCATGTGGCAGATTTGCTGGTGGAAGGCCCTCAATATGGCTGGCAACTCTGGTGCCAATAGCCCCAGGGGGCACTCCAAATGGGTCCTGACAGGAATGGATGTTGCCCCTGGACCGAGTTTTGTGGTAGATACAACTGTTCAGGATGTTATAACATAGCAAGAACAGAAGACCTTGCACAGTCAACCATCCATTTCTTCAGACCAGGAACTCACTCTACAGCCTATATAATGTCTGACAATAGTCCGAGATCCTCCTCACAGTAACAGAAAATTGGAATGGGCAGTTGAAAGACTTACTGTCTAAAATGGGGGGAGATAAAAGCAGGAGGGGTGGTCTTACATGCCTTCAATGGTGTGTGCTCACACTCAACCTGAGGGGGGCTGAGGGAGGGTCCCCACTGTTTCTTCTACCTTTCTGGGGAATCTGGGAAAGAGGGGTGGGGAGGATAGTGGTACAACTATGTAATTCTTCCCACACATCGTAGTAACTGTTTTTCCTACCTCATGCAGTGGTCCCAGAGCCAGGTATGCAATTGTGGCTACCTGAAGCAGGGATGATTACTGAGCAAGCAACTATAATATCCCTAAGTCTTTCTCAGTATTCCTAAGAGTCTAATGGGGTGGGCTGTTTGCTCTTCTGGCAAAATTGTAACTGATGGTGAATGCTGCTGGGTTGTCTCCTGATTGGGACAATCCATTAGTTCTGTACCTGTGTAACCCCACCTTGTATGAGTGGGAGGGGACTGAGGGGGAGGTACTTGTTAGACTAGTATTACTGCCAGCAATCTAGATCAGCAGAGTGGCCAAACCTAATGTACCTTCCAAAGATGGAAGAGTCTGGGTAAAGATAATTGACAGATTGAGAGAAGGATAAATAGCTGAGGGTAAAGGGATATGGGTAATATGTGGGTTATGCAATGAGGGAAAAAAATCCAACATTTTTTATTGAGACTTCAAGAGATGCTGAAAATGAATAATGTTCTCTGTAGCATATCAGATGCCCGGAAGGGTGAAGCTGTATTTGCTGAGATCACCTCTGCTTTTGGAATCAGACAGGATTGAATGGAAACCTGCAAACCTGAGTGATGTTGTTCTGGGGGGCATTATCATCATCAGATATGTCAAGGAAATGGACCAAATGTCAATGATTCAATGGAACTCTAGTGGTGCCAGTATCTGTTGACTCCTTTTTTTCAGGATGTATATATCACTTGTGCCCTCACCAGAGGGGGCAGGTGGGACCTATGTAACAACACTCAGTGGTAACCAGTCTTAGTACAGACCTGTGAGATGAGGCAGGGTGGTGGTGACTGGCGTTGTTCTCAGCTGATTTGGAATCCAAAACTAACTGGATTAAGGACTCTTGTCCTTAATAATATATGGTATATGAGCAAGGACTGTTTTTTTTAAATATTTTTAAAAATTTATTTGATAGAGAGATGAAGAGCATAAGTAGGCAGAGCATCAGGCAGAGGCAGAGGGAGAAGCAGGCTCTCTGCTGAGCAGGGAGCCTGACACAGGGTTAGATCCCAGGATCCTGGGATCATGACCTGAGCTGAAGGCAGATGCTCAACAACTGAGCTACCCAGGTGCCCCACAAGGACTGCTTTTGTTGGACTGGCAAGGTGAACACCTCTGTAATATTTCTGGATTTGTTCTTTAATGAAACTGAGTTGTACCATGACCATTCTGTAATATATTATAATACTGGGAAGATTGGTAAAATTCAACTACTTCATGTAAATAAGACTTTTGGTAATATAGATGTTGATCAAATGTATTGGGAGATTGAACTAAAGTTGCCTCAAGATATAATAATGGAAGGTGACTGGCCTGAGGAGGAACTGGATCTAGCTAATCACCAGCTAATTTCTGTGCTAAATCCCTCTGCACAAATTTATCCTAAGATACAAATAGCAGTAGATGAGGGGGTGGGGAAAGAATAATCACACTAATAGAATATAAAAATGTAGGGGCACCTGGGTGGCTCAGTGGGTTAAAGCCTCTGCCTTCAGCTCCGGTCATAGTCTCAGGGTCCTGGTATTGAGCCCCGCATTGGGCTCTCGGCTCTGTGGGGAGCCTGCTTTCCTCTCTCTCTCTCTACCTACTTGTGATCTCTGTCTGTCAAATAAACAAATAAAATCTAAAAAAATTTTTTTTTTAATGTAATGGCTTTATAGGACAAATGAGCAGTTTTGGTAAATCTATCGCTACCCCACACTAGCTTCTCCAAGTGTTAGGTCTATTTGTGTTGGTACTATTCCCATACCTGTCCTAGAAAACTATACCAAGTAAAAGTGCTTTGACAGGTATCATTTTGCCACAAGGGATCCTTGTATGAAAATCAGGGGGTGGACTGAGCTATACAGTTGACCTTTGAACAGTGTGGTGGGTGAGGTCTTCCGGGGTGCTGTTAACAACCTGCATGGAACTTTTGACTCTTGAAAAACTGAACTAAGAGTCTACCATTGACTGGAGGCCTTACTCCTAATAGCCAACAGATATTTTATATATGTAACATATACTGTATTCTTACAATAAAGTAAGTTAGAGAAGAAATGTTAAGAGAATCATCAGGATGAGAAAAGAGAAATTTAAAGTTGTAAGGAAAATGCATTTATAGTAGTACTGTATTATAAAAACATGTATAAGAGGACTCACAGTTCAAACTTGTGCTCCAGGGTCAACTGTAATGATTTGTAAGAAATACATATTTGGTCATTCAGATGACCAAATTATATTTCTTAGATATATTTTGTCTTCATCCATAGCTCCTAAGAATGCTTCAGAGCCATAAATGTGGAATGGGGGTCTTGTTGTTAATGAGGGTGGGGTCCAAAAGTCACCTAAGGGTGGGGACTGATTGCTAAGAAGACTGACCTTTTGATTTGAGGGTTGAAACTTTCAGTCCCACACTGTGACCTCTGGGGAGGGGGGAGAAACTGGAGGTTGAATCAGGCAACAGCCAATGACTTAGTCAACCATGAATATGTAACGGAACCCTCATTAAAAACCAAAAAGGGCTGGATGTGGAGAGTTCCTGGGTTGGTGAGCATGTGGACATGCAGGGAGAGTGGCACACCTAGAAAGGACATGGAAGTTCCTAAGTCTTTCCCCCTACCTCACCTATTTTAACTATTCCCTGGCTGTTGATAAGTCTTTAATGATATTCTCTAACAAACAGGTAAATGTGTTTCCCTGTGTTCTGTGAGCCACACTACCAAAAGAATTGTTATTGGACTCTCCAGTCTATAGCTGGTTGGTCAGAAGCACAAGTTAGCAGCCTGAGGCTTATGACTGAGGCCTGAAGTGTGGGGTGGGGTTTGGGGCAGTCTTGTAGGACTGAGCCCTTGACTTGTGGAATCTGATGCTACCTCTGGGGGTGATAGTGTCAGAATTGAGTTGATTTCTCAAGTACCAGGAGAGCATTAGAGAATTGCTTGGTATTTTATATATTCTATCCTCTCCTCCCACCCCAGCCCAACACTGGAATTGGATCTAGGAACACCAGAAGAATTGGTGCCAGTGAAGTGAGAATGCTAAACCCTGGCTCATGGAAACACGTCTCCAAAGGCAAAGGGTGGGGTGGAGAGAGATGAGAAAGCTTTGACTCCTAGGTGGTAAGTCCTGGAAGAATTAGCCTTTTTTTTTCCCCCTCCTCTCCCATTATCAAGGAGAACAGTTACATTCTGCATCGGGATTCTCAGAGCGCTCATAAGTCCACATTGAGTTGTTCTAACTTACAAAAAAGAAACTGCAGAAAAAAAAAATAGTTAATGCCTGGCCCAAGGTGACACATCTATGATGAAAACAGAAAGCAGGATGAGAACCCAGGTGTTTATAACTCCCACCTTAAGTGGACCCTGTATGCAGATGCAGAAAATAGTCCTTAATCACAGTTTAAGATCTTATACTGAAATTTCATTCTTGTGCATTTGATGCCTCTGCTTTTGCATTGTATATAACTTGTGTTCTCTCCCCAAAAAACACAGAGTAATCTGGATGTATCAGGTTTGTCTGTTTCATTTACCTGGCTTTGAGGAGTAACCAGGCATTCCCATAGGAGAATGAAACGTCATCTGTCTAGTTATTTCTTTTTCTATGATATCAGGACATTTGTAGTTGGGAGGCTTTACTGAAGTCATTATGAGCAGATTATGAATATAACTGCAAAAAGAAATTGTTTTATTTTTGTCCTACACTCTCAGAACAACTGTAAAGGAAATCTCTGTCTAAGAGGCTTAATTGTACCAATGTGCGTTATGGTCAATTATGGGGATTCTTCCAGTGCTGTAGTTTGTGATAGTCTAGACCTTCTAACAGCTTCACTGTTAGCCACCTAAGCAAGAATCAATGGCTTTCTCTTAGTAGTTAGAAGGAAAATTGTATTTAACTAAAACCAAACTTTTTTAAGTAGAAAAGGTACTTCATTTCTATAAATGCTCTTAGTAAACAAGGATTTTATTTGTCATCTTAGCAATCAAGAAATCCCCCAAAATGAATGACAAGGTGACTTGAGGGTCTTTTGATTGAATCATATGATTTTCTGGTGTTATGACAAGTTTCTGGATTGTTTTGGTAAGCTTCACCGAGTGCTCAGCAAGATATTTGAGTATTACCAGTTTGATAGGCTGTGGTTTGCTTCCCAAAGGGACAGCTTTACCAGCAGCTAATATGGTTCTTGAAAACAATTAGTGGTGTCCTCAGCAGCACCTATGTGTTCCCTCCATCTGTTCTCCAAGTTTGTGCTTTTAAAGCCAGGCTATGTCTCAGGAACAAGAAAATAGGGCCATGGTGATGGTGTGGAGGTCAAAGCATAGCCTTTTCCCACAATTACGCATGAAAACACATGTTAAGCATTCTTTAATCACTTCACAACACATCTACTAGATGTGTAGACTAAGCAAAAAAAAGGGGGGGGGAGGATAAAACCTGCAGGAGAGAAGGAACAATTCATAATTCCTTACCCCCTTACCTTTTATTAGAGATTTGATTATCTTAAAGACAGAATATCTTAAGACCATTTATAATCCTAAAATTTGTCTGAAACCAGAAGAGACCCCGAATTGCTAAGGAAATGTTGAAAAAGAAGAACAAAACTAGGGCATCACGTTTCCCGATTTCAAGCTTTACTATAAATCTATGATCAGCAAGACCGAGTGGTACTGGCACAAAAACAGACACATAGGCGAAGGGAATGAGTAGAGAGTCCAGGTATGGACCCTCAACTCTATGGTCAAATAATCTTCGACAAAGCAGGAAAAAATATCCAGTGGAAAAAAGACAGTCTCTTCAATAAATGGTGCTGGGAAAATTGGACAGCTATAGAAGAATGAAACTTGACCATTCTCTCACACCATATACAAAGATAATGTGGAAATGGATGGAAGACCTCAACGTGAGGCAGAAATTTATCAAAATTCTAGAGAAGAACATAGGCAGTATCCTCTTTGACACTGGCCACAGCAACTTCTTTCAAGACCCGTCTTCAAAGGCAAAGGAAACAAAAAAAAAAATGAACTTTTAGGACTTCATCAAGATAAACAGCTTCGGCACAGCAAAGGAAACAGTCAACAAAATGAAGAGGCAACCCCCAAAGATACAGATGTAGTGAAAAGAAGGGCCATCTGTACCCCAATGTTCATAGCAGCAATGGCCACAATCGCCAAACTGTGGAAAGAACCAAGATTCCCTTCAGCAGATGAGTGGATAAAGAAAATGAGGTATATATACAATGGAATATTTTGCCTCCATCAGAAAGTATGAATACCCAACTTTTATATCAACGTGGATGAGACTGGAGGAGATTATGCTGAGCAAAGTAAGTCAAGCAGGGAAAGCCAATTATCATTTGGTTTCACTTACTTGTGGAGCATAAGGAATAACATGGAGGACATTGGGAGATGGAGAGGAGAAAGGAGTTGGGGGAAATTGGAGGGGGAAACAAACCATGAGACACTGTGGACTCTGAGAAAGAAACTGAGGGCTTTGGAAGGGAGGGGGTTAGGGAGGTGGGTGAGCCTGGTGGTAGGTATTAAGGAGGACATGTATTGTGTGGAGCACTCGGTGTGGTGCACAAACAATGAATCTGGAACACTGAAAAAAATTACCAAAAAAAGGGGGGTATGTATTGCATGGAGCACTCGGTGTGGTGCATAAACAATGAATCTTGGAACACTGGAAAAAATAAAATTAAGATGTTAAAAAAGAAAACCATTAACAGACTTGTCAATCTTCAGCTCAGTGATTCTTCAGTGTTCAAACACAAAAGCATCATATAGGGTTGTGTGCCCAATCCCATCTTGATTCTGATGCTGTTTGGCCTATCTGGGTATGGTTGTGTTTACTCTGTTGCTCCCCTTCACCAATTTAAACATGGGGAAACAGAGAATCAGGGATTTTAAGAGACTGGGATTAGGCTACACACTAGGTTTTACAACAGATCATTTTCTGAATTGAACTCAATATTCATTATATGTGTGTATATGTGCTATTTATCTGAACTTCTATTTTTTATTTTTCCTATTAGAGTAGATGGCAAATTCTTCTGGATTATTTTCTTAAGCTTGTGGTATTCTAAAACTGATCTCTGCCCTTTGCCTTATGTTCAAACATTTTGACCATTTAATGATACATTTGGATAGGAGCATTAAAAAAAATGGAATATAGTAATAACCTTGCACAAACCAACAATGACTAGATTTATTCATTTGAGGTGGTAGTTGCAACATTCCACAGG
This sequence comes from Mustela putorius furo, assembly GCF_011764305.1. Lineage (NCBI taxonomy): Eukaryota > Metazoa > Chordata > Mammalia > Carnivora > Mustelidae > Mustela > Mustela putorius. The sequence goes on along the minus strand of NW_025421322.1, from coordinate 24,098,945 downwards.
CCCCGAGAAGGATGAAATGTTCCTAGAATTCTGGAAAGAGAGCTGTAATACGAGTAGGAATATGGACGTGAGTTTTTGTCTCCTGACTCCAGGATCATTGCTCTCTGCACACCATTCTGTTTCTTCTTACTTAGTGATCATCCTGAGGTTTCTGGCATGATCCTTATCACAGGATAATTTCAGAGCCTAACTCTTTATTGAAAGCATGATGCTGTCCCTTCTGCATCATTTGTTTCTACCGGAAAGCCTCAGATCTGTAGGAGTCAAATTAGGCAGCATCCCGGTCTTCTCATTGAATGGAGTTTGACTTTGCCACCTGACTCCTCTGGCATTTTTCACATTTTTTAAAATTTTCTTAATTGAAATATTGTTAACATACAATGTTATGTTAGTTACAGTGTAGCGACTTAACAATTACGTATGTTATGCAATGCTCATTACGGTAAGTGTAGTTACTATTTGTCACCATACAGGATATTACAATATTGGCAGTGTTTCCTATTGGTATACTTTTCATCCCTGTGACTTATTTATGTGACTTCACATAAATTATTATGTGACTTCATCCCTATGACTTATTTATAACTGGAAGTTTGAACCTTCTATTTTTCTCATCCCTCCATCCCCTCCCCTTTGGCAACCATCAGTTTGTATTTATAGGTTCATTTCTATTCATTTGTTTTGTATTCTTAGATTTTATATGTAAGGAAAACATAGGATAGTTGTCTTTCTGTCTGACTTGTTTCACTTAGCATAATACCCAATACACCATCCACATTGTTGCAAATGGCAAGGTTTTTTTTTTTTATTTTAAATGGATGAATAACTTTGTGTATACATACACACAATGCACAGTGCAAAGTTATCTTCTTTATCCATTCAATTAACAATGGATACTTGTGCTGCTCCCATATCTCGGCTATTGTAAATAATGTTGCCCTAAACATAGGGGTGTATATATCTTTTCAAATTAGTGTTGTTGTTGTGTTTTGGTAAATACCCAACAGTGGAATTAATGGACTATATGGTATTTCAGTTTTTACTTTTTTGGGAGCCTCTGTACTGTTTTCCAATTGATGGTTGCACCATTTTATATTCTCAACAGAGCACAAGGGATCTCCTTTCTCCACATCCTTGCCAACACTTGTTATTCTTGTCTTTGTGATACCAGCCATCATCATGAGTGATATCTCATTATGGTATTAACTTGCATTTTCCTAGTGATTATTGATTTTGAGCATCTTGTCACGAATCTGGTTATCTGTATGGCTTTAGAAAAAATGTCTATTCAGGTTCTCTGCCGTAATAATTGGAAAAAAATAATTTTTTTGAGGGTGGTGTTGAGTTGCAAGAGTTTCTCTTATAGCTTGGATATTAACCCCTTACCAGATAATGTCATTTGTAAATATCTTATTCAATAGGTTGCTTTGTCATTTTGTTGATGGTTTCTTTTACTGTGTTAGCTTTTAAATTCGCTCTAGTCCCAATAGTTTATTTTTCCTGTTCTCCTTGCTCAAGGAGACCTATCCAGAAAGACGTTATTAAGGCTGATGTTCAAGAGATTATTTCCTGTGTTTTCTTTTAGGAGTTTTTTGGTTTCAGATCTTACATTTAAGCCTTAATCCATTTTGAACTTACTTTTGTGCCTGGCATAAGAAATTAGACTGGTTTCATTCTTCTGCATGTAGCTGTCCAGTTTTCCCAACACCAGTCTTTGAAGAGAGAGTCTTTTCCTCATTGTATTTTCTTGCCTTCTTTGCCATAGATAAATCATATAAGCATGGATTTATTTCTAGGCTCTATCCTGATCCATTGATCTATGTCTCTGTTTTTGTATTGTTTTGATTACTATAGCTTTATAGTATATCTTAAGCTCCAGCTTTATTTTTAAGATTGCTTTGTTATTTGGGGTCTTCTGTGTTTCCATACAAATTTTAAGATTATTCTAGTTCTGTGAAAAAAGCTATTGGTATTTTGATAGGGATTGCATTGAATCTGTGGGATTGTTTTGGTAGTATGGACATTTTAACATTATTCTTCCAACCTATAACCATAGTATATTTTTCCATTTGTGTCATTTTCAATTTCTTTTATCAATCTTTTTATAGTTTTGAGAGTACAGGTCTTTTATGTCCTTGGTTAAGTGTATTCCTATATATTTTTTTGATGCAATTGCAAATGAGATTATGTCCCAAATTTCTTTTTCTAGTGCTTTATTATTATATAAAAATGCAACAGATTTCTGCATATTTTGTATCCTGTGATTTTTTGCTAAACTCATTTATTCTAATAGTTTTGGTGGAGTCTTCAGTGTTTTCTATATAAATCCCATGTTATAGTTTTACTTCTTTTTTACCAATTTCTATGCTTTCTATTTCTTGTCTGACTGCTGCAGCTAAGACTTCCAGTATTATGTTGAAAATGGCAAGAGTGGACATCCTTATCTTGTTTTTAATTTTAGAGGAAAAGGTTTTAGTTATTCCCCATAGAAAATTATGTTAGCTCTTTGTCATATATAGCCTTAATCAGACTGAGATCTGTTCCGTTTCAAGGCACTTTTTGAGAGCCATAATGATTATTATTTGTTTAAAGGGATGTTTCCATATTTGTCTTATTTCCTGTGCTTAAAATGTGCCAAACCTTCCTTAGATCTAGGAAAGTCAATCTAGAGTCAATCTAGGAAAACCACATAATCTTCATGCTGCTTTCTAGATACTTTAAGTAAACAATTAAAACATATAGGTCTTCCTCCTAAGTTTTTATGCATCTGCATCAAAGGACAATGGCATGCTAATAATGCGTTTTATGCCACTTTCAACTTCTGAATCTAAGTGCTGTGATTAATATCCAGTTCAGTCATTTATCTTTGTTTACTTTTTCTCTAGCACCTGAAAGTCTTAATTTTTTTCACCAGTTTTTTTTTTAAAGATTTTATTTATTTATTTGAGAGAGAAAGAGCATGAGAGGGGAGAAGGTCAGAGGGAGAAGCACACTCCCCATCTGGGAGCCCGATGTGGAACTCGATCCTGGGACTCCAGGATCATGATCTGAGCTGAAGGCAGCCACTTAACCAACTGAGCCACCCAGGTGCCCTCATCAGTTTTTTTTTTTTTTTTTTAAAGATTTATTTCAGAGAGAGAGAGAGCGCACAAGCAGTGGGGAAGGGCAGAGGGAGATGGAGACAAGGAGATTCCCTGCTGTGCAGGGAGCCTAAGGAGGTGGTTAATTTCAGGACCCTGAGATCATGACCCAGCTGAAATCAAGAGTCAGAGCCTTAACCAACTGAGCCACCTAGGTGCCGCTTCTCCATTTTTCTGGTTTGTATTTTTGTTCAAGGATATATAGGCCTTGTTTTCCTAATTTGGTTGATCTCTATATCCTTTCCCTTACATAGTTCAGGAAATTTTAATTTCTCAGATGACATTTTTGATGTATATAACTCTTTTTAGATGGACAAGATGGTTAAACAGTTAAATAACCTTCCTTTTGATTTTTGAAGGTGAAACCAGGCATGGCTGTGGTAAAGGTGAAATCAGGCAATTGTGGTCTAGCTCTTGACCCAATCTCTTTCTACCCTTGGGAATAAAGATGACATTTTCAACATTTCTTGCAGTTAATGTGGCCATATTACTGAGTTGTAACCATTGAAGTGTGGGTGGAAGTCCTGTACATCCCTTCCAGGCAAGGGTATCAAAATCATCCACACTCCATTAATTCCACAAACATATATTGAGTGCCTGCCATGGTCAAGGCATTTGACCACAAGAACTTGTGATTGTGTTGACAGAAGGATGACCACAGACAGGGTTAAAGATTATGAAATTTCTTTAATGGCAAAGAATATGGAAACTTATTTGTAACATTCTCCACTTCGCCGAGAGATGTTGATGAATTCATAATATATCCTTTATATTTTGAGATATAATGAACAAATAACTTCATGTAAGTTCAAGCTACATATTATTCACTTGATAACATTTATATGTTGCAGTATGGTTACCATTGTACTGTTAGTTAATATGTGTTATGTCACATAATTATTATTTTCTGTGATGAGAACATTCAAGATCTAGTCTCTTAGTAACTCTGAAGTATATAATACAGTACTGTTGACTATAATAATTATAATACATTATCAATTGCTATACACCGTAAGGTAGATCTCCAGAATATATTCATTTATAGTTAAAATTTTGTACTTGTTGTTGGTCCTTTGACCAAGATGAAACTGATTTAGGAAGACTCATAACTAAGTCTTGAGAGGAGGTAAGAGAGGTAATCTCAAAGACTTAAAAAGGATCCTGCCTTTTTTTCTTTCTTTTCTTTTCCCTTTGCTGTAATGGGGGTAGTGTCAAAGTGGGATGACTCAAATCATAGCAACAATAAAAACAGTGGGTGGTCTCACTGAAGAGCAGAGTGGCTGGTATGCCCTGATAACACCATTGCATCAGGGGATGTGAGGCTCTGTGGGGATGTTGGGTAAGGAGTTGGTAGTGATTAAAAACATACTGTCAATGTATTGGCAATTAGAAAATATTTGGCAATTGTTTTAAGGTTATCTTTTTCTTGTTTAGACTACATCCTTGGCAGTTTTGCATCCTCAGGGGTCACAATGCAGACCAGAGAATCCTGCTCCTTTCCCTATTGTAGGCTTCTTTGCTTCTTGCTCTGTGTGTGCCATATATTTCTTCCATGAAAGGTGTTTTACTGTGTCTGTTGGAATTTTTCTGTCAAACACCATCACCCTTGTGACCATTCTGGAACAATGGTGAATGAAACACAGGACCTATTTTTTATTTGCTTGTAGGTTATTTAAATAGGCATACAAATGAATAAGGAAACAGCCTAATAAAGCCACAAAAAAAAAAAAAACCTGTGGAAAAATCTAAGAAGGAAATTAGAAGGTGGGTAGTGCCATTGTTGGCCCATTGTGTACCTTCATGACAATTAGAATGGCATTTTCTCTGAGCGTAGAACACAGAGCTTGGCAAGCAAACAGAGTTGGATTCAACTCCTGCTGGACTCCGGCCCCTGGTTGGATGCCTTTTTGTAGGATACAATTTGCACAAATGTACATGGCGGCCTCCACCCTTTGGAGGTAGAAGATGCAGCTTAAGGGATGGGAATGTGCTCATTTTGTAAAACTGGTGAGGGAGGTTGGAGACCTTTTAGAAAGCATGACCAACACTTGTAAAACCTCTAAGATGAAGAGCTCTGCATGTTCGGTAAAGCAGAAATCAATAAACAGAGGCCAGTGAGGGCAGAGGTAGCAAGTTGAATGTGTGGAGATGGAGATATCTAAAAGGTTCGGGCCATGCAGGGTTTATAAGGCAAGTAAAGAATTTGGATCTCATTCTGAGTTCAGCAGTGGTTGGAGAGTTTTAAGAAGTAGAGCAACATACTACGAGGGTTATCCTGGCTTCTGTGTATAGAATGGAGGCTAGTGGAAGAGTCCAGACAAAAGAAGGTAGCTCGAACTGGGTAGAAATGGAGCTGGAGGGATGGGACAGGCTGCAGCTACACATGCATACAGGGTGGGCAGAACATCTTTGCTCAAGCACCCATTGTGATGAGGTCACGAGTTCCCCTGTGGAACTCTTATATCCTGAGTAGAGCAGAGTGCAGTCCTTGAGAAGATCAACTGTCTACCTTTGTTCATGGTTTTATCCCAGGGCCTCATATAGGCACTTCTCAGTTCTTCCTGGCAATGAGTAGATAAATAATATAGATGAGTGCTAAGCATTCTAACTACTATTTTCACACACCTCTTCAGGAGTAAATTAGGCAGTACCGTTACTTTCCCATTTTACAGATGAAGAAACAGACTCAGGTTGAACTTCTCTAAGGTCAAAGAGTTAGTAAATGCTGAAAAAGATTTCAAACTCAGGTCTGTATACTCCTGTCACACACTCTTAACCATCATGCCATACTTTAGTTGACACGTAGGACAGCCTCAGCTGCTCATCTCATTAAACTGCCATAATGTGTTAGTACTTAAGGCTTTCCAAATGATAAGAATAAAGTAATTAGTAAAATGCTTACAGAACTGTTCATTGTTGCTCTGTGTAGGTATTGTCTGAATCAGATGGAATATGAGGGATGGGTTTTAGCCTTCCCACTTCTACTGTACAATCTGTGTTTAGAAATCTAACTTATCTGAGCCACATTTTCTCAGCTATAGATTTAGTGATTGGACTGATCACCATGATCCTTTCTAGGTCTAAGATTCTATCTAATCTGTAATGTTCTCTTGGAGTCATGAGATGGGGGCCAATTGGAGGCTACAGTGCATATGGCCATGTGGCCTCTATAGTTCACAACTCCAGGAGCATTCCGGTTACCATGTCCACATCACGCTCTGGAGTTGTGCCTCTGATAGCGCTGCTCTCTTCTTAGATATAGATATTTGGAGAATGATTTTGGGGGGTAACCTAGTATGGCTTTCAAAGGGATATAACAGACTAGGCTAAGAGTTATTTGAAATGAGTGGGTTTCTATGACCCAGAAATTGGAGTATTTATCTCAGAGATGCAGATATAGTGAAAAGAAGGGCCACATGCATCCCAATGTTCATAGCAGCAATGTCCACAATAGCCAAACTGTGGAAAGAACTTAGATGCCCTTCAACAGATGAATGGATAAAGAAGATGTGGCCCATATATACAATGGAATATTAGTCAGCCATCAGAAAGGATGAACACCCAACTTTTACATCAACATGGATGGGACTGGAGGAGATTATGTATGCTGAGTGAAGTAAGTCAAGCAGATAAAGGCAATTATTATATGATTTCATGTACTTGTGGAACATAAGGAGTAATATGAAGAACATTAAGAGAAGGAAAGGAAAAGTGAATTGGGGAAAACTGGTGAGGGGTGGAGAGCGAACCATGAAAGACTGTGGACTCCAGGAAACAAACTGAGGGTTCTAGAGAGGAAGAGGGTGGGGGAAATGGGTGAGCCTGGTGGTGGGTATTAAGGAGGACATGTATTGCATGGAGCACTGGGCGTTGTACATAAACAATGAATCTTGGAATACTGCATAAAAAAACTAATGGTGTATTTTATGGTGACTAACATAACACAATAAAATAATAAAGAGAGAAAAAAAGAAATGAGTTGGTTGAAAGGGCATGGTACCATTGTGAAACCCTGGTCTTGACTACTTAGGACTATATTCTAAATGTGGAAAGGGAAGTTTGTAAAGAAAGACTTCACAGAGCTCCATTTCTGTTATGTCCCCCATAAGATATAGGGGGCTGCCTAGGACTGATTCTCTTAGTGTAGGCATCTCTGGAATGCTGAGAATAGCCCTGGGAATTAAAGATAGTTATTTTTTTTTAAAGATTTTATTTGACAGGGGAGGGAGGAGAAGGGGAGAGAGAGAATGAATGAGCAAAAGCACAAGCAGTGGGAGCAGCAGAGAGCCCCATGTGGGACTCTATCCCAGGACCCTGGAATCATGATATGAGCCGAAGGCAGACGCCTAACTGACTGAGCCACCCAGGTACCCCTAAAGATAACTACTTTTAATCTAATGGTTTAAGACAACTCACCCACCAATGTGCCAGTTGATTAGCCAACTGACCCGCTAACCAATGAATAAAATAAACTAAACATCTGACTTAAATACTGAACTGATGTTTTTCCATTCAAGAAACCACTGAACACATTTATGCTGGAACCTGATCTAGTGTTCTCATAATTACTGTACTAAACCAGAATCAAATTGAAAATTTTTTTCCTCCTAACCAATGTGTTATTCAAAAATTCAAACTATTCTGATTTCAAAACTGTTGTATTATAATTTTCTCTTTTTTCATTCTTTCCCTACCCCAACAACCCACTCCTGGATAGAAATATTGATATATAAATGCCACTGGGATATGTAGGATATTGAAAAGAGCAGAATTTAGAGGATTTGGGTTTAAGTATCTTTCTGCTACTTGTTACATGTGTAATCTTGGTTATGTAACAACCTGTTTTCTTTATTTGTATCCTGAGAATAATCTTGTATTCTGACAATACATGTGAAAGTACTTGGTGGGTACCTGGTACATAATAAACAATAACAAATGTTTCTTAAATTGTAATTCAGTTAAATGAAATAATAATATTAGGCAAGATTTGGAGGTGACATAAGGATGCCCTGAAGGGTTTTCTTTTTGCCTTGTGCCTGCTCAGTGGGTGACACATTTCAGTCATGAGCCCAGCAAGTTTTACCCTTAGGTTGTATGACATAGTTCAGGAATGAACTATGGGGAGGAGAAAAAAACTCTCCAGATAGAATCAACCAGATCATACTTTATGCAAATTTGAGTCATGCTGATTTGGAGTAGTAAGCCCATAAAAACACTAATGAGGTCTTCAGTTCATGCATGTAACTTTAAATGTGAAACCCTTCAAACTGAAATTTTCCACTTCTCAGTAAAATTTTGAAGTTAGGACACTTAGCAGATTATAAAGTATACTTTCTCACTGTCCCCACTTAGCGGGAAAACAGAAATACCCAGCATGCTTAGAGCTCTGAGTTTTGGATAAGGTAAGCATTTAATGTATCCTTTGTAAAAGTGTAGAATACAGTTTTAGGTGAGGGAAAGAAAATTCTGAAGGAATCGAAATGATGTATTAGTGGTTGGCCTAAAAACTGTAGAGAAAAGAAAAATACATTGCTGAGGAAAAGATAAAAAGTTTGAAATGTCTTCTTAAAACTCATAATCTTAAATGAAATTCCTTCCTTTCTATACTAGAATCCCAGATTTCTCTGATACTTGGAGACCTACCAGAGGTGTGAACATGCCTTGGTGATTTTTCAACTCCAAGTTAAGAAAATGTGAGTCTGGCCTGGGGGGATAGCTGTGCTTCACTGAGCAGAGAATGACTGTTTGGGTCTCGTGAATATTAATGAATGGCAACATATTGGCATTCATTTTGTTCTAAAATGTATATTTCTAAAAATGTATATTTTAGGATATTTCTAAGATATATTTAAGATATTTCTAAAAATGATATTTTAAATGTTTATCTCTTATATTTAAGAGATATAAATAATTATGTATATTTTAATGATGACCACTGTTCTTATAAACAGTTCTGGTTTTACATAATAGCTTCCTTTAATGTGCTAGGGACTTCATAGGTATTTTCTGCAAGGTGACACTATTATTCCTCTTTTGTAAAGGGTGAAGCTGAGGCTCAGAAGCGCAAGGTGACTTGTCTGGGGGCCATACAGATAATAAGTAGCAGGGAAGGGATTCCAGTTCATACCTGGCTCCCAAGCCCATTTTCCTCTGGTGTACCTGTCTTCAGGATACCACCTCTACTTGGGAGAGGTTAGCCCCATCCAAAGCCCAAATAGGAAGAAGTCAATAGTATTTCGAGGACAAGCCTAATAAAACACAAGCATAAATATAAGAGCCACACACAGAGGCACCTGATCATTAGCACTACTCTGCGGTGGACCCTCGATTATCTGGATGGCTCTCTGGATAACCTCTCCTCTCTGTGCAATCCATTCACTGTTTCCATCTTAACGATAGAAAGCGACCATCTGCTCTAGTCCATTACACTCGGATTCCCTGCTTGTCTGGAATCAGTTGGTAAACCTACCTGCTAAAACCTGCCTCTTTGTTTTTAGTACTTTTGATACAAATGGAAATATTTTCTGAAAGCCTTACTTTTTTTCTGGGTGAATTCTTATTTCCAAGATCTTTCTGTGGAATTCTCTCACTCCCCAGTTCGTGTGTGTTGGAGGGGTCTAGAGATAAATGCTGAGAGGGAAACACACACCTGGAAGGAGAATCTGAGGTGATTATTTGTCATGTCTGGAGGAGGATGAATGTCGCTTCATTTGGAGCACCAGGAAGAACGGAGATGTGTGTGGTACTTTGCCCAAGGTTCCTCCTCAAATATGCCCTGAGAGCTCTGGGACCTGGGGCAGTGCAGGGACATGTAGCCATTTTCTCAGTTGGACCCAGAGAGTGGTTACCTGAAGGAGCATCTCTAGGAAGGGCTAAATCAGAAACTGTGGACCTGCTGAACTGGAGTTACTGGTTCAAGGAACAGAGAAAGTACAAACCATACCTGGGACAAAGTGTGAGGCTCTGATGACAGACATGACAGAACATAGGATTGGGACTTGGACATGGCTATAGTTGAATTGGTTGTAGAGACCCTTTATGCAAACTCTAGAACAGAGCTTGGGGGAAAGTCTGAGAATCTCTCAAGGGCGTACTGTAAATGGGTGCCATTGAGGTGAGAGTTGGGAGTAAGTGGGGACATGCTATTTTTATTTTTAAGTTTATTTTTAAAGTTTTTTTTTTTTAAACCTTCTATTCTAATTCCAGTTACCATAGTGTTCTATTAGTTTCAGGTGTAATTCAGCATTTCTATAGGAACATGCTTATTCTATATCTGAGTTCTCCACAAGAAAACCTCGTTTCAAAAGAGAGGATTCATTAGTACATTAAAACCCAAGGATGAATAACAGATCAAAACAGAACAAACCTTGGCCTTTCTTCCTCCATCCTCTGCCAATAGAAATGTCTTTCCTGCTAAATTCTTGGATACTGGGGGAGCTTTAGTCTTATTATCTGCCATATGAGTAGACAGACAGGAGATGAAAGTCCTTGTGACCTGCAAGAAGAGGCTTTGCTTTAGGTTTTTTCTGATGTTAGGACTGATGGGGGCTTTGAGGCTTCTTATGGAAGGGGTGACTGCGTGTTTGTCAGTTTCTCACAAGAGCCCCTATCTGAAATTGCAACCTTGTCTCTCGCCTGCACCCTGTTCTTTTCCCACCATAACACTTAAGCTATCTTGTGCATTACCCGCTTACCTATTATTGTCTGACCCTGCCCCTTACAGGAATGTGAGCTCCATTAGAGAAGAGATTTTGTCTCTCTCTCTCTCTGTCTCTCTTTCTTTGGGGGGGGTGGTTATGGCTGAATGCCCAGTGCCCAGCTAGTACCTGACACATAGGAGATGCTCAGTAGGAATTTGTTTTAATGTATGAGTGGGGTGGGGTGAAATCCAAAAGGAAGTGGCAGGGGCCTATGGAGGACAGGAAAGATTTTACCACCCTAAAGCATTCAAGTTTATTTTTGTCTTACATGTTCTTTAAAACATAAAATGATAAAATAAATGAAAGCCAGCTGCTTAGATTCAAGAAGCCATCTGTGTTCTCCCTTGAAATAAGATTTAGATAATCTTAGTACAATGTCATGTGTCACCCAGATTTATTGACAATAAATGGAACTTGAACCCAGGACTTCTCCCCATCCAAGGAAATGATCCTTAATGATGTCTGTAGCCTCCACCCGTCTGCTTTGTTGCTGTGATAAACAACAACTTGATAACATGGAATCTCAATTTATTATAGGCTCTTGAGTAGCTCATAACTATTTCAACATGGCAGCCCCATTAGGCTCATCACACACCAAGCGCAGGAAGCCATTGTGGACAGAGAAATCAGGCCTACTGAAACTTGGTCTGAAAACTTCATCGCCCCCCCCCCAACTTAAAAAAAGAAAAATACTGCATGCAGCAAGTTGAAAGCTGCTTTTTCAGGAAAGAGGCCTCTTTTCTAATCACTTCCAGGATTTGGTTGGATGTGACTGCCGTTTTGGGATTCTGGTGAGTGAGTACGTTCCCTCGCCTGGGGGCCTACTGCAGTTGGAGCCCTAGAGGAGGAAAGCTATTCATTCAGAGCTGTCAGCACATCTTTCTCTATGAATAACTCTCCCCAACCCATCAGGCTTTTTTTTCCCTCCTTGGTATAATAGAAGACTTTCTGGGAGAATGGGGCAGGTCACCACAAACATAGATTTCCTTGTTAATACACATTTAAGCCAAAGTACACTTCTCAGTAAATGGGACTGGGAAGAAATGGAGTGGTTGAATCAGACTGTATTTGTTACGTGGGCTTTATGAATAGGTTCATATTGCCTCATCCAAGCAAAATCACCTTTTTTATTCTGGCAGTGAACCTGGGTGGCATGTTTGATACAGCAACCAGAACATAGGAGTTTGTCGTGGAAATGAGTAACAATGTGTGTTGGGTAGAGGAGTAGGAAAAGAGTGAATTCGTATTAACTCTGTATACTCCGCCGCCCCCCCCATCAAAGGGCCTCCCCAGAGCCCTTGAAAATAGTAGGAACAGTACACTAGGTATAGAGATCCAGCCAACTTTGCCCTTTGGCCTTGGCTGCCACTTCAGGCATGGATTTTATAAAGAATTAAGCTGACTCCATCACTCATCCATCACTGACCTTGAAGGCAAAGGCTATACAACAGCAAAAACAGAGTGACTCAGGCTGTTAGCTACACCAGGGATTTCCCAATCTGTTGTTGCTTCTAGTGGTTTCCAGGCATGTTGTAAAATTTGACCCACAGATTTTTTTTTTTTTTTTTACAAATTAAGTTAAATAATTTTTTTTTAAGGAACTGAATAAGATAATGTTTGAGGCTGAAATTTCAAAAGAGATCACCCATCTGTACAATCCTAAATAAACAATGCATATCTGAAGAATTCATTCATCAGCAGGTTATTTGGCCTTCAACAGACCAAACCACCCTTTTCTGAAGAGATTTTTATTGAACAATGTCCATTTTTCATGTTTCCTTGAGAAACAGTGTGCTGTAATAAAAGTGAAATTGGTTATTACAAGTAAGGGATGTGCGTGAATCTTCTAATCAAGCAAAATACAAGCCTTTCTTCTTCCTTCCTTTTGTCCTTCCCTTTCTTCTTTCCTTCATTTCATCCATTGTTGGGGAGTGGAGTTGTTTGCAAGTCAGGAATACAGCAGTCCTTTTTAAAGTAGGGAGATATGTAAATCCTTAGGTTTATGAGAAAACATTTGTTTATACCAATAAACTAGTTAGATAAGCCTTTGAATTTTCTAGTAGTAAAGGGGTAGTATGAAACCTTTGTTGTCATTCATTGTCCTTTTTGGATATACCTTTTGTCTATACTTGGCCCAGTTGTGTATGGATACATAACAACACTGTGGCAAATATTCTCTTCAGCTCTGACACGATGCACTTGGAAAATTACCTTTTGTGAGTCTTACAGTTTTAAATTCTATATCCTGTATTTCCTGTTTCACCAAGCAGTTTTAGGATTATATGAAAATACCTTGAAAAGCAAGAGTTAAAAAGAGGTGATTTAGCTCAATGTTCAGATAGGATTCTGGAGTTATCATTCATCTGTTTAATTCCAGTTGCTCTCATACTAGCTGTGCAATCATAAGGTAGCATTTCTTAATCTTTCAATTTCTTTATCTGCATACTAGGGATAATAGCAATTATGTTACTGATAAGATTGTGAAAAACTAATGAAAAACAGCATAGTATGTAGTGCAAAAGTAAGTTCTCAATAAATGCTATGAAAATATTTAAGATAAACATTTCTTGGTTATATTATATAATGCAAAAGTAATCTTCTCTACACAAATATCCTAGTTATTGTGAAACTGAGTTAATAGAATGGAAATAAAAACGATGTTTGGTTTATTTGGTTATATCCACAGGTATGGTTAAAGAAACAACTTGTGATAGAGGCAATGGAAGTTAATATACCTGAAAAAGAGGGGAAGAGATTGTTAATGTTGCCATTCATGAGAGCTCAAAAGCTGGTCTCCTCTCTTCTCTGTACACCCTTTCATGAGATGATCCCATCTATTTTAAGACTTAAAAACATAGATTTCTAAAAATCAGTCTTAACCTGGGCCTTTTTTCAGAGTTGCCCATTTCACATGTCCAGTTGTAAGTTTGTCACTTCTTTTAGAGTAAATTACCAAGCACCTCAAACAGAATATCCCTGAATCTGAACCTTTGATTTCTTTTTATTCCTCAGTCTTCAGTTGGGGAATGCAACTGGGGCTGCAGTCAGTGGCATCACAGACTCCTTAACTGAATGCAGAAATCAAGAAGTCCCTCTTGATTCTTCTGTCTTAATCCCACTATTTATTCTATCAAGGTTTGGTTGTACCTACATACCTATTCTTGAATCTATGCGATTTCCTTCATCTCCATTATACCCACTCTAGTTCAAGCTGACTCCTCTTATCCAGACTTGGGTTTGCATCTTTTTTTTTTTTTTTAATTTTTTATTTTTGATAAACATATATTTTTATCCCCAGGGGTACAGGTCTGTGAATCACCAGGTTTACACACTTCACAGCACTCACCAAATCACATACCCTCCCCAATGTCCATAATCCCACCCCCTTCTCCCAAACCCCCTGCCCCCGGCAACCCTCAGTTTGTTTTGTGAGATTAAGAGTCACTTATGGTTTGTCTCCCTCCCAATCCCATCTTGTTTCATTTATTCTTCTTCTATTGGGTTTGCATCTTAATAAGCTTCTCTACTTCTGCCCTTGGCTCTTTCCTTTGGTTCAGTGCCAGAGTGTTCTTCTACAGAAGTGAATTTGACCAGGTAACTTTCAAGCTTCAAATCACTTGACAAATCATAGATTACCCATTATCTTAGCCCATGAGGCTCTGCATGGGTAGATTCTAGCCAAATGTACTTTATGTAGTTTTCCAACAAGTTGAGGCCAAGATGCGTCTTGTTTTTGAAACTTTTTTCCTCCACACCTTGATACGCATACCTTCTTTTTTTAGGTCAGAGCTTAAATTTTCGCACCTTTCCCAGATCCTTCTAAGTAGATATCCATTCCAATGTTCTATTTCAGAGCTAGGCACCTACACAACTCTTTCTTGGAGTGCTTGGTCGGTAGTGTGTTCTCACTAGACTCTGTAGTCTAAGGGAAGAGTTTTATCTGTTTGTAAATGATACTCAGTACCTGACACAGAATATGGCTTGACTTAGAAACTCAGAAAGTACAAAGACAACAAAAAAAAGAGATGGTTTTGTAGTCTAATCATTGATTGTGGTCTAAGAAGATAGAATCTAAATCTCTTAAGTAATCTCTTTTAGGTTTTCCATGAATAACTCTTATGATCTAGAGGTGGCTTAACTTTATAGATTCCCAGGTTACCTTTTTATCCCTATAAAATTAAGAGTTAGAATGGATAACATACAAGGCAATTTTATCTTATTATAAGAATTTATTTTTACATCTCATGATGTCTCTGTCTCTATAATCTCATTATTTAAGGAAATGAACAAAAAGCTGACCGGTGCATGAAGTTGGATCTTAAATTTTTTTTCTTGGTAAAATTATTTGTACTGGTGTTGGTGAATTGTACTCAGTTGTTGAAAAACAGTATCTGTTTTCATGAGTCTTGAAGAAATTTGCATGATCCAATGTCCAGTAGATTTTATGATCTTCATATCCATTTTCTTGAAACTATACATACACACATGCACACACACATGTACTTCTGTCTCCTTAAATATAAATTAATCTTTAATAATTTTCAGGTGTTTGATGATAGTTTCTACTTTTCATCCAGATGTTTTTGACTCCTCTAGTGTTGCTGGTTCATTGTGCTAACTCCCTGCCATCCTTTTGAAGTCCTCTTCATAGGCGTGTCTTTTCAATTCTCTATTCATTATTGCACTTTGAAGCCTCTCCAGGGCTCATTATCTTTCTGATTCTACTCAGAGTCTCAACTCGTTGGACAGTTAGGAGGAAGCACTAGATTTGTGAATCTTTTGTTCAGCTCTGCCCCCTGAAACTATTTGAAGGTTTCTAATTAATCACATACATTTCTGGCCTTTCTACTAATGTCAAGATATCTAGAGATATCTATGCTGGTGACATTCAGGCATACAGTTTCTGTTGAGATTTTTCTCAGAATTAACATTGCTTTATGTATTTTGGTATTGTCTAAATTTTGTAAATGAATCTGAAATGTTTAGAAATATTTTGAAATGAAATTTTTTAATCAAGATATAATTGACCTAGAACCTTGTATAAGTTTAAGATATATATCACTCATTTGCTACATTTATGTATTTTAGTGTGATTATCAACAGAGTGTTAGCTAACACCACTAACATGTTGCATATCAAATTTGCCTAGCAAGTTTAGAAAGCAATTTGTGTTCATAGCAGTTTGCATAGTTCAGTCAATAGTCACTGACCACTGTGTCTGTAAAGTCTGTACCAGGTGTGGGACTGCATGGTGTAATAAAGAACTTGGGTTTTAGTGGGAAGAACAATAAATACGAAGGAGTACTCACTCCGGTCTGTGTGAAGGTTTGTAAGAGGATCAAATGTTTCAGTTCAGTGCACAGCACTCAGACAAGCTATCATTTCAAATGAAGAATTCATCGGAAAGGAATCAAGAAACATAGAATGGAAAAGGGAAGAATGTTGGCAGACAGCTCTCATTAGATTAATGATAAAAGCTGACATGTGTCAGGTTGTTTCAAGTGCTTTATATAACTTTTTTTTTTTTTCAATAACACCATGATGGTGGGTACTTTTATTTTCTGAAATTTATAGGTCAGAAAACTAGGACATAGAGAAGTAGGTCATTTGCTGAGAGTCACATGGCTTATAGACCTGGGCTATAACCCAGGCTTCCTGGCTCCAGAGCCTAAATGTCTAAGCATGATGGAAGACTGGCTCACAGGCTAACCAGGGGATTGCCCTTGCTTGTTCATGCTCATTCTCTGCTCCCCGCCCCCCATTCCTTTCTGTTTCTCCTCTTTCCATTGTAGAATGGAAGAGTAAAAAAAGATGAAGACCTAGCCCATTTTATAGATAATGAGGAAAGAAGGCTAAATAAGAAGGCTTTCCTTCATTAATTCTGGCAGCCAAGTAACAAGGCTATGCCAATTGAGTGAAGTTGTAGAAACCCTGAGAATTGGGTGAAATGGGTGCACTGAGCCCCAGGGCTTGCACTGGGCATGTCTGGTGAGAGAGTACAGAGTTGGGAATATTTTTCAGCAGGGGACTTCCTCTCTCTAATGTGAGAATATTCAGAAAGGAAGTATATGAAAGGCAAGTTTTAAAAAGTAGTGCCCCTGGGGATAAAAATATATGTTTATAAAAAATAAAAAATTATAATAAAAAAAATAATAATGCAGAAAAAAAGTAGTGCCTTCTCTAATGTAATGAGCACTGGTGTTATATGCAACTGATGAATCACTACACTCTAACATAATAATTTACTCTATGTTAATCAAGTGAATTTAAATTTTAAAAACCATACAAATTGGGGCACCTGGGTGACTCAGTGGGTTAAGCCACTGCCTTCAGCTCAGGTCATGATCTCAGGGTCCTGGGATTGAGTCCCACATCGGGCTTTCTGCTCGGTGGGGAGCCTGCTTCCGTCTCTCTCTCTCTCTCTCTCTCTCTCTGCCTGCCTCTCTGCCTACTTGTGATCTTTCTCTGTCAAATAAATAAATAAAATCTTAAAAGAAAACCATAAAAATTTATAACTTTAAGGAAGAAAACAAAGAGTCGTGCCTTCTCCTAAGTCTCCATTATTAGTAGTAACGATCTTTGAAATATGTGTTAGCCATAAATAAGACTTAAACTTGGTTTAATAAATGTCTAAGAATACATAATATTTACTAAGCAACTAATGTGTGCAGGCATTGTTACAAATACTTCTCCTAATTCATTTATTCTTTATAACAACTAAGAAAACCATGCACTCTTTTACAGATGAGGAAACGAGTCATAAGAGAACAGATCAATTGCCCAGGGTCATATGGTCACATGGCTGGTACAGAACCCATACTCTTAACCCTTTTTTATTACCAGGGCACGTGTATCTGTCTGCATGGCATATTATAAGCACTCAATAAATATTAATTACTGAATTCCATGGATTTTTGCTAAGATGGTTTTCCATTTCAGATTTAGTTTTATAAAAAATTAAGATAACTCCTAACATGGGGATGCCTGGGTGGCTCAATGGGTTAAAGCCTCTGCCTTTGGCTCAGGTCATGATCTCAGGGTCCTGGAATCAAGCCCTGCATTGGACTCTCTGCTCAGCAGGGAGCCTGCTTCCCCCTCTCTCTCTGCCTGCCTCTGCCTACTTGTGATCTCCCTCTCTCTGTCAAGTAAATAAAATCTTAAAAAAAAAAAAAAAAAAGATAACACCTAAAATGAACTTCAATATAGAACTGGGAACTGGAGCAGAAGTAAGAGTCACAGAAGCTCTCACCATGATAGTTTCAGCTTTTTGATATCCCACTGCTTATTTCAAGCTGTTTCCACACCTGCCACTCTTATGCCTCTGCAACAGTGCTGGGGAGAACTGCCACTTAGAATATTCTTGTACCACTCAGTCTGATTAGTGCAGTTCACTGCTCACCTTTCAAAAGTTCCTGCCTTGTTAGCCACTAATACGATGTTTGAATCTTTTCCAGTTACCAATGATTTAGTTCTCTCTCCCTCAAGTTCACAAGCCAGTAGCTGCCCCAAATTGGGCTGGACAAGTTAAAAGGGCAAGGAAGATTTTATTCAAGACTACTGCAATAGAGGAGTGATATTGAAAGCCCCTTGGAAAATAGGGGAAGATTTTTAAGCCTTCAGCATATCCTGGAAGGTGCTGGGAGAGGAGAGGAACTGGTCAATGTGACTACGTTCTCTGTTTGCTAACTGCTGCTTATTGAAGCTGGGCTCCTGTCTCCTCACAGAAACAGGGAGATATGCTATCTTGATGAATTCATTTCAGGGGAATGGCTCCCAAGTCCTTGAGAAAGCTATTCCTGGGTTGTAAATCCGGCAAGAGGCTAGGAGAAGATTAACATCTCAAAGGGATCCAGACCTTTAAAATGAAAAAGTTCTTAAAGTAAACCTTCTAAGAAAAAGGAGGTCAGGGGCCTATAGTCTAATGTTCAGTCAAGCTGAGGGAAAATTTAAGGCTGTCTTTGACCTAGCACATACGGTCTTTGGTTTTTATTATGTTCTAATGAGGTCTGTGGTCTCCTATTGGTGTGAGCCCCTTAAATATAAGCCACCTTGTCCTGCCTATACCAAGCCCAGTGGCTGGCTTATAGAAATACAGAGTGATGGGGCACTGAATGAGCAAATGGAAACTCCTGACATTCATAATAAAAGGTCTCCGGTACCTGACTTTTCAGTTGTATTTCTGTCCCCAGATGCCTTTTGCTATAGACTTTGAACTGACATGAAACTGAAAGAGTTTTGTCTTGCGTACTTTTTCTCTAAAGTAAGTCAAGTTGAAGGAATCTTGTTGAGAGAAAATGTGAGGAGTTAACCTTATTGCTGATGACAGCCATGTTTAAAATGTCTTCTTTAATAAGTACCTCTTTTGTTCTCTTTTCTGCCTCTTGGTAGAGCTATCTTGTTAGGCCCCTCTACCATCTGGCTGCCCTGCCCTCAGCCTCTATGCATACACATGTGGTGTAGTGTTTGGCTGAAAGTGGTGTAAAGAGAATACACCAAGTCCAGAGCCAGAAGACTGGAGTGTCCTAGGCTTGGATCTGCTCTAACTGAGTTGTTGAAGGGCAAATGTCCTACACTGGTCAGCTGCATCAGCTCATAGAGAATACACCTAGATTATCTCACATTCAGACAACAATTTCCATTATCTTTTGGAAATTGAGAAGCCTCCATCCTGTTGGGAGATAGTCAGCTCGTGCTGGAGGGTGGCCCTGGCCCTGGGAACCTCTTTCTTGTAGTTATGCCTGCCCCAATCACACATAACTGAATGAGTGGGCTGTATCACTGGCATGGTTCAAGGTCAAGCCAGTCACTTCCTTTCTCAATTTCTTCATCAATTAAGAGAAGATAATACTTAATAAGAACTTCTGGGAGAACAAGAGGGACTTTAGGAATGGTCCATACTATTTAGACATTGCATATCCTGCCATCCCCTTCCCATCCCCACCCCGCCAACTGCTGGCATATAACCTCCCTCCAGTATTTGGCTCTGTACAACTCTGTACTATCTCTCAAATCAATCTCTGACCCTGAGATCTACTTATGTGCATATGGGCTTTTCTGGCTCCTACTGGTTTCATCGTCAAGACACTCCAGGATGAGATGAGGATGGGAGTCTAGTAAGGAGAGAAGATATGAGACAAGATTCAAGGGAAGGCAAGAAAAGAAGAGTAGAGTTAAATGATTCATGTTGTGTAGCCCATAATAAAAAGCATATTGTTAAGAGCTTCTACAAACCATAGTTTCTGGGAAGTGCATTTTGCAATTTTTTTTTTCTTTGAACAAGGACAGTTTATATCCTTTAAGTTTTCTTCTCCGATAGCTGGGATACCAGAAAAAAATCCATTTGCTGGAGGGAGTGATTGTGCCTCAGTCTTTGTTTCCCTGACAGAGTTCAGAGATGAAGAGCTATAATACAGTAAGCGTATAGCTCTTTCAGTCAGGAAACCTCTGCTATTGAATATTTTGATAATTACCTCCATTTTGCACATGTTGTCCTGCTGAGACACGTGGGAATTAGGTAGCTTCCTCAATGCAGTGAGATAGGGAGAAAGCTGTCATGACTAATCTGGCCTCTGATAGTATTGAGGGGAGCACTTGCTTTGGGGAACAGATGAAAGAATAAAGGAATCTTCAAGAAAAAGTAGGGGAGACATTTTATTTCTTGGGAGGAATAGAAGACTTCCTCAACTTTGTTAACCAGATCTAAGTATGGTTTAAGGACTATGAAACTTTGGGAAATGGGAGTCCTATGTAGCTTATCTAAAACAGAACCTAAAAATTTCATACACTTTCTCAGATCTCCTCAGAAGGTAAAGAACAAAAATGAGAAGGCATTATAATTTGACAATCAATACCTTTGAAATTCTACACATCTGGATTCGAAATTCCTTTCTCATATATGCTTTCTATGTGATTTGGAGCAAGTTACTTAACCTCTACTTTATATTTTAGAGATATCATTTGTAAAAATGTCAAGCATATCAACAAATCTAGTTCTTGAACTAAATTATGTACTCAAGAAATTCTAGTTCAAAATGTAAATTTTCTGACTGGGATTGGGAATGGCCATGTTGGGGGAGGTATGGAAGAGATGGAAATAGAGAATGAAGTAAAAGTAGTTTTCAGGAATGACAGAGGGACTATAAGTCAGTGATGTTGCATCAATAAGGCATTTTTGGCATTAAGGATATTTTTTTTCTATGAATTGGGGACCACTCTTCAAGGATGCCTTAGGATAGACAGTAAAATAAGGATAGACATAGACAGTAGACAGTAAAATAAGGATGTGCTTCTTCCTGTCTATGTCTCTTTGGATCAAGGGGTAAGACATAAGACATAAGACGTTGGAGACACTGAGATAGTGTCATAGTTGACTGGTCATTCCTCTAAGGGACTGTTCTTATCAGTAACTTAGTATTTTCTTTCCAGAAATTTTAGGAATATTTGGCCATTTGTTATTTTGAGGCATACAAATCCAATTGCCTTCCTATTTTGTGGGAAATTTGCCATTTTGAAATGTGTTGTTGGAAGACAGTGCCAGCTATCCATAAAAATGCCCAAGAGGGTATCCACTTTCTTAGCCTTCCTATGGCAGCCAGGGAGAGGATATGTCATCTTGGCTTGCCTGTTAGACCCAGTCACCTGGGTTTTGAAACTGGGCAGATCAACACAGACACAGTGAGCATTTAGGGCATATAGTGGTCATGGTTTGCAGCAAAAATCTAGCATTCTCTAGCAGAGCTGGTGCTGAAGCTTTTGTTACTCCTTCCTCCTCAGTTCCTGCCCACATTTAAGCAGATGCTTCCTGCAGGCATCTATCCTGTTAATTGTGAAAGGCCCTCCATATCCTCAAGTACATCTATTTTGACAGCCAGAAGTAACAAAGTTTTCATTTTCTTGTAAAAATGTACAAACATCATAAAAAAATCACAAAAATCAATTGTTAACTTTCCTTCACATAACCAATTAGGTGTTTTATGCACACACATGAGATATGGGTGTATCTCATTGTGGGCTTACATCTCTCTCTAAAACTAAGACAGCAAGCCTCCTGAACAGGTTGATTAAATGGAAGTGTTACATCTGCAGTAATCATCTGTCTCCTCTTTTTGGAAGCTGTTATCCCCAAATCTTTGTCTTCTTTTTTATGGTTTATAAGAAGGGAAAGGCAGCCAGTATTGATAACTAATCTTTTACTATGATCTTTTACCATTTACCATCTTTTACCATTTATAAAGCACTTTTATAATTTTCTGTAACCCTTTTAGAGACACCTTAGTTGTTAGACAGGTAAGATGTTATTGACTCTACACTACTAAATAAGAGAAAATGAGGGTTGGAAGTGTTTAGTGTCTTGCCCCAGGTCTCCCACTAACAGGTGTCAGAGTTGGGGTTCAAACCTTGTCTAACTGGCTGGTTTCAGCGTGTCTTGCATTGTCCTGCACAGCCGTCTGTAGATAGCCTCCACCTTCTTGTTTCAGTTCAGCTGGAAGGCAGAGCGCCATTTTATTTCAGTTCAGCTAGGAATGTGTGAGTGTGGACACTCAGATATTCACAATCTCTGAGCCTGTCCATGAATGCCCAGAAAAGCACCTCAAGTATTGATTTTGGGGTTGTCAATTTTAGCAATGGGCAATTTCGTAAATATGAAGTCCTGATAATGAAGATAATGAAAATTGACTTTGCATGTCTCCACTGTCACTTCTAGACTGGGTTAGAATTCCAGCTGGTTACTCTTGAACATCATCATAGCCTTTATCATGCAGTATTGGAGTTGCCTATTTATCTCCCTATCCTGTGAGACTATATAATCTGTAAGAATGGGAACTTCTCTATATTGTCCATTATCATATCTCCAGGTCCTGCCCAGTGCTTGACACCTAATAGGAGCTCAAAAAGTATTTGTTGGCTAAATGAATAAAAAAGACTACAAAGCATCCCACACTGCCATACTATAAGATGATTACCTCCATAATGGGGGTTTAGTAGGTCTTTGGTTAGGATCTTACCAACAAAGGAAAATGGACAAGTGCCTTCATCAGCTTTCCTATAGTCCTTGTGAAAGATGAGGTTGATGTGGAAACTTTGAAGTTCTGGGAGTTTCCTCAGTTTCTTCCACATATGAAAAAAGTCTGAACACATGTTAGAGGAGTCCTTATTTCAAAGGGCTCTAGTATTACCTTGAGTTAGAACTTTCTCCTTTTGCCCAACACACCCACAAAATTACAGCTATGCCAAAAGCTTAAAAGGAGTGCTGACAAGTCCAATTTCCAGGTCTTGTCTTTGAATACAGAGAAACTGTCCAATGGCACAAACGATGAAATGTTAATCACTGAAGTTTGACAGGGTCAAAATCAAAATAAATTATTTTGTGATTGATTTTAACCAAGCCATTCCACTCTCAGAGGTATGATTATTTTTGTAGTAAGAGCAAATATATTGCAATAAAATGAACAAACTTTATATAAATAGGGGAAAAGTTTATTTTGATACAATAGAATTCACTAAAAATTATCATGTCACACCTGATAGAAAATGAACCAGCTCATGATTGATGGGATTATGACTCACATGAATAAGCCCATTCATTCCCCTTAGACCTCTGTCTTATGGGTGGTGTCAAAGCTTCCATGAAGAAATTTGCCCTGGCCACATACCAAGTCATCATAGGAACCATGGACTGAACTCGAGGACCCTGGCTCTCAGCAAGGGCCCTCTCTGTCAGGCTGTTCTAATCTCAGCCATGTTTATCTTGAATATAAAGCTTGGCAAGATGTAGCCTAAATTTAATGGAACTATGGTCATTCCAAAATTTTTACAAAAATTCACTCCTTTCTCATTCCAATATAAATTTCTGTGTTCCCATGTTCATAATTATGCATCAGGTGAGGGTCTCAAATGTTTTGTTAAGTAACTTTGTTATAAAAAATCAAAATAGAACATTAGCCCTAACAATTGATTTGATCTAAGTGAGAGAGCTGATGTATAGGTTCATGGTTGTTTGGGAAGGAAATATCATTTGCCAACAAAAACTATCAATGTTAGACAGTAAAATTGCCTCTGGTGACAAGTCTTTTCAAGGTGCACCTAAATTGGAAATAATTTGCATTGATCTTATTCCTCTCTCTAATATTGGCCTATGTTGTAGAAATGCTAATGTGAAGTCTTCTTATTTTGAACTGATTATTGCTAACACATTATTAGTAAGGTCAGTTAGAATATATAGAATGTTGGTGTTAAACCTAGTAACTTGGCAAGAGTGTTCTTTGGTATCAGTGATAATTTCATTGACATCTTTAAAATTTGACTGCTGAGTTTTTCTTATCAAAACCTTTATCCTTAGTTATGACTGGTATCAAAGCCATTTTTAATATAAGATTTATGGCTAGTTCCAGATGGCCACATGGCCCAAATGCTTTTTTCCCCCTGGTTGTCTATATATCTTCATAATTTCTTTTACTTTTTTCTCTTTTCATTTTCCCTTTTTCTTCTCTCTCTGCCCTAACCTATCATTTGTGATACAAGCAATTAAAAAAAGAAAAAAATGGTAAATCCAGGGCTGCTGCTTAGACATTTCTTTTAACAAATTGCCTCCTAAAGTTAACTCGGGGAATGAATCTAAACATGTAAATGACTTTATGTACCCAGAGGATATTTTGTTACATTGACTAAACATCTTTTTGTGATAGAATGATTGTATCAATATGACCAACAGAGAGAAGGTGAAGTTGTCCTTGAAGAGACACAGAATCTTACTATATTAGTTAAAAAAAAAATAGAAGAGGAAATCAGGAGGTCAGTCTGATGGAGTTCTGATATTTTTGAAATTTTCTAATCTTTTTGTCAGTTTTCATGTTTCGCATATGGGAATTATTGGAAAGAGGTCAAAGACCTGTTTGAGTACTAACGAACTTTTAGTGGTCTGTCAGTGATTTCTGAAAACTCTTGACAAGATTTGGAATTTTGTAGAAGAAACACTATTTTGTGAGTTCTCCCTAATTCCTCATTGGAATCAATTGCCAAAGCTTTTACAAGCATGTAGAAGTTGATTTTTCTTTTTGGCATGGTCACATGTGTAAATATAGTCATGTTGCCCTCTGTCAAATCAAAACTTCCACCTTCCACTAATAAAATATAGCACATATTAGTTGCCCACTAAGGAGAGATACTTTGAAACTTGTGATGGTATTTCAACAGTTTTCAAGTCTGGGGGAGAAAATGTATTTGCTGAGTTTAATGTTTAGACATTCTGATGTTACTTAGGTAATCACTAGCATGAAGTGTATTCATCACAACTAAACCCAACATAACATAAAAGAACTCTTGATTCTTTAAGAACAAAGATAAATGCAAATTCAAAGGCGAGGGTTATTGGATCTCATTTATATCAGGACTCAGAAGATGAAATTACAAGGTTTTAAGAGAGGATCAAAACTTAATGAGTAGAATATTATAGTTTATATTTGACTTTAGAACCCAGGATCTAGATGGTTGTAGGTATGTGTAATGGTTCCTATAACTGTTCATTAGACTCCGTTGTAAAACAGTCATTATGATATGCTGGAAAACTGTAGTTCGTGGAGATGCGAAGGATTGATCCTGACACATGCATTCTGAATCTCTGGGGATTACAATGAATAAGCCATTTAGTTGTATTCAATGTTACTACTCATCGTTACCCTGGAGTGCATACAAAATGTCTGTAATAATGGGACATGTGACTATAGTAAATCCCCATTTATTCTGATTCTGGAATTCAAAGGAAAGAATATGGCAGCAGTCCACCCTCCTCCAATTCTCATGGGGTAGTGAACATAGAGAGGAAATAGAGACTTTTTGCCCCCTTGGAATGAAAAGGAATTACAATTCCTTTACTTATTCAACAGTTTTTGAATACAAACATTTATATAGACATGAGCTACCCATGGGTTTATGTTTTTGTCAGTTACTTTCCCATTTGGATCTGAGACCTGACGTAAGAATTCTCTAGTAAATGATGGGAACACATGTTAAACCCATTGTTTCTACTGATTTTCAGTCAAATTTGCTGTCCAACAGAATTATTTTTTTCCAACAGCTCACTTTCAGCACAGCAACCAGAGTGATTTTTAAAAAACACAAATCTGGTTACAAAATGCTCCTGGTTAAAGTCACTAAGTGTTTCCAATTACACTTAGAATTGGAAAAAGAAAATCCTTACCCTGTTCCACCAAGCCCTACATGATGACTCTGGAGAGTGTTTCTTCCTGAACCACTCCATTCCAACCTGTTTCTCAAGAATCCTAGCCCTCTTTCCATTGCAGGGACTCTGCATACATGGGTCTTCTGCCTGAGCACTGCCCTACATCCTCCTCCCTGGGGCGGTGCAGGGGGGCAGGGGGTGTCTTTGCATGAAGGTCATCTTTGCGTTTTTATTTTGGGTTTCCATTTCTAGGTACCTGCTAATGTTTACATGTTTATCAGTAAAAATCATAGGCTTGTATCTTTGGAGAGGTTCCCAAAGGCTGTAATCATAAATTTGCTCTTGTTTTCATAGTCTGAACAGTTATTGTTGTGGTATTTTAGATACACTTAATCTTCTCTTCATTTGTGATACTTTTTTTTTTTTTGGCCTGTGATTTATTTTTTTATTTTTTTTTTAAATATAATTTTTTATTTTTTATAAACATGTATTTTGATACTTTTTGAGTCTGAGAAGAGAATTTTTCTTCCTCTTAGTTTCTCCTAAATTACCTTAATTAAAAAATGTTTTTCAACTTACCATAAATAAAATTGTTTCAACTATTATTATGGAAAATGAGGGGTACCTGGGCGGTTCAGTGGATTAAATGTCCACCTTTGGCTCATGGTGGAGCCATGACCTCATAATATTGAGGTCCTGGGGTAGAGCCTGCCTCGCATTGGGTTCCCTGCTCAGTGTGGAGTCCGCTTCTCCCTCTGTCTCTCTCTTCCCCTCCCTCCATGCTCTCCCAAACAAATAAAATCTTAAAAAAGATACAGAAGCCTTTCATTTTCTACCCCCTAAAGTAAGTAAATAAATAATTAGCTTTCTCAGCAAGATAAGTATAATACATATAGTGGATTAAGGATATCCAGAAACTGCTGCACAAGACCAGTAGAAAAAACCAACACATACCAGACTGTAATATTTCAATGGCCCTCTAACACAAAACATGACAAAAATTTAAACCTAATTACATATTAGAAATATACTTCAATTCATCCATGGATCCAACAGACTTCATAATGGAAAGAGAAAATATTATTAACTGACATAGGAAAAAACACTACCTGTAATCTTAGGTAGTTTTGTTGAAAGATAACTCAGAATTCTCTCACCTCAATATTCATTTCTGAGAGTGATTAGTAAAAATTCACATTGCGATGATGTGCTTTTATGTGTTCTAATGTGTATATGTATATGTATATATATATATATATATATATGTATATATGTGTGTGTGTGTATATATATACACACACACATACACACACACACTTTAATAACAATTCTTCTGTGTTGAAAGTTTCCTGGAACACTATACATGTATTAATTCCCATCAAGCTTTTTCATGTTACTTTGTATTTCTTTTCAGGAAGAATTTTCACATTTAAGGTTGTGGGCCAACTGAAGTCTTTTCTACAGCATTTACATTAGAAGTTCTTATCCATTGAGTCTTTTCATGCCTTCAGTAGAACCTGGGGTGACAGAAGGCTCCCACATTCTGCACATTTTCTTGTGTGTCTCCAGTGTGCACTCTCATAGGTCCTCTAAAGTTTGCATGAAATGTGAAGGCTTTCCCACATTCCTCACATTCATAGAATCTCTCTCCAGTGAATTCTTTCATGTCTTCAAAGAAAATGGGAAGAACTAAAAGCTTTACTACATTTTTCACACTCATAGGGTTTCTCTTCTGTGTGAGTCCTTTGGTCTATTTATATGGAACTGTAATATTTGAAGGCTTTACCACATTTTTTTCATTCATAGAGTTTCTCTTCAGTATGACTTCTTTCATGTCTTCTACAACTCTGATAACATCTGAAGGCTTTTCCACATTCCTTATATTCAGAGGGTTTCTCTCTAGTGTAAGTTCTTTCATGTGATTAAAATGAGACAAACCATAAGTGACTCTTAATCTCACAAAACAAACTGAGGGTTGCTGGGGGGAGGGGGTTTGGGAGAAGGGGGTGGGATTATGGACATTGGGGAGGGTGTGTGCTTTGGTGAGTGCTGTGAAGTGTGTAAACCTGGTGATTCACAGACCTGTACCCCTGGGGATAAAAATATATGTTTATAAAAAATAAAAAATTAAAAAAAAATGAACTGTATCCTTGTAGGCTTTGCCATGTTGTTTCCATTTATAGTTTCTTTCCAGTGTGAAGTATTTTCACATTTTCAATAAGAACTGGAAGAACTGAATGTGTTATTATACTTTTTACATTTATGATTTTCTCTCCTTTGTGATTTCATTCACATATTTGGGAATGTAGGTGAGCAATAAAAACTTGACCACATTGTGCATTCACAGGGTTGTTCTGTGAGTCCTTCCATGTGCTCAAAAAGTTTGATGGTATTTAAAGACTTTTTCAGTGTTATGAAAACTTCTCCATAAGGTTTCTCCATTTTCATGTGTTCTCAGTGAAGTGGAACAACTTAAGGCTTTCCTACATTCTTTATGTATATAAGGTACATCTCCCATATTCATTGTCATGTGTTTTTGAAAGCTTGTGTGCCACATAAAGGCTTTCCTACATTCTTTACATTAGGAGGGGGTTTTTTTCCCCCCTCCAGTATGAATCCTTTCATGTATTTGAAAAGATTCATGAAAATGGAAGGCTTTCCCACATTTCTTACATTTGTAGGGTTTTTCTTCGTGGTGATTTCTTTCATGTCTTTGGAAACGTAGATGAGAAATGAGACCTTTCCCACATTGTTTCCCTTACTGTGACCAGGTTTCTGAAGGTTTTCCACAGCACATCTTTGTAGAGTTTCTTCTGTGAAGGAGCCAGTAGAGCCCATTTCTCCAGGGTGAAGTTCACAGCTACATCTTTAATGGCCACTGAGACTATTTCTACATTTTTTTGTGTGCCCAGTGTCTTTCCTGTGACCACAGCAACAGAGGCAACTGCAGACACACCAATAAGTGCTAAGGGACTGGGATGGGAAAACTCCTCCTAAGAAACCTTTAATTTAAGCTCTGGGAGAGGATTTCTAGAGTCCAAATGTGTTTCTATGTGTCTGTTCTCTACTGTTCCATCTTTACAGGGGATTTGTTTAGATATCTTTGCTACAGCATATTCATTCAGACTCCAGGAACCATCAAGGACAAACTAAGTCTTGGTGTGAATCAAATTAATTGAAAACAAACAAAAAACAAAACCAATGAAAAACCCAATAGGCTTTTCTTGGTGGATGCAGTTGTCTCCCAGAGTATCAAACTTCCCAAACAGAGCGCTGGTTGAATTTTAGCATTTCCATAATGCACAGCCTACACAGCTCTCCATGGCTCTCCTGTCAGGGAAATCTGTTTGAAATTTGCTCACCATCTGTGTATAACTCGCTGGCTCTCAGGCTACCAGTTTCAGGTCCAATGGGCCAATGTTTACCTCAGTGGATAGAATGACTGAGGTTCTAATTCTTTCTACTGCTTCATAGTAAGCATGTAGAAAAATAATGAAACAGTATCTCTGAGGATTCTTTATTCTGATGTGTATTTGGTTTATCAGACATGATGGCACTGTCTCTAAGAGTCTTTCACTTCAGATGGAATAATCAGACACTAAATTCTTACTAAAAAGATTAAACAGCACACTCTGGATTGTTTATAATCTTCCTCAGGGCAGAGAACATGACTTCTCTATCTTTTTATCCCCAGAGACTAGTATGGTATCTACTACAGAGTAGCTACTTGATGAATATTTAATAAATGAATATAAGGATGTGTAGGTATTCCTAATATAACCCAGATGGGACAATTCTCCCATGTACATAGTTGCATCTTCTAAACCAGATTTAACTCCACAATTCATGAAAAAGGAAAGATTTTACCAAAGATTTTGTAGGAAAACAAGAAAGCAGACTCAGATTCCACAGTCTCTCCATTTGATCTTCTCTAATGACTATTAGTTATCCTTGCTTTTTCTCAGAGCTCTTGTCCTTTTTCTGCTGCCTGATTCTCCTTCTAAAAACTACAGTTTTGTGTGAGTCAGCTTTGAACTCATGACCCCAATGCAGTAACACCCAAACCTCATTAGCCAAAATGTAACTTCTTGTCGTCCCTGAAGAATGCTCTTAAGTAGCAAGAATGGAGGTACACATACCATCCTTTCCCCTCAAGTGCACAGCTGTGGGTCTAGTAAAATCTCTAAAGGGGAAAGTCTGCTAAAACAATGAGGCATAACTATATGATTATTCCCAATAGTTTTCCTTCTTTAACCTCTTAATTACCCCTGAGACTCACTGTTGTCTGGCAGGGGAGAGATTTTGATTCTTATCTGAATCAGAACACTTTCAGGTGTCATTATAGCTCCTTCATCCCTCAAGAAGATTAGGGACTCTGTTCCATCTCTGATACAAAATAGTGCTATGACATTAGTCACTCAAACTCCACGCTCTTCTTCTGATAAATGGAACTCTTGGGACTTAAACTAAAGTTAGCAGTTTTACTGACTCAGCTGCATATCATACTTAGCAGGGAGTTTCACAAAAGAAGCCTGATTTAATTTGTATGTGCTTGGTAGGGGGATGGTGTGGGTAGTTTCAGGGCACCTACCTTTTAAAGCCTCTCTCACAGTGATCCCAATACATAATTGTGGTTGAGAACTACTAGCTTAAGAGTTGTGGCAATAATTAATGTGTATGAAGTCAAAAGAATTATGTGAATAGAAGACTTTCCTCTAGCCATTTTATTAAAGTAAAACCTTACAGGTTTTCATAAGACATTATGAGGTCTTTGTTTCATGAGTGCAGGTAGGGTAGCCAACTTGTCCAGGTTTTCCTAGGACTTAACCTGGTTTCAATCCCAAACCTTGTGTCTTTGGAACCCCTCCAATCAGGTCAAACCTGGAAGGTTAGTTACATTAACTGCAGTCTTTCATTGTACAAGTGTATTGCGTTCAAAGAATGTTAAAAAAAAAAAACCATCTGCTTTTTTACAATACTAGGGTATTCAGTTGAGCCCTACGTCAAAAGTATAGAACTCTTAACAGAAGTGAATGTTTGAATGCATTTATTCTCCTTTCATCTTAAAAAAACAAACCGAAAAACCCAAACCAAAGCCATCCTATTGTTTTTCCCTTGTTTTCAATGCCTTTAATCAGGATAGTTTTTAAATCTAAAATGTCCCTCCTTTCCATCTATTCCTACCTGTTGTTCATGTGTTTGTGATTTTGGTGATTCTCTAAATTTAGAAGAAAAAAATTAAGCAGACAGCAACATTTGTGTTAAATTCCCTGGGTGATGATGTTTTTTCTCCTTTGAAAATATAGCTTATACAAATGTTTAGAATTCAAACAGTGAACAGGTTTATGCTCAAAATATGTCATGGATCAAAGATAACTTTGTTATAGGTCACTGTGTCCCAGCGAGAATGATTTGGCTTTAGATTTAGATTTAGATTTGATTTAGAAAACTTGTCTTGATCAGTAAAATCAATTGATCCAGTAATCATTAGGACTTGGTTTTGCTGCCTGGCAAAGGAAGAATCAAGTCAATGAAAGTCTTGCTCCTAGAGAATGGAGTGAGTGTGTGTTGGGAAAGTGTTGACAGCAGGGTGGTGGCATTTCCTTCTCTTCCACCATCCAAATTTCACACAAGCATCTCTCATTGTCTGAATCTAAGTTCCCTCCTGACAAAGGTATCAGGGATATGTGTTTTCCAGGTGCTGTCTACCTGATCGTACAACAGAGAGCATAGAAGGGTGGAGCAGACACCTGCCAAATTACCACATCAGCTTCAACTTGTTAAGTAGGGAAGGCAATGGGCTCCATGGAAGATGATTAGAAAAAAGGTTTTCTGGTAGAATTTTATTTAGCGCTAATAAATTGGGGTCACATAAATATGTAGTCCTTGGCTCCTTTTACTGTGCAGGGAACAGATTGAGGAAGGCCACCATCCATCTCATATCTGGCACTTAAGATGCCCTCAAGATATGGTGGTTGCCATTACTATAAGAGCAGCATGAAGGCAATTAGCTCTTGGCAACATGTGGGGCAACAAGGCTGAGTCACTCAGGAAACTTGGGCATTGGCCGCAAAAATCTCTGTCACTACCACATGCAAAAGACAGAACAAAAGGGACAGCTGATTAGAAAAACCACATGTTGAGTTTTTTTTTAATGTCATATTCTATACCTCATCGCCCAGCATTGCAAATATATTTATAAATTTCTGTTAACAGATCTGTCCCTCTTTTTAATAAGAAGTAGTTTCAATTCTTCCCACAGATGCTTACTGAGTACTTGGTATATGAAAAGCACTGTGCTGGGAACCAGGGAAATAATTATCTTTTTTATTTGTATAGTTATAACTTCATAAAAGGGAGAGAAATGTGTGTGTGTGTGTGTGTGTGTGTGTGTGTGTATGAACATATGGTACTTGGTATGCCCTAGGTCCTGAGGATGGCTAGAACATTATTTTCCCTCTTTGGGATTTTGTTGGCCTAGTAGGGGGGCCAGGACAGCCATGAAAGAATTTACACAACTCAACACCAAAACTCCAAATAAACCAATTAAGAAATGAGCAGAATACATGAACAAACATTTTCCCAAAGAAGACATCGAGATGGCCAACAGACACATGAGAAGACGCTCAACATCACTCATCAGGGAAATGCTTTGCCAAAACCACAAGGAGCTATCACCCTACACCTGTCAGAATAGCAAAATTTAAAAACACAAAACAAGTATTGGCGAGGAAGTGGAAAAACAGGAACACTTGTGGACAGTTGGTAGAAATGCAAATTGGGATAGCCATTGTGGAAAACACTATAGAGGTTCCTCAAAAAGTTAGAATTACCCTATGAACCAGTAATTACATTACTGGGTATTTACCCTAAGAATATGAAAATACTAATTTGAAGGGATATATTAACCCCTATGTTTATTGCAGCATTATTTACAATAGCTAAATTATAGAAGCAGCCTAAGTGTCCATTGATAGATGAATGGATAAAGTTGTGGTGTATATATACAATGGAATATTATTCAGCCATGAAAGTAGAATCTTGCCATTTTCAGCATGGATGGATCTAGAGTATAATGCTAAGTGAAATAAGTGGAGAGGAAGACAAATACCATGTGATTTCAGTCATATGTGGAATTTAAGAAACAAAATAAATGAACAAAGGAGAAAAGACCAAAAACCAGACAGGACTTAGCTGTAGAGAACAAACAGATGCTTATCAGAGGGAAGGTGTGTGGGGGGATTGGTGAGCTAGGTGAAGGAGATTAAGAGTACACTTGATGGACACTGAGTAATACAGGGTATTGTTGAATCACTGTATTGTACACCTGAAACATAACATTGTTAACTATACTGGAATTAAAATTTAAAATACAGACAGACATGAATGAGGGGGGGGATTTGAATATTAAGGAGTTTACAAACAGAGGAAGTATATTCCTACTGGATTTACTTCTGAAAGTTTTGAAGAGTCAAGAGATAATCAAGTATGGGTTTTGTGTGTGTGTGTGTGTGTGTGTGTGTGTGTGTGTGTGTGTGTTTAATGGGACATATCCCAAGGACGTGGGAGTCAACATGATGGGATTCCTATTGACCAAAGCTGGGACTATTTGAATGCAAAATAATTGATAGTACGGAATTATCTATTGTTGGAAAAAACAGTATGCTTTCATTTTGATGATAAATACAAAGATCGGGAACAAAAGAGCTCTTACAGTGGAATGCTGTGTCTAATGGTAAATGTGGAGAGAGTACAGGTGTTGGTTACTCCTAATCCTGCAGTCAACATACTGATGATTGTTCCATGCAAGAATTATCAGTGAAGGTTTAATCAAGGAAGAAATTTTTAGAAGAAGCAACACTTTTGCATGGTCTTAAAAGGTTTCTCCTCTGATTGCTTATTAGTTGCCAAGAAAAAAAAAAAAGTTAACTATGCAGTAGCTATAGCATTTTACATTCCCATTAGCAAGGTATGAGTTCTACATTTAAAAAAAATCTTACTGATAAAGTGTATTTTTAATAAAATATTTTTACTATTTTTATTAAAAAATTCAAACAATATGCCCCAACAAGGAGAGAAAAAAATTTCCTATGCCTGGAGATACCCACCATTTACTTTCTTATTTTAATTTTTGAGGATAGCACATTGTCATATTAGTTTTAGGTGTACAACATGGTCATTCAGTGTCTCTCTACATTATGCTATGCTCACCACAGGTGTAGGTACCCTCTGTCACCCTACAACGCTATTGCTGTATTGTTGACTCTGTTTCCTAAACTGTACCTTTTATTTCCATCACTTTTCATTCCATAACTGGAAGGCTATATCTCCTATTCCCCTTCCCATGGGCAACAGTCAGTTGTCTGTATTTCTGGGTCTGGTTCTGCTTTTTGTCTTTTTATCTTTCTAAATTTTAGCTATCCTAGACGGTATGGAACAGTATCTCATTTTTTAAAAAAATCTTATTTTATTTAAGTTCAATTAACATAGTGTATCATTAGTTTCAGATGTAGAATTCAGTTATTTGTCAGTTGCATATCACACCTGCTGTTCATTTTATCATGTGCCCTCCTTAATGCCCATCACCCAGATGACCCATCCCCTCACCCACCTTCCTCCAGCAACCCTCTGTTTCCTAGAGTTAAAAGTCTCTTATGGTTTGTCTCCCTCTCTGATTTCATCTTATTTTATTTTCTCCTCCCTTTCCCTTCCTCTGTGATTTTACTTTGCACGTCCCTGATGACTAGTGATGTTGGGTGTCTTTTCAGTTACTCCACTTCGCCAGAAGCAGAGTCTTCAATATCTTTGCATCTGCAAAGGGCTCTGCCCCTCGATTGTAACCTGTGTGAACCAAGGGAAATAGATATCTCTCAAGATACCTCTTGTTCCTTTGCTTGCATGTGTCATTATGGCTGGATTGTAGAAGGCTAATTTCAGAAACCAGACTAGTGACTCAAAGACTATATAATTGCAAGTAGAAATTCTAGGCTGATGATGATAAGCTATGGAATTCCAAACTCTTTTTTGTTTCATATACTCTCTGCTCATCTTTTTTTAAATGCACACCCGGATCTCTTGATCCTGTTATATGATCATGATGATGACTGCCATTTCCTGAGTACTTCTCAGATTTAAACTTCATGAAAATATTGTGACGGTCATTTGACAAGCTCTGTCATCAATACCATCTTTTAAAGTCATCCCAGAAATCCCAATCTGAAAATTACCCTTTTACAGATGATTGAAACAATAGTTTTAGTATAGTCTCAGAATCACATTGCTAGTTGCTAATAGGATGAATAATGAGGACCCTGCCTGCTGGCTCTTGTTCTCTATACGACCGTGCTCTGCTTTAAAAAAGAAGATGTCTAAGGGGCATTTACTATCATGCTAACACTAGAAAGATATTTTTTCCCCCGGATTATTCTGGACCATTGCTCTTCCTTTTTATACTATTGCCTTTTAGATTATTTCACCATCAAATAACACCTGCTTTAGGACACAGAATAGGGAAAGAGCAGACCAAATGAAGGACATCTCAGTTTGTTATAACTAAAGTGTTGGGAGAATAGATGAGAACTACTTGCCAGTCTGTTATTTCCCTTCTTCCCCTCTCTGCTTCTCCTCTTCTCTAATTCTAAGGGAATGCCTGCTCCATACTAACTGTAAGTTGGGGTCAGCAACTTACATTTTTCTGTAACATGGGGATGTTCGAGTAAGTTTCCTTGGAAGTATACCTCTACTATTATAGTCAATGTCCATAGGGAAGCGCAAGGGATAAGTGCTGCTTGCTTCCTGTCCTTAAACAGTTTTCAGTGCAGCACAGAAATGTCTTTTGACTTTTTTTTTTTTTGAGATAAGACATTTTATTATTATTATTATTATTATTATTATTGTTATTTGTATTTCCTCAATTTATTTTGGTCTTTAAAAATTTTTTTTTAATTTTTTATTTTTTATAAACATGTATTTTATCCCCAGGGGTACAGGTCTGTGAATCAGCACTCACCAAAGCACATACCCTCCCCAATGTTCATAACCCCACCCCCCTTCTCCCAACCCCCCTCCCCCCAGAAACCCTCAGTTTGTTTTGTAAGATTAAGAGTCACTTATGGTTTGTCTCCCTCCCAATCCCATCTTGTTTCATTGATTCTTCTCCTACCCACTTAAGCCCCCACGTTGCATCACCACTTCCTCATATCAGGGACATCATATGATAGTTGTCTTCCTCCACTTGACTTATTTCGCTAAGCATGATACGCTCTAGTTCCATCCATGTTGTCACAAATTGCAAGATTTCATTTCTTTTGATGGCTGCATAGTATTCCGTTGTGTATATATATACCACATCTTCTTGATCCATTCATCTGTTGATGGACATCTAGGTTCTTTCCATAGTTTGTCTATTGTAGACATTGCTGCTATAAACATTCGGGTGCACATGCCCCTTCGGACCACTAAGCTTGTATGTTTAGGGTAAATACCCAGTGGTGCAATTGCTGGGTCATAGGGCAGTTCTATTTTCAACATTTTGAGGAACCTCCATGCTGTTTTCCAGAGTGGTTGCACCAGCTTGCATTCCCACCAACAGTGTAGGAGGGTTCCCCTTTCTCCGCATCCTTGCCAGCTTCTGTCATTTCCTGACTTGTTAATTTTAGCCATTCTGATTTGTGTGAGGTGATATCTCATTGTGGTTTTGATTTGTATTTCCCTGATGCCGAGTGATATGGAGCACTTTTTCATGTGTCTGTTGGCTATCTGGATGTCTTCTTTGCAGAAATGTCTGTTCATGTCCTCTGCCCATTTCTTGATTGGATTATTTGTTCTTTGGGTGTTGAGTTTGCTAAGTTCTTTATAGATTCTGGACACTAGCCCTTTATCTGATATGTCGTTTGCAAATATCTTCTCTCATTCTGTCAGTTGTCTTTTGGTTTTGTTAACTGTTTCCTTTGCTGTGAAAAAGCTTTTGATCTTGATAAAATCCCAATAGTTCATTTTTGCCCTTTCTTCCCTTGCCTTTGGCGATGCTCCTAGGAAGATGTTGCTGCAGCTGAGGTCGAAGAGGTTACTGCCTATGTTCTCCTCAAGGATTTTGATGGATTCCTTTCTTACATTGAGGTCCTTCATCCATTTTGAGTCTATTTTCATGTGTGGTGTAAGGAAATGGTCCAATTTCATTTTTCTGCATGTGGCTGTCCAATTTTCCCAACACCATTTATTGAAGAGACTGTCTTTTTTCCATTGGACATTCTTTCCTGCTTTGTAGAAGATTAGTTGACCATAGAGTTGAGGGTCTATTTCTGGGCTTCCTATTCTGTTCCATTGATCTATGTGTCTGTTTTTGTGCCAGTACCATGCTGTCTTGATGATGACAGCTTTGTAATAGAGCTTGAAGTCCGGAATTGTGATGCCACCAACTTTGGCTTTCTTTTTCAATATTTCTTTGGCTATACGAGGTCTTTTCTGGTTCCATATAAATTTTAGGATTATTTGTTCCACTTCTTTGAAAAAGATGGATGGTACTTTGATAGGACTTGCATTAAATGTGTAGATTGCTTTAGGTAGCATAGACATTTTCACAATATTTATTTGTCCAATCCAGGAGCATGGAACATTTTCCCATTTCTTTGTGTCTTCCTCAATTTCTTTCATGAGTACTTTATAGTTTTCTGAGTATAGATTCCGTGCCTCTTTGGTTAGGTTTATTCCTAGGTATCTTATGGTTTGGGGTGCAATTGTAAATGGGATGAACTCCTTAATTTCTCTTTCTTCTGTCTTGTTGTTGGTGTGGAGAAATGCAACTGATTTCCGTGCATTGATTTCATATCCTGACACTTTACTGAATTCCTGTACAAGTTCTAGCAGTTTTGGAGTGGAGTCTTTTGGGTTTTCCACATATAGTATCATATCATCTGCGAAGAGTGATAGTTTGACTTCTTCTTTGCCAATTTGGATGCCTTTAATTTCCTTTTGTTGTCTGATTGCTGAGGCTAGGACCTCTAGTACTATGTTGAATAGCAGTGGTGATAATGGACATCCCTGCCGTGTTCCTGACCTTAGCGGAAAAGCTTTCAGTTTTTCTCCATTGAGAATGATATTTGTGGTGGGATTTTTCATAGAAGGCTTTGATGATATTGAGGTATGTGCCCTCTATCCCTACACTTTGAAGAGTTTTGATCAGGAATGGATGCTGTACTTTGTCAAATGCTTTTTCAATATCTATTGAGAGTATCATATGGTTCTTGTTCTTTCTTTTATTGATGTGTTGTATCACATTGATTGATTTGCGGATGTTGAACCAACCTTGCAGCCCTGGAATAAACCCCACTTGGTTGTAGTGAATAATCCTTTTAATGTATTGTTGAATCCTATTGGCTAGTATTTTGGTGAGAATTTTCACATCTGTGTTCATCAAGGATATTGGTCTATAGCTCTCCTTTTTGATGAGATTCTTGTCTGGTTTTGGGATCAAGGTGATGCTGGCCTCATAAAATGAGTTTGGAAGTTTTCCTTCCATTTCTATTTTTTGGAACAGTTTCAGGAGAATAGGAATTAGTTCTTCTTTAAATGTTTGGTAGAATTCCCCGGGAAGCCATCTGGCTCTGGGCTTTTGTTTGTTTGGAGATTTTTTTTTTTTTTAAAGATTTTTATTTATTTATTTGACAGAGAGAAATTACAAGTAGATGGAGAGGCAGGCAGAGAGAGAGAGAGGGAAGCAGGCTCCCTGCTGAGCAGAGAACCCGATGCGGGACTCGATCCCAGGACCCTGAGATCATGACCTGAGCCGAAGGCAGCGGCTTAACCCGCTGAGCCACCCAGGCGCCCTGTTTGGAGATTTTTTAATGACTGTTTCAATCTCCTTACTGGTTATGGGTCTGTTCAAGCTTTCTACTTCTTCCTGGTTCAGTTGTGGTAGTTTATATGTTTCTAGGAATGCATCCATTTCTTCCAGATTGTCAAATTTGTTGGCATAGAGTTGCTCATAGTATGTTCTTATAATTGTTTGTATTTCTTTGGTGTTAGTTGTGATCTCTCCTCTTTCATTCATGATTTTATTTATTTGGGTCTTTTCTCTTTTCTTTTTGATAAGTCTGGCCAGGGGTTTATCAATTTTATTAATTCTTTCAAAGAACCAGCTCCTAGTTTTGTTGATTTGTTCTATTGTTTTTTGGTTTCTATTTCATTGATTTCTGCTCTGATCTTTATGATTTCTCTTCTCCTGCTGGGTTTAGGGTTTCTTTCTTGTTCTTTCTCCAGCTCCTTTAGGTGTAGGGTTAGGTTGTGTGCCTGAGACCTTTCTTGTTTCTTGAGAAAGGCTTGTACCGCTATATATTTTCCTCTCAGGACTGCCTTTGTTGTGTCCCATTGATCTTCTTTTATTCATTTGTTCATGGTCTTAAATGTTTCAAAATTGAGAAGGCCACAAAACCTGATCAACTTGTCTCTTTGGGCTAGTAACTTTGATAAGAAAACACCTAATTCTGGGATATAGTGAGAAATAAGTTTGGGTCCCTGTATTCTTTCCTGAAAAGACAAAATTCTCCATAACAAAATAAGAAATTATTGTTTACACATAGACACCCATTTTGTAAGGTTAAATAAATAACTAAAATGATGTGGAATTTAAAGCCTTTCATTTTATGTTCTTGCAATAGTGTTTTTGTCTGCATCAGTTGTGTTGGACAAAGAATTTTAAGTCTCTAACTTCAAGACACCTGCTTATTCAACCTTCCTCAGGGAGGAAAACAGTCTTCTAGAGGTATATTAAAAATCCAAGGCTGCCAATGCTATAAGCACCTTGCTGACATGATAGGATTTTCTATTTCTTTTCTTTCTTTCTTTCTTTTTTTTTTTTACTTACCTTTGTAGGCAAGGGGATAAGTGCCTACAAATTAATACAGTCTCAATCTAGACATAGTCATGTTCGGGGGATATTTTTCTCCCTCTGGGTGGGAGCGGAGAAATTCAAAAACACACATGCATTAAACTGATAAGTCCTCAGGCAACTTTGCTGCCAGAATGCATTGCCAAGAGACTGTAAGTCATCAGGCCTTTCTGACTCGTTATAAAACATATTCTCCTGGTATGCAAAACTGAATATAGGAAAGATTTGATGGAATACAAATGAGAAAGGTAAGTGATTAGAATACCTACTCAGAGACAAGAAAGCCATCTTTGCAGAAAGGCTGGAGAAGCCATTAAGAGAAGTCTACCTGGTGGCCACAAAGAGAGAGGATAGATATCAAGGAACCATGTTGTGTGTTGGCTGTGTAGACCTGGAGCTATTTTTCTCTGCTTGATTCCTCATCAGTGAAATGGGGATATAACCTATGCAGTGAAGTGAGAATACACACAGAAGAATTTGTCCAGTTAAAAGACTGGTAAGCTAGCAAATCACAAATAGGAATCTATAGTCTTCCATATGATTTAGAAATTCTAGCTAGGTAAAAATTACTTTTTGCCTTTATCTTAACAAAGAATTGAATTCATGCCTGGAGAAAGTAAACTCAGCCACTTGGACCTCCAGTCTTGTCAGGATTCAGTGGACTCCTTTCTTCCAGTGTAGTAACTGACTCAGGCACAGCTGGGGCCCTCAAGATGGGACAGAGGGGTTATGGGACCTTTAACAAGGGGCAAGTACTATACCTCAGTTCTAATGGGGGGACAATTTTCATATGGTTTTAGTCCTAAGCAATGTCAACTCCGCTAATTCAGCTTTTCTAATGGTTATTTGCCAATGCTTAAAATATCAGGGGTGTTTTTGTGTTTTAAGGACTAGTGTGGGTGTCATAGGGTAGAAATGAATCACCAGAAAAAGATATAGATGCATCATTCTAGGCCCCACAGAGAATAGAAATGAAACAGGGGAAACTTAATCACTGAAGTGCACAAAAATTTTTCTTCTTCAAAAATCATTTTACTGATTGGCTCTGAGGATTGATTTTATTAAATCTGGAATTCAGAGCATTTGAAAGTCTAAGAGTAATTCCGTTTATTAAGGCCTGTGGTGAGCTCAAGGTCAGATCCAGGGATAGGGCCATGTTCTATTAAAGTACCTATATTAGTCTACATTAAAAAAATTAAAACAGCTTAAAACAATGTAAACTTACCAAGTTGTAGTTCTCATGAATCAGGGATCTGGATACAGCTCAATGGGGTTGTTGGCTTTCAGGTTTGTCACAGGGTACACTCAAGACACTGACTGGAGCTGCACTCCTATTAAGACCCAATTGGGGAAAGGTCTGTTTCCTCCACACTCATTCACATGGTTGTTGGTGATATCCAGTTTCTCAAGGATTGCTGGAGCAAGGGGTTCAGCAACCCTCTGGCTGTTGATTGGAGGTAGCCCTCAGTTCTTTTCCGTGTGAGCCTTGATACTCAAAGTGAGGTCTGAGGACAGGGAGCTTATTTATCTTAGGCCCCACCCCAGACTCACCCAACTAGAATCTAATGTTAATAAAATCTCCCAGTGACCTCTGTGTACTGCTTCACAGTATAGAAACCCCTGCTTCAGAGGAGCACTTCTGAGATATCAGCTTAAATTATGGTATGCTACCTCTGATACCATAACTGCTTTTCACAACAGAGCCTGGAGAGTGGACACTCAGATGTTCCCCTATGAGTAAAACCATATGATAATTGTCTTTCTCTGCTTAACTTATTTCACTTAGCATAATCTTCTCTAGTTCCATTCATGTTGATGCAAATGGTGGGTGTTCATTCTTTCTGATGGCTGACTGATTTTCCATTGTATATATGGGCCACATGTTCTTTATCCATTCGTCTGTTGAAGGGCATCTTGTTTCCTTCCACAGTTTGGCTATTGTGGACATTGCTGCAATGAACATTGGGATACATGTGCCCCTTCTTTTCACTACATCTTTATCTTTAGGGTAAATACCTAGTAGTGAAATTGCTGGGTTGTAGGGTAGCTCTATTTTTAACATCTTGAGGAACCTCCATTCTGTTTTCAAGAGTGGTTGTACCACCTTGCATTCCCACCAACAGTGTAAGAGGTTTCCCCTTTCTCCACATCCTCACCAACACTTGTTGTTTCCTCTTGTATTAATTTTTGTCATTATAACTGGTGAGAGGTGATATCTCATTGTGGTTTTGATTTGTATTTCCCTGATGGCTAGTGATGTTGAACATTTTTTGTGTGTCTGTTAGCCATTTGTATGTCTTATTGTGGTTTCGATGTGTTTCTCTGATGACTAGTGATATTGACCATCTACTTATATGCTTATTGGCCATTTATTGATCTTCTTTGGAGAAATGTCTATTCACGTTTTTTGCAGATATAAAAAATAAAATTATTTTTCTGGTTGAATAGTAGCTCTTCAATGTTTTGGACATCAACCTCATATCAAGAAGATATTTGCAAATATTTTCTTCTGTAAGTTGCCTTTTCAGGTTGTTGTTTCCTTTATTGTTATGTAACCTAATTTTTGCTTTTGTTTCCTGTGCTTTTGGTGTGGTTTTTTTTTTTTTTTTTTAATACTTATTTATTTGAGAGAGATCATGAGCAGGGGGGGGCAGGGATAAAGGGAGAACCAGACTCTCTGCTGAGTAGGGAGCTCAACACAGGACTCAATCCCAGGACCCTGGGATTATGAACTGAGCTGAAGGCAGATGCTTAATGAACTGGGCCACCCAGGTGCCCTTGTTGTTCTAGCTAAGAAATCATTGCCAAAAATTTGGTGTCATGAAGATTTTTCCCTTATGTTTTCTTCCAGGAGGAGTTTTACAGTTTTAGGACTTACATTTGGTCTCTTAACCATTTTAAGTTAATATTGGCATATGGAGTAAGGGTCCAAATTCACCTTTTTGCATGTGGGTTTTTTCCCCCATCACCATTTGTTGAAGAGATTATCTTTTCTCTTATTATATATTTGTGACACTCTTGTTGAAGATCATTTGGCCATATATATGAGCACTTGTTTCTGGGCTCTCTATTCTAGTCAATTGGTCTATGTCTTTATGCCATTTTGTACTCTTCTGATTAATGGAGCTTTGCAATAAATTTTGAAATCAGGACTGTGAAGCCTACAGCTTTGTATTTTTCAAGATTGTTTTGAATATTTAAAGTCCTTTGAAATTCCAGGTTTTTTTTTTTTTCTTGATAAAAATGCCATTGGCCCCCTTGGGAGAAGGGGGGTGGGATTATGGACATTGGGGAGGGTATGTGCTATGGTGAGTGCTGTGAAGTGTATAAACCTGGCGATTCACAGACCTGTACTCATGGGGATAAGAATATATTATATGTTTATAAAAAATAAAAAATTTAAAAAAATAAAAAATAAAATAAAATCCAGTAAGATAGCCTTAAAAAATGCACTTGGCATTTTGACAGGGATTGTGTTGACTCTGTAGATTGTTTTGGATAGTGAGGACATCTTAAAAATATGAAGACTTCTAATCTGTGGATAAGG
This sequence comes from Mustela putorius furo, assembly GCF_011764305.1. NCBI lineage: Eukaryota > Metazoa > Chordata > Mammalia > Carnivora > Mustelidae > Mustela > Mustela putorius. The sequence continues at coordinate 24,055,495 of NW_025421322.1, read as the reverse complement.
AATGTCTTTCCATTTATTTGTGTCATCTTTAATTTTTTTCAGCAATTGTGGTTTTCAGTACACAACTCTTCCTCCTTCTTAAGTTTATTCCTTGGCTAAGTTTATTTTTAAGTATTTTATTCTTTTTGATTCTCTGTCACTGTACTTTGACCTGTTCAAAGCTGGAGAATGTATTCAATTGTTCTGCTTAGGGCATATTAATGATTTTAATGACCTTGCTGGATGGCAATGATAGCCCACAGTTCAGGAAGATTTCTCTACTTTATTTCCACTGTCTAGATCTCATAGAACCTATTTCTAATACAGAACCTTAACTGAACTGAAGTCAGGGAAATACAATTTTTACCTCCTACCATCACTAGTAGAATGAAGGTAGAAGAGAGACTGAGTGGGCAAAAATAGCTAGACCTTATCTTCTTTATCCATTCATTAGTAGATGGACACTTGGGCTCACCCCATAATTTAGCTAATGTAGATAATATTGCTATAAACATGAGGGTGTATGTATCCCTTTGAATTAGTATTTTTATATTCTTCGGATAAATCCCTAGCAGTATTAATTGCAGAATTGTAAGGTGATTCTATCTTCAACTTTTTGAGGAACTCCCATACTGATTTCCAGAGGGGCTGCACCAGTTTGCATTCTCACCAACAGTGTAAGTGTTCCCCTTTTTCTGCATCTCCACCAACATCTATTGATTCTTTTGTTAATTTTAGCCATTCTGACTAGTGTAAGGTGATACCTCATTGTAGTTTTGATTTGTATTTCCCTGATGATGACTGATATACAATGAGATATTGCTTGGTCATAAAAAATGAAATTTTGCCATTTGCAATGATGTAGATGGAGCTAGAGAATATTATGCTTAAGGGAAATACATCAACATCAGTCAGTGAAAGACAAATACCATATGATTTCACTAATGTGGAATTTAAGAAACAAAACAAATAATTATGGGAGGGGGGAAAGAGAAAAGAAAACCAAGAAACAGACTCTTAACTATAGAGAACAAACTTATGGTTACCAGAGGGGAGGTGGGCAAGACAAAGGATTAAGTGGGTGGTGGAGATTAAGTTGTACACTTGTGATGAATACTAAGTGATGAATGTATAAGCTTTGAGTCACTGTATTTTGTACCTGAAACTAATATTACACTATATGTTAACTAACTGAAATTTAAATAAAAGATTAAAGTAGCTAGCCCACAGTAAGAGCTGTGTTGGTTTACTCCCTAATTTCCCTGTGATCCCTTTAACTGACCTGTGTACCCTGACACCCCACTTCTGTGTGCTTTGCTGCTAAAGTAGAACCTTAAACTTTTTTTTTTTTTTTTTTTTTTTTAAAGAGGTTACCCTTGATCTATTAGAGCCATCTACTTCCCCAGTCCCACTTGGAAATTTACCCCCTGCTTGCCTGCTCACTGTCAGTGGTTTATACCGGTGACTGGCTGGTACAGGATTAAATCATCTTGTCTGAGGCTGGGCCAAAAATCCCATCCTTTCCTGGCTGCTTCCCCCTTCCTATCTTACTTTATTTACTCCTTTACAATCAGGAGCTCTTCCTTAATACTTGGCACATGGATCCTGGACTTATGTTCTGCTTCCAAGAACCTGACCTAAAATACAATGGGCAGTTAGATTGCGGTAGTTAAGAAAGATTTATGCTCATATTTGTAACTGCTTCACCATATGTTGCTTTATTAAAACCACTAATATGCAATCCATAGAACCTCTTCCTTCAGGCATAAATTCAGTATTTCAGTCACAAGAATAGGTATTGTTTTCTTGGGTCGGACATTTTGTGAAGTTATGTTAGCTGGTCATGAGTTTATTATTTTCTGAACACTTAAAAATGTTCCTTCAGATTTATTTCATTATTTCAGAATTGTCTTCCTTTAAAATAACACTGTTTTGGGATCTACTGTTTTTTTTTTCTGAAACTGTTAAATTTGAAATGATAACGATTAAGGCCATTTCTATAACTTATGTTCTTCTGGATCATTTTGTCAGTAGAAGATTTGAAGAGTTTAGTTTATTTGTTCACTGATTATATTTCTTATACAGAAGGCATAAAATCTGAAATGGTTTTTATTAACTGTGACAAAATTAGCATTTTTAGATTGTTCATTCACATGGTTATTTTGATCTTGTAGCTACTCTGTCCCATTTACAGAGCTAAGTAGTATGGAAAATTCAAAGAATTTAGAGATATTATCCAATGTAGAAAACAGACAAAAGAAAAAATTAAAGTCCCTTACAACTTACAGCCCATTGATAAGTCCTTGAGAGAGTCAGTGACCTTCTGCTAGGAACTCAATGGCCTCTATGTTAGTACTACACTAAGAGCCAAAGGTTATCTTTAGATTAACATTATCCTGATCCCCCAGAATCCTGTAAGTCTAATTTAACATATAAAAATTCTTTTGAATCTTCCTTTCTCTCTATTCCCAAAGATAAATGTTAGCAGTCATTTTCCAAGAATATGGTCCACTAATACACATCTGAAGGGTTCATGACTAAGATGTTATTAGATAATAATAAATGACCTTTTCCTACCAATACCTAGCCCCTCAAGGTCCTGGAAACCTTGCTTCCAAAATCCCTTAGAAACATAAGCTATCCCTAATCCCCTCCCAGACTGAAAGTATATAATCAGTCACGTGTCACAACCCCAGCGCAGCTCTTTCTGTGCATGGGTACTGTCCCCGTGCTTTAATAAAACCAACTTTTTGCATCAAAGATGTCTCAAGAATTCTTTCTTGACCATTATCTCTGATTCCCAAATTTCTGCATCATTATCTGTTTCAGGAAACGTGTAGTCTGTTTGGATCCATGAATTATCAGGTCAGTCCAGGGGCTGGTGTGATATTCTAGATTTTAGCTTAATTGCACTGTGTATAAGAAATTAGAATAATACATGAGCATGGATCAAATTCTGTTCAGTTCACTCAGAAATGTTTTTCTTAATAAATTCTTTCTTTTCCCCCATCTTAGACTTTAAAAAGAGTAGCTAATAATTACTGCTTCTACATCTTTCTCTCTTTTACTTTTTTTTCCATTCTAATCTCTTTCCCCTCCTTAATTCTACCAGATGTGCTCTAGCATTGATCACCAATCCAGTGGATATTTTCTCATTTTCATCTCTGTGATTTCTGTAACTTTTGGAATTCTTGAAAGTCCTCTCCCTTAGTTTCTATGACCTCACTAATTTCCTGCATTTCAAATTATTCTTCACAACTCCTTCTCCACTAGGAAGTAATCAGATTTTTGTCTTAGTCTTTTTTTTCTCTCATATTTTATTCCATGCTCTTCTTCCTGACTTGTTCATTTCTGTGTTTTAAAAATGCAGTAACATCTGATAATACAACTTTTCGGGTCTAGAAGTCCAGAGGTCTTTCGCAGTTAGCAAATCAAAAGTAACCTGAAAAAGTCAAGGGATCTGGAATTTGTGACTGATTTGTTGTTAGTGAACATTGGTAGTGAATTTTCATCTAGTGTATTGGCAGACCTGCTGTTGTTCGTAAATTACACATTAAAGACTGAATAAAATTTGAAGTAACCATGGTTTGTGAGCAAAAAGAACAAATATGTAAGTCGACATAATGTTTTTTATGTCACCTTGAATTAGAAAAGGTAATATACATGGAATTTGGTAAGAGGTGAGAATTCTCTTTGGATGAGAATGATAGAATTCTCAAAAGGCTGACTTAAGGAAATTAATACCGGCACTTAATTTAAACATGGCTTTCATTGACATGGCTTAATTCAATCTTTAGGGCCACTCCATAGTTAGGACCCTGTTATTAGTATTCTTCTGGCTGCAAATGTTGGAAAACTCTAAAGGGACTAGCTTTTAAATTAAGCCAGTCTATTGGCTCATGTTCCTGTGGGGGATAAAGACTATTCCCTAAAGTTTGGGATGGCCTGTGCACAGCTGGGTTCAGATGCTCAAGCAATAGAACAGTGGAGATTTCTTTCTTTACTCTGCTTTGATTTGATTTGTTCACATTATTCTCAGGTAGCCATCTGCCACATAGGGACAAAGATGCCTGCAAATAGCTCTAGATCTTCTACATTCAGTAATCAATGAAACATATTACTGAGAGGTCATGGGCATGATTTTTTCCAGCTTCAGCCTATGTCTTGTGTCACCTTTGGTATCAGAGGATGGAGTCAACTCTGAATATATTAGGCTGACAATTGGGGGAGAGGTGGGTTACAAAAACACAACAAACACCCTATGTGTGCACATGCATGATAGGTTTTATTATCTTTTTTTCTTTTTTAAAGTCAAAGAAGCAGCTCAGAGAACATAAGTTACCTGCCTAAGGTGATATGGCCAGTAAGAGGACTTTGAGAAAGAGATGTCATCCCAGTGTCAAAGCATGATAGATATTTACAACTCAGTATGACCATGGTTTTCACTCTTATTTGCTGTGCCCTAGGGATTGTGCAAAGTGTTCCAGGAGAGGTGGGAAATTCCTCCTCGTATTCCAGCAAACCAGCTTTGTGTTTATCGGTTTGACATTTGGACTATGTAAGATTCTGTAAGAGGGAATTTTTCCTGTGTTACAAAACTTTCCAAACATTGCACAGAATTTACTATCCCAGTGATAAAATCATAAAAGGTGTTCAATTCTTTTAACTCTTCTCTGCCAATATAGACCAATACTAGAAACTGATCTTCAGTGATTCTCGAGATACATTTTCTGAACATAGAACAGATCATCAAATTTGTCCATTTCTTAGATGATTCAAGTGTTGATAGATGTTTCAGGTTAGACAAGGGAGAAACTTTTATAATGTAAAATTTCCTAAAGTTCTAAAATTCTAAAGATTTCTCTTTTCACCCCACATGGGATACATACTTTGATGAAAAGGCCTTAACTTTTTTTTTTTTTTTGCATCAGAAGTTGTAAACTGAAATTCTTGAGGGGCCTGGTATAGAAAACACATGGGTTTACTAGGCTGGGCATAGTGTTGAACTGGATTACATATGTTGCATCTGTAGGAGGCAGCCTCTATTCAGCTTCAGCTTACTGTGGCACACACACACACAAAATCTTAGTTGATGGTTTCTGTGTGGCAATAAACTGAATTTTATGTGGATTTTTAAATATTAGAAACCCAGACTTCTTTTTTTTTTTTTATAAAATCGATCCCTTAAAAATATAAAATAAAACAAACCAACAAGACAGGCCTGTGGGTTCTTGTGTGTGTCCTGTTTTAACTAATTCATCGATGATGGTACAGTCATTTACTGTGCACTTTGTTGAGAAAGACTGTTTTTACTTTAACATTTAATCCAAACCCCATAGAGTGTACAAACCCAACCATGTAGATTCCATACAACAGATAGGTCAAGGAAGAAATATTCAGCGGACACAACAAACTGAACTAGGGAGTGCTATTTTTTAAACTATTTTTAAATTGAAACTTGATTGAATGTTGTGTTTGGCTGAATTTATATACTTTTTGGTGCCGAACTTATCTGCGTTTAGATGTGTTGGCCCCACCCGGTTAATAAGCACATTCTTTACAGAGAATGATTTGATTTCTGTTAAAAAACAAAATAAACAAAAACCAAAAAAACCCAACATCCCTCCCCGCAACACCACCAAAAACAGAGCAGAGGAGACGGTTACTGCCTTCCCTTATACTCTCCACCCTCAACGTAAAGACATTCAGCTTTTAAATGTATTGCATGTTTGGCTAATGCACAAGTTTGCATCTTTGATCCTAGTCTTGGCAAGGTCTTGTCTAAGTGCATAATGAGTCCTTTTTCTTCCTCCTCAGTCTCTACCATTCTCCCTCTACTACCCAGAAGAAAGACTTAAACTCCAAGGAGGCAGCCAAAGGCACGCTTGGAAAAGTCTGAAAGGACAGGGCAGGGCTGGAAATTGACAAATGGAGTCCGGATATAGTTAAGACCAGGAAAGGGAAAAATAAAAGTGAAGGGGTTTTTCTGGAGTTGTATTTACCTAAAGTCTCGTTCAGTTGCTTTTATTCTCTTGGGTTTTGGATTTGAATAGGTTTCTGAGAGTCTGTTTCTCTAGAAATGCCTGAGGTATAGTGGGAGTGGTAGGGCTTTGTGAAGAGCAATCCATGAACTGGTGTCAATGATCATTCTCTGGTCGCCTCTCCTGTGAGGAACATTAACAGCTTATGGGCTAAGAGGCTGCATTGAGTAGTAGCCAAATCCACAGAGTTTTGGGTCAAAAAGAAATGGGTGGTGGGGCTTAATTTGGTCCCTGTTGTGCAGTCTAAACCAATTATCTTCTCAGTCTCAATTGCTTATCTGTAAAATCGGAATCCCATTAGCCCTTCTCTCCCAGGGAAAATGAGTTTCTGGCACAGAAGGTAGTGCTCAAGAGTTGCTAGAGATTTATCAGCATAAGAATTCCTACAAGAAGAGGAGCCACGCCAATATTGACTGAACCCTTGCCAAATATCCAAGTTTGGCAACAAAATCTTTTGTTGGGAAGTCACTAATTCCCTAATTTAATGGAATCCTTCATCTAGACAATATATGAAACACCTGAATGCAAAACAAGGAACAATTTGTATAATAGTAATAAAGTGTATTATCCATTTATAGGAGCTCATGGTCCACAAATATTTATTGAACAGATGGCAGGGCTATTTAAAGCCAATAATGGCCTGGTGCCTCTTGCCAGAGGCATAAGCGGTAGGTAGCCCCATGCCTCCTTAGCAGGGTTGCTACTGTTGGTAGCTGTTGAATAAAAACTTTGGTTTGGGGCCAGGACTCTGATTTCAGAGGAAGCAACAAATCTCAAACTGTCCTTGGTAGATGGCTTTTGTTCAGCAGGTGGAAGGGAAGTAGGAGTTGGGGATTTATACTAGGATTTTAGGCCAAAACTTTTGTGATAAGAACAAACTCGTAAACTCAAAATTATAATGACTACTTTCCTGCTGTAAACCCCACAGGGCTTAAATCATTAGTCTCAAAGTTTGTTTGAATTAGAACTGAAAAGACTGAAACCATGGAGCACTTTGATTCTGATGATGATGTGCCTTTCTCTAATCCCAAACCTTTTAAGAAACATGGCCCATCTCCTTTGAAATCCCCAAGCTCAAGAATGCCCAGACTTGTCAAAACTTTCATTTTCATGAATTTCATGTTGTCTCCAGAAACATTTATCTTTGACAAATGATTTCTCAAGCAAATTTATTTAGACAGACATTTTGGTTTTTCTGAAGAATTTAGGATTAAAGACCGAATTCTCATTCTTTCTAGCCAGAGGCTATTATCAGACTGTTAAATCCTTGATGCTAAGAATCTTATTGTGAAGCTAATGAACCAATGCTTAGTGTGTTTACACTCCAACTGCTAAATTTAATTCAAAGAACATGCCTGCTGCAAGCAACCTTGCCAGACACAGACAAAGGGAGACTATTCATTAAAATGGTTTGGTTTCCACTAGGCCTTAGTCCAGATTTCACTAAAATATTTAGCCAGGGGAAACTGCTCTGGTTCTTCCCAAACTGGGCAGTAAAAGCTGCAGAGGCCAGTGCCTTCCTATAGTTGTTTCCCAGTGCTGGGGTTGGTAAAATACACTGGTGAATCCAATCTGTCCCATTGCCTATGTTTTTTTTTATTTCCTGTTTCCCATGAATTAAGTAGGTTTTCTTCATTTTTAGATGGTTGGAAAAAAATCAAAAGGATGATAACTCATGATGTCTGAGAATTACATGAAATTCAAATTTCAGTGTCTAAGTTTTTGGAGCCCAGCTGTTCTCTTTCATTTTTGATTGCATGGCTGTCTTCATGCAACAAGGAAGTAGAGTTGTGAGAGAGACCACGTGGCCTGCACAGTGTAAAGTACTATCTGACCTTTATAGAAAATGTTTGCTACTTCCTGTACTAGAAGAATCTTAAGAGCAAGTTTGGAAAGCTTAGGTTGTTATACACTCTGTCTCTTACTTGGAGGTGGGAAATCAGTGAAATCAGCCCAAATAGACCTGTAGGATGGTGCAGAGAAGCTGGCACCAGAGGGACTAATTGCCAAATCTGATTCTCCATTTCTTCTATTGTAAAATAAAATTAATTCTTCATTCTCAAAGGGTTGCTTTGAGGTTTAATTATATATGTACACTATATATATAATATATATAGTATACACACATATATATTTATTACATGTAGGTGTAGCTAGACACAGATATGTCCCTCTCTTATGTGAAAAAGTTTGTCACATAATTAATAGTTGCTTAAGAAAAAATAGTTGTTTTCTTTTTCCTAAAAACCTTCAGAGAAAGAACTTTGTTTTGGTAGTCACATTTTCGCTCAACTTTACATTGAGGAATCTGTGTTTATAAAAATCACTCACTGCCATGTATATTCTCAAATGAAAAATGAAAAGCGATTTAATATCAGTCTCCTGTGGGGTGGAGAATTTATATTAAGTATCTTACATTCCATGAGAATCCTCTCTTTTTCGAGGATAGGCAAACAAAATTCTTTTGTCTATCTCATGGCAGCTATTTTTCCCCAAATTTAATAATTTTACCTTTCCCTGGGCCATTCCAACCCATCCACTGTGTTGAGTGATTATTAGAAACTCACTCTGAACTTAGGGCACATAAATTGACTAGATCTGGGAAACAGACTAAGGTAGGAATCCTCAGTCATTACCAACAGAGGACTGAAACTTGATTTGCTGCAAATCTTAGGATCTGCAAGAAAGGACAGATAGGCACTCTATGTGCATTTTTGCACTGGATAAGCACACAGCATTGTGAGGAGATCTAGTGGTGACTTTTAGAGTCAGAGTCCTACGTGTTTTGAGAATTTAGAATTATAATCATGTCCAGCCAGTTGGAGCATCAGGGGTTTTATTAGACTTGACCCCAAATTGTTTGCCCATGAAATGTAATTATAATAATGCAAATTCTACATGGTACAGGGATCTTGTTTCTCAAGAAATTACACATTTCATTGTTGTAGAATAAATGTATTCACTTAACCTGAAGTCTAATTTTCATTCCAACATCTAAGATATATGGAAGCAGAGAGAGCCTTGTTCCATTGTATATGCATGATGAACTGTCTGATTCATATTAAACTTATATTAACCAAATACCTGAGGGAGATCTGGAATACAGTTTTCACTTTTATATGCATTGTATTTAATATTCATGCATTGTGAAATATTTTCCTTTTTACTATGTATTTTTTCCTTTTTCTTTTTATACCCTCTCTTCTTGTTTTTTGGGGTTTTTTTTTGGATTGTTTTCTTTAGATTATGTTTCTAATTTCTCCTATCTTATCCCTCTATGTTTTGGAATGTACATTCTGTATATTTATTCTTTTAGTGTCCACTCCAGCTATCTTAACATATATACAATATTTAACAAAATAATAACATTTTTATTTTTTTGTATAATAAGTATATTAGAACAACTTATCCCTGATGACAACCTTTCTAAAATAATGAAATTTTTGTTATTTTAAATATATCATGTTCTTACACACACATTTTAAGAAAATCAGTAAAATGATTTAATAAAATCATTTGATATTTTAAATATTTATGCATATATTTATAATATATTTTTTCTTTATCTCATATCACCCATTTGGTATCCTTTTGTTTTGGCCATAAGTACAATCCTTTATGATTACATTTCTGAATGACTGCTGGTGGTACATATTCTCAATTTTTGTTGGTCTGAAAATTGTTTTACCCATCACAAAACTAATGATGTTCATTATAGAAAATATAGAAAATCTTACAGAAAATGCATATTATCATGTATAGGCTGTTTTCACTTTGAATGTTTTCAATATGTACAAATTGCAGCAATCATGGTTAACATCAGTCTCCCATCAACACATTCCATGTTTCAATTACCATGTTGTATTAACTGTGAATAATTGCATAAAATATATATTTGCAGCTAGCTCTTAATTCTGCAAGTGACTGTTAATAAAAAATGCAAATTCATGATTAGTGACCAATCATATCACTTCTTTCAAACTCTATAAGTGATGGCTCACAGCACATCTATTCAGTTGATAGAGAGCAAAGTATGTAGTTGAGTGACTCCTTTTCTTTCAGTGATAAACTCAGGTAACATTTTACAAAAATAGATAACCAAAAGAGGAAATTGGTCAATTAAGATGGAATTGTAGCAGAGACAAAAAATGACAAAGCTGCAAGCAAAACTTGAACCTTCTATAAAGGGAGTTCTAGAAGAAATAGTTGCCTCTGAGAACATTGACCAATGTTGCCATTTGAGATTGATATGAAGTTAGAGGGACCTAGTGAAGATGAACTTGTCAGCATAAATGAAAAAATAATTGTGATGAAAGATGTCCCAGGGGAGGTGGAACTGGCAAAGAAGAACTCCTAAAGCACATGTTTGAAGATGACCCAAAATTATAAATATGACAAGTTAGCAAAGTGTAACAAAGATACTCACTCTTGTCAGTTGTATAAAGGCAAGGATTGCTTAAACAAATCTTGATAAGTTTTTACCAGAAATAACACTTAATTTCTTAATGTTTCTAATCTTTTCAATTATACTATATTAACTAAATAGTAGTAGGTTTTTTTTCTTGTCTTTGTTACTGATAGGAAGAAGGTAGTTAATATTTTGACAAATTTTAGAAGTCATTGAACAATTATAATTTTCCCCATTGATTAAGAGCACTTTATAAGGTTTTCACTTACATAGTCTTTTTTGTGATCCTGCACTATTGTGTAAAGCCAGGACTGACTTTATAATTATTTATAAACATAATATTGTGAATAATCACAATAGTTAAAAATAACCATTGTTAATTTTTTTTATTTAAATTCTTCTGATATTTAGGTCTCTTTTTGAAATATCTGTATTTAGTATTTGTTCTTGATAGTTTTGTGGAGTATGTACTTCTTGGTGTATAGTTATTTTCCTTCAACTCATCAAAGGTAGTATTCCATCATCTTTAGGATTGCATTGTCGCTCTTGAGAAGTCAGCTGTCATTACAATAACCAATAGATTTTAGGTGATCTGTAGTTTGGCTGTTAAAAATTCCTTTCCTTTTTTTTAGAGTTCTCCAGTTTAACTGTGATGTGTTTAAGGGTGTGTGTTTGTGTGCATTAAATCTTATCTGTTTAATCTTATCTCAGTGTTTTACTCATATGTATATATACATACATACATGTGTATATATTCATTCAGTTGTCCAAAGGCAGCCATACACATAGAACTAGATATTAATCCTAAAATTTTCAATTAGAAGTGCCTTAATATGATATATATTTTTTATTTTTATTTATTTATTTATTTATTTAACAGACAGCGATCCCAAGTAGGCAGAGAGGCAGGCAGGGCAGGGAGGGGGTAGCAGGTTTCCTGCTGAGCAGAGAGCCCAATGTGGGGCTTGATTCCAGGACCCTGGGATCGTGACCTGAGCTGAAGGCAGAGGCTTTAACCCACTGAGGCCACCCAGGCACTCCTTAATATGATATTTTTATTTTGGGGGTGTGGTTCTAAGAATTTCATATTCTCCACCCTAAAGCCATTGTCTTTTTAAACTCCAAGTCTGGCTAAAATTTTACTTAAATTTTTCAATCCTCTTAATAAATGTATATTTAAGAAAAAACATAGACCTAAGAAAATTGTAAACAAAGATGGAAATTTTTTAGTGCACATATGACCAGAGGAATATTTTGAGTACTATATAGTTTGTGCTATTACTTGACATACTTTTCCTAGAGAACCTTGAGTAGGAAAATGCTTTACCCCAAAGATTTTCTCTTCTTTTCTTTTTAAAAAAGATTTTTATTATTTATTTATTTATGTAGAGAGAATGCACATAAGGGGGGTAGAAGGAGAAGAAGACTCCATGTTGAGTCTGGAGCTCAGTATTACCACTGAGATCATGACCTGAGCCAAAATCAAGAGTCAAATGCTTAGCCAACTAAGCCAACCAGGTGCTGCAACACCAAAGCTTTCCAGCAGCTTTTTCTTGGTATTAGGGGTGTACAGGTTATATAGATTCCTGTACCTGGCTTAAAAGTAGGCCTGAAATTGCCACCACTATCAACAGAAATATTTCTGGCTTCCAGTCAATATTAGAAAGCTTGAAGATCTATCCATGTAGAGGAATATTCTAGGTGAAAGCAAACTTCACAAGTACTGAGTTTTTAATGTCACATCAGAACTGTGTGTATGTAGCAGAGCCTGGTGAAAGCCACCCCTAGCTTCCATAGTTGAGGCATGAGGCTAATGAAAAATGCATGGTTAGAGTCATGTGTATTCTGTGGTCTGTCTAGGCAATGAATAGCAAAAGGTGGTCATGATCTGTGGATTTCCTCCCAGAGGAGGAATAGATCTAAAATAGTGAAATCTCTACTGGGCTGCTCTATCAGATAATAGGACAATGCATATAAATGAGAACTTTCTCAGATGAGGAAAATACAAAGGAAAAACATTGAAAGGTTACTATATAAATTTTATTGACCATAATTAGTATGTTTTGGTAGTGGTTTTGCTTTTTAATTACATTCTTCAGTTTGAAAAATAAAAAATACATTATAGAGAACTGAAATATAGGAAATTACATATTTTAAAAACCCTTCCCATGATCTCACAGCTATTTAGAGATCACATAACTGTCCACTTAAAACTTTTGCTTTTTGTATTGGAAGTTTTACATTTCTTCACTTGGATTTCATTTTGCTCTGTAGTATAAATGGCAAATCTCTGGTGATAGATTCGTGTGAAATAGAACAATGGGCCAGGATCTATGCTTTCTACTAAACAGCAGGCAGAGCTGGAACTCGCCTCTAGCAGTCCTCTGTTCTTCAAAGCCCTATCATAGCTACTTAAAGTGCTTCCAAATATAACTCAAGTCTTAGGTTTATCCTGCAAGGTTGGTATTATCCTCATTTTAAAGATGAGGACACTGAGAGTGAGAGACTTAAAGTGACTCATTCAGTCTCCTATAGCTGTGTTCAGAGCACAACAGGAGTAAAATTCAAGTCTGTATGAGCCTGAGGTTTGAGTTTTTCATCATTCAATATGCAGAGACGACTCTCCACAGAGTTCCTGGAGCTGGTATCCGAGAGCTTCCTGTGGATGGCTACCAAAATTGGAAATCCCCAGGGGTGATTGACGGATGACTTCAGATTCTGGGATTTTGGAAAATAGTCATTGCCCACAATCCCATTTGGAACAGAATGCTCAGTGTCTGGGATTGCCCGTTTTTGAGCAAACATATGAGTTTGGATGATGAATCTTCAGGCCCAGAGATAGAAAAAAGCTCTCCAGAGGACAGTAAAATTCATCAGTCAAAAGCTGTTGTAAAAGCAGTTTCCTTGGGGGAAAAAAACATCCAACCAAGCCCATCGAAAGTATTGATTGTTAACATGTTCCTATTTTGCAAAAGAATGGGACATCCTTTCTCCCTATTTTCATCTGTCAAGTATTTTACATTCTATTGCTATTGCATCATATGTTGAAACCTTCAGTGGGTAAACAGATTTTCAAAGCTAGAAACTTGATTGTGTCTTTAAGTATTTTTTGTTAATTTTGTAATTGTCTTATTAGAATTTTTAGTCATTTTGGAGTGGCTATCAATTTGGCATATGCTAGATGATGAATTATTGTTAGATTTCAACTTACCAATTAATGTAACTCGAACACTAGGTGGCATCAAGTTAGTTATTTCTTAAATACTCGTTGTGAAATACTTTTCCCAGGTGGCTATTTCTGCTCACTTGGTTTTTGTCCTGCCACCCTCAACCCAGATTTGTATCCCACCTGCTAATGATTGCTCTTCTGAATAGAGAGATAAAGCAAGAAATAGTCTGGCTGTCCACATACAAAAGCACTTGATATTGACACCAGGATTTTTTATATTGTAAGTGTTTTAGACTTAGTTTCACTCTCTTTAGAAATACTCCATGGCGTGAAGGGCTGAGCTGTCATCCCATCAACAAATAAACACACTCATGAAGGATGGTGAGACTCAGAGAAATTTTGCCTTTTATTATTCTTTTGCATGTGCATATATGTATATATGTATAAACAAACATATATATTAAGACACTGAACATATTTTTTAAAGAAACTATATTTTTCATAGCCATGAGGATTTAACTCTCAGGAGGAACCACAGACAACTATTCTATTGTTCCATGAGCAGTGAAACAGCAGTTATCAATCATCTGGGTGTTTGTTTAATCTTGATACCATTGCTTTACTAGAAATATGAGAGTTGATTGCATTTAACGTCTGTCTTGTAGTACACTTTTCATTAGTCTGTAACAGGGCATCTGGATCCAGATGTGGATCACTGTTGAATACTGTTTAATACATTGTTTTACATTTCTTACATTATTATTAAAATAAGCCTCAAATGAGAAGCTTGATATTTATTTATTTATTTGTTTATTGGTCACTTCTTCAGAAACCACAGTAACTACTTTTGGAATTTTCTATCAGGCAAATGTTTTCTTGGGAGGCATTGTACAGTAACAATTTTCAATTTTCAAATGCTTTTTTTTTGTATTGTCTATTTTTTTTTAAAGATTTTATTTACTTATTTGACAAACAGAGATCACAAGTAGGCAGAGAGGCAGAAGCAGGCTCCCTGCCAAGCAGAGAGCTCAATGCGAGGCTCGATCCCAGGACCCTGGGATCATGACCTGAGCTGAAGGCAGAGGCTTTAACCCACTGAGCCACCCAGGCGCCCCTGTATTTGCTATTTTAAAAGACAGTGTTCTCACAGACTTGCATTGATGGAATTTTTTCCACTTTTACATAATTCACGTTCACATAATCTAGTTATAAAACTCACATTTATAGTTCTTATATAACTATAAAAGCAAAGTAAATTTATAAATCATTAAAAATTGTAAAGCCAACAAAATTCAAATTAACGATTTAATGATAGAGGATTTTGTCTTGTGGGGAAAGTGCAGACCTCCAAGAATAAGACCCTGGATTCTCAGAAGTGAAAGTAGAAGTTTTGAGGTAACCCTCGAGAGATGCAGGAATCTTAGGAAATTCTGTAGCAGGGCCTGGTTGAGCCACTTCTTCCTTGCAGATTTAATAGTGATAATGCTGAAATTTTCATTTCCACTTATCTGCCTCCTGTGTCTCTTTCAGCTTTTTCTGAATTTAGTAGTGGGGAGGATGGTTGGGGTAATAACTTCCAAACTCTTAGATACTCGTCTTTTTAGGCTGAAACCATGGCTTCCATTTGCCTATAGGAGTTATCTATCCCATCCTTTGTATTTTGAAACTCAGTATTTCCTCTTTAACTTACTGAGCATGTTCTTACTGGAATGTAAGTTTCATGAGAGCAGGAGCTGAGTAGAATATGGCGATGGCGATATCACCGGCACTCTAGCATAGGGCCTGCTGTGTTATTGAGTGAAAAATATTAAGTACACATTTATTTATTTGATACTTAAAATTATCCATTGTATGTCTCTAGCTACCTTTCTAGGCATATCTCCCTTTCACCTATTTTTCTATCGAGATACAATCGAAGGTAGAAAACTCTTTGAGTCTTAAAATGTTACTCAAATAATGTTTCTTTCAATTTCGGCTCTATTTTTTAAAAAATCTTTAAAAAAATGTCTTCTTGGAGTTTTGGATGTTATAGAGCTGTCAGATAACTGCATGTCTTTGATTATGGGATGTGATAATATTTTTCCCAGGCTGAGCAATGTTCATTCCCTTGTGCCATTAAGTACAAAAATGTTCCCTATGGCTATCCACATTTCTTTGCAGAAGGATAGTACATTTGAAAATCCTTACTGATGATACACTATGTTTCTTTTTTACTCATGTGGACTATAAAATGAGACTTTCTAGTCAAATATATTTCAAATTTCTTAAAATAGTTTTAAGCTGGAGCTAAAGCAAATACAATAGCCCTGTTAAAGTCACCGGTATTATAATTTCACTTGAAGTCAATCATTGAAGTTACAAATGTGAGGATATTTATAGTTAGTATTTTTCTAATAGTAAGATCTGAGCCATGCTACCTGCACACACTTAAAATTAGAAACATACAATATAGTTATTGTGTGTATGTATTGTGAACACATGTCTGAAAAATGGAGATATTTCTTTAAGGTATGTGCCCCCTTTTCTTGGCTATTAATCTTTTTGATTTAAGTTTATTTCCACTTAAAGCTCTGCTGTATTGCTTTGATCAGTTCCATTTTGCTGAAATACTGAAGCTTTTGTAATGGTTCATTCAACATAACATAATATTTAAGGCTGGCTTTGTCTATGAAAACTGGCATGTATGATGACAATGTCTATAATCATGTTAAAATAGAAGGCAGCTTTAAATGCAGAAATGTCTAGACATTGACTCTATTTATACCTGGAAAGAATAAATATTTTTTTGCACATTTTACCTCTCTTTAATACATCTGGACATTTCCAGTGTTCTTACAGAATAGTCTTCATTGGCATTCTGACTTGCCACTTTTGTATTTTGCTAGAAGAGATGATTTCTTTACTTCCTGGCTGTGGTGACTCCTCTTAAATGTATTTTTACCAGATTTAACAAACTTTCTTTTTCAGACACAGTATCCTTAATCTTAATTGTTTTTGTTATCATAGTGGACATTTGAAGAGCGGCAACTTAAGGTTGTCTTGTATCTCTTCAAATCAATTAACGCTTCCATCTGATGACTTGTCTGGAGAAGAAAAGAATCCAGATGTATCCCACGTTCATGCATATAAACACAAATTTGCAGTTGCCATTAAAAACTATTCTAATGTCCTAGCAACCCTCCATTTTAGTGACAAATTTTGTTCAGGGAAATGGCACCATCTAGTATTTAGAAAGCACTAAATAGAAGGTTGGTTATTGTTCTGTTCTGTTCTGTTATTGACTCTTTCCTTCTCTGTTCTTTTGTCACAACAAATACTTCTAAGGGTCCCTTCCACTATCTTTCAGCCATACAGACAAAAAATCTTTCTAGAGACTATAGCTTTTGTTCCCAGGAGGGTAGGGCCCCTGGGGCAGATGATGGGGCACATGATGGATTCACAAACAAAGTTGCAAAGGTTTGGGAACTTCTGACCATTTCCTGGCAATGATCAGTAACAGTGACCAAGTTTTTCACATGTGAGTCCTTGAATTTATCTTTCCCTGGCTTGTTTCTTTCCTACAACAAAAGCAAAGAACAACAAAAACTGAACATCACTTGGACAATATGGGAAGAAAGTATATTTTTGTCATTGAGCTGATTAACATTTCAGACTTTGTGCCTTAAAGATTACCCATTCTGACCCTTCTTTCAATGCTTGAATTCCATTATCTCCCTCCCCTGTGGTTTCTTACCCTCTATCCCTCCAGGTATGTGACCATTAGTTTTAGGTTTTTAAGCTAATTAATGTAGTTCAAGAGGCAGGAAAAACAGTAGCTGTGAAGTTAGGGGACTTGGACTCTTGTCCCACAGAGCAGAGAGCCTGCAGATGAGCCAGCAGACCTGCATTCCAGCTCCACTGACATTTACCATTGAATGGATCAGCCAAAGCAAACGGCTTCATTTCTCCAAACCCGTGTGCTTGCAAACTAGAAAGCATGTGACAATCTTATCATTGAGAAGGAGTCATAGAATGTTCATTCAGGAAGCAAACATGATAGGTAGAAATTTTGGATAACATTAATTTATAATTAAAGTCTCTGTATGGGTCACAGAGTCCAGGCCTTTCACCAAAACATGTTTATTTGAAATTGAATGAATTCAATGATATCACAACCCTGATAAGAAAGTATAACATGTTATTTTGGGTTTTTGTTTTTGATTGCCTCAGTTTGTTCCTCTGTACACTTAATGGGTACTATGGAGTAAAAGCCTGGGGTGAAGCAACAAAATTCAACTGAGTGAATCTGAAGATCTAATTGGCTTTATTAAATGATCTATGAATTGGGCCCCCTCCCATGCAGCAGCTAGAGGGGAATGCCAAGAACTTACAAAAATGGAAGATTTTTAACGACCCAGCAATTGCTCTACTGGGTATTTACACCAAAGATACAGATGTAGTGATCTGAAGGGGCACTGCACCCCGATATTTATAACAGCAATGTCCACAATAGTCAAACTATGGAAAAAGCCTAGATGTCCATCAGTAGATGAATGGATAAAGAAGATGTGGTATGTGTATACACATGCGTGTGCACACACATACACCCACACTCTGGAATATTATGCAGCCATCAGAAACCCCAAAATCTTGCTTTTGCACCAGCATGGATGGAGCTACAGGGTTTTATGCTAAGCGAAATAAGTAAAAGAAAGACAATTATCATATGATCTCACCGATATGAGGAATTTGAGAAAGAAGACAGAGCATCATAGGGAAAGGGAGGGAAAAATGAAATAAGATGAAACCAGAGAGGGAGACAAACCATAAGAGACTCTTGATCTCGGGAAACAAACTGAGGGTTGCTGGAGGGGAGGAGGGTGGGAGGGATGGGCTGGCTGGGTGATGGACACTGGGGAGGGTATGCGCTATGGTAATTGCTGTGAATTGTGTAAAACTGATGATTCACAGACCAGTACCCCTGAAACAAATAATACATTATATGTTAATAAAAAAAAAAAAAAGGAAGGTTTTTATAAGAAGCGGAGTAAGGCAAGAAAGTTATTAGCTGCTGGGAAAAATTGTTCCAGGCAAGGCCCATTCCCCTAGAGGGAAGTGGAAGAAGTCTTGTCATGAAAATGACCTTGTCTTCCTTTGGGGGATGGAGAGGGCCCAAGTGACAGACTCTGCTGTGAGCAGAAAATTTGTGACTGACCATTAAGACTACATTTCTGGGGATGGTCAAACTGAAGTTACATTAGGTATTAGAGCCCGGTTTGGGGACTCTACTTAAGTGACTACATTTTGGGCCTTTGGTTTTCTTTTTAACACTAGAGGAGGAGAGGTATAGTTTTGATGATTCACAGAATAGTATCAGTGGAGTGGTGGTTAGAGATCAACTATTCCCCCTCCCCCAATCTATTCTTGAGAATAAAGACCCCACAATGTTGCAGTATTTACCCATGTCACAGAGCTGGTTAGAATTAGGGGCAGGATTAGAATTCATGCCTTTTCATGGCTGGATCCTAAGCCCTTTCAGTGGTACCAGAGGTGACAAATAGCATGGTGCACTATCATGTTTTTCACCACTTTGCCTCATGGAGATCATTGTGAATCAGTCTTTTCTCTAAGCCCGAACATGCTTTGCAAATATGATCAGTGATGTGACCCGGGAAGTTATAGCCAACTGATTGGAGCTAGCAAGTAACCCGCTAAACTATAGAATTTCTATTGATACTGGTCTAACATGTGATATGTTGCTAGCATCTACAGTTATAGTAGCTTCGTCTAGATGTGTCCAATTCAGGGTCACTAGGAATAACTTGTGGGAAATCATACAGTTAGCTCAGCAGCCACAGAAGAATGTACTTTCTGGCCACCCACATTATGCGGGAGCCCTAAAATTGACAAAGGTGTTTGGATGAAGATTTGCAGCTATCAGCACTACTAACATGGGCTCCATTCCATCCCAGATTCTCCCCGAGCTTCCCTAGAGCATAAGAATCTGGCGCATTTAGGCAATGACACAGTAATGGAGTTGAGATGTCACTAGGAAGGGTAGTATTGGATTGAGGACATCACGAATCATACCTATAGGACTGACTGTACAAAGGGGCCTTTTAAGGGGGAAATGACTGAAGAGATGAGATTGTGGGTTATCACAGGAATCTTGAGTGTAGGTCTAAGAAGCCTCACCCTACTTCCCCTCAGAGCATTCACAGGGCTTCCCTCTTATCTGTTGTCAGTCTGATGCCAACCCCCCTGTTACGCTTCTGGGGACACCAAGTGGGGAACAGATGGGGATTCCAAAGCTAGTACTTCACTTCCCTCCACACCCAGTCCTTCATCTGTCTGGAAACTAACAATCACTTCAAAGGAAAGCCCCACCTACCAGTATACTCAGTTTAGTTTTAGACTCATTTCCTCTGTCAAATGGGGACATAAGAATTCCTCTTCAAAGTATACATTGCTCAGAAATGATCAAAACATTCTACTTCTTTAAAACCCATTTAACTTATGGGACCACTTCCATACCCCTGTTACTCTCTTACAATTTTTATCAAGTATAATTTACATACAGTAAAATGCACAGACCTTGAGAGAATGGCTTGACCCTTGACAAATGTGTACATGTAACCAATATACCTATTTACTCCCTACTAGAAATAAGCATTTTTAAAAAATTTCTATCACTATAAATTTAATCACTTATTTTAGATATTCATATAAATGGAACCACACAGTTTATGTACTTCTGTTAGGGTATTTTGCTTGGTATATTGTTTTTGAGGTTTATTCAAAATATATTTTACAGGGCACCTGGGTGGCTCAGTGGGTTAAGCCTCTGCCTTCAGCTCAGGTCATGATCTTGGGGTCCTGGGATCAAGCTGGGATAGAGCCCTGTATCAGATCGAGCCCTGCATGGGGCTCTATGCCAGCAGGGAGCCCGCTTCCGCCTCTTTCTGCCTGCCTCTCTGCCTACTTGTGATCTCTCTCTCTGGCAAATAAATAAGCAAAATCTTTATATATATATATATATATACACACACACACACACACGTATATATATATTTTTTTACATTGCAGGGTTTCTGTTGATTTAAACACATGCATTTATTTTTCTGCATATCTGACCTGTTACGACTTACAAGTCAATTTTTCATTCCAGATACCTTATTTTTTTAGGCTTTGAATACTATTTGATTTTCTTTTATCCTTTTCACTTACTGAGATTTTCCTTCTCACTCATTGTATCTATCTTTTGCTTATTTGTCATTGAGTATGCTTATAATAGTACTTAAAACTTCCTGTCAATTGCAATTTCTGTGTTAAATCAGTATTTTTTTCCCTCCAAATTATGATGACATTTTCCTTTTTTTTTTTTTTTCTCAACGCCTGAGTAATTTTTTTATTACATGGACAACAGTATAATTGCTACATTACTGGGAGTCTGGACTTCCTTCCAGAGATTTAATGTTTACCCTTGGTAGGATATAACAAATTTGTTGGTAAATTAACTACATGCCAAGATATGTCTTTAGGCTTTATTGGGGTAGGTCTACAGTAACCTTTTTTCTAGGAGACCACAATAGACTTCATTTGAAAGGGCAAGATTTCTGGAATTCATCTGAACACCTAGAGCGTGTTCAGAATTTCTCCAAATTGGACTCTTGGACTCCAACACTTTCTAGCACTGTGCAGCTTTCTCAACGTGAGTTCAGCTCACTGCCCCTTCCTCCAGTAGTTATGTGTGTGTGTGTGTGTGTGTGTTATACGTGTGTGTGTGTGTGTGTACACACATGCAGGCATCTGTATATACATATCAAAGTAATACCCACTTTCTACATATAAAATTGGACTATTTTCATGTATAAATTATAGATGTAAGGGTAATTCTCTCTGATGAAAAAGTTATAGATAGGGTTAATCTAGAGAAGAGAAAACTGTAATAAATAAATCTTAAAAAAAAAAAAAAACTTTATTCCTTTAGAAAGCCAGAGAGAGGGAGAGACTGAGAGAGTGCACACATGCTCATGAGCAGGAGAGGGGGAGAATCTCAAGTAGATTCCACTGCATGCAGAGCCCAATGTAGGGCTTGGTTTCATGACTCTGAGCCAAAATCAAGAGTCGGATGCTTAACCAACTTAGCCACCCAGGTGCTCCCCTGCTCCTTTTTTTATCTGAGAGAGAGAGCATGTGCATGTGTAAGACAGCACGACTTTGCGGGGGGTGGGCAAAGGGAGAGGGGACAAGGAGACTTCCTGCTGAGTGGGAATAGAGTACTTTTATTTTTATTTGCTACAATTAATGATATCTAACATATGAATGACACCTGTTTATTTTTTACACCTGTGAGATATTTTTTACACCTTGTCAGATTAGAAAGGAAAATGGCTTGGAGATCAGGTATACTTGGGTTCAATTCTGGCAAATCCCCTTATTTATATGACTTCAGGTAGATTAATTTTCTGTGTCTCAGTTTCCTCTTGTGTCAAATGAAGATGATAATGCTACTTTGTAGAATTAAATAAGATAATGTGCATACAGTGCTAAACACAGTGGAACATAGAAACATGCTAAATGGAATGTGATTAAAAAGGTACTTACGACCTGTTAACAGGGAAAATAATCAAAATAATGTAATAGCTACAAATCTCATGAAGTTTATACCAGAGCTTGATTAAACACAGGGCCAGAAAACTTAGGTATGAGTGTAATGCCACTAAATCAAATGCTTTCTCTACTGAATTATGAATTTGGTTTAAAATAATTTTGGGAAAAAGTTATGTGAAAATCTTGTGGGTCTTCTGAAAAAATGATTCAACCATACCACATCGAGGTCTAGCCTCGATGACTGAACAAGTCCCTTGCCAAACTTTTAGACTCTTTTCTTCTGCAGATTGCGTGTGGTCTCTCTGGCTATCGGCAGGTTGAAAGAACTTATCCTTTGAGCTGATGCCAAGTAGACTTGAATGGACACATCAGTCTCACTGGATGACAGTGCTTACTAACACTTTCTCTGATTTCTTAAAGAGTGAACCATTATGTGCCCTGTTGTTTTTCTCTCAATGGTGCCTCGAACTCCCACTTTGCTAGTTAGTGGAAAATATAAGGTTAGACACGAGGATCCCAGATGAAGATTTGCAAAAAGGCTTTCCTCTTGGTTTTCATTGCTCTCTGAAATATCAGGAGCTCCTTCCTTCAGGGAACTCCTATGTTTCCAGGCTGTGTCCTCTTTATCTCTCATGCTAATTATCACAAAGTCAGATCTATTCATCCTTTGAGATGTTTCTATTATTGGATGTTGCCCCATTATGCCTAGTGTCCTTGCCTGGGTTCAGTTTTTGAGGAAAAAGGGACAGTATCATTTCAGTGACTACCATATTGGATGCTGGGCATTAATGGGGTCAGCTGCAGCTGGGGCATCATAGCTCCCTTCCTTCACAGCTGCCAAATATTTTTGGGTTGGATTTCCTTGAATAAATGACATTTTAGAAACTCTTTGTATTTGTTCCTTTTCTTTCTCCCATATACTTTACTGGAGATGTTTTTTTTTTTTTTTTGTTGTTGTTGTTTTGTTTTGCTTTGGGTTAAAAAAAATGAATCCTCTTTTTTTTTTCCCCACTGTCCTTGCTCATGGACTTCATCTGTCCACTTCATCTGTCCACTTGCTCTCCACGATGGTAAACCTAACTCTGAACAGTCACTGATCCTTGGTGGACATCAGGTAGAAAGATGGAGGCAACTGAAGACAGTTTTGTTGTCTGATTGTCTCATCCCCAGCATATACTTGTCCCTCTTCCAGGCCACTTATTAGCACTGTCAGTAAAGCTAAGAATAGTCTAGGGCTCGAGTATTGTCATAGTCCCCTGTATTCACTTTGGCGGAGTAGTAATAATTTTTGTGATTTTTTATTTTTGTCTTCAGTGATAGGAAGTTTTCCTGTCTCTGAGCCTTAAAGGAAGCCAAATATCAAATTCAATTATTATAAAACCAAAAGGATCAATAGCTAGTTGTGTGGAAAAATTCAGTGTAACCCCTAACTTCTAAAAACAGCTTCACAAGTCACTATAAGAGACTGGTGACACATTAATAGCTTTCAGGTGGTATAGTTGATCTTGAAATAAAAGCTTGCCAATACTATGTTAAAATCATAGGCAACTGATAGTTTTCTCTGTTACTAGAGCAATATCAGTGGCATGCTGGGGACCCCCAACTTGGCTCAAGATGTATCTGTAAATATTCAATCTTAAAATAGTTGCTGACTTTATTCTGCTTTGTCTGCTCCATTTGAAGATGTTCATAGAGAGGAATTCTTAGATTCATATTGTGATATGATCGTACATATTAATTTTTCTAAGTCCATCTCTGCCTATATCATGTAAGATTCTCATTTATTTGTAGAATAGAATTCTTTATAACTAGGTGACCACACCTTTTATTGTCCAAATTGACATCTTTTTGAGAATGAAAGGAGGCACTATTAATTTCCAGACAACAGTTGTAAACTAGACAATACTAGTTATCCTATTTAAACACAATAATTTATAATTTTGGTGCTGGATTTATATCTGCTGACTAAAGTATAGGTTATATAGTAAGATTTTTATTTTATTGCAAATACAAAAAAGAAAAAACCTATAAATGCAGTATTTGTGGTACATTTTGCCTGTTATGGTCTTGCTCTATCTTCTCATGATTTTCATGGGAAGTCAGTGAATTAAAGCAGATGTCAATATTTATAATCTCTAAACACCCTACTTCCAAAGTATCCCCCCTACCATTTACTTATGCATTTAAGGGCTCTGAAGATATAATAGTCATTCTATGGATCTTGATCAAAGATAGTTTCCTGAGATGGAGATTCACATGCAGTAGTGCTTTTAGGTTCAACATGAGTGGGAAAGTGAAGAGAGCAAGATCAGGCAAAGAGGTTGAACTGTGATACAGTTGCAAAACTGAAGAACTTCCCAAGTTCCAAAGTTCCCTAAGGACCAGCTGAGGTTGAGTTGTCTTGAACTAAGGCAAGGAGGCTGGACCTTTGAATTTATCATTATTCAGTTATTGGATATGGACTGCCTCTGGGCCTGGGGTGTGAGTTGGGAGAGGCAAATCTGTGGTCTCTTGGTCAGTTCCTGAAGGTGGACTCAGCCATGAGCTGCCTGTAGCCAGTATTACTAGCAGTGGGAGTGGGGGTAGGGTGGGTGGAGTGGGGAGATGAGTACCTGTCATGAATTGGGGGTATAGGCAGTATACACCAGTATCCACAACTGAAACTCCCCTTCTCTTTAGATAATCTCAATTCAAACACTGAAACATGTTAACTTCACTAGTAATTAAGCATATTAAGACACAGACTCGCTATTATAGGTAAAAAAAAAAAAGTATTTTAAATGTGAAAAAGAAAACAAAAGAAAGGCTATTTTCAGTTAATTAGAACTAGCTATGAAATTTTCAGGAACCTCTTCAGAAATGATGCCTGATATTTTCAAATGTGGCTATCCTTGCCTGGTAAAGTTAGTAAAATCTGATCAGTTTTATAGTGCAAATATGTCAGATTTTCCAAACCATGGCTGAGAAGGTGGATAGGACCTAGTGTTTCTAACTTGATCTCACTTTCCCAGGATGATCCTGATTTTAGTGATGAGAGTCTTTAATCCCAGGAAATTGGGTCAGTCGGATGGTTGGTCATCATGGATAGGAAGCATATCTAGAGATAATTAATAGATAAAAGTGAAGTGTGATGCTATAAGATTTTTCTCTGGGAATAAGTAGGTAGATGGAAGGAAGGAATGACTCTTTCTAGCTTCTATAAAACAAAAAGTTTCCCTTAGTCATAAGTAGAGATGTGTCAGAATCTAAGCCATGGCTGACCCTGAGTGGGTCATACTTAAAAATTAAATGTTGAATTGCAGAATATCAATTTCTTTTTTCTTTTCTTCTTTTTTTTTCCTTTTTAAAATCCATTCATCTAAAGGTAATTGTAAAACTTTTTACATCCATTTTTGTAAAATAATGGGCAGTTGTATTTTTAAAAAAAAATTTTTTTTCTTATTTATTTTTTAGAAGGAGAGAGAGAGCATGAGAGGAGAGAGGTCAATGGGAGAAACAGACTCCCTGGTGAGCAGGGAGCCCGATGTGGGACTCAATCCTGTGACTCCAGGATCATGACCTGAGGCGAAGGCAGTCGCTTAACCAACTGAGCCACCCAGGTGCCCCCTGGGCAGTTGTATTTTTAAAGTTGTTTGGGAATAACAGAGGATTGCAGTCTGGGGCAAGCAAGCAAGCTATGGCAAAACCATAGGCAAGTTCAGACACCAAAGGAAAGGAATGCTTCTTTTATAGAGGAAAGGGTTTAGTTGGGGTCTGTTGAATAAAAAAGTCCATTGGAGTAAACTGGCAGTTTGAAGTATGTTTGCCTCTCATTGATTGAGTTATGATGGTCCCTCATTGGCTGGGCTGTTGCCAGGGAAGGAGAAAATCGTTTTTACTCCTGCTGAGGTAACAAAATAGTATCCACCTGCAAAGTCTGTACCTTCCTTTTGAATCTGTAATTGACTGAGTGGTAGGTCTTGAGAGCTCTCCCTGCTGGCCTCTTGACTCCTTTTAGTGAGGCTTCCTTTTATGAATTTTCACAAGGTGTAGAAGGCTGGAAATTTGGAGAAAACGAAGATTCTGTTAATGATAGATTGAGCTAAGGAGAGCTGTTCAACTCTCACCAAAACCATTTCACAGGGAAATTAATCTTCCAGAAAGGACTGAGAAGAGTTTCACACTCAATGTGTGAGAATGCTGGGTCTTTCTCTGAGTAGATTTTCTATTTCAAGGTGACATTGTCTATTATGAAATAACCCTGGATTTGTTGAGGTAACTATAGCAGATGGGACAAAATGGGCTGCACAGAACTGTTATGTTACATTCCATCAGGAGGCAAGGATAGGAGTAAGTGCAGGCTGTATCATATGGATTTCTACAAGTGAGAAAGGCAGAGACAGTGACTGCAGTCTTCTTAGGCTAGAACCTGGTAAGGTTATGTAGGACCTATTTGCAGGCTCTTGATGTCATTCTTTCTGTCATGAATAAGCCAAGAGGTAATGAAAAGACAGTTAAACCTGAAAAGACAGGCCCCATGAACTACCTATAACAGTGGCATCTGCAATGTCTTAAGCTGTCTGGGCAATTTGGATGAAAATCTAACTCTCTGGGTGGTCACCAAGAGTTTGATCTGTGAAATCAGCTTTGCTTTATAAAGTTTAAGACCTTGTTTTCTCTCTAATGTGAAAAACAACTTGGCCCTTGTGCTTTCTCCTATTAAGGAGGCACTGTACTTCATGAACCACTTTAGACTATGAATGTAACATGTATTATAGTTAGAGACTCTTCTTTAATTTGGAAAACACTCAAAGTCAACAGCTTTCAAGAGCATGGTAAGAAGGTCAAAGTAGCGCATCCAAATGTAAGATTATATAAGGTAAGCAGTTTTACCATTCAGCCTTATGAATTAATATATACTATAATATTCCAAATGTCTATGGGAGAACAAGATGCTGAATGTTGGTCTATCAGCTGGTCCACTGGGGGAAAATCATTCAAAATACTTTGGAGCAAGATTATCCTCATTGCGTGTAAGTGGCTCTCACCCTTCTAAGAGCTAATGGCTTGTGGCTTGCTACTGGGTCTTAATAGAGAATAAACAGTTGATCATGAGATATCAAGTAACCATGCAGATGGAGCCTCTCATTTATTTACTCAATCGGATACTTGTGTGTCAGGTACTATTCTAATTGCTTAGGATGGGTCATAGAACAAAGTAGATAAAGGGAATGGCAAGTTTGTTACATGGGATACCTTCTGTGATTTATAGGGGACAGTGATTTATCTTCTCTGGAATAGGCATTCATACATAAATTTCCATTTATTGTTTGTCTATTACTTTTTGACAACTCTACTAACAATGGGCTTACTGTATAATCAATGCCCGATCATATTATTGCTTTGGAATAGGAAACATATTGTGATGCAAAAGTAGTAAGACAGTAAGCTAATTAATGCTCATATGATTCTTTGGTTTCTCAATCACCCAGATGCAATTGACTTTAAAAATGGCAGAATGACATAATATTTTTTCTCCTCCGGAAGTTCATACCATATTGCCTTAAAACTTTGAACACCCAAGAGACAGACAAAAACTCATCACTGCTCACCCTGAAATGGAAGCTCAAACATCCATGTTGACAATTTGAACTTCTTAGGGAACTGGTTAATGAAGGATTATAAAGTGGGTTATGCGATTAGCTGAAGTTATTAGTCTTCACCCTAAAGTAGAAATGGTGTAGCTTCTACAAAACTAGGGTGGGAGAAAGATTTTAAAAATTTCAGGAATTCACTACATCCCCTAATTATGGCAGGTTTGTTCATAAGTTTATAGATGACTAAACCTGTGTTATACCAGAATAATCCAGAGGATTAATTCTCAAGGAGTAAAGTTAGGTAAAGAATCATGGCCATGTGAAATCTGGCTGAAGCCAAAGGAATTCAATGCTGATTGTATATTGTCAGTATTTTTCTTGAATTAAAGATTTCTTGTATTCTAAGGTATTTGCTTTTTTATCATTCATAATCAAGGACTTTTGGATTTACATGAATGTTTGGAATTTCATCCACTGTAGTGATGGGAGGATGTTTAGAGGTCATTCGGAATAGTGAGCATAATTATTCATCTACTTCTCAAAATATGGATGCCTGGCTCCTATCCCAGTTATTGAAACAATTTTTAGAGGCCTGGAGTGTTTATATATATATATTTTAAATTTATAGATCCTATGCTAGATTCATTAACTAGAAAAAAATATTGTTTCTTCCTTTGGTGGGTGATTAAATTTATTAGGAATATAATTTGGGGTTAAAAATACCTGAGAGAAAAAGCATTTTATTTTGATGTTGGCCAACCTAAGGAAATGACTTTATTACACCCCAGCCTTTCTTATAGCTAGGGGATATGGTCAAGTGACCTATAGGTCAATGAAGTGAGTTGGAAATGAACTGGATTTTTAATTGGAAACTGGTATACATGGAGAATCTTGCTGTCAATAGTGATGATTTTCGAAGGGAAATAGCTACATCATTGTCAATGGTGGCATTTATTTCTCCTATTTTAAGAATCTTACATCTCCTAAAGAGCATAGGACATAGTTTGATACATAGTAAAGGCTCAGTAAATGGCTACTAAATTGTGTTGAATTCTTATCTATCTTCATGTAATTCATAATAATTTAGAGCAAGATCTCCTAGAGGTCATTTATTCACCAGTATTTAATTAGGATCCCGTTATGGGCCTCCTGAATAAAAATCTCTATAGAGAACAGCTGTATTTGTCAGGATCTGATTAAAATAGAATCCACTTTAAATGTTTCAAATAGAAGAAACTTAATGAGGTAATATGGGAAAAATCAAACAGGACAAAACAAGGCACCCAAAGATGAATTAGTAAGAACAGGACATTACTACTTGCATTTAAGGTTATAGAGACAAATAGGAGATGGTAATAGCAGCACCCAGAGGCTAGGACTCTCCAAGCAGCTCAAACCTCAGTGGACGTTTTGCTGTGGAAACTGGAACTAACTTAGAAGCTCTCCAGCAAGAGCTGGAGCCATGGAAACAACACAGCTCTTAGCAGGGATACCACCCAGAGATGTTTATTAGTTATTGCAGACTGGTTGTCCATGTCTATTCATCCCCTTAGATAAGTCCTGATGTCTGAACTTTAAATCAATATTAACATGACAATTCCTATGTTTCTATCTGTATTTCCCAATCTGACTTTAAAAGAAATAAAGCTGCAAGGGTGGGATTTACACCGTGGCTTCTCCTTTCTTACCCACGAATTTCTTTTCGGTGTTTTCCACTAACCAGACCATTAACCAGAGCTAGCTGGCAAGGAATCCTTGGAAATGGAGCATGTTTAGATAGTGTCTTGTAGCTGGCAGCCAACTCCAATCATTTGTCTATGTATATCCAAGTTGTACAGGTGATTTTGATGTACACCACTTGTTAATAGCCCCAGAAACAATCCTTCATTTTATAGATGGGGAAGTTACTTATTTAGAATGTAGTTTTCTGAGTTCCAGCAACCACTCAAACACTGAGATGCTGCAGTTCCTCTAAAGTCTTCTGTATTTTTTAATAAGTAAGGATGGGTAGCTGGCAGCACCAAGTGAGACAGGTCTAGAGAGAAAGGATTAGGGATATGGCTGGTCTTTATAGTCCAATCCTATCATCATTTTCCTTAAATAATTAGTCTTAAAGGAATATGTTTAAATGTGTTTATATAATATTAGGCAGATTAAATTTAGATATTTTAAATCAAAATTTTTCTTTATCTTCCTGTTATCTCCTTTTTGGTCTTCCAGTCACCCAACTTCTTCACATATTTACATAGGTTGGTGACAAATGAAACCAGATAGGAAGGAGGGGGACCAGAGTATGGAAATAATAGTGGTATGGATTTGGTCTTTAAGGTATATTCTAAGAATGCCATGGGCAAAGTAGCACAAAGAACCTGGACTTCATTGAGGTAGTGACATTTTTGGGGGAGTTTGTAATTGGTGGCATGTGCAGGCTTAGAGTATGGTTATATATTCACAATCAGATTATTTGAAATATTTTAGATGAAAGGCGACCAAAAGCACATTCCCACAAAGTCCTGCTTGCCAGGGAGGATGGTTAACAAGAGTGCTTATAGGTTATTGAGACCCAGATTCTGACTTTCAGAGTAAGAATCTACTCTTAGCAGGGAATTGAAGAGCTAAACAGAAGGTAAGTCAGTGAGAAAAGGAAAGGATTAGAATACAGTGAAGTCTATGGCTCAGTGGTTGTGCAAGAGTACAGGGTTTCTCCAAGCTCAGTACACATAAGCTAATGTAATGGTGGCATTCCACAATTCAGACCCTTAACTGGATGTTCCTAAAAGGGTCTTGCCCTGATTGAGATGGGTTTAAGACCAGGATGGGTTTGAGCCTATGGGTGAAAGATTGAACTGACCACTGCTGGGGTGATGTCCTACTCCTTGCTATTATCTGTCAAGTGGAATTGAGATGTAGTCTGATCCAGTCTATCATTCTGTCAGATCACGATTAGATCAGTCAGTAGTTGTCCTTGATGGTTGTCTTAGCTAATGGAACCCCCTAAAGAAAGCTATCATTTTTTATTTTTTAGTTTTCAAAATTTTGGAAGCAATTTATGCTAATTAATAATTTTGAGACAAAACTATTTAATGTAAAAGCATAAAAGTCTATCATTTTCTCTCTTTAGTTCTACTCTCTTAGTAAACAAAATTTAGCTACTTGGGGTTCTATAACATTCTGAGTGAGGAGAAATTACTTGGTAATGCCCTATTGTCAAGGGATATATATTCTTTTTACTTAAGGAAGTAGTCATTCTAACTTCAGACTCTGAGATACCTTGAAAAGTTTGGGTCTCAGAGTTTGACAGGTGACCTTTTTTTGAGTGGGTTAAACAAGGGTTGTGCTATTTAGGGAAAAATGCAGGCAGTTATTCTGATGTTTCTTCCTTATAGGATGCCAAACATCTGGATAGTTGAAGAGCTGGGGAAATGACTTTTACCTTAACAACTTTAACAGGAATTACTCCTCAGTAGAGTTCCAATGAATCAAAATATCTTAGTCTTTCAATCATTGGAATGATTGGGTAAAGGGGCTGCATAAGAAAAAGAAATCTACTTGAAATGGGGAAAAAAAAGAGTGAATTTGTAAAACCTGCAGATGATTGATGTCAAGTAGACAAAATCCCTGATGGTTAACTATATTTTCAATATTTTCCTAATCGTTTCACATCATACAGATCTTGCTATAGATCTGCCTGGAGGGCAGAGGATTAGATTGTCTGATCAGCTCTCAAGGGCCCTTTTGTGGTTAGGAATCCAATAAATTTTCTACATTTTGTCAAGTGTACAGTGGAGGGGAATCCTGCTTTGCTTCCCCCCAGCAGGTGCAAGGATCATTTTTGGCCAAACAGTTCTTGATGTTGAACTTCTAAAAATCCTATCATAAATCTGTCTAGGTTCCTGAGTCACAAAGTAATTGGTCACTTGATTTTTTGAGCTTTTATTCCTAAAACAAGAGAAATAAATGTCCATGTCATCAACATACATTTGACAGATGTTCATGATCTGTTTTCTTAGCCCCTTTTGTTCCCCTTCTTCAGTTCCCTAAGATTTTCAAATGAAAACCATTCACATTTAGAGAATAGTTTGTGAACATGGCAGGTGAATCTTGATTATTTTGTGAGTTTGTTAAGGGCTGAAAGCTGTGGCAGGCATGGGCATAAAGGTAGGTTAGGGCACCTGTTGACCCTCACTCTAGATCTAATAACCACATTCACAAGAACAAGGTGACGTGTTTTCTCAGGATGGTGGGAATTCAGGGCCTGGATGGAGGAATATGTAAATAATGGATAGCTCTCTGGGACAGAGACAGTTTGTGTAGATTAGTAGAATACTACAGAAGACCAAGGAAACTACTGTTGCTTTTTGGAGTGGAGGTGGGAGTACAAGATGGTTGTAGCACCAAGGAAATGACAGTAAACATTCTTTAGTATTGAATTACCTACAAGTGAAAATATGGTAACTTGACAGTAGAAAAGATCTGGCAATGTTTTGGGCTTTTGTTCTCCCTGGGGTTTATGACAGAGCTACTGTGGTTACCATGGATCTTGCACTGAGACATTCATGTTGGGAAACACTAAACACATTTTTAAATTTCCTGGGACTAGTATTCCCAAGATTCCTGAAAAAGGAAGTTCTTAGGGCTTTGAAGATGAAAGAACTCTAGGCAAATCAATGATTTTGCCATGTAATGGTAATACTTGAGGACAAGACATACTTCATGTATGTACACATACATATAAAACAGACACATTATCAGAATTCCATTTCACACATTTCTCTATTTTCTTTTGATGTGCTAATCCTAAATAAATCTCCTCTATTTTGATAAAAGACATGCATACGCCCCACATTTTCCCTCTGCACCACCATATCCCACTATCACCTCTAGTTCTGGAACACTGGTAGAGAAGAAGAGCTTTTTGATGTTAAGGCACATAAATGAGTTATCTGTAATCAAAATTATGATAATGTACAAGATGGTAAGTGATTGTTGCCTCATACAAAATGTACGGGCATTGACCTTAAACGTAAAAGTGTTTTTTATCTATTTGGTGCCAATTCATCATTTTAGTTGTTTCCATTTTACCACATATAACCTAGCTGCTTTTCCACTCTGTACCAAGGATGAGCGCCCGAGGAACCAATATAGTTAGGCACTTCCATCTCTGGTCACTAGGGAATATTGTATGGGTGATTTGACTCTCAATAAGCAGGGAACTAATAGAGGCTTAGATGAACCATTAATAATCAAGAAGCAATTTAGCTTAAAAAGAAAAAGAAAATTTTATCTTGAGGGGAATCAGTTACATTGGCTGAAACTGTTTTGTAATAGATACAATATAAATGTGACCTGTTATTTGAAAAACCTAAACTCTTCTGACCCGTTTGCTTTCTTTTTTTTTTTTTAAGATTTTATTTATTTATTTGAGAGAGATTTATTGAGAGAGATCACAAGCAGGCAGAGAGGCAGGCAGAGAGAGAGGAGGAAGCAGGCTTCCTGCTGAGCAGAGAGCCCGATGCGGGCCTCGATCCCAGGACTCCAAGTTCGTGACCTGAGCCGAAGGCAGCGGCTTAACCCGCTGAGCCACCCAGGCGCCCCTGACCCATTTGCTTTCATTCTATGATCCTGTTCAGGACTCGAGTGAGCAAATCTATTTTAGTTTCTTTTTTTTTTTTATTTAATTTAATTTTTTCAGTGTTCCAAGACTCATTGTTTATGTACCACACCCAGTGCTTCATGTGATCCATGCCCTCCTTAATACCCACCATCAGGCCCTCCCACCCCTCCAGCTCCCTCCACTCCAAAACCCTCAGTTTGTTTCTCAGAGTCCAGTGTCTCTCATGGTTTCTCTCCCACCACCCCAATTTCCCCCAACTCACGTCTCCTCTCCAACTCCCAGTGTCCTCCATGTTATTCTTTATGCTCCACAAGTAAGTGAAACCATATGATACTTGACTGACTCTGCTTGACCTATTTCACTCAGCATAATCTCCTCCAGTCCCATCCATGTTGATACAAAAGTTGGGTATTCATCCTTTCTGTGGCATAATACTCCATTGTACATATGGACCATATTTTCTTCATCCATTCATCTGTTGAAGGGCATCTTGCTCTTTCCACAATTTGGTGACTATGGTCATTGCTGGTATGAACAATGAGGTACAGATGGCCCTACTGTTCACTATGTCTGCATCTTATTTTAGTTTCTAAACTTAACTCCAGAATTTTCTCTTCTGGAGGAACTTATGTTACTATAGTAATATATACTTAAGTCTGTGTATAGACTATACAATGATGTAAGATGTTACCATTTCAGTTGGACATCAAAGAACCTAAATCCATTTCCCTAATGCCAGTTTGATCATCAGAAATCCCCTTCATGCCAAAACGTAACATATCGTGAGCTGCTTTTCAATTTACAAGACAAGTTTCCCACAGAACTAGCATGAACTTCAGTGAATTTCTCTATTCCCTAAGCGACACCAACATTTTTTCACTTACAAAAAAGAAGCTTCTATGTAATATCTTTATTTTAAGAAACTGGCAATAATCAAGAAATAACTTGGAGAATTAGGATGGGAATTTGATCTGATATGATTAAGATGGGAATATACTCCCTGTGTAGAAAAGAAGGAAATCTCATGTTGCGTTGACAGAAGAAAGTACCTGAATTTAGCTCAACATCAAGCCATTAGGAATTAGATTTTTGAGCCAGTTTGTGGGTGTATGACAGGCAGGGAACACATTTAACAAATGGAAGCAACAGTAGTGGGGGGGGTGCAGAGACAGATTGAGACACAGAAAGAGCCATAGAGAAGTAGTCAGAAACAAATAAGTAGATACAGAGACAGAATAAGAGAGAACAGTATAGGTACAGAGGCAGGACCCCCAACAACATCATGGTGAAAACACATAGGAGATGTTTTTGTGTAATAAAAACACTCAGTGTGTTGTGCCTGTATTATACATGAGCAAATTGAAGATTAGAGAGAATAAGGGATTTGTTTATAATCAGAAAGCCGGCCAATGAAAAGAGTTGGAACTGGATCCTAAGTAATCCAAATCTTATATTCTTTCCACTCTTACTGATAAGTTTAAATGTCACATATTAAGCACTATCCTTGTAATTGGTATAACCAAATTTAATGTTTTCCAAGTAATTGCTACATAGATTTTAATAGGACAGTAGCTGAAAAAGGAATGTCCTGGTTATTATATTTATATTTTATTTATTTATTTGACAGAAAGAGACACAGTGAGAGAGGGAACACAAGCAGGGGGAGTGGGAGAGGGAGAAACAAGCAGGCTCCCCACTGAGCAGGGAGCCTGATGTGGGGCTTGATCTCAGGATGCGGGAATCATGACTTGAGCCGAAGGCAGCCACTTAATGACTGAGCCACCCAGGCAACCCTTTTTTATAATTAAAATTGAGTGATTGGTTTTGTGATCATTTCTGATCCTTCACAACTTTTAATAACTATACAGGTAATATTTTGTAGAGGGCTTTGACTGAAAGACCTATTATTTCCTGAAACACAAATTGCAGTAATTAGCATCTCCTCAGAGTTCTTCAGACTAAAAACCATTTCATTGGGTTAAAGGCATTCATCATTTGCTGTGCCATCACCAAAAAAGTTACTGAGCACTCAAAAAATCTCATTTTGACTCATTTTCTCATTTCATCACAATTGACACTTCTTTAGTATAATATATAATGTATAATGTATAATGACTGCTGTACAGACAAAGAACCTGAATGTGATAGAGGTTAAGTCTTACAGTGTTGCACATCTAGTAAGTATTGAAGTTTGATGTTAATATGGATATGGCTGAAGAGTTGGCAAGAAGCAGAATCTCATAGGAAGAATATATGTAACAAACAGCAGCAGGAACGAATGAATTTTAAGGCAATGTATTTTTAGAGCTTTGCTGACAAAACCAGTATGTGGGCCAGTGTGAACACTTGGTTGAATCCAATAATAATCCAATAGATCCAATAAATGAATCCAATAAATAAGTCCAGTTGAGTGTAAAAAAATAACATGGGAGGGGAATGATAATGGCTATACCAAAAAAGTATTTTCAGTCACCACTGAAAGGATCTATAGTAACAAACTCACCAAAATGTATAGTTAAATACCTTCTCAGTTTCCTAATGTAATGCCTCAAGTTTTCAAGTTAAAACTTCAATATCCAAGAAGGACAGGAATACATTGTGAAATGCCTTGCTAAAATTCTCATATTCTATTTGTTTAGTGTCAGTGTGAATATCCCAAGTTCCAACTTTTCATCACTTTTTACATACATATGAAACCGATGCTTCTTGTCCTATAATAACCTCTCATATGAAATAGATATCTTTATTGAGTGGCAAAAATAATTTTCCAGTATGTGGAAGGGAAGAAAATGAACACAAAATCCAAGAGCGTTGTATTCCTAGTTGAATACCTCATTCTACTTTTGAGTAACTTTTCAGCCTTGGGCAAGTTACATGAAGTCTCAGAGCCGTTGGGAAGCTCATTTTGATCATCTTTAAAAGGAAAATGTTAATTTTGTACCACTTTCTCAAGAGGATGTTGACAATTAATGCATGTGTAAGAGTTGTATAAACTGTAGTGTAGTGTGCCCCAAACTTAGTTTTCAGAAATTTCTTCTGGATCTGTTATGGCTATTTACTTGTTTATCTTTTTCTGGTTTTATTTTACTGATAAACTTAGGAATAAGAGCCACCAGATAGGAAAAAGAGTCCTTTTGGAAACCACCGAGCGCTAAGGAGATCAGAAAAACCCACAGACTGGAAGAGCTAGACATAATGTCCTGTAATGCCAAATAATGTAACCTCAAACTTTGACCTTTGGTGGGTGTTCACTAATATAGCTATTAGATAACTTACAAATATGTGTCAATGAAAAAAATGTACATTTATAATTTATAGCATTATTAAATATTAGAAATCAGGCTCCCGCCGTAAAAAAAGAACAACAAATTAGTGCAATAAAATTTTTTTCTTAGATAACTTCAACTTTCATTTTAAATGGACCTATTCCAGGGGCACCTGGGTGGCTCAGCATGTTAAATATCTATCTTTGTGTCAGGTCATTTTACTAGGGTCCTGGGATCAAGCCCTACATGGGGCTCCCTGCTCGGTGGGGAGCCAGCATTCTCCCTCTGCCCCCTGTTCATGTTTACTCGCTCTCTCTCTTTCTCAAATATATAAACAAAATCTTGAAAAAAATGGCTCTATTCCATCTAATTCTAAGAAGCATCATTTATTTATTTATTTATCACCATATAATGTATTATTTGCCCCAGGGGTACATGTCTGTGAATCATCAGGCTTACACATTTCACAGCACTCACCATAGCACATACTCTTCCCAATGTCCATCAACCAGCCATCCTGTCCCTACACTCCCCCATCCCCAGCAACTGTTTGTTTTGTGAGATTAAGAATCTCTTATGGTTTGTCTCCCTCCTGATCCCATCTTACTTCATTTTTTCCCTCCCGACTCCCTGCTCTGTCTCTCAAATTCTTCATATCAGAGAGATTATATGATAATTATCTTTCTCTGATTGACTTATTTCACCTAGCATAATACCCTCTAGTTCCATCCATATCATTGCAAGTGGCAAAATTTTGGTTTCTTTGATGGCTACATAGTATTCCTATATATATATATATATATATCAAATCCTCTTTATCCATTCATTTGTTGATGGATATCTAGGCTCATTACATAGATTGACTATTGTGGGCATTGCTGCTATAAACATTTGGGTGCATGTGCCCCTTCGGATCCCTACATTTGTATCTTTAGGGTAAATACCCAGGAGTGTGATTGCTGGGTCATAGGGTAGCTCTATTTTCAACTCTTTGAAGACCCTCCATGCTGTTTTCCTCAGTGGCTGCACCAGCTTGCATTCTCACCAACAGTGTAGGAGGGTTCCCCTTTCTCTGCATCCTCGCCAACCTCTGTCATTTCCTGACTTGTTAATTTTAGCTATTCTCACTGTGGTTTTGATTTATATTTTCATGATGGCGAGTGATGTTGAGTACTTTTTCATGTGTCTGTTGGCCATTTAGGTGTCTTCTTTTCAGAAATGTCTGTTCATGTCCTCTGCTCGTTTCTTGATTGGATTATTTGTTCTTTGGGTGTTGAGTTTGATAAGTTCTTTGTAGATTTTGGATACTACCCCTTTATCTGATATGTCATTTGTGAATATCTTCTGACATTCTGTCAGTTCTCTTTTGGTTTTGTTGATTGTTTCCTTTGCTGTGCAAAAGCTTTGATCTTGATGAAGTCCCAATAGTTCATTTTTGCCCTTGCTTCCCTTGCCTTTGGTGAAGAAGTTCCTGTGGCTGAGGTCAAAGAGGTTGTTGCCTGTGTTCTCCTCAAGGATTTGGTGGATTTCTGTCTCACATTGAGGTCTTTCATCCATTTGGAGTCTGTTTTTGTGTGTGGTGTAAAGAAAAGGTCCAGTTTCATTCTTCTGAATGTGGCCATCCAATTTTCCCAACACCGTTTTTTGAAGAGACTTTTTTCCATTGGACATTTTTCCTGCTTTGGCAAAGATTAGTTGACCGTAGAGTTGAGGGTCTATTTCTGGTCTCTCTATTCTGTTCCATTGATCTATATGCCTGTTTTTGTGCCAGTACTGTCTTGATGATGACAGCTTTGTAATAGGGCTTGAAGTCTACAATTGTGATGCCACCAACTTTGGCTTTCTTTTTCAAATTCCTCTGGCTATTTGGGGTCTTTTCTGGTTCCATATAAATTTTAAGATTATTTGTTCCTTTTCTTTGAGAAAAATTGATGATATTTGATAGGGATTGCATTAAATGTATAGATAGATTTAGGTAGCACAGACATTTTCACAATATTTGTTCTTCTACTCCATGAGCCTGGAACATTTTTCCATTTCTTTTTGTCTTTCTCAATTTCTTTCATGAGTACTTTATATAGTTTTGTGAGCACAGATTCTTTGGGTCTTTGGTTAGGTTTATTCCTAGGTGTCTAATGGCTTTCAGTGCAATTGTAAATGGGATCAACTCCTTAATTTCTCTTTTTTTCTGTTTTGTTGTTGGTGTATAGAAATGCAACTGACTTTTGTGCAATGATTTTATATCCTGACACTTTACTGAATTCCTGTATGAGTTCAAGCAGTTTTACATTGGAGCCTTATGGGTTTTCTACATAAAGTATCATATCATCATCATCTGCAAAGAGTGAGAATTTGACTTCTTCTTTGCTGATTTGGGTGTCTTTTCTTTTCTTTTTGTTGTCTGATTGCTGAGGCTAGGACTTCTAGTACTATGTTGAATAACAGTGGTGATAGTGGACATCCCTGGCATGTTCCTGACCTTAGGAGAAAAGCTGTCAGTTTTTGTCCATTGAGAATAATATTCGCTGTGGGTTTTTCATAGATAGCTTTGATGATATTGAGGTATGTACCCTCTATCCCTACACTGTGAAGAATTTTGATCAAGAAAGGATGCTGTACTTTGTAAAATGTCTTTTCAGTGTCTATTGAGAGTATCATATAGTTCTTTTTCTTTCTTTTACTAATGTATTGTATCACATTGATTGATTTGTGGATGATGAACCAAACTTGCAGCCCAGGAATAAATCCCAGTTGGTCGTGGTGAATAATCCTTCTAATGTCTTCTTGGATCCTATTGGCTAGTATTTTGGTGAGAATTTTTGCATCCAAGTTCATCAAGGATACTGGTCTGTAATTCTCCTTTTTGATGGGGTCTTTGGTTTTGGGATCATGGTAATGCTGGCCTCATAAAATGAGTTTGGAAGTTTTCCTCCCATTTCTATTTTTGGAACAGTTTGAGGAGATTAAGTATTAATTCTTCTTTAAATGTTTGGTAGAATTCCTGTGGGAAGCCATCTGACCCTGGGCTCTTGTTGTTGGGAGATTTTTTATGACATTACTTGTTCAATCCCATTACTGATTATGGGTCTGTTCATGTTTTTTATTTCTTCCTGGTTCAGTTTTAGTAGTTTATATGTCTCTAGGAATGCATCTATTTCTTCCAGATTGTCAAATTTGGTGTTGTATAGTTGCTCATAATATGTTTTTATAATTGTTTGTATTTCTTTGGTGCTGGTTGTGATCTCTCCTTTCATTCATGATTTCATTAATTTGGGTCCTTTCTCTTTTCTTTTTGATTTAAGTCTGGCCAGGGGTTTATCAGTCTTATTAATTCTTTAAAGAACCAGCTCCTAGTTTCATTGTTCTATTTTTCTTTTGGTTCCTATTTCATTGATTTCTACTTGATCTTTATTATTTTTCTTTTCCTCCTGGGTTTAGGGTTTCTTTGCTGTTCTTTTTTCAGCTCCTTTAGGTGTAGGGATAGGTTGTATACTTGAGAGATTTCTTGTTTCTTGAGAAAGGCTTGTATTGCTATATACTTGCCTCTCAGGACCGCATTTGCTGTGTCCCAAAGATTTTGAATAGTTGTGTTTTCCTTTTTATTTGTTTACATGATTTTTTAAAATTCCTCTTTAATTTCCTAGTTGACAATTCATTCTTTAGGAGGATGTTCTTTAGCCTCCATGTATATGGGTTCTTTCCAAATTTCCTCTTGTGGTTGAGTTCTAGTTTCAAAGCATTGTGGTCTGAAAATATGCAGGGAATGATCCCAATCTTTTGGTACCAGTTGAGACCTGATTTGTGACCCAGGATGTGATTTATTCTGGAGAATGTTCCTTGTGCACTAGAGAAGAATGTGTATTCTGCTATTTTGGGATGGAATGTTCTAAATATATGTGATGTCCATCTTGTCCAGTGTGTCATTTAAAGCCTTTATTTCCTTGTTGATTTTTTGTTTAGGTGATCTATCCATTTCAGTGAGGGGGGGTGTTAAAGCCCCCTACTATTATTGTATTTTTTGAGGTATTTCTTTGATTTTGTTATTAATTGGTTTATATAATTGGCTTCTCCCATGTTGGGGCATAGATATTTAAAATTGTTAGATCTTCTTGTTGGACAGAACTTTTAAGTATGCTATAGTGTTCTTCCTCATCTCTTATTATAGTCTTTGGTTGAAAATCTAATTGATCTGATGTAAGGATTGCTACCCCAGCTTTATTCTGATGTCCATTAGCATGGTAAATTGTTTTCCACTCCCTCACTTTAAAACTGGAGGTGTCTTTGTGTCCAAAATTAGTTTCTTGTAGACAGCATATCAATGGGTCTTGTTTTTTTTATCCATTCTGATACCTTGTGTCTTTTGATTGGGGCATTTATCCCATTTACATTCAGGATAACTATTGAAAGATATGAATTTAGTGCCATTGTATTGCCTATAAGGTGATTGTTACTGTATATTATCTCTCTTCCTTTTTGG
Organism: Mustela putorius furo; assembly: GCF_011764305.1. Classification (NCBI taxonomy): domain Eukaryota; kingdom Metazoa; phylum Chordata; class Mammalia; order Carnivora; family Mustelidae; genus Mustela; species Mustela putorius. The sequence continues at coordinate 24,014,373 of NW_025421322.1, read as the reverse complement.
TCTCTTACTTCTAGGCTCTCTCTTTGCTTAGAGGACCCCTTTCAATATTTTGTAGGGCTGTTTTGGTGTTTGCAAATTCTTTTAATTTGTGTTTGTCCTAGAAGCTTTTATCTCTCCTTCTATTTTCAGCGACATCCTAGCTGGATATAGTATTCTTGGCTGCATATTTTCCTCATTTAATGCTCTGAATATATGATGCCAGTCCTTTCTGGCCTTCCAGGTCTGTGTGGATAAGCCTGCTGCCAATCTAATATTTCTACCATTGTATGTTACAGACCTCTTGTCCTGAGCTGCTTTCAGGATTTTCTCTTTGTTACCGAGACTTGTAAGTTTTACTATTAGATGATTTCATTGATTTTGATTTTTTTATTTTATCAGATTTGATTAGATTATTGATATTATTGATTTCTGTGCCTCCTAGATTTTGATGCTTGTTCTCTTCACCAAATTAGGGATATTCTGTGCTATAATTTGCTCCAGTATACCTTCTGCCCCTCTCTCTCTTTCTTCTTCTTCTGGGATCCCAATTATTCTAATATTGCTTTGTATTATGCTATCACTTATTTCTCGAATTCTCCCCTTGTGTTCCAGTAGTTGTTTGTCTTTCTTTGCTCAGCTTCTTTATTCTTCATCATTTGGTCTTCTATATCACTAATTCTCTCTTCTACCTCATTTATCCTATCAATAAGAGCCTCTATTTCCTATTGCACCTCATTAATAGCTTTTTTGATTACAACTTGGTTAGGTTTTAGTTTTTTTATTTCTCCAGAAATGGATTTTATTTCCCTAAAAAGGGATTCTCTAGTATCTTCCATGCTTTTTTTTGAGCACAGCTACCACCTTGATAATCATTATTCTGAACTCTAGTTCTGACATATTACCAGTGTCTGTACTGATTATGTCCCTAGCTGTCAGTACTGTCTCTCTCCCTCTTTTTTTTTTTTTTTTTTGGTGGTGAGTTTTTCTTCCTTGTCATTTTATCTAGATAAGAAAAGATGAATGAGAGGAGACTACTAAAAGGGTAGTGATGACCCTAGAAAAATATACACTAACCAAATCAGAAGAGACCCAAAACCAGGGGGAAAGGAAAGGGTGAAAAAAAAGAAAAAAAGAAAAATATATATATAATACTGGTTAATAGAACAGAGCCACACACCTGATTTGGGGCATATTTTAGTCTGTTAGAAGAAACTACCTCCCAAAATTTTAAGGAAGAAAAAACTTTATACACACACACACACACACACACACACATAAGGGTAAACACGATGAAAGATGGAATATTACTATAAAGATGAAAATTTAAAAAGATTATAAAAGAGTAATTAATAAGATAAGAAGTTGGTTGAAAAAAGATAAGAAAAAAAAGAGGAGAGAATGTGCTCAGGGTGGAGACTAGAACAAAGCCACATGCTAGATTTAGGGTATATTTTGATCTTTTAGAAGAAACAGTGTCCCAAAATTAAAAAAAAACAAAATATATATATATATATATATATATATATATATATATATATACACACACACACACACAAAAATAAGTTTAAATACAAGGAAGGGATAAAATATGACTATAACAATGAAAATTTAAAAATATTTTTAAAAAAGTATTGATAAGATAAAATAGTTAAAAATGTTAAAATAAGAAAGAGGAAAAATTTTAAAAAATAGAGTAATAAAAAAATAAAATTAAAAAAAATTTAAGTTTGAAAGACTGAAGGATGATGGGCAAAGAGCCATGAATTCTGTGTTGCTTTCTCCTAGTTCTGGAGTTCTGCATTTCTCATTGATCGGGGAACTTGGTCTTGACTGGGTGTTCTTGCTGATCTTCTGGGTGAGGGGCCTGTTTTAGTGATTCTCAAATGTCTTTGCCCACGGTGGAATTGCACCACACTTACCAGGGGCCAGCCTAAGCAGTCTGCTCCGTTTTGCTCTTGGTAGCGTTTGTTCCCTGAAAGCTTTCCATACAGCTTTGGAGAATGGGAATGAAAATGATGGCTTCCCAATCTCCATTCCATAGGAGCTGAGAGCTCAGGGCCCTACTCCTAATGCACCCTCAAAGAAAAGCAGTCAGTCTCTCCCATCTCCCTTGTCTCTGGCCACACTCCTAGCTCACCCAGCCCATGACTGAACATTTCTATCCCGAGTGCACAACCCCGTTTGGAGTCTCTAAACCCAGCACATTCCTGCAGCATGCTCTCCCAATGCTCCTCCTGGAGGAGAAAGGAAGGGGTCTCCCTGGATCTGCCACTTGTAGGGTCCTTGCTTGAAGAGCATGAGCTCAGAGCCCTCTCTTCAGCTCTGTCTCTGCAGCCGTCTTCCCTGTTGCGATACCTGGAAGATCTGCCAGACTCAGGCACCCCTGATCTTTCTGTGACCCTGCCGGTCCTGGAACCACACTGTCTCCATGAGAGCTCCACCCCCCATTTAGCCCCTGGAGTGATGTCCCTCAGTGGAACAGAGTTTTAAAAGTTCTAATTTTGTGCTCCACTGCTTTATCACTTGCTGGGAGCCGGTCCCTCCCCCTGCAGTCTATCTTCCTATATATCACCTCGGATTCACTTCTCTGCACATCCTACCTTCCAGAAAATGGTTGCTTTTCTGTTCCTAGAATTTCTGCCCTTCTTCTCTTCTGTCTCCTGTTGTGATTGTAGGTGTTCAGATGGTTTGATAACTGTCTAACTGAATTCCTGGGACCTGATGATATTTAGATCCCCTAGTCCTCCACCATCTTGCTCTTCCTCCCTCCAAGAAGCATTTTAATTCACATTTCATAGTTGCCATTGGAGATATATATTTTGAGTTGAGAAATCTGATAAGAATAAGCATAGGAAAGATATTGAACATGATGAATTTTGTGATTGTCACTTACATGATGAACTGCTATGAGTCTCCAAGTAAAGCTAAGTCTTAACTTTCTTTTTGTGTTTTAAAAGCACTCTTTAAAATACCCTGCCTGTCACATATATGTTTAACATTTCAATGTTTTTAGACAAACTATAAATATAACAAGGATGGAGTTTATCAATATTATGGTTAGGAATCAGAAAACTAGCCATTGTTCCTATTCTGGGTAGTAACTAATGGGTAAACACTGTATCAGTTTGGGAGTCACATCAATGAGAAAACAGATGGAAAAGTACATGTTTAACACATATTGCCCACATCGAAGTTCTCTGATAGAGGCTGGATTTGAGGAAGCAAATTAAGCATGATTGTGTCTTATGAATTAATATATTCTGGCCCTTTTGGAGTATATAGAACCCAAGTTCTTCTCAGCTATGCTGATCACAGGTCTGCCTCATAATCTGCCTTGTGTGCTTCACACAGCACAAAATGACATGAATGATTGACACTTTTACTTCTAATGCCCATTTTCATGCTTTTGCTAAATTAAAGAGGTATAAAGATTAGAGGTTGCTTTTTCTCTTTAAGGCATAGGAAATTTGTAATGTGAAAATTTTTTCCCATTGTCTGTGAGTTCTCTACAATATGATTAAGTAAATTATGTTTCCTTTCTTGGAGATAATGAAAGAGGAGAGAGCATGCTGCTCATTTTTTCATTGAGATATAATTGACATAATGTTATATTACTTAGGTATACAGTGTAATCATTCAATACTTATATATATAGCAAAATGATTGACACAGTAAGTCCAGTTAACATCTGTCACCATACAGTTATAAAATTTTTTTCTTGTGATGAGAACTTTCAAGGTCTACTCTCCTAGCTACTTTTAAATATGCAATATGGTATTAACTCTAGTCACTAGGCTGTGCATCACAACACCCTGATTTATTTAATGACTGGAAATTGGTATGTTTTTGAGCCCCCTTCACCCATTTCACCCACCTCTTGACTCAGGGAACCACCACTCTGTTCTCTGTATCCAAGAGCTCTGTTTTTTGTTTTGTTTTGTGTTTTAGACTCTACATATAAGTGCGATCATAAGGTATTTATCTTCTTCTGTCTTACTTCAGTTAACGTAAAGCCCTCAAAGTCCATCCCTGTTGTCCCAGTGGTATTCCATTGGGCATGTGTACCATATTTTCCTTATTTATTTGTCCACTGATGAACATTTGATTACCGTGAATACTGCAGTTGATCGTGAAAACACAGGTATATCTTTGAGCTAATGATTTTGTTTCCTTTGGATATACCCAAAGATGGGATTTCTGGGTCATATGGTAGTTCTGTTTTCAATTTCTTGAGGAACTTCCATGCTGTTTCGCAGAGTGACTGTACCAGTTTACATTTCTTCCAACAGTGTACAAAAGTTCCCCTATTTTCCACATCCTCGCCAGCATTTGTTATTGCTTATCTTTTTCTTTTTTTTTTAATTTAATTCCAGTAGTTAACATGTAGGGTTACATTATTTTCAGGTATAATATACAGTGATTCAGGAATTTCATACATCACCCAGTGCTTGGCTGGACAAGTGTATACCTTAACCCCTTTGCCTATTTTACCATCCCCCCCTCCACCCACTTCCTGTTTGGTGTTATTGCTTGTCTTTTTTATAATAGGCATAATAAGAAATGTGAGGTGATATCTCATTGTGGTTTTGATGTACATTTCCCTGGGCACCTTTATATGTACCTGTTGGCCATTTGTATGTCTTTGGAAAATGTTTGTGTAGGTCCTTTGTCCATTTTAAAAAAATTGGCTTATTTTTTGCTATTGCATTGTATTATTTCCTTGTGTATTTTGGATATATATTTATCAGAAAATTTGTTTGGAAATATTTCCTCTCACTGCATAGATTGTCATTTCATTGATAGGTTCTTTTGTTGTGAAAAAGCTTTTTAGTTTGATATAGTACCAATTGATCATTTTTGCATTTGTTGCCTTTGCTTTTGGTGTCAAAAAGTCATTGCCAAGGCCAGTGTTAAGAAGCTTACTCTCGAAGTTTCCTTTGAGGAGCTTTATGGTTTCATTTCAAAATTAATCCATTTTGAGTTAATTTTTGTGCATGGTAAGATAAGGGTCCAGTTTCATTCTTTTGGATGTAGATCCATTTTTCCAACACTGTTTATTGAAGAGACGAGCCTTTCACTGTTGTATATTCTCGCCTGTTTTGTTCACTATTAATTGGCCAAATAGGCTGTTAATTTAGTAATTTAGTCATGGTGAATGTTATGGACTGACTTGTGATCCCTCCCAAATTCACATGTTGAAGCCCTAGCCACCAGAGCCTCAGAATATGCCTATATTTGGAGGATTATATATGACTATATTTATTTAAAGAAATAATTAAGTTAAAATGAGGTCATTAGGGTATGCCCTAATCCAATGTGACTCTTTTCTCACAGTTCTGCAAACTAAAATTCATTCGTTTTAGTTATCTCTTTTGGTATCTTGTTATGGCAGCTCTAGCAAACTAATACAGTGAGGAAGATTTCAATTTGCCTTCTCCTCTATGACACATCTTACCACACGGGTTAAGGAATCTGTTCAGCATTGTGCCAGCTACCAATGAGTCTCACAATTATAAAATCAGGCCTAAGAACAGTGTATCCATGGGTCACTTAGCTCCCTGTAAGCCAGACTTGAACCATAATTTCATTTTATCAACTAATCTCCATGCTCTGCCATTCTAACAGGGGACCATGGTGACCCTTTGAAATTTTGGATTGTGATGTCATTTTAGGTACAGTGTCTAATAGTCTTGGAAAAAAATTTAGTGTATGGTTATAACCCAAGTTCATATATATCCCTAAATCCTTAAGAGTGCAAATTGAGGAAATTACTACAAAACTAACTGTTTACTGAGGACAGTATAGAGCATTTTAAACTCATTGAGTAGTTTCATATTTCACAACATTGTTGTAATATTTATTTATTTCAAGATTTTATTTATTTATTTGTTGGAGAGAGAATGAGACACAGAGAGTGTATGTGCACACAAGCAGGGAAAGCAGCAGGCAGAGGGAGAAGCAGACTCCCAGTTGAGCAAGGAGCCTGATGCAGGACTGGATCCCAGGACACTGGGATCATAACCTTAGCTGAAGGCAGACACTTAACTGACTGAGCCACCCAGACAACCCCACATCACTGTTTTTGTTTTGTTTTGTGTTTTAAAGATTTTTGTTTATTTATTTGACAAACAGAGATCACAAGTGGGCAGAGGGGCAGGCAGACAGAGAGAGAGGAAGAAGCAGGCTCCCTGTGGAGCAGAGAGCCCGATGTGGGGCTCAGTTCCAAGACCCTGGGATCATGACCTGAGCTGAAGGCAGAGACTTTAACCCACTGCGCCACCCAAGCACCCCCCACATCATTGTTTTGAATATGCTCCTAGAATCCCATTTTTTTCTTAATGACATCCAGGTATCTCTCATAACTTCTGGAATCTCAAAGCTAGAATTAGTCTGTTTCTATTATTTTTGGTCTAGTACCAGTTAAAACTCTGAAATCATATTTAATTCAAGTATCTTAAGGTCCTCATCAGTGTAGACTGGACATCTGCTTATAGATCTGGAAGTATGGAGAAGGCATTTTCTGTTCCAATTCAAACTCTTGGCATCTGGACTAAACAGTTGGATACGTGTGTGATCCATTTCTGAGACATTTTCTTTGCTTATGATAGATATAGGCTGCTAGAGAAGAAGGAAACTGTGTCCCCCTCCCCATTAGCTATTATCATCAACTCCTTGTTGGTTTGGCTGCAACTGATAAAATGTTGATTTCCACTGAGTAAAAAGGTATTTGGTGTTGGTGCTTTTCTGGGGAGAGAGTAATTATGTAAGTTTTAAGGAAGGACCCTGTCCTATGGTCTTCCCATTATATACTTTGATCTAGCTACTTTAAACCTGTTGTCCCATTAGCTCCTGTCAGAGCAATCCACCCTATTCCTTTCCCTCTTTTGGTAAGAAGACTCTTGGTTAAGATAGTAGAAGATGACTCAGGCCCAGGTGCCTTCTGCAATGTTCACTTGTCCTTCATACTTTCTACAGGTAATAACAATCATGTAGGTTTCCCTCTTTACTCTTTCACTTTTATATCCATGTCCTATTTCATGTTTCTTCTGCTCATTGAATCCCAGATGTAGATCACCAAGTTATAAGCAGCTGTCCAAATAGGAAAGAGATTTCAGTCTTCTCTTCCTCCTGGCATTCCCAATATTTAGTTAGGAGTGATAGGCCTGAAGCCTTTTGTTATCAAACAGGGAAACTGTGCTTGCCCCCTGCTGCTTTTGAGGAGGGCATCACCTCTCACATTGTATTGTATTCACTTGGTAATAGTTGATGACCACAAATACTACAACCTTCTTCCCTTTTCATTTTTATTTTGGCTAGTGTTTGGGTGGCAGGAATAGAGTGATAAAAGGTTTTATGAAACCTATGTTGTAGAAAATCTCTTGTGTGTATTGAGACTAATCATGCTGTGCTGCAACCCCTTTTAATTCACAATATAAGATATTACTCATCACTTCCTTAAGAAAGAAAAATCCCTCTCCTCATTCTGTTACTCACCAAAGTTTAGAATGACTGAAGATAAGGAGTGGCATCATATAATAGGAAACGAAGAATTATGAGCTGAAATATAAGATACAGTGGTTCAGATTTAGATGTTTATTAAATTTACATTAATGGCCTTGAATGTCATCTCTCTCTGTGTCCACACCTTTTTCCATGTGAATTTGGAGTTTTTCCTCACTAAAAAAATTGAAGGCTAAGATGATTTCCCTGCTTCTTTTTCTGTCCGCCCATAATCCAAGGGGATGTTAGAAAAAGTGATGCAAGTTTGAAATCGCATTTACCTCTGAGGTTCACTGATTTAAAATTATATTTTTGACAAGTTGAATATGTAATGGTCATAACTCAGAGAAGTTCCTTTTTATGAAATGCTTTATAACTGATTGGGTTAGGTTTCACCGGTCGATATATTTGTCAAATTTCATTGAACTGTATCTTTACGACGAGTGCATTTTACTGTATGTTTATAATACTACACCAAAAAACAATAAACTGCCAAAAGTAATCTATTACCTTTTTTCAGTCTTGCTAAAATTAGATTATTTCCTGTTCTGGTTAAGTATGTTAGTGATTTATTTATCTATTGATAAAAAATTGTCTTAAACATTGGCTTTTTAACCTGGCTTTAAACAAGTATTTATAGTATCACATGGTTTGTTGGGGTTCAGGAATTTGCGACAAGTTTATCTGGGTGGTTTCTGGGTCTGAAGAGGTTGATGTCAAGTTATTGGCCACTGGAGCTAAAGTCTTGGTAGTGGTGTGAATCTGAGGAGTGATTTCTCTAGTTCCAGTCAAGCTGATGCTGATTGCTGACAGGAGGTCTAAGTTTCTCATCATGTGGTCTTCACCTTAGTGTCCTCGCATTGTGATAGCTGGCTATCCATGACAGGGAGAAAAAGAAGCCACATTTCATCTTACTAATTATTTTGGGAAATTTTTGAGGTCTTAATTATGTTGTGGAAATTGAAGAAATGCGAACTTCAAATATTTCTCATCCATTCTTTCTTCCCCTTCTTGTATTCTGAAACATGTTTTAGAAAACTTCGTATTTTTTGCTGTTCTTGGATGCACTGTCCCAGTGTTTTTCATTGATTTTCCCTTTGTGTTTCATTGGGATAATTTCCAGTTAACATTCTTTAAGTTAGTGGATTCTTTGCTTAATTGTGTTGAGTTGAAAATGAGCCCTTTCAAAGACGTTTTTCATCTTTTCTACAGTGTTTTATTTCTAGAATTTACAATCAATCTAAACAATGTAAACCATTATTTGCTCAAATAAGTGTTTTGTCTTATTTTTTGTCCACCAACAGTAGGTAATTACAGGGTTGCATGAATTTGTTCTACTACTTACTGATGCTATGTTCATTTGCTTTCCAATATTTTCCTTTCTGGGCTTTGTTATGGATAGCAATTATTGCTATGTCTTCCAGTTCACTAATATTTTCTTCTATTCATTATATTCAATATGTTTTTATGTCTAGAAGTTAAATTGGTGTATTTTTATATTTTCCACGACTCTCCTTAACATGCTCTTGCTTTTCTCTTAACTTTTTGAACATATGGACAATATTAATAACTTACTGACTGTCGGTGGCTACTAATTCTATCATTTCCATTGTGCAGTGTCTTCAGTGAACAAGAACATTTTAAAATAGTTTTCACAAATTATAACATTGAAACCTTAAAATAATTCCATGAGAATAGTTTTTATTATTAATTAGAAAACTGAGTGTTACAAAGAATAAGAACCATACAAGATATCACTTAGTTTGTAACTTCTAACCTGTATATTGCACCCATCTATATAATTCCAAAGAAACAACTTACATTTTTTTCTTCCTTATTTAGGTATATTTTATATTACCAACAAAACAATTAACAAATTATCTTTTTTTAAAGATTTTATTTAATTTATTTGACAGAGAGATCACAAGTAGGCAGAGAGGTAGGCAGAGAGAGAGAGGGGAAAGCAGGCTCCCTGCTGAGCAGAGAGCTGGATACAGGGCTTGCTCACACTGAGATCATGACCTGGTTGAAGGCAGAGGCTTAACCCACTGAGCCACCCAGGTGCTCCAACAAATTATTTTTTATCCTTTCCAGTCAGTCTTCTGAGTTCGTAACTGCTTGCCTGTGTTCTATAACTGAGGCTAGTTTTATATCACCTTGAATTTTATACAAATAGAATTCTGCTATATATATATATATGATTTATTTCATTCAATATAGTATTTTGGGATTCATACATCTTAGGGCATGTATAAGTGTTTACCAGTTGGCCAGTTGGGTGTATATTAAATTATGTCATACCATGGTCTGGATAAGGTAATTTTCTGATGATTAATAGGACTAAAGAATTCATTAGCCAGATATTAACATTATTGATAGAATATTAATTTACTATAAAATGGCTATTTGTATATTTTTTATACTTCTTCTAGATTGTTTCTTTGTGGTTTTTAGGAAATCATGTCATAGATTGTAACTTTTCTCAGTTTTACATGTTGCAAATATCTTCTCCCAGTATATAACCTGTCTTTTCAATATTGAGGTGTTTATTAATGAGTGTAAGTTCATGATTGGTGCTAACTTAGATTTATTAAAAATTTTTCTTAGAGTTAATGTTCATGAGATTGTTTGATTTTCTTCAATAAATTAAAATATTAGCCATTTCTATTTTTTCCTTTGGTATTCAATATAATAGTGCTCAATTTTAATTTTTTACTTAGACAAACATTTTTTCAGTGTATTTATTGAATTATCACTCATCTTCCACTGATGCACTTTGATATGCTATTCCTGTTGTAAATAAAGATCTACCACCTGTATTAGTGTGTGTTCATTCTATTTCTGAGATCCGTGTTCTGTTCCATTGTCTTATTTATGTTTTAATACCATACTATCTTAATTACCATGGGTTTATGGTTTATAGTGTGTATGATATTTACTAGGAACATTTAAAAAAAATTTTTTTGGAGGTGCCTTTGATATTCTTGGCCATTAATATTTATAGACATTTTTGAATCAAGTTTTTATGAAAATTCCTATTGGGACTTTTACTGGAATTGTGTTGAATTTATAGAACATTTGGAATCCATACAATAGTAAGGTATATCCATAAATATCCTGTAATATGCCATATATAGTTATTCTTTGTAAGTTTTATAGTTTTTCCCAGAGATTGTACATATTTTTCTTAGATTTTTAAAAAATTATTGCAAGGAGTATCTTCCTTTTAATAATACTTTCTAGGAGTTATCTCTTCTGGCATTGTAAGTGACCTATGTATATTGTTTAAAGTATAGTTGCTTTATCTGATAAAGTATACATATGAGAAATACACAAAAAACTGTATTTTACATTAGAGAGAAGTATAATCATTGCTTTTAAAATAGGAACAGTTAAAGGAAACCCACTATGACCACTTAATGTGACATTGAAATGTGATAATTTAAAAAAAAGGAAAATATCTAATTTGCTGATTATAGGCTTGTCAGTTTCAAATCCTAGAAGAATCTGTGGGTAGCATAAGAAATTACAGGATACATCAATAATTTTCTGGATAAAATAACTCATTTTCAAATGTTTACAATTTAATTTTATACATTTTTTTCTTGCAATATTTGTATGAAGCTGAAAGGGAAGAGTGTATTATTCTATTTCAGAAATGAGGGAAAAATTCTGAATTATGAAGACTAACACTTACTATGTGGCTAAGAATGAGTTGTAACTTGGGCCTAAAATATGAAAACCAAGTTTTACTTTTCCTAGGAGATAAATATCTGGGTAGAATATTTAGGATTTCGTTATACTTAAATTGGACCTTTGACTCAAGTATGGAGGAAAGGTTGTCTTGAGTGATGCTTTTAGGAATCTGCATATGAGCATGTTTTTGATTTGTCTTCTTTGAAACAGTCCAACACTTCCTTAGAACTCTGTGTGTTCTGAAAGTTCATTTCTTTGTGCTTCTCTGCAGTTAGAGTTCTTATAAGATCTGTTTCCAAAATGAAAGAAACTAAAAGGTAGATTTAAGTTCAGGTAAAGTAAAGTACAATTTACTGAAACTTGTTCATACATAACATGATGCTAATCTGTGCCATAATTAACTGCAACCTATTGATTTTAACAGCACATACATTTAAGGTTAGTGAACAGTCATGTGAAGTACAAATAAATTGTTTAGAAGATAGAACTGAAGCCCTAAGGAAATGATATTGAAGAATGTGTTGGAATATGGAATCTGAACAGATAGATGTATGGACTTCTCCCAAGGTGGGAGAAGATGAAATCTAAGTGCTGCAGAGGAGAATGGTATGGTTCAAAGATATGGAAATATGGCAATTAATAAACCCACACATCTGGGGTGCCTGGGTGGCTCAATGGGGTAAGCCGCTGCCTTCGGCTCAGGTCATGATCTCAGGGTCCTGGGATTGAGTCCCGCAATGGGCTCTCTGCTCAGCGTGGAGCCTGCTTCCCTCTCTTCTCTCTCTCTCTGCCTGCTTCTCTGCCTACCTGTGATCTCTCTCTGTCAAATAAATAAATAAAATCTTAAAAAAAAATAATTAAAAAAACTCCACACATCTGTGACTTTATTTTTCCCACTATGGCAGGAAAAAAACCCAAAAAATGTTTTTTAAAGAAATTGTGAATTGAGACATTAGACCCTCTTCTTCATTCTGCTTCTGCCCCTTCCTTTTACACATGTTGTTATCCAATAAATAGATTGTACCCCAAACTCTCTCTCCTTTGTCATCTGTTCTAAAGAACCCAGACTGTAACAGGAGCCATTACATCAGTGTGTGATATGAGCTGACTTAGGTTTTGGAAGGAACAAGAAGTGTTTCACTTTTCCTTTTTTTTTAAACATGATCAGAAATTCAGCTAAAAGATTCCCTGATGGATGTCATGGGAGTAAGCAAGAAAAGAAAGGAGAGAATGATTACAATATTTTATGACCTGAGCAAGTAGAATGGCATTGCTGCCACCAATGGAGTTGTTGATTGGGCATCTGGATATATGAATTGAGGTTGGGATAAATGATTAAAATTTATGAATTGCAGCATGTAAATGGTGCAGTGATTAGTGGCCTGAGCCTTAGGTTGCTCTAGCATTTAACTGTTGGGAGAAAGGAAGATCTGGAAAATATAAGAAGGAAACACCAGTATTTTGGAGAAAACCAAAGTACTGTGGGACTCTGTAAACCAGATAAGTGACGTGTGTCCTTGGAGGAACAGTGATTAATTGTAGCACATGATTCTATTAAGTAGGATGAAATTTGCTCTAATATATTAATGGCTTTGCCTCAGGGGAGAAGATCTAGAATGAAGCAACCACATTAGTAAATTTGGTCTGTATTATTCCAGTACATTATTTTAGGCTTAAAATACTACAAATATATAAAATATTTTATATTTCTATAATTCTATAATTTTCTAATATTCAGCATTATGAGATATATACATACCAATATATAGTTATAAATGACTACATAAATGTGCATATGTTCCTATATACAAGCATACCTATATAAAAACATGTATATGTATACATATACACACATATGTATATGCATGCATATATAACATCTATGTACATGCATTAAATGTATATAGACATGTACAATATATATGTATTATTTCATATAGACATATATATGCATATGTTTATTCTTTTGTTCTATTCTAGTAAAATTTTTCTAATTTGATGCCAATATCAAATTTGTAATCTGCCCATTTGAAATAGATATTTGGGCAAGCACCATTCTCTCTCTATTTCTTGGCATTTCCACTACTCACTTCCATACATAAATATCCTTTCTTTCATTTTCTTGGCTTTTCTTGTATTCTTTTTAAAATGTACTTTTATGTAAGCCTTAGTTGATATTGTGATTAATTGCTCTGAATTCATAGATTAAATTAGGAAGAAGTGATATTTGTTGTTTGTTAATCCCATCTGTATTTGTTGTGGTTAAGTGCTTCCTTTGATCCCGTATATAAATGTAATTAAATATTACAAAGTTTCTTGTCAATATATGGATTACTAATATGTATAATAACCACTTTTTATTGCAATCATTTGTTATGGTATTTTTGAAATCTAAGTAAAATGACACATGTACACATTGACCACAGTAGATCACTATAAAGAAATTTCCAAATAGGTAAATGCATGTAAAATTTGGATTCATCCTGTGTCACTATACTACAGTGGTATCTAGTTTGTAAAAAATAAATGAATTATGCTCACTGTCTTTCCACATCCATTATGGTATCATGAAGAGAGAGCTTTTGGGTCTCTGGTAGGAAGTAAACACATATGGAATCCATGATGGCAGGGGTCATAGAGAAGGTTGAAAATGGTGCAAAATACCATCAGTTATCAATACTAAAGAACACAGTGTTGCAACTAAACCACTAGTAAATGTAGATATGCCCTGAATAATGCACCTATGTAAAGAGATAATTTATTTTAAAGCAAAACACTTCAAATTGACTCTGCTTCTTACTTTTTTTTCCTACAAAATCTTTTCCATTCCACTCAAGATTATCTTTACATTATGTGCATTCTAATAGCATTTATATGTATACGCCAAATACTTTCTTACTAGTGACAAAACTAAGATATAAAAACATAACTGGCATTTGTATTAGCTCTGCTTTTGCTTGAAGCTCTTTGATGCTTCCCTTCACACCAAAGTGATACTGAATTTTCTTACTATGCCCAAGGATGTTCAAATCAGGGGTCAGCAAATTTTGTCTAACAGTAAATATTTTGGGCTTTAAAGACTAAACAGTCTCAAGCTTTTTACAATTACTCAACTCTGTCCTGTAATTTAGAAAAAAAATGTTAACTCAAGCTGAAAAGTCAAGAGGAAGACACTTAAGTGGCCTGTGGGCAATGATAGTAGGAAACAGGTATTATTGATAGGTCTTGGAAAACAAAGAGAAGTCTGGAATTTTAAAATTTAAAAGCTGGAAAGTAGTAGAGCTGAAGCTTTTATCTACTGAGGAGGTGGCACTCATTTAGTGCTGATGTCTCTGAATTAAGAGGAGGGGCCTGCATGGCCTAGACCCAGGGCTCTGAAGAGGGGGCAAAAACCACTTGTTAACTCTTGGTGGGGTATGATAAAGCGGGTTGAGTTGATACAAGGAGGCGTTGCCACTACTGCAGTGAAGAGGCATTATGGAGGGACACTAACAGGAATAGGAAATAGACCCAAAGAAATGTGTCTTAGCCTCCTGTTGCACCTTTGCAATACATGTCTAGCTCCCCCTATTGGCAAAGGTTTACAGGGAACAAGCTGGAAAAGCAGAAATGTGGTTTTCAGTTCCAGCTCCAACATCACAAAGTAGAGATAGGAAGAGTGTGTTTGGAACTGAGAGATATTAATCTCATAACTACCCTGATGTGTTCACACACTATGCCCATTTGTGGGCAGCATCACTAAAAAGGTCCACTGATCATGGTCATGTCTTATTTATGTGTGCATATATTACCAGTGACTAATTCTTCCTTTTAAATAAATCATTTAAAAAAAATGAACTGTTTCGTTTTTGAAGACAGATCTTGAACCTTGTATTTTGCATCACTCAGTCTACTCAGTTACTTTTATGGATATGTTTTAGGGAAATTGTTTTCCCTAAGGTCTATGTTTCTCTGAAATTTGAAACCCTAGTGTAAATTTGATAGTGTATCAATCAATTCAATTTAATATTTAATTAATATTAATTGCAACATTTTTTTAGTGTGTATGCTATCCTGACTTTATAAAGAACACAGAATGATTTTGTATTTGTTATAGTATTAATACAAATTAAGTAGAATAGAGGAGTTATTTTGCATTTTATATGTGAGGAAACAATTACAATGATTAAGGAAACTTCCCATGATGAGAAAGCTTATAGCGAGTAAACTTAATCTTTAATAAAAGACTCCATTATTCTAAACCTAAAACAGATCTCATCTATTTCCAGGGACTTAGACTTAGAACAAGCACCATTGGACTGCGTATTCTAAAAAATAAATATAAAATCTTTTAGTTCTAATAATTGTAACAAATCAACCGAGGTAGGATTGATATAGAAAAATTGCCTGTATTAAGTGATGCTTTGATGTACATTGACATGCACTGATGTGCACTGTGAAAGGATTAGCACAAGTAAGCCAACCAGCATATCTGTCACCCCACATAGTTATCACTTCTTTCCTGTGTAACAACAGCACTTAATATCTACTCTTGGCAGATTTCAAGTATGCAGCACAGCATTATTAACTGTTGTCACTGTGCTGTACATTAGATCTCTAGAGCTTATTCATCTTATAAGTGGGAGATGTTGGTCAAAGGGTATAAACTTTCAGTTTTTCCTTCCCTTCCCAGCCTCTGATAACCATCATTCTACTCTCATGAGAGAACTTCTAGGAGTGATGAACATTTTCTATATCTGCATTGTGGTGTTTAAGTGATTATATTGTGGAAAGCCACCAAACTGTAAACTTTTAAAAATTATGTTGTTAGTCATCATACAGTACATCATTAGTTTTTGATGCAGTGTTCCATGATTCATTATTTGCATATAATGAGGAGGAGATGAAACAAGAGAGACTATGGACTCTGGGAAACAGTCTGAGGGTTTCAGAGGGGACGCGGGGGGATGGGTGAGGCTGATGGTGGGTATTAAGGAAGGTATGTGTTGTAATGAACATGGGTGTTATACGTAAATTGTATACTTTAAAAAGGTGGGCTTACATAGGCAAATGAAAATTTAAAAGAAGAAAAAGTAAATTGTGTTAGTTCAGATGCATTTCTTGATTTTGGAAAATGCATGGACTCTGGGTTATATAAAAAATGAGGAACAGTTCATGGAATGTATATAAACAGTTTAATTCTCATTGATGCTGCCATATATTGTTGGCTGAGTGATTTTATGTCTTAATATTCTGATATACTTCTCATTACTTTTCACTCAAGATTCAGAATCGTTTTATTCTCTCCTTCTATAAATTGTTTTTTTCAATTCCACATATGAGATCCTGCAATATTTTTTTGTGTGTCTTATTTATTTCACTCAGCATAGTGTACTCTGGGTTCATCAATGTACCTTAATTATATACAATTTTAATTTTAACAACTTTATTCATTATCTTCAAAGCCGTCTTCAACAGTTAAAGTCTCTCTCCCTTTGAATGAACAATTTCATCTTTTTACTAATAAGGGAGTTGGATAAAATGTTTTAAAAATATGTCTCACCAAGAACCTTGTCTATATTATATAAATTAGATACTTCTGAATATCTTTTTACCTTTTTGCTTTTTGATATTCTTCCTGTTCCTCTAGGCTAGTCCCTCCACCTATAGTTGTTGTTGTTTTTTAAATAGTATTAAATGCTCTTATTAGAAAACAAGAAAGACAAACCATGAGAGACTCCAGACTCTAGGAAACAAACTGAGGGTTACAGGTGGGAAGGGAATGGGGGGACAGGGTGGCCGGATGATGGGCATTAAGGAGGGCACACATTGTGATGAGCACTGGGTGTTATATGCGACTATTGAACCATTGAACACTACATCAAAAGCTAATGATGTACTGTATGCTGGCTAACTGAATGTAATAATAATAAAAAAGAAACATTGAAAGTATTTTTTCTTAAATGTTCAACTCATGAAGCTTCCCAGCAATGTATACATCAGAACAGCAAAAACAATTCTCCCAAAAAGTATTAGTCAGGAGCTAACAAAGTTGAAGGTAGAAGTTAGTGAAATAGAACACATAAACCCACAAAATAAATTATCCATATAACCAAAATAGCATTGTTGTTATCAGATTTTACCCAGGAGAACAGAGCCCTGGCAAAGTAGTTCAGTCGACTTTAATTTAGGGGAGGAGTTATAAGAGAATGGAAAGGGCTAAAAAGGTTGATGGGATATTGAGTCAACCCAGATATTAGCAGTGAGGAACCCACTGTGGACTATAGGGCTAGGGGGATAGAGGAATGGTTGATGTTATCAGAGAACAACAAATCAGACTATTTTAGTTCTCTTCATGAAGGGAAAATAACTCATTTTGAAGAAGTTACTCAAAGATGAAGATGGAAAAAATTAAATATTTACTTTGATCCTTGAATCTCCCAACGGTACTACACATGGGGAAATCTGTTCAGAAGTCAGTTGTGAAGGGATCTAGGGAAAGATTCTGTGCTCTCAGATTCATTCTCCACTCTTCTTCAAACAAGCAAATGATGAGGGTACCACCCTCCAAGCTTTATGACCTCTTGAAAGTCCATGTCATGATTAGTTCTTTAAAATGCAAATAAAATTATTTTAAAACTTGTGGGTAAATTGAGCACCTGGGTGTCTTGGACAGTTAAGCATCTGCCTTGGGCTCAGGTCATATCCCACGGTCCTGGGAATGAGCCTGGCGTCAGCCTCCCTGCTTAGCGGGAAGCCTGCTTCTGCCTCTCCCTCTGAAGCTCCCCCTGCTTGTGCTCTCTTATGCTCTCTTTCTCAAATAAAATCTTTTAAAAAACTTATAGGTAAAGATGGACATACCTGCTCAATTTCAGCATGAATCCCATGAATAAATTGTTTTCCCCTGAGGTCACTCTAATGTCTCTAGACCATCACTGAGCTAAAACTTGATCTTGCCTCTGAGATTTAAACCTTTATATTCTGCTTATTAGAACTTTTTGGGGGAGAATATGACAAAGTACATGCAAATCAACATGTTCAAAAATAAACTTCCCTTGTTTCTAACACTTGTTCTTCTCCTGGGTCCATATTTATTGCCACCTACCTAGCTGACCCAGTGAGAATCATGGAGGCCACATTCTTGACTCCACCCTCACTGTCCAGTTATGGGGCCTTTTAATAAATACATCTTGTTGATTTTTTTTATGCTAACCAGGAATGTTTTATAAACATTCCAAATAGGATTAATTTGACCAACCTTGGTAATTAAGAGAGAATTAAACCCTTCATATTTTTAAAAGTACTTGTTAAAATTAAGCAATGTGTTGAATGCACTCTATCTCCTGTACTGCAGGTCCTCCAATGAAAGCATAGAATATTCATCATTTTATCTTCTGTTGCTAGCACAAATCTTAGCATGATTTTTTTGTTTTAAGTTAGGTGAGTTTCAGTTTCTTTCTTTTTCATTTCTTAAAGGTTATCTTTATTTAATGCCTTTGATTCTTTAGTGATATTAATATGTTACATTTCATCAGGTTAAAATTGTTGGCAGTAGGTAATTTTGAAGCATAAAAATCAGCATAAAAAATGTAAAGTGAACATGATAAATCTTCTAATTTTTCCTTCAAAGCTCTGATAATCTCAGTTTGGCAAACAAATAAATTGACTAGAACAGAACTTCCAGCAACAAAAAAGACAAAACTATCAAGGCTCATCGACTGACATATTTTATTGCAAAAAATGAAAGATATTTTGTTGCAAACTCTATTACTCCAAGTAAAGATCGAGTCAGAAATATATTATTCCTCAAATTGTGTAAATCCAACCACAGGCCAAAACGGAAAAAAAAAAAAATTGTTGGGTGCCTGGATGGCTCATTTGGTTAAGTGTCTGCCTTAGGCTCAGGTCATGATCTCAGGACCCTGGGATTGAGCCCTGCATTAGTTGCCCTGCTCAGCAGGGAGTTTATTCCTTCCTCTGCCTCTGCCACCTTCCCCCGCTCAAGTGCGCACGCGCGCTGTCTCTCTCAAACAAATGAATAAAATCTTTAAAAAAAATTGTTGAAAACTTGTAATAAACAAAGGAAAAGTTAACAAATGCTAACTACATGATCAATTTGTTATTTCTACCTTGGTGTTTATTATGTTCACTCATTATTTATAAATTGCCATACTGAGGATTTAAAGGTCTTAAAACAAGAAAGAATATTCCAATAATTCTGTGTGTGGGGGTGTGTGTGAAAGTACAAAGCTCAAAAACATAAAAAGGTAGAAATGGAAATATTTATACAAAATAATGTGGGCTAAGTAGTGCTCCAAAATGAACTCAGAGCTTCCAGGCAAGCAAGGTCTGAATTACTTGAAAATCACTGAATGTCTCTACTATTTGTGTGTCCTGAAAATAAGAAATAGCATGTTCTTTGCTGCAATTAATGTTTTAATTTGATTTATTGGTTGTTGCTATATATCTGTTTCTTAGTATACTGACTTGGAAAACGAGCACAATATTAGGTACCTCATGATAGTCTCCTGAAGTTAAGATTATAGAACAGAGGCTGTAATATTTTAATTAGTAAATGTTAATTTTAAATTAATGTAATTAGTACATGCAAAACATTTGAATCCCTGTCTTTTAACAAATCAGTGTTTGGATATAGAAAGAATAAACAATTACTTAAGTAAGAGTAAAAGTATCTGAAAAATGCAACACGGTCTGTAGTGGAAAAATTGTCTTATTCCTCTGTAGTTTAACTGCTGCTTCTGTTTGTATTGTCTTTCTGGAGCACCGTCATGTATCACTTGAGGTGGTTTTTTTGCCTAAATTTCTCTCTCTCTCTCTCTTTCTCTCTTTGTCTTTGGTTTAGTTATGTTCTACTGATGCATCTTCTCAGTCTAGTCTGCATATTAATCCATCGAATCAGTTTCTAATATTAGATACTATGTATTTCACTCTGACATTTTCATTTGATTATATGTAAAAAAATTTCAACAGAGAAATGGGAATCCATATAAAATAAAACCCAACTTTTCCTCTATTTTCTTATTATATTAGTCAGTCATTTTATATAAGTTCCAATTATCTGTTAATATTCTTCATGTTTTTATATATGCCATCATCTTTTCCTCTACTTTTGAACATAATAATCATAGTTTTTTAAAGTTCATTAACTGGATATAATGCAGGTTTATTTCTATTATTTTTGCTTTATTGTGTTTTTTTTTTGTTGTTGTTGTTCTCACTGTTGATTTTTATAAGGTATGTTGTCCTAGCTTTTTGGCTTGTCTAGTAATCTTTGAATTAATACAAGTTATTTATAAAAAGATGAAGGAGTTCTATGTATTACTTTGTTCCAATCTTCTAAGGTAGTAGATTGGTGACTGCTCACTTTCATACTTCAAGGACTGTGTGACTCAAGATTCAGCTGAATCCGTGGTAAGGCATAGAATTGTTCTGGGTACCTTTGGTTCTCCATGGTTTTCAAATGGAAGCCTCCATATTCTTTCTCACCTCCCAGAAGTGAATGACCATAAACTTAAGTATTTTTCTTTCTAAAGTGCTGAAAGCTCTGCTCTTTGGTTTTTAATTACCCGGGTTGGGCACTCAAAAACTTAAGCAAATATAGATGAAAAGGACTATGTGATTGAGCCACCCTCTACCAAATCTTCCTGAAAAATTCTGATTTTGTCCTCCAACAATTGCCCTCTTTGGGCACAAAATCTTCATTTTTTTCTTCTTGTGTCCAGATTTATTCAATGCCTACTGAAAGCAGCTAAAGAAATTAGTTCTGCTATTAACTTTTTTCTCCTTTGGAATCTCATTCCCTCTGCCCCTGTCTTCACAGCTCTTACGGCTGGCAATCGGTTTATATTATTTTATCTGGCTTTTCTAGTTCTTGGCAGAATATTGACCTGCTTCTAGCTATTTCATCCAAAACAGAAATAGAAAGAGAGAGTCCTTTTAACATTGGATTTTCTAATTACTTGTTCCTGGCATATTGCTATCAGGTTAAATTTTATTGTTGTTTAGTTATATTGACTGAGAGATTTTTCTGTGAAAAGATGTTGAATATTTTTTATATTCATCATTATCATATGATAATTCTCTCTTAATGTGATATGTATCAACTGATTTTCTAAATAAAATTAATTTTTGTGTTTTTGGAAAAATCTATATTCAAAACATGTAACACTTTTAACACTAGATTTGTTTCTTAACATTTTTTTTAATATATTCTAATTCTTTAGGGGTTCCCCAACCTTTCATTTTTTGGTCTCTCTTTTAACTGTTTGTTATGTATCATATTTATTGCAGTGGTTTTAAAGTCCTGGTGAGCTAACTTCAAAGTCTGAATCAAACCTAATTTAGTTTGTGATAGATTTCTCTTTATTTTCAATGATGTGGGCCCGTGTTTTTCAACATGCTTATAAGGTATGGGCATTGTGCATAAGAATTAAACAGGCTCTTTGGACTTTGTGCATAAAAATTGGATAGGCTCTCTATGCTGCCATCTCGAAAGGATTTACACTTCCTCTGCTGGGCAGGTAGCATGACGACTATTTACTATAACGCAGGCAGGACCTGTGATGAATTGATGAGTCTCATTGTACCTGTGATATTTACCTGTGCTACATGCCTGGTAATATATTGTTTTGAACTAGGGCTGTCTGTATTTTGCATCGTATCTCTCCCTGTTGTGTCCTAACTTCTAATTTGGCTTCCTGAGACCAGTATACTCCTCTTTTCAAGTCCTTTTTGCTTTGTTTTTAGCTTCCCATGTCATGTGTCAAATGTCCTGATGAGGGAAAGACTGTGTGTGCTTAACACCCACTCAGCCTGTAAATGCCAATGCGCTTTTCCTTTGGTTTCTTCCATATACCCAGAATTGGCAACTATTTCTAAGTCTCCATCCAGAAGATGAAGAAATTGACTCCCTTTCTGAAGTTTTTTGTTCTCTCAGTTCTAGTTCTCTTTTCTCTTCTTTTTAGCAACTGTCTGCTTTCTCTAAGCATCTTATGATCATATTTTTATACAACTCCTATTTTTTAGTGTAGTCATTTGCTCCTATACCAAACTTCTAGTAATTTGCTTTTAAAGATAAATACAAATTTTTAAAATATTTTATTTATTTATTTGTTAGACAGAGAGAGATCGAGAGCTCAAGTAGGCAGAGCGACAGGCAGAGGGTGAAGGAGAAGCAGGCTCCCTGCTGAGCAAGGAGCTCAATGTGGGACTCGATCCCAAGACCCTGGGATCATGACCACAGCTGAAAGCAGACTCTTAACTCACTGAACCACCGAGGCATCCCTAAATACACATTTTAACATTTTGAAACTGATTAATAAACACATCTATCCAATTTTAGTAGAGGAATTTATTTGCAATAAGGAGATAATTTCTCCAACTTTTGATTTTATGAAAAAAAGTTTGATTTCACCTTGATTTCTTTCAGGAACGGTCACTGGGTTTAGAAAGGCTTGGTTGATAGTGTTGAACAACAGCAAAAACAGTAATTGGGATGTTGGTTCATTGTCTTCTGGCTTGCATAGTTCAGAGGAGAAGTCCGTTATACTGGTCTTTGTTCTCATATCAGTAATGATTTTTCCCCCCCCTCTGGCTTCTTTTAAGATTTCTTCCTCAATACTAGTATTCAACATTTGCTTTCAACATTTTTATCATTTATTCAACATTTGTATCTTTTTAGTCTTCTTGGAAACCACGCAGAATACATGCAGTGAACTTCTTGGATTTGGGGGGTTTATAGGTTTAGAAAATTCTTGTCAGGATTTTTTCACTTCTGGCCACCCCTGCCCCATCGCCCAATCTTTCACTCTGCCTTTACTGCCTCTTGGGATCCAGTTACCTATAGATTAGAATGCTTGATTTTCCCAAATGTCAGACTCTGTATTTTTCTATTCCTTTCTCTCTCAACTGTGGTGATTAGTTTCTACTGCCATGACTTCAAGTCACTGAGCATTTCTTCTGAAGTATCCAGTCTTCTCTTCATCACATCCAGTGAGTATTTCAGTTTCATTTAGTTCTTTTTTTTTTTTAATATATCATCCAATTAGCTCCTCTGTGTATTCATGCTTTCTTTCTTTTCTTGAACATAGTTAATAATAGCTGCTTGGACTTTGCTTTCTGTCAATCACATCAACACTGTTTTTTTTTTTTTTTTTTTTTTTTTTTTTTTAATGGGTTGGTTTTTCTCCTGATTATGAGTCAGATTTTCTGTTTCTTTTGTAAGTACAATGATGTTTGATGTGATGGTAAACATTGTGAATTGTAAATGTTTTGGGTGTCTGGATTTTACTGTTTTCCTTAAAGAGTATTGAATTTATGTCGACAGTAATGTAAGTTCTTTCCCATGGAGATCATTTTAAGTTTCTTTTAAGTGCTCTTGATGAGTATTTCCCTCAGCTGCATCTTCCTTAATTTCTTTAATCATGCTACTTCAAGATCTTTTCTCTTTCTGTTCTTCCTGCTTGAATGAAGCCATAAAATATCTGGTAAGCTGTCTGAATTCGTACAAATCCTAGTCAGGGAACCAGCATTAAACTATGGCTTTCTGGTTCTAGGCCTTGAAATCTTAAGAAGTATGCTGTTTGTATTTATTTTATAGAACCAAATGGGTTAGTGTGATCTCTTCATTCAGGTTTTTGCTTAAATGCCATCCTATTAAACAGACTATTCATTAGCCATGTGTTTGTTAGCTTATATCCACCTTCGCCTGTCAGCATGTAATCCCCAGTGAAAGCAGGAATTGTATATGTTTTATATTGCTATAATTTCAGACTTAGAATGATTATGTACATCATGTACATCGTTATGTACATCATGAGTATATGATCAGTATTTGGTGAATTTCAAATAAATATAACAAACTGAGCTGCTATGTGAATTTGATATTGGTATCTTAATTTCCCAGGTAACATATTAATGACTAAGGAATGTAATTAATTTACTCTAGATTATCATTAAGTTAGGAATAAAATGAATAGAGATTTGAATATAATTCCCTATGAATTAAAATACCACACCTTTACCCCCTATTGTCTTCTAATATAAATGAAGTTGATTCCCATGGATGAATTGTGCTACCAGGAGTTTTCTGCTTGTGTGGTTAGTGTCTAATAGCCTTCCATTAAAAATGCATCATAAATGCATGATTTCAAACTTTTATAGAAAAATTTGAAGAAATTAATGTTCAGTGTTTTAATTTTGTTTAGTTGTATTTTTGGTCTCTGTCTATACAAGATGTATATGTATACACAGGAAAGATATATGCAAATATATTATACACACACAAATTTCTATTCAAATATATATAACTGTTTTGTTTCAAAGCCCATTAAATTAGACCTACCCATAATGCATGGAATGTGCTAGAAAGCTTTGGAAAAAGTAGGGAATGATGAGAATATTCAAACTGGTTAAAGCAGAGGCAGCACAGAGTTCTGCATGTGGCAAAACTGGCAACGATCTCCTTGATTTTAGGATGGTACTGTTCTAGAGAAGCCAGTTCTTCTGGTATCATGGATCTCAGAACTCCCACCTTAAAAATTAGTAAATAAATAGAAGCATATTTATTGTTAGCATTCTAGGGAAAGTGCCAAAAACAATATCTGAATGTAATCACCATTAGCAGTTCTTTTTTTCTGGAAACATTTTCTATTACTACTTAAATCCTACTCAAATAGACACTCAATTATGATTTCCTCTCTTTCCATTTGTTAATCAAGTGGGAGTATTTTGAAATATCTCATTTGTTTCCTATCAGTTTTATTTTGAAATATACATATTATTAAATGTAATATTCTCCACAAGTTTTAATAACAAATAGGTTATTCTTACAGGAAGTGTCTTATATTGTGTCATCTCAACACAGGGTCTTCCATACTCAAAGATTGCATTTGTACAATAGTCCATTTTGCATGTATCTTTCACTATACTGTGCTAAGTCCGTGCATGCCTTGTTACTGCTGTGAGAGTATTGCTGTCTTAAAGCAGTTAGTTGCATCTAATTACCCTTCCATAACACCCTGGCATCCAGCTCTGGTACCTGTGTGGATCTGAAGCTTGGTCCAATTCAAGGTATTATCAGTTCATTGGCATAATCCTAATTGAAAAATTTACCTCATGATATATAAAATAACTATGGACCAGTAGTGGAAAGGTAAATGAGAAAATAATTTCTCTCTTTATCCATCTCCTTTAACTCTCTAGAGTTTGTAAAATAATACCAAACTTCTTTGTGTTTTTAAAGAGAAAATGGAATGCCTATCTGAATAAAATAGATTTTATTCAAGGCACAGTGTGCATCTCATAAGTACTAGTTATGTGCTATGGGCATATTAAAATAAAGGTTTGTAGATATCAGTCTTGAATCCATTTCAATAGCAGTCAGTTGTCATTTAATATTATGGCATGTTCAAATCAGAGCAGAATTTTCCAATCAGTATCAGTGATGAGAAGGGAAGTAAATAGAAAAATCTGAGAGCAACTTTAACCAAAAATTATCAGATGTAGTTAGGAACACTGGGTCTTTTCTCAGAAGGGTGAGCTATGCTGATATATAAAACTTAGAGGAGATATACTATGTATGTATGTCTATGTGTATGCATGCATTGTACTCTGAATAATGCATATTATTCTTGTCAGTTATCATAGTATACAAAGTAAAAGAGGTTTAAAATCTTTTTCTAGTAAGATAAATTGATTGCCAAGAATGACAACTGTCATTGATAATATTTGTTTTGAGGTTGTATAACGATGATATATCATCGTTGTAATTCTTGCTTTTGTGATGTTTTCCAGGGATGAGAAAAAAGCTTCATGATAGAGCTATTTTTTTCTCCCACCTCAATATTTAGGTTCTCTGCAGCATCTTTTTTGCCATTAAATTGAGCAACTTTCTTCAGTGCTTTTCAAGGCTTTCTCTAGTTTGCCAGCTATAATCAGCCAGTATGCAGATTCTGAAAAAAACACCTATATGAAGAGTGGCAGACATGTCATCAGAGGCCAGTCCTATTTCCACATTTGAACAATTAGCCTGTTTATGGCATTATTTAATTTTTGTAAACTTATCTTATTGAGTCTCCAGTAAATCCACTACTTTATTATTTGAAAGTGTTTTTCAGAAAGCAATGTCTGATAGTCAAGTACATGTATACTTTATTAGAATAAGAAGCAAGAAATAGAAACCCTTAAAATCTATAGGTTTTCAAAGAGGACATTTAAACATGGTAAATAATAGTTGGAAGTGCAAAGTTAACCCTTTCCAATTTTGTTTTCTTACTTGCTGCAAATGTCTTTCTACTGGTAACATGCAAAATAATGTTCATAACAAAGGGATTGCTTATTCATCACTTTTTAGCCTCTTATTGGTTAGAAACAGAGGTGAACCTGTCCACAAAGTAACCACTTATGGTAAAGAATAGGAAAACACAAGGTTGATGTCAGTTTAATAAATTAAACTGGTGAACATAATTGCTTAAAATAGTAGATACTAAAATGCGTCTTCAAATTTCTCTAAATCCAAGTCCTAGTATTTAAGTATTTGTCTTTTCACTTCACCTATTTATAAGGAATAGAATTCGGTGGAGTAAACTTATAAGTTTGGCAGCTCAAAAATGGCTGCAGAGTTCTGGGCACACCTGGTAAGAAATGAAGACTGATCTCTTCCTCTTGACTCTCCACAAGATCTGATGGATTTGTCTAATGCCATATGGAGGATATTAGCTGTGTCAGCTTCTGAACCCAGACCTTAATAGATTGCCAAGTTTTGCTTCCTGTCTCTTAGAATGTTCGCTTTGGGGAAGGCCAACTGCCATATAAGAAGTCTAAATAACTTGAGACTGCCTTGCTGTGAGGAAGCCCAAGTTAGCTCTCTGGAGAAGCCTTGTGAACAAAGAGATGCTCAACCAGCCCTACCCATTCCAGCCATCCACTGCAGGAAGATATATGAGTGAAAGGGCCTACAGATAATGGTAGGAAAAAAATTATTATTCTCTCTTGTCTCTCTGTTTTGAATCTGCTGGGAATTCTTGCTTGGGGTCTCTAAAATGATGCAATTAGACAATGGAGAGTTTATTGCAGAGGAATAACCAGAATAGTGCAGCAAATCTTTTGTTCTTATGTCCCATAAATAAACAAAACCATAAAATAAAATTTAATATACTGCAGAAATAAACAGGCAATATAAACAGGGCACAGGGATGACTAATCATAGAATGTGCCGTTCTTGAAAGATACAAGGCAATGTAGCAAGTAGAATTTGGTCACTGCTGATAGACAAGGAGAGTTGTCATGACTATGGGCTAGGATTTCGTTGGAATCCATTCTACAACTGAAAGGGGGAAAAAGAGTTTTAATGGACAATAAAATGGGAAGCATTTAAAATATTTCCCAAATTGGAGGTGGAGAACTAAAACTAACTCACAAAGTACAATGTTATTGCCAAGTATTGTGCCCAGTGCTATTGCCATAATGAATCTTAATATACAGTAAACTTGGAAAGTTGGAGCAAGTAATGAGCAAGTTCCCAGCAATCCAATAATCAGAGAAGAATATAGCAATATTTGTTTATGGCCACATCTAGAGAATAACAAATTGAGTTTGTATTTTGATATTCAAAAAATATTGTGTACTTGTAGATAAAGACATAACTCTTACCTAGACCTCCCAAAGATGATCCTACAAGATCTGGTTCTTGCCTCAATTGTTACATTTATCAGCCTAGATGGAATTGTTCTAAGAATAGCTCATATTCCTCATGAAAATTTAAACTACTTGCCATCAGAAATGATATTAGAGAAGCAACATTCAGTACTATTCCTGGCAACTTTTAAGCACTAATTAATCATCTGTTGTCCTGAGATACTTACAAAACAGTCTTCGTCTTAGATTTTCAAAGCGGGATCATGTTTTCATTATAATTTTTCATGTTTCTATTATGTTAATTCCTTTCTTATAAAGGGGGTTTAGTTAATTAACTCGATTCTCTGTGTCTGAGTATTTCATCACCTATTACAACTTTGCAATGCTGGAGGTATTTTATTTTGTTTATTTTATTTCTGTAGTGTTTGCATACCTACTGTATCATATTCCTCCCATCTCTTGTGCTTTTCTCTATCAAGCCATTTTTCATAAAACCCATTTCCATATTTCACAGAAAATATCAATAATTTTCCATTGTACCTTGGGGCCTCAGAAGACAATGAAATCTCATTAGACTGTCTTTCAAAGGTCTTCAAAATCTGGGCATTTTACCTTCTCTAACATTACACCTTTTATGAATGGTATGCAATTAACTTATGCCCTTTATGCTCTTCTTCCCTTACCTTGAGTATACCTTTCTCTGCTTATTTACTGATCTTATTCCCACTACTAGGATTTTACTGTAATGTATCCCACATTATCAGAGTTCTTCTACATATTATTCTTCCTATAATTAAAGCTTCAGATGGTCTTCTTAACTTCTGGAAGTCTATTCTTGCTGATTCTAGGCCTTATTCTTTCTTTGGAGCTGTTTATCTCTATCCAGTTTGTACTGCTCATTTAAAATTTTCCAACTTTAAAAAAAAATTTAAAAATATAAAATTTTCCGACTTTTTTTCATTTACTGTAGATCTCTTTCTAACCGTCAACATGTGGAATAATGATCTTAAAGAGGTTGTTTATTCATTACTTTTTAATCATTTGTAGGTGAGGAGACTCACCTCTCAGCAAAGTTGCCACTTATTGGTGTTCTGATCATTTGCCCTGACATAAATATGGATTGTGACAATGACTTGAGTGACTGTTTATCACACACTAAATCCCACTGAAAAAATGTAAATAAAAACAGCAGGTTTTTATGAATGAAGGGACAGAATTGCAAGGTAAGTATTTGAGAGGCAAACTAGCTATCTGGTAAGACATTTGGATTTATTTAGTGCTTTAAACTCAGAAGGCCATTAAATTCCAAATAGTTTGACAGGCACTGGAATTAAAGCAGAGATCTAGAAAGACTGTCTCTGCTTTCATGTTTAAGAGATTCTGGGAAGAATCAAAGATATAAGACAAATTAAAGCTTGAATACTGAGATCCCAGGAGTAAGTATAGAATGGTCTGCGATTGTAATGTGCCTAGAAACTCTATCATGAGTGCTATTTAAATCAAGATTTGAAAAACAAGGAAAAAATACAATGTAATCTTAAATGAAGAACTGAAAATTATGGGCAGAGAAATAAAATTTAGTCACTCAAGAATAAATGGATTACAGCACTTCAGGGAACACTTAAAGTTGAGTACAGATAGGTACAAATAGCAGGGAAGATACGGAAATGACAGAAGAGTGGAGAAATCTTTTAAAGTCATATATCATGTAGGAGCTCATAATTCTGGATATAGACTTGAGCTTTTACCAAAAAACCCCCCAAAAACAAACACCAACCAACCAACCAACCAACCAAACCAAACATATAGTGTAAAGTCCTGAAAAGATCTTCAAGGAAGAGGTATAATATTTCTGTTTTCAGAATAATCACTCTTGTTGCATTTTGGGAAATCATGTGGATAAGGGTTCAAACTTCATGGTTGGGAGAATATCACGGCGATATAAATGAGAAACACTATTGAGACATATTTGTAGGAGTTGAGGTATAACAGTTGAAATGTTTTAAGTTCTTAATTAGATGATATTTGGGGAGAATTTGAAAAATAAAAATATGGAAAAGAAGCACAAGTAATGCGTTTATTGGATAAATGATGTGTTCATGTGCCATTTCTATAGAAAGTGAGCACTTAAGGGGCAAGTTTGGGGAAAGATGATGTTTGTGAAGCATGTAAAACAAATGTTTTCATAGATTTTTGATTGGGTTTTCTTTTTCATGTTTTCTGTGTGTTTTTTTTTTAAAGATTTTATTTATTTATTTGACAGACAGAGATCAGAAGTAGGCAGAGAGGCAGGCAGAGAGAGAGAAGTGGACGTAGGCTCCCTGCTGAGCAGACAGCCGGATGCAGGACTTGATCCCAGGACCCTGAGATCATGACCTGAGCCGAAGGCAGAGGCTTTAACCCACTGAGCCACCTGGGCGTCCTTTCTTGTGTTTTAACACTAGAAAAGTATAAGATTTATTTTGTTAAATAAATTAATGCATTAATTAAACAATGAAAAAATATGAATTATCAATCATTAAAAAGAGACTCCAAATTTATTATAAGAGTAAACATGATATCCAGAAAAATGGAGGTAAGTTACAGATTTTATATGCTTCAAAATCAGATTATACCATTAAATTTAACAGTGGCAGCAGATCTAGTGGTGGGTCATGAAAAATGAAAGTATTCCAAGATGATAGAAATCAAGACACACAAAATATATGTCATGATATATGAGTATCAGTAAGTCAGGGAAATAAGGAATGCTTTGTTTTATATTACTATTCATACTGGAGCTCGTGTATGTTTCATAATTTTCTGTTAGACATCATGTTTGTGTATTTATAAACTAGCATAAGCTCTCAAGTAAGAACATGGCAAGCGTGTGCCAAATCAAGGACTTTGATCTGTTTGGAAGTATATGATTCCATAACCTTTAGTCTAAATCAATGTTTTCTATGTTAGAAAAAGCAACATCTTTTATGGATGATAAATACTCAGAGTTCCATTTTCTTATTTTACTTATTACTCGCGAATTATGTCTTATAGTTGAGTGCATTGAGTAGATTTACTATAGAACCATGCCCTAGACAAGTTTGATTACTACTTGTTTTCATGGTATTTGTGTCATATCTTAGTCATAATAGTAGAGGTGAAAATGCTTTGTTCATAAATCCACCCATCGAAGCATGGTTCTGCCTCTAGCTCACTGGTATTTGTGGCGAACACACTGGAGTCTGAGAGTTGTCACTGTGTTGAAATTGATGGCATTGTTCTGGTTTATAGTTTTGATCCATGGGAATGGAGACCTTCAGGAGAGCTTCATTTGTTAAATTCATATAATTGCTGGTGACAAACATGGCATTGTCAAGGAGATGTGTATAGCAATGGTGAGCAGGGATGGCTGCTGAAAAGTTTTCCACAAAGTTGCCAGTATTCGTCAGGGTATTTATCAGTGAGATCAAAATGCCTAAAAAACCCTGAAATTTTCCAACATCTCCCACATGTTGTAAAATTTGAGCAAAGGCCATGATGCTTGAATCAGGACAACAGATGAACGATTACTTTACCTGAAAGATATCTCTGCTTTATAAACACATAGCTCTAATAGCAGTTTTTCTTTCAATTAACCAGATATTGAAATATTTATTTCCCACATTGAAAGAGGAAAACTTACATCAACTTTGTTTAAATTGATAGTAAGAGACACTGGTGGGACAATGGATATGGGTTATTCCATTTCACATAGGTAGAAACTTTTAAACACAAGACATCTAGCAATGGGAAAAAATGAATTCTAAAAACTGGCAATTGTTATGTCAATACACAGGTTCTCTTCGGAGATTAGATGTGTCATTAAGTCATTTTTTTCATGTATTTATTCAATAATTCTGATAAATAATCACTAAAGATGACTGCCCTTTATTTTTTCCATCTTTGTACTTACATCAGAAGATGGAGTTAAATTTTTTCCCCCTTGATTGAGGCTCAACTTTAATGCCTTGCCTGACCAACAGAATGTTACACAAATTATATTATGGTACTTTCAAAACTAGATAACTAGAAATATTACACTTTTCACCTGAGTCTCTTGGAAAACTTGTCTGAGAGTAGCCAGCAACCAGCTACAAAACAAAGTTCTACTGCCCTATGACTTCCAAACTCTAAGGATATGTAATCAATTCATGTGGAGGGAGATTCTTGGCCAACTCAAAGCTGGTGTAGTCAGATAGTATGAAGAAGTCTTCCCATGATTCCTACACCACTTCCATATAAAGGCAAACACATGAGAAATCTCAAATGAAAATTATTTTCTGAGGTGCCTGGGTGCCACAGTCAGCTGAATGTCTGATTCTTGGTTTTGGTTCAGGTTGTGATCTCAGGATCATGAGATTTATCCCTGCATCAGACTCCATGTTCAGTGCCATGTCTGCTTAAGATTCTCTCTCCCTCTGCCCCTCTCCTCTCCTCTCTCTCTCAAATAAATAAATATTTGTAAGAAATTATCTTAGAAAAAATCCCAGAAACACAAGAAATAAGAATTCATTTTATGCTATGACATTTTATGTTTAGCTGTTACTCAAAATTAGGAAACTGGGACAATGAACAGTAATCATTTGATGACTGACCAATGTGTGCCAGGAAATTTGCTAGTCACTAGGCATATAGATTAGAGGGAAAAAAATGACATTACCTTGACTCACAAATTTTACCATCAGAAGAGACAGATTTTATTTATTTTTCATGCAAACTTTCTCTATTGTGGGCATTTTCAAACATAAAACCTTAAAAGAGTACAGTGTGCAATAATGTATACTTCAGCTTCAGTAATTATCAACACATGGCCAATGTAGTCACCTCTGTTGCTACTTTTCTCTTCCTCTGCTCTATGCTGCAATATTTTATAGTCAATCTCAGACATTTTATGATTTTATCTGTAAATATTTAAGAGAGGTTAAAATTTGAATAAGTAAGAACAAATAGTTGTGCTAGTAAATTATGTTTTATGTAATAAAAGCAAGGAACGCAAATAGACAAGAAAACAAGGAGAGAAAAGGAAATTGTCATAGTACGGAAAGCCACATTGTTGCAGCAAAATATAAATTGAGATTTGATGAGTCTGCAAAAATGATGAATGGGAGTAAGAGAGTTGAAATGCAAAAAGAAAAACATGGGTTGGTTGCATGGGGAGTGTTAGTGTTTGGGGAGAGGTTGTCACTGAAGTGTCATATCATAGGTGGACTTGAGACTGGATTCCCACTATCTGCTTATAGTCAACACTGTGTTGATGATCATAGCTAGTGCAATTAGGTAAAAATGAAAATATAAGTAAGAGGCAAGGATTTTTTTATAATGACAAAATGTTTAATATATTATTTAATTATAACAACTATAAACATATATGTGCCCTAAAACAGAAACAAACCTGAGTATATAGAAGGAAAAAGTGACACACTGGAAGGGAGGGAAATTTCAATCAACAGGAATAGATATTAATACTCAGCTTTCAGTAATAGATGTAATAGGCTGAAGATTAACAAGGAAATAGAACACTTGAAAAATGACATCCACATACCTGAACATTCTACAGATGTCTATACAGTGGACATCTGTAGAACACTCCACACAGCAACAGCAGACAAACATATTATCTCCAACGTGCATGAAACACCCATCAGATAGATCATATGCTAGTACATGAAACCAGACTCAAATTGAAGAGGGCTGAAATCTTACAAAGTATATTTTTCAATCACAGTGACATGAAATTGGAAATTAAAAACACATATGGTTAATTCCCAAGTATCTGGAAACTCAACAATATCCTCTTAAAAAATGTTTCAAAGAAACTATCACAATGGGAATTAGAAAATACTTTTCTACAACTTAGAATGACACAGTGGGAAATTTGTAGCTTTAAGTGCTTGCATTCAAGAGAAGAAAGATCTCAAATCAACAAGTTGAAGTTTTACTTTGGGACATTGGAAGCGGAGGGGAAAATTAAACCCAAAGCAAGCAGAGGGAAAGAAAGAATGAGACTAGAGCAGAAAATAAAGAATCAGAGAATAGACCGACAGCAGAGAGAATCAACCAAAGCAAAAGTTAACCCCTCTGAAAACAATTCTCAATACTGACAAACCTGTAGCTAGACTGGCAAAAAAAAAAAAAGTCAAATTACTAAAATCAGAAATTAAAGGAGCATTATTATCAACTTTAGAGAAATAAAAGATCATAAGGGATCATTATGAAGAATCAGGGAATCATTGTTGGCATTTGTATGCCAACAAATTAGATCATGGATGAAATGAACAAATTTCAAGAAAGATCCAAGAATATGAACATGAAACACATTTAGTTCTTAGTTTTATATGAGGGTGCCCATGAGACAAGCCAGATAAAGTTGTTTTCATTCCCTCTGGCAAAAAGAAAATTTTCTCTGATAGGAACATAGACAACAGCCTACGTTTTTTTGTTTTTGTTTTCATTCTCCCTCTCCCTAATGACTTAAAAAAAAAAAAGTCCGACATCTTGAATCTTTAAAATAGAATATTAGTGTAATATTAGTGTGATATTCTCCTGTAAAGTGCAAAATAAAATACCTCACATCAACCGAGAACTAAAAATAGATCACACACTCATTTTATACTGATCTTAAATATTTTAACAGCTCTTCTTTTATTAATACCCCTTCTAATTTTTGTTATGAAACAAACAAACCTGAAGAACTGAAATGTCCTGTATTTCCTAATGATGTGACCACAGGCAGAGTATTTGAACTGCAGAATCATAGTTGCCTGGGTTCCAGCTCTGGGAGACATCCTGAAGAATAAACCAGTCCTCTGATTTTGCCAGTGAAGGGATTAAGGTTCACACACATTAGGCATGCCACTTTGCATGGAAGAATGACTTCCCACTTACATTGGTCTGCCTGTGCAGTTAGGTGTCTGTGCTGTGACTGCTCCAGCAGCAGTTGATGCAGACAAGAGTAGGAACTTTCTCACAGGGACAAGATGGCCTTCTCTTTGGCTTCTAGACCTGTTGAAACTTTGGGTATTTTGAGTATCTTTATGGGCAGTTTAACTTCTCAAATACTGCAAATACATACATTAAGGATTTAAATTCAAAGGGCAAGTCAACAAAATGCAATATATACATATTACTATTACTAGATGTTTCCAGGTTCATAATTTCAGTGGACAACCCATTGGCTGGAATGGGATAACAAATCCATTGGTGG
This sequence comes from Mustela putorius furo, assembly GCF_011764305.1. Classification (NCBI taxonomy): domain Eukaryota; kingdom Metazoa; phylum Chordata; class Mammalia; order Carnivora; family Mustelidae; genus Mustela; species Mustela putorius. The sequence goes on along the minus strand of NW_025421322.1, from coordinate 23,979,341 downwards.
AGAGCCCATTGGTTGGAATCTGAAAGATCTAGGTGTAAAAACTATAAACATCAGATTTAACTAGATTGTGTTTTTATTTGTGACCTTTTTTGGATCCCTTATTTCACATTCTAACTAGTCATATTTGGAAACGGTTTCATTACTTAATATGAGCTATTGTTTTTTACTGTACTTCCAAAAATCATCTCAGTAATTATCCCTGAGTCACGGAAGAGTAGCTGCATGCTAGTTAATCATTTCCCCCTTATCTAGGTATCTTTTTTTACTGAGATATAATTGGCATATAACATTATATTAGTTATATACATACACATATTGCAAAATGGTCACCATAGTAAGTCTAATCAACATTCATCACCACACACAGTTACAATTTTTTTCTTGTACTGAGAACCTTCCAGATCTACTCTTTTAGCAACTTTCAAATATACCAGAGTATCATTAACTAAAGTCATCATGCTGCTTGTTAGATCCCTGGACTTATTTATTTTATAACTGGAAGTTTTACTTTTTGACCACCTTGACCCATTTTACCCAGCCTGCTTCCAGAAACAGCTAATCTGAATTAAAAGAAAATTTTTTAAAATTTTAAACTTTTAAAATTTTTTTAGGTTCCACATACAAGTGAGATCATATGGTATTTGTCTTTCTCTTTCTGGCTTATTTCACTTAGTATAAAGGCTTCAAAGTCCACCCATGTTGTTGCATCTATATTAGTGTTCTAGTCCTCTTGATTCATAATCTCAAAAATTTATGGCCCGGCAGGCTCACCTGGCTCCCTTGGGTCTGTTTCATCCAGGGTTTGCAATTCCTTCAGTGAGAAGTTGTGCTTTCCTTTTTTATTAGGTTCAACACTTTGACACTTAAACATGATGAGGGTTGGCCCTAGTTACTGGTTTGATGTAATTGAGTTAAGCAAATATTAAGGGGATTAAGCACTGTTTTTATTCACAACTTCTCTTGCATAGTATTCAGGTAATGGTGGGGAATGTGTTGGTATAAGCTAACAGAGGTGAGTGCGCATAATAAAGAGTCTGACTAGTTTTTGATGTTTGCTGAGTTTTGAGTTCCAAATTCCACACTCTTTCCCTCTGGTCTCCATCTTGGTCAGGTGATGATAATGCCCAAGTGCTTTTTGATGCTGCTGGTGGAAAGTTCATACCGTTCTCAGGAAGCCTCCTCCTAGCCCAACCCTATAAATGCCATAAAAACCCCAAGCCATTCTTCTTTCCAAAGCCATTTTTGGACTTTCTTTGGAACTGCACTGCTTTCTGTAGAAAATCTCAGTGGATGAACAATAAACCTTCTCATATCTTCTTGATGTTTGAGTGATGTCATCAGTATTGATTTTCAAACTAAATTTTGGTTGAAGGTCCATCCCAACTCTGCAGTATAGTTATAACAAGTGGGCCACTTCTGCAGACTCAGAAGTTCTCATTCTAGACATTCAGGAGAATTCATACATCTAATTACATCCCAAGTCTCATGATCCCTCTTCTCCATTAGGATACTTATTTTGATGTAGGAGACTTGACCAAGATAGCAAATCAGCTTTCTTTAAACGTTTACAAATGTCATCACTCTTAGATAAGATTCTGTACCTAGTCTTAGCTGTATATGCCCTCAGGCTATAAATTATAACGGTCTCTTATTTATTTCTTTGATAAAGGTCTTTTAAATACTAGAGGGCAACTGTCTGATTTTCATACTTTGCCTTAAGTTAGTAATTGACCAACATGCATAATCATTTTCTCTATTCTTAACATCAAAATCATTGGCAGTCATCTGTTACCATAGACCTTACAGTCAAGTCAAAGTGTTTTCCATTGGTATCACCACAGTTGAGAATTTTAGCAATTTTAAGGCTAGAGCATGCTAAGGGCTATTGATACCCTACCTCTTACCAGTAATTGGTTCCTCCTTTCCATCTCAACAGTAAGTAATCCAAACAGAGAATCTTATCATTAGGGTCTGCTGCTTGGGATCATTCTTGGTATCAAGTATTTTAGATTGGCTTCTCCTAAAAGCAGATTCTGACCATGGACAGAAATGATTTTTTAAAAAAATTCTCTCAGAAAAAAACAGTAGGCATTGGGAAGCATGATAGAGAAAGAATTCAAGCAAGGGTTTAATTTCAGGTGAAATTTCAGATTCTGTTCCAAATGGAGCTATAGATTATAAAGATTTTATTTATTTATTTATTTTTAATTAAAATTTTTTTAAAGATTATATTTGTGAGAGTGCTCAAAAGAACAGGAACAGAAGTGGAGCTCAATCCCACGACACTGGAATTATGACCGGAGCCAAAGGTAGACACTTAACCTGCTGAGCCATCTGGGTGACTGTCTCTTCTTTTTAAAGATTTTATTTACATATTAAGATATTATTAATTTTAGAGAATGTGAGCAGTGGGGGAGGGGCAGAGAGAGAGAGGATCTCAAACAGACTTCACACTGAGTGTGGAGCCTGAAGTGGGGCTGGCCCCATGATCCTGAGATCATGACCTGAGCCAAAAGTAAGAATCTGATGCATAACTGACTGAGCCACCCAGGCACTCCTAGAGCTATAGATTATAAGTTACACCTGAGAATACTGTCTGCATTGAAACTGCTGGGCTTTTGGGTTTTTTTAGCTCTTAGATTCAGGAAACATTACGTGTGTGTTGGGGGTGTGGATAAAATTTCTAGGTACTTCTAGATTTCCAAACCTGAAAGATAACTTGAGTGCCCAAAAGAAATCTTCTGGAAGCCCAGGTGAGAGAAGAAAACATGCAGAACATGGGTGATTGGCCTATGTAGCTAATAAAGAATCTGAAGGAATAGAACACTGATATTGTCTGTTACAGTGGTTCTTATTGAACTATTCCCATATGATACCAGGAATGTGGTCCTTCTTACATACTTCATTATCAGCAATTTAGCAGGAGACTCCCAAACTAGGGTGACAATGATAAGATAGTATGAGCATCATTCTACCATCACAAAACCTCATTCTGCTAAAAATATATGGAAATTTTCTGCTCTGTATTTTATTTTTATTTTCAGATTACGGTTTTCCTATTTAAGGTCTCATCTACCTTCCTAGCTTCTTGCCATTTGTATTTCATACAGTTAATTTGTTGTTATCTAACTGTTATTATGTATATCAACAAATTTATTGACTTTTTAAAAATTTTTATTTTTTAAAAATTTTACTAATTCAGTTAGTCACCATAAAATACATCATTAGTTTTGATAGTGTTCCAAAATTCATCGTTTATGCAAAACACCCAGTGCTCCATGAAATATGTGCCCTCCTTAATACCCACCACCAGGCTCACCCATCCTCCCACAACCCTCCCCTCTAAAGCCCTCACTTTGTTTCTGAGTCCACAGTCTCTCATGGTTTGTCTCCCCCTCCTACTTCCCCCCCTTTCCTTTTCCTTTCCTTCTCCTAATGTCCTCCCTGTTATTCCTTGTGTTCCACAAGTAAGTGAAACCATATGATGATTGACTTTCTCTGCTTGACTTATTTCACTCAGCATAGTCTCTTCCAGTCCCATCCATGCTGAAGCAAAAGTTGGGTATTTATCCTTTCTGATGACTGACTAATATTCCATTGTATATATGTACCACATCTTCTTTATCCATTCATCTGTTAAAGGTCATCTTGGCTTTTCCCCCAGTTTGGCTATTGTGGACATTGCTTGTATGAACATTGGGGTACATATGACCCTTCTTTTCACTACATCTGTATCTTTGGGGTAAATACCCAGTAGTGCAATTACCTGGTCATAGAGTAGCTCTATTTTTAATTTTTTGAGGAATCTTCACACTGTTTTCCAAAGTGTCTGCACCAACTTGCATTCCCACCAACAATGTCAGAGGTTCCTCTTTCTCCACATTCTCTCCAACTTTTGTTGTTTCCTGCCTTGTTAATTTTTGCCATTCTAACTGGTGTAAGGTGGTATCTTAATGTGATTTTGGTTTGAATTTCCCTGATGGCTAATGATGATGAACATTTTTTATGTGTCTGCTAGCCTTTTGTATATCTTCATTGGAGAAGTGTCTGTTCATGTCTTCTGCCCATTTTTTGACTTGTTTATCTGTTCTTTGGGTGTTGAGTTTGAGAAGTTCTTTATAGATCTTGGATATCATCCCTTTGTAGTGTCATTTGCAAATATCTTCTCCCATTCTGTGGGTTGCCTCTTTGTTTTGTTGACTGTTTCCTTTGCTGTGCAGAAGTTTTTTATCTTAATGAAGTCCCCAAAGTTTGTTTTTGCTTTTGTTTCACTTGCCTTTAGAGATATGTCTTGAAAGAAGTTGCTGCGGCTGATGAAAGAGGTTACTGCCTATGTTTCTGTTGCTAGTCCATAATAGTCCATAATCATACTCTGTAATACTGAATCATTCCTTCAAATACTGTGGCAAGACTCTAATTAACACAGATATAGTCTGCCCTTCCTGTTTACATCATGAGTCTCGTTATCTGTGTCAGGATACTTCCTATTCACATGAATATACTGAATGTTATACTGACTCGTCTTTGGCTAGCTACAATTAATGTATAGAAGGTATCTTATGTGTCAGGTGTTGGAAATGCAACAGTGAACAAAATAGTCATTGGTTAAAAAATTAACCAATGGTAGTTAATTTTATGTAAATGTATCAACTTGACCAGGATGAAGGATGCCCAAATAGCTGGCAAAATAGTATTTCTGGTGTGTCTGTGAGGGTGCCTTTAGAAGAGATTGGAATTTGGATCGGTAGACTGAGTAAAGAAGAATGACCTCACCAGTGTGGGTGGGCATCATCCAATCCATTGAGGACCTAATCAGAACAAAAAAGTAGAAGAATGGCAAATTTACTCTCTCTGGTTGAGCTGAGGCTTCTTCTTCTCTTGTTCTGGTTCTTGAGTTTTCAGAATGAGATTAGGATTTACACCATTGGCTACTCCATCTCCGCTGGCCAATATTCATTTCTTCAACTGCATATCGAATTACACCACTGGTTTTCTTGATTCTTCATTTGCAGATGTCAAATCATGGGGAATTCTCTGCCTCTATAACTGTATGAGCCAATCCCTGTAATCAATTTCTTTTCCTCCCCCACTTTCATCTTCTCCACCAGCCCCTCTAAACATATATTGATAGAGATTTGCTACAGAACGCCTATCTGTATCTATCTTCCACTGGAGGACCTTGACTAATCTGATGTAGTCAAGTAGTTTTTGGAAATTATTTGTGCACTCAGTCTCTAGACCTAAAGTAGAAAATGGTCATAATTTGGAGATTCTGATTTCTCCAGCAGTGACAAAGGTTGAGAGCCAAAGACATTACAAGGAAAGAAAATTTATGTTTTTGAAACCCTTTTATTTGATTCAAAGCTAACCCTGTGTTGAAGGTGTCCTTAAAATGTCTATCAGGTTATCAGAATTGTTACACAGCAGCGAATTTTGTGTATTATTCAGTTTTCTTTATGATGTTTCATGTGTGTATTTGAAAACATTTTTGTTTTTAGTCCTTAGATATTTGAATTAAGAGTAGACATATTTGTACATAATAACATAAAATTCTGAATTTTGAGTAAGGCAATAATGGATTCAGTTTATGTACTGTTTCCTTTGAATATAGATTGTGTGTGTTGTGTGTGTGTGTGTGTGTGAGAGAGAGAGAGAGAGAGAGAGAGAGACTAGAACTGCAAACACTGGTGACTAGAAGTGGACTTTGGTAGAAATTTAAAATGTTTTCAGTAGTCTGGTTCTGGTCTACATCTGGATAAACCTGATGCTTTGATGGCCATATGAATCTTTGTGAGCTATCTTTTTAAGATTAATTTTAACATTATTATTTTTTTATTATTATTATTTTTTACTTTGAAATGTGGTATTTCACTATGCTTTTGCAAGATGTTAGTATTGATAGAGACTGGTACAGGATATAAAGGATCATTCTGTATCATTTGTTATAACTTCATGTGAATTTGCAAGTAGTGTTGACATTAATACAATGAAGATACAGAATATTCCCTCACCACAAGAATTCCTCATGTTACACTTTTACAGCCCATTCACTTTTATCATGCATCCATCCTTTCCTTAACCTATGGCAACCAGTAATCTGTTCTCTATTTCTATAATTTTGATATCTTAAGGATGTTATATAAATAGAATCACAGTGTATGCAATCCTTTGAGTTTGGGTTTTTTTTTTTTTATTCAGTATAATTCTCTGAAGATTCTCCTAGCTTTAATTATATCAATAGTTTTTTTTAATCCCTTAATATTCTAAGGTATGGAAGTACCACATTATGTTTAACAATTTATGTGGTAGAGGTCATCTGTTTTGTTTCCACTTTGGAACAATTATGAGTAACACTACCATGAACATTTGTGTACATGTTTTTGTGTGAATCTAATTTTTTTTATTTTATTGGGAATCATGGAAAAATGGTTGTTGCCAAATGACTGGCAATTTCTGGATCATATGGTAGCTGCATATTTAGTTTGTTAATAAATTGGTGAATAAATTGCTAAATATTTTTCAGAATGACTATACAATTTTAAAGTCCTACCAGCAATATGAATGACCCATTTTCTCCACATTTTATCGGTCTTTGGTGCTGCCATTATTTTTTATTTTAGCTATTCAGATAGATGCATATTTATATTCACTGGAGCTTTAATTTGCATTTCCCTGTTGGCTAATCATGTTGAAATATTTAATATTAAAATATCTCCATGTAATTATTTGAGAGTTTGTGTGAGTTTTGAGAGTTCTTTATACCTTCTAGATCCTAGTCCTCTGTCAGAGAAACTATTTGTAAACCACATATCTGAGTTTGTAGCTTGTGCCCTGTGAAGTTAAAATTAAAGACATCACAAACTCCTGTACTTCTCATTTGCTAGATAAATGGCTGGACTTCAGCTTGCTTACTTGTAAATAGGTAGAATTACACCTTTATATTCTTTTTTTTTTTTTAAGATCTTATTTGTTTTACACAGAGATATCAGAAGTAGGCAGAGCAGCAGACAGAGAGGCAGGAGGAAGAAGGCTCCCCCACTGAGCAGAGAGCCTAATGTGGGGCTCCATCCCAGGACCCTGAGATCATGACCTGAGCCGAAGGCAGAGGCTTAACCCACTGAGCCACCCAGGTGCCCCTGCACCTTTATATTCTTATAAGTTAAACAGAAAAAAGATCAGAATCTATCATAATGTAAGCATTCAGTAAATGTTATTTATATTCTCTATAAAAGAATTATAATAAAATTAAAATGTGGTTTTGAAAGTTAACAAAAGTCAATCCATCCAAGCAAAACTACCAAAATTCCTTTGGAATAAAAATGTAGCTGTCAAAGAAGTTCAGCAAAGTGAAAATTTGGTACTCCACAAACTCAAACACAGGTTGTACAGTCACTCTGGCAAACAGTATGGAGGTACCTCAAAGAGTTAAAAATAGAGCTACCCTACAACCTAGCAACTGCACTACTAGGTATTTACCCAAAGAATACAAATATTGTGATCAAAAGGGGCACATGCACCCTGATGTTCATAGTAGCAATGTCCACAATTGCCAAATTATGGAAAGAGCCCAGATGTCCATCAACAGAATGAACGGATAAAGACAATGTGGTGTATGTGTGGGTGTGTGTTTGTGTGTGTGTGTGTAATACATATATTTAAAACTTAATGCTTTTTGGTACATATGTATTCTTTTGTAATTCTATAAATTGTTGGAATACTGTCTAAATTTACAGCTTTCTATGCTCTACTTTCTCTTTCCTGTCAATATCTATTCACTTCCTACTTTGAGTGATACAAGCATGAAAACACTTCCAATTCCTCCCTGTACTTTTCTTTGTACTTAACCAAAGAGTTGTGATTTCTTAAAATATTATTATATTTTCTATGGATTGCATTACATTCTTATATATTTTAACAAAATAGATTATTATCAAATAGTGATGAGTATCACAGAAGGGAATTAATCATGCTACAAATACCTATGTTTTTGACTGAATCCTAAATCACATACGTATGTGAATAAATCACATATGCAAAGAAGTGAATAAAATAGCTTAGCTAAATTACATGAAATATAATAATAATACTTGATATTATGAATTAATGCCATAAACTTCATGCTTTAGTAGGTGTGTACTATTATCACTACTTTTTTTGTAGCTATGGAAGATAATACTTTCCAAGGTTATCCAGCTCGAAACTGGCAAGGCCAGGATTCAAAGGCAGGCAGTCTCAAGGGAAAACCACTAACCAGAAATAGATATTGGTATCTGTCCCCATTCATTCAAGTCTCTGCTCAAGTTTTGCTTTGTACAAGAGGCATTCTAGATCTAAGTCCCATTGTCCCCTAATGCTGTCTATCTTCTTAAGACTTATATTTATTGTAAACTGTATTACCACCAAACACACTATATTTATGTCTTTGCCCATCCACTACTTCTTTTAGAACTTGAGCTTTGCAGGAGCTAGGAACTCAACTCTATTATTGTCAACCATTTCCAGAGTGCTTAGAATAGGACCTGGCTAATTGCATGCATTATTTTTGAGCATTGATTTAACTTCATGGACCAACATGAACACTACTTCACTGTTACCAGAATTAATGAGCGCGTTGACATGATTGTGGGCCAGGATTTGTTTGGCTATTGAGACTCTTCATTTTCATTTAAGTCTTAGAATGACTCTAGTCTAATAGAAGGATGGAAATATTTACTGCATCCAGTTGTTAGATTTTGTTGTGCATAAATAAGACCAAATTTGCAGATTATAACAATCCTTGAAAACTGATTTCAGAGATATTGGTGTAAGAAATCTTGAACTGGGAAGGTTGAGGCATCTTAGATGCTCAGTATCTCAAAGAGCAAATACACCAGAACATCAGGGGCTCTGGCCAAATCTAGGGGAAAACAGTCCAGTAGTAGCGTATTCCAAAGAGACAACTGTAACAATTTCTATCACTGTTCAGCTTGGGAGTCTTCTCAGGGCTTCTGGGTTGCTGAGGCCTCTTCACCATGTGCTCCCAGAGCAACTTGTCTTTGTCCACTGGGGTGGCTACAACAAAATACCATAGACAGACTGTTATAATACCATGACCTAACAAATTCATTTCACACAGGTTTGGAGGGTGAAAGCCCAAGAACAAGGTACGGGCATGGTCAGTTGGGGGCCCTCTTCCAGGTTGAGACTATCTTTTACAGCCTCACAGGGCAGAAGAGACCAGGGAGCTCTTTAACACTTGTTTTATAAGGACACTGATTCCATTCACAAGATTTCTGCCCTCATGATCTAATCACACCTCTCAAAGACTTTGCCTCCTAATATTACATTGGGGGTTAGGTTTCACCACATGAAGTTTGGAGGGCACAAACATTCAGACCACAGAGAAACGTAATGAAATACATCACTTTATTTAGAAATATTCTAATAAATGTGCATTTTCTTCACATTTGTGAATCTATATAGAGTCAGGAAAATTTATTATTCATCTTTGTATTTTCAGCATCTAGCCTAACATCATGTATATCGAGGATATTGAAAAATATTTGCTATATTAATTTACTAAAGAAAAATTCTTTGGTCTTATATAATTCTTGGCTTCATTCTATCCTGTGTTTTGATTCATCTTATATGCAACTGTACAATGCCTTCCCACTTTACAATTTTTTTTTGTATAATGTTGTAGGCATTACATCCAGAATGCAATTACAACCTACTCCTTCACTATATTCAAAACGTCTCCCACCTCTGTTCAATTTTATTTCCTCTACACTCAATAGTGATACTGAAGCTCAGTATAGTATAGGAGAGTTCTAAATCTCTTTGTTGTATAATTTGCATGTTCTATTTGAGCTCTGTTATTTCAGACACCTCCTATCTTTGTGCTTGCCTCAGCACATCACAAAGCTTCATGTCACATTCAAACACAGCTTTGTGTCACACAGAAATGAGTAATTAATTTTCTATTTTACATTTTCACCCCCAAATTAAGCTCAATCCTCTTAGCCTAACATTCAGCATTTATTAATACCTTGGCTTTGGCAGTTGAGCTTCTGTCAAAAACTTCATAGACTTCTGGTTCTAATTATATCACTCTTTTATTTCTACCTTGAGCACACCAGCTTCTTCACTTTTATTGAAACTGGTCCTGCTACTTAAGATTAAGTAGACCCTTGACTTCCCTTATCTCTCTTGTCCTTTGGAAAAACTTTCCCCATTAGTCTAATGCTTCTTCTTATGAAAAAAAATATTTGTCTACACTTTCACTACTGACTTGAGACATTCTCCATTCTCAACTATTGGGAGATATGGAAACGTTTTATTTTAATAACTCTCTTTTGTGCTTCCTTATTTTCCAGTGGCATCTAACATAGTTATTTGTGTTTGGAAAATACCTGTTTTTGTGTATTTTTTTTCTGAACGTGATTCTCACATGTCAGAAAAGTAGCCCATTATGAGTAACCACACATAATTACTGATGTGAAAATGACCTTAGACCACAATTTGAGCAATTGAGAATCACATATTAAGTCATGTTATAAAGAAACAATAGGACACAAAGGTTACAGAACACCTAATAGATTAAAAATCTTAAAAACTCAGCCAGTTGGGGAAGGGAGAGGCAAATGTATTTGGGTAAGATTTGTTTTATTGTTTTAAACATTATTCAGCATGCTTCCAAATTTTTATTACTTTCAATATTGCCAAATCTTGCATTCCTCTGAGAGATTCTGGTGTGGAAAGTAGACACCATTTCTGCCCTCAGTTTGCTTAGAATCTGGCAGGGATGGTGGTGAAGCACAAGCATCTTGGGAGGCTGGCCAGGAGTCATTACGCCGTACTCTTGGCACATAGTACTAGGGAAAATAAACAGGATTTTTAGATTCCCCCCCCCCTTTTTTTGGTAGACCATGTTGTTTAGTCTGAGAAGAAAGAGATGATTGGTGAGGAAACTGGGAAAAGTTTTGATTATTGGCTGGGGGAAAGCATTATTGCCAGAGAGAGCAGCTTTCACATAGATGGCAAGGCAGGGAGGATAATAGAACTTTCAAACAATGGGGGGTGGGTGGGCAGAGAATGTGGCTGCATGTAAGGAATAAGCATGGAATGTAAAAGGCAGATCATTTGGGGCATTTTAGAACTAGTTCCAGACTTTGGACTTTATTCTAATTGCTGTGAAAAACTCTGAAGAAGTTGGAGTTCACATTTCCTATATAGAATTATCAGAACACCGTGGAATGCACTGGGCTGCTAACAATGGATGATGGAGACCAGCTAGAAGACATTATTTAAGGTGAGGGAGTTGGAAGATTTGACTATATGTAACATAATGGAGAACAAACATTTATGGTTATCCATTTATTACAGTGCTAAATTACAGAATAATTTGAACCATATTGGATTTTTTAAAAAAAGAAAGCAAGGTTTATTATATTTTAAAAATACAAACTGCCTGCCAAGTTTTTGATGAATAGAGAATATAAACTACACAGCACTGAGCAGGAGATAACTTGAGAACCAAGATAAAAGGGAAAGATTGTATAAAAAAATATTTTAAAGACATTCACATCTCTAAATTGTGATATGGAATAGGTATTTTAATATGCTTTTCTCATTTATTTTTTATTTTTGCCTCTCTAATATTTAATATTATTGTCATGCAGTATAATGTATATGGGTGTAATATGTAGGTATGTGAAGAGATGAATACATGAACAGATAAATAAATGAATTAATCAATGGACTGAAAATTAAATATAATGTTATAATATAGGTGCTCAATTCAAACAAGATGTTCTAAGAGGAAATTTAAATAAGAGCCTCCTGGTTCTGTTTTAGTCAAACCTCTTTGTATTAAATACAAACCTATTGTATTGAACTTTAAAGAACACATTTTAACTGGAATACTAAATAACGAGTATGTGCCCAGATGAAGGAAATCATGGTGATCCAAATAACTTCCAGTTTGGATGACTTAGAAATATTTTACCTTAAAAAAAAAAAAAAGCATTACTTGTAATTATTCTTTCACTTTTCTCCAAACATAACATTTTATGGGAAGGTTTCTCCTCTTGCCCTTACGATGTAAAAAGCTAGAAGGAGTATTGCTTCTGACTTAACACAGTGGATAATCTGCAAAATTACAGCTTTTCTTGAATTCATCAGAGAGCAGAGTCACAGTGAAAGCAATGGACCTTAAATCAAAGCAAAGATAGGTGCTGTTAAGAGGATTGGACAGGACGATTTGCTCATCTGGAGCAGCTATTGGATTCTGGGGGGCATTCCAGAAAGTAGGAAGAATTGAGCTGCAGTTTTTGACAAAATGCTGTAGGGGCTGATTATGAACAACTGTGAGAGTTTGGACCCCCTGAGTGGCATAGGCAGGAAGGGTTCGACCCACTTGAAGACTTTTTCACAGACCTTAATGAATGCCCACAAGAAAAACTGAGAACAAGTTCAGAGAAGAGAAAGCCTCCCTTTGAGGCAGGCCTGGCAGAAGCCTTGGGACCCTTGCCTCTCCTGTATGTTCCTGAAGCAACTCACCCTCTCACTCTCCAGACAAAGATGAAGATCCACTGAAGGAGGGGAACAGAAAACCTTCTATGCCTAGAGCAGGGGAAGGAATACATCCATGGTGCAGACCATTTGTGGAGAGGATTCCTAGGAAGAACTTGCCTGGAGAGCCAGTGTTTGAACAACTGACCCATTGCTTCTCAACACCGCACCTGCCCTTCTTTGTCCTAAGTGATACTTAAACATTTTGTTTCCTTAAAAGAACACTGGAGGAGGGCAAGTCCTCTCTTCTTGACCCTGGAACGCTTTGCTGCTTCTTGTACCAGTTAAGGGCTGGTATATTGACATGATGGCACCTGTCGGAGCTCACCCCCAAGGGTCCGTGGCATTCTGCAGGTGTCTTCACTAAGAGGTTCCCCCACAACCATCTTTTTGGATCCTTTTGGGAGCCCTAGGCAGCTCTCGAAAGAGTTTCATAACACCCTCCCCTCTGTTGGCCTCTTCCCGGTGACTTCCTGGTAAGTCCCACTGGTGCCCAGCCATGTCCCCTGTAAGTTCAACAACACACCTGACAGCTTGACAGCTTCCTGCTTAATTTCCCACCCACCCACCTCAGTCTGCTGATAAGGTTTGTGGGGGGGGGGGGGGGGATCACTGCCTGCCTCTCCTGGCCTACAGTTCTCTTTACCCCATTCTCCTATCACCAGAGTTCCAGAGGGAAGTTTTTAGCCTGTCAGCCCTAGCTGCTCTTTAGCTCACCTGCTCAGCCCACAGACTGTGGATCAGCTCTGGTCATATACAGTTCAGCAGATGGAGATGCTGGAGCCCTCTATCCTCCACCAAAATCTGAATCCCAGGCTTGAGAAGGATTATCTCCCTCAAAATCTGCCTTCCTAAGGTACTCTCTCTGAGATGTAGATGGTTCTTTGAGATTTTCTCTTATTTCCTTTTAGTAGTCAATGCCTTGGAAATAGTTCCGGATTCTTTCATATTTTTGTGTGATTTCTGTCTCTAACTGGACCTTAGATGATACAGTATTTGTACCATAAGTCACCTCAGGAGATAGATTCACAAAGATGAGGTTTGGGATTGATTTGATCCTGCCTTTGGGATTGAGCCTGGGAATAGACTGGACCATTTATTAATTTCTTTGGTCTGAGCTCCAGATTCACCAAATCATGATACTGGAACTTAAAAAAAAGTTTCAACAGCAGAGGGCACTGGAGTGACACTCAGGGAGAATGGGACTTGTCATCTTGGTTCTAAAGTTCTTTGTTTCTTTCTGCTGTGGGGGAAACTGAACTAGTGTGCCTGACAACCAGGAGAGCAAATTCTCTGTGAATTTCAGCAGCTCTCACAATTGAGTGTGCGGGCTGTTGAGCAGCATCACTTACAGAATTACCCAGAAAGATCTGCGGTCCTAATTGGCTAGTTTAGGATTTCCTTTTCCACACCATGGAGAGTGCCACATATGCCTCACCTGACTTCCCTGAAACAAGTCTAGCGGTTCTCCCCAAGAACAATATCTGGGCAAGTTCCAGGGGTTATCCATCTAATTTCTTGACAAGTTAAGCAGCAACCCACATGGGCAGATTCTCATTGAATTCTATGGGTGGCCCAGCTGGCTTCCCCATGTTCAACAGTGTCTCACATGGTCAGTTTCTCAGTTCTGCAAGTTCCATAACCAGCTTCCCAGACAGTTTAATACACTCCTCTTTCTTCTCAGCTGTTTCCCAGTGGCTTTGTGTTGAATCCAGCTTGTACCCTGGCTAGTTTTCCAGCAAGTTCAAAAGCTTCTCCATGCCATATTCACAGCATTTTTTTCCAGCACCTTAGAAAGTGGTTTCCTGCCCACCCAATGTGGCCTTCTGGCACTCCAAGGGGAATTTCCTACATGCTCAATTCTGAGCTCATACTGCCTTGCGCATATCAGTCTAATCCCATAAACCCATGTGCCAACTGTGGAAAATCGCTTGCCCAAGAGGAATTCAGGAGCATTCTCCACTCTCCAGAGGGCTGCAATTAAATCCTCTTCAACAATGACCGAAATCCAGCTTTGGGAAGAGCCTTCCATATTTGTTTCACACTTGGATATTCCCCCTCAACCCAAAGATATTCTTTGAGGTCTTTTTTTATCTCCTAGCAATATTTAATTCCTTGCTAATAGTTAATTACTTCTTATATTAAAAATCCCCATTTCATATTACTCTGAGGTCTCTATCTCCTGACTGGACTTGACTAACACATTTAAAAGGAGAGTGCCTCGGGCACCTGGATGGCTCAGTCAGGTAAGCTTCCAACTCTTGATCCCAGGTCAGGTCTTGATCTCAGGGTCATGAGTTCAAGCCCTGAGTTGGGCTCCATGCTGGGTGTGGAGCCTGCTTTAAGAAAAAAGCTGCATCGTTGAGATTGATACTGAATCAAAGAAACCTAGCATGCCCCCTCCATCCCACTACCTCAGCATGTATCAAGTAACAAAAAACAGCAGATCTACACAAAGTAATAATGTTGGAAATGGCATAGGAAATACAAAAATTTTGTCCTATTTAATTGGTCTTAAATATGATTGTGAAAAAATAACATTCATTTGTTTATAACATATGTAAAAGTAATATGTACTACAAAATTAGTACAATGGATAGGAGGAATGCATTGGAAGTATGTTGTTTGAAGTTATTAGATTACAGCTACACTTTCCTGTATTATTTGAATATAGACCACAGCTAATTAAATACACATATTGTAGACTCAACATCTATTGAGGGGGACATATTTATTATAGAACAGTTCTAACTAGTAAGCTGATTATAGATATAAAATGAAACAATAAAAGAATACTCAATCCAAATGAAGGAAAATGAATAGAAAACAGCTGGGAGGATTTTAATCCAACCATATCAATAACCATATTAATTCTCAATGATCTAAACCAGGGTCAACAAAAGCAGACCGAGGGCCAAATCCAGCCATGCCCATTTGTTTGCATATTAATTATGGTTGATTTCATACTATACTGACAGAATTAATTAGTTACTACAGAGATCTAATGGCCTGAAAACATGAAAATAATTAGGATCTGGCCTTTTTTTTTTTTTTTTGAGGGGGAGGCAAAGGGGCTGAGGGAGAGTGAGAGAAAATCTTAAGCAGGCTCCACATCTAGAGCCCCAAGCCAGGGCTTGATCTCACCACCCTGAGATCATGACCTGGGCCAAAATCAAGAGTCTGATGCTTAACCAGATGAGCCACCCAGGCACCCCTATGATCTGGCCTTTTACAGAAAAGTTTACAAACCCTAAACATATCAATTAAAAAGAAAAAAGATAGTAAATTCGATTAAAAAAAAAATCCCAAGAACCAACTATATGCTATGTATAAGAAAACCACTTTAAATATGAAAATATATGTAAGTTAAAAGTAAAATAATTGAAACACATGCTAAAAAACACAATAAATTTTTTTCAAAGAGATGCAATGAACAATCCTATAATTTGTATGGAACCAGAAAAGACACCAAATTGCCAAGGGGATGATGAGAAAGAAAAACGAAGCTGTGGGCATTATGTTGCCTGACTTCAAGCTATATTACAAAGCTGTAATCACCAAGACAGCATGGTATTGGCACAAAAACAGACACATAGACCAATGTAATAGAATCAAGACTCCAGAAATGACCCTCAACTCTATGGTCAACTAATGGACAAATCAGGAAAAAATATTCAATGGAAAAAAGACAGTCTCTTCAATAAGTGGTGCTGGGAAAATTGGACAGCTACATATAGAAAAATGAAACAGGTCCAATCCCTTACACCATACACAAAGATAAACTCAAAATGGATGAAAGATCTCAATGTGAGACAGGAATCCATCAAAATCATAGAGGAGAGCATAGGCAGTAACCTCTTCAACATCAGCCACAATAACTTCTTTCAAGACATGTCTCCAAAGGCAAGTGAAACAAAAGCAAAAATGAACTTTTGGATTTCATAAAGATAAAAAGCTTCTGCACAACAAAGAAAACAGTCAACAAAACAAAGAGGTAGTGGAATGAGAGAAGATATTTGCAAATAACAGTACAGATAAAGGGCTGATATCCAAGATCTATAAAGAACTTCTCAAAGTGAACACTCAATAAACAAATAACATAGTCAAAAAAATGGGCAGAAGACATGAACGGACACTTCTCCAAAGAAGACATACAAATGGCTAACAGACCCTTGAAAAATGCTCAACATCACTAGCCATCAGGGAAATTCAAATCAAAACCACAGTGTTTGCCATTCTAACTGGTGTAAGGTGGTATCTCATTAACAAAACAGGAAAAAACAAATGTTGGAAAGGATGTGGAGAAAGGAGAACCCTCTTACACTGTTGGTAGGAATGGAAGCTGACATAGCCAACTGGAAAACAGTATGGAAGTTCCTCAAGATGTTGAGAATAGAGCTACCCACTGACCCAACAGTTGCACTACTAGGTATTTACCCCAAAGATACAGATGTAGTGATAAGAATGGACACATACACCCCATCGTTCATGGCAGCAATGTCCACAATAGCCAAACTGAGGAAGGAGCTGAGATGCCCTTCAACAGATGAATGGATAAAGAAGATGTGGTCTATATATACAATGGAATATTATTTAGCCATCAGAAACGATGAATACCCACCCTTTGCATTGACATGGTTGGAACTGGAGGGGATTGTGCTAAGTGAAGTGAGGCAGGCAGAGAAAGACAATTATCATATGGTTTTATTCATATGTGGAACATAAGCAATAGCATGGAGGACCATAGGGGAGGGGAGAGAAATCCAAAGGGGGAGAATTCAGAGAGGGAGATGGACTATGAGAGACCCCGGGAAATAAACTGAGGGTT
Source organism: Mustela putorius furo (assembly GCF_011764305.1). Classification (NCBI taxonomy): domain Eukaryota; kingdom Metazoa; phylum Chordata; class Mammalia; order Carnivora; family Mustelidae; genus Mustela; species Mustela putorius. The sequence continues at coordinate 23,961,961 of NW_025421322.1, read as the reverse complement.
ACAGAAGGGAGGGGGGTTAGGGTAGCAAGGTGATGGGTATTAAGTAAGGCACGTGCTGTGATGAGCACTGGGTGTTATATGTAACTAATGAATCATTGGACATTACATCAAAAACTAGTGATGTACTATACAATGGCTAACTGAGTATAATAAAAAAAAATTTAAAGGAATTATAGTAATGTTGTCTCCATCATAAAAAGTGGACCAGAATAGAGAATATTATCAGGGATAAAGAAGGATGAATAAGGACATAATATAATGATAAAAGAGTCAGTTCACAGCTATCTACTTAATAAAATAACTTCAAATATACCAAGTAAAAACTATTGGAGCTTAGAAAAGAATTTTGAAATCCACAATTACACATGAAGATTTCAACACTTGAGTGTTAGTAAATGACATAGAAAGTAAGTATATAGAAGGCACAAACATCACTGTCAGCCAATTTGACCAAATATATGTAAAACATATGCATACATACACAAATGTCATTTTTGACTGTTAATGGTAGAATCAATGAAGAATATCCTAGACCATAAAAATAGTCTCAATAAATCAGAAAGATTGAAACAAGACAAAAGTATGTTCTCTGACCAGAGTGAAGGTAAACTAGAAATCATGAACACACAGATATGTGGAAAATGGCCAAATACCCAGGACTTATACTCTCCACTTAAACTGTGGATCAAATAGCTAATCATAGAAAGATTTAAAAATATTTTAAATTAATATAAAATTGAAATACAGCATTTCAAATTATGGAATAATGCTAATGTCATGTTTTGAAAAGTTTATATGTCCTAAGTTATCTAAATAGTGATTTAAACTTGCGCTTTAAGAAACTAGGAAAAAAAATAGACATCCAAAACACGCAGTAAAACTGGAATTAAGAGCAGGGCCCCAAATAAATTTATTTTCAATATACTATCAAGGAATAGTTGTAAATTATAATTTTTTAAAACAATAACATTAAGAATTATGAATCTTTTTTAAAAATTTATTTGAGAGAGAGTGTATGTGCACATGCGTACATGCACAAGTGGGGAGCATCTCAAGCAGATACACTGCTGAGTGTGGAGCCTGACTCAGGGCTGATTTCACCCATGAGACTATGCCCTGAGCCAAGATCAAGAGTTAAACACTTAACTGACTAACCACCCATGTGCCCTGTGAATGTTTAAATTTCATTAAATAAGTGTATTAGCTGAACTGTGAAAAACTGAAGTATTAGAAAAATTAAAGAAGCCCCCAATAAATGGAGAAATGTACTATTCATGGATCAGAGGAGTCAATTTATATTTACTGTTCAAAATTCTGCCGGAACTGAAAACTTCATGGATGTGACAATCTAAATGAAGGGAAATGGGCCAAAGGACAAATGATTGATAGATGATAAATAAAATGTATATATACTTTCAGATAATAAGTGATATAGAGACAATACATATTCTTTGTTTACTGAAAGGAATGTCATAGATATTTCTATTTTTTAGATTTTTATTTATTTAAGAGGGAAAGAGAGTGAGCCGAGGTAGGAGCAGAGGGAGAGGCACAAGCAGACTCCATGCTAAGCATGGAGCCCTATGTGGGACTCCATCACCCTACCCTGAGATCATGACCTGAGCTGAAACCAAGAGTCAGATGCTTAACCTACTGAGCCACCCAGGTGCCCCTCATTTTACAATTTTTATTTGTTACTTATGTAAGAATTGTGACAGGCTTGAGATACAAATAAGGCAGGAGACTCTTTACTCTTTTGTAAAACCCTTCATTCATTGGTATACTAAGCTCTTATCAAAGGACCTGCAGAATAAATACATTTCCTAGAATGGAATTAGTAAATGTATTCTTCAAATTGATGCATACTTCCACAGATTTCTAAATGAGTAAACAGGAATTCTTTGTAGTTGAAAGGATACGTCATCCTGTTTAAACCCATCTTCTTAGTATTTTACCTTTCTTTTTGCAATGACTTAAAGGAAATAAGTTAAATATTTTTACATTTATGTTTATGGGTATTTGAGATTCTTTTATAAAGAATGGAGCCAAACACAAATATACAACATCTGATCATTTATATGAAGTGATACAAGATTTTATGTCTGTGTGTGTGTGTGTGTGTTTCACTCGGTCTGTAGTACACAAAATCATGGAGATTGGAGATGTGGTGTGTCATCCATCCTGTCCTTGTTTTCTGGACAGCTTTTGAGTTTCTCAAGAAAGAGAAGAGTTTGAGATTCAAAGCAAGAGCAAAAGTGAGTCATGGACTTGGTGCGAGGCCACCCTTCTCCATTCGACCACTATCTCCCATGCCTCCTTGGATCCCAGAAGGTGGGGATGGGGGAGGAGGTAGGCAACAGCTGAGAACTGTTGGTTCCAGTTAGCATCATAAATGCCTATGGTTCCCAGATGGACTCTATTCTAATGAATGACGATGATGGCGACCAGCCTAAAGTGAGCTTTAATCAGTAAATAGAAACTGTTCTGATCAGGTTATCTAGGTGATCCTTTCAAAGAAACAAATACAACCATGGCAGGCCCTTTCTTTAATTATTCAGTGGCTTTTCATTTCTTACTGAATAAAAAACAACAGTGAGTAAAATGGCATACATTCTGATGCATCCCCACATTTACCCCACGTTAATTACTTAAGGATTAAGCAATTGTGTGATTTGCCATTTAATATTAGTCTTCTTTACTATAATGCAGTGTCCCATAAATAAGACACCATGCCCATCTTCTCATTGTTCTTCTCAGAAACCAGCACAGAGCCTAGCCCACTGGTTGAGTGAATGAATGGATATTTTTCCCAAATTTAAATTTGGAGTTTCCAAGAAAGTAGTAGATGTGTATTCTCTATATGACGATATTGACCCAATGGTGGTGGAAAGATTGAGTATGTGTAGAAAATCTCAGAAGTGTGAAAAGGGAGAAAATCTGAGCATAAGCACAGATGAGCTTCAAGCTTCTCACGTCAAACTTCTAAATTTGGAGTTGACATTGTCTGGCTGTAACTTGCAAACATGGTGTCTGCCTTCCAGAGACTGCTGTTCAGTTCATCTGCCAAAGGGGATTCCTAAACTGGTTTCTTCCACTTCTGTTACTGCACAGGATTTCCTTGTCTTCCTCATGACCTCCTTTGACTACTTCAGTTTCGGAAGCTTTAGAGGAGCACTGTGGCTGTCTTTCAGCAACTCCAGTGATAACATTGGATTTTACCCTTCATTTCTAAGTTTCTTGACATTTATCTTCCCTCTGTTGGTGCTTTCAACCCCTGCTATCTTCTTTAGATGCCTGCTAATCTCTCCTGATAGTTACCATCCTGACAGACACCTCAGATCTACACACAGACCCTTATCTGCCCCAGTTCCTCCACCCCCATCTTTCACTACTGCATGTCTTAAAAAACCACATGCTTCAGAGTGTCAGAAGTTCTGTCAAATGTTATGAAATCTCATGAATAACATAAATGAATCTTCCTTGCTCACGTCCCTTTCCTCTTTAGATTTCCATGCATCCTTATCCCAGGTGTTCCTGTGGCTCATGGCCCCTTTTTATAAGAATAATTTACAGAATTTAAATAATAATATATACAGGTGATTATGATTTGTTAAGATCTATTATAAAAGACAATTCGGGCACTTTCGATGTATTTCTATAATTGTGAACAGTAGTCTGGCAAAGTAGGAATTATTATTCCATTTTCTATATAAGGAACAAGCAGACGCTTCAAATTCCTTTTGACAAAGTTCATAACCTACACATCTTGGATGGCAGTGTCCTTTCTGAGAGCACGTAGAAAGAAATGGTGGTATTTCCTTATTCTCTGCACTTCTTAGAAATATAGGAGTAATTGAAATCTTTACCCTTCTCACAAGGAGAGGATCAATAATTCCATAATACTACATTTAGGTAACCTGGAAAATACAGAAAGGGACTTATCAAAATAACTAGTAGAGGAGGAAAGAATATACAATGGGAAAAAGACAATCTCTTCAACAAATGGAGTTGTAAAAACTAGACAGCTACATGCAAAAGGATGACACTGGACTTTTTTTTTTTTTTTTTTACACCTACACAAAAATAAACTCAAAATGGGTTAACAGTCTAAATGTGACACCTGAAACCACAAAATTCATAGAAGAAAAGATAGAAAGTAATTTGTTCGACATTACTCATATTAACACTCTTTTGGATCTGTCTTCTTTGCCAAGGGAAACAAAGCAAAATTAACCTACTGGGACTATGCCAAAACAAAAAACTTCTGCATAGCAAAGGAAACCACCAACAAAATAAAAAGACAAGCTTTGAATGGGATAAAATATTTGCAATTGATATATATGACAAATGATTAATATCCAATAAAGAACTTCTGCAACTCAATACCAAAAAAAAAAAAGATCCAGTTAAAAAAAATGGGCAGAGAACCCAAATAGACATTTTTCCGAAGAAACCATACAGACTCATGGAAATATGTTCAACATCACTAAATATCAGGGAAACCAAACAACAATGAGAAATCACCTCATGCTTGTCAGAATGGCTAAAATCAAAACCGCGAGAAATAACAAGTGAGAATGCGGAGAAAAAGGAACCCTTGTGCACTATTCGTGGGAATGTAGATGGGTGTAGCCACTGTGGAAAACAATATGGAGGTGCATCAATAAATTAAAAATAAGAATTAGCATATGATTCAGTAATTCCACTCCTGGGATTTACTGAAAGAAAACAAAACACTAATTCAAAAAGATATATGCACTCCCAGGTTTATTGCAGCATTATTTACAGTAGTCAAGATATGGAAACAACTTGGTAGAAAAATGAATAAAGATTTGGTGTGTGTGTGTGTGTGTGTGTGTGTGTGTGTGTGTGTTTGTGTATGTGTATGGACTCTTTGTCATAAAAATGAAATCTTGCTATTTGCAGCAATGTGGGTGGATCTAAAGGGTATAATGTTAAGTGAAGTAAGTCAGAGAACAACATATGTGATTTCATTTATATGTTGTAGTTAAGAAATAAAACAAATGAACACAGAAGAAAGGGACCAAAAAAACGACTTGTAAGTACAGAGAACAGACTGGTTACCAGAGGAGAGATGGATGGGGGGTGGGGGAAATAGGTGATGGGGATTAAAAGTACACTTCTCTTGATGAGTACTGAGAAAAGTGTAGAACTGTTGAATCATAATGTATACCTGAAACTAATATAACATTGTATGTTAGTTATACTTAAATTAAAAAAAAAAAAAAAAAACCTGGTAGATAAGTCCTCAAATTTCCCTATCTTAATGGCAAAGATGACTTCAGTCATGACTGAGAACACAGTTGAGTTTGATGTCAGTGCTGTTGTCATCAGGAAGTAAAAGCAGCATTAAATTTATATTAATGTATTAATGCTGTGCCTTTGAAACTATCCTATAGCTTTGCCCATATCCTAGCTGTAGTTGTCCATCTTAAAAATGTTCTTTACAGTGCCACCTGATAGAAATTTTTAAATGGAAATGTATTATCTTCATGTAAAATTTTTCTGTGGTTCTTACTTACCTCTGTTAGGCACAAACTTTACCATGATATACAAAATGTTTCAGAATTTGTATCCCACTGGGTCTCTACACAAGTAATACTCCTTTCTTCATAGCCTATCTTCTGCATTCCAACCATATGAGTGAGATTTATTTGTCTCTATGCCTTGTCACATTTGTATACACTGTTTGCTTTTAGCCTTCTCTCCTATTTTTGACCTCAGGGACAACTGTTACTGAAGAAATTGTGTCTTATCCTTCATGTGTGAGGGAGAAAAAACAGTTGAGAACCTCTGCATGTGCTTTTCTACATAATTGTGGTATTATGAACATTCTGTAGCAATTAAGTGTTTACCTGATCATCTTCCTTTGTTAAGTTAAAGCTTTCTTTATTATACATGCTTGTATCTCAGTGCCTGGCACATGGTTGATTATAAGCTAGTTATTGAAAGTGTGAGTGTTGGAATGCTTTCCAGAAAGATGCCTTGCACAATATCCTCCTTTCTTTTTTAAGATATTCATCTTCAAGATTAATGAATGCCCCAGTGTTTGAGTTTTTGTTTCCTTAAAGAAAGAACACTGTAGAGATACAAAATGGTCTTTATTGATACAGTACTGCCAACTTAATCTTGCTACTATTAACTTATTAATTTAACACTTTAAAAAAAATTAACACTATTTTAAATGTCCCAAATACCAATACAAATATGAAAGAATAGAAGAACCAACCTGTTATGATGACATTCAGAAATGGCAACCTGGGCGTTTTTGAGAAATGAATGGATTTAATGGCATTTAGGACTTGATTTGTGAACAGTTGGGGGGAAGTACTATTAGGATCACTATAAATATTATTTAGGGTTCTGTTTTCAGCAATTCATAAAATGCAGCTCCAAAAGGGAATCTCAAAGGGTACATTCTCAACAAAAGTTTGCAAATCGCACTATGTAGTCTTTAAAGGCTCCTCTTACCTGAGTGGGGAAGACTTCACCATAGTGGTTACTAGTTTCCAGTCATACTCTCACCACCTCAGCTCTTTCATCTGTGTTAATGCCAAATATTCTTGATGGTGACTGACATACTGTCTCTTTGAAATAGTTATAGAGAAGGCATTTCTTAAAACGACAGTTGTTCTAAAGCCACAGATGGGTCTGTGGCACCCACAATCCTACCCCTGTTTTATAAACAATACTTGGTAGCTTGCACGAGTTGAGGATTGCATAGTGTCAAGTAATCTTGGAAGGTCTCTCTGGGCCTAAATGAAGACAGCCAGCATTGTCATCTGATTGTTCCTGTGAGGTGGAGGAAAGTTAAAAGTTTTGAATTCAATGTTTGAATGAATTAAGGAATGAATAGCAAGTGTTACTGCGAGACCAATTCCCATCCCCAACTTGCCCATAAGGACCTTGCGTTTCCCAGTAGCAGAATTTGTTGTATGTTCTTGTATTTGAGCTCTTAATAAAATAGTCATTACAGCTTAATGGAGCAGAGTTTGGATTCTTTTTAAGAAAACAATAGGTTATTCATTTGCCCATAATATTTTGGAAGATACGATCATTTAGGAATTTGCTAGTGTTGCCAGTATTTACTAAAAGCTTACTAGGGTAAAGTAAGAAAAACAATGAATAGAAGGATGGACATCTTTTTTGACTACCTGTAAGCAACTCAAAGTTAAGCAAAGAGAGACATGGAGAGGCCCATTCGTAAACCAACAGTTACAATCTGAAATGTACATCGTGTGTACATAGAAAATAACTCCTATACATACTAGACTTGTATATAAAGGATATCCCATGGTACATACCCCTTTTTGTCTGGCACCTTTCACTCAGGATAATTATTTTGTGATTTGTCTATTAGTCCTATATGCCAATAGTTCTATTTGTTATTGCCAAGTATATTGGGTTGTATAATTTTTACCACAGTTTACTTATTCATTAACCTGTTGAAGATTGTTTCTAGTTTTTGGATAATACAGATAAAGCTACTATAAATGTTCATATATTGGTCTTCATCTGGACATTCTTTCCTTTCTCGTGAGTAAATATGAGGAGTGGAATGGCTGGATCATATAGTAGGCACATATTTGACATTTAAGAAACTATCAAATTGTAAAAACAAAAAACAAAACACTACAAGTTGTTTTATAAAGTGTTTGTACTCAGCTGTGTATATGTAAGTTGCATATGTGTGTATACATATGCATGTACTTATGTATGTAAGTCTATGTACTTATGATTACATATACTTTTATATATATATGCATTTACAGAGAGACTTAAGTGAATTGGCTCATGCTGTTATGGGGAATGGCAAATCGGAAATCTGTAGGATAGACCAGCAGACTGAAAACATGCATGCGTATGTGTGTGCACACCCACCCACCATTTTACTCTTACCCTTCCCTAAGGAGACAGTGTATAATCACATTCAGTATCTGCTTCCAGCTTAAAGTGAAGGATTTTGAGGTGATCTTCATGCCTCTGTTAGGTCAGATGTGGCTCTATCATTCTGCACCCCACAGTAAAACATACAGCTGCTGAGAAACCTTCCGTAGAGGTTCAGAGAGAGCACCATTGAATCTCCAAGGACAGGCGTGTACACATGCACAAGTATGCACACACATGTACACAATAAATAAATAATAGGTAGTAAGTAAATAACTAAGTTGGTGTATAGATTTCACTTGCTTCTTGCCTAGGCTAAAGAATAATCTCTTCTTTGATAATAGAATGAGTTCCTTGGTTTAAGAATCTGGCAACATACAGAAATGCTTCCTAGGATAACTGTATTTTTCTTTGACTACCGATGACATAACTCAGGGTGTTTTAAGTGAACATAATAAGGGACAGGAAGCCATTCATTGTCATTGGCTAGATTATGCAGTAAAAAAAAGTCTCAGTTTTTTGTATAACATTGTTTGGAGTTTCTCAGAAAGAAATGTAGCACCCTGTTAAGCAGCTAGTCAGTTTTGTCATAATAAACACCATGGATTAGAATTGACTTATAAAAATATTGTAAATCCATAATTGTTAAATCTGGATCATGCACTTGTTTCTTGTTCTACATGCTAGTCTTCCATCATTTCTATCCTTTCTTTTAGCCCCCAGAGAAATGACATCCATTGTCTTTTCTGCCTAGAGACTGTGTAAAGTATTGGCATGGCTGATGAAGCATAGCTCAGTGTTTCCCTGTCATAAGGTGCCTCCCATAAAAAGGAAGCAATTATTACCTCTACCCTGGAGTCAAGAGCAGGAGATGATGGAGGGGTGGAGTAAGAAGAAACAACATGACACATTTTTATAAGTACTCCTGGGTCCAAAAATCAATCCCCGCTGTCCTTGTTGACTAATTGCTCATTGCAAACTATTTTGTTTTCTTTGTTTTACTCCTGGAAACCAGAGGACTATTTGATGCATGCCTTCATATTGTTGGCATCAGGTAGAAGTTCTCTCTTTAAAAAAAGAAAAGAAAAGAATTGTATGTAATATTCTTTCTCATGTCAGACAGATCACCTCGGATGGAAGTTGATTTCTTTCTATCGGGAGTCTACTGAAGACAATAAGAAACAACTGATATATCCACAAATCTGATATTTTTCTGTCAAGTTCCCTATGTTTCAAGTTCTGTTTCTGGTATGCATATAGACTGAAATCCAGATAAAAGTTTATCTGTTTCCCTAATGTGTTCCCCCTCAAAACATCTCCTGTTCATTGTATCTCAGTCACTTCCTTGTTTTGTAATATGTTACTTTCCACAATGCAATCCTGGCCTCAACTTTCAAATCAAATGATTAACAATATATATAAAAATTAATAAAACTCCAAGTCAGGCTAGCTAAAATTAGATTTATTAGATCTGTTATCGTGGAAGTTCAGGAGAAGAGAAATTTTCAGGGCTGGTTGGATTCAGAGATTCAAAGAATGTGGTGGCCTTTCTCTTGCTCTGTTTCTAAGTACTGGTGTCATTCAAGCCCATCATGGGCGATTCAGTTGCAGATAGTCTATGGAACAGATTGAAAGAAAAAAAGGCCTGAATCATGACGTGTTTTAGAAGGGACCTTATAAGCAAAGTCCACGAGTCAACCTGGAGGCCAAAAATTCCTTTGTAAATGTGGTAGGGCATTCAGGAGAGTAGAAATGAGGGCAGCCTGAGCAAAAGATAAGGAAGATAGAAAATCATTTCATCTGTTTCAAAGCTGTATATAATCATTTTTATGCCAAAAAGGTAAAATTGATAAAGAGCATAAATAGTACACACATACACAAATATATGCATACATATATTTTCTATAGTATCATATATGTTATGTATTTTATATACATAGTATTGGGTTTTATTTGCATTTTGTTGGTGGATGATGAGTGGCTATCTTTGTAATCTTATGAATTCTGTGTGTTTGTACATGTATGTGCATGTGTTCTATTTATATTGCTTATCAGTTTTACTTTTTTGGCATTCAAATGTTCTCAATACTTTCTCAATATTCTCAAGCACTTTGCCAGTATGGATCAAGGGCTCAAAGTGTTATTTTTCATTTGGATTAGTAAGCTCTATTAAAAGGTAAAAGATATCCCCTTTTCGTGAAGCTTTTTGTTGTATCTTAGAGAAAGAAGGGTTTAAAAGTATGTGGTTCCTACCCATATCCCCCAATTCTTGCCACACTACCCTGAACTGCATGTACATCCTGTAATGTACACATATTATCTCTTATTGCAAGTATGAAAGAGGAAAAGAAGAAAAAGACACTACAATTTTTTAAATGGTTATTTTTGGGTAGTTAGATTTTAGATACATTAATTTCCCTCTTTATCCTCTTCTCTTTTTACAATGTTAACTGAATAATCAATGAAAGTCCATGAACTGAAGAAAAAAGTTCCAAAGGCTTATAAATGTGGAACTGTATATGGATATATATAGATGTAGGCTGAGCCTAGTCCAGCTGGGGAAGAAAGGTACAGCAGGCTCTTCTGTATTGAAGAGCTTCCAGGGTGGCTAAGAAATGGTAGAAAAGATTGCTTATTTCTCTGTGCTGTTTGTTGAAGTCCTTATAAGGGCCTTCTTCAGGCAAAAATCACATAATGCAAAGGTCCTACCTAGAATCCCCAAGAATAACAGTCCAGATGACTGCACACGAAGTCAACCCCACCTCATGAGAGATGGAAGCCGAACATTATAAAGATGGTAGATGCTTATTGAAAACAGTTGCAAATCTAAAATAATGACATGTTAGTGGCATTGGACAGTATAACAATTTTGACTAGAAGAGTCTATTTTGTGGTCCATATCCTCCCCTTTTATAATGGTTTTATCTTTATCCATTAAAACAAAACAAAACAAAACAAAAAAAACAGAGCTCTGCTTTCTCCATGACAGTCAAGTTTTTATAGGCAGTGATCTGGAAAAGCGGAATCTCGGTTGGATCCCAATAGCTCGCATCTGCTGCTGCCTGATATTTACCAAGAAGTCCCGTGGGGTGGAGTAAATGGTGAGTGTTGTTCCTCAGTCCCCGAGGTCTGAAACAGAGAACTGGTGAGCAAGCCCGTAAAAAAACTGAGTCACTGGGATGGAGTTCAATTAAGCAGGGCTAGAATTTCTGTTCTGGAAAAGGGAGAAAACTATCTTTCATTGTATTTAAAAGCAAGGATTTGGTTTGGCCATGCAGAGAACATTGTTTCTTTTTTTCCACTATTTTGATGAGTGTGATAATTACTTGGGTATTTAACTTGGATGCTGCAGTAGGCATCACACAGAGCTTCTCCGCCTGAGCACTGTTGAGGTGTGATCTGATAACAGAGAGAGATTTAGAGGCTTAGAGATTGGACATGTCTGATTAAAAAGTGTAATAAGTTATAAGAAAGAAAAATGAATAAAGAAAAAAAGTGACCAAGAGGTAAGCTAAACAGAACATAGTCTTCTAGTCCCATAGCATTTTATTCAACTAGTTCCCTTAGAAACTCATGACTGACTCAGGACATGAAAGTTTAAATAGGGGAAGGAGGACCTGAAAAGAACTCAATGAAAAATGACAAAATTATTAAAAATATGTAAAGCACAGGAAAAAAAAAAAGAAAGGCTAAAAAGGCTCTATTTCAGATTACTTGCTGGTTGCTACATCTGTCTGGGTATCTGCTTTCTTACCTGTGAAGGAAAGAGTCGAGGTGAATGGTGAGATTTTCTTGTGTGTGGAAATCCATCTTATTCTAGAGAAGGAACTTTCTCATCCCCCCCCCTTTTTTTTTTAGTTGTCAAACCTTTCATCTATCCTTTTCAGCTCAGCACTCCAAGCGTTTTCTTTACACACTGATTCCTTTTTGGTTCTCTCTCCTCTCCCTTCCTTCATTTCTCACTTTATTTCTCCCAGATTTTCAATCTCTACTGGCTCTTTCTTCTTAGGGAATAAACATGCTCTCATTCTAAAGTAATAATAATTAAGGAAAAAAAAACCCTTCCTTGCAACTTTATGCCTCTATCCTTCTATTATCTCTTGCTTTGACTTTGATGCTAGACCCCATAAGTTTCCCTTGCATTAACTATGTTAACTCACTCTTCACAGGATAGCCATGATCTGGGAAGGCAGAATGGGGCATTTTTGAGGCAAAGTTATTTCTACCTAGATTAGGTATGAGGAAAGAACTAAATTCACTAGAAAATTTCTCCAAATCCTTTCTCCCATATAATATTTGGATATTATAATATTATTATAATATTGTATAATTCTGTGCCATAGTATAGTGTGTATCATATATGTATGTATTATATACATTATATATGATTTATCATGTACATTAGACATAGTACATACATATATGTATTTTATATATATATATATATGGTGTAGGTATTCTATAAGTCAGTGCCAGAGTACACTATAACCTAGCAAGATAAATCTGTTATGGTTCTTTAAACTACAAATCAAATATAAAGCCACCACATCTTTGTGTATTTAACTCAGTTTTTTCACTTAAACTTTATTCAGTCTGCAGATTTCCCTACGTAGGCTTGGTCTATGTAATCATCTTATCTTCACTCTTCAAGAAAACAGTTTTTTTGTTTTTATGGTTCCATGCCCCATTTGATATTGACCAAGATATCTAATAATCACTTAGTTGGCTAATCTGGCAGATCGCTTTCAGTTCTCATTTTGCTTGGCTTCACTGTGGCATCCAGAATTTCTCAAAATTTCTTTTCTTTCAATTTACATGAACCACAATTTTTTTCCTACTTCGTTTCTTCTAAGTCTTGTGTCAGGTTTCTCTTTGGAGAATTTAGTCCTTTTTTTTTTTTTTTTAATGTGTGTTATCTTCTCTTTTCACTCTACAGATGAGCTTATTAGCTTTACGGTTTCACTTGTAGTTACAAAATCCGACAAACCCACATATACACCTATATATAGTTATGTATACACATGTATACTATATAGAAAACATTTCTATATGTATCACATATTACACATTTTTGAAGTGATGTGTACTACTTCTTGGTCTTCTTAAATAACTCTCCACAGGCTTACTTTTATGTTTCATAATGCTGGAACGTTAATTAACATGTATAGATAAGCTGGCAACTCCAATTACTCAGACAAGGCCCAAAACCTGAGGAGGGATGGAACAATGCAGATAGAATTAATTTGGAACCCTGGACAACTGAGCAGAGTTGCTTGACTCCATGGAGCCCTGGCCAGTTTTGTACTGTTACATGAGTGATAAATAAAACCTCCATCTTTATTGAGTAATTAGCTTAGTGTCTTTTTGTTGATAGCATCATATGCACATAGTATACTCTGCTCTCACTAGGTTAATAAGTCTTCCTGTAGAAAGTCACCAGACTACTGACAAAACTAGTAGAACTCTAGAATAGTGATCTGACTGGTTTTGGTGATGCAGGTTATGTGGAATTAGAGGTGTTTAGAATGGGCTAGACCAAGACCCAGCTAGACATACCTAGTGACTGAAGAAACCATGACTACATTTTACTTGAGAAAAATGTCAGTCCTGCTCAACACACTGGTTTCATCTGTTGGGAGCTGTTTTGAGTGTCTTGGGATCTGCTGCGGAAGTAAAGATTCTCTTTTAACTACACATAATACGTCCTATTAACTTAGAGGGTTCACAGACCACTGAATTGCGCTCTTAAACTTCTTCCCCTCTATTATCATAATATAAGAAACTTCCTTCGTATTTCTAATATTGATTTACCGGCTAGGATCTGCCTCTCTTTTCCTTATCAAGAGTAGATGAGAAGCAAGAATGAAAATAAGTTTATCTCTTCAAAGAGTGTAATTATGCTCAGTACTCACAGCTGATGTGTTAAGAAGTCTGAGACAATTCTGCAGCCAGGCCACTAACAGATGGATAGTCCATGGACTTTGTCAATATATCCCAGAACCTTATAATCAACATATCCAAATTAGAATTCCTTTCCTTGTGATATTAAACCATGTTATAAGCCATCTTTATCCTCCTAAATCTCTTATCAGTCTGCATATAGCAACATGAAAGCCACTGCATTAGCTCATCCCTGATGACTATTGCAATAGTCCTTTTACTGTTCTCTGCCTAAGATCTTGCCTCAGCCCACTCCAGTCATCTACCACAGTTCTGAAAAAAATTTCATTCCCATCATCAAAATGGTTGATTCGTTTTCTCCCCCACTAAACCCTTGCGTAGTCACTCATGAGTCTTCCTAATTGGGTTACTCCCTTCCCTGTAGTCCATGGTCTCACCACATCATCCCCGCACTTGGCCTTTCATCATACTGACTGTGTGTTGTGTACTTCCTTTAACCTTGGTGCACTTTCCTCTTGAGCCCACTTTTCCAACCTCATTGAAAAAATCATGTCAAAAGTTGCCTTTTCTATGAAACTTCCTGAACACCATCTCCCTCCTTGTAATTCCCATGTCTACTGGCAACAGTGGAATTAACCAATACCATCCTTTTCGGTATTTTCTGTATTTTATATAGGTTTGTCATATAACCTACAATATTGAATTTGTGAACTTCTTAACAAAATCTATCCCATCACCCAAAATAATACTTGGCACATGATGGTTAGGAAATATTTGCTGAATGCATTAAGTGAGTTAATGAGGAAGGCAATGAAATTACTACTTTAGCAAATATGCCCTTAAATGGGTGCTGATTTGAGTCCTAAAATTTTAAAATTATAGCCTTTTATTTAGTGATTAAAATGAGTATTCTGACACTGATTTGCTGAGAAGTCCATTGCCCAAAAGATCAATTAGCCAAACAACCAGTTCACTTAATTTACCAAGTTTATCCAAATCTAAAATTTAGTTAACTTTTAAAGTCCACAGCAATTCAGGTGGCATAAATTGGTAAGGCTAAAGTGAAAGTTCTGGAGCTCTGACTTGAGGACCTTAGCACCTTCATACCCCATCCTGCTGCTAGCCTCTCTTCCTTCTGCCCTGCTCTGGGGTTAGCAAGCTAGGCAGGGTTTTACACTAAATCTCCTACCTGTCTTTCTGCCAGCAGAGGGGCCTCTTGCTCTGTACCAGTTTTTAAGATTCTGTATCCGGTTGCTGGCAGAGACCAGTGAATGTATCTTAATTAACTGTCATGATATTAAAATAAAAACTAGCCTAACGACCCCTTGTGAAAATCTTCAAACACAGTTAAAACCAACTAGATTGGCATTAAGCATTGCAAATTGTCTAAATAAAGTGAACAAGTTCTTATTTGTACATAAATATGAAAAATGGAAAATTTTTCAATCAATAAAGTTCGGAAAGAATCCCTAAAAAATGGTAAAATGTTAGAAAAATTGGAGGCAATTTGTAATTTCAATTACAAGTTGATATTGACTGAATATATTCAAGAACACTTTTCATAATAAGATTTTATGTCTATGAAGATGTTAATAATCATCATCAAAGAAGACTTTGGTAGATTGGTCCATTCGTCAAGTTAGATTTTTTTAAAAAAATGATGTTTTGATGAATTAGTTTTTGGAGGGTTGACCTTTTCTCCATGTGGGACAACTAGCATGTACCAGCTACAGGATGCATATGCCAGTGGCCCAGCTGGGGAATAATGTCTTCTGATTAGAAATCTACCCCCTTTCTACTACAAATGCATTGTCAGTGTTGTTCCGCATAGCTACAAAATATAAAAGAAGGTAATTTTTTAGGTAAAAGGAATAGTTTCTAAGTCATTGACACAGTAGAGACCTGAAATAAGGTGAAGTTGAGCAAAATGACTAAGCAGAATCAACTCACAGGTCATCTGTCAAGTTTACTTTATAGATTAGAAATAAATTGATAATTTATTAATTTGGGTTTCAAAGGGGTGGTTTTCCCAGGGCAGGCAAACACTACGTTTCTACTATTAATTTTCCTCTGCTTCATCTCTCTCATTTTCTACCTCTAATTTATCTAGGATGTCAGTATTTTCTTAGACTTGATTTGGGTGGTACACCTTCAATACTTAGCCTAAAGTCCAGAGCAATTCTGCTAATGACAAATTGATTCTGGGTTCTACTTGTACTCTATTCCAATGAATTTTTAAATCTTGCCATACAAAACTGCTCCTTTCCCATCTTATTCTGTATTCACACTAAGTCTGTTTCTCACCTTGATACCAGGCACACAACAATGATTCTTAGATTCATTTGACTATTACATACCAATTATTCATTGAGGGCTTGAACTGTCCTACCAGGCAGTGAGTCATACAGAGTTCCCAAAAGAATTAGCAAGCAATGGGCATCCTGAGGCCACATGAAAGCCTTGGTTTTTAAACCACAGGAATTTTCACCATATCTTAAGACCTGAATGATCTCTCTAGTTTCCAGTATTGGGCAACTACTCTTTGTGGAATCTCTCAAGGGCAGCCTGATCTCTGAATCATGGTTGACAAAGGTTGATGCTCAAAATGAATTTTCAGCATAAGATAAATTAGTCCCGGAAACACTCCAACCAAAGGGAGCTGAGTTCTGATAGTGAATAATGTAGTGTGTTTTGGAATGTTGTTGAAATAATGATGGAGAAATGGAAATTCATGGAAAGTGTTGTATGCTGATTCTGCCCTGAATTCTTCCTTTACCAAGATATTTAAAGAAACCAAACTTTGTCTAGGTTTTTAGTATCAGTTTCTGCAGTTCTTCCTGCCACTGAGAGACGCTGATAAAGTGCATGGGAACTTGATTTGTTCTGTGTCTCTCATGATATTCGTGTGCTAAAGGAAGTAGCACATATCAGCTGGCCAGGCCAGGTATAGGAGCCCAAATTAGCTGTGGAGTTGACTAGTTGAAGTCTGAGCTTGTTTAGCTGGATGATTTAATGTAGTATAACATCTTTCTTTCACATTTTGTGAAATTTAAACCTAGCAAATGGAAGTGACTATTTCAAAGGGGAAAGGAAGTGTTTGGTTTTGCCTCTCTATTATGTGTTAAACACTGTGTTGATCCCTTTTAACATTTGTTTGATGTTAACATTATGCTAGAAAGGTAGTAGTATTTTCTTCATTTGAAAGACCAAACAAAGAATTAAGAAGTTTAAATAACTTGTCTGAGGTCATGTGACTTACAAATGTAGAGCCTGGCTTTAGATTTGGGATTCCCATCTATCTGATTCTCCTATCTGAGCTTTCACTTTCTTACCGTCATACAAAAGGCTTAACAAATTGAACATTCCTGTTTATCTGTCATTCATGTTCTTCAGAAAATCTGCTATCCTTTTGTTCAAGGGGCACCACTTCTAAGAGTGAATAACACTTTCCATAATTCTGTATTTCAAATATTTATATTAATGAGATCAGTGTTGTAAGATGGTGATTTTCAGTACATGCAAAATAGGATTATACTAATAAAATGCCACTTTCACCTTACATTTTGAACTTTTCTATACTATTATATTTAAAGGCTACTACCATAGGCTAAAAAAAGGAAAAAAAAAATGAAAGAAGGAAAGGAAAGAGGAAAGAAAAGAAGTAAGAAAATCTTTCAGACTCTTTAGAGTTTCTAGACAGACTTGGCTAGTGTATGGCAGTAGAATTAAGAATAAGGATTTGATTTCCTGATTCTTTGTCCTCTGATCATTCCCTTGTGATATATTGCTTGCTTCACTTACCAAACTCCAGAAGTTAATAATCGATTATCTCTTTAAAATTTGCTCTTTCTCTAATTTAATATGGTTGATAGTTTTTCTTTAAAATTAATGTATTAAAAATTATGAACTAGTTATGAATTATGAACAGTTATTACTGTGCCATAGTTGCCAAATCAAAAAGAAAATCTAAAAGTTAAAAAAAGAAATTGTAGCAACAACATCAAGACAAAGCTAGATTTTTCAACAGGCAGGGAAAATCAAGTTCTATTTCTAAGGGGCAATTATAATTTTAATAATTTAAGAGCAAAATTGCAGATATAAGAAGAATAGCTTATTAAGACTATTCAGGCATAAAATAGTAGTGGAAGACTTTGAGAAGATGTAAAATCCTTAATATTAGAATTGTATTCTTGGAGTCTGGGAATCAAAGGAATTTATAGAAGGGTTTCAGGAAATTTGTCAACCAAGTAGTTGTATCAAATGGGTGTGTGCATTTACATGTGTATGTGTGTGTGTGTGAGGTATGTGTAGTGTGTGTAAATGTATGTGTAGTGCATGATATATGTATGTGTGGTATGTATGTGGTATGTGTATATATGTGTATGTTATGTATGTGATATGTGTGTATATGTGTATGTTATGCATCTATACACACATATTGAGATACGTGTGATTTTTTAGAACAAGGGGGTCCATAGTTTTCTTCAGACTCTCAAAACAATTCATGTTGACTGTTTTTTATGGGCTTCAGATGCAGAAGTACAAATGTGCTCTTAGGCTTGTTCCCATTGTAGATTCTGTGATTCTCAGGTAACTATTTTCTGCCAGAGAAAAACATGAACATTGATATTATTGAGGGTGAAGTGTACATTACTAAAGAACATAAGGGTTGGATATGCCTGCCAGGAACTTCAAAAGAGCATGAGAGAGGTGAATTAGATGGGGGAAAAAAAACCCCACCATATATCCTGAATATATTCTGAGTTAAACAAGTCTAAAATCCTTGAGAATGGGAGTCTGGCTTGACTTAATCTTGTATTTGCCTGAAAGCAGTGCATTTAGCTCATAATTATATATCATCTTCTACTCATCACTCATTCTTTCAAGTAGAAGTCTTATCCTCATTTCAGTGGATCTTATTTAATTCATGAATATATTCTTCAGACCCTAAAATTAACAGCATAATCCATCTTTGTTAATACCTTCTATAAATATGTAAGCGATAAGAAATTCTTCCTCTAAAATAGAAAGCACTTTCACTCTACAACTCTGACAGAGAGCTTATTCACCTATTCTACAAGATTATACTGAGAGCAGATTTTTCAATAGCCTTTCCTTCATAAGATTCTAGATTCTCAGGCTAAAATAAAACCCTGACACCCCATTCTTCCTCATTGTTGCTGTTAATACCTCCATTTCCCAAAGGATATGCAGAGAAAGATTTTATTTTAGGAAAAGAATATCATTTTATTCCAATTTTAGATTTTTTTCCCTTAGCAAATGCCCAAGCAAAGATCTTCTATTTCTAATTCAGGAAATACAGTTATAGATATGTTTTGAGCTTATTTTTTTTAATTTGTTCAGTGGGGTTAGGAATGCTTAGATATCTCAAATTTTCTTCCATTGCATCGATTAGATATATTTCTTCTACTAATAAGAGATGGTATATTATTGCTAGTAAAAGTTAAAAATAACAAGCCCATATTTATTTGAACTTGAACAAGGAGTATGCATTTTATAGTCATGGAATGTATCAATAGTGGTGATATTTCAGTCACTACGACAAAATGTCTGGAAAGCAGAAAGGGAGTTTTAGGCAAGGGTGCCATTTCAGAGGTGTCCTTCATATCAAATCACAAAGCTGGTTGTGTACCTTATCTATAAGTCAGCCATTCCTGAAAGAAAATATATGAAATTGTAAAGGCTCTCTAATGATTCCTGTCCCCAAATATTCCTAGGAATATAGTCTTTTTTTTTTATCCCTCGAAGGATAAGCCAGATAAAGATTTTCTGGTATTATTGAAAAAAGGAGCAGAACAGACATTAAAGTAGGCAAGTAGCAGTGTCTAGTGTCAAATAGGGACCAAAGCTGGGTATCAGATACTGAAGAATGAATGAAAAGTGGGGGAGTGAAGATAGTTGGTACTGCATTACCAACAGCCTGAAATTCCCACAAAGTCAGAGATTACTTCTCCTACTGGTTCTGACCATTTGTATTCTCCTCCTTTCTGTAGATTCATCTCATTGCTTTGCTCAAAGATATTTAATGTGTATCATCTGTGCATTATTTTCTTAGAGTAACAATTTACTTAATGATGGATAAATATATCCCCATCAGTGATTTCAAAGTATAGATATTTTTCTGATGACTTTTCTGTTGACTCCCCATAAACTCTAGAGGGAAATTATGCTTCAAATGTATTGTCAGTCTTTGTCTTTTTTTTTTCATGAGGATATTCAATACTTGAGTTCATGCTGTGCATGGCTATATTAAGATCCATGGTAGGCTCTTCTGTGCAAAACCTCCTAGGGCAGGTGCTATTAATTATGTTATATAAACATGCCAAATCATATGTGGTTATTTTATAATGAAGAATAAATAGTAGGAACTAAAGCGATAAATTATTCAATACATTTTATTTCTGAATCTTATCAGAGACATGACTTTCTCGGTAATCATTTCCTTCCAACTAGAAGGATCAGGGCAAAGGCACAATTTTGGCAAAGAGCAAAACTGTCATAAGCGTCATAGCAAGTTATATTGGACACAGATATTGATAAACAAATCCAAGTTGGCCCTTGAATATATTTTCATATATCATGAAGTGTATACTCTAGTCATAAAATTAAACAGTTACTTTTCGAACATCTAGAAAAAATGAATGTTCCAGGTGAAAAATACAATTGAAAACATTTAAACTGTAAATTGAAAACATTTAAATTCTTCTTTCTAATATTTGCTTGAATATTTTTTTCCACAGGCTATGTGTGTGTGTGTGTGTGTGTGTGTGTGTGTGTGTATATTTGTATATATGTATGTATATATATATATATTCTCTAAATATTTTATTTATTTGTTTGTTTGTTTGTTTAAGAGAAAGAGTGAGCAAGAGAGAGAGTATGAGCTGGGGCAGGGGCAGAGAGAGAGGGAGAAGCAGACTCCCTGCTGAAGAGGGAGCCCAACATGGAGCTCAATCCCAGGACCCTGGGATAATGACCTGAGCTGAAGTCAAACACTTAACTGACTGAACCACCCAGGTGCCCTGCAGAGGCTGTATATGTTTTTTTTGAAGATTTATTTATTTGAGAGAGAGAGAGAGTATATGGGGGAGGGACAGATGGAGAGAGAGAATTTCAACCAGACTCCCCACTGAGCACAGAGCCTGATGCCATGGAGCTTAGTCCCACCATCCGGAGATCATGACCTGGGCCAAAATCAAGAGTTGGACACAATTGACTGAGCCACCCAGGTACCCCTTCAAGCTGTCTGTTTGAGTCCTAAAATTCCTGTATAAGAAACAGCCATGTAGCCCAAATACTAAATGGGTTAGGAAGTGATCCTAGGTTAATATTTGGAATTATAAAAAAATATAATCCTGCCTAGTGGACTCTACAGTAAAGAAAGTCATGTAAATAAAGACATGGTAAATCTGTAATATTATGAGCTCTATAAAGCATAAATTCAGTGAGATCTTAGATGAAGAGGGAAAAAAGGCAAATCATGACCACCTTGAGATTAGATATTATGGAAGGGAAATGGGGATAGAGAGGAAGTGGAAGATTATGGCATAATTGAGTAGAGGTTATGATAACACATTAAGAAATGATGGCGCTACTCTACAACTAATGATTCTTTCATTTGGACTGTAGAGTGGAATGGAGGTAGGGGGTGAGCACAGAGTTCACAGATGCACCAAGCATCATCCATGAACTATGTTATATACACGTACCTATTTCACTGTTTTTCAAATGTATGTAAGTACTTCCAGGATTAATGCAGATTCATAACATAATTTATTTTTATTTTCTCATTACTCATTTTCTCAATGAATAGAAATGACCATAATCAGTGTAATACAGAACAGGTCTAGAATAATTTGGTATAAAAAAGAGTTGATACTTGTTGAGCACTTGCTGCATGCTAGTTACTACACTAAGCAAGAAGCACCTGTCATTTATCAACCCAACACTAACAAGTTTGCAAAAAACGGTAAGCTATCAAATGGTAAGCTATCAAATGATATAAAGAAACAGAATGAAGTAATTAGATGTGCCCTTTAGAAAGACGGTTTGTGAAAAACTTAGCAGTAGGGAATATATATCAGGATAACATCTAAAGCCAAGCCCAAGAATCTTAACCCATAAGACTTACAGCAGAATTAGATAAGGAAGGGCTGGAATGAGAATGTTTTAGAGACTTGGTGATCCATTAGTTATGGTAAATATTCAATAGGAAGACAGGAATCCACGTAAACAATGTTTCATTTTACATACTACAAGATACCAGGGACATGAAAAGAGAGGTAGAAATGGCTGAGAATTAGTAGGTGTAAGACTAACCCTTGTGTCATTGGGAATACAAAATTGGCTTCTGTGCATACAGGCTAAAGTCTCTTCCTCCAGATTTTATAATCTTTCCCCTTCTTCAGCTAATTAGCACCATTGCATCTCAGAAAGAGATTAGAATTTAAAGGGCTTCAACACTGTTTTCCGCTCCCCCCCCCTTTTCTTTTCTTTCTTTCTTTTTTTTTTTTTTTTTTTTTTATAAACACTGTTTTTAATGTTAAGTTCTTGGCACCATAAAGCAAATTGCATAAGGTCAAACCTTCTTTCAATGAGAGGCTTCAGGACCCATTCTGTTCCATCTCCTCTTTTTTAGCTTAAGACTTAACCCATCTCTCCTTTGAACACATTTGACACCTGAAACACTACCTTAAAAGAAGTAGTTGATTTACATCTGGGTATTGACTTGTGCATTAACAAAGTTGATTATGGGAGTGTGTTTGGTCTGAGCATAGGAATACAAAAGGCATTTTTCCCCACTGGACTATAAAGTCAGTTTGCTTTTTCACTTTTAATTATTTTGGGGCCTAAAATAAAATGGTTAGACATCAAGTACATATGCATTTTGTACATAAAAAATATAAATTATCTGTTTATATATAAATTATCTTAATTATCACAATTAAGAGATACTTTGTTGTGTTTCCCTTACAATCTTTTAACTGTATGTATGTCTATATGTATGTATAATTTCTTTTACAGTGGCTTTTACATGTCTGTAACTCAGACACAGTGGATTTTCTTTTTTATTTCCCAATTTTATTGAATTATTGTTGACAAATAACATATGTGAACTTGAGACTTACCGTGTGATGATGTGATACATGTATATAGTGTAAAATGATTACCACAATAAGATTAGTCAACACCTGTATCCTCTCACATAACTACCACTTGCTTGTGTGTGTGTCTGATAACATTTAAGATCTATTCTCTTAATAACTTTCTTACATTATTTGTAGTTTTATTTGGTGATTGTGTGTTTCCCAAACATCTCTCACCTTTCCTTTTTAGTAGAATATAAATGACCTAAAAGTAGAGTAGTTCATTTGGGTTTTTGCTGTATTCCCAGAGTCCAGAACAGTATCAGGGATATACATACTTTTCAAAGATTAGAATAAATTATACTTATAATTTTCTATCTCATATTTATTTATATTAAGTGGAGAGTAGTTATCAATTGGTTAAATGTTACTAAAAAACATAATTTTATAAGTTAAATATCTTTAAAATAAATGAACCATAATTTATATAGATATTTTTGATGCTGAATATTTAGAAGTTTTCAATAGCTTTCTATTAAAATACAATTTTGAATGAACATCCTTACAATTATAATGTTGATAGCCTCTGACTATTTCTTTAATGTCAACTTTTAAAAGTGAACTCACTAATATATAGGTAGTTATAAATCTTAGAACATATATTACTAAGTTCATTTCCAGAAATAAAATACCAGTTTACATTCAATTCTGTTTGCCTGTGGTAGAATCTCCTACATGCACTACATCATTATTTCTGATTCTCTTAACAGAAGTGTGTGAGATGTCCTTCTATCAGAGTTCTTCCTGTAGATTTCTCCTTCCAGGAGACACAAATGTCAGTCTGTCTCAGTTTTAGTGAAAAAACACAGTGGAGGCTGCAGTATGTAAGAATAAGTTCTAAGCAAGTCAAATTTAAGAAGACAGAGAAAATATTAAAAATATGGATAAAAATTAGATATTTTGAAACCTAGTGGATATTTACTTGGTTAGAGTAAAAAATTGGTTTGGGAATTAATATGAGACACAGTTGCTTTGACTGTGGGAAAAAAAAAAGCAACTAATTTGTTCTAAACATTTATATGTTCTTCTGAACACTTATTTTTTATCTGTCAAAAATGATTATAGATAAAAAGGTATTCCACCAATTCTAAACAAATCACAATCAAATGGGGCTTGATCTTTCCATTTTAACAATTGTATGTCTTCCTGGAGTAATATTTTCCCACTTCCAATATAGCTATTCCTACAACAGTCTTGCAACGTTAGAAATTCCTTACTATCTACCCGCATAGAGGTTCAGCAGCTACAGATTAGAGAACAGGTGCTCAAGCACCAAGCCCAAATATGAATTTAAAAGCCATAGGAAAATGAGAATTGTGTATCAGTAAAGCTTGTTAATCTCTGCATTGGCAGGAAAGGCGGAGTTCTGGGTGGCAGGAGTCTGAGAGTCTAGAAAAGATTAGAGGATGGCGTTTTCTTCTCTTAATCTACCCACTCAGCACTAGCAACTTTATGGAAGCGAACCGGGAGGCCTCACTTCTCACTATGAATCACATGGCAGGGGCTTATTAAAACCCTGCTCAGAAATGTCCTACACTCCATATTTCATCCAACCCCCAGGTGAACACAATAGGTAAGTCAAAGAAGGCTGTATCATAAACAGAACTGTGGTTTTCAAAGTCGGCTCTGGGACCACCTGATTCAGACCTTTCACAATGGTTCTTAAATTTTGGTGGGAATAAGAAACATCAAGGCAGTGGTAACAAAGACACTTTTCTAGATCTCTTCCAGACAATGAACTTGTATTTTTGACTGTTGTACCATACTAATAGAGGTAGAACTTACAGTACCACATTTAAAAAAAATACCACCTTAAAAATTAATTCAAGTGTTTTGTGCAAAGAGAGAATCAGTTCTCAATTGCACTTTGGTTTTACCAGGTTTTGTATTTGTCTCAAAATTCTAACCATTCACGAAACATATCCCCGACCTATATTACCTCATTTCTTCCATGAGAAATAAGTACTACTTTTTGAAAGGAACCCTTATATTTTCACCTTAAAATTGGTATGTGACATACTGCATCTATTACAAGAAATCATGATATTTATAATTACCTTTATATTTAATTATATGATTAAAATTACCTGTATAATCATAATATTTAGAAGAAATACCATCTTCAAAGTAAGGTAAAGTTTATGTATAGATCTGACATCGATATGAATGATTTCATGTAGCTCTGTGACTCAGTCATTTAAATGATCTGATCCCTAGTTTACTGGGACAAAATGAGATGTTTGGATACGATTTCTGAAAAACTCATGTTTTTATTGTTTTCTGTTTATTTTGTTTGTTTTTCAAGCATATATGTCAAAGTGAATGCTTACAATTCACTCTATTGATTGATTGTTTTTCATTACATGTATTTTTAAAAGTTTGATCTGTGACTCAATGCTAGCTGCTCATTAGAATCATAGGAGGAATTCTTAAATACCTAAGCTTGGCCCCACACCAGACCAATAGAATCAGAATCTCTAGAGATGGGATTAATGTATCACATTTCTCTTAAAGCTGTGTAGGTAACCAGTTGACAGCAAGAGCTGGGAATTACTGACATGGATTATTGGCAAGGCAAGTTTTGATTCTGAGATTAAAAGTCATCTTCTCATTCACATGTTGCTTATGTTTCTATCTCAGTGGATGTGTGAATTTCAGCTTACTTTTCTTCAGCTGCACAAATGCTTCTCTCTCTTTCTATTTGTTGGAAATAGACACAAATAAAAGGGAAATATCTAAGTCATTATTTCACAAATGATAGGATCTATAACTAAATTTTGTATGAGAACAGAAAGAACTAGAATAAAATTGTCAATTTTTTCTGAAAGTCAATTTTTTTCAGCTGTAAGATTTTTTTCTGTGTTCCAAGATAAGTATTGTTTTACTCTTTTGGTGTTGAAATAGTTTCTTGAAGAAAATGGCGAAATTACATGATTGATGTCTTAAGGGCTTAATTCAGCAAAATAAAATCTGGCAAGTCTATGTCAGTATTTAGTTTGTGAAATTTTCTGATCAGTGGAAGTTTGGGAAGCATTGACTTAAATAACTGAGTCAATACCCAACTGTTCTGTGACCTGCAGAGTTTACCAACCATTATTGTTGTATTTTAATTCTAAAAAAATTAACCAAACCACTGAGAATGACTAAATATAAACTGTGCTTATTACATATTGTTCTTATATGTTGTACTATACCTACATATTATTCTATGACCTGATTTTCCATTTCACAGTATAGTAGGAAAATATTGTTCATAATATAGCAAGATTATGTTAATTATTATTATATTGATGGATCTAGGATATTCTCAAATTTTTATGAATATAATGAGATAATGAATATCCTGTTATGTCTGTATTATACATATGTAAAAATTTCTATAAAGTACATTTTTAAAATAACTCTTTGGAGAGATTCTATTATTTTCAAAAAGCTAGAATTATTTTTCATTCTACATGAAAATTTATTGGAGTTCTTGTTCCCTCACGTCCCTACACAAGATATTACCAATATAATTTCTAGTAAAAAGTTTCATCTCTAAAAGAATTAATCTCTTTCTAATTTATATGTTGGAGTATTTGCAGTTTTTCTTCTGTGAACTGCATGTTTATAACTGTTTTCCTCTTTCTGCTTGTTTTTCTGGTTCAGATTATTTCTCTCTATTGTTCTTATGAGAAAATGGATATTTCAGAGATTCAGTGTTTGCCCAAATGTTAAACACACAGCTAGTATATTGCAAAGGTCAGATCTCAAACGCAGGCATTTTGGCTCTATCTCCAGAACTCTCCACCACTTTACTGATACCACAAACACTAGGGCTGGACAGACCAGAGCTGAACAGTAGGGCTAAAACAACAAGGTAAACAGTCAAGGAAATAAAGATTAGATTTCAGAACCTGTTCTTGGAGAAGCCAGCTGGTATGAAATCAGCATAGGAAATAGCAAAAACAAAGATAACTTGGTGCAAAAATTCTTGGATGATTATATTATATTAAAAGCCAGCAGGAACAAGAAAATAAACAAACTTGAGAAACTAGGCTTGAGTTTTAATGGGTTTCTATGGAGTTTGTTTCTTTTTCTTCTTGCTTATGGAAGACACAAAAGTCCATGCAGCCCAGCAGGGGACCTTATTCTGCCGTAAAGACGTGGCTCCTCCTCACATTCAGGCACAGATGGTCCTTGCCAAATGGCCCTACCTGAAGAGTTGCTCTTCACATGGTGGTGCTCTGAACCTTTTTGATATATTACCCACCTAATAAATCCAGGTGTTATTTCTCCATGGGCGATTTTATCAAAGTTTTTACAGTAAGACTCATTCTGTGGTTGGATCTTTATATTAAAAAAAAAAAAAAAGGAAAAAAGGTTTCACATTTCTAGGCTTCTCTGTATCTTATACTTGGTGACACCCACCCCAAGTGATTTAGGTATTAGTGATTTAAGCTTCATCCAAGAGCTGAACAGGAGAGTTGGAAGGAAACTCAAACTCACGAGTGAACTAGCTCCGCGGGTGGGGTCTGGCTGGCTCACCTTACAGGCCCCAATTTAGACAGAAAAGGCAAAGGAAATAGAGCAAAGCAAGAGACAGTTTGTCTGCCAGGGACGGAGCTCCACGGAAACACTGAAGAAAGATATGTCTCCTTGTCATATAATTAATGCTCATTTTCCTTAGATGTAGTATTTTTCTTTTCCATTTCATTATTTTTTCTCTTCATTAACTTGAAGTTTACATGCTCTTTCCACACCGTACTACTGATCCTTAATATTTGGCTTTACAAAATTTATATATAGTTGAACAGAACAGCTTTTTGTTCTTCCAAATAATACAGGGATATTAAAATACTTTCATGTGGGCTTTATTTTCTCCTGAATAAAATGCTGTTGCAACTCAGTGACTGAGTTCCATCTTATAAACTCTAAGTCCAAAAATTAGGCATTTATTTTATTTATGCCTGTTTTGTTTAATAATTTTCTTGATTTAGCCATATGTTTTTCTATTATTCTTCCTTTTTAAAAATCCCCTCTTTATTCTGGCATTTTTCTTCTTCCTTGAGTATATTTTAATAATTTTTTTTAGTAAATCTTTCCAACTTTTGTATGTCTGAATCTTTAATTTGCTTTTGGAAGGTGTCCTGAGAATTGTTTTCTTCTCTCACATTATAGATATTTTTCCACTTTTAAAGGTTTCTCTTTTTATTGTAGCAAAATCATCTGTCTCATTCTTGGTAAGTAAACTATTTGTTTTTAAGTGTTGGCTGCTTTTTGGGTTCCTCTCTAACGTCACATTCTTTGATTTTACTGTAATATTTTGAATTGCCAATGTTAAGAGTATTGGAGCTTCCTGAATATGACAATTCCTGTCTTTCTGCAGGAGTGGAAAATTTTCAATTTTATTTCAGGTTTGTCCTCGATCTCATTATTCTGGCTTCTCTGGAATCCTAAGGAGACAGATGTTTTAAAAATACTTATTATTTTATTATGTGGCTCAGTATTTCTTCCATAGTTTGTGTCACTTAGTCCTTCTCTGCTGCATTATTTCCTGACTCTGTCTTCAAATTGCTTCACTCTCTTTTTGACTTTGTCTAACTCGATGTTTAAACTGGCTATTAAATGTTCAAATTTAATTCTTTTGTGCTTTTAAACTGTCTTGCAATTTTTAGTTGTTTTCAAAAGACTATTATTAATAATATCTGTATTAATTAAGTACCCTGTATAAATTTTTAAATATGTTAAAATCAATTACTTCATGTGCTGTTTCTCATACTTCCAACATCAGCAGTGCTTCTGTCTCTGATTCTGTTATTAAATATTAATGCTTAATCTTGGTCCTGTCTGCTTATTTCATATGTATTCATTGTGAGTTAATAATCCTTGAAACTTGACCTTTAAATTCTGGCTTTAGTTTTATTTAGTTAGTTAGTTCATTTCCCCAGGGACAATTTGTGTTTGTGTCTCTAGAATCATAGAGGCATTCCTATCTGGGGTCTTTTTAATCTAAATGATCTGCTGGCCATATTTTTAGGTTGTGAAAGAAGAGTGAATTCTCTCTCCACACAGGCATGAGATCAGACTTGTGGTTGGGAAACCCCAAGGGGAAATTTTGCCTTTCTATTCCTTCCACTCTCCGCATGCCTAGATACATTCACATCTTCTGAGAATAAGCATTTGCTTTGTTTTTGTTTTTCCTGGTTCATTCACTGTGGGTTGTCTTTCTCAAGGTTCAGGTTTTATGCAGGGGTCTCTGATCAGATAGGCATCTCATTTGCACAGGCTTTAAAAGGCTTTATCTCTTAGCTCTGGAGTGGTAATCCACATAAACCAACTGTGCTAAACTACCAGGGACAATCCAAAATACCCAGGTCAAATACAAGCTTTAACAATTGTCTATCTAAATCTGTGCATTCTTGCATTTTTTTTTCTGAAAATATTCGTTTTCTTTACCAAACCAACCGTATATCTTTAAATTATCCATTGAACAGTTGTAGGTATTTTATACCTAGAAAATTTTTTGAACATCTAATCATCGGTATTGCTAGAAAATAAAACCCCTGGTGCATTTGTTATTGTTTAGAAAAATGCAAGTTTGTAAAGATGTCAGTTTACTCCATGTTTACCCATAAATAAAAAGTAAAGTCACTGCAGCATGGCATTTTGAGAGTTATTTGGTAATCTTATTATCCTAAGGGGTGTACATAAAAACAAATATGAAATTTAAAAAATGAAGAGTTGAAAACTGAGTAATGAAAGCAAAGGAGCCCTGCCAGATATTAAGACATATTTCAGAACTTGGGTAATAGTTAAATGTAAGGTATTGGCACAAAGAGAACCATGTAAAATCAATAAAACAATGTGGAGTTAAGCAGTAGAACCAAAGAGATATGAAAATTAAAGGCAGAAAGTAATAATAATAATAATAATAATATTTTTTCCAATATAAAGCAGAAAAAATGAGTTACATAATAGTAATGTTATAAAGGATTGGATAGTCATTTGGAAATAATACAACTAAATTCCAGATATATATTCCAGTATAACCATTGTTAATTACAGCAATTACCATAAAATATTAATGCTCGATAATCAAATTTTATCATAGATTTTTCTAAGAATAATTTAAAACTCAGAATTATTATAGAAAAATATTGATAAGTTTCATTTATATATAAACACAAATGGCTGAAGGGCCAAAAGGGAAAAATAATGGTAGGTATTGGAAGTGATAGAAGCTAGAAAGAGTTGGATAAGGTTAGAGAGAGAATAAGGGAAATAACGTGGCAAAAGTGGGTATAAGTGAAATAAGAGGGAAGAAGGGTTGAGGAAGAGAAGGAAAGAAATAATGACAGGAAAGAAGGAAGGAGGGAATGGGGATAGGAGTAAAAGGATGCAAGGGAAAGACATAAAATACACAAAAGACATGTTGAGAAAATTATTGATAACAAATATATGATTGATACTGCTAATTCCCCAAATGTAGGGTGTTAGCATTCGACTATAATTTTCATAAAATTCTGAATCACATTTGTATGACACATCACTGTATCATCAATATCTATCATGTATGATGCCACAGAGTTTGTAGATAAAACAAACAGACAAACAAAATTAAGTAAGTTTAAAATAGATAATTCTGAAGAAAAAGAATTGACCAGGGAGAAAAACGGGCATCTCATAAAAGATAACACAAGGAACTGATAAACACCTGAAATTTTACTCAAAGTTGTTAGTAACAAATAAAAATAACACATGAGAAATATAGTTTATTTTTCACATATAACATTGCTGAAGGTTAACACTTCTAAATATAGAGATTTGAAAAATAGATACATTTTAGTTAGGAAAAAGATCAAAATACTTATTATCACCACATTAATTTTCCATCATTTTAAAAGTTCTGATATGTTAAACAGACAAGGGCTCTAGATATATAAAATAAAGCAAAATAAAAGAAAGGGATTAGAAATGAAGAAATCAGACAACTATTATTTATAAAGAGATGACTTTCTACTTATAAAAATTAAATACATAAAAATAATTAGAACCAGTGAAAAATGATTGCTGGCTATAAATGCAATATTAAAAAAAATCAAATTAGTTCCTATGAAACAAGAAAATAATAAATGTAATTTTTTAAATAATGGCATTTCAAAGGATAATATATGGTTCAAAAAAAACCTCTAATAACTGTAAAATCTTTACATAGAAAATAATATATAAAAGACTAAAGAAAACCTAAATGAAATGGAATTACCCTACTTATTCAAGAAAAAGATAACATTTGGACTTCATATAAATTGCATTATGTTTTATATATCTTTTGGGTCTTAAATTTTGCTCACCACTTAAAATATATACTTTTATTCAAATTTTAAGAGTAATCAATGTTGTTACCTATAGTTCACTTATTTTCATTGCTAAGTATACACAATGACTTACTGATCCATTCTTTTTTTGGTGGATATTTGGGCTTACTCCAGTTTTATGTATAGTAAACAGTGCTGCTATGAACACTCCTATGCATGTAATATGCTGCAAATGAGGAGATGTTTTTGTTTTTGTTTCCAGTATTGGAAATATGGATCATATAATATGTATATTAAATTTATTAGATAAAGCTGAACTTCAAAATGGTCTTATCACATTATATACCATACATCAGGACTCCAAGAGTCTTTTTCTTGCTCTGAATCTTTATCAACATTTGGTATTGTTTTCAAACTGGCCACCCATATACTGAATAGATAGTGCTATCTCATTGTGGTCTAAATTTACTTCCTCTTCTTAATAATAGCGAGATTGAACACTTTTTCATTTACTTAATAACCATTCAAATTTAATCTTTGTAAATGCTATTTTTCTGTTGCATTGTCAGTCTTTTTCTAGTTTATTTTGCAGAAATTTTTTTTTTATATTTTGGATACTAGTATTTATTGGTTACTAATATTGTGTTGGGGAGGAATAAATTTACTTTACCCTTCAAGATTCTTCTGGCTGGTCTAAGAATTAAATTGCTCATGAGACAGATTAACAGGAGAAAATTGGATTTACTTACATACATATGGGGAATCACATAAGCATGAAAGATTCCAAAAACAGGTAAAATGACATATATATGTTATTCTAGAGTGAAAAGAAGGGGCTAGAGTTCTGGAGCTACAAAAGGAAGGCAGGCAATTCATAGAAAGAATAGAAAGAGTGAATGTTTTATAAACAAATATTTGCTGGGCCATCCAGAAACAATGGAACATAGAGGACTTTGATTAAACAGGCCTTGCTAGGTTCCTGTCTACCATACTTAGTTCATACTATACTATGCTTAATTATGGTGATAACTTCCTTCCTGGAACAGGTTCTCCAACTAAATCCTTCTAGGCAGTTAGCACAAAGGCAAAAAAGAAAAACTTTTTGACTCTTCTGTTTCTATGGAAGTCTACAGTTGCAACTATTTTCTCCCACTTTGTGATGTATCTTTTTAAAACATTGCTATTTTAAAGATGTCTTTAAACATTCTTAAGTTTAATATGATTTAGCAATAGACTAAATGGCTAGTACTTTTAGTGTCATTCCAAATGATATTGCTCTTCTTCAAGTCATAAAAATATCCTTCTATATTGTTATAAAGGTCTGGTGTGGTTGCCTTTCATATATTGCTCTCTTCCTCTGTGTAAGATGTGAGTCAGTCTAATGTTATTTTTTGCTGTATGTGTTATCAATGATTTCAGCTTCACTAATTGCAAACACCATCCTTGAACTCTCCATTGAAGTGGCATATTCAAAGTCCTTGTATGTGTGGGAGTGTCCCTGGGCTGGGCATTTTAAGTCTTAGATGAGCCTTTTCTACCTTCATTTTTCCATATGTAATTTGAATGAAGGAGTCAAGGATGGAAAGAAGTTTGTTTTCCTCAAATCAACACATGAAAAATAGCATTGGCTGAAAGGGAACACCTACATTAATATTTTCCATTAATTACTAATTATTAATTAATACTAATTATAGGATATGATTAACATAATATATTTTGCTGAAGTTAATAATGTTATAAACTTCCCTTTATCCAAAGAAATCTCAAAAATGTAAAAGGTAAGCCACAAATTAGGTAAAAATATTTTGTCACTCAAAAGATAATTCCTGAACATTTACTATGTATCAACTACTTTTCTAGATATTTTAGATGTATCAGTGAATACATAGAAAAAAATGTCCATTTCTGTGGATCTTAAATTCCTTCTGTTTTCTCTCTTTCTTTTTCAAAAACGGATGATAATCTCCCCTGTGTACACAGCAAATTCCTACAAATCAGTAATTAAAAGACAAAAAAATAGAAAAGTGGGGAATTTAGATGTGTGGACAATTCCAAAAGAGGAAATCCAGGTCATTTATAGACATACAAAAAGCATCTTAACTGTACTTGTGCTTAGAGAAATGCATGTTACAATCAATATAAGATTTTTTTTAATGATAATCATATGAGAAAAATTTAATAAACCTGACAATACAAATCTTGGCAAGGTTGTGGCATATCCAGAACATTTACACATTGTTGATTTGGTTTTGAATTATATAATGGCATTAGAGAGCAATTTAACACTATTTAGTAAATGTGGTTATTCACACCCACCTTGACCCAGCAATAGACTGTAATATTCTCCTAAAAGTCCACAAGAAAATTCATAACAATATTGTTTATAGTGGGAAAAATGGAATAGCTTTCTGACAAAAAAAAATATAAAAATGCAGGATATGCATCTTTACTCAGTTTTACTGAGTAAAACTTTAAAAGAACAAGGAATAAAATAGATCCATGTAGCTAAGCCCTGCTAAATCTCAAACACATATATGGAAGGAATAAAGCAACTTATGGAAATATGTGTATAATGTTTCCAATTATGTGAAGTTTAAGAGCACGTATAACCATATTAGCTATTATTTAGGAATATATACATTTACAGTAAATGTAAGAAGACTCACATGTGAACAATAAGTTTAAAATTTAAGATACAATTTTATTAGAGGTTAAGGTGGAGTATGAGTTCAGGGAGG
This sequence comes from Mustela putorius furo, assembly GCF_011764305.1. Classification (NCBI taxonomy): domain Eukaryota; kingdom Metazoa; phylum Chordata; class Mammalia; order Carnivora; family Mustelidae; genus Mustela; species Mustela putorius. The sequence goes on along the minus strand of NW_025421322.1, from coordinate 23,927,950 downwards.
GCAGATAAATGATTTAAGAAAGGTGTTTATTGTTTGGTTCTCTACAGCTTTTATGTAATTATAAAATATTTAATCAGGAAATAATTGAAATGAAAAGCAATTAAATATTCAGTGTTGGAAAAGTTTAAGGTAGCATTTTTTTTAAAGATTTTATTTATTTATTTGAGAGAGACAGTGAGAGAGAACATGAGCGAGGAAAAGGTCAGAGAGAGAAGCAGACTCCCTGTGGAGCTGGGAACCCGATGCGGGACTCCATCCCGGGACTCCGGGATCATGACCTGAGCTGAAGTCAGTCGTCCAACCAACTGAGCCACCCAGGCATCCCTAAGGTAGTATTTTTTTAAAAAAAGATTTTATTATTTATTTGAAAGAGAGAGAGACACAGCAAGAGAGGAAACACAAGCAGCGGGAGTGGGAGAGGGAGAAGCAGGCTCCCTGCTGAGTAGGGAGTCTGCCTGATGTGGGGCTTGATCTCAGAACCCTGGGATCATGACCTGAGTCAAATGCAGATACTTAAGGACTGAGCCACCCAGGCACCCCTAAGGTAGTATTTTGAATGTGGCCACCTTTTGGGTCACTCAAACACAAAAATCCCGGGTATATTCTTAGACGTGCTTTTTCCTTCTTCCTCCCCCTAAAAACCACTAAATATCAATACCTGCTGATTTTACCTAAATGTTTTTTTATAGTCTCTTACCCCTTGTCTTTCCTAATTATCTCTGGCTAAGCTTGACTTCTCTTTCACCTGGATAGTAGTATTGACCTTTCTATTTTCCTTGAATCTATTTTTTTTTTTCTAAACCAACTCTAGAGAAAAATATAAATCCAATCATGCCACAAGACGCTGATCCTTTTGGTGGCCTCACATCTTACGGGATATAGTCCAAACTCCTTAGTGTAGATGGTCCCTGATCTGTGCATACCTTGTCCCCAGTCTGTTTCTGACCTTTACATATTTACACTACTTTATTATTAAGATATTATTATTATTATTATTATTATTATTATAGTATTTCTAGGCCACAATGATCATATCCACTTATTTTCCTCTTTGTTTAACATACTGTATATCTTTAACCATAATGCTCAATACACAAATACTCCTTTCTCCTTTAAACTAAGATTGGGAATTATTTCTGCTAGGAAGGGTTTTTTGAATACTCTGGATGACTTAAATATTTATCTTCTTTGTTCCCATAGCACGGTGTGGATATCTTTTTCTTCACACGTAACAGCTTATTTTATAATAACCTTTTTCCATTTATGTATTTTTGTGGACGAAGAAAGGGCCATGTTTTATTTTTCTGCATAGCCTTAACATTTAGGCCTGGGGTCAGAAAATATTTTCCATGTTTATGTTTTGCAAAACATTCTCAACTCTGCTGCCGTAACAAGAAAACAACCATAATATATAAACAAACGAGTGTGGTTGTATTCCAGTAAAACACTATTTAGAAAAATGCGCTATGGACCAAATTTGATCTATGGGTCATAGTTTGCAGACCCCTTATTTTGGCAAATGTCTAGCAAAAAGTAGGTGGTAAATTAAGGCAGGTAAGCTTTTGTAATCTTCTACCAAAGAGTCTATCCGTACTTTTTGCAGAAGTCAGATTCAAACTGGTCTAAGTTGGTGAGGAAATTATCTGCCCTCAGGTTCAGGTTCCTCTTGTAGCTTTTCTCTCTATGACCCTGATTTATCCAGGCTCTCATTCTAGCAAGGGTTGGTGACAAAGCAACATTACCATGGCTTGTGAGAAGCTGGCTTACTCTTGAAGCAAGACCTGTTTCCTTTCTCCATTTGCCTTGTATAACCAGCTTGCTTCTACATAGAGCTCAGGGCCCATAGAGATGTGATTTTTGGACCTGTTCTAAATGAACAGGGGTGCCAAGATCTCAGAATGTACATTCAGCTGCTGTCCCTGAGCAAAGCACATTGTAGAACGCTGCTCAGAAGCAGGAAGCATGTGGGCTCTGGGGTTAATTTGGTCATGTTTCTCCAATGTGATGCTCACAGAAAGGAGTATTTCCCACATTCTGATGTCCTTTTATTTCAAGTTCTTCCTGACTTGGCCCTTCATCTTTTCTCTCTCCGCAAGCACGTATTCGTTTTGTCCTTCTCATGGCATTATGAAATGCAGTGGCATTATGGCACTGAAATGCAGTAGAGTTTCAGAAGTCTGGGAACATTTCGGACCCCATCATAATAACATCCCTGGGAAAGGGGCACCGATGGACTCAGGTGTCTCTTTTATACACAACAGTCTATTTCAGTTAAAACAGTAGGGTTTGCCATCTTAGAAGCCTGTCTCCATGGCAGTTGCCAAGATGAATGAATCAAAATTTGGCAGCTCCTAGGTTTAAAGTCTCTCAAAGCCAAATTTCTACAAGGGAGATGGTGGGAAGTGGGAACTTGGGTAATTTATCTCTACTACTTTATTGAACAACCCTGAGAAAAAGTTGCTTTTTGTTTGTTTTTGGTTTTGCTTTCCTTTTGCTTTTTAAGAAAATGGGAGAAGAAACACTTTCTCAGTTTCCCTGAGTGGTTCTCACACCTTCCTATCTAATTTGGAGTCTTTGCTTTTCACTCTTTTTTTAATGGTACTGTACTTGACCAATTTCTTAAAATACTGTGATCAAATGTTCAATTAATATCTACTTTTTGTAGCTAAGAATCATTCAGTGATTTTAACTGAATGTGGGAATTTTTGCCAATTTTAGATCTTGTTCAAAGCACCTTCCTAGTTAAAAGCAGGAATTTTATTTTATTCAACAGGTTATAAACGAATCAATTTTCTTAAGTCATCATTAGGAGAAACCTCAGCCCTGCATTTAAGACTTCCAATTGATTAAGTCGGACCCATCTAGAATTTCCAGGAAAATCTCCTCTGAAAATTAATAAAGGGAAACCTCATTGAAAATGGAGTCAAGAATCCCTGAGGGGAGCTCTCTTGCATGTACTACTTATTCTGCTTATTTTATATTCCACAGCAGGAAGAGGCTTACTTTCTCATAGCAGGAGGAAGAAAGCTTTTCCTGCCTTAGTAATAGCCCAGCCAATGAGATGCTGCCATCTACCAGCCAATGAGAAACTACTACACCTCAAACTCCCAGTTTCCTCCAGTGGACTGGACTTCTGTTCAAAACAACTCCTCCCATGCTCCCCCACTCCAAACTTTTCTCTATAAAAGAACCCTCCTCTCTTTTGTTCTTGGAACTTGACTATGGTTTGCCATAGTTTGCATGTCCCAAATTGCAATTCCTCTGCTATTTCTAAATAGAATCTTTGTGCTGGTAAAATAACTGGCTATTTTTATTTTTTAAGGTCCATCCCTTACTTAAAAGCAGATGATTAGGGGCTTTAATTACATATATTAAAAAATCTCAGCATCACGTATATTAGTGTTTGACTGAATAACTGGGGACTTAGCCAAGTTGACACGTCCAAAGAGCTATCACAACTGTAATCCTTAGTTACAATGTTACTGTTTTCACTCTTGTAGCTCTTTTCTTTGTTTTGCTTTTCTTCCTTCCCTCTCTTCTTTTATTTTTTCTTTCATTCATCCTATAGAGCCCTGACTTGTGTTCACAAATGTGTCTGCTTCTCCTCCTTTCTGGACAGATGGTGGGTTTCCATTTCCTGGCCATCTCATAGTTTCATTGGATCCTGTGTCTAATACTATCAGTGATACATGAAGGTGTCACAGGTGAAATATCACCTAGCACAATAGTAGATGCAAACCATGGCTCGTGTAGGTACAATTAGGATGGGAAATACATTACCAACCCATGAACTATTGACCAGTAAGTCTCATCAATTTATTTTAAGTTGAAGGACACAGAGTTCAGAGAAAGGAGATATTTCAGTGAGCCTACATATAGGTGCAGGTTAGCTGGACAATGGCATATAACAAATAAAACAGGGTGAAGGCACGGCGAGCAAGGGCATTGTGAAACACACCTGGTTTCAATTCCTTTTATTAAATTTTCCATTTTTAAGTGTGTTCATTTCTTCACATATTTTATTCACATAGTGTGTTCTGGATCTTATTCTAAGATTTCTACCTTCACAGAGATAGTAAAATAAAAGAAAAATGTGTAATTATGTATTACTGTGAGAGTAAAAAAACTTTTCCAACCTATTTTATTTTATTATTTTGTCCTGTTTTATTTTATTTATTTATCTATCTATCTATCTATTTATTTATTTATTTGTTTTGGTGGGCGACAAACTGAGGTTTTTTGAGGGATAGCAAAAGCACAGCACAAAGCTCCTGAAGAAGGAGGGAACCTGGGAGGTTTGCTCCTTCAACCCATTTTAGATGAGCAGTTCAGAAGAGGCTTTCTGAACTGAACCTGAGTAAGAAGAAGTGTGCTATATGAATAGGGGAGGCAAGAGGAGACACAAAGCAGGGAAATCTCTTGATATGTGGAAAGCAGTGGAATTAAAATATAAAAATAAAAGTAAAGACTGGTATGAGAGAGATGGGAGACCTAAGTTACTACCAGATTTATTTAGAATCATGTAGGCCACAAAGCCAAGGTAAAGACATTTATTTTTAGATGCTAAAGGAATCTGTATGACCTATGTTAAGGTGATTTTGTCTCTGAGCTTCAGTTTCCATATGTGTAAAATAAAAATGCTTCCTCCAAATCAATATAATAATTAAATAAAGCAAGGCATGTAAAAATTTAAAAATCTTGCCTAGTTCTGAGCCACTGAAACAAAACAAAACACCGGATCTCTTAATTTTCCTTAGTGAACATATTTATACACACATATTTCTTTTTTTAATTTTTAAAATTCTTTATTTAAATTCAATTTAGTTAATATATACAGTATTTTTAGCTCCATGAGTAGAATTTAATGATTCATCAGTTGCATATAACGCCCAGTGTCCACAATAGCCAGAATATGGAAAGAGCCCAGACGTCCACTGACAGAAGAATGGATAAAGAAGATGTAACGTACACACACACACAAATGCAATATTTCTCAGCATATATATATATATATATTTCTAAATATATATATATATATATATATATATATATTTCTAAATATATATATATATATATATATATATATATTTTCTAAAATAACCTAAAAGAGAAAGCTGACCATGTTTATGTGAAAAAATCTTTGGACATTTTTTGGCTGCTTGGCATTCACTTCGGTCATCAGGTAATACCTTAGGCGATAGTCAACTTAAGAGAGAAAAGTTTTTACAAATACTTTAGCATTGAAATGTATTTTAACTACTGTTTATCAGTCATGTGGCACCACATTCAAGAAATCGAACAAACAACCTGAGTTTTCCATATCCTTTATCTCAACTAACACTCAATGACTTAGAAGATCCAATAGGCTCCACACTATTGCTCTTAGAGCAGGTTTTCCTAAATTTTATGAGTGACTGAGGTTCATTGGTCAGAGATGGGAAAGAGATGAAAAGGTATAGCATGAAAGCTATATTCCAAATTACTTTGGGGAACAGATAGAAAAATAAGGGAGAACAAGCAAAGCACTGTGCAAATACATGACCATTTCAACTGGTAAAGATACCATGGTTCCCAGAAAACTATCAGAGAATAGAAGCAGACATACTTGCAAATTTTGTTTCTCAGAATTCATTTCTTATTGTATTTTGCCACTATATCTCCCTAGAATACATTTATTATTTTTCAATAAGACTTTGCTGCAAATCCACTGTGGAATTTGGCAGCTGACATTTAAACCCTCTCAGCACTAGTTTCATTATACGTAAAATGAGAAAGTTGGATGAAATGATCTCTAATGTCATAAAAAATTAGGTCTCTCATTTCTTTAGTTCCCAGAGAGATATGTTACGCTGCAGTTTAATTTGTGAAGTAATTTGACAGCCAATTTTCTTTGATGATATCTTATTGTTGGGGGAGTTAAAGATGGTAATTTTAAGTCACGGCTGCAAAGCCAAAATTCTCCATGATAAAATGCAATGATATCTCCTTGCTGTCCGGTTCTTCCTCCTCCTCATTTTTCTTCTTTTTCTTCATTGTCATCATTACAAAGGTCTCATAAAAAAAAAAAATAATGTTCCACTACACAAACAAAACACTAGCATTAAACCATAAGTTGTGAAAATGTGTCATCTAAAACCACTACCAGAACACATTTTACTGTCTTTCATTTATGTAGGCAGATTGAGATCTGGGCTTACCAAGACTCAAGAAATATCTAACTGGTCTACCAAGAAGTGAGTTCCATCAGTTCCACATTACTCACTATTTACAGCTCAGTTCAGATATAACTTCCTACTAAAAACCTGAGTTTTCTACAGATTATGATGGTTTTAGAGCACAGCAACACAAAAACACAAATAAGTATTACTTGTCCCTTATGCTTGAAAGGACCTTCAACCAGCCTATCGGAGGGACATTTTCACAGATGGTTTCCAGAATCCTCTTTATCCTCCTTTTTCATCTTTTGTTATTCTTTTTCATTTTTCTTTGTAACATACCAACATACCCATAACACCATCACCAAAATCAAGAGGCTAGACAAATCCGGTACCTCCCAAAGTTTCCTCATAACCCCTGACTTACTGATTATTTTTGTGGTAAAAACACTTACCATGAGATCTACTCTGTTAACACATTTTGAAGTACATGATACAGTATTGTTGACTAAGGTGTTGCACTATACAGCAAGTCTCTAGGACTTACTCATCTTGCATAATTGAAACTGTACCCATTGAACAATAGCTGCCCAATTCCCCCCCAGCCCCTGGCAACCAGTATTTGGTTCTCCTTCTTATATGCAAATCCAAGGTGTACCCTGCAACAAAATGTCTTCCCTTTTGCGAGGATCCACCTTGATTAGAAAGTAATGGTATTTGTCAATTATTTGTTTCAACTGTACTAAGTTCCTATTACTCTCCTCTAAAATGTGAACAATAGTACTTGCTGCTTGTGCTCAGCATAAATCAGATGCAATCATGTTTGTATTAAACACTGAGGAGAGGGGCTGGTTGTAACCCCCAGATACTAAAAGGATCCTGGATGTGACTGAACAACCTTGGAGATTTTTCTCTTCAAATAGATTTCAGAACACTAAATTATAGCCCTCAGGTCTTAAATATAATTTCCAAGAGCTTCTGTCTCCCAAATCAAATATAGGTAGATATTTATGAGCCTTGCTTCATGATCTCTCCTCTTCACTGCAAAGAATAGAGGGGACTTTTGTTGTCCGGGGTCTCCTGCATATTTACTGATGGACAGCTAGTGTTTCACGACTTCCCCATAGTTTTGACTGTTGGTTCCCAAAGTCTTGGGACTGTCTCGCCTTAAAGGTGCTATACAAATAGAGGATCCAAATCCACATTCTTCTTCTCTGCCTGTGAAAGTCTACAGAGTCTGTGGTCACATCAGGTTACCTGCCCTCCAGCGAGGGTAAATAACAATCCGGATGTGCCCATATTCATGCAGACCATGTATTTCTAGTCGGCTAATTCATGCTCAGTGTAGCTGAAAGGATCCTTGCTCTAGACAGCTTCCTTCTCTCTGAGGCCCTCAGGCTGAGAAGCCAGCCTAACATTTTGTTTTCTTTGTCTACGCAAAATGAAAGCTTGCTAACTTAGATCAGACTGTGACAACTCTATTTCTGAAAGAATCTATTCATTACTCACTGAGCCAGTGTTAATGTGGGAACTTCCCAGGAGGTAGAGCAAAAAGAAGCACTGATTCTCTTCTTTTCCTATACAGCCTGGGATCTGGCACTTCCTAGATATGTGATTGTGGTGGAGTCACTGAGCTTTCGGATGCCCCAATGTCCTCCTCCTTATTTTGAAATAAGAACAAAATCAACCACCAAACAAAGGTAGCACAGCTGAAAATATGCATCGTAATGTATTAAAAGTATAGAAATTTAGAGTTTTGCATATTAGAATTTAAAAAATAGCAACAATAAAATCTTTCTATAGATTAAAACAGCAGATTTGAGAAAAACATGGTGTTTGAAAAAGAATTAAGCTCTGCACTCTAGATTTAAAAAACAATCAGTATTAAAATTCATGCTTCTACTCCTATTAGTCACACAATATGTATTACACTCATTACTTGATTCCTATTTTAATTCTCTTTTCCTCAAACCCACCCTCATCATTTTATTTATAAATGCATGATTTATCATAACAATTAGAGGCTATTTTTGCTTACCAAGTGGACAAATATTTTTAAAGATGTCCAATGTTTTTCAAAAACAAAAACTTAGAAACATGGATGTTAGAATGAAAATTGATGTAATCTGTCAGCAAGCACACTTGGCCGTATGGATTAATATTCTAATAAAGTTCATAGTCTGATGGAGAATTCCACTTTGAAAGCACTGTTCAAAGGCCAAAACTGAAGATAGTTTTAAAAGATTTAACTACTAGGAGAGTGATAATAGCATTGTTTAGAACAAGAGCAAGAGAGATACTCTCAAATGTTGAGAACTTAACGGTTGGTTAACTAATGCAGTGGCAACCAAATGATTGTCATGACAAATATTTATAAAGGAGAAAATAACAAGTAAACTAGAAATTTCTCAGACTATCAAAAAAAAAAACCACCTAGGAATTATGAAAACTGATTCCAGTTAAAATAAGAAAGTTTTATGAATTCACCTTGAGTAGCGTGTGTGGTGGGGCAGGGGTGGGGGAGAGATGATGAAAATGTTTCCTTGGGTCAGAGTCATTACTTTGCCCTCCCCCTCAGAAAAGAAGGATTAGATTGCATTAAGTAAATGTGATGAATGTCATGTTAGATGAGTAGATTTCACAAGACAATGACTCCTAATGGCAATAAGGTATAGGATTTCAGGAACTGTAGGAAAATGAGAAACACTTGACAGAATGGAAATTTCCCACTGACTCTCCCCTAGTGGGTGAAGACCTTAGACACAGCATCACCTCATTCATCCTAAAATGAGCAGAAACTGGGCAGAAGAAGTTGCTGGCTTTCAGAGAATTCCGAATGTTCTTAAGATTGAAAATTCAATTCAATTCAATTTCAAAAGATTGAAATTCCTGAAAAATGGACAGGAAGTAGGGAATTATTTTTCTGGAAGAAGATGTGGCACATCCAGAAGAGGATGTAGTACAAAGATTCCAAATAAGAAAATATTAGTGGAAAACCATGGGCATGAAAGTGAAGGGAGAGAGTTAGAGACCAAGAAAGTACCCCAGTGAATGTTCTCTAAGGATTTAGGCAATAAACCTTTTTACTTGTTGAGATATAAGATAATATCATTGGGTGAGAGGCTTAATTTCTAATTTTCTTCTCCTAACATCCTGTAATTAATTGTACACTCAATAAAAGATTACTTAAACCATCATTGGAATCCTATGGATATTTGATTCAGGGAAGGAGAAGGAAAAAAATTCCTTGATAGGTTGTAACCAGAACCTTCACCATAATTCCATGATGGAAATCAGTAAGAGTCTGTTTGTCAAACAAAATATTTATGAGTGGTATTTCTCATTAATAATATGGGTGATTTTATTATGGCTGGTTCTGATTCCATTATTATATTTTTTATTTAAATTTTCTCTAATTACCATGTATAATCTTGTAATAAGAAAAAAAAAAAAGGTCTACACTGATGACCAATTTTACTTTACATTAATGTTCCTAGTCAAGGTCATGAAGTAGAATGACAATGTAGACAAGAAGTCACTTTTTACTGAGTGATGAAATGAAGAGTGAGGCAGGAAACATGGAAACAGTGGGGCCCTCTAGGAGACTGATGTTAGTGATGACAGGATTTTTTAAATGGTTATATCAATAAGATATATGAGTGAGCTAGATTTTAGGATGGAATCCACATTCCTCAAGTTTAAAAAGTCTGTTGTTGTTGTTGTTGTTTTTAAATAAAATTTGTAATTTATCTGAGAACTGATTGATTCATCTAGAAGACCTCCCAGGGTAAGTTTCTCACTTCATTGACCCCAAGTACCTGGTTTCCATTTAGACTAATGCTGCCTTCTCCACTCCACTATGGGGTGAGCAGGAATAGGTGGTAGAGGGGACAGTAGGTTATTTAAGAGTGTTCAAGTCCATGACTGTCACAATCTTTTCTTCTATTTTATCTCATATAAGAAGTCTGCCCTAATGAAAATGCTAACATTTAGGTGGACTTTGCTTTTTTCGTAGGATTTGTGTAGTAAAAGAGGTAGAGTGAGGTAGGGTGCTGGAGTGAGGAAAGGAGAAAATTACTGAATTGATTTCCCCATTCCTCAGGAAGGTAGTAAGAAGACAATGACTGTGTATTTAATGTAGGAAGGAAATCACCCATTCTACTGGATTACTCATAATAAGGCAACATAGCCCATACCAATGTTTTTTTTGGAAGGTCACTTTAAAGTTTGAGTTTTGGATATTTGATTTTGAAAATAGTTTTCAAGTTCACCATATGTTTCTTTACCTTTCTTAAGCATCTTCATTTATTTTCTACTATGTGGATATAGTAAAAACAAAAAAACAAGCTTTTGACAAGATTGCTTAAAGGAAGAATAAAAGAATCTTTGTGAGGTGCTATAAAGAAGTTCATGATTGTAGCTTCATTACATTTCTTATTTGTTTCTGGGGAACTTTCTCCTGATTCCCAGGTGGGGCTAAAGCTTGCTTTTTTAGAGAGGACCATGATTCTTAATGTTCTATCAAAAACACATGATATGTGGCATGTCATTTCTCTTTTTTCCTGGTAGATTAGAAGCTCTTTGAGAACAGGGATATTTTTCTGTTTTTATCCTGGTATATGTTAATATACATTTAATGAGTAAAAAAAAAAAAAATACATTTGGATGCAACATGACAAATATAATATAATGGATGTATATTGCTCCAGGAACCCAAGGGAAGAATAACTAACCCAGCATGTGAGAGTCAGAGAATACATGCATCTCTTTATGGGGTCTGTTTTATTCTAGGACTCAATCACCCTGTGATTACAAAGAGAGTACCCTCCTTTCCCAAAGGACTCTAGGAAGAAATGTGGCAGGTAGTGGAATTGGTAGAGCTTTTAGAGTAGACATGGTCTTACTGTCACACTGAGCTATTTTCAGTATCTAGGAAGAAGCATGAGCTCACCTTCTTGGAAAAAGCTGTCTTACTGATAAGAGAGGTGCTGTGATTCCAGATAAGCTTGGGGGAAAGTCCATGAATGGAGAGAAAGGAAATGCAGAAACTAAAATGCAAATGGAAAGTAGAAGAGAAGACAGTAGTAAGAGGCATATGTTGTTGTTTGAATGAAAATTTTAAATTATATACACATGCATGCGCACACACAAACACCCCAACAAGGTCAACAAGAAGCAAATTCTTCTTGAACATTTCAGTCTGATAGGCCATTAAAGTGCAGTGTTCCTAGTGGAGGTGTGTCAGGGAATCTTTCTTTAGGAATTCTTGGCTAGAAAGGATTCCTCTGGATAGGGCATGATACTTAGAAGAGAAGTTCCTAATATGCTAGTGATTAGCTTTGAATGCTTAGAGAAATTGCTTAGACTAAACCCTAGCCCCAAGGTGAGGAGAAAAAAATGAAGGAACAGATATTAATGTTATATATTTTTAAACAGTATAAAACTAATGTTATTATTTCTTTCCAAACTGAGTGCCATATAAAGGAAGCACAATATAGGGTAGATATTAGTGGGCACAACATTATTTTTAATATCGCACTTATAAGAAGCTGCCTCCAAAACATAAATCCAAATATTAGGGACTCAAGTCAGTATTAGAGTACAGAGAACACTTGTATCCAGCAGAATTAGTGAATAGCAGGAGACTGCTGCTTTAGAACCAATAATAAATATGGGTCGAAGTCCCATCACATTGTAAAACAGGGTGCTACAAATGCCTTCATATCCTTTTGTTGTTTCCTGTTTTGTTGTTTTGGTTGCAGTATAGTTAGCCAAGAAGCTTTATCATATTACAGTAATATTTGCTGAAATAACCAGACTCCCAAATCAACAGAATTTCTTTTTTTTCCACATTTCATTTTAGGAGAAAAAAAAATGTGTAAGTGTACTATAAAATGGATTATGAGGAAATTATTTAATAATAATGAAATTTGCCTAATAAATCCAGATGACTTTTGTCTGAATCCAGAGTCTTGCATATTCAGGTTACTGACTAGAAAATTGAACCATGACCACCTCAAGATCCCAAACTGAGGAATGGCTGAAATGATTCAGTTTTCTCTAAAGCTAAAACAACAACAACAACAACAGCAAACTAACAAACAAACAAAAACAAACAAAAAAAACAGCAAACAGCTATAACAGAAAGTAGATTCTGACAAACACTGAACTCAAATTTTATCAATAATTTCCCAAACTTCATTATTTCAGATGTTTTATTATGTGTTTAAATCGATTTTTAAAAATTTTAATTCCAGTATAATTAACATATGGTGTTACATTAGTTTCAGGTATACAATATAGTGATTCAAGAATTCTATACTCAGTGCTCATCACGATAAGTGTTCATCTCCTTCACCTATTTTGCCCACCTCCACCTATTTGGCAACCACCAGTCTGTTCTCTATGTTTATGAGTCTATTTGTTTAAAAAAAAAAAAGAGTCTATTTGTAAAAATTGATTTTAAATCCTTTTCATATAAAATAATTTCTCCTAGCTATAATTTTATTTCGTAGGCTTTGGAAGTGTGATAAAGATGTTTTTAATGAAGAGGGATTTACTATCTGTTATAAAAGGCCTAGCTAAGTAGGTGACTACTGAGAACAGAACTGAATTTGAGAATACATCTTACTGAAATAGGACTCTATAATGTATTTTAATTTAGGAGTTAAAGATAGCACAATATTATAAGGCCAAAAAAATAAAATAATTTTAGAGATGAGACTCTCCTAAGAAATGATCTAGACCAAAAATGAAAAAAGCTGAATAATATATGTGGCAGAGAAAGAAATTCATTCACACACAAGTTAAAAAATCAGGAAGTTTATCAGAGGTTTTATTGTCCAAATATAATACTGTTTCACGATGACTAATACTCTGATGCAAGAGAATCTGCCTCTCTCCACAACTGAGGCTGAGTCATGTGAAGTCTCTACTGGGTTGTCTGTCCAAGATACTGCCTTCTTGGAGTGGCACCTTGGTCTGGCACCCTGGTCTGGCACCCCGGTGGAATGATCTGGAACATAGTCATTCATTTTTCTCTTCAGATGGCCTCTGCATGTTGGACTTCTCCAGATCATGGTAGTCTCAGGGTAGTTAGATTTCTTACATTGTGGTAGTTTTCCCCAGATCATGTGTTCTAAGAGATCCAGTTTAAGTCACAAGGCATCATAGGACCTAGTCCCAGAAATCTCATGCCTTATCAATTCCATTCCATTCCATTTCTTGACAGAGAATCAAATGGCCAGTTGAGATTCCAGGGGAGGAGATTACACAGGGATGTAAATACAGCAGGGTTCACTGGGGACCACTGCATTGGCCTTTGTACTTCATCAAACTGCTTTTTATAGATCACTGAAACACTTTAACTTTCCTTTCACTTATAATATTGTTTTCAGTTTAATCCAGAGACATTTTGAAAATCTGTGACTATAATGGCTCATGTTAGAAATATTTAACTGGGGACGCCTGGATGGCTCAGAGGGTTAAAGCCTCTGCCTTCAGCTCAGGTCATGATCTCAGGCTCCTGGGATGGAGCCCCGCATCAGGCTCTCTGCTGAGCAGAGAGCCTGCTTCCTCCTCCCTCTCTGCCTGCCTCTCTGCCTGCTCGTGATCTCTGTCAAATAAATAAATAAAAATCTTAAAAAAACAAAAACAACATTTAACTGTTCTTGGTTTCCTTTTTATTTTGGCAATCATCCCCCTATTCATTAACTAATACATTTATTAATACAACAAACTCTTTATGGAATACTCTTGTTATTTTGGGTTGGGGTTACAGAGATGAATATGTGAAGATCTCTGCTCCCCGAGTGTGGCCAGTGTAATCCAGAGGATCAGCATGCTAGTAAATAATTACAGTTATTGTAAGATAAAAACAATTTTGTTGACCATATTGACCATATCATAATATGTGAGAAGCAATTTGAAGAAAGAGATAATGTTTGAATGGGGTGACAGGGCTGAGGCTTGAAAGGGGTGGTTGAATGGAGAATAGGCTTCAGGAGCTTGGATTTTGGACAAGGGTAAATTAAGGGTCAGCAAAGCACTGAGGGACTATTAATGTGATCTTAGCCCGGTAACCCTGAACTAGGCAGTAAAGTTGCTGAACTAGTAAAAAGCCAAGTCTGCTTTCTGAAGGATGGAGGCAAAGAGGGCGTGTCTGCCCGTCATTGACCTGGGACTCAACCAAGGCAGAAAACAAGGATGCAAGAACATGGAAACTGAAAGAAGCATGAAGAACTGTGGAATTCGTGAGAAGACGCTTCGGGTGTCTCAGAAGCTGAAACGGAAGTCTGGGCCATTTTTACCAGATCTTTAAGCATTCGTGAGACTCTCAGCAAAGCACTACAGTACAATATAGTGGAGGATAATTAAAGTATGAGGGCACAAAGGAGAGTGCCTGGGCACCTCACCCAAGGGCACACCTTAACAGTCCACACAACAGTTCTGCATTACATTTGTCAATAAAAACTCCTCTGCCTTGTTATAAAACCATATAAACCAAGTTGCTTCCAAGTATGCCTATCCAAGTGCTCCTGGGACCATGATGTATCTGAGATCAGGTGGCGCAAGAACCCCACCACATGAAGAGTAGTTGATGAGAATACAAAGAAAAAGAAGGAAGGAGAGCAGGAGATATGCTCAAGAGAACTGTGTAGGAAATAATATCTCTCACTCCACAAAAAAAAAGTTACAAATGCAGGACACACTGATATGCCTAATTCTTCTAGTTTTGCTTTCTTGACTAACACATTTCAAGAAGATTCCAGGCAGGATGGGTAAGCATTATACTCGCAGTGTGACATTCGTTTTCTAACCCCCCAATGTCAATGAACTTATTTTGCTAGAAAGAGAATTCCAGGAAATTCATGATTATGCCATTTTTCTCACTTAAAAAAATTTCTTTGGGGTGTTGAGTGGGGAGAGGGGAAGATACACAGGTGCACTGGTACAGAAAGTCCACTATGCTTCTGGTGTTTCTGGTCTGTCTGAGGAAACCCTTTTGTTTTGATTTGGTTTGCTTTAGTTTAGTTTGGTTTTCCTACTTTATTCCTAATTCTTAGTACCATTTCCTCCTAAGACATAACTACTCAAATGTTTTATATGTGTACATGCATGCATATATCATTTACATATAATGTATGTGCTTACATTTGTATGTATACATATACATGTATAATAATTTTTGGTATTTTATATCTATAACTTTTCACATGCATGAGTATTATTGTGATATACATTTCTTACTTGTTTTTCACTCAGTATTACAGTTTTTAGACTTACCACTGTATATACAGCTGGTATCCAGCCTCACACATTTGCCTACTAATACATTTCTAGTTTGAATTATAAGCAAACTTCCACACTACACATCTAATGCCATGGTGAACATATTTGTCCATTTCCCTTTAAAGACTTGGGTCTTTGAGGCAGGAGTATTATCACTGGGTTTCAGGGTTCATGAATACTGGTTTACACTAACTTTGGCGACAATGTTTACCAATTTTATTACCAAAATTTGTACTGCACCAGTAGTGCAATTTGTGATCCCAAAACCCTGGGGAAAATTTAACGTCTAAATTTTTATCCTTTGGATGTGGGAAAATGATATTTTATTCCCTTTTTTTCACTGCTGCATCCCTTCCTCCCACCACAGTGCCTAGAATTTAGTGGAGGATCATAAATATATTTGAAAGGACACTTGTTATAGAAAGGTAAAACACTTCAACTGGAAATAAATATATACATTTTTAAAGTTTGAATTTAGTATGGTTGAAGGATATCAGTACTCTGGGAAAGTTACATCTTTCTGAGCCAACTCTTTGGAGTACTTTGGAAAAAGGTCAAGTTTAACAGAGGTCCACTGCCATTTGGACCCAATATTTTACATGCTGTTGAGTTCTTAACATCTTAACATTTCTGCTAGGGATTTATTTTCAGTACATGAAAGAGCTATGATTTAGTATCCAATTTGTGTTTATAATCAACACACTTTTTTGGGTTGTCTTCCTTGTCCATACCCCCCTTTTCTGAGCGTGACTTCTATACTTACAGAAGCCTAGCCCTTCAGTAGGGTGGTTGTGTGCAGAAATTGATGTTGTCCCTCCAGCTATTACTAATCCGGTGAGTTGTGGATGCATAATCTAAGCAAAGGGTCTCAGTAATTGCCAGAAGTCTATACTCAGACTTCATATGTTGGACTTTAAGGGGTACTCACTAGCAAGAGGCAAGCCCCCAGAAATGCCACTTCTCTCAGTAGCTAACACAGATGAACACAAAGGAAAGAGTGCTGGAGTATATCGCAGCAGTGAATGGGTCTCGTGGGGAACTCTTTCTATCTTCTTCCAGGTAGGAGAGAGAAACTACTTCTGAGCATGCGCGACAGTACCAATATGGTAGGAGCAAGGGTTTCTACTGCGTAAGGGTGTCCCAGAGAAGAAATGTAGTGTTTTTTTCCCTATGAGGCTACCTTAGCACAACTATATTCCTAACAATTGCTACTTACTAGAGCCTAAATTTCACATTCCTATTCATGATACATATTAAAAATTCATACCTATGACATTGGTAAAGGGTATGCTGATCAGCTGCTACTAATGTAGCCAGTAATCAGAGGATTATCTTCAAGGAGAATGCTTAATGGTTGAATGTAAGCTTGGGAGACCTGGTTTGGAAATATTTTAGTTCACAGTCTCCTCAGGATGAATTAAATTAATTAAATTCTGCCCTGGGAGTATAGAATCGAGACACACTAGTTTTAATTAGTCTCTATCAACAGTGTGACTTTGGGGGAAAACATGTGAGTGAGGGAGATGTAGAATGTCAAGTTCAGCAAAGAACATGCGGAAGAGAAAACTGGATTTATAGAAAGGGAGCCAAATTTAAAGAGAAATTGTAACAGAGAGCACATGAGAGGGAGGTAACCAAAGAAAGGCATAGGCACTGAGAGTGTGCACCTTTTCTTAATACAGAGGGAGATACACAAACATAAACATATACAAATTTTTGCTAATGTAGTTTGAGTGAATTTTATCATTGCAAAATATGTAATTAAGAGCTTTTTCTGACAATCGTGTATATAAATTAATTGTTCAGTTGGTTTAATATAAAACCTACAGAATAGATAATACAGCAATAAGAGTTATATCCATTCCTTCTAAGACATGTTATTCACACCACTCACAACATACATGTATGTGTACACACAGGCTATCATTGTAAAATCAGTTGGAGAAATATGGGCTGGTATATTTTTGGAAGTTTTTTTTTTAAAGCAAGACAATTTTATTTCTAATAATTGTAACTTCTTTGACTTTTATTTGAAGTTTTCTTAAATATGGTTCTTCATAATTTAATATGTAGTTGATATAAACTGAAGATAATGACATCTCTCTTATATACCATATTTATTCCAAAAAGATGTTTGGAAAAGCCAGGAAGAAAAGGTGAATTCATGGTGGATTTCTGGAGAAAGGCAAACAGTAAGCCGAAACAAATTTAATTTAAAAATGACAAAGGAGAATAAACTTTAGGAAAAGTAAAGCAAATGGTATTCAGTAACATAAAGGAGAGATTAGGAAAAGCAAGAATGGACCTACAGAAGAGGATTACATTGGAAATTAGGTAATTGGAAGAGTACCAGCTGATTTTAATATAGGTAAGAATAACCATTAGCAGAATGTGTAAGTGTGCAAAAGAAATGAATAAATATGTGTGCACTGATAAAGAAAAATATGTACATAGAAAAGTAAACTATATCAGACCAAAGTGGTTAAGAATTTTGTCACAAAGTATATGTTCTCTAGAGCACCTCCCCATTGGAGCAGTAGAATTCATTAACAGAAATTCTGCCTGGAATACCAAATTTCTATCCTACAAGAAAGGACTCATTATCTCTCAGCCTGAGGCTGGCCCTGGAAAGTGTAAATTCCAGAGGAAAATAAGACTCAGAACCAAGAGAAAGACCCAAGTCTCACTATAACCAACTGTCAAAATTGGAACTGAAGCCCAGCTGATCTTATTTGCAAATTTGATGCCAGAGGCAAGTAGGAAAGATAGGCGGGCAAAGGCACCTGTGGTTTCAGGAACATACCGGGGAATATCATGGTATGTGTGAGAAATGACAGATTTTGAATTTATATTCACTAGATTAAAAGTTTTAGCTGAGATCTAAATGAGACATGTAACCCCCCTCCCAAAAATAAACCAAAACAAACCTAAAACTTTTGATTGGCAAATCCTAAAGTTTGTTCTTCTATATCTAAGTAGAACTTTAACTATTTTATATATATGTGTGTGCATATATACATATATATATATATAAATAATTTCTTGATAGTTCTGTTTTAAATTTAGTGTCAAATCAGGAATGGTTATATGGTCTTTATTCTCATTAGAAGAGCACAAAGCATAACATTTTATGGAAAATTTACTAAAACATAAAATAAGTAAGAGTACATAGGACAGTGATGGTACATTTTCTTTAGATTTGTATAGTTTTAATATTCTAACTCACAAATATTTTTTTTCCTACTTAGGAATAACAAATTTCATTTCAGCAAATGAAAGTTAAGATGAGTTTTTCCCTGAGTTCTTAAAGGAAAAACACGTATTGGTCCCATTATAAAATATTATGACATATTATATTTGGTAAAATATGTATTTTATAAAATATATAAAACATTGTGGAAATCCTCATAAGATTAGTGATCCTAATGGCTGAAAGTCTGGGTTTACTTGTTTCCCCCCCCATAGGTAATAGAATTTTATTTCATTTTTATTTAAATTCAAGTAGCCAACACATAGTACATCATTAGTTTCAGATGTAGCATTCAATAATTCATCAATTGCATATGTCACAAAATTATAACACATTCAGGCTTCTGGCTGCAATCTCCCTCAGCAATGTCTTATTATACTTATAAATTAATGGACCTATGTGTATCTGTGTTTATGGGTGATACTGAACTATGGTTTCCATTTCTTGCCATGTCTTTGGCTTTATGTGATAAGTAAAGAAGTGTTTCCTTCTCCTTTGTTTTCTGAAAGACTTTTAGTAGGAGTTGGTACTCTTTCTTAAATATTCTAGACAGGCAAATGTGGTCAGCCCCTCCCTGTTAGAGACAATCACTCTTGATTTTTGCATGAAGGTGATGCAGGCACCACTTTTTTGCAAAAGAATATGAGCCATCTCCAGGAAAGTCCGCCACCTCTCATTTCTGGCCAGTAGACCAAAAATCAAGGTTAAGTCACAAGATAACTTGTCCAGAAAAGTGCTGGAACTACCAAGGATATAAAGAGAAGTATGTCTAAATGATCCTCAGGAACTAGCCATACCGTACATTGGAACTGAGAAAGTACATACAGGTCTGGATTTTGAGGATACCAGAGGAAGAGGGGCAGAACATAAAACTTGATAAGGAAGACTGTAACAGTATGAGAACAATACTATTTAATTCCTAGCAAAAACTTCTGAGATGGGGTTTACATATTGTTAGGTCGGGTCTTAAATATTTAGAGAAAATAACAACTTACAGTGAACTAAGTGGCAATGTCAGAATTGCTATGGGAAATGATGGAGTAAATGACTAAAGAGCCTGAGTAGACATGTTGGAGTGTATATCTTGTGTAAGAATTACTGAACTTTCAGGGGTGCCTAGGTGGCTCAGCAGGTTAGGCCTCTGCCTTCAGCTCGGGTCATGATCTCAGGGTCCTGGGATCTAGCCCCACATCAGGCTCTCTGCTCAGCGGGGAGCCTACTCCCCCCCCCTCCCCGCTTCTGCCTACCTCTTTGCCTACTTGTGATCTCTGTCTGTCAAATAAATTAATAAAATCTTAAAAAAAAAAAAAAGAGTTACTAAACTTCCAGATTACTAGGTTCTTCAGGAACACCTATGGAATAATGTTTACCAAAGCAACTATTTACTGGTAAGAGGGGGCCTGCCTTCATTGAAAAATCAGTGTTGGCTCTGCTCTGTGGAAAGGGGTGGTAGTAACTGATACCAGTACAGAACTGGCCTCACTCATAACAATGAGAAGGATGAGATCTTCAGGATAAAGTGAGTTTGTGATAGTAATTAAACATTAGAATGAAGATGCAATTATTGTAGTGAGCAGCAAGGTCAACATTGCTGTTCTTGACTCACAGGATGATGGGATCCTTAGGGACAAGATGAATGTGCCTTCAACGTGGGCAAGGCTTAATCTAAATAACCAATGATTCGATGATTATGAATTTAAGTCTGCCTCTGGCAAAATGTCATGATTCCTTTTTATTTTCCAGACATGAACCAATTTTCATATTTGAAATCCACTGATTAAATAGTCTAGTTCCCCAAGAAGCAGGACACTGAAACACCTTGGAAGTATACATGGTTAACTACTCTTCAAAGATTAAATGGGATCCAGAGTAGAAAAAGGACCCAATATCATGTCCAAGACAGAGTGGCATCATTCTAGCAAATACTGTAAGATCCAATATATCTGTATTGGTAAAAACAAAACAAAATAAGAACACCTGGATGGAAAAATCACAATATAGATCCCTATTTTTCTGGAGCAAAGCTATCTGTAGTCTAGGATTATATAGCTTCTAAAAAAATATCCCTTAAGGTGTATTACTCCCTGATATTAACATTAATTCCTGAGCAAGTGCCAGAATAGCACTCAAGAGCTGAGTTCGGTCAGACCTGTGAAATCCTAAATTCAAACCAATTCAGAATCAATACAAATTAAGGTTGAAGTGGTAAATCGGGGATTAGGCATAAACTGGGCTGGAAGGTAGTGGTTAGCTGCATAACTGATGATCCAGATCCCCCATGGCACTTAGCACTATTATTATATCAATACCTATACCTCAACTATTATCTGTGGCCAGATGGGGATGATCCTTATTGCCAGCTGACAAAAGGAGAGGAGAAAAACTACAATATTGACTTACTCATAGATGAAAGTTCCCAATAATGAGTGATATTTAAAAAAAAGTAGTAAGCCTAAATCATCTTGATGTACAGAGCTTTGAGAGGTGTTCTTGGTTACCCACATTTTGTGGATAGAGAAATGACTCTTAGTGTTTATGTACACTCATGGGTGATGGCAGATGTCTTGGCCAGTTTGTCAAGGGTCCTGGAAGGAAAATAATTGGAAGGTCATGGGAAAGGAGGTTCAGAGTATAGGCATTTGGATGTATCCATGGGAGTAGTCACAGTGTATGGAGGTCTTTGTAGCACAAGGTAATGCCACCAGAGAGCAAGTACTATTAAGCAGAAACAACCAACTAGATAAAATGACTGAACCTATTGATTACTAAAACTGCCATCTTCTGTCATTGACCACATATGACCACATTGACTGGGCATATGAAAGGAATAACTATTTGGGCAGGGATGGAGGCTATGCATATGCCCCAAAACATGAGCTCTCAATCACAAAAAGTTTACTTGTTGTTCTTAGCAAATATCCAAACTGTCAGCAGCAGAGACCAAAGCAGAGTCTCCAGCATTGTATCATCTTTTCAAGAGACAAATCCCACATTTGAGGACAGGTTGCCTACACTGGGTCTCTTCCACTATAGAAAGAAGAATAATTTCTTCCATTGTCTGGAATAGGTACATATTCCAGATGTTGAGTTGCCTTTCCTACCCTTAGTTTACCTTTGATACCCTCAGAGCTTAAATTTACATTATTTCAGGGCTTGCAAAATATTTGAACCACTCACATAGGATTCCCACAAGTTATTGTAACAGACTATAGAATCTATTTTACAACAAAGAAAGAGAGGCAATGAGCATATGACAATGAGATCCAATATACCCATCTATATTACTAAAATATTTCCTGATAGGATGGTGGATGGAATGACCTGTTGAAGGTACAGGTGAGGTATGAAAAATAATGACTTGTGAAGATTAAGAGCCACCTTCCTGAATTCAGTAAATACACTAAAATTTATATAGTGCTAAGACCCCAAGATATACAGTGCAAAGATCTAGGAACCAAGGTGTGAAATAGGAATGGATTCAATTATCATCATTCTCACAACTTGCTTAAGGAGTAGTTTGTGCTTTCCATATTCACAAATGTGGGCTTTCTGGGTTTGGAGGTCTTGGTTCCTTGTTCTTGGTTCCTTGGTTCTTCTAGGTTAAACAGCAAAAGTCCTGTTTATATTTAAGGTGTAGCTGCTGCCTGTGTGCTTTGGGACTCCTTACTGTATGTGAATTGCACACAAGAAGCTAAGTCACCATCCTAGCAAGGAGAGAGATGTTTGACATAGAAACAATCCATTTCAATGTCTCCTATTATACCCCTGGCCAGTTTTTATGACAAATGAAGGAGGGCAGTAATGATAGCATGATGGCATGATGACTAGAGGATGATATGTTTCAGGGGTAAGGATCTACGTCACACCTAGGTAAGCCACCTAGACCTGTACAGGTGCTGGTTGAGGGGAAGATGAATTTAGAATTGATAGAAGAAGAAGGAGAGAATGAGCATCACATCAGCATCAGTGGGACAAGGAAATTTATTGGGAGAGGAAAGATGCAGTTGGTACTATTAAACTTAATTTTATATAATTCCTCCATCAAGAGACCAGCCAATATCCTGGAGGAGCTACTCTAGAACTTTTTTTGAAGAGAGGGAGCTGCATGGTCAAGGCCCATGTGGATCATGGGCCACATGTCCCAGCTCCCTCTTGCAGGACTGAAGGACCCATTCCCCCAGATGCTGGAAGACTAACTGAATGACAACTTTAATCTGTTAACTCTTCTCTGGAAGTTGTGCTGGATTAATCAAGGTCCTGTCTACTTCCCAGAAGCAGCCTGTATATCATGATGGCTTGATGTAGGGATATAAAACACTGCTTCCTCACCCAATTCAGAAGGATTAGCAATATATTTCCATCTTTAGAACCCTTATGGCTTTGACTGAGGCCATCATTGTGACTTCATCATTGCCCAACCTCTCCCTCTGCCCAGTTTGGTACCTTTCCTCTCCCAGGCTGAATCCTGTGTGCATTCATTCCCCAATAAACTTTCTGCGTGCTCATCTCCATCTTGGAGTTTGCTTCTCTAGGAACAAGGTCTGAAATAATAGTCATCAACCAATCTATCATAGTTTAGGTGCTTTTTTTTTAAAAATTTTTTTTATTTTTTATAAACATATATTTTTATCCCCAGGGGTACAGGTCTGTGAATCACCAGGTTTACACACTTCACAGCACTCACCAAAGCACATACCCTCCCCAATGTCCATAATCCCACCCCCTTCTCCCAAACCCCCTCCCCCCAGCAACCCTCAGTTTGTTTTGTGCTTTTTAAAAACATGTCAAATCCCTAGCCTGCTGGAGAATGCCAACTTTGAAATAACTATCATACCAAAATACATACTATTTCAAAACACCTATATGAAAATGTTACAGTCTTTCCCTTTATGGAACTATGTCAGAGTCTTCCTATTGTGTTGTTATTTTTGAAAGCAATTGTTGATATCTATGTAAAATAGAAAAGGAACAGTGGGAGAAGCAAATGAAAATTTATTGAAATGTATGGTAATACTGTAGGTGATATATTTTTCATACAATCTTTGTAACCGTTGTGTGGAGTAGATATTAAACTCATATATTGCTTTCTCCATTCTATAACTATCTCAAAGGTAGTTACTATGAAGGCAAAGAAGTCCCATAACTTGCATGGGCTTTTCCCAAGATTCTTGCAGGAGCCATAACACTGTAGGTTTGGTTGTAAATTTCACAAAGTATGGTATTTAAAATTAATTTTCTATTTTCATTTATTCTTCTCCTACTCACTTAAGCCCCCATGTTGCATCACCACTTCCTCAAACAAGATGGGATTGGGAGGGAGACAAACCATAAGTGACTCTTAATCTCACAAAACAAACTGAGGGCTTGTGTGTAAACCTGGTGATTCACAGACCTGTACCCCCTGGGGATAAAAACATATGTTTATAAAAAATAAAAAATTATAAAAAAAATTAATTTTCTAAAGGAAGGACTTACAAATTATATAAGTGTCAGACCACACAAAACCTGGATCTGCCTGTGGTGTTATTCATTGCTTTGGGTTTTGTGTGTTTAGTTTTGTTTTTTTTTTTTCATATTGGCCCTATCCTCAGTGCAAATTGGGCATTGGCCGTAAGTGAGAGCCAGCATTAATTTTATTCCATTGATTTTTTTTTTCTCCTGTGATTTGATCAAAGTTTTGGGTGAGAGCTTAGTTTCTTTGATTGGGTTTGGATGGTTATTCCTCCAGGACTTTAAGTATTTTCTGGGACAGAAATAACTGGGGTTCCTCATTATCAAGATTTCTAGGTTTCAGCCTCAAAATTTTCTAAGCTCATCACCATGCTAGAGCACGCTGATAGGATGTGAGGAAAATTGGCCTGTACAACAAAGAAGTGTTTCCAATAATGTTCCTCTGACCTTTGGGTTGTGAGAGCAAGACTTGAAAGTGATTCTCTGAGCACTGGTCTTACCCCATATAAGATACCATAGCTTTCAGCCAAATCTCTCTTTCAATGCTGCTTGTTCCCAGAAGCTCTATTTTCTGCCCCCAACAATTCCCCCTGTCACTTATCACTAGGGCATGTTGTCATTTTTGCTTAGAAGTATAGTATTGATTGTAACCATAATTATTTAAAGTTGATCTGAAATGTCTACATAAAACAAATGGATTTTTATGTTAACAAAATAATTTACATCATATACTTTTAAAGCAGCTATACATTGAGACTAGCTTCTATTTGATTAAGAGATGATGATGAATATAATGAAGAACATTGTTGAATTTGTGGAATAAAATTTTGATTATTTTCAGTTAAGATTAGCTTTGTTTAGAGCCCTTTCTGTGATTAAACAGGTTTTGAGCACATGATATAAAATAGCTGGTTTGATAAAAGTTCTTGTTTTATAAATGTTCATTTTCAAAGCACATGAATAAGGCATAAATAATTTGTTTAAAAGATTTTTCTTTCTTTTTGGGGGGAACTTTGAGAGAACACTACCATTTGAGTTTCAATTATAGATACTGCTGATCTGCAGACCCTCTCCAGTATTTAACAAATGTGAGCATCCCACACCGGGGTTGGTCTTATCTCTACCATATGAACACTGCAGCTAATACTTTTAAAGGTAATCTTAATGGGTATTGAGGAGGGCACATGTTGTGATGAGCACTGGGTGATGAGCACTTAATTAACAAATCATTGAACACTACATCAAAAACTAATTATGTAGTATACAGTAACTAACTGAACATAATAAAAAAAAATGAAGAGAATCTTAAATATGATAGATCATAGCATCCTGACCTGGCATCCATTGACCCTTGGTCCAAGGACAGATATCTAGGTTTCAAAAAATTCCCTCAAACTGAATCCAAAACTACATATATCTTTTTCTTAAGTGACCATGAAACAGTTAATAATCTCCTATAAGAAAATATATGCATGTTAATTCAACACTTAAGCATTAGGAGATGACTCCTTAACTCTTTTTCTAGAAACCATACCGCTTTGGTGTTGATGACTAAATTCAGACATAGTTTATCGGTTCCCAAAAAATGATCTCTTAAGCATATGTTAGTTGAAATTTTAAAAATGATTATAATTGCTATTTCCAACAGAAATGGCTAGTCTCAAAGGTTGTGCCCCTGTGAGATGGGTAGAAACATGTTCTTTAAGTGGGGAATACATTTCTCAACATGAATTCATCCCTTTAATGCACTTTAAATCAAGGAGTCTTAGCTTTTTGTTTTCACACTTTAGAAGGCACAGTGTGTGTAGAAAGATGAGGGT
This sequence comes from Mustela putorius furo, assembly GCF_011764305.1. Taxonomy (NCBI): domain Eukaryota; kingdom Metazoa; phylum Chordata; class Mammalia; order Carnivora; family Mustelidae; genus Mustela; species Mustela putorius. The sequence continues at coordinate 23,901,983 of NW_025421322.1, read as the reverse complement.
GACAGAGGTTAAAAAAATACACAACAAAAGTGAATCTCCCTGGAAAACACATTTTCTGTCTTGAGGCCACATAGTCTTTATTACACTCACCCGAGAGGTAGACATTATTTTTGGACAGGGTCATTCTATGATCTTATCCCACACTCCAATCCCAATAATATTTTAATGACAAGAAATCCAAACACTTACCAAGACAAAACAAAGTGCATGATGGAAAATGGAAATGGATATTATATGAGGAAAAAAATCCAACATATTTCTCTTGGTCAAATGGAGAAAAAAGAGGGTTAATTCAGTGAGATAAGCCTATAGGCTAAGACTAAATATTTGTAAGATATCCATTCTCTCCAAGTTAATTTATAAATGTAATACAATCCCATTTAAAATTCCAATAGGGTATTTTAGCTGAATGGATTCTAATTACTTTTAATTCAATAAAGGCAGAATAACATGACACACAGTTGTTTTCCTTAAGATGGGAAGGCTTCAAACTTATTTTCCAGGCTTTTTTTAATACTCCAACTTCGCTTCACTGTGTACTATTTATAGGTTGTGCATCGTCTATAAAGTTTTTGGTAATTTCTCCCAAATGGAAATAACTGTTCTTCCATTCTTTGATCCCATGAAAAATTTATCTGTACCTTTCTTTTAGTTTGTACTACTATCTCTACCAAGGCTGTATTTCTGTACATTTTACCTTCCTACTTTACTGTAGACTCCATAATGGCAATGTCTGTTTTCAATGTAGCCTACATCATCTGTCCCAAGTGGGCTACCATCTCTTGAGAACATTGGATTTTCTTTAAGAATGTTCCCTTGCATCAAGGACTAATTATGTACTATATAGTGGCTAACTAAACATAATTAAAAACAACAACAGAATGTTTTCTTGCAGTTTCCTTCCTAAGCTCTAGCTCTGTGACAGACCTTCTGTTAGAACTTGTGTACTTCACCATGAGCATAGAAGTTTTCCAAAACCCAGTCCCCAAAGAATGTTTTCAGTTGATTTAAATGCCAAAAGGCAGAGGTGTGGCTTTCAGAACATTTCCCTATCTCCCTTGCCTTGCAGAACTGCTGCCTTCCTGTTAAAGAGCTCTCTGTGCCAAGCAGGCAGAGCTTCCCCACCACCACCCTCATCACAGTGGAGAGAACATGTTTGACTTTTTTGGATGTTGTGTTTTATGCCTTGAAGGGAGACAAGCCCAGATGATATCAGTTTTCAGCAAGTCTCTTGCTGCCATGAAGAAGCAGAGACTATGAACTTGTTGGTTCTCCTAGATGAAGCCAGAAATAGGTCTACGGTGGGGATGTCCAGGGTGTGCTCTGTGCACTGGTGTGCTCAGTGTGGTGAGGAACAACATGTGCTCATGCCTTGATGACAACTTCCTCCTCCCTATGATGTTCTCATTTCTTCAACTCTATTCTTTTGTGGCCTCTCAAATTTGCTTGGTAACTACATGCTGTGGGTACATCAAGCAGCTGGTAATAAAGAAAAATGGTTCTAAAAGCTGCTGATTTAGGCAGGGAAAAAAACTAAACAGAGTTTAGTTATTTGGTATCTAATGTGAAAAATAATGTTCTTTTTTTAAATTTCAGAATTGAAAATTGGAGGAGGAAAGTGTAATGGCAAATTAAGTTAAAATTCATTAGGTAGCTAATTAATAAATGAATGCCTTCATTCATATTGAAGGTTTTATTATTATTATTATTATTATTATTATTAAGCCAATTTCATGTATAGAGTTTCAGGGAACTCCTTATCTTATCAATTGCGATGTGTTTGTAAGACAATTTCTGACCCAAAGTTCATAATCCCTTGTGATTTATAATAAATATTATAGTGGGGTTTTTCAGTCTTACTTCAACATATAAGCAAAGCCACAATTGAAATGGAGAAATAGAGGCATAAGTAAGAACCTAACATTGTATTTAGTATTTTAAGACTCTTCTTACATTGTTCGTTTAACATATTTATAGTGTGTTGTTAAGTAAAAAAAAACCTCACATTTTATTGGTAAACATCAACATAGTCTACCATTATATATAGTAGAAGAGAATGTTTTTTACTGATGACTCAGGATAAAGGTTTTCAAATTCTGGTTAGCACCTGGTCCCCATCCCCTACAAATAAAGGTAATCACTTTAAATATTTATAAATTGATTGTGGGGATTTGAACCAGATCTCATCTTCAATCTATGCAACATAGTGCATCTGCTACCTACATGAAACCCTAGTATTTGACACTGAATTATACCCCAGATGCTGAAGTGGTTCCAGTCACTTATATAGCTGTGAATCTACAAAGTTTAATAACAAATATCAAATTATGCCAATTGTGGCATAACTCCTAAACATATTCAAAAGAAGGGAGGATGACATCAATATCAGCAGTGATAACATTAATGTTAACCACATTGAACACCCAAAAAATAAATAATCCAGTTAAGAAATGGGCAGAAGGCATGAACAGGCATTTTTCCAAAGAAGATATAAAGATGGTTAACAAACACAGGAAGAGATGCTCAACATAATTCATCATCAGGGAAATAAGAATCAAAACCACATGAGATACCACCTCACACCTGTCAGAATGGCTAAAGTTAACAACACAGGAAATAACAGATGGTGGCAAGGATGTGGAGGAAGGGGAACTGAATCCTCTTACACTGTTGGTGGGAATGCAAAGAAGTATGAATTTTCCTCAGAAAGTTAAAAATTGAACTATACTATGACCCAGCAATTACACTACTAGGTATTTACCTTCAGGATACAAAAATACTGATTCAAAGGAGCACAGGCACCCTAATGTTTGTAGCAGTAATTATCAACAACAGCTAAGTTATGGAAAGAATTTAAATGTCCATCGACTGATGAATGGATAAAGAAGATGTGGTGTATATACACAATGGAAAATTACCTGGCCATTAAAAAGAGTGATATCTTACCATTTGCAATGACATGGATGGAGTTAGAGTATATTATGCAAAGTGAAATAAGTCAGAGAAAGACAAAGACCATATGATTTGAGTTGAGGGTCCATTTCTGTTCTCTATTCTGTTTCATTGATCATGTGTTTTTGTGCCAGTACCATACTGTCTTGATGATTACAGCCTTGTAATATATAAGCACTTTATCATAGCATTATTACATTTAATCTTCGTAATGACCTCTATATGATGTGAGTACCATTTTCGCCTCTATTTTAAGTAAACTTGGGGTTAATGATTTGAAGCTGTTTCCCCGAGGTCAAACATCTAGTAAGCATCAAAGATAAAGTTAGTTGTCTGTCTGATTTTAACTAATTCGTAGCCAGCAAATTATATCATATACTGTAACAATTTCTCCATCCAGTAAGTCTCTTTGTTAGATTCCTCAGTTTTCATTGTGGGATGCCAACATTCCCAGTTATATGTGGTTAAATATAAAAACCCACTTGATTCAGAACTAAAGAAATTCACTGTAATATCATGCCATGATAAGTAATATAAATTCTAGCTGTTACTGACCATTTCCAAAAAAAGCCAAAATAAGAGATTTAATATGCAAGGAAGATAATTTGAAGAGCATGCAGTCTTTTCATTCTTTTAGATTTCCTATCATTTAACTAGGTACCAAAGAAGCGTAGGAGAAATCTGAGGTGTGAGAAACACAGAGTTTGCACCTGAGCACTTGGGAGAAAAATGTATCACTAATTAAAATCATGCAGAGAGATAGTTGGATTGAGTTTTTTGTTGTTGTTGTTGGTTTGGTTATGTTGTTGTTATTTTGTTTGTGGTTTTGGTTTTGTTTAGTTATACTATACATACCCTGAGTCTGAGGTTATATACATGGGAAATGTAAATTTAATTTACATGTAATTTACATTTCCCATGTATATAGGAAATTTCCAATATTTCTTGGAGTTACATATTTGAAATTAGAGAAAGGAGGTCAGAGCTGTGTGTAGGAGGTGGGTAGTTAGCTGTCCACAAGTGACAGTTGAAGTTATGAGGACAGAAGTTTCAGGACAAAACAAAAGGAAAAAAAAAAAAAAAAAGAGGCTAAAAACTACATGCCCCAAACTCTTTTGTCTAGAATTTGAAGGTGATATAAATTTCCTTCCTGCTGCCATTTCTGTTACCAGGCAATAGGGTGAAGTGTGATTTGTTAGAAACAGTTTAGTCATAGGATTTGGATTCCAGTAGCTAGACCCTACCTTCAGGAGTGGAATGGGACATGCAGTGATGAAAATGGCAATGGCTGGACTAGCGTCCTGACCTCTGAGTCATATCAATGACGACATGCTCTTGGATTCAGTAGTGCACTGGTGTCCTTTCTGACTTCTACTCCTCCACACCATCAAACAATTTTGTAAGTAATTCCCAGTATGCAATCCCATAATGCTTGAAATATGTAGAGTGGTTTGTTTCTACACTGGAATCTTTTTGACACAAATGGTCAACAGGGTCACATTTTGTGAATATAAATCAGGAAGAAGAAAGATTGATGAAAATCTATTAGTTTTAAAAGTTAGAATTACCAAGTGTTGCTGATAATGCAGCTTCAGTAGAATTGGGAGAAGGATTATAATGGTGGTGATGATGATGATGATGAAGATATTAACAACTATTGGGTGCCTGTGGTGTGACAAGTACACTTCTAATTGTGTTATTTGTTTTTAAGTCAATCCCATAATTACTCTCTTTGAGGTATGTGTATTAAATCCCTGTTTTACAGATGCAAAAAGTAAAGCATTAAGATTTTATATTCAGTGCCCCATATCATTCAACTATAAAGAACTGAGGATGTAATTGGAAACCCGGTGATCTGGCACCAGAATTTATGCTTTTAATCACTATGCTGTTTTGCCATGAAATTTGAGCATGGAGTTTAAAGGAGCAAAATAAATGATGAAAAAACAAAGGATGAGATTAGATGTAAGAGTTTGTGTACAATGGTGGTGAAAGAAAGCAAAAACCTAAGCCAAACTTTAAAAAAAGCAGGGGAGCAGGAAGTTTTTTTGTAATGGTTGTTGTCATTTCTTCGATAGAGGAGGCAGGTGTGCATATTTCAAGGTGGAGTGGAATGAGGCAGTGCAATGGGAGCCATCAAACAAGAGAAGTGAGGGTATTACTGGGTACAGAAGGGGAAAGGGGTGGCGTATGGGAATCAAAGGAGAGAAGAGGAAAGTCCTCTAAGAGAGGATACAAATATGAAGAGAAATCAGTGTGAGGACAAATATGTATCAAGTTGCTGAAGACAAAAGATAATCGTGGACCCAATAACTGTAGATAAGGGATGACCAAGCACTTAATATATTTTTTTTTAACTTTACGAAAAATCTTTTAAAATATACCAGCTATTTTCTAGCCTGAGTAGGCAGAATATGGTAACTAGACGTGATTTTTACTGAATGATTGTAGAGATATTACAGTGATCTGTGGGAGGATGGGTCACAATTTTGAATTCAAAGCTCTTCATACAGGCCTGCAGGTACTGAGTTTGAAGTCACAGGAAAATGAGTTAAAGGTGTACAGAAGTCATGACAGGCCATGGCAGTGTCTTTTCAGATATATTTGTCTCTGCTTTATATTGACATTGTCCTTGGCTGAGTTCAAGGATAACAGGACATTTCCAATTAGTCAGACTTTTGTAGGAAATTTTACAATAAGTAAAATCACAGACTACTGAAATGATTTCCCAAGATCGCCCAGCCAGATTGCAATCAGATATTAGTGTACAACCCTCAAACCACACTATTTCCACACGCATAAGCAAGAGGGTAGAGTTAGACAGCAGGGGAAAAAAATCTTCATTTTCTAGATTCCTTCACTGAACTGTGTGTTCAGTGTCTGCACATATTGGTTCTTTTAATGTATGGAAAAACCTACTATGTGGCAGGTCTACTCTAAGCTGTTGGAATACACTGGGTGTTCTAAATTTGGAACTCGGGTATAACTTGCTCGGGTATAACTTACCAGTGCCCATGTGGTGGTGAGGGCAGTGGTTACACAGAAAGGCAATGATTACGTAACTCAGTGACTCAAGAATTTCAGCATTAGACCCCCCCAACTCACTTTCTCAGGATCTGTAAATTTCCTTCCTTGTTTCAATCTAAATGTCTCAATCAGAAACCGGAAGCTGATGTAACAATGTCTGGCATATAGGATGGCTTTGAAATTCATATTTCGTAAGAGTTCCAGTAGCTGAATCTAATTTCTTGCCAATCATGCCTTTTCTGGAGTTTAAATAAAACATGCCAGAGCACCCAGAGGACAGGTTACTGATTAGAGTTGAAGGTGTATTGAACCCAGAATACCGGCTTGAGGTAACAACTATCTTAGGGCAAACCCATGATGGTATACAGTGAAGATGTACAGAAGGAAAGAGAGAAGTCTGACAATACTTCAAAGTATTGTAAAGCAATATTTTCTGCTGTGTACAGGTTGTGGTATGTAGGTCTGCACACAAATTCATATGACCTGGCAAATTAATGACATCTTAAGTGTATTGATCTCCTCTTTTCCTGATCCAGAATATTTGTTTCCAGTTTAATTGAGGGGTAAATGACATATAATATTGTGTAAGTTTGAAGTATACAACATACTATCCACCCTTGCGTATGTATTATGAAAGGATTACCACAATAAGTTTAGTTCACATCCACCACCTCAAAATAAACAAGCAAAAAAAAAGTCCATCACCTCATACAGTTCCAATTCTCTGTCCTGGTGATGAGAATTTTTAAGATCTACTCTCAGCAATTTTCAAATAAGCAAAACAGTACTGTCAGCTATAGTCATCATGTTGAGCATTTTATCCCCAGAAACCATCTAATAACCAGAAGATTTTCAAAAAATGTATCTTCATTTGGATTTCAGCTATCAGATGATTTTTCTAGTATAATTTCTCACAATGGCGTGAAGGTTACCAGTTCTGGGAACATGTATGTGTTTAAAACACAAAGGCAAAAAAAACCCACCAGTCATTCCTGAAGTATATTCTAGATCTCTTTTTTTTTTTTTTTAAGATTTTATTTATCAGAGAGAGAGAGCGAGCGAGCACAGGCAGACAGAATGGCAGGCAGAGGCAGAAGGAGAAGCCGGCTCCGTGCCGAGCAAGGAGCCCGACGTGGGACTCGATCCCAGGACGCTGGGATCATGACCTGAGCCAAAGGCAGCTGCTTAACCAACTGAGCCACCCAGGCGTCCCTATTCTAGATCTCTTTAATCTGAGTTTCTGTGGTCGGGATTGTGAAAATGTGTTTTAACCCCAACATCTGAAAATTCATCAGAATTTTTAACTTGGGCTTACAAAATACATGGTGACTTCAGGAAGCATTTTATATAACCTTATGCAAATTTTCATGTCTGTGAATATTTCTCTTTTTTCTAGGAAGGAGTTCTATAGATTTTTTTCCCAAAGTGTTCTAAAGACCAAAAACATGAAGTCAATTGTAAGCTCTAAACACAGATCTCCTAGCCATCTACTTCTGGTTTTGCTATTGTTGTCATTGTTGTTATTTGTTCCAGTTTGTTCTAGAAATAATTTGATTTGATGTAGGGAGTTGAGAAGAGTTTCTTTAGGAGGTGATGATAGACCAAAGCAAGCGATGATTACAGTGAGATATAAAAAAGTGCAGAGATTCCCAGGGGAAGGCTGCTGGAGCATAGGCAGGAGTATGTTCAGTGGTTTTTAGGTGAAGAGGGACCTGAAGTGTTTTCAGCAGAGATATTTCAGGGTTAACTTCATTTAACTTTCAAAAAGAAAAACATGCGTGTACACACACACACACACACACACACACATCTGTTGACACACTGTAACATCCTAGAGAAAGGCAAGTGTGACTACAGGAGGGACAGCTGGAAGGAGACTTCAGGATTCTGTGCAAGCTCTGGTTGTAACTTGAATTTGGAAGCATGAATGGGAGAAAGAAATGGAAGCACAGTAGCAAACTGGGTCATGTAGAGAGAATACGGGAGAGTAAAGCATGAACTTTTGCTCCTGGCTTTTTGGCTTTTTCAACTATAGTGGTGGTTGCTCCTTCACCAACATGAGGAACCCAGGGAGACGGAGTTTCACGGTGTGGAAAGAAGCAAGAGATGTTACAACCCAGACATGCTGAGTTCTCATGTCCTTCGAAAAAATGAAATCTCCGTCTTGTAGGCAGCTTGAATGTGTTAAGTCTAGAAATCAAAGAAAACATCAGAACTGGAGTTTAAACCCTTGGGAAACATTTGGATTCTTAACTTAGTCTTAATCAGATTCACTAGTGACACTGAGCCCAGAAGTGTCTCGTCGTTCCCATCTTGCTACTGCAAGAGCACCTCACAATATTTTTTATCCAGTGTGCTAAAGAAAAGTCCATAGACTTTCACGAGACAGCTAGCAAGGCATCACTTTTTGTTTTAAGTTTTCCAATTTAATATCATCCCAGAACACCTTCAAATTTACTCTGAATCCTAATAATCTAAAATTCCAAAATCCATGTTATTAATTTGTATGTGTATATACACAAATAATTTTCCCTTATGGGTTAGATATTTATGTTCTGCTTCTCCCCTGAGATTTCAAAAACCCTTAAAGGGGAAAAAAAAAAGCTGCTTTTCCTTCTAAAACATCTTCCATGAAAATGGTTTTGGAGCAGAAAACTGAACCAGTGATTGCACTTTCATATAACTAGCAAAGAAGACAATCGGGGGATATTAAATTTAAAAAAAAAATGTAGTCAGCATGTAAAATGTAATTAGAATCACAAGGAAAGAAGAAATGTTGAGCCAGATTTGGGAAGACAGAGTATAAACAATGGGCCATACATCTGTGCAGTGGGGATCAAATGAATGTGCTTTGGTGAGTCTGAAAGGAATTCAAGATGATGGAGCAGAAAAGAACAGAGATTTTATGTTCAAACGGGCCTAGGTTTAAAGGTATCGTCTATTGGGCGCCTGGGTGGCTCAGTGGGTTAAAGCCATTGCCTTCGGCTCAGGTCGCGGAGTCCTGGGATCAAGCCCCGCATCAGGCTCTCTGCTCAGCAGGGGGCCTGCTTCCTCCCCTCTCTCTCCCTGCTTCTCTGCCCTCTTGTGATCTCTGTCTGTCAAATAAATAAATAAAATCTTAAAAAAAAAAAAAAAGGTATCATCTATGTCCTTATCATTCTTGGGTTTGTGAATGAATTCTCTGAGCCTCTTGAGAGCCCATCATGTACGCTAGACATCCACACCAGCCCTTGCTGAGTATTCCAAACCAAAGGGCCTTGCTGTCCTCTGACCTTGAACTGTTCTTTTATTGTAGCTGGCTGTGCAGACTATTCTAAGAAGTAGGAGAATGCAGCCACAGGACAGTATTGATACTTCCTCCTATTATCTATAAAATGGGTTTAAAAATTCTACCTCTTAGTATCACAATAATGATGCAATGACTGATATTTCAGTAGGCTTTTAGGAACTGTTAGCTACAACGTTCCCACATCATCATAGCAGAGGTGTCCTTCAATTAAGTGCAAACATGACCTGCTGGGAAAGTTCAGGAATTAATTTTTACTTCAAGGAAGAGAAATGTTTTTGCAAAGGTAGAGGATCCTAGTGACTCATTTTATAATTGTTCACCCATTACATCAATGTAAGATACTGTGTACACGCAGAGCTTTTGTGATCTTAGCCTAAAGATGCCTTCTGAGAATAGATCATTTAAATTGATCCCTAATGAATGATATGTCAACCTCAATTTACAGGTATAGTCAAGTGAGACTTGAGATTTTGTTTCCAGGGTCAAAGAAAGAAGTTTACTGGTTAAAGTAGGACATAATTTTCCTTTGAGTTTCCAGTAGCCCTCCAACCACATTGGAAAGGAAAGACAAATAATTAGAGTTTTAAGGAATGAGAGCATGGGCTGAGAAGTTGCTGAGGTTTTATAAAGGTCAAAGAGGCTGGACCAGGACAATCCTGTCATCAAAAAACCACCACCTTGAAACCTGTGCCTCCCTGATTGCAAAAGACTTTTTCTTCTAACCACTGATCTTGTTTAAGGACGGCCTAAGCATTTAGCTTCTAAAGCCCTCATCATTTTAGGTCTTATAAGAATGCAATTTACTTCAACAAGATGACTTAAATCTATACTTTCCATAAACCATTTGACTCTCTCACTTCTGAATCCTCTTCCTCTACCCATTTACTTTAATTTCAAAGTTTAAAACACTTATGCCTTCCGGGTGGCTTATATAGTTATCTACATTGGAAACTGCAACTTGACACTATTTTTCCTTCCACTTAAAGGCTCGATGAGTCATGTTCTATTTCTGATTATTATTAAATTTCCCTGAAATATCATATGCCAGCCTTTATCCTCAAAGATAGATGATCCTGCCTGTGGCAATAAGTAAGGGGAAAAATGTGTCATATAGTTGCTTTTCAAAAAATGTGATAGATTTCTGTGCATCTCTCCACGCCTTCTCATCTTGAGATTTGCAGTCAATACTGCTTTCTAGGCAAGGCAGGGAGACTGTCCTATTTTTTAAACTGTCACTATAAAAATTTAACCTAGTTGTAAGCCGAGGTTACTCAGAGAAAATTAATCCATGTATCAAGGACTTATATAATGCTTCTTATATTTCTAGCTCTATTCAATGCATTGATATAACAAAATTAATGTCACAATCTTGTTCTCAAGAAATGTATCAGATAATAGAGAAAATACATATCAAAACAGATCATTATATCGCTATATATTAAGAATAATGATAGAGAAAAGAGGTTATTGTAAGGGTATTAAGAATAGAAGGCTATATAACCTGGAGGTAAGATTAGGATTATTTTTGCCAAGGTTGACCATCCATAAATTGCACTGTAAAAGATAAAAAGGAATTAGCTAATAGGGAGGGTGTCTTCCAAACAGAGATGCATATGTACAGAAACGCTTGCATAGAAGGTGGGAAAAAGACACAAAAAAAGTTATGAACTGTTAGATGTTGTTGGAGTGACTTATGGACCTGGAGAGGGAGGAAAAAGCTGTATTTTATGCTACTTTAAGGAGCTTACTTTGTATATGATAAATAGTGGGAAGTTATGTAGCAAAGGTGACACAATTACATCTCCACTTTAGTTTGAAGGCAGTCAATTGTGGGGAAGCAGACTAAGGCAACTTCAATGCATAAGATTGAAGCTAATCCCTAAACTAAAGGATGACAACAGTCTTTTTTAACATTTTGAGTTTTAATTTTTTTTTTAAAATTTGAGTGTAGTTGACGCACAACATTACCTTAGTCTCAGGTTTACAGCATTTATTCTTTAATGTTGGTGAACATAGTGCATACAGCACAAGCCTGGTAGAGTAACTCCTTCTTATTTGAGATTCAAGTTAAGAAAATATATTCAATGGGAAAAAAATAACAACTGAATTTGGGCAATCAACTACTTCTCTAATTTTGGGTTGATGATACATACCTTAGTTCATTCATGAGGTTTAAGAAGCCAAGCTATACACAGCACCTGTTCAGTGATCACTGACTGGATAGGGGGTAAGTGTTCTAAGAACATAAATGTTGGTTATAACTCATAATTATTGTAAGATACAGAAAATTTAAAGCATCATTAATATAGTCAGTCTTAGGACCACACCATTCAAAGAGAGCAGCCCCCCATCAGACATTTACACATTAGCCTTCCATATAAAATTTTACATGTTTAACTTCTGAGGAAACGTAAATAGATATTTATTTTTGATAGATCTTGACTTTTATGGTAAAGTTGGTGTGGCCATAGGAAGAAACGAAAATGGGCCTTGAAGGGAAGAAGTTCATTTTACTCACCTGTCCCATGGGGGGCCCACGTCACAGTTGGCCACCCAAGTTTGGGTCAGGTGGCAGAAAACAGGAATGAGGGCAGATTCTGAGTCAGAACCTTTATTGGGGACCCCATGGGAAAAGGCAAGGCAGGGCAGAGGACACAGTTTGGGATTGACTAGTTTGAATAATTCCAGCAGGCTTTGGGCTCTAGGGGTGATCTCGGGTTGCCTGGTACATAGAACAGAGGGCAAAACGGTGCTGGCTTAGTGTGTGAAGTTAGACAAGGAGGTGGTTGGGGCTAGGTACTCAGATTGGTTGGCTTGTCTACGAGGGAAGTGTTCTCAGTCAAGCCCTTTATTAAGAAAAGTTTTAACTGTGGGAGGAGTCCTCTCTCCCAGGCCAGCAAGCTTTTTAAGATCATCATAATCATAAAATACAGAAAATAAAAATCATGATAAATACATTGTACGTGTAGCTCATCAGTTAGACTTCTAAACTTGGACTTTCGTGTAAAAGTTTACACATTGGATTTCCATGTAAAAGTTTTTGTTGAATAGGAGTTTACCCAGGGGCGCCTGGGTGGCTCAGTGGGTTAGAACCTCTGCCTTTGGCTCGGGTCATGATCCCAGGGTCCTGGGATCGAGCCCCACATCGGGCTCTCTGCTCCGCGGGGAGCCTGCATCCTCCTCTCTCTCTGCCTGCCTCTCTGCCTACTTGTGATCTCTCTCTCTGTCAAATAAATAAAATCTTAAAAAAAAAAAAAAAAAAGAGTTGACCCAGTAAAGCAAAGAAGGGGAAAAGGATGGGAGACAGGAGAGAAGGAAGAGATAAAGGGAGGTGGGGAGACAGGTCGGCAGGTAGGGAGGGACAGAGACAAAGTAAAACAAGCCAAAACTCCAAAACCTGTTCATCAAATTCTTCCTTCAATAAGTATCATTAAATAAAATCAGTTTTGTTCAATTTATACCATTTGTTCTCATCCTCCCTAATCCTCCAGACATTTGACAATGTCTGGAAACCTTTTTGCTTGTTGCAACTTGGGAGACACTCCTAACATCTCATGAGGAAGAGCGGGAGATGCTGCCAAACATCCTGAGATACACAGGACAGACGCTTACACATATTTCTGGCCCCAAATGTCAATAGTGCCAAGACTGAAAAGCCCTGATCTAGACGAATATCACTTTAGAGGGGGATAGCATTTTGTAAAATTCCTGTCATACTGCAACTGAGAAACTAAGGCCAAAGTAATATATTATAAAAGCACTTATATATATTAGAAAAACCTTTGCTTAAAAATATATTTAGCCAAACACTTGTTTTTTAGTTTCAATTATTTTATACATTTTTTAATTAGTGTCATGTGATTTGTAATGTTTTAATCCAATTGGCCAATGGTTAGCTGCTTTTCTTGCCTTTGTTAGAAGTACTTAAAAAAAAAGGTACTCTGGGTGTTTCTTTAAACACCCAAAGTCTGCTTTCTCTGTGAAATCGTATACTTCTGAGAACCCAGCCCACCAACAGTGCACCTAACAGCTTCCCTTTTTATAAATCAACTTCAGGCTCATAAAGAGAGGTGGGCAAAGGAAGAATCAGGAAGTTGACAGTTTTATTACTCATTATAGATTGAAACAAGAAGACGGAAAGATTTACACAGGCAACAATTGCTTTGATTCTGCCATCATGGGAAACAATATTTTAAGGCTTTAAAAAAAAAAAAAAAGTGGGAAAGTTGTAAACTTAAAAAAAATTCAGGCCATCATTCCACAAAGATAGCCATTCTTGACATATTCTAATGTGAAAAGTGGCCTGAAGGAAATCAGGATGCCATTTTTAAATAACCTCCAAAGTAGTGCATTCAGATAAGGCATATGATATTTTGAACAAATTTTGTAAAAATTGCAAAAAATAAATATTGTGTGAAAATATTGATTGGGTGGCTTGGCTATGTAAATGTAATGACAAAGCACTCAATAATTTATAGTAATAGAAATGTATTCAAAATATAGTTAAGCACAGGGACACCTGGGTAGTGAAGCTGCTTAAGTGACTCTTGGTTTGGTCTTGGGTCATGACCTCAGGATCCTGAGATCAAGCCCCACATTGGGCTCTTCATTCAGTGCAGAGTCTGCTCAGGATTCTGTCCCTCTCTGCTGTGCTCTTTCTGTCTCCCAAGTAAATAAATACATCTTTTTAAAAAACTATGGTTAAATGCTTTATATTTTGTAAATTCATTCAATGAAGTACACTTTTTTTTTTTTGCCAAGTAATATAGAAGGTTGGGATTGGTTTTCAGCCTTATCCCTCTTTAATTTAATAGACTCTTTAATTTGAGTCTATTACTTGGCTCAAATTCTACATTTATCCTGGCAAATAGTAAGAATGGGGGAAAATAAGTTAGTTGAATCAAACTGACTTGCACTATTCTATTGTCTTCTGGTTATTTTTAATTTCCTTGAATAACCCATAGGTTTCCCTATTCCCATAGGTTCGACTATCATCTATATGCTAATGATTCTTAAAATTGCATTTCTTTCTGGCCCAAATCACTATTTCTAAGTTCTTCCTATGGACCCAACACCTCTTCTATTATTTCATTTTGGTGAATGCCTTCCAGACTCCCAAGGCAGTGATCTGTAAGTCATCTGTGATTATCTCTGGTTTCTTGAAATAGGAGTTGAAACTTGCCATATAAAGATGATGGAAGGGTGACTGTAGGGTCACCTACAGAATTGGGTCCTCCCAGTCTATCTGTGTATGTGTTAATATGTTCAAAATTGGCTGAGAACGAGTAAGATAGAGACTCTCTGGTGCACATACCATTTAAGATCTTACCAATGGAATTGATAAATGACAAGGCATTTGAAGCAGTCACTGCTTCAATGGTGAGTTGAGGAAAATAACCAGGCATCACAAGCAGGGAAAATAATGGGAGATAATGCCAGTAGCTCTTTCTGTCCCACTACCTTGCAAAGAACATGATGTAGAGTAGGTGCTTTCTAAAATTTAACACATGACTACACTGGAACTTAGAAACTCCCAACTCTTTGGTTATCTTTTCCTGACCACATGGTAAATATTTTAGGCTTTGGGGGGTCTCTGTCACAACATTTGGTCTCTGCACAACTGTTGAACTCTACCTTTGTGAGGCAAAACTGGGCGTAAAACACCACTGCCTCTCAGAGAATCATTCAAAATAGAATTTCTATAAACTTCTATTTTCATATATATCCACTTTCTTACATTGATACCTGCATACTCTGCTTTCTCCCATTTTATAGTCAGTAAGCTGCCTGTGTTCCTCCTTAGAGCTAACCTCTTCCTCTCTGAGCTAGCCCCTATTCTCTTTTACTTACTAAGGACACCTTTTCTAACCATTGCCCTCTTTGCCTTGTATCATCATTTTTTCCTACCTACTGGATTAATCCTATCAGTGCAAACACTGATATTGCTCTGATTATTTTTTTAACAAAGGAAATTCTCTTGATTTCACTTTCTCCATGCTAGTTATCACCCCAGTTTCCTGGTCTCCTTAAAGCAAAGTTCCTTGAAAGGATTATCTGGACTGGCTGTCTCCAGTTCCTCATGGCCTTTTGTCTCCTAAGTCCACCACTCCACATGGAATTTTGCCTTTTCACTCCATCAGAAAAAAAAAAAAAATTATGCTTGTCATTGTGACCAATGGCCTTCTCTTTGCTGAACTCAGTTCTCAATTCTCATGTCTGTTTGACCTACCAAAACCATCTAACACAGTTGACTACCTCTTTCTCCCTAAAACCCTCTTCCTGTAGTGTCCAAGACATCACACTTGCCTTGTTTCCTTCTACAGCATCAGCCCCCATTCAGTCTCCTGTGCTTTTCCCTTCTCCCCTCCTAAAATGTTTAATAGCTGAGTGCGCTAAGGCATTTACTTACACTTCTTAACTTCTCTTTCTTCACTCACTTTCTTGATGGCCTCATTAAAACTTACATCTCTAACTATCTACTTATTGATAGCTTCTAAATATATATTTCCATCCAGGACCTCTCTCCTACACTTAGAATTTATATACTCAATATATGTACTCAATATCTCCACATACACATCTCATAGAATCTTGTACTAAATCGAACTTCTGATTTCCTCTCCTATTCCTACCCCACCAAAAAGTACCCTCCCACTCTTTACCTCATTGTAATCTATAGTAAGTCCATCCTTCCACAAAACTTAGAGTCATGTTGTCATAACTTGTCTTTCTCCAACACCTCACATCCTATCTATTATTACTAACTCCTAAGTCTGCATTCAAAAGAAATACATAATCTAGCTACTTTCTACCATTATAAAGGCTTCTACTCTGGCCACATCATCTACATCTGGCCACATGAGATCATTCTATCTCATCTAAATTACTGCAAACACTGCGTAAGAAGCCCATTTTTTTTTTTTGTCCTTTCCCCCCGACCCAGCCACCGTCTAAGTTCAAGAGAGCAGTTTAAGTAATCTCTCTAAAACTTAGCTAAATCTTTCCAATGATTCTCCTTATGCTTAAGATAAAATTCAAATCCCTTACACTATATCACAAGCCTTATATGATCTGGCCCCTGTTAACCTAAGTGTATTTCTTACTACCCTACTACTTGCTCAATCCATTCCAACCATGTTTGATCTTAGTACTACTTCTCAAACCATGCAATCATACTTCACACTCGGGCCTTTGTACTTGATACTTACCCTACCTGCAATGCTCTCCTGACCTCCAACACACACACACACACACACACACACACACAGACGTACCTGCATGACTCTCTTCCTTACTTCCTTGAAGATATTTGCTCAAATGTCACTCTCCGATTGACACCTGGCCTTATCACTCTATTTGAAATGACATCCCAGGCCCTGGAACTCCACTAGGAATATAGCAAGTGCTCATTAATTAATATTCATTTAAAAAGTGAAAGAATGCATGCATGAATTGAAGGAATTCCTTACACCAAATGGAGCACTATAATAACCAGAGATATGATCTGATGTGCTACCTTATTTTTTTTTTGTACAACATCCCTTCCTGATCAAAACTCTTCAAAGTGTAGGGATAGAGGGCACATACCTCAATATCATCAAAGCCATCTATGAAAAACCCACCGCAAATATCATTCTCAATGGAGAAAAACTGAAAGCTTTTCCGCTAAGGTCAGGAACACGGCAGGGATGTCCATTATCACCACTGCTATTCAATATAGTACTAGAGGTCCTAGCCTCAGCAATCAGACAACAAAAGGAAATTAAAGGCATCCAAATCGGCAAAGAAGAAGTCAAATTATCACTCTTCGCAGATGATATGATACTATATGTGGAAAACCCAAAAGACTGCACTCCAAAACTGCTAGAACTTATACAGGAATTCAGTAAAGTGTCAGGATATAAAATCAATGCACAGAAATCAGTTGCATTTCTCTACACCAACAGCAAGACAGAAGAAAGAGATATTAAGGAGTCAATCCCATTTACAATTGCATCCAAAACCATAAGATACCTAGGAATAAACCTAACCAAAGAGACACAGAATCTATACTCAGAAAACTATAAAGTACTCATGAAAGAAATTGAGGAAGACACAAAGAAATGGAAAAATGTTCCATGCTCCTGGATTGGAAGAATAAATATTGTGAAAATGTCTATGCTACCTAAAGCAATCTACACATTTAATGCAATTCCTATCAAAGTACCATCCATCTTTTTCAAAGAAATGGAACAAATAATTCTAAAATTTATATGGAACCAGAAAAGACCTCGAATAGCCAAAGGGATATTGAAAAAGAAAGCCAACGTTGGTGGCATCACAATTCCGGACTTCAAGCTCTATTACAAAGCTGTCATCATCAAGACAGCATGGTACTGGCACAAAAACAGACACATAGATCAATGGAACAGAATAGAGAGCCCAGAAATAGACCCTCAAATCTATGGTCAACTAATCTTCGACAAAGCAGGAAAGAATGTCCAATGGAAAAAAGACAGCCTTTTCAATAAATGGTGCTGGGAAAATTGGACAGCCACATGCAGAAAAATGAAATTGGACCATTTCCTTACACCACACACAAAAATAGACTCAAAATGGATGAAGAACCTCAATGTACGAAAGGAATCCATCAAAATCCTTGAGGAGAACACGGGCAGCAACCTCTTCGACCTCTGCCGCAGCAACATCTTCCTAGGAACAACGCAAAAGGCAAGGGAAGCAAGGGAAAAAATGAACTATTGGGATTTCATCAAGATCAAAAGCTTTTGCACAGCAAAGGAAACAGTTAACAAAATCAAAAGACAACTGACAGAATGGGAGAAGATATTTGCAAACGACATATCAGATAAAGGACTAGTGTCCAGAATCTATAAAGAACTTAGCAAACTCAACACCCAAAGAACAAATAATCCAATCAAGAAATGGGCAGAAGACATGAACAGACATTTCTGCAAAGAAGACATCCAGATGGCCAACAGACACATGAAAAAGTGCTCCATATCACTCGGCATCAGGGAAATACAAATCAAAACCACAATGAGATATCACCTCACACCAGTCAGAATGGCTAAAATCAACAAGTCAGGAAATGACAGATGCTGGCGAGGATGCGGAGAAAGGGGAACCCTCCTACACTGTTGGTGGGAATGCAAGCTGGTGCAGCCACTCTGGAAAACAGCATGGAGGTTCCTCAAAATGTTGAAAATAGAACTGCCCTATGACCCAGCAATTGCACTATTGGGTATTTACCCTAAAGATACAAATGTAGTGATCCAAAGGGACACATGCACCCGAATATTTATAGCAGCAATGTCCACAATAGCCAAACTATGGAAAGAACCTAGATGTCCATCAACAGATGAATGGATCAAGAAGATGTGGTATATATACACAATGGAATACTATGCAGCCATCAAAAGAAATGAAATCTTGCCATTTGCAACAACATGGATGGAACTAGAGCGTATCATGCTTAGCGAAATAAGTCAAGCAGAAAAAGACAACTATCATATGATCTCCCTGATATGAGGAAGTGGTGATGCAACATGGAGGCTTAAGTGGGTAGAAGAATAAATGAAACAAGATGGGATTGGGAGGGAGACAAACCATAAGTGACTCTTAATCTCACAAAACAAACTGAGGGTTGCCGGGGGGAGGGGGTTTGGGAGAAGGGGGTGGGATTATGGACATTGGGGAGGGTATGTGATTTGGTGAGTGTTGTGAAGTGTGTAAACCTGGTGATTCACAGACCTGTACCCCTGGGGATAAAAATATATGTTTATAAAAAATAAAAAATTAAATTTGAGTAAAAAAAAAAAAAAAAAAAAGATTTTATTTATTATTTATTTGTCAGGGAGAGAGAGAGAGAGCACAAAGCAGGGGGAACAGAAGGCAGAGGGAGAAGCAGGCTCCCCAGTGAGCAAGGAGCCCAATACAGGACTCGGTCCCAAGACCATGGAATCATGACGTGAGCTGAAGGCAGATGCTTAACTGACTGAGCCACACAGGCATCCCTGATGTGCCTTGTTCTAAGAGACTCTTCCCCTTGACTTTTTTTCTATAGTCTTAAATATTTTCAAAATTTTAGTTATGCCCAAGGAAGTCTAAAGAGAAACCAAGAACAAAACATGTATGGCGGGTGCCTGGGTGGCTCAGTGGGTTAAAGCCTCTGCCTTCGGCTCAGATCACGATCTCAGGGTCCTGGGATCAAGCCCCGCATTGGGCTCTCTGCTCAGCAGGGAGCCTGCTTCCCTTCCTCTCTCTGCCTGCCTCTCTGCCTACTTGTAATCTCTGTCTGTCAAATAAATAACTAAAATCTTAAAAAAAACAAAACAAAACATGTATGGCACTGTAGGAATACTTTGGCTATTCTATGGAAGTCACTGCAAGCTACAGAGTTCATAATTAAATTTCTGCATATCTCAATTATGTCTAATATGTTTGCTAATTATAGAACAGTAAAATCACAAAGAAACCAGGTAAATTTTTGCACTCAATAACAGATTCAAGTATGAACAGTGGATTTCTAAATGTTCAATGTTCAATGTTAAAGGTTTCTAAATGTTTCTAAATGTTAAAGAATCTTTTAAATCCAGTAGTGCTAGGAAGCTCATTTCCCCCTTTGAAGTCATTGTCCATTGGGTAGAAAAAAAAAGATACCTGCCTGAGGTTTTATGAGTAGAAGGACATGGGAAATGCACCTTGGCCTGTTCAGTGACTTAGTCCCTTCTCTGGAGGATTGCTCATCTCTGACTCTGTTTTGCTACTAAATCAGAGGAGAATCAGAAAGGACCTGTGTTTGAAGCTCAGGATGATTTTTACAGAGACCCTACAGAGAAATATTTTTCAGAGGTTCTCTTCACATATAATTATGATGTCTGTTCATTTTTAAGACATAGTTTCATTCCTCTAAAATGTTCTACCTTGGGGTGCCTGGGTGACTCGGTCAGTTAAGCTGCTTTCAGTTCAGGTCATGATCCCAGGGTCCTGGGATTGAGCCTCAAGCTGAACTCTGCTCAGCGGGAGCCTGCTTCTTCCTCTCTCTGATGCTCCCTCTGCCTGCTTGTGCTCTCTCTTTCTGTCAAAATAATAAATAAGACCTTTAAAAAATAAAATAAAATAAAATGTTCTACCTTAATCAGAAGCTGGATGAATTCCTGGCAAGGGCCAAGTAGATCTGTGTTTGAATTTATCCTCTGGACCTGTGATCCTGAAAAAAATATTTTTCCTCTTACCTCCTCAGTTTCATTACCTGCAAAATACATAATATCAGCCACCTCACAGAGCCTTTATGAGAATTAAGTAAAAATTAAGCCATATCTCTACCATGTGGTTTTTATAGGTTTTTGTTAATCTTTTCCTCTCTTTGTCTCTACGAAGATTATTGAGAGATCCAGACTTAAACCCAAAAGTGAGCCTTATTCCTTATGGGAAGAATGGTCGGAACTGAAATGTTCCATTCTTACCAAAATGCCTATACACCTTGAATTTTAACCTATATTTTCAAACATGGGGAGTGGGATTCCCAGAGTAAAAAACTCATATTCACATTGTATTAGCTTTCTAAGCCAAAACTTATCATTTCACTATATATTATATTTCATCTTTGCTAATTTTTCCATGACACAAAAAATTAACCAGAGTCAAAGTCATTAATGTGCACATTTTAACATAAGTGCATGTATATAAAATTCATCAGTGGTTATCAACTATAGCCAATCTTTGACCATTACAACAATGAATGAGAAGTAGATATTATTATTATTCCCATTAATAATTTTAGGAAATGGGGTGCCTGGGTGGCTTAGTCATTAAGCATCTGCTTTCAGCTCAGGTCATGGTCCCAGGGTCCTGGGATGGAGCCCTGCCTTGGGCTCCTGCTTGACAGAAAGCCTGCTTCTCCCTCTCCCATTCCCCCTGCTTGTGTTCCCTCTCTCGCTGTGTCTCCCTCTGTAAAATAAATAAATAAAATCCTTTAAAAATTTTTAGGAAACGATGCAGAAAAATATTAGGAGACTATATGCCAGCTACACAGTGACAGAACTTAAGCTTGAATCAAAGCATTTTTTAAAAATTCTGTCTTTCTGTAATCTTAGTTATCTCTCTTTACTGCAAATAAACAGCAACCTAAAATTAGGAATTTTATTTCAGACGTGACAGGTTATAAGCACACGGTTCAACCAACCCTGCCTAATACGATTTTTGAACCAAATATCTCTCCAAAGCCCCTACCTAAGAGTTTTTTAAAAATCCTTTCTTAGTTGGTAGAATTGTAGGATTATAAAGTGTTAGAACAGAGATAGTATTTAGGAAGTATCCGGAACAACATCCTAATTCTACAGAGGGAGAAGCTGATGCCCAGAGACCACAATTATCTTGCCTAGGATGCTCCAGCTAGTTAGTGGCA
Source organism: Mustela putorius furo (assembly GCF_011764305.1). NCBI lineage: Eukaryota > Metazoa > Chordata > Mammalia > Carnivora > Mustelidae > Mustela > Mustela putorius. The sequence goes on along the minus strand of NW_025421322.1, from coordinate 23,880,309 downwards.
GAAGAAAGAAAAAGAGTGGGCTTATTTATTCCTACTCAAACATTGTCTCTACCCTAGCCCACTGGTGTCTCAGTTTAGTCAATGTAGGTCTAGTGATATTGTCCCAGGGTAGCTGTGTAGTATAAAGGAAAGAGATTTATCTCTGTCAGTCACTTAACTATCTGCATATTAGTGGGTCTTTTCCCTACAAACCACTTTCCACATAGCAGACAAGGTATTTTGTGTGTGTGTGTGTGTGTGTGTGTGTTTAATGCAGTTCTGACTAAATTCTTTCATTTGGTTTATTCCAAAATTAGACCCCCAAACAAAGGTTTATGTACTTGGAGAGCTCAGCAAAGGTGATTTCAGAGACCACAATCAGGGGGAAAGATGTGAGATCAGGAAGGAAGGAGTCTATAAGTGATCGTTAAGGACAGTTTACCACCATGTGTAAATAGGCCTCAAGCCCTGGGCTTGTCTGAGAGTCACATGGAGCCCAGCTTGGAGTCGTTCCACAGAGTGACAAGGAAGCTGGAGAATTCCTAAAACAATTCTATGGCTTATTTTTTTAGTGTTTTCCTTGGGTGGTTTATCCCTTTGGACTTTAGGCCTGTCCCCTGGTCTAATTGGCCATGTCACTGCAACCAAGAAAAATCCTCAGGCAGAAAAATGCAGGTGCTTGAGGTACACATCTACCTGAGCAGCAAACGTACATGACCTAGAGCATTTACTGACCTCGGGAATGAGGACAGGGCATTGACAGCAGGGCCTATAGTAGTTACATCTGTGTTCTTTGAACAACTTGCACTCAATTATAGAATAACACCAATCACACTGTGCTGTGATGATTACTTAGAATCTGCATTGTCCCCGAGAGCGAAACCTCTGTGACAGCGGACCATTTCCGTCTATCACTGATATCTTACCTAGTTCATAGCACATAGTAATGGCTTAGTAAATATCTGTTGATTTAATGGGGGAAAAAATGGGCATTTCTTTTTTTAAAACACTTTTCTTGCAGTATAATTGACATACAATAAATTGCACATATTTGAAGTCAATAATTTGTTATGTTGACATAGACATAATATTCATGTAAAACCACCGTAATTGAAACAAAGAGTATAACCATCACCCCCCAAATTTATGCCTCTTTGTAATGTTTTTCTGTTGCCTCTCCTCACAGCTCCATCTCCATCTGCCATCCCCAAACACCGATCTGCTTTCTGTCATTATATATTATTGCACAGTATCTAGAATTCTAAAAAACAAAATCATACAGTATGAACTCTTTTTTACCCCCCAGCTTCTTTGAGCATCGTTGGACTTTTTGCAATGTGTTTATATGTATCAGTAGTTCATTCCTTGTTACTGCTGAGTAGTATTCCATTGTGTGGATACACCACTTTCCATATTCATCTGTTGAGGAGCATTGGAGTTTCCAGTTTCAGGCTATTAAAAATAAGACCGCCATAAATATTCATATACAAGTTGTTGTATGGACATTTGCTTTCATTTCTCTTGAGTAAATACATAAAATGAAGGACTGTACTATATGATAGGTACACACTTACATTTTAAGACTCTACCCAATGGGCCGCCTGAGTGGCTCAGTCGGTTGGGCGCCTGCCTTCGGCTCAGGTTGTGATCTTGGGGTCCTGAGATCACTGAGCCCAGTTTCTGGTTCCCTGCTCAGCTGGGAGTCTCCCTCTGCTCCTCCCCACCACTCCTCCTCTCTCTCTCTCAAATAAAGGAATAAAACTTTAAAAACAAACAAGAACCAAATGGATTTCCAAAATAGTTTACATTTCACATTTCCACCAATGTTTATGCAATTTCAGTTAATTCACATTCTTGTCCACAACTTTGTGTTTTCCATCTTTTACATTTTTGTCATGATAATACATGTTTAATGATGACCCATTTTTAAAAAAAAATATTTTATTTATTTGTCAGAGAGAAAGACAGTACAAGTACGGGGAGCAGGAGAGAAAGGGAGGAAGAGAGTGGGAGAGAGAGGGAGAAGCAGGCTCCTGCTGAGCAGAGAACCTGACTTGGGGCTCAATCCCTGGACCATGGGATCATGACCTGAGCCAAAGGCAGATGCTTAACTGAGCCACCCATGCACCTCTAATTCGCTTCTTTCTAATGGCCCATGATAGTGAGCAGCTTTTCACATGCTAAATTGCTGTCTTTGCTGAAGGGTCTGTTCATAACCTTTGCTCATTTTTTATGGACTTGTTTCCGTATTGAGTTTTAGGATTTCTTGATATAAGCCATATATCAGGTATTTGATTTGGGCATATTTTTTCCTTGTCTGTGGTTAGTCTCTTCATTCTCTTAACAGTGTCTTTTGAAAAGCAAGCACTTTTAAAAATTTCCCAAATTTATCTCTCTTTTTTTGAATAGATAATCATATCTATAGTTATCTTTATTCAACCTAAGGTCATAAGGAATTTCTCCTGTGTTTTATTCTGGAAATTTTGTCATTTCAAATTTTAAAATTAGTATAATTTATTTTGAGTTAGTTGTTGTATATGTAGCAACATATGGGTCAACGTTACTAATTTGGCATATGGTTACCTAGTTATTTGTGAGACATTTGTTGAAAAGACTAATCTCTTAATCAAACCTTTGTACTTTTCAAAAATCAGTTATTCAAATAGGTGAGTCTATTTCTACACTCCCTTTTCTGTTTCATTAGTTTATCTTTATCACCAATGTCATAGAAGCTCCAGAGTGTTCTGTGTAGCCATCACCCTATTAGTGCTCTGCTCTGCAAATTCTAGCACGTCGTTCTTCCTGGACTCAAAACCATCTCTTCAGCTCTGGGATTTCTCTGGCTTCTGACTGGGTTGCTGCTCCCTGCTCTGAAACCTGAAGATTCTCTCAAGGTAGAAGCCTGGGGCAATCATCGGGCTCAGCTCATTCGGTTCCCATCTCTCAGGGATCACCATCCTTTGTTTTTTGATTCCCAGTGTCTTCTGAACTTTTGTTTCCAGTATTTGTTGAGAAGGTTTTCTTGTTTCAGAGAGCAAAGTAAATCCATTGCTTGTTAGTCCATCTCAGCCAGAAGCCTAATTTCATTCCTGAGACACATTTTCCTGTGGAATCAGAGGCAATGAATAATACTAATTGAAAAAGGAATCCAAATTGCATAGAATAATAGAAAGGTAAAGTGTGAATTACTTAAAGGTTACACGTGTTTAAGAATGGCATGTAGGCTATAGAGAATCATAGGATTAATGGGACAAATAAAAAATGTACACCTTGTCTTCCGTATAACACGTAATAATTTAGGGCATCATCTTTGTGCCATTTGCGCTGCTGGGAGAGAACATATTATTTAGGCTGAATTAAGTTCAAGCTGATGGGTTTTGACTGCTTTAACAATTAAATTATCTTGGTAGTTGATGAGTCTGTTTGTTGTTATGAGATGTATTGTGCAACTGTCCCTAAATCCTAGCATGGGGACAGGCTGATACATCTTACTATCACTTGAGAACTTGGATGGGCACCATGATATTGCCTTGGTTACAGGGTTGTTTTTGAGCTGTATTTCTCTCTAGTAGAGTGGGAACTACACTATTAAACTGGAGAAGAAGGCATCCAAGGCAGAGGAAAGTTGAGTACTCAAATGGCATGTCTGCCAAGTGACTAAAAGCCCCCAAAGAAAACTTCTGAACCAGCCAGAGGTTGTTAGTCTCTCATTCAGCTATATCCTCTTAGAGCATTTATAGGACCGTGGATCCTTAACTGGTTGAATAATTATTCATTAAGTTCAACAATTTTTATGTCTATATCCAAGCTATCTATTCGAGAGTAGAAACTTGAACATAAACTGATTAGAAATTATTTTGCTCAAAATTTATTAAAGAAAAAAAATGTAGTTTTCCCATTCAATTCCAGGAACAAATGCTTAATTTTCTCTAAAGGTCCTTTTTCCTCTCACCCAATCTTAGTCCTAATAGTAACTGTTCAAACAAAAATAAATGGACTGTTTTCTCCTAAACACGTGCTAAGTTATTAAGAAAGAAGACATAAGTAATATGGCCCCAGCATTTTAAGAACTTTCAAAAAACTTAATAGCACCTAAAATCAATATATATACTTTGTTCAATTGTTTTCTTTTCCAAATAAGTCAAGAACAAATAGAAACAAATCATATAATAATTGCATGGTTTTAATTTTCTTATAACATTTATGCAAACCAATCTTAAATGTTTTTTCAGGGAGAGAAGGCGTTGGTTTCAGTATAAACAATTAAATCTAGTTGAATTCCCCAGGATCCACTGAAAATGGCATCACACGAGGGAACAGTGCCTGAACTGGAAACAGAAGCGATGCTTTCCTCACAGATAGAGCCACTTACTAGTTAAGGGAGTTTAAGGAAGTCTCTCAGTTTCAGAGCCTCATTTCCTACAACTGAGCATTGGGGATGATAAATACATGAATGACATATACTTCAAATAACACTGGCAGGACAAAATATAGTAATGTGTTCCAAAGACTTTATAAAATGTCAGTGTTTGGAAAAATTAAGAGACCATGTAGTATAGTCATATTATCGTCTACCCCAAATCTTCCCTTCGTATAAAGTTGCTCATGGGAACTGGTTGTTCATGTAGGAACTACATTTCCTTGTCCCCATTACTTGCAGATGGGACCTTAAAGTCTCTATCAATGAGAAGTGAGCAAAAGTAGAATCAGTTCCAGATCCAAGTAATTAAGAAATAATATATTCTCTTTGTGCTCACTTTTCCTGCCTACCAACTGAATTCAAAATACTCCTGGATGTAGGTCATGCTAGAGCCATTCTGTGGAAAGAACTTGGATCCCTCAGTTACCACATTAAGAAGTACCATCTACTTGGGGCAAGAACTATACTGGACTGTGTATGAAAAAAGTAATTTCTAATTTTTAAAAAAGATGCTGAGGTTTGTTTGCTGTAATTAGTTACCTAATTAATACTGTCTATAGTCTTTTGCTTCCAGATAAAAGGAAGCAACAGAAAACAGATTAACCCCTCCAAAAAACAATGAAATATTTATAAAATATTTGCAAGACATCTGATTTCAATCACCAAAGAGAGTGAACTCTGAGAGAGAAAAAGGAATGGGGTGAACTCTAAGATTACCACAGCATACTGCCTTGAGAGAATTTCCAGGTTATAGTAGGCACACCCAGGCAGAATACATTGAACACTCTGAGATGAGGTAATGGAGGTAAGAGTCTTAAAAGTCTAAGGCAACTGGAGTTCCTGTGGCAGAGTTCCAGACAGAAGGGAGCTGCATGGGAAGAGAACTCAAAAGAACTAGAGAGGATGTCTTTTTGCTATTTTGAACATGCATGAAGAAACTACCTGCAGGGAGGGAGAGACCTACCTGAAAGAATTAGAGGTAAAGGTAACCAAAGCTCAGACAGATCCAGGTAGAGTGCCTTCTCCCATCAACCAGATTGGAAAAACATCGTGATTCACAGGATATCGAATAAAGTACACAGAAGGACCATACCTCGATAATAAAGAATTATAAACCCTAGACTGAAAACTACTTTTAAAAATCTTATACCCCTAACAAATCTTAATAGCAAAATCTGAAAATATCATACTATTTCCAGGTATCTTAACTGCATCTCAGAACAAAACTGAAAAATTACAAAATGAAACAAGGAAGGAAAAAAAAAAAGGAAAGAAAGAAAGAAAAGAAAAGACAAAATAATCCAGCACCAAGCTAGGGAAAATTCACAATATCTGACATACGTTTAAAAGCAAAAATAACTGAGAGTTCCTGGGGGTGGGGGAGAGATAGAGCAGCTGGGTTATGGACACTGCGGAGGGCATGTGCTATGGTGAGTGCTGTGAAATGTGTAAGACTGATGATTCACAGACCTGTACTCCTTGGGCAAATAATACATTATATGTCAATTTAAAAAAATAAAACAAAATAAAAACAAAAACCAAAAAGCAGACCTACAAAGAAGCAGGAAAATACACCCTGTAATGTTGAATAAAAGCAAGCAAATGAAGTAAACCGGTATAGACACAGATGTTAGAATTAAGAGATAAGGACATTACAATGTTAGTATAACCCTATTCCATATGTTCAAAAATTAAGTAGATGTATGGAAGATAAAAAAAAGTTGAAATTCTACTGATAAAAATTAAGATTTATGAGATGAAAACTATACTAGTTGGGAATAAGTGTGGACTAGACATTGCAGCAGCAGACAAGTGGACTTGAGGACACGATGGAAACTATCCATAATGAATAACAGACAGAAATAAAGAATAATAAAAAATGGATAAATCACCAGCAAGTTAAGACAATTTCAAATGGTTTAATATACATGAAATTGGAGCCCTCGAAGGAGGAGGAGAAATATATTTAAGGAATAATACCTACAAATTGTCCAAATTTGATGGAAATTATTAACTCACAGATATAAGAAACTCAATGAACCTTAACCACAGGAAACAAACTAAACCAAAGTACACTCCTTACTTATTGCTCAGAAATAAAGTTGGATTAGAAGTTTCAACATTATGTTACTTCTCCCCCAAATCAATCTAAATATTCAAAGAAACCAAGACCAAATTTCCATCAGAATTCTCTTCCTCCTCCTCCCCACTCTGTTGTTGAATTAACAAGCTGATTTAAAACACTCATGAAGGACAACATAGCCATAACAACTATGAAAGAAGGGAAAATGTTGGAGGACTAATATTACCTTATTCCAGACTTATTTTAAAGCTATAGTTAAAAAAAAAGAAAGAAAGAAAGAAAATAAATGAAACAAAATTAAAGCTACAGTAATCAAAATGCTGCATTGGTGTAAAGATAGAGAAATAGATTAATGAACAGAAGAGAGTCCAGAAATAGATTCAAAAGTCTATAAAGAGAAGGAGAAGATAAGTCACAGACTGGGGAAAATATATTTGAAGCATTTAGCTGATAATAGACTTGTATTCAAAATAAAGAACTTTTGAAGTTCGATGATACAAAACACAACAAGGCAAAAATTCAAACAGTCATTTTACCAAATATTTACATAGTTGGCATATAAGCATATGAAATCATGCTTAATATCAATAGTCACTAATGAAATGTTAATCAAAACCAGAGTGTTTTGATACTACATACCTATTAGAATGGTTAAACTAAAAAAAAAAACACTGACCATACCAAGTATTGGAGAAATATGGGGGAATTGGAATGCCAATGAACTGCTGGTGGTCAAGCCAAATTGTCCAACCACTTTGGAAAACAGTGCTTACAAAATTAAATGTATACTTGATGTATAATTCAGCCATCTTGTCCTAGAGAGTTACCTGATAAATGAAAGCAAGTGTCTATACAAAGACCTGTATATGTGTGTTCATAGCAGCCTTATTCATAAGAGTTACTCACTGGCATCATCCAAACATCCATCAACATATGAAAGAACAAACTTGTAGTCATACAATAGAATACTATTCAGCAATAAAGAGGAATGAACTCCATACATGTTGTAACCATATCAACCTCAAAATAACTGCAAAGTGAAAGGAACCAGATTTTTAGAAAGATACATACCATATGATTCCATTTTCATAAAATCCTAAGAAATTCAAAGTGCTACAGAGTGATAGACAATAGGCCAGGGAAGGGGGAGTGAGAGAAACAGGAGCGATGACATTTGCAATGGGCACAGGGTTGAGGGCTTTGTTCATTTTCTTGGTTGTGGTGATGGTTTCATGCACAACTACATGGTCCCCAATCCATCAAACTGTCCACTTTATACATGCAATTATATGTCAATTTATACTTCAGTAATTAAAAAATACAGACTGGCGATAATCATCAGGGCAATATATCTCTGTCTGCTGTTTACGAGTCTCACCGTGGACAATTGGAAAAGTAGACTCTTGTTCTTTTCGACCTCTCTCCAACATATTCTCCAGTTTCTAGGTGGTTTTTTTTTCCCCCATTACCTCTTTTCAAGTTGTCTAGGACTCATGTTTTAAATTTTGCTGCCCTAGTCAGAAAGAGTAGAAGAGAGGACACATGTAAATGTTGCTCAGGTGCCAGGCATTTAACAGAAGGTCCTTGAGACCTATTCACTCAGAGCTGTGACTTTAATTATTACTCTTTAGGAGTTATTGCCATTTTAAATGGAAATCCGAGAAGGCTTACTTAACATAAAGCAATGCAGTGCACATGGTGAAATGACAGGTAGTATTACATCTTAGGAGAGTGTTCCTTGACTTGGGGAAGGAGGTCTCCAGGGGTCATTTCCATTGACCAACAAACAACATATTCTTTCTAAAGTTGGCTTTGAGTCTTCATAATAACAAATACTTTTATTTGTATAGTATATTAGTGATTACAAAGTGCTTTCACATTTATTATCTCATTCGTGTATGCAAAGGCCTTTTGAGGTGAATTAGCTCCAATTTATGGATAATAAAGTTGGCAGTTAAGGCAGTTCTGCAACTTGCTTTTTATTCAAAAGCAGAAGTGGAATTTGAACCGAAATGCCTTGACTCCCAGTTCAACAATCTAGTCTGTAAAACATAACTGCATTCATTTTAAATGACAAATTCCTTGAAAGCAATGTATCCCTGCCTTCTCTTAACTTCATGAAACCCTTCCTAAAGCAGTCAACAATTCTGTTTGACTTATGGTTTGGAATTTAGGCAATTTTCAAGAAACATTTAATTTTAGGTTATCAGAATGGCGATAAGAGACCCTGCAAAAGAAGCAATTTTAGTGAATAAAATGCTATTGATCTTTGGTCCAAATCAATAGAATTCATATTTGATTTCTTATCCTATTGAATGGAGAAAGGATAAAACAAAGAAGTATGTACATGATTAAGGAGCATAGCGATATCCCAACATTCTTGATCTCCTCTGAACTTTGATTAGTTTAAGAATTTGTTTACGCAGCCAGTGATGGTGGTTTTCACCACCTTCTTTGAGAATTCAAGCCACTCTCAGTATCTTATTCTCCATACATCTGTGCTGGAGATTGTGGCTCTAACTGTAGAAATAGAAAAAAAAAAAAAAAAAAGTCCCTGACTTTAAGAGACTACTAATCTAACTAGAAAGAGAAGATCTAAAAATAGTTAAAAACAAGTAAACACACATACCACTATGGAGAATCTCCTGGACACTAAAAATTTAAGACCATCTAGTTTATTTTACAGAGTTCTTAAACCTCAAAAATTTTACATTTTAATTACTTTTTTTTTCAGATTAAGGGAGTAATTTATAATAAATGGCCTTAGAAAACAGAAAATGATAGAGATAGGATTTAAATTTTAGTATAACTCCAAAATCATGATCTTTATATAGGGCTATTAGAGGAAAGTGAAGGGCCTCTCCCTGTCATGTACTCGGCCAAAGACTGCCACCTCACTTGATTGTATATTTTCACCCTCAGAGCTCTCTTCTCAGTGGCTGGTTGATGTTGGGTTTCAGTGGTTCCTATGCTTCAACTCAGAATATCTGTGAATAGTCATTCCCACCCCATGGATCACGAAGCCCTCATTTTCACTTGCATTGGAGCTCAACCTTTTCTCCCAGTCTTTGGTTTCTCATACCAGCACAGGAGCTATTCCCTAGTTTGTTTCTGTTTTTGTTTTTTGGTTTGTTTTTTTTTTGAAGATTTGATTTATTTATCTGACAGACAGAGATCACAAGTAGGCAGAGAGGCAGGCAGAGAGGGCGGGGTCTGGGGGGGGAAGCAGGCTCCCCGCTGAGCAGAGAGCCCGATGCAATGCTGGGCTGGATCCCAGGACGCTGGGATCATGACCTGAGCCGAAGGCAGAGGCTTTAACCCACTGAGCCACCCAGGCGCCCCAACTATTCCCTAGTTTATTTCCCTGTTAACCTCCTGCAATCCAAATCTCTATGTCAAAGTCAACTTCCCAAGCACTGGGCAAGAACTTATGCCATAGATCAAATCAAGAATTAATTGCACATAAGTACAATTTATTTCAATTATTGAACATTTAAAAAATAATTACAATTATACAGGAATGGTAGAGCTGATCTGAATTTGTCCATCTTTTCTAGATACACAACTAATAAAGTATTTCACAAGGTAGTAAGTGATAGTATGATTCATAATATTAAGAATAATTAGTCAAAAATAACTAAACATTTAAATATTCATTTGTATACCATTCTATAGCTTACTTTTGTGCAAAGCAATCTGCAAGGATGGTGAGAGATACCAAGAATTCTGTAACTCCCCCAGAACCCTCTAAAATAATCATAGTTATTCAGAGTTACTGTTAAGTGTAATATATTTATACCTTAAAAGATTATTCAAATATGAGGCAAGAGGAGGTAAGGGGCAAATGAGAGGCATAGCCAACGTATTCTTGAAATGCTCAGCTACATGGTTAGTATGGGGTAGCTTCCTGAGCTGATGGTTGCGATAGTCTTGAGTTATAAGTTAAGAACTAGACTAATGAAGTATACAAACAAAGGGTTTTTCAATGAGGAAAGAGGGTGAGGAAAAGAACACAGATCACTGTTTATGGAAGAATGAGATGATCTGTCTGCTTGTCTGAAAATTCCTCTTGGGGAAGAAAAAGGGCCCTGGCTTTGTTGGCTGAAGTTTGAGCTTCTAAAGGGCCAGAAATGGGCACCACAATAAAAGTAGAGGTATGGTAATTCTCAAACTGGAAATAAAATCAGGAAAATCTTTAAGGCAGTATCCAAGGTTGTCACATAGTCCAAGGACTGAGAGTCTGCCCAGTGCTTCAAAGGCTTCTGGTCTGAAGGATGAAGTCAGAGGCCAAGAAACTGGATAGAAATCAGAGAAATAAAATGACAGTGAAGTTTACAAAGGTGAGTGGGAGGTTAGATCTGGGGTGACTCCCTTAGGATCTGTGGGTACCTGAAAGTCAGGTATTTTTATAAGACTTTGAAGTGTTCCCCTATTGGAAGAAAGCAACTATTGAGAACATTGCACTGGTTTATGTGTATTGTTTACAATACATAGGAGACACAGTTAGAGATGTAATTTGACAAATCTACTTCTGTCTTTGTTTTACTGAATTCAAATAATGCTAACATGGGGTTTTATGGTGCTAACTCATGCTTGACATTGTCATCTTTTATTAATAATCAGAACAATTTTCCATAAAGTTTCTGCCTCTTGTATCCTACAATAATAATTGATTTCACATATTCAGCAAAGTGAGAGGTTTAGTGAGGCAACCAGTGGTCTGAGAAATGAAAAAGTAGTTGGCTTGAGCTATGCTTACTTGGCCCTAAATTTTATTTCTTAAGCTTCAAGGCTGATGTTAAGATGGATTGAATGGTGAATGCCAAAGGGTGTTTCTCAGTTGCTTCCTGGAAGTACTGCTGGCTGCTTCATTCCCCTGCTTTTCAGGGCAGTTGTATGAATCTATTATTTCATTAAATTATTCATTTAGTGAACATTTATTATTTATCAATTATATTCCTACAACTCTTATATATGTCCAGAGGGACAGGGTACCAGTGGTACAGTGTGGTGGGTCTTGAATCTTCAAAGCACAAAGATGAACAGGGTGACATTTCTGCTTTCAAAGGTCACAATGCTTATGTCTATATATAAGAGGCATATAACTGTGGGATGTACTAGGCCCTTACCTGTGCTCCAAGGACAGGGGTAAGATCGCAAGCCATCTCTTAATGACATGATAAAAGTCATGTCGTAAATTATACTACTCAAAGACAGGATCCACATAACACTTCCTGGCAATGGTATAATATTTTCCATTCTTCCACGAATAAAATTTGGAGTCAGACTCTGAAACAATCAAAGTAGATGAAAATCCACTTCTAAAATTATCTTATTCATTCAATTTGTAAAGGCATATTGACAAAGTACCTGGTGCCAAGACTTCTAAGGGATAAAAATATCATATAATAAATATAATAAATAAATAAATATAATATAATAAAATGGAAGTTATGAAAACAAGTGAGACTTCATCTCTGGGATTTGCAATTCATTTCTTCAACCAGCATCCATTTGTTTATCTCTTGCCAATGTGTAAAATTTTACCGTGGAAAGTATTTTCATCATCTAGGTCATACATTTTTTAAACAGAATATTATGAAAGTATTTGTTACTTTTAGAGCCCTAAGAGCATTATCTACTGGGGATGGATTAAAAAAAAAAAAAGAATAGCTAACAGTATTCCAAAGTGAAAAGAAATTACTTCTGATTTTTAAACATTTTTACATTTCAGTATTTTATGTGTAGTTCTAATTAACAATTATCACACACTTACTATATGCAAATCTTATGGAAGGATTGTCAGACTGTCAAGTGGGATTAAGCTATTTAAGAAGTTCATTATTTATTAGGAAAGAAAGAAAAAAATGCCATTAAAAGATAGGATGCAATACATATTTCTATAACTCGTATGTAGATATGCTTAAAGTGGTTAAATAAACACCAGGCAGAACAGTGATTAATAATGCAAAAGGAAAAGTGGAAAAAAATTGTTTTGCTATTTCTTTGTAATGTGCGTGTGTATGACTCTGTGCAAGTATGACGAATCAAGACTCATTGGAAGTACATCTCTTCTTGACAAAAGCCAAGGAGGTTAATAAAGGCCACCCTTTCAGCAGGGATCTAAAAGCCACTCTTGGATTCTTGAGTATTTGCTGACAGCTGTAGCTAACAATTTCGTAGGGAATGCTATGGAAGCAAGAGTTGTATTTTCCACATTAAACATATTTGAACTTGAGATAAAATTGACATCTACTATGGAAAAATGAATATACAAAGTCTAAATTTTAACCTTTTTGTAAGACAGCCTAAAAAATCTAAGCAAACACATGTTAGAAATGGTATAAATGGTTATAAATGGTAATAATCACAATATGGAAGAGCATAGGATATGACAACAAATGAGCAACCAAATAAGTAATAAATGGGCAAAAGCTTCTGAGGTAGTGAGGAAAACCTAAGAAAATAGTCAAGAAGAAAGGAGTAGAAAGAATAAACTAAGGAATACAAAAGAGAGTGCGATGGGGAAAAAAAAAAATAAAACAAGGACAGATCATAGGGAAAATACTTATTTTTGGATTATCATTATCTTGTCCTTCTTCATTTCGAATTCAGCTGGAAGATTCTCAGCTAGAAGTAGATGGAAAGGTATACTGATCTGGAACTGGTCAAGAAAACACGGTTTTCTTTTTTGCTCTTTTTTTTTTCTTTTTTGCTACATGCAATGTAGCGAAATAGCTATAAAAGTGTTGGAGGCTGAAAAGCCAATCAGAGGACCGTGAAACAAAACAGAGATTAACAAAGCAGAGATTAACAACCTAAACACTTGCTGGGTTGGAGAATTAAAGGAGGCAGAGAGACAGAGGCCAGAAGCCAACAGCCCATTGAGTAAAATCTAAAATCATGAAGGAGACACAGCCACCCCTGAAATCAGTGCCCACAGCCAAATGAAGGGAGATTATACCCTAGATTGTCCCTTTCTACCAGTACTGCTAACACTCCCAGTTACTAGTTAAAACCATTCAGAAATGCAGTTTGCCCCTCTCAGACTTGCATGACAGAGCAAAGCAGGGAGACTGAGCCCTGGATCTCAGAGCAGAGAAACAAAGGAGAAGCCTGGAGACAAAAGAAAATGCACCAAAAAACACAGAAAGATCAGCCGTGCAAAGAATAATTCGGCCTAGTTGAAGTGAGGGCAGAATGCCAATTTATCAAATGGGACTAGATAAGGGGAATTAGATCAAGAACTGTGAGGATCCAACTAAACAAGCCAGGTGAGGAAATAGCACAGGAATATAGAACTTCAATTTTGAAAAGGTCATTCAAATAGAATTACCTTAAAAATGGGATGTAGATAGGAAATCACCGGAGTTAACCTAAGCTTTTTCTAAACCTTGGTGGCTGTTAGAGAATTAACTTTTCATATGCCGCCAGGTCAGGCTTTTTCTGGATCAGGGTTCAGGGCGCTTGAGAGCAGGTGGATGGCTTTTCCTGCTACGTGTTTCTCAGAAAGAGGGACTGAAATACCCTGAATTTGGGTGTCTATGAATCACAGAGTCCTTTGGGTACCTGTGTCTCTATGTGTCTATGTTTACGTTTAACTGTGCCATTCATTACACGAGGTTATGTAGTGTAACTTAATGTAAAATAAAATAGAGACTTTAGTTAATAGAGTTAACCATGTTGTTTCAAGAAACCGTATACATAATTTGGCTCTATTCCCGGACTTCTAAGGAAATGAAGGTCCTTTATTTTATGTCTTTGAGCGACTGTAAAATGGGGACTACTGTTGAGTTTCTCAGTAGATTATGTGGCAAAAAGAGCAAGTGATTTAGAATAGTGCCTTGTTCATAGTAAGTACATAGCTATGTATATTTATTTTTTTATGCTTTTACTGCCTTTTTAATTGTTTTAGTAAAATTATAGTTACCCACTTTGGATAAAGAATTATTTTATGTATTTGACCCAAAACTGGTGCCCAAAGTAGAGAAGACAGATGAAATAAATAGCACCCTTTTTAACATCCTGCATATAACACATAACCAGATGTGCATTCATTCAACAGCTGCTCCATTCGCACAGATGACACCTAAGTGTATATCTTTCCTGACCCTCAATCATGTACATTAAACTGTCCAGGAGACATCCCCCTCTGGCTATACCCAGTCATTTCAGACTCATCATTTCCAACCTGGAACTTACTCTTCTTGTTAGCTAATCAGGGAAAAGCACTATTAAAAGTCAGTTCTTAAGTGAGAGTTTATGAATTATTTTTGAGTTTTTTAATAGGTTACTTCTGCTTCCAATTGTCAACCATGGATTTTAAGTCTATTTCCTCTATATTTTGAAAGCAGTTTACCTTTACTCACCCCACTGTCAGCACTTTAACACAGAATATCTTAATCACTTGGCCACATTACTAAACAGGCTTCCAAATTAATTCATCCCAAACTGTACGGTTTCCCTATGTCCTAATATATTGCCTTCATTTTATAACATGAGTGTGGATGATTTTGCAAGCATCCACATTTGATTATGCAATTTTTGCACATAGAGCTCTCAAAATGCCCTTGCTTTCAGCTTAAACCTTCCTTGACATGCAATATAAATGTCGCTATAACCTGCTCCCACTTTATCTCTTGGCCTCATCTCACACAACCCCTTACATTCTATTACAATCTCCAGGGACACTAAACATCAAGCTGATGTTCCTTCTCTGGAACTTCTTCTTCTTTTTTTTTTTTAACTTAGCCCATCTTTTATAATCGTGTCACTTCTGAACACAACCTAGAAGGAGAAGAGAACATAACTAGGGAGAAATCTAGAATGTTATGGAAATAATCATGGCATGTGGGAAGAATTGGTGGTCAGAATACTGACACCAGAAATGGAGGGAGAAGAATGAATCCTAGTGATTACTCAGTAATGAATAGATAAACTTCCAAGAGAATACTGGTGACATTAGGAGAAATAAGGAAAATGACAATGGGAATTGAGTTTAGCTGCATGTTCGTCTCTCTGTCTATAAAATGGGAATGTTAATTGTCTGCTTTACCCTTATCCTATAAAGCTAATGTGAAAATAATATAACAACTGTGGATGTGCTTTGAAGTAATGCATTTCTGTACAGTTTGAAAAGCTTTAGTTCATGAGTTGGCCAGACCACATGGTACTGTTGGGATTTTTGGAGCTACTCCCTTTTCCATGGGACTCTCCATCCCGCATGTAGCATTGGAATACATTTGTTAAGGGTCATTGCTGCCAGAAAAATACTGCACGGTTCTTGAAAGATTCCAACTGGCACTTTAATCAGAAATGATAGCATTTAGGTGTATTCTTTGACAAATGAAATTTTGCTGTGCAAAAGTTTTTCTTTTAGGCAACTAAGTAGGACATGGTGCTCAGGTGCATTTCTACACAGAGAGCTTGAAGCCAGAGTAGAGGAGAGAGTTAAATGAGCTCAAGAGCTAATACCAGGCTTCAGAGAAGGGACCAGAAAACTGATGCCAGATTATTCATCTGGCTAATTTTCAGCCAGTTGGGAGAACACAAAAGAAAACAAATATGTCACAATTGAAAAACACACATAAATGCACACAAACTGTGTGGCAAATGAGGACAGGGAATCAGTTATTTTTTTCGGAGGTAAAGACTTAGCAAAATGTGTGCTTTGACTCTGCTTCTGGTACCTCATTCTTAGGGGCTAAAACATGCAGGATGCTTAAAAACAAAGTTGAGATTCTCAAGCTATATATCTATGGATCGATTTGCTTAAATCCTGACTTCCGAGAAGAAGACATGCAGTAGATGTTTCTCTGTATTTGGGTTTTGTTTCCTTCCAAATCTTCTTTCCAAATTTCAAAAATTTCTTTCAAAATTTCTCTTATTCATATGAAAGAAAATGAAAATCATAACTAATGATAATTGATAAGAAAAAAGTAAAACTTTGAAGAAAGATCATCAGAAATTGATTTTATTTATGACCACTACAGTAAAAGCCCAGAATGAAAGGTACCACAGAATACCTGAAGGAAGGCAAAATCTTTTGGAAATTTATATTCTCTTCTCTTACCTTTTTTTTTTTTTTTTTTTTTTTGAGAAGCAGAAGCAGCAGCTTTTAATTGTTGTATAGGAGGAAAATACTTGAAAATTTAACAGTCCATTTAGTTTTAATAAAGTATGACCTTTGAGGATAATTTAAAGTAACTATTATTTCCCAATTTCCTGTAGAGGAATATATAATCTTGCAAAGTACATAAATTGTGAAGCTGCTGTGTGGATTTACTTTTTGCCCCCTTCCTGTAACATCTCTGCCAGGTCAGTATATCTGGATATGTAAGAATGTTTGGCTACAGTTCCAGATCCCCAATACTTGAGGTAATTTTGCCAAAGAACATGCTTTTAGGGAGTTCAGATGTGAGCAGATGTAAGTTTTTCCAACTGAAACCACAGGTCCTCCACAGGTCATTTGTAGAGATTTCGTTGGCTATGGTTTAAGTATCTCCTATTCTGAAGAAGCTTCTGGCTTCGAAAATGCAGATGAATCTGACCATCCTATCTATCTCCCTGAAATGTCCTGAGTCTAAAGTAAGTCCACATGTGCAAGCGCTTTGGGGGGTAGGGGGAGTCAAAAGCATTGCATAAATCCAATCAATGTTGTGAAATGCAGACACTGAACAGAGATGACTCCCAGGAAACCTTCTTTGTGTGCCTGAGAATATAAAAGTATCAACCAAACTAGTGTGATGAGAAGTTTCAGAATTCATTTTCACATCACTCCCCAAATACTCTTTTAGTATCCTGTCACTGTGTATGGGGAATCCACTTAGGTGTGTTTGAGTAGAAACTGCGGGGCAGCCATCCGAGCAAGCATTCTGAATAGCATCTGTGACGTGGCTTATTGATTTGGTGACAGAGATATCCCAGAAGTCAACTGGTGTCCCTTTGCACCATGACAACTGCACAGGATATTTTGTGTATTAACTATTCAAATTGAGGAAAGGCCTGGACCAACACTCAGTAGACTCCTCTCCGCACGTCATTGACGTTACTGCACAAGTAACTCATTTGAGATGGTTCTATCACTGTCACTGGAAAAATGCTTTATACTTTCCATGTGTTTACACACACAGTTAACACCTTTTTAATTTTACTTTTGTGGGATTCACTGTGGTTGACCCCCTTTGTGTCTTCATCATGAGTTTTACACTACAGAGCTCAGGAAGAGCCTGTCTCAGCTGGGACTCCTTGCCCACATTTCTAGAGGTGCGGACTCCTTGTCTTTTATTAATGGTTAAGACAATTTCAACCACACACTTCTTTTCACTTTTGTGCCCTGCTACAGTGGTCTGAGAAGTGGAGAGCACATCATACCTTCTATTGTGTTTTGTTTTTTGTTTTCTCTGTAAGCTCTGTCAGCTTTCTTTGGAAGAAGTAGCTGAAGCACAACGCTTTTCAAAAACTCTTTTCAACTTCTATTTTTCTTTCAAGATTTTATTTATCTATTATTTGAGAGAGAGAGAGAGATCAGCAGGAGAACCTGACTCCCTATCAAGCAGGGAGCCCAAAGTGGGACTCCATCCCAACACTCCAGGATCATGACCTGAGCCGAAAGCGGTCGCTCAACCAACTGAGCCACCCAAGAGTCCATCTTTTCAACTTCTTTTAGGGCAAAGTTTTCATCTTCATCAGCTGCACATGATTCATTGTGGAGCCTCATAGAAGTAAGCGAATCTTAATGGCCGTACTGTATCTTGAAATCCAAATTATGTTATCATTTCACTGTGTTATGTTGGAGTAAACAAGTACAGGTCTGGAAAGATTGGTTATAATTCTGTGTTTACCTTAGTATTGTCTTGTGAAGACACCTTTATCACTACACCACTTTTTCCTTCGTTCTGTTGTGTCATCAGTTGCTTTCTTTCTAGTCATTCCTGTGGGTGGAAAGGCATGCCTTAGCAGTCTTGTCAAAACAAACTGACGAGCAAGCCAACAAACGCAATGGACATGCAAAGAAATTTTGACCACCTGATTCCTTTAGTTAGGTTGCCAGTTCCCCAACATGCTTCAACACTAAGCTTTTCAAAATACCACCTGCTCTTCCTGTTCCCTCTTCCTTGACACTCAGTCCCTTTTCAGACCACTCCAGTTGGTCTTTTAATTCCAGCCTCTCACTAAAATGTCTCTCGGGCGGGCTGCTAGTGAACCCAGTATCATCAGAACCCATGGTTAGTATTCTGTGTTCATCTTACTAAGACTCTCAGACTCATTTAAGAGTTGAAGAGATAATTCCTTTGCTCTAAAAATAGTTTCCTTTCTTAGTTTGCATGACCCCCAATTTTTCTGTCTCACTGTATAGGCCTTCTTATGATCCTTTTCTATGTCTTACTCTTTGACTTCCTTAATAAATTTGTCCATGTTCCAGCCTCTGTCTTCTGTCATATTTTATTCTCTAGTTTCATTTTCCCTTTGGATACTGTATGTCCTCAAATAATATATAAAAACTAGTGACCTTCAATTTATGTCTCCAATCTAAAAGTCTCTCCTGAGCTGCATAGTCATAAATGCATATGCTCTATTTGGTGTTTGCTTTGGGGAGTACAATAAGCATGTCAAAATTATATTGGCAAGAATGGAACTATTTTTCTCCACATGCCCCCCAAATGACTCTTCCTACATGTTTTCACTAATTCCAGTAAATGACACTCTATTTCGCTCAGTTGTTTTGTCTTGGAATCTAGAAGTCATCTTGAAATCATCTATTTCTTTCATATTGTACATCAAGCAAATCAGAAGACCCAGGAGGATAATATACTTTCAAAATATACCCTGAATCCAATCACTTATCTTTGTTGCCACTTCTACAATCTGGGCTATTTCTATTTCTCAACTAGAACAGCACAGAACCTTCTTACTGGTCTCCCTGCCTCTAATACTGCATTCCTTTGCTCTATCTTCTAAACAGAAGCCATGGTTATCTTTGTAAAAGCGTTCCTGAAATCATACACCTCACTGATTAAAATATTAACCAATGGTGTCCCATTATACTTTACCCAAATATAAGGCCCTAAATAGTAAGCAGGATTTGCCTAAGTTGGCTTACATGATTTTTCTTTACTCTTCATTCTATGATTTTCAGCCACACTTGCTTCAGTTTGTTTTCCTGTACAAAATCCAAGCCACCTTTTCTAGCTAAACCTTTTGTTTGAAGTGTTCTACTTTCTTTTTTTTTTTTTTTTTTTTTTTTTTTTTTTTTAAAGGTTTTATTTATTTATTTGACAGAGAGAAATCACAAGTAGATAGAGAGGCAGGCAGAGAGAGAGAGAGGGAAGCAGGCTCTCTGCTCAGCAGAGAGCCCGATGCGGGACTCGATCCCAGGACTCTGAGATCATGACCTGAGCCGAAGGCAGCGGCTTAACCCACTGAGCCACCCAGGCGCCCCTGAAGTGTTCTACTTTCTAATAATCTGGTCTACCTCTCCCTCAGGGAGAACTTCCTTTAACCATTGTTGCCTACCACTCCTTCTAGCAAACACAAATCTCTTTCTACAACTTAACCTACTTCTGTCTTCTTCATTGATTTATCAATTCTTGAAGCTATTTATTTCTGATCAGTTTCTCCAGTTAGAGAGTGAACTCTGTGAAGAGAGAAACTATGTCTGCACTACTCTAACTTGTCCCCAAAGCCAAGAATATCTGATCCCTGATAACAGCTCAATAAATTTTTTCTGAAATTGTCTCATTTAATTTTCATGATGATACAGTGAAAGATACTGCTACCACGAAACTGAAAATCCTGATCATAGTTTTTTGGGGTTTGTTGGGGGGGGTTTGTTGTCGTTGTTCTTATTTTGGTTTTGTAGCACCTCTTTTGGCAAGCCTATTATGTATTGGGCAGTCTGCAGAGCACTTTATTTCCTTTACACCACCTTGGGGATTTGTAGGATCTCCCCAGTCTTCCTTTTATCAAGCCTTCCTTGATTCCTTTTCAACACAGCATTAGACAAATGAAACTGAAGCAGAGGCTTCTTGAAGACTGTTTGCTTTAGAGAGTACGCTGAAGCCACTTCTTCCTTCTGCCTTAAAATCCATTATGCCTAAATTTGCAACATTCACATTGTACAAAAGTAAAAGCTGGGAAGATCTGAGAGTCACCCTGATGTAACCGAGCTCTTGAACAGTTGCCAGCAGCTAGCTCTCTCCAGACGACTTGTAATTTGAAGAGAGAGACATAAAAAAGCAATCCCTGGGGTGCCTGGGTGGCTCAGTGGGTTAAGCCTCTGCCTTCGGTTCAGGTCATGATTTCAGGGTCCTGGGATCGAGCCCCGCATTGGGCTCTCTGCTCAGCAGGGAGCCTGCTTCCTCCTCTGTCTCTCTGCCTGCTTGTGATCTCTGTCAAATAAATAAATAAAATCTAAAAAAAAAAAAAAAAAAAAAAAAATCCCTTATTTGTTTCATTCACTGGTGGATGCATTTACTTGAAATTAAATGCATCCTAACATCAACCATTGTCAAGGTTTAAAAAGATCCCATATAGAGAATAATCTTTATTTAAAGAAATAAGTTTGTGTTATTTCCAACTTTCAGGTAGCAAGACATGATCTATTATGTATATTCAATAAGCATCTGTCTTTCAAAGTGCTTTAAAGTACACTAACATGTCCCATTCTTCAATTTTTGTCATTCCACAATAGAAATGTCAGTCCTGACTAATATCCCTTTGGGCAATGTTTCTCAATCTTAAGTGTTCCTCATAATTCCCTGTGGGTTTTTCAAATGTAAACACTTAGAAATAGCCATTATATTAAGATTCAGGAAGATATATCTATAGAGGTATCCTATATCTATATATAATATTTTAGTATGTGTTGTACATTATATATAATATAGTTTATATATTATTTTACTATATGGGCAATTCTGGAATATATTATAGTTTAGAAATCACTGCCTAAATGTTATACTACATGGCTAAGTATAAATAATCCACAGTTTCATAGCATTACACCGGAGAGTATTTTATTCCCTTAATCAGTTAGCTCCAACCTGAGTGGAGGACTATAGGAGGACTAAACAGGATTAGGTAAAATTCAAATAAATATTGTAGAATGGGCACAAGTTTTGTAGATCATTCATGGAGATGGGAGCCTTGCTAAAAATAGCATTGAGCAGCAAGTACAGAGGGGCACTCACTGAATATTAGGAGGGATGGGGAGGATGTTGGTTGACAACAGCAAAGACCCATTACCTCAAAGTTGTTCTTGCTTTTGCTATAAATTCCACTATTTCTCAGCTTTTCAAACATATCCTGGGTAGGTTGTTATTTTAATAGTTAACTTAATCACACCTCAACTACTTTGGCAGAAAGAATTAACATAGACAGCTGTTTTCTATCAGTTAGTTACAATTAGTTGTACCATGTAACAAACCATCTGAAAACTTAGTGACTTAAAACAACATCCATTTATGAATTCTTATAGTCTGTGAGTCCACAGAGTGGTTCTGCCCTGTGAGCCAGGCGTGGGTGATCTCAGCTGGACTTGCTCATGCATTTATGTCAGTCAGAGAGGGGTTAACTCTTCCCGGTTATCTTCAAAGGAGCTGACAAGACCTTGTACCACATGGTCTCTCTTTTTCTAAGAGTTTTTTCTGGGATTGTACTCATGGTGTGGCGGGGATTCCAAAAAGGAAACAGACACCCACAAGTATTTTATATGCCTCTACTTATGGCAAGTCCGTAATTATCCTAATGGCCAAAGCAATTCAAATGGTTCAACCTAGAATCACCATGGCAAGAAACCAGAAGACAGGAATAAAAGAAAGCCAGAAAACTAGGGCCAATTAACCCAATGGTGATTTATTTCAACACTGTAGATTTACAGTGATTATTGAAAAGATTTCCCACCATGCACCTAAACTGGTCTTTCTCCTGAGTAATGGAAGTTTTTATTTTTGGTGGGAATATGTCCACCTAGGAATAAAGACTGTATTTCCTTCCTCCTTTGAAACTATGTGTAACCATGTGATTAAGCAGCAAAGTAATGTAAGAAGTAATGGTAATTCTAGAAAGATTTCTTCAAAAGATTTTATCTTGGCTTTGTCATCTTATTATTTCTCCTTTTTTCTGGGTTCTAGTATCAGTTTAGGCATCAGAGAACCAACAACCAGTTTTTACTCTGAAATGACCATGAAGAGGAAAACCACATATTATAATGGTGGAGTAGAGAAATAGGAGCTTATGTCTCCAACAGCACATTGGAGCCATCATAATAGCTATATAATGCCTACTTTTAGACTTGTTTTCTCAAGAAAAAGAAACAAACTTCAATCTTTTCCAAACACTATGATATTCTTGTCATTTCTAGCTAAGTCTAATTTGTATGTGCAGATCTCAAATATTTATAAATGCTAATTAATTATCTATATTTTTAAAAGAGGGGAACCAGATAAGGCAAAAATAAAACACTTCTGGAGAAAATATCTTAATAGGTTTCCTTTATGTAGGATTTCTCAGAACCTTAAATGCTAATGAGTATATTGAATTACTAAGAAGGAGAGAGCATTCCATGTTTGCTATTAGATTGTAGAAGCAGAATGAGCGTTTTCCAGAATAGAGTTTTGCAAATCTGTTTTATAGTTTATATAAGCTATACCAATATAGTACATTGCCCATAGTTTCATCTGGTTTTTTTCCTAATCATCAAGCTAAATACTATTTATGCCACCAACTACTACTCTATAAGAAAGTATGACCATGGGACATCAACTGATACTGTTGTGTAAGGAAGTAAGGGGATGTCCTAATTTTGATTGGGATAAGAATGGAGAAGAAAGATTTTCTGTAGCAAAGAGTTTGTAATAAATTATCTCACTACAGTGTCTGCAACATAAGAAAAATGGGCATCTATAGAGAGTGAGCTATGTAATTTGTGCCTATTTTTTCCTAATGAAAGACACTGAACTAGAGGAAATGAAAAAGACCAATGCTAAGAAAATAAACTCACAAGGATAAAGAAAAGGGTATTTTCTGTTTGCTATTTCCTGGTTCACTTTGGAATATTTCTTTTTTCATGGAATTTATTTTAGCTTGGCATCAGCCTGTGAAAAAGGTGATCTCTCAAACTAGAACATTTTCTCAAGACTTTCCCAGCTGTAAAAATAATGAGTGAGTCTTAGACAAGAACTCAGTAGTTCCTGAATATGGCCTCTGAGGATGGATACTCTAGCTGTAGAATTTTCTCTGGTGATTTTCTGAATATTTAATGACTCTTTATTTCACAATTTCCAACTTCTTTTAAATTTAGCTCATGTAATCATCAAGAGTACACTTTATTTTTTTACTGAAGTAGAGTTGACATGCAATGTTGCATTGGATTCAGGTGTATGACATAGTGATTGGACAGCTCTAGACCTTATGCTCTGCTTACCAAGGAGTGTTTACATTTCAAATACAGCTCAACAGTAATTTATGCAACATCTAATATTCCCAGGGTCCTGTATAAGATGCTGTGGAGAGTGTACTGTATAAGGTATTGAGTCCTTGTCTACATGGTGTTTATATTCTGATTGGATTGGCTGATAGGATACAAGGGAGACTGTGTCTTGGGCTACACAAGACTGTGAGTAAAAGCAAACATGCATAAATATGAGAAAGAGAGAGAGAAAATGAGCATTTGGGAGAGAAATGAAATGAGGGCAGGATTTAGAGAGGAGGAATTATAAAGAAAAATTCTGAAGGAGAAAAAGCTTTCATATACCAGAGATTCAGGGAAAACACGTAAAGCAAAGAGGATCACATAGGCAAAGACATGGAAACCAGACAACCAAAGATCCATTTGGATAGTATATACTAATATATTTTAAAAGATCACATATTTTGTAGAAATAAAATTGTCATTGAAGAACTAGTCAAGATTTCAAGCATGCTTAGCTCTGTGGAACAGGATCCTTGTCCTTTTGATAGCTTATGGAGTGGAAATGATTGGGGAAAACAGCAGGCGGAACCTGAAAGTCGATAGAGGTTGCTGCAGTTGAAGAGTTAGAGAATTATCGCAGACTGAGCTGAGAAGTTAGCAAGGGGATATTAAAAACAGTTGAAGGCAAGAAACATTAAAGGCATAGAGTTACAATGTCTGATTCCTAACTTAGTATGATAAAGTGCTGCTTGTTGGAGCTGGGGAAGACGTGGCAACACCAACAGAAGAACTGAAGTTTTACTTGGTTATCTGAGAGAATTAGCCAAGTGGTGCACAAAGCAGCAGTCTATTTTTGAAACAGAACAAAAACCTCCATAAAACTCTACTCAGTTACACATACTAAAATGATTGTCTTTGGAAGGACAGAGAAATGCAGAAGGATATCATGATAAAGGAAAAAAAATAAATGAATAAAATATGGAGAAAATTCCATATCGTGATAAGAAAAGCAAAGGAAAATCCAAGAGATTAAAACACAAGAATCTTCCAAACCCCAAATACTTGTGGGAGAGCCATAAACCATATTAAATGTGCTCTTGGCCATGGATTCCTCCTATGATGTGATTTTATACTCTCATATAATATCCAGAGTAAGGGTTTACTGTGTAAGCCATGAGAGCTATTTTGTGTCTTGTGCAAAATGAATAGATTTAGTATTCATGCTCAGCAAACTCGAGACACAGAACTATTGAAGGTAAAACAGTAAGAGCTGAAGCATAACAGTGAAGTGACAAATAAAAGGAGAAGAAAACAGGAGGCCATTAGAAAGAAGGGAATTATGTGCCCAGTGATGGGCCACTCAGACCCTCCTTCAGGAAAGGGCTTCCCTCAGCTGTGAAGAGAGGCTACGTTTATTCAGAAATCAATCAATGCAGAAGTCAATGCCCAGTTTTCCAGCCTACTTCAAGATATACCTGAAGAATCCCTCCAGTTCTGGAGGGCCCCCCTGGGTTGTCCAAGGCCATTTTGAGACCTGCTTCTCTGCTCAACTTCTCCCTCAGCCCACTTCTGTTTCCTTCCCTTCTCTGCCTCAGAGGTTAATTACAACTCTTTAATAAATACCTACACATTAAACTACATCTCATAGTCTGTTTTCCCACACTGTTGCATCAATGTTGTCCGTGTAATGACCTATCTAAAGAAAGGAAATCATTCTGTATGCCCCTCTCCTTGAGTGACACTATTCACTCTCATAGACCATACAGAGAATCGATCAGGAGAAATTATTCTTAACCATGGATCTATTCTAGAACATAAGGATAAGAAGGGGATTCAGTTGGCAGAGCTAAGAAAAGAAGAAAAGACACAAATAGCAAGATGAACCCTGGAAACAGTTAGATGGGGTGGTGGGGAAGGCTCATTGGAGGATTGAGAGGCTGTATGTTTGTGGTAGACAGAATAACGTCCTAGGTCCCCAAATCCCGATCGTTGGAACCTGTCACTATGTGGCAAAAAGAATTTTGCAGATGTGATTCAGTTAAGGCCCTTGAAAAGGGGAAGGTATCCTGGATTACTCAGGTGAACCTAACGTAATCAGAGCTGTTCTTAGAAGTGGAAGTGCAAAGCAGGTAAGTAGAATCAGAGGGGAACATGAAGAGAAACTAAATGTGAGAGAGGTTCAACATTGCTGGCTTTGAAGATGGAGGAAGGTGGCCAAAGGCCAAGGAATATGGGTGGCCCAGTGAAGATGAAAACAAAAAACAAAAGACAAGGAAACCTGTTATCCCCTAGAGTCTCCATAAAGAAAGACAGCTTGGCCGTCACCTTAGTTTCAGGCCAATGAGACCCATATCAGACTTTAAATGTAGAGAACTCAAGGACAATAAATACATGCTATTTTAAGCCACTAAGTTTATGGTAATTTTTTCAGCAGATATTTGAAACTAACACAGTGCTGATACCAGCTATATAGCAAATATGGGGAAAAGCAATAAGACATTGGGCTTGTGTTGAGCAGGGTGATCAGAATTCTATTCTGCCACTTAGCACTATGACCTTCATCAGGTCACAGAACGTCTCTGCACCCATATTTTCTCATCTAGAACCTGACCAATGTAACCACCATACAGAGAATCTCCAAGCTTGAGTCAAACACTTGCTGGACACACAGCTCGGAAGAATATTGCCTGAACCCAAGTGCTTCTGTTAATTATGGATAGTTTCCTCCTTTATCTCATCTTCTTTCCCTCTGGGACCCTTGACATGCCCCACTCCTTGAAAAGACCCCCAGGGAAATAAAACCATAGGGATATTAAACCTTCTTTACTACAGTGTTTAGATGTGTAAAGCTCTGGTAAGTTAGAGTCATTATGAATGCAGATCCATATGAATGCTGGCCCATATGTACTTTTACACACACACACACACACACACATACAATGAGGGGCAGGGATAGACAGGAAAAGAAAACTCAGTTGCATGCACTCATTATTTGTCTCAATTGGCACCAGCCTTTCTATTTCTCTATTAATTTAAGTTGGTATCTGTGCTCTTTAACCTCATCTGGCAGCCCAGTGCCTGCATTTATTATTCTCAGAGTGGAAACTTGCCATCCAACATCTGGTCTGCATTTGTTTCCCTTTAATTTCCTTTACCCGTTCTATCATCTATGCTTTTCTAAAAACAGTAATCTGAATGAATGTTAATAGCTCCTAGCATTTTATATTCAAACCTCTAGACTGCATTCTGTAAAGAGATCAGAGATACACCTGCTTGACCCAAATAGATGTCAGAAAAAAAAAAAAGAAGAAGAAGAAGAAGCAGCCTCTGTTTACATGTAAAGAGCATTGATCATAAATACATTACAATTATTCTTTCAGTCTGAGAAGGCTGACACCCAGGAAAACAAAATTTACAGCAAGGGCATAGCTAAGAGAATGCACTTTCCTCTAAGGGAAGAGAATGATGCATAGGTCAGGAATAATGAAAATAAGAAAATAGACATAGTCACAAATGTGTCTCAGTAGGTACTTGGTTAGCTACAGGAGAGTATCTAGTGTTTGTAGGGATGCCTTCCTGAGTCCATGGGTTCTCTATGGACAGAAGAACAAGGTAGATATGTGACCCTTTCTCTTAGACACCAGGTCAACCTTTGGCCATAGTTTGAATTAGTCACAGCATGAAAAGTAAACAATGGGTAAATCTGCAACATTCAGTTTTTTAAAATCACAACTTGTGCAACATCTGCGTTGAAGAAAGCGGAGCTCATGGGAAATGTGACCACTCTGTCAGCACTGCATAATGCAAGACAAGAAACGAACAACCGGATGGAATTAGAATTGTTCTACATGTATGTGTTAGAATCCGATTGAAGTCCAACGGGTCTCAGCATTTTAAAAGCTGGATTTCATATGGGGCATTTGTAAATCTTGGCTTCTGCATGCCAAATCCAAAAGAAAACTCTTTTCCATCACCCTATCCCTCCGTTTGTTCAAATGGAATTAATGCCAAATCCCAAAGAGTTTATACCCATTAACTCTTTAATTTTATATTTAACTAAGAAATAGGCAAACAAGCAAGTGATGCCTGGGTGGTTCAGGGGGTCAGATTTAACTGCCTGTACTAATTGCTTGCCACTGAAAATGTTCTTCTGCTTTTGAAGTACGTCCTCTGCAGGTAGGGTCCCTTTCACTGCCAGTCCTGTTCTTTTGTCCTTGGCTACTTTCCTTAGCTGGGGAACTGCATGCCAGCCTGTCTTCTATGGCCTTGGGGATTTCTGTGGAGGAGAGTACCCAGGTTGACCCTTCCAACTTGGCTTTCAGTTAAGGACAGCAGTACATTTCCTCCCTTCCATTTATACGTTATCCCTTCATTAATACATTCAAAGGGTCGAGCCTGTTCTTCATCTACCAACATACAACCTCTAATTCTCTCTAACTTTACATATTTTTTAGTCTTTCGTTTTTTACTTTTTTGATTCAGAGAAATATATTTCTCAATGTTCCTTTTTAAAATTCGTTCCTCAATTTGCCTCTAAATTTGCCTCCTTCCTATCCCTTTAGAGACTTTCAAGTATCTCATCTTGGTCAATTAGCTCATCTTTTGTTTGTATCTTCCCTCATCTCCACCCCTTCTCCAAAGGATTGTCTAGCCTTTGCTTTGTCAATAAAAAACAGAAAAGCAAGTGATGCCTGGGCGGCTCAGGGGGTCAAGCATCTGCCTTTGGCTGGGGTCATGATCTGAGGGTCCGGCATCCAGCTGCATCTGGCTCCCTACTCAGTGGGGAGACAGCTTCTCCCTCTCCCTCTGCCCTTTCCCCTGTTTGTGCTCTCTTTCTCTCTCTCAAATAAATAAGTAAAATCTTAAAAACAAAACTAAAAGCAAAACCAAAAGATTTTCATGACTCTGCCACTCCTACAAATCTGCTGTCTTTCTATTTCCGGTTACTGGTAAAAAGTTCTATATTTACTGCTTCTGTTCCCTATGTTTTCTTCAATATTTTAAGATCTCTAATAAAGCTGCACTTCTATCAGGCTTCTTCCAATTATGCAATTTGGTGAAATTTCTCAGCTTTAATTTTTCTTGAAACTTTTGTCTCCATAAGACTTAAATATTACCACGTTATTATAATCCTATTTCTGCTCTCCAGTAACTCCTTCTACAATTTGTCTTTGGTCTTCCTTTATCTTACTCTTGGTTTCTTCCATGAGGATAATTATCTGGCTTATTACATTCCCTTCCCACAATATCCTCAGAAATATTTTCTATTCTATCACACTGCAGACAATTACAGATTGTGCTGTATTCTAAATGAGAAAAGCAGTAATTTCATTATAAAAAGAAATGGAAGAACATTAAGTGTGAGCCCCACCACACTCATTGTATTTTAGCTTTCCTATTTGTATTAACTTTCCAAGAATCTCTAGTCCAAAATCTTGCATCAAACTTTGGCTCTTTTTACTCACTTGGAAATATATCAGTTCTTCCTTCTCATTATATTATTTTAACCTATTCCACAGATGTACTCTTATGGCCACTTTATTTAAGCTTTCATTACCTAAACACAGATAACTTGATGCAGAGTCCACCCTTAAGAACTCAAAATTTACTGGAAGAGACAGGAATGCAAACAATTAAGTATATTACAAAGCAAAATAGAAAATATATCAAATGACCACAGAACCAACTAACTCTGGAAATGCTCGTGGTTGGCTTGACACATTTTAGCTATGCATAAGTTATTTAATTTCATTATTTCAGTGACTACTTATTCAACTACTAGAAAGAACTGAGAACTAGTCCATTCTCTGAAGGAATTATAAAGAGAATAAGCTGTGTTGTCTGTGCCCTGATTATACCAGCTAGTTGCATTAATAAGGCAGATAATAAGGGATGTCTTTAAGTAATAAATTGGGCATTCTCAACCTGGTAGAATTCAGAAATTTTCACTCGGCTCTAATGGGAACTTAACATTTCCTTTCATTATGAATGTAGGAAAAACACACACATAGTGGTTTTAGGAACACATATAAGAATTGTCACTGGACTTCTAGTTTTTCATTTCACACCTAAGTGCTACAGATGTTTCAAAATTTTATTTACATCACCATACCATTGAAATTATAGTAATTGCTAGTTCTTATTTTTAAATACACTAATAATCATACATCACAAATTTGTTTAGTATTTTCATAACTGCATTCTCATACATTGGTTTCTATTATAATCCTATGTATGTTATTTTATGAACTTAAAAAATATTTTACATTCTTTGAAGAGAAGCTCATAGATGATACACTAGAGTGTGACGTGTCTACAGCACAAGAAGGCAAATAAATAGCTTCTATAAGAAATCTTGTGCTTTGGAAGTTCAGAAGAAAGACTGATGAAACTAGAGTGGGTGTAGCTTTCCAGGGGAAGCAGTGTACTCCGGTAACATATGAGCTTTTGTAAAGGCACAGAATATGGAATACCAGGAAGAGTCATTGAGATAGGCAGAGTGAAGTATCATAAATTAAGACCTAGAGACATGGAATGAGAATAATTCTTTGACCTGAGAGTCAGATGACTTCTTGATAAGGCAGACCACGTCTGCTGGAGTAAAGGAATTGGCAGTGCATATTGCAGTAAGCAAAACATCTTCTCCAGGAAGCAACATCTACTCTCGAAGAATCTGACTCAGTGGGTTTTAGGGTTGAATCCTTATCTCAGTGCTAATTTTTTTTTTTTGACTTGTGTCACATACAATTTTTTTTCCTCAACTGAGTTTCACATCATTCCTACTTGGTTTCTGTGTAATCTCAATAATGTCGTACAAGATGTGAACAGAAATGGTTTAAGAGCACAAAAGAGCAGAATAATGCTTGGAAGGAAGGGGACCTGAGGGTGGATAACCAACAGGAAGAGATTAGACCAAGACATGATACAAAGTGACAGGCCCACAGGCCATTTTCTAAATTTTTTGTTCATTCACACTCCCATTCTAATCCCCAGTGACTTCTAACCATGAAGATCAGACTTTAACTTTTCTTCAATAAACCTATGCCCCAATGTGTTCTTTAACTCTATTTAAGTAACATAATGTCACTGATAGAGCTGAGTGTACAGTAGGCAAGTGGAGGAACTTGGCTGTGGGTCAACTACAATTGCCTTTGAAAGCGCACCAGACTAGTGTTTTTTCTAACCTAATCCTCTTCATCATATATTTGCTTAAGAGAGAATCTCACAAGTTTTCTCTTCTACAATTCTGGCTTTTGTTTGATTCTTGACATATGTTCATTTGTTATTTTTGAGCAGGTTGTATATACTTTTTCCTAAAATCTACATTAAATCTGATTAACCACATGTCAGCCTTGTTACAGAGCAGACCATGAATTTTTATTCTTGTGTGTTTGTTACTTCACTTGGAGTAATCCATGAGTAAGGGTAGCAAAGAACCCCTTCTGTCTTGGCCTTGCATCTAGATTAAAAACAGCAGATATGGAAGTAATGAAACCTTCTGGAGCAAATCTTCACCGTGGTTTAGTTAGTTTTACAGTTTCATAGATTTTAATTGTTTGTTCAACTCTGAGTCCATTTAATTTTGCCCCCATTCACTTCTGAGGCTTATTCCTGCCAAAATTTTCCCCAATAGAAAAAAAGGCTTATAAAATAAATGTTAATTGCTACCAAAGGGAATTTTGACAGGCACAATGGATGCAGTGATATTGTAGTTATAAAATTCAGACCTTTACCACTGGAGCCAAGAGAGAAAGTAAACTTGAGACAACGCTGCTAAATAACATTGGGGAACTGATTCAAGAGATGGTATGTGTACCTTGCTCACTGTGACGCCTTGCTTTTTGTTACTCATCTTCAGCCTGCCCATCCTTCAAGTTAGAATGGATATTGGAAAATATATAAACTCTCCAAACATACTGATTTTTCTATTCACTCTCATGAAATCTTGTATCACTCTGTTGTAGGTGGCATTCGATCACACTAAATTACATCCCTCTCTTGCAAATGCCTTCTTCAATTCATCCACTGTTGTGCCCATAGTTGCCACCATGGAAACCTGCACATACAGAGGATAAAGGACTTCCAGTGTGTCAGAATTTTAGTGTGTGTTGGTTGTAAACGTCCCACTATTTGATAAAGGATCCAGAATTCTTAAAATTGCACTCTGGGAATCTACTACTTCTTAACTCTGTACTGAGTGTTGAAAATGGGTTCAGCACGGGGCTCGGTGCTATAGAGTGGAGGAAGGAAGGATATATTTCCAAAGAGATAAGCCTACCAAATATTAGTAGAACATACATAAGCAATATATGAGTGCATTAATTAAGCACAGTATAGTTCAGAAGGTTTACGATAATACAAAACCTATATGGATGAAATATTAGAGCAGTCTCCTTAGGAGTAGATGACAAAAGAGAGGCAGAGAGATGTCCTGACTCTTACCTGTCCCTGACTCTTACCGTCAGGGAAACAAGAGTTAAAGTAGAGAGACAGGAATTATATTGGTACGTTTCAGAAATAGAATGGTTTGCCTATGGATGCACTGTGTTTAGTGCAAAAAACTGGGAGTCGGTCTTTGTGGCTTCAAAGTTCCAGCTATACCATTTGCTGGACGTATTTCTCCATAACTCAGTTTCCCCGTCCATAAGATGAGGATAATGGTATTACCTGGCTCACAGGATCAGTGTGAGTAGTAAGTAAGATAGTGGTGCACCTGGGTGGCTCAGTGGGTTAAAGCCTTTGCCTTCACTCAGATCATGATCCCAGGGTCCTGGGATCGAACCCTGCATCGGGCTCTCTGCTCAGCGGGGAGCCTGCTTCCCCCTCTTTCTCTCTCTCTGCCTGCCTCTCTGCCTACTTGTGATCTCTGTCTGTCAAATATTAAAACAAACAAACAACAACAACAACAACAAAAACCAGTGCTCAGTTGCTAAGCAGCAATCAAAAAACATTAGCTGTTCTGTTGTCGTTTTATTAAACTGGTTGTGTGCGGCAGACATCTGATTGCAGATGTCTGGAAAACTGTACAAGTTTAAGTTTGTGGTTAGACATAGTGGGGGGCGGGGCTTTGAAACATTCAAACAGGCATTGCAGCAAAAGATACAAATATAGTATACGTACAAATAACCCAACTAGTGATTCTCCATTTGAAAGCTTTACTGCTATGGGTTGTTCCCTTTGTATTTGCTGATCACCTGCTTTAGGCCAACAACGTACCAGATATTGTGGCATATAGAGAAGAAACTAAAAAAACTAAAACTAAAAAAAATCTTCAAAACTAAAAAAACAAACAAACAAAAAAACTAAAAAATTTCATCGAGAGTGCCTTGGTAAAATAGCAAACCCTTTAATCTCTTCAAATTTTGCTCAGAATTCTTATCTCACTCTTCTACCTGCTTCCTTCCCTCACCTGCTCAAAAAACAAACCTATTTTGCTTTGGCTACTGAATTTTTTTGCCCATTACTCTAACATTTTATGATGTTTCACGATACTCCAGCTTTGCACCTATTGTTCCCGTTGCTGAAATTTCCTTTCCCAATCTCCATCCGGCCAACACTACTCATTACTGAAAATCCAATGAGATAGCACCTCCTATATTGAGACATTTTTGGCACCTCCAGGGAGAGGGGCCCCCAGAGCAGTTGGCACTTTCCTCTGTCACTGTGCTTGGCACGTTTTACTGTTCCCTGTATCACCGCTCCCCACACCTGTTGTCACTGAAACTCATGTTACTCCATGAGTTTTTGAAGATAAAAATTATACAGTTCACTGTTTTACCACTGGATTTGGGCACAATGCTGCTTGTTTGGGAATCTGCCCATTCTGAGGATTATATGTGGCAGCTCTTAACCCTGGACAAGGTGATTTTGCAAAGCTAGGTTCTCTATTTAATACCACTTCTCCACCCTAGCACAGAATGCCTTGGAGGAACTCAGCATAGTTGTAATGTTAGTTGAATACAAATATAATCTTGAACAGAAGTCTACTGCCAAAATGCAATTATTTAATCCAATTTGTCACCCCCATACACATACACAAACACTCACCCTGGATTATAAAATTTAACTAAACAAATTGTTGAATTTGATAACACTTCCCACTATTTAGAATGGAAATTCTTCTAATCCACTAGGAGGTTTGTGCCTTAGCAAATACCTCCTAAGGTTGCTGACCTATCATATCCACCCCTCTGCTCCATTCATAGGCTTACTTAGGCTCTATTTCTGTGTGTGTGTGTGTGTGTGTTTTATTTATTTTTTTAATTTCTTTTCAGCATAACAAAATTCATTGTTTATGCACCACAAGCAGTGCTCCATGCAATACGTGCCCTCCGTAATACCCACCACCTGGCTCCCCCAACCTCCCCCCCCACCACCCCTTCAAAACCCTCAGATTGTTTTTCAGAGTCCATAGTCTCCCATGGTTCACCTCCCCTTCCAATTTCCCTCAACTCCCTTCTCCTCTCCATCTCCCCATGTCCTCCATGTTATTTGTTATGCTCCACAAATAAGTGAAACCATATGATAATTGACTCTCTCTGCTTGACTTATTTCACTCAGCATAGTCTCTTCCCGTCCCATCCATGTTGCTACAAAAGTTGGGTATTCATCCTTTCTGATGGAGGCATAATACTCCATAGTGTACATGGACCACATCTTCCTTTTCCATTCGTCCGTTGAAGGATATCTTGGTTCTTTCCACAGTTTGGCGACCGTGGCCATTGCTGCTATAAACATTGGGGTACAGATGGCCCTTCTTTTCGCTACATCTGTATCTTTGGGGTAAATACCCAGTAGTGCAATTGCAGGGTCATAGAGAAGCTCTATTTCAGAAGTGTCTCCTACCACTCCTGTTGATCTCAAGATTAAACTAGGAATTGATATTTGGCCGCTGCTGGGGCAATTATCTCTCCTCTTGTTCTCACAGCTTCATGTAATCTGTTTTTAGTTCTTGAAAGGAGAGGTCAGGGTGATCTACAGGTAAAGGTTTGCACAGAAACAGAAGAATGAGTAGACAGTGTTCTTTCCAGAAACAATCTCTCCATCTGGGAGCTTATTTTCTGAGGAGACAATTGGAACACCTGTGGTCTCTGATATTAGAGTTCCTGTGGTACATGTGGTACAATTGAGGTGGTGTTAAAAAATAAACCATTGTATTTCAGTTAATGTCTCTTGTTTCTTAAGCCGGTTTGTTATTATGACTACAAATTTATGACTGAGTCACTATTTCCATTGAACAATCAATGTTGCTTTCTTAGTTTGAAATACCCATATGCCCCAAATCCACTAAATTTCTCTGAGGCCAAACAAATTCTACCTCTTTTCTGAATTTTTATGATTCCATAGCCATACTTTTTTTGTATCAAACTTCCAAATTATGTTACTTATTTTTGTTCATTAATTTCTCAAGTCAACACAAATTACTTAGCACCTCCCATACTGCAGACAGCATGGCTGGGATATAAAGGTGAACAAGGTGAAATCTTGTCCCTATCATTCTCAAAACCTTTTGCAAGAGACTTATACCCATAACACAATTATATAATGTAATATGATACAATCAAAGTAGAAGTTTGCACATGGAAGCAAAAAAAAGGGACTACATGAGAGACTGTGGACTCTGAGAAACAAATTGAGGGTTTTGGAGGGGAAGGGGGTTGGGGGGCTGGATGAGTCTGGTGATGGGTATTATGGAGGGCACGTATTGCAAGGAGCACCAGGTGTGGTACATAAACAATGAATTCTGGAACACTGAAAAGAAATAAATAAACTAAAATGAAAAAAAAGGGAGGGGGACAACCAAATATGCTTTACAGGGGAAGGGATAGTCTTTTTATAATATAGTTAGCGACTTTTCATTCTATATTCTTCATCTCATTAAGTAAGCAGAGGACACAGTAAGTATCCACAGACTGAACCAAGCATCACCATTCAGTACTAAGAAGAGTAGTTTTCGTAGACTAAGTTTCTTGGGAAACAACTCTGAGATGGAGGTTTAAAAGCAGAAGATTATTAGGCAGTATTCTTGGCAACAAGACCTCTAAATGAGTAGAAAAACAAGCCTGCACAAGAGGGGGAAAATGGACTGTGACAAGCAATTGTCATGGAGACCTCACTCATCCCACAGGGAGGTCTAGAGATGAGCAAACGCTTCAGCGTTTTCCCACTTGGAAGCAAATGAACCAGGCCATCGTACCCTTAAATGGACCATTCATTGGCTATAGGCTGGCTCATTGGAAGGCCACACACTCAAACAAGAAAGCTTCTTTTAACTGAGGCAATTCCCAGAGGAGTCAGCTCAGAATTTTCAGCCACCTACATTCACAGAAGCTAGGCAATGAGTGCCCCCATGCTAAGGGCAGATCTGGGTGTCATATTACAGCATCTACTCCAGCACTCTGCCAATGATAGCCACTCAATAACTACTGATAGAAGTTCAGCTTTATATGTTAGCTCTAAAACTACTCTAGAATTTTATTTTTCCATACCACTGTGCATGTGCTACCTGAACACTGAATTCTTTATTATTTTCTGAACTTTGGTTCTGAACTCATTTCATATTTATAATGGTCTTGTGGGGAACTAACCTCCCCAGGGTTGGGAAAAATTCATATCCACATCATGCATCTTGCTAGTTAGTGGACAAGACCTCAGACCCCGGGGCGCTCAGTCGTTAAATGTCTGCCTTCGGCTCAGGTCATGATCCTAGAG
Organism: Mustela putorius furo; assembly: GCF_011764305.1. NCBI lineage: Eukaryota > Metazoa > Chordata > Mammalia > Carnivora > Mustelidae > Mustela > Mustela putorius. The sequence continues at coordinate 23,843,703 of NW_025421322.1, read as the reverse complement.
TCCTGGGATCGACCCTTCACATTGGGCTTCCTGTTCAGCAGGAAGCTCACTTCTCCCTCTCTCATTCTCCCGGCTTGTGTTCCTTCTTTCGCTGTGTCTCTGTCAAATAAATAAATTAAATGTTTAAAAAAAAAAAAAAATAGACCTCCCTTCCTATATCGCTCAGCAATTAGAATTTTGATCAACTCAGGGCCACAAAGAAATCCGTCATGATCAAGATATCCACAGTTGACTAACAACAAAGATAACAGTTAAGGGGAAGTGACATCCTATGCTAATGAGTGGGGAGATCTTTGGGGTTCAAGTTAGAGGGAATGATAACTCTTGCCAAAAATCTAAATCAAAGAGATTTTTCTCTTGTTTAAAAAAAAATTAATCAAATCAAAACAAGAAAAGCAGCCAATAAGTTGGCTAGGCAAGAAAAAATATTGTATTTATAATCTATAGTAGATGAGCCAGCTTAATTCATTTTATTGAAATAGTCTAAACTCTATTCTGTTGGAAGAAGATCCCCCAAACTCCCAATAAATGTTGACCTTGATCAGCACATAAGCAGGTAGATGTTACACATTTTGGCAAAAGAGTAGCAAAGTGAGCACTGATTCTCAGTTGTTCAAATGGCTGGCTTATTGAATATAACCTCAACCCTATTTGAGAAACTTTGCTGACAGTTCACTTGGTTTCTAAACTCTGAAACTTTCAGAGAACTCTACCAGGAGAATAGTCTTTTACGTGAGGATGGAGAAATCTGGCCCTGAGATGTTAGAAGTCTGTGAGCTGGTTTTCATTGCATGACATGTGGCAATAGGGAGGGGGGGGATTTGTAGAGAAGCTAATTATAACCCATTTGGGGGGTCATGGGGGGCTTGATCATTTCCATCATCGCCTCAACCTCTTCTGTAGATTAGGGATATATCCCCTGCTACCTCCCTTTGAGGTAAAATGACTCCAACAAGTTGAGCAGATAAGAATTTAGTCTATTAAAGGGGCGCCTGGGTGGCTCAGTGGGTTAAGCCGCTGCCTTCGGCTCAGGTCATGATCTCAGAGTCCTGGGATCGAGTCCTGCATCGGGCTCTCTGCTCAGCAGAGAGCCTGCTTCCCCCCTCTCTCTCTGCCTGCCTCTCCATCTACTTGTGATCTCTCTCTGTCAAATAAATAAATAAAATCTTAAAAAAAAAAAGACTAAAAAAAAAAAAAAGAATTTAGTCTATTAAATACCAGCCACTAGAAATAATTGAGTATTAGGTTCTGCAGTTCTCATTCTCTCTGCCCGCCCTCCCTGTTCCACAGCCTTCCCTTTCTCCCTCTCCCCCATCTCCCTCCCTCCCCTCTTATTTCATTTCTAAAATATCTAGATTATCATTTAATCATAAACTAATTAGATCACAGATTTGGAAAGCACTTAGAGATCACATAATCGAATCTTACAAAACAAGGTCTACTTCCTCAATATCTTCCAAAAGATTTCATTCAGCTTCAATGGAAAGAGTTACAGTGACTCACCTCTTTGTGTCTGGAGGCAGCCTTCTGCCATGTCATCAAACTTTTATTGACTACCTACAGTGCATCAGGCATGATGCTACAAAAAGAGCCTAGTCTGGATAGTTCCAGTCTTCGGAAATACCTTTCCTTCTTTGAAGTCGAAGTCTTCCTTCTCTGGTATTCAGGCACTGGCCCTACTTCTGCTTGTTGATGTCACACAGTACAATACAAGCTTTAGCTCTTCCAACTACAAAACCTAAGGGTAGGCCCTATGGCATCGTACTTAAGAGCTTTCACTATGATGTCAGAAAATCAAAAGTGGTCCACTTCCAACCTGTTTTTTGCTACGCAATGGGCAAGGTTCTTAAATAGTCAAAGCTTCTGTTTTGTTTCTTTTTAAAATAGGCGTTCTAAAATTCACAAGAATGTGCTCTAAAAAAATAGGGCTTATCGTAGTACTTACCTAATAATTTTAAGATAAGAATTACATGAAACAGGAGAAGGGGGTTGGGGTTATGGACATTGGGGAGGGTGTGTGCTTTGGTGAGTGCTGTGAAGTGTGTAAACCTGGCGATTCACAGACCTGTACCTCTGGGGATAAAAATATATGTTTATAAAAAATAAAAAATTAAAAAAAAAGAATTACACGAAGGTATCCATGTAAATGCTGAGCATTTCAGCAGGCACCGTGTAATTACGTGATAGATAACTTTTTTACTGCGAAATGAAGGCTCTTTCTCATGACAGAACAGTTGAGGCAATCAACAGCCAGGAAAAAACTCAACCACTGGCAATGTTTTTTCTGCCTTTCTCTTTGCTTGCTCCATGTGCTTTTCATGCTGTTGAGCCTTCTTGGTACTTAAAGCGTATTTTAATTTTGAAACACTTCAAACATGAGTTTAGGTGAAGGATAGCCGATTGCAGGATGGGCAATATAGATTTGTGATAACACCTATTTTGAATGAGATACCAATTAACAGACTATCACTGTAATTTCTGTTACTATGCCTGCCTATTATGTAGAGTTTTAGGGTAATGGGTAATGGGTAAATCAGGAATTTAATCCCTGTGTCAGAACCTTGGTTTTATCCCATGGAATCATTCTGCTCCTTCATTCAACAAGCATTATGTGGACCTCTACAATGCTGGGAACAGAAAGTTGAATTAGGCATAGGTCCTGCCCTCCAGAAAACCATAATTTGGTGTGGAAACAACAGATACAACACAGATAGTAGAAATAAAGTACATGACCATGAGACTAACCTCTAGTTAGACAAGTGACTTGGACAGAGTGTTGAATTAGACCCTTCATTTGCATAGGAAGAAATGGGGTTGCTTTTATTCAATCATAAAAAGAAATCAACAATTGAACAAGGATTTTTCAATCCAACCAGAATTTATTGAACTTGCTATTTACCTGGTACATAGTCCATTGGGGGCCATAGTCAATACCAAATAAATAAAATGCTTCTTATTCTAATAGAGATCCCATTCTGGAGGGTGAAGCAGAGAACTGTACTGTAGGAAGATAGTGACACATACAGAATTTTCCTCAGTGATAAGAGTGTTCTGAAAAGCTCAGATCAGAACACTTCAAAAATTGCACCTCTTTCTGGAAGAAAGTTCAAAATTTAGTAATTAGTAAAAGATATTTTATGAATCAGTAATTTTAGAATTAGTAAAAAATATTTTATGCTAAGTCCTAAAATAACAGAAACTTAAAAGAGTACTGAAAATGACATCTTTCCTTTTCTTACCTTTCTTGATATTTGATGAAGAGTAATTTATCACCTCCAAGATGGGGTCATATATTATTTCCCTTGCTTTTCTCCCCAGAACAGGAGTTCATGTGGAGAGTGACTACTGACCCACTATAGTGGGGAGGCAATTCTTTGGGTAAGGTCACAAGAGTAAAGCAGCTGGCTTTGCAGAGGGGCAAAGCATGCCTACAATTCAGACAAGGAAGGGCTATAGGATTCCTATTTACTCTTGTTCAGGATTTTCATAGAAAACCATAAAATGTCAAAGAAGCATAATTGGTCTTTGTTTGCTTCTGGAGCAATTCCTCAGAGCTTTAGATCAATCGAAAGGATGCCTCTAGGCCATGCTTTCTCGGAGAAGATCTTTGAAGGTATTGTTTTAGATGCTATAAATCTACTCTGGTGTTTGCTGCCTGTCCAGACCAGCTTTAATTACTTACCAAACAGAATCTTTGTAAGACCAAGGAAAAGATAGGCCTTGCCAAAAGGACTTTTATTCTCTTAACTCTCACCTCTATCTCTTGCAGATCTCACCAGGATATGAAAAGAAGCTTAGTTTCTTAGTAAATCAAATATATCTCACTGGATTCTGAGACCAGGGAATTAAGAATCAACACGATGCTAAGATATGAAACCTTCTGGATGATACAAAACTGCCTACAGGCAAGACTCAGCGGTAAGAAAAGCAAATAATACTGCATAGGGCCCAGAATGACATGCTTTACATTAACAAGGGGGAAATAGGTCCAAATCCTGCTTTCAGACTGGAAGGCATGAGGTTCTCATTAGCACTAAAGGGATAGGGTCTGTGAGGAAAGCCAGACAGATGTGCTTGGAGAGGCAAATTTCAAATACTGAGAGTAGTGACCTTGTACCGAAGAAGGTTTCATATTTACTTGTAAGGGCTATTTCTTATTTCAATTTGAAAATGACCTAGAAGCAATCAGCCAATTGATAACCTCTCCTCTGACTGATGCAAGCCGGGTGCATCTCACTCTCTCGCAGACAAGAGAGTGTGAGACCCTCAGACCCTCCTCCATTGAATTCAATACAGGCAGGAGTTGAGAGGAGAAAAATCATATCACAAAAAACAAGTTAAGTGAACAGTTTAAGACTTATTTTGTAAGGAAAGTGGGGTGGTCACCAGAGCAAGTCATTTCACAATGCCCAAGTGTAAAGCTGTTAATTGTCAAGAATGAGTTCACAATAAACTGAGCATTGCACAAGAATATAGAAAAAAAGGTGAAAAACAATAGGAAAACGTTTTTTAAAAAAAATCAGAAGTGTTAGGGCACCTGGGTGGCTTGGTGCCTTCAGTTCAAGTCATGATCCCAGGGTTCTGGGACTGAGTCCTGCATCAGGCTCCCTGCTCAGGGGGGAATCTGCTTCTCCCTCTCCCTCAGCCCCTCACTCCTGCTTATGCTCACGCGTGCATGCATGCCCTCTTTATCTCTCTCAAATAAATAAATAAAATATTTTTAAAAATCAAAAGAGTTAGACCTTGGGGTAACTGTAATTTTGTTTAGGTCTCAATTACATCTTTACTAGGCTGTCTTCTCTTGACTCAATTTCCCCATACTCCCTCTTCGGTGGTATTCTTCTTGGCCACAGCAAGTCTGTAAGTATAGCAGGCACTTAAATAGCACAACTTACTTTACAAAACAGTTAAAATAGAAGACCCAGACCTGCTTTTCCTGGTAATATAGACAAAGACGGGCAGACCTGATCTCTCAGCTCTCTAAGCATCTCAGGGTGCTTAGGGTCAGTTCTAAGCTTCTTAAGTAAAAGCTTAGATCTTTTTCATAGTTACAATCAGAGTTGTGTGCATATTATGGATTTAATACTATTTGTCTAAGTAAATTGACATTTCCCATGCTCTTATTAAATACATAAAAATGTCCATTTCCTTCTATAGTGAAATGTTTAGATGAGCTTAATAATTAACCCCATAGTATGAATTCAGAATCACTAAAACAAAAATTTATTTATTTTTTATTTAATTTTTTAGAAAGAGAGAGAGAGAGAAAGAGAACACGTGCAAGCAGTTAGGGAGGGGCGGAGAGAGAGAATATCAAGCAGACTCCATGCTGAGTGCAGAGCCCAATGTGGGTCTCCATCTCACTCCCCTGAGATCCTAACTTGAGCCAAAATCCTGATCTGAACCAAATTAAGAGTCAGACACTTAACCAGCTGAGCCACCTAGGCATCCCTAAAAAACCTTTTTAATCCAGAGCTAACTTTGCTTATTATGCCTTAGCCTGAAATTGAGGTGAGTGTGTGAAATATTGCAATGGAGAAGAAGGACTTTCTCTCCTTTGTATAAAAATACTCTTGGGCTAATCCTATCCATTTCCCTGTTTCCACAGGATTCATCTAAGAAATTATGACATCCATAAAATTAACAATATTCTGTGATCCTACCATATTTGGTTTCCTGTAATTATTCTAGAATACTGAAACATCGTAGGTCTGACAAAGAGCATCCTGGGATATACTGCTAACAACTTGCAGTCATGTACGGATTGAACTAAACTGGGTTGATAATGTGGGAAAATGTGGCTGTTTTTGAAATCCGTCTGAGCCTCTAGGAAGAATGACTTTCTCCTACTCTTACACTCTTACAGCAAGCTATTATTTTCTTCTATTCCTCCTGTATTCTACGAAGACCTTTTCACACTCTAAGGCATTCACATCAGTTTATTTCAGTAGATTTTAGCCTTCAAGGAAGCGGAGATCATTTTGCATTCTTTTTAAATCCTTCACAACATGCCAATTTTCAAAATTTCCTCCATATCAGTTCTAGGGGGAAAAAAACACAGTTTATTAATAAGTAACTCAAAATTTAACGTGAATACAAAAGTCAAAAAATTTTTTTAAAAAGTCATTATACTAATCTTTTCACGATCTTTGCAATGCAGTAATTTCCAAAGTGGGGAGCATGCATCCCATGATGTATGTAAAAATCTGTAAATCATTAAATGAAAGGAAGGAGATATTAGAAAATTGGTGTATACTCATTTTTAGCTCATTCCTTATACTTTCCATCAGAAGTTCTTCAGTTCTTTAAATGTGAATTCATTCAGCATGATCAAGTCAAGGAACTTAGTCCCTAATGACTGGAAAGGGAAAATATACGTAGAGAAAATCGGGATTCATGGAAAGTTACAAATGTACATACCTCCAAATGACATCCTTCTCTTAACATTATTTTTTATTGTTTTGGTTTCTTCTCTCTTTTCCTGAATTGGGTTAGGTTTTTACTGAAGAATACCTACATAGAAAAAAAGGTAACATGCTATGCAATTAATCAAACTGATAAGAAGAGGCAGTCAAAATTAAAAATATATACAAGAAGTATAATCCCAAAAAGTCAAATAAAATATGCACAAAAATGATGGGTAAATGATGATATATGTATATATGTATACATATTCACATTTATCACATTTCATTCAATTTAAGATATCTTCAAACGCTAAAATGTACCAGCAATTTAATAATATTTCCTGAGGAAAAATAAAAGAAGAAATCCTAGGTTAAATGAATATAGAAATGATAATTTACTTTCCAGTTATAGAAATGTTAAAATGGGGAAAAAATTGTTCAACTCCTTTTTAAGCCTTCTGTGGTGATGTTTTTCTGTTCTGTGGTATCCATGATTGGCTTCTCTGCTATCCAACTTAAATTTTCCTGGAAATGGTTTAAGTATTTAAATAAATAGGAAATTATTAATATTTCTCCTAGTTTTCTGTTTCATTTAAATTTATCCAGTCACTTTAATATCATTTCAGAATCTACTACAATATTAAGATGTTAAACATTTTTTATCCTTTAAATTTTCTACAAAGACAAATGTAATATTAGAAATCCCAAACCAAACAACCCTTATTTTGCAAATATTTTTGAACATTAATAAATCAAACAACTAAGTGGATTTGTAAACCTGGACAATTTCTACACAAATTTAAGGGCCCACTGAATTAAGTCAAAATCAACAAATCACAGTATAAAGCCATAGAATGGGTCAATGTTTCCTGGTGAATAAATCGATGAAGATACTTAATTAATAGATATTCAATTATTGAGTATTGACTAGTAGAAAATACAGAATGTGCTATGAATTCCTAAAAGGATTTGTTTCCTTCAAAACATCCTCTAAAATATTTCACTTGTTCTGATAAGCATTTCTTTAATTAATGCAGAAATATATGGCTGGAACCAGGAATTGTCATCATCCCTTTAAAAAGTACCCATCAGGATCTGGCCGGGATGATAGAACCCACACCAGTTACTTTATCACATAAAATATAAGAAGTTGGAGGATGGAAAATGTCAAAAGGAGACACTTCCGTAACACAGAGATAAAGAACTAAAAGATGTAAGATGCTTCCTACAGTTGCAGACAGATTAAAGAGGTTGGGGCATTGAAAATCTAGAAGCTGGTTGAGGAGTCCTCCAGAGCTGACGCTCAGACTTCAAGACAACAAATGAACCCTTTGGTACTGGTACTTCCAAGAGTAACTGCCTAGTTCTGGAAGTCAGTGCACCAAAAAATGTTGAAAACTAGAACCAAATATTTCTGCCAGGGTGAAATGTCTAACAGAAATCCAGCTGGCAAATGAGACACGTGGCTTATAGAGAAAGAGACCCAGCATCACAAACCAGGTTAAGAAGAAATTTTGACTGAGAAAAAATATTTTAATAATTAGTGCACAGGTGTGTGCACACACCCCCCTCTGAAAATATACCCAAGACTTTTAAAAATATGTGCATCTTATGAACAAACATGTCCATTATAGGAATTGCTTATCTGTAACTATTGCAATCTGTAACTATGCCCAACATATTTTATCCTACTTTTTAAAGCTTTCTCCTAGACATTTCTTAAACATTTCCTTAATCTAGGACTCCTTCATTTTTTTACATGCTCCAATGTATAGTTTATAATTGTCTAATGATATTTATAAATTTTAAAAAATCTAGTGATACCGCTATATTACTGAAAATCTTTAAACTTTTCTCTTTGCTTTTGCGATACAGTTTAATGTTTGAAGTCTTCATAGTATCATCTCCAACCACTTAAATAAGTTGGCAGTTGAGTCTGGTGTCTGGAATCAGATTGTGTGAATCAAACCCAGCACCCCTTGCAAATCCATTGTGTGTGTTTGAACAAGCTACAGAATTTCATTTAGCCTCTGTTTTCTCATCTGAACTTGGGGATAATAAGAGTATCTTCTACAGAAAGATGCTGTCAGGGCTAAATAAGCTAATAGTTGTAAAGTAGTTAACCCAGCACCTGGCAAATAGGATATCTTATCAGTTACTAGCTTTTTTCTTCTTATCATATTGGACTAGTCAGTATTCCTCAGAAATCACACATATTTGCACAAGCTCTTTTCCTCTTGAAAAGAAATTTAAAAAAAAAAAAAAAGAATTTAGTTTTTTATTTGACAGAGAGCTAGAGATCACAAGTAGGCACCCCACTGAGCAGAGACCCCCCCCCCCATGCAGGGCTTGATCCTAGGACCCTGAGATCATGACCTGGGCCAAAGGCAGAGGCTTAACCCACTGAGCCACTCAGGTGCCCCAAAAAGAAATTCTACCCACCATTTTACCTAGTTAAATTCAATTCAACTTTCTTTCTTTTCTTTTCTTTTTTTTTTTTTTTTTTTGAGATGTTATTTATTTGAGAGAGAGTGAGAAAGAGAGAGAGCATATGCTGGAGGGAGAGGCAGAGGGAAAGGGAAAATCAGACTCCCCACTAAGCAGGAAGCCCTATGTAGGTCTTGATCCCAGGGTCCTGGGATCATAACCTGAGCTGAAGGCAGACTCTTAACTGACTGAGCCACCCAGATGTCCTCCAGTTCAACTTTCAATATCAGGTCAAGCATTTCCTGATCCAGATAGTCGTCCCTAGCCCCTGCCTGAAGCAGCTTCTCTTCCTTTTTTGCTTCCAAAGCAACTTTTGAACATGAGATCAAAGTTCGTACTGAGCCAGGCAAAGAAATGCCTTTTATTGATTTGTTAATCTTTCCTAATGGATTCTAAGGTCCTCACAGGCTGGGCCATGACTTATTCAGTGTTGATCCCATAGGGGCAAAGTCTGGGTCTGGCACATGTTCAGGCTTTAATATGCATTTGTTTACACACAAAATGTTCAGAATAGTATTATTTATAGGTTCAGAGTTTTGGAATTTGACTAACCAATATGACCTCAGAACTCCACTTTGTCACACAGTAATAAAATCAAACAAGCTGGTTAGCCTTGGTAAAGTTCAGGTTTTGATTGTTTGTTATTTATCTGGAAAAAAGATAAAATACATCACAGTGTTTAATATTTAACATAATGGCTTGGCACATAGTAAACATTCAACAAAATTCAAAATATGGATCTATGTTCCCTTTTACACATGGCTATGAATGTCTTGCAAGCTTAAAGTGTTTAGGATACTATTTATATGTTTTGTTAAAAAAATCCCAATTTTCTTAAAAATCAAGAAACTTAAAACACTCATTAATCTCACAGTCTTTGACAAATATAAGACAGTACGCTTACACTTAAGAATGGAAGAAGGATTACCTTTTTATCTTTGGTTAATGGAAATTATGAAACCCTACTTGTTTCAACATTGAGGAATATAGTTCCTCTTACACGTGTTCAATTTTCACATTTATGTATAAGGTTAACCTCTTTTAATCGTCCCCCTCAACAAATGTTTTTGTTGGAGGTTCTTTTTCCTTTTCTTTCCAATGTCACGGCAACACTCCTGTGATACTGACTTGGAGCACAGAGCCTTGGCCAGAGCATGTGGCGAAAACCCACACTGGAGTGTCCACATGAAACTGGAAGAGAATTGAATGAACTGCAGCTCATGCCTTCCCTGGGGGGCAGATTAGATGACCCAATACAACTTGTTCATTTGTAGTTTCTATGATTCATAAACAGAAACAAAACATTGTCTCAACCGAAAAGGGAGAAATGGTGTTTTTTCTGAGAAATGTTTTCATGTGTCCCTGCCCTGCGTGCTCACTCTTTGGTGACACTGTCCACAATTTCAGCCCCTCGGATGGATAGATTTCCATACTTACTGACAAAATATTTGAAGACATCGTCAGGTCTCTCATCTTCCCCTTTCAGTTCATTTAGCCCCATTACACATATTAATAGCTATGTCGTGTTCTGTAAAATGGAAGACCTATTCCTGAGTACCATTCTGGCTAATATTACTAATTGAAGAAGTTCACTCTTTTATTTGAAGTTTTCCAATGGCTTCATACTAAAGGTGAAAAATCACAAGGTCCTTGCCATTTGAACTTAATATACTTCATGTGTTTTCCTTTGTTAGTTCAGTATGGTATCAACAAACAAACAAGTGTTCAAATTCAAGGAGAACAGGGTGCATTTGAATATTCTCCTTCTCATACCTTGGACAAACAATCTAATCTCCTAGAGTTCCATTTCCTCATCTGCACAATGGGTTTAATAATAATTTTTGTTATAAGATTTAAATGATCTAATGAGTAGAAAGTATGTTTTATAATGTGTGTGCCCAACCATGGCACCCTCCTTTTTTTTTTTTTAAACCCTCCTTCTTTTTGTACAATCCTGAGACTCTGTACTAGTTCCTATAAATTATCATTCTTATCTCAACAGCCATTGAATGAATCAAAAGAATGTACTTGGAGTTTGTATTATTGCTTCAGACATGCCAAACATTTGAGCCTATCTACTCTCAGATTATCATCATGGACCCTCCATAAAAGGTAAGATTTTCTTTCTTCCCTCCTTCTCCATTTTTTTGGGGGGGTCTCCTTCTTCTTTTTTTTCTTTCCTTCCTACTTCTACTCGATAAAATAGAAAATATGAAGAACATTTTTTAAATTAATTTAGAAGTTCTCATTATTATTTTAATGTACTTTGTCAACAGGACTAATTCTTTTTTTAAAATTTTTTCAATTTATTTATTTTCAGAAAAACAGTATTGATTATTTTTTCACCACACCCAATGCTCCATGCAATCTGTGCCCTCTATAATACCGACCACCTGGTACCCCAACCTCCCACCCCCCCGCCACTTCAAACCCCTCAGATTGTTTTTCAGAGTCCATAGTCTCTCGTGATTCACCTCCCCTTCCAATTTACCCCAACTCCCTTCTCCTCTCTAACACCCCTTGTCCTCCATGATATTTGTTATGCTCCACAAATAAGTGACACCATATGATAATTGACTCTCTCTGCTTGACTTATTTCACTCAGCATAGTCTCTTCCAGTCCGGTCCATGTTGATACAAAAGTTGGGTATTCATCCTTTCTGATGGAGGCATAATACTCCATAGTGTATATGGACCACATCTTCCTTATCCATTCATCCGTTGAAGGGCATCTTGGTTCTTTCCATAGTTTGGCGACCGTGGCCATTGCTGCTATAAACATTGGGGTACAGATGGCCCTTCATTTCACAACATCTGTATCCTTGGGGTAAATACCCAGGAGTGCAATTGCAGGGTCATAGAGAAGCTCTATTTTTAATTTCTTGAGGAATCTCCACACTGTTTTCCAAAGAGCTGCACCAACTTGCATTCCCACCAACAGCGTAAGAGGGTTCCCTTTTCTCCACATCCTCTCCAATACATGTTGTTTCCTGTTTTGTTAATTTTGGCCATTCTAGGTGGTGTAAGGTGATATCTCAATGTGGTTTTAATTTGAATCTCCAACGGGACTAATTCTAATGAAATAAGTTCATGCAAATCCATTATTTGAGCATTAGCCTTATTACCATTACTTTTTAATGGTAATAGCAATAGAATATTGAAGCTCATTGTATTGCAAAGTTCCAGTAATTCTAGAGAGAAATAATTTTTGCATTATAACTCGGTCCAGATTGTATGTAATTTGTCTGCTAACTTTTCATCACCACAATATTTATGATTTAGGATGTTATGAGGAAACATAGACTTGTGTCCATACATTTGCTTCATGCTCCCCACCTAAAATCATAATTCTTCAGGCGCCAAATTCATTACCCTAGCAGTCTACACCCTTGGACACGTGTACTCACTCAATACAGAATAAACAAAGAGACATGAAGTGATACATAAAACCAAACTTCTTATAATATAAAAACAAAAAACAACTTTTCTTAAAAGTACGAAAATCTGGGCAAGTTTGAGAGACATGACAATTATTATAAAATTAACTCAGGATGAATGACAGTTTTTATAATTTTGAAGTATTCTTGCTGTGTTATTTCACTTTATCCTCAGAATGATCCATGGGTTTTTTGGAAGGTTTTTTGGTGGTGCTGATAGTATTGGTATTTTTCACTATTCCACAAAGGAGGAAACTGAGGAGTAGAGGGTGTAGTGATCTTAAGGTGCTAACCCCCCAAATGACAGACTCAGTCAAACCAAGTTTTCTGAAATCACATCACACTCTCTGATATTACCTTCACCATTCTATTTATGGTACTCCCCTCTTAATTGTGGTTTCAGTGACCCTTACTCAACTCTGGTTTGGAAAAAGATGGTCCTCCATCTGACGTCTCATAAGAAGGTGAGTAGTAGCCTAATGCTAAGTCATAGTGCCTACAGCATCCCCCTCACTTCATCTCATCACCTGGGCATTTTATCATCTGACATCATCACAAGAAGGATGAGTATGGGGCAACAGGATGTTTTGAGAGAGAGAGTCCACACTCACATAACTTTTATTACAGTATATTGTGATAATTGTTCTATTTTGTTATCAATTATCATTGTTAATCTCTTACTGTGCCTAAAGAAAATAAATTAAACATCATCATAGGTATGTATGATAGGAAAAAAAACATAATCTGTGTAGGGTTTGGTTCCATCCATGATTTCAGGTACCCACTGTGGGCTTTGGCATGGATCCCCCATAAACAGGGAGCAACTGTTATCACTGTTAATTTGAGATTTGCTTACAGGGTTTCAACATCTTTAAATACTTTGTTCTTGCAAGCTTTCTCACCAAAGCTTCTTTTCCTGCCTTTCATGGAGGTTCTGGCAATAGTCCTAAGTATAGACAAGGTGAAGTCTCTTCTCTGCTAACTGACTTATGGAAACTTGGTTATGTCATATACCATTACTGATACTCAGTTCGTTATTTCCTCATCTGTTAGAGAGGGAATAATGGTATCTCTTCCAAACTGATCTCAGAGGCTGTATTTTTGAAAGTAGGCCAAGTGAAAAAAAGTTAAAGTAACTGAAAGATACATTGCAACTTGCAAAAAACGTGATACTCTTCTCTCTGTTAAGAATACCTAAAGCTTACCCTTCCTTCCCCCAGCCCTTCAGATCTTGTAGAACACAATTATAGTTCCACAGAGATCTTTAAAGATTTTACATTTTCTCCCAGTTTGTTCTTTATGTAACACTATTTATACATCCTACATGTTATTTACCAAAAGTTCTAATAATACAGCTAGTAACTTGGAAGCCATACAAGAGTCTTCATACACATACAATCACTTAGCAGGGGGCCAGGGACATGTTAATTTTCCCATGAACATCAGTGAAAAACACAATAAAAACATAAAGAGGATGATGATGGCAATGATGATTTTGATTATAATTATAATAATCTTTTTTCTATTCCCTGAAGATTGTAGTTGCTTATTCTACTTTTTTTTGGTCTGCCTTATTTTATGATTTTAGTTGATTAATTACATTTCTATCTCTCCTCACTCCACCACAATTATACATTTAATTATATGATAGTAGAAGCTGGATTTATTCCAGCTTTTGTGGAATAAATTGTTATTTATTGTTGTGCTGTTAGTACTAAGTGTCCAGAAAATAAGTTGGCACTAAGTAACAATATATTAATTGAAGAAAAAAAGAAAAGTTTTTTTCTTCAAGAAACAATTACTCAGTCTGTGAATTGGATTGCTTTTGGTCTTATTCAACGAAATGATAAAAGGAAAAAAATAAGAATGGATTATCCATACTTAAAGAACTTCTGCTCTATAAAAGATGCTGTCAATAGAGCAAGAAGAAAAGCCACAGACTAGAAGAAAACATTTACAGTAGCTACATCTGATAAAGGACTGTTACCTAAAAATTTACAAAGAACACTTAAAACACAACAATAAGAAATCAAGCAACCTGATTTAAAAATGTGCCAAAGACCTCAATGGAAACCTCATTAGAAAAGATACCCAGATGGTAAATATGCATATGAAAAGATACTCCACTTCATATGTCTTCAGGGAAATGCAAGTTCAAACAACAATGAAACACTGCTACATACCTATTGGAATGCCTGAAATCCAGAATACTAATAACACTAAATGTAGAACATCATTGCTAGTAGGAATTCAAAATGGTACAGGCACATTGGAAATAGTTTGACAGTTTCTAATGAAACTCAATAAGCTCTTACCATACAATCCAGCAATCATATTCCTTGCTCTTTATCCCCACCTGAACTGAAAACAGGTTCACACAAAAAACCTGCACACAGATGTTTATAGCAGCTGTATTTATAATTACCAGGATTTGGAACCAACCAAGAAGTCCTTAGTTCTTAGTCAGTAAGTGAATAGATAAATGAACTGTGGTATGCCAGATTATGCAGTTTTGTTCACTGCTAAAAAGAAATAAGCTATCAAGTCATAAAATCACCTGGAAGAAACTTAAGTGCCTACTTTTTAAGTAAAATAAGTCAATCTGAAAAGACTACATATTGTATGATACTGGAAAAGGTAAAATTACAGAAACATTAAGAAAGATGAGTGGCTGTCAAAAACAAACACCCACATCCCCTCCAGCAACCTTCAGTTTGTTTCCTATAGTTAAGAATCTCTTGAGGAGATGAAGATGGAGTCAAGATGGCAGAGGAGTAGCAGGCGGAGATGACATCAGGTAGGAGGAGATCACTAGAGAGTTTATCAAACCATTCCAAATACATACAAATCCAACAGGAGATTGAAGAGAAGAGTAGCAATTCTAGAAACAGAAAGTCAACCACTTTCATCCACTTTCTGAAAGTATTTTATTCTCTTGTTCATATATTCTTATCTGGATAAAATGACAAGGCAAAAACATCACCACCACCAAACAAACAACAACAACAACAACAAAAACAAGAGGCAGTACTGAGGGCTAGGGACCTAATCAATATGGACGATGGTAATATGTCAGATCTAGAGTTCAGAATGATGATTCTCAAGGTGCTAGCTGGGCTCAAAAAAGGCATGGAAGATAGTAGAGAAACTCTGCCTGGAGAAATAAAATAATTAAAATCTAACCAAGCTGAAATTTAAAAAGCTATTAATAAGGTGCAATAAAGAATGGAGGCTCTTACTACTAAGATAAATGAGGAAGATGAGAGAATTAGTGATATAGAAGACCAAATGACAGGGAATAAAGAAGCTGAGCAAAAGAGAGACAAACAACTACTGGACCATGAGGTGAGAATTCAAGAGATAAGCGATACCATAAGATGAAACAACATTAGAATAATTGGGATTCCAGAAGAAGAAGAAAGAGAGAGGGGAGCAGGAGGTATATTGGAGTGAATTATTGTAGAGAGTTTCCCTAATATGGCAAAGGGAACAAGCATCAAAATCCAGGAAGCACAGAGAACACCCTTCAAAATCAATAATGATAGGTACACACCCTGTCATCTGATAGCAAAACTTACTAATCTTAGTGATAAAAGGAAAATCCTGAAAGCAGCCCAGGACAAAAAGTCTGTAACATACAATGGTAAAAATATTAGATTGGCAACAGACTTATCCACAGAGACCTTGCAGGCCAGAAAGAACTGGCATGATATATTCAGAGCACTAAACGAGAAAAACATGCAGCCAAGAATACTATATCCAGCTAGGCTATCATTGAAAATAGAAGGAGAGATAAAAAGTTTCCAGGACAAACAAAAACTAAAAGAATTTGTAAACACCAAACCAGCTCTACAGGAAATATTGAAAGGGGTCCTCTAAGCAAAAAGAGAGCCTAAAAGTAATAGACCAGAAAGGACCAGAGACAATATACAGTAACAGTCACCTTACAGGCAATACAATGGCACTAAATTAATATCTCTCAATAGTTACCCTGAATATAAATAGGCTAAATGCCCCAATCAAAAGACACAGGGATCAGAATGGATAAAAAACCAAAACCCATCAATATGCTGTCTACAAGAAACTCATTTTAGACCCAAAGACACCTCCAGATTTAAAGTGAGGAGATGGAAAAATAACTTACCATTCTAATGGACATCAAAAGAAAGCTGGGGTGGCAATCCTTATATCAGATCAATTAGATTTTAAGC
Source organism: Mustela putorius furo (assembly GCF_011764305.1). Taxonomy (NCBI): domain Eukaryota; kingdom Metazoa; phylum Chordata; class Mammalia; order Carnivora; family Mustelidae; genus Mustela; species Mustela putorius. The sequence continues at coordinate 23,827,161 of NW_025421322.1, read as the reverse complement.
CAAAGTCTATAAAAAGAGATGAGGAAGGACACTATATTATACTCAAAGGGTCTGTCCAACAAAGAGGTCTAACAATTTTAAATATCTATGCCCCTAACATGGGTGCAGCCAACTATATAAACCAACTAGTAATAAAATCAAAGAAAACATTGACAATAATACAATAATAGTAGGGGACTTTATCACCCCCCTCACTGAAATGGACAAATCATCCAAGCAAAAGATCAACAAGGAAATAATGGCCTTAAATGTCACACTGGACAAGATGGACATCACAGATATATTCATAACATTCCATCCCAAAGCAAGAGAATACACATTCTTCTCTAGTGCACATGGAATATTCTCCAGAATAGATCACATGCTGGGTCACAAATCAGGTCTCAACTGGTATCAAAAGACTGGGATCATTCCCTGCATATTTTCAGACCACAATGCTCTGAAGCTAGAACTCAATCACAAGAGGAAATTTGGAAAGAACCCATATACACAGAGGCTAAAAAGCATCCTTCTAAAGAATGAATGGGTCAACTAGGAAATTAAAGAAGAATTGAAAAAATTCATGGAAACAAATAATGAAAAAACAATGGTTCAAAATCTGTGGGACACAGTAAAGGAAGTCCTGAGAGGAAAAATATACAATGATATAAGCCTTTCTCAAGAAACAAGAAAGGTCTCAAATACACAACCTAACCCCACACCTAAAGGAGCTAGAGAAAGAACAGCAAAGAAAGCCTAAACCCAGCAGGAGAAGAGAAATCATAAAGATCAGAGCAGAAATCAATGAAATAGAAACCAAAACAAAAAACAAAAAACAAAAAAACAAAACAAAAAACCAATAGAACAAATCAACTAAACTAAGAGCTGGTTCCTTGAAAGAATTAATAAGATTGATAAACCCCTGCCAGACTTAAAAAGAAAAGAGAAAGGACCCAAATAAATAAAATTATGAATGAAAGAGGAGAGGTCACAACCAACACTGAAAAAATACAAACAATTATAAGAACATACTATGAGCAACTATACACCAGCAAATTTGACAATCTGGAAGAAATGGATGAATTCATAGAGACATATAAACTACCACAACAGAGCCAGGAAGAAATAGAAAACCTGAACAGACCCATAATCAGTATCAAGATTGAAACAGTCATCAAAAATCTTCCAACAAACAGGATCCCAGGGTGAGACAGCTTCCCAGGGGAATTCTACCAAACATTTAAAGAAGAATTAATACCTATTCTCCTGAAACTGTTCCAAAAAATAGAAATGGAAGGAAAACTTCCTAACTCATTTTATGAGGCCAGCATTATCTTGATCCCCAAACCAGACAAAGACCCCATAAAAAAGGAGAATTACAGACCCATGTCCTTGATGAACACAGATGCAAAAATTCTCACCAAAATAACAGCCAATAGCATCCAACAGTACATTAAAAGGATTATTCACCATGACCAAGTGGGATTTATTATAGGGCTGCAAGGTTCGTTCAACATCCGCAAATCAATCAATGTGATACAATACATTAATAAATGAAAGAACAAGAACCATATGATACTCTCAATAGATGCTGAAAAAGCATTTGACAAAGTACAGCATCCCTTCCTGATCAAAACTCTTCAAAGTGTAAGGATAGAGGGCACATACCTCAATATTATCAAAGCCATCTATGAAAAACCCACTGCAAATATCATTCTCAATGTAGAAAAACTGAGAACTTTTCTGCTAAGGTCAGGAATATGGCAGGGATGTCCATTATCACCACTGCTATTCAACATAGTACTAGAAGTCCTAGCCTCATCAATCAGATAACAAAAAGAAATAAAAGGCTTCTGAATAGGCAAAGAAGAAGTCAAATTCTTACTCTTTGCAGATGATATGACACTTTATGTGGAAAACCCAAAAGACTCCACTCCAAAAGTGCTAGAACTTGTATAGGAATTCAGTAAAGTGTCAGGATATAAAATCAATGCACAGAAATCAGTTGCATTTCTATACACCAACAATAAGAGATAAGAAAGAGAAATTAAGGAGTCAATCCCATTTACAATTTCACCCAAAATCCCAAGATACATAGGAATAAACTTAACCAAAGAGGCAATGAATCTATACTCAGAAAACTATAAAGCACTAATGAAAGAAATTGAGTAAGACAGAAAGAAATGGAAAAATGTTCCATGCTCATGGATTGGAAGAACAAATATTGTGAAAATGTCTATGCTACCTAAAACAATCTACACATTCAGTGTGATTTCTATCAAAATCTCACCCATTTTTTCCCAAAGAAATGGAACCGATAATCATAAATTTATATGGAACCAGAAATACCTCAAATAGCCAGAGGAATGTTGAAAAAGAAAGCCAAAGTTGGTGGCATCACAATTCCAGACTTCAAGCTCTATTACAAAGCTGTCATCTTCAAGACAGTATGGTACTGGCACAAAAACAGACACACAGATCAATGGAACAGAATAGAAAGTCCAGAAATAGACCCTCAACTCTATGGTCAACTAATCTTCAACAAAGCAGGAAAGAATGTCCAATGGAAAAGAGACTATGTCTCTTCAACAAATGGTGTTGGTAATATTGGACAGCCACATGCAGAAGAATAAAACTGGACCATTTCCTTATACCACACACAAAAATAGACTCAAAATGGATGAAGGACCTCATGTGAGAAAGGAATCCATCAAAATCCTTGAGGAGAACACAGGCAGCAATGTCTTCAACCTCAGCCACAGCAACTTCTTCCTAGAAACGTCGCCAAAGGTAAGGGAAGGAAGGGCAAAAGTAAACTATTAGGACTTCATCCAGATCAAAGCCTTTTGCACAGCAAAGGAAACAGTTAACAAAACTAAAAGACAACTGAGAGAATGGGAGAAGATATTTGCAAACAACATATCAGATAAAGAGCTAGTATCCAAAATTTATGAAGAACTTATCAAACTCAACACCCAAAGAACAAATAATCCAATCAAGAAATGGACAGAAGACATGAATAGACATTTCTGCAAAGAAGACATCCAGATGGCCAAGAGACACATGAAAAAGTGTTCCACATCACTTGGCCTCATGGAAATAAATATAAATCAAAACCACAATGAGATACCAGCTCACACCAGTCAGAATGGCTAAAATTAACAAGTCAGGAAATGATAGATGCTAGTGAGGATGTGGAGAAAGGTGAACCCTCCTACACTGTTGGTGGAAATGCAAGCTGGTGCAACCACTCTGGAAAACAGCAGGAGGTTCCTCAAAAAGTTGAAAATAGAGCTACCCTACGACCCAGCAATCGACCTACTGGGTTTCCCTAAAGATACAAATGTAGTGATCCAAAGGGGCACGTGCACCCAAATGTTTATAGCAGCGATGTCCACATTAGCCAAACTATGGAAAGAACCTAGATGTCCATCAACAGATGAATGGATAAAGAAGATGTGGTATACACACACACACACACACACACACACACACACACACAGTGGAATACTATGCAGCCATCAAAAGAAATGAAATCTTGTCATTTGTGATGACATGGATGGAACTAGAGGGTATTATGCTAGGCAAAATAAGTCGATCAGAGGAAGACAATTACCATATGATCTCACTGATATGAGGAAATTGAGAGGCAACATGGGGGGTTTGAGGAGTAGGGAAGGAAAAAATGAAACAAGATGGGATCAGGAGGGAGACAAACCATAAGAGACTTTTAATCTCACAAATCAAACTGAGGGTTGCTGGGTGGAGGGGGTTAGGGAAAGGGTGGTTGGGTTAGGACATTGGGGAGGGTATGTGCTACGTTGAGTGCTGTGAAGTGTGTAAACCTGGAGAATCACAGACTTGTACCCCTGGGGCTAATAATACATTATATGTTAATAAAAAATTTTAAAATGTTTTTAAAAAAAGAATCTCTTGGGGTACCTAGGTGGCTCAGATGGTTGAGACTCTGCTTTTGGCCCAGGTCGTGATTCTGCAGTCCTGGGATGGAGTACCACATTGGGCTCCTTGCTCAGCAGGGAGCCTGCTTCTCCCTCTGCCTGCTCTCCCCCTGCTTGTGGTCTCTCTCTCTAACAAATAAATAAAATCTTTTAAAAAATAAATTAAAATAATGGAATCTCTTATGTTTGTCTTCCTCTCTGTTTTTATGGGGGGATGGGGTAACCAGGTGATGGGCATTAAGGAGGGCACTTGATGTAATGAGCACTGGGTGTTATATGCAACTGATCAGTCACTAAATTCTATCCCTGAAACTAATAATACAGTATATGTTAACTAAATTGAATTGAAATAAAAAATTAAAAAACAAACAGATTAATGGCTGTCAAGAGCTTTACGGGAGGGAGCGATAAGTAGAGCACAGAGGGAGCTCTTCTGCATCATACTACAATGGTCGATACATGTCATTATAGATCAGGGGTAACGCATAGAATGTATATGACCTAGGATGACCTTTTATGTAATTTACATGTTTTGAATAATAATGATGTTCAGTGTAAATTCACAGACTGTAATAAATGTACTTCTCTGGCACAGGACATTGGTGGAAGAGGTCATATTCATGTGACAACAAGAGGTATTTGGAACTCCATATCCTTTCTGCTCAATTTTGTTGTAAACCCAAAACTATGGTAAAAATAAGTTTATGTAGTTTTAAAATGAAAGAGAACATGTCACTACATATATCACAGATTAACAAAATAAGAAGATATTGAGAAAATTTCATCATAATACACTTGATCATTTAAATGAAAACTGAACTTGAAGCAAACATAGGGAGAAATAGAAAATATGCACAAAGTTTCTGAATTCTTAATTGAAAACATTTCCACAAATAAACCTAAAGGATCAAATGTCTTCATTGGTGAATTCTCCTAAACATTTAAAGAAAAGAAAACAATCTTAAACAAACTCTTCCAGAGAACAGAAAAAGAAACAATTGCAAATTTATTTTATGGGTCCAGTATGACCTTAACACAAAACTTGACAAAAACCATGCAAAAAAGATAAAGCAAGTATAGGCCAAAATCTCTCATGAACATGCACACAAGAAAATCTAAAGAACATATTAGAAAATTGAATCCAGAAATATAGAAAAATAATACTTTGTTATAATCACACTCAGTTTATTTCAGGAATGAAATGCTGGTTTAATATTTGAAAATAAATCATAATATAACAGAATAAAAGATAAAAACCATATGAAAACCTCAAAAGATTCATAAAAAGCCTTTAATAAAATTCATCACCAATGATTAATCCATGATGAAATAGATATAGAATTTTCCTTAATTATCTGTTAAAATATAGCTACCACAAAAACCTCTAAATCTTTTTTGATTATCAAATATTAAAGATACACACTGAAGTCTGGTAAGAGATATGGATATCCAGTGATATAGCATCTACTAGTATTTTTATAACATTTCATATACAACAGAGCAAGAAGAATAAATGAAAGGTATAAGAATTAAAAAGAAATATAACTGTCATTATTCATGCACAATGTAATTGTGTATGTTAAACATGCAAAATAATTCTATAGATAAAAAAAATCTAATAACTGAAAAGAGCATTGTTGGTTGTGAAGTGATATGTAAAACTCAATTATTTAAATTATTAGTAACAAACAAGTCAAATTAAACATTAGAAAACATTTCATTTATCATAGCACCAAAAACATTGAGTGTCTTAGAATAAACTTAACAAAAGTTATTCATACTTCTACACTAAAAATTGTAAGGTATTATGGAGAAATTTTTTTAAAGACCTAATAAGTGGAAATATATACCAGATTTATATGTTTGAAGATTTGATATTTTAAAGATGTCAATTCTTCCTAAACTGATGTATAGAATCAATAAAACTCTTATTATAAATCATATATGGCAATTTGTTGTGGAAAATAGCAAGCTAAATTCTAAAATACATATAGAAGTAACTATATTTCTAAACAACTAAAAGTATCCAAGAAAATCTAAAAGATGAACCATGTTGAAAGGCATGAACTAACAGATTTAAAAATAAGATAATAAAGCAGTAATTAAAAATTATGATTTGTGCACAAAGATGGAAATATAGACCAATGGAACCTAATAGAATATCCAGTTTGAGACCCAAGCATAAATTGTCATTGATTTATAGCAAAATATTGTGGTAGACCCATGGGGGAAAATGTGATATTTTAGATAAATGCCTTGAGATTAATTGTATATTCTATAAAAATTAATTTGACACCTTCCTCCTACCATGCACCCAAATTTATCCCATATGTACCTGAGTCCTAAAATTGAAAGGTAAAGTTACAAACTTCTAAAGAAAATATGAAGGAAAACCTTCATAATCTTAAGTTTGGCAAAGATTTCTTTTTTTTTTTTTAAGATTCTATTTATTTATTTGACAGACAGAGATCACAAGCAGGCAGAGAGGCAGGCAAGGATTTCTTAAACAAGAACACACTAATGCACACGTGCACAATCACTAACCATAAAGTGAAAGACTGATGCATTCGATTTGATGAAAATTGGTAATTTTTTCTTTTTTTTTTTTTTAAAGATTTTATTTATTTATTTGACAGAGAGAGATTACAAGTAGACAGAGAGGCAGGAAGAGAGAGAGAGAGGCAAGCAGGCTCCCTGCTGAGCAGAGAGCCCGATGCGGGACTCGATCCCAGGACGCTGAGATCATGACCTGAGCCGAAGGCAGCAGCTTAACCCACTGAGCCACCCAGGTGCCCCGAAAATTGGTAATTTTTTAAATCAAAACATACCATTAAGAGAGCTATCACGCAAACTGCAGTGTGGAGATGTAATCATAGATCTGGCACAGAAACTGTATCCAAAAAATTGGATATTAAATAATTGGATATTAAAAATATCACAAATTAATAAGACAAGTACAACAATACAATTTAAACATGTCAAAGGACTTATTTCACAGGTGGCCAGAAAGCACGTTGTTCTTGTTATTATTTATCATCAGGGAAATGCAAATTAAACCATACTAACCCCTATCTGCCCACCTGAATGACTAACATTTTAAATATGTGACAATGTCAAGTGCAGGTGAAGAAATAAAGCAATAGGATCTCTCACACAATGTGGATGGTAGTTCAAATCAGTAAAACCGCTTTAAAAACTGTACAGTAATAGCAACTAAAGTTGAGTGAATGCATACACAGTGGCTTGGCTATTTTCATTCTTGCTAAATATGTAACAGAATACATGCACACTGCACCAAAAGACACATACACAAATGTTCAGGGAACTTTATTCATAATTTCCAAAAACTAGGAAGAGCCCAAATGTCCATTATCATCAATGAATTCCTACAAATTCATACAATGGGATATCAATTAACAGTGAAATAAATGAATGAGGGCTATGGAACAATCAAGTGAATAAATCTATGATCAGAACAATGAGCAAAAAAACCCAAATAAAATAAAAAATAGATGCACAGGAATTCACACCACACTATTCCATTCATATAAAGAGATGAAAAGTGGTTTAAGATGGTAGATATTATAGTGATTCATTTTAGGAGTTGACTGTGAGGCAAGGGATGTGGTTGTCTCTATATTCTTAGAGATGATTACATGCCTTTAATCAGTTTTGACAAATTTTCAACATATATACTTAGTAGTTATTTCCATATTACATATGGTAAACTTTAATAAAAAGGTAACAGAAATGTTTGAAGTATTTCCCAAATTTGTTTTATATATACTGCAGTGACCATTGGAAGACACACCTACTGCCTTTTCAATTCTTTGTTGAACATTGACTTTATCCCAGTGTATTGTGGCAATTATGGTTGGAAGAGAAAAATGGTTGACATCTGGCTTTTGCCCTTGTCCTAACTTACTAATTAATAGAGACAGGAGGACATGTGAACACAAATAATAAAAGGCAGAAAATGATGTGAGCCACACTTTGGGCTAAGCAGTGGGGCACCAGTATCTTCAAAGAAGCGATGGCAACTGAGTTGGACATTGTGGAGGGCTAGTAGATCTAGGCTCAGGATTTGGCATTACGAACAGGGATGTTTGATGGCCCTTGAGAAGGAGTAATGACCAAAAGAGCTACATTGAAGGACAATTGATTTGACATTGTGTGGAAGACTAACACTGCTCTAACAATCCAATGTATATAGCCAGGCACAAGTACTTACTTGTGATCTCTATATACAGATCTCTTTCCATATGTCAAGAATCCAAAGAAAAGGAGGTAACTAGCCAAGGTGATGATGCCCAGATCTTGATTTTTTAGGTACTTGAAGCAGGCCTGCTCTTGCCTCAATCTTCTGGAGTTCTTAGCAGTGGCAGTAAACAAGAAATCCTGCAGAGTACCAGATCATATCCATGCAACAGAAACAGATTCATGCATATGGCTGGGATTGATGTTTTCCTAGAAATAGGCTACATTATAGGTGATTTTCTCTGCTAAAGCCATGATTTGGGGTGGGTGAGTAGAGTACTTATGGGGATGGGACTAGGAACAAGGATGGGAATGGGAACGGGACATTGTTATCTTAAACAGGGCTTTCTTATGACTTCACCTGTTTTTATGACTGTGGCACATCTCCTGAAAAATGATTTCAGGGACTTGCACTTCAGGTCATCTGCCTCACAGTGACTGTTTTAAAGATTCTTGGAGGATGCTTTCTGCTCTTTCCACAGTATGAGCCCTGGGCAATGAGCCAAAGTTGTTTTAAATCTCAGTTGAAAGCTCTGGCTCTTTGCACATGAAAATGTGCCAAAAGGAAGTCTAATAACTTATCAAGTTGAGGCACCTCAGGGAGGTCCAGAAGCAGGAGTTTTTGAAAAGGGGTTTAGGGAGCAAGATTATTAACTCTTGACCCAACTGTAGCCCTTTTTTGAGCTACTATTTGTATTTGGTTAATTGAGTACATTTTTTTTTTTTTCCCAAAGACAATCAGCCTGAGAGTCCTCAGACCTAGGTTTTCTCAGTGAAACTTTTAAATGGGGGCACCTGCATGGCTCAGTGGGTTAAGTGTCTGCTTTTGACTCAGATCATGATCTCAAGGTCCTGGGATCAAGCCTGCTTCGTACTTTCTGCTTAGTGGGGAGTCTGCTTCTCCCTCTCCCTCTGTGCATCTCTCTCTCTCTCTTTTTCTCCCACTCTCTCTCAAAAATAAATAAATAAAACCTTAAAAACCGAAACTCTTAAATGAATTGTGCTATTGACCAACTCCAATGATCAGTCAATGCCTCACTTTTCTTCTCTAGAAAATGTGTCTGACATACCTCATTAATACACCTTTAAAGTGAAAATTCTGTTAGAGAGCACAAGATAAATTATCTCAGCAAATTATTTGGCCAGCATATCTTGGGCACAGCACTAACAGCTACAAGGAATTCAGAAAATACTTAGGAAATATTAATTTTAGTTTCCGGTCATGACCTACAAAGCAAAGGACGCCAGGTTCCTTCTAGAATGATGAAGTGGTTACTGTGGTGTACCACTCACATTTCTATCCCTGCCTTCTGTCCTTTTTAGATGGAAGTCTTCATTCCCCAGTAGTATGGAAAGCTGACAGTTCATAGATTGGTATTCCTATATGTTTCTTGCCCAAGGTCCTTACCCTTGGACAGAGGGAGGTAAAGGCCCTGACCCTTGCTCACAGCTCCAGAGCTCCCCAAGGGGTTGGCTGTGTCCTGAGAGATAGATTTGCACTTCTTTGCACAATCTTGCTTCCCCAACAAAATGCCTTGGGCAGCACATATACCAAAGTTGGAACTATATGGAGAAGATCAGTGTGGCCCCTACATAAGGCTGGCATGTGAACTCATGAAGCATCCCTCATTTTCCAAACAATAAAATCTTAATTATGAAAGAAAAAAAATGCCTTCATGCAAATCTCTAGTGTCTGCTTCTGGGGAACCTGGCTGATGATAATTAACCAAAAAAAAAAAAAAAAAAAAAAAAAGTGCTATGGGAATTTATAGAAGGAAGAAGGCAAATCCCATTTTGGGGGAAATGGTATATGTGATGTCATTTGAGAGAAGTTTGGGGCTTCCACTGGTGTTAGAAGAGGTAGGGAAAGAAGTGTTTATTACTATATTGAAAGGAAAGAGAATAATCCAAGGCTTGGGGATCAGAGGTATACAAACCTGAAAAGTAAAGTTCAGAGAGCCTGGTACATGCTCCTTTCTCAGGGCACTAGGAGCTTAGGATGAGAAGGCAGATGAGTATATATAATGGAGAGTCCTAAAACCCCAGCTTACAGTAACAACGTAAATCAGAGGGAAGGGGAAAGCATGGAAGTCTTCTTTAGAAGAGGAGTTTCTGCAATACAGGTTATGCTTTCAGAGACTGATCCAGAAGCAAGCATAATGAAGGAGTCTAAAATGGAAGATACTTTATGGTGCTTAATAATCTTAGATTATATTTAAAAAATTAGAAGAGTTCCAAATGAAATGAAATACTGAAGCAGTTTGAAAATATATAATTACTACCTGGAATGTGCCTTTTTTGATTTTTAACTTAATCATTATCCAGGCAAGTTGGCTTGAGGATGACTGCAAGGGTGGAGGGAGAAGAATATGAGAGAAAGAAAGAATGTGAGAGAGGGAAAGAGAGAGAATACTACAAACAGGTAGGCTACATCGTGTATTACCCCATGACTAGTGGTTCAAGAGATCATAGCTCTCCAACTCTGCCACCTTGGATTAGTGAGCAAATTAAACACTCTGGAATTCTAACTAACTAGAGCATAGGCTGAGCCAAGTGTGGCGGGCTCATATCCTATCTTAGGGTTGAAATTCATTTAGGCAAATCATTTTACTTTTCCAATTCTTATATTATTTATTTGTAGAAGTAAATGGATTCTGATGAAATTTTAAGAGAACACTGTGTGAATCACTTCACCATGTGTGGTGCATAATAAACAGTCTATGCATAAAACTTCTGCTATCATTAGCTCTGTTGCTAATGGTCTAGATCTTTGGAATAGTCTTTGATACCTTTGAGCCCCTAATTCCTTACTTGAAAAACTAGTTGGTAGCTTTTTACAACTATTACTTTCCATATTTTTTTTTTTAAAGACTTATTTATTTATTTGACAGACAGAGATCACAAGCAGGCAGAGAGGCAGACAGAGAGAGAGGAGGAAGCAGGCTCTCCGAGGAGCAGAGAGCCCGATGCGGGGCTCGATCCCAGGACCCTGGGACCATGACCCGAGCTGAAAGCAGAGGCCTTAACCCACTGAGCCAACCAGGCGCCCCTACTTTCCATATTTTTAAAGCTAGGTTTCAAGTATGATTTTCTTTAAAATCAAATTAAACATGCCATTTAGTTAGCCCCAACTCAACAAGATAAGTATACTTGGTGAACTCATTCCCCAGAAACATGTAAGGAACTTGCATGGGAGGAACAAGATACCCCTGACTTTAGTCCCTGCCAGAGTGAGGGTCTCTTTTGGAATTGTCTGATCAACAGCACATGGTTTTCTGAGTCTCTGTGGGTGCTAGATCTACCAAGTGTTTTGAATTTTTTCTTCTTTTTTCCTACTGGAAAGATATTATCTACTCCAACTATTCACAGAACATTTGTATTCCTTGCTGTTGGGTTTGAGCCAGAGCCAAGGGCTCTTAACGCTTCTTCTGCATGACATCAAGGTGTTTCCTGTGAAATACTGCCATGGCCAGGCACTGGATCAAACCTAATTCATGAACAGATTCTTGTTCCTCTGCTATGCTTTCAATCTCCTCATCTAGGTGTTCGGAAAAGCTTCCTGGGCATCCGATATGTCAACACATCTGCACAGCTTGGATTTTAGCAAAGACCCAACAGAAAGCAGACAACAACAGAACTTGCTGTGGCAGAACATGGACATAATCCCTTTCTCACTTCCCCACCCTAATCCCTCACAACTCATGCAGTACAAACTTGTGCAGTATGCAGTGTACAAGTGAAAAGGGAATCTGAAGGCAGCCTACTTTCCCAACTCTCTCCCTCCCTCCCTTATGAGTGGGGGATAGGACCAGAGGACAATGTGATGAACTAGTATCTCTAATCTACCATAGGCGAGGTTTTCTACTAGGTATGATGCCAGTGCTTAGACTTCTATTGTAAATCTTTTGTACTCCTTTATTTTCTTTACATATATTACATAGTTCCTAGTTAATGGGGAAAGAGTGCTTGGGATGTGTGCCCCTTGTAAGCCTCTGAAGATATATTAGCAAGATGTATATATTACGTTGCTGTCCAAGATTTTCATCTTGTCTCCTGTTTTTCACCCAGTTACTATTATAAAAATATCTATTACACATTTGATTCAGAAGGCTTAGATGCTTGTTCTGGTTCTATCTGTAAGAGTTTATATGACTTTGGTAAGTCAGTTGCCCATCCTGAGTCTCGGTTCATTCATCTGAAAAATGGGAGTAATGGCAGGCTGTGCTGAACTTTGGATGAAATTGCGTAAGTGTTCTGTGGATTTCAAAAAACGTAACAAGCATATGAAGTGGAATCATGATTTCACAATTTTACATCAGGCTGCCCTGACCAGAACTTCCCAACCTCTGGACCTCCATCAACAGATATCTGTCCAACTCTGCTATACATAGAAGAAAACATAAGACTCATCTTTCATTACTCTTTGACTGCCATCTTTTATATGGCTTCCTGGCAAGTATACAATGGTTTATCTGGTGAGGTAATTATGTTTTCATCAATGGCTAGGGCCCAAAACAAATATCTTTACTGCCTTTTTGAGAAAAATTCTTGTAAAAGTCTAGTGTTGGTGCTGTAAGGCGTTGTCTTTCTATTTAGAAGGGAAAAGAAAGAACTTCCACTGGGCTTCTGATTCCCACTATCTTCCAGATACTACACTGAGAGCTACTTACCCCCTTAGTAGAGTAAACTTTACCCCATATTGAAGAGATCAGCAGTGGAGAGAAGCAAGAAAGATGTGTATATCTCTATAATTTATCTATCCTGGTATAGTTTATCTTCTATCTTTGTGGACCAATTTTTGTAACCGAAATTCCTTATTTTTGTTAGGACAGCATTGGAAGAGAAGATAACTGTAGTCAAGACAAGCCAAACAGTGCTATAAATATAAGTACCTTAACTTGAATCTCTGTCATGTCATTTTTAATCTGGATCTATCGCTGCCTTGTAAGTCCTTGTCATCTTCCACATGGCAGAGGCTAATTCCTCAGGACGAGAGATACTTTCCAGAACATTTAAATACCTCAGCATTTCCCTATTTTCCTGCCTGTGGCCTACTGCATAGCATAGCATCTTAGAGCCAGTTTCACATTTGAGAATTCTACCTTCATCCAGAACCGAGATGGCACAAATGACTTCCCCATTCAGGAAAGTAAGTCACCTGTGTAGTTGAAGTGATAGGGCCTCCATAGTATGGAAATTTTGAACGTAAGCAATAACATCCCATTAATCCCACTTTTCCCAAGCAATGCCCTCATAGAACAAGTCAGGGGTTTTTCTCAGACACCGAGACAGCTGAGAGTCAGTGAGAGGAAAACCCAGCACAGCTGATTTAGTAACTATGTTAGTAGTCTCTTGAATATCTGTCATGACTTTAAGTATTCAAACACTTCTACTTCATGGTCAGTGTGAACCCTACCACATGGCCAATTGCTCATGTATCCCCATTTTACATGAGAATGAACAATGTGAAGTTCATAGGGCTTCAGTGTCACTTAATTGCCACAGTGTTCATACAGCCTTCTGTCACTGGATTCCAGACAATCTCTTAAACCACATCTTGATTCCTAGATCGATTTATCCCTATAGATAACTAGCAAACACCTTAGACACCTTGTTACCTTGGACTTCCTAGACATGACATCTACCTAACTAACATATTGAGAGAGCCTCTATATCTGACTGTACTTGTAATTATCATTTGTAGAAAGGAGTGAAAGTGCTTTCATTTACTCAGGAAAGAAAAAAAAAAAAAGGATGCCTCATTATGTAGTAGAGAAGCCAGATATTCTGAAAGACGTAAGACATGACGCAGTGACGAGCTGACTGTTACGCACAAACCTTTTGCTCTACTTCAGATATTTTTGACTGCTTCATTTTTCCAAAATATCACCTGCCTCCCAGATCATATTGATACCACTCATTCCAGCACCCTAACTGAGCTTCCTGAATCACCTGCTTGGAGTCTGATTTGAAGCCTCAGGCTGAACTCTATTCATGCCAAATGCCCTTCTTCTTCAGAACTGGATGAAAAGGGAACATGGGATCTGCCTTACTGAGTGGTCATAGGGAAACAGATGATGTGAACTGGGGGTCTGATCAGACTTCCAGAGATAAACCCTGACCAGCAGAAGCAGGAGATGGGAGGGATCAGTCTGATACCTTCATCCTCCTCCCCTTTCTATGAACTACTCTGAGATGTGGTTCTTTATGGAGCTCTCCAGAGAAAGGAATATGTGCTAGAAAACCATCCTCACAGCACCCAATGATTTCTCTTTGAGACTGACTGAGAAAGTGACGAGCAGAGTAACTCAATGAATTCTCAGCTTTTCTTGCTTCACATCTATTTTTTTAAATGCCTGTTGGTTGAACTTGCACCTGGCCCCCAAGTGCGTGTCTGTGCTTTTATCCTTGCCCTGAGCTTTGCTTTTAGAGAACCTAGGCCAAGAGCATGTCTTAGTTACTCTTATTCCATGGTAGCCAGTACAGGTAGTGGGCACATTATACTCCTCAATAAATTCAGAAATACGAAGTGAAACTGAATGTTTGAAGGAAAATAAATCAACAATCAACAGAATGTTGGCATTTGGAATTTGTTTCTTAATGTGACATGAAAGGTTAGCATTAGTAGTAAGAGAGGAAGTATCTAGAAGCAAATCCCCTTTTCTGCATTTTGAAATCACAGTCCTACTACCAGATCCTTTTCAGGTGACTAAAGCTGAGGATCATTCTGGAGAGACTTGAGTTGCTAGGACTTTATTTCCCCAGGCCCTTTTTGGGAAAAACAGACTCAACCAAACAACCAATTCCATGAAATTCCTTTGAAAACAATCCCTTTTCCCTAAGTTGGTGCTGAAATTCTCCCACTCACTTCTTTTGGCTTACTGTGATCAAAATCAAATTCCAGAGCCGCCTTTAAAAAAGGTCTTGTTTATCCATAGATAGGAATTTAGAAAGATACAAATAAATACATAGATAGGTATGTAAGCACACACATGCACACAACATAATATTAAATCTTACAATTTCTCTTATATGTTAGTCAATTTTCCCACCTAATTAAGAGCAGAGTGATAGAGCTTGAGGCTATGTTATAGTCAACCCACCAGAAAGGGTGTGTATGAGAAAGAATCTGACAGATGTGCATGGGTGGAGACTTGTTATCTTATGCTAAATTTTCTTCTCTAATAGCTGTATGGGTGGCTTGCCAAAACAAGTAACAGTAGGTATGTGATACTCTTTTCTTAAGTGAGATCTTTATCATAGTAATGACACAAGCAAGCTCTTTGTAATCAGAATGGAATATGCCAGAATGTTATAAACCTATCATTGTAGTGATTCTACATTTTTGTCACTACATTTATGATGAGCTCTGTGGAAACCTGTCATGGATGTCATCAGTCCTTTGATCTTCTCATACAATTTGATAATCCCTTCTTGAGGTATGTAGCCATCTTGGTTAACCAGAGACAGTCTAGAACACAAATACATTGCAAACCTATTACTTGGTACTCATTGGCTGGGTCATCTTCCTTATTTTCAGTTAATTTACTAAACAATTTGTAAGGTCTCTATCTGCTTTAGAATTCTTGAACTTCATATGTAATTTATTTAATTTCCATACTGAGACTTGCTGTCTCACTTCGTAGGACTTTTGAATCACAAAAAAATTTCATCTCAAGTTTACTTATAGTTATAACCATTCACTAAAATGATATGTTGGCATGAGTCCTGCTACTCAAAAGATGGTCCATAGACTGGCCACATCAGCAGCAACTGGGAGCTTGTTAGAAATGCAACATCTCTGCACTTAACCCAGATCCACTAAATAAGAGTCTATATTTCACCAGGATCTCCAAATAATTTTGACACACAGAGAAATGTAGACTAGAGGGCTGACAGTGGGGAGATCTTCCAGGTCTGATGTCAAGGTTTATTGCAAGCCATCTCCTTCTCAACAGTAAGTTTAGCTCACAGGTGCCAAGTTGATTCTTAGATTACATGAGCTGCTTGGCAGTGAGGAGGTTGGAACTTCCCTGCTATAATTAATTGCCAACCAACAAAATGTTTCAACCACTGCCAATGATCAAAAGATCTCTTCTACCATATCTTGTTTCATAATTTCACATTTTTGTGTCTACTGGAGAGATTGACTGCTATGGGTCAGCCATTTCTCAGTCTTCCCATATATACAATGTCTGTTTGGTTGTGACTGTAGAAGGTTTCCTTATATTGGTTGAAATATAACTCAAGAATACAGGGTTTTTTTGTTGTTGTTGTTGTTTGGGATTATTTGATAAGTGACCCTGGTCAAATTAAGCACTATATTTTATTTCTTCTACCATCTATCAGCCAAGTTTGGATTTCTGAAAAATTAACCTTGTTAAATTAACCTTAAATTAACTTGTTAAAAGCAAACAGATTCCAGAAGTCAGATTTTGAATTAAGCCTTATGTATAGACTTATTTAAATGTCTATTGTGTTTATAATTCAAAGGTTTGAATATATTTCCTTCAGATTTTGAGAATTTGTCTACTGAAACACTGATTTCTTAGGTGTTATTTTAAAATTGAAGCACAAATACTTAACCTCATCAGGAACTGTCAGCCTCTGCCCTTTTCCCAACATGTGCTCCACACTCCACATGATGAGTAACCATTGTCATTGTTTTTTTGATGGGACCAATGAAAATTCAATTTTAATGAAACTCCTCCCACTCTGAATCTGGGTGAGATCTGTGACTGCAGCGACCAATAGGATATTGTAAACATGGCACTAGGCCAACTTCCAGGCCAACTCCATAAATATTGGCAGCTTCCACTTCCTTGGAACATTCTTTCTTGGAGCCCTGAGACCATTGTACTAGAAATGTGGACAGGCTATATATAGAGATGCGGTACCAAGCCCCAGCTGTGCTAGCCACGCTGGCTCAGACTCCAGACATGTGTGTGAAGAAGCCTCCATATGACTCCAGCCCCATCTACAACCTCACTGTAAATGTATGAAAAATACCAAATGAGGAATACACAGCTCAGTGTCTAAACCTCCAGCATCATGAAAGATAATGCTAAGTTGCTGTATTAAGCCACAGAGCTCTGTGGTTGGTTGTTAAATGTTAATAGATAACCAGAATAGTTGTTCTGGGGGCGCCTGGATGGCTCAGTGGGTTAAAGCCTCTGCCTTCGGCTCAGGTCATGATCCCAGAGTCCTGGGATCAAGCCCCATATCGGGCTCTCTGCTCAGCAGGGAGCCTGCTTTCTCCTCTCTCTCTCTCTGCCTGCCTCTCTGCCTACTTGTGATCTCTGTCTGTCAAATAAGTAAATAAAATCTTTAAAAAAAAAAACTTTAAAAAAAAAAAGAATATTTGTTCTGTGTCTGAGTGCTGAAACTCTTCATTTCATTAGATGTTTCATATTTCAACATTGGTATCAGGTGAAAGCTCCCTGAAACTTTCATAGAAGTAGCTATTCAGTCCATATGACAGATTCAAAGCAGAAACACAGTTGAGAGAATCTTCTGGGAAAGGGCATAATAGCAGGACCAGAATGTTGTGTGGATTGAGGCTGCCCTGATACCCATAGCAAATGAAAAAAAAAAAAATAAAAAAAAAAATAAACAAACACTGGGCATTCATGTGACGAAAAACACCTCATTTACTTTTCTACTCAGTGAAGAGTTATTAGTTCTTATTATATGACAACTGGGAACATAAGACATTAGATCTCATTCGTCATGGAGGACATATGTTAGGAAGCTTGAAAATATACTGGTAGCCAAACACAGACATTTTTAATAAAAATTGTAATTTATGACTTGTTGCCAAATACAGTATGCCATTTATTAAGATGATGAAAACTAGAATAAGACCAGATTTGGGCAGAGTGTCATATCATTTCTCTAAAGATAGCTGAGCTCTTGTTCTGTCAACTGCCTTCAGAGCCGGTCATTGCTATGGAGTAAATGTTTATGTCCTCCCAGTATTCGTGTGTTGAAACCCTAATACCCAATGTGATGGCATTGGGAGGTGGGCCTTATAGGAGGCAAATTGGTCATGAGGATGGTTTCATTTTTGGAATTAGTGCCCTTATAAGAAGAGCCATGAGAGAGATAATTTCTCTGTCTGCCCTGTAAGGACAGAGCAAAGAGTCTATTTGCATACTGGGAAGAGGGCTCTGGCCAGGAATCAAGTCAGCTGGTGCTTTGATCAAGGATTTCCCAGCTTCCAGAACTGTGAGAAATAAACATCTGTTGTTTGAGTCACACAATCTATAACATTTTTAGTGGTGGCAACCTGATGGACTAAGACAGTTATCATCGACACAACCCTGCCTCCTGAGTTTGTAATTTCATATTATTTTTGGTGTCAAATGTATTATCCATACCATTCACCTCTCTTTATATGAGGCACTTCAGATCTATTTCCAAAACTGGCACTCACTTTTAAGGGATGACTTTTTATGAATCTATTCAAATTATATTATTTAGAGCTTATGAGAATTTCATGAGAAGAATCACAAGTTATCTGGAGTAATGAAATATCTTACCATATATTCAAGGGTGCATTAAAAATGACAAAGCTAATCTGGCTTTAAACTTATACTTCATTGATTCTGCCTTTGGCAGGCACACACAGAACCTCAAGCACTTTCTGGTGTTGCAAATGTCCTATGACTGTTTTCATCATTGAAGGAGGAGTTATGCTGGATTGAAGCACAGATTCACAGAAGCTGCCACTGCTTTCCCCTCTCCACCAGTCAGAGTTTGTCTTTAGAGTATACCTTAGAACACCATGGATTCCACTGGCCGGATTCAGAAAAGATAGTCGCCATTGCACGTACAAGGACAATGCTCTTCTCTCCTAATGCCTAAACACCGCACGGTGGCCAAACATCGTGCTGAAGAAAGAGTTACCCGCAACTCAGCAACTGTGCTGCTTGTCAAATAGGAAAGGAAGAATTTTAATAATAGTGTTCCTTTTTTTCGAAAGATTTTCAGAATTTTAAGGAATTAAGCTCAAAAGCAACAACAAAAAGATAACTAGAAAATACCCAAATGTTTGGATATCAAAGAATGCATAGAGTGTTGAGTAAACAAATCTAGACATAATTTGTGATGTTTTCTTATTTCATTTATATAAAGCTCAAAAATGGGCAAAACTAATGTATAATGTTAGAATTCAAATATAATAGTTGTGTTTGTGGATATCAGGGCAATGGTGGCAGGGAAGAAGCATGACAGGGGCTTTGGGGCTATTGATCATGATGTATTTTCTACTCTAAGTGTGCATATAGTATGAAAAAGCAACATTTATGACTTCTGCACTTATTATATATGTGTTTAATTCCACTATGTAATCTTATAAAAAATAATACCAGTAAAAAAGGGGAATGGCTGGTAATGGAGATTATTTTTAAAAACTACTCAACAAAATCATCCCCTTCTATTACAAACCAAAATAATATCTATAAAATGGAAGGGTGAAGTCTAATTTAGAAAGAGAAATTATATGGCTATATATGGCTAGACCTTATAGCAGAAAAATTTCTGTGTAGAAATGTGATAGAAGAAATCACAGAAGTATTTCAAGTGTTTAAATACAAACTTCAAACTTCTACACCACAAGATAATAATGAAAGCGTTAATGTCCACAACACATTGGGAAAATAATTTGTCACCATCATGACAAACCAATATCTTAACATATAGTGGTCTATTCTTATTTATTTTAAAATAGAAACAAAAAGGAAGCTTCCACGTAAGGCTAAAAGAGCTCGTAAACAACTATCTTTCATTTCTTGAAGATTTCCATTCTTTTGCTCTACTATGAACCAGACGCTTTATGAGATAGTGATACAGATGTCATCTTGGGACATCTTTTTACTCTTCTCACTCTTATACAGATCCCCTGTCCTCTTTGTTATTTTTTTTTATTTCCTCTTCCCTCATTTTGCTGAAGCACATCCTAGAATATCTTACCTAGAACAGGTACATGTGAAATAAATCTTATGGGTACTTAAATATCAGGATTTTTTTTTAATTTTGCTTCATATTTCCTTATATGCAAATCTCTGCTGAATGGAAACTAGTAGACTGCCTGCTGGAATCCTGTTTGGGGACATGAGGAATAGGCTTGACTTTTCTTGAGTGTGAACTTTTGCCTGACACCCCTGTTTCTGCTCACATTCAGTGTTTCTCCTTTCCATTTTATCTTCTGTTTCCAAGATGTGAGCCCTTCCTGCACTCTTTACCACGTATCACCTCTTCTTTCACACCATTTTCTTTACATATGTTTTTGGTTGCATGGTCCCCTCTGGTGTACTGCATCAATGAGAGCCCCAGCAAGAAACAGATGGATTTTTACAAAATAAGATGATCTGAAGAAGCTTTAATAAAATTAACAAAGCAGTGAGCAGAGTGTAGGGAGCCACAACAAACAGGGGAGACCCCACAGAATGGAGGAAGAGAGTAATGAGGAGGAACCAATAGGAGAGAGGGTTTTAGGGACCGTTGCCTTTGACACAGGGATGAATTAATCTCCAGCAACCTCAGAGAGAAGAATAGATTCCTTAACTCTAAAAATGTCTTTCTGAGGCTCCCTATTATATTAGCTCAACCAGAAGTCAGGGAGCAAGGACAGTCTTCAATGTAGTCCATGGAGATCAGATTTCTGGGACAGAGATCAGAGTGGGAAAAGACAGAAAGTAGAACTGCAAAGGCAAAGGGAAGATGTCCAACACATCTGGTAAATCAGTTGTCATTCTTCTATATGGATTCTTTCTTTCATAAAAGAATATATATCTCTCATCTGATACTATCGCATCTTTCTGGATAGTATTATTTGTAAGAGAAAAAAAAAAGAATGTCCCTAATCAGTCCTCAAGTTATTGAACCCATTTTAATTTTTATATTTTCTTTATGCTTTATTTTCTTTATACTTTAGTTAATTGCTCTATAAAATAGGGTCTAGTTCATTTTTATCTCTTCTAGTCCATTTCTTTACCACTAAATATTTTTCTGGTGTTCCATTTGTTTACTGTTTAATATTATACCAACGCAATATAATCTATTTGGTTCTGTAAGAAGTACAAAGAAACTTATTCACCCTTAATGTTTCTAAAATCTTTGTAATTATTTAGATATTTTAATGGCCCCCCAAAGATGTTTGTGGGCTAATAATCCTGGATCTGTGAATGTTACCTTACATGGTAAAAAGGACTTTGCAGATCTGTTGAAGTTAAAGACCTTAAAGTGGAGAGGTTATTCTGGGTACTTGGGTGGGCCAAATGCAATCACAAGAGTCCTTATAAAAGAGGGGGCAGTAGGCTTGGAGTCAGAGAAGGAGATGACAGGAGGATGGACTCAGAGAGTGATGTCATTACTGGAAGGGGGTCATGAGCCAGGGAGTGCAAACAGCCTTTAGAGGCAGGGAAGAGCAAAAAATGGACTCCCTGCTGGAGCCTCCAAAGGAAGGCAGTCTTGCTGACACCTTGATTTTAATCCCATAAAACACAATTTTGGACTTCTGATCTCAAAAACTCTAAAATAAATTTGTGTTGTGTTAAGACACTAGGTTTGTGAGAATTTGTCACAAAGCAATAGGAAAATAATACGGGCCTTCTTCTTTTTCAATTTCTTTTTTTTTTTTCATGGTGACATTAGAATCATATAATAAATTAACCATAAGGTAATCTGAAATTGCAAACCCTCATCCTGATTCTTAAGGCCAGGCAGCATCTCTCTTCCCTTCTTTATGTTCACTTTGGGGCACTGTCATCTTCATGCCCAATGTTAGAACTCAAGTCTTTGTTTGATTCATCAAACATTTCACCTTTTTATCATATAAGGTTTTTCACAGATAAGGTCCTCATTACCTGAAACTTTTCTTTTGACTTTTCATTCAACTGCTTCTTCATTCTTCAGGACTCACTTATATATCTATTCTCAGGGAATCTCTTCCTCTTCTCCAAGGACAGGTGCCCTGGTTTATCCCATCTCACATCTTCTTTTCAGTCTCATGAGGTATCACAATCAAAACAGTTATTTTTGGATGTATTAGCTGAAGGCTTTTGGGCATTACTTTACAATATGGACTTTAATTTTTATTGATAAAATCAGAAGTGTTTATCTCATGGAGTTATTACAGAGAATAGTTGAAGTAATATATTTAGAATTGTTCTTCAAACACAACCAAACTTTGCTGAATCTGCTTGAAAATGCTTTTCTCTCATTCTGAATGACCAGATTCTTGTCTTTCTTCAGATCTGTATTATTTTATTTTATTGTATAGAATGCCACTTTCTTTTTTTAATAATATATCATTGGTTTTTGATGAAGTATTTGATGATTCATTAGTTGCATACAACACCCAATGCTCATCACATCACGTGCCCTCCTTAATACCCATCACCTGACTAACCCATTCCCCTGTGCCCACTCCCTTCTGTAACCCTCAATTTGTTCCCCAGAGTCGAGAGTCTCTCGTGTTTTGTCTCCCTCTCTGATTTCTTCCTGTTCAGTTCTTTTCTTTAGATCTGTTTTAAATGTAATCTCTTCAGAGGACAGGTGTCTTCCTAGAAGCAGGAAGTGAGAAAAATTTATCCAAGATTAGAAATTCCAGCCACCCTATCTACCTACCACTCAGGCTTTGTGTGAAGGAAAGAGAAGTATGGGAGGAAGGGAAGTCAGAGCACCACTTCCTGGCAGCTCTGCTGGGGAAACAAAAAAGACCCAATGAAAGAGATGGTTGTACAGGACAGCTAGAACAATAGAAATTCTAACAAATATGACTTGGCCCCAAATGTAGCAGAGAAGAAACAGAGAAAACTCTAAGACTCAAAGGGACCACAAAACTCAGACAATGGTGATCCTAAGGCCACCTAGACCAAGGCTGAAGACCACAGCAGAGATCCCACAATGACCCACAATCACTGGCATAACTCTAGAGACATAAAACCCTCAGGAGAACTGAAATCATTTCCCTCCAACAGAGTGGTGACTTAGAAAAAAATATTAAGTGATAGATACACAATGAAGTTATATTTCTTAGACATCTCTAGATTGAGCAATAATGCCTTCTAAAACTATTCTATAGTCTTTCTTTCCTATTGGTTTCATGAGAACTGGGACAAGAGTTAGCCTGACACATTTCTCATAAACCAATCTTTAATAAAAACTTTTAGATGAATGACTACAGCAGATATTGACATATCCCTTAGTAAGCATTCATATGTGAATTCACACTATACTTTCCACATTCAAAAAGAACTTTAGAATTACCTTTTTGTCTTGTATTTCAGAATCGGTTTTATATGCCTGTGGGGGAGGGAGGAAAGAAAAAGAGTTATTGAAAAGGTCTAAAATCAAACATGTTTTAATGAAAATGCTTTCTTCTTTGGGAGTGAATCTGAAATTTGGTGTACCAATATATAATCAAGGCCAACTTACATTGAAAATAATACTGGGCTTTGTCTGAGCTCACTGACAATGAAAATATGGCTGGAAAATACAGCTGGACAGAATTAAGTTCGTTTCCTTCCACAGTGGTAAATGAGGTCAGTGTCTGGAATAAGATACTATGTCCAGTTATGTTTAGTCAACCTGGTGAACTGCTTCCAACCCTATCTCAAAGTATCAGGGGTTTGAAGGGCTTTACTGCCCCTTTTCCAGCAATAAATCTTCTTAACCAATAAAGAGGACATATCCTTGCTTACCATTTGAAAATATGGAGCCTTTACATCCAGAAGCAATGCTCAAATAGTGAATATATATTTTAAATAAAAACAACAACAAGGGCTCCTGGGTGGCTCAGTGGGTTAAGCCTCTGCATTTGGCCCAGTCATGATCTCAGGGTCCTGGGATCAAGCCCCGCATCGGGCTCTCTGCTCAGCAGGGAGCCTGCTTCTCCCTCTCTCTCTGCCTCTATGCCTGCTTGTGATCTCTGTCTGTTAAATAAATAAACAAAATCTTAAAAAAAAAAAAAAGAATTGTTTAACAACAACAACAAAATATTTTGAAACAGTTGGTTCTATATCCTCATTTGGCAGATGTGGAAACTGAGCCACAGGGGGTGATTCTACCCTAAGAGTTAAGGCTACCAAAAAAAAAAAAAAAAAGAGTTAAGGTTACAAGAGGTTACAAGACACATCTTCTAAATTGCAATCCAAAATTTTTTCCAGAATATTGCTTTTCACTTCATAACAAAGGAAAAAAATATTTAAAGATTATCTGCATCTTTTATAAGGCTCACAAATATTTCTGTGCTTCTATTGTTTGGTGGGAGATCTTGTGGTTAGGAACAAGCCTGGGCCAAGAGCCACATTGCATGGCTGAATAGAAACCTGAAAAGATCTTTAATTGTACCATTTTTAAGATAAACAATTCATTCAAGTGTGTTTAAAAATCAGAGCAAATGATTCATCTTGATGTGGATCTGGCTATAAAAAGGAACGTATCTCTGGGTGGGACTGGAAAGAAAACCTTTCTTTCTTTTTTTTTAAATACAGTATTCCTGCCCAGATGAAATGAAGGTACTCCTAGAGCCTGATTGCCGTGATTTCAGACGACGATCAGTTGACAAGGAAAGAGAATCCTAAAGTTCCTGACCTTTCAGGAAGTGTACTGGATGTGAGGTAAAGTTGGTGAAAAGAAGCTGATATTTAAACCAACACACAGTGATTCTTTAGACTTTGGGGGTATTTAGAGTAATTTTCAATTAGTGATGGCAATGGCCTACAAAGCAGTTTCAGACAGGGAAGTGGGGAAGAGCAGACAACTTTTGAGAAGCACTAAACTGAAAGAAAAACTTGAAGGCTGAGCTGAAGGAGGCTTCAGTGGCATAAATATGACCTACACCATAGAAGAACGCAGTCCCACCAGCCAGAATCAGCCCCCTAATGTGTATTTAAATAAGTTATAATGAACATTAAAAATATAAAACATAAGGGGGCAGCCTGATAAACGTAACCACAATAAAATTAAAAACATAAATGCTTAATCATTAAAAGATACCACAAAGAGAGTGAAAAAGATAAGTCACATACAGAACAAAGATATTTTTTAACACATGTAATGGACAAAGAGTTCATGTCCAGAATATAAAAAGAATTCCTATTTATTAAAAGGAAAGAAATGAAAGTAAAATAAAAAGAGACAAAAACAGGCATTTTGCAGAAAATAGAAACACAGATGACTCTAAACCTATAGAATATTGTCAATTAATTGTATTCTCAGAGAAATACGAATCAAACCACTAGCCTGATATTCCACACAGAGCAGTTTGATAAAATTATGCAGCTGGATTATATGAAATGTTGAGGAGGATATGGAGAATGGGACTATTATCTCCTGCTAGTGGGGCATAAATTAGCACAACTGTTTTTGAGGGGGAGTAAATTTGAACATGTTCATTGCATAATCCATGACAGTTCCTGTCTTCAGTAAACTTGCACCCGTACCCTGGATCAGGCAACAGGCACCAGGTACTCACAACAGTGTCAGCAAAATACTGGGAACAACCAAATGCTCAGGCCAGCTAAAGGACTGAATGAACTGAAGGATTCATGAGCTGAAGTAGTAACCACAGGAAGCAAGAATTCATTCACTATCAACAGCGATGAATCTCAAACTCATCATGATGGCAAAGGTACATGAAGGATCAAAACCAACCAAAACTAGATAATTTATTAAATGCAGATACATCACTAGATGGTGAAAGTACAGAGAAAAGCAAGGAAATGACTGAGATAGAATTGAGGATTAGGGTTACCCCCTTGCAGGGATGAAAAGAGATGGGAGAAGATAGACCGATGGCCACAAAACTATTGGTTGGGTGTTGACTACACAGGCATTAGCCATGAGAATGTGTCCTATAGGCTTTATAATGTTTGATATATTTCAATATAAAAATGCCTCCAGGGGCACCTGGGTGGCTCAGGGGGTTAAAGCCTCTGCCTTCAGCTTAGGTCATGATCCCAGGATCCTGGGATCGAGCCCCGCATCGGGCTCTCTGCTCAGCGGGGAGCCTGCTCCCTCCTCTCTCTCTGCCTGCCTCTCTGCCTCCTTGTGATCTCTGTCTGTCAAATAAAAAAATAAAATCTTAAAAAAAAAGTGTCCCCCAAATCAGTAAGCTGGAGAAGAGAAAGAATAACAAAGTAGTAGAGGGAGAAAACAAGATTGAATATATACATTGAACATATATAGAGAGAACATATATTGAAAATATATAGAGATTATAGATTATATTATATATACAGAGTATGTACTATATTATATATAATATATAGATATAGATATCTAGATATCTAGATATATATTGACTAGAGACATCAATCAATCGACTGATCAATCAGTCTCCTACTGGATGACCCCAACACAACTCTGCTAACTCAGTTGTGTCTGCCACCTCTCAGGGAAGGTGTTTTTTGTTTGTTTGTTTATTTGTATCTTTTGGTTCAGCCACCTAGTCATCCCATTCAAATCTACCCTATGCATTCTGGGTTGAAAACATTAGTGTTTCATGAGAAACCATGGCAAGTAATCAGACTCTCTACTCTACTGTTTCTAACCAGCTCATCATGAGCAGTTTCACGGTTCAGTATACCACACGCATAACAGTTCTAGCTAAAGTGGCCTTTTCTTTTCTTTTTTTTTTTTTAAAGATTTTATTTATTTATTTGACAGACAGAGATCATAAGTAGGCAGAGAGGCAGGCAGAGAGGGAGAAAGGAGGAAGCAGGCTCCCCGCTGAGCAGAGAGCCCGACGAGGGGCTCAATCCCAGGACCCTGAGATCATGACCTAAGCTGAAGACAGAGGCTTTAACCCACTGAGCCACCCAGGCACCCCTAAAGTGGCCTTTTCTAGGGGAGAGGGGGATCATAATTAATTTCACCTACCCGGATAATCGGAATCTCAGTCATACTTCTTAGGAAGGTGGGTTTGAATCTAGATCCAGTGCTAATTTGCCATATTGTATTTGTTTGATTTACTCATATGGACTAGTTTCCTCATTTAAATGGAAATAGTCCTTCCAGACTGTGCTGTTATGAGAACACAAGCAGGACCACAGAGTACATTCTCTGGCACACCTCAACGACAGCCTTGAAAGCTGTCAGATCCGTTCCAACAAGCGTGTATGTATACAGAATATTTCCTGGAGAGCCTTTCTTACTTTAGACTGATTGAACTTCACACTATGGTTGGAGAATTTTATAAAGTCGAGCAGAAGGTTCATCTTATGTGTATTTGTGTGTGTTCCCAAAACAAACTCTAAGTGATGTAGAGGAACAACAACTTCCAATTTCTGAGCCATAAGAATTAAAACATTCTTATCCACTTTGTGCATTCTACTGCATTTCTTTCTGCCTTGATTCTGCATTGCCAGGGATGTTTTTATGTATCAGAGCACGTCTCAGGGATTGAGGAGAATGCACAACTCCTAGTTTGCAACCAAACTTCAGTCTTCATTATCTGTAACTACGCTGGGGTCTTTGTTTAAAATTCGCTGAATTTAAGAAGGTTCTCTCTGTCTTCAATACATTTAGCAACAAGTCTGCTGGCAGTGGCTTATCACCAGGGAATTGTACAGAGTTGTGCCTGCTGTACGGTTCTGCTCTCTCTCTCTCTCCTTGTGCATTACATCTTCATCTCTTAACAATGATCTCTGTGTTCTGCTTTGGAGCCAACATGGCCAAGTTGAGATTTCTATCCATTCCTTTTGGCAAGAAGGAAATCTAAGAAATACCCCTGTTTCAGAGATGCCTGAACTCAATTGTTATCCCCTTGAAAAACTGAGGATTTTACTCTTGAGATGTTTTATAGTAATGACGGTAGAAGAGAAACAAGTACAATTCAGAATGACCCAAGGACTTTTTTGGTTTTGTTTTCAATTAACGAGAAAAGGTAAAATCTGATTAAACTCTATGAGCTGTTCACCAACATATCTCCTGTGTCAGCATGGTGTTTGGAGTTAGATCTTTTATAAGGAAGACAGCCATTCAGCAAAATTCATTTGGATGGATTGATGCGTTCATAAGTTAATAAAACTGATACGTGAACAGCAAATGGAACATTTTGTTTTAAGTCTTGACATGATCCTGAAAGCCCTGGTTATTATTGAAGGTTTGATTATTGAGAAAATGTATAAATCCCTAGGAATTCTTGTCAAGATAATATTTTTTAAGATGCTTTTTATTTTAGAATAGTCTCTAATTTACAGAAGAGTTGTGAAGATCAGACAGAGTTCACATAAACTCTACACCATTTTCTCGTTGTTAACGCTGACCACAACAATGGTACATTTGCAACAACAAATGAACCCCTGCTGATAGGTTATTATTGACGAAAGTTAACACCTAATTTGGATTTTCTTCATTTTTAGTTAATACATTCCCAGATCCTATCAAGGGATCTTCTTGCAAAGTGACACAGATCATAGGCAATACCTTATTCCTGCTATTCTACAAAGTTTATGGAAGGCTAAAGAGGTAAAAAGTATATTGGTCAATAGTACTAAACAATTACTCTAATTAACAGTAATTCACATCTACACTGCAGATTTACAATTCCCAAAGCTGTTCAAGGGAACGATAATCCACTTTCATTCTCGGTAGCAGGGACTTTGGAAAGGGAAGAATCTGACGTTCAATAGCTTGTCCACAGTCCAAAATTCAAACCCAAAACTTCTAACAATACTCGGATGAAAATATGATCCCCAATAAATCCCAAATGTCTCCTGCCTTCATTTGTTCCTTTTTGTTCTCATTGATTTAGCTAGAGGGAAACTGAGGCCCCAGAGCAGGGATCAGCAGACTTTTCTGTGAAGGGGAAGGCAGGAATTTTTGAGGTTGTGCAGACCACATGGTCTCTGTCCTGCCATTGTAGAGCCAAAGCAGTCACAGAAGATACACTAACAAGTGAGAGTGCTCCAATAAAACATGATTGACAAAAACAGGGGGTGAGTGAGATTTGCAACACAGACCAGTTTGTCAACTGCAGCCCTAGACACAGGGCAAATCTCTACAACCATCTGGGATGTATGTGTGTGTGTGTTCATACATATGTATGTATCATGTTCAGAAATGTTCATATATGATATATGCATATATATATTTGGTGATACATAAAACTCAAAATTCATTGATTTGCTTATGCCATTATTCTTTTAAAACCTCTATCCATGTCTTTTTAATCCTTAAGAATGTATCACAAAAATTGTCTCTGTTCTTCATTAATCTCCTGTTAGCATCGTTCTGGATTTCACTGTAACTTATGATTATCTCTGGCCTAATAGGATTGCTTACCTGCCTCCTAAAAAAGAAGGTAAAGGCAGATCAAAGTATTTTGAAGTTAGGCTTAGGGACATAGGAAGTTGAAATAAGACAGACATGGGACCTGGGTCCATTGAAACCACAAAGGGATAGCAAGACACATGCTGAAGTTCCCAAAAAATGAATCACAAATTTCAAAGCCTTCTTATACTGATCTGTGCTGTTTTTACCCAAAGAAGCCCTTCATGATTTTTGCTATAATCTATCCCAGAGTGAAAAATCACTTCAAGTGACCCTTTGGAAAAATGTTTCCAACCTTGCCTTTTATTTCATGTTTTTGTGTGTGTGATTTAAAAATATATATACGATTAGAAATCTTGTGTGGTCTTTATCACACACACTATATCAACACATGATGGGAGAAGCCAAAAATGTGCTATAGGGAATTTTTGAAAGGCTTTCAGGAGATATTTACATAAATTACTTTCCTCTCTTATGTAATCATAATAAAGAAGTTGGATTGAAACTTTAAAATATTTTTCACTATGGAAGTATATTTATATACAGTTTGTGAATAACAGCATGCTTATATGTAAATAATACATATGTTTATGTATTTCTACGTATATGAACATACACATACCTATTCATAAAGCAAAGTCAGGAGTTTAAAAGAAAACCAGGTTGCTGGGGTATAAAAGCTAAGGAGATTTTCAAGTGTTCCCTGTTATGTGTGGGGTGCATCTAACACAATGTAATATTTTCACAATGATTAATGAACAGGAGAAGAATATTCTCTCCTTAAAGTTCCCTTGACTTGCTGAGGGCTGTATTTAAGCTCCTTTGGTATTCTAATACCTGCTCAAATGACCAAGTAGAACCCCATTAGGACTTGGCCTCGTGTATAGGTGTAAAAATTTGGGTGATTAAAATGGGCCTCAATTCTTTGCAGCCCCTTCCAACAAAAAGTCTGTTTCCCATTCCTTGACTTTGATCTGGCCTTGTGATATGCTTTGACCAGTGGACTATAATGGAGGTGATTTCATATGATTTCTGAGAAGGGTCTCTGGAGGCCTTGTAGCTTCTGTACTTGTCTCCTTAGAACACTGAGACCATGTGAAGAGAAAGGCCTGTCAACAGTCCTCATTCATCACCAGACATGGAAGTGAAGCTTGTGGGAGCCTCCACCCCCAGGTAGACAACCAGATGACTGTGGTCACCTGTATGACCTCAGGTAACCCTAGCAAGGGAACCACCCAACAAACATAACAACTCAGTCACTTATTTATTATGAGGCATAATAAATAATTTTTGTTTTAAGCCATACATGTTAAAAAAGAAAACAAAATATAATTATTTCAGAAAAACCCGAAACATGTTTAGTTTCTGAATTAGGAATATATGAATGCATGAGTTTGTGTTTCTGTATTTGTTTGTGTTCATAGGTATAGGTGTTGTGAGGCTACAATGCAAATAATAGTGGGTCACAACTACTATTTATCAGATACCTGATGTGTGCAAGACAGTGTGTGACATACTTTAATGCAAGCAACATATTCTGTAGTTATTCTGATTATGTTACGTATAAGCGTTAGCCAGAGAAGAGGTAAATACCCTCTTCCACTTTGGCACATGAGCAATTTAATTTTCTATGTTGGCCAGAGAAGGTAACATCACGGAAACACACAAAAGAAAATATTTGCCTTCATAAAATTTTAAACACTATGGCCAAATGGGTAATAGGCAAAATTAAATGATAAATTAAGAGGGAATATTTGCAACTTATATCTCAAAAATCTAATGGTCATAAGCTTTTAGAAATTTTTCTAAAACAAATGTGAAATTCAAACACCCAATAAAGTAGAAACAGATACTATTACTGAAGTTACAACACACTGACATCTAAGGAAGAAAGTGCATTCCAAAAAAATATTGAAGCAATAATTGACAATTATATGTTTACTGACCAGAGCTATCTTGTTAATTTATCCATTTATTCAAATAACATTGTGTAATGCTAAATATCAGGAACTTTGAAAGGGAGAAAAGCATAACCTTTCCCTCAGTTAGTGCAGAGCCAAATGGGAGAGATAGAATAATCAAAAGAACAATATAATATAGTGGGTTAGTATTAAGTTCTTGAGCTATGTAGAGCATCAAGTGGTTTGACATCTTCTGCAAAGAAACCATAGAGAATCCTTCTCACAGGAGGTGCAGAAAGAAATTTCTTTTAACACAAGTTAGAATTTTCCAGATGAAGGAAGTGCCGGGGGAGGAGGGGAAAATTATTGGAGAGAAATTGGTGACCATAGGCAAATGCTGAGAGAAGTAGCATACTGTGTGTAGGGAACTACAAGAAGTGTGATAAGAAGCAGAGCTGAAAATGCTAGAAATAAAACTGAGGAGACATTGTACCCATTCAGTAGTTCCACTCAGTCTGAATTGGACCTGAGGAGGGGCAAGACTGGAGAGAGGAGGAACCAGCAGATCTGTGACATGTTCACCGGATTTTAAATGAAACTTTTTCTCTGGAGGATGAATTTTAGGGGTAAAATTGGGAGCTGAGTGATGATTAGGAAACTGTAGTAGGAGTCCAGAGAGGAAAGGTATAGGATTAAAGACTGCTCCTGGGTTTAGAGCTCATTGTTTCCATATGAATCTATGAGGGCTTTTTTTTTTTTTTCATTTATTTTATTTCTTTTCAGTGTTCCAAAATTCATTGTTTATGCATTTGTTTTTTTGTTTGTTTGTTTGTTTAGAGAGAGGACGGGGGAAGAGGTAGAGGAGATGAGATTCTCAAGCAGGCTTTACTCCCAGTGTAAACCCAACACAGGGCTCAATCTTACAACCCTGGGATCATGAACTGAGCTGCAATCAAGAGTCGGATGCTTAACACACTGAGCCACCTAATCACCCCGCAATGAGGAATTTTTTATTCCTTACAGTGACATACAGATCTAAGATATAGCCAAGATCCCTGCCTCCTGATAGTTACAGCTTTGAGCATTCTCTTCTCATTGTGTGTAGGAGGGACCTGTGATTTGCTTTTAATCAATAAAATATGGCAGAGGGGATGCATCTGACATCACTTTCATGATTGTATTAAAATATATGAAACTCTACCTTGCTAATCAACTTACACCGGAGATTCTTCTTGCTATTTTGACAATTAAAGGGCCATGTTGGAAGAACCCACATGTCAAGGAATGGTAGGTAGCCCTTAGGACCTGTGGACAGCCTTGAACTGATATTGGGCAAGAAGCTGGTGTCATCAGTCCTTCAACAAGGAAATAAATTCTGCCAAAAACCTACATGAACTTCTCTACATAGGGGTAGGAAGTAGATTCATCAGCCATTCCTTCCAGTGAGAATGCAGTCCAACTGACACCTTGAGTAGAGCCTTTCAGAAAACCCAGTAAGACTCCTGATCCACAGAAACATGGGAATAAAAACTGTGCATTGTTCTAATTTTTTTAAAGGATTTTATTTATTTATTTATTTGACAGACAGAGATCACAAGTAGGCAGAGAGGCAGGCAGAGAGAGGGGGGAAGCAGGCTCCCTGCTGAGCAGACAGCCAGATGTGGGGCTCTATTCCAGGATCCTGGGATCATGACCTGAGCCGAAGGCAGTCTTGAACCCACTGAGCCACCGTAATTTGTTATGCAACAAGAGATAGCTAATAAAATATTTATTACAAAGTTAAATGTATTTCTCTGTATGGACAGTCAGGCCTCCAGAATACAAAATCATTCTGGAGCTGCTTTTTAAATTTATACCTATCATCTTAGCCATTAATAGTTTGCATAACTTGCCTGTCTTTGAGCCCTCCATAATGGTCTGGTAACTCAGATTCAGTTTATGGAAATTGCCCTTAGCAATATATTTAAGTATTTTTGTTTTCAGTGCCAAAAATGCTGAGTTCTTGAGTGATATTTCTAAGAGTATGGCTCAGCTATCAACCAAAATGCCTTTTCTCTAGTGCACTGATCTCATGCCAAGATGGTAAAGTTCCCCAAATCCCCTGAATGCTTCGGTTGATTTTAATTACACTGAAGTCTAAGTACCATTTCCAACAGCAACAGTGTTGTCAAGCATTATCAGAAAAATCTGAGAATAGAGGGGAAGTGGCTTCCAAAGGCAAACCCCATTGAGTGGACTTCTTTGTCAATTAACACCTTCTCAGGCTGCTTCTTTGTTGTATATCTCAAGGGCATTCTTTCATTCTCCAGCGCTTTCAGTCTCCTCCCCGAGTGGCCTCTCTTTAGCCTTCTGATATTTTGTCTCAGTTGTGAAGCTATTCTAAGCTTCTGAGAAGATTAAGAAATTAACATGCAAGACCATTATAGTTTAATACTCACATTCCTCAGAAATCTACAAAGACAGAAACATGTGAGAGGGAAGAAAAGGGACTCACATCTAGAAGTCATTTCTGAGGGCGCTATCATCGCACTATCTCATGACGGTGATCATAGCCAAATATCTTAGTAACCCTGGTCCAAGTCCCAATAACTGATTCTAGTAGGGAATCTAGTGTCTAATTGTCATAAGAGAATGGAAAATTTTACAGAATGGAGTCTTCTCCAAGATGCTCTGAGAATGCTGCATTTCTCAGCACAGCCATAAGGACTTAATCCTGGTTTCATGTAAGAATGTAAACCTTGAGGTGGGTTCCATGTGATGATAGGATTTAGAGGGACAGAAGTTTTGGAAGATTATTTTAAGTGAGGTAAGTGCTCATAAGACTACAGATTGTATCACAGTGGAGGTCAAGGGATGGATATGGCCAAGGAGTTTAGGGTGAGGATGAGGGTTGATGGCCAAAGACAAGGAAGAACTCTGCCTTATTGGGATGTAATACTGTAATTTCAAAGGAGTGGAGATAAAGCGAGAATATAATTGGCTAGAGGGAACTTTAAACTCCTTAGTGAGAATTATGAACTTGATACCAAGTATCTCCTCTTAAATTTTACCTTTCCTAGGAAGCTCTTCATAGTAGTCCTGTTTAAGAGCCACACCTTCATTGTATCATGACTGCATTTTTCACAAGATAATGTAAATATCAATTTACCTGCTCTTCTCCTCCAGTGTCCTCAAGGATGGAGGCAATGACTTCTTTTGTCCAAAAAATGGGGTTGGAATGGAGCAAGAACACAGGCAGGGAGATAGGAAGAAAAGAAAGATGTAAGGTACTAGACTTTTGAGCTAAACGAAACCTCTCATGACATGCTATATACTAGCTTAGCCAGTCAAATCCAGTGTCATCCTCAGTTCCTTCATTTGAAGAAAACAGAGTTAATAATAGCTTTCCAATCATCTTCAAAAGATCCCTGTGAGAGTAAAAAAGATATTGAATATAATAATACTTTGGAAAATGGAAAACTACATGAAAGTGACTTGCTATTTGCACGTTCTTTAGTAAAGAAGGTTCTTTTGTAATCTTCTTAAGTAAAGGTTCTTTTGTAATGCCATTACAATGCAGTGTTTTGCACTACAAATGCAGTGTTTTGAGAAAACTCACATGCTGTGGGGAAAGAAAGATAACTCTAGTTTCATGGATGGTCATGAAAATGCTATTTATATTATAAAATGTTGGAAATCAGCTAAATGATCAACAATAGGGAGTTGCTGAAAAAACATTCATGTAGTCACAAGTTAGACTATTGTGGAGCCAAAATAATGGGGGTAGGAGAATCTTTAATTGTATGGGAAATTAGTAATACTATACAAAAAAGTCTTCAAAATATTACTTAGCAATGGCCATGTATCTGTGTGTATATGTGAGCGCCATAGATGTGTATATATGCAAAGACATGCAATCAAATGTAGTATGGGTTTTCTTATTTTCAATTACCCTCTCTGACAGTTTGTAAATTGTAAATAACAGAACACGTCCCCTTCTGTACCACCAGCCTGTGTTAATCTCATCCCCATATTTTAGCTTTAGAACAGGGTAGAAAAGGAAGCAGTGATCACTTTCAGCTTCTATGTGTCATGAAGGCTTTTTCAGAAGAGGAAGAGGGCGACAGCTCTGTGATCAAGCGATGTTCTCTATCACAAAAATATGAATGACGGTGTTACAAACACTTTTTAAAAAGAAAATGTATAGTAGCAGATACATCCTGGTGTAGGAGAGGTTGGAACAGAGTAGCACAGTCCCCACTCCACTTGGACTGGGTGACCATATTCTCACATTGATTCTAGAGAATGAAGGGGAAGGAGCCTTGAAGGGAAGCCACAAGACTCGGGTATCCACAGCCCTCCATCCCCAACTAGCTGTCTGACCTGAGACATACTGCTTCAAGTTGTTTCCTCGTCTGTGTGGAGTACAAGTCCCCTGTGACTCTGAAATGTTTTGTTTTTGTGAGTATGGCAATGTATTAATCTGGCCACACACCATCCTATATTCTCTGTTTCAATACGTATTTATTCAGTACTCAGGGAGTGTCTAACCCTTTTCAAAGGACCATCTGAGACAAATAGAACAAAAGAAAGCTATAATGCGCTGCTTTATGTGCTGGGGTTTATTATCTTGTTTCTCCATCACAACAGCCTGGTGAGGTTAAAAACTAGCATTCATCACTTTATCCGTAAGGAAAGGAGGGCCCCATGGGGGTAAAATAATAACAAATAGTTGAGGAGAATTTATACCCAGGTAATTCTGACTCCACAGCCAGGGACTTTCCCACTAACCACGCTTCTGTGTTTCTGAACTTGTTTTAAATGAGAACTTTAAACGCAGAAGGGCAGATGTCTATCTTGCATGGGTATCGGAATGGACTGAATAAATATTTATTTAAGGGTGTAAGAAAGAGAGAAAAAAACGCTGTAAGGATTTCTGAACTGTGTAGGCTCCCCTCCTCTCATAAAAATGAAAGAAAGGAAAAGAGAAAAAAAAAAGGGTCGGTAAAGAGGGACAGAAGGAGAAAGGAAGGAAGGAAGGGAGAAAAGCTGAGCAAATTTTAGGGCTCTAATAATTCAAATGATTCTTCAGCAAAAACGGCTGGATGAATGGAGGTTGAATTAGTCTCATTGTTCAGCATTTTCCACGTAGGTTTGATGTCAGATTCTTCTCCTGTCTTAATGGGGTCTGTGGTGGGAGGCCAAGGGGGCGGCTAGTGATTGTATTTAATTATGTTCAAAGAAGGATACAGAATACTGAGCAGATGTCAGACTTACAGCTGGGATCTCAGAACAAACGCCGCTCTGCTATCTCGCCTTCTCCATTGCTGTAGCAAAGCCGGGCCCAGAGAATGCCCAGCAGACGCACTGGCTGGGGCTGAGTGAGAAAAGATAACAAATCTTAAGGAAACATGTTGCTTATTATTCCTCATAATGAGAGCTGCCAGGGTGTACACTGAGCAGGCCTCCGGCTGATACCAGGACACAAAGGATCTTAATGCATCCCACACAAGGATGTCATTTGCAATCTGGAGCAACAAAAGAGATGGAAGGTAGGCCTTGTTTCTTGATACTGTATATCCCAGAGAGGACAAATAACAACCACACAGCTTGCTTTCCCAAGCCCCACAGGCATTCAAAAGAAGCCTGTTGACTGCAATTAGGATACCCCTGCTTTTAAAAGCCAACCCTCTCAGCAGGCAGTGAGACTCTATCATGGGCCATGGAGCCCCGGCATGTTTCAGATTTACCATGGAGGCAGGCTCATGGAAGGAGATGATGAGAAAGGAAACCCTAATGACTTGAAATTCACAGCCCCCTCAAGGGGGTCTTCCCTGATGCCTCCCAGATAGAATAGGCTAGTTTCACACTTTGTAGAACCGTAGAAAAAAATAATAATAATAAATAAAATTAAAAAAATTAAAAAAGAAAAAACAAACAAACAAACAAAACCCCACATGATTTTCTTCGTAATCCTACCAAACTAAGCCAACGTAAGCCTTCTCTAGGAGCTAGCATTCATCTCTCCACCTAAAGAGTTTTTCGCATCAGAATGCTCTGGTGTAGGTTAGGCCAGAAGTTCTGGGGAGTTAATGCCCCAGGATTTATCCTCAACCGCAGAGTGTGGGGATGAATATCTTGGGTTCCTCCAAGTCAGTAGGGTGGCACTATGGTGTGCTCTGCATCTCCTAGTGAATCAGAAGCTGAACTGAGCCCAAGATATCACAGTAAGAAGCTGCTCATTTTGACATCCGCTGTTGGCTTTTCTCCTTTCCCTAACTCCCTACCCATTCTCTCACCTTGATCCCTGAGTTTGCGTCCTAAATTTTGCTTGCAGCAAAATGTTTGTCTCAGCCTCTGCTTTTAAGGGAAATCCAATTCAGGGAGGCGGCAGGAGATTTCAGGATCTCCTTCTATGCTTCCATTTGCAAACCTGGGGGTGTACCCCATTGCCTATGGAATCAGTAGAAAAATCTCAGAGTGACATCTGCGATTCTTCTTGGAATGATCCCACGCTAACCTCCAGACTCATGAAAACCCTTCTTTCTCCAAAACACATTAATTCCAGAATATGCTTTATAATTTCATGATTTTAAGCCTTACTATATGGGCTTACTTCAATCTGAAATCCTCACTTAGCAGCTGTATGCTTTTCTCCTTTGTCTTCTTTAAGTGACTTTTTACTCAATAAGGCTTTTTGTGTTTTCAAAAGTAGAGTGGAATCTTCCTCCCTAAGTTGGCATAATCTTCAGTATATTCTTATATTAAAAACCATTTACAGCTTTTCCACAAAACTGATCAGCTTCAGAATAGGCACTGCCTTTTAATCTTTGTATTCTCAATTTCTATCATGGTGGCTGATACTTAGTACATTACATTAATCAAAATGTATTGTTTGGCTAAATGAATATAGGAACAAAATATAAATCCTTGATTTCCAAGGATAGATCTTGATGATTTTGCTCCTTTGCTCTCCCATTCTAGGTAAGAGGATGATACAATTTTCCATTCTAGGTTATCTAGGGAGTCAGCAATTTTTTCTCAAGAATAGGTGACATAAAATATTACAACTTACCAGGCTGGATGCTTTGTTGAAATTGCGAGGTGTGTCTTCCTTTTTTGGCATACATACCAAAGAAGAGCATACTCCATCCTGGTACCCAGCACAGGGAGGAGTGATGACTAAGGCTTGTTCAGTGAGACCTGGTGAAACAGTAGGAGATTTGGAACCACAGGACCTAAATTCAGTCATGGTTTTGC
Organism: Mustela putorius furo; assembly: GCF_011764305.1. Lineage (NCBI taxonomy): Eukaryota > Metazoa > Chordata > Mammalia > Carnivora > Mustelidae > Mustela > Mustela putorius. The sequence goes on along the minus strand of NW_025421322.1, from coordinate 23,788,544 downwards.
TAGAGGTTTTAATCAACTCATTTGAGATTTCTGCCTCCAGGGACACGGGGGCACTCAGCTGGTTGAGCAACGGACTCTTGGTTTCAGCTCAGGTCATGATTTTAGTGTTGTGAGATTGAGTGCCATATTGGGCTCTGTGCTCAGCAGAGAGTTTGCTCTGCTCTCTTCCTCCTTCTGGAACCCTCCCTCAGCTCATAATTGCTCTCTCTCTCTCTCTCTCAAAAAAAAAAAAAAAAAATAGAAGTTCTGTTTCAGTATCTGTAAAATGGCGGTAATATTTCATTTACAATGTACATTGAGATTTTTAATGAAACATCACATGCCAATGCATTTTGTAAAATGTCATGTGAATATACACGTGTGCATACATACATGTGTCTGTATACACATATATTTACTTATTTATAATTCTTACAATTTTAGTGATAAATGCATTATGTAAAATGGACCTCAAGGAACCAAAATGGATACCACAAAATGCAGCCTAGAGATTCAGGGTTTGATATGGAGCCAGAAATTTGGGTAGATTTCTTGCTTTTGAGCTGAACCCCAAATAATGAGAACCTATCTTAATTTTAAAGACCTCTGGAAAAGCACCTCCATTGCTCAGATATACTCACAATTTGAAGTGGGGGAATTTAGGCAGTGTGCACCTAAATATATAAAGCAATAGAAGCACATGTATTTTTTTTTTCAAAATATTCAGGGAGAAATTTTTGTGATCAAGATAGCACAAACACAGTTTTCTTATTCTAACAAAAGTTGACTCCAGAACTGACACTTGATATCTTCCTCATTCTCCCAGAATAATTCAAGTGGTTTCCCAGGGTGTTGCAAAATTTAATACTTCTGGTTGTGATTATTTCCAGGAAGAGGAATTGTTCCTGCAAGAGGAATATGTGCCAGCAGTGCTATATGGCATGTGGGGTTATGCAATCCCACACACTGACCAGAATGGGATATTTGTGTTCATATTCAGCAGCTAGGATTTATGGGATCCTGTGTGTCATAGGTCTGCACCAAGTTTAGTGATGCAATGAAATGGGGCAAACAGAAATGCTCTGGGAGACATGAGTGAACGAGCAACCACAGGTACCAGAAGGAAGTTCAGTCCCTCCATATAACCCCAAATGCAAAAAAAATTAAAAAATAAAAATAAATAAAATTGATGCCAAATGGTGTTCCAGAAGCATTTATTATGACATAAGAGTTAGATGACGTGATATAGAGGCTTACTGAGGGGATGGGAATTCAGAGTAAGGCATCTAGGTAGTAGGTAAGTATTAGCAAAACTCTGCAATTGAGTCAAAATGCCACAAGCATGAAGGCAAGTAGTCAAGGCCAGAATGTTAGTTTCTAGAAACTGACTTGAAAAGAATAATTCTGGATCCCAGTTTCAGAGGTAGGGGACCCCAAGTTAAAAAAAAAGCCAAGGACAAAGAACAGAACAGGGATCTGGTTACCAAATAGGAGGTATAAATGTGGTCCACATCTCAGAAATAGGGTTGAACGGGGTACATAATTAGTGCTTGAAGCTGAATCCTAGCATTCTAGTTACATTGGTTCTGTCTTGAGTTAGAAGATCCCTGAGGACTTGGTCCAAGTCAATCCTGAAAGTTAGACTGAACATGCTCTGGTTTGAGGACGTAGTGTGAGCAAAGACTAGCAGTCAAGCAGAGACTCATGCTGTGAACATAATGGTATGAAAATAACAGTTGTCTATCACTGTTTGAGTACACCATAGCATGAAGCATTTTCTGTGTCTCACTGATTGACCCTTCAGAATCACTGTCTCTGAGAAATCAAACCCCCAGTGTCCTACAGCTCCTATGGCTTCCTCTTAGGAGAGGGTTGTTTAGTTTTTGTTTTCGTTTTTTCTTTTTTGTCTTTTAGAGTTTTGGGATTAGATCTCTACCAGGGATCTTGTCTTGAAGGCTAAAGTAATGAGTTATTCAAGTTTCATGGTGGAAATTATCCTTTCCCAAATCCAATTACATTCCAGCTGGCAAATAGCATTGGCTGTCTCAAAACACAAACATCTGGAAGAAGGCTTGAATTGGCAATTACCCTGCCTCGTATGTCTGAAACCTTTCTTAGATAGTAGGTTAGGAAGCACGTTTTTGGCTGGACAAGATAAATACATTTTTTTTAACCATTAAATCCCTGAAGTACCTTAATGTAGACCAAGTAAGATATAGAAGTCACAAAAGCCATGAGAGCACCAATCTGTTTAATAATTATACTCAACTACTTCGCTGAGACCAACAAAACCATGGAAGTGTTTTTAATAAATCATATGTTTTGACTCTAAAAGATCAAACTGACAATACATTTATTTGTGGGCTCGTCAGTTAGCTAACTGGAGAGCTCAGTCATTCAAAGGCTGGTCTGAATAGAGCTGTTATTTGGTCATTATGTTGACCCAGGGACTGGAAAGAAGAACTGAAATTAACATGTTCACATTTAATCTCGACCTTCATTCTTTAAGGATTTCTCTTGTAGGTTTGGCAAGGAGACACTGCTACAAAGAAACCCTCAGTCTGAGAAGCTATTGAGCTGTTCACTAACTGAACACCAGCAACCTCTTTACACTTTCTGGTCCTTGGTTTTGTCTGTAAAATGTCGGTGGTAATTGCTGGGGTTAGCAGTGATGTTACAGTAGATAACGTATGCAACGACATGCCAAACAGTAGGTGCTCACTACATGGCACTATTTTTTATTGTTACTGTTATTATTAAGCTATGAAACAGAGATCAGACTGGTACCATACACCAAAAACATTGAGAATTGTTGCCTGAATTGACATCAGTTGACAATGCCCAATCTGTAATAATTAGTGAAGGAGTCAGGAGATAGTTGACATCAGTGAGCGTAAAATGTGTTCCTTTGGATACCTCTCAAAATTCAGCTGTGGAAAAAGTCCACTCCCTTCCCCCACTTTTAAGAACACCCATACAAATATCAGACGGGTTAGCCCACTGTCCTCTTTCTCAGCTCTCATATGGCAGCAAACCTTTGCTTGAGGCTTCCTGCTGAAGTCTGCAAATCTCTTTGCCTTGTTTCCTGTTGGGAAAATACATTTGATAAAATCCCCCATTGTCTGAAATTCTTTTTCTTATTCCAGTCACTTTTAGAGTCAGTGTCTGAAAGACTGGAAGATTAAAGGCAGTTTATTTCCTCTCCAATTCTTTGCCTGCAATTAAATTTAGAAAGCTAGCATGATAATTTTATGAGAAATCAAACTTACTCATAATGCAAATTTATGTTCCTAAACTTCTAAGGAATTATTCATCTAATAAAAATATTAACTACTAATATAATATCAGTAGTTAAATAACTTTTTTTAATTCTTTACACATTAATTTTCAAACAGATAAATAATCTTTCTGTTACAAATTTTCTGAAACTGTAAATTCTTTGACTCATTCAACAAATATTTATTGGGTGACTAATATGTCTCAGGCACTGTGGGATTTTTCTTCCCTGGGAAACTATAATGACAGGACAATTATTTTAATCCTGTCCTCATGGGGCTTAGAATCTAGCAAAAGAAATAGAAATGAAATAATAAATTCACCTAGTATGGTGGAAAGAATGCTTTTTATTAAAGCCAGAAAGTCAGGGGAAGAGGGTATTTGTCTGGTGAAGAGACTATGTTTATTTACAAAAATATCTTGATGAATTGTCTCAGTATGAAAAACTCAGGTCCTTAGAGTAATTTAAAGGACTTTAATTCAGTGATTCTCAAACCCAGCTGCGTATTAAAATAATACATGAATTAAAACAACAATAAAAATACAAGATGATGCTCCACCACCAGAACATCTGATTTCATTGGTTGGCTGAGACCCAAACGGGATTTTTGTAATGCTCACTGAGTGTTTCTAACAGACGATTCCAAGATTACTATTAATTTGCTGTGCTAGAACATGAAACCACTCCACCCACCACCATCACCACTATCAGCGCCCCCAACTTTTCAGGCAAGTTTGAAATACTTGTGCTCTGTTCAGGTAAAGACTAGGGGTCATATCCTATGGGGAGAAAGGAGGTGTTAAAAACGTGTTCAAAGATGCAGGTAGCAAGAGGTAGATGACTTGCATGCCACTATCATAGGGATTTGTACACAGCAATGATCAAGAGAAATTTAAGTTCCCTATTAATTCGTAAAATATTTGGAATAGTCTGGACTTCCATGTGTGCAGAGTGAATGGTCAATCCATTTATATTTAAATATTAGAGAAAATTATGATGCCATTATTCCAGAGGACTTGTGCACTGCCAGGAAACTGGCATCTCTTTCACCTGTAAACAAATAAATAGTCACCTTACCTTACATTACACTGAAATTAGTGTGAAAAAGAAAATGCTGAGAGATCATTTGGCAGGGAAGGGTCAGAAAGAGCTTCCTGGGAAAAACCCAATTTGAGCTGAGACTATATGGAAAATGTGTGTGTGTGTGTGTGTGTGTGTGTGTGTGTCTAGCAAGGAACCAATAAATCCAAAGATGGTGAACAGAGAGAGAGTTAGAGAGACAAGCCAGGCAAGTGGGGTAAAGGCAGTTATGTAAAGTAGAAGATGTGATGGAAGACTGAGCCATGGGAGATGCTGATATTTTACAACAAGGAACAGAGAACAGAATAACAAAGGGCAGTCAGAGCAAAGGTAGAAGAATATTATATAAAGACTAAACAGAGAGGTGCCTGGGTGGCTCAGGAGGTTAGAGCCTCTGCCTTCGGTTCAGGTCATGATCCCAGGGTCTTGGGATCGAGTTCCGCATCGGGCTCTCTGCTCAGCAGGGAGCCTGCTTCCCCCTGCCTCTCTGCCTACTTGTGATCTCTGTCTGTCAAATAAATAAATGAAATCTATAAAATAAAATAAAATAAAATAAAGACTAAACAGAAGAACTACCCAACTAATCTATGATACCTCCCTACCCACACAAATCACCAAACACTTTACTTAAACCATAACTATGGGAGACTGCTGTCATCCTTTTTATCTCTTTACCCCATATCTGCAAGTTAGGAAAGTAAACGAGATAATCCATGAGAACTCAGGAGGCAGGAAGGCACAGAGTTAGGAGCATAGGCTATGTCATCTCATCATGTATGAAATTTGATTTCAGAAATAACAGGGGACATGAGTGACTTCTTCTACGCCTTGGTTTCCAGCTCTGAAAAGAGGAATAACTACTACTGATGCCTCAAAATATTTGAGGACAATAAATGAAATAATGCATATTTTAACCACACCTTTTAGGTCATTATCATGGTGGTAATGTTAGCATATGATGATGTAATGTATAATGATATGAATTTACTATCTTCTGAGGAATACAAAATGTTTTATGTAAAGGGATGTGTATTGATTAAGAAATATTGTCAGGGTGTTAGCCAAGTTCCACCAGCTATGAAAAAAAAAAAAACCATAGCACTCTTTTCGCTCAATGTTGTCATTAAGTTTTTTATTGAATCAATTATTCAAATACTGATTGAGCCTATCTTTATAAGACATTGTCCTGAGTCTTGAAATGACCACAATGATGAATTACAAATAGTCACTTCCCTAAGTCACTTTGCAAACTGAAGCGTGAACTATAAAGGTATAAAAATGACTAAGTTATAAAGCAATACATGGTTGAATGCCATAAGAAGCTAAAAGTTAAGTTAAATTTCAGAGGAGAGAAGTGATAAAATTTTGATAATCTATAGTCCCTGACCTTAATATTTCTCTTTTAAAAGGTAACTTTGGAAAACGTTTCTTCTATTGTTAGTAACTGAGAGCTCTAATTATGGGCCCTCATAATGCAGAAATGTTTGCCTTTTGAAAACTAAGCAGAAAATCAACTAATTTGCCACAAAAGTAGGGCAGGTTAGTTCAAAGCAATGTAGGCACAGAGATAAAAAAAAGAGTAAGTGAATCAGAAGAGGAATCACAGGAAAATGAGGCACACACACGAAGTGGAAACAAATAGGGTAAAAGTGGATAGAACCCTTAGCCTTTGTTTTAAATTTGAGTTTTTCTGATCCCCATGATAAAGCCGCTCCAAATCTGGAAACACAGATGGAAATGGCTTACCATTATGAGAGTGGTCTTAGCTAAAGATGTGCAAGAGCATATCCGTTCCCACTGCCAAGAGAATCACGGTTGTAAGTTGCACCATGTGACATGTGAATCATCAAACTCCTCACATCTGATTCCATGGTCATGAAGCAACCTCTGATTAAGATTTGGCTTCCCATGTGCATCTGCCTACAGGGACTCAAGGGGCTGATTATATAGGTTTTAAGTATATCCAGTTCTCATAAAACTGTGCAGTAGCTTCTGATTATAATTTGGCATCCTGTTCATCTTGACTACATGAAGAAAATAAATTGGTTACATGAACTTGACTATCTCTGATTTTGTGACAGTGATTTCTTATTGTAAATTCAAAAATTGGCATTGTTTTTACACATCAGGCTCAAGAAGTTGGTCCATTTTAATCTATCTCAGCAGATGGATCTGTTCACATGATGACGATAGTAGATATATTGGCTTGCAACATTGATTCTGAGATATGGCACATTTAATAGAGTATATATCTCTTCGTTGCAGAAATGAGAAGAGCCATCATTTTGCTATTGTGATGAGACCATGATATTGCTCATGAGGGTTTTCTTTTCTCTGAAACTTTAGTTCTGTTCTACCTAGTTCAAGAACTTTCTTCCTATCCCCAAAATACTGGGTAGAAGGCATATTTGTTTGGTTTTTTTGTTGTTAGAGCACAAGGTAATGTCCTGTAATAAATTTACTACCAATTACAGTGGTTTAAATAAGATAAACCTTTCTTTCCCTCAGATGTAACAACCCGAAATTAGGTGGGTGGTCCAATGTAGGTAAATCATTCTACGCCACAAAGTTATCCAAGGATCCAGGCTTGTGCCGTGGCTCTGCCATCCTCAAAATGTGGCTGGTATTTCGGGATTCAAGGAGGCCGATTCAACTGTTGATCCCATTTTGCATTTCCCAGTAAGTGGGAAGGAGGAAGAGAGGAAATGTAGGATGAGCAACCACGTCGTTTTCTGACATTACAATAGGTTTACTTAAGACTCGGTTCCAGGGCACCTGGGTGGCTCAGTCAGTTAGGCATCCCCCTTCAGCTAAGGTCATGATCCTAGGGTCTTGGGACTGAGCCATGTATCAGGCTTCCTGCTCAGTGGGAAGACTGCTTCTCCCTCCCTCACTCTCCCTTCTCTGCTTGTATTCACTTTCTAGCTCTCATTCTCTCTCTCTGTCAAATAAATAAATAAAATCTTTAAAAAAATACACAGTTTCTACTTCAGGATAATGAAAAGAAGTATACCTACATCATAAGTGTTTTTGTGAATAAGTTAATACACATATATGCTTTGGCAAGAGTAACCAAATATATAGTAAGTACTATATAAGTTATTATTATTAACCTCACTTTATGGTTTTGAAATGAATACAGTAGGAATAGAGATGTTCACAGAGTGGACATACCTCAGAACGAACTTCAAATATAATGCAGTTGTTACTGTTGTTTTATATTTAGAAAAGTGGTATTATCCCATCTTCTGTCATAAAAGATACAGATTCATACAGTGAGAGGAAAAAGGACTATCCTCCACATAATGCCCATACTTTACATTTTAATGTCTTTAATATTAGGATTTCACTACAAAAGTTATTCATTTTCTCTCTTATTGAACTTGTCCCCTTCTTTGTAACAAGTTGATCTCTGCTTCTTAATGCTTTACTTCTCTCCATCTCTTTCCCTCCCTTCTTCTTTCTTTCTCTCTCAACACACACACACACACACACACACACACACACACACACATACACACAGAGTTGCTCTATGATACAGGCAGGAAAGGTTTCTAAGAATTTTTCCAGAAATATCTATGATTAGGAATAAACTGGGCACTGACATGATTCTAAAGACCACTAGGATAACAAATGTAGTCAGAAAACTCTCCCTCAAAATTCTGGATTTTTTAAGGATTATTTTCAAAATAGAATTGGGTTACACTTTGCTTGTTAACTCAATAAATATTTATTGAGCATATGTAATGAGTCAATATTTGTGTTCAGCACGGGGAATTCCATGGTGAGAAACATCTGGCAGTGAGTGCCACTGCGGTATTGGAACCCACGGGCTGGGGTAATACATACATTAATGAGAGAATAATACATACAAAGGTGAAGTTATAAACAATTGGCATAGTGTTTCAATGAAGCAAAAATGATTAAGCTCTAGGGATCTGCTGTACAACATTATACCTGCAGTAAACAATAATATATTGTACATCTATGTATTTGCTAAGAGGGTAGATTTCTAGGTAAGTGATTTTTCCACAATATCTTTTAAGTGTGAAAATGAATACTAAAAACATTCTATATACATTCCATTCCATTCAACCAAGTAAGGGAGTGTGTATTAGACATACATAGGGACAGCTTCTCTAAGGAAAAGCAACTGAGCAGAAATTTTAAATAAGGAAGGGTTTACTGTTTAAGAGTGCAAGGGAGAAGTGGGGAAGAGTGCTCCCAATGACAGCCTTGTGGTCAACTGACAGGTTGCATATTGTCTTCCTGATTTTTATATATGGTTATTTGTATGTAAGTACACATCATACTACTTATTCTATCTTGCAACTTGGGTAATAGACAATATCATATAAATATGGGGCCTTAGTCTCTTTAACTAGGGGTTACATCAATATTTCCCCAAGTGTCTTTCAGATTTATCTAAAATTGCATGACTTCATAAATTTTCACAAATCATGCAAAAAAAAAAAATCATACTGGGAGAACAACACATGTTAGACTCATTTTTTGTTAAGTATCAAATGTAAAGTTTCAAGGGGTTACTCACTTATAATCAATACCCGATCATCAAACCAAAACATATTTTTTCAAAACATCAGTTGTTTGGTGTGCTGTTCTCACATTTCCTAAGCTCACATACAACTGCAATAATACCTAGTAGTAGAACCAAAAAATGTTTAGTAATTAAATGATAGCAATAAAAATAATTTTAACATTGAAAACATGATAAACACATCCATAAAATGATAACTGTAAAATCAATAATCTTATTAAAGTTTAAAAGAATAATAAAAAAGAATATAAGACCCACAAAGATAATTTCTGGCAGCGAATTTAAGAAGAAAATAAATTATTTTTGTTAAGGTAGGATAAACAACATTTGTAGAAGAAAATTTTTATAAACTATCTCACTTAATCTCCACAAATTCAATGATGTATTATTACTTATTTTAAAGGTATGAAAATTTTCATTTGTTAGATTGTTATCTAGCTCAAAGCGATGTTAAAATTCCAGGATTTTAGCTCTACTGAATCCTTAAATTTAATAAATTGCTGTCTGATTCAAGTATCCTCTTTCTACTAAATGCCTCTTTTGCAACGTATACTCACATTCTGAAAGTCCTAATTTCTTAATTTCTTCTTATCAAAACTCTTTTTTAGAAAAGGAACAGAAACTCACAATGAAATCTCTGTTTGTAACCAGAAGAACAATCCAGCCCATCTGTCTTTACTAGAATTAGCATCTTGACCTAAAAATTAAAGTTCCATTGATATAATCCCAGTGTCACCATTTAAGAGGACTAGAGAGCTGTCTGCAGGACATGAGTTCATGTCAGTGTCCTGAAAGCCACACATCTCAGGCAGTTGCCCAATCTACTCTGGTGTGCAAAACCTTAGGAGATCCACTAAGAAAAGTACCCAAGCTGTCTCACTCACGTTTAACCTTTGTAGCCAAAACTGGGCAGCTCAAATTTGAATAACAAATGAGAAGAGATTTTTTGGATGATATCTTGTCCTCTTTGGATAAAGTTTGAGTGATGGTTAACTAAAATACTTCCTTGACAGAATCAGCCCCAGTCTTTGCCATTCATATAGGATTGCTGTATCCTGAGATGACGATTAGATAGGTACATAAATTTGCAAATGAATGCATTTAGTTTTATTGGGTCATGTTGGTTTAAATTGCTTAGTCATTACTACTATCGTCAGCAGCTATCAGAGGCTTATTATGGGTATAATTCTTGTAAAGTCTTTCATACCTTTCTATGTCATTTTAACTAACCTCATGGGATGCTTTAAATGTTATTGAATGTGGATTCATAACTATTTGTAGTATTGTGGTCATCTTCTAATCCACGACTAAGCCCATCTCTTGGTGTTTTCAATTTTGCAAGTTCTTTTGATGTCTGAGACCCAATTCCAGCGTAGGGGAGGGAGTTTTCCAATACCTCCAACAAGCAATTCTCAGAGACCAGAAACATGTCTGAGAATTCAATTCAACTCTGACACTACCCACATGGCATCAGATTCTACAGACTGAGGGTTCAGGCCTAGAAGACCATGGCACCCCCCTTAGGTTGGAATAATTTGCTGGAGTAGCTCACAGAATTCAGAGAAACAGTTTACTTATTATGCCAGTTTATTATAAAAGGAAGAGACTCAGAACAGCCAGATGGAAGAGATGCATAGAGTAAGGTATGTGGGAAGAGGCACAGAAATACCATGCCCTCTTCTAGGCACACTATTGTCTTCCATCTCCATGTGTTCACCAGTTCAAGCTCTCTGAACCTCCTCCTTTTGGGTTTTTACTGGAGGTTTCATTACACAGGTGTGATTGATTTTATAATTGGCCAATGGCAACTGATTCGATCTCCAGCACCCCTCCCCTTTCTGGAGGTCAGTGGGGTGGGACTAAAAGTTCCAACCCTCTAATCACATGGTCAGAACCCGCTGGCACCAACCCCATCCTTAGGTGCCTTCCCAAAGCCACGTCATTAACATAACAAAAGACACTTTATTTCTCCCACCACCTAGGAAATTACAAGGGTTTGGGGAGCTCTGTGCCAGAAAAGGGGACAAAGACTAACTGTGTATTTCATATCACAAATCATAATATTCCAAAATACTCTCAAATTTTACAACTGTGTTATTTGACATGCTCAAAGTTCTCCAAATGTCCATGTGAAATAAATGTCACAGTATCATATAAGACCTCCATGATAACTAATCCAGACTCTATGTACTTTAATAAATCTTTAGCAATTTAAGTGAAGTTATACAAAGTCTAACTGAGAATTACATGTACTTACAAGTTGGCCATCCTATAGGTCCCGTCTGTTATCCTCTCTGCAATCGCACATATCTGAGGTCAAATCATAGCTCTATAGCTCTTTTTGACCTTGGTCAGTATGTTTTGCCATAAAATAGAAAAAACTACAGGGTTGTGAAGATTTCAAGACACAATACATGAAAGCAATCAGCATGCTATCTTGCCTGTAGGAAGTAGTCAGTCAATAAATAATAGTAATACCAATACTAACATGATTTGTTAACCTTAAAAATAAAATTGTCAGTTATTTTACCAGCAAAATGTTTATTCAGGAATAGCAGAGAATTGCAGTCAGGGATAAGCAAGCTATCGCAAAACCACAGGCAGGCCTGAGAACAAAGGAGAGCAACACTCTTTTATAGGGGAAAGGAGGAGTTTGGAAGGGCTGTTATAAACAAAAAGACCATTGGACTAAAGTGAGAGTTTGAAATACAGTGGCTTTCCTTTAGCTGAGTGGCGACAGTCTCTCATCCATCCACTGGGCTGCTGCCAGGGGAGAAAACCTTTCTTGCTCTAGCCGGGGCCATCAAGTAGTATCCGTTTAAAAGGTACGTCTGCTCCAGCTGAGGTCTGTAAATAACAAGAGATTGTAGTACAAGAGAGTTCTCCTTTCTGGACCCCAACTCTATTTTAGTGACGTTTCCCTGTATTAATTTTCACAGATAGATAGTAATTTATTTCTTCCTTTCTTTTGAATGAAGTGAACTTTGTTTCTTCCTAGAGTTTCCTTATTCGATTCGTAATTTTGTCCTGGAAGACACGGAAAATAAACCCATCCCATTTTCATATCTCTCGAGGGAACTGCATCTAGAAGACACTCAATAAATACCCTAGCAGGTCACCTAAAATAATAACAATAATAGCTACTAATAATTATGTTTGATTTTAGTCTTTGTCTTATGGTGTCTGATATATTTATGATAGTCTAGTAGGATAAGAATTGTTGTATTTGATTTTAATATTTAAGGATACACTGTCCCAGAAGTTTTCAAGATTGTGCTGATAATAGAGAGAGGCAGGACTTAAATCAGGACTCCCTGGCTGTTCCCTTCCCAATGTTTTTCTGCCTACCAGATTAAACTGAATTTGGGTTTCAGGGAACAAAAATGCAATATATTAGAGATTTTGTGTATTAGCTTCATCATTTTGTAAGCAGTAAATCTTGAGCCAATTTTTATTTTATCTGATGGTAAAGTTTTAGGTACCAATGAGGATCAGTGGGAGACATATTTCTTTTGAAGAGGGTGATTTCTTGAATCCTTTAACTCGTATGAAAGAGATACTGATTTATACTTCCACACATATGTCTGAAACTGTTTGCCAGGTTTTGAAATCTTGGGATGGATTCAGATGATCTTATTGAAACTGGTTTAAATGGAGGGTTTGGGATTTAGAACTTTCATCAACAGATTGACTAGCTGAAGAGACACATGCTAATCCAAAATAACTGGTGACATCGTAAAGATCTATGATTTAAGGGTGAGCTTGCTTATTACAGACATTTACAGTTGCTAACAGCTGCAAACATTAGGCAGTCAGGAAGAACATAGCCCGGATGTTGCAATACATTTGAATTCAAGGTGATAAGGAATGCAACATTTGTTTAATTCTAAGACTTAGAACATGAGTATAAGAGGCCACAAAGGCTCAAAGAATTTTTACTCAAGGGAATAGATACCTGAAAATATGGTGATTAAAAACAATGAACAATGTATTTTTTGCTTGCTAGTTCAATAAAAAGTAAAGAGTGCGCCACAGTTCAGTTCTTCCTGTAAGAGAACAAAGGACGATGATGTAGCTTCTTCTCTCCCTCCTCTTTGGCACAAGCAGCTGCTGATTACCTTTTCAGGATAGCTATAGCAAGAATTCATGAAACAGACAGAATCTTCTGGAATATGAGGATCTTCTCTTCTGAATATGAGGATCATATTGGGCATGAAACACACAAGGGAGGAATGTTCTGGCACCGGCACCACACGTGGTCACAATAACGACAGAGGCTGAAATCCAAAAAAAAAAAAAAAAGAAGAAGAAGAAAGAAAAAAAAATTCATTATGCAAAATAAAATTCTGTGCTGAAATATTGCATGGCTTCCATAACAGTTGTATTATTTGAAAAATAACAGAGCTGCATGCCTCTGTTTTATGTGAAATTTTGGCTTGGTGTTTCTCTCATTTTCAAGAATTTTTTAGTCTTTCTTTCATATTTAATTATTTACTAAACTGAAGAATACCAAAGAAAGATTATTTTGTCCCACTGAGAAAATGTCAATATTATACAGTTTATATTAGCTTCTCTCTCTTTTTTTTTAAACAGCAAAACAAAAACAGATTTCTAGTTCTCTTCAATCTACCTCCCAAATAGCCAATATAGCCAAAATCAACCTGGCAGAATGACAACCAAAACTGCTTTTCTAGTAGAATGTATATTCTAGGGGTAGATAACTGAAGTAAACAAGAAATACATATGAGATAATTTCAAAGAGTTTTAGGCCATGAAGAATATAAAACAAAGCAGTGTGATAGAGAGTGGTCTGGAGTGTATTCATTCTCTATTTCTGCAAAACAGATTGCCAAGAATTTAGCAATTTAAAGCAGCGCAATTTATCAACTCACAGTTTTCCTAGGTCAGGAGTCTGGGCATGCATAATATAGCCATCTGCTCAAGGTCTCCTCAGGCCGCTATCAGAGTGTGAACCGAAGTCACATTCTCCTGTGGTGCTCAGGGTAGTCTTCCAAGCTCATTCATGTTGATGGCAGAATTCAGTTCCTTGCAATTGTAGGACAATGGTTGTTATTTCCTAGTTGGCTGTTGGCCCAAAGTAGTATCAGCATCTTGAGGCTGCCCTCAGGTCCATGCTATGTGACCCCCCATCATAGGCTCTCACAAAGTGATTGCTTCTTCCACATAAACAGAAGAATATCTGCTTTCAAAGGGCCTGCCTGCTTAGCTCAGGGCCACTCTAGATAAGTGCCCTTTAGATTAATTTCTAGTCAACTTATTAGGAACACGATTACATCTGTATACTTCCTTGTGCCAAATAACATAGCATAACGATGACAGTGATATCCCAACATATTCACAGGACTCATGCATACTCAAAGACAGTAGATAATGCAAAGTTATAGGTAATTGTGGGTCATCTTAAAATTCCAACCACTACCACAGTGGGTAAGCCCACATTAACTAGCATAGACAAGAAAGATTTCTTAGGGAGGTAATATTTGAGTTGAAATGTGAATGTTGAAAAGAAGCCAGCTGTATAATAATTATGGAAAAAAAAAATTCCAGCAGAAGAAATCATGTGTATGTAGGCTTTGCTGTAGGAGGTAACTTTGTGGGTGCAAGAAACAGAAGACCCAAATGCCAAGGGCAAAAAAGATAAGATCATGAAAGATCTGTAGGTCATGCAGTCTTCAAATTTTAAGATAATTAATAGGACTGCATTACATGAGTCATGTGAAATTTGAATTCAAAGTTCAATAGAACGTATTAGAGTGATTAAAGCAGTGAAGTACCACACTCTATTTCTTCGCAAAATTTCAAAATCTTTCAGTTTCATTTTTTAGAATTATTTGTTTATTTAAGTAATCTCTACACCCAGCGTGGGGCTCAAACTCATGACCCCGAGATCAAGAGTCGCATGCTCTTCCACCTGAGACAGCAGGCTTTCAGTTTGATTTTTATCATCACTTATATATTTGATAATTTAAAATGCTCACATGAAGGGCAGTAACTATAAGAAATAGAACTTGACATGCAGTCAGCAAAAAGAGTTTTCTATGTCCTTCCTTGTCACTGTAGGCTGCTCTGACGTCCCTCCAGGAAATAATAGACAAAAAAAAACAAAATGAGTATAGACTTTAATTTCAAATTAAATCATTTGCATAGTATAATTTTTTTTCAGGTTTCAAATGATTTTTCCTAGGTGGTTGAGCATTTTCTGAAGAAAGGAAGAATGAATTACTATATTGAATCATCACAGGGTACCGTATTATTATTTGCCTGACAATTGGTTCCCATCATTCACACAAATGCTACATCTGATTTGAAAAAAAATATGTTTAAGTTTTGAAAGTAAACTGATATTTAATCTCCAGGTGGACCAGTAAAGTATCTATTGAGGTTACTGACTTTTCCAACTAAGTAAAATACAGACCTGGAGCCAAAAGCTAGATCTGATTAATGGCTCCTACTTCTTGAGAAATGGAATAAAAGAGACATCATTTACCTTAACACCAGGGAAAAAAATAGAAAACTGGTCAAAATACATGAAACTACAGTTCTCAGTCTATTGGGCATCACGTATTAAAGCCCAATGACAACCAAAAACATGGGAAACAAACATGATGAATCTTATGATCGCCTCAGATTATTGCTTGGAGAGAGTTTCCAGGCTATAGTGCAGGAAGAGGGAGCCCAGGCAGAGCTTTGCTGTCTCCGTGAGTTGAGGAAAAGAAAGAGGAAGTCCTGGGAAGACAAGATAGCAAGGGTTCACAGGGCAAAATACCAAAGAGGAGAAAGCTTAATAAAAAGAAAATCTTAGAGATTAGTGAAGAGTCCCCTTTGAGTACTCACTGGATACCAATTAGCACATGCACATGAGAAAAGTACCCCCCCCAAATATTGAAAGATTAGGAGGAACAATACCCATAGGTTACATAGTACTTTTAATAGCACCTGTTCCAACCAGTCTCAGCAGAAAGTCTCATAGGAACTGGGCATTGAGTAGTATACTCAGAATAATTATGCTTCTATAGAGGGGAAAGTTAACCCTATATTAATGACTGCCTTTTCTGGCCAAACATGCCTTAAAAGGAAGACTCAGAGAAACAAATTATTTTCATATAACCTAACCACATTTCACTACAAAGCTCCAGAATATTTCTGGAAAAGCAAAAATCCAATACCCACCCCTCAAAATCTTCACAATTGTGGCACCCAGTAAAACATTAAAAGTTTATAAAGGCAACAGGAGAATATAATGAATGCTGAGGGGAAAAACTCAATCAGTTGAAACAGATACAAATGAACACAGAATAAAATTGATGGACAAGGACATTAAATCGGACATTGTAACAGTGTTCTGTATGTTCAAGAATCCAGAAGAGATATTTAAAATATAAAGACATAAAAAGGTTTAAAAAATACTTAAATTGAATTTTTATAGATTAAAACTACAATGTCTAAAATGAATACACTAAACAGAATTAAGGGCATAGTAGACACTGTAGAAGAAGAGATTATTGAATTCGAAGGTAGACCAGTAAAAACTATAATATGAAGCTAATAGAGAAGAAATGACTGAAAAAACTGTTAGGATCAATGAGCTATGGAATTATAAGAAGCCTAGTATATGAGTAATTGGAGTCCTCAAATGAAAGATAGGAGAAATAATTTTTGAAGGAAAAATGGCTGAAAGTATTCCAAATTTGTTGAAAATAAGTCTATATATCTAAGAAGTGCAATGAACACAAGTGCCACAAACACGAAGAAAGTGGTAACATGGCCCATTATAATAAAATTGCTTAAATCAGTGATAAAAAAGAAGTCTTAAAGTAGCTAAAGAAAAGAAAAGACATTATATACAAAGGAATAAAAGGAGGACAGCTGATTGTCACTGGAACAATGCATAGAAGACAGTAAAGCAACATTTGCATTAAATGCAAGACTCAGTTATGTACTCTTTCTAATAAAACAACTTTAAATATAAAGACAAAAAAATTAAAAAGATGGAAAACAATGGGTTAACACTAATCAAAGGAAGCAGAGTAGCTTAATTAATTTCAAACAAAATAGATTTCAAAACAATCCTACTATGGAGAAGGAAGGGGCCATCTCATGATAAATGGAACAATTAATGACAATCCAAAATGTTTATGCCTCAAACAATAGAAATTCCAAATATTGAAGGAAAAATTAGTAGAACTTCAAGAAAACATAAACAAATCCAGTATGAGAGTCAGAGATTTCAAGATTATTTCCTCATTAATTGGTAGAAAATGTACACAGAAGGAGCACCTGAGTGGCTCAGTGGGTTAAAGCCTCTGCCTTCAGCTCAGGTCATGATCCCAGGGTCCTGGGATCAAGCCCCATATCAAGCTCTCTGCTCATCGGGGAGCCTGCTTCCCTTCCTCTCTCTCTGCCTGCCACTCTGCCTACTTGTGATCTCTGTCTGTCAAATAAATAAATAAAATCTTTAAAAAAAAAAAAAAAGAAAGAAAATGTACACAGAAAATCAATAGGATAGGTAAGACTAGAACAGTTCTGTTAACCAACTTAATAGACATTTACAGACCACTTTACCCAACAACAGTTTGGTAATATTTCTATTGATGTACACACAAAACATCTGCCAAGATAGACTATATTCTGGGAATTGTCCCCCCAGAAAAGGTGAAGTAATTCAAGTAAAAAATATGTTATTTCATAACAATAAAACCAGATTAGAGGGGGTCCTGTGTGGCTCAGATGGTTAGGTGACTACTTTCAGCTCAGGTCATGGGATCAAGACCTGCATCGAGACCTGGGATCGAGACCTCCATCGGGTTCCCTGCTCAGCCAAGAGCCTGCTTCTTCCTCTTCCTTTGCCTGCTGTTCTGCTTACTTGTGCTCTCTCTCTCTGTGTCTAATATATTTTAAAAGTTAATTAATTAAAAAAAATTTTAAATCTTAAAAAAAATTAGAAATCAATACCAAATATATCTGAAAAATCCCTAAACATGGGAAATTAAATGATACACTCCCAAATAATAACTTGTGCATCACAAGAAGATCAAAAAACATTTTTTTTTAAATTCGGTACTTTGAACTCAATGAAATGAAAACACCAAATGTCAAAATGTGCAGGATGCTGCTAAAACAGAATTAGAGATTAATTTGTAGCCTTAAATATCTATTACTAAGAAAAAAAATCTTCTCAAAGCAATGACCTGGGCTTCCATCTTAAGAAATTAGAATGAATAGCAGCAATGGCCTCAGTCATCAAACTGTGGAAAGAGCCAAGGTGTCCTTCAACAGATGAATGGATAAAGAAGATATGGTCCGTGTATACAATGGAGTATTATTATGCCTCCATCAGAAAGGATAAATACCCAACTTTTGTATCAATATGGATGGCACTGCAGATTATGCTGAGTGAAATAAGTCAAGCAGAGAGAGCCAATTATCATATGGTTTCACTTACTTGTGGAGCATAAGGAAAGCACGGAGGACATTGGGAGATAGAGAAGTGAATGGAGGGAAATCAGAGGGGGAGATGAACCATGAGAGACTGTGAACTCTGAGAAACAAACTGAGGGTTTGGAAGGGAAAAGGTTGGGGAGATGGGTGAGACTGGTGGTGGGTATTAAGGAGGGCATGTAGTGCATGGAGCACTGTCTGTGGTGCATAAACAATGAATTTTGGGACACTGAAAAAAATTTTTAATTTAATTAAAAAAAAAGAAATTAGAATGAAAGCAAATAAAACTAAAGTCAGCAATAAAGGAAATAATAAAGTCTACAGTGGAAATGAGTGAAATAGAAAATAGAAAAACAATAGCAAATGATAGGAAAAATTCCAAAAACAAATCAAAAATTAAAAATGACTTCTTGGGGCACCTGGGTGGCTTAGTGGGTTAAAGCCTCTGCCTTTGGCTCAGGTCACGATCCCAGGATCCTGGGATCGAGCCCCGCATCAGGCTCTCTGCTCAGCGGGAAGCCTGCTTCTCTTCCTCTCTCTGCCTGCCTCTCTGCCTATTTGTGATCTCTGTCTGTCAAATAAATAAATTTAAAAAAAGATAGTTTAAAAAAAAATGACTTCTTTAGGGCACCTGGGTGGCTCAGTTGGTTAAGCATCTGCCTTTGGCTCAGATCATGATCCCGGAGTCCAGGGATCAAGTCCTGCATCGGGCTCCCAGTTCCAGGGGGCGTCGGCTTCTCCCTCTGACCTTCTCCCTGCTCATGCTCTCTCTCACTCTCTCTCTCAAATAAATAAATAAAATCTTAAAAAATAAAGGCTTATTTAAGGATATCAATAAAATTGCTAAATCTCTGGTTAGATTACCTATAATGGGGAATGGAGAAGATACATATTACCAATATTACAATGACAGATGTGACCAATACAGATGTTATGTATATAAAAAATATCAATGGAATATTATATACAACTCTATGCCAGTAAATCCACCTACTTAGGTGAAATAGAAAAACTATTTGAAAGACAATAAACACCAACATTCATAAAAGAAGATGCAGATAACCTGTATAGCATTGTATTTATTAAAGAAAGTGAGTTGTAGTGAGAAAACTTCCCACAAAGAAAACTCCAGGCTAAGTTGTTTTGATAGCGAATTACACCCAGTATTTAAGAAAGAAAGAACACAATTTTGCAAAAATTCTTCCATAAACTTGAAGATCACATCCCAAATCATTCAATGAGATCATTCTTCTGATACCAAAACCAGACCAAAAAATTAGAAGAAAAACAAGCTAGAGACTTCTATCTTCCATGAAAATAAATTCCCAAAACAATTTTTTAAAGATTTATTTATTTTAGAGAGAGAATGTGTGAGCGATATGAGTGGTGCAAGCAGGGAAGAATTGTGGGGGGTGGTTTGCAGGGAGGGGAGAAGGACAAGCAGTTTCTACTGAGCTCAGGGGTCCACATTGGACATAATAATATTGTAGTGCACCCCCAGGTGGCCTGGCAGATCAAACACAAGATTGTCGAGAAACTGGGGTGAAGTATCCCTTTTTGATGCTTATTCTTTCTTCTAGTTCTTTTCTTCTTTTTTTCCTTCCTTCCTTCCTTCCTTCCTTCCTTCCTTCCTTCCTTCCTTTCTCCTTTTCAGACGACTGAACTACCATCTTGGCTGTTTCCACAGCTCCATTCATTAGCAAATCCACCAGTACAAGCATTGTGAGTTCAGGCTGGTTTCACCACGAGAAATCTTTCATTTCATTTTCTCCAGAACATTCACATCTCAACCTTGGGTCTATATATTAAACGGTCCTTGTTAATTGGAGTAAATGAGAAAGCAAGCATTATACCAGACATTAAAGAAGATGGTAAAGAAACTAAATAAATATTAGTTTTACTTGCTTCTATGCCTCAAAAAGTCTCATCACAATCTCTTCTGTCACTATATTATGAGCTAAAGGAGAAAAGAGAAAAAAAATTGCATTAGCAGTCACTTTGCTTTTGCTTCAGATTTTCCATGTCTAGGAAGAGATACCGATGTCTTTGAGCAAGATAGAAATAATTTTGTAGAGTGAAATCAGGAGTCCAGCTAACAGACTTAAAAGATATGAACGAGTTTATTCAGAGTATATTGAGTACAGAAGCACTATATATATATATAATTTATCTCTTGTAGAACTTAACAACTACCCTCTTAGTTTCTATTATTTGAATTTAACAAATAAAAGAAAGGAGAACCAGGGACTCAAAGAAAAAACCCCAAGTGAGAGCATGGCAATGCTGAAATTTGAAATTTCAAGTCTGACTCCCCAAACTCTTATTAGTATGTTTGGTTTTATGAGGTATGTTGCTTTTAGATTCAAATTTCTTAGCTGCAAAAAGGAAGTGAATGGTGGTCATTCACTTCCTTCTCCATTACTTACGGGGCTGTTCTATGCTAAACATGTCCTATGGTTAAAATAGTGAGTGAAACATAGAAATGACACGTAACCTAATAGAAAGACAAGGAATGTTCGGATGAGAAAAGAACAGGGATCCCTGAAAAACTTACTTTGAGCTCACAACTCAAGAGGAACTCTCTCCTTACAAGGAGCAGGGAGAGAATGGGCAGGACTCCCTTGGGAAGTGCTGACAGAGGAAAACAGTGGGAACAGACCCGGGGGATGAGAGGATCATGGCTTTTTCAAGGGCCCAAGTGTTGTCAATGGAGCTGGACGGAGAGTAGGGGGATAGATTTCCATGACAGACTCCTCCTAACCAGTGCGGTTGTTCTGTGGTTAAAAGTCAAAGACAGACAAGGCCAGCCAGTGGAAAGTGCTTTATACATTAGAAATCACTATATGACTGTGAGGATTTGTGGGAGTTTCGTTGGTTTCCTGTGTTAAAAGTCTATAACATCCCCCCCCCCCAAACCATTCTTAAAGTCTTAGCATAGAGTGCAATCTTTTCATGGCATGAAATTGGGGGTTTACGGAGAAGCTTCTGTTTCCTCATGGACAGAGTTGGAAACAATTTTCAACAGAAGTTAGCTTAACTCCTGGGGTGAAAATGTGCTTCTGTGCATTAAATATGCAGCCCATGGCTGTTTCTAAAGAAGCCATCCTCTGACTGACAATATGCATTCATAGTCTGATTCATCATACGTGTGTGCTCTTCTTAGCTGAAGACAGGAAGAGCCAGAGAAACCCAGGATGTCTCCCAGGACAGAGAACAGAGGAAGATTTTCCTCACTGCAAAACAGAGGAAGAAGGGGAGGGAAACCTGTCAGTGGATGACTGATGGGTTGGTAGCTGGGTGGTCTTGTGGTGAACTATAACCAATTCCCGTGTGGGTATCCTGCCTACCTTCCTTCCGTATTTGATCCCTAAGGAGAACTGGACCACTCCCTCTCTCCATAGCATGCGGTGGGGATGGGGACCCAGCTCCTTCCTCATCAAAACTATTTTCTTTCACTCAGGACACCCGAGAACAATTGCCTTCTGGATCCAAGTTCCACATGGGTGTGGAAAATCTCTTAAGACCCCTGGCTTGATGGCACGGCTGGTTTAGGAGTCACTGTCAGGTACTACTTGAAATATTTAATGTTTCTTGGAAAGGTGTTATCTCGATTAACCCGGCTCTCCACGAAAGGCAACCCTGGGCCAGGAGACATGCGTCAGTGAGGGACCACCCTCCCCCCCCCGCCCCCTTCCCTCTCCCCCCAATCCCTCCACTATAGTTCGTTAGTCACCAGGTAGGCAATTTATCAAACGCTCAGGACCTCAGCATCCAGATCTGGGAGATGTTCAACTAGAAAATTCCCTTCCAAGGATAGACATAAATTCCTTATTTTGATTGTTTAACTGCAAGCTTAAATGAAAAATGAAACAAGGTCCTTAAATAATATAATAAGTGAGGCTTTGCTTTTGTAATGAAAAACAACAACAAAAACAAAAACAAAAACTCACCCAGGTCCTAGCAGAGACAACCTGGCTTCTGGAGAAGAGGGTGGGGGAAGCAAAAACAGGAACAGACAGGAGTGAAAGCCACGAAGCCTGGGTTCTAGAACTCAGCCACTAAGGAACTGTGTGCTTTTTCAGGCTCTGGTTTGGGGCCTGAGATCGAGTTTCCTCAGCTGAGAATTAATACCCCACAATAAGGACCATATAAAGACAATAACACAGATACGCGTCTGTAGCATTTGACATTCTGTAATTCTCATCTGCAATCTCAGTTCCTTTGCGCACCACCTTTTAATGAGGATGGATAGAAGCCAGTAGGATTTCTCCTGGGTCACAAAGTCCCAAAGTCCTGATGTGGCACAAACATACCCTAAGGCAGGCTCCAGGGCTGTGACTTTCCTGTGGAAATTGCCAGACAGATGGAGAAGTCTCTTAGTATAATAGCACACGAAGCTGTTCGCTCTGCCCGTAAGGAGTGAAGGTTAGGACATGAGGGAGGAACACAGTTAAAACCAGAGGCCCTGGGTGGTGAGGCTGAGTCCTGGCGCCCGTGGGTCGCCATACTGCACAACTGGCCCTCTGGTCTTCCTCCTCCACCCCACCCACCAGCACCCACGTCCACCTGTGATATGCCTTCCTCCCTGGCTTCACAACCCACCTCATCCATTTCATCTTCTCTGTATTTTTCTCCCACGTTATATTACTGCTACTTCCAAGCCCCTTGTTAGAAAGAGGTGATCAGGGGTGCGTGGCTGGCTCAGCTGGTTAAGTGCCGGACTCCAGATTTAGCCTCAGGCCATGATCTCAGCCTCATGGGATTGAGTCCTGCGCTGGGCTCTGTGCTACAGGGGAAGCCTGCTTAAGAATCTCTCCCTCAATCTCTGTCCCTCACCACTGCATGTTCTCTCTTTAAAAAAAAAAAAAAAGGAAAAGAAAAGAAAAAAGGTGGTCAGAGAAGAAGGGGAACCACAGTCATTGTAAGTAACATGGTTTGAACCTAAGCTTAGCTTGTAGACCACTAACTCTACTCAGTGTGCACCGATATCCATTGGACAGTGCTTGGAGGACAGAAAGAAAAAGGCTATTATAAGTTCTTTGATACTGGAATTAAGTTGCTGAAATTAGGGGTCATGCAATATAATTTTTAACATTTCAGATATCATAAGGTCATTGAAAAGGCTTCATAATTATAGAGGAGTGCAACTGCAGAGCTGTACCGATGAAACTGGCAATTTTGCATTTTTGCTATGTATCAGATTAGACAAAATCTTCATTCATTCATTCATTCATTCACTTAGCAGCCCTGCGTAGATCATATTCAATGTGTCAGGTAATGTGCTGGGGGTCTTAGGACCAAAGACATTGGCTTTGCTTTAGGGGAGAACAGACGTGCTAAGTAGTCATCACACATGCCACTACTCCTTTCATGCTTGTGGCAGACCTCATGTGTCATTGCCAGCACACTTACCCTCAGAAGCCATCTCAGCAATAGTGCAACTGATTCCAGTTTTCAGAGTTAGCTTAAGTGGTCAACACTTTGGTCTAGTGTCACTGCAGAAATACTCACAAATGTATGACTGTGCGTCTACGCTACATTTAAAGTTTGCTTGACGTCCAGTTTCTGCTACACGGATATACGTACCAAGAAACCATAAGCTGCCCTACAGTCTCATACTCAGCCTTCCAGGTGGCTTTCTGCCTCAGGTACCCAGCACTCTGCAAATTGGGAAGAACATAAGTGATTTTAGGAGTTGCAAGGATATAAAAGACAAGCTTTTCACTCCTTGTACAAGGATTGCGATCTCTTTGCAGTGCGGCGTGTCTCCAGTTAGAATTTATGGTTCGCACATTCTGTGCCATTGCTCTGTTGACTGAAGAGTTTAGAACAATGAGAAACCACTTTTGACCTCAGAGTGATGTGGAAGTAAATATCAATCACAATAAAGCAAGGATAGAGGCATGAACAAAGCTCTGGGAGAATCCAGAGGAGAATATGGTTAATTCTGCCAAGGAGCATCATAAAATGGGTGAAAGCGAGGGATATCTGTACTGGCTCTTGAAGGGTCAGTGGAATGCAGGAGGCTGAGAAGATGAAAATGAGCTTTCTAATGAGAGAAAGCCTGAGCGAGACAAATACACCGAGTTTTGGAAAAGCATCGTGCAAAACAGGGCTGATAAAAAACGTTTGGGCCCAGATTATGAACAGACATGAATACCAGGTTCATGGTACTATAAATGAAAGAGTAAATATTACTCCTGACTTGTTTATTCCCATTATTTCCAGTTTGTGTATTTTCTAGGCTGGCTAAATGTGCACAAGCCAAGGAACAGTTGGTTCCTGCCACTAAATGAGCCAGTACATCCACATGGGAAATCTGTTATAATGTTCCAGAAGGAAAAAGAAGAGAAGGGAGGGAGGAAGGAAGGGGGGGAAGGGAGGAAGGAAGGGGGGGAAGGGAGGAAGTGTGGGAGGAAGTGGGGAGAGGGAGGAAGTGGGGGAGGGAGGAAGTGGAGAGAGGGAGGAAGTGGGGAGAGGGAGGAAGTGGGGAGAGGGAGGAAGTGGGGGAGGGAGGAAGTGGGGGAGGGAGGAAGTGGGGGATGGAGGAAGTGGGGGATGGAGGAAGTGGGGGATGGAGGAAGTGGGGGAGAGGGAGGGCGGAAGGAAGGAAGAAAAGAAGGAAGGAGGAGGAAGGGAAAGAAAGAGGGAGGGAGAGAGAGACCAATCATAACTGAAAGAAAAGAAGGAAGAGGAGAAAGTAAAGAGGGAAATAAAAAGTAAGAAATCATTTGGGTCCACTGCCAACAAGAGTTAGGAAAGCTGATTTCTTAAGATAAACTGAAGTAAAACAAAATATGCTCCATATGTGGAAACTGTATACTTAGTTTGAGATAAACAAAAACATGTTTGGAGAATAGCTGCCATAATTAAAAAGAAATTAAAAGAAAGAAAGAAAAACCATCTGGGGATAGATACATATTTAAACACACACACACACACACACAGACAAAAACACACAGTGATTTCAAAACTTGAAGACTTTTTCCTTTTTTTTTTAAGTAGACTCTCTTGTTGCAAAAGGACATTGCAACAGTCTTTACCCAAAGCACCTCATGTCCCAGGCTGGCTGTACAGGGCTACTCAGCATTGCTGAAACGTCAAAAGATCTTTCCATATCCTGTCCTTTGCTTCTGCTTTTTCTTCCCTTGCTGTGAATGCCCATCCTCCCCTTTCCCTCTGAACAACCTCAGCTTATCCGTGAGCTTATCCACCCAAATAGAATGTCATCTACTCCCAGAGGTGTGCCAGACACATAGCCGAGTTGAAAATGGCCATTCACCTATGGATGTTATGCTTCTGTCTCAGTTTCCCGGGGCTGTCCTAACAAAGTATCACAGACTGGGCGGCCTAAAACAATAGTTTACTGTTTCATAGTTCTGGAAGCTAGAAGTCAACATCAGAGAGCTAAAATCAGGTTCAGTTCTTTCTGAGGGTTCTGAGGGAGACTCTGTTCCATCCCTTTTTCCTAGGCTCTAATAATGGCTGGCAGTCCTTGGTGTTCTTTGGGCTGCAAATCCATCACTCCATTCTCTCCCCCATCTTCACATGGTGTGCTCTGTCTCTCATGGCCATCTTCTTACAAGGGCGCATCATGTGGCCCCACCCCACTCCAGTCTGACCCCATTTAACTTAACAAGTCATATCAACAACCACCTCATTGCCAAATAAAGTCATTTTCTGAGGTGTTGGGACTTGGGACTTCAACATACCTTTTTAGGGACACAATTCAACCCATAACAACATGCCTCTCATGTAGACTGGTTTCACCGAAGGAGTCGGGTGTATGCAGGTCTATGTCCCCCATCCCCAGAGAAGTCATGAGAAACTCCATTTCAAAGACTGTACATACACCTTTAACCTTGTGTTTCCCAGGCTGAGCATAATAAATGTAGTAAATGGTTCAAATTGAATTCAGTTTGGAAAGCTTTGGACAGAGGGGTTCTGACTAAAGCCAAAAGGAGGTTAGGAGATAATTAAGTTGAAGGGACACATGGAGCACATGGTGACCCTCTTTGTCATGACAGCTTCCAGACAGGGATTTCTTCTGCTATAAGGGGCAAGGCGGTAGAGGAGACCCTTTGCCTAGAATAACCTATGGGCTGAAAACATCTGAGAATAAAAGACCCATGTCTGACTGTAGTTCTTCTAGGTAGCTATATGGTATTGATACTGTCACTGCTCCTCTGTTTACTTCCATTTATCCTCAAAAGATGAGAATTAAACTAGAAGGGGACTAATTTTAAAACTAGAGCCAGAAGCACTCTTTTTTCAAATGAAATATTTCCCAAAGCCCCAATTTAAATAGTAGATCTATATGACTCTGTCAAAGGTCTGTGAAGACAGTAAGCCTACAGTGTCACTGACTCAGTCATCCCCAAGGATTCTCCACAGGAAGTTCTAAAGAATTCTGGAAGCATAGATTTAAAATCACTTTACAGATGGAAGGCCAGGTTTGGTTTGTAGTCATAAACATAGAAGGTCATAGAGGAAAAGGGGTCTGGGGTATGGAGAAGAAGGAAGAGAAGGGGGAGGGGGAGGAAGAGGAAGAAGAGGAGGAAGAGAAGGTGGGAGAAAGGGGAGGGTAAAGGGAGGAGAGGGGGAGGGGATGGATGAAAAAGCCTATTAGAAAATAAAAGTTGCTAGGAAGGAGATGGCAAAGAAAGATAGAGATCTTGGACAAATCTTTCTGTGGCCATAGACAAGTATTTCAAAGTGGTCTCCCAATTTTATCTTTGCCCTCATGTAGTCAATTCTACAAAGAGTTGACCATTTTCACAAGGACATTGTTGGGTTTAACCATATCATAACTATATGATCACAAAGGTACCATAGTCTGAAGGACAGCCAGAGAATGTGGAAGACTCCATGCAGCTTTCAACTAAAGCATCAGAAAGATCATCATACTCAAGGTCTCAATATCTGAAAAACAACTTTATCATAAGTACTGTTCAGCACATTTTGCTCCAGCAGTCATGAATTGGTTATATTTCCCAGGTACACATTTTGTTGCAGGTGTCTCTTCCTCGGTGAATGTTGGTCCTTCCTTCTGACATGCCCGTCTCTACCTTCACCCCCATCCTTCCTTCCAGATGTAACTTAAACTTAACATTTTCCAGAAAACCTCTGAACACCTAGGTCCAATCAACCTTTCCCTTCTCCACGTTATGCCTCTTCTGTAGTTTGTATGAAATGATACAGTTATACCATCACACAGAATTGTAAGCTCTTTCAACAGCAGCTAATTTTCAAATAATGAGCTCTTTTGGAGCTCTTTATTTGTGTTTTCTCCCTCATTCTTGTTCACTGTGCCTGGCACAGGATAGGTGTTATAAATGTTTGTTGAATTCACTAATGAGTCGGGGAGTTTATTTCAAACTGTTTTGAAGTTTTGGGGTAATCTTGCAAAAGCATCAAGATGAGAGTAGACAGAATTTGAATATCAGTATTCAAATTAACTTGTAGAAGAGAAATGAAATACTGTAGTCAAATCTCTAGTGGCTTTGTATTCCTGATTCAACCCAGTCATGAAGAGGGAACACACAAAATGGACATTCTTTTTTTTTTCCAAACACCTTGGAAATTAGCCCAAGAGCCAAATGTTTTATTTTAATGGTATGTTTCTTCTCCCACACCACAACTAGTAAACATTTCAGATCACACATACACACAATGTTTGTTTGTATTTACTATAATTCCCTATGCAACTCCAGATGCTTGGACAATTTAGGCATCTAATACATGTTTGATGAATTAAGGAATAAAGGAAAGAATACTTGAATAAAATGAGCTAAGATTCTGACATCCATTAGCAAGCTGTTACCAGTTTTCATCTTCCTAGTTGGAATGGAGTCCATCCATTTCGAGAGAGAGAATGGAAAATGTGCTCCAAATAACCGGTTTGTTCAATGATTTTGAATCAATACTTAAAATATAATCACCTTTAAAACATTTGGTATACCAGGAGGTTCTCACTCCAGGCCTGTCCCAACATTGCCTTGTGAGATTAACTTTTTGGCCAATAAGATTGAGCTTGGTCCCTCCTACATTAATATAATATATTCTGACTTCATGATACCGGAGTTTCTTCAGGTCTGATGTAGTCCAATAAGACTCTGACATGATTATACAGGAGGTTGGATGGACAGTAGGTGTACATCCCAGGCAGACTTCTACTTTGTTGTCTTTGTTAGGCAGACGTCATCTCAAAGCCTTAATTTAAAGAAATAAGTTTTTGTGTTTTTAATTTTCAGGGAAAGCTGTTGGGGGTGGAGGAGTCATCCTCTGTGCCTCAGGCAATGTGCCTCTGGCTCCATACTTCTGTCCCTCTCTAGATTTAAAAGTCTGCTAGTAAGTGGAGAACTTCTTCTTAGAAGAAAGCTTCATTCAGCATTATTTGAAAGAAGCATGTCTCTTGGTGTAGGAGGGCTAAATGCTCTCACTCAACACTTCAAGTGGTTTATCAAATGTTTCTTCCAACATTTATTTATTTCCCTGATTGGTGTCAGGGTGGCAGGCCATGTCTGAACATACATTCATACAGCAGCTTATAACTCACCGTGCCTTTGTCTGCATTGTCTTCAGAGAAGCTCACAAGTCTTTGAAGGGCTGGTCAGACTGATTTCTGTTCATTCTTTAGCTAGGGAAATTGAGGCTTAGAACTTTCAAGATTTAGGGAAAGATCAGGGCACCTGGGTGGCTCAGATAGTGAAGAATCTGCCTTCCCCTCAGATCATGATCCCAGGGTCCTGGGATGGCGCCCCATGTTGGGCTCCCAGCTCAGCGGGGAGCCTGCTTCTCCCTTTCCCTCTGCCTTTCCCCCTGCTTGTATTCTCTCTGTCTGTCTTTCTCAAATGAAGAAATAAAATCTTAAAAAAAAAAAAAAAGATTTAGGAAAGGATACATAATGAAAATGGGAGGGATTGTGCCTTGAACCTGTTTGATTTCTAGGTCAAGTCTACTTGATTTCACCACAGCGCTCTAATGAGCATTTACGAAATGGTTTTGATGGCTCGTGCATTCTTTCCTTCAACATATTTATGGAGGATCTATTACTTGTAAGTATTGTCCCTGGTGTTGGTATTATAATAGTAACAAGTCATTGTTCTTTCCCTCATTGAGTTTGTGGCGGGGAGGAAAAAGAGGCATTTGCAATACTTACTAACTCCAAAATGCAAGCAAACAAACACAGTCTCTAACTGGAAGGAATCATTTTGACTTTTGCCTCTGCTAGGACAAGCAAAAAAAGATGACCTTCCTCTATGACCTGCAGTCTGCTACTAAGTTGTACTTTTTTTTTTTTTCTAATTCAGTGACCAACTGGAGAAAATGTAACACATTAGCTGTAACCTCACTGGACTGCCATCAAGTACAAATTAACCACATAGTAAATAAGTGTCAGGGCCTGGAAGTAAATCATTTTACAAGAAAACATTGACTTTTCTGCCTGGAAACTTTCATTTTTATAGGACTTTCAGTAACAGAAGAACAGGATGCTTCTGGAGTACCAAAAGTAAGGAAATCTGGATGCTTACCCAAAAATGCACCCCCTGCAATGACTCTTTTTCAAGGCAGCTACTGATAAAAGATCATGCCTGCTTGATCAGTGTTGCGTGGGGTTTCCTACACTTCTTTTCAACAGCTCTGGCTTCTCTCCTGTTGATAATTCTTAAACCAGTGCAGAAACTACTTGCAATCCTTGTAAATATGTGGGGGCATCAGGGAATGGTGGTGAGCACTTCCTCTGAAGGAAAAGGAACTATTTAATGAGAGGGTAAGGAAGGGGAAAAAAAATTAAAATTATTCTTTGGGTTGAGTAGTTGTGGTTTGGTATTTGCGGTGTTTTATTTTACTCCCCTGGAAGTGAGTCCAACTCAGGAAGGAGCAAGCTACTCTGATTGGCAAAAGTACTTTTCAGACTTCTGTCAGTGTAAGGATCTATTTAGAAACTGTCCCTGCTCCCCTTCCCCCAGGGGATTTACTTGGAGACAAGTCCCAGAAACCAGCTTCAGATAACAAAGCCCAGATACAAAGGTGGGTCAGGCCAGGTGGAGACATCCGATCAGTGGGGGGGGGCGGGGGGGTGCATACTGTCTTCCCGGTTACCAAGGAGTATGGGCCCCGCCCTTTGGGAGCCTTTTGGGCACCAATCCCAATCAAAGTGTAATAGGCTAGTTCAAATGTCTACTAGGGTAAATTGTAATTCAGTTGGTCACCTAGCATCACTGCGAATTTTCCTGTGTGTGTCACAACCTCATTGGCCACCTGTGCCTGGCCAGGCCTGACCGCATGGCCTTTGCCCTTAAAAGCTAGTCTGTGAAACAGAGAAGGGTCGCCCTCCCTTGTAAGAGGTGCGTCCCTGAACGTTTGGTTAGATTCTTGATGCTTGGCGCGAAATAAAGCTTTGCTTGACCTTCGCTTTGTATCAGTGTCGCTCCTTTAATCACGGACCCATTATTGGGGCATAACAGTCAGAACTGGAATATGAAACATGAATGGAAGAATTTTTAAGTGATATGCTAAGTGAGAAAGATGCCCAAGAGAAGACTTAAAAGAAGTGGATTATCATCTCTTTGAACACAAAGAAATATACTCC
Organism: Mustela putorius furo; assembly: GCF_011764305.1. Taxonomy (NCBI): domain Eukaryota; kingdom Metazoa; phylum Chordata; class Mammalia; order Carnivora; family Mustelidae; genus Mustela; species Mustela putorius. Next base: position 23,757,596 of record NW_025421322.1, on the reverse strand, counting down.
GGGGGTCTCTCAGAGCCCCTGGGTTACTCCAGTGGTTGATTCCTCAGATACAAATACTTCTGTGATGCCCATTTTAGGGTATATGTTACCAAGGGGAGCACTGCCTTTCTGATTCCAAATGGACAAGGGTTCATCTTCACTGGGGTTTTGACTAGTGTAACTGACGTTCATCAACCTGCCTCTTTCTTCTGGGTTAAGAACTAGTGCATGTGGCTCCTGGGCACACTGTGGAAAAAGCTAGCTGCCTTGATTTACTAGAAGTCTTGGGTCTGATTTTTCTCACAGTGATTTGGGCTTGGCACTTGGGGGACAGTAATGACAGTCTCGATTGCAGGAATGTATCTTTGATGGACCATATAGTAGGACACTGGAGGCTAAAGCTGATGCTATCCGACTCCAGCTTGCTGGAAAGGTCTGTGTGGGTAGAAGGGCCAGTTTCAGGGTTTGGGTGGTAGACGGGATTTGTAGAGAGCTTCCAAGTTCATCCCAAGTTGCCCAAATGGTTATCCACACACTCTGCTCATAGAACTGAAGCTTTGAATAGATTCCCATCTCAGACTCTCAAAATTAGAAAGATCCGTAGTTGCCCATTACCTTCTGGACCAGATTCGATTACTATTTGAAACCAACATGAACCATTTTCTTAAAGAATCAGAGAAAGAAGACCTAAATATCACATGGATACCTTTCCCATTCAAAAGTAGGAGTATAGTTGAGAAAATGACTGGAAGTTAAATTAAAATTTCTGAGAATCAGGAAAGAAGAGGAATGCAGCAATCTATCATTTTTATGTTCCTTTTCTTAAAAAAAAAGATGTTTGAAATGAAAACAAAAATGGATATTTGGAAGCTAAATCATGTATATTCTCATTATCTAAATCATTCTACTAGATATTTATTTTTATAAAATATCAGTTATCTTCTTTTAAAATATCTTCAACAAGGAAAATGTCACTGAATAAATTTATATTACACGTTTTTGAAAAAACACTAAATGCATCCCTATTGTATGCAAGTGATTACACTAAGGCTGTGAGGAAAAGTAAATCAGAAAGGCATCCCTTGTTGCAGAAATCAGTGGTGGCAAAAAGTCAAAGAGTTGAGCCCTTAACCTCCAGGAGGAGTACTCCATGGGCCTGGCACACGGATGAAGGAGAAGCTGAAGATACCTTGGGGTATTGGCTAGATATTTAAGAAAACATTTAAGATTATTCTTTTAATCAATAATCAGACCCACCTCATTGAAACCATACTACTTCAAAAGACCACATTTATCATTTAATGGGAGTTCTTACCAGAACTTGTTTTTCCTTATGTCTTTTGTTTGCCAAATTCCTTTTGCATGACTTTTTAATGGATGGTAGCTATTCTCTCTCAATGTGCCCACAGGGGGAAATATCATTCCCACACCTTTACTTTATTTATATCTATATCTATATATATTTTCCCCTTTGTCCCAGGAGTAACGTGTTTATTTTAGAAATTCTGGATAATATAATAAAAAGTGAGAATTGGTACCGAAAAAGTCTTCCATGGTCACTGGCCATTATCTGGTCTATGACTCAAGGGATCTCAGCTTTACAAAAAGCCAAAATAAAAAGTCTCCTTTTGGCAAGCCAGGAGCAGAGACAAGCTAGGGGATCTCGGAATTAAAGGGGAAAAAAATAAAAAGATGTTTCTGCAGTGATAGGCAAGCCAGACCAAACCCAGAGAAGTAAACCATATTTATTGGTTCATGCTATCTATAAGCAAGCTAATAAAGGCAATTAGATATTTCTGGCATACAAAACTTGAAATTACAACCCCCGAGGATATATAAAATCTCCACATAAAGCTTTTTTTTTTTTTAAGTCTTAATATAATTTAGGACTATTTTATTAACCACACACTAAGAAGTTCTTTGTGTGTTAATCAGCAGCTCTTATTGTGCTCATGTAAATAAACAGGCAAATAAAACACCAAATGAATCTAGGTGATTCAGAAGATTGTTAAGTTAATAAGTGCTGTCAAATCCTTGCCTTAAGGCAAAAACTTGAACCCAAGTGAAACTAATATCTTGCCCTGCCCTCATTAGGAGTCAGGATAACCTTACAAACTACGTGACAGAGTGAGAGGGAAACCCTTGCATTCTGGATCAAACCAAAACAAAGTAAAGCAAACAAAATAAGCACACAGAAAAGGATCACTATGTCCATCACTAGTCCTCACACAAATGCAACCTTGTCCCCTTTCCTATAAATTTCTATCTCCCTAACGAAAACAACTATCTATTGCAGATAGGACAATCGTGCACATATAATTGCTGGTTTTTCTCCATAAGAATAAATTCTATAATCTTTGGAATCGATATAAGATCTTTTTTCCTTTCAATTTTATCTGTAGGAAAACTGTCTGGCATCTTTCATGTTGCAATCACAAAATTAAAATCAGTTTTGGGAAGTGGAAAAGTATTCAGATATGATGGACCAAAAAAAAAAAAAAATGCCCAGCTTAGGACCCAAAGTCATTTATTCATCTGACGTATGTTTATTGAGCAGCTTTTATGTACCAGGCACTAGTGATGAATCTGTAAACAAAAAGGGAACCAACCATGAGGAAGTCTGAGGAGATAAAGTGAAAGCATGGCAGCATCTCAAAACAGAAGGTTAGGAAACATCTCAGATAAAGTGAATTCAAAATAGAGATATAAATAAAATGAAAAAATTAGATGAACAGAAACATAGGGAGGAAATGTCTAGGATGGTGAGGTGAACATCCAGATCCCTGAGGACTTTGCCATGTTGAAGGAAAAGGATGGAGACCAGCATGGCCAGACCAGAATGAGTTCTAATTGGCCTAAGTTGATATGAGGCCAGACAAGCAAGAAGGGCCACACAAATCACATAGAGCTCTGCAGGTCATGGACATGATTTTAGATTTTCTTCAACTGTAACAAGCCACACATACCAGAGCTAGTGCTATTTTCCAATGATGACAAACTGATTAGTTAATTAATGCCTCAGCGTGCTCAGGTCTTGATACACTTTCAACTATATTCTCTGTACTCTTCCCAATTCAATCCTTGCAGGATTGACTTCCAGTTGTCCACAGTGATAAATATCTACATAACTTACCAGATTGTGGTTTCTTCCCCTTCCCTATTTACTCCTATATTTCCTTAAATGAGTTTCCTGAGATCTCTTGCCAACTCAATGCTGTGCAATACTATCCTTACCTCAGAATCTTCTTTTGGTGGAACTCAAATTAAGATGGAAACTTATTCCTCTCATCACTGCCGAGCTAAAAGCCATGCTTTAAGGCTCAACTTAACATGGTTTTTCAAAGCAAGCCCAGAATGTCCCTGTTTGTGCCTTTGCAAACTCTATTCTTTCTGCCTTGCTTTTCTTTCCCCATTTTCAACCAACTAGAAGCATCATCTCTTAGATTCCAACCCAAGCATCACCTACTCCTTTAAACTTTTTTCGCCCCTTCCTGGGCAGTGTTACTGTTTCCAGGCCTTTCTCCTTGCTTTCAAAAGAGAAAACACACGCACATATGCATACAAACAAAGCCAAGTGATGAGCAGAATTATGATGCAAAATTAATAACATAATTGAAAAATGATCTTTCTTCTCTTGTCACTCCAGGAAAATACTTGTTCCTTTTAAATACACAGAGAGGCAAAGAAACATGAACACCTACCATTTTCTCTGTGCTCTCTCTTTTATGGTTCCCAGATATTTTCTGAAATCAGTATTCCTGGTACTGGTTACATTTTTAACACAGCTTTGACTAAATTTCATGAATGGTTTGCAAATTCCTCTCACAAGACAACACATCACAAAGATCAAAGGCATATGTATAAGTACCAATAGGATATGAAGGGGAAGGATGATACTAGAGGTTGCTGAGGATCCAACGCAATTATCCGCATAATCACCTGCAGTTTTTCCTTGGAGGCCGTGTTCAAGATGAGCTGAGGAAGAGCAATGAATAGATTCAGGATCAGGGCTTGGTTTCTAACTTTTTATTGTGGCATGTATCGGTTAGGTGAGGAAATAATACATATCTCTAAGACCTTAGGCAAACTCTAATACTAGTGTCATTAAAGAGGCAATAAGCAGGGGCACCGGGGTGGCTCAGTCGGTTGGGCATCTGCCTTTGGCTTGGGTCGTGATCCCAGGGTCCTGGAATTTATCCCTGCATCGGGTTCCCTGCTTAGTGGGGAGCCTGCTTCTCCTTCTGCCTCTCCCACTACTTGTGCTTTCTCTCTCTCTCTTTCAAATAAATAAATAAAAATTTTTAAAAAGAGGCAATAAGGATTACTTATAGAAATAGATTTGTATATTTAATAATAGCATCCATCCATTCTACCTCTGGGTCCTAAATGAGCCACCACAGGAAAGCCACATCCCCTCTGTTAGCCTGATCTTTAAGATACTACTCCAGTTTTTGCTTATTTATAGCTCCAAGTTATAAGCATCATGCATGAATGCTATTCTTAAGTCTTAGAGCTATACTGAGAAGATTGTGTCAGGGTAATGACATAGTATCCTAATGCCTCAGTTTCCCTGCCAGAGAGCTCACCTGTTAAAGAGAGTTAATTTGCTGGGAATTTGGGATTGACATCTGTGAATTCCATAAAGCATAAGCTTTCAACACTTATATACGAAGGTCAGCTGCAGATTCATGTGTGATGGAGAGGTGGAGCAGCCTTCCTCTGTGTTCCCAAGGTCACAGTCAATTTGGGCTGCCTGTCTTCCCTCCCCATGACGGCAGAGTGTCTGTGACGATGCCAAAACAAAGCAGTCCACAGATCAGCCTTCCCTCCCTTCCCCAGTGATGTATACGGGGCATTCTAATGGGTGTTTCAGTTCAGCTCCTCTCCGGGCGACACAAGATTAGCCTGGGCAGGAGACAGGGAGAAAAGGAAGAAAATGACTAGCTTTTATTTCCTGGAGCTCTGAGGTGTCCTTCCCGCTGAAGAAACGGGGGTTCCCCATACTAGAAAAAAAGCCCCATGTAAATATATAAGCATTCAGAGGAATTGAGACTGATTTGTTTTCCAAAATGGTTCCCAGAAGTTTCCCATTAAATAACCAGTGGAGAAATAGTCAAATTCATTTATTGGAGACTTATAAGTAAGGCAGGGGATAATTTATAAGCTTTCTCTACATATCAAAAATGGAGGAAAAAAAATGGAAATATGACTTGATCATGTAGGCATATTTAATAATTGGCCTAATATTCAACATAATAGTCATAAACTAAACTAGACTTTCTAGAATGTGGTCTTTCTTAGCATGAATTTTTATGGAAAAAATACACACACACACACACACACACATCGAAAAGAAAAAAAATCTGGAAAAAGTATCATCAGAGTCCAGTGTTTGTGATTCTGTTTAATTTTAAATAGTCAGTTAGAATAACATTACTGCATTTCTTCTTCTTTTTCCTGTTCTCATGGCTGATTCATACCTTAGGAGAAATGCCAATCAAAGAATTCAAATCCCATTTTTCCATTTCTGAAACAGTATTATACACTATTTCTCTAACATGAGGCATAAGATGGATATTGGTCACATGCCATGACTTTTTCATCTAACTCCAGCACACTGTCTCTCACAGAGAGAGCCCCCAACTTCATCCCCTACTGGAAGGTCAACCTTGAATCCAGGTTCACTGAGGCAGTGATTCTAACGGGAGGGACATTGCCAGTGAGAGCTAAGTGTTCTTATTTTGGAGAAGAGCAACATGGTGGCCAAAAAAGTGGATCCACATTCTCTTTCCCTCTAATCTCTTCACCCAGGTAAGGTCTATTCACTCCCTCATCTTTAAAACAGTAGCTCAAGGGGTACCTGGGTAGCTCAGTGGGTTAAAGCCTCTGCCTTCAGCTCAGGTCATGATCTCAGGGTCCTGGGGTCAAGAACAGCTTCCGGCTCTCTGCTCAGCGGGGAGCCTGCTTCCTCTTCTCTCTGCCTGCCTCTCTGCCTACTTGTGATCTCTCTCTGTCAAATAAATAAAATCTTTAAAAAAAAAAAAAGTAGCTCAAACATCACTATAATAGTAATTCTTTTTGTGACCACACAACCTACAATCTCTTTACCTATAGCATTCCCCATCTTCCTCTTGTTCATCTTTCACTGCACTATCCATTAATCATTAAATTAATCATTTTGTTTATCTTTTCTTCACCCCCACGAAAAGGTAAGTTTCACAAGGACAGACGCTCTTGTTTATAGTCTTCGTTGCTATTTTCCTGGCACCCAAAGAGGGTGTAGCTCATAAGAGGCACTTAACACAATGTCGTAAATGGATGAAAATGAATATAAATGGATGAAAATTGCCATTATTACTGTTTTATATGTGGAAAAAAATAACAGTGGAGCTTGGAAAGGACAACTAATTTGTGAGGGGTATGGCTGGTCGAGGGCGGAGCAGTTCTGAGGCCCCCGTCTGTCTGACCCCAGGCAAGGCCTTCCTCATCACACGGTGTTGTTTCACAAGTGCTTTGCTGACCGTCATCTCTCCCCTTGCTTGGTGAACTTTTCCTTTTTAATGAAGATCCATTCTTTGGGCTTTTGGTTCCATATCTCTTCTTTATTAGTGGCCTAATTGACAAAACCAGGTGTGTACTAGGTTTATAATCTTGTGAAAAAAACGGTTAGTTTGTGTTGATTTGTTTTAATCTTACGTTCACATGGTGCAGACCCAGCAAACCAATTATATGTTGCATTATTTTGGAAACCCCTGCATAATCCATATGGAAACTCAACACAAATGTTCTGGTTATTTTACATGGGGTTTCAATAATATTTGATGACTAGAGAGTCCATAGGGCATTTTCAAACATAAGTAATGGGAAGTTGGGCTGAGTTAAGAGAGACACAGTTGCAGCTCCTCCCCCACAGTGCTCAATCACTACAAGCTGGGTAAGAAAGCTGATATAATTGGTTCAAGAATATGGTAACTCATTTCATAAATATCATACAAATCACAAGTATTTAAAAAGAAAAGTTCCCCAAGTTTTCCATCTATGGAACAAACCACTATTCCACCTAACCCAGCTGGGGAATTATTTTGCTCTGAAGAGAGTTACCCACTAAAAAAGCCCATTTCTTCCTGCTCCTATCTTTAAAGCTTCTCATGAACTAGTCCCAACCTGGGTTGACAAAATTCCTGACACTCGAGGATGAAGAGATTCTTTCTTTACCATTCCTACCCCTCTTTCTGGAGTCAATGAGCCCACCTCCCACACATTTTCGAAACTACAAGATTCATCTCCTGTCCTATGGTAACAAAAGGGCCCTGTGAAGACACAGGAGCTTTGACAAAGGGTCTCTTCTATTTATTTCATTTCAAAGGATAATACGCACTTCCTGACCTATGTTCTTACTCTTGTTAATGTAGTTCTTGATCATCAGTGTCTCCGAGTCACTGAAAGGTTGTTTATTAGATGGGAAATAAAAATTCAAATAAAATTTAAAAATTAAGAATTCAAACTGAAACATGTACACAAATTCACAGCAATTTATGACAACTTATCAAGTTCAAATTTTAGTGGATGGATGTTTAATCCATCTTACTTAACATGAATATAAACTTTGAAAACTTCTAAAAGCCACTTTCTCCAAGAAACTAAAATCAGATTTGTGTGCAGTGTGTATATATGTGGTTTTAAATTTTGAAAATTCTGGGACCTTAATTTATGAGTAACTTAGCAACTTAAACATTGTTGTGTGTTAGCTGACTATCAGGGAAAGAGAGGAGGCAGAAATACAGAGCAGACATTTCTCAATCACACCTCTTTCATACCTAAGCTCTAAAATGGAGATTTAATAATAATTAAAGAATTGTTGTAACTGTTTTGCGAATAATTATAGATTATATCTTTCTGGAGTATAGAAGATAAAACTAGGAGGTATTATTTAAAAACCCAGGAGTTGAAATTGCAGTTTTAGGACAAAGAATCCTGTTGTGACATTTTTTTCTGAAAAAGAATATTATTTAAATGTGTTATTGCAATTCATGTGAAATTTATTAGAAAACTCAATCGCTGTACACCTTATCAATGAGAAAATATACTGCCTATAGAGTTTGTATAAAAAAAAATCTGCAGCATTGCTAAATAATTGTATCACACATAAAACACCTGTGTTTTTCTACATGATGCACTGTCTTCCTAAGATATTTTACAATTTTTACCATTATACATTTGTATTTACTGGTACTGGTATTTATGGAAAAATGTTGTACGTATCAGTGAAATGGTTATAATCGTGAAATTGCACAAAAGAAGGAGGAAGCTCTTGGCCTATATAGACCACAAATGATGTATTCAATCTCTGATAACAGAGAGTGGCTATACCCAAGTGTTAGTATAATCTGGGACAAATTTCTGAGGGAGTTAGATATATATTTTTTTTTCCACAGATTTTATTTATTTGACAGAGATCACAAGTAGGCAGAGAGGCAGGCAGAGAGAGAGGAAGGGAAGCAGTCTCCCCACTGAGCAGAGAGCCCAATGTGGGACTCGATCCCAGGACCCTGAGATCACGACCTGAGCCAAAGGCAGCGGCTTAACCCACTGAGCCACCCCAGCAACCCTATATTTTAAAGTTCATTTTATTTTATACACACACACACACACACACACACACACGTAATATAATTAATTATATATGTAAATATATTACAGATCTCTTTAATATATTGATCTGTTTAATATATAATAGATAGATAGATAGATATCTAACCTTCTCTATGGAAAGATGAAGGGCAGATTTCTATTCTTCTTTAGGTAATAAAAATGATGGGAGCATTCTTATCTTCAAGTTGTCTTTTTTAAACTGTTATTAAACAACTATTAAGTAGAACAAAAGAGATCAGTACTATCACTATGAAGTTGCAGAGATCCTTGAAGACTAAGAGTGGAATTCATGAATTAGGTATATGCTGCTTTAAAATTCTGTTGTTTTTTTAAATTTGATTAAGAATGAAAGAAGAAACATTGAAATCTTAGATTTTTTCCCCTAACTGAGGTCGTCTTTAAAACCATAACCAACAAATTACTGTGAGCTTCCCACTGTGGCTGTTAATAACTGTTACAGTTAAATCTTGGAGACTGATGAAGTTTAGGCAACTAGGACACATGATCCTGGCCTATCTTACATTTAGATCTGTTCACCTTTTCAAAGTCACTCATTATGAGATTGACAAAGAGCCCAGTTGTCTCAAATTCCCAGTGTTTACTATAAACACAGGAAGTTCGTAATTCTCAGAATTAAGCCTAACGCGGAACCTGTTTCCATGGAATGAATTCTGCCATTTCCCAACAAACCAAAGTGAAATATTTGAAAGAATATGTACACTGATGAATATCTCATTGATTCAGGCCCCACTCATTTAGAATCTGCAATCATTCAAACATGTGTGAAACACCTCTTTTTCTCTACCCACAAAGAAAAAATCTAATAAGCCAATCGACAGTGCAAATAGAAGTTCCAGAGAGATAGCTGACATACAAGAACTGACAACCTGTTGTTAGCCTTTTTTGGAGATCTGTGTTATTCATTGGTGCATTATTATTTCAACTTAATTGTCATCACATGCTAGGTGGTTATTATGTGAGTAATCCAAAAGCTTCTGAAGGACAAAACAATATAAGTATTTACTGCTCTATACCTATATGCAAAACAACTTGTGGAGCACCTTTCATTACATTTTAGCCAAAATATTACAAACGGAAGCCTGAGGGGCCAAGTGATAGGACAGTTTCTGGGGTAGATCTTCCCCTTGACTATCAGGAGCCTGAAAATAAAGCTATTGGTTTGGCTCACTTCCCGCCTGAACTTCTGAGGTTGGCATTGAGGTAGAGGCTATGAAGACTTCCTCTAAAAGAGAAACAGACATATAAATGCTAAGATATACTTTGTGCTTTCATATTGGTTTACTTATAATCTTCCAACAAACACAAGAGGTATCTCTGGTTATTTCCATGAAATATCTAAATAAATCAAGGCTCGAAAAGGCTAAGCAAATATCCCAAGTTTGAAAGCTACTCGGTGGTGAATGTCTTCCATGGTCTCCAAGATGTATGCATTTTACGTTTTATCACATCAGAAGTGCTGTTAACCGACTAAGAGCTGCAGTCGGTGGCTCTTCACACAGGCCTTCAGCACGACACTTATCACGTTTTGTCATTTATCACAGTGGTTTGCATATTCATTCCCTGCACTAAGGAATTACAACTATAACTACAACTTTTTTATGCGCAGCAGACCTCCTCTTCTTTGCGTTGCTATCCAGAGTAACCAACATGTGTCTTGGCCCCTCATGTGACTCAATACATTTTTATTAAATGAATATACTCAGAATTAGAGAAACGAGCCCAGAAAAAACCAATCTTCCCTTTTGTGGGAGTGGTGTGGTACCCGAAAATGGGTTACATTAGCAATGCTTATTTAAATAGAAGAGCAAAAAACTGGGAAGTATTTTAATGCTGCTGATATTACTTGCATGAAAGAGAAGACATCCTATGGGTACCATATACAGCGTGGTAGGGAATTCCAGGAATGGCCCCCCCCAGATTTAAAGCCTTCATCCCTTGGATCTATAAATGGGATGAGATCTCTTTCTGGTGTTTACGATCTGTTATATGGCAAAGCTGACCTGAAGATAGGGGTGGGTCTAATCTAATCATTCAAGCCACTTTAAGACCAGAGAATTTTCTCTGACCGGTGGTGGGATGAGAATCAGAGGGATTCAAAACTTGAGAAGAATTTGCCTCACCATGCTGGTATGAAGAGAGAGAGCGTGCAACAAGAGAAAGAATGTGGGTGACTTAAAAAAACTGAGAGAGACCTGAAGCTGACAGTCAGGAAGGGAATAGACTCAGTCTCCTAGCTACGAGCTATTGGCTGAATTCTGCCAACAACAGGAATAAACTTGGAGGAGGACCCCACACCCCAGATGAGAATACAGTCAGCCAACATCTTGACCTCAGCTCTGCGAGATACCAGAGAATCCTACGGAACTGTGAGCTAATAAGTGGGCGTGTTTTAGACCCCTAAATTTGTGATAATTCATTACAAAACAGTAAAAAGCAGATATAGAAGATGTTTCAAGGGGTTGAGCAGGAAAGACCTTCATTATCCAATTATAAATTTACATGATGCATCTATAGTTGCTTTCTACCACATGACAATGGATGTATGCTCTAAGAAAGTAATGTATGCTATGGGCTTCTGAGTGGCATCCATATTAAAGAGACAAAATCCCTTTTCGGGGGTGGGGGAGCATATTTTAATGATGTTTGAAAGAAGCTAAGGCCTTTTTTGTGGCCTTCTTCAACTTCCCCCAAAGCTTGCTTCAGCCTCTGTCACATTGAGAAAATATATGTGACTTTCTTTTATTCTTTCATGTGTTTTGAGTTTAATAACATGTGCTGTTTATATTTGGTTTCTATAGAGAAGTTCCTTTTTGTCTTGTAAACAGTCGCGAAGATTTACCTAGAGCCGTGTGGGTTTGCTCGCTCTTTCTTTCTTCTCCCATCCCCTCTGGAAAGTCTGAATGGTTCCAAGGATTAGCAGCAGCTTAACTCCAGTCATGATTTGTAATCGATAAAGGCAGTTATTGTTCATGCTGGCTCTTCCGGAGAGTGCGAAATTAACCAGTTGTCTCCGTCTTTCCTCACAGTCTACATCTTAATAGTCACTCCTATTTGCGTTTCGTTGACTTGTCAGAAAGTACCCATAAACGAATCCTCAGTGTGAAATGAGGCCCAGAGTTCAACTCATTCTCCTTCCAAATGCGTTAAATACTTCTGGAAAGGATAATCGACTCCTTTCTCTTATGTGCGTAATACGTGACAGATACTGAACTAGTCAAATAACACATGCTGGGTTTTGGGGTCATTAATGGTCCCATCTTTCCGGTGAGGGCACTGACAAAGAAATGGAAAGACTTGCCATAAATGTATGGCTACTAAGCAGAGGGTCTGCGTGGAGTTTAATCCAGGATGACTCGACGTCCTGCACTTAGAGATATGTGTCAGTCTTCTTAAGTTACCACAAGACTCCTATGTTTTGTCTCCCAGATAATACCCGGTCCTTGACTCCAACACCTCAAAATCTATGGTGAGAACACAATAGAGTTCTCTTGATCTCAGCCACAGATATGTTAACAATAAAGCTATGAACTCATGTGAACACTTTAATATTTTTAACCAAAGCCTCTTCTTAGAAATGATGTGTTTTATCCTCCCCTGCAGGGATGTGGATGTAGATCTGTGCTGTTCAACAGGCTAGTTTTGTTTAAATTTCTTAAAACTGAATAAAAATAAAAATTCAGCTTGTCACACTAGCCACTTTTCAAAGGCTCAGTAGCCACCTATGTTGGATACCATGTTGAATAGCGCAGATGTACAGAATATTCCCGTCATTGCAAAGCGTTCAGCTGGACAACACTATGAGAAGACCATGGTAACATTAGCGAAGTCCTCAGCTTCATGTTGGGAATGCACTGAACATAAAAATGAAATAAAATAAGTTTCATGGAGTTTAAGGTCTAAAGGGTCTCAAAGTTCATAGTTCCTTTATGTTACTAAAAACATTAAGAAATTTTTTTCCCAGAGTTTCTTTTTTTTTTTTTTTTTATTTGACAGAGAGAGAGATCACAAGTAGGCAGAGAGGCAGCCAGAGAGAGAGGGGGAAGCAGGCTCCCTGCCGAGAAGAGAGCCCGAGGTAGGGCTTGATCCCAGGACCCTGAGATCATGACCTGAGCCAAAGGCAGAGGCCTTAACCCACTGAGCCACCCAGGCACCCCTTTCCCAGAGTTTCTTTCTTTTTTTTTTTTTTAAAGATTTTATTTTTATTTATTTGACAGAGAGAGATCACAAGTAGGCAGAGAGGCAGGCAGAGAGAGAGAGAGGAGGAAGCAGGCTGAGAGCTCTGCTGAGCAGAGAGCCCGGTGCGGGACTCGATCCCAAGACCCTGAGATCATGACCTGAGCCGAAGGCAGCGGCTTAACCCACTGAGCCACCCAGGCACCCCTTTCCCAGAGTTTCTTATAGCCGGTTCTCCAAAGGTCTGTTATACAAGGTCAGGGGAAAGAACTCGGCACTTCCCCTCTTCAAGCTTCAGCATCTGTACAGCTTGTAATCATATACCCTTATAACTGCCAACATGAATGGTATTCCTCATTTTCAACCTAAATGTTTCAGGCACTGAGCTAAGAATGCTTGAAATATAGACATTAACTAGATAATATCCCTTAATCAACCTTTACCTTTACTCCTAGCTAACACCTATCTTTAGAATCTCAGTCCAAATGCCCTTTCTTTTGGAAGCCACCTCTGAATATCTAGAAACCAAACTCATTGCCCTTGCTCTGAGTACACACTACAACTTAAACTTGTCTTATCATAATAATTATCCCTCCTTATTATCAATGTTAACATAATCGATATCTTTGCTCCCCACTTAAATAGTGAGCTCCCCATGGATGGGAACTCCATGCTGGGTTTATCACTGGATTTCTTAACTCCTAGAACAGAGTCTGGCATTTTGTAGAGATTTTCTATTTGTTGTATTATTGAATAGTTTTTGTTCTGTTTTGAGAATATAGGCAAAAGAGTCAGCATTTTACACATATAATGTACCCTATCTATCCAACACAATATCATGTCTAATAGCAATCACAAAAATTCACTTCCATTACCTTGAGAAAAATACTGTGTCTTCTTTGTGTCTTCTAATGTAAAACCAAGTGTAACACAGAAGATTCCCTGTCCCGCCCCCAGAAAATTTAAGATAGCAGGAAATAGTGTGTGAAAGAAGGTACAAAGGGCCCAATTTAGAATTTTCTCTCTGCTGCCAAGTTTGCCATGTGACTTTCACCCCATCAACATATTGTTCTCTAGAATTCTTATCTATAAAATGACTATAGGTGTGTCTCCCCCACAGGATTTCCAAAAGAATTAAATTCAGTGATGCAGGATTTGTGTCACATGCATGGTAGAATGCTCAACCAAGGTCAGTGTCTTACTTGTTTTTCTACACTCAGGAATTGCTCGTGCAGAAAATGACTGGCAGGTTGTTTTGTTTTTCTTCCTCTTTCGTTTCCTATAGTGCATCTTCTCATGTATTTGATTTCCCCCCTTTTTTGTTGTGTGTATCTTAATATCTGATCTTCTTCTTCTCTTCCATTTTTCCCTCCACAGATCCTCCCTTTGTCTGGCTCAGCTGATGACACACAGAGAATAATTAAATATTGACCTCTGGCACAAATAAGCATCTGTCTAGCACATTTAGGAGGTTATGTTGCCTCTAATCCCTCTCAGCTTATGATTTTATATTACTTTTGGAATTTCTGTGTAATTTCAGGTTGGTAGTTTAAAATTGCGATTTTATATTGGCAGATAATGTGTTTCTAAATGAGTTTTTCCCTATGTACATATTAAATAGTTTCCTCATACAGCAGAGTAACATTTTGTTTATCCTTGACCACACTAGAAATCAGAAACTATGGCTTACTTGGCAAACGTTCATTTACTTTCTGGAAGGAACTTAAAATCTTGCATTTAATTTCTATTATGTTCATATTATGTTGGTTATAGAGATACTCGTGTTTTTGCCTCTTTTTTTGAGAAAAAAAAAACCCAGAAGATATTCTCTTATAGCTATTGCTTTGAAAGGTATTGCTTTCTTGAAAATTATTTTGTTTCCTTTTTTTCTGACTTAGTTATGGATGGGCATGATAGTCTAAATAATGGACTCCCAAAGAAGGCCACATTCTAACCCCCCAAATCTGTGTTTTTACAAGGTGGCCAGAAAAGACTTTATAAGTGTGATTAAGGATATCGAGATGGGGAAATTATCCCAGATTATCTGGGTGAACACAGTGTAATCACAAGCACCCATACAAGAGGAAGGCAGGAGAGGCAGAGACAGAGATGTGACAGATGAAGGAGAGTTTGCAGGTAGAAAGGCTATGAGCCAAAGAATATAGGCTGGGAGTTGGAAAAGGCAAAGGAACTTATTCTCTCCTGAAGCCTCCAAAAGAAACAGTCTAATGACACCTTGATTTTAGCCCTGTAAGACTCACTGCAGATTTCTGATTTCCAGAATGTTGGATAAATTTGTATTGCTTTAAGCCATTATGTTTTTGGCAATTCATTACAGCAACAATGTGAAACTAATACAACATACTAAAAACGATTTTTTCTTTGATTGTTTCCAAGATCCAAACCTAGCTGAAAACCTAAAATGGTACCTTTAACATCAAAGTAGGGTGCTTGTGTACCTAAATGCACATCTTCTTACCAAACTTCTGTCTGTGGGCTACAGACAGAGACAGTCTTGAGGGGACAGAAGAGACACTCCTACTTTTTAAAAATAAGCAAAATAAGAAGATGGGGTGTTTGCGCGCGCACACACACACACACACACACACACACACACTGGAATACTATGCAGCCATCAAAAGAAATGAAATCTTGCCATTTGTGATAACGTGGATGAAACTAGAGGGTATTGTGTTTAGCAAAATAAGTCAGTCAGAGAAAGACAATTATCATATGATCTCCCTGATATGAGGAAGTTGAGAGCCAACATGGGGGGTTTGGAGGGTAAGGAAGGAGAAAATGAAACAAGATGGGATTGGCACAGAGACAGACCATAAGAGACTCTTAATCTCACAAGACAAATTGAGGATTGCCGGGGAAGGGCGGGGAGGGAGAGGGTGGTTGGGTTATAGACACTGGGGAAGGTATGTGCTATGGTGAGTGCTGTGAAGTGTGTAAACCTGGTGATTCACAGACCTGTACCCCTGGGGCTAATAATACATTATATGTTAATTAAAAAAAAAAAAAGCGAAGTGTCCTAGTAAAATTTTGAAGCATCCTTGTTGAGGGAAAAGTTATTCTCTCCTTGCTATCTTCACTGGTGTTTCATGATAGTGATATAATAATAGGGAATAGTAAGGAAACTTATTCATACAAAGTACATTACTAGGCAATTAGCCTGGTTAAGTTCTGGAACCTGTGAAACTGTACTTAGAACTTCATGGGCCATGTAATGCCTCCATTTGTTTTGGCCATTGTCACTGAGTCTCTTGGAATCATGAATTAAACCTCCCTGGATTGGGATAATATAGGATTTTTAAGATTCTTTCCTATTCTAAACACAGATTGATGTGATGATTTCATTTTAACTTACTTTATATCACACATATAAAAACAAGTGAGGAAAAATTAACAAGATTTTGCTAACACATAGCTTTTCAAGGAAATCTTCCCTGACTTCTCTGTGTTATCCTCTGTGTTTCATTGACAACCTCAGCAAGCCTCTATTATCCCCATGTTCATATTTTATTCAAAGTATCTTCTTAGGAGTCCATAATTCTCTTTTGGCTTTAAACTCCCAAAGACACAGACTAAGTCAAATTTATTTTAGTTTGTTATAGGCCCTCAAATAAACACAGAGTAGACCCAAATATACCGTTGATCACTGAACGATATGGATTTGAGTTTTGCAGGTCCACTTACACACAGATTTTTTGTAGACACAGATTTTTTTATAATACAATACTAAAAATGTATTTTCTTTTCCTTATGATTTTCTTAATATTTTTTTCTCTAGCTTACTTTATTGTAAGAATACAGTACGTAATATATATAAAATACAAAATATATGTTAATTAACTGTTGTCAGTAAAGATTCTGGTTAGTACTAGGCTATTAGTAGTTAAGTTTTGGGGGAGTCAAAATTTATACACAGATTTGGGCTGTGCAGGGTGTCAGAGCCCTTAATTCCTATGTTGTTCAAAGGTCAGCTGTACATTTGTTGACCACTTCCAGTCCTTTCCTTTAAGGCGCTCAAAGTGGAATTGTGAATATTTCTTGTTGGGGTTAACAAGTCAAGAAAAATATCCTCAGTTTAAAACTCTTGCTCTTTGGGCCCCAAGATGGTAACTGAATAGGAGTACCCTAGGTTTGATTCATCTCATGAGCACAACCACATAACTATCAAATCATCCTAAATACCTCAGAAATTGGTTTGAGGATTGACATAACAAACTCCTCCACTAAAGGGTGAGAAGAGGCCACATTGAAGACAATAGTAAGTATGGAGTTGTGGTTTAGGGGAGAAATGGATTGAGAGTGCAGTGGAGGGGAGGAGCCCATGATCTCAGGGAAGGGAGAGAGAGTGTGAGAGGGAGGAACATACGAGGGACCGCATAAGGAGAACATTTCTCCAAAGCTATTGTCTGGAAAATGAGAGGGGCTGAATTTCAGGAGTGCTTACAAGGAGCGGGACTTAAAGCTTGGAGTTTCAAAGGTCAGTGGGTTTGGCTGGGATAGAGCCTGGACTGGAGGGCTTTGTGCTATTGCTGGAGAGAAAGCAGGCAAACAACCTGAGGGCAGACAGTGTGGAAGCTGTGAATGCCTGGGGCACACAATAAGGAGACTACTCAGGACTCTGTGAACACTTCCCTGAGAGACATGCTTGATAGAGATGGCAGACATTGGTTGCCTACCTAACTTGCTTACACCAAGCTCCACTACCCTGTACTCTGGCAGCAATGCCCTTCTCAGTCAGTCATGACTCAGTCCCAGTGTGGCAGGCTCCTTCCCAAAAAAGACTGGCACAAACCTCTGTCCACACCACGTGGTGGGGACCAGAGTTCTTCAAGGCTTCAGTACTGGTGGAGTTGATGTCAGATCATATTTCACAAGGAGACCAGAGCACACTTAGTTAAAACTCACCATAGTCAGACCAGACCAGACATTGCCCACAGCCTGCGAGGGGAGCCTCTGCAGAAGACTGGCCTGAAAACGAGAAGAAGAACAGCCAAAACACAATAGGAGAGTGCATGCAGCACATACTGGAGACACTCCCTGAAGTGTCAGGTCCTGGGAAGTACAAGACCTTGTCTTCATAAAGCCATTACCCTTAGGAGCAGGAGACAGAGCTAGCTTTTCTAACACAGAGAAGAAGGCAGAGACTTAGACAAGGTTCCAAGAGGGAGGAATTTATTTCAAAGGAAAGAACAAGATAAGGCCATGGCTAGAGATCTAAGCAAAACAGATATAAATAACATGCCTGATGGAGAATTTAAATCAACAATCATAAGGATACTCACTGGGTTTGAGAAAAGAATAAAAGATATCAGTGAGACCCTAACAACAGAGATAAAAGAGTTATAAAAGAATCAGAGATGAAGAATACAATAAATGAGATTGGATACAGGCTTCATGCAATGAACAGCAGGCTGGAAGAAGCAGAGGAACAAATTAGTGACGTAGAAGATAAAATAATGGAAAATAATGACGCTGAACAAAAAATAAAAAGAATTATGCAACAGGAGAATAGACAGGAAATCCAGTGACTCCATCAAATGTTATTACATTTTTATTATAGGAGTCCCAGAGAAGAAGAGAGAGAAAAGGGGGCAGAAAATTTATTTCAAGAAATAATAACAGAAAACTTCCCTTATCTGGGGAAGGAAACCAACATGTAGATGCAGGAGACACAGAGAACTCCCATAAAAATCAACAAAAGCAGGCCAACACCAGAATATATTGTAATTCAATTTGCAAAATATAGTGATTAAAAAAATCTTGAAAGCAGCAAGATGAAAGAAGTCCTTAACTTATAAGGGAAAACCTGTAAAGCCAGCTGGAGATTTCTCAACAGAAACTTGGCAAGCCAGGAGGAAGTGACATGATACATTTGAAGCGCTGAGTGGGAAAAATCTGCAGCCAAGTATACTCTATCAAGCGAGACTCTCATTCAATATAGGAGAGATAAAGAGTTTCCAAGAGAAACAATAACTAAAGGAGCTCATGACCACTAAACCAGCCCTGCAAGAAATATTAAAGGGGACTTTTTGAGTGCAAAGGGGAGAACAAAAGTTACAAAGACAAGAAAGGATCAGAGAAAATCTCCAGAAACGATGACAAAGCAAGGATTAACATGACAATAAATACATATCTTTTGAGAACTGCTTTGAATGTAAGTGGACTAAATGCTCCAATCAAAAGATATAGGGTATCTTTACCTATAAGTAAAGATATCTTTACCTAAAAATAAGATACCTAGGGTATCTTATTTTTATAATGAAATAAAAAAATAAGACCCATCTGTATGCTGCCTACAAGAGACTCATTTTAGACACCTGCAGATTGAAAGTGAGATGTTGGAAAAACATTTATCACTCAAACAGATGTCAAAGGAAAATCAGAATAGCAATACTGTTATCAGACAAACTAGGCTTTTTTTGTTATTGTATTGTTCTTATCCTGCTTTACGGTCCAGGTAGTACTGGACAGTACTGGATTGAAACTAATATAACACTGTATGTTAGCTATACTTGAACTAAAATTTTAAAACTTAATGAAAAAAGAAAAGAAAACCATTTGTGGTGAAAGTAAAATAAAATCATGGAATGGTTTTGAATATGTTCACTCTATTCCATTATTTGTAAGATTTTGAATAAAGACTGTCATTAATTATTTTGCTAAATGCTTGGTATAATTCACCAATGAAACCATGTGGTCTTGGGCTCCTCTGTGCTGGGAGATTTTTGATTCCTAATTCAACTTTCATTCTTATTATTGATCTAAGGAGATTTCCTATTTCTTGGATTCAAGATTCATGATTCGGGTTGCCTGGATACCTCAATAGGTTAAGTGTCTGACTTCGGCTCAGGTCATAACCCCAGGGCCCTGGGATTGAGCCCCAGGCAGCAAGGAGCATGCTTCCTTTCCTCTCTCTCTCTCTGCCTGCCTCTCTGCCTGCTTGTGATCTCTGTCAAATAAATAAATAAAATCATATATACATATATATATATAAATCTTTTATTTATATATATATATATAATAAAAAAATTCATGATTCAGTCTTGGTATACTGCATTTTTAGGAATTATTTTTCTGAGTTATCTGATTTGTTAGTATATGATTATTTATAATGTGTTAGAACACTATTTCTGTAGTTAAGTGTTATATTGTTTTCCATTTCTCATTTTGGTTTTTGAGTCTTCTTTTTTTTTCTTAGTTAATGTAGTTAAAGCATTGCCAATTTTGTTCATTTTTTTGGCTATTGCTTTTAATGCTATGTTATTGTTTATTCTTGTCTCTTATTTATTTGTAATTTTTCTTTTTTCTTTTCTTTTTTTTCTTCCCAAATTTCACTGTTTTTTTTTTTCTTTTTCTAGTTCCTTGTGGTATAATGTTGTTTATTTGAACTTCTTTCTTTTTTTTTCTTTTTTTTTTTTGTATGTAGGAGGTTTTAGCTGCATCCTGTAAATTTCAGTGTGTTCTATCTTTATTTTCTTTCTTTCTTTTTTTTTTTTTATAAACATATATTTTTATCCCCAGGGGTACAGGTCTATGAATCACCAGGTTTACACACTTCACAGCACTCACCAAAGCACATACCCTCCCCAATGTCCATAATCCCACCCCCTTCTCCAAAACCCCCTCCCCCCAGCAACCCTCAGTTTGTTTTGTGAGATTAAGAGTCACTTATGGTTTGTCTCCCTCCCAATCCCATCTTGTTTCATTCTTAATACAAGCATTTATAGCATGAATCTTAATCTAACAACTGCTTTTGCTGTATCCCATAGGGTTTGGAATAGTGTCCTTCCTTCCTTCCTTCCTTCCTTCCTTCCTTCCTTCCTTTCTCTCTTTCTTTCTTTCTTTCTTTCTTTCTTTCTTTCATTCGTTCTTCTTTCCTTCCTTCCTTTAATCCTTTCTTCCTCCCTTCCTCCCTTCCCTTCCCTTCCTTTTTTTTGTTTTGAGACACATTTTGATTTGATGTTTGATTTCTTATTCAGCCCATTGCTTGTGTAGTAGTCTGTTATTTAATATTTACATTGTAGATTTTCTAGCTTTCTTTTACTGTTGATCTTTAATTTTGTGCCATTATGATTATAAAATATACTTGGCATGATTTCAATCTTCTTAAATTTGTAATATTTGTTATGTCCCTTTTTATGTGAAATAACCAGGGAATTCTTCTCTGTGTACTTGAAGAAAATGTGTATTCCATTTTCTTAGATGGAATGTTTTCTATATATTTTTTAGAACCATGTATTCTGAAGTACACTTCAAGTAAAAAATGTTCTTGTTGAAAAAGAAAAAAAAAACTTTAACTGAGGGTACTCATTTAAAATAAAGTGTTTAGAGGGGAGGTAGGTGGGGGAGTCCTTAAAATAGGTGAATGGGATTAAGAATACACTTAAATGAGCACTGAGAAATGGTGTATAGAATTGTTGAATTATATATTATACACCTGAAACTAATAGAACACTCTATGTTAACTATACTTGAATTAAAATTTAAAAACTTAATGAAAGAAAAAAGAAAATGCATTTGTGGTGAAAGTAAAATAAAATAAAATAAAATATAATATAATATAATAAAACTCACTCTTTTCAATAATGAAGTGCTCTTCATAGTGCCCAGTTTTCTGTTTTGTTTTTATTTATTTATTTTTTGTTTCAAGTACATATGAAATCCTTGTACAGTGACTTCAAATACCCTTTGAAATCTGCATAAACATCAAGAGCAAATGCTTTCTATTAATACTTAAGTCTCTGCCAGGCTTTCAGATTATTATGATTATTAAGTCACTTTCTTAGCAGAAATCATGAATTCTGCTGAAGCACTAATTACTGTTGGTAAAACAGAAATAGTTTTTGCCTTCACTATCACTAAATAACCTGGAAAACATGATTCTGGTGTTTTCCTATTATGTAAGGCTATATTTGCACCCTTGATTTTGCTGATAGAGACTACATTTTTTTTTGGTCTTTTCTTTTTCTATTAATTATTTGTATTAACATATAACATATTATTTGCCCCATGGGTGCAGGTCTGTGAATCGTCAGGCTTGCACATTTCACAGCACTCACCATATCACATACTTTCCTCAATGTCTGTAACCCAACCACCCATGACTACTTTTGATAACTAATCAGAAGGCAGAGAGGGTTTGAAACATGAAAAAAAAAAAAAAATCCAACCCCCAAACAAAAAACCATATGTGCTTAGCGTAACTGCCTTTGGAATCTAGATTTGTCTCAATGGCTAAAGCCCAAATAAGTATGCTTTTGATGAGCTGCCATTTTGGTTCTGTAAGATGTGCCCACAATTTGCCTTTAAAATATAGTCCAAATTATGTATTTCTGAGTATTTGACATTGTTTTCCTTGAATCTCTTTTAGTGGTTAGTCAGTCATTAGATATTCTAACAGCCTGTCGAACTTCTCTTTGTCAATCTACCCAGTGGCCACCACAATATGGGCGTTCAATATGCAATAGCCAGTGGTGTCACTTCAGTTTAGTTAGAGGAATTTGGCCATTCCAATGCTTTAAACTAGAATCTGAAAGCTTAACCTTGTCCTGGGCTGAGCCCCAGAATCAACATGTAGTTTTAAATGACTCATTTTTTCAGGGACTCAATTTCCTCATTTCTTTAAGTTAATGGAAAATATGCTCAACTCAGACTTTCTAACTTGCTATGATGTAGGTGTCTAATATTCTAAAGAGATTGAGTAATTAATTATTCCTCTTCCTGACTTAACTGTATTTGGTCTAGACCCACATGTTTGGGGACACAATGGCATGTGTATAATTTTACAACTAAGTAGGAACAAAGTAAGAGGCATTGATCAGCTTGTATTGATATGGTAATCCATTTCCAAATCTGTGACAGAGCAGCAAGGATAATTTTTCTCCAACATCATTTTTATTTGGATTATTCTTTTGTTCACATTTCCATCTTTCATTTAAAACTTGGTTGTCAAACATTCATCAGCATTCTTCCCTAGCCCCTTCTCCTCCATCCTCATTTCTCAATACTTTCTGTTGTGTTCAACACAGAGCATATCTGCTACCATTGCCCCTTGGGAGGGCTCTATCTAAATTACAAATGGCCTTGTTTTGTGATATTCTTCCTTAAACCTAACCACACTTGCCTTCTTGCCTTCAATCACTTCTTCCAAGCAGTTCTCAAAACTTTGCCTATTTCTGAAACATGTCTATTTTATTTAGATTTATTTATTTATTTATCATGAATATTACATATTTGTATTTATATGCATCTATTTCTTTTCTTTTTTTCCCCCATTCTATTCTGCTTTATTACCACTTAGGAATTCATATTGCGCAAATTACTTTAAGCTCCATAGTCCTGTCACATGTCTTCTTGATCCTATTGTCATTTCTTCACTAAACAAGATTATGTTTCACTTATTTTGATCCTGCTTCCTGTCCTCTGGTATATGTAATTCAGTATTTTCTACTTGTAATTTCTTAGGGTCTCATCCCAGCCTAGTGTCATTCTCTCCATTTCTCATCTCTTTTGGTTAGGAAAACTTGAATTTCTCCTTCTGAAGAAGAATTGTTATATTAAATCAGCTTCCTACAAAAGAAACACCAAATTCTATTTTGGCAGGGATTATGTCTATTTTATTTCCTACTGTATAATCACCCTAAGCTTATTGTCCCACACACAAAAGCTCAATAAATATTTGCTAAATGAATGCATGAACAAATGAATGACTTTCAAGATTCATTATCAAGTCATGTTCACTATGAAAGTGACAGTAGTATGGAAGTCCTGATGTAACCCCTCCACTCCCATTAGCACCCGCTCCTCTATACCTACCTCCTTATCACATAATTTCTAATCTCATTCTTCTTCTAACAAGGTACCTGTCTTTCTCCCACTTTATCTGTCAGTTTTTGCTTCACATATTTTGGAACTCTCGTTTTTCAGTGCATACGTCTCTATATCTGCTACATCTCCCTGATGTATTGATCATTTTTATCATTATGAATGTTCTGTTTTAACCTTGAAATAAATAAGTCTGTCTTGAGGGCTATATAATTTGATATCAGTATAGCCACTCTGGCCTTCTGATATTTTTCTTTGCATTTTATCATTCTTTTATCTCCAAATTATTTGTATATTTGTACTTGAAGTGAATTTTTTTAGGATGTATATAATTCTGTCTTCTTTTAAATTTATTGTCAGTCTCTGCTTTTGATTGGAGTACTTGATTTATTTAAATTTGAAGTAATTACTGAAACTGATGGACTTAAGTCTGCCATTTGCTATGTCTTTCCTATTCATCTCATAAATTTATTTCTTTTGTTCTTCCTTTGCTATGTTTTGTACTGAACAGATATTTTTGTATTCTATTTCATTTCCTCTACTGGATTTATACCTATGTCTGAATTATTTTTAGAAGTTGCTCTAAGAATTATAATGATCATCTTTAGATTATCATCATTAAATTATATTTATTATAATGAATTACTACCAGTATTAATATAAGAACCCTAAAAATATAGTTCAATTTACTCTTCCATCCTTTATGCTCTTGTATTCGTATATATTACATTATGTATAAAATAAACCAAGCAAAATTCTGTATATATACTTTGTTTTATGCAATTAAAAATGAAAAGAAGTGAACTATGAATATGTATTCATAGATAGATATAGATATAAAAATACTGTGAGTAGAATTCTAGATTGATAGTTTTTTTCAGCACTTTGAACATGTCATTAGATTTTTTCCTGCTACTTATTTTTTTCTGATAATCATTTTCTATTGTTTTTTCAAGATTGTCCAATTATATTTGGCTTTAATTCATTTGACAGTGATGTAAAAAATGAGATACATGTATAGACATACATATCCTACTCCCTTTTCACAAGGTAAATTATAACAAACATCTTTAGCATTAAATATTTTCTTTGTTTCAAAAAGAAGTTTCACAGGCTAGCAATCCTTTTTTTATTAAAAGAGTTTTTCCTTTAAGAACCATTCAAACATATTTTTAGAATAGCACAACATTACTAGTTCATAATACTTCCTCACGGTTGTACAATTTCTGAATATTTACCTATTTCTTGGAGGGAATGTTGAGACCTACTATGTTGGAATGGGAAGAGGTGTAAGGGTTTCTAATGAACAAAATGAGAAGGCAATTCTTAAACTAATACGGAGGTATTAAAGATCTCTTAATAGGGATCACCAGTGGTGTACTGGTAAAGACTTAAAAAATGGCTCTCCAGGAAAGAATGAACAAACAAACAAAACAAAACAGAAAATGAAGGAATCTGATTTATAGCATGTGCTAATTTCTGTGGTGTAAATAGTTTCACTTATGTCAAGCTACCAACATGATGCCATTGAACATGGAATTGGAAAGAAATGCACAGTAGCACTGTGTTATGCAGTACTTCAAGCATATAAATATAGTATTCATAAATAAACTTAAGCATGGATGGGATGATAGTGATATCAAAACTCAGTTTTGAGTTTTGAGTGTTTATTACCTTTGTTTTTAATATAACTTATTTGATTTTAAGCTTATACCTAGCATAATCTAATTTTTACTAAATTTAACTTCTGGCTTGCAAAATTTCTGAATATGTAACAATTGGTTCTTGTAAGCTAGTATGAGCCAGCTTTGGCTCACTGAAAATAATATTATAGATGCCATTGAGCTTGTCCCAATTGATGTCATAGTAGAGAGAGGTGTTTATGTGCCAAAGTTGTTGAGAGCAGATGTGAGTTCTTTGGGAATAATCATGAACATAGTTGGAGTTTTCTTAGAAATTTTCTGGAATATATTTGTAAAAGACATATTGATGTTACAAGTCTTAATGAGGCTTAATCAGCCATAGTTCTATTTTTCTTCACCATAGCCCTTCCTACCTAACTAATCCCTGTCACTGTTCAGAATATCAGGAAAATGTAATAAATTTGGGGAAACTTTGTGTTATTATAACAGCTCCATTTTATGATTTAGAAAAGGAATTCATTACTACTAAACAGTGATCTAGTCATTATAATTCAATCTCCTATTTAGTTTATTCTTTCCCTTTCTTTCTCCCTCTCATTCTCCTTCCTCACACCCTCCTGGGCCCTCACCACTTTTATTTCCGTGTCCGACCCAAGCTCAGTCACTTGCTGTGGAAATGTGGGATGTGACTAGTTTCTTTCCTGGCCTTTTATACTCTCCACATACCATTTCCCTAGTCTTCTAAATCTGGAGCAGGAAAAAGGAAGGAGACATGAAAAGGTAAAATGACATTTTACTTGTATGATGCTATTTGTATTTCTCTCCCCGCTGTTGAATGACTTCTGTCAAGCCAACATCCAAATACTAGTACCAATCTTTTTGATAAGTTTCTGCTAATACTTTTTTTTTTTCTTTCCAATCATGAGTCTAAAATGCACAACAAGCACTTGGTAGCTCCACCTTGTCCTTTTCCAGATTGGCCCCCTTGCCTTGTTGCTCTCATTTAGTAAATTGAAGGCTACACAAGCAACTCTGAAAATCAAACCCATGTTCTTCAGCTTCTCCATAAACTAAAATTCCTGAAACACTTCACAAAATGTATAAGAAAGAGATTCGGGGGCTTCTAAAATGCTTTAGGTCAATTTGTTATTTTTCTCTCTGCATGCATATCTATTTGAACAATGTGTTATTGGCTGTCCTTTTGTAGTTAAACACATAATCCTAGTGTGTCTGTAAAACATCCAACATCTGGCTGGAAAGTAAGAGTCGATCCAACATGTCTAGAAAACACCAGAACAACCAGATGTTTTACCAACATTTTAAAAAAATTAGTCCTGATTGGAAGACTCTCAACTCAACTCAACTAAATTAAGTTCCTAAAATGTGCCGTGTACAGAGTGAGGGACTCTCATATGTGAATTAACTCTTGCAATAATATAACTCTTATAATATTTCTGCCCAATTGACCATGATTATCTCAAGTTTTACCACAAAAAAAAAAAGAGCCAAATGGTAAAATATTTTACCCAAAGATGTGCAACAAGTAAATGACAGAATTGGATTTCAAACTCATGCCACCTTCTTGACATTCTAGTACTCAACAACACAGTCTTCCACCTGTGCATAAAGTACCCTGTGTCATCTCTAGAATTCTGAATCAGCCTGGCTGGTAAACTTCCCCGATGCAAAATGACCACGTGTTGCTTAGTGTTGTCGTCTTTTTTTTTTTTTTTTCACATGTGACCATTTAATTTTTGAGTTGCTCATCCAAATGGGGGGTCTTTCTCATCCTCCAGCGCCTCCACCTCTTTCTCATCCCTTCATTCTAAGTAAGCATGACCTGAGATCCAACATGGTTCCAATTTATTGCCTCTTTATTTTTGGTGTTTGTGGAAAGAACATTTGATGTTACTAGTTTCATTTCCACTCATTTCCATCACCACAATAAAGAACAGACCCATGAAGAGAGGCAGGACAATGCTGGATAACATGACATTGGCATGGGCTCAATATGGTATTTTTCTCGGGTTGTTGAATATAATGGGTATATTTATGCTCTATGATTATCAGATAAAAAAATAATCACCTTATTTTGCTTTATCAAAATAAATCTTTCTCAAGTTAGGCTGGAAATTGTGGTTCATCTATGCATTGGGAATCCAAATGCTCTCTATGATTCACAACAAAACACATAAATGCTAATGCTTTTGCCATGTAGATCATTTGGGGGAAAAGAGCTATAGTTTTTTATCCATTCTAGTCATACAGAAATGGTGTCCATTTCTGCTTGAGGATTAGCGTACAATTTCTATGCTACCCGTGGAACCCACTTTCTCCATGCCCCTGGGCCAGAGTCCAAGGCCCAGTTCCTAACTGTTGGGTGCCCCCAGGTATTCTTGTGTCACGTGATCTGAGTTAATGTCTCCTGTGTGATCATGCATCTTTTTCATTCAGGGAATGTACCACTCCTGTCTCCTCTGAGTAAAGTGCATCGGTGTACATCCATGGCCCAGATATTCTCCTCTCAGATGGTATGGTTCACAATGAATTCCATCATTCACATATTGTACCAAGTTCTTTTACTCTATCTTTGGGCCAAGGAATTTCACACTCTGGTGCAGAAAAGTTTATTATTCTTATAAGGAAAATGGGGTGAGCTGTTACATCTGACAGCAATAAAAACAAAGATGAAATGTATTTCTTTATAAATCACACTCCTACATTTGCAAGCCTTTACATTTGAAAAAGAAAAAGAAAACACAGTTCATACTTAGGACAAATTAATGGTAACAGCAAACATTTATTGAACATGTACATACCAGTGCCAGGCACCACTCAGAAATCTTACATATCGTAGCTGGTTGTACAACCAGATTATCTGAGAGAAGAATGCTCTGTACCATCTTTCTTTTTACAAATGAGGGAAGTGAGGCCTGTGACTTGAAGCCTCAGGGGTCAACCTGGAGGCTGCATATGCAGGGCCAGTCTTGTGCTGGGATAGCTGGAAACCTGTATCTGTGGGAACCAACCTCTAGGCTGTGACCACAAGGTTCACCTGGTAGTGAAGTAGGTAGGAGCCTGAGTCTGCAGGAGCCAGTCTGAAATCTATGTCCGTGGGGCGAGCCCAATACTGGGATACATTAAAAACCTGTATCCATGGTATTTGGCCTAGAGGTGGGCCTGGCTGGGAACCTGGTGTGTGGGGGCTGATTGGGAGCTTGTCATCATAGAAGCGGCCCTGGGCCTGGGGCCCAACTGGTACTAGGATGGCCAGTAACCTGGGTATGTGTAAGCCTCTGGGGGCCTCATGCCGTGGAAGCTGACTGGGACTTCCCCAGCTTCCTGAGGCCCCTGGAGGTAGCTAGCCATAAGGGCCCTCTGGGAGCCTGGAACTAGGAAGTCACTTGGAGCTGTAGGATCCTCCTGGAACCCCTGGAGTTGGTAGTCACTCCCAGGAAGCCTGGATTCACAGGAGCCAGCTAGGAGCTTGGTGCCATAGGAGCTGCCTGGGCTGTTAGAGTTGCCTGGGACCCCTGGAAATAGCAGGAGCTAGGGTGAACGAGGGGCATGGGTTTGCAGAAGCCACTGGGAATGTGGTAGCAAGGACATTTCCTGGGGTCCCAAGAACTGCCTGGCACTACCAGAGCCTGCAAGTACTGGGCGAAGGGAGCCTGGTTTTGCAGGAGTCTGCAGATACTTGTTTAGAATGATGTTTCTGGGAAGATAAGGGCTAGATATTCCTATGCCATCATTTTGTCCTTTCATATTCCAAGGGGAGAGGTAGCACCTTCTTTATCTTCATTTGTCTAGTGCACATCGATGCCTCATGTGTAAGGTTGCTCAGTGTCTACTGAATCCAACACAAGCAAGTATCTAACAAATTCCATTTGCCAGACACAGAGAAGAGCATTACATCTAGGACCGAGCTGTATAATCTAGGATGTTCGTGAACAATCTGGGCCTGACTCAGAGAAAAGATAAAACATTGTAAGTAGAACCTATGGATACAAATGAAAAGAACTTAAATTTATTTCTCTTTGTACTCCCAGTGCCTTTCATGTGGCCTGATAGTTACCAGAAACTCAATAAATCTATGAGTGAACTAGATTTAAGAACATGAAGAGGCTTTCAGGGAATATGGATTTTAGAAGATTTATATCTTAGTGCAGTCCTAGCCCTCTCCTATATAAGAAGTACTCACGAAATGTTGAAATGAATAAAGATTTTATATTATCTGTCATAAATGAAGATAGAGAGGAATTGAGCAAGAATAATTGTACTTACTTCAGGCCATAATGAATTGGGAGATAAATAGTATGGGAACTCGATATGACATCCCCTAGAAAATAAGGCAGGTTGCAATCTCTTTCACTTACATGTATGCTTTGCTCCAGCCAAACCAGATTACTTAAACCTCCTTGCTTGGGTCATATGGTCTCAGGTTTCTAAACCATCACACATGGTTCCGGACGTGTCCACCTCTTCTGACTTCACTTAGCCAATGCCAACATTTTCCCCAATGCTTTGCCAACAGGCCCCTATGTGATTTAGAGTGTTAACTACTGTGGTTATTTGACATATTATGAGGTTTCATACCATAATTTTCATTACCCTGTATTTTTGTTAGTTTAAAATGTGTATTAGTTTGATATGCCATTTATCTGTTTTTGCTTTTGTTGCCTGTACTCTTGGTGTCATGTCCAAGTAACCATTGCCAAATCGAATGTCCTAAACATTTTGCCTGTTTTCTTCAGGGTTTTATAGTTTTGGGTCTTATACTTAGGGTTTTAACACATTTTGGGTTAACTTTTGTGTAGGGTATGAAGGTCCAACTTCATCTTTTGCATGTAAATATTCCAGTTTTTTCAATTCCATTTGTCGAAGAGACCATGCTTTCACCATTGTGTCATCCTGTCGAAAATCATTTGGCCATATCTGTAAGAGTTTATTTATGGACTCTCTATTCTGTGCCATTGGTTTATATATCTGTCTTTATGCCAAAACCACACCATCTTGATTACAGTATAATATGTTTTGAAATCAGGAAGTGTGAGTCCTTCAACTTTGTTCTCTTTCAAGATTGTTTTTGCTCTTCAGGGTCCCTTGAGATTCCATATGAATTTTAGGATAATATTTTTCTATTTCTGCAAAGAATGCCTTTGAGATTTTGATATGGAATGCATTGAATCTATATATAGTACCCAAAGAATGGATATTTTAACAGTCTTAAATTCAGAAACACCTGTACACCAAAGGAAACAACCAATTGAGTGAAAAGCCAATCTATGGAATGGGTAAAAACATTTGCATATCTTATATTTGATAATGAATTAATATCATGAAATGTATAAGGCACTTGTACAATTCAATAGCAAAAACAAAAGCAAAAGTAAAAACAAAAAAAAAAAAAAAAAAAAAAAAACCACCAAGCAAACAAAAAACCGAAAAGCAAATAACTCAATTTAAAAATGAGCAAAGGACTTAACTAGACAGTTATCCAAAGAAGATATACAAATGACCAGCAAGCATATGAATAGATATTCAACATTACTAATTGCAAAAGAAATGCAAATCAAAACCAAAATGAGATATCTCCTTATATCCTTTAGGATGGCCACTGTCAAAAGAACGGAAAATAACGAGTTGGCTAGGATGTGGAGGAATGGTCACCCTTGTACAGTGTTAGTGAGAATATGAAATGGTGTAACCTTTATGGGGAGCATCATGGAGGTTACTCAAAAAATTAAAAATAGAATTAGCATATGATCTAACAACCCTACTTATGAAGATGTATTCAAATGAACTGAAAGCAGGATCTCAAAGAGATTTTAACACGCCAATATTCACCACATTATTCTAATAGGCAAGAGATAGAAGGAAACCAAACCAAACGTTCTTTGACAGATGGATAAGAACATGTGGAATGTACAGTGGTATATTATGTCACTTTAAAAAAGAAGGAACCCTGTCCCATGTTACAATATAGATGGACCTTAAGGACATCATGCTAAACAAAATAAACTAGTCATAGGTGGGCAAATACTATATGATCCACACATATTAAGTATCTAAAGCAGTTAGAATTTTAGAAACAAAGATGTGGGGAGACAAGAAGGAAAATTAGTGTTTAATGAACAACATACAGTTTCAGTTTTACAAGACGTAAAATTTATAGGGATTTGTTGCACAACAATGTGACTATACTTCACTCTATTGGAATCGTACACTTAAAAAATGGTTAAGGTGAGATTTAATGTTGTTTATTTATTTATTTTTTTGCCACACACACATACACGATTAAACACCTTTCCATGTTTTGGCTAAGAAAATGGTCGCTGTAATTGGGAAGTCAAAGGCCACAGTTCTGGCTTTTGTTATAAACTGTGTTTCCCAGAGATTCATCTCAGTGGAAACATGGGGTAGCTTAACACTTGTCGTTAGCCCACCGTATATCTGAATATACAATTACACGGGCATTTTAACAAGTAGGGCAAGGTTCTCTTAAATCAAATGGAATCAAATAAATTGAAGCACATGAGACAGGATGTGTTCAAATGTCTCTAAAATACTTATTGACATATTAACGGCACCCTGTCAAATGTTCACAATTTCAAGTTTCAGATTTAAATATTATTTTCACACATTGTAAGTAGATTGCAATAGTGAGGCCCTTTCTCACTTACAAAGCTTTTCCACACATGTTCTCATTCAGTCATAATACCTCCCTTATTAGATAGACAAGGAGTATATTACAATCCCTTTTTCATAGATAAAATATCAGAACTGGAGCTCAGAGAGGTAGTGGTTTTCCAAAGTCACACAGCTTGGAAATGGCAGAGCTCTTCCTCTGCCTATTGTTTTCTGGCTCCAAGTGACACCTTTCTTATGCATTACCCTACATATGTCCCTGATGTCTCCAATCTGTCCTCCTTCAGGAGGTAGAAATCCAAGAGGCTAACTGGAGAGTGCTCAGTAGGACTAGCATGTAGAATCCAGAAAAGGTGGCAAGCCGGCTGATCAATTTCAACTGGACTGTCTGAAAACTCTTCTCTTAAATTACCAAACACACAGCTATTGTTTATTTGAGCAACAGCAGAGTCTGTGCTCTAAGGTAAGTTGTTCGGCATGATTTACTGAATGTTGGGATTTACTAAGAACCATCTGCCAAGATCAATCTAACATAAATATAAAAATGTATTAAAACTCTTAATTTCATGCGGGCAAGCTATGACAAAGATTACTGCAATGGGTTTTTGGACGTGAAGGGAACGTGCATTTCATTGCTTGCACAGTCACTCCCTCTCCCAGTGCCTTAAAACAAAGCCTTGTGAATCATATAAAAGTACAGTTTGTCCTGGTAGCCACTGGAATTTGCTCACACATTAAAGCTTTCTTTAGAATGCGGAGTTTCTTCTTGAAGCTTCTTGGCATTTGTGTTTCTACCCTCATAAGACAGCACTTCAATTTTTCCCCCTTTGGCACTATCCTTCTCATTTCTCTTACATATCATTATTTCATCAAATGTATGTACTCAGTATGATTCCAGTTTTGTTTTGTTTGTTGGGCCAGTGAACCTGGGTAACCCAAGGCATGGGGCCAAACATCTGGTAACAATAAAATCAACACTACAGTAGAAAGTAGAAGATCAAGAATCCTGTAACCATAAGGTAATGTGGAGTATATTTGGGTAGCTATGAAGACTACATAATGGTGTGTTTTCTTGTATGATACTTGTGTTCTCTGAATTGACGGAAATAGGTCAAAGATCCCCAATAGCATACTTTGAATACATTAGACCAAGAGAAAACTGCATTTGTCCTTTGCATCTGGTCCAGTTTTGACTTATCAATTCTTCTGAGATCCTTGGAATCACAGAACCCTAAAAACTGCACATAAAATATATCCCAAAGGTCACCAATTTGAAAGCGAAGGGCGGACTGCCTTTATACAACACATCTTCTCATGTTCATCAGATTTTCTCTTTACTGTTGGGGTCCTGGGTAGTTGTGAAAGCTTATTTTTGCCTAGATATTAATTCTAAATGTTACTTTTTTTTTTCCCCATTTTGGCACACTGGCTTTTTGTTTGTTTGTTTGTTTGTTTTCCCCTCCTAGAACCTAGGGCAATTTTAAATACTAGTGGGTGCCCAGTTATATTTGGTGACTGAATAAATAAATAATGTATTCTCAGTTTTCTCTCTTTAGCCTATTGTAAGCGACATTTTTCTTTTTTTGGTGTCTGCCTTAGCCTCTTATTTATTAATTATGTACTTTCCACATACTAACTACTTAAATAAACCCTTCCTGTTTCAGTTCTTACTTATCAAATCAGAAGGAGAAGCTCACTATTCTCCTCCAAATTGCTTACACGAATTTCTAATTTGATTACCTTTAAATTTTTTCCTGCCGCTTAACTACAGTTCACTTTTTCCATTTCCAGTTCCATACAAGTTATTTTCTTTAGCTTATAGTAAGCATTTATGATGAACACCTGTTAGGTAACCAGAGAACAATACATTTTCCACTTGGAAACTTATAAACTAAAGCTTCCAGTTATCGTGTTTGCAGTTCTTAAAACATTCCTTAAGAAACTCAATCCAGGGGTGCCTGGATGGCTCAGTGGGTTGAAGCCTCTGCCTTCGGCTTAGGTCATGATCTCAGGGTCCTGGGATCGAGCCCCGCATCCAGCCCTGCATCGGGCTCCCTGTTCAGCAGGGAGCCTGCTTCCCCCTCTCTCTCTGCCTGCCTCTCTGCCTACTTGTGATCTCTGTCTGTCAAATAAATAAATAAAATCTTAAAAAAAAAAAGTCAATCCATTTTTCCCTTTTATACTAGGATGATAATAAGCATAAACAAAACTTCAAAAAAAAAAAAACACTTAAAAAGCCTTTAATTACATCTTCAGAGAGAAAAGATATTAAGCTTTATATCTCTAGAGTCCTCTCCTGCCTTCCCATTGACAAGTCTATGATCCAAAAGAAAGCTATAAAATATTGTTTTTCAAGGAACGCTGGCTTGACATATAAGGAAAACAGAAGATTTATATTCTCTTTGCATAATTCATACCAAAAAAAATTGGTTTGGCCTGAATTTATTGGCTGAAATATTGTCTCCTGTGTTGCCATTTCACATTGCACATGAACACAGATTTGGCCTCTCTGAACATTTCTGCTTCAGACAGTCAGCAGCACAGAGGGCTACTCGAGAGGAAATTGTTAGCTCATTTCCTAATTAGAACACCCTGCACATTGAAGAACCACACTTGTTCTCAGCTCTTGGGGAAGGAATCAGAAATTTATGGACCTTGAAAAAGATGCCTCATTTTTCCATGGATTTTCACTATCTGGATCCCTTTGCAGCAATAACAGCTTCCTTACAATTTTTTATGTCTCCGTTAAAAAAGGAGGAGGCGGCTGGGGAGGAGGAGGAATAAAATGACATTTGTTTGCTTTGGCAAAGTAGACCTGAAATTCAGTAAGACCTGAAATCCATGTCCTGCTTAAGTGTCCATTCAACTTTGGGTTTCTGTGGGCTGCAAAACTAATAGGATAAGTCTTTTGATTTTTGACTTAGCCACAACTGGAGACAAGATGAGTTCTCTCTGGGAGCCCATGACCACTTCTTTCCAGAATTAGTCATGACTCAGAGCACTCTGAAAAAGAATGAGCTTCCCTAGCCTGTAGTAGTAAATACATTTCTCTTTTATTATATGCTTTATGTCTTTGTTGATGAGATCTTTTCAGAACACACATCTTATCTGAAAGGATGAATTTACATTTTTTACTGCAGGTATTACCAAGTTTTGGTTCACAACTACAGAAGTACAGGATATTGAGTAAGTGCTTTTATATATATTATTTGGCTGGACACAATGTGAATCAGAGTCATAGTTAAAAAATAATAATACCAATCGGAGTAATATGTACAGACATAATAATAGTGGCAATGATGACCAGTGTAGGAGAACCTGCTACACGCCAGACGCTATTTTTCTAGGGATGCCGTCCATGTATGTCACAGGTGTACCCTCAGATCTTACCAACCTTTGTTTAGAAATAAGGTAACATTTCTGGGGCACCGGGGTGGCTCAGTTGGTTAAGCCTCTGCCTTCGGCTCGGGTCATGATCTCAGGGTCCTGGGATCGAGCCCCACATCAGGCTCTCTGCTTCGCAGAGAGCCTGCTTCCTCCTCTCTCTCTGCCTGCCTCTCCTCCTACTTGTGATCTCTCTCTCTCTCTCTGTCAAATAAATAAATAAATAAAATCCTTAAAAAAAAAAAAAAGGAAGAAGGTAACATTTCTGTTTCACACCTGCCTAGATTTCCACTAATATAAATCTTTATCTTTCCTGGTTCTACCAGGCTCCTCTCCTGGAGATGTGTCTGATATTTCCCCTCGAAATCATGTATGTGCTCTGAAACATTTTCCTGTGTCTCACTTGTCTCTCCAGCTGGTCATCCTCCTTTGAGCTAACTTTCCAAAAATCACATAAAATCTGATGACTTCAGGCTAATTGCTACTAGTTCAAGATTATCATGTTTTTAAAAATCTTAAGGTGATTTCTTCAAAGCATAGATAATTCTGTAACCATATATATGTATATATATATTATATATAACTATATAGTTATCTGATTTCATACATATATAAAGCAGGCTAATAATTAATTGGTTGAACACTTTGCTATTACAAATGAATACTCTTAAGAAATAAAGACCAAATTCACCCTCACAGTCCCTTCCCAAGCCCTGTTACTACTATGAACTGAAGGTAAGCTAATTCCCAGTAATAAGAAGCACTTTTCATTTCTATTCCTTAGGGTCCAGACTCAACTTCTTCTTAGTCCCCAAAATGGTAGAACTTCCTTCCATAAGCTTAGGAATAAATCAGTTCTGCCCTCTGGATGGATGTAGATGACAACATCTGTTTACTCAAGGTGAACGCTTTGGTGAATATTCACTCATTTGAAATTATGTCATCTATTTATTCAACAGGTATAGTAATTTCCAGTACCAGGCAATGCACTAGATAGTGGTAGTCCACGACTACAAATAATAACAACAAAATCAAACAAGAACAAACCTGGTCTTTGTACTTATGGATCTTGCAACCACTTGAGGAAGCCCCTGTTATACATCTCAAAGAGTGGGCAATTTGATCTTAAATATGTGTGAGGCCCAAGAATTTGGTTCCTGGAGCCCTGTGACATTCTGCCGTGAAGGAAAGACCAGTCCTGAATTTGTGTCTTACACACACACACACGCACATACACACCTCCCAAAAGCAAACAAAAATGAGTATTTGAAAATTGAAAAACTAAGAGAAAAAAGTTGTAACTGTCTGGTTCTGTTTACATTAATGCACCAGATTATATTCCTGAGGAGAATATTAAACATTTCACATTGAAGCACCTGATAGTAGATTACTTTGCTGCTTGAGGGTTTCCTCAAGAGAAAAGAATGTGTATTTGCTTCAAATTTTCATAATTAACTGGCTTATTCTTATGATTTTTGGTTTCCAAAATAGCTATTGCCAAGGGTGACTTCAACAGTGGGGAACAATAATTATCATTATTACTCTTCCTGTTATTCCTATTCTATTACTGT
Source organism: Mustela putorius furo (assembly GCF_011764305.1). Taxonomy (NCBI): domain Eukaryota; kingdom Metazoa; phylum Chordata; class Mammalia; order Carnivora; family Mustelidae; genus Mustela; species Mustela putorius. The sequence goes on along the minus strand of NW_025421322.1, from coordinate 23,720,683 downwards.
AATAATATTAGTACTATTGTTATTACTAATAATACAACTATGCTTTATTAAACTTCAAAGAAAATTGATCTCCCACATACCTCTTTTCCCATAGTTTTCTCATGAATCCTCAAAAAAATTACCTTCAATTTAGTCGTCAATCTTATCCAACGTAGTGCAATAAAATTGTGATTGTGGATTTGTGATATTGACTCAGAGTTTTCTCACCCCACAGTTTGGCTGTTTTCTGGTATGCTGTGGGGTGGGTGGGCACTTGTTTTCTTTAGGAGATTAATGGTTCTCTTGTCCAACACAGCTTTCATCCAGTACAACTTGCTAAAATGGTGGGAGAGAGATGTAGAATAAAGAAATAAACCATCCATGCCAAGGCAAATGACAGAGGAATGCCTATAGTGACATAGAGGAAGGGCTACCAGGAACTTGTATATAATATTTGATTTTTAAGCCTATTAACCTACAGTGGTTTTAACAGACTACTTAGTAATTCTCAAACATCTTTGTAAATTTTTTCCTTTAATCTTCATTATGAAACAATACCTTTCATTCATTTACCAAATATAAAATATTTTCGTTATGTAATTTTGCAAATAAGAGAGAATCCTGTTCCTATATGTGTACACTTCTTTGGTAGGTCAGTCTCCCTACCACCGCCTCTTGCCTCCAGAAGCCTGGAGGTCCACACACTTGGACTTAACTTTCCATCCTCCACAATTGCCAATACAAATGCACATAACCCTAAGTTATTATATATGAGTTAGCTCATTGAATTCTAGTATATTAGAAGAAAATCCAGCATTCTCATATTTTGCAGCTGTGCAGGTAACTGATAAAAAACATGAAAGTTGCTAATGGATGAGTTCACTACCAACCAGACAAGTAGAAACAAAATAACTAAATCTAAAATTTTCACTCTGTAGACTAGACTACAGACTAGTAGTACAAATCCAGCAAAATATGGTACCTCTCTCTTAATATGATTCAGAGGGTTCTCTTTAAAATTAAAAAAACAATATTTTAAAAAACCTGAAATTTGGAGGAAAATGTGGATGATTCAGCAAAACTTTTAACTAAAAGGAAAATTACAAAATATTTAGTGACTGACTGGGTTTCACACTTTTAAAAAGGCTTCTTGTGTGTGGGCAAAGCCTCTGTTAAAATTCAAAAAAATACAATTCCTTTTCCTTCTGCATTCCTACCATAAGCAGAATTATCAAAGATTCAACCCTGTGCATACCACTCAACAAATATTTTTCTGTAATATAATGTCTAAAAATTACACAGATGATTATTGCCTTTTTACCCTATCTTGTGGGAGGCATGCTTATTATAAGGCCAACATAAATGAATTTCCTTTCTGAATTCAGTAGAAAATTCCTTTGCAAACTTCTTGAACGATGTGCTATTGAAAACTGAATATGGTTCAAAATATTAAAATATTCTGATTAAATACTGACTCTAATTTTATCATTTACAAAACCAATACCATGTCCCAGTTGGTAAATGGATTTGGGATGCCCACTCAAAATGCCACTGCATCTGCCCTTCCTAACCTCTTGGATCTCCCATTTGTGCATTGTCCCCTTTTCTTTAATATTGTCTATGTATCCAGCTTTAAGCCCTTGAGACTTTTTCCTTTAAGAAACATATTTTTGTAAAAATGCTGACTGTAATAACTGCCCTCTCAACAGTTTTAAGTGTACAAGTGGACAATACAGAATTGCTGTCTGCAGACACCACGTTGTACATCAGTGGAATAGCATGCAACCTTAAAAAAGGAAAGAAATCCTGTAACGTGTGATGACACAGATGAATCTTTAGGGTGTTGTGCTAGATGAAAACAAGTCTGTCACATAAAGATCAACACTGTGTGTGTCCACTTTATATGAGGTATCTAAGAAAGTTGAATTCATAGAGGCAAAGAAAAGAATGGTGTTGCCAAGGGCTGGGGAGAGCAGGAAATGGGGAGTTGCAAGCCTTTGTAATTTTGACATATTTTAACATCTTTGTCCATATTTTAATCCTCAACAATCTCTATGAATACAATTTTGTTCTCACTTTTTAGCTACAGGCGCAGCAACTCTCTGGGTGAAGCTTTCTGAGAACCAGTTCTGAGCTGGGTAATCTAAATTGATAGGGTCTACCGGCCTGGGCTTCCATAAAAGGAAGAAAATGGAGGTTATACATAAGGGTTTTTTAATCTTGTCTATACATCATCCTTTTTAAAGAAGATTTTATTTATTTATTGCGAGAGAGAGAGTGAGGGCACAAGCAGGGGGCAGGGGCATTGGGTGAGGGAGCAGACTCTCAAGCAGACTTTTCACTGAGCACGGAGCCTGACTTGGGGCTCGATCTCACAACCATGAGATCATGACCTGAGCCAAAAACATGAGTGGGTTGGATGCCCAACCAACTGAGCCATGCAGGAACCCCCATCACCTTTCTTTTATTTTCTGATTCCCTCCCTTCTCAATCACACTCTGCATTCCCATAAAAGGAAGTCAACCTTGTTATGTATGTATCTCCAGTTTTAGAAACTTAGGGACTTTATGGTGCATCTTCTTACTTCTGATTTTAAGATGGTGAAAGAGAGACCCAGGCAAGCTGTATGACCTGAGCAGAATAAGACAAACAGCTAGAGCTACAACCAAGGCTTTGCCCCAAATTTCCTGATTCTTCTTTTAAGCCATTTCATATTCTCTTTTGGTCCATTGTTCAAGCTGATGTAACTGGAAAACATTTTAAATGTTCCATGAAGGAGCCCAAATAGTTATGGGAAATTATACTGTCTAAGTTTTCAACTTTTTAATTGCATGTGGAAAAGTTGCCTCAAAGAAGTTGTATATATATAGTATGTGAAAGTACTTTGTCCTATAAATGGGTGGGAGCTGGTGTTTGCACCTTTATATTCCACCCCAGTCACTGCTTTTGTGAAACCAGATCGGGAAAGGCTCAGACATAAACAGCCCGGTTCAGCTGAGGAATTTGTAATCTACCTTTTCCTCTAGTATCAGTTAGGGAATTGGCCCATCACAGGCCTATGAAAATTCATTTAGAACATTTCTCTAGATACAAGAGAGAAGCTCTCTCTTCCCTGAGATTATACAATCTGTGGATATAAGTCTGGAAGCTTCTGCAGTTTTACTACCATGAAGGAAATTGGCTGAAATTGAAGCCACATACACAAGAGGGTAGAACCAAGAGAGTTACTGACTGGAGTTGGTGTAAACTGTGCTACATTGTGTCCTGCCTTGTCAAATATATGTTCCAATAAAATTCTTTATACTTTGAAGCCAGTTGGTTTGGAATTTCTGTTTTTTGAAATCCAAAACATTCTAACTTAGAGAAAAAGGGAGATAAATTTGCTTTATTGATCAATTGACTTATTTCCATTCAAATATTAGGGCCCAAGAATCTGGATGGAATGGATGGAATGCTTACCTTTTCATCAGGGGGCAACATGGAATATCATTGAGTCAAATGGAGCCCCTATAAATTTAATTTTATTTTATTATTTTATTTATTTGTTTTATCTTATTTATTTTATTTTATTTTATTTTTAAAGATTTGTTAATTTATTTTTAGAGAGCAAGAGAGAGAGACCTACCATACTGCACACAGAAGGGCAGAGGGCGAAGGGGAGAAGAAGTCTCCTGGCTGAGTGTGGGGCCTGACATGGGACTGGATCCACAACCCTGAGATCATGACCTACCTGAAATTAAGTGTTAGAGGCTCAAATTAAGAGTTAGAGGCTCAACGCCCCCCAGGCATCCTGAACCCCTATAAATTTTAAACCAGAAATTCTAAGTTTTGTCAGAGCTTTCTCTGTCTCTGAAGGAATGGAGCCATCACCTTCTGCTATCTGAAATAAACAATATGGAAAGGCTCTGTCCAAGGAAAAATCATAAGATCAGTAGACTTTTACTGCTTTTCCCCCTTACTTTAATTCCCATATCAATTGATATGTCCAATATCAAGGGGACATGGGAATGGCAATAGGCATTTGTGAGATAGGATTAATGGGAAACTGTGTTGGGTTAATAGAATAGAATTATGTGATTTTTGAAACATGACTTACAAATCTATTTCTTGCTAGTTTTCCCGTATGGGATTGGCTCATTCTGGCATAGATGTGCAAGGCCAGAAGTTGGGCTGCTAACGTTAATGTTAGTTAGATAATATTACTGTAGATAATGTTTATGTGTTAACATAAACAAGTGTTAACTAGTTATATAAAAGTTCTCCACTCTGTTTCTACTTTTTCAGTGTTCATGACAATAAGATTCTTTTAATATGTCCAGTACAACCTATAATAAAAAGTGAGAATAGAATATATTTTATGAGAGCTTACATGACCCATGCATTCTGAATATACATTTAAAAAATCAGTCTCTCATGCCAGAGGCAAGGATAAATTATCTTTCTCATTTTCTTTACAGAAATTATTTTATAAAATTGTCCAGTTATGTCAAATTATTCACCATGTAACCAAAATAAAGAGGAAATGACTATAGAGTGAATTGATCAATAAATTACTAAAAATGTTGTTACTTTTCTGGATTTTGTGATGCTTAGGGAATTTGTCAGCTTTTAAAATTCTTCTAATTTAGAATGTTTTTCCCTAGTATAAATAAGTATTTGCATTCATATCTTAATTTTCTAATTATATATTTTTTTTCCTAAAGCGGGTCCTTCAAGGTGAATATATATATCAACTTTTACAAAATTTCTTTGCCCCAGTGTGTACACTGAGAATTCTGGAGGAAAATGATGAATTACTCAATGATCTGTAGGGGGTCAGAAAGCTCATATAAAGGAGTTTTGTGGAAGAATGAGTTGAGAAATTGGGATTAAACAGAGGAAAGGAACATTGGTCCTTAGTTCAAAAGTCAGGAAAATGCCTTTGCTGAATGCCCTATCTTAAACGGCACCCCACCCCACCTAATGACTTCCTCTCCCATTCTCCAGCAGAATGGAATGTCTTCACTGCTGTGTCTTCACTGAAATATAAATTCAGGAAGAGAAGAATTTGTTCCCTCTTGCTCCTTACTGTTACCCCCATGGCCTAGAATAGTGCCTGTCATACAGCGTTATGTAAGAGTTCCATGAGTATTTGTTGAGTGAGTGGATGAGTGCCCTAAACGTCCCTGTATCTGTGTGCACTTCTTTGATTCTAGTAATTCAGCAGAGGAGAATAGCTGGAAAGATTTTGGAACCCTTCCAAAACTCTAGCGAAGTTTTGTTTCTGTGTGCTCATCTTCCAGAATCCCATGGCAATGTGATTTTATCTTAGGCCATCAGACACACACACACACACACCACAGACACACACATACACACAACACACACAGCAATTTGGCAAAGTAAAAACCCAGATTTATATGCATTTTCAGAAAGGCAGAAAAAGAGTACAATCAGACTAAAGTGATACATCTGGCTACCATATTAAAAAGGCAATATCCTGACAACTGTTAATTTAATTGAAAGTTGTGCAGGAATTTTCTCACAAAGCCCATGAATCCTAGAAGTAATGTGATAATCTTTCCAAAAACCTAGAAACGATCCTTGTACTTCTTGTTTTAAGTTACTTCTTTTAATCATGCAATTTGTGTTGGTAGAGGTTAAATTTTGTAATCATAAATGGGAAGATCCAAAGGGTTCTTCTCAGTTATGGGCAACCCACCAAATTGTGACAAGAACTGGACAAAGATTTCCTAACACCAGCTAGGCAATTTCCCTGAACCTTATCTATCCTAACTTTGCATCACAGAGTTCAGAATCTCTAAGGGGACTTTGGAATCCCTGGGAAAGACAGATGCCTTTGAACTGGTCATTCTCCATTTTCTCCTTGCTAACAGAACTCTTTGGGTTGGGAGTGAAAATGTATCTAAGGCTATGTTTGCTTTTACCTTCCCTTTTTTCAGCCAGAGGTGGCCATATTACATATTTCTGGTTACCGATACAATGCCTAACAAGGCTTTATTTTTTTTTAATTATGTATTCCTAATGTAAGGAGCCAGCACAGCCAGCAGTACCATTTGTCTTCCGGCTGCTACCTTGGGTGTATACCCAATGTCTGGAACTAATACTGTCTGCCATTGTATGATCATGAGTTGAAAAACAAGCACCTAGGAGTAGCGGAGCACAAATACGGAAGAAGCCTTCGTCGGTGAGGATGTCATGGGGTCATTAGCCCTATGTTGGACTGCTCACTTCCAGACTATTTATTATGTAAGAAAAATAAACCTATTTCTGGCCAACTTTCTATTAGTTCAGTTTCTCCTATTATACTCAGAGTATTCCTGTTACTGTTATTAATTCTAATGCCTTTACAAGAGAAGAAAACTGAGGTTCAATGAGAACAAGCAATTTGGCCAGAGCTAGAGATATTTTTGGCGAGAAGCACATTACAAGAGCCTGTGACCCTTCTGGGACACTCACATGTGCACCCTAGGGCCACTAGTAAGAGGATGGTCTTGCTTCACCTGCCTGTTGAAAGCAAGGAAACAATGAAAATAGCAAAATGCTCGTAGGGGGAAATGTCAGAACCGTTGACAATTATAAGGATGAGTGGTAGTCTATAAAAGTATACATTTGGTGTATACAATAGTAATCTTGTTGATGGTTTTTATGTAATATGTTGAAGCCAAATTACTATCATCTGCAATAAAATATTTGTTCATTATTGGGTCAGAACATCTGGATGACAAGTCAAAAATTCCACCATTCATCAGTTATTCCTTATCCTCATGTCTAATTATCCAGCAATCTGGACGCTTTGGCATCATGTAGACTCAATTAAGTTATGCCTTGAATTAAGGAGCCTCCTGAATTTGAGCAAGATGTTTTGAGTAATTCAGATTTTCAATTTCTACTCTCTCTCGTGCCTTTTTTTTGGGGGGGGGGGGTCTTAAGAAAAATTCCAGAAGATTCTAGATGGACTTTATGTCATCCGTGCTTTGTTTCAGTTTCCGGTTATTAATTTATGCTAAATTGAGTAAAAGTTTTCAATTGCTTATATACCTCCTTACCAAGGAAGTGTTTCTCTCACTTATTAGTACTACATCCCAGTTCCAGTCACAGCTTTCCCTTTGTCACGTTTCCATGCGTATTAGTCACAAACAAATAAATCGTCTCTGCAAAGTATTTGGCATCTTTATCTTCCTTCATGAAAATGCAGTTCTGAGATTCCCAATTACACATATGGACCAGATGTGAAACATGACTTAAATGAACAGGGAATTCAGTATGGTTTTGCAATCACGAGACATATACTGTATCCCTCTTATGCTAATGTTTCCTTTATAATTCCTTGTTGTGAGACAGCTGCGGCAAGCGCCTGAGTGGCCCCTCTTGGCATGTTCCTTCTCTTCTTGTGCTTTCCTGCTTTCCCCAGTCCAAAGAAAGATCTGAAAATGGAGGCAGAGTGGAAATAACGACTTTTTGCCTCATTGCTAGAATGTTAACACATACATATGGCACATAGGTCACCTCTCCTTTTTCTCTGTGCCCAAAGTTGACAGAAAGGGTCAGTCATGGCGCTCTTTCTGCCTCACATTTGTCTTGGAATTCTTCTCAACACATTATAATTCAGTCAGCTCACGTATAGATGCCCAGTCTTCCTGAAGTCACTCTACCCTTCTGTGTTTAAATTTAATGTACAGTTTCCACATTTATGTTTCCATTAGCAGGTGTTCCTTTGGACCAAAAATAGTAAGTAATTTTTTAAAAAAAATCAATGATAGCGATGAAAAGAAAGTTCTTTGGGGTGTGTGTGTGTGTGTATGTGTGTGTGTGCATGTGCCTCTGTGTATGATTTCAAACTGGAGGAGAAAATGGCTCCAATGGGAGAAACAAATTCCTAAACATATCACAAATTTCATCTTGGTTTCTTTAAATTAAAATGCAATTACCACTTTTCCTACCAGAAATACTATGACAAAATCTCAAATTTGTCTTGTTTTATTGTACCTCTGTCCATTCATTGTTTCACACCCTAGAGAAAGGAGCTTCCAATCATGCAAATCACTGGTACCCTCCCACCTTACCATCCTTCTGTGAAACTCATCACACATATAACTAACTTAAAAACTAATAGAATCTACAAAAATCGAGCATGATTTGGCCCCTGCCTATATTTTATCCTCACCATCAAACACTGTTTGACTTATTCACTTTATTTCACCAACCAGGATCTTCTGTGTCTCAAACTGCTATGCTCATTTCTGCTCAGTGTCTTCTCTTTCATCCTTTCATTTATGTAATATATATTTATTTAGTGCTTCATTAATATCAAGCAGTCTACTTCCTGTCAACCTGGTTGTTTCCTACTGAGATTCAGAGTGCAGCATGAAAACCACTTCCAGAAGAAGACCTCATCTGACTGTGATGGGAACTTCTACGTGTTCAGCAAAATCTATTCACTCTTCTTTCTGGCCATGGTTCTACAACTCTTGGTCTGTTCTTACTTCCCTGGGTGGCATGTGACTAGTACTGCCCATTGAATATAAATGAAACTGTGATAGGTCATTGCCAGGCCAAAGGGCTAAGAAGTAGTAGTGGGCTAAAAGACCCCCAATATTTTAGCACTTAGGGGCTGACCATCTCTCCTATCCTCATATCATTCCAACTTCTGCTTCTGATGGCAAATCTTTTCTGACCCTGATTCTGATGCCTCGTTCTTATAAGGAAAGGGCCCTTGTAATTTCACTGGGCACAATGAAATATCCTGGATAATCCAGGACAATCTTTCCATCTCAAGCTCTTAATTTGATCACATTTGCAAAATCTATTTTGCTATATCATATAACATATTTATAGTTTCTGGGACATAGACATCTTTGGGGAGGAGGGAACATTTTTCTATCTACCATACTGGGAGTGACCAGATATAAGCCTATAAAAGGATTAGAATTAAAAAGTCTCATTAACATTCAATCCTGAGATGAAGAAAAGTTTAGCTATGTGGCCTTTCTACCAAAGCATATTATTTCAAGGAACTTCAAAATATTCATCATTAATTTGAAAGAGAATCATAAGGAAAAGGAAGAAAAGATAGCAGATTTGAGAATAAATAAAATAATAAGGAAAAAAGAAAAAAGGACATCAGTATAGTTACTAGCATATAAATTTGTAAATAAATGGAAATTTACTATAAACTTTCATAGGCATTATACTGCCCTTGAAAATGAGCTTAGGGTAAAAATTTAAAAATGTGTAAAGACTTAAATCAACCTTCAAGCTCCATGCTTGCACCAACTGGAAATTTGGTATAGAATCCCCTTCCTGCCTTATCAGGACCAGCACATCCCTACTGCCTCACAGTGACTTAACTTTGTTACTTTGGACTTCGGAAATGGTATACAGCTCTATTAGGATGTGATCCCAACACTATCTTCCAGTGTCATCATGGAGAATAATGGACAGGTAAGAACCTTCCAGAAGACACAATCTAGGGCAAAGGGAGAACACTAAACACCAGAAAACAGAATGAGAATTAAGTCAAGACTCGAGTTTACCAAATCCTTCTGTAGTAATAGATCTAATTTCTCTTTCAGTCTTTTGGTTTTGAGTCCAAAAACAGACTCAGTTCCAAAAACTGAGTAAAGGGCCTGGTTTTTATTAGGGCCATTTCCTTTATTCTGATCATCCCTCTCTGTTCTCTTATGATTACTTATGTAGAGTAGTAACCTTTTTGGTCACCCCTTTATGGGTGACCCTATTCTATTCTATTCTATTCTATTCTATTCTTCTATTCTATTCTATTAGCTATCTTTATAGCCCTTCAGAGTCAGACATCCCCTCCCATCCATCTGATATTGTCTACCTGGCTTCTGACAGATAAGCAAAACCATCTGGCCTCTATTGTTTTGGGATTTATCAACTGTCCTGTATTAAAGAACCCAGTTCTATAACAGTATCACCTATTATTAATCCAGGGTTACCACTGAACTTCTAAATTATTTTGGTGTTCCCCTCATCAGTGCATTTTTATTGTTAAGTGGTATCGTCTTTGTCTTCCCACAGAACATTGTCCTCTGGTGAGTTCTCTAGACTTATGTGGAATATCCACTTAAGCATCTCCACATCTTGGAGACTATTAATACCATCTTCCCTCATCTGGCACAGCAATTCTGGCCATAGTTCTCTCCATTCTAGGAGTCATCAGAAGATATTTCCTGTTATTTTTGCTATGGTGTTAAATTCTGTATATCAGGAGAATGTTCTTAAATTGATAAACTCTTTAACTTCATGTTCCCTAATTCAAAAGATGTTCCCATCCTTTGATTAAACATCTTCAGAATCTACTCCTATCATCTTCTCCCAGCTCCTGGCAGCACATGCTGGCTGGGTTCTGCGACTCTTTTGGTATAGCTCCCCTTCCTCCCTTATCAGGACCAGCGCATCCCTACTGCCCCACTTTGTGACTTAACTTTATTACTGGACCAGCATTGAGAATGTATAATTGTTTTCAAATATATGACTTTGGAAAGCCTTTCTTATTTAGGACGTTTCTTAAAGATTGTTATATTGTGGGAGAAGACAATCCCTATCTAGTGATTATAGAGATGTGGACAGTGGAGTGTGTATGTGAACTTGTGTAAGAGTGTATGTGGGGGGAGTGGGTGTGGGAGAGACAGAGAGAATGAGAGAGAGAGAGAAAGAATGTCTCCCAATGAGTATTTCATGTTTTAGGCAACTGATATCCTATTTGCACTACTAGAGAAAAAGTCAATGGACTCTGGTGATGATGATGATGATGATGATGATTGTTATTGAGACTTAACTAAGACTGAGGATTGATAATCCAAAAATTATGATATATTCCAATCTGGATAGTTTAAAAAATAAGATCAATGCAATATAATCACACTGTAGTTTGTAATCCTTTCTGCCACCATAGGCTCAGGTACCTAAACAGACAGTCTGTTATAAAGAGTTTTTTAGATATATAATATTTCAGGGGTACCTGGGTGGTTCACTTAAGTGCCTGACTCTTGATAGCGGCTCAGGTCATGATCTTGGAGTTGTGAGATTGAGCCCCATGTCAGGTTCAGCACTGGATGTGGAACCTGCTTAAAATTCTCTCTCTTCTTTCCCTCGGCCCCCACCCCCAATAAAAGAAAAAAAAAGAGAGAAAAAAATGTAATGTTTCATAATGTACTTTAAAATTACTAGAAAAATACTGCTGATGTTCCTGTGAACACTTACAGTGAAACCTGAAGCCACTCAAGAATAGTTTTTGAATAAATAGGATCAGAGATAAAAGTTTTCATGTGATTCCAACAGCCAAACAGACCACACAATAAGCCACAACACAATAAGCAATTGACATGCTGATGCTCTCAGAGGATTCCTTACCTAAACCTCAATGGGATGGGAAAGAGGGAAACTCTCTTCACAAACAAAATTCCCATAGGTTTGTTAAACTTACTGTATTTTTTTCTAAATGAAAGCACGTATTCATTATTTTTCTTTATATTCCTTCCTTACCCTTCAACACACAAGCCCCATTGTGAGTTTGCCTATTGTTTCTTGATTCCAGAACTCTTTATAGAGTCTGAGCAATTACAGAACCCTGCATCAAATCATCATATGTTGTGAATGAGCATTTCAATGAACATGTACTTGGGAAATGAAAGACAGATGGTCTTTCAGTCTATATCTCCTTTATCGCTTTTGTCAACCCAGAATTGACTTCACATGTCCTCTCCATTTTATTTGTATCAGTATGCTTACAGGGATCTCATAAATCTTTTTCTGTTTTCAGTTCACTTGAGTGTTTTCACCAATTCTAATTTTCTGAATGTCTTCTCCATTGAAATTCTCCTTCATTGCTTTCCTCTCTTACTGCTATAATTCATTTCTCCACTGGGTCATCTCACATTCACTTTCCAGACTTTTCTAAATAAAAAGCCACATTAATGAGGTCTTTCTTTACAATAAAACCATCTAACAAACTATTCCATATTGCAGCCTTCACTGACATCTGAATCTTTGGGCATCTGCCTCACAGAAGGCATTTAAGAGTGAAGGCAGAACAAAACCAATCCATTCCTTTCATGAACCATTTTCACTTTCCCAAACCCGGAGAATTCAGAAGCATCTTGGGTTGAAGGAGGACAGGAAGAGCAGAAGAGCAGAGGGCTAGAACAGGAAGCACAGAGCAGACTTCCTTTTCCCCTGTTCAACTGTGGAAGTTGAAGGTCAGTCTGACCTGGAAGATGGAGAAATTTGGAACTTCAGAGTTTCATCTGAAACTGAAGATGAGGTGGCCAGCCATAACTGCCTGAGACTCCATCATAGGCAAAGAGGGGAAAAATGACACAGCATGTGTGAGTACAGTGATTGAAAAAAAAAAAAAGTTCATATCTGTGCTCAACCAACTCCAACATTTTTAAAGTAAGTAGATGCTTTCATAAATATGGACAAAGTATTTTATGAAATTAAAAGTAAAGCAGAAAAAAATGCAGAAATCTCAAATGTGGTACTTACTAGCGATAGAATAGAAGGCAAATAAAAAAATAGCCTCTCTGAATATGAAGACCTTCATTTCAAAAAATAAGAATAAAAGGATCACACTGCATTGTTGTGAGGTTTCAGTAAAGAACAACACACTGGAACATCTGGCACAATACCTAGAATATGGGAATCCCTCAATTCATTATAGCTTACTTTCCTGAGAATTTTCCATCTTTGTACATTTTCTGAAGAGTCACTGTATATCTAGGACCACTACTAAACAAGAGGGAGACAAAATTCTTTCTCTGTATCATAGAAGCCATAAGGGACACAGACATGATAACATAAAACAAAAGTAATTAGCACAAGATTACCATCAAATTGTGGTTTAAACTCTAGTATAATTGTTTTGGAAATAGAGAAAAAAATGAAGCAAAATATGAAATAACACAACACATTTCCTAGAAAACAAACCAAAGTTCAAGGCATCAAGAAGACTTGTTTTTTTTTTCCTTCTGGATCTTTCTAACTTGAAACACAGCCAGAGCCCTTTCTGAAGATCAGGAAGCTTGAAGACTGTAGGAGCCAGCAGTAGATGCCATTGTCCTGTTTTGTTATTCAGACACAGATCTGTATTTCCCCAAATCTTACAGAACACTACTCCCTGGTACCCTGTTTCAACATTTGCAACAGATTATTTGGAAATCATTGTTGGGGGCAAAGCCACATCTAACAACTCCCATTCCTAGAACATCAGATTTTAATTTTAATAAAAACAAGATTCTAAGACTTTGGACATCAATTTATGGCAATGGGACCTGTAAATAAAGTATAAGACCTAGTTACACTGAGTTTATTAATGTAAAACCACCATGAAATCAATGGTTTGCTTGAAGAACTTAGATTCAGTTTACTTTGGATTAAGAAAATGTTTCATCTATTGTGTGCAAGAGCTATAAATATGCACATATAAAGAAATAAATTAATAATATGGGAGTATTTGCAAACTTTTTGACTATGCTAGTCCTCAAAAGAGGCTTCTCTTATTGCTAACCCACAAACCCTCTTCTTAAGCCAGAAGATTCGATCTTGGTTAGGCAAACTCTTATTCTTTTATGGTGCATGCTGTCAGAGTAAAAGCACAGAAGGCTGGAGAAAGAGCAAGACAGTAGATGGAAGGTTAAGTCAGTCTATATACCATGTAGGGGGTGGGGGAGAACTGCCAGAGTGGGAGATAGAATAAAAGTTGCTTTTACTGGAAAAAGAAATATTGAGTATAGATGTTGTTAGGAGGGTCATAAGTGAGTCTCAGGTGTTGTGTACATTGCTAAAGTTATGAATTAGGTACGTTTCTTTGGAAGCCATTTTATCTTTTTTTTTTTTTTTTAAGATTTATTTATTTGAGAGAGGGAGTGAGCATGAGCAGGGAAAGCAGAGAGAGAGAGAGAGAAATCCTCAAGGACTCCCTGCACGGAGTCCAATATGGGGCTCAATCCCAGGACCTTGAGATCATTACCTGAGTGGAAATCAAGAGCCCAGCCCTCAACCAACTGAGCCTCCCATGTGCCCTGAATTTGATGTGTTTTAATGTCAAACAAGGAACACTTGTAATATTTGGAATTTCTTTTGGTCATTTTTGGGTTTAGCCAAAACATGTATAGAGAGAGGACTATTTGCATCTCTGGGTTTGAGGGATACACTCATACCCAAACAGCCAGAAAATGATTTTAATATTCTTTCCCCATACAGAGAATGCCATTTGTATACTGATGTATGTAGTCTATAAAGGTTAAAGGTCTGCAGGGGTCAATGTTCATTTGTAAGAATCTTTGTGCAGTAGATGAATGTAGGATCCAGGCATGTAAATGAGATAAACAGAACCATGTGTGGTAGGATGGGGGAAAAGAAGAAGACACGGACAGAGTGTTCAATGAATAAAATATGGAATTACTTGGCAATTTAAACTGTTCAAAAGAAATTGGGCTGGGAGAAAGAGCAATTTTCAGAGACACAAGGTTTTTTCAAAAATGCACATCAATCCAAACTGAGAAAACTCTGGGAAATCACATGAGTTCTTTTCTCCTTGGTGACTAAGATCTGTTACATGTCCCACTTCTTTGTAAGACCCAACCAGGAGCTATACTCCATCCAGACACCTCATGTTATCAGTACTTGCCCTTTAGCACATATATAATCAATAATAATCAAAACTACTGCATCTCTCCACCATAACACTGACTATGAGAAATTAAAATGAACCATTTGAGTGTCTGGTTCCCTACCCAATTTTAAGCTCATGTCCTCAAGGACAGTATCAGATTCATGTTCGGAGTCCCCACTGTCAGAGTGAGTGTTTAGTCAATGGATTTTGAACTGAAATGAGCAAGAAATACACAGAAAATAAGCTCTAGCTTGGGTAGAAAGTAGAATGGGTAGAGGTTAAAAAAAAAAAAAAGAATGGGTAGAGGTAAATATAGACCATCTTTACTGAGTCAGGCTGGAAAGGATTTCAAACTAGATTCAGGTGAACTCAATCTTGCTGTAAGACCTCACAGTCTAGCAAGGTCTACTATTATTTTTTTTTAAAGATTTTATTTATTTATTTGACAGAGAGAGATTACAAGTAGACAGAGAGGCAGGCAGAGAGAGAGAGAGAGAGAGAGAGAGAGGCAAGCAGGCTCCGTGCTAAGCAGAGAACCCGATGCGGGACTCGATCCCAGGATGCTGAGATCATGACCTGAGCCAAAGGCAGCGGCTTAACCCACTGAGCCACCCAGGCGCCCAAGGTCTACTATTATGAGCAATGTAAAAGTTGTGTGCTAACGATGTACAAGATATTATAGTTTATTGCATTGTCTGTGTCATAATTTTCATAGGTTTTTGTCAGAGACAGTATCGAGTTGCAAATACGGTTATCTTCAGAGCCTCTTCCTGTAACTGGAAGTTAAAAGTGAGTCTAAATTTTGTGTGGTGACACATGAAATGTAAGCAAGGCGTATTCAGAATAGTTCCTTTGGGAGACTGAAGGTTTATTCTAATACTACCATTTCTCACCATCTTTTAGGAACTACCTTTATACCTTTGACAAGTCATTTTATTTATAAGTGAATATTATTTTGAAAGTAGGCAAAAGTTATCCACACTAGTGTTGTGAATGAATGTGTGTTGTTAACAAAATAATGCAATATTTCAAAAAGAAGACAAACTGTGTTCATGAAATCACAGGTATTTTGGAGTTGCTTAAAATCAGTCTGAAATCAGTGCCATTAGGAGTCACGGCAATATCTTTATTAGAGCAATATTATGAGAATTAAGTAAAATGTTTTCTAAAAGGACTACACTGGAAGCCAACACTCATGTGAATGCATGAGTTCTGACATGCTTGTTCAAGAAAAGTCTTGGAACTTTAAAATATGAATCCCATGTATTTTTCACTTTTCTCTGTGCGCTTTTACAAGGAATGCCAAAGAACAATAAAAAGAGGGAAGAAATAAGAGGAAGCAGTGAGATTGAGAAATCCTTTGCCAATACAGAGGCACTGACAAGAAGGTTTATGTCAAAATCTTTATGGAGTTTAACAATAAATGAGATGATCTCTTTAAATATGATCCCTAAAAAAGGATGTGGGGCTGACTTATCAACTTCCTATGTGGACTGCTATCCTTTTGTGGTTTGTAAACCTTACATAAAGAAGTTCATTTATTAAATAATTAGACATTTATCAAGACAACTTAAACCAGAAAGAGAAAGAAATACTGCTCTATTCCTCTCCTGTATACCCATTGACAAAGTTATTTGGGCCATCAGTGCAATGGCAGCATTTCCTTGTGAGAAATCACATTGGTTTTCCCTTTCTAAAGTTTAGGTATGAATGGTTCTACCAAACTGAAAAAACCTATCCTGTACCATTAAGCAGTCACTGTCTAGTTATAGGTTAGATCTCCGCCCTCTACTGGAAAATATTATATCTGCACCAGAATGCTCATTTCTGTCAATGGAGATGATAAGTTAATATGTCAATCACAAAGTAGTACATTTCCTCATTTAAGTATGTTAACATCCTTAATATTTATGAAATGTTCTATTTTTATGTTTTATTATTTCAATATATTATTAAAAATATGTATTTAGGTACTCCTATACTGGAGGACCTCTTTTTCTGCACTGGCAGTACAAAGCAATGGAGTGGAATGCTTGTCTTCTAGACCTGTGTTT
Source organism: Mustela putorius furo (assembly GCF_011764305.1). NCBI lineage: Eukaryota > Metazoa > Chordata > Mammalia > Carnivora > Mustelidae > Mustela > Mustela putorius. Next base: position 23,704,009 of record NW_025421322.1, on the reverse strand, counting down.
ACATACACATATACACATGGTAGGTACTGTGTGTATAATACAGTAACCACTAGGTGCGTGTGAAGACTGAGCATTTGAAATGTGGCATGTCCATACTGAAATGTGCTGAAAGTATAATGGGCACTGGATTTCTAGAACAATCTAATTTCTAGAATTTAATATAATTTCTAGAATTAAATGTTAATTGTTCATATTGTTTATCTTGATTACTTTTTGAAATAATATGTTGGGTCAATGGTGTTATTAAACTGTCCTATTAAATTAATTGACCTCTTTCTTTTACTTTTTTAAATGTGGTGGCTAGAAAAATTAATATTTTATATAGGACCCTAATTTTTGGCCAGATACTCTAAAAGCTCTAACTTAAGAAAGTGATACATATATGTAACTGACTACATAAACATCAGTATGGTATACATAATAAAATAATATATTTATATCTGTTCAGCATTTTGAATATATATATATCTCCTCTGAGGGAACTATTCTACTATCATTGTTGCCATTCACAGGTTACTTTTTAGACAAATAACGTGAGGCCAGAGAGGTTAAACATCTTTTTTTTTTTTTTTTTTTTTTGAGGTTAAACATCTTGACCAAAGGGGAAAATCCATGATTTGAACTCATAGAGGTGGGATTTGGATACTGTGTTTACTTCACCACACAGAAGAATGGGGAAGAGGGTACTTCACTGAAGGGTGTCTTCTGAAATAGCTTTCTGGGATAACCTAACCTGAACTGAATTGTTAACAATGACTGAAAGTTAGGTAAACCTCTTTCTCCTGTGAAATAAATCCATACAAATGGGAATGTTATCTGAGTACTTGCATATGAATGCAGTCCTGAGGTTAATGGAATAGCAAAATCCTTTATCTCCAAGACATTGGAGCACCATGGAGATAATAGGAGTTGTAAAAAGAAGGAGGAAAAGAATGGGGAGGGAGGAAGAGGAGGAAGAGGGAGAGAAGGAGAAGAAAGGGAGGAAGAGGAGAAGGTACAGAAGGAGGAGAAAGAGGGAGAAGGAGGTGATGTCATTGTTGCACACAGAATTTGCATTTGGCTGGAAGGGGAAAATTCTAAGCTCTCACAGCTCCGTCCCTTTACAAAGGTAAAACTCAATTAAGTCTGTGAGTCCCAAAGTTGACCTCTTGTTCCAAGTCTGAAGATATTAATTGGCAATCAGTATGTTTCTAACCCACAGGAGAATTATCTATAGAAAATAAACTTTGTGGTGAGTACCATTCCAAACTAGCCCCTCTACTTGCTAGTCTAGTCACGGACCTCCAGCTTGCAAAAACATCCAGGATACTATTATTATTCTTTATCCCACTACGATGAGATATTTTGGAATTTGCTAGTTCAGAAAATCAAAGCCTGTTACCTAATGCTATTTTATTCATCACTCAGCGTAAACTTTTTGAAGATCTTTTGAAAAAGTCGTTAAATACTTTTGAATGTATTCAGTGAATACTTTCTGAATTTCTTGGGTAAAGGCTACTAAATCTAAGATACAGGCCAACACTCTTTTTTTGCCCATTGCTTCTTATGGCATGGATTCATTTCTACTCCAAAGGAGAAGAGACCAGGAAATTGTCTTAAGAACAAGTACTCGGTCTTTCATCTTTCTCCTCCATGTTAATCAAAGGGCATTACATGCAATGTGAATTTTTTAAAAAGAGAGAGAGAATGAGGGACGCCTGGGTGGCTCAGTGGGTTAAGCCTCTGTCTTTGGCTCAAGTCATGATCCCAGGGTCCTGGGATTGAGCCCCACATTGGACTCCTTGCTCAGTGGGGAGCCTGCTTCTCTCTCTGCCTCTGCCTACCACTCTGCCTGCTTGTGCACTTGCTCTCTCTCTCTCATTCTCTCTCTGACAAATAAATAAATAAAATCTTAAAAAAAAAATGAATCAAGGTCGAATTTCTAATACTGCTACTGTTATCTGTATATTCATGGATAAGACACTTAATTTTCCAAAGCTACCTTTTCCTGGAGTGTAATAGCAGAATAATAATACCAGCTGGCATTTACTGCATACTTGCTATGTGCCAGCCACTGGCCTAGTTTCAGTGCTTTTCACTTATTATAGTACTTGCTGAATCCTTCCAGGTTAGTCAATACTATCTTTATTCTTATTTTAGAAATGGAAACAACATGGCACAGAGAGAAAGACATTCATCAAAATCACATATCAAAAAAAGTAGTGAAGTTAGGATTGGACTCCACCAATCCTAACCCAGAACTCACGTTTTAAACCACTATATATCTAAAAAAGAGATTTGTTACAATTACAGTGAGGAACAACGTAGGATTTTCGTACATGGAAAACTGTTTGAATTTAAGTAGTAACATTGTTCAGTGTTGTTTTGAGATAAAGCTTGTCAGAGTGTGTGATGTCTAGCACGCAGAAATTCTCAGGACAATGAGTTCTCATTCATTCCTCCATGAAAAGCAACTGCTGTTCCCCACCCCCAACCCGTCTCCATTTCCCTATCAAGAGGACTTCTAAATAGCTCTGTGTTCCTCTTCCCATACCCCCAATCTTAAAAGAATTAAAAGAAAGTGCAAAGCTGGTGCCATATGTTCTATAGCTGTTCTGGTTTGAGTGTACCTTGGTTCCTGCGCATCTCTTACGCTTTGACAGTGGGTCTCCACAGCGTTCATGTGCACCCCATCTGAAGTTGCTTGAGGAGTAAGGTGGGATAGGCACAGCATCAAAGCTCACCTCCTGGCTTCATTTGCCAACTGTTTCAGTTCCCCTCCCAAGATTCACAAGACTTTCTTGTGCTAATGCTCACATGGTCAAAGACAGAGAGAAGGAAAGATGGATGTATTAAACCACACCCACCCAAAGTCCTGAACCAGACACCATACCTGAAACTTCCAAATTTTGGCAGGAAGTATAAAACTAAAAGTGTTTCAAGCATCCATGAATCTGCCTATATAAACCTTAAATAAACTATCGATTCAAATAAAAATTGCCATATGCCCCCTTGTCCTATGCAGGGTAGACCCAATCCTGTGTGGATTCATTCTATTTTGGATGGCCCACCTGTCAGAGAATCTGAAACAGAGAAACAGCTTTTGGATGAGGAGACCACAGGCATTTAAGGTCCAGGCTAAATGGCAAAGGAAAATGGTTATAAAATAATATAAGTCAAAGGAACATGTATTATTCAATTTTGTACTACTGTGTTAAGAACATCTTCCCTGTAAGCCATACTCAAAAGAGTCTTCTGTTCCTATATATTTTATCTCTGACAGTTTTCAAAATCTCATTTCATCCCCTCTCCCATCAGTCATGAGTCCCTAGCATTGCTTCACTTACCTCATAGAAATTTTTGCTACCAAAACTATTTATTTTTATGTTGGCAATGTCTTTTTCTGGAAAATATTCTAAACAAGGGTGGATACTTGGTGTCTCCTATTCATTCCATTCCTGGAACAGTGTCTACCACATACAGTTTGCTTTCAAGAAAAGAATATGCTATATATCTAGTGAGAATGGTATTATGAATCTTAACAGTCCTCCACAGTCCAGTGCTGGTCACCTCCCTGTAAAGCCTTCTGTAATTACACCAATAGCTAAAAACAATAGGGACGCATAAAGTTGCCAGGCTCTTCTCTAATGTATGTTTAGCTCTCTTCTAAATGGGTCCATGATTATGAGCAAGTGCCTAAACATTCTTTGAAAAAACCCTACCAAAAAACAACATACTGACCATATGTGCATTATTATCCTCACCAAATATACATTATATACAAAACCATATCCACAGGCATATATGTACTTACATAGTATAATTGCTAGCTCTTAAATATATATATACATATGTTCAAATATTGCTCAGCTTTCTGAATATTCATTTTTTAAAATCTTTGCCCCAACCCTGTGGCTTAAGTGGATCTTTAAATTTGAGATAAAGGAAGTGAAAAGATGTTAAATAAATTGTCCCAATTCACAGGGTTACACAATGGCTAAAGTGGGGTCTGAACCCCACCTAAGCCCAGACTTTACTACACCACAGTGTTGCTCTAAGGTTTCTCTAAGCCACTGACCCCCAAGTCACATAGCTGTCACAACAGCTAGACTCTGAACCATGCCAGCCTGGGGCTTTGCTCAACATGAGGCTGCCTTTTCCAATATTTCTATTCTTTGAATTTCAATGTCACTGAAAATGTTAAAGCTGATAAAAGCCTTAGAGTAGATCTAACCTCATTTCCTCATTCAGATCACAGACATAACGTCCACAGAATAGAAGGGACTCTGTGGAACATAGTAACTCAGTGAAGAAACTGAGTCCCAAAGCCAAGTGTGCTTTTTTCCTTCACCATGTACCATCCACACTGGGATTTCTTCATAACCTATTCTGGACATGCTTTTTGTTTCTAAGCCTTGTATCCACTATAAAATAGCAAGTGAGATGACAGATCCAAGGAAAAAAAGAATGTATAATAGTACATGAATTGAAAAGAGGTAAATCAATGTGAATTACTGTTATACATCTTTTAACAGCACCATGCTAGATATCCATGGAAATCTCCAGCATAGTCACACAGACTTGTGAGACAGCACCCATTTATTTACTTGTCTCAGCAGACATCTGTTCTTACAAAATCATCTATTCATTCAATAATTATGTGATAAATTCCTACTATGTACTGAGCATCAGGCTGAACTTTGAATTCATTTAAATTCATTTAGACCATTTGAATTCATTTAGACCAAAAGGACTGCAGGTAGGTCAAACTGCAATGCCTTTCACATCTATGTATTGATAAAAGGGCCCAAATGTTTCTTGAATACATGGGTGAGTGAATGAATGAATGGAAAATCTTCAGAGACTCCCAAGTCCAAGAAGGCAGAAATAGAGGCATGTTCTTTGCTTTCATCCATGGTGGGTTTCCCTTACACTTAGCAAAACAAAGAATTACAGTAGCAATTCCAATTGCTTCAAAAGGCAATTTCAAAAAGGTTTTCATAATGTTTTTTATCTAACCAGACCCGACCTTGGGTGAAGGAGTACTTCACCCACAGGAAGAGCAATTCTCCCATGCAACTTTTTATTAGTTAACACCCTTCCCTTAATATTTGTATTCTCTTGGCTGTTTTATTTTCCCCATCCAATACAGTTAATAAAAATTCAAATATTAGTTATCGTAAGCTATCCAGTGTACTAGCTGACACAGTTTTCATGCAATATATCTTTTCTACTCTTTAAAAATAATCTCAGGAGCTGAATATTTTTATACCCGTTTTCCAGACAAGGAAGTTGATGTTCAAACAATTTTAATAATTTTTCCCAGGTCACAAAATGCAAGTAAATCGTATGACCAGCATTTTAAATCCCCATATGTCTTATTCTGATTTTTATATCACAGTGCCTCCTGCTGTGCTATATTGCTTCTATATCCCCAGCACTTCTGCACACACACACACACACACACATTGATACCATGACAACCACAAGCAGAAAAAATTACTGGTAAGCTGTTCCTCATGAAAACATACGTGATAAGTTGGGTCATTGTCAGTTGCTGCACTGAGAGTTGAGGGATTTTTGGCTATTGCATGGCTCAGTGGCTGTGTTTCTTCTTGCCCTGTGCTAGCAGTTTAACTATCTCCATATGTTCAGGAGCTCACAGAAGGGGAATTGAGAACAGCTTGATTAGCATAGTATGGGTGTTGGGTAAACTGCTGTCTTAGTTGAAGATATTTTTCTTCATGTTACACAGCATGAAGTCACTCCACAATTCATCAGTTAACACCATGGCTCCTTAATGACCATGCACTAAATCTTGAGTTTCAACCCCTTTGGGAATGTTTCACTTACTGATAGATAATCAAGAAGCATTTATTGAGCACCTGCTGTGGGAAAACCCCAATAGGGGGTTATGAAGAATTATGAGATTACGAAGCTTTTCCTCAAAACATGCAAGACGTACTTAAGGAAAAATTGAAAACTATCAATATAACAATGGAGAATTAAATTAAAGTTAAATAAAAAATTAAATTAAAGATAAATTAAAATAAAATTAAAAGATAATGAGATACCAGAATGTTATTTAAAGCTGGCAGTCAAATGAAAGTCAAAGTCACCAAGTATTGAAAAATTTCAGCTATGTGCTCATCACTGGACCCAGATAGCCTGTAAAGGAGTCTTGGAGGAGGGAAGACTTCATACAGGCTAAAGAGTTGAGATTATACTAGGTGTACTAAGTGAAGAGAAAAGGGAAGGAAAAAGAATCATATGAGGTCTATTTCTATAGAACCAACCTGATTATACAGTTTTCTTACTTTTTTGAATCAACTTTGAGAAAATAATGATTGTTTCATCCTTTTTTTAAGTAGAAGTTATATTTTGAAAGCAATATCAAAAAAGAAGGAGAGTTTATTTTTTGCTTAATGCCAGCTAAGAACTTTGCCTTGTTCAAGAGTAAATCAATTAAATGGTGCTGGGCCAGCTATATACAAAATAATGAGACTCAACCATTTTCTTACACCATACACAAAGTTATCCTCAAAATGGATGAAAGACTTCAATGTGAGACAGGAATCCATCAAAATCCTAGAGGAGAACATGGCAGTAGCCTCTTACACATCAGCCACAGCAGCTTCTTTCAAGACATGTCTCCAAAGGTAAGGGAAACAAAAGCAAAAATGAACTTTTGGGACTCATCAAGATCAAAAGCTTCTGCACAGCAATGGAAACAGTCAACAGAACAAAGAGGCAACTCAAGGAATGGGAGAAGATATTTGCAAATAACGCTACAGGCAAAGGACTGATATTCAAGATCTATAAAGAACTTCTCAAACTCAACACCCAAAAACAAATAATCAAGTCAAAAATGGACAGAAGACATGGACACTTCTCAAAAAAAGACATACAAATGGCTAACAGACACAGGATAAAATGTTCATCATATTAGCCATCAGGGAAATTCAAATCAAAACCACATTGAGATACCATCTTATACCAGTTAGAATGGCACAAATTGACAAGGCAAGAAACAACAAGTGTTGGAGAGGATGTGGAGAAAAGGAATCCTCTTACACTGCTGGGGGGAATGCAAGCTGGTACAGCCACTTTGGAAAACAGTGTGGAGTTTCCTCAAAAAATTAAAAATAAAGCTACCCTATGACCAGCAATTGTACTACTGGGTATTTACCCCAAAGATACAGATGTAGTGAAAAGAAGGGCCATCTGTACCCCAATGTTCATAGCAGCAATGGACACAATAGCAAAACTGTGGAAAGAGCCAAGATGCCCTTTAACAGACAAATGGATAAAGAACATGTGGTCCATATATACAATGGAGTATTACTCAGCCATCAGAAAGGATGAATACCCAACTCTTGCATCTATGTGCATGGGACTGAAAGAGATTAGTGAAATAAGTGAAATAAGCTAAGTGAAATAAGTCAAGCAAAGAAAGTCAATTATTGTACGGTTTCACTGATTTGTGGAACATAAGGAATAACGTGGAGAACATTAGGAGAAGGAAGGGAAAAGCGAAGGTGGGGGAATTGGAGGGGGAGATGAACCATGAAAGACTAAGGACCCCAGGAAACAAACTGAGGGTTTTAGAGGGGGGCTGTGTTAGCCTGGTGATGAGCATTAAGGAGGGCACATGTTGCCTGGAGCCCTGGGTGTTATATGGAAACAATGAATCACGGAACACTACGTCAAAAACTAATTACACACTGTATTGTGACTACCATAACATAATAAAAAAAATTTAAAAATCTTAATATTTGATAAGTAAAGGGAATTAGATTGGAAAGGTACATACAGATGGCTTCAACTGGGCCTGAACTTGACTATTATTTTTATTATTTCTTTAAAAGTTCCGAAGCAAAGAAGACAAAGTGTTAAAGTTAGGTCTGGGCTATAAACAATAGTGAAATTATTCTCTGAACATTTGGTACATTTTATAATAAGAGATAAAAGATAATTTTTAAATGGAGAATTTCTTGTTTCATGCAATTAAAAGATCCAACATAGATTAGACAGATTAGGTGTAGGTTGATTCAGATGTTTGTGTTGTCATTAGCACTCTGGCTCCAAGCTTTTCTTATTTTTCCCAAATCTGTGTATTGACTTCTTCCCTGGTTTGGCTTTGAGAATTGGAGCAGCTTTGGTTTCTTCTTACACATACTACCGTACCCATCCAGTGAGAAGCCTTTGTCCTAACATTCTAACAGATGTCCAGAAATTTATTCTCATTAGAATATGTGTCTCCTTTTCTCCCCAAACTCCAAAACAATCACTGTGGTCAAATAAATTACTTCCTCAGTGTAGGTCATACACCTTACTCTTGGACCTGGAAGTGAGGTCCCAGTTTCTCTCTTGGACCTATTAGGACCTCTGATCTTCCTATAGAAAATAGACCCTATTGAGTAGGGGAGAGGAGAAAAGGTACACCAGGGAAAGGAATATCAATTAATTAATATCCACTATACCATCTGCCAGTAATCCTTGATGACTCAATTAGAAAAGTATTACAGGAGAACTTGTACTTTACAATGTCTGGTTTGTTATTTTAACACTGTGCATCAACTTCATGGTCAAAACTATTTTAAGCAAAACAAAGAGTGCAAATATTTATGTGTGTATATGTGTGCACAGTATGGGGCTCTCCAACTATTTGCGTATTAATTCATTACTCAGTAAGTATTTCTGAGCTATCAGCTAGGTGTTAAGAGTTTGGCTCTTATCAGAAATTACTTAAAATATTAAGATGAGGAAGAAATTTACTAGACTTCAATGTCATCTTCTACCCCAGATCAAAATGAATCTAAGACTTGAAAGGCACCATAGCATAGGGGTCAAGGATGCAGACTAGAGCAAGATCTCTTGGGTTCAAACCCCAACTCACACCATTTACCAGCTTTCTGACCTTGAATAAGTTGCCTAACTTCTCTGTGCTTTTGTTTCCACAGGAACATTAGGGAATAGGTATTTTCATCATACAGGTGCTCCAAGGATGAAATGGTCCCACCCCAACGCCTGGTATATCATAAGCACTTAATAGTAAATCCTCACCAAAGAGTCTCCTGGCTTCCAGTATGTTGTTTTCATTTAAAGGTAAAACACTTTGAACAAAGAAATAAATTTCTTGACATGGTGTAAAAATGAAACAAACAAACAAACAAAAAAACCCACAAAAAAACAAACAAACAAAAAACAACACCCACACAACTAGCACCAGGAACCCAAAGCTTTAAATCATATCTGAGGGGCACCTGGGTGGCTCAGTAGGTTAAAGCCTCTGCCTTCAGCTTGGGTCATGATCCCAGGGTCCTGGGATTGAGCCCCACATTGGGCTCTCTGCTCCACGGGGAGCCTGCTTCCTCCTCTCTCTCTGCCTACTTGCTATCTCTGTCTGTCAAATAAATAACAAAATATTTTAAATCATATCTGAACACAACCGCATATTTAAAATTTTTATGAAAATGAGAAATGTAAAAGGATTCAGATAAAACTTACTTTTTATAGTCTTATTTACCTGCTAAAAAGATATATATGTATTCGGGCTTTCTAGTGGGGAGCCTAGAAATCCAACAGGCTTTAAAAAAAAGGTCATTAAAAAAAAAAATCACACATTGTGACTTTGATGGTTCATGGTCTCAATTTGCATTGACTTCCTGAAAGACAAAGCAACTAAAGCAATATTGTTTCCTTCCTTTATGGCTCAGATGAAAACTCAAACAATATTTGGAAAGATCTTAGAGATAATGAATCATACCACACAGTGCAGGGATCCCTGCACTTATCCCTTATCCTTAAAGTTGTCATCAAGCTTCTGAAAATAAAAATGACAAGAGAGCCCCGTCATTTTGTACCTCTCTAGTCATTTTTTTTTTTTTAGATTTTATTTATTTATTTATTTGTCAGAGAGAGAGCGAGCGAGAGCGAGCACAGGCAGACAGTGGAAGGCAGAGTCAGAGGGAGAAGCAGGCTCCCTGCAGAGCAAGGATCCCGATGTGGGACTCGATCCCAGGACTCTGGGATCATGACCTGAGCTGAAGGCAGCTGCTTAACCAACTGAGCCACCCAGGCGTCCCTCTCTAGTCATTTTAAAGTTTTTCTTCTGAATTCTGTAGGAGGAAAACTCTCTGGTGCTTTTAGCTATACTACTTATGAACTAGTTTCTAGAGCCTTTCTTATCATGACCACTTCCTTCTTTGATCAGAGATTACATTCAGGCAGCCCATGGCATAAGTTTTAAGCCTAGACACTGATTTTAAATAATTTGAATTAATTTCCATCATTTAAACATCAGCAAATTCCTAAGTCTCTTGCTTGCTTGCTTCCATAGCCAGCTACAAAACACTGTGGGAGACTCTGCCCTCATCAGATTTTAGCATGTCCTTTCTCAAGCAGCACAATCCCTGTGTGACAGCCTTGGTTCCCATAGTCAACCATTGATACAAACTCTCTTTTTCGGTGTTCACCTCACCTCTAAAATATGGTACCCAGGATTAAGTAAAAATAAATCACTCAAGATAGGCTCAGACCAGTTTATGGGAAAGTTTCCTCCCATTTTCTATACATAATACTCAGTCAAATAATTTTTTGTGACATTTGGAAGTTAAAAATAGCTTAAATCCATACTCTGGTTAAATAAAAAAGCAGAACATTCTTATTTAAAAAAAAAATTCAAACAATACCAAAAATAAATAAAGCATAAAATAAAAGTGAACCCATCAAAGTTTTCCATAATTATACCCTCCAGAGATAATTATTTTCAAATGTCTGTTGGAATATTCTTCATGATCAATTTATGTGTCTATACAGACATACACAAATATATTTTTATTTATTTTTCCTTGTTCTAAAATAGAGATTCAAGATACACCAAGCCTTAAATGTGGAAGAGCAAATTATTATTTCACACCATAGAAGTGTGATTTGTCAATGATCCGAAAAGGAAAGAGAGAGAGAAAAGTTAAAATATTACAGAGGGACAGCCTTGGTAACATGTTAACGTCCTAATCTGTGGAATTGTTTCCTTTTTTTTTTTCTGATGGGGTCTGTGACTTTCCACCCATCTTTAGGGAAAAACTAAAGGGATACATACCAAAAGGTTGTTTTTAGCCTAGGAGCTATCTCGCCCCCTTCCTCTCTCCAACCAAAGCTTGATTTATTTTCTCTACAACATAGCCTTAATGGGTTCTAATAGGAAAGCAATAGTGGTCTTTGGCATCCTGAATTTAGGGTATATATGTGTATCTTAATCTTAATTTCTTCTATGAATGTTTTACAGTTTTCAGAGTACATGTCCTTCACCTCCATGGTTAATTTTATTCCTAGGTATTTTATTATTTTTGGTGCAATTGTCAATGGAATTATTTTTTTAATTTCTCTTTCTGTTACTTCATTATAAGTATATAGAAATGCAATGATAAATTTTTAAGACCTTGGTGATTCATTCTGCCAAATATTTTATGGGTTTAAAGCAAAACATTATTTTATAATCATTGTCCATAAATGAAAATAGAAAAGGACTTGGCTTCACCTTAATCTTTAAGAAACAACTTTATCAGCAAACAAATGAAACATTGTTTTGATTGGCTTATAAAAAATCTTTATTTAATATAAACTTTAAAAATACTTTACTGACTGTCATTCACTCAGGGGCTAAAGATACAAAAGACAACTATTTCTGCCCTGCAGAAACATGTATTCTAGTAGGGGACAAAGGAAAAAACACCTGGTTTTAGTAGAATATAAATAGTGTTAAAATACAAATATTTAACTCTGCATATTAGATTGATGAAATAAATGTCAGAAACTATTTGAGACAATTTCAAAGAGGAAATCTGAACTAAGTTTGAAAGAATGAATAGGAGTGCACCTGGCAGAAAAGGCAATGTCTGGGGGAGGAATGAAGTACAGAGTTACAGATTTTAAGAAGAGAAATAGCATTTTTGTTTGAAGAGTAACAAGCATATTGTACTATAATGAAACCATATCATGAAGTAATGCCAGTCATTAGTGACATGTAAAGGCAATTAATCTCTACTTTTGAGGCCGTAAAATTGGGGTCTTCGGCTATTTGAGGAATAAATCCCACTTGATCATGGTGAACGATTTTTTTAATGTATTGTTGGATTCAGTTGCTAATATTTTGTTGAGGATTTTTGCCTCTATAGTCATCAAAGATATTGGACTTATAGTTGTCTTTTTTCATAGTGTCTTTATCTGGTTTTGGTATCAGAGTAATGCTGGCCTCATGGGATGAATTTGGAAGCTTTCCTTCCTCTTCTATTTTTTTGAATAGTTTGAGAAGAATACCTATTAATTCTTTTTTACATATTGTATAGAATTCACCTGTAAAGCTGTGTGGTCCTGGTCTTTTGTTTGTTGGGAGTTTTGTTTGTTTGTTTGTTTTTTAAGATTTTATTTATTTATTTGACAGAGAGAGAGATCAGAAGTAGGCAGAGAGGCAGGAAGAGGTAGAGGGGGAAAAGGCTCCCTGCTGGGCAGAGAGTACAAATATGGGGCTCAATGCCTGGACCCTGAGATCATGACCTGAGCCAAAGGCAGAGGCTTAACCCACTGAGCCACCCAGGCACCCCTATTTGTTGGGAGTTTTTTGATTACTGATTCAATTACATCGCTGGTAATTGGTTTGCTCAAATTTTCTATTTCTTTCTGATTCAGTTTTGGAAAGTTATGTTTGTAGGAATTTATCCATTTCTTCCAAGTTTTGCATTTTGTTGGCACAAATTTTTTTTTTTATAATATTCTCATATAACCCTTGTGTTTCTGTAGTGTTGGGTGGTACTGGTTATTATTTCTTTTCTTTCATTTCTGATTTTGTTTATTTGAGTCCTTTTTGTGGATTAATCTGGCTACAGGTTTATTAATTTTGTTGATCTTTTCAAAGAACCAGCTCCTGGTTTCATCGATCAGCTCTATAATATTTTTTAGTTTTTATTTCATTTATTTCTACTCTAATTTTTATTATTTCCTTTCTTCTACTGCTGGGTTTTATTTGTTCTTCTTTTTCTAGATCCTTTAGGTGTGATTATGTTGTTATATCTGAGATTTTTCTTGCTGTTTGAGGTACTCCTGTATTGCTATAAACATCCCTCTTAGAACAGCTTTTGCTGCATCCCAAAGATTTTGAACCATAGTGTTTTCATTTTCATTTGTCTCTATGTCATTTTTTATTTCCTCTGATTTCCTGGTTGACCTATTCATTGTTTAGTAGCATGTTATTTAACCTCCATATATTTGTATACTTTCCAGATTTTTTCTTATGATAGATTTCTAGTTTCATAGTATGGCTAGTGAAGAAGCATGCTATGACTTCAGTCTTCTTGAATTTGTTGAGACTTGTTTTGTGCCTTAACATGTGAACAATTCTGGAAGCTGTTCCATGTGCACTTGAAAATACACATGTTCCACTGTTTTAGGATGAGATGTTCTGAATATATCTGTTAATCCATCTGGTCCAGTGTGTCATTCAAAGCCACTGTTTCTTTATTGATTTTCTGTTTGGATAATCTGTCCATTGATGTAAGTAGGGTGTTAAAGTTCCATGCTTGTTATTTTAATATTTTTATTGTATTATAGTCTATTTCTTCCTTTATGTTTGTCAATAGCTGCTTTATGCATTTGGGTGCTCCCACATTGGGAGCATAAATATTTACAATTGTAATACCTTCTTGTTAGATTGTTCCCTTTAAGATTATGTAGTGTCTTGCTTTGTCTCTTGTTACAGTCTTTGTTTTAAAGTCTAAGTATTGCTACCCTAACTTTCTTTTCACTTCCATTTGCATGATAAATGCTTTTCCATCCCTTCACTTTCAATCTCCATGTGTCTAGGTTTGAATGAATCTTTTATAGATTACAGTCTTTTTACTAGAGTATTTAGTCCATTTACATTCAAAGTAACTATTGGTAGGTATATATTGACATTTTATTACTTGTTTTATGGTTATTTTAGAGTTCTTCTCCATTCTTTTCTTCTCTTGCTCTCTTCTCTCACAATTTGCTAGCTTTCTTTAGTGATGTACTTGGAAGACTTCTTATTTTTGGCATATCTACTACCAATTTTTGATCTGTGGCTATCAGTAGGTTTACATATAACATATTATACATATAACAGTTTATGTTAAGTTTGAAACCATTCGGAAAGCACTAAATTTTTACTCTTCTCCCTGTCAAGTTTTAGGTGTATGGTGTCAGAATTTACATCTTTTTATTTTGTGATTCCCTTTACTAAATTTTATAGATCTACTTACTTTTACTGCTTTTGTGCTTCCTACTTTTCTTATTCCTGCTTATGGTCTTTCCTTTCCACTCAAAGAATCCCCTTTAATGTTTCTTATAAGGCTGGTTTTGTGGTGGTGAATTCCTTTAACTTTTGTTCATTTGGGAAATTCTTTATCTCTCCTTCTATTCCAAATGATATCCTTCTTGGATATTCTCAGTTGCAATTTCTTTTCTTTAAGCACTTTGAATATATCATGCTACTTTCTTTGGACCTACAAAGTTTCTGCTGAAAAATCAGATGATAGCCTTGTGGGGTTTCCCTTGGATATAACTATTTTATTTTCTGCTGCTTTTAAAAATCTCTCTTTGTCACTAATTTTTGCCATTTTAATTACTACATGTTTTGGTGTGGACCTCCTTGGGCTGATTTTGTTGGGGACCTTCTGTGCCTCCTAAATCTGAATTTCTGTTTCCTTAATGGGCTTTAATGGAAGAGATCCATTTTTCTTGTTCACTCTATACCAAACATCTTTCTTTGTGATAAGCCCCAACCTTTCAAAATCTTACCTTTCTTTCTTTCTCTCTCTCATTCTCTCTCTTTTTTTAATCCTGTCTCTATAATGTAGTAGGTGAGGGGCTCCAGATTATGCATCATTCTGATGATTCTGCAGCAGCAAGATCACTTTTAGTTCCCCAAACTCATGATGTTGTGAAAATACAAGATATTTTTGGTTCAGATGAAATTCATTTTTACCACTTTGTTTAGCAAGTTACTTAAGTGAGGTTCAGTTTTCAGGGTGCCTGGGTGGCTCAGTGGGTTAAGGCCTCAGCCTTTGGCTCAGGTCAGGATCTTGGGATACTAGGATCGAGCCCCATGTTGGACTCTCTTCTCAGCAGGGAGCCTGCTTCCTCCCCCTCCCTCTCTCTCTCTATCTCTCTCTACCTGCCTCTCCGCCTACTTGTGATCTGTCAAATAAATAAATAAAAATCTTAAAAAAATAAAAAGAGAGAGAGAGGTTCAGTTTTCTTATTTGCAAATTTTAAAAATAGTATGGCTTATCTAAAATGCTGTTATAAAAAGAGTTACATGGGATTAAAATATATAAAAGAATATGCATAATAGGTACTTGGGAAATGATAGTACTTAAATAGCAATTTTCACTGCTGCTATTACTATTGTCTACAAATTATAATGGGTATTTTCACCAATATCCCTGAAGGAATTGGATTATTTCCCTACCTTGCCTACCTTCGTTGATACTTTCCTATGTCCATTACATATACCACTGCTATTACATATACCACTGCTATTACAAATACCACTGCTATTACATATACCTCTGCTATTACATATACCACTAAAATCTGCCTTATACTTTAAGGAGCCATCTTTCTAAACTTCTTGTTTTCTTCAAAAGCAATTCTATCACTCCAAGGTGCTAAAACAAGTACCTTACCCAGGTTTGATTCCCTGTAACACTTTTCTTCTTTTCTTGTTTAATTATGCCATTCTTTATTATAAGAAACCCTACAAAATAGGTGTAAGTCTGCTATTAAAGTGAGCTTATAAATTCACTTAATTTGAACATGATATGAAGCAGTAGAAACAATAGAAGGCAATTTACTTTGACAGAAATGAAGAGATGACATAGTTGTATTTTTTTGTTTGTTTTGTTTCCCAAATCTCTGTATTGAAAATTTTTAGCAAAAGTACATGGGGAAAAATAAATAAATAAAGGAAACCTTAGGTTAAGTATGTGCCTATATAAATTCAAGCATTCCCTCTTCCAACCTGCAAAGAGGTATTTATTATCATTAAACTAAGATTCTGAGTCATCCAAACACTTGGGCTGAAATCAAGATTTAGAGACAAATGAAAAACATCTTTGAACAGTGCAGCAATAATCAATAGGACATGATAGGAGATTTCAAGATGTGAGGGCTATTGAAGCCAGAACTTAAAGAAAGTCCTTTTTTGGTCAGAAGACATAAGCAAGAATGACACAGTGAGACTCCTCCAAGAAGTTCTGCTGTGGCTATGAGCAAATCTCACCTAAGGCTCATCATCACCCCAAGGAGCAGGGGCTTTATTTCTAGGGCCAACCCAGAATGGGGGTGGGGAGAAGATCTTTTAAAACATTCTCTCTTCGGTACAGAGAGGTCTAAAAAATGTATTCAACAAAGTGACATAGGGGAGTTGGCTCACAGGAGAAATTTTATAATGTAATCCCAGATACTGGGGGAAAGATGTTCAATATAGAGTTGATTTTTTTCCAAGTGATCCATATGATATTGACATGGAATGAGTCATGAGAAAGTGGACTTGGCTAGAGAACTCGCCAATGACAAATTAAACTAAACTAATACTAAAAAATGTCCGATCTCAATGCTGATATATGCCCCCAACTCTATAAGAATCCTCTTTCCCCACCCAGAAACATAATGTCTTCATCTTGTTCAAGGAGCCTCACCTCAACATGCCTATTTTGTGTTCCGTGTTTTCCACCCACTTTCTCCTTAGAAAATCAGATTTCTCTATATCTGGTTCTTTC
This sequence comes from Mustela putorius furo, assembly GCF_011764305.1. NCBI lineage: Eukaryota > Metazoa > Chordata > Mammalia > Carnivora > Mustelidae > Mustela > Mustela putorius. The sequence goes on along the minus strand of NW_025421322.1, from coordinate 23,687,228 downwards.
ATTGCACGTAGAGGTATCTTGTTAGATAATTATTCAGATCAGTAACTTTTGGAAAAAATTTAACTGCTCATAATAATGTACTGAATATATTACTAGCCAAACATTTTATGTGCATCAGGAATATTGCGCCCCCTAACTCATGCCTCTAGTTCCATTAAATTTATTTATATCTCAGCTTCAGCCAGAAAGGATCTGACGATGCTTTCTACAGTTCTTATAGAACCATCATATAGTATCACTGTCATATACTGATTTGTCAGTTGCTGATACATATGACAAATTGTGTTCCTTAGGTATCTCCAGCACTAAGGGAAGTCCTTGGAGGGATTATTTAGGTCAGAAGTCCTCTTGGGAATTACTTCTATTCTTCACACAGATATCCCTATGGAAGTTCTCTGCTATGCCTGAAAGTAATAGTAGCCTGCACTATAATTTTCTGAGTACCTCCTAAGCATTGGACACTTATCTGAAAAATCTCTAGATCTTGATGGTTATGAGAATCATCTCAAAGAGATGATTTTTCCCAAGATCAGTTAACCAGAAAGTGGCAGAGCCTGAAGTGAAGTTACATTCCATCCAAATCCCAGTGCATGCTCTCTATCAAAGCTCATCCAGGAGATTTTTGCATTGGTTGTATTGGTTATATGTCCTTAGTGGCACACCTTTATCAGTAAGTCATCAACAGCCCGAGAAAGGCCTTAAACTGACCATCAGATAGTTTCAGTCTCCCAGCCTAGAAATTAAGGTGTCATTTGGTGGACACTATTGTAAGTCACTTGGGAATGAGTGTAGCTGCACATGGTTGGAACTTAAGGTCAGGCCAGAAAATAAATAGTCTCAAGTAGATAAGGTTACTAGAGAGGTCTCCTAATACTCAGGGATTACCTCCAGATGGATAGGGAATTCATTTTGAAAAAATTATTTGGGGGTGCCTGGGTGCCTCAGTGTGTTAAGTCTCTTCCTTTGGCTCAGGTCATGATTTTAGGATCCTGGGATCAAGCCCCACATCGGGCTCTCTGCTCATCAAAGAGCCTGCGTCCCTCTCTCTCTGCCTGCCTCTCTGCCTATTTGTGATCTCTCTCTAAAATAAATAAATAAATAAAATCTTCTTTAAAAAAGTTATTTAGAAGATATGTATGAATAGCTTAGTAGTAACATGAAACAGAGCAAAGCAAGGATGGAGGTGGGATGTGGAGTATCTTATTTATTCAGCCTTTTATCACTGAAATCCTTCTCTTAATAACAATGTAATATATATCATAGAAATGTCATTGTCTGTAGGTGTGGGAGGGAGGGGTTCTTATCTCTAGTTTTATGTTTTTTAAGTTTATATCTATTACTTTTAGTGTTATGATTTTGTATTTTCCTATTTTATTAAGTATCTTATGCCATTAATTTATTTATAATAATGTGGTGTGAAACAGTAAAAATCCTGTAGTAAGAGAACATCTTAGCAAATGTCAGTGTTGCAAAATATGAAAAAAAAATTAGTGTTATTTCAAGTTTTTTTTTTTATTGCTTCATGGTCATACTGTATTGCTCATGAACTTTGTGCTATTAATTTGTTTATTTATTTTCTTATTTGCCGCCAAAGGTAACAGGAGAAAGTAGTGAGGAAAACAACCAATTAAAACTTATAAAAGAAAAAAAGAGAATTGTAACATCAGTTATGAAATTAAGTCATTAAAGCCATCAAATTCTAACTAAAAATGCTCAAACTGATGACCCTACCTTACCTCAACCAGTTAAAGTAGAGTTAAAATTACCAAAATGTTCTTGCCCTCTTCAACCCTAAGCTTACAAAGAGAACAGAAGAGAGGACATCTTTAGTTGTTAATGAAACTGAAGTATCAGTAACTGAATTGCAAAGTCTGAGTCAGCAGAATTTGGAAGGGTGAATGGGAAATAACGCAGAGCAGATAAAGTGAGAGTGGAATAGGATACCAATGAGAAATGTGATGATTGCCCCCACAGAAACCACTCAAACTTTAGAGACCAAGGCAGTAGGCAGAACAAGGTAGTGGTGAAGAGGCTGGACCAGAGCGCGTAGTTTGTTTGGAAGTCTAGGAAAGGATCATTTCATCCCTACCCAATGCAGATAAATGACTACCCCTTGTCCTTTTTACAGGAGAAGAGATACACAGGTTTCCTTACATCAGTAAAGACTAACATCAGTACCTGTTTCTGCTAACTGCAGTGAGTCCTCAGTGGGTTTTTGCTTTTACAAAATGGTAATTGCTTCTTTGCTTTTGGCCATTTCAGCTTACCAAAGGTTTCATGGGAACACTCTATTTTTGGATACTAGGGGAAAGTATTCTGGAGACATGAGGAAATAACCTCAGAAAAGGATAAAAGTTAATGGTCCAGATGGAAATCATTTCATGAAGGACAAAGTCAAGGGACAGAGCCTGAAAGGAAGGACCTCAGGTCCTTTCCCTCTGTCTTATTCACAAGAGGCTTATGTCTTTCTCTTGAGATGCTAAACTGCCCCACAGAAAGCCTATAAATTCTGAAAATTGAGATAAGTCCTTTGAAAAATGCTAACCATCCACTTGATAGCCTTCTAACTAACCTCTGCCAACTCATCGAGTTTATTTTTTCCAAAGGCTCAAAAAGAATTCTTTGCTTTTTAAAAGCTCAAAGATCACAAAATTTTGGAGGAAAGTTTTTACCATGAACTATAAAGACAACAAGAACAACAAAAATAGAACTCAGAATTATTTTTATATGATAGGTCATATCTCAACAACAGAAAAAGATATTCCATCAGTGAAATAAACATCAAAAAAACAAAATGCCTAGAATATAGTGTAGAAAAAATTAATGAATAAGTTAAAAATAAAACATAACTGAAGGCCATGATTCTCCAATTTGGAAGAGCCCAAATTTAAACCAAATAAATTTAAACCAAAATAAAAATTTAAAAGGCACAGTCCAAGATGAACGGTTGGGAACTTAAAAAACCAAGATTAAAGAAGAGATTCCAAAAGCTGTCTGAGAGGAAATAAATAAAACCTTATCACATACAAAGGTCTGGAATTAACATACAAAGAATCTTGTACACAAAGAGCATCAAATGAATAATAATAGAAGCAGAAAGGTAATGGACTGATACTTTCAAGATTCTGATCAAAAATAAATCTCCAGGGACACCTGGGTGGCTCAGTGGGTTAGGCCTCTGCCTTTGGCTCAGGTCATGGTCTCAGGGTTCTGGGATCGAGCCCCGCATCGGGCTCTCTGCTCAGTGGGGGGCCTGCTTCCCCCTCTCTCTCTGCCTGCCTCTCTGCCTACTTGAGATCTCTCTCTGTCAAATAAATTCTTTAAAAAAAAATAAAAAATTAAAAAAAAAATTAAATCTCCACCTAGAATTCTAGACCCATTCAAATTAGTAACTAAGAGAAGTAATTTCAAAGAGTGAAATATCCTTGAACTTTCTCAAGAAAATGTCCCAGTATAAGCAAGTCAATCAAGAAACAAACAAACACATGAGCTCCTAGAAACAGGCAACGGAAAACAGATGAAAAGTGAAAGCACTTCCTAGGATCCTGGGGGAAATTCCCAGAACAACAGCAGTATAGCAGGCATAGACAAAACCAAATCCAGATTGGAGCAGATAAAAGAGGACTCCAGAAGATACCTCTAGGAAAACTGGAACTCGTAGATTATGTAGCTGGTTTGAAGTCTGTAAGAACTTTGACTGAGAGACACTTTATAGAGCTTATTTTAGATGTTGGAAGATCTAGCTAAATGTCCACAGGATGAAAAAATTATGCAATAACAAATCCAGGAGAAGGATTTGGGGCAGCTGTTCAAGGGGGAAAAAATGTTACCCTAAGAACTACTTGGTTCAGCAATGAAAAACAAATGTTTATACAGTCTTAGTAACAAAAGTATGGAATACAAAATTTAATCAATTCTTCAAAAAAAAAAATATATATATATATTGGTAAAATGGCAGGAAAAAAAGGAGGAGAATTAAAAACTTGTCTTTTTTTTAGTAGAATATAGATAGTCAATATTTAAGCTTGCTGAATCAAGAGACAACAATGTATAAATATTTATTTGAAATGTGGAATTAAAAGAAAGTAACTCAGTTGCCCAGATGTACATGATATTCTTCAAATTGTGTATTTTCATGAAATTATTTATCAATACAAGTAGAAAAGGCAAGACTAATAATATTTATAGTATAATGTTTTTAAAACAAAACAACAAACTGTATATGATAGGTATATAAAAGTTTCCACAAAGAAAAATTTGGAGAAGTACATACTAGAATATCAACACTATTTGCCAATAAGAAGAAAAGATGGAGTAAATTTTACATATATATATATATTTTTTTTTACATTTGAATTGGAACCTTAGAGTGACTTTGTATGACTTTTGTTGTTAAGATTTTTATTGGGCTTTACAGAAAAAATAAGGAGTGAGAGAAAAGTAACCAACAGAACCTCCTAATAGTAGGAAGGAAGACCCATCCCGTGACACAGAGTGTATGTAACACATGAGTTATGTTTGGGTTCAGGCAAATGAAAGAGAGGACCCAAAATTGTCCAGCAATTATGCTGGAAGAGGCTCTGATGCAGAGACACTGATGATGTCACCTAGCTCCTTTTTTTTTTTTTTTTTTTTTTTAAGATTTTATTTCTTTACTGGAGAAAGAGAGAGCACACACAAGCAGGAGAGGAGCAGAGAGAGAAGGAGAATCCCCACTGAGTGGGGAGCTCAGTGCTGTGGGGTTCCATCCCAGGACTCCGGGATCATGACTTGAGCCGAAGGCAGATGCTTAACTGACTGAGCCACCCAGATGGCCCATCACTTGTCTTCTTTCAAAGTGTGATCAGTTACTAAGTTTCTATGTCTCCGGCCCTGTGGTTGGTGCTAAGGAAAGAAAGTAAAGACATGCTATCTGTTCTAAGGAATCAAAAGTCAGGTTAAGGGAAGTAAACTTGTATAAACAAATGTAATTACATGTAATTCCATTCTCTGAGACTGCTTTTAGAAGTTGTCAAGATATTAGATATTGTTAATAGTAACAACACCCCATGTTTTTATGAAGCACATTCTATGAAACCCTCTTTTAAGGACTTTAGTGTAATTATTGTATTTATCACTCATAAGAAATCTGTGAAGTGAAAACTTTTGTTATCCCATTTTCTAGATAAAGATATTGAGGTTTATAGATGTTGAATAATTCGTTCAACTTTAGCCAGGAAGTATGACTCAGAAGCTCATGCTCTTAAACACTACCCTGTAACTTTACTGTCTTGCTGATTCCAAACCTTCTTGAGAGCTCAAGACTTTTTGATTAATTCTGTGGCAAAGAGGACAAGTAGTATTAGATCCATTTTTTTAAATGATAAATGGAACAAAACATGAACTTCAGGACTGAAGAAATCACTCAAGCAAGGACCTAAGATGGGGTTACAAAAGCAAGACTTCTGTCTCCAGATTTTTCTTTCTATTGCCCTAAATCTACCCTTTCTGTTGCTCTAAATCTACACCTTTCTCAGTCTCTTCCTCCTTCCTCTTCCTGAAGAGATGATTCAACCATTTATTTTTCTTTCTAAGCTGAAAATAGGAATTTGATTCCAAATCTAAGGTTTTCCTACCTGGTTGATATCCTTGGCAAAATTATCTCTGTGACTTCAGTATATGTTGGTCTGAGGGCATCTGTGGGACCCTGGAAGGGGTCCTTTTGAAAGAAAGAATCAACTTAGGTTGTGCTAACACACGGCCTGTGCTTTCTGACCCAACACATGGGGAAACGGACAGCCTGAAGCATGTCACGGGGGCAAAAAGGAAAACGTAAATACTGTCACCCGTCATGTAATACGGTTCAGGGGAAGAAATGAGGTCAAGTCATTAAAGAGAAGATGAGATCATTTTGTTTTAACAAGGCAAACTGTGGCCAGAGGATGACAGTCATGAAAAGTGGACAGCGATCCTGAAAGCCAGTATGTGATGACCAGGGGGGAAAACAGAGCTTGCTAATAGAAACCATACTCCCAACTCCGGAAATGAAGGCTTGCCTCGCGGCCAGTGATGCAGGGCTGAGTGAGATGACAGACCTAGGAAGGGGGCTGAAGAAGCTGTAAATATGGAGAGGGACAGAGGACGGCATGTGGCCTGAAGAATGACACCCCCCCCCAGTAGTTGGGGACACAGGCGATGGCTTGGAAACAAAGCTGAGGCAAGGTGAAAAGGGCATCTGGATACTCAGCGCTCGAAATTCAAAATCCCAGGTCTAAGTCCTAGGAGAAAATCAACCTAGGAAGGAAATGTCAAATCACAAGGGGAGAAGAGGAAGAGGTTAATAGGAAAAATATTTCGGTGTGCCTCTGACGGTGTTCTGCTGAAAGTGTGTGGAAATCCACATGGGCTGAGGGAGATGGTTCTCAAGTGCGCACGTGAAACTCAAAACCCTCTTGATGTTCTGCCTGGAGAATTCTGTATTTCCTTGTTTTGACCTTCAGCCATGAAAACTGCCCAAGGACCTTGAGCAGAGGGCGCGAGACTCCGGTTTCCCTAAAAGCCTTTAGGAACTTTCAAAGGATCGACTGTACTTTCAAGGCTTCCCCAGCCTCCACAGCCGCACCACCTCCAGCAGCACCCCTGCAGCGAGACGCACCTCTTCCTTGATGTGGAGAAGCAAGAGGAGGTTTGCTGAAAAGTTTTCAAGTGGCTAAGACCTTTTTTTTTAGCGAGCTGATTGATTCGATGAGACAAGCGTGGGCAGAATCTGTAAAGAAAGGTGATACCACTGGGCAAACCACTGTGGGACTCGAAGATGGGAGAGTTTTAAAAGCAAAAATAATTTAAAAGTAAAATAGGTCCTAGTCACAGCTCCGCTCCTAAAGAATACTTGAGTCCTTTGTTTCTCTTGCTTTACTTATTAAAGTAATAAAGAGCCAACATGACCATTGGAGATTTGGAATCTTCCCTTCCCCTAAACTCTATGGCAAAATATGCAAATTAAGCTCTTTTAAGGAAAAAGTTGGAATGGAAGGAAATTGTTTAAAATTGCTTGAAGATCTCTACTGGTCATTTTGAGACTCTCACAAATTCCTGCTTTTGCACCCATTGCCCCATTCTGATCAATTATTACTGGGTTAGGAGGCCTTGGAAGCACTGTGCCGAGCGCTGGGCACTTGGCAGTCAACAAGCAGACCCGGTCTGCGCCAGCTTACGTTTGACAGGGGAGATAGACAGGCTCGAGACAAATCGCTTTACTAGAGTTGCTGTAAGTGCTAATAGGAAAGATTGGGGTATCCTGTGAAAGAGAACGGCATACCCATGTAACAGTTTGCATAAGCTAATGGAGAGAGACAGGCTCAGAAATCCACCCTAAGGAAGGGACATTATATCCGAGACTCAAAAACGAGTGTGGGTTGTTGGCTATGCTGAGGGCAGGGAGCAGATCCTACACGGGCTTGTGGTCGGAAAGAACAGATGGCACGTTTTATAAAACGACAAGCAGCCAAGGGCGTGCAGTAGGAAGAAGGATAATGTGACACTTACAGACCTTGGGAAAGATTCTGGACTTTAGCCTAAGATCATCGTTAAGTAATGGTATTTTAGCGAGGGAAGTCAAAGGTTCTAGTTGTTCTTTTAAAATGTATTTTTGTATGTCTCTGGCACTTAGGGTCATAATTTTAGTTCCAGTTTCTTTCCTAGCTTGTGACATCATTGTTTTAGGTGGCGTTCTACTTCCATCTTGGTTCTAAGTCTCGGTTCTGGGCGGGACCATCTACTGGCATGCGGGAGCCAGCCGGCGCCTGTCCCGGTTCTATGTTCAGTGACATCAAGATGGAAGCTGAAAGGTAGAAATTATTTCCACTGTGGAAACCAGCAAGCATTAGAAAAAAAGGACTTTTTTTAAATTCAAGGGACCAAATTTACCACCACACCATGGAAGCTATCTTTGGGTCAAGTTGGGTCAAAATTGCCTTGTCACAGCTTAGAGGAATGGTGATGAACGAAGGGAAAAGCTGCGTATGTGTGCATGCTTGTGTGTGCAATTACACATGCATACATATATAGACGTATATCTGCATCTACACATATACACGCACATAATTCAAAATCAAATATACATGTTGTACATATGGACGTATATATGTATACATGTATACATATATTATATGTATGTATGTATATGTATTTATATAAATATATAGACACACACATACAGAAAGAAACAGAAAGATTAAAAAGCGCTACTTGTTATTAGAAATGGAGGGTTATTTTATTCCTCTTCATATTTTCTTTTTTTTTTTTTTTAAGATTTTATGTATTTATTTGACACACAGAGAGATCACAAGTAGGCAAAGAGGCAGGCAGAGAGAGTGGAGGAAGGAGACTCCTTGCCAGGCAGAGAACCCAATGTGGGACTCGATCCCAGGACTCTGAGGTCATGACCTGAGTCGAAGGCAGAGGCTTTAACCCACTGAGCCACCCAGGTGCCCCTTCCTCTTCATATTTCCAAATGGCTTGCATAGTACCTTGCATATAGTTAACATTCAATAAATTTAATGAATAAGGGAAAAGCTCTGTTTTTAATATACATACTTTTAGCTCCTAACCACCACAACTACTCTTTCCAACACACACACACACACACACACACACACACACACACACACACCCCTATCCCTAAAAAGCAAATCCCAGTGCACTCTGGAAGAGCTCAAAAGCACTGCACATGAGAGAAGTCATCAAGATGCCTGGCAGCAGTCTTAACAGACATGTGAATAATTCACAGCCGTTTTCGGGGTGCCTGGGTGCCTCTGTGATCCCTCTCATTCTTTCTCTCTCTCAAATAAGTAAAATCTTTTTTGTGTGTAAAGATTTTATTTATTTATTCGAAGATAGAGTGCACAAGCAGGGGGAGCAGCAGAGGGAGAGGGGGAAGCAGACTCCCCGCTGAGCAGAGAGCCCACATGGGGCTCGATCCTGGAACCCTGGGATCATGACCTGAGCTGAAGGCAGACGCTTAGCCAACTGGGCCCCCTAGGCACCCCTCAAATAAAATCCTAAAAAAAAGTTCACAATGCCATTTTAAAAATGCTCCATTGATACCCGAGCCCAGGAATGAGCAGAATCAGTGTGAAATGGGAGATATTACTGACTCAGCTGCTGAAAAATAACAAAAACCATCCACACCGAGCCAGTAGAGTATAAGAAATTCCTACTATTAGAATTAGCTTTAAACGAAGCAGCAAAATCCTGTTCTACATGTTGCTGGTTCTGAGAATTTCCGCAGACCTTCCTGGAGAAAAAAGTCTGTTCTCCATTCTGGCAGAAGATTCTATTTATAGTACTATTGTTATACATTCCTACAGCTTCCTTTTAGAAATAGTAAGACATTTACTAGCACAAATAAATATATTTGTATAATGTTTCAATCTCCTTGATTATACAAATTGTCTTTTATGCCCCATGACCTCCTCACAAAACGTTGGAACATGTCAATCACCATTTCTTTTTACCCTCTCTCTCCCACTAGATGATTTACGGGAAACCTAAGCCCATCTGATGTTTGTACCCCAGCACCTAGCAGAGTGTCTGTTACAGAGAAGACCCTTGATAAATCCAATTCTTTGAATCAATGAAAGGAACTGGTCTCCTGTTTCTGCCATCCCCGAGAATATGAAATTTCAGCATTCCCAGATCTACCTGCTAGTTGAATCATCTCCCCCCTTCCATCCTCACACTTCTTTCCCTAAGTCTAAAATCCAAACTGTTTTTAATCATAAAAGGGGTCAATGAACTTAACTTGTCAGAGATCTCACTACCTGTGAAATTCAGTCAAGTTAATGCACTGTCTCCATCTGCAAAATGCATGGCCATGGGCCTTGTTCTGCACACTTGCCCAGATGAGATGATAATGAATGATGTTTTGGAAATATGGAGGAATAGGCCACCTTTCCCTTGCCTTTTTAAAAAAAAAATTGTTGAAATTTAACAGCTTGACTTGGATTAGACCCATCAGAATGTGGGGCCAGAACATGTAAAAGAAACACTGAATGCCACTTATTAAGGGAGCACACCTGAACTAGCTTCGTGGGAAGACAACATGGAAGCCTCCAGAAGGCGAATTTGTTGATCTTTCAATCCTAGCTAGACTTTGAAACTTGCGTTCATATTTTTGAGTGTCCCATGGCTGAAGCACCTTACTTCAAAAGGCTTGTAAAATCAGAGCACTCTATCATTCAGATGAACTTGGATGATCCTTCTTGATTTCTTTTCGCGTACAAGGTTACAGGAAACCTCACAATCTGAAGGCTGTCTGATCTGCTATTTAAGGAATACCTACCCCAGTTATTAGAGTACATTTCACTTCTTGTTGATAAAACCACTTCTAAAACCATACAAATAAAAAAGTCTAGCGTGTGAAAGAGATCAAGTAGAAATGCTCTGTTGGAATCTGTGTTTCAGGCAAACCCTGAGTGCCTTCTCCACAGCTCATGAAGCTCGAGCCAATGCAATTGAAAAATATTCTTCAAACATTACTAGGAATGTATCTTCTGGCCTCTGTTTGAGCATCTTTAGAGATGAAAAACTCACCACTTTACTGAGTCACTTATTTCAACACCTTCATTCAGTTTCTACTATTTTTTTTTTTTTAAAAGATGTTGAACACAGTATTGTGCTGAAGTCTTGTTCTCTCTAGTTTCTGGACTGTTTTTGAGACATCATTCTTGGGATCATGTAGACCATAGTAGTCTATGGTAGCTGGGGTGATTTCTGTTTTAATCTGTCTGGCAAGTTTTATGTCCATTTCCTTCTCTGCATTCATGTCCCTGGCTCAGCCCAGTTATATAGGATTGTATGTACCTGGCGACGGCAATTGTTCCAAAGCAAGGAGAATGGACTTATTCTGGGCTGGCAATTCTCCTTCTCTGAGAGTAACATAGATGCTGGTGAAATTAATTATGTCCTGGCTTTCCACTAGGGCTGCTGAAATGAAGAGGCCAGTTGGGAGTCTCCCGCAGCAGTCCACAGGAGAGAGGATGTTAGAATGATCAAGAAGGGTGATGATAAAATGGTAAAACCCAAAACCTGGTTTTTAAAAAAATGAGATAGATCGGATAAATGGGAGAGATGACCCTAAAAGATGCCTTCTAATGTTCTGGCCAGTACAACTGGATGGAGAGTATAATCATTCACAGAAATGCCAATGACTGCATGAAGTTTAGTTTTAGAAAGAGAAACTTACACGGGCCGTGTGTGAAATGTTTGGGTTTTAAAACTGTCGATATGCTCAAGAATAGGATGTTGAATTGTTGCTGAGATATATGGATTTGGAGAACACAGATGAGATGCCGGTTGGAGACATAAATCTGAGGTCCTTTCAGGTAAGAGTAACGGTTCTGAGGAGGACACAGGTTCTGCCGACCATGATACTATTAGCTCACACTTACCTAGTAGACCCCGGGTTGTCAGGCCCTGTGCCAAACATTTCACATGGACTGGCCTATCTAATACTCAGCAAACTTGGGGCACCTGGGTGGCTTACTCGGTTAATCTTCTGCTTTCGGCTCAGGTCATGATGTCAGGATCCTAGGATCGAACCCCAGATGGGGCTCCCTGCTCAGCGGGGAGTCTCCTTCTCCCTCTGCTTCTGCCGTTCACCTCTGCTCATGCTCTCTCCTCTCTGTCTGTCTGTGATCTCTCTTTCAAATAAATAAATAAAATCTTAAAAAAAAAAAAAACTCAACAAGCTCAATAAGGTTTTTTCAATAAGGTATTATTACATTGTATTTTTATATTGTATTATATATCATATCATATTATATTATAATTTTCAATAAGGTATTATTATTATCTGCTCCATTTTCAGTCGGGGTAATATAGGCAGAGAGAGATTAAATAAACTGTCCAGTTTACATCTGGTACATCTGGCGCCAGACTTTGACAGTAACTGTTAGAGGAGATGGAGTTGGACATCCGCGGGAGAAACATGGAGATACCCAGCAAAGTACCCTTTCCTCAAATTAGAAACTCTTCTTCAGCCATGAATCTCAAAGTCCCTGATTCATCTCACCCTCAATTCAGTAAATCCCTAAGCAGTGATCATGCCCAAGTTTGTCTCTTTGGATTTCTGTGTGGCTTGCCATTAATGACCAGTATTTTTCAATGTTTAATAAACATTTGTTTTAATGACAGAAGCAATAAATGGTCATTGCGGATAAATACCAAAATCAGATGAGCGTGGAACAGAATTAAAGAATGGAATTTAAAAATGTCCATATTCTCCCCATCAAAAAAGGGAAAAACAATTATTCATATTTTAATGCATTCTTAACATGCATTGTTGCACATATGTATATCCACATTTGTATCAAAAATAGAACAAAATGTAGTATCAATTATTATCTGCTTTTTATATTTTAATTCATTTCATTTTATTTTATTTTATTTATTTGACAGACAGAGATCCCAAGTAGGCAGAGAGGCAGGCAGAGAGAGAGAGAGGAGGAAGCAGGCTCTCTGCTGAGCGGAGAGCCCGATGCGGGGCTTGATCCCAGGACCCTGAATCATGACCTGAGCCGAAAGCAGAGGCTTTAACCCACTGAGCCACCCAGAGGCCCCTGTTACCTGCTTTTTAAAGTAATACATTGCAAGCGTCTTTCAATTATTAAGATGTGTTACATCATTTAATAAGCAAGTTTAGTATTTCTACCTGTGACCTTAAGTCCGTTTCCTCCTTTTATATGATGACGGGCCTCCCTTTGAGGTATTTCCATGTAATTGGTGACAGGGTCTTGTGTATATCGTATGTGTGTGTGAGGAGGGGTCATTTAGTGGCTGGTATTTTATGTCAAATTTGTGTTCTACCTACATCTAGAAGCAGTTTCTAGAAACATCAAGAACCTTCATTTTCTTCTTGATTTTCCTCCCTCCTTTTGCCCTTTCCCCTTCCCATAACCTCTGACTTCTTTGTTCCCAGTGTCACTGCTGATGGTTTGTAACTGTTGGTGGCAAAGGAAGGAAAGCGTTTATTATTATTTTCCCTAAGGCCCTGCTTTGTTGAAGCTGGGGGATGTGTGGCTTTGTTTTCAGAATTGGGCTTTGTGTATGTTTTGTTAAATTCCCCCAAGTCCTCTAGACACCAAGGACTAGAAAATGAAAAATGACTATTATTGTTACCCTCTTCTGCCCAAGATCCTGAGCCACCACATGTTTCTGACTTCCCAGACAGACACCACAAGCCTCCTTCACCGTGATCTGAAGGCCACGGAGAGCTGTTTACTCCCGTTACAACAATCCCAGGCATGGGAGGTCCTGACAAAATGGACACTTGTAAATGTTACTTTGACTCATACATGTGCTCTCCAGTTTTTGCAAGATTTGAGCTGTATTCTGTGCTTCAAAACCATAAATATTCTAGAAAAAAAGGAAAAATCTAGATCAATTCAGCCAAAACGATTCATTTCCTCAACAGGAAACATGGACATTTTGGAAGAATCCAGGCAGTGAATTCATTTATTTGCTTTCCATGCAAATGTTTGTCATGCAGATCAACTCTGATGCTCCTTACTTTTTTTTTTTTTTTTTTCTGGTTTCTTTAAAAATCTACAATCAATCCACAAATAATCAGTATCTCTGAGATACTATGTGAGAACCCTGTGGTAGGCACTGGGTAAAAGAGACAGCTTGGTGTATTGGGGAAATTGAAACAAAAGAGGTTCAATCAGAAATCCAAAGACCGCTTTTGCTCCTTAAAAGTTATGGTGCGGTAGACAAGTCAATTGTGTCTCTGATCTCCACTTCCTCACCTGTAGAACAACCATCTTGCCTTCTCAAAAAACTGTGGTACTGAAGAACTTTATATGCTGTAGTGTGCACGCAAATGATAGTGTAAAATATTTTCCTTAACCTTGAGGAACTTAGACTACTTGAAGGAATCAGAGATACATATTCAAAAATAATAACAATGTAAGAGTTAGTGATACTGTACTGAGATTCAAAAGATATTGCTAGGCATGACATGATTAATTGCCAAAGAGCAGAGCCTTGAGAGAGAGGGAGAGAGCAGTGTAAGCTCGATGGTCAAGGGACAAGAGACCAAACCATGCCAAACCATCATGGGGACTTAGCTAACATTCAGACAATGAGTCTGTAGCAGGTCAGGGTAACACAAAAGTAACAGGAGTATCATGCTTTAAAATCAAATTCTTAACAGCCTGAATACACACACAAAAAAGCATTCATTATCATTTCAGGCTTTTGAATGAGAGTATTGGAAAGGGAGATAGTGTTATGCGGTAAAAGAACAGGTGCAAGAAATCAGAGAGAACTGAGTTCATGTACCAGCTGCTCCTTTCTCGGGCTTTTAGGATTTTTCTTTGGGCTTCTCCTGAAGCCAAGAGAGTAGTAGTTACCTCATAGGCTGAGAGAGGCATTAACTAGGCAGAGATGAGCTTTAGAGAGTGGGGGGTTGGAGGACACCAAAGAGGAGGAAAAAGATGATCAAAAACCCTAATGAGAGAAATAGTTTTGAAGATTGGAAGAACAAAAAGAAAGTCCAGGGGCACCTGGGTGGTTCAGTGTTTAGGCATCTGCCTTCAGCTCAGGCCATGATTCCAAAGTCCTGGGATCGAGCTCCACTTCAGCCTCCCTGTTCAGCGGGAGGCCTGCATCTCCCTCTTCCACTTCCCCTGCTTGTGTTCCCTCTCCCACTGCCTCTCTCTCTCTCTCTCTCTCTCTCTGTCAAATAAATCAAATTAAAATCTTTTTCAAAAAGAAGAAGAAGAAGAAAAAGTCCATGTGTCTATAGATAGTTTCTTGGGCAAGTAGCTTCACCTAGAGGGAGAGGAAAAAGTCAGGACAGGCAGAAACCTTGTAAACCACACTGAATAGTACAGACCTGATCCTAATGAATATTTTTGAAGCCAATGGATCCTTTTAAAAGCAGGTGGGTCCAGTGGTCTGGGGCAGGCAGGGTTGGGTTGGGTAGAGATCCTGTCTGCAAACAAGGGAGATGGCTTATCTTGAGAAGTTCTGCGATGGGCACTTCTTGATTCTGGCATATCACAACTGGAAACTTGGTCCACCTAGAAGTAATGTGTTACAGTAAATTTAAAATTAAAGGCAATGCTAGCCCAATAGTCCCATCTTTCATCTTGCCTTGGCTACCTCCCAATCCGAAGTGAAGGTGTCAACACCTGCCTTCAACCTTAGTAGAAAATTGAATAACCTGGATTTGCCACATTTGAAGTACTAACACATGTGTTTAGGGATTACTTGGAAAGGTAAACTCCCAGTTTTCAAGAATCATAAACCCAAGGCAAGGAACTTAGATTTGGAAATGGTAAGGAATTAAAGACATCTATCTCTTTAATACACACACACATATATGCAGATACATGCATACACATATACATACATGTACACGCATACACACACACCCATATCGCTGTGCCATTCAAGCATTAATTTCTGAACTCCCAATTTTGGTTACACTCATTATCCAGGATGACAAACCCAGTAGTCACTGGGGTCACTGATAAGAAAAAAACCCTGTGAAGTGGGGCACCAGAGACCTACCACCAAGGCAAACTGAACTCCTTCTCCGATTTACGCATTTCTAGTGCAATGAGTTTTCTTTTTCGTTAAAAGTGTTACAATTTCTCTTGTGTTTTCAACAACTCCATTATGAAATAATGAGCATGAAAGATTTCATATGCTGATACGGACATAGTAATCCCTGGGCACCCAAGCCACATGGAGGAGGAGAGATTCAGAAAAGGCAATGTTGGATTCCCCATAATCAGAAATGCATGAATCAGGAGGCGAAAATGAAGGTCTGTGCTGCTTACTGTAGAGTTTCCATGTCTCAGACAGCATGTAACAGGTTTTTTCTTATTATTTAAGACAACTTTTAATCAGTTTCTTTTGTTAAAAAAAGATTTTATTTATTTATTTGAGAGAGTGAGCAAGAGAGAGCACAAGAGGAGGGAGGGGTAGGGGGAGAGGGAGAAGCAGGCTCCAGATCCCAGGACCCCGGGTTCGTGATCTGAGCCTAAGGCCAATGACACTTAACTGACTAAAACATTTTTCTAAAGGTGCCCCTAAAACATTTTTTTTTTTAAAGCAGGTAAGGATTACTTCCTTACCTCCCCCTCTGGCCACACACTTTCTTCCCCTTTCATACACTTCCCTGTTCTGTCCTGGCAGGATTTGGTATCAGATCCAGGAAAAGAATTCAGAATTTTAAACCCAGGAGGAATTATTGGCCCAACCATATGCTTCTTCCCTTCTTTTTACTGTTTATTCTCTTCTGTCTGTTTGGGGCAAAATCTGGTATTTAAGAATTAAATGAAAATTTTAAAAAAGTAAATTAAGTGAAAATTAATTAATTTTAATTTATTTAATTATTTATTTATTGTTTGCTTGCTTGATTGATTAAATTAATTAATTAAAAGGGAACACCATACAGGGAAAAGATGACATCAAGGTATTTGCCTCTTACCTTCTGTCACAGGGCAGCATGAATGAGCTGTGCACAGGCTGAACCGGGAAGAAAATTCCAGTCGTTTGCATTAGAGCACAGAGAGGACCGGGGTGGGGAATAAAATGTAAAATACGCAAGAAACCTCTGTGCATAATAAGCACACCATCAGTGTCAAACCAGACTCCTTTTTTGTCCGCTTGCTTCATGGGCACAAACTTTGGAGCTGCTCCAGACCACCAGAGTCCCCAAAAGGTGTGAGAGCCTTCATGCTTGGCAGACTGGAGTAGACGTCTCCAGTTCTAGGTCACCACTCTGGGCCCTCTTCCTTTCCACTCATGGAGACTTAAAAGTCTTGGAAGTCCTAGTTTTCTCTTCAGTGGAAATGGCCAAGAGTGCCGGTGCCATAACATGCAGTACGTGTGGGGGTTAGGGATCTGGAAAGTGGTTCCAGAGCGCCTGCACGTGAACCTTCCTTTTGCAATTTACCATGGCTGGTGACACCAAGACAGTTGCTTAACCTCTCTGTGCCCCGGTTCCTTTCCTGTAAGACATGAGAATAGTAATAATAGTACTTATTACCAGGCGCCTGGGTGGCTCAGTGGGTTAAGCCCCTGCCTTCAGCTCAGGTCGTAATTCCAGGGTCCTGGGATTGAGCCCCGCATTGGGCTTTCTGCTCAGCAGGGAGCCTACTTTCCCCCCTACCTCTCTGCCTGCCTCTCTGCCTACTTGTGATCTCTCTATCAAATACATAAATAAAATCTTTTAAAAAAATAGTACTTATTACCTGCAGTTGATGTGTTATCTCAGTGAATATGGACAAAGAGTTTAGGATAGTGTCTGGCATGTGATAAGCACCATTATTATTACTACTACTACTACTACTACTATATGACCGTGGCCAAGCTGAACTACTCTTGAATGTGTGGTAACCAGGGCAACCAAACGCCATTTGCGAATACACAGATTTTATAACTGATGGGACTGAAGGCCCGAGGAGGGAGGGATTCTGTCCAAGTTCATTGCATAAGTAGTGTAAACCCAGGACTCCCAGACCATGGCGCTTTCTTCTCCTATTTTTTTTTTTTAATTTAAAATCAAATAATTAACATAGTGTCTTATTAGTTTCAGAAGGAGAGTTTAGTGATTCATCAGTTGCATGGGACACCCTGTGCTCATTCCGTCAGGCGCCCTCCTGCATGCCCATCCCCAAGTTACCCCATCCCCCCACAACCTCCCCCTTTCTTCTCTCCACCAGACGTTCAGATTGCAAAACTTTGTGATGAGATTCTGCTGGTCAGATTTGGAAATGTAAAGCTGTTCTTGATTTTTAAAGAGATGGCTAAACCTGCGAGATAAGCAATCACTATCAACATTTCCGCTCACTTTCGAGGTACCAGGTGCTTTACCAAGTGAATTCTCTGAAATCTTCACAGAGTGCAAGTTGCTTCCTAGGATCGAAAGGTTTAAAGGCGACTTCAGGTCAGGGACCACGTAGCTAGAGCTGGAATCCAAAACTTTTCTAGTACACCTTCCCCACACATAGGGGCCAGCCTACTATTTAAACCTTCTGATTTGTGTCTTGTCACCTCTCTTGATTTTATTGTAAAGGACTTTAAAATTTCCTGCCTTCAATTACGAAAAGGAATAACCTAATGACTGTTCTAGGATCAAATGCACCCAGAGAAGTAAAACTGTGGCAGGAGATAAAGAGTCAGGTGTTCTGGGACCTGATGTGTACATCCCTGTGGCAGGATATCTGCCTCAGTTTCCTTCAGGATTTTTTTTTTAAGACTTTATTTATTTGAGAGAGAGAGAGAGAGAGTATAAGCAGGGGGAACGGAAGAAGGAGAGGGAGAAGCAGGCTCCCTGCTGAGCAGGACTCAATCCCAGGACCCCTGGATCATGACCTGAGTCAAAGGCAAAGGCTTTACCTACTGAGCCCCCCAGGGGCCCCAGTTTCTTGCAGGTTCTATGCACTCCTCATGCTAGGCTCTGACCCACTGAGTCAGCCACCTTGCTCCTGCCAAAGTCAAGAGTCTCTCTTGGTATGCGCATACTTATCTTTAAGCCGTATCTCTTCTCATTCAGGTTAGAAGACATTATTGGCAGTATGTGTACTAAAGTGATAACTCAAGTCAGCATATTGTTAAGAGAAACTTCAAATTAAAAATTTGCTCACTAAATATACTAATTTGCTCATAAAACGAGAAAACTTTTAGCTATTGTTCTTACTTCCTTTATCTTTGCACTTAATTAAAATTATGGTCATTATGTTAAAGAAGAGATAAACATGGAAACAGAGATCGAAAGAGGAGGATGATCTTTCTTGTCATAACCTCAAGTGAGAGGCAATGATTTGAAAACAAGATATGAGATGAAGAGGGCTGTTAACATGTATCCTTTCTTCGGTTGATTTTGTGTTATCTCTGGAACGACTACCATCAGTCACACGTGCGGGAGTACAGAAATCCAGATTAAACGGATTCTTCACCACACACTGATGCAAAACAAAACAATCTCGTATGTTTTAATTTCTAGTCCCCTTTCTTCCCCAAGGCCACTTTTTATATGATAAAGTGATTTAAAACCTGTATTAAAAAAAGTACTGCGAAGGCCAAAGGATTTCTCAATCCATTTCCTCAGGTTTGGGAAAGATACAATAACACAAGGTAAGGGGATAGCTTCTGGGTCTGGAAATAAACTCAGATGTAAAAGGTAGGCAATTGGTGACTTCCTTCTGGTTCTCTCCTTTTACTTTCAATATTGGTGTTATCTAGGGTTTTCTTCTTGATGTTTTAGTCTCTTCCAAGAGACTTCTTTGGTCTTTTTTTCAGTTCTCCTAGATGACAGCTTTAAGCTGATGACTCTTGCATCTGTAATTCCAACGGTCTTTTTTGCTCTAGACCTGCTTTGCATAACTGGGCATCTCTACCTGAATGTTCCACATTTATCTCAGTCTCAACATTCTCTAAATTAGATTCACATTCTCTTTCTTCCCAACAGTTATGGAATCACTAAACTCTTCCTATATATCATGACTACACTCAAAATTCTCTCACCCATTGCCTTTAGAATAAAAAGCCCATCTCCTTGCCATGGCCTATAAGCCCCTCTATGGTCTGGCACTCTGGCTGTCTCTCTAAACTCATCTCTCACTTTCCATCCGAAGAATGTCCCTTCTGCCATATAGGCTTTATTTATGTTTAACATGCCTAAGATTGTTGAGCCTATAGATCTTTGGGTTATTTATCAATTTGGCTGAATTTTTTTTGGTTTGGCATTAATTAAATAACCAGAAAAGAAAAACAATAATGATATTAGTAGTAGTGAAAGTCTCTAGGTTGTATGAAAAGCTACATGATAAACTGTACTTCCCTGCTGTATTACAAAACAAAGGTTCTATGTATTTCACTTAATACATACTGTCACTGTAAATACTGGAAGATTCCTTGCTTGAAGTCAAGAACTAAAATGTATCATTGTGCAACGTCTCTTGTAATTGTTTTGTTCTACATCCTATTTTATCTAATACAGTCACTTCAACTATTTTTAATAACATTTGCATAATGTTTCTTTTTCCATTATTTTAATTCTAAATGCCTCATGTTATATTTGAAATGGATTCCCTCTGGACACAGCATAATTGTGTCTTAGTAAATAAGGCCAGACTCTACAACAAATGGCCCAAACATTTACTTCTCAGAGTTCTAGAGTCTGAGAAATCCAAGCTCAAGGTGTACACAGATTCAATTCTTGATGACTCACTTTTTGGCTTGCCCGTGGCCGCCTTCTCACTGTATCCTCATATGCTCACATGATAGAGAGAAGAAGCCTTAGTGTCTCTTCCTCTGTAAGTTCATGAATCCCATGATGGAACACTACCTTGAAGACTTCGTCTAGGGACCCCTGGGGGGCTCAGTCAGTTAAGCATCCACCTTCAGCTCAGTCATGATCCTGGGGTCCTGGGATGGAGCCTGGCATCCAGCCTCATATCAAGCCCCACATAGGGCTCCCTGCTCCGTGGGGAGCCTACTTCTCCCCCTCCCCAGACCCTACTCTCATTCATGCTTGCTCTCCCTATCTTTCTCTCTTAAATAAATAAATAAAATCTTAAGAAAAAAAGATTTTATCTAAACCTAAGTCTCTCCCAAAGGCCTCGCCCCTTAATACTATCCACTTTGCAGGGTAAGGATTCAACATATGAATTTTGTCCGGGAAACAAACAATTCATAACAGTTGGATCATGGTTTATATTGTTTTATTTTGTTTTGTTTCTCTACTCTGCCAAGCTCTTTTCATCAGTACATTCAGACCACTTGCATTTAAAGTAATTATTAAAATGTTGGGGCTTAAGTCTTTCTGTTTATTTTTTGTTGTCTATTTGTTTTCGTTTCTCATTCTTCTGCTTCTCCTTAATTGACTTCCTGTGAGTTACAAGATCATTATTTGGAATACCACTTGATTTATTTAGTATTTTCAGATATATCACTTTGTATAGTTTTCTTAGTTAATGCTTTTGGTATTACCATGTACATACATACTTTATAACAGTCTATTAGTGTTGACATTTTACCATTTCCAGTGTAGTGTAAACTTACTTCTATGTTGGTTGTTTTCCTTTCTCCATTCAAGAAATAGAACTGTCCTATATCTAATATGTGCATTGAGCACCATTTCACATGTTATAATTTTTTAAAGAAGATTTTATTTATTTGACAGACAGATATCACAAGTAGGCAGAGAGGCAGGTGGGGAGGAGCAGGCTCCCTGCTGAGAGGAGAGCCTGATGCGAGGCTTGATCCCAGGACCCTGGGATCATGACCTGAGCAGAAGGCAGAGGCTTAACCCACTGAGCCACCCAGGCACCCCCACATGTTATAATTTTTGCTGTAACTATCAAATAGGGTATAAAAAGCTCATGAGGGGCGCCTGGGTGGCCCTCAACAGTCTAAGCCGCTGCCTTCGGCTCAGGTCATGATCTCAGCGTCCTGGGATCGAGTCCTGCATCGGGCTCTCTGCTCGGCAGAGAGCCTGCTTCCCTCTCTCTCTCTCTGCCTGCCTCTCAGTCTACTTGTGATTTCTCTCTGTCAAATAAATAAATAAAATTAAAAAAAAAAAAAAGCTCATGAAGAGGGACACCTGGGTGGCTCAGTGGGTTAGGCCTCTGCCTTCAGCTCAGGTCATGATCTCAGGGTCCTGGATGGAGCCCTGCATCAGGCTCTCTGCTTGGTAGGGAGCCTGCTTCCCCCTCCTCTCTCTCTCTCTCTCTGCCTACCTCTCTGCCTATTTGTGATCTCTGTCAAATAAATAAATAAAATCTTTAAAAAGAAAAAAAAAGCTCATGAGGAGAAATTTTTTTATATTTATCCTTATTTTCATCCATTTCTTCGTTCTGTCCTTTCTAAAGTTCTAAGCCTTCCTCAATCACTATCTTTCTGTTTGGAGAACTACCTTTAGCTACTCTTTATTCTGTGAACAATAAATTCTTTTCGTTTTCTATCATCTCAAAAATTTTTTCCCCTCTGCATATTTAAAGTATATTCTCACTGAATATAGGATTCAGTTGACAATTATTTTCAAGTGTGTCACTTCATTCTGGCCATGATAGTTGCAGATGAAAAAATAAATTTGTGGATTCAAATTAGGATTCCCCTATAGGAAAGTCATTTTTCTCTGGCTACTTTTGAGATTTTTTCTATGTCTTCAGTTTTCAGAAGTTTGATTATGACGAACCTTGGCAAGAAATTCTTAGGGTCTATTCTATTTGTCGTTAGCTCAGCATTTTTGAATCTGTAATCTTGTATCTTGAATCTGAATCTGTAATCTTGGGAAGTTTTCAGTCATTATTTCTTTAAATAAATTTTCAGCCCCACATTCTTCCTCCTCTTTCTTCTGGAACACTGGTGGTATGGATATCAGATCTTTGTTATTGTCCCATAGACCCCTGAGACTCTATTCATTATTTTTGTTATTCTATTTTTCTCCATTGTTCAGATTGGATAATAATTTATAATTGTCTATATTCAAATTCACTGATTCTTTTCTTTGTTATACTTATGTTACTCTCAAGCTCAATCTATGAGATTTTTTAACTTATTGTATTTTTCAGGTCTGTAATTTCCATTTAGTTTTTTTTTTTTTTAATATCTCCTATTTCTTTAGAGAGATTTTTTATTTTTTCCCCCAGGGTATTTGAAATTGTTCAGTGAAGTACTTTTATAATCCTTGTCAAATAATTAGCCATCTCTTGATTTTTTTTTTCTCATTGAAGTGGTGACTTTTCTGTTTCTGGGTAGAAGGAGTGAGTTTTAATTGTCTCCTGGATATTTTGGATACTATGTTAGAAAAGCTACTGAAAGCTTCTATTTTAGCAGGCACTAGCTCTGTTTCAGTTGAGCACAAAGGCACATGCCTGTTTCAGCAGGCCATGGTCCCAAGGGCCATTTTGGTTTTCAGAGCTCTTGAAGAGCTGTCCTCTACACGGCATCTGGGGTCTGGCTTGATTTCTGCTGGCGTTACCTATGGGGATAGAAAGTACTTCCTTGGACCTGGTACTGCTCGTGTGGGAATGGAAAGAGGTCTCTGGGCCAGTGTTGGTGGGAAGCTCTTCTCCAAGCTGCCGGCTGCTGGTGAGGCTCCTCCGTGGTCCCTGCTGGGGCCATCAGTGGGTGAGGAAGGCACCTTGTAGGCTGTTGTTTGGGAGCTGAGATATCATTTCCTTTGTCCTGCTCTCCAGGCTGGCAAGTGTTGCGAGGGCTCTCACTTTGTCAGCGTGTGTTAGAAGAGGAAAATATCTACTTGAGCCACTACCTCTGAATGAGAAAATCAATGGGATACAAGGCCTCTTCCACCTTCCTCCACCAGGCGCAAAATCGGGAGACATCAGACCGCTGAGCTTTTCCTCAAGTCCTGGGGTCTCCAGTCAACCCATCTTCTTTTACCACCTTCAGAGTTCACCTATGGTTGCTTGATCCTTCATTTCCAGGTGTTTTTAATTGTACTTAGCAAGGAGGAGCCAGGAGAAATGAGTCTATGTCATTTGTTCCCAAACCTTAAGTCTCAAAAAGATATTTTAGTAATATCACAGTCATTAGTAAAGAAATCTCATTTTATTTCACACTTACTAGCATTTTGTTAGTCATTTGAAATGCACTTTTTTCTTGCACCAAACCAGAGAATTATCTGTCTCCTGGCTTTACGTGGTTCAAAGTTCAGGTTTGTTAACTAGTAAGTCCGTGTAACATAGGACATAGACTGTGCACTTTGGAGGCAGACAAATCTAGCTTGTCAGTTTTCCTAAGCTGTAACTGTATTATCTTGGGCAAGTCACTTGTCCTTTGTGTTTTCAGTTTCGTTAACTGTAAAATGGGACCATAACTACCATAAAAGACTACTGCGTGATTAGTTGAGATAATTATATAGGATGCCTCATTCAGGGTCAGCCATAGAGTAAATAGACATTCAAAAAATGCTCATTCCTAGGGCATCTGGGTGGCTCAATTAAGCATCTGACTCTGTTTTCAGTTCAGGTCAAGATCTCAGGGGCATGGGGTTGAGCCCATTAGGCTCTGTGCTGGGTGCAGAGCCTGCTTAACGATTCTCTCGCCCTCTCCCTCTGCCCCCCCATGTGTGCTCTCTCTCCCTCTCAATCTCTATAAAAGAAAAAAAAAAGAGATGCTATTCTTTTCTGGTATTGTATTACCAATATGTTCACCTGTCTTTAGTTCTTCGTTTTTAATTGCACATATCTCAAGAAGATGTTTTTTTCTTTAATAATTACCTATTTCACAATACCTAATATCTTTGTGTCATCCAGATAATTGCTTCTCTGTATATTAATATTGCCTTGAAGATTTCCTCCCCTGAGGGCTGCTCTTTGTATCTGCTCTGTCTGGGCTTTTAACCTCATTACAGCCTAGGAAAGAAGTTTATAGCCAATGTGATACGATTTCCTTGTTGGGTTTAAAGGAAAGAGGACCGCAGACTGAGCAGTGTGGATAATATCACTGAGTCCTCAAACCTCGGATTTTACTTATAAACCATTTTATTTTCATCACCCATTGTTATGTAGGGAACACACACACACACAAACATGACTCAATTCGAGTTTGGATTCTCAAAGAAAAAATTCTCTGAAAATCTGGGACTACTCCCCCCTTGTGCTAAGAGGGCACCTTTATTTGTTATAGTAGCTTTTCCCCCAGGGCTCTGTGGTCTGGGAAGGGAAACTAGAGTGCCCCGGATTATACTTAGCATTTGATAATTGCTAGCTGAAACTCTATCCAAGGCTTTCCAGGCACTTGCCTTCCTTAACACATCTGGCAGCACCCTCCCCTTTCCTCTGGTCTAGCCCTGCAGGAGGAGTGCTTAGATAAATAAACCGAAGTGTGCATGTGGTCAGCGGAAGATCCCTGTGGAAGGCAGAATCCTAACAGAGCAGCCCCTGGTGAGGGCCCGCTGAGCCCTTTGTTCACTGCCTCTAGGGGATATAAGCAACCCAAGGCAGAATGCTGGCTGTTCTAGCAGGGTCCACGCTTGTCCTGAAAATAGCTCATGTCTGGGAACAACCAGCTAAGCAGTCCTAACGATATGCATTTCTGGAAGGAGAAAAATGTCAGTAAGGTCCTGATCGTTTATGTGTATTTAAACCAACATTGATCGAGTCTCTGCTTAGTATTTGTGAATTGTGGCATTTCAGATTTTTACCAAGATAAGCAAAGCATCTTTACAAGGAGCTATTGGTTGAGATAGTGTTCACATACATAAAAATGAAGAACAGGGGAAAAAAAGGAAATTAATATTTATTGAGCATCCACTCTGTAGAAGTGCATGGACCAATCAGAAATAAGCTATTTGTCAAACTAATTTGTGAAATGAAATCTTGATAAAGGGGCTGTGGAATTGGATGGAATGCTGGTGTTATAGGAACTAATTTATTGTTAATGCTATCTTTGGGATACAGATGATAGAAATTAATTTTATATGAGCCTTGATGTAAAGAAGAGATTCGCGATGTACCTAGGATGCTACAGGGCTATGCAAGGAGGTGTTATTTCCATTGCACAGATGAGGAAATGAATCTTAAAGAATCCTAATGTCTCTACTACTGTCCCTGTCTCCCACATTAATTCATTAAATATTTACTGAATGTTTACCACGTGCTGGGCATTAATTCTAGATACTAAGAATTGATCAGTCAACAGAACGGACAAAACTCCCTGTCCTCTCCTGATGAAGCCTGCCTTCTACTGAAGAGAGACAGACAGTAAATGACACAAGTAATCCACAGCTTGCGAAATGGGGAAAGGAGAAAAAGTCAGCATGGAATGAGATAACGCATGTGGTGGGGAAAGGTGGTGATTTTTAGTAGACTGTTGAGAAACGTTTCACCAAGAAGGCCACATTTGGGTAAAGACCTGAAGGACAGAAGAAGTGAGCCCCCACAGCCATCCGAACGAAGAACGATCTCGGAGGAAATAATAGCGGTTGTGAAGCTCGTTGAGGGGAGGGCTCCTGGCCCGTTTGGGGATGCTGTGGAGACCAGCACGGCTGGAGGAGAGTGAAGAAGGGGAGGTACAAGATGAGGTTATAAGAGAAACCGTAGAGGACCCAAGAACTTTGGTTTTGACTCTGAGGGAAATGGGAGGTCATGCCACAGTGTGGCAGGATCTGGCTTGCATTTTGGCTGATCTCTTTGGCTGCTATGCCAAGAGAGACTGAAGGGCAACAACAAAAGCTTCCCGAACGCCACCACTCAAGTGGCTAGTGATTCCCCCTGAAGGCGCATTCATAGTGGAGGCAGAATAAGGATTGAAACCTAACGTGCGTGACTCTCCTCTACTGTGTGTTGCTACTTCCTGGTGACCCAGAGGTCACTGTTCCTGGATATTGTGGACTTCCTTTCTGTGTGTGGCCAAGCCAGAAAGTTACTTTGAGACTTGTGCTATTTGGGACTTTTAGCTTATTTTGTGAACATATAAATTAAAAAAGAATACATGAACATGTAACTTTAAATATATGAAAGAATTTGACTCACAATTTTATACGTAATGTGATCGGCTTTGATTGCTCTCATTTTCTCAAGCTTTTCTTATTATTGTATATGACCTATAAAGACCTAGTAACAGAACATTTTTGCGTCTCATAAAAACTCCAACTGAGATCCCTTCTAGACTTTGTCAAGTGCTTTTTTTTCTCTTTTAGCTGATTATCAGCTCAGAAACAAAGGTCCCTCTTCTCTTCCACTTAGGTCCCACTTAACAGCAGGAACCATGGGGCCAATCTTCACATTCTCTCTGTGGGAGAAATGAGGAGATGAAATGTCATTGTCGGAAATTCAATTGTTTGGTAGCAGCTAATTAAATTAACTTATTCCTACTGAAAGATATTCTTGGGGGAGATGATTCAGTATCATTTCCCTCTATGGACATGGCTCTGGGGTCTTAAATATCATGCTCATTCACCCCATTTTCTCTATCCTAAGACTTGGCCTTAAATGGGAGAAAGACAACAATTGCGAGTTAGATATCAGACTTCCTAGAGGAAAAAAATAGAATTTGAAGAGTCCCAAAAAGACTGGGGAAAAAAAAAAAAAAAAGACCTATGCACTCTGAATCTTTGAGGCAGTTTGCATTTTTAACAAAAGCAGGTGAATCTGAGCATTCAGACCTGGAAACCCCCGGTATAAAGGACATACCCAGGACTGTCTTCGTGGTGGCCATTGACAGCGGTCTATAAAAAGACTAGGTTAGGACTCAGAGCATCCAGGTTCTAGTTCTGCTACCATCATTCTTTATCCTTAATGATGTTAAGAATCCGGGCGATCTTAAAGAAAAGAAACCAAGACAGCTCCTAAGCGTAAAATCACTTCATAGAGGAGCTAATCAAGACTTAAAGAGCACGAGGGGCCTACCATCAAACAACAGATTCATTCCAAAGATGAAATGAGGGCCAAGTTTTACTGAGACCATAAAGTTTCCCACTCTGAAGTGGTAATACCAGCCTGAACTTTAGTTCTTTATGTCTTAAATAATGACATAATAAAGGGTACCTGGGTGGCTCAGTGGGTTAAGCTTCTGCCTTTAGCTCAGGTTATGATCTCAGGGTCCTGGGATCAAGCCCTGCATCAGGCTCTCTGCTCAGCAGGGAACCTGCTTCCCCCTCTCTCTCTGCCCCCCTCTCTGCCTACTTGTGATCTCTTTCTCTCTGTGTCAAATAAATAAATAAAATCTTTAAAAAAATGACATAATAATACCTCTTATACCTCCTTCACAGACTTATATGAGAGAATTGGCGTAAAAGCTATGAAAACTTTGCTATGGAAAACAGATAAGGTGTTATTTATTTTAGGTGAGGCCATGAGTGGTTAGACCTTAGAATTATCAATACAATCATTGACATCTCCATCCAGAATGATTAATAATGTGACTGGCATAGGAGGATGGTTTCATCTCTAGCTGTGAGCAGAGTAGTGGTGGTTTTAGATGAGTTAAGCTGATATTTCAGGATCAAACTGGCTGACAGAAGAGAGTCACTCAGTGCAGCAGGAAATAGAAGAAAGATTGATGACATCATTAAGATGTGCAAAAATGAGAATAGTGTGAATCAGAGACACCTGGGCAGCTCAGCTGGCTAATTTAAGCGTCTGCCTTTGGCTCAGATCAAGATCCCAGCGTTCTGGGATCGAGCCCTGTATCAGGCTCCCTGGTCAGTGGGGAATCTGCTTCTCCCTCTCACTCTTCTCTCTCTCTCAAGTAAATAAATAAAATCTTAAAAAAAAAAAAAAGAATTGTGTAAATCAGTTCATAACACCCACAGCACCACTACCATTTCCAACCCAGTTCAGACAAGAGTTCTAACTCCTCCTTGTTCATCAAGGCATATATTGGTTTATTTTATGGTCATCATGTCTCATGTGGCTGCTTATTTAAGATCAGAAAATATCTATATAAAAACATTGCAAATGGGGAAAAAAAAAAAAAGGGAGAAAGAGGCTCACATTTTGGATGGCCTCCATCTCTAGACTATCATCATGAAAGCCACGTAGGACAGATGTATTTCAGATGTGAAGCCCAGGCTAGGAATTAGATAAGGTCTCTCTTCTGAGGCCTCTCTGCTGCTTTTTCATCCCCCCATTCACCAAACATTTATTAAGCATGTCAACGCCGTCCTGCTTTGTCCAGATACAGCAATACCTGTGGGAGCTCAAATCCTGTCTCCCGTTCACAGCGGGCAGATGTACAGGCATAACGATAAGAGACCCTGGCAAAAATATGGCACTTGAAAAGCAGTTGCTATTCATGAAGACTCTACTGCACAGCTGGAACTGTATTAGAAACTGTGCATATGTCTGCACGACAATAGTACTAGGTCCTGTTTTCTCAATTTTAATTTCATATTGAAGAAAATGAGAAATGGACAGTTACCTTGCCTAAGGCCAACAGCTGGTGAATGGTGAACACCGGATTCAAATCAAAACCACTGGAGTGGGAGGGCCCACCAGGCCCTCTCAAATCTTCACTTGGCGATTGATTAAATTGTTGTGTCAAACAACATACTTGTTAAAATTACTATACGCATCATTTAGTTTCACAAAGACCCTGTGAGGAAGGGTTGCCTTTCTTTGAGTCCTAAACTATGACTTCACCCAATGGGATGGCAAGGATCTGGAAAGAGTTCCCCAAGAAAACCAGTAGAGATCTGTGAGACCTAAACATTGATATTAGAGGGAAAGAGAGAGGAAAGAAATGTTAAAGCCTCTATGTTATTGCTTTCACTTTCAAAATAATATGGAAAGTAAGCAGAATATCCCACCTTTTGTGATTTATTTGAAGGAATCATGTTTTTTTTTTTTTTAAATTGAACACAAACAAACAAATTGTCTAGTTGATCACTTAGAAACCTCTGGGTCTCTCACTAGATACCAAAAAGTTTTGAAAATGTTCGATCAGTAGAGGAAAATGTAGGAGACATAACATTGGATGAGGAGTCGTGGAATCTGCATGGTAGACTTCACCAAAGTCCGTTCTCTTTCCTGGACCTCATTGTTTTCATCTGTAAAATGGTGATGGTTTACTAAATAGCCTTTGATTTGAGGCTATTCTCCTATGAAATGGAGAATCCTCTAAATAGCTTATTTTCAGAATGAATGAAAGGTTTTCATATCTTCATTTTTTTAAATTAGCATATAATGTATTATTTGCTTCATCGGTACAGGTCTGTGAATCATCATTCCATAACCCAGCCACCCTATCTCTCTCCTCCCACCCCCAACAGACCTCAGTTTGTTTCCTGAGATTAAGAGTCTCTTATGGTTTTTCTCCCTCCCGGGTCCCATCTCGTTTCATTTTTTCCCCTCCCTTCGCCCCACGACCCTCCCGCCCTGCCTCTCCAAATTCCTCATATCCATATCTTCATTTTTATTTGATCCTTGAAACAACCTGAAATAAGCCAGTTTAGTATAATTATTTACATTTTACAGATTAAAATCTAGTGGGTCTCCCAATGTCACACATTTGAGAAGTGGGAAGATAGTAGTCCAGTAATTCAGGTCTTCTTTCTACGACCCACTGAAAACGAGTCCTTTCCATAAGTTGTTACTGATTGTAAGAAAAGGCAGTATATGATGCCATGATGATCAAAGGCAGTATATTTACCATGATGATCATAGAGATAGAACAGATATATTTACTGTCCTCAAGAATCTATAGTCTAGTAGAAACAAACACATAATTAAATCAGAAGTAAGCGTGGTAAGTATCATAAGAAATGAGAGTTTTATGTTGGAAAAATCTGAGAATTTTTGTCAAAGGGAAGGTTTGAATTATGTATTAAAATTATAGCTGAAGATCATCATGTTGAATAAGTGGAAAGGGGCATTCAAGAAAGAAGGACCAACGAAGACAAAGTTTAAGAAAGTGAGAAGTCATCGGGTTTATATGAGCAAAAGTCTAGATAAAGCTAATGGTGCCTAAAGGACAATGATTTCAGGGCACCTGGGTGGCTCAGTGGGTTAAGCATCTGCCTTTGGATCAGGTCATGATCCCAAGGACCTGGGATGGAACCCCACAAGGGGCTCTCTGCTCAGCTGAGAGCCTGCTTCCCCCATTCCCTCTGCCACACCCCTTTCTTGTAATCTGTGTGTGTGTGTTGAATAAATAAATAAAATCTTAAAAATAAATAAGTTAATTAATTAATTAATTAAACAATGAGTTCGATTCTTGAGTTAGAGGAAGTCGTCTAAGGAATTTGGATCTATTACAAACAGTGTCTCTTTGATGATGATTAGTCCAAAACTTCAGAAGCTTTTTGAGAAATTCTTAGACAAGAGACTGAAAGGCACTACCATCCCCGCAATATATCAGCTGTTCCACATAATTGATCAATGGTCTATAATTCACTTTTTTTTAAAGATTTTAAGATTTTTTTTAAAGATTTTATTTATTTGTTCATCAGAGAGAAAGAGAGCACAAGATGCAGGACTCGATTCCAGGACATTGGGATCATGACCTGAGCTGAAGTCAGACACTTAACGGACTGAACCATCCACATGTCCCTATAATTTATTTTAGGAAATTGCTTCAACTTAAATGACATGTGTGTGTGAGTGTGTGTGTATATGTGTGGATGTTCATTGCTAATTTCTACTCTAGGGTAGATTACTTAGTTGATTTGGGAATTTATACCCTAGACTTTTGATCTACCTAAGAGGCAGCTACCACAAAGGCGTCAATTTTTCATCTCTATTCAGGACCAAAGATTATATTAACTTCATAATTGTTAAAAGGAAGTTTTAATTGGTGAAACCAGAGTATAATGGATATGAGAAATGAGGATTAGCAACATTCATGGGGTTGAATGTATGTGGATTGGATAGAAATACCATAGACATACTCTCTTCTTTAGCAAAGGTAATGTGTGAGGAGTCTGTTCAGCCAATGTCTATTCCCGTAGGAATAGAACCATAAACTTAATTTCTAAGAAATTCTGTCTATCGTCTGGCTTGGACAATTCATGGGGCCCCGGCCAGACATTTGGCCATATCCTAATAAGATTATAGTCAGGTGACCCTTTTACTCAAGATGCTACTAGCACACTTGCAACGACAGAGAACTGGGATTCCATTGACCTTCACAAAAAGTTACAGGACTTTCTGCTCTTTGCCAATAGGTGTCGATACGTGTAGCTGAGTTCTGTCTCATACTTGATTGTTCGCATTTTCACAAAGTAGTGAAATCATGAAGAAAAGACCTACCACCTTAACGGATCCCAAAAGGCCACAAACTAAGAAAAGAACGCAAGAATTGAGAACAGCCAATCTGACTTAGGGAAATCTGCACCAATAAACTTCTGTGTCTCTGAGACCAAGCTGAGTCCCCAAAGGAGGCAAATTCTGGCAGACCAACTAAGAGATAAATATGAACCTGCCTTTCCCTGCCTTCATCCCGGAGATAAATCTTTTTTGCAGGCTGATCCTGAGAAAGGGGGTCTACATTGGGCTGAGCCAGGGAAGCTGCAGCTAGCACTTAGAGAGTATTTTCTGTGTGCTGAGCGTGTCGCTAAACTTTTTATACATATTAGCTCAGCTAATCTTTAAAATCATTCTATGAGTTTACATTTTATCTTAATATAATAGACAGAAAAATGGAGGCATATAGTAGTAATGTTTACTAAGAGTAGTAAAATGTTCACTTAGGTTCATGCTTCTGGCAAATGGTAGGATCAGAGAGCACAGGCAAGCAATGTGTCCCTGGGGTCCTTCTCTTAATCACCACATCCTACTGTGTTCCATGCAACACAATACACAGTTCCCCAACCAGAAGACCAGGAGGTCCTGTGCCTTTCCTGGGAGACTAAGGCTCCATAGTAATAAGATTTCTTTAACTGTGGGCATAATATAGGTTTCAGGTTTCAAAGCATTTGGTTTCACATCCCTTGGCTTGCAAAAACCCTGGGACAGAGATCAAGAAGGGACCATTGTCTCCATTACCGAAGGTGAAAATGAGCCTTTGGGAATTTAAATAAATCATTCTGTGCCACATAACTAGAAAATGATGGGGTAAAGATTCGAACCCCAGTGGGCCTAGGTGGAGGTGGGGCCAGCCCCCGGGGTGGCTCCTGGTACAATTAGATGACTCCTTGTAACCAAGTGTTAGTGCCACCTCAATATCAGCCTTGCACACGTAATTTTCTTTATGCCTATGTTACTTCATAATTTTCAGAAGGACTTTTCCATATGCTATCTTGTTTAATGCAGTCTGCACATGCACCGTGTGTGTATGTATATGTGTGTGTGTGTGTTGGGGGACACAGGATATTATCCATTTTCTCCCCGCAAGTAGACTCAGCCTCCAGGAGGGCGAATGTGTTCTCAAGCCTGTTGAACAAGTGTGTGCGTCTCACAGACAGAGAGAACTCGAATCTTCCAATTCCAAATCCACCCATAAATTTGTATTCACATCCAGACAAATTTAGATCTGTATGTTACCATTGGGATTTATAGTTAAGTGTCTTCTGCATTTTCTCTCTCTCCTTCTTTTCCTTGCCCTGGACTACACCCAGCCCTGCTCAAATCACCTATCCCTTCGGCTGGCCTTGTAACGTTACTACTACTCAGAGCCAGCAGAGAGAAACCGTTAAGTCCTCTGAAAACAGAAAGCATTTTGTCAAGAAACACATGTTGTGACTCCTCACCAAGGAAACGCAGAAATGATGACGTGGGTGGAGGAATGCTTTTGACTGTTTAGCAACTGCCATACATAACTACACAGTCAGCGACCAGAGGCAATGATGGGTTAGCCGCTGACCTAATGTCACGGTGCTTCCCACCATCATTAGCTTTTGAGACATTAACAGGAATTGAAGTCACTGATCTCGGCAGATTGGTTGGAGAGGAAATAGAGCACCAGATGGCAGGAGGAAAGTCTATTATATTTGAGATCATGGTTTCTTCATCTGGAAAATGGGAATTCAAGTACCCAACTTAATGAAAGACTGAACCAGTCGGCGCCAGTTTGGGCTCATAAATCCTGAGCCTTTGTGACCCAAGGATAGTGCTGCACCAGCACCTTGGCCTTCGCCTTAGCCTTTGAGCTGAGGATGAGGTGATTTATGGGGGAATTTGCATAGGCAAACAAATCCCCAGCTGTAACCGGCCTGCCCCAGAGTTTCATGGTTCACTAAGGATTAAGATTCTTGGAGCTCCTTCTGGGTGGCTAGAGGTTCTGACAGATATACTTTCCCAGTTAGTTTCCTGACTGTGGTAGGTATCCCTTCACTTAGCGGCATGATGAAGTTTGACTCTACCCAGGAGGAGTGAATTAAAGATCCCAGGCTGTGAAGTCCCATGTTCTGTGGAACTTAATTGCAAGGGGGACTTTCTTGGGGGAAATTGCTTTCTTTGCAAGGCAGAATAGCTAGAGGAGGGTTTACAAACTACCAAAGATAGGACCATAACCAATCTGTTTGGCTTGTACATATCCTTGAAGAGTAATGAGCTCTTCTGAACCGATTTGGCTGGCCTCAGAAGGACTTACGCATCCTACTTCATAAATGAGATTGTAGGACTGGATTTGTAGAATGACGAAATCACAAGATGGCAAGGGGGATGATACTTGAATTCCCTATTTAATATCCTGTGGGAGGTAGACTATTCTCTCTCCCAACAATCTGGCAGCATGTTCGTGACATCGACATTATTTTTTCTTAAAACTCATATCTATTAGCGTCATGTAAAACGAGATGGATCCCCCGGACATGGCAGATTTTTATACCTTTCTATATTTGAAGACTCATTACATAGTCCTTGTATCTTCTCTTCATTTGATTACTACTTTCAGCGGATTCCACTATTCTTCATATGCCATAATTAGGTCTCTCAAAAAATATAGATTTGGGGCACCTGGGTAGCTCAGTGGGATAAAGCCTCTGCCTTTGGCTCAGGTTATGATCCCAGGGTCCTAGGATCAAGCCCCGCATCCGGCGTCTGCTCGGCAGTGAGCCTGCTTCCCTTCCTCTCTCTCTGCCTGCCTCTCTGCCTACTTGTAAACGCTGTCTGTCAAATAAATAAATAAATAAATAAAATCTTAAAAAAAAAAAAAAAAAATAAATATATATATATATATATATATATATATGGGCGCCTGGGTGACTCAGTGGGTTGGGGCCTCTGCCTTCAGCTCAGGTGAATGATCCCAGAGTCCTGGGGATGGAGTCCTGCATCGGGCTCTCTGCTCGGTGGGGAGCCTGATTCCCCCCCTCCCCCGCCCCCCTGCCTGCCTCTCTGCCTACTTGTGATCTCTGTCTGTCAAATAAATAATAAATAAAATCTTAAAATCTATATATATATAGATAGATTTAAATAAATTATATATATAATCCAAGCAAAATTTATATGCACATAGAATAGGATAAGCACAAGATAACCACAGATATCTGAGCTCTTAATCTAGTGTGGGTTTTCTTATTACCTTTGCTCACTTAGGGATCAATGGATGATCTCCTCAAAGTCATTTCTAGACTCATAGAAGGCTGGAATTGGAAGAGATATTGGAAATCATCTAAATTATTTTCCCATACTTTTTGTGCATGAGATTCTGAGTCTCTAATATCACTCTGAATCTCATGTGGTCTGGCTAATAGTCATGCAGGTAAGTTCCCTGGAACTATGATCTCTACTACTGTCCTTGACCTAACCTCAAAATTATAAGACATTGAGTTCATATACCAACACCAGTGGTCATCTGTGGCTTACGTTGGTTCACCCTTCTGATGACACTGATTTGTTGCTTTTCTAATTTCTGGAGTCAAAATTTTGGAGTCTAATTTTTGGTTCTGTAGCTACAGCACATTATTGCTCAGAGCAAATTAAGAGCAATGGTCACTAATGGGAAACTTATGATTAAATCAAGGAAGCACATACCCCAGGGCTTGGAAAAGAATTTGACAGTTATCTAGTTGGCTTAGAGCTTGAGTCATTTAGACCATATCCTGACCAGGTTGGTGAATCAGATTCTACGTTAATATACACCACGGCTAGAGGAAGCCGGTGTCTTCTGAGAAGTGCACAGTGTTTTTATATGCTCTGGTTATGACAAAAGGCTGCCTTAAGATGAGGTAAAATTATTTCCCTGAGAGTTTGGGTGAAGGGATCTAGTTTTGCAGTTCTCTTGGCAACAACGTCTCTGCAAAACCAGAACAGCAACCTAGGAAATTGGTTCCCGCACTGATGCTGGTCAGCTGGGTGAATTATAGGCAGCTGTATGGTCAGCCCTCAGGAGTTAGAGTGGCCTGTCACTACCGGCAGAGTGATTTCTGCAAGGGCCACCTCATTATATGGGAAAATGCCCTCAGAGGGCAAGCCTGTTTCTTGTCCTGGCAGGCCTGTCACATCCGATGTTAGAGGAAACAGCAGCAAAGAATTGTGGCTGAAAGAACTGTAAATTTTGCCTGTGGAGAGTCACTGAGGGCAATTCTCCTAAAAAGGATTATTTGTCAACTGCAGTAAGACTCTTTGTTATTGGAATCTAATTGATTTTTGCTACTGAAGAAGAAAGCTGAAAACAGGATATAACGCAAGCAATTAAATCTTTTTAATAAAGTGTAGTTAATGAGTTGTCAAATTTGGTAGAGGTTATCCACTACCACCACCACCACCACCACCACGACTTCCTTTTTTTTTTTTCTTATAAGGATAGGTAGGACTGTCTTACTATCCTGGGGAAATGTCAAACAATCACAGGATAGGCAAATTCAATCAAATAAGGCCAGGTAGCTTTTGTGCAAACAAAAGAACAAAAATTAGAGTCCGAAGACCCAGGAATTCAGCTCAGATTTTTCAGTAGCTAACTTGCATTTCTCCTTCTGGGCTTTCATTTATTTGTCAAATATGGGTGATCTCTAAGGTGCTCGTAAATCAATGCTTTGTTCATATTCTAGACAAGTGTAGATAACTACAAGTGTAGATATTGCAGATAAGAACGAAACATATCTGATAGGGAATCCCAGCATCCCCAGTAATTAGCTATGTGATCTGGGTTAAGTTAATTAACCTCTGTAAGTATCAGTGTCCTCCTTTGCAAAAAGAGCAAACATATGCGTATCTCCATGGGATTTTGTTAGAGTTAAGTCAGAGAATACATGGAAATTGTTTGACAAAGGGCCTGAAACATGGCAAGCGATAACTAAATATCGGCTATTTTTATTAACATTGTGCTTCATGATCCAGGCTTTCAAAACGACAGCAACATATCCTAACCACCAGAGGGTGCTGCACAGAGACCGAGCTAAGCTTTTGAACTGGATACACACGCTGGAGGCTTGAAACAACGGTCTCCCTGCTCCCCAGAAATTTCAGCGGAGGGTGTTTGATCTCCACTTGCCCGTATTCCATTCTCAGTGACTGTGAGCGCTGCAATTTCTTTTGTCTAGGATCTAATACTTATTGCATTTGCAAGGCATCCTCAGGTAATAGAAAAACAGAAGACGAATGAGCCCACATTTTTGAGTCTTACCGCACGTCGGTCATTACATTGATCATTGCAATTAATGTTTATAACAGAAAGTGAGACATAAGCAACCATTCTTCTTTTATGGTGGGAAAACTAAAACTCATACAGGTTAAACTCTTTGCTTACAGTCGCACAGCCAGGAAATGATAAAAGCATTATTCAAAGACATTGCTGGTTGACTCCAAAGGTTGTGTGCCCCCAGTTTCACCATGCTGTCTCCAAAGCTTCGTTGGGATGAAAACCAACATTTCACTGCATGATGTGAGAGCACAGGACACCATGGAACAAACCAAAAATGCCCATGATCTCCTCTGTTATATAAAATTGTATTGGAGGAATTAGCTAATGTGCTTAGCTAAAAAGCAAACAGAGACCAAAGGACAGGTAAAACAATTCTTACTTACAGATTATAAAATTATAAACTTGGAAAAACCTTAAAAATGTAATATAATAGCTATTATAAACAAGACAATTTAGCAGAGTATGGTACAAAATGGGCCAAAAGAAATAACTTACATATATACGAACATAATCAGATGGAGGACATAAGGGAGGAGCAAACTTAATTTTCCAAAAGCAGAATAAAAGGAATTGAAATAAGACACATGCCTGAACTTCAAAAGAAGAGTAGAACACCTACACACAGACTCTTAAAAACATAGAGCTAAATTGAATAAATGGGAAAACATTCCATATTTTTGCTTAGGATGACTCAGTATAATAAAGATGTCAATTCTCCTTGTGTTAATTGTTTAATGTAACATGATCCCAATGATAATGCTCTCCGCTGTCTCCCTAGAGCAAGACAAATTGACTGCAACAATCATTTGAAAGAATTAAAAGGAAAAAAAAAAAAGTAAAATTAGCTAGGAAACCCTTAAAAATAAGAAAAGATGAGGGAAGAGTGTTCTTTATAGATCATTAAAACATTTCATTAAGCCTCTTTATTCTACACGAAGTACGATATTGGTACACAAATAAAGAATGAGACCGATGAACGGAAAATAAAATCCAGAATGAATAAAAATACATACGGAAATTTAGTATGTGATAAAGAGGATATTTCAAAGCAATAAGGAAAAATAAAACTTTTAAAAACCAGGGAGATAACTGGCTATGCATAAGTACAAACTTAAAATTGTATCTATTTCTCATACCATATAACAGAATAAATTCAAAATGGTTTAGATATTTGAATGCAAAACTAAAAGCTACATAAACACTCAAGTAGTATGTGGATGGCTTCCTTTATAACCAGGAAACTGAAAAATGGTCTATTATGACCAAACTCTAGATTTCCCCTAAAGAGAAGTTTGATAAATTTGAGTATATAAGATTTACTTACTTTTTTTTTTTTTTTTTAGATTTTATTTATTTATTTGACAGGCGGAGATCACAAGTAGGTAGAGAGCCAGGCCAGGGGGTGGGGCGGGGAGCAAGATCCCAGTGGAGCAGAGAGCCCGATGTGGGCCTTAATCCCAGGACCCCGGGATCATGACCTGAGCTGAAGGCAGAGACTTTACCTAACTGAGCCACCCAGGTGCCCCTGAGTACATAAAATTTTAAAGATAACTTTGTATGGGAAAAAATGAATTTCCAGAGGATTAGATAATAGGTCACACCTTGAGTAGCTTCTCCTAGATGTTCAGTCTGTGAGGAAGAGTATTTGTCAACAGTCTGAAAAGAGAAAAGCCTGCCTGTATGCCTTCGTAGTCATAACCTCTTGAGGAAATCCCTTTCAGATCAAGGATACTCCAAATAAACTCCAAATTTTCCATCTCCTTTGGTATTATCTACATATCCAAAAAAATTTCTTGAGCTTAGTAGCTGAGCTTTCTTGACTTCCAAAATTTGGACGTTTTGGTTGTTATTCCCCAGAAGCTAATATTACCCATTGATTTATCGTAGATATGACACACTCTTTTCATTTCTGGTCCTTGATATGGTGGTTGGCAGAAGACTGTGATGCATCATTAAAAATGCAGGAAGTCTCATGGGTGGTTTTCTTCTCTCCAAATTGCAAGAATTTTTATTCCTTCTTCTTCTTCTTCTTCTTCTTTTTTTTTTTTTTTTAATTTATTTGACAGACAGAGATCACAGGTAGGCAGAGAGGCAGGCAGAGAGAGAGGAAGGAAAGCAGGCTCCCTGCTGAGCAGAGAGCCCAATTCGAGTCTCGATCCCAGCACCCTGGGATCATGACCTGAGCCGAAAGCAGAGGCTTTAACCCACTGAGCCACCCAGGTGCCTCAAATTTTTATTCCTTCTTAAAGAGGAAAGAGATACCTTTCTCTAGGAGAAGGCCTATATCCAAAAGAGATAGCTCAAATAAAACCTTGGAAATAGCCCAACATGAATATAAACATCCTTTGCAGTTAGAAATGTCTAGTGCCTGTGAGAGTGGTTAAAACAATCTTTTTTTTTTTTGGCAGGCTTATTTCATGCTCATCCTGGGATACAACTGCTTGCAAAATCATGAGATTCTATTCATGTCATCCTTCTCAGTACAGATGAGGGAGCCATCTACCATATCATAAGGACACATAAAACATCAGAGAAGTTCACTTCTTTGGAGGCAAGACAACTAACAAGAATGTTAAAATCTGTCAATTGCTTTATTTCTATTTAATTTATAACAATTCTTATTTCCAATTTTCCCCCCAACACATCCGATGAGGTTTGACTAAAGAGAACCTTCCAAAAATTGAGACTTGTCTTCAAATTATAAAAGATTTATTTTTAACTCAAAGACTAGGCACAAACCAGTAGGATTGATGATTACTCGTGTGGCAAGTTTTATATCTTCCAATTATTACTTTTCATTGTCTCTTTATCTCATCACAAACTATGCCTGTATCTTAGATACTGACTTGGACCTTA
The DNA here is from genome assembly GCF_011764305.1 of Mustela putorius furo. NCBI lineage: Eukaryota > Metazoa > Chordata > Mammalia > Carnivora > Mustelidae > Mustela > Mustela putorius. The sequence goes on along the minus strand of NW_025421322.1, from coordinate 23,647,379 downwards.
GATACTGACTTGTACCTTGGACCTTAATGGACAATTACTCAGTTTTTTAACAAGATAGGTCTAAAGTCAGAACCATACAGAGCATGACTAGAAAACTTTTCCATTTGAAATTAACCTGTTCCTTTGACTGCCATGATTTCAACTCCTTCTAATTCATACTTTTCCTCTTTATCTAGAAGTTATATTGTATTAATTTTCTACTGCTGGAAAAAAATGCAACTAATTTAGTGCTTAAAGCAACATAAATTTATAAGTTCACAGATCTACAAATGAGAAGTCCAAGTCTGCTTGGCTGATCTCTCTGTTCTGGGTTTCACAAGACTGAAATCAAAGTGACAGTCTGCTTCACTCCAGTTAGGGAGCCCTAGGAAGAATCTGCCTCCATGCTCTGGCATGTTGCCAGCAGAATCCAGTTTCTTACTGTTATAAGACTGAGGTACCATTTCCATACTTACTGGTAAGTGAGGGAGCTCAGTTTTTGCTCCTAGAAGCTTCTCTTCAGTCCACAGATGAGCCCCTATAACTTAGAGACAGCAGTGGTGCCTTCTCACACTTGAAATCTCTCTGATTTCCCCATCTTCTGCATCTCTTCATCCTTCCTCTTCTGCCACATCTTTTTTGCTCAAACCAGAGAAACTTCTCTGCTTTTAAGGGCTCATGTGATTAGACTGTATGCACTGGGGTAATCCAGGATACTCTTCCTCCCTTAAGGTCTGTAACCTTAATTGTATCTGCACAGCTCCTTTCATCATGTAAAGCAAGAGAGTCCCAATTTCTGGAGATGAAGGCATGGAGATCTTTGGCCAGTTGGGGTGGGGAAAGCATATTCTGTCTACCACCCAGATCATTTTGGGAAATCCATTCCCAGGCACTAACCCATTTTGTATACTTATCTGTCGTGGACTAAAGAGACAGGATTCTACTCAGGGAGGCAGCTAGAATTTGGAACATGGTTTAGATTTAGAAAGGGCTAGAAACAAGGCAGAAATTGACAGGAGGGAAATTGGGCAGATACTCAGGATTACGGATTATAGATTTGGTCCATTTGTTAAGATCAGGATGTTACACAGGCTCATCTTCATGGATGCTTGAAATTTGAGCTTGAATGGCAGAAAATGATACTAAGGAAAGACCAACAAGTGTGCATCAGATTTTATTTCTAGGGATCACAACCTGTAAATGGTGATGTCAATGTAGATGATGTACTTGCTTTAGTCATAACTGATACCTGAACTGGAAGGTAACTGAATTAAAGGTAAGCTAAAGGTGTATGGTAGACCTCAGAGAGTCTATCCCTGAGAACATGTGACTAACTGCACAAGTTAGGGACTTCTGTCTTTTCTGCAGTCCTCTTAACACCAGATCTGACCTCATCATATGTTTCTCTGTGATGTCTCATTTTTTAAATTTTAAATAAAATTTGTGGTTGATTAACCCTAAACTTGTTTGCACTGGATAGTCTGCAACATACTTTTTTTTACTTACCACCCATTTGTCTAGAGACATACTTCTCCTTAGAGTCATTCTCTTTTTAATGTTTCCCTGAGAAATTTAAAATCTAATTACCTAGGGTCCATAGCACATCTGACTCGAACTTTACTTTTCATCCTATCTAGGAGCTTTATATAATGCCTGACACCATGGATACTAGAGAAATAATAAACAATGAGGTGGGAGATTCTTCCCAAAGGGAAATGGTCACAATTTTCTCACCACCAGATCTTCCTTCATGACTAATATTTCAGCCCAAAATGGTAGTCCCCTTCTTTGAGCAACCTTATCTGAGGTGCAATTAGCAAAGATTTCTTAGATTTTTTTTTTTTTTTCATTAACAGGCAGAAAATCCCAACTGATGTGTCTGAGTCCTCTGTGTGGTGACAGCTGTTATGGTTTTCCTGTACGATGACCATTTCTCCCATTTCTGGTAATATTGTCTTGATTTTCTTTGATGAAAAATATAGTCTGACTCTTAGCCTATAGTGATGAGATAAGGCTGACCCTATTCATACTTGGAAGTATGAGTGTTTGACTGAGGTTTGGCTAATCAGAACCAGTGATTCTTAATTCTCTATTTTGGAAGTATGGGAAACAAAGAAGTCCTCTTTCTGCTGGGCTTCAGAATTGCGAGAATATGAACTGGGGCATTAGCGTTGGGGAAGGAGAGTTTTGGATCTTCTCCATGAGGTAACCACAGCAGAGGATGAATACAGGTTAAGCTCCAGCCATGTAATCTGAGCTCCTGGATTCAGTCAGTCTGCTTTTAGATTTTCTAGGTTTGTAAACCAAAGAATTTTCTTTTATCCTTTAAACCAGTTTGAATGGGGTTTCTGTCATTTTCAGCTAAAAAGCATGTACAGCTATGTACCTCATGGTATATTTCAGCTAAAAAACCAATGTACAACTCATGGTACTGTGTTTTATCCAAACTGTAATTAGGTCATTGTATTTATATCTGAATGTTCATCTTTGTTGGTGGGTTGGAAACATTCTGGGGGCAGTAACAGGCTTTGTTGAATACATGCAATAACCAAGTACCCAGAAGAGTTCCTGACATAGAGACTCCCCCCCAACTCTGCATATATATTTCAAGAATGAATGGGAAATGATTACCATTTTCTTTCTCTTTTTTATCTTCAACTGTTTTTTTTTTTAAGATTTTATTTATTTATTTGACAGACAGAGATCACAAGTTGGCAGAGAGGCAGGCAGAGAGAGGGGGAAGCAGGCTCCCCGCTGAGCAGAGAGCCCGATGTGGGGCTCCATCCCAGGACCCTGGGATCATCCTGAGCTGAAGCAGAGGCTTTAACCCACTGAGCCACCCAGGCGTCCCCAACTGTTTGTTTTTTTTTTTTTTAACAGTTTTTGTTTTTTAATTGCCTCCATTGCTCCTTCTTACCACAGAAAGATTGAAATAGGAATCCAAAGGTCACTTGAAGGCAGAAGCAGATGAAGTGACTTCCCAGTTATTTAAGTCAACCCTGGTTATCTGCTACCTCCATCATCAACTTCATTTAGGCAAGACAATGAAATCAATTCTCAGGAAAAGAAAAGAACACAGATTAGTGAAGTTTAAAATATCAACATAATCTCAAAAAATTGTGTCCTAATTCAGTTTAGGTACTGCCTACCAAATAGAGATTAGAAAATATCTGGACAATTTATGTTGAAATTTCCCCATCTTTAAGACATGCAGTGACCAAGAGACACATGAAAAGATGTTCGTCATCACTCATCACCAGAGAAACACAAATAAAAACTATAATGAAATTTCACCTCACATCTCTTAGAATGGCTAAAATAAAAAACGTGAGAAAAAAGTGTTGGCGAGGATGTGAAAAAAAGAAACTTTGTACACTGCTGGTGGGAATGCCAATGGTATAGCCACAGTGGAAAATAGTATGTTATTTCTCAAAAAGTTAAAAATAGAACTACCCTACAATCTAGTAATCACACTACTCGGTATTTACCCAAAAAATACAAAAACACTCATTCAAAGGGATACATGTAACCCTGTGTTTATAGCAGTATTTACAATAGCCAAATTACGGAAGCAGCCTAAGCATCCATCCACAGACAAATGGATAAAGAAGATGTGGTGTATATACCCAATGGACTACTGCGCAGCCATGAAAAGAATGAAATCCTGCCATTTGCAATGATGTGGATGGACTATAGAGCATAAGGCTACGTGAAATAAGTCCATCAGAGAAAGACAAATTCCATATGATTTCACTCCTATGTAGAATTTAAGAAACAAAACAAATGAGGAAAGAAAAAAGAGTGAAAGAGAAAAAGAGAGAGAGAGAGAGAAACCAAGAAACAGACTTTTAACTGTAGAGAACAAACTGATGGTGATCAGAGGGGCGGGGGTGGGAGGATGGGTGAAATAGATGATGGGGATTAAGGAGCGCACTTGTTATGATGAGCAGTGGGTGATGTATGGAATTGTTGGATCACTGTATTGTAGAACCTAAAACTAATATACACTATATGTTAGCTATTTTGGAATTAAAATTTTAAAAAAAATTCCTATCTTTGAGAGAATTTCTCAGACAGGTACTGCCCGAGACCATTCATGCTTTGTCTAATAGGTATTCCAATCTCCTTTGTACTTTGTTGATGACAGATTTGCTAAATGAAACTCTGGAAGATTATCTTTAAAAACAAAACAAAAAACAAACAAACAACAAAAAAAAAAAACAGTGTCTGCCTACAAGCTCTCCCATAGAAATATTCATGAAACCCCTGTCACCTTTTAGGGCAGCCATCAGATCCCAGGTGTTATTATAAATCAGTCATTCAATAACAACCTATTTGAGATCCTTTGTGATGAACTTCCAAAACCACAAATGCTTATAATTGGAATTTTAAATTCTAAAGAAAAACAGCTCTATTCCCATCATTAACTCATTAATTAAGCTCCAAATTTCTAGAGTCAGCATGTTTTTAATCACCACATTGTATGCCTTTAATCCTGAGGCACAAAACAGTGCCCAGGACTCACATTTTTGCCAATGGCCTTTTCTTTAATGTTGGTTTTAATTTTATATGGGAAAAAGACAAGTTTGGGGATATTAACCTCAGAGCTTAAAAAAAATATCATAATGGTTCATCAACAACTTGACAGATTTTTTCTTAGGACTGATTTTCATAATATTCCACATATTCTGGCTACTTATTTCCAAAGGCCAATGCAATTAGAAACTGAAGTTTTACTTACCAGACTAAAGGAGGAAGGAGACACCCTCTGAAAGCATTGTGCTAGCTCAGACCACCTCACACCCCCTTCAAAATCTGTCGATGCCCAGCCAATCAGAGCCCTACAACAATGATTCCATGTGAGGAATGGCCAGTTAAAATCACCCCAGTCTTCTGTACTACATACAGAGTTCTCTTGTCTGCCAACATGAATGGTTGCTATCATTACATCAGCCTCCAGTGACTTCAATACATGAATGGCTAGCTGACGGTCCAAGAGTGGATGGGCTTTTCTGTCTTTTTTTCAGAGGCATCTGCCAACCAATGGGAACAAGGAGACAAAGCCATCTTTAAGTATTCTGCCCCATGCAATGAATGGGCAGTGTCTAAAAAGCAGCTCAAGATGAGACTGTGAGAACATGAAGGACACCCATAGACTTCTGAAAACCTCCTTCCAGCAAGAGAGCTCTTCTCATATATAGGAATGAAAGTAAATTGAACTGAAGGCAGAGCTGTGCCTACTTGACTTTGAAGGAGAAGCTTAATAGAAAGGAGTGGTGGAAACAATTCAAGAAGCTAGAAGGGCTCAAGGATGCCTGTTATCCGTGAATGGCCCAGTTGACCCCAAGTGGGGCAAGAACTCCCAATATCTAGTGTTTTAACTTAGACAGAATATGTGAGCACCCGTTCTGCCTCAAGCACTCTTTTGTTTTGTTTTATTCCATTGTTAGTGTTATTCCACTGTCAAAACAATGGCAGCCCACGGCAGATAATTAGACAAAGCAAAGCACAAAGAAGTGGAAAGCCATCTATAATCCCAGTGAACACAAGGAATTACTGCTAACATTTCTGGCACATTTCTTTCCAGTTTTATTCCTGTTCTTTCATGTTTATCTAGGTGACAATCAGACTGACAATATGAAAGTTTATTTATTTATATTGATTTCAATACCCTGCCTTATATTATTAGCCTTATTTTTGGAACACTAAAAGCACCTTTATAAGCATCATTTCCGTGGTAGAGAAGTAGTACAAATAATCTACAGAATTCTGTAGATGTCCTGTAATCTGCTTAGTCACATCCTTAGTAATGAACATTTTGATCATCTCTGAACATTCTAGATCATACAAAATATGGCAACGAACATCTTTCCCAACTCCAACACAAATGCTTCTGACACATCCTTCTAAGGAGTATCTGCTTTGCTGCCACCTCCATTGGAGACTCACGGCCATAATGACCCATAGGCTGGTGGAGGAAAGAGGGGATACTGCACAATAAACTTCAGATGGGTTTGATTAGGAGAAAAGATGAAATCTACTGACTTACACAAAAAGAGGAGCTCTGTTTTTTAAGCAATAGAAGTATAGTTGAAACTAGCTTATAGACTTTGAAAAAGTATATTGTCATTGCGAGGTATATATTGAAAGCTTGTTAAAAGTAAAGTCAGATTTATTCCTTTGGATCCAAAAACTGAATACACTAAAATACTTCCAAATATTAACAATATTCCACATGAAATATGTGAAGAAGATATCAGTTCATCTACTGTTTCCACTCATGGGTGCTCTATATTTTTGGAGTTTTAATACACCATATTTTGAAGGAAATAAAGCTAGTTGTACAAAGGACTAGGCAGAATTCTACTGACCCCTAATAACTTTTCCCCTCATTCCACCAAGTCCCCCACTAATTTAGTACCATAGCAATTAGCAAGTGGCCAAAGATTCCTTTATATATTGTCTGTTTTTTCCCTCTGGGTCGGAAATGTGCCTTAAAAGGACTACACTTAAGTGACATAGAAAGAGAAGCAAAATGTCTGGCTGATTGCCATGAACAGTGAGTGACCCATTGCCTGAGAATGGAAAGAGTGACCACAGGAATTTAGTTTGAACTACTTCCTACCACTAGTAAGCCTGAGCATGTCAGACGCAAGGGAAGCCAATAGAAAGAGGAAGCTCTGGTCAGACACACATTGACTCACTTGATCATTTATTTCTCTGATAACTTTCTTACCAGTCAAAAGTCTCTCATTTATTCTCATAAAAAGATAGGTAAAGATGGAGCCAAATCCTCGATATTAAAAGATTCAGTGATCCAGCATGGCACAGAAGCCCGGTTAACCAGAGAGAAGGGAACACGTCATGCCTATTAGCCATCGGGCAGGGCCACAGAGCTGTTTGCAGACATTCCCGCTCCAATGACCACATTTTTCTGGAGATGCAATGGGACCAAAGACACTTGTTATCTCTGTCAGAAAGGAGGGGAGGTCCCTAAATTCACATTGAAAATATGAAACGAATCACATCTGGAAAACTTGGGCCCCACCCAAAGCTCATATTTACGATCCTTTGACAATCCAACCCTTCCCTGGAACCCACATGGAAACTCTCAGAGCGAACCTACAGAGGATTGGTGACGATGGGCTGGACATAGCCAGGATTCTCCCAGATACATCCTAATAATCAATACAGAGCAGCTGGAGAGCTGATGCCACACAGTCTGGAAAGGAAAACCCAAATTGTTTTCAGCTTGCAAGTTACCCAAAAAAGGTTCAGATCCAAAGATGCTCAGTAGTTGATCTCTGTTTAAAAGAAAGAATAGTCCCTGTCCTTGTTGTTGTTACTGATGTTTAAGGCTATTTTGTTCTGAAGTATGTGGAGCTTCTGAATATTTGAACCATCTGCATAGAGAGAACTGCCCCACCTGTCACCCAGAACCTCCCAGTATTTGAAAGAATCCAATCCCAAACTGAACAGGACATAAAGTCATCTTTCCTGCTTTCTTTCATAAAATTATAAACAAATTAATAACCATGACTTATCGACAAGCAATATATGGCGACTATAATCAAACACAACCACGGTCTTGTGAAACTGGAACTTTTAAAATACATGTGCTCTAGTTCTGGGGGTACAGTCTGGTGGATAAGACTGGTAAGCTGGTCCCATTAATTGCTGTAATTGATATAAAGCAAATGAACCAAAGTTTTGATTTTGGTTCCTTTTAAGGTATTACAACTTCGAGATCTATAATAATGGTCCAGCTTTCTCATCACATCATTTAGCTTGAGAATAAAAGACATAAAATATAAAAATCAAAGTTGAAAGACTTCAGCTTTGGAATCAGCACGACTGAGACAGAGAGCCTTCTCCAGGGCAGCCACCACGTTGATGCTTTCCAAGGTGTCATTTTTAGTACAACATAAAACAGACCATTTTCACACCAAGCATAACCTGAGATGAGAAATGGTACTCCAAAAAGTTGTCAGTCGCTAGAGATGTTGAAGAAAAGAGGAAGGAGAGTGTCTTAAGATTCCCTTGTGTGTGTGTCGGGGGTGGAGGGGGTGATTTCTGCATTGATCAGAAATTGAACCGGATGCTGCTTTCCCCTCTCTCTCTGACTGCCTCTCTGCTACTTGTGATCTCTGTCTGTCAAATGAATGAATAAAATCTTTTAAAAAAAAAAGAAAGAAAGAAAGAAAGAAATTGAACCGGATGGATTCTGAGATAATCGCCAATAGAAGATGATATAATTCTACTCCGTAAACACCATCAGCACAGACGCATAAAGATGCTGCACTCACATTGATGACATTACAGAATAATTATTTTTAGTCTAAGATCCCAGACTGTCTCTCCGGAGTGCAGACCTCTTGCCTTACTATTAACCCTTTCCCTGCAGCCAACATCTTCAACATCAGCAGCGCCTCTCCATACCTAAGATTACTGAGCTCTCCTTAGGGAACCTTATCTCATTCACCCTTTCTTCTGTAATCTACCCATCCCACCCATCATATCTGATGCTTTTCTCTGGGGATCCTACCATTTAAAACAGAAGAAGGCTGCTGCCTTATGATGCCTCGTTGTCTGAGCAGTCTGTATGCTCTTTTCCCTGGATCTCCCCGGTTTCTGGAGAACGTCAGACAATAACAAAGCATAAAATGCCTGTCCCATAGATGAAACTACAATTTTCAGAGAGGGCAAGGGTAAAGTGTCCAGGGTTCAGGTCATCCAGCTCAAGGCAAGATAGTACAAAGAAAGAAGATGGCACACCAGTAGCTTAGGACCACTAAACAAGCAGCAGGGAGTCAGAGCCTGTGGTCAGGGGGAAGAAAACGCTTGTTGAGAAGTCAGTCATGTTCAAATAAATTCAACTGTCCAAATAAGTCTCACTATCACAGTCTAGCTCTTGTTTCCTTGTCTAGGTAGTCCTATTTTACTCCCTTCTCCTGGAAACCTCCCAGAAGTTTAGACCTACAAGCCTATGTTCAAACCCAACTGCAGACTAATCTCTCCTTTAGAACTTAATACCAACCTACCTTTCCTACTGCTCTGACTAGACTTTAAGGTCTTTGGCTTAAGATACATGAGGACAAAAGAGGTGGGTTAAGTATCCTGAGATGAATGGTACAAGGTTGAATCTTTTCCTACTGCCAGTGAAATACCAAATGATACATTACACACACTTGGCAGGAAGACATGAGGAGGAGAGCAATTAGACTAGGTCCTGTTTGCAAAGAATCAGGGGTCTTAATTAGACTACTAAAAAGGCCAGAGGAGGTATAATGAGGGCAGTTTGGGCATTCAAAAAGAAACTTCTGTGATGTGATTTTTGTGAGGTTGGGAAGAAATACCTTTCCTTTGGCCCAGACACAGAGAAGTGCTCTATGGAGGAGTTTCGAATCTTCAGGCATTCGCTGGTTGCACATTTCAGTGGGAATTTTAGGATCTGGTGCTAATTCTAAAGATCTGAAGGATAAATAGTGATAAATGAATGAATAAGCAGGTGGCTATTAGACTATTAGAGTTCATGTGATCCATAGCTTCGTGTGTGTGTGTGTGTGTGTGTGTGAGGGGGGGGGGAATTCATGTCAAAGTCTTCTCTAGAAGTTCTTTAGGCAAAATATCACATTATTAGTAATATTTTAGGATACCTATATAGTGGGCATCTTTGGCTAGAATGAACATCAAATATTACAATTCTTGCCTAGTAACCCATATGTCATGAAGTAATGGGTATTTTATTGGGGTACAAATTTCAATGAGGTGTCCTGTGAAGCAGTTGTGAGTCAGGAGGGAGGCAGATGTACAAGCATGAGTCACTTTGCTAGACTCTCCCTGAGCCACAGCTCTTTACTTCTGCATGTGTTATTTCCTCCATTCTCATTTCTAATACCACAGGTCTGTTGAAGTTGGGGAAATATCATTTTCTATGTAAAAAAAGAGACTCAAATGACTCTGACAGTAAATAAGCAAGAAAAATCAAGCAAAGTACTTATAGTCATAAAGAGTAAATGAGAAGGATTTAACCAGATTTTCTTAGAATAGAAGTAGCAGTATTATATAAATTAAAGAGAATGTGTCAAAGGTGATTGTAACTAGAATATCTAACATGGTCACAAACGCTCTTTCCAAAATTAGAAAAAATATATTTGTGAAAGTATTTTAGCAAATGCTCTATCCAATGCAAAAAACCTCTTATTCAGTGAGTGATTAAATATTAGCAAAAGGTAAAAAGCTAATTTACTTAGATTATGAGGCTATTTTAATGGAAATATGATTCGAAAGAAATGGAATTTAACATTTTTGTTAATGGTTATATGTAATTATTATATATATAATTATTATATGTAATATATAATATTATATATATTATTATTATATATTATATATTACATATAATAATATATTACATATAATATAATTGTATATTACATATAATAATTATATATATAATAATTAACAGTATAAAGGACTTTTAATTTTTTTCCCATCTCAGCATTTTGTAAAGAAAAATTTTTGCTAGTTTTTTTGAGTATTTAGAGATTTTCAAAGCCTTGGCACCTTTTCTTCATAATTGTCACAGCTTTGGATAATGCGACTACTCTCTGAAACATTGACAAATACAAGGAGAATATCTACCTAGATGATCAGAACAAATGTAGGCTAATTAAGGGTATTTTATCTCCACCCACTCTATTTGTTTATTCACCAAACATAAAATACTCATTTATGTCAGTTACTGAATTTCTACAGTCCTTCTTTCTTTGATAGTCAGAGTTAAGAACAATTCAATATATTTTAACAAAAATGTGTTCACCGAGAACAATGTACCAAGTACTTTGCTAGGTGCTGGGGATACAGCAATGAATTTTTTTATGTCCCTTTATGGGCAATATTCTAAACAATCATCTGGTTGGAATGGTTGGTGTTGATGGACTAAAGAGAAGATAGCCCACAGTATTTCCTTTGTGAATCACTATTATCCATCAGTGGTAAAGAATCCTCATTCCACTAACCCTCATCTTCATTGGCAAGCACACTGATAGACATTCTCTTTTACCCCTGTGGACACTGGCAGCCACAAGTGGAGATTTGGAATGTCTAGGACAACCATCATCAGATGGCTCATGCATGAGGGTTCTGAGGTCATCCAACTGAGATATGGTTGTATTTGTTTCTCTTGAACCACATGCAAAAGGCTATACCATCGTTCCATTATTTGCTGCCTTTCTCTTGAGAAGATTATGCATCCCCTTCTCTGGAGACCTACATAGACTCTCCATGGTAAGAACATACTGAACATACTGAACTTTTTTTGTCCAATAAATGAATTGTGTGTGGAAGTGACTTGTGTGCAACATAAGCAGAAACATTAAGAATTGTTGTGTGATCACCATCGCCCAAATAGGAACTGCTCCTTCAGCCTGTATCTCAGAATGAATAAGATACCTGGTGCTGAGCCAGAGATTGAAGCAGAATTGCAGCTGACCTGCGCTGACAATGGAATGTGAGACCTAAAACTTAATTGCTCTAATCCGCTGAGATTTGGAAATTGTTCCCGTAGTACTGCAAAGTGAAAGCTAACTGCTAAACCACATAAACAGACATTTACATGTTACTAGTAAAACCTAATTTTATTAGTTTGTGGTTGTCCTCAACCCTATTTTTTACTTCTTTTTTTTTGTTTTTAATTCCAGGGAGTTAACATACAATGTAATACTAGTTTCAGGCATACAATGTACTTGATTCAACACTTCCACATGTCACCTGGTGCTCATCACAACAGGAACACTCCTTGATCCCCATCTCATATTTAACCCACTGAGCCACCCAGGTACCACCCCCCCATCGCATATTTAACCCATCACCCGCACACCTCTTCTCTGGTAGCCATCCTTGTGTTCTCTGGAGTTAAGAGTCTATTTCTTGGTTTGTCTTTCTCTCTCTCTTTGCCCTTTGTTCATTTGTTTTGTTTCTTAAATTCCACCTATGAGTGAAATCTTATGGTATTTGTCTTTCTCTGACTTGTTTTGTTTAGCGTTATACTCTCTAGCTCTATCCATTATCTTTCCTATTTTATTTCACTTTTAGCAAATCATTGGTTACACTGCCATTAATGGTAAGATGCCTTGTCTCTTCCTCTTGAGGCTTCCATCCTTAATCCATCCTTATCCTCCAAATTACATGAAAGTCTGGGGCAGTATAGTCTGCTCTGTACAAAGACAACCAGTCCCCTAAGCAGAGAGGAAATAACAACAACAATAAAAAAAACACCAAAAAACTCCAATCCGTTCACTAACATCCATGACCTCTTTACAGCCCCATGATGTAGCTACCAAGGATTAGTTCTGTCCAGTCTAATGGCTGTTTGTCCGCACGCCATGTTGTAGTTGTTGTCCTAGAACTTTCTCATGGGCACTCTTTTATGTCATATTCACTCATAATTTCCTCAAAATACAATCACATATTATGTACTGGAAATAACCTTGCTTCTCTGCCCTTGACCTCATGTTGCATTTAGGCCACCAAGACACATAGCCCTTGCTTCATGAGGGGCTCCCTCCACATCATGGTGTCTTTTTAATCGAGGAACCCCATCTCATCCACCATGAGAAGTTTCTCTGACACTGGACCACAGAGCCAGTTTCAGCTTAACTCTATGACCCACAAACAAATCGTCCTTTTACAGACATCCTGAAGCCCCCATTATACATGGTCATTTGTTCACATAATTAAAGACCAATCAGAAGACAATCTGGAACAATCAGAAGACAAAGAGTGGTACCATCAAGATGCACAATTTTGTGTGTCTGCACATACAGAGATGGATATGGAAGCTACTTAAATTCTAAAAATTATTTCCTCACATTGATACATGTCACTCCTGTTCTGTTATTTTCATATGTCATATGTTTGACTGGAAATCTGGCATGTATTATGTGCTCAAGAAATAGTAAAAATGAATGGGAGAAATATCAACTACAAAGTAAGTCAATGAGATCAGAAATGGACTAGAATTTCCCCACTCCACATTTCCCTGATTTTCCAGTTCTTCAAGTATCCCTAACTCTTGAAACCTCATACCTGAGGGCATTTGAGAGACAGTGAAACTTAGACACAGTCTTTGAGAATTCATAAAGTCTGTTCAGACAAACTTTAATAAAAGACACAAATGGAAGATAAAATATACTAAGAAATTTTATTCTATTTGTGTGAAGTCATCATGAAACAGACTCTCTTACTTTCTCATCTTATAATTCTAAAAAATAGGTTTCTTCATTTCTAGATATGATAAAAGAATGAAAAATATCTATCAGACAGTTTTGTCACACAACAAAGCATGTAAGGTGTTTCATAGTTGGAAAACATATATTTTTGACTAATTACATCATTAAAATCAGTAGAAAACCATAAATTTTCCAAGTCTTTCGAATCTGCAAACAACACTATGTGAGAGGATGCATTTCACTTAGTATTTTTGTTTATTTGCTCCAAATCCAAAATTGTATGGTATTACATACTTGGTAAAAAAAAAATTCCTTCAAAAATCTTAAAATGTTCATATTTACTTCATTTTATTCCATTTCCTGAACTTTGTACTAACACTAACTATTTTGGGTGAAGGAATAACTAGCAAAAAATCCTGGATGAAACAACCAACCAACCAACCAACCAACAACAGCTAAAATATACACATTGTCCCATGTGTAAAATCCACATTGTTGTTCATGTCAAGACCTCTTGGGTTTGACAAACAATTATGTTTTTCTATTATTATTATTAAAGGTTCTCTTTAAAAGTTCTAGCATCTAACTACTGTTTTTGAAGTGTGAAAATTTAGACTCCAACATCTGCAACTTATTGGCTAATTGTGCAACCTTGGGTCAATGACATCAGTTCCCTGGGCCTTGATTTTTCATATTTGTAAAATAACAATAGTAATACCTAATTCAGGAGGTCTCTGTATAAGTCAGTAATAATATAAGTGTATCATGCACAACACTTGGATTGCAAGAGGCAGGAAGTGTAAGTAAGACAAGAAAAAATTATTTCAGTTAATCAAACCACAGAAACAAAACAAAACAAACAAAATGCCATAATGGAATCTGTGGAGTCAAACCATTCGATTATTATTCTGCCTCTGTATTTGCCTCTTTTTACAAGGAGCTGTGTTCTTTCAAGCTAACCATGCTCATAGGGTTAAACACAAAACTATAGCTAGCCACGAGCTTATAGTCTCATAAATTTAATGAATAAAAAAGAAGTTATCTTCAACCAACTTCAGTTAGAAAAATCCTGGGGAAGAAAGTTGATATGTTCCCACTTATGTCACATGCTCATTTTTGGACCACTCAGCTATTGTCTGGTGAATGGAATCCATCATACAATTGGCCCGGTTTTAGTGATGTTTCCAGAACTGTGATATAGAAAATGTGATCTTGGACCAAAACAAGGAGGAGAAGGTGTGAGTCAAACCAAAACTAAGTAGTGAAATAGCTTGTTCATCATTTAGAGTATCTGGTATAATATCATCTAAGTTCTTAAAAACAATAGCTACTAATATTCATAAGATTAATATTCATTTCCTAGATTGACCAATTAATTAGCTTAATTTTGTTCAATGAGCCACTCAGCTTTGTTCACGATGGTAAGCAGAGAGGGTTAAGCAGAGAGGGACCCTCAGGAGATTCAGTGCACTATGCACTGCTACTAGGTTAGAGCTTCCTTTGTCAGTGGTAGGTCATCTTCATCTCCAAAGGGTAGAGGGTTGCTTCCCTTTGAGATTCCAATGCACAGAGTTGAAAAGTTGAAAGTGAGACATGTACAAAGGACTCTGTTATCGACCCGCTAATTCAGAATCAAAATGAACTGCAATCTTTTGGGAAATGCTGAAGTCATTTTGACACACCCAGCAGTAATGAAAAAAATCATTCCAGCTTTGTCACTTGCTAGCTGTGTGCCCTTAATGAAGTTATGAACCTATCTGTGCGTCCAAGGGTTACATCGGGATAGTAATAAAGTTGAGATTTTCACAGAGTATTTTTGGCCAATTAAATGTGTTAATGTAGGCAGAGGACTTAAAAGAAAACTTTGAGGTTGTTATTATTAATAATAGTACCATCGTGGATTTCATTTTTTTTCCTGAAGAATAAATCTCAATTCCAGTATTTCAGGGCTTCTATGCAAGGACTAATTGAGTCTATGCAGAAAGGCACCACAGTTCTAACTCATCATACTCATGCCTTAAAATAACACTCAAGAGCTGGATGAGAAAATAAAATCATCAGTTTATTGTTGATGTGTGTTCTTCTAAGTGTCCATAGGTTTGGGGTTGTTTAGGCAGAATGTTCAGGTGTTTTAATCAAGTCTGTTTCATCCAGAAGTTTGGGACAATGTTGCCACAGCCATTTTTACACCTTGGCAAAATCAAAAAAGAAAAGCGCAAGGGCTGTACGTTCTATAATGTTCTTTTTTGGCTGATGTGTTTGAAAACACAAACAATAAACTGATCAACCCAACAGAGGCTAGATAGAAGAGACCTAGAGTACATACTGTGGTGTCTTTCTCAGAACCCCCCTACCCTTCCGCCACCACCTTTCATTTGCGGGCATCTCCCAATCCCATCTTCCCTGAGGGTCACCTGCTGATGGCTCGTAAATTTCCCCTTTTCTGGAGAGTGTGCCCCTAACTGTCAGCTGTTCCAGCTAAAGAGTTATGCCCACCCCCCGGGGGAAGCTCAAGGCAAATAACTGACCGGTGGGGTTTCCAAAGGGTGACCCCTTGGCTCCAACAGGATAGCACAGCTAAGTGACTAAGGATTCAAAGATTTTCCACTATGGACCAAGCCAAGGCTAGATTTTATCTGAGACCACTTTCTTGGTCACCGCTTTCTCTGCCCTGCTTCACTCCATTCTTTATGGGCTTTTCTGCCAATACATCCCCTCTTCAGGAATAAGGGTCTCCGAGGGGCACCTGGGTGGCTCGGTTGGTTAAGCAACTGCCTTCGGCTCAGGTCCTGATCCTGGAGTCCCGGGATTGAGTCCCAAATCAGGCTCCCTGCTCGGTGGGGAATCTGCTTCTTTCTCTGACCCTCCCCCTTCTCATGCTCTCTCTCTCATTGTGTCTCTCTCTCTCTCTCTCTCTCCTCTCTCTCTCAAATAAATAAATAAATAAATAGAATTAGGGTCTCTGATTTAGCTCTCAGGGAACCTATCTAAGACAATATTACAACAACCTGTGCTGTCAAAGGAACCTACAGAACAATTCAAAGTTATCAGCATAGGGGTGTTTGGGTGGCTCAGTTGGTTAAATGGCTGCCTTCAGTTCAGGTCACGATCCCGGGGCCCTGGGATTAAACCCCAGATTGGGCTCTTTTCTTGGCAGGGAGCCTGCTTCTCCCTCTCCCCTGCTTGTGCTCTCTCTCTCCTCTCTCAATAAATAAATAAAATCCTCAAAATTACCAGCCTAATATCTTTGAGATTTTAAAAATGCAGATTAAAAAAAAAAAAACCCACAAAACCTGGAATTAATAATATGGAGAGCAACATAGGAGATGATCATGAAGCAAGATTAATGCCTAAAGCATTACAAACAGCCTATTCTGAGCATATAACTAAGGTTTAGCAGCTGCTTGTTGGTTTCTCTGTTGGCTGGTTTGGTAGATCTGTTACTGGACAAATGTCCATTATTCACCTCCCGTACTTTTTGGGGGGAAATAACTCATCGCATGAAGAGTTGGAGATGATGAGAGGTTCTCTATCTCAAAATGCCTGTGCAGAGGGTGGGGTATCCTTTGATCCAGAACACAGGGCTGGGTTAGCTGATCAGGACTTGGTCAAGCAGCCTTTTAGTCCTGGGCTTTGAAGCCTGAGGCAGTTGCAAACAAGTGGATCAGCTGAACCTCACTCATGATAGCTAATGTGGTGTCCTCCAGTGGAAGCCAAAGACAGTGGCTAGGAATTCCAACAGTGTCTAGGAGCAATGGTATAGTGACAACAAGCATCATGAAAGCATTGTTCCTACTGCCTAGATCTATGCTCGTTTAATTTCTATCTGTGCACCACGCATAATCCTCCATTTTTTCATTAATTATACAAGCCCCCTATTTTCTCCAAAAAGCCCCTTTTTAAGTAAAAAAAAAAAGTACAATTTCTCTCTCTCTCGCCTTAAATTTAAAAAAAATTTCACTAACACAATATCTGACATAGATTTGCACAATGCCAATTTTTCATGTAAGCCAAATCATATGTTTAAAAGTCTGAAGAAAAATAACAGAATGATGTAAATTACAACAATTAATTGGTTATCAATACAGGGCTGATTGACTTGGTCAACTTTTATTCTACTCCCTGCTTTTTGCCTCCGTGGTTGAAGTGACATAGTTGAAATAACAGAGAGCCCACGACATACTAGGCACAAACAGAAATCAACAATAATCCATGCGCCTGTCTTCACATATCATTGAGTTTCATGAATGTCAAATAACTTAGCAATTAAGTAAAAATATGCTCACCATTCAGCAAAGTGCTATCAACACAAATATAGGACTAAAGGCAGAAGTACAACAGTAGGACCTAACTCAGTCCAGATGAAGGTACTTAAGGATGATCTCTCTTGAGTCCCATGTAAGCTGTGACGTGATGCGTGCGGCACGCAGAGGGAACCACAGGGCGACCCTAAGTGGAGAAGAGGTCCGTGTTAGCACAGGAAAAGAACTAAGGACAAGCCAACACGGCTGTGTAGAGTGAGAGGAAGATAGATGGCATGACATTGGGCTATGGTGCCTGCCAGGAGTTTTCCAGGGCCTTTGAGACCTCTCTAAGAACTTTTTCCTTAGGTTTGTGAAAGTCAACTATCTCTTAAAGCACTCTAGAAGCAGGCTGCTTTCCTCAGAGCCACCGCCTGTGAGCAAGCTGGAGGCACGTTTGAGTGGACAGACAGTCCTGACCACCAAATAATTGGAGATGTAGAGGAAAAAGTGGAGTTGGGGCAGGTGTCTGTACTGGCTCATCAGGAAAGGGAGGCGCAGCAAGAGAGAACTTAGTCAGAGGGCCGGATCAAGCAAGAGGGGCTCCTCCCTTAGACCGGCAGACTGAGAAGAAAGAGGTCATGAGGGGGAGAATGCATTTATATGGTCAACTGGACAGGCCAATGCAATCTGCTGGCCACAAGAAGGCCAGAGGATCAGAAGAGGGGGGCGGGCAAAAGCAGGAGCAAAGCCAGTTCCTTAAGCAATAAGGACATAAATCCCCGTAGGGCAAAGCCTCCCTAGCAGAGAGGTCTACCACATGCATGCAGTGGGCGGCTTTGGCCCACAGTGGTTCACCACAGCCTGGAAAGGGTCTCTCTCCTCAGGGACTGGGGTTTCCTGGTGGGTGGCTGAGCTTCCTCGGCCTCTGAGGTCCTTTCCTCCTCCTTCTTATCTCTGCCTGCCTTTTCCCAGTTGATCATCGGAGCCAGGGTTTCCACAGCAGAAAACATCACACACACACACACACACACACACACACACACACACATGAAAGGCTGAGACCTTAGAAATTGCTGACATATCCCAAGCCACTAACTGCCCCTCCAGAAACTTCTGGAAAATAGGAACAACATATCGAGGAAGGCTGCCTTTTATGAAAAAAATGGAAGTGTCTGGATTCTCTGTTTACTTCCACGGCATACATGCTTCTTAATGAGATGTGCCAAGTTGGGAAAATAAAAGCCTTCATTATCTCGGTATCAAAGGCATCCAGAGCTGTGCAAAGAATAACAAACGTGAGCAAGTGAATGAAAGGTTCTAGGAAAAAAAAAATAAATAAGTGAGACAAATGAGTGTGTTTGGGGAGAAATAAGGAAATGGACTTACCGGGGGAGTAAAATTTGAAAACAGTAAGAGAAAGTAAATACTTAATTTGTGAGAATGGAATTAAGAAAAACAATGATACTAATTGCAAATTGAATGTCAGGGAAAATGTGTTGGCAGCGTGGGGTAATTGGATTGTCGAAGCTAATCTCCCAAGGGAAGGGGTGGACGTTCATCCTGCATATTAGAGGCGAAATTCTCGCTGGCAGGAGTTAGAATAAAATGACCTAATAGATCTTTTCCAGCTCTGATTTCTATCATTTGGCAAGACAAATCAAGTCAGGAGTTACACAATTAAGCATCCCTGTTGAAAAAATAAACACAGAACTATCAAATAAGGCAGATGCTCCCCCCTCCTTGCCCCTATTAAAAAAAAAAAAAAAAAAAAAGCAAAGGGGATGATCACACCACCAATAAAGCCATAGGATCCAGCCCAGAACAATTCTTGACATGGACCAGAGCTAAATGGGTGCTTTCATTCCCCTAGTTTTCTTAATCCTCAAATCTGAATGGAGGGGGTGGCAGGTTTTCAGGGGTGCTGGAAGGCAGGGGCTTTGCATAATCTCACCCTGAAGGTTTGCTCTGTTTGGAAGAGGTTATCCTTTGAAGATGACTGGATAGGATCCAGCAAGTTTTCTTCTGCTCCCACAATCGTTTGCCTACTTGCCTTCACCCCTTTCTCTTGGCTCTACCCATCTCTGGGAAAGTGGGGAAATTACAACAAACTTCAGATCCTTTCTTGGAGAATTGTGAGTGGTGTATTATATCCTAATAGCCGGTTGGCAAATCCACGCCCTATTCAAAGAAAATCCACTTTGAAAACTGAGTCTGCAGAAATGTGGACATTCCTGGGAAAATAACATTTTCTCCTCTTTCTTTTTTGTTTTCTTCTTTTTAATCTGAGGGCTTAAGTTTTCTCGATTCGTTATTTGATTCAGGGCTTCCGTTGTTCTGTTTTTCGGAAATCACCACCCGTGTAGACAGAGAAGAATATATTGTAGGGAAATGCCTTTGACTGTTTTGGCTGGCACAGGACTGTCCTCTAGGCAAACTGGCAAAATTAGAAGAAAAATGGCTTATGGGTTTGCAGTTTGAGAACGAGCCGCCGTGAGTACCAACCCCAGTTCTGAGCCCTTTCTTCCTCTCACCCTTGCCTTTATAAATGCCTATTTTGGGATTTTATCTCTGAATCATTGAAGTTAGGCAATGAGAAAAACCTGGCATGGAGAGGTCTTCGTGTTTTCTCCAGAGAATGTAACAGCTGCAACCTTTTGGATAAATAATGTTCATTTTCTATCCATGAATGGACTTTTTTTTTTTTTTTTAAGGCCATGGAGTCCAGGGTAATTATGTTTTAAAGGCTACCTCTATCTGGCTTGCTTCTGTTACCCTTTCTAGCTGTGCCCAGCTCCTCAGAGGACTTCAAAGAGGGACACAACTAGATTAAAAATGGCTTGAGGGCACTCACAAACCCAACGGCAGGTTTTGCACAAATATTGAGAAACTGGTGGAAGGTCCAACATGTCAAACATCTGACTTTTCTTCTTCTAGATCCTTCTTCTGGAGGGTGGGAGACATTTTTTACATTTTCTGCGATTCATATGACTTAATTTATTCATTTTCACTCAACGAATATTCGTGAACAGCTGATGTGTACCAGATAGGGTATACCACCTTGCAACACTGTAGAGTCGTACACAACGGTGTACACAATGGTGAAATTAAAAAAAAAATTAGACATCATGTTTTAGGAAGAGGAATAAAAATAAATTTAATCCTTGGGCAAGCCTGGTGGTGGGTATTATGGAGGGCATGTATTGCATGGAGCACTGGGTGTGGTGCATAAACAATGAATTTTGGTACACCAAAAAGAAATTTAAAAAATAAAAAACTTTAAAAAATAAAATAAAATAAAATAAATCATGACATTTAAAAATATAAAAGCTAGTTTATCAGGAAAGCAAGAAGAAAGAAAGCTAAGAGTGGAGGAAAGGAAGAATAGTGTCTTGAAATCATTCAGTTCTTACTGCAAAAGCCCTCCCAAAACTGAAAGTTAAGGTTTTGATTTTTTTATAGAAAACTGAAGGTGCATTCCTCTGCTCCAGCTACCGGCTAATTCACATAAACCAAACATTTTCTCTGGAATGATCTCATGGTAATGATGACTTTTGGTTTCCCCAATAATATCAGACATGCTAATCAATACATGATATCTTTTCCTTTAAAAAAATGAATTAAATGAATAAAGTGTTTGTTAACATTACAAACAAAAGACTGGAAAATCCTAACTACTTTATGGGGTTTTTACCATTATTATTATTGATAATGTTTGATTTTAGTTTATCTCTGCTTAACAACTGTATACACTCTAAGGAAGAAAACCAATCCCTGTGAAATAGGCATAATGGTATTCTTGGAAGTTAGATTTCAAAAGAAAAAAATCCAGGTTCATCATGAAAGACATTTTCAAACAAGAAAGCTATTCAGTCTAACAATCTTCGTTTTGTATCATTTTAGAGGTGAAAATGGCAAACATGTGTATATGACCTAGTGCCTGAGTTTACCATTAATAAATTGGATCACCATATTTGGGCATAATATTCAAAATAAATTTAGAAATGGTGGATGAAATTAATTCAGAATTATTGATTTAGAACATTTTTTCATGTCACTCTACAAAAACAGGCAAGTGAGACATGGAGGATTTTTTAAGAGTATTTTGAGTCCCGGGGTTCCTGGATGACTTAGTCATAGAACATGCAGTTTTTGATCTTGAGGTCGTGAGTTCAAGCCCCATGTTGGGTGTAAGGTTTTCTTAATAAATTTTTTTTTAAAGGACATTTTAAGAGTCTAATGATGCAGAGATACTGAGACAAATTAAGAATCTTATCCTTACTTTCACATCTTCACAACAATTTGGAAAAATTATTTAAAGCACGCATATTAATATTTTAAGGAGTTCTCAGTTATGTCATTTATTACTTTTATATTCAATAGTTCAAGGAAGATTTAACAAAGCTCAATTTAACTAGGCCATGCATGTAGGAAAGTTTTCTGTAAATGCTTTTTTCCAGAAATATATAGCCATTACAGTTCTGCATAAAGATATTATGATAGATATTATTTTGTGAATTCCAGTCTGAGAAACAAGCATGAAATGTTCTATTTTTCTCTTTTCTTTCTTCTTTTTAAACTATAGTAGGTAAGATGTAAGCTACAAAACATTACAATTTGATTCTATACTTTCAAAATAATATGTTTATTATTTATTAGATAGTCTCAGAACTCCTTGACTCACTTCTCAAAGTCCTGAGAAAGGAAAAGTAATAGAAAAAGCATATACTGCATATTTTTAGAGCTCAAAATTCATCCTTCTCATAAGGTTAAATATGTTTCCCTATAAGTCTTAGCAAGTGGGTCAACACTCACTATCTTTAAGAATAACCCACAAATCGGGATGGAACTAGATGGTGTTATGCTAAGCGAAATAAGTCAGTCAATTATCATATGATCTCACTGATGTGAGGAATTTGAGAAACAAGACAGAAGATCATAGGGGAAGGGAGGGAAAAACGAAACAAGATGAAACCAGAGAGGGAGACAAACTATAAGAGACTCTTATCTCAGGAAACAAACTGAGGGTTGCTGGAGGGGAGGGAGGTGGGAGTGGCTGGGTGATGGACACTGGGGAGGGTATGTGCTACGGTGAGTGCTGTGAACTGTGTAAGACTGATGAATCACAGGGCGCCTGGGTGGCTCAGTGGGTTAAGCCGCTGCCTTCGGCTCAGGTCATGATCCCAGGTCCTGGGATCGAGTCCCACATCGGGCTCTCTGCTCAGCAGGGAGCCTGCTTCCTCCTCTCTCTCTCTGCCTGCCTCTCTGCCTACTTGTGATCTCTCTCTGTCAAATAAATAAATAAAATCTAAAAAAAAAAAAAAAAAAAGACTGATGAATCACAGATTTGTACCCCTGAAACAAATTATACATTATACACTAATTAAAAAAAAAAAAAAGAATAACCCACAAAGAGTAACCCTTGATGTTTAATTTGAAAAAAAAAAAAAATGACAGCATAGCTGGTGATGGACTTATTAAAATTTTAACCACTCACTTCAAGGTGTTGCTGAGCAAATTACTCTGAGGTATTTTAACCAAATTCCTCAGTTAGTTAAATTCTCTGCTTGTTTTGCACAGATCAAAGTGATTAAATAGGATGCATAGAAAGAGATGATTGAGGGAAAAAATTGAAAGAGACCTTTCTATCCTTTATCTAACATTTGTACAAAATAAGGATATAAGAAAATCTAAATTTTGTGCAACTGGCCAAGAGGGAGGTTAAAGGTTCCTGCAGGAACCATAGTGCAATATTTTCACTCCACCAGACATTTGTCTACAACCCCCGTCCCTATGGCTGTGTCTGCGTTGGTATCTAATCTACAGGCTGTCTCTGAACAAAGCCGCTCCCAAGGATGTCGCCTTGCCATCTCCCTGCCACGAACTCCAGCCCTTCCCATCTGGTAACTAACTCTCCTGATGGAGTCTGGGTCTCCGTTTTCCAAGGGGAGTTTTCAGTGAGCTGTAATCTATCTTTCCATTGGCTACGTCTGTAAACCTTGGTGGGCTGGGTGGGTCCAAAAAGAGAAGAGGAGGTTTTCTTTTTCCACTGTTTAAACCCCTTGTGAGTAATTCCCCACAGCTGTACAGAAACACCCCCTTTCTGAGTCGGGGGAAAGAGGTCTCAGAACGGAACAGCTCTCTCTGTTTATCAAATTAAAACAAATCATGGCAACAGCTCCTTACTTTAACCAAAAGGGAGCCTCCTAGCCCTGATTCGTTTTTGTAGGGGGCTTAATTGTACTCTGGGGCTTCAGGCTAGACTTAGCCCGAGTTCTCTTTTAAAGAGGAAAAAGGATGAAGAGAGGAAAACAAGTTTTAAATTGCTGCGCGTAAACAGACCCGGCTTCTTTTGCTGCTATTATGAGATTGTTCAAGAATTAAATAGCTACAATTATAACCCCAAACAATGTTTGACTGGGCTGGCGGACTAATCAGTGAGGTTGTATTTTCACAGCAGACTAAGCATATTATTGTTAAAATAAATGTTATTGGAAAAACAGCTCTAGAGAATACATTTCTGCCTACAGAGAATTGGTGGTTATTTTCAAAGATGCCAAGAAATCCAGTGTTTACAGTAGAGAAGGGATAAAGTAACACCTGTTACATTGAGAGACAACATTCCAGTTTGTTTAGAGATAACCTCTTCCTGTTAGCAGTTTTAAAAACATTCACTGCATAGAATTTTCTAGTTCTTAGATCCATTTGTTCTTCTAGTCCGATGTGGTTAAAACCAAGGCTAAATGATTTTATAAGGCCATGCATTAGTATTAGATTGTGAAGCCCCAGATTTCTCTGCATAACCCTATAGAGTACTTGGAGTGACAGCAATTGATTTAATTGTCTTACTTCACAGAGACTGTGACATCCTTAAGACTTTGAATATCTACAGCCTGGCACACTGTTTGGGTGTGTGTGTGCATGTGTGTGCGTGTGTGTGCGTGTGTGCATGTGTGTGTGTGTTTTTGGGGCAGAAGACACAGCTGGTGGTAAACGTGAGCACTGCCAGAAGTTTATAATCACTTGCATGAAGTATTAATTAATGACCAAGTCAAACCCAACAGAAGAGCATGAGTGCTAGTACTAACCCGCGTCCTTAAACCTACATACATTTGAAAGATTCTTTGCCGAATGTTGCCAGTTTCTGGAAGATTACTGTTGCTCAGTGGGAGGGGGGGACGATGATACTATCATCATAATTCTCTAAACCTTCTTTCTCATCTTTTTCAGGGATTTTACCCAACTTAAAAGCTTTCATCTTTCTTCGTCAGTGTTCCTGAAACTTACCTGACCATAAATGTTGCCTGCAGTACTTGTGAAAAACACTGTTTCTCTGTCCTCAGGCTAGGGCAAGGAACCAGAACGGAATCTCTGGACAGAGAGGTCTACTGATACAACGAAGTTTGAAAATCGCTCTTCTAAATAAATCCTGACTAACCAAGGATATCAAGTTCATCATCTAGGGTAATTCCCACTTCTTTCACAGACTCTACTAGACAATTATAATCCTACAAAGTTTCTATTCATTCAATTCTTCAAGGCTATATCTACATGTCCGTTTTGACTCTAGGTATCTATTTTCTGTATCATGATCTTTCTGTATCATTAACTTCTAAAGGAAAAAGACAGAGCCTTCTATTTTTTCCACATTTAATCTACATTTATTGAGTGCTGGCTATGGTTAGACATGGGGGTAAAATGGTAAGACATGGTTTCTGTGCCCTACGATTTGACAGATAATATTTATGCAAGGCACTATAACTTTGCATTTTCTACAGGCTCTGGTATAATGCAACTCATATTATAGATACTCAGAACCCAAAGCCCACTTGTTGAGCACATGAATGAGTGAATTCAGACTTAAGTGTATAATATCCCCAAATTATAATCCAATAAGATCCCCATTTGCCATAGAATTAAAAATGATTCTGAAAAGTAATAACCATAGTGGCAGTTTCAATGTGCCTACTAGTTTACTGCTGACCAAGACTTCCCATGGCATTATCTCATCTCTTCTTCACATCAACCGACCAAGACGGAAAGTGCAGATATTATTACAAATACTGTATCTCCACAAGCTCAATGAGCCTAATTAGTCAGAATCCGGCCTTAAAACTTAATTAAAATTCTCGTGCAAGGTAGATTGGCCCTGAAATGTAAGAAGGAACAGCACACGGTAATCCCAAGATTCTGGTTTGGAAGATAAAACTCAGGAGACAGAGTTCAACACTTATGAAGTGGGTTATCATTATAAGCCGCTTAACCTCATGGATGCCATTTTCTCATTTAATAAGGTTGATATCTTTCACTTCATAGGAGTGTTAAAAACACTAAAAACCCATTAGAATGTTTTTAGAAATTTTATGTGAGAACTTTGGTTAAGTTCTAAACCAAAATGGATGCCTTCACTTTTGAATACATACTTCTGCCTAATGAATCCCCATAAATGATCAGGGGCGAGACAAGCTGGTGTTCTAACCACAGGGACTGGGAATGCTCTGGCTGTACTTACATCCAGCTTTGCCACTGAGCAGCTGTTTGACCCAGGAAGGATTCAATTTCCCTATGCCTCCATGGCCTCATCAATTAAACGGATGTTAAAAATATCAACTACTGTATAAAATACTTGAAAGGAATGATTAATAGTTACATATGTAAAGATGATGTCTGATGTATAGCATTTAACAGATAGATGATTGACTTTTTTTTCTGGTGTATAGGTAGGAGCTGTGAGCTAGAACTCCTCCTAAAGCTAATTTCAAATTAATATTTATTACAAATACATTGAGCACCTACTACATGCCAGCTCCTGCTCCAGGTAAGGGAGGTTTACTCTTAGGCAAGACTATCTTTGGCTCTTCGCCACCACCCCCACCAACCCCTCTGGAAATAAGGAAAAAAGGGAACTTTCTCCCCTCCAGGTTTCAGAGGGCAAGAGTTTAGTCGGTGAAGGTAGGGAAAGAGGGGAGGTCCTTGTCAGCTGTGGAGGGCTGTGATTAACCTCGGGAAACTCAGAGATCAGCTAGGCCAGGACTCACCCGTGACAGTTCCCATAGGTTAGAAGTTCACTTATCCTTAATTGATCCCAGACTCTCTTTATGGACTGTCATCGTTGGTGGCAGGCTTTCGAGGCAGGCTGCTCTAGGTGTCACATCAGATAACAATGACTTCATTTTCCCTCTGGGCGCGCTCAAGACGCTGGACTCACTCAAGCTACTCCTAGTCTTCCTGCAGAAGTTTTTCCTCATTTATCAAATGACAGATCTAATACAACCATGTTTGCCTAACTTGTTTATCTCAGGATGCTGGAGTCAGGAGTTCTGTATTAACTGCTGGCCTTTTAAAAAGCCGAAGATTCTATCTGGAAGTCAAAGATCAAAGCGTTATTAAAATGTATGTAAATGGCCTAGGAAAATACCTCTCCGGTTCCTCAAAAGGTTACCATCCGCATCAAGATAGATAAAAGATATTAAGCAATATTTTCCCAATTAAACTTTTTTATTTTAAGAAAAATATGAAGTCACATGCAGTTGAAACAAATAATGCAAAGAGATCCAAAATACTCTTTACCTAGCACAATATCACAATCAGAAAACTGACACTGGTAAATCCACCAAATTTATTTAGATTGTCTGAGTTTCGCCCACACTCACAGGTGTGGGTTCCTGTATCTACCACCATGCTCAAGATGCAGAACAATTCCATTACCATCACCACAAGGATCCCTCATGTTGACCTTTAATAAAGTTGACCTTTAATAAACAATGCACCCAGGTCCCCCACCCCCACCCCACCTCCATCTGGCACTAAGCCCTGGCAACCACTGATCTATTCTCCATCTTTATAATTTTGTCATTTAAAGAATATTATACAAATACAATCACACAGTAACTTTAAATTGTCTAAAGGAGTGTCAGCTATTTATTATTATTATTACTTACGGTAATTTTATTACAAACAGTTAAATGCTATTCTTTGCACCAAGGATATTTCTTAGACAATTATAATCTTCTGTTAACAGTAGGTTTTCTGGTTTATTTGGTGGCCCCACTGAAAGGAAAATGGTATTAAACAGTAGCTGGGGAGACGCTGGGTTTTCTGACAGATTTTCCTGTGGGAAAAGACCTTGTTTTGACAAAACACTGCTAGGGAAAAGACTGGAATCTGTAAAACAGGGTTGTTCACTCTTTCTAGAAGTTTTTATTATTAGCCTTATAAAAATAACCCAGTGGCTTTTCCCAAAGAGATATACAATTATCTAAAAAGTGATATATAATATACCTTGACAGTCTCTGAGATCAAAGTTGATGTTTTAAGAAGACCAGATGCAGCAAAATCTTTTTGCAGTAATTCTGAGACAGGAATCCTGCGGGGGGCAGGGGTGGGGCGCAAGGGTGGGGGGCGGGGGGGACCAGATTACAGCAATTGCTCTGACTATACAGGCAAATTGAACTCATCAAGGAAATTGTAATTTTTACAATAATCATCATAAAATGTTTTACTTTTAGTATATACTGAATTCTACTAAGCATGTTACATAAAATATTTTATTTAATTTTCTCAGCATGTTTTCATGGTTAGTTTCTTTTATTCTATTTTATTGATGAAATTATTGAAGCTTGGAAGGATTGAGTACCCCTCTCAAAGCCCCATATCTAATAGTGAATGGCAGAGCTGATATCCAAACCAAGTCTATCCAGCTACAAAACCCATGCTATTTTTTTAGAAAGGAGATATTTTACTTTATTTTATTTTTTGCTTTTATCTCCCAAATTTTTGTTTTGGTAAAATTTAAACTAACCAAAAAATTGCAAGAGTGAGGCAAGAATATACTGTTTGCCTAGGCTCATCAGTTGTTAAAAATGTACGGACTTTTATTTTTGTTGAAAACAATTATTCCAGTAATAGTCTTTGTAGACATATTTCCTCAATCCAGGATCTAAAGATTTAGTTTTCATGTCTCTCTACTCTTCCTTGTTCTAGAATGGTACTCAAAGGCCATGTTCTTCGCCACCGAAGAGTACTACCATACACATGTAGCATAACTTTAATAATGAACCTTAAGGACATAGTAAGGATATAGTTATTTTTCATCCTTCCTACCATAACTGAACAAATACTAAATTTCCCCTCTCGCCATGAGAGATGGTACAACTGGGCATAGTGTTACTTTCTTTATGCAAGATTTTTCTACTTTGCTGTACATTCAAATGATAAATATTGACAAATTTAATTCTACCCAACTATCTAGGAGGCCAGATTTCTTGTAGCTTACAGAAGCTTATATAATCTTCAAAGAATTTCTAAAATATAATTTTAATTTCTCATGCTTCATGCAAGAGCAAAAGGGTCCATCATTAAGAATACCCAAGATTATTAAATAGTCTGACTTTGGAATTAAAGGACTTGAGCTGAAATCCCAGACCCACTGTTGTCCAGATATGTGACATTAACCTTCCCAAGGTTAATGGAAGGTCCAGGATCCTCGTTTGTTAGATGGATACCTGCATATGTCTTACCGTGGTTTTATATGAATGCAACGTAAGTGATAGCAGTCAGCCGAATGCTTGGCACTAACAGCCACTGAGGAAGTGTAAAGTACTCAGAAATATTCAAGTCCAAATGCTAGGATCTGTTGAAAGACATACCCCAGGCCACGTTCATATCTATAGCTTCTCTCCCATTAGGAGTCCACTCCATTAGGAGTTCATTTATTTCTGTGGGAAAAATTAAGTCATAACCATGCTTTGTGGTTTCATTGCCTTTATCTGTTGTCTTAGAGGAGTTGTTGGATATAGAATCCACTGATAGATACAGCATCAAGCACAAGATTTTTCCTTTCATTTCCATGTTGGATTACCACTAGAATTATGGCTCCTGAGGCATCCCAGCTTGTGGTTAGAAAGTTGTCCTTTGGGTTGGCCACAAGCTGATTTTCTCATTCTGTGGTTTGCTATGGTTGATTGTGGGCCATATTCACTCCTGTGAAAACTATGTCAATATTCTGTATTTTATAGTAAATTCCTGAAATTGGTTCCTCCTCACTCTTCTATCTCGTTCTCCCAAAGTGACCCTTAGCTTCTCCAGAAACAATTATATGGTGCCAATTTTTTCCTGTTCCCTACCAAACAAATGAAGAAAGCCATTTGTCCTCATTTTTCACATGGTTTCATTTATTCCTTCATTTATTTAAAACTTTTATGAGGCCCTATTTCAATCATTGTGCAAGGAGCTTTAGATATCGTGATTGTTAATTTTACATGCCAACTTTACCGGGCCCTGGGGTGCCCAGATACTTGGTCAAACATTATTCTGGGTGTTTGGCTGAGTGTGTTTTGGAGGAGATTAACATTTAAACCTATAGACTGAGTAAAACAGATCTCCCCTGACTAATGTGGCTGGGCCTATCCAGCGAGTTGAAGGCCTGAACAGAGCACAATGGATGATTCTCCCTGAGAAGGAGAGAAGTGCAGAAGGACTTCAATTTTTTCAATCAATTTTTCCTTCCTTCAGATTTGAATTGAAACACTGGGTCTTCTTTGGTCTCATACGACCAGCTTTTGAATTGGAACCACACCACTGGTTTTTCTGGCTCTCAGGCCTTCTGACTTAGAATGGACTACATCACCAGCTTCGCTGGTCTTCACCTTGTAAATTCACCCTGCTGATGTGAGAACTCATTAAGCCTCTATGGTCATGTGAGCCAACCTCTTAAAATAAATCTCTTTGTGTATATATATATATATACACATTCTATTGGTTCTGTTTTTCTGAAGAACTCTGACAGAGATAGTCTAATCTCATGTAATCCTCGTGCTAAGCAATTACTCTTGACCTTCTCTCAACTTGGAGGACCCTGAATCTCAGTGACTTTGAAGTACTTACCCACACTTACTTCCTTGATAAATGCTCATTATCTTTGCTGGGATTGTCTGACTTCGATGTGGGTAGCCTTTGCATACAGGGAGATAACCAGGCACAGATTTTTATAAGCATCTTCATTCTGTAGCCCGACACCATGTGAATTCTGTACATTCACACGCCAGCTGCAGGAAGGGCACAGCTTCTGAGGGCTATCGGAAGCACCGAAGTCTTTATTTCTGCAGTAAAAACTATGGCGTCAGCCCGGGCATTAATTTGCGGCCCAGTGAGTCACACCACCTTCAACACGCCAGTCACTTCAATAAAGTAAACGGCAATTATCACAAGGGTATGGGTATTTAATAGTTATAATAATTTTAATGACTTTTGAAAAATACATTGTTTACATTTTTGTACAGTTTTAGGCTTCCAGATATGTGTTTTATCTGCAACTCTATGCTCATTTTCTTTGCCTGGAAAACTACTATTTGTCTTTTTAAACATTGACTACCCCAATCTAGATGCATGCCTACCTCAATTAAGTCTAGGATATGTTTCCTTTAACACACTTATCAGGCAATTTATCACAGTGATTCCAGTTGTCTCTCTCTTCTCAATTAGACTGTGAACACCTTGAGAGTGAAGGCTGTGCTTCATTCACTCCTGTTTGGGAGTCCTTGATACAATGCTGGGTACAGAGCAGATGCTTGATTTAGGGAGTAAAAAAAATGTTTTTATTCAACAAACAGTTATCAAGTATCTATGTTGTTCAGAAACTTTCAGGTTCCAGTAACAGATAAACAGGTAATAAGGAACAACAAAGACCTGAAAGTTCAGACACATATGATGTCTGGGTACACACACATAGCAAAATGGAGATGTGCTATATAGACACACAGAACATTTTACCGAACTTTATCGATGTAGCAGTCTCATTTGGGGAAGGCTATTTGCTGAATGGCTTATATTGGATCGGAAAGCAGTTTAGTTAAGAATAAATATGACTAAGTTTACTTTAAGATAGATATAAGTAGCATTCACCGAATCTAAGAATTTTGCTAGATTTACAAACAGCCAACAGATTTTATGTGCTCGCTATGTCCCCTCTGAAACCGTTAAAGACATTCTAAGTACTCTTGGCTATATTTGTTAAACATGCAAGTTATTACAAACAAGTTGCAATGTATCAATTTCCCTACATCTATAATATGATATTACACAAGAGGAACATGAGAACTCATCCTGAAAATCGTTTGGTTTGGGGTCAGAACGTTTAGAGAAAGACATTTCATTGCACTGTAGCTGAGGAAACAAAGGCAGAACTTTGGGACAAAGAAGCTCAAACCAGTGGGGACTGGAGGAGGAGGGGGAATGCAGGAGAGCATTTCTGAAAAATGAAAGGAAAGAAAAAGCAATACAGCTTGCCAGGGAAATGAAAATTAAAAACAGGCAAAGCTCTGTGTGTGTGTGTGTGTGTGTGTGTGTGTTTAGGAGATTGAGACTTCGGGAAAAGAGAGGAAAGTGCAATAAATCAACAGACAAGCTTATTTTGCTGGGGGTGGGGAGAAACCTCTTTTAAGTTCTCGTAAACTGCTTCAGGAAGGTAAGAAGCTTCCTGTAAACTTTACTTGAATTGCAAACCTTTCGGAAGATTCAGCTGGGAATGAAGACAAATGCAACAGAGATCCAAGAGAGGAAGTGCCTTTTATTAAACATTTTATATCATAAACAACTATGTATCTTGACCTTGAAGTTGCCCAGGCGCTCCTATTTGCTTTTTAAATAACTTGGTGCTTTTATATACCTCAGGGAATCAAGAATATATCTAGGATGGGAATAAATAAATTTGAATATATTTAAAATACATATGGGGGGAGGTAATCTGTTTTTCTGTCATCACTCATCATCATCTAACAACATCCCATAAAATATACTCAGTAAATGAATCAACTCAACCACCACTTAAGAAATATATATATTACATAGTTTTATATAAATATGTATGTAAATATATTTATATGTTATAGATTTCAGCTCACTTATTCATGGATTCAATATTAATCTTTTAATCTATGCAGATTCATTGCTTGGCCCTTGAGATATAAAGATATATAAGACAGTACTTCTTACCTATGTGGAGAAGATCATCTAGGAAGGGAGATAGGCATATAAATATCTTATGAAATAAAACATTAATGATGGATAAAAATAGAGGAGAGGCAAAATAATTGTATCTGCAATAATAAAAGATGTGTTCCAGAGGATTCTATTTAAGCTGGGTCTAAAAGTGGTGCCCCCAAAGACGTCACCAATTGCCAAGTCTGTAACCTTGACAGTCAACTCATTCAATCGCATATAAAAGGAAAACCAACCAAATTCCATGGTGATGCATGATAAATTATCTGGAACTTAGAATCAGGATTACATTTCCCCATTCATAATTACTTCTTCTCTCTTCTCAAACTGTCCTGCATAGATAAGAGTTGTATCTGGGCCTATGACTGTCTAGCGAGAAATTATGTTGCTCAGCCTGCTTGGCAGCTGACAGAGGCCACGGAATGTCAGTGGATGTGTTGTTAGCAACTTCTGTGTCGGTTACTTAAAGGATGTTGCCTCCCCTGTACTGATCCTCTTCTCAGTCCTCCTACAGAGAAGAGGAACCTAGAGCGGGGTCCAACTTTCGCCTGGGTTTTCTTGATGGCCTGTGGAGCAGTGTTCCACCAACCTGGAGAACGCAAACATCTCTTTTCCCCCTTGTCAAAATTGAAAATTGAGTTTAAAAAGCAAAAACACACTGTAGAATAGTTACAGTGGAGTGTTAAACACACACACACACAAAGACACACTTAAATTGCAGAAAGAACTCCTACGTAAAACTGACTTTTAAAGCTTTTCTTTAAGTAAATGTTCCATTAGCTCATTTCCTTATAACTTATTATAATAAGAGAGTATGTTTTAGAGTTTTGGAGTCAGACCTACATTCAAATGTCAATTTTCACAACATAATCGTAATGTTACTTAGTGCCATTGGTGTGTTGGAAACTGGGTTTAATACTGGGTATTTGATTCCATTTAATCTCTAGAAAAACCCAATGGACTAGCTATTATTCCCATTTTACAGTAAAATAATGAGCAGCTTTGAGTACCTCAAAAGGTCACGCTGGGTAACATAATACTGATAGGACAGCTGGGATTTTATTCTAGGTCTTTCTGGCTTGGAAACCTGTACTGTACACTGCTTCACCACATACTAGCTGAGCACTGGGCTCAGGTACCTAACCTATGAACTGGCAATAATATTTAGCTACGTTTGATTTTGCTGTGAGCATTGGGTAAGTTTGCATATGATGCCCTTTCCTATCCTGACACACAGTGGGAACACATGAGTGTTGGGTGACGTTCTTCTTTCCTTGAAGTTTTCAGCGCTCTTAGAGTGAAGGAGCAGTATCTATCCCACCTCCATAATCTTCAGGGTCCTGTAAAATGGCAAGAAAGAGTTGGTTCACAGATATGAGGACAGATCAGGAGGATGAGGAAAGTAGGTCTAGAAACTGGCAAATTAAAAAAAAAAAAAAAAGTTAAGGGAGCCTGAGTGACTCAGTCAGTTAAGCATCTGCCTTTGACTCAGGTCATGATCCCAGGATCTTGGAATCAAATCCCACATCAGCTCTCTCTCTCTCAAATAAATAAAAAAAATTTTTTTTTAATTAGAAAAAAATAAAATTTTTAGAAAGG
Organism: Mustela putorius furo; assembly: GCF_011764305.1. Classification (NCBI taxonomy): domain Eukaryota; kingdom Metazoa; phylum Chordata; class Mammalia; order Carnivora; family Mustelidae; genus Mustela; species Mustela putorius. Next base: position 23,613,331 of record NW_025421322.1, on the reverse strand, counting down.
TAGTAACAAGTATCAAGCAGGTCAAGAACATTGACCTTTACTACATTCTAGGAAATACAGTAATTACTTGACATGTATTTCCTCCTTCACTTTTCATGATAACCTTGAGGTTGGTTTTATTATTCTGCCTACTTTACAGATGACACCACTGAACTCCGGAGAAGTGAAGTACCTCACTCAGAGTCACACAGATGTTAAGCTACAGCTATAGATTCTACTTGAATTAAGCTTTACATTTGCCAGAACCCATCTCTTACTTTCCTCCCCACGCCAAACCATGGAAAGCAAGGATGGAACACAGTTTATTTGGGCCCCAGGATGCCCCCCGCAAACCTCTTCTGCACTATTCAGCAGTGAAGGCGCTGGTTTGCAAACTCCAGGCCCTTCCCAGCTTGACCTCTCAGTGTCCCATAGTAGCCAGGTGGGCTGTAGCTCCGGCTTCTCCCCTCTGGGGAGAGCTCCTGGGTGGCCAGGCAAAGCCTGTGGGCTTGCACAGCTGCCTTCCATGTCATCGTCCAAGCAGCTGGGCACGTGAGCTGCTCCAGCAGCCCGGAGTCAGATTGTGTAAACTGCTGTATGCTCCTGGCAGCTTTGGGACTGGCCGAGTCCCTTCAGGAAATGAAAGAAAAGCTCCAAGTGAGCTTGACAAGGGCTGCTCTGGGGCAGGAAGCAACAGACACTTGACCTCATTGAATTTCCAATGCAGTCCCTTTCAAAGGCACATGCTGGGTCCTAATCTTCTATGAATGTACTCTTAGGCCAACCACAGTGCTTGTTACACTGTACGTGCTCAATGAAATTTTGCTAAGTGAAAAAGGTTGCGTGGAAAAGGTGCAGTTCTGTTGGCTATCGGTAGGGGCAGAATTCAAGATGTGCTTGAATTCGAACCCCCATGACTGCCCCTCTCACGGCCCCGCCCACCTACCTCTCCCTCTCTGCCACTCCACTCTCCCTGTTAAATTCCCTATAGCATCTTCTCCTTACCCTGTACAATTAATCTCTTTTTGAGCCATTGTTTCAAGACCATCCTCGAAAACAGTTTCTCATTTGATCAGAATGAAATGTAGTTCTGTTACTTTTCAGTGTTCATCTTCCTCGAAAAGGCGGTAAATCCTAGCAGTCGTCTTGCAGAAAATCTTACTTCGGCTTATTTGAGATATGATGACTACGACCCACCAAGAAAAACATATGTTGCCAAAGGTTGACCCTTATGAAATCTTTAATTTATTAATTTTTTATCCCTACATTTAAGGCAGATTCTTTTAGGAAAAGAATCATGGGTAATACCCACAGTCTGATGGGTTTTACAGATAGAAAAAAATTTTTTTTTTTAATTTTAAAAAAGAGATACATATGTGACTATCATGTATCTGTGTCCACACAGACCTCCAGGTCTTTCAAGTCATACCACATCGAAGTATCATTTCGTGGGTTTTTTCTACTTCTTCTGAAGCATAGCGTCATCAGAAATTATGAGTAAATGCAGTCTTAATGGTGAGTGACACTAAAAATTCCAGTCTGGATTTTAACTACTCTGAGTAACTCATAGTTACACATACATTAAGAATCTTTTCTTCATAATAAAAAGAAATTTAGAACAGTATATGAGAATCAAGTTCCCAAAAAGATGTAACTGCAAAGGTATTTAATTTTTATTTATTTTCTAAAAGGATTTTTATTTTTGCGAGAGAGACAGAGAAAGGCACACAGAGTAGGTGGAAAAGGCAGAGGGAGAAGCAGATGCCCTGCTGAACAAGAAGCCTGAAGTGGGGCTCAGTCCCAGGACCCCGAGATCATGACCTGAGCTAAAGACAGACACTTAACTGACTGAGCCTCCTAGGTGCAAAGGTAATTTAATCCAAATTTAATTTCAAGCCCATTTTATTGAAGAGGAAAAATCAGTACTGAATGTGTTAGTAGATTAAAGGATGATTTTTCCCCTTTTTGTTTCTAGATATGGATTGTTATTATAAAAGTAGTGCTGTTAAAAAAAAAAATCCTAACATTAAGGTATTTAGAAGGTAAAGGGTAAAAATTCTACCCACTGTCTATATTTTTGAGTCATAATCTTCACTAACAGTTGATATGCATTCCTTAAGACTAGGTTCTATGTTATTTTTAAAAAACAACTTTTTTCCACAAATATTTATTAAGTACATTCTATGTGACAGGCACTGTTGTAGATACTTGAAATATAGGAGTAAAGGGAACAGAGAGAGAATCATCCTCTTACTTTTTTTAGAGTGAAACAAACAATAAATAATAACTATAACAAACAGCGAATAGTATATTAGGAAATGCGAAAACTTACCAAAAAAAGAATAAAGAGAACAGAGAGAAGAGGGTAAGGGGACTGGAGAGAGCTGGAGATGAAGCTGGGCATGTGGTTTGCAATTTTAAACAAAGTGGTTAGAGTAGGTCTCATTGAGAAGATGACACTTGAGAAAAGACTTAAGAAAGTATGTCAGCCATGGGAAATTCTGGAGGAAGTCATTCCAGAGGCATGAGAAAGCCTTAAGGTGGAAAGCCTGGTATGTTCCTGGACTAGCAAGGAAACTAATGGGTCAGAAGAGGCATGGAGGGCGCCTGGGTGGCTCAGTGGGTTAAGCCGCTGCCTTCGGCTCAGGTCATGATCTCAGGGTCCTGGGGTCGAGTCCCGCATCGGGCTCTCTGCTCAGCGGGGGGCCTGCTTCCTTCTCTCACTCTCCATCTGCCTGCCTCTCTGCCTACTTGTGATCTCTGTCTGTCAAATAAATAAAATCTTTAAAAAAAATAAAAAATAAAAAAATAAAAAGAAGAGGCATGGAGTAAGAAGCAGAGGAGAGGGGTGCCTGGGGGGCTCAGTGGGTTAAGTCTCTGCCTTTGGCTCGGGTCATGGTCTCAGGGTCCTGGGATCGAGCCCCGCATCGGGCTCCCTGCTTGTCGGGGAGCCTGCTTCTTCCTCTCCCACTCCCTCTGCTTGTGTTCCCTCTCTCGCTGTCAAATAAATAAGTATATAAAATCTAAAAAAAAAAAAAAAATTACTCTGCTATATTGAGAACAGACTGAAAGGAGGCACAGGTAAGAGCAAAGGGAGAGGCTCCTGTGAGCCTAGGACATGGGAGAGATGGTGTCACATTCTGAAAGTAGAACCAAAAAGATGTCCTGAAGAATTGGAAGCAGAGTGTGAAATAAAGGAAGAAGAGTCAAGGAGAATTTCAAGGTCTTAGTCTGGGACATTGAAGGAGAGGCATTCACACAAAACATACTTTTCTGTAACTTAACTTCTTTTACTCACTGAGCCTCCTAGGCACCCCTCTCCTCTGAATATATGAATATCTGATATTCATATATATTCTCCTCCTCATCTATGAATATATGATATTCACAATATATTATGAATATCATTCTGTGTCAAGACATGTAGAACTACCTCACTTTTCATAATTTCCTAGTAGTCTATTGCATTTCACACTAGAATTTATTTAATTATATTATGATGATTGCTTTCTTTTTATTTTCCCCCTAGACTATCTTCTAAAAGTTCCTAAAGTTTCAAAATTACTTTTTAAAAATATGATCTTGTTACTTTTTTTGAACAGGTCAATGTAGTGCTCTAAACCTACATTTAAAGACCTAATAGTGAATCTTTCTGAAACCTGGTTAATTAGCAAAATGAGATACTCATATATGTTCTTGCTATTGTATGATGTCTTTTAGGTTTTTTGTTATTAGAACCATGTGTTCATTGTGTTCACTGATTTTCTTTTGTGTTACAATGTACTCTAGTTAGAAGTCTGGAGAGAAATTGACAATGAGTTGGAATAATCTTAATTCTATTTTTGGAGAAGTTCTGAACCCAGAAACTGAAACACAGAGGGCCCTCTAGAGAAAAAGGCTGGACATAAGACAAGTCCTAGAAGGGGAGTTCATGGTGATTCTTGTCTTATTTTTACATAAATGCATCCTTAGCTTGGCTCAGGGCCATGAGATATGCTATTTATCACCTAGAGAAACAATTTAAAAATTCTTTTATAAATCCTACCATTGATAGGAATGATAGGATTTCCCATAAATTTATTTGTTCTCTTTTTAGTTGTTTTTATAATTATTCAAGAAAAATTATTTGTCTATGTCACCTAAAAATAACTCTATGTATCTAGAAAAATTTTACTTAAATAATGTAATTATTTATTTCCTTAGGAAAGAGAGAATAGTCTATGCAGCTGCTTGGAACTCTGCTCACTTTAGACCCAAAGCCACTATGATGCCAACTGGCTTAACTGGGCCTGTTATTAGAAGATGAACAGAAGAAGCCTTCTCCAAATATTGAGTAACTAAAGACAGAAGACCATGTCCTGCAGGAATCGTTTGTACAAAGCTGCCATATAGCCATAGAGATAACCCAAGGGTTACATATTAGCACTAGAAGACTCTGAGCTTAAAAATAGAAAATATTTTATTAAGAAAAATATTTAAATTTTTTAATTTAACCTCCAACATAGATAAAAGGACAAATTTAGCAGTTGATGGAATAAGAAGCCTCCCTGAAAAAAGCACTAGACTCAGACTTCAAATTTGACTTTTTAAATTTTTTTGTTTCTCACTAGAGAACTTTTTAAATTCATACTGGAGTGACTATGTATTTTATCTATATATTTTACTAGAATGATTGTATATTTAATTTTTTTACTTTGACTAAATAATTATATATTATATAATTAATTGTTTTAACTTTCTTGAGTAAGTGTATGCTGTAAATTTTGGTTTCTGTATGTACACTAAGGGAAATTAGCTAGCACAAGGTATTTTTGTTTGATTTCAGAAATATATACAATCGTGTATGAAACTGTTTGAAATGTAATCAGTCAAATTTAAGGGAGGATTTCCGTTTTGACTTTAGATAAAAAGTGTAGAATGGTTGCTTATTCCACAATACATAAAATGCTTGAGATGGAAGAAAATCAGATAAAATATGTTTCAAATATTTCTTTTGAAGATTCTGTTGGCCAGAATATGTGACAAATAAATGTTAAGTTAAAAAAATTAAGCAATATACTTAAATGATATATTTGGGCAAAATATAACAACCTTCAACATGGAATTACATGTTGATAAATTTTTCTTGGTTTATTTATTACAAAATTTATAACTGGAAGAGACTTATGGCAGCGTCAACTGTCTTTCCTAAAAATGTACAGTTTGAGTCTACTCGGCAAAACCAAATATTATCCCGTAATCCAAGAAAGGAGGAGGTGGAGCCCTCACACACAATAGATAATTCTCTGTGATCTATTCATATTAGGTTACAGGTAAACCGTATATTATATACTGTATCTATACTATAAAGATTATAGACTATGAAGTAAGATAGTCCTTGATTCCAATTCCCTTTACCAACTTTTTTTTCCAGATTTTATTTAAATTCTAGTTAATTAACATATAGCGTAATATTGGTTTCAGGAGTAGAATTTAGTCATTCATCATTTCTATACAACACCTAGTATTGATCATAACAAGTGCCTTCTTTAATGCCCATCACCCATTTAACTCATCCCTCACCCACCTCCCCATTTACCTGTTCTGACCTCGGCTAAGTCCACTTCCCATCTTGGAGCAAAGCTCCCTCCTATATAAGGTTGAGGGGAGATATGTATTGTCAGTGCTGGGAGGATGTAGGTAAGAGGCTTTGCACATAGTCTTGTACAAAGATACTTTATAAATAGTGGCAATTTGGGCCAGTGTTTTTGTTATTGAAAACCCTAATCATCACCTGAAAATTAAGTTAGGAAATCCATTCTCCCAGCATATAAATATAATAAAGAGAAAACCTTGTTGTCCTGGTAGGAACGTAGATGTTTTATTTTAAGAGAAAGAAATGGTATCATGGAATTGGTAGAATGTGTATCTTTTCAAATAAACTAGATATAAGGTTATTAAAGAGCAGTATCTAGGCAAAAGGAAGAGCATAGAAATAAGGATCACTTTTGGTTATATCTTTGGGTACAGTCTATGTGTACAGAAGAAAGTATGAAAGTTAATCTTCCAAGAATATCTGATTGTATACTTAGAAATGCATCAGAAAAATGATGGTAAGTTCTTAATAAATGTAACAGGTCTGCACTTAGCTATAATATTGTAGTATTTTAATAAAATTATTTATTCAAGTGATGAAGTAACTAACTTCAAAGAAACACTATGTTGCTACCTGTTCCTCTGAGTTAAATATTAAAGTTTTGGTAGGTCACTTAAGGTATAATGATAGAGCAAAGGACCACGCTTCTGGTGTGTTCCTGGGTTGTTTTCAAATACTGGGATTTGAGTAACATACATAAAGGAATTTAGAGTTGAAAATCAACAAAAAGACCCAATATCTATAAAAGTATTCATTTGTTCACTTGATCACTGTTCAATATGCCTCCCAGCTTGAGTGAAATTTGTGTCAATTTGGCAGACTGTACTCTCTTATATGCTCATGAACCCAAATTATTGCACAATCTAATAAAAATGTGATCTACCATTTCATTTCAGTTCTGCATTATATCTAACAAGTATTGCTCTAACGGGATATGGTCTTATTTACACCAAAAATAAACACATCAAGTCATAGAAATTTAGTAGTATGATCTTGAAGAATTCATGGCGCTGTGGCTAAGACCCACTATGCTAGAGAGCAACAGATATCTTTAAGAATATGTTTTGTTCAGGGGTGCCTGGGTGGCTCAGTGGATTAAGCCACTGCCTTCAGCTCAGGCCATGATCTCAATATCCTGGGATCGAGCCCCGCATCGGGCTCTCTGCTCAGCAGGGAGCCTGCTTACCCTTCTCTTTCTGCCTGACTCTCTCCTTACTTGTGATCTCTCTCTCTGTCAAATAAATAAATAAAATCTTAAAAAAAAAGAATGTTTGTTCATATATTAGATATTTTCAAATTAGAAAAGTGAACTTAAGAACTGAAGCAATTTCTTTTTTTTGTTGTCTTGAAAGTCATTCCTCCAAGAAATTAAAAAATAAGTCATAAATGAATAAATTCAAGTTTTGCTCACAAATAGCCACAGATAATGAAAAAACTTGGATTGAGGACTCAATTCAAAAGAAAAACAGAAGGAGCAAATTTCGAGGCGCCTGGGTGGCTCAATGGGTTAAAGCCTCTGCCTTCAGCTCAGGTCATGATCTCAGGGTCCTGGGATCGAACCCTGCATCAGGCTCTCCGCTCAGCGGAGAGCCTGCCTCCTCCTCTCTCTCTGCCTGCTTCTCTTCCTACTTGTGATCTGTCTGTCAAATAAATAAAATATTAAAAAAAAAAAAAACAGAAGAAGCAAATTTCAGGCTAGCAAATATAACATGTGTACGTGGGTAGCTTGTGAACAGGCAGTTACCAAAGAGTGCAGAGTTAGTCCTATTGAATTAAAGTGCTAAAATACAAGTTTAGGCCAATCTGTATACATCACGCTCAATAGCTTTCCAAATTAACCAAACGATACGCTTATACAAGAAAGGAAGGAAGTTAACATTTACTGTCTGTGTGTCATTTACTACGCACTGTCACAGACTTCTCGTATAAGTAATGAAATAGATGATGATAATGGCAATGTGAATGCAGGCCAAAGTACTACTGAACAGGAAACACTTCGATCTTAAAAATCTGATATTATTAAGAGGAATCAGAAGCAAGATCACTTTGTAGCTGAACCTCCCACAGCTTACTCCACTCTTTATACAAGGCTCTTAATTTACAAATTTTCCTGTTCTCTGCTCAGCTGGAAGCCTGCTTCTCCCTCTCCCACCCCCATGCTTGTGTTTCCTCTCTAGCTGTATTTCTCTCTGTCAACTAAATAAATAAAATCTTAAAATATTTCCTGTTCTGGAAATCTAGGGTCTTCAACTCCACGACCCTACTCCACGAGTTGCGGAGTAAATACTGCTTATTTCACAGTATCTGCTTGACTGGTGTTCCATTGATGAAATGTCTGTACACTGAGCTGAATTTTTCTTTTTCCATCCAACCATTTATCCTTGACTCAGGGACAGGTACTTACTTAGCTTGCTCTGTAGAGGTCATTCAACCAAAATGACCAATTATTTGGCCCAATACCATGAAAACACAGAACATTCTAGATGACCATGAATCTTGTTATTTCAGGAGAGTCGCTCTGTCATTGGCAGCCTTGTCTTAGTATGGTTGGTTGTTGTTTTTTGAGGTTGTGACTTGCAATTCTATAACATCACTCTGGTTCCATGAAAAGTAATCATTTATGTGCTCTAATTCCCATCAATTTTCCCTAATTCTTTTCCTTTCATTCAGTACTTAGGTATAAGCATAAAAACAGCCTCCTGTCTTCCAATTTAAAGTTCTTAGCTCAAAGTCATGAACCTTACATACTCAATCTGTTCCTTTCTATGTAGATGGGAGTAATATCTTACAGAGAACTCTTCATGAGGATGACAACACCAAATCTTTATTTATGAATTGAAAACCCTCCAGTGGCTTTTCAGGATAAATTCAAACCCCATATTACTATCTTCACAAGGGTCTAAGTGACCTGGCCCCTGTTTCTGCCTTCATGTCACTGCCCCTCCCCTTCTTCAATGTATTCCCAACCAATGGTCTTCTTTCAGTTCTTTCAATATGTCAAGTCCACTTCTGCTTCAAGTGATAGTTATTTGTTACAGCAAGAATGTTCTTCCCAGGACTCTGATTCTTGTCATTCGGATCTCAGAGAGGTCTTCCTTGATCACTGAATACAAACGGGTTGTCACATCACCACTTCAGGATTCTGTCTACTAGAGTTTAAATTTCACCACAATAACCCTTGTGTCTACAATATTTTGATCTCATAGCAGACACTGAGTTAATGAATATTAGAGGAATATATGTACAAATGAATATTACCTTAGTTATCATTTTTATTTAAACTAGACCAAGGAGAGTGTAAATGGGAATTATTTTAGATTATCAATTACAGTGAAGAATTTATATATATACATATAAACTTAAACTTTATATACTTAAGCGTGTTTTAACGTGCTGTCTGGAGCCTACACAGAAATTACAGAGTCCCATCAATATGTTAAGGAAAATAAGGTAGATTGATAGAGAAACGTGTATTTTCTTAAAGGCTAAGGAAATCCTGACAGTCTGTACCCAAGGCTAAAGGTCTAGCTGTGAATGTGTTATTTAAGCCTCCCCTGGGAAACAAAAGTAATTGACCCTGACAAAGTTCATGCTGACCAAAAATGTTGGTTTATTTTGTATGTCGTCTTAAAAATCAGGAACAACAGACATGTTGCTTCTCACGTCCCTATTATTTATTTGCCACATAAGAACAAACTGCCACAAAACGACCCAGAATGTAACTTGACTTGAAATTTTATTTTTTACCAGTCCCAAGTTGGCTATGAAATTCTGGTGAAAGAAAATGTCAGGGTGTGGTCCCTTTGCTGTTGTTACACATTTTTTTCTCTTTCTTTCTGCAAGAGTCAGCCAGCAAGAGGAAGAGAACTCAACTCAATGAGGAAACTTATATATACTTCCCCACTTTGCGGACCAGTCCTGTGGGGCCTGATAGTGAATTCTCAAAGGCTGGCTAGGGACCCTAGGGTTTCTCTGGACATTTCTTCTGTACTAAGTGTTTACGATCTGACCATGCCCTTGCTTCTGCTTCAGCGAGGGAGTGAACATTTGGTTGGAATAGTTAATCCAATCCAGACGTCACCATGATGGTGTCTCATCCCAAGGAGAGGCACCCTCCCATTCATTCCTTCGGTGGTTTCGCAATGGCAACCACATGGGGGAGGTGGGTTACAAAGCCTTTCTTTTCTGCCAAACACACTTGAATCAATTCCTTTACTATCTGTCTGGTGATTCAAATCTCTTAAGAATAAATTGGAGCTCGAAATCTTATCTCCTTTTTCCCCCAGGAGAGTAGTAAGTTTGATACCATTTAGGGTGAAGGGAACATAGTAAGTTTTTTAAAAGAAAAATCCTGTACGAATTAACATATTTAGGAAGCTTCAAAATAAGTTTGAGTCCTCAAAATGCAGTAAGTGTAATTTTTGTTTACTGCTCAGATTCTGTCCAACAGAATGAGGGTGCTCTCTCCGCTGACATTTGTTAATAATTTTGATGATCACAGAGTGGAGAAATGAGGGTGTAGGGACAATTTATTCCTTGACAATATCAGGAGCGCAACTGGAATGACTCTTCATCCCTCTCAACACATTCAGTACAAGCAATGTTTTCATAAAACACAATGCCAAGAAATTGCGGAAATCGAGGCGTAAGAGCAGAGAAGAAAGCAAGGATGAGATGCGGATGAATTTAAGATCTTGTCTTTGGCTAACTGGTATCATGCATATGTAACTTCTTTTTAGCAAAAAAGTCTTCCCTGGCGTGGAAGTAAATGTCTACAGAGGTAGTTGGAACTCCGGAAGAATGAAGGCCTCAAATCATAGGACAGAACATAGGAATGGGGCCAAATTTATCAAAGGCAGAATATGGAACTACCAGTTGATACTAGCAAATACTATCCCACAGATTATAGCTCTGATTTATTCTCATTAAAATGCTGTTCATATTTAAGAAATGGTATGGAAGCCTTATACTCTTACCTGCTATTGACAATTTAACCTCATCTGGATTACTTATAGAGCAGAGTCCAGAGAAGTTAGGGTTCAGAGCTGGGAACTTGATGGGTGTCCGGGTCAGGGAGTGAGGAGAGTGGGGCGGGGGAACGGGGAAGGTAGGGGTAGATGTAACGGTCACTTCCGGGAGAGCCAGATACATGAGCACAGTGGGACTCTGGAAGGAAACAGAAAGTATAAATTCAGAGAAAGAGAAGGAAGGGAAGGAAGAGCATCCCTTAATTAAAAGAAGAAATAAACTAATTAGAAAAGATATTTTCAATTGAATAGACACACAAATGTCATCTCCTTTAATTTATGAAAACTTTTCCCACCACGCCTAGGCTTTTGGGCCCCAGGATTAAGGGGTGGAGAGCAAGGAACACTGTATTCAGCATAAGAAAGATGATCTCTATCAGAAGATGGGAAACTTCAATTCAACTCATTTGAGCCCATTTTCTGGATCTGAATACCACCAGTGGCTTGTCACTATATAAATTGTCCTTGACAACTACTTTGTAGCAGTCTTCCAGTTACAGAAGCACCGTGGGCTAATTCACAACGAATGAGTTGTCCCAACAGATCCTGAAATAAGGTCTAGGGGACTTTCTTCGGATTACTATAGATCCCATCCTATAATTGGGTAGGGAATGAAACATATCCGAGGGAAATTTTGGAGAATGTTCTGGAGAATGCCTGCCCAGCTTCCAGAGCCTTCTTTATGTTTCTCACAGGCTTTTTTTTTTTTTTTTTTTTTTAAGATTTTATTTATTTGACAGAGAGAGATCACAAGCAGGCAGAGAGGCAGGCAGAAAGAAAGGGGGAAGCAGGCTCCTCACTGAGCAGAGAGCCCTATGCGTGGCTCGAACCCAGGACCCTGGGATCATGACCTGAGCCAAAGGCAAGGGCTTAACCCACTGAGCCACCCAGGTGCCCCTATCATGGGCTTTTTATAACTAGAAGCAATCCTGTTTGCTGGTGCTCTCCCCCAAAAATCACTACTTCACAACTTCCCAAGCCAAACAGTGTCCCAGAGAGGCAGGGTAGAAACACAGGATTTAGGTTGGGAAAGCATATCAGAGCTCAGGGTAACCAACTCTGCCGCACAAATGCAAAAATTGGGAGTAAGAGGATGACACACCCTTGGAACAGCCGGGAAGAGGTCCATGCCAGGACAAGACCCCAGTTTTACGACCCTTGGTCCAATGTATGCTTCATTATAATACACAGATCTTCCTACTTTCATGCAAGTAGCACACGTTGCCAATTTGGCTTGTCTGTGTTCTAGGAACGAGTATGGGGTTGCTGGTTCCATGCTATCTTCTTTTTACCTCATCTGTTACTCTTGCTGTCTCTTGGCTGTCTCCTGATAAAATGATCGAGGCGTTCCAAAAACAGGCTGTCCCTGGGGGCAGGGGGCATCTTCTGCCTACATTTCCTCAGCTCTTATGGAGTGTCTTATGACACAGGCACGAGCATGGGACATAAAAGAATGCAGTACTAGGAGAAAGAACAGGACCACATGTAGTGCGGCTAGAATCTAAGCAAATACAGGAATCTTGAACAGGTTGTAAGGCCAGAACGTGGTGTACTGCCAACCTTCTTCTGGCTGTCATAGTTCTTTTGCTCTTGATTAAGTCTCTAAGACGAAGCAGAAAAAAGAAAGCCTCTCCAAGTATTCTCTACAGCTCTAATTTGATCTGTCATTTTAAATCTTTTTTGACTGTTCAGTTATGCTCATAAGGTTCATTTCTTACTTCTGATCTAATGTTAAGTTAAGGGACTCAAGCTAAAGAAAGCCAGCCATTTGCTGTGAAGAGGTACCAGTATGGGACCCTTGGGAGCAGATCAATGGATCATGCCACGTGAGCACTCAAGAAAAGGTCTGCATATAGCCCAGAGACCTCAGGCTTAGCATGGGGAGCAGAGAGTGAAGGTTGGGATGCCTTCCTCAAAGAGAAGCTATCTAAGCATCTAGAAATTTGGTTTTGAGGCAGGTCTGGGAAAGAGAAGTGGGTTTCTAAACTGGTGGAACAATGTATATATAAAGGAACAGAAGTAGGAGTTAGTAGCCTTTTGGGATCAAGGTTGATCTTCTCTGTGACTAGAATACAGGATTTGAGTAGAAAAGCAAAAAGAGTTAAGCAAAAGCAGCTTTTCCAAGGGCTAATATCCTTATCTTCCCAGGAGGATGTACTCAGTGAGTGGAATTTGGGTAGTAGAGATGCTGGTATTTGGGACAATAGTAATTAAATAAAACAAACCATACAAAGAATGTGAAGTTATTCGTTTGCCTTTAGAATAGCCTGCTATTTATTACCCCCTTCTACAGATAAGAATACTGAGGCACAGGGAGGTAAAGAAACTTTTTTGAATCAAACCAGGCATCGTAGCTCTACAACCCACCACTATGGCAAAAAGCAAAGGACTTTACATGTAACAGAGCAGAGATCAGTAAACTATAGCCCATGGGCTAATTGTGACCTCCTGCATTTTTTAATGGCCCATTAACTAAGAATGGATTTTATAATTTTTAACTATTTTTAAGCCAATAATTTCTGCCTGGACTTTTTCCATATTAAGGAAAAAAAAAATTCAACTGTGCATTAGAGGTCTTTGTTAACTGAAATCACCTTATTCTGTTTGAGGTAGGATGAAATAACACTATTCCCTTCTTTTCCTAACCAGCCCCTTCAAAGCAGCATAGATTTGCAAATGGCTTGATTTTTAGACAGGGATGAAAGAGAAAACTGTAGTTATCTAGTGTGGAAAGAGTAGTTAGGAAGAAGAGGAAGAAAAAAATGGCCTCTGATGGCTGTTGGGTTGGCCAACCTCCAGCTCAGAATGAAGTGCTCATTTTCCTGAAAAAGAGGGATTGCTCACACCCAATTACTTACACCTTGTAGGTAATCGCTCTTTTTTTTTTTTTTTTTTTTTTTCAGACATGAAATCAATCACTCAATGAAACCTTTGTTAAGTTAGGGGCATAAACTGTCCAACCGTGTGGCTGTTTGTGATTATAGCTGGCAAAATGAAAGATCGTTCAGTAGATATTAATAGTTAAAACGACAGAGGAAAAGAAAGAAGCAAGTTAATCTCTTTTAGGGCTTCCAAAATGAGGAAACCGGCTCATGAGGAAGTCCTTGGATCTCAATGGGGATGCCCAGTGCTCTGTTATATTTGACCCTCAAAGTGCTACCTTCATCTGGAACAGGTGTTGATGAATGGAGGAGGAAAACCTGACACTGCCTGGTATTTCTCTGCTAGAGAGGAAATGAAATTTCCCTTGGTTTAGTTTCTTCTCCGATTTTGTTACCTTTTTTCCAGTAAGTTAGTGTACAGTACTGCTGAGAATATGTTCTGGAGAATAAAGGGCATCTTCTTTCTAAGAACAGAACTTCCGGAATATTAGAATAATGGAAGTTGTGGCCTTCCCAGGTAGAAATTTAAAATTGTAGGATTCTGGGAAATTTAAACTTGAAGGATTCTCTTGGCTTTTCCATCAAATCTGATGCTTCATGGACCCAACGAATATCACAAAGAGTTTCCTAAACATTTTGGCAAGCGTGTTTCCAGAACAAGAGTGAACAAACCACAGCCCATCAGCTAATGATGACCTTCTGCAAGATCCTATAAGGCCCATTAACCAAGACTGGACTCTGTCTTTTTGAACAATTGAAAAATTATCCAAAGAAAACTCATCAAAAATATCAAAATATTTCTATTGAAATTTCAGTGTGAATAAATGAAGCTTTCTTGGAACCCAGCTATACTTATTCACTTTCCTAGTTTCTATGGCTTAGCTGCACTGCAATGGCAACGTTGACTCATCGCCACAGAGACCATATGACCTGTAAACCTGAAATATTTACTATCTAGTTTTTTACAGAAAAAAAGTCTATCAGTCTCTGGTCTAAGTCTTAAGGAACTTAACTAAATGAGAAGGACGTCTTTTGCTGGAACAGCAGCCTAATTGAAATTGAGTATTTCTCAGAGGAGTTTGTGAAAATGCAATTTCGTCTATACATATGGAGGAGGAAAAAATAAAACCGCTCATTTCTAGTGAATATGATTGAAACAAACTGAAAACCGGCTGAATAAATTTCCCAGATTTGGCACAATATGCTAAGTCCAAATCACTACACCTGTGAGCTGCCAAATCTCCACTAATTATTCTACTGAAAAATATGAAAACACTGTTTTTGTAGGTCAAAAATAATTAAATATTGGCTATTTCTTACGGCTCATGTGATTTCATAAGATGCTCTACAAAGAAAGGAGTCTGTTTTAATATCCATCTTCTTCACCAAGCTTTCTTTGTCAGGCTCTGCGCTTGGTTTTGCTTTATTTTCCAACCTTTGACAAATGGCTAATATGTGTTTGTTGACAGCCTGGGAATGAAATAGTAAATTAAGGTTTTCTCCTACACATTCTACGTTAGGAATAATTTCACAGAGAAAGGATGCTAGTACTTGAAACTTAAGGCGAGAAGTCAATTCTAAGGCATCGCTTTACCCTCGCCCTGTTGCTCTGGGTGGCACAGGTAGACTTGATGAGTTTAGCATGAGGGAATAGAATTTTAATTTCTGTCTTCATATTGTATGATTGGCAGCACATTTAATGCCAGAGTACTAGAAGTGTTGTGGACTCATACTACTATAATCAGATTTCCTGTCTTTTCAGTGAAAGAACAAAAAAAAGTTAAGAATTATGTTTGTGTATAGATATGTATGAATTTAACCTATAGAAGGCCCTAAAAATAAAAGCCAATCAACAATTCACAGAGGCTGGATGTGGTTTTGCATTTCACATGGAATAAGAATTTAAACTTTCCTTGGTAGCTTCATTGCTTACTTTTTTTTTTTTAAAGATTTTATTTATTTATCAGAGAGAGAGAGGGAGCGCGAGGGAGCACAGGCAGACAGAGTGGCAGGCAGAGGCAGAGGGAGAAGCAGGCTCCCTGCCGAGCAAGGAGCCTGATGTGGGACTCGATCCCAGGACGCTGGGATCATGACCTGAACCAAAGGCAGCTGTTTAACCAACTCAGCCACCCAGGCGTCCCCATTGCTTACTTTTTTAACGTAACTGTAACTGTTCCCTGTGAGTGCTCTAACAATGAGCACAGACTTGGTATTTCAGAATAGAAGAAATTTATCCTCTCACAACTGTGGAGGACAGAAGCCTAAAATGAGGAGTTTGGTAGGCCTGAGCTCTCTCCAGAGACCTTGGGGAAGAATCCATTCCTGGTCCCTTTCAGCTTCTGTCGGCTGTCAGCTTTCCTTGGCTTGTGGTTGCATCTCTCTCTGCTCCATGTTTATATCACCTTCTCCTCTGTAGGTCTCTGATCCCCTCTACCTCCTTCTGATAAAGACTCTAGTGATGGCCATTAGGGTTTGCTGTATAATCCAGCCAAAATACTTCCTCTCAGGATTCTTTTTTTTTTTTCTTCCTCTCGGGATTCTTAATGTAATCACATCTTTTGCCGCTTAAGGAAACATTCACTCTTCTTTCCATATCCAGTGATATTCACAGATTCCAGGGATTAGGCCATAAATGTGTCTCTGAAGGACCATTTTGACATCATACCAAAGTATATCTTAAAGAACTGCTTTTAAATATTGTGGAAATAAATGGAAGTGAGGCCAAAATACCCTTTACCTTGATGCTCATTAAGATCATTTTAAATTAAGATAGACGATAGTCTTCTCCAAAAGAACTGCTTTTTAGAGCTTCAAACTCTGCATTACTGTAAACAGATAAGTATAGCACTTGTGAATAAGTAGCCTCTATATATACATTACCAAAGGCATGTTTTCAAAAGGAAGGAAAATTAAATGAATTATCAAAGAAGTTCTGTTATTAATTTTTCAGTCGGTTTACTTTTTTACCCATAAGAAATATTCTCCAGTAAAAGACCTTTCATTTGATTAAAAACAGACTCTAATAAAAGTGGGTTAGGATCACAATGATAACCTATGTTCAAGAACATGAATAAAAAGTGTCCTTGAAAGGAAAGGCTCACATGTGTTCACATTTGATACCGGAAAATAACTGTATGATGTTGAGGGGTGATTACTACCAGCTGCAAGGTGTACACCACACAATAATATCTCATCCGTGCAACCACTTGGAAAATTTCTTTCTTGTGCTCTCTTTCATCCGCAAGTTGCATAAAATATGGCCAAATCTTTCCCCTCTTACCAAATACTGACCTTTTCAAATCCCTATATATGAAACGAGAGACTTTGATTTTTGAAAGACCAGCAAGAAGAAACACGGAGCTTCCATGCTCTTCCCAAGAGTAAGATTGGCGAGACCATGCCATCGCACCCTTTCTTCATATTCTGTTGGGAAATGTTTTATATCCTTTTCCAGTGACGTTGGCATGCTTGGAATCTACGTGACCTGAAAAACATTACTGACATGCAAGACAAACTGTTCTGAACAAAAGGTGTTCAGATCTCCATAAACTCTTACCACAAAAAATAATCTGAAGCATCATCTTGACCAAACACCTGAATTTCAGGTATGGCAAATTCAGAATCATTTCTTCACTGTAATTCTCTTGTAGACAGTCTGGTGTCTTCCTAGACCTATCTGACTCTATCCTAGCAAAACTGGGGTTCTGTAGGCAGATTTCTAGAGTGTTAGGTAAGAATTATGAGGAGAGGTCAGAGAACACTTGAGAAGCTCTTAATTAACAGGAACACATTTGGGTTTTTTTTTTCTGTTTTAAATATTTAATATTCCAAGAAAATATACCCAATATAAACAATATTATATATAAACAATATAAACAAATATACCCAATTTAAACAAGAAAAAATTACTTCTTTAATCTTAATAGGCAAGTTAACAGAAGGAAAGGTGTGAGATGCTATCAACATGGATAGCAGAGCCTTTTCTTTTCTTTTCTTTTCTTTTCTTTTTTACCTGATGCAACTAAATGTAAATTAAAGGAAAAGAACTTTGGGATAAGCACTTGTGTTCTAAAGCATGACCCAAGTAACTGTGGGACATTTTGTCCCTTGAAAGAAAGGTAAGCAACAAATAGACCATGAATTAATAAAGTAGAAGGTGGTGATCTCTTTGTCTAAATATCTCTTCTCTCCCTCACTCAGGCTTGGTCTGCTGTCACTGTGAATACAAGGTCCCCTTTACAACATCTGCCTTAGCAGCCAACACACTTCATTGTAACTGGCTGGCATCCCCCACCATGCGTGTGCCTCAATATAAACTCAGTGACAGGTTGTATTAGCTTATATTATTAAAATCATAGAATATAGCAATGGATGTGATTTATCTTAAATAATAGACATTTGTTGAATGAAAGAACAGAAAAATGGTCTCTCATGAATTGAGGAAATTGGACTCCTACACTCAAAAACACAGAGCTCTCTTGGTTGAGGGTATCATCTAAAGGCCGATATAAGTTCACACCTTGTTCATAGTGGTCCACCCAGTCTCATGTCAACCATCAGGTACCTAATAATGAGAGAGCACTGGTTCTAGGCCAAGTGTATTACACACATTACCTTTGTGGCAATGTTACCTCTAGAGCAGACGAGTATTACTATCTTAACTTCAGAAATTAGAGAATTATACTCAGACATGTGCCATGCATATGGCCATTTCCAATTTTAAGCCCCCATATGTATAGCTCTCAAGCTAACCTTATTCCCATTACACCACTCTGTCCTTTGTTTCCCCAAAGCTCCTCTTCCCCTAATAATGAAAAGGTTGATGAAAGCTGTTTTAATCTTATTTGAACATGGAATCCATACCCCATCTTGAGGGTAATAGATGACAAAGGATTGCCGACCAATGGGCAGAACCACCAACGATCAGCGAGTATGGAATAGGGAGATTACCTGAGAGATGTCAGCAGAAACTGAGCAGCAGCTCCAAGTCCTGGTCCATTACTGAGGCTTTCTGAGGCAGCTTACTTTCAGAGAGGGGCTTGGTGCACTTTATGCATGGGACTTACTGGCAAAGCCAAGAATCCAATGCCCAAAAGTGCAAGGGAGCCAGAGTGCTTCCTGATACTCAGTCATTATGAGGACTAGAATGGAGAACCCATTAATGATGACCCACAAGAACCAAGAAAGGAAGGGCCTTCCAGAATATTCTACTCTGTATCAGATTACATGAAGCTTTGCATAATTCTTGAGGAAGGGGAATAACATAGATTGAAGTTTGGGGCAGATTGACGTGATGAGAGCTCAGAGTAAAATCCAGTGTGATCAATCTTTAAATGTGTGTCATTTCTCACATTCCTGAGACTGCTGTCAAAAATTCATACCTGGTGTTTATTGGTGAGATCATTTGTCATTTTGATCATGTTGTCCTTCAGGCTTCATTTCCTCTTTTTGCATGGAGTTGGGGGCATTCCTTTCTTAGTCCCTTCCTCAGTCCACATATGAAACATTGTCATTTTCCATTGCTAAGACATTGATTTGTCCATTTGGTTCCGTACCTAATGAACATTTACTGTCACCTGGGCTGAATATTTTTAAAGCATATAATCCTGTGTTCTATCCTCAGATATTCTGATTTACTCGTTTTTTCCAACCCAAAAACAATGGTAAAGAAAAGGATGCTGAAATCCATGATACAACATGGCTAAAACATGGGGCTGCCAGAATTCTGATTTCATTGCTCATTGGTTAATTTGATATGATCCACATGCGTGGAGACCTTTTGAAAGAAATTTTTAAAAGAGGCAACAAACAGATCAATGACTAATTCAGCCTTTAAGTATGACTAAAATCCAGTTTGTTGGCTTAATGGAATGGCTTGGAACAAGATTATTCCATCAAAAGAAAATTATTTTCATAAAATGGAAATTGGCAATTTACCCACTGAAGTCTGGAAGAAACTCAAACGTCTACATTTCCACTGGGAATGAATTCTGACAGCCAGGGGTAGGGAGCACTGACAGAACAAAAGTAACCACCTGTTCCCCAACAGGAGAGGAAGAAGCCAGGTGGGTCACATCCCCCATAAAGGAAATTTGAGCATTCTCTTGGCTTCCTCTGGGATACAGGGGAGTAGGGAAGCTGTCAGCAGGGAGGTTGAGGAAAGGAAATCTGAGCCGGTTTCTTAGCTGTCTTCCATGTGGGGGAAGCAGGACGAATTAGAGAGATGGTGGAACAGGAAGACCAACAAGAAAAGCATATGCATTTAAGGCGCATTTAAACAATTAGAATGCTGAGAAATATATAATAACTCCTCTGAAATGATAGGGGTGTTTAAACAGGTATGAAACCAGGAGTTGCCTCCGTGAATTTAAATGTCTGGAAAAATGCTCTTCTAAAAACATTGCATTTGCAGAAAATAAACTCTTAAACATAGGGGACACACAAGAACAACGAAATATGCTACTGAAAATCCAAACTCTGAAGCTTCATCAAACTGAAAGCTTTAGCCTTTTTTGACATGTCTGATACCAACTAGGCAACAAAGAGTGATATTTATTTACATTTTCACCTTTGTTTCAGACTCTCTCCTGTGAAGTAAAAGAAGAAAATGGAATAGCCTAAAATAAACATTGAAGAGGGGAAAAAAAAAGTCTATGAACAGAATACTTGGGTCAATAATCGTCATTTGAATAGTTGGGAATATCCTATCAACTTAGAGATTAACTTAAGAGGAGGTAGCAGATTTGATATGCAGCCATCATATGCCATGTTTTGTTCTAAGAGCTTTGCTTATACTCTCATTTCAACCAAGTGAGGTATTCTTATCCCCACTCTGCAAAATAAGAAACTCATAAGACGAAATAGTACGTCACTTTTTCAGATATACAGCACTCCTCAGTGATAAGTCTGAGATTCGATGCTAGGCTCTACAGGCATCCTACAGCAATAAGTTATGATCCAGCAGCATGAATGGTCTAAAATAAAGCCAAGATTCTGAAAAAAGTCTTGAAAAAATAGAATGTTTCAAAGAAATTAAATACACATGTCAAAATACTCTGTCAAGACTCATCAGAGTCTATTGATTTATGTTAGGATAAAATACGAACAAATAGGTTTTCATTTCTAAACCGAGAGCCGATTAATAGTAGCAAATTAGTGGGGTGTTTTGAGGATTGTTGGGGAGAGACAAGGACACTGATAAAATAAAAAAGAGTAATGGTAACCCAATTCTGGGTAAATTATCTCTTTACTTTCTCTTGGTTCCAAGTGACAGAAAAATTATTACCTTCACTTTAGGAAAGAGAACTTAATAATTTATGTCTTACCTGTTTGTGAACCTGGGACTCCAGCGGCTCAAATATAAGACTGAGACTCAGTCTCTCGCCCTCATCTTTTACTTCCAGGCGTCTCCAATATCTCTGGAATCACATTTCCCCCCCACCCCCCAATTTCGATAAAAGCAGGGAAAAAAAAAGTATGCCTGTTGTTCCTTCCAGGACCCCCCAAATAGTCTCAATGATTGTTCTTAATTCTAGTTAGTTAGCCCTTAGTCACAGATATGAAACAAACAGAGCAGTCACAGAGAAAGGAAGCCTGGTGTGAGGCAGGATGGATTCTTACCTGAAATGTACACGCTGAGGTTGCAAGAGGGTTAGTTCCTTTAAAAACAACAACAACAACTCAGGGGGACACCTGGGTGGCTCAGTCAGTTAGGTGTCTGCCTTGGCTCAGGTCATGATCCCAGGGTCCTGGGATTGAGTCCTGCATCAGGCTCCTTGCTCAGTGGGGAGCCTGCTTCTCCCTCTGCCTGCTGCTCCCCCTGCTTGTGCTCTTTCTCTCTCTCTCTCAATCAAATAAATAAATAAAATCTTTAAAAAATAATAAAAATTTATTAAAAGCTTTGGGTGTCACAAAAGAAGAAATAATTAATTGGGGCTGAGAAGGAAATTTTTTAAAATGAAAACAAATGAAGCCAGAAAAATCTATTTTAAAAATGCAAGCATAAGAACACAAAAGTCTAGCTAAGTTTCCATTATTATTTAGAGCTAAGCACCTTCAAAAAATTCAATGCATGGAGTAGGTATCCCTTCAAAACATGGCTTACCTTGAGTTTTCAAGATGTTTCATGTTCAAAAGATAGGAATAATATCAAACAGGAAAATAGCAATAGTATAAAGTTAAATAGGTTAGCATCTATGTATTGTTGACTATGTGTGAGCCATTGGAGCATATTCCAACAGCTCTATGGAGAAGTATTATGACAAGCCTCACTTTATAGTGAAGATAACATGAGCAATTTCCCAATGACACTCAATTATTTACTCGCACAATTAACATGGAAGAGAATGGTGATTCAAATGCATACATTATCACACACTTTGACAAAATACTCAATGTGAGAGCTCACCTTGGACTCTTTCAAATACAGTTTATTGGTACTTTTTGTGTTAATTTCCTTTGATTTTTGACATGATTACTGAGCATCTACTATGGCCAGGCATATAGTACACACTCAGGATACTTGGGTTTGCACTCTATACTTACATTCAATTTTTAAGTTTATCTGTCATGTGTTCCTATCCAACGTTTAATATTTATACAGTTTTGCGAACTTTTCATTAAATATCTAATCCTAAATATCAAAATAATAATAATGAAACCACATTCTTATGACTGCTAAATGGAAAGAAGAGAATTAGTAGCAGTAACAAAGAATTCATTTTCGTGCCAGATAAAATATTGGATGTCAAAATATGTTAACACTTCAAGTTGTTAAATATCCATCCATCAGTTACTCAATAGAGATTGGCAGGCATTTTTATGAGGCATTATTAGACAATTCTCCAAATTTCTACATTTGTGGTTAAGTGTCTACTCATACAATGTAGAAAACAAAGAGAGTAGAAAGACTTCACAAAGATCTTTTATATGACTGAAGAGCACTGCAAGTTCTAATTAGTACAGTAATTTACTAGTTTTCCTTTATCTTGGACTTGTGTGAAACTGATTTATAGTAATTCCTTTACATGTATTTGTTCCATTATTTTTAAAATAAGAAATCAGATAGACCAAAGGGAATTATTAACTTGTAAAGACAGAAATGGGCAAAAATAATTTCCTGTGATTTAAGTATTTAATAAGTGTATGTATATATGGCAAATTTGGGATGGGGTGGGGAACATGAGGGAGGAAGAAAGGGAAAGTCCATTGAGATTTATTTCACTTTAGCTTTCCTTTGACTTTCTTCTGTCCCTGAAGTCTAAGTGATGTTCTCACCAAGGAGATTTTCTTTCAAAGTTGAATAACAATTTTGTTATCATTTTCATGTTTCTGTTTTCATGCTGAAAACATCTTTGTTTCGTAATCAAACCTCTATGGGTCTGGTGGCTCAAAAATGATTTCTTCTGCTTCATGGAAAGGTTTCAACTCCAGGTAAAACCCATATCCTGGCTTTAACAGATTTACCAACCCTAGAGAAAGATAAATTGCTCCAGGCTTCCTACAAGTAAATGTTGAATACCTATAACACATCCATTCACCAAAGGGAATGCAGTGGGTAAGAATCTAGACTCCAGAGTCAAAATTCCTGGGTTCAACCCCACTATGTTCATGTTTCAATCAGCTCTGACTGCTACAACAAAATTCCAGAGATTCAGTGGCTTATTAAAACCAGAAATTTATTTGTCACAATTCTGGAGGCAGGAAGTCCAAGATTAGGATACCAACCAGCATGGGTAGATTCTCATGGAAGCCCTCTTCTTTCCTGTGGCAGACTGCCAACTTCTTGTATATCTTCACATGGCAGAGAAAGTTTTTCTCATTCATGAGGGTTCAGCCCTACATTCTAATCACATCCCCAAAGCCCCACTTCTTAATACCATCTCATTGGGCATTAAGTTTTCAACATATGAATTTGGAGGGGACATAAACATTCCAACCAAAGCTGTTACTTAATAGTTGGATGACTTTGGGATTTCCTTAGTATTTCTAATCCTAAATACACTCATCTGTATGCCGACCTCATGGGTACCCTGTGCGTCAAATATTCCACTTAATGTATTGCCTACTACAGGAGAAATGTTAACAAATGTTATGTATTATTACGGCTATTCTTACTATCAATAACGATAAAAAGGTTTTTTAACCAGAAGATTTGGATAAATTACATGAATCCACAAAGAATGGAGGATTTCCACAATGGAAAATAGATTGAGGAGGAGGAGGTATTGAACAAAAGAAAAAAAAAAAAAAAGAAAAAAGAAATCTCAGCAGAGGCATGGTGGCTGGAAAAAAACCAATCCATTGAGGCTGGAATACAAAAACAATCATCTTTCTTGTGTTGTAAAGAAAGCTCGAATCACATTTTCCCCCTACCTTGGATTGGTTCCGGATGGGCTCAAGGAAGCCTTGGTTTCTTTCAATACATCACAGATACACAGCAGCCACAGGCTTGGAAGAGGAATTGACCTACATTAAAATCCTGGTCTTGCTACTTACCTTTGTGCAACCCAGAGGGGGAAAAAAATTTAATTTTTCTGAGTCTCGGCTTTTAACAAAATGGGAAAGATGCCATTTTGCAAAGTCTTGTTATGATTAAAAACAACAAAAATCTTAATAGCATCAACTACTACCCTTGAAAGAGTGCCACGTTCTGGGCTAACGTCTTTGCATCCATATTTTATTTAGGCCCCTCAACTTTTCCAGGATAATGAATAAAAAGTGGTTATCATACCAGGAATACCTGTGGATTTAGGGCTCCAAACAGACACTGCCAAGTGAAGCCATTAATTGTAAGAAATAAGATAAACACCTTTGAATTTTTAATAGATTATAGAAGGTAGGGCTGAGGACAAATTTTAACTAGATTTCTGAGCAAAGAGACTCAGCAGAGGGATAAATTATAGTAATTTTTTCCTATATTCCTCATAGCATTGTTGTTAGGATTGAAAAAAGAAAGAAAAACAATACACTGTAGAAGACTCATCTTAAAATGTATACTAAGCCTATGAATCAAAACATCAGTTAAAGAAAAGAACAATAAAAAAGAGTAATGGTAAATATATAAATACATAAGTATTTAATACATAAACATTAAATATGTAGATAGTTATGTAAATAAAAATATTAAATACATAAATACATAAGTATTTAATCTAATAAAACTTTTTAAAATTAGCCAAACTTTTCTTTCTTTCTTTCTTTCTTTTTTTTTTTTTTTTTAGGATTTTATGTGTTTATTTGAGAGGGGGGGAGAGAGAGCATAAACAGGGAGTAGGGACAGAAGAGGGATAAGCAGACTCCCTGCTGAGCAGGACTCTCAGATCATGAACTGAGCTGAAGGCAGCCATTTAACCCATGGAGCCACCCATGAGCCCCTAAAATTAGTCAAACTTTTGATGTAAAGCCAAGACATTTCTTTGAATACAAGTTCACTGATTTGAAATCTGTATCATTTCTCTTATGAAATCACACCACAATACATTTGTGAGATTTCTACATTTGCTTTCATTCTGCAGCAGAATCTGCGGAAAGATACTTGCAAAGCAACCCAAGTGCAGAGACATTATAGACTTACAGTCTGCCCTACACTTTTTTTTTTAATGGTTGTCTTGTCCATCTATATGCTGCGGCATTTTTTAATGGTGTAGAACATCCATGCTTTGCACAGCACAGAGTTTATTTTTCTTAGAAACAATCTCTTCTTCCACACTCATATTTAATTGGTTTTATTGATGATTAATTTAAATTACATAATGGTTCTAAAGAGTTGGCATAAACAAATTTGGGAGCCACCATGCTTGACAATTGGTAAACATTCAGCTCATCTGATAGGAGCAGGGATGTGTAGACACCTAGACAAAAGCCTCCCAGTCATGAGCTTTCAGAACACTGTGGGCTTCAGCCATATGACTGATTGAGTGAATGGATAGCAGCTCTATAAGGAGATATTAAATAAGACCATGTCTACTTTCATTAAAGTGTATAATGAGTTCTTTTATTAATTTGAGAGAAGACATTTCCTTTGATCATTAAATACACTTCAACATATTTCATTTTGCACAAAGAAAAGAATTCCTAGGCAAATAAAAAATCAGTTAGGTCTTAGCAGCACACATGAAGGAGAGTCTATTCAAGATGAAGTCTCCTCCTCAAATGTTCTTTATAGTTCATCTCTCCTTTGCCCATTCATCTTATTTGTGGCATAACACAGCCACACATTGGTGGCATAACACAGCCAATCAGAGAGATGCTCTGGTTTCTATACTTCTCTCCAGTTTTTATTTCAAATTCCCACTGTGATGTTGCTCAAGGACTCACACACACACACACACACACACACACCAAAACAAAACAAAACAGGGTTATTTCCATTAAAATCAAAGGCCTGAGAGAGTGGTCTCAAATGAGTCTTCCCAGTCCCCATGCCATCAGATTAGGATTAACCAGGTCATGAGGCTAGTCTACAGGCAGGTTTAAGAGGGAAAGGCATGCCAGGGTGCCACTAGACCCAGGCATCTGGAGACACCTAGATCTGTTCTGCATTTATACTCATTTAAGATCCATTATGGTAAATCCTGAAATTTCTTTTATTTTCATCAGTGGAGAGATAATGTTTAGTTTCTAGATGGATGAAAAAAATCAAACACTAAGACAGAATTTCAGTTTTTGCCAATAAAGAATATGTGGAGGTACAGGGCAGGAAATATCTTAGTCCCTCAAAAAATTGGCTCCTGGGTGGCTCAGTCATTAAGCTTCTGCCTTCAGCTTAGGTCATGATCCTGGGGTCCTGGGATCAAGTCCCACATCAGGATCCTTGCTCAGGGGGAAGCCTGCTTCTCCCTCTCCATCTCCCCTTGTTTATGCTCCCTCTTTGTCTCCCTCTGTCAAATAAATATATAAAAATCTCTAAAAAAAAAAAAAAAAGTGACAGAGTCTAATAACCCTAAAGCTCAACATAAATATGTTATCATTCCCCAAGAAATTTGGTTATTGGTATATTCTTATTTTCTTGACATCCATGTAGAATCTTTTCATCAAACTGACAGTCAAATATTAGAATGATATGCCTTAGATCTACAATTCATAGGCAAAGAAAATGAGTAAGAATTCATAACACCCTAAAATTGCTTGTGGGTTGTTAAGTCCAAGCCTTTTGTTTTGCTGTAAATAAGCTCTATTCATCTACCTTTTGCTGAACTGGCCAACTGGTTTGCCAGCTGTGGTTGGGTGCATTACTTCTTCAACCTAAGCCTGGTGAGAAATACTTTTATTCCCACCACATACATGTCGTATGAACATGTCCACTGGTCTTAACTCTGCCTTTGCATTCAGCAGAAAAAAAAAAAAGTAAAGCAAAAATACCATCGATCAAGCCCCAACCAAGGAAGGGTTTAGCACCAGGCTAAGCTTTTTATGGATAAAGTATTCTCTCTAGAATAAAGCAATTGGAGAGGTAAGAAAGTAAAGAATCTGAACAGTATGTAATTTAGAAATTAACTAATAAATGCTCACAACAAAAAGAGAAAATATTTTTTCAGTTTGAAACAACCAAGGCTTGAATTACACAGCTCTCTGGGGACAGTAACTTTAGAGTCTCATAGGGAAGAAGTAAAAACAATGGCTCAGTAAAATAGAGATTTTCAAACATTAACAGATTAGACAACATACAAAAAAGATCTCAGTGCCCCTCTTTCTTCTCGCTTACTCTGTTATCAGGATTATGTTCCTCCTGTTCGGATTATGGTGTGGAAAAAAAAAATGGACTGAAAGTCTGACTAAGACTTAGATATTAAAACCACTTGCTATTTGTGTGATTTACTGTTCTGGTTGAAAGAGTGATGTCCGTATAAAGAAACCAGTTGCTAGGGAGTTGCTAAAATAAATCCAGAAGGAGGTTCTAATAGTTCATTCTAGTAGCTGCTTTCAACCAAGCTGGCAAAACAACAACAACAAAAAAAAAAACAATGACAACAACAACAACAAAAATCAAAGAACAAACAAAAAAAGTTTGCTTGATTAAGAGGCAGAATAGAATAAGTGAAAACAACCCAAAAGTTTATCAAGGAGAATGGATGAACAATTTACCATATAGTCACACAATGAGGCATTCATTACTCAGCAATGAAAGGAACAAATACACAAAAATTAAGATTTCAAAAACATTATATTGAGTAAGAGAAGTCAGACATAAAGAAGTATACGTGAATTTGTTTCTATGAAGTCTAAGACAGACATAAATAATAGGGATAGAAATCAGAGGAGTAGCTTATGGTGAGGTAAGACTCGACAGAAAAGGGGCATGAGGAAACTTCTCAAGGTAAGGGGAATGTTCTATACTTTTCCATCAGTTTGTTTTCACTGTGCAACAAACCACTGCAAACCCTCATAGCCTGAAGCAAAATTTACTTTATTTAGCTCATGATTTTTTTCTGTCAGCCGTATGATTTTTGTCCTCTGGACAAGCTCAGCTGATCTTACACATCTTTCATACATACTGCTCTGTCTGATTTGGATCCTGTAGGAAGGGCCCTTTCATGCGTCTGGTGGTTTGCCAGCTCCAAGTTAGGTTTCCTTGGTTCCCCTCCAGGTGTCCTCCTATCATCCGGCAGGATAGCTCAAGTTCATTCATATGATCATCCTGGGATTCTAAGACTTTGCAGCCATTCTCTCAATCTATTTTGATCTTGATTTAAATGTTATTTATATGAGTGTATACTCATTGTCCAAATGTATACTCAAAATCAGTGCATTTTCCTGTATATAAGATTTCCTGTATATAAGATTTATCTTAAAGAAACACACACACACACGTATATATTCATATATAATATATATACATATATATTCATATATACATTCATATTTACGAAATATATATATTCATATATATGAAATATATTTATTTCCTGTATATAAGATTTATCTTAAAGGAAAACACACACACACATATATACATATATATGTCTATATATAATATATAGATATAATATATATTATATCTATATATTATCTATATATATATAGATATAATATATATTATATCTATATATTATCTATATAGATATAGATATATTATATCTATATAGATAATATATAGATATTAATATATAATTAATATATATAATTAATATATAATATATATATAATATATATATCTATATATTATATATTATAATATAATATATAGATATATAGATATATATATTATATATAATATATTATATATATAATATCTATATATCTATATATCTATATATTATATTATAATATATAATATATAGATATAATATATTATATATATATTATATATTAATTATATATATTATATATATAATATCTATATATCTATATATCTATATATTATATTATAATATATAATATATAGATATAATATATTATATATATAAGATTTATTATATATATATAAGATTTATTATATATATATAAGATTTATCTTAAAGGAAAACACACACACATATACACATATATATGTTTATATATAATATATATTATATTATTATATATATTATATTATTATATTATTTTATAGATATATTATATATATTATATATATAAGATTTATCTTAAAGGAAAACACACACACACATATATATACATATATATATATATATATACACACGCCTTCAAGGTAGAATTATCAATATCTTCTGATATATGGCTTATTGTTTAGCATTAGTTTTGTAATAAGAAATAGAAAAATCTGACAAATAGATTTAAACAATAAAGATTTTTTTTTTTAAATAAAAAGACCAATTATAGCTACAGGTGTTGTTTGATCCAGGCTCTAGTTCCACTGTTCTAAAATTACCTCTTCTTCGTTATTCTTCTTATAGACTTTGTTTCCAGATTGACATTTTTTATTATAGCAAAATATCTATAGCCATCTTGGGCCTTACATCTGCACACTGTCCAGAAAAAGATGCTGATTCTTTACCATAACCAACGAACCAAAGTTAAGGGACCATTGGACTTACTTATATCCTAACCTTAGACAGAAACTGAAAGAAGCCTGGGTTACACACTTATCTATGAACCTATCATTTTAGTAGGGAGGAGTGGAAATATGCAAGGCCATGTTAATAAGAACCAACCCCTCAAGGTAGGAGCGGATTAAACCTGTCCTGATCCCGATCCTTGTGAGCCTATAAGGAACAGAGTAGATGCTGTGGAGGCAATCAAATTATACGAAGCAGATGAATTTGGGGGGAAATGATGAGTGAGAAAAGTAAGCTAAGTTGAGTAATCGAATAAAACACTAACAAAAGATTTTCTGGAGTTAGCTACAATTCTCAACCAGAAAGCCTTGCTGGATTTATTTTACTTTTAGTCCTAAGTAAAATGGCTTAATAATGAAAATTATGGAAGACTGGCATGGCAGGAGCTGTTGTTTTCCTTTGGATCTTTCCATACCCTCGCAGCTCCCTTGGCTGAGGCAGTCTTTATCCCACAGCACCTGTCCTGCACCTGTTTGTTTCTCTGTTACCATAGAGCTGCTCTGAGGGGAGCATCTGGACTTTGGATTAGGCCCACTTGGGGACACTAACGTGGTTTACTCCTAACCTGTAGGTTTTACTACTACACATTTTTGCACAGACTACTGCTGCAGCAGAATGATCCAGAGACCTAGAAAACCAGGATATGATTTTGGAAATCTGCCTCAGGGACAATGTTCTCCACCCAAATCTTTATTTTTATCTTGTGGCTCTGTGTGAGGGAAAATATGAGGAGGGGATGCTTTTGGACACCCCTGCGTTCTCCATGATATGTCTGAGTTAGTCAAAAACCATCTCTTCTGTGTAACGTTCTCCACCTGAGAATTACAGATGACTGTAGAAGAAGAAATACACTTTGGCAGTCACCTGTACTCCAATGTCAGTGAGTTTAAGGGCTGTGGGTACGTGGGGAAGGAGGGCTGTGGGTATGTGGGGTAGGAGGGTAGTGGTGAGAGCATGAGGACACTGAGAAACCCTGAGTGTCTCCAGACAAGAGAATAACTAAGGGTGAAAATTCCTGAAAATAAAACACTAGTAGCCAACAGAAACAACACCTCCTTTATGATTGTGTCCTGTCTACACCTGGGTTTAATCATGGAGCAGTTTGTATAATGCAACACTGTCCCATTATCTTAGGGAGGGCAAAGAGACATCAAGGACTAGGGAAAGTTCTCTCAATATGGAGCTCTACAGGGCGCCTGGGTGGCTCAGTGGGTTAAGCCGCTGCCTTCGGCTCGGGTCGTGATCTCAGGGTCCTGGGATCGAGTCCCGCATCGGGTTCTCTGCTCAGCAGGGAGCCTGCTTCCTTCTCTCTCTCTCTCTGCCTCTCAGTGTACTTGTAATTTCTCTCTGTCAAATAAATAAATAAAATCTTAAAAAAAAAAAATATGGAGCTCTACATCCTGTCTTAGATGCCTGCTCTGCCATTTGCTGCCAGTATGGCTCCAGGAAAGTTATTTACCCCCCTGTGAACCTCTACCTTCTCGTTTAAAAGCTAAGGATAATAGCATTTCTCTCACAGTGTGATTTTGAGAATGAAATTTCAAGGTACATGAGTAAACCAGTGTAAAGTTACTCTAGTATTAGTCACACTCAAGCAACCGTTGTCACAGTGGGTGGGGAGGAACTGAGTAAGAGGACAAAACCAAGGAAGAAGTTTTTTTCCTTGAAACTACAGCCTTTGAAGGAGAGAAAAAATTTAATCTACTACTATAAGCATCTACTTTCATGTCCAGCAGCAGGTAGACGCAGACGGTGATGCAA
This sequence comes from Mustela putorius furo, assembly GCF_011764305.1. Taxonomy (NCBI): domain Eukaryota; kingdom Metazoa; phylum Chordata; class Mammalia; order Carnivora; family Mustelidae; genus Mustela; species Mustela putorius. The sequence goes on along the minus strand of NW_025421322.1, from coordinate 23,582,031 downwards.
GAGACATAGTTCCCTTTTTTATGGGCTTCACAGAGTCACCGAGGAAATAAGACACATGCCAAAAATAAGCAACCCAAGAGCCAGTGTCAACTAAGCAATGTGGTTGGAACCATAACGGCTCAGTAGCAGCTTACGGAGGTTAGGTAGGACTTCATGGAGGAAATGAACTCACACTACTTCTGAAAGAATGGCTAGATACAGAAGAATGTTGTGGTCTGCCCTTGGGATCCCAGGAACCAGTTGAGCTGGGTCAAGGGATGACCTGTTATCCGCGGCAACAATACTTTCTGGCCTTCCTCCATGATATGCCCAAAGAGTACCGGGAAGCCTTAAAAAAAAAAAAAAAAATGCAACCAGAGTAACAACTGAGGTGAGGTGACGTGTGAAAAAGCCAGCCAGACGTGAATCACCAACTCCACATGAGCCTTGGGCTTTAAGGCCATACCTAATTCAGAACAAAATATATAGTCAGAGGATCCAAGGGAGGAACACCAGGCTACTCTCATCATTAAGAGCTGGAAGTCGTGGCCGTGGTTTAAGGTACTGAGGTGCAGATCACCCAGGACCATGCTGACGATGCAAGGTGGTTCCAGAACTGTGGTCATTCCCAGACTAGCTACTGTCCTAACCAGGACTTCCTCTAAGGTTGGAATTTCGAAGGACAGCTGCACTTTTCTTTCTTTTCTTTTCTTTCCTCCTGAGAATAAAGAATTTGGAACTCTCTGGGTTTTAGTTTCCTCATCGGTAACATGAAGAGGTTGAACTACAGTATCACCATAAACACTTTTCCTCATTTTTTGGCCATACTGGAATTCTTCTCCATGTTCTTCTGAATGTTTTCTCCTCTGTTGAGAGTTGGACATTATCAAGATTGTCCTTGATCAGTGAAAGTAAAATTTAGGGGGACAGTGAGAACAAATATTAGTAGAACATAATCTCATGCATAGGGTCTCTGTGGTGACCCTGAGGAAACTCTGAGGTCCCTTGTAAAGAAAAGATTTCAAGGAGATAAAGCTATCTTCTGTAAACCAGGCCCCTGGCTAGAATGATAGATCACCTTGAAAGTGTACATAAGAAACAAATTAATGTGAAGATAAAATCAGTATCATTAAACTGAATGGACCAAGGGACTCGGATCTTTGTAGTTCCTCACTTGGTGATATCTGTCTTTTCTTTGCACAAAAAAGTCCACGTCTGCCAGGTGCTTTCAGCTCCTTAGAAGAAATGTGCTTAAATAAAATATGAGGTGTCACCCTTGAGTGGTGAGCTTTGACCTCCAAATCCAGGGAGTATAGGTTTAAACTCCGGGAACTGGAAACTCATTTGTTTTGCTTTACAGCTCCTTCTGAGCCCTCTGATTTGCTGTTCAGCCTAATCGTGTAGATCTGGAGGTGAGTTTTATTTTTACCTATAATTCAACGTTTGATTCTCATGAAATGATGGTATTTGGCAATCTAACAGTTTTAAGGAAAAACAAACTACAACTTAACGTGTGTTCAGTGGCTCTTCTGCTCTTGGTTGGCTTCCTTCTCGGAATCACTGTGCTGTATTGGAAACCATTTCCGTTCCCAGCTAGTGCAACTCCACTCTTATCTGAGATCTAGATCTTAACAAACATCCTTACAGTAAACCAGACAGCCCTACCTTTAATACCATTAGCCTCTGACCTCTAAAGAACTTCCTCAGAAGGGACCCAGTTTGGAGACGTTAACAAAACTTGGTCATCCAGAGAAGTCCAGAGCCAAAAGAATAAGAGTAGCTTTTAACTTTGAAAGGGCAGAAAGTTTTCCCTATGGAGTAGGGTTGATTGAAATAGGGGGGGTGGGGGCGGTGGGGAAAGAGGATAAAAAAGAAAGGAACCTTTTGAAAGTCATGCTATTATAGAGTAAATATGGATTGCCTGATACCCACCAAACTCAGATTCAACATTTCACCGTGTTCACTTCAAGGTCGTAATGGGCAGGGATTGCTATTATAGTTTGGAACAGATAATTTCTTAAAAGTATCACCGATGCTCCTCAATACTAAAAAGCTTATATAATGAGACTAAGCACAAAAAATTATCTGCACTATTAAATACTCAGTTATTTCACATAAGGAAGACTCATTAGGAAAAAGTTCATACGTCCACACTGAACACATTGCAGGACAACCTTTTAGTCAGAAAATTTGTTAGGCAGATGGGCGCCTGGGTGGCTCAGTTGGTGTCTGCCTTTAGCTCCAGTCATGATCCCAGGGTCCTGGGATTCAGCCCACGAGGGGCTCCCTGTTCAGTGGGGAGCCTGCTTCTCCCTCTCCTTCCCGCTCATGCTTTCTCTGGCTATCTCTCTCTCAAATAAATAAATAAAATCTGTTTTAAAAAATTCTTAGGCAGAATATGATTTCTCTAGTGTATCTTCTGGTCAGAATGTCCAAGTTAAAGATATTTTTCACATCTTGCCAATTAAAACTTACATATCTGCATGTGAAAATTTAGAAAGCAAAGGAAGCAGATGAACCAAATGAACTCATTGGTTCACTGTGAGGATCTTTTCTTTTTTTTCCAAGTCAGATTGAGTAAGCAGATTTGAGATGCAGGGAATAGAATTACTGAAGCTAAAATCCCAGACAGAAGAATAAAGAATTGGGTGGTATCGCTCCCCAAGGTAATCATCCCAACAGACACAAGCTGAGGATTGACTCAACCAATTTTATGTTGTTTGGGTGTTGGTTGTGTTGTTTGTCTTCCTTTCTGTTGCCAAAGGATGAAGGAAAACCTGAAACCTGAACTAAAAGTTCTGAGCAATGGTGAGAAAGCATTCACTTTTCTGTCACTTGTTCCAGGGAATTCCTTGGGGGAATTTGTGTCAATAATTGAAACGTAATAACTTGCAGATAGGTTGATAAAATCACTGTTCTATCTATGCATGAGCTGCATCTCATACAGGTGTCAGGTGTCCTGTCTGTCCAGCCTAGGGCAGGAATTGGTCATGTTTTTTTTAATTTTAATTAAAAAAATTTATTTATTTGAGAGAGAGAGCGTGAGAGAGAGTGAGCATATGAATATGAGTAGGGGGAGGGGCAAGGATCAAGGTAGTGATCCTTGAGATCACTACCTGAGTGGAAACCAAGAGTCAGATTTAACTGACTGACCCACCCAGGTGCCACTGCCATTTTTAATTAGAAATGCACTCTAATTGTAAGAAAGAGGAAGACATCAGAATACTTCAGAAAAGTGCATTCATTGCAAGTCTCAAAAAGTCAAGTTAACCATGGTCCCGGGCTAAAAGCTGGCTTCTACAACGTCTCAGAAGAGCGGGAGGCACCAAGCCAATTCACACACAGACTACAAGAAGTAAGTATCCAATAATATAGGTCTGTCCTGTAGAACCTCAAAGAATAAAAAAGGCATAATCCCAACTTTCAGGAAATAGATAACCTAACAGTGGGCCACGTATGTTAACAATTAGTTCCTATAGCATGGCAAGGGCTATGTAACCAACTCGAAGAAAGGATTATTGGGCAGAAGGGAAGCAAGAATTAGTTCTGATTAAGAATAAAAAATTCCAGGGCGCCCGGGTGGCTCAGTTGGTTGGGTGACTGCCTTTGGCTCAGGTCATGATCCCAGAGTCTTGGGATTGAGTCCCACATTGGGCTCCCTGCTCCATGGGGAGTCTGCTTCTCCCTCTGACCTTCTCCTCTCTCATGCTCTCTCTCACAGTCTCTCTGTCAAATAAAATCTTTAAAAAAAAAAAAAAAAAAAAAAAGAATTCAAATTTCAGGGGTGGCTCAGTGGTTAAGTGTCTGCCTTTGGCTCAGGTCATGATCTCCAGGTCCTGGGATCCAGCCTTGTGTTAGGCTCCCTGACCAGTGGGGAGTCTGCTTGTCCCTCTCAATTTGCCACTCCCCCTACTCGTGCTCCCTCAATCTCTCTCTCTCTCTCTCTCAGCTAAATAAATAAAATCTTTTAAAAAATGTTTTTTAAAAAGTCTTGGAATAAACTATATGGCAATACTACCATCACTCTTGCTATCGGTATAAATTTGAGCCTCAATTTTCTCATCTGCAAAATAGGAACAGCATTTTGCTGGGGCTGTTGTGAGAGTCTGATGTAAAGCCAATACCTGGCCTATAAAATGTGTATTAAACCAACTATCTCAGAACCATGGGATAAGTGGAAAGTCAATAGCAGAGGGTCACTAACCACTTTCAGCAGGATCCTTCTCCGTCTCCTACTCCCCCTGCTTGTGCTCTCTCTCTCTGTCAAATAAATAAATAAAATAGTTTTAAAAATTGAATTCAAATTCAAAAAACAAAAAAGAAAGAAAAGAAAATTCCTCCACAAATACATTCCCACAGAGCTCTACTCCATCATCAGAGCTTACTTTCTTAGATTCTTAAAGATTTTTTTAAGACTTCAAAACTGTAAAGTACTATTTATTGAGAAGTTGCTACTTGTGAAAAAGCTAAGCCCATTCACATAAGATCTATTTAAGGACTATGACAGTAAAGCTTTATTATCCCCATGTTTACAGCTAAGACAAAGCTCAGAAATATTAAAACTGAAGTAACACAACTACTAAGAAACAGTATTCGATATAATTTCAGAACTATTTGTCCTTGGGTTCAAACTTTCTGTCCTACTCGATCTCATTTTTATTTAAATACAAACCTACTCTCAATAAACTCAAACCAGCAAGAAATGGAATAGGGCTGGGGGTTAGCAGGACAAGAGAAGAAAAGGCTTTAAAGAGGATCATGAGGGTACCTATGTAAAGTTTGTAACTTTCTAATTTTTCCAAGAGTGGCTCCTTGAGGAGGCTTTTAATGGGAAAGAAAGAAAGAAGAGAAGAAAAGGAAGAGAGAAAGGAAGAAAGAAAGAGAAAGAAAGAAAAATGCTGTTACATATGTGTGTGTATGGTGTATACATACAGTGCTGGATACACAAATATTGAACAAAAAAGCTTTACTGAGCTTTCTTTTCTCACAGAACAAAATCAAGTCAAATACTGGAAAAGGGTTGTCTTCCTCCAGGCCACTTTCCCATAGATAGCACTAAAAAAAAAAAAAATGAACTCCTTTCACAATTCTCAGTTATGTAAGAGACAGATTTTGGACACAGCTGTCCCTAAAATCAATGAATCAATCAGAGCATCTCCTTGGAGGTATGGGGAATGACTGCTTTATGGGCAGCCAGATCGGGGGTCAGAGAGGGGCCGACGAGGAAAAATGAAGTGGTTCCCAGGGTCGGTATGTAAGGGGAGGGGGGATTCCTATCTACATTAATAAATTAAACACATCCCATTAATATCATCTTCATCATTCACAAAATAAACTTAACAGCCTGGCTCCCTCCTCCCCTCTCTGCATGTCCTGAGTTACACAGTTGGGATTCCTTTTCACCTTTCAAACAAATGCAGTTAAATTCATCTTGGTCACATCATTGTTTTAGGGAGGAGAGAATACAGCGGAAGCAGAGCGAAGTTACGTTTTAGACTTGTTGGTTTTTATGTGTTCTCCTCTAAAGCAGGGGAGTGGTACTCACCCAAATGATCATTCGAGAGGATCCAAACTAAAAGCTGGCGAAATGAGTGGCGTGTAAACAGATCTTCAGCGATAGTAGCCGTCACAGCGGGCATTACTGCTTTTAAATATTTATTATCATGATTTTTAGAAACATTCCATAACGATTAGCCCCTGGCCTTGGTGTGAATCTAATACCTTCAGATGTAGATTACCTTTCCTTTTTGTTCTGGTTCCTATCCCTTGGTTTGAAAACCTGTTTCTGAAGATCTTTTTCTATTTAACATGGTCCTTTAAACACGGTCCAAATTATCTGCAAAATTTCCATTTTTGACCATCGAGTCCTTCATATTTCATCTCCGAACAATCCTTTTAGCTTATAAAGTTGCCCTTGTGCCATTTTCCCTCCCCCACAACACCCCGGGTCTCCCCCTCTTTCCTTCTCAGTTTTCCCACGTTGCTTTCTGTGGTCCCATCAGCACCTCTGACCACTGACAGCTAGCTAATCACTGCCCATTTCTTTGCTGACGGCCAACTGGCCTTTGGGGAACATTATGTCACGGTGACATTGAGTCCTTTAGATGTTCACAAGTCAATCTGGAAACTCAAATCCTAAATTGAAAACATATTTCAGCAGAAATGAGATGCAGATTTTCTGTATATGGAGAGCTTTTTGGAACAATCCGAGGTGATACCATTATAGAGAAAGGGGGAAACAGACAAAGGGAGGCCTGCTCGGAAAGGCCATGACCCAATTCTTCCTTTTGGAGGGTTTCCAATCAATTATTTCCTCTCCTTTTAAGTCTTAGCTTTAGCCTGGACCATTTTGGGGTGGCATGATGAGGAAAGCTGATAGGATCTGAGTATGGCTCTCGGAAGTATGGACAGAGCAGTCCACATTTTATTTTATTTATTTATTTATTTTCAAGATTTTATTTATTTGACAGAGATAGAGACCACAAGTAGGCAGAGAGGCAGGCAGAGAGAGAGGGGGAAGCAGGCTCCCTGCTGAGTAGAGAGCCCAATGAGGAACCCGATCCCAGGACCCTGAGATCATGACCTGAGCCGAAGGCAGAGGCTTTAACCCACTGAGCCACCCAGGCACCCCAGAGCAGTCCACATTTTACAAATGGAATACAGAACTCTTCCTCCATCTCCTGGCTCTAACCCACATACACAATGATCAGAAGCGCTCTCATCTTTTCTTGAGATGGCCCAACACTCCCCACGAGGATTAAGAAGAAACGCAAGCCAGGGTTTCCTCTCCTATCCCCTTAGAATTAAGATTTACGGGACCCTTCCCCTGCAGGGAAGGTTAAAACCTGGAATTAAAAGCTTTTCTCCTCAGACACGTTTCATTGTGAATCCCTCTACTTTTAAGGGCATTTGCTATTTTCAGGTTCCCATTATCATAATGATTTGCAGAACAGGGAAAAAAATGTAATTATTAAAAATAAGAAAGATTTCAAATCAGTAATTAAAATAACAAGGAAAATGTTCATCTCCTCCACAGAACTTTATTCTTTCATTCACTAGAAATTATTGTCTCATATTGCACATAATTCTCCAGTGTTCACTGTATTGCCTACTGTAATTGTTATTAAAAACAGGGTGTTGGGAGGATAATTACTCCTAGTAATAAAATCATGATAAGTAGCAATTATCCAATGATTTCTGTATTCCGGGAACTTCCTTTAATGTTCCTATTAGAGGAATGAGAACTGCAATTTTGAAAAGACTCTCTAACACTCAGTGGTTCCAGACACCTGGGTGGCTCAGCGGGTTAAGCTGCTGCTTTCGGCTCAGGTCATGATCTCAGGGTCCTGGGATCAAGCCCCGCACTGGGTTCTCTGCTCAGCAGGGAGCCTGGTTTCCCCCCCACCCCACCCCACCCCCCCCGCCTCTCCAGCTACTTGTGATTTCTCTCTCTCTGTCAAATAAATAGATAAAAACCTTTAAAAAAATAAATAAATAAAATTCAGTGGTTCAAAAGAGAAAAGAACTTTCTTGCTCACTCACATGAGAGTCCAAGGCTCTCCTCCTGATGGTCACTCGGAGATCGAGGATGATAGCTGTGATGTCATCCTTAAGACAAAGCTTCGAAGTTTGCTAGAGCCAGCTTCATCTTCTTTGTTAGGAGGCAGAGATAAAAGAGTAGGTTATAGAACTAAAATGTTTTTCTTAAGCAAGTAAGGAAGAGTCCAGCTACAACTCTGCTACTGGAGAAAGAGAGAGAATGGATTTTGGTAAACTAGATTTGGGGTTTCAGTATCTGTTTAGAAATAGCGTTTTATGGGTTATTATCTCACTCAGTCTTCAAGAATAACTTATGAGGAAGGATTAACAAACATATACATTTGCAAATACCCACCATAATGGCTGAAATATTTGCAAGGATGTAATAAATTGAAGTTATTCTTTGTAGTTTCTGGTTGTTACTGCCATTTGCAAACATCTGATAGGCTGTGACTATATTTGATTTCTATTATATAGTATGAGATGTTCTGTCTGAGATGGAACTCCAACACTTTCATTGTTGTCATTAATCTTGCAAGTGGAAATGTTACGAATTTTTTTTTAAGACTTTATTTATTTATTTGACAAAGAGAGACATCGAGAGAGGAAAGACAAGGAGGGGGAGTGGGAGAGGGAAAAGCAGGCTTCCCGCTGAGCAAAGAGCCCGGGAGCTTGATCCCAGGACTCTGGGATCATGACCTGAACTGAAGGCAGACACTTAAGGTCTGAGCCAACCAGGCACCCGGAAATGTTATGAATTTAAAGTGGCAAATAGTTATCCGCTTTTCAAGATGCAGAAGATTAAAGGCAGGCTATTTTTCCATTGAGGAGGCAGGAATCAAAACTTAAAAGACTCTTTCGTTACCCAGTTGTAAAATTTTAAAATAAGGAAAATAAAAATCTTCTATAATGAAGATCTATCCCATAGCTTCAAACTGACTCCTGTAACAGGGAGACCATTTTGGTGGTAGCTGAACTCTCTCTCTCTGCAAACTCTGTTTCTCTCCAACATAATTCTTCTCTATACATGGAATAACATAGCCTCATGCCGGAAAGCATTGCTTATTTATAAAGACATGGCTACGTGTCTGTGTGATTCCCTTCCACCAGCTCTCTGCAAGTGGCTTTCATGAACAGCAGTGCTCCTTATCCTAAGGAACATTGTTAGTGATTGGTCATGTGTGAATGAGTTCTCTCTATCCTATGTTACCTATACATGAGATAGAAGACCTTAACCAAATAAGCTCATGTCTCAGGGCAGAATTAAGTGGCTGACAGCAGAAAAAAAGGACCTTAGGGCAGAAGTGACATCCTTTAAAGCACACAAAATAGCTCTGGGTTAAAAATGGTCCTAGATTTTTAAAGTATAAGTGGTAATGACATGATTCAGGACATTTTTCTCCTGACTTTACCTTTCACCCAAGAGTGAACTAGCAGGAAAAATGACTGAAAATAAATATTCAATGGCAAATAAAGACCATTATAATGACTGAAATTTATGTAATAGCTTACTCTTCCCCCCACCAAAAGGTCCATATACTTAATGAACGTGATCAATTCATTACATCGCTGCACTTCCCATGCACTAAGACTCCATCTTGTATGTCACAAGATAATCTTGTACGGGGTAATTTGCAAAAACGTGGATGGATGAGAGGCTGTTATGCTAAACAAAATAAGTCAGCCAGAGAAAGACTAATAGCATAGGATTTGAATCATATATAAAATTTAAGAAACAAAATAAATAAACAAAGATAAAAAATAGAGAGAGAGGGGCTCCTGGGTGGCTCAGTGGGTTAAATCATCTGCCTTCCGCTCAGGTCATGATCCCAGGGTCCTGGGATCGAGCCCCGAGTCGGGCTCTCTGCTCCTCAGGGAGCCTGCTTCCTCCTCTCTCTGCCGGCCTCTCTGCCTACTTGTGATCTTTGTCGAATGAATAAATAGAATCTTAAAAAATTTTTTTTAAAAAATAGAGAGAGAGAGATCAACCAAGCAATGGACTCTTACCTACAGATAACAAACTGATACCCCAGAGGAGGTGAGTGGGGGGGTGGCATGGAATTGGCGATGGGGATAAGAGGACATTTATTGTGATGAACACTGAGTCATGTACAGAATTGCCGAATCGCTATATTGTGCACAGGAAACTAATCTAATATTGTATGTTAACTATACTGGAATTAAAATTTAAAACTTAATTTAAAAATAGGGTAGAGCATAGACGAAGCCTTTGCTAGACAAGAGAGGAGGCATTTTAAACAATAAAATAATAATAAACACATATACTAGTTAGAACTTTTGCTAAGTCCTAGAAGGTTAATAAAAATGATATCGCCATAGAATAATAGGGGGGGAAGATCTACCTCAGAAAGGGTATGAGGGAAGTTCTATCATTTAAACAATAAAAGGAAAGAAAAAAAAAAGTTTGGAGAGATTAAGTGACTGGCCCAAGGTCACACGGGCAATTAGAGGCAGAATTAGATTCTAGACCCAAAACAAAAATCAGAAAAACGGGAAAAAGAAATCTTCATGTTTGTGTTTGATGATTTGAAAGCTGCAAGGCTTCTAGTCCTTTTAAAAGAGCCAGAAGAAAACTGTATCCTTTTGCTGTCTACAGTCTCCGGAGCGTGCAACAGAAACAAGAACGTGCCTCTCAGTGTTTCGGGGAATAAGCAGCCGCCAGGCTTGTTGACAGAACGGGGCCCGTGGAATAGAAATCGATGGTGACAAATCCATGAGTCGCTGCCATTGGCTCTCCCCTCTCGCTGACATGCCACCCGCAGAAGCGTGGAGGAGATTTTCTCTCTTCAAGCGCAGCTGTTGCTCCTCTGCCCGCCCGCCTACAGCGCAGGCACATTCCTTCAGGAGCCGTTATCGGGGCTCCAGGACCCGCTGTGGCTCCCGAGATAAGGCGCCTCGATTGAACGATGTCCAGCCACTGTTATTAAAAAATAATAATAATAAAAAAATCTCCAGTTGTATGGTGGTTTTTTTCTCCCTTCAAGGTTTTTCCAGATATTTAGTTAATGGGTTAAGACATAGTGAGAGTAGAGAGAAAAATTTCCGTTTCATGCCCTGCCTGGCTTCGGTTCATGCCTCCTCCTTGGCCTCTGCATAAAGCACCCAACATAAATTCTACCTCTACCCCGAAGAGACTTCCAGTCCCTGACTTAAAGGACCTCCCTCTGGGGGCCCCTTGTTGGGGCCCTAGAGTGGGTGGCTGGGTGGCTCAGTCGGCTGAGAGGCTGATTTCTGCTCCTGTCATGATCCCAGGGGTCCTAGGATCGAGTCCCGCATCAGGTTTTCTGCTCAGGGGGGAGTCTGCTTCTCCCTCTACCCCTCCCCCTCCACAGGTGCACTTTCTCTCAGATAAATAAATGGAATCTTAAAGAAAGAGAAAAAACTGTTTTATCTCATCCATCGTTTCTGCTCCTTAGCATGATACCATTAAGCAACCTTGTGGAAAACAGAGCAAAAAGAAAAAAAAAAAAATACAACAAAAACAAAAACCCTGTTAACATTAGTGGAACGCACACTTGTTGTTTCGTGATTTTTATAGAGCTCATCCTCAGAGCAAATCTCGAAGCTAGAGATTATAAGGACCATAATAAAAGTGCTATTTACTGAGCACTTATTATCCAGGAGTATGGAGCACTTCCCTGGACTCGTCGCTTACCCGCACCAGGGCACAATCCCACCAAGTGTGTTTCATTCTGTTCCCTTCCCAGAGGAGGAAACTGAGAACCATCAAAGTTCACAAGGCCACTCCTGACCCCTTCATTAGGTCATATGATGCCTTTTTTGCAAAAGAGAAAAAGGTCCCTCTAAGTGTGTGCATCCCAAGGGCATACGGTTTAGCAATGATGTCTCTATCCTGGTAAGAGAAGTAAACCTCTTCCTCCCAGGGGAAGCTGCTCTTGCGCCAGGCCACTAGGCTTACGGAGCAGGGTTGAGGCTGGATTTCAGACACTCTTCTCTTCCCGGCCTGACTCTCTGGAGCAGAGAACAGCCTGCACAACTGCAGGCAGCTGTGACCCAGACACACAGAGCTAAGAATTACCAGAGCGGGAACTTGAACTCGAGGCTGCGTGATTTGGAGTTTGTAATCTTATCAACAAGCAGCCATACCTTCGGCTGTAGAGGATTTCCCTGTGCACAGATTTCCAACAGCAGAGGGCTGTTTCTCTGCAATTAAAATGCTTGGAGGTCAAGAATCATGTCCAGTGAAACTCAGAACCCCGTCATGTCACTTTGCACCCAAAACCAGCTCCAGATCCACCTGTCGCTGGATTACACTGAGAAGTTGTTAAGGGCAGGACAGCCAACCTCACCCTACGGTTCCCCGGGGAACCAGGGGACGAGCATGGAAGCAGCCAGTTTTCCCTCTCGCCCCATCCCCTACTATTCACAGTGCCCATGCCCGTTTGTCCTCAGTACTAGACATTGGCATTCCTGACCTCAGAAGAGACATCGGAAACACAGACCTTCGTGTGAACTAATGTTCTCACAACATCATTAAATCAAACCTCCGGACAAGCGAATGCCCAGAGTTAATGAGTCAAAGCATGAAACAGATCCCAGATATCAGAGCCTCCTTCTTCTAGTTCATTATCCTTTCCAAGGCTTCAGATACTCCCACCCCTTGTCTCTCTTCTGCTTTCCCACCAGCCTTTATGTAGGGGTGTCCCTTTGGGGAGCAGAAGGGAAGGAAGATGGCCAGATTTAGTCACTGAATAAACGAGCTGAGAAACCTGAGAGGCTTTTAAAAGCAGCATCACAAACCTTTGCACCATAGACTTTGAGAGTGGTTCATTCAGAAATTTAGAGATCCCCTGGCCCAAGCCCTGCCATCCCCAGAGGAGAACACTGTGGGGCTGAAGGGCAGAGGAAAGTCACCACCTCTTCATTGTGTTCCTTGTGTCCTGTCAGTATTTTTCCCCCACCTGAAGTTAAATCGCAGGCAACAAATTTTTCCATCTACATTCTTCTTACCCGTGGAGAAAACGTTTTCTGCCAGACCTTTAAAATTTTATTTTAGGCTTGATGTATCTACTCCGGTTTTTCTTTTCTTTCTTTTCTTTTTTTAAGATTTTTACTTATTTGACAGAGAGAGAGACCACAAGTAGGCAGAGACAGGCAGAGAAAGAGGGGAAGCAGGCTCCCCACGGAGCAGAGAGCCCGATGTGGGGCTCGATCCCGGGATCCTGAGGTCATGACCTGAGCCAAAAGCAGAGGCTTAACCCACTGAGCCACTCGGGCGCCCCTACTTTGGTTTTTCTCATAGTGATACAATTAAGTAACAATTATTGTTAAAAAGACTTATTTATTTACTTATTTGAGAGAAAGAGAGAGAGAGAGAGCATGTGAGCAGCATGTGGGTGGGGAGCGGTGGAGGGAGAGGGAGAGAGAATCTGAAGCAGACTCCATGCGGAGTCGGAGCCCACTGTGGGGCTTGATCTCAAGACCCTGAGATCATGACCTGAGTGCAAATCAAGAGTTCAACGCTTCACTGACTCTGCTACCCAGGCACTCCAACAATCATTTTTTAAAACAAAAAACAAACAAACAAACAAAAAAATTAAGATTTTATTTATTTATTTGACAGAGATTGCACAAGCAGGGGTAGGGGTAGGCAGAGGGAGAGGGGAGAAGCAGGCTCCCTGTGGAGCAGGAAGCCGGATGTGGGGCTCCATCCCAGGATCCTGGGATCCTGACCTGAGCCACCGAGGCTCCCCTAAAAACAAAATTTTTAAAAGAGCAGACATATCCTGGGACTGAGATCTAAAGGTTTTTGCTTTGGGGTTTTGTTGTTGTTCTTTAGAGGAGAGGAGACAGCCCCCCCCCCCCTTTTAAAATATATCTTCTCCAGGCCTGTAACAACTCTGGCTGCCCTTGGGACCTGGGTCTCGGGGTGGCACAGGCACTCAGGGAAGCTGTGTCTGAGTGCAGGGGTGCCAACAGGCTCATCGGTGTGCTTTGGGGCTCAGTGTTTGCAGACAGGAAACTTGTCTGCGTTGTTTGCACCCGGGCTCTCCTCCCTCTCCCCAGCCCAAGCAGCAGGCTCCGCTTCAGTCCCAAGTGACTCAGCAGCTTTCCCAGCCAGGCCCGGCCGAAACACTGCCCACTTGGCAAAGAGAGGGGGTGTTCCCCGATTGCTCAGGGACCTGGCAGCGCTGAAAGGAACAGCGCCGGTCCCCTCCCTGGCTGCCTGGGGAGCGGCGCCCGGAGCGCGGCAACCAGTGGGCGCGTCCTTCCAGGCTGCAGGCAGAGCTCCCCCACCCGAGCCCTTCAGCCCGCGTCCCGCCCTCCCACAAAACACAACATGAAACGCGAAGGGCAGCTTTGGCTGAGCAGTCGGCTTTCCCCGAGGGGGACTCGGGCTAACAATCCATCACAAACAAGGCAGTGTGCGCACGGTACACGGGGATCCCTCAGCTCCCCCCCCCCCACCAATGACGCAGGCACAGCTGAGGTCGGGTGGACACAGCAGCTGTGAGAGGCCACACAGCAGCACGCTGGGGTCTGGGTGGGGTGGCAGGTGGGTCCCGGGTTGGAAGGACCCCAGGGATCCCAGATGCAAACATTCATTCCCAGGGAGGGATGCTCCTTGCTAGCTCATTTATTCAGTCGGCACACACTTGCCAGGCCCAGGGCTGGGCGCTAGAGAAATCGTGACTCTAAAGGCTGGGAGAAGGTGGTAAAGCTTGTTATGAAATGTACAGGCCAGGGTGTCTCTCCTCAGAGAGCCCACAGTCTGGCTGGAAAAAAAAAAAAAAAAAGAGAGAAAGATGATGGCTGGCAAGGGGCGTTCTTTGAAATACCTTCCTCTTTTGCTTCTGATTTTTACACTTGATCTTAGCCAAAAGGCCGAGAAGCGATTTGCTTCTGATTTTTAAAAAGCACTGTACTCTCGTCCTTCAGCAACAGGACACGTGGAGATTTGCTCAAGTGGGCCTTTTACTTGGATATCTTTCCCCGCTCTCTCCACCTGGATAATTAGAAATTAGCCTTCCAGAGTCAGCTTAGCCTTGCCCTTAACCGAACAGTCTTCTCGCTGGGATGGAGAAGGTGCATCTCCTTTGTGTTTCCTGTTCCCATCTGTGTCCTAGCGCATGTACGTCATTTACGAAATCTTTTTTTTTTTTTTAAGATTTTATATTTAAGAGAGAGAGCACAGGAAGGGGGGAGCTGCAGGCCGAGCAGGCAGAAGGAAAAACAGACTCCCCTCTGAGCAGGGAACCTCGTGCTGGACTTGATCCCAGGACCCCAGGATCATGACCTGAGCAGAACACACCGTTTAACCCCCTGAGTCCCCAGGTATCCCCTGAGGTGTATTGTCTCATTTCTCCCTTTGTTCTATCAGTTTCTCTTAGGATTTAGGCTATATCATTATGTGCATGAAATTTTGGAATTATTCTATCCTTCTATTCAAGTAGCTTCTTTATCATCATGAAATAGCTCTATTGCCAATACTCATGCGTGCTATAAAGTCTACTTTGTTGACATCAATATAGCTAGTCTGATTTTATTTTTATTAATTTTTGCATATGTTTCTTATCCTTTTACTTTCAACTTTTCTGGGTTCCTGTATTGAAGTTGTGTCTCTAAGAAGCAGGACTGAATTTTTTTAAAAGTCCGTTTTAGGGACTTTTAGGGTGGCTCAGTGGGTTAAAGCCTCTGCCTTCAGCTCAGGTCATGATCTCAGGGTCCTGGGATCAAGCCCCACATCCGGCTCTCTTTTCCGCAGGGAGCCTGTTTCCCCCTTTCTGCCTGCCTCTCTGCCTACTTGTGATCTCTGTCAAATAAATAAATAAAAGCTTAAAAAAATAAAAATCTGTTTTATTACCTTTGTTTTATAAAAGACAAACTGCATTTTTATTTAATATAGTTGCTGACATATGACTTAAATCTACCATCATCCTCTTTGTTTTCTATTGGTCTCATTGGTTCTCTGCTCTTTTTTGTCCTTTTACTTGACTTTCTATTTTTTTTAAGATTTTACTTATTTATTTGACAGACAGAGATCACAAGTAGGCAAAGAAGCAGGTAGAGAGAGGAAGAGAACCAGGCTCCCTGCCGAGCAGAGAGCCCGATGTGGGACTCGATCCCAGGACCCCGGCATTGAGATCTGAGCTGAAGGCAGAGGCCTCAACCGAGGCACCCCTTACTTGACTTTCTTAAACAAGCACTTGAAGTATTAGTCTTTTTGCTTCTTGTCTTGCTGAGAATTCTACCCTCGGATGTATCTGTTCTATTGGAGGTGATCTGGTTTCGGTTCTGGTTTAGGTGTTCTACAGCTTCACAGAGATGGAGCCTTTAAATGGATTCATTGGCCTTCCATTAACTTCTTAGTCAATTATGCCTTTTTTTATTCTTTTAGTCTAAAGGTTAGAAGTGGTAAAAGTATTCTATTTACACTCTCCCTTGAATTGCACTTTTACAAATTCAAATGGAAATACCAGTGGAAAAACCTGAGAACATTCCTATTTATTTACCAATCTCATTCCTACTTCCTGCCTCTATGCTTATTTTATCACTTATTGCAGTTCTGTATATATGGCAGTTCTCACAGGTCAGACATATTATCTTACAGGTCAATTTTTTAAAAAATTTAAAACTCTGCACATTTGCCCTTTTTATACTGATACTACAAAGCTTCCCTTTAAATTTTACATAGCAAGATCTAATGATAATCAGGATGTCTACCTTCCGCTACAGAAATGCCAGAAGGTTAGGATGCTTTAACTCTGCTCTGCCTCACTTGTCTCCTACATTATTGTTAGCCAATGACTTATACCTTGAAGTTGGGTACACCACAATTAAGCAGCAATATTTTTTATTATCAACCATCGTCCATATTTATTTAGGTCGACACATATGTTTACAAGTTATTTGCTCACCATTCCTTCAGTCACTTCCCTTCTCCCTCTGCTCAGCTTTCTTCTGACGTGCTTCCTTCAGCAGTTCTTCCAGGATTTAGAGGTCCAAACTGTTTGGATTCGTAGAATTAAAAATGTCTCAGTTTCCCCCTCAAATGTAAAGGATGCTTTAGCTAGGTATAGAACCATATGTTTTCTTGTTTCTACCAATATTTTGAAAATTGTATTCCATTCTCCAATTGCCTTTTGATGCCTACCTTTGTTCCCTTGAAGACACTCTGGGATGCTTTCAGGATCTCTGTGTTAGTGTTCCATTGTTTTACCAAGAAATGTTCCATTGTTTTACCAAGAAATTTATTTGTATGTATAAGCTTGAGACATACTTTCTGAAGCTCAGCTCTCGAAGTTCTAGGAAACTCTGGGCCATTATCTTTTCAAACATTTCTTCCTCACACATTAACATGTCTCTGCTGCTCCCCAAACTTTCTCTCTGTGTGCTCAACCTCAGTAACATATGCATACATGCACAGACACACACAACCTTCTCATTCTGTCTTCTAAAGTTCTGACCTTCACTCTCAAATTTTCCACCCCATTAGCTCTCTTTGTCACTCCAGAGAAAATGTCCTCATTTCTATCTGGTAAGTTCTCTTTTTAGCAGTTTGTGTTCTGCTGTTCAATTTATCTAGAATAATATAATTAACTGCTTGAAATAGAGAATCCAAAAGAAAAAAAAAAAAGGGGCCAATAGCTTATTGTCTCTCTCATATAAAAAAGTATCCAGAAAGTTGCTTTCTTGTGCTGTGAGGTCACAGTAATCTTAGCATTTTGCTTCCATTCGTAAAGTCACAGCACAGGGATACCTAGGTGGCTCAGTCAGTTAAGCATCTAACTTTTGGTTTTAGCTCAAGTCCTGAACTCAGGGTTTTGAGATCAACCCCCCCATTGGGCTCTGGCTCAGCGAGGAGTCTGCTTAAGACTCTTTCTGTCCCTCCTCCCCCACCTTCTCTCTCAAATAAAATAAATAAATCTTTTTAAAAAAATAAAATAAAGTCACACAATGGTTCCTGGGAACTTAGCCAATAAGCTCTGCTCATATTTTACTGCCCAAAATTTAGTAACAAAGCCAGACTTACATGGGAGCCTAAGAATGTTTTTGCTTTTTGTTGTTATTGTTGTTGTTTATTTGTTTGTTTGTTTACAAGTAGGAACATTCGCCAGAACTCTATTAGAAAGAAGAGAGAATGAAAGGAGCAGGTGTGTGAAATTATGTCTCTGTCACACTATTAATTAAACATTTATGTCAACTATCTTTTTCCTTCTAGATAGCTCACTTGACTCTGAAGACCTGCCCAATTTTTCTGGGTCTCTCTCTCTCTCTCTCTTTTTTTTAAATTTTCCCTTTTGCATTTTCAGTTATTTAAATACATCACTTTTGTCATCTCTAGTTGGAATTCTCTCTCTCTCTCTTTTATTTTATTTTATTTTATTTTATTTTATTTTATTTTATTTTATTTTCAAGTGGGCTCCACGACTGGCACTGAGATCAAGAGTCAGACACTTTGGGCACCTGGGTGGCTCAGTTGGTTAAGTGTCTGCTTTTGGATCCAGTCATGATCCCAGAGTCCCAGGATCGAGTCCTGATCAGTGGGGAATCTGTTTCTCTCTCTCCCTCTGGTCCTTCCCCTCATCCTTCTCTCTTTAACTCACTCTCTCTCTCACAAACAAATAAAATCTTAAAAAAAAAAAAAAAAAAAAAAAAAGAGTCAACACTTAACCAACTGAGCCACCCAGCTGTCCCTTAGTCAGAATTCTATATCTAAGGTTCTTATATTGGAGTGTGGCCTAATTCTGGATCTGCTGATTCTATCCTAGTTGTTTGTTTCTTAACATGTTTTGAAATTTTAGATTGTGAGCTCATTATCCTCAGAGTTTAATCTGTGGATATTTTCAAAATAGGATGAATGCAAGTCTTTCTATAGTGATTTTGCATTTTTTTCAACAGTGGTAGAAACAAATGCTTCTAATATCAAAACTCAGGAATAATTAGCCTGCAGTATAAATTCTCAGTATAAACTTCTTTCCCCTATCTACAGCCCAGTTGGAGAGAGATTTCCTTGCTATTAACCTGATAGGTAGAGTTTTCTACTATTTCATTCTTTTACTTTGGTGTATAACTTCCCAGATTCTGGACCCAAATGAGGGATGTCAGTCCCAATTCCCAGTGAGGCACAAGTTCTAAGTTTTCTTTCTTGTTCCTTGTTAGATATCAAAAAATAGCTATCCTATACATTCATTGTGGCAAGCATTTCATAATGTATATAATTGTTAAATCACTCTGCTGTATACTAGAAGCTAATATTTTATATTAATGGTACATAAACTTTGATTAAAACAAACAACCTAGTACCCTCATCATTCTAACCTCCAGGGAAGTCGTAGTAGATGTCTATATACTCAACAACCTGGCTTTTAGTTATGCTTTGATTTTAAGCCTTGGGGTTGTAGTTTATATTCTTGTGCTTTCATAAGGAATGTATTTGGGGCACTTGGCTGGCTCAGCGGGTGGAGAATGCAACTCTTCATCTCGGTGTTGTGAGTTTGAGACCCAAGTTTGGTGTAGACATTACTTTTAAAAAAATATACATTATATTTTATTCATCACTTATAGGATTTTTTATTAGAACGTGTTTTTAGTAATTTTGTCTGTCAACAATTCTTTAACTAGAACTCAAAGTCAAGCATTCCTTTTAAGATGATGGATTGCCTATGTTGAGCTTTTGAAATTTTGAAATTCATGCCATAAACATCTAAGACCCTATAAAAGAAATTGTTTGTCCTGATTGAAATGGGACTACCCAGACAGAGCCTTAAGTTCTCAGGATGGTTCTTGGTCTCCAAAGGGCACCATCCAGTCAGGCCAGTCATCTGCTAGGCTACAGTCCATTCTTGCCACAGGCTATATTTCTCTTCCCCATTTTCTCTACTTCTTGGGCCAACATCTTATTGCAAAGTTGGATTGCATTTCTACTTTGGTTCTAAAGCTCACACTACTCTTAGGAATTTAAGGAGATGGTAACAGAACATGTCTTTTTCTCTCTCTGTAGTCCAACCTCAACATTTCACTCAAGAGAATCCTGCGTCAGTTCTGCTCTCTGACATTCATGAAACCATGAACTTGCAGGACTACTGTTCAAATCCAGGTGGGCCCCTCTCCAGAAACTAAATTCTTATCAATCACAGTACACTTTCTTGTTCTCCTTTTTTTACTTTTTAAATCATGCACACCCTTGTTCCCCTCCTACTCTTCCTCAGTTTTCTTCCTTTTGGCTTCAAGTACTAACTTTCAACAAGATCAGGAGGTGAAGATTCTCTAAATGACTTGTGAAGGTATGTCCCCAGATTTCAAAGTCACCAGTGTTCCATGATGGTTTTTTTTTTTTTTCCTGTGGTTTCTTACCAAATGATAGAGTATCACTTTTGCGTTAAAAGCTCTTGAAAAACTTCTTGGCAGGATTCAATTCTAAGCAAAATGTTCCAATTAACTTGCAAACACCAAGAAGTACTCCATTTATAATGGAAATGATGAGCTCATCACTGGATTTTGCTCTATGAATAAAGGACCCCAAACAATCCTATTTTTTAAAGCCTGTAAATCATTTTGGTTTTATAACTATTAATCTTATCTTTTCAGTTTCTCTCTTGCTAGAGAACAGCCTCTAAAAAGTTACTCTTAAAGCCAAGGTGGAGAAAACTTTTTGACAAAATGTCCCATTCAGGAGATAAAAGAATCATGAGTCGTGAAAGGAAAAACTTATTTAACCTACCCCCATCAGTTTCAAGAGGAAAGAGGAGAGAAGGTCAGAGAATGAAGTCACTTGCCCAGGACTGCTTGACAACCACGTGGCAGAGCTGCCTGCAAGATCCAGACATCAGGTGGCTTGAGCCCAATCCAGTGTTCTTGACAAGTCACCATATTTTTTAAGCTGATTGTATGTGGTAGGTGTTTTGGCCTCTGTTAAAAAGCTTTTGTGTAATCTGTGCTATGTTTCTTTCTTCTTTTTTTTTTTTTAAAGATTTTATTTATTTATTTGACAGAGATCACAAGTAGGCAGAGAGGCACACAGAGAGAGAGGAGGAAGCAGGCTCGCCTTTGAGCCACCCTGGGATCACGACCTGAGCCGAAGGCAGAGGCTTTAACCCACTGAGCCACCCAGGCATCCCTCTGTGCTATGTTTCTGCTTAAGTGAAGCAGTGATTCGAAGAATAGCTCTAGGAAAGCAGTGACACTATGTATCCATTGAGTCATACTTATACCTTATTTCCAATAGGGTCTCATTTGTTTATCTATTTACTCATTTGGAAAGAACTGCTCCACAAACTCAGCACACATGCAGTCACAGTTCTTTTAATTTTTTTTATGTAATAATATAAAAACATGCATATTTTGTTTTTGTGGTTGGGTGTTTTGTTTTGTTTTGTTTTGGCAGGAAGCAGTTCAAAATCTTCCTCTTGAGGTTCTACTTGGATTTCCCAAAGAACTCTAGGGAATTGTATGATTCAAAGGAAGGCATCAGGCAGGTTTCTACACTCATACAGAATCAGAGATATCATCCCACGAGCCCCCAACTGCTAACGATTCTCCATATTTTATGAAGTTGAGGTTGAAAAGTTGTTAGTCACGTAGAAAGCATCACCTGCTGACCCAGATTCCTGAGCTGACCATTGTAGTCTTTATGGAATGATCCCATTTCTTAAATTCCAAATCCATTTTAGAGTACTCTGGCCATGGGTTTGCAAGGTTGCAGCATTTTGTGTTCAAATGCAAAGTGCCTTTATTTTTATTTTATTTTTTTAAAGATTTTTATTTATTTGACAGACAGATCACAAGTAGGCAGAGAGGCAGGCAGAGAGAGAGAGAGAGAGAGGAGGAGGCAGGCTCCCTGCTGAGCAGAGAGCCCGATGTGAAGCTTGATCCCAGGACCCTGGAATCATGACTTGAGCCGAAGGCAGAGGCTTTACCCACTGAGCCACCCAAGTGCCCCTGCAAACTGCCTTTAAATTAGTGAGCCAAATCAGACATGCTGGGTCATTTACTTACTTTTGTAATAAATATTTATCATGTGTCCTGGATGTGGAGTGTCTACTATGTTCCAGGCACTATGTTTTGTTCTGAAGATACAATGGTCAACAATCCAGACAGGGTCTCTGCTCTTAGGAAGTTTATATTCAAGTCTTTAGGACTTGATAAAACACCTACAATCCCATGGACCTAAAATGATGACTCCTTTCCTTCTCTAGGGTTTCATAGGTAGCTTCCTAAGAAGCATATCCCTTTAAAATCTCAAAATGTAGGGACACCTGGGTGGCTTAGTGGGTTAAGCCTCTGCCTTCGGCTCAGGTCATGATCTCAGGGTCCTGGGATTGAGCCCGGCATTGGGCTCTCTGCTCAGCGGGGAGCCTGCTTCCCCCTCTCTGCCTGCCTCTCTGTCTACTTGTGATCTCTCTCTGTCAAATAAATAAATAAAAGTCTTTTTAAAAAATATTTTAAAAATTTCAAAATGTAGGGGCGCCTGGGTGGCTCAGTGGGTTAAGCCACTGCCTTCGGCTCAGGTCATGATCTCAGGGTCCTGGGATCGAGTCCCGCATCGGGCTGTCTGCTCGGCAGGGAGCCTGCTTCCCTCTATCTCTCTGCCTGCCTCTCTGTCTACTTGTGATCTCTCTGTCAAATAAATAAAAAAAATAAAAATCTTAAAAAAAAAAATTTTCAAAATGTAGGTAGGGGCACCTGGTTGCCTCACTGGTGACATGCAACTCTTGAGTTTGGGCTTCTAAATTCAAGCTGCACATTGGGTGTAGAGATTGTTTAAATTTTTTAAATAAAATAAACAAAACAAAGATCTCAAAATTTAGGAGCTCCTGGCTGGCTCAATCAGTAGACCATGTGCCTCTTGATCTTAAGGTCATGAGTTCAAGCCCTATGGTGAACACAGAGATTACTTAAAATTAAACAAAATAAAATAAAATAAAATCTCAATATTCAGACAATCTGATCACTCCCTCTTTACTTATTTACCTGCATAGTGGTCTATGTTCCCAACCTTTTAAAGGAGGTTTTCTCACAGTTTCTGGGAAACTCTGTTTCCCACTCCCAACTCACTACCACACATACAAACACAGACAGTCCCGGAAGAGATGACCTGAAGTGATGGAGAAATGCACCTAAGGGAGCCTGCCTTTGGAAGGAGACCACCAAAGCAACTCCAGGCAATAGGTCTCTATCCTTCTGGAGCAAAGGGTTGAGTTGGGTAGATGCTGCCATCAGTAATTCAAAAAGGAATTTCCTGGCACCTTACTACCTACAGAGGATATAAATATAGTATTGGGTGAGCCAACACAGAAATAAATAGTTTTCAAATTAAAAGGGATCAACTACCCCAATGTTTCTCAAGATGTTTTCCAGAAAGCAAGTAACCAGTAAATGGTGAGAGATAAGTCAGATAGAGAAGTCAAGTCCTGAGGACAGAAACATTGCTTGGGGGAAATGATGGAGAATATGTGTTCCTGAAGCCCGCTCTATGTATCCGGCATGGCTTCATCTAAATTCAAAGAAAGTATGTTGACCCAATGTTAGTGAAATTATGATAAAGATGATTAAAGGAAACTTTGCAAATGTTGATAGATAGTGTAAAAAAAGATTAGTGGAATCTCCTTTCTTTAAAGTTTCTCCCCTGTTAACCAAGAAAAGGGTAAGACTCCTCCCCCAAGCAAGCCTTGTCCCTAGATCTGTGCCCCATGCCCATCTTGTCCCTAGATCTGATCCCCAGCCCCATGTTTATGCCTTCAGTCACCAAGTACTGAGTGTCTATCTTATGCCAACTTAGGTGCTGGTCTAAAAACCTGGACCTACTTCTGAGTAAGTGTGTGTGGAGTTAAGATATGAACTTTCATTTAAGAAGCAATAGTCAGAAAGCAGGAAAGAATGTCCAATGGTAAAAAGACAGTCTCTTCAACACATGGTGTTGGGAAAATTGGACAGCCACATGCAGAAAAGTGAACCTGGACCATTTCCTGACACCACACACAAAAAGAGACTCAAAATAGATGAAAGACCTCAATATGAGAAAGGAATCCATCAAAATCTTTGAGGAGAACACAGGCAGCAACCTCTTTGACCTCAGCCACAGCAACATCTTCCTAGAAACATTGCCAAAGGCAAGGGAAGCAAGGACAAAAATGAACTATTGGGATTTCATCAAGATCAAAAGCTTTTGCACAGCAAAGGAAACAGTCAATAAAACCAAAAGACAACTGACAGAATAGGAGAAGATATTTGCAAATGACATATCAGACAAAGGGCTAGTATCCAAAATCTATAAAGAACTTGTCAAACTCAACTCCCAAAGAGAAAATAATCTAGTCAAGAAATGGGCAGAAGACATGAACAGACATTTCTGCAAAAAAGACATTCAGATGGCCAACAGACACATGAAAAAGTGCTCCACATCACTCGGCATCAGTGAAATACAAGTACAATGAGATACCACCTCACACCAGCCAGAATGGCTAAAATTAACAAGTCAGGAAATGACAGATGCTGGTGAGGATGTGGAGAAAGGGAAACCCTCCTACACTGTTGGTAGGAATGCAAGCTGTTGCAGCCACTCCGGAAAACAGCATGGAGGGTCCCCAAAAAGTTGAAAATAGAGCTACCTGACAACCCAGCAATCGCACTACTAGGTATTTACCCTAAAAATGCAAATGTAGTGATCTGACGGGGCACGTGCACCCAAATGTTTATAGCAGCAATGTCCACAATAGTCAAACTATGGAAAGAGCTTAGATGTCCTTCAACAGATGAATGGATAAAGAAGAAGTGGCATATATATACTACAGAATACTATGCAGCCATCAAAAGGAATGAAATCTTGCCATTTGTGATGACATGGATGGAACTAGAGGGTATTATGCTGAGCAAAATAAGTCAATCAGAGAAAGACAATGATCATATGATCTCCCTGATATGAGGAATTTGAGAGGCAAAATAGGGAGTTTGGGGGGTAGGGAAGGAAAAAATGAAACAAGATGGAATCAGGAGGGAGAAAAACCATAAGAGACTCTTAATCTCACAAAACAAACTGAGGGTTGCTGGGGGGAGGGGGGTTGGGAGAGGGAGAGGGCAGTTGGGTTATGGACATTGGGGAAGGTATGTGCTATGGTGAGTGCTGTGAAGTGTGTAAGCCTGACGATTCACAGACCTGTACCCCTGCGGCTAATAATACATTGTATGTTAATAAAAAAAATTAAATTAAAAAGAGGCAATCGTCAGTACAAAGCATATTTGAGGTTAATGACTTGATCACAGTTGAGTTTCAGGAAGGTGAATCCAGGTAAGTAGGACAAGGTTAAGGAGAGGAAATATGTAGGCAAAGTGAACAGAGGGAGGCCATCATGTCATGTGAGGTGATGAGAACTTGAGCTACAGTAGTGGCAGTAGAGATGGAAAAAGAGGGAAGTCTCAATCCGAGTTGTTTTTGTTGAGCTAATGTGAGGTGTTGGTAAATACATTTGATATGGGGCTAAGTGGAAAAATTACTAGCCTTTTGATTCTTTCCTCATAAATGATTTCTGTTGCTGGGGACAAAAGCAGGAGTGGAGACAAGACATTAGTTGAATATTTGCAACCAGAATTTAATGATATAATCAACTATTAATTGTATGATAATTATAAAGTAATAAAATAAAATATCAACTATCCAATTTACCTTGGGCATGAAAGTGCCCTCAACTCTTTTAAGAAAAATACACGACATCCAATATTTATAAATAACCTGTGATAAACAATGAGTTTTTTCCCCAGTGCCACAAAATATAACTGAGTGAGGATCTCAAAATTAAGGGAGATGACCCAACCAAACTAACTTCTGTTTGCTGAAGTTTCCACACCATCCCATCCAGGTGGTAGAAAAATAAACATTTTTTCCTGACTGTAGGGAAAGGATAGCCCTGGAGAAAAACCTATTTCCAACTTTTTGCATAAGGCTTAGATGTTAAGAAAACTTCTGCCAGAAACAAAAGGTGCAGAAATGCAGAGAGGCAGGGTGGTGAAGATATGTGAGACTGGAGAAGTGACTGCATGGACAGAGTAATTCCTCGGTGTGGAGCACAGAATGAACTCCTGATAATCACTTGTGAAAGAAAGAAAATTATGCTGTGTTTCAGAGTGGAGTGGAATGTTTTTAGCTCAGTATCTTAAAATCACCATTAGAATGGAGGAAAACTCTGAATCCCAAGGCAACTAGTAAAACAAAGACAATAACAAATAATGATCCCTTCATAAATTTATTCTGATGGTTATACCTTGTGTTCCATCTTTTGCCAAGCTGTCAGCAGCAAGACATGCAGACACACGTAAACTTTAAACTGTTTGACCCCGCCTAAGAGTGGAATTAAGCCAGAGGCTCTCACTGCAGTGATAGCCCATGAAACCGAAGCGGATCCCTCTTCTGTGATGTCATGGGTCTCTTCTCATCAGAGAATCATCTCTCCAGCTCCTCTGCACTGCCCCTTGCTTCTTCAACTTTGGATGCATTTTCTCTATAAAAATCATGCAAGTCTGTTTTCCTCTCCCTAAGAAATCGGTGCATTTTTCTCAGGGGGCCCTCCCTGCCCCTGAAATAAGAGAGCCTCCCTCTTCTCATTCCCACAGGTACAGAATGGTAGAAGAGACCCCAGAGAGCCTACAGAAAGGAAACCAGTTGGTGTTCCAAGTGGAAAGAGCAGTGTAATAATAAATCTGTAAATAAACCATAAAATTAGAAGAGGACAGATAACTTAATGGAATGGGCAGGCAGAAGAGAACCTCTCATAAAAAAGGAGAGCCTCTAAAGGATTTTCCACCCATTCGGGAAGTAGTTCTGTGGCAGGTACTGTCTTCATTCTTCTGAGGGCAAGAAACTAGAAGTCAAGAGCTAAGAGACTAGAGTCTGAGCCACTCGGCCAGGACCTCTGTCCTGCGGAGCTCCCTGCCTTTTGCCTTTGTGAGGTCAAAACCAGATGATATTCCCAGCCCCCTGTTGCCAAGGTTCATATGAGGGGAGAAGGCATTGGTCTAACCTACTGTGTTCCGAATGTAGGAGAACATGTGTTCTTTGGTCAGAAAGAGAGGAAGAAGGATTGCAAAAGACACAGCAGGGAGGAGTGGGTAAAAACAGACACCGAGAAGCATTCTGCAGGATTTACAGTCCTCAACATGCTTTCACATGCATGTTCTCATTTGCTGTAATAACTCTGCATTTTTAATGTGCACTGCTTTTTGCAGAGGAAAAAAATTAAGACTCTGTAAGGGCAGGTACCTTGTCCAAGGTTGAGGAGGAAATCAAACACCACATTGTGGCTCCAAATCCTAGCCTATTTGCTTGTTTTCTATTGCACAGGGATTGTAGATTTTGTTGAAGGATTAATTTCTTCTCCAAGTGTTCAAGGGCCAGTTTTCTTAGATGCACAAACACCCATTTTCCTGGAGTCTATACTAAGTCCTTTCTTCCCTCACCAGTTTTGACTCTACCATTGGAAAACAACCAATTGCTGGTCCTGCCCCTCTTCCCTCTAGCCTTCCTAGAAGAGCCCTAACAAGGAGAGTGGCAGGGAGGTGTGCAGTCCTGATAAAGATTAAGGAAGACCTACTGGCCCCTATGTCCTATGGAGGGTTGTGTATCCCTATGCTAGCATCACTTGCGACTGGTTGGCTTGGATTTGAAATTCACAGTCCCAAAGATGGCGTTCCCTTCTTTGTGTCTCATCCTGCCCTGAAATAGCTATCTCCCCTTCAAGTCTCTAACGACTAAGATTTCCATCTCACACCACAGTTTCACAATAATTATGTGGTTGCTCTGTATCCTATCCACCCCCACATGCGTATGATCTTCTGCTTGGACACAAATCTCCCTACGACTGGGTCTGCGATGTGTACAGTGTGATGCCTAATAGTTACCTATCTACTTGGACTTCTGCTGACCAGCCTTTATCAGCTTACTTGCCAATTATTTTGTGAAATAGTAAAATTAATTGCTACTGTGTTTTGGGCATATAAGTGCCTAGTACCACCAATGGCAATTCAACTTGGGCCAACAACATACTTCTGCCAAGGCTTGTCAAAGCAAATTGGTGATTTGTTCAAAACAACTTGGCAAGAAATTTTATACGGTAGACAAGAAGGGGCTATGTGTTTTGAGCTTTCGTAACACGTGTATGAAAACTCTATATCCTTAAATAGTCTATAGAATGAGAACTTGATAATCACATGCCCTCAAACATCCAAAAAAATTAGATTAGAATGAGAAACTATAGGAGAACACCCTTTAAGCCCTATTGTTTCACTTTGCCGACGTGGTGGGGGAGGGAGGGACAGTGAAACACACTCGCATTCTCATACCAATTGTTTTTCTCTGCTTCGATAAACACAAAAGTCTAAAAACTATCATCAGTGATTTTGGAAATAATTGGAGCCTCTATATTGAAATGCATTGGGAGTTCATTACACCATTGAGAAGGATACAGTCCATTTACTGTTATTTAACCACATTAATCATTATGATGAAATATGCTCTGAACTAATTCATGAATTTCATACTTGGACAATTACAGCGCTGTATGAGGTAATGACTTAAAGCAGTGACAGGTAAACTCCTTCCATCTTGGCTACAGTGAGTAAGTCGGCGCTTTCCTCTGGAGGGACCAAATATCCTGGACACACCCAAACTTCTATAGACAAACATCAGTAAAGTGAAAATGAGATCCATCCGTTATTACTTTAATATTAAAGACTTCACTTCTTTTTTATCTGCTGCAAGGACTTGACGTCATCGCTCTTAACAATTATAAATTAAGTGGGGGCAGAGTCCTGCCTATGCTAGGAATCTGAATTCCCAGGACTTTTACTGCCTGAACTTATGATATCTACAAACAATCAAGTATCAGCTTTGAAGTTCATTCCTTTGACAGTCTCCTCATGGGAGAACACAGAGGAACTGGTTATCAGTGTGCCAATGGCTGCCTTAGGGCAAGGACTATATTTGTATTTTGTCACTGTGCCTCTGTTCTTTGGCATAATAGCCGGCCCTTAATAAGGGCTCAGCGAATAATGACTATTCCAGGTTCTAAGACCGACGGTTCATTGCCTGTGTGATTTGGGGATAGTATTCAGTACAGTGTAGGAGCTGGGCTTAAAGGACACTTACTGTGTTTTCGACTCTAATATTGTACTAGTCTTTAACTGAATTTTCTGGGTGTTCACCAGTTTACTATAATGACTACAGGGAAAAACACTGTTCCTCCCAAAAATACTTAGAATGAAATAATCCCCATCTCCCTCATTCAACCAATCTGTGACTTCTTCATCTCTCATCTGCCAAAGGAACACCCATCGCTCATATTTGATAAAAGGATTCTCAAATCTAACCCATCGTGGGGCTACCCCAGTTTCCTGCCCAGAGTATGAAACATAGGTTACTTGATTTGATACTGTTCCCATTTTGGATTTCAGAATTTAGTTCTCTGTTGGAACCTTTATTAATTAGTGTCACTTAATCAAATCGGTAGCTCTTGCACCTTTTGTCTATAAAATATCTCTTCCCTGCACCACCAGGAGGCAGTGTTGAAGTAGCTGTAAGCTAAAGAAAGACCCAGCGGTACAGGGCACGCAGTGGAACTTGACTCCCCAAGCGTGGAGGTTTCCTCTAGATTCTGCTTCAAGAAATAAGAAAAAAGTATCCTAACATCTTCCTCCCCAAGAGTTAACCAGTAGTCCTAAAAGATGGAATCCATTTTTCTAACCTCTCTGCAGTTTGTCTTGCCATCATTGGGCACATTCTGGAAGTTTAATTTGCTGCTTACCCATTCAGAACTACTCATCATGGTGCTACTAATTATTTTCCTGTTATTAGCCATCGAATGACTCTTGGGTTTTTGAAAGGATGTGATCAGTAACTAAAGGATAGCCCTTCCTTAGAAATATGCTTTACTTTTGGGGGCACCTGGCTGGCTTGGTGGGTTAAAGCAGCTGCCTTTCCACACAGGTCATGATCTCAGGGTCCTGGGATCGATCCCTACATCGGGCTCCCTGCTCAGCAGGGAGGCTGCTTCTCCCTCTGCCTCTCCCCTTGCTCATATTCTTTCTCTCTGTCCCACATGTTCTCTCTAAGAAAATAAATACAATACTAAAAAAAAAAAAAAAAGGAAGAAAGAAAAAGGCTCTACTGTTTAAATAGAAAGTAAGCTCTTAAGACCATAAGCTAAGGAAAAGGAGGGAAAAGGCATGTTATTTAATACTTGGCATGTACTGAAACCTCACAGCAACACTCTGAAGCAAAAGCTACTATTCCTATTTACAAGGGAGAAAACCAAACTCAAACCTTATCTAAGTTCAGATAGATAATCAAGAGCTTGGGATGCAGATGGGGCCTGATTCCACAGTCTACCAGATCGAATGGCCTTGTGAACAGAAACAATGATCCAAGTGAACTGTCAAAACATCTCAGACTTGGGGCAGAAGTCTCTCTGTGACCAAGTCTCTTGGACTGGTCTGGACACTCATCATTTGCCGACAGAAAATCACCCCAAGCAATGTAAGATTCTGGAACACTCACTGCACGCTTACTGACGCCCCATTTTTTGAAATTTCTTTTCAGTGTAACAGGATTCATTGTTTTTTGCACCACACCCAGTGCTCCGTGCAATACGTGCCCTTCTTAATACCCACCACCTGGCTCCCCCAACTTCCCACCCCACCTCACCCCCACGTCCACCCCCGCCCCTTCAAAACCCTCAGGTTGTTTTTCAGAGTCCCTAGTCTCTCATGGTTCACCTCCCCTTCCAATTTCCCTCAACTCCCTTCTCCTTTCCATCTCCCCACGTCTTCCATGTTATTTGCACCATTTTTTTTATTAGGGGTTTATTTGATACAGCCCTCCGAAGCCGCCGCCTTCTTGAATGGAATGACCATCCCAAATTGCTTTTTCTGTAAAGAAGGAGAAAAAAAAGAAAAAGAAAACAAAAACAAGAAACATAAAAGCTCTTATCTCCACTGATTCCCAAAGCCTAATCCCTGGGAAGATAATTTAAAAGTAATTGGAGTCACAGTCCTGGCAGGCCTCACACCCTGTCCTAAGCCTCACAGAATGAAGAGACACAACTCTCTGCAGACTTGTGAGTTTTATTTTTGGCAGTTCTAATTTTAGTCTTTTATGAACCATCCCCTCTGGGGAGGAGGGGTAGTTTGCATAATTACAGATGAAATGGCTGAATTTTCTGTACGCTGGTAGAATTACTCAAACTATAGAAAACACAGGTAAAGGGGCCCAGAAAGAAAAGGAAGTTTCATGATCTCACTTACTTAGAGAATCTACAAAAGTCAAATACAGAGAAGCAGAGAGTAGACCGGTGGTCAGCAGATGTGCCAAGTGTTGGCCAAAGGGCTCAAAGCTGCAGTTTTGTAACATGGAAAAGTCTAGAGATCTGCTGGTCACTGGAGTTAGCAAAACTGGGTTGAATTCTGGAAATTTGGTGAAAGGATTTCTGGTGTTTTGATCACACACACACAATAACTATGTGAGGAAACAGTATGCTTCTTAGCTTGACTGTGGTCTTTTCACCAGATACACGATATCAGTTTAAATATATACAGTTTTTATTAAAAATTACTAATTTTAAAATTTAAAATTAAAATTTTAATTTAAAATGTAATTATTAAATTAATAAAATTATTTTAAAAAACAAAAATGTTAACATAGAAAAAGAAGGTACAGAGAAGGGACCACTGAGCAAGACCATGTGTACTTTAACAAAACTTCTGGCAACGTCTTGCAGAGACAAATTTAAGGAGTGGAAGAATGAACTGCCAAGATATCAAATATCTAAGTGTGGGAGAGGTTCCCCTTCCCCACAGAATTAAGCGTTACTGTTCTTGGAGTATAGGCTTCGTGGATTCTAGTCGAGTAATAGGTAAATACAGCCACTGCTTCCCTACAATTTTTTATTTGCTGAAGTGGGTGGTGAGAAATTATCAGTGCAACTCTGGCAAGATTCCACGAGTCTACAGAGGGACCATCAAGAAAATGACTGAGTAGATCTTGGGGATGCGAACAGGTCCTCCAAGAAAAGCGACCCAGCAGCCGGAAGACAGCATTATCACCGTTCGATCGCCAGGAAAGAAAAGGAGAGGTAGAGCTCCCTCTCAGAGGGAGGGATCCAGGGGAAGAGAAGTGAAAGGAACAGCAAAGAGGCAGCCTCTCGCCCCCCGCGGTGAAACTCTTTGCCGCTCGGCGGGCGGGTCATCGCTTGCAACCACCGCCCCATTCCTTTAGACCCTTTCCGGGACGGTTGAGGAAGGATCTGCTAAGACCGGAGTAGGGCCACGGGGCAATGCAATGGAAGGAAAGAGGTGTGAAAGCGAATAGCTGTTTTGCAAAAAAAAAAAAAAAGGGCACAAAATACACGTATTCAACGTAAGAGCGATTTCATCAACCACCTTGATTTCAGAAGCTTAAAATGAGTCTTCAATTGAAGGAAATGCAGCCCCCCTACCTGTCTCGGGCTCCCGCCCCTCCCTCAGCTGTCAGGAAAAGCCCCCAAATAAGCTATCAAATCACATCGCACTGAAAACCCTTAGACGTCTCTTCAGGAAAGTTCTAGAGTCCTGTAGTTGCCTACCAGCCGTGGGGGGCCTACCTCGGCAGCGAAAACACTCCTGACATTTCTAGTCGCTTGCCAGGATGGTTCTTTCTGGTTACACAGAATCACCCTCAGGACTGCCAAATGACATAGTCACCAGAGTGCCTCCAGTGTAAAAGTCAGGCACGATTTGCATTGTGATAAAGTCCTTCCCGTGGAATGGAGATCTTTGACACCGTCAGCCCGCCGGCGTCTTAAAGGTTGTTTGCTGAGAACCCTCTCTTTTTGCACGCCTGTAACAGTTCAGCAACTGGCCCCAGCATACATAATGGACCATTTGTGTTTTCCAGCTAAGGGCCGGTGGTGAACGAGGCTTCTAAGCCAAGAGCATAGCCCCACCCTGAACAATTTGGCCTTAAAAGCAGACCTCCCCCCCCCCCCCCCCCCGAAAAAAAAAAAAAAAAAAAAACACTAATTCTCGCTTGCCAAATACTCTAACGTAAACACTATCCCTCTTTGCAAAGCAAGATAGATCAGAGCTAGATCAGAGCACTATTGCTTTTTTCCCTTTCCAGTTCTGTTCTATCAAAGAACAAGAAAGGAAGAAGCTGAGACCAGTATTGGTCCTGATATTGGCTGACCAGTCCATCAGAAACTCGTCATCTTCCCAGAGATCATAACAATTACAAAAAGGTCATTGGAGATAACATTTTACATAAAACTACTTTTATTTATGTATGTAAACATGGACATATTCATAAAGTCACACTCCTATGAAAGTAAACATTTATGTGTATCGATATGCCTGGCAGAGATTTTAAAGGAAAATGTGGAAAATTGTTTTAAAAAGAAATGTTCTTTTTCTCTGGTCACTCACTACCTGACGTAAATCACATACTATATTTCATCCAGAGGAGACTTTTTTAAGTTTTTCTTTTTTGGAGCATTTGGAATGTTAAAAAAAAGAAAGAAGCTTTCACTGGGACCAAATTATTTTATTCTCCATTTTTAATGTTATATATTTAGTAAACAGTTAACACAGTACTTACTATGTACCAGGCACTATTCTGAGCACCCTGTAAATATTAATTTGTTTAAACTTCTAACAACCTTATAAAATATGTAGTATTATTATCCCTATTTGACAGATGAGGGCACTGAGTACAGAGAAAGCAAATAACTTGCTCAAGGTCACACAGCTACTAGAGGTCAAGTCGGAATTTTAGCTGGGCATTCTGTCCTTGAAATCCAGAAGTTTGTGCTCTTGACTCTGCTTACTCCCTAGGTGAAAAACTAATTTCATAAAACCCTTCACAGATGATGAAACTAAGGCTCAGAACTTGCATAGCTCTATTCAATCCATGCCAAGTTTAAACAAAAATATAGTAAATTAGAATAATAGCACTAACAAAGATATTTTCAGATCAAAATTTTTTTTTCCTTTTTAAATTGACACCTTTTCTTTTCAATATGCCTGTTACCACCAACTGGTGTTTCCTATGTATGGTGGGCAACATTGTTCCCTGTGTGTGTCTAGACTTCTCTGTTCACCAGTTAAAAACAGCTGAATTATTTAGCGCCCTGTTCCCAATCAAGATTTGAAAAGCACATTCAAAAGAATAAACTCACACATTGGCTACCAGGTCTTTGTAAAATGGTGTAAAAGTTAGATTAGTAATAAAAAGTTTTATTAGGTATATCCACAGTGCATCTGTTAAATTGCAGCTTAACTGGACTTTAGACAGATTTTTCTAGAAGGACCCTCACATATAAAGTTTGCTGTCCTTTGATTTTAAGCTAATAAATAAGAAAAAAGGTAATGTTAGCAAAGAGATGTATTTTCTAATATATTCATTCACACACACGCATTGTAGAATTTCTAGAGAAAAGTTAAAGCAACAGCAATCAAATCTTTCAAGCCGTACTACTGTCACCATATTTTAAGCTGTAACCTCTCACACTTTCTTTTTTTTTCAAGATTTTATTTCTTTGTCTTCTTTTTCAGATTTTATTTATTTGAGAGAGAGAAGGAGAGAATGTGCTTGAGCAGGGAAAAAGGCAGAGGAAGAGAGAAAGAGAGAGTCTTAAGCAGACTCTGAGTTGGGCGTGGAACCCAAAGAAGAACTCAGTCTCAGGATCCTGAGATCATGACCTGAGCTAAAATCAAGAGTCATACACTTAACCAACTGAGTCACCAGGTGCCCCCAACCTCTCTCACTTTTCCATCTGCACTCCTCCCCTATTTAATTTTCACAGGACTGACAGATTGATCTTTCTGGAACACACGTAATTTCATGTCACTTCCTGGTTGGAATATTTGTTATTCTCTAATTTTTTTTTTTTTTTAAGTAGGCTCCAAACCCGAAGTGAGACTTGAACTCATGACTCTATGGATTAAGAATTGGATGTTCCCTCAACCAAGCTACCCCAGTGCCCCCCCGTTGCTCTCTGTTTTGAGAACCAAATCATAACTAGAGGAGTATCAGGGCTTTCTACCACTTTATTTGTGAATACTAATGTCACAAAAAGGTATATTATTGCTGTGTATGTTACTCTGTCATTGACATCATGAGTAAGGCTATTTCCCCAAACAAACTTGAATAGCATATTATATATAGTTCAGTGATTTCTTTTTGGTTGTATGACATTTTCTTATATATGGCTTACAGTAGTTTGTATGGCTTCTAGTAGTTTATCCATTTAGTATGGATAAAACATTTAGTATGGCTTCTAGTAGTTTATCCATGTATTCAGCATTTACGGATCTCTGGTTGGGCA
Organism: Mustela putorius furo; assembly: GCF_011764305.1. NCBI lineage: Eukaryota > Metazoa > Chordata > Mammalia > Carnivora > Mustelidae > Mustela > Mustela putorius. The sequence goes on along the minus strand of NW_025421322.1, from coordinate 23,547,187 downwards.
CTATGACAGTTGCTGGGTGCTGAAAGATAAAAACTTAAAATGTGTCTGCCTTCAGAGAGTTTGCATTTATTGGAGAACACAGACACTGAATCGTATAATTGTAGGTTCAGGTTTTCAGGTTGAGAAAAAATGTAACTTGATATATTAAATCTATCAATGAACATGGATTGTCTGCCCATTTGCTTAGTTCTTTGATTTCATTGATTTGGATTTTCCACATAGACAATCACATCATTAAAAAAATATTTTATCAGAGAAAGACAATTATCATATGATCTCTCTGATCTGAGGAATTGAGAGGGAGGGTTGTGGGTTGTTGGGGTAGGGAGGGAAAAAATGACACAAGAAGGGATTGGGAGGGAGACAAAGCGTAAGAGACTCTTAATCTCAGGAAACAAACTGAGGGTTGCTGGAAGGTAAGGAGGTAGGGATAGAGGGCTGGGTTATGGACATTGGGGAGGGTATGTGCTGCAGTGAGTGCTGTGAATTGTGTAAGACTGACGATTCACAGACATGCACCCCTGAAGCAAATAATACATTATATGTTTTTTTTTTTTTAAAGATATTTTATTTCTTTTTCTTGTCTTATTGCATTAGCTAGAACTTCCAGTATGGTGTTGAAGAGAAGTAGTAAGAAGGGCCATCTTTGCCTACTACCTGATCTTAGTGGGAAAGCTTAGGATGGATAGAATTTTTTGCAGTATTCTTTACCATATCCTTTTAATGTCCAGAGGTTCTGTAGTGATATCCCCTCTTTCATTTCTAACATTAGTAACTTGTGTCCTCTCTCTTTTTTCTAGTTAGCCTGCCTAGAGGCTTATTGATTTTATTGATCTTTTCAAAGAACTAACTTTTGTTTTTATTGATTTTCTCTTGATTTTCCTATTTCAATTTCACTGATTCCTGCTCTACTTCTCATTTTTATTCTGCTTACTTTGGATTTAATTTGCTCTTCCTTTTCTAGTTTCCTAAAGGAAACTTAGATTATTCATTTTAGTTCTCTCTTATTTTCAAATATATATGTATCATTTTTGTCACTGTTTTCTATTGTTTTGTCCTTGTTGTTCCTATTTTTGTGTTCCAAATTCTTTTTTGCCTAATGTGCTTCCTGCACCCCCCCACCCGATTTCCCAGGATGCTACCACAGCTGATCTATGCCGTTTTGTGCTTATTATTATTATTATTATTAAGAAATTTCTATGCCCAAAGTGGAGCTCAAGCTCACCATGAACCTGAGATTATGAGTCAGATGTGGACCAACTGAGCCAGCCAGGTCCCCCTGTTTTTGTTTTTATTTTATTTTTGAAAAAAATTTTACTTATTTATTTGACAGAGAGAGCCAGAGAGAGAGAGCACAATCAGGGGGAACAATCAGCAAAGGGAGAAGCAGATGCCCCACTGAGCCAGGAGCCTGATATGGGACTCAATCCCAGGACCCCGAGATCATGACCTGAGCCAAAGTCAGATGCTTAACTAAGTGAGCCACCCAAGCACCCTGAGTTTTTTCTCTTTTCTTAGCACACAGTTACCCTTCTCCTCCTCCTCCTCCTCCTCCTCCTCCCCCTCCTCCTCCTCCTCCCCCTCCTCCTCCTCCTCCTCCCCCTCCTCCTCCTCCTCCCCCTCCTCCTCCTCCTCCTCCTCCTCCTCCTTCTTCTTCTTCTTCTTTAGGGGTTTTCCTAAATTTGCAATATACACTTATAACTGATAGAAGTCTACTTCTGAGTACACTACATTGTCTCACAGGTAGCTCAAGGACCTTATAATTACAAACAATCTTAATTCTTCCCTTCTTTCTCTTATATTACTGCTGTCATTCACTCATTTTATATATAAACATATATAAGCACATATACACTATATAGATAAGATATATACATATAAGATTATGGATACATAAGAATATACAATCAAATATTGAAATATTTGAAATATTTAAAATATTTAAAATTTAAATATTTCAAATATTGTTGGTATTTCGAACAAACTATTATTTGTTAGGTCTACTAAGAATAAGAAAAATGAAACTTTTTATTCTTCCTTCTTCAATGTTCTTCCTTTCTTATGTAGACCCAAATTTCTGACCTACAATATTTTGCTTCTCTTGAAAGAACTTCTTGTAGTGTTTCTTTTAAGTCAGGACTACTGGTTTGTCTGAGAAAGTCATTTTTTCTCCTTCACCTTAGAAGGATAATTTCACAGGGTACAAAATTTAGCGTGTGTGTGTGTGTGTGTGTTTCTTTTAATACTTTAAATATTTCACTCTACTCTTTTCTTATTTGCATGGTTTCTGAGGAGCTGTCAGATGTAATTATTTTCTTTGATCCTCTATTGGTAAGCTTCTTTTTTCCCCTTCTAACTTTTTTCAGGATTTTTTCATTGCCTTTGATTTTCTATAATTTAAATATGATGTACCAAAGCATAGTGGGTTGTCGCTTGTTTGTTTATTTGTTTTTGGCATTTATCATGCTTGATGTTCTCTGAGTTTCTTGGATCCATAGTTTGCTGTGTGATATTAATTCGGGGGAAATTTTCAGTCATTTTTGTTTCAAAATATTTTTTCTGTTCCTATCTTTATTCTCCTTCTGATATTCCCCTTATGTTTCTTTTCTTTCTTTCTTTCTTTTTAAGATTTTATTTATTTATTTGACAGACAGAAATCACAAGTAGGCAGAGAGGCAGGCAGAGAGAGGGGAGGAAGCAGGATCCCCGCAGAACAGAGAGCACAATGCAGGGTTCAATCCCAGGACCCTGGATCATGACCTGAGCCGAAGGCAGAGGCTTTAACCCACTTAGCCACCCAGGCACCCCTCCTCTTATGTTTCTGTTACACTCTTTGTCATTGTCTCACAGTTCTGGATATTGTATTCTGACTTATTTATTTGTCTTTTCTCTCTTTGCTTTTCAGTTTTGGATGTCTTTATAGAGATATCCTTAAGCTCAGTGATTTTTTTTTCCTTAGCCTTTTCATCTGCTAATAAACCCATCAAAGGCATTCTTCAATTCTATTAGGTGTTTTTGATCACTAGCATTTTTTTTTGTTAATTTGGGTTTTTTTCATGGAATTTCCACCTTCTTGCCTACATCACCCATCATTTCGCATGCTACTAACTTTATCTATTAGAACCCTCTACATATTAATCATAATTATTTGAATTTCCCAGTCTGAAATTCCAATAGTGCCACCATTGCTGAGTCTGGTTCTCGCAAGTGCTCTTCCTTTTTTCTTCTCAAACTGTGTTTTCTATATTTTAGTATCTCTTGTAATTATTCATTATAGTTAGACATGATGTACTGAGTAAAAGACACTGCTGTAAATCAGCCTTTATTAATGTTGTGGTAAGGTGCTGGGAGAGGAGAGACATTCTGGTTAGGTCTCAATTGTTTGGGCTAGTACTGTTGGACTGTGGACTTCACACATGCTTTTTGGGATGGCTAGAGTATGCCAAACTTTGTCATTTCCCTCAATCCACATGGAAGGCTTGAGCCAGCTAGAATTGCATATTTCCTTTCCCCAATTCAGTTAGACTTTGCTAAAACCCCAGCAGGTTAGGCTCTGGCTAAATAATTTCTACTGATGGCAGACCTTGTTAAAAAGGACAGATTGCTCTGAGATATTTCACAATGGTTCCTCTTCATCAGAGGATTTTTCTTTGATGTTTTCTGTGGGAACCTGGGAGAGTTCTAGAGGTGCAACTCACAAAAGTTTGGGGCTTCTCTGATGACTAAGTGTCCCTGGAGTTATCTCTTAGAGTTTTCTACACTAAGTTTCTAGCAATTTTTCAATTACAGTGCAGGTTTCCCTACCCTGATACTAATTCCTGCATAGATTTCTAATAATATTAAAGTCAACTGTGATTCACTATATTTGCTTGTTGGTGTCTCCAGTTTGGGGGCAACAGTTTGCCCTGTGACCTCATTTCTTTAAAAAGGTTGCTGATTTTTCAGTTTGTTAGGCTTTTTATTCATTGTGCAAATGACTTTTTAAAATAACATTTAACTGAAAAAAGAAAAATTTGGGGGTGCCTGGGCAGCTCAGTTGGCTGAATGTCTGACTCTTGACTTAGGCTCAGGTCATGATCTCAGGGTCTTGAGATCAAGCCCTGCATCAGGTTGTGCACTCAGCAGGGAGTCTGCTTGAGATTCTCTTTCTCTCTCTCTCTCTCTGCCCTTCCCAGCCATGCTATCTTTTTTCTTCTTTCTGAAATAAACAAATAAATCTTAAAAAAAAATAATAAAGGAAAGAAGGAAAGGGAGAGAAAAAGGAAGAAAGAAAAGAAAGAAAGGAAGAAAAGAAATATTTAACAGTTCCAAAGAGCACTGTATTTTAGAATAGTTACACAAAGAAACACTTAAAAAAGTTCTTGACAACAATTTAAGTGGAATTATTTTAAAAGGTGGCTGAATTAGCATTCACTATTATTTGTAATTATAAATTCTTTAGATGGGTAATTATCCACTTCCGACAGTAAACTGCCCTAAATGGTACTGGAATTTCTTATAACCAGTCAACACAAAGCAAATATGAAGAAAATGTTTTTTTTTTTTTTAAATCTTCCTTTTAGCTTCATCTTCTGAAAAGGATGGAATAATTTATGCAAGGCCAACTTATGCTCCAAAACACCAAAATCACCTGAAGATTTCACATATTTGAAGATATCAGAGGTCTGCAGAAGCATTCAGAGAGAAAGAAACCTTTTGGAGGTGAGCTGGAGATCTACTCTTCTCCCTAGAAGCTTTTGCTGGTCTTGGAATGTACTATAGGCTAGAAACTGGAGCTTGTCCTGAGAAAGGTCTTCCTGGGGGACAAAGAAACCAGGACAGTTTTGGGGAGTTCCATATAATGGAAGAGCCAAAATCAGAGAACAAAACAGCATCAAATACAGAGCCTTCCTCTGCCTGAAGATATAGTTAAGTTTTGAAGTTACAGGCCAGGGGAATAGAAAGGTTAAATCAAACATCTGTCAAAGAGAGAACAGAAATTTCCAGGATTTATAAGGGGTTTATAAGAAAAAGATATTCCAGGCTTTGCTAATTGGGTCTTCTAAAAATTTAAGGAAGAAATAATGCTAATGTTATTTAAAAAATCTCCCAGGTGGGGTGCCTGGGTGGCTCAGTGGGTTAAGCCTCTGCCTTCAGCTCAGGTCATGGTCTCATGGTCCTGGGATCAAGCTCTGCATCGAGCTCTCTGCTCAGTGGGGAAACTGCTTCCCCCTTTCTCTCTGCCTGCTTCTCTGCCTATTTGTGATCTCTCTCTCTCTCTCTCTGTCAAATAAATAAGATAAAATCTTTAAAAATAAAAAAATAAGAATAAAATAAATATCTCCTAGGTAATGGAAATAGAGGAAATACTTCCTAATGATTTTTATAAAGCCAGAAAAATATTTATGTCAACCACAGCAAGACCAATTACAAGAAACAAAAAATACAGAACTCTCTCTAATGAACATTGATTTTTTAAAAGTCCAAAAAGAAAATATTAACAAATTAAACTATTTTAAAATTAAATTAACAAATTAACAATGACATACAAAATGTATGATATGCTGTATTCAAATACTAAAATAAGATAGTTCTTTTTTTTTAAGTTTTGTTTTAATTCCAGGTAGTTAACATACAGTGTAACGTTAGTTTCAGGTGTACAATATGATGATTCAGCAATTCCACACATTACTCAACGCTCGTCATGACACACACATTCCTTGATCCGCATCATCTGTTTTACCCAGAATAATTCTTAGCAGTAGAATGGATAAGGTATATTCACAGATTGATAAGATGAGAGGTATATTGACACAGCGAGAATACTATGTATTGCAATGAGAATGTACTACAACCACACTTAATATAAAATGTTAATTTAAAAGAAACCATCGTAAAAAAGTGTACACCATATTTATTGTCCATTTATGTAATGGACATACACAAAACTAATGTAATGATATGGGCCAGAATGTGGCTTACCTGAGGGAGGGTGTTGACTGCGTGGTGGTACGGTTATGTCTCCACAGAGGGAGTCAATGTCTGTTTCTTCACCTGACACTTGCTTTCGAAGTGCATTCCCATGTAAAAGTTTATCCAAGCTCTTGATTTATGATTTGTGAATTTTTTAAAAGATTTTATTTATTTGTTTGTCAGAGATCGAGAGAGCACAAGCAGGGGGATTAGAGGGAGGGAGAGAAACAGGCTTCCCGCTGAGTAAGGAGCCCAATGTGGGGCTCAATCCCAGGGGACCCCGGTATCATGACCTGAGCCAAAGGCAGACACTCAACTGACCAAGCCCTCCAGGAGTCCTGATTTGTGAATTGTCTTGTATGCATGTTGCATTTCAATAAAAAGTTTGCTTTTTCAAAATCCTCTTTTTACCCAGCCTCTTCTTACCACCAGGAAACACCAAATATAACTGTGAAATGCAGATATTTTTTTTTGAAGGTTCATGGTGAAGTTTCTCTTCTCAAATTCAGCATTAAAGATATTCCGAGATTAATTCTCTGCACCCCACTGATGTAAGTATGAGTTTGGCTCTGCCATCATGATTTAGCCATTTTAAAATTATTCCCCAAGGTCTATTCTCTTATCTTCTTCCAACTCCCTCAGAAAACTGTTAGTGACGTTGGACTCCAGACAATTACACAACCCTTTTATTGTCAGTTCTGGAATGAAGACTTTATGCATCGCTAGCTGTGTGCCTGTGTAGTGAGGTAAAATTAATATCCTCTGTGTTGTTTAGTCTATATTCCATTGGCAAGTTGCCTAGAATGACTAAGGAAACTGCCTGAAAAGTTACCTCTTATTCCTCAAAAGAGAAAAAAAAAAAGGCAAACTCTGGAATTACTTTTACTTTGGGCAGAGGGAAAATTAATAAATGATTTTTAAAATAAACTGAAAGGAGAGAAAGGAGTTCCCATACTAGAAGATTCCTTACTACACAAAAGGAAAAGTACTTTATTCAGATGTAGTCGTAGTCAGGCCAAACTGTCACCATGCTCTGGTGTTTTACAAATTAAGAGATGATAGTCACAGGCCGTGCTTGTGTCACCTCAAATCTTTTTTTTTTTTTTTAATTAAAAAAAATTTTTTTTAGAGATCTTATTTACTTACTTGACAGAGAGAGAGAGAGAGAGAGGGAACAAAAGGAGAGGGGCTCGGAGAGGCAGAAGCAGGCTTCCCCTCGAGCTGGGAGCCCGATGCGGGACTCGATCCTAGGACCCTGGGATCATAACCTGAGCCAAAGGCAGTCGATTAATAACTGAGCCACCCAGGCACCCCAGAATCTTAATACAAAGTTACTTGTAGCGCTTGGGTTATGTTCCATGGCATCTCAGGTAGTATTGATGACATTGATAATGTTATTTGACAGCTCTCTGAAAAGTCATGAATATACCTCCTAATTATACTGAGTTTTGAAAGGATTTTGATCCTGCAAAATAGTTCATTGTAAATTCAGTTTAAGCATTATGTGTGCATGTGTGTACACTCAATTATTAAGTGTCAAGAATTAACATGTATGATTTATGTGCCTAAATTGTGTTTGATCATTCCAGCAACTGAGAAGCAACAAATCCCTTTTCTGCTGATGTCCTATGTGATTTTCAAGGATCTAAATTTTCTTTTTTTCTTAAGATTTTATTTATTTATTTGAGAGAGAGAGAGTGAGGAGGAATGAAGGGTGAGGGACAAGCAGACTCCATGCTGACTGCAGAGCCCGATGTGGGACTCGATCCCAAAACGCCAAGCCAAAATCAAGAGTTGGACACTCAACTGACTGAGCCACTCAAGCATCCCTAAATTTTAAGAGGTTTTTTTTGTTGTTGTTATTTTTGTTTTTTTGTTTTGTTTTTAAATCCTGTATACAGTAAGGCCTTTCTTGATGTTTGGAAGGACATTGCACATGTTTTGTAGCTTTATATCATCTGACATTTGGCTGCAGTTTTGCTCTTTGAAATTCCTACAGTCCTTTATTGAACAGACGCTTAGGACGGTTTGAAATGAAGTCATTGATGCAACAGGCTTCAAATCTTGGTGTGAGCTGTGGTCCTAATGATGTTATTAGGTAGCAGGGAAGTGTAACAGAGAGGTAAATACCTGCTTTTTCATACTGAAGTTTAGTTTTGGAAACACCAGTGCTGGAATGATATATTTCACTTAGACAAAATCTGCACATCTCGGGCATAAAATGCTACAAACTCCCTGCTCCTCCAAGTAAGATGTTGGATATATCATGTAGGCCCTAAAGAACCATAGCAATGACTTGTTGACTTTCCTCTCTCAAGCTAACAGTCCTGACTTTCCAGTTTGTCTTCCCATGTTTGTTGATGGCTTACTATTTTCTCAGTGCTGGAAGGAGCACTTTTTTCTGTGCTGATTTCCTTCTGGTTCTCCAGATGGTTTTTGATCTCATGTCCAGAAGGTTCCCGATCGTTCTCTTCTTTCTCCAGAGACCACCCTGTTCACTGAAGGCACATTCTTGTCCTTCCCTCCATTTAGAAACACCTGTTTAGCCCACTGGCCTCTTACCTTTTTTCCACACTTCTCTTCCCTTGTGGACTTTTTTGGGATGAACAGAGAAGGAATATTTGCTCTAAAATTTGCTCCGAGGCTACACTGCATTCATTCAAACCCTGGTCTCTAAGCTATAAACAACTGAATAATTGTCTTTCTTTGCTTCCACACTTTCTCTGTCTTTCCCCTGGCTCCAAGGTGTGTTCCCAACCACTTCCAGTTTAGTGCTGCCCAATCGGAATGAATTTTTGCTCAAACAAGCTCTTAAAATTTTTAATATGCTTCAGTATATCTTCTAACACAGTGCTTGAGCCTTTTAATCTAACCATAAATGAAGAAAACCCCAGCTAAAATTTGCCAATGTATACACCAGAAATCTCCCATTTCTTTGAACAATTTTGAATTCAATTTTGTCTCTTTTCACTCAAACAGGGTTGCCTACTACAAAGACCTACTGATAAAAACATAAAGCTCTCTTTGCTCGCTCTCACAATTTATTCTCAGTAACAGCCCATAACTAACCCATAACTGTGCCACCTCCCCTTGCTTATTCCAGGTCTACCATAAGAAGCCATTGCTCAGAAAAAGCACTGATGATGGTGCAGGAAGGGAGGTATAGGGAGTTTCTGCTGAAAATAAAATATGTACATGTGATCAGTGCCTTAAAATCATACCATCGGGGGCGCCTGGGTGGCTCAATGGGTTAAGCCTCTACCTTCGGCTCAGGACATGATCCCAGGGTCCTGGGATCAAGCCCCACATCCGGCTCTCTGCTCAACAAGGAGCCTGCTTCCTCCTTTCTCTCTGCCTGCCTCTCTGCCTACTTGTGATCTCTGTCTGTCAAATAAATAAACTCTTTAAAGAAACAAAATAAAATAAAACAAAAATAAAATAATATCGCACCATCATCCATATTTGCTCTCTTCTGCTATTCCCTCCCAAGACATAGGTACTTCAGTAGGGTGTAAAGACTAGTAAGACACACTCAATAAGGAGTAATAGCAGCCGGCACCCTTGTAGTATGTGAATATTTTCCTAATGATGTCTGAGGAATAATGAAGTCAGAATAATAATAATAATAATAATAATAATAATAATAATGAAGCTGCCAGATATGTTCTTGAACATGAAATGAGAAAACAAAACAAAATAAACCAAAGCAGGGACGTCCTTACTAGAATTAGAATTTGTGTTCTAAAGAAATAATAGGTTTTGGAAAATGAATAAAGAATGGTTTTCCAAAACACAGAGCTCCAAGTAGATTTGGCTGATTTTTTTTTCCCTCCTAGGATAGTAGTTAGGTTCACATTCTTACTCCACAGCTTTAAAGCTGGATGACGTCAGACATGTCTCCAGGCATCAATTCTACATAACTTGTAACATGTTTCCACAGAGTTAGCACAGGGCATTGTGCTTAGAAGGATATAAATGAGTACATTTAGTAAATTAGTGTACATATTCTCATGAGTAAAAAAAAATATGTGAATAAATCCTTAGGATAATTAATGTCTCCTGAAAAATTGTATCTCGCTTTCATTTTTTTCCATGTGTCATAAGGTCTATTGTTTTGCAAGTTGATTTTCCTAATCACAGGTATCCAAACTGCCAGGACAGTCTCTCACCCACTTTCCTGGTCTAATCTATTCTTACGACCCACATATCTATCCCAGAGATATTCTGGTTGAAAAACACAACTTGGGGCACCTGGGTGGCTCAGTTGGTTAAGCAGCTGCTTTAGGCTCGGGTCATGATCCCAGGGTACTGGGATTGAGCCCTGCATTGAGCTCCTTGTTCGGCAGGGAGCTTGCTTCTCTCGCTGCCTCTGCCTGCCTCTCTGCCTGCTTGTGTGTACTCTCTCTCTCTCTCTCTGGCAAATAAACAATATCTTTTAAAACACACACACACACACAACTCTATCATAAAGTTGATATATAGATGTCCACATTTTAACTCTATTATAATAATTGAAGAATAGTTATGCACGCATGTTTTATAGTTGATTAAATATGGAATATTGCTGACTCTGACTGATTTCATTGTTGCGAAGCTTGACCACCTTTTTTTTTTTTTTTTTGATATATCAAGAAACATATGGGGTATCTGACTGGCTCAGTTGATAGAGCATGTGACTCTTGATCTTGGGTCATGAGTTTAAGCCCCATGTTAGGCATGAAACATATTAAAAAAATATATATGTATATATATATATACATATATATATATACATATATATATACTGATAAAAGCATAAAGCATTCTTTGCTTTATAAATATATATATTTATATATATATATGTTTTTATCAGTATATATATATATATCACTATGGCACTCTGATATCACATGCAAAGAAGAAAGCTATGTCAGCACTAGAGAGAGAAAAAGGACATAAAAAGTGATTTGTTAAATTCTGATGAAGAAGAGCTTTAATGACATAATACCAAATAGGATATATACACCATTTTCTACACAACCCAAACCTCCCACTTTACTTTTCCACTCAGAAAATGATCATTTTACAATTTCCGTCTTCCCTTACCTTTGTCTGCACTTTTCGTCTGTCATCCAGCCCCAATTTGCTAAAATACTAAAATTAAATATACTTTACATTTTACCCAAAATATGCTTACTGTAAAGGTGACAGGAAAAAAGTCAAGATATTTTGAATACCAGTTTAACTCAGGAGTTATATTTTAAAAGGATTAGAAAGAACTTTTTTTTTAAGGCTGTTGAAGATGCTCAGATGTGTTCTGATATTGGTTTTGTCACTTAATTTATTATATAACTTCAATCTTCATCTACTGCATTATTTAATGTTTAACACTAAACAAGTGCATTTGCCTTCTTGGCCCTGTTTTCCCATCTTATAGACGAGGCGTTTGTAACATTTCCCTCTAGCCCTATCTCTCTGTGACCCTAAAGTTTAGGGGAAAAAAAAAATGTATTCTTTAAAAATTGGTCATTTAAAAAAAAAACAAAAAACAGATCATGCCCTTTGATCCTAGTTAATCCTACTAATTTGAAAAATCAATCTAGCCCAAAGTAATAATCCAAATGAAAGCAAGAACTTACATGCACACAGATGTTTGCCATATTGCTTTTTATAACCCCCCAAAGTAAGGGTAGAGTAAATTTCTGAGGATAGCAGGATGGTTAATCAAATTAGTTACATCCTCAATGGGATATTTTGCAGCTGTAAATGATATTAGAGTAACTACATGAAAAATTCTTATGATATACTATTAATTAAAAACAGCAGACTTTCAAATTGTGTGTACACTATGGTTTCATTGATACAAAAATATGCACACATGTAGAAACTGGCAGGAAGGAAACAGAAAGATGATTCTATTTTGCTAGAATCCTGAAAATTATTTTTTGGTATTCCAAATCTTCCATTATATTGTTTTCATAAGAAAAATAGTACAAGGAGAAAAAAGCCTGGAGGTTGCAGGTGGTGGGGGCGGGGGGCTTAGTTTTTCCCATTTCTTTCCCAAAGAGAGATAGATATTGCCTCCTTTTTTGAGAGGGTATTATTTGCCCCTCCAAAATTATTTTAAAAGTTTTAAAAATTAGGTTATATTTGGTTAATAAAATTGAATAAGATTATGATGTACAAAGTATCAGTTTGATATATTTACAATAGTGCAAAATGTTTACCACCAAAGCATCAGCTAACACCTTACTCACATCACATAATTATCATTTTTCTTCGTGGTGAGAACAGTGAAGGTCTTATCCCTTACAAATGTTGAAGTTTGAGGCACCTGGATGGCTCAGTTGGTTAAGCAGCTGCCTTTGGCTGGAGTTATGATCCTGGAGTCCTGGGAGCAAGTCCCATGTCAGGCTCTCTGCTCAGTGTGGAGTCTGCTTCTCCTTCTGACCCGCCACCCATCATGTTCTCTCTCTCATTGTCGCTCTCTCTCAAATATATAAATAAATTCTTCTAAAAAAGAAAGAAATATTGAAGTTTATAATATAAAATTATTGACTATATTCCCTATGCTGTATGTGAAAGAATTTCAACCTAAAATAGAACTGGAGAATATGAAATGAAGAATCAATCTCATGCATGCACCCTCGTGTCTTTAAAGTTTTAAAGACAAAGCTTTAAATCTGAGAGACTGATTTTCCATATATGCCTGATTTACCCAAGACCAAGATTTACCTCCTGACCAATGAGTATCTGACAAGAACCTCTCCCCTCCTTAAGCCAATAAACTTCCTGCTTGGACTTTGGCTGGACTTCCCCTCCTCACACTCCTTGCCCATAGATATAATCCATCCCAAACTCTAAATGGACTTCCTTTGGCTTGCTGCTACATGAATTGCAATTCCTCTGCTATTCCAAAACTGACTCAATTTCTGGTCATTCAAGCTTGCCTCTGTTTCCTTCTTTATTTAGGTTGACATGTGCATCAGATCTTTAGAATTTATTTATTTACTAGTTTGTAAAGTCTATAACCTTATGTATCTTCCCTGTGCCCTTCGAAGAACTCTCCTATGGCTTCCCAAAATGGCTACCCATCTTACATCCCCATCAACAGTGTAGAAGGATTCTCTTTTCTCCACTTCCTCACCAACATCTGTTATTGCTTGTCTTTTTGATACTAGCCATCCTAACAGATGGGAGGTGGTATCTCATTGTTTCTTTGATTTGCATTTCCCTGATAATGAGTGATACTGAGCATCCTACATGTACCTACTGGCCACTTGTATATCTTTTTTGGAAAAAAATGTCTATTCAGGTCCTTTGCCTGTTTTTTGATTACATCATTTGCTTTTTTGCTATTAAGTGGTATGAGTTCTTTATACATTTTTGACATTAACTTCTTATCAGATACAGGTTTTGTGAATGTTTTCCCCATTCTGTAGGATGCACTTTCATTTTATCGATTATTTCTTTTGCTGTACAGAAGCTGTTTATATTAATGTAGTCCCAGTGTTTATTTTAGTTTCTGTTCCTTGTGCTTTTGGTGTCTTATCTAAAGAAATCTTTGCCCAGACTCATGGCAAGGATCTTATCCCCTGTTTGTCTAAGAGTTTTTTATGGTTTCAGGTCTTACATTAAAGGCCTTAGACGATTTCAAGTTAATTTTTGTGAATGGCATAGGATAGGGGTTCGGTTTTATTCTTTTGCATGTGGATCTCCAGTTTTCCCAACACCAATGATCAAACAGACTGTCCTATCCCCATTGTGTGGTCTTTGCACCCTTGTCAAAAATCACTTGCATTACATATGTGTGAGTTTAAGTCTGTGCTCTTGATTTTGTTCTGACTAGTCTATGAGTCTGTTTTTATGCTGGTACTGATACATGTTGTAACATGATGGATAACTGATCAAGGTCAGTACCATACATAATTGATAAACTGTATAATAAGAATGAACCTTGAAAATGTTACACTTGAAAATATGTCATTGCACCATGAAAATACTCATATTACCTAGAAAAAATAAATAAAATCTTAAAAAAAAAAGATACGCTTACAAAAAAATACGTATCATATGAATCTGTTTGTTTGAAATGTCCAGAGCGGGCAAACTATATATTTAAAAAGTAAATTAGTGACTACCTAGGATTGAGGGAAAGGAAGATTATGGGGGAGGAAGGATAGACCGCTAACAGGTACAGTTTCTTTTAGAGGTGATGAAATGTTTAAAATTATATTGTGGTAAATGCCACACAACCCTGTAAACATGCTAAAAACAATGAACTGAACACTTTAAAAGAACTCTTTATATAATATGTGGATTATATATCAATAAAGATGTCTTCAAATTTTATTTCATTTTTTTCTTTAATAAATGGGCCTCGAAGTTGGGATCCTGTGATCAAAGAATCGTACGCTCTACCCACTGAGCCAGCCAGGTTCCCCGCCCACAGTGTTTTAAGGATTTTATTTATTTATTAGACAGACAGAGATTGCAAGTAGGCAGAGAGACAGGCAGAGAGAGAGGAGGAAGCAGGCTCCCTGCTGAGCAGAGAGCCCGAGTGGGGCTTGATCCCAGGACCCTGAGATCATAACCTGAGCTGAAAGCAGAAGCCTTAACCCACTGAGCCCCCTAGGTGCCCCGTCCCCCTGGGTGCTTTTTTTGTTTTTTTTGTTTTGTTTTGTTTTTGTTTTTTTTTAAGATTTTATTTATTTATTTGACAGGTAGAGATCACAAGTAGGCAGAGAGGCAGGCAGAGAGAGAGAGAAGAGGAAGCAGGCTCCCTGCAGAGCAGACAGCCCGATGTGGGGCTCCATCCCAAGACCCTGGGATCATGACCTGAGCCAAAGGCAGAGGCTTTACCCCACTGAGCCACCCAGGCACCCCCACACACACACACCCAGGGTGTTTTAAATTTTAAGTGTAACCCATCAAACCATTCCCAAACTTGGATTCTACTAGATATGTTTTAAAGTGATGCAGCAATATTTTAAATGTCAATGGTATGACATGTTAGATGTTACGTGTTTTGCAGCAAACTTAAGATGAAACTGTCTGGAAATTTAGAAATGTGTCCGTTTAGAAATTTGTGAGTGGGTCGTTTTTCCAGCATGCTTTTGGAAGGTGTGCCGGCAAATTGCATGAATGCCACAGGCTTAGAAGAAGGAAGTTCGGCTGAACGATTGATTACTGTAGTTCTTCGTGGGAGCAATTACAGCACTTCCACGGAGGCAAGTGCAGTGGGAAAAGGAAGGCAAATATTTATTCCTTAATCCATAAACTCTTGAACGTACGTCTTCAAGAAAAATGTGTTAAATAAACCTTGGAAAGGGCAACGGTGTCTGAAGCAGCTTCAAAGTATGCAGTTCATTAGCCTACATGAAGTAATTACACAGGGAAAAAATCTTTCATGTTTATAGCAGAAATAAAATATGTAGATTTTCACCAAAGTCTCCCAACTTTTCCCTTCATCCGTGTGTTTGCCTCCTTTGCCTTAAGCAGTCCTTTTGCTCTGTCAAGAGGGCTGTCTCAAGAGGATTCCTTTCTGTCAGGTGGATGTAGATGAGAAGGGACAGGGAAGGGACCACGACACGACCCCACCTGCGTCATCTCTAGACTGAGTGAGTCAGTCCTCAAAAAATGGAGACCCTGTAGGAAGACGATTTCCTTTGGCAGAGGGTGAGAGAGAGCCTTGTTACAAGGGCCACCTCTTCTGTGAGTGATGGTGAATGGGAGGCGTTCCTGACTGCCTGGTGCTTACCTCTCCAACTGGGAGTGACAACGCTCTGTTCTTGAAGGGCCTTTGTTTAGGAAGAAAATTATCGAAGGGAACAGGGGTGTGACCATTGCTTGCTTGCTTCCCTTCCTTCCTTTTCTTTTTCTCTCTTTCTTTCTTTCTTTCTTTTCTTTTTCATTCTTTAAGATTTTTTTAAAAAAATTATCATTTGACAGAGAGAGAGCATGAGCTGGGTGAGGGAGAAGCAGACTCCCACTGAGCAGGGAGCCCCCTATCAGGCTCGATTTTGGGAACCCAAAATCATGACCTGAGCCAAGAGTAGATGCTTAACAGACTGAGCCACCCAACCATTGCTTTCTTCATGTGTAAGTAGGTTTGGTCAACCTCTCCGTGTGGTGCTGAGGGACTGTCTACTCATCGTGTGCTCATGGATAGTTTGGGATTTCACAAGGAAGATTTTGCATTTATTCCAGTTGCTCCTTTAGGCAAAATGTACAGTAAACAGTGGGAAGAATTCCTGTCCCCGCCTCCTCATCACTTGTTACGGGTTTCCCAAATCCCATCACTGAGAACCCAGGCTTTGTGTCCAAGACCAAGGCAACACCTCTCCGAGCATCAGCTTCTCAGAAGCCTCTGGGTCCTAGTGACTCATTAAACCTCCCATCGTCATTAACACTTTATGATGCTAATCAACCTACAGCTACCGCCTGCTGAGCTGAAAGTTCAACCCTGAGCCAGGCCTACAAAGAGTTTACAGTGTAATTGCATGGAAGAAAAGGCACAAAAAGCTCCCTATGATCCTATAAATAGTTTTATAAGAGAATCAAATACAAGGGGGCAAACCATGAAAGCAACAGGACTACTGGGAGGCAAGTTTTATCAGTTCTTCCCTCTTTCATGAGTTATCAGTAGTTGCCTCTCTTGGGAAATATGCAGGATTTCTTCCACCTAAACAAAACAATAACAACAAAAAATTGTCCTGGGGTGTTGGCGGGGGCGGGGGGAGGGGCATTTGGGTGGCTCAGTAGGTTAAGTGACTGCCTTCCTTCGGCTCAGATCATGATCCTAGAGCCTGGGGTCCAGCCCTGCATTGGGCTCCTTGCTCAGTGGGAAACCTGCTTCTCTCCCTCTGCTTCTGATCTCTCTCTTTGTCAAATACATAAATACTTTTTAAAAATTGTCCTAGGACACTGAAATCTCCTCCAGTACCATCTTCCCGTGACTTAAGACACTAACTTCCTTGAAAATGTAGTCTTTTATTCCCTCTGTTTTTGCTTTTCCTCAAAATCATTCTGGTGGGACCTTACAGTCGCCACCATGTCACCATCCCAATATCCAGTGATTGCCACAGCACTAAATCTCATGGTCAATGACATGCGTTTAGCTTATTTGATCTCTCAGCGGTCTCTGGCTGCTGATTACTCTCCTCTCCTTGAAATTTTTTCTTAATGTAGCTTCCCAGGAAACCACTTTTGTTTTCATTTTTAACTCCGTGATGATTCTTGGTTTCTTTTTCTTGTTTTGACCATCCTTATCTTACAGACCGCTAACGGTTGAATTCGTTGCCTTCCGCTGAATCCTGTGATTGCTTCTGTTCCCCTGCATTAATTCCTGGAAGGTCTCATCTAGTTTTATGGCTTTAATCACAATTATTTGCTGACAACTCCCAAGTTTATATGTCCAGCTGAAACTTAGTAGGTTCAGGACCAAATGCTGGATCTTCTCCCCAAACCTGCCCTGAACCATCCTTTAAGCTGCTCAGACAAAATATTGGTAAGTCATCCTTGGCTTCTGTTGTGCTCTCAGATCCATTTCCAATTTCCAATAGATCTGTGCATCTTTCAACTTAAGAAATTTACCCAATCTAATAAATCTACTTTTTCTCTCTTTTTTTTTTAAGATTTTGTTTATTTATTTGACAGAGAGTGAGATCACAAGTAGGCAGAGAGGCAAGCAGAGAGAGAGTGGTGTTGTACCCAAGTTTTCACATCCGAGAGACCACCAAGGAGCCAACACCGATGCAATCACATGAGGGTTTATTTAACAAGCTTAAGCTTGGGCCCAAGTATACCCAACACAGCAGAGTAGGGACTTGGGCCCCAAGCTTAGTTAAGGCAGGGGTATTTATGGATTCCAGTAACAAAGCAAGGTGGGGATTCTTGTTACTAAAGCAGGGTGGGGGTTCTTAGAACTAAAGTAAAGTAGGGGAAACTTTAGCCCTTGGGCACAGGGGTCTGCCGGAGCTAAGATGGCTGTACTGAGGCTAAACCTGAGGTGGAATGGCCTTAATTTTTCTCTGCCTCCACAGTGGGGAAGCAGGCTCCCTGCTGAGCAGAGAGCCTGAAGTGGGGCTCGATCCCAGGACCCTGAGGTCATGACCTGAGTGGAAGGCAGAGGCTTAACCCACTAAGCCACCCAGGTGCCCCACTTTTTCTATCTTTCAATTTAACCCATAAATCTTTACAAGGAGGACTAAGTATACAAGGTCTATTTTATTAAATGGATTTTTTTTTTTTTTAAGATTTTATTTGACAGAGAGAGAGACAGCAAGAGAGGGAACACCAGGGGGGAGTGGGAGGGGGAGAAGATGCTGGGCTCGATCCCAGACCACTGGGATCATGACCTGAGCCAAAGTCAGACTTTAACGACTGAGCCACCCAGGTGCCCCTCATTAAGCAGATTAAAGTCTGGATATGTGGAAGATCAGAAAATGAAATAAGCGATCCCATGCAGTGTGTTAAGTTTTATGTCAGGTATATTAGCTATAATTAGGTTTGTGTTCTTTGAAGAACAAAGCAAATAGACCTTTTAAAAGATATAAATTTCTTTCATGTAAAATGAATGAATGAACGAATCCATCCATCCATTCATCCAGGCAGGAGGAATAGTCCAGGTTAGACAGAACACCTCTCCAAAGTTCTCAGAGAACTTACATGGTTTCCATCCTTCAAGGCCACTTCTGGTCCCAGATAGCTAGCTCTTGGCTACATGGCCAGCACATCTAAGTTCGAGGCTGGCTCCAGGAAGATGGTGAAGGGATAAAGAGAGAATTTCTTCCAGCTGAGTCTGCATCCCTTAAGCAGCTTAGAAGTCCCACACAGTACTTCCACTCCCATTGTATAGGCCAGAAATTAATTACTTTGCCATATCTATGACACTAGTCACATTCCACGTCTAGCTGCAAAAAAGGGATGGGAAGTGGATTATTCTAATATGTGCATTGTTATCCCAAGTAACACTGGGGTTCCATTATTAAGAAGGGGGGACTGG
The DNA here is from genome assembly GCF_011764305.1 of Mustela putorius furo. Lineage (NCBI taxonomy): Eukaryota > Metazoa > Chordata > Mammalia > Carnivora > Mustelidae > Mustela > Mustela putorius. The sequence goes on along the minus strand of NW_025421322.1, from coordinate 23,528,250 downwards.
ATATTGATTGGTCATAGGTATTCTTTACCACAAAGATAGTCTGTTACAGGTGTTCAGATGAAGGGTCAGAAACTCACATTTAGGTCAGAGCAAGATTCCAAGATGAAGTGATTTCTCTACCATTCCCACCTTGCCTTGATTTAGAATGACATCTGCACATTTCTGTCTTCCTATTTGTAACCTCCATAGGGGAGCTTTTAACACAGCAGATCCTCAATTATATTTTTGGTTAATTGAGATGAAGGTAAGAAGTTTTTGAAGAGGAAGAGGGTGAGGTGTGTCAGTTTTGCTAGAACTTTCACTATCTTTAATATTCACACACACACACACACACACACACACAAATATCTCAGGCTTCCTATCACAAAGGCAACTTATATAAACAATTCTTTGGAACATTTATATTCCGTAACCCTTAAAAGATCTTCTCACTTTATACTCATCTCATTGAGCAGACCTTCTCCACTTTCCCCAGCTCCCACTGTCACTCCGGACCTGGAGGTTCAAACTTGGCCAAGAGCCAAGAGCCAAGGCAAACAGGCCAACTTCAAAATCAGGCCAGATCATAGGCTTTATATAGGTAAGGAGCGGTGACTCAAGGCTGCAGAAACCTTGACTTGCCATCCTATCATAGAACACAGCTCTTGGAATAGGTTCTTGGAATAGGTATGACTAAAAAACCAAGATTTGGGCATAGATCATTACCGTAACTGATTCCCACATGAATCACATTAGCAATTTCCGGATTTATGGGGTTATCTAGAGTTGAACATGACAACTGCTACCTTAAAGAGTCTAAAACCCAAACGAAGACAGATCCTGATGGCCGGGGGAAATTTAAACGCAGCTGCTAACACATTTTCTCTTACTCTGTCTCATTTGTCTAAGCTGGTTTCAGATTACACACAGAAGGAACGCCTCTGTCAGATGACTGCTGATTTACCCAGAAACGAAACCTCAACTCTCACAGCTAGTTACCTTCCTGTTTGGTTTCACATTCTGTTACTAAGAAATGCATGTCTCCATACGTGTTAATCATGGCAAAGCAGATGGAAACTTGGCTGCCATGGCTAGACACTGGGTGAGCCTGGTTCTGGCAGGAGACCTGGTCCAGTTTGAACCTAGATTATTTCTTGACCCTGAATTGCCTCTTCCGACTTTCCAATTCTGAGACAGCCTGATACAGACACGCTGCCCGTTGTCTCAACTTTGACATCCGTGCATTATCGGTTAGGTGTAGAGGAGAGAAAGCAGACCACCCAGCGTCAGATTCTGCCCAGTAGATACTGAGAGTCATGTTGGAATGCGGATTTCCGAGGAGCCCTAAGATGTGCTCTTAAGTGTTCTTCCGCAGAGAAGCTCCTTAGAACTTTTTCTTATCTCTTAGGAAAAAGAGATAATTTTCTGTTATGTTTCCGGTTTTCACATGTGATGATTTGTGAAGAAGCTAGAAAGCCATGAGATCCAACTTACTGTTTAGGACAGTAGCACGGTCAAACAGGGCAAATTGATAAGCTCATGAAGTTAGGGAGCATAAAGATACCCAGGAACTTTCATCTCACTCTTGAGCCTGAGAAGCCCTTTAAGCAGAGTCTCAAGGAAGAAAGGAGAAAAACCACCCTTGCAAACAAGAAAATGCTCCTTGATTTAGCCAAGTCTCCAGAAATCTCAAAAATCCAGAACACCTGATGGGTTGAGAGGTTTGGTCCTGTGGACAATGGAAGATCGGAAGCAAAGAGTGAAAATGTAACAGAGCTGCCTCATACCTTAGACTTCAAATTCAATACTCTTGTGTTTGAGATGGCGAAGCCAAGACCTGGAGAGGTGAGGTCGGTGATTTCAAACCTAGTCCCAGGATAATGATGTGCTCATGAATCTAACACCTAGCTTAGCATCTCAGTAAACTCAGTTGTTTATGGCCACCATCAGCAGAAGACAGACTGCATGTTAACTAATTTATTTGCTTTTGACTGGAATTACATCAGCTCAGTGTGGGCCACTGGTTTCCCATGCTAAAATCAAATAATAATTCTAATGAATTCAAGATGGCCTAATGGAAAGAATCTGAATTTAATCCTGTCTCTATTAATCTGTAGTAATTGAACAAGTTACTCACTTTTTTAAAAAAAGATTTTATTTATTTGGCAGAGACACAGCCAGAGAGGGAACAGAAGCAGGGGGAGTGGGAGAGGGAGAAGCAGGCTCCCCACTGAGCAGGGCACCCCCCTTCCCCACTCCAAGATCATGACCTGAGCCGAAGGCAGATACTTAACAACTGAGCCACCCAGGCGCCCCTGAACAAGTTACTTAAACTCTGAGCCATGCTCTACAAAACAGATAACTCTCACCTGCAGGGATAACAAAAAGATCTCAGATAATGTATGGAAAAGATCCAATACAGTGTTTGGCACTTTCTGTGCTCAGTAAATGGCAATTATTATTATTGTTGTCATTAAATAATAGGAGGACCAATTCCCAAGTTGAAGGTGAGAGGCCAGCTTATTGAATCATCTCTCTACAAAGAGTCCAACGACTCGTTGCCAGCTTTTGCCAAGAAACTTTTTTCTGTTTATTAAAAGCCTTAGCTTTTTCACCCGGCAGTTCATAGGAAACCTCCACTTAAGCCCCTAAATCCCGGGAGGGGGCTACCCCTCCAACCTTCTTGTCCTAAATTACGCCGTGTTCTTGGATATACTTCCATCCCACATACGTGTGTTGTGCTCCGAATATTTCTGCGGTTGCCATGGTTTCTAATACTCATTTCTAATCTGCAGCCGAATGTCTGAACCAAGAGGTTACCATTTAAGGTAGGAAAGAGGCAACAGGCAAAGGTCATGTCACACTTTTTACGTTATTCCATACGATGTGGTCTCAAATTACCGGTACATCCTCGTGTTTTCCTTTTTTATAAAATGAAATCACTGTACCTATTTCACAAGTTGGCTGTAGGAATTACACGGAAAAATGCATGTGGAAACATGTAGCTTGCAACATATCTGTGTGTTTATTCTTTATCCCCAGGCTGTCCCATTGTAAAGATGACAGTCCTACCGGTCTGGTAGGCAAAACTGCCCTTGGCACACAGACATCTTTCCCTCTTTCTTCTACTCTCCTCTCAAGTGGTTATGCCTCCCCTTCTTTTGAACGGCGGAATTACATGTAACTGTAGCAAGGAATAAGGGGCCTTTTATTTTTTTATTTTTTTATTTATTTGACAGGCAGAGATCACCAGTAGGCAGAGAGGCAGGCAGGGAGAGAGGGAAGCAGGCTCCCCACGGAGCAGAGAGCCCGATGTGGGGCTCCATGCCAGGACCCTGGGACCACGATCCGAGCGGAAGGCAGAGGCTTCAACCCATTGAGCCACCCAGGCACCCCTAAGGGGCCTTTTATAACTGGCTTTTTATTCCTGGATTTTTTGCTCTATCTAATTGAAGCTGTTGAAATCCTTTGATGAGCAAGAGGCGGTCCCAGAGAGCATGGACTATGTCCCTTAGTCATTTACGTTTAACTCAAAAGCTGAGACAACGGTTCGGTATACAGTGGGCACTCCCGTCTGTGTCGGGAGTCGGCCTGTGGCTCTAGAAACTGAATTTGCAATCCTGAGCTTTCCTTGCTACCCTTGGACTTGAAGCAAGTCACTTAACCTTTGTCTCTTCTCGTTTCTTCACCGGGAAAGTGGAGATAACAGTAGCACTCTCCTTTGTGTTCTGTTGAGGATAAAATGTAAAATGCTGCGGTACCTGGGTGGCTCAGTGGGTTAAAGCCTCTGCCTTCGGCTCGGGTCATGATCCCCGGGTCCTGGGATCGAGCCCCACATCAGGTTCTCTGCTCAGCAGGGAGCCTGCTTCCCCTCCTTTCTCTGCCTGACTCTCTGCCTGCTTGTGATCTCTGTCAAATAAATAAATAAAATATATTTTTTAAAGTAAAATGTCTAGTTTATGTGTTCAATACATTTTACCTCTTTATTGACAGTTATAATTAAATAACTATTAAAATAGTACATGAAGATCAAATAACTGGCAATCCACAGGTAATTTGGTATTATTTAACCTGTAGACCGAGCGTTAGGATGATCAAAAGTCTTGGGGACCTTTGACGCTTTTATCGAAGGGCACCCCGGCCCTTCTTCTCTGTCCCCGCAGGGTGCCCTTCCTGCTGCCATGACATTAGCTTTGTTCGTGTCCTTCGTTCCATTGTGAATGCCTCTTCCTTTCCAGCTTTTAGACATTGTATCCCCCTTTCAACAGACGAACCTGCGTGCAGAGACCCGCAGGCTGTCTTTCCCGACCAGCTGCCTACCACGTCCCTGGCACCTATTCCTTCCAAATGTAATAGGTCACGGGGCTCCCCATCCTCCATCACTCCCAGCAACCCACACCCACCTCCCTCACGGCGCTGCCGGGACTTGCCAGATTGGCCTCCACGGCTTATCTCTATAAGATTGTGAACTTCTTGCCAACAGCGTTGACTTCATTGTTTATCTCCCAGAGTAGGGAACCTGGCAGGCCTCTGTCGCATTCGATGGGATCATATTAGATTGAATTAGTTGGAACTGACGGCTGTTTGTGAAATCATTCGCCACTGAAGCTTCTTAAATCCTTCTGGATGGTTTACTCTAATTACCTCTTACGGGAACGAGATTGTCCGTTTGGTTTCTTGAGATGGGAAATTAAAACAACAAACAGGATCCAAGGGGGTGGGGCTGCCTTCAGGGTGATTAGAAAGGATTTGAAAGCCGTACTGTGGAGACATGCAAATAAGAACCCACCCCACTTTATTCTCAGAGTTTTGCAGTTTCTAGACTTTTCTTTAGGGAGGAATCAGTCTGGTGCGTTGAGCACAAGGGTCAGTCTAACAACAAGCGGACGGGAAACATGTGTGAATTCCCTAACTCTTTGGATGAGTTTAAATTATGAAAGTGTCTTCTGGGAGAGCCCAGCCTTATCCATAGGTCTGGTTTTGAAAACAAGAGGGAGGACCAGAAAGCTGTATTGTTCACATGTGTTTGAGTTTATGTGAGCTTAAATGTGTTTTTTTTTTTTTAAAGGATTTTATAAAGGAGATCTTAAGAACATAATCATTTTTTGTAAAAGAATACTTAAAAGGAAAATGCTTAATGATTAAAAGCTTAGGAAGGGGTGCCTGGCTGGTGCATTTGGAGGCATGTGCATTTCTTGATGTCGGGTTTTGGAGTTCAAGCTCCATGTTGGGTGTAGAGATTACTTTTACAATTAAAAGAAGCAGGAGAGTGGGCCATGCCTGGGTGGCTCAGTCAGTTGAGCATCTATCTTCAGCCCAGATCATGATCCCAGGGTCCTGGGATCGAGCTCCGCATCAGGTTCCTTACTCAGGAGTGAGTCTGTTTCTCCCTCTCCCTTGGTCTCTCCACCTGCTTGTGCTCTCTCTCATGCATAAATAAATAAAACCTTAAAAAAAATTTTTTTTATGAAAAAAAAATAATCATAAGGGACCCCTGGATGGCTCAGTTGGTTAGGTGTCACCCTTCAGCTCTGTTCAGGATCTTAGGGTCCTGGGATCCAGCCCTACATAGGGCTCTCTGCTCAGCAGGGATCCCCTCTCTTTCCCACTCTGTGCTCTTTCTCACTCTGTCAAGTAAATAAATACACTCTTTAAAAAAAAAAAAAAAAACCTCTGCCTTCAGCTCAGGTAACGATCCCAGAGTCCTGGGATCAAACCCCGCACTGGGCTTCCTGCTCAGTGGAGAGCCTCCTCCCTCTCCCGCTCCCCCTTCTTGTATTCCCTCTCTCACTGTATCTTTCTCTGTCAAATAAAAAATAAAATCTTTAAAAATAAAATAAAATTAAAGTAATTAAAGATTAATGTGTTACTTGTTTGTTCTGTAAACATGCAATTTAGGGTATCATGTCTACCTATATTAATATGTGTATCCTGATTACACATGTTGTAAGGATTGCCTCTTAAGGAACCCAAGGACTAGATTTTAGGTCTTTCACTAATTATGTGACCCGGAGTATGTTGCTTAATCTCTAGAATTTTGTTTCTTTAGCTATAGAATGCTAATTTGACTATGTAACTGTAAGGGCCTATTTAGCCAGAGCGTTCCCACCTCAGCATTTATGCAGTAAAACTTAAATTGACACTGCTGTGCCCCACCCCCCTCCCGGAACTTACTTAAAAGCAAGTCCAGGAAACCAGTCCCGGGGGTAACAAAGCCCAAATATAAGGGTGGGTCAGGTCAGGTGGAGACATCCAATCGGTAAAGCGCACATACTGTCTCCCTAGCTACCAAGGAGTGTGGGCCCCACCTTTTGGGCACCAATTCTGACCAAGGTGATAGGCTAGTTCAAATAGCTACTATGGGGTGAATTATAATTCAGTTGGCCACCCGTGTGTGACCTAGCATGACTGTGCAGCTTTCTCTGTGTGTTGCAATCTCCTTGGCCACCTGTGTGTAGCCAGGCTCAACCACATGGTCTTTGCTCTATAAAAATTAGTCTGTGAGGCTGGGAGGGGTCACCCTCTCTGTAAGGGGCGGCCCAACCGGTCTGTTTGACGGTCAGTTTGATTCTTGATGCTTGGCGTGAAATAAGGCTTTGCTTGACCTTTGCTTTGTATCAGTCTCACTCCTTTGACCATGGACCCATTATTGGGGGACCCAACAGTAACTACAAAGTTCTTTCTCGGGTCCCAAATTCTGAGTTTGTAATTGTAACATCATGTAAATTGAAACATGCAGTTTTGTTCTCCCATTATTTCATTTAATTAATTATTTTTAAAGTAGCTCTAGGTCCAACATGGGGCTTGAACTCATGACCCTGAGATCAAAAGTTAGATGCTCTACTGTCTGAGCTAGCCAGCCACCCCGACTTTTAGCAGAGCTCAGAGTGTTAGCACTCTTCATGGTATTTAGGAAACAGAGCATGCTGTTTCAAAGGATGGGTTCTTGGGATGGAATGCCTCGTTTTGACTATCACTTTCACCGATTGCTGGCTCTGTGGTTTTAGGCAAGTTGTTGAAACGTTCGGTGCTTCTTATCTGTAAAGTGGAAGATGATGATATCTATGAGACAAGGTTGATATAAAGATTTATTAGTTGGCATATGTAAAGTGCTAAGAGCAGTGCCCGACTCATTGGAAGTATTAAAGGTCAGTTCCCACCCTTACCCAACATCTCACACCAGTTAACAGAACAGGGGGTCTAGGAACCCAAGTCTCTGGGCACACAAACTGCACATTTTACACAGTACCACGTGCTGTCTAACAGAGTGCTTGAATGAACTACCCACACACGCACAGAGACTGAGCTCACTGTGTATTCTGTGCTGTGCTAAGCACCTTACTACATTTTCTCTTCATTTCTCACAGCAATCCTATAAGATGAGCGTTTTCAGTCAGCAGTACCTTTCCTGCAATTCCAAAATGAACTGAAAGTGTTTCATTAATCACTGGGTGACTCGACGTGAACTGCTTTAGAGGCAAAAATCTGACTTGAATTGACATAAAGCTATGAATAGGCTTTATTCTATTTAGTGTGAGCATGAGTATGATTCACTATAGAAATTTAATATTTTTTATAATGGAGTGCTGTCTCAATTCCCCTGAGGCTGTTAATATACATTATTAGGTTGTTAGATAATATATAGTGTTTGCACTGCATTACATTTTATTATTCAAAACTTCTAAATTGTATCTTTCTAGGATGATGGAAATGTGTTATAGCTGGATTGTGAGGACAGTTATACAATTCTGTCAACTTCCTTAAAAAATCATTGACTTGGGTACGCCTGGCTGGCTCAGTCAGTAGAGCATGCAACTACTGGTCTCGGGGTTTTAAATTTGAGCACAATGTTGGGTGTAGAGATTACTTAAAAATAAAAGCTGAAAAAAAATCATTGCATTGTGCACATAAAACAGACCAATGTATATAATATATAAATCATACCTTCATAAAGATATGTTCACAAGGCCATTATGAAAAGAAAAACATGTATCGTTACTAGGAATAAGAAAGTTAATTAAGGAACACCTGTAACAGCTGACCTGGTGTTTGGGGTTTTAGACTGAAGCAGGATCTAGCTGCTAAAAAGTACTTGAGTGCTATTTACACAGGATTTAAATCTGTAATGACATGTGAGTGAATAGTGTAGTAGTTTTTGCTAAAGAGAAGGAAACCACACGCACATACAGAAAATGAACTTGAGTAGTACAACTAATTAATGAAAAGTTAATGAAATTGAAGAATAAGTCCAAATACAACCTCTTTTTATAAATTCTCTTGAATCACCACATTCCATCAGAATTCATTTTCTCCCTCTGAGCTTCCGGAGACTTTTATGACTTTATAAGGAAACTTAATCATGCATTCTAGTCCATCTGCATTTGTTATACAGAATCCTAAACCCCTAGACAGCGAGGACAGTTTCATCCATTTTTGTATTACTCATGGTGCATAAAAAATGCTTAACTAGGAGTCTAATGAATATCTGAATTATATTGAACCACTTCCTCAATAAAAGTCTATACATAAAGGGGTGCCTGAGTGGCTCAGGCCGTCATGATCTCGGGGTCCTGGGATCTAGTCCCTGTAGTGCTCAGCAGGGAGAATGCTTCTCTCTCTCCCTCTCCTCCCCTTGCTTGTGCTCTCCCTCCCTCTCTGTCGAATAAATAAAATATTTTTAAAAGAAGTTTATACATAAAAACTATATATTTTACTCCTAAATTCACAGCTGATCCTGAGTTTTGGTTAAAAGATTATAAGCCATTATCACCATATCAGTTTTACAAAAACAAAAGGTTGTTAATGTTAAGTTACTTGCCCAAGATGACACAGCTACATGGTGGAGCTGGTATTCCAATTTGTTTCTAGTAAACTTGGAACCCAAACCTTCATCTGCTTCTCTTGAAGAAATTTGTAACTGTGTGCACAAAGCTAACAAAAAAGTAATCTCTTGATTTAAAAAAAAAAAAAAAAAACTCCTGTAATAAATCAGTCAATGTTATGGAGATCTAAAATTTTTCTAAGAGTTGAAGATTTTCTTAATTTTTTTGGTTAGAACAGTTTTCAACCTACTTTCTTCTTTTCAGAACCTACAGACTCTATTAGAATACTCAAAACTACTGAGTCTGTATTCTTTACTTTGTCTACTGTCTTCAAACTGTGCTAACCTCAACAGCCAGAATTAAAGAAGATAGTACAGAAAAAAAAAATTAAAAACATTTATCACCAATTGGGTTTTCTTTTTTTTATCCAACTTTTACACAAATTATTTCCCCAAGCCCATCTTCGCCTCATACAACTGGGTCCCTTACCATGATGTGAGGCCACAGGATGAACTGTCAGATTTGAAAAGCAATAAATACAGGACAGTCCAGTTTCCTGGGAAAGATCAAATGTTTTGAGTTTGACTTCCTTTCTATCCCTAAAAAACATTTCAGAAGGAAAATACTGATGGATTCCTCATTGGTCTTTTTCCTTTGTATGTTTTGTTAGATTTTTTTTTTTTTTAAGCCAAGCTGTGAAAAGTTGTTGTTCATTAATGAAACTCAGAAAGTAGTCAAGGCCCTTTGAAGTTTAAGACCGCATCTGTTCCACTGTCCAAAGAGTAGAGAAGTTAACATCTCCATCACATGGGTTTCAATGTAATTCAAGTTATTACCACCCAGAAGTTGCAGGTGCAAAAGGATATAGCTAGCTTTGTTTTATGAAGCATATCCGTGTGTGTGATGTGTGTGTGCATACGTGCATGTGTATGTGCACCCCTGTGCAACATAAGGACCACGTCTCATAAAAGGACTATTTTAAAAAGTAAATTACAGATACATTCATATTAAGTTAAAATTGCTCTTTGGGTGGATTTTTCTCAGTTACCTGTCAAAGCCATTTACCTTTCAGTCAAGAATGATCTAGGTCTTGTAGGACAAATCTAAATTTTCTAAGGAACAACTTCACTTTTTCAGTCCGGCTAACTGAAAGGGATACATTTGAAGTGGGAAATCAAATTTGAGCAGCAAATAGAGAATTCTTATCTCACGTCTCCTTCCCATTCAAGATTTAAAAAGTTAAAGTATTAAAAAATTAAATAAATATTATATTTTAGTTTAACTTTGCATGTAAATGCACTTTAATTTGTCAGTCTTTTGATGTATAGCTATGGCATTTTGGAGAAGAGGAGAAAAGTCAGTCAACTCATCTTTACCATCTATCTTTTACAAGCCATAACAGTGATGCAACTTCTATAATTTCAGTTTTGGTTTCCATAGGCAGAGCAAGAACTCTAGTAATACTTGGAACATGATCTCAATGCAGAAACCTTCAAAATTTTTAGTAGCTTCTCATCCATACCTAATTTGATGGCCATTATTTCAAACAATGTTAGTTTTTATTTTTTTATTTTATTTTTTTTTAAAGATTTTATTTATTTATTTGACAGAGAGAAATCACAAGTAGGCAGAGAGGCAGGCAGAGAGAGAGAGAGGAGGAAGCAGGCTCCCCGCCAAGCAGAGAGCCCCATGCGGGACTCGATCCCAGGACCCTGAGATCATGACCTGAGCCGAAGGCAGCGGCTTAAACCACTGAGCCACCCAGGCGCCCAAACAATGTTAGTTTTTATAGATCCATTTATTATCCCTGACATACACAATAGTCTGTAATTTATGTATGATTTATTAAAGTAACCACAATCATAACTGCCAAAATAGGGTAAGCTTCTACTTCTATAAAGATAGAGTAGATAAGTTTATCTATTCATTTCTCCTACAATGTACAACTAAAAACCACTGAAATTATATGGAAGACAAGCAAAAGAAGACCTTGAAAAGTCTGTTTCTGGAAAACAGAGGGAATATAGACAGAAAAAAATAAAAAGAACAGAATAAAATTGCTCTTTGGGTGGATTTTTCTCAGTTACCTGTCAAAGCCATTTACCTTTCAGTCAAGAATGATCTAGGTCTCGTAGGACAAATCTAAATTTTCTAAGGGACAACTTCACTTTTTCAGTCCGGCCAACTGAAAGGGATACATTTGTGATAGCAACCTGTGGGACTATCATGTGAAGAGGAAATGTTTATGACAATTCTAAAATGTGGAAGTTAAAGGGACACAAAATGGAGGTAAAGCTTTTACATTTTACTCAAGCTGATAAAATTTCAACACCAGTATTCTGTGATAAAATTACATATCACATATGTAATTATATATATATATATAAATATAAATAAATTCCAGTATCTACAACAACCATATGAAGATATGAACCAGGGCACCTCAGTGGCTCAGTCGATTAAGTGTCTGCTTTCAGCTCAGGTCGTGATCCCTGGGTCCTGGGATCCAAGCCCCACATGGGGCTCCTTGCTCAGTGGGGTGTTGGCTTCTCCCTCTCCCTCTGACTGCGACACCTCCTGCTTGTGCTCTCTCTCTCTCAAATAAATAAATAAAATCCTTTTAAAAAAGATATAAACTGAAACAACTATAAATGAATCAAGATGGAATTTTAAAAAAATGTTTAAGCAACCCCATAGGAAGGAAAGGAAGATAGAAGTGAAAAATAGAACAGGAAGATAAAAAAATTTCAAATGGTGGACTTTTAGCTCCAAAATATTAGTAATAACATTAAATGAAAATGGTTTAAATACATGAATTATAAGATGCAAACAAGCAGAGTAGGTTAAAAAAACATGGTGCAAGTGTATGCACTGTATAAGAAACTTACTTCTAATATAATGATATGGGTAGGCTAAAATTAAATGGATGGAAAAAGATAAATCTTAAAAATAGTAAAAGAAAGCATGGGCACCTGGCTGGCTCAGATTGGTGGAGCATGCAACTCTGGATCTTGGCATTGTCTATGAGCCCCACACTGGGTAGAGATTACTTAAAAAAAAAAAAAAAAAAAACTTAAAAAAAAAAAAACTTAAAAAAAAATGGAAAGAAAGCAGAAATAGCTGTATAGATATCAACTAAAGTAGATTTCAAAGAAACAAAAATTACCATGTAGTAAGAGGTATATTATATAATGATAGGATCATAAAAGAAGAGAGGAAAAAATAAAACCAGATGAAATCAGAGAGGGAGGCGAACCATAAGAGCCATAGGAAACAAATTCGGGTTGTTGGAGGGGAGATGCATGGGGGGATGGGGTATCCTGGTGACGGACATTAAGGAGGGCGTGTGATGCAATGAGTACTAGGTATTCTATAAGACTGATGAATCACTGACATCTACCTCTGAAACCAATAGTACATTACATGTTAATTGAATGCAAATAAAAATAAATTTTTAATGATAATGATAAATAGATCAACCTACACAAAAAATTTAATTCTAAATGTGCATGCATCAAACAACAGAGCTTTCAAATCTGTGAAGGAAGAAATAATAGCATTGAAAGGAGAAACAGACAAATTCACACAGAAACTTCCAACAACTGGGAGAACCAGACAGAAAGTCAGAGAAACAGTTTAACACAACACCACCATCAGCCGGCACCATTCACACTCCATTCAGCAAGAGTGGAATGTATTTGAGCGTCTACAAAAAGTATTGCTAGGTGGATCATATCACGGGCCATTTAAAAGAAATGAAATCATACAGACTGCGTTTTTCTGCCACAGTAGAATCAAACTAGAAATTGATAACAGAAAGGGAAGAAAATCACCAAACATGTGGAAACTAAACCACATACTTTTAAATAAGCCATGGGTCAAAGAGGAACTTTCAAAGTAAATAAGAAAATATACCAAATGGAATGAAAATAAAAATACAGCACATCAAAGCATGTGGGGAGTAGTTAAAACAGTGTTGAGAGGGAAATTTATAGTTCTACATGCCTGCTTTAGAAAAGAAGAAATACCTAAATAAGTATGAGAGAAAATCTTGAAAAAAATTCTTATATATTAACTTAGATTCATTTGTATGTTCTTAAAATCCCACCAGTTGCTAATTTATTTTACTATTGTTACTGATTTACAAATTTGTATGACTAAGAGACAAAAAGGATATTGTTAATTGCCACAATAAATAACAAATAAAAAATATAGGAAATATAGAAGTAGCTACAATTTTACCACTAAATAGAATAAAGTAGCAACTGATATTGAATTGCTATTGTGGTGTGTAGTATGTGGTGTGTATCATTTGGTGTGTATTATCCATCATTTCCAAATTTCTATTAGTTTTCTTTCTTTTTTGGGTTGGCTTTTTTTGGTGTCACTGAAAATATGTCTGTTTCAGGAAAAAAGTGGTAGAGTTCTGTGTGTGTGTGTGTGTGATAGGCAAAATGGAAATCTGGCTTTTTATCCAAGTAAATCTAATACCTTTATGTGTATTATATTGCCATTATAATTGGACATTTAAAAATATAATTGGACTTATTTTTACCTCTGGTTTTATATGTTCTTAAAAATTTTTTTTTTAAGATTTTTATTTATTTGTCAGAGAGAGCGTGAGAGAGAGAGCGAGCACAGGCAGACAGAATGTCGGGCAGAGGCAGCGGGAGAAGCAGGCTCCCTGCTGAGCAAGGAGCCCGATGTGGGACTCTATCCCAGGACGCTGGGATCATGACCTGAGCCGTAGGCAGCCGCTTAACCAACTGAGCCACCCAGGTGTCCCCATATGTTCTATTTGTCATACAATTTTATCTGTGAAAATAAAAGACCCATTTTTATAACACTGACTTTTTTTTTTAAAGATTTTATTTATTTATTTGACAGATATTACAAGTAGGCAGAGAGGCAAGCAGAGAGAGAGAGGAGGAAGCAGGCTCCCTGCGGAGCAGAGAGCCCAATGCAGGGCTCGATCCCAGGACCCTGGGATCATGACCTGAGCCAAAGGCAGAGGCTTTAGCCCACTGAGCCACCCAGGTGCCCCTAACACTGACTTTTTAAAGAAGTTTTTACTGAATCCAGTTGATTTTTTTTAAGCAAACTCTATGTCCACTATGAGGCTTGAACTCATGACTCCACGATCAAGAGCCGCAAGCTCTAGTGAGCCAGCCAGGTGCCCCAGAAAAATGACATTTTAGATCTGTGCACTTTGCATGCTTCACACTGGTGGCTCTACAAGGAATTCATCTATGATCGGAAGACCTGAACAAAGATCAGAGAACCTGAACAAAGGACTGGTAGGTGTATAGAGGGGAGATTAGATCTGAGAAATGTCTAGAAGGGAAATGTATGAAATGAAAATAACTTGAGTATTCACTGAATGAGGGAAGTAGCAGAGAAAAAGATGACTTTGTAAACTCTAGCTAGGAGGACGTACCAGACAGGATCACTGGAGTATACTTGCACCAAACGTGCCATTCCTCTCCTTAGAGGTCCTGTCCTTTGGGAAGCCCCCTCCCTGTGGGAGAATTATACTTTCCATCCATCTGATGTCAGTTTTGTCCATGTGACTTGTCTAGACCAGTGAATTATGAGCAGAAGCTTCCAGAATCCAGCCTCCTCTGCCACCTTCTCTTTTTCCTTTGAATGTCCCAGGCAGGAGTATTTCTCTCAGCCTAGACACCAAACTAAAAAGCCAAGAAGCAGAGCCTCAGTCAATCACACAAATACAGAGAGAAATAAACCTTGGTTTTCACAAGTTTCTTGTGATTTGGGGTCGTGTTTTGTACTGTACTATAACTTAGTCTCAGGGGACTGATATGTGCAAATGAGTTTCCTTATTTTCCTGTCAGAGCCTGTCATTTCTATCAGCTGTAGGTACTGACACCACTTTTCTCCTAGACTCAAGACTTGCATGGACTACAGTAAGTGAATCAAGGTTTAGAGTATTTGAAATGGGGACTGCCTAGTCAATTCTCCCTCTATGGTCAATTTAGTTCAAGAACGTGGATCTGTGTGTGGTTGGGGAGAAAAAAATCTATATATATCTGTACATATTTCTTTATATATTATGTTTATATTGTTATACAAATTTATACTATATATTATTATATAATTATATTTATTTCAACTTGATATTATTTTTATAGCAATAGAAAACATTTTTTGTGTTAGTCTCTACAAAGAATAGAAATATTTGTGAAAGTCAGAAGCAGCACAATTTATACCAATTTGCTTAAACAATCATTTTTAAACCACAATCATTTCCTCCCACTGAACCTAATGTCACCATTTCCCCCAAAATAAAAACTCTTAGTCTTTTAGATTAGAGCCCCATATTTCAAAATATAAATAGGAGTATTTGAAGAGAGAGAAAAGAACAAAGAACCTTTGAAGACCGATCTAATCTTACTTGGGTCAGTTACTGTGGATATTTGGGATGATGAAAATTTCATCTATAAAAATAAAAATAAGCCAATGACAGTTATTGTAAAGAATATTTTGTAGAAGATATCAGCATTAGACTTCCTTTCTTCTTTGCTCCTTCCCTCCTTTTATATAAATATGTATATTTTTAGGATCTAACACATACAGGGCAGTATGCTAGATGCTAGGGATTAGTCAAAGAATAGGGCAGAATCTGTCCCCGTCTAAAATGAATTACATGGTTTTACTTAATAACTAGTTTGGGGCGGGGGTGCACCTGGGTGGCTCAGTTGTTAAGTGTCTGCCTTCAGCTGAGGTCATGATCCAGAGTCCTGGGATGGAGTCCCTCATCCAGCTCCCGGTTTGGCAGGAAGCCTGCTTCTCCCTCTCCCACTCCCCCACTCCTCTTGGGTTTCCTCTCTCTTGCTGTCTCTCTCTCTCTCTCTCTCTCTGTCAAGTAAGTAAATAAAATCTTAAAGAAGAAAAAAAAACCCAAAAAACACAAAACTCCTAGTTAGGCAGCGCACATTGCTTCCTCATCTGAACAAGTGACAAGATTTTCGACAATCTTGCAACCTTCACCCACTGAAAAAAGGAGTAGCCCTCAGGTGTGGCTGGTTATGTCAGAGGCCATCGAAGATACAGAAGGTTGTTCTCCAATCTGTGTTTCCCCACTGGCAAAAAGAGTGCCAGAAACAGTGATTCTAAGAAGCCAGTGGCTGTTCTTCATTAAGATGCAATGGTGGAAAACCATTATTTAGTTAAAAGGCAAAGGGGTGTATTTGAGAAAACACTAGACTGGAGGGAAAACAGTGTTGGGCAAGTCAGGCAGGTCATCTTGGGCAAATCCTGTCTTCTATCTGAATTCAAGTTCTTCATCTGCAAAATAGAGGCAATGAGATCAGCTTAATCTTTTCATAGCATTGGTAGGAAAAGCAAATAAACACAAGTAATGGGGTCACCTGGGTGGCTCAGGCAGCTGCGTGTCACAACTCTTGGTTTCAGCTCAGGTCGTGATCTCAGGTTCGTGAGACCGAACCCTGAGCGGGAGTCTGCTTCTCTCGCTTTCCTTACCCCTGACCCTAACCACCCCCCCCCCCCGCTTCCCCCTGGCTTGCGTGCTCTCCCCCACCACCACCCCAAATAAATAAATAAATCTTAAAAAAACAAACCCAAAAAACAGCCTACAGGTAATGAAGTGTATCACTGCAAAGTTACCTTGCTCTTTCGGTTTTAAGACTTACTATTTCCTTTCTTTTCTTTCATTCAATTTCTGTCTGTGTAAACAAGTAGCATAAATCCAGATGGTTCTTCCCGGAATATCCAATTATAGTACTGTATTAGGTCAGTTACATAAATAGATATATTAAGTAACCAATCACAATTTACTAATGAATTTATTCATGTAGCCAATATTTATTTAATATTCATTATTTTTTAGGCTTCACATTGGGTGCTCCAAGAGATACAAAAATGAATGGCAGAATTGCTTTGACAGGATAGAAACTCTAGTTTTAAGAATTTCTCCCAAGGGGATAATTGTACATGACTGGACCTGTTCAAAATGAAGAACACGTCTTATAATTTATTTTATAATAGATAACAGAGCATAAATAAACAGTGAAGCAAGAGAGATTGTTAAATCAATTCTAAAGTAATGCTAGCATAGAATAATAGTCATTTAAATAGACTATGTAGATCTCTATCAATAGAAAAGAAAAGATACAAAAGATCCCTGTTCCTCTCTGTATAACTTCTATACCTCAATCCATGATTCGACATGAAAAAAACTGGCAACATTTCCAGGTTTTTATTCTCTTTATGCCCTCTATTGTGGTGTGATTTATTTACAACAAATAAACATAATTTGTACAAAAACAAAAGAAGCTCTTTTCAAAGAACTGAAAGAAAGTGAACAGTACTGGACTAGTCGGTAAGACTTCACAGCCAAAACTAGTTGAAGCACACAACTAGAGCCTTAGTAAGGGCTGTCTGGAGGAGAGAATAGCTTGGAGCCCCCTCAGGGATAAGGAGGGACGAGTGTGCGTATCAAGCCAGGCAGAGATGGTAAAAGCAGGCAGAAGGACAAAGACCGTTGAGTCACCGCCATGGAAACATGCTCTAACTCGTTTACCATGAGTCCACTGGTGTTAAAGATCAAAAAGTCAATGAGTCCATTTAAAGATCTAATCGGTTTTATTAAGTGATTCGTGAAATGGGGCAGCATCCCACCAGCAAAGGGAGGGGAGACCTGGGGAGGTGTACAGTATAGGAAAGAGGCTGGGGAGAGAAGTTGGTAGGGAAAGAAAGGATTGTTCCTGGCAAGCTCACATTCCCTTAGGGAGAAGGACAGGGGTCAAAAGAATGATGCAGGGATGCCTGATACTGGGAACTGTGGATGCACTTGGGTGTGTAAGCTGGTGTCCAATGCATGTGTCCAAGGCCACTGTCACCATCTAGTCTCCAGGACCTGACACTTACTGTCCACCTGCTTGTAGCCACTAACATTTGTCCTGCCTTTTTCCTTCAGATCTCCTTGACAACCTACCTCTGAACTCGGGCAAATGAAACCCCAACCACCCCCCCTCAGGTGATGCTGACCGTCCTGACAAGATCTCCATCCGACCCCCCACCCCTTCTTAGCTATACCCCACTAGCACCGGAGCAGAAGGACCATGGAGTGACCTCTGGAATGACCCACCCTTACCTTTACTTCATTATAATACTAAAATCTCCACCCAAGGAGAATCCTCCGTCTCATTTACATAATAAAGAACGTAGGCATAGGCACGTTTTCCTAAGGTGCACGGGGGAACTTTTGCCACCTCTATCTGCAAGGACAAGGCTTCCCTATCTAAATATTCATCCTCCGCCTAAACAAAAGGAACCCATTCCTCCTCTCTTGGGAACCCTTGGCTTTGGAAGCCATTCTGCGATCTCCTTATTTACTGCAAATAGAAGTTTTCTTTGTACAATTCAACCCAGGGCAGTTTCTGACTCATTAAAGAATGAACTCACATGGGTTCGGTTCCACATCACATTACAGAATGCAGCCTAGAGTGGGAAAAAAGAAGTCACTTTGACTTACAAATATTAGGCAGTCAGACGTCTGGCATGTAAACCTGCCTTAGTACCCTCGCGCTGAGTCTTGCAAATGTTAGAGGCAAGACTTTACAATAGCCCATAGCAGATAATCCAGACACTTTCGGGTAATGAATACTCAGCAACAATGATCACAGTAACTCAAACTGAGGAGTTAGACCAAATTAGACCAAATTGGCCAGAATTTCCAAGACAAACGCTTCTGCTATACTTTCAACTCAGTGTAGTCCAACAGCATAAATTTAGTTATTTGGAAGACGGCTGCTAAGCCATGTTTGAATTATTATATTTAGAAATATATTTTTTAATTTTATTTAGAAATTTAAATTTAATAAAGATGCAAAAAATAGCAAATGTATTCCTTTTCTTTGCTCTAAAAACAGAAGCGTAAATATTTGTCTCAGTTAACCATTTATTTGTGGACACTCCTACCAAAGAAATTTACCAGAAACTGGGGGATAAAAATCCTTGATTCAATCAGGCCTGAATCACTGACTTATTGTGTGTGCGACCTGGGGCAAGTCACTTGACCTCTCAGCACCACAGAACATTCCGCTGGAAACATAGATGTAAAGCAAGGGTGTGCTGAAAACCAGATGCTCCCTCTAAACCGGCTTCTTTTGGTAAATATGTCATGGGGGAAAAAACATTCAATTCTTTCACAGAAGTATTTTAAATTTGGCTTTCAATTCTTAAATGTGGGGCTTCAGATAATGTAGGTGGATTTGGTTAATACTTGCCTAGCAAATGCCTTATGAACTGCGTACTTCCTTCTGGCTCTCAGTCCCTTAAAAGGATCTTCTTCAGCAATTAAAAACCAAATCTGCAGCTTTGAAATCTTCAAGATTTTACCAGTTTTTAAATGTTTTGAATTCTGAGCAAATCTAGAAATAATACAGGAGCAGGAAGCCTACCAGGAGGGGTATTTCCATACCAATGAAGAGACAGATTCTTGGCTACTTGTCTTTCAGCTTAAAACTGTTTTCTGTGATAACCAATAATCATGGTTAAAATTGCCTGCACACTGGGGCGCTCGGGTGGCTCAGTGGGTTAAGCCTCTGCCTTGGGTTCAGGTCATGATCTCAGGGTCTTGGGATTGAGCCCCACATTGGGGCTGAGCAGAGAGCCTACTTCCTCCTTTCTCTCTGCCTGCCTCTCTGCCTACTTGTGATCTTTCTCTCTGTTAAATAAAGAAATAAAAAATCTTAAAAAAAAAAATTGCCGGGGCACCTGGGTGGCTCAGTGGGTTAAAGCCTCTGCCGTGGGCTCAGGTCATGATCTCAGGGTCCTGGGATCGAACCCCAAATCGGGCTCTCTGCTCAGCAGGGAGTCTGCTTCTTCCTCTCTCTCTCTGCCTGCCTCTCTGCCTACTTGTGATCTGTCTGTCAAATAAATAAAGTCTTAAAAAGAAAAAAAGGCTTAACACATATTAGAGCTTAAGATGGTTAATTTTATTTACTTCCCACATGAACTTCTAAAGTCAAGTTTTACTACTATGCCTGTTTGACATAGAGAGAAACTGAGGCCTAGAGCCATTAAGCAGTTGGCTCTAGACTAGAGAGTTTTGCCCCAGACAGGTAGTTTGAGGTTAGAACCCTCCCTTTTATACTCCATAACTGCCTTGATTGTGGTAGAACTCACTGGATTCAGACGTGAGTGGACGATGTACGGATGATACAAACCTCTTGAAAGTCAAGATGCTGCCATTCAAAAAGAAATTCTTTGGTGTTCACAATTCAGTTGTATTCTGCAAGAGGCATTTTCACTCTTTAGTTATCCAAGGAGAGTTGGAGACAAAAATCCGAATCTTAAAGAGCTACGTGTACAAAGCCCAGGAAATGATCTCCACACCAACCTCATCTCTAAAGCAGAAGCTTCCAAGTGTCAGATGGTGCCAAGACTTTTTGCGATCACCTTTGCCGTTTTTCAAATAAGGCACGTTCCCAGCACTCGCTGCTATAGATTCGGATGAAGGAGGCCTGGGATTTGGACATGGAATCTACAGATACTTTAAAAGCAGCCAGCTAACTGCCATGGAAGCCACCCTCTAACCACACGTGCAGAGAGTTTTAAAAAATTCTTTGTCACCTCAGACTCTTGGAGACACCTGCCTTTTCAAAACAAACAATAAGGCTACTTCCCAAATTGCTTAATTAGAAGCTTGACAAATTCGGTGCGAACAAACACCAGGTGCTCTCTGCAAGAAGTGAGTCAGGACCGGAATCAAAGTGTGTGCCCTGATTCTTGGACTCAGGGGAATACGCAGATGGAACCATGGCCTATTAAGTTCTCAAAACCTTAAGATCTAGGCTGAATGCCGTAACAGAGAGAAAATTCTATGGGTGAAAACATTTGCATCTTTCAGAAAAACGTAATTCTTTCAGAGTAGCGGCTCCGTGGCTTGGTTTTATCCCCCAATTGTCGGATACCTACTGTAAGCAGGAAGTGACTAAGGCCAGGCGTGGAGTCACACCTCTTAATGGTGTGTTTAGGCCTGATAGTGGCAGGACCAGCCCTCAGGTGCCATTGGGATGGTAATTCGGCTAATTGGGTCTTGGAGCTAACACCTCTCTTGGAGAAAGGTAGGAAGTCTCACTTCACTAAGTAAGTGGGTTCAGGGGTTTTCCTCCCAAAGATTCCAGCACCTCTACTGGAAGGCAGGCTTCTTACCAGGAAAGTCTGCAATCACTTTTGGGATGTTGTTGTTTTCCTAAAAATGCAAAATCAGGTCTCAGTGCCTGAGGAAGGCTAGATGTGATGGATTCTTGAAACCCTTTGTATGTCCAGGTTCCTATTCCCTTTGAAGGGCTTTCTCCCGAATGCCCCAAGATTCCTTTAACTTGAGACTTCCTCTTCCCGCAATTTATGATTTAAAAAGAAAATCAGTGTGAATCATTAGAGAAAACAAAGTTTGCTTAGTTTTCTTCCACCTTTGTCTTCTTTTTCAACCTTTAAGTATATGGTGTGGTTTACAATGAACTAGGAAAATTTATTTCCAAAGACTGAATAATACTTCGCTGGAAGAAGGGGATTTTCAGTTCCTCCGTGAACAGGTTTTGGGGAAAGTAATCTAGGAATCCCCTGAACTAGTATGAAAATTTTTAAGTGAATATTCACTTTTCTGGGAACAGAATCCCTTTTTAACTTTAACAACTAGTAAGAAATAAATTAGTTTATAATAAATAAAGAATAAGAAATAAATTAGTTTCTAGAAATTGAGCATATCCTTTTTAAGATTTTTTTTAAAAGGCTGGAAGTTTTTTAATCTTTTCAGGAATAAGTTGAAATCTCCAAGGCAGATAATTTAAATATTGCGATGACTTACTCTAATTCCACAATTTAGACTATTAGCAACTGCTTGTGGATATAGACAAGGTAACATCTTCTCGTTAGTCATTCTGATTAAGACTACTAAAATATTGGGGCGCCTGGGTGGCTCAGAGGGTTAAGCCTCTGCCTTCAGTCCAGGTCATGATTTCGGGGTCCTGGGATGGAGCCCAGGCTCTCTGTTCAGAGGGGAGCCTGTTTCCCCCTCCCGCCTCTGTCTGCCTTTCTCTACCTACTTGTGATCTCTCTCTGTGTGTCAAATAAGTAAAATCTGAAAAAAAAAAAAAAACCCTACATCCTCTAAAAAAAAAAGGCTACTAAAATATCAAAGGACAATTAGACCACAGGTTTCGCCTTGTGTGGCACTTTCTGCTTTTATTGATTTGTCATGTAAATTATAAACCCCTGTTGACAGAAATCATTTACATCCAGGAGGTTAAATAGTGTTGTCCTTTTCTTTAACCTGAGTCAGAAAAATGCAAGTGATAAAAGTATCCTTTAGGCTGTGGAAAAGAATTTGCTCCCCCTCTAATCTGAAATACATAGAAGTCTGGCTGTAATTTTAAAAATTGAAATAGTCTAATAATATGAAAGTAAAGCTCCCCCATATCCAGAGATTTAAGGTGAAGTTCCAAAATATAAAGCTTTCTTTTTAATTAAAAAAAATGTATATGTAAACATATATTAAGTTAGAAGTTGTGTGCTCTACTGACAGAGACTGCCCGGCACCCCTCTTTCTTTTCTTTTCTTTTTCCTTCCTCTCCCTCCTTTTTTCTTTTCTCCTCATTTCTTCCTTCCTCCCTGCCTGCCTTCCTCTCTCCCTTCCTACCTCTCTTCCTTCCTTAATAAATCATCCAGATGGTTGTATTTGGGGGATTTTGTTGTCAATCAAATTGACAATCACTAATCTCAAGTACTTTCAAGTAGCCACCTTTCAAAGTGTAGAGTAAGTCATATAATATTTTATTTTTTTTAAAAGATGTTATTTATTTATTTGACAGAGAGAGATCACAAGTAGGAGAGGCAGGCGGGGGGGGGGGAAGCAGGCTCCCTGCTGAGCAGAGAGCCCGATGTGGGGCTCCATCCCAGGACCCTGAGATCATGACCTGAGCCAAAGGCAGAGGCTTAACCCACTGAACCACCCAGGCGCCCCAGTCATATAGTATTTTAAAGCCAGTTTCCTCACCCGTGGAAAGAAATGCTAGAAGACAATTATAGTGTCTGATGAGATACATTTGTCCCTTTTCTTTCATTTGAGTAATCCCTAAGGCATACTTCTAATAATAATTCAGTATTTAATCTGAAATCACCAACAATTGATAATTTACTACTCTGATTGGTGAGATAGTCAAAAGCTATAATCATAATAAGAAATAAAGTATCCTCTTCTATATCAATAATCAATAAGCATTTTGATCTCTTCCAACGTGTTCACTCTAAAACCTTGACTCCGTATCTCTTTCTATCCACATTTTCCAAATTTAGTCATTAGCGCAGAGAGCCATACCTTCTTCAAAATGTGGTCTGAATTAATACTAGAGTCTCAAGAGTTTAGCCTGGAATTAACACTAAAAGTAAGAAGTCTAATTTCTACGCGATTACTGGAAACTCCTTCACATATTCCAAACAGGGATCTAGAAAACAAAATTTCAGGTCAATCTCCTTCCATCTTTGCACAACTGAGACTCACAGAGTTCTATTTCTTGTAAAGCTGAAAAAATGTTGTGTTTTAATCCCCACAGGAGTACAGCCTTAGGGTTTAGAGAAATGCTACATCTCACATGTACATGGAATAATGAAATATATCAACATTCGGAAAATCTGCATAACTCAGTGAAATGGTATTTTCCAAGGAATCAATTCAGGATATAAACTCATGAGTTGTAAAGATGCGTTTAAGGTTTAAGATAAACCGAGAGATTTTAAGGTAACAGAGTACACACAGTTCATTCCTGTTGTTTTAGATACAACACTGCAACTCGCCTTTATAAAATTACTGTGTTGGGGCAACTGGCTGGCTCAGCGACTCTCAGAATCATGAGTTTGAGCCCCATATTGAAGGTAGAGTTTACTTTAAAAAAAATTAGTTTGTCAGGTTTGACATAGTAGCAAACTTGTCCTATCTAAAAAGACTAGGAAGAAAAATAAATAAATAAAAGACTAGGAAGATACTTCTCCATTTTCCCATTACATATCTGTTTGAAGTCAGAATTTTTTTTTTTTTATACTTCAGTCAAAACAACTGGATGATAAAGAAAATGTGAGAATCCTGCTGTCTTCTATTAAGCCAGCTAGTAGAGATTTGCAAAAATGGAAAACAATGTTACATTTCACATGACAGGCTATTGTGTTTGTTATTGTTTTAAATGAACTAATAAATGTTTTTAAACTTTTCAGTCAGCTTTTATTTCTAATGTAAATATTGATGGCTATAACCCACACAAAGTTTTGTGAAGTCCTCAATAATTTTTAGGAATGTAGAGGCCCTTGACACCAATAAGTTTGAGAACCACTTAGAATATATAGAATTGTGAAGGTACTAAATCCTTTTTCTGGAAACTGCCTCTCAGATGATGAGCACTTCCTTTGTGATGCGGAAGGGAGGAGATTGGCAACATTTACTGCGACCTTATGTTAACTGAAGTAAAACTCTTACCTCCCTAGCTCTTTGCCACATTCATTGTCTTGTAAAGCTGAAAACGTTGGATGAGGTAGGAGTTAGGATGTCAAACATCCTGAAACATCTGTCATCTTCTGATCCATCCAAATGGCTCATGTTTAAAATAGAAATTAAAATTTAGATTATCAAATGTTATTCAATTGGTTGGTGTCGTAGGTTATTTGTGAAACTCGATCTCATGTCCCCTAACCTTTTGCTTGGGAATCAGTATTGGATGGCTGGTGGCCGTTAATTCAGGCCTGGGACTCAGAAAGGAATTCTGGTTAAATGTGAAGGTTTGGGTATATCCACAGGCACACAGAATAATTTAGTCCAAGAGAGTCACAGAGGGGACAGCGGAAAGCTGAAGTTGGTCAAATAAATGAACATGGGACAAAACCTCAGCGAATGTTTTTCAAAAAAATAGAATGAATAGAAAGCCAAGAGAAGGGTGCTAATGTTTTTTGAATACACCTAATGGTTGTATGAGAAACCACGGGGTTACATGAGGAACCAGCGGCTCACATTACCTCAGAGAAGCTGTTGGACTCTATGCTAATCTCCTACGAGTATTGAACAAACTATATCATCATAACTGTGGAAAGCAGGTATTTTCTTCTTCGTCTATCAACTAGGAAATACAGGTCTTGAGGGTGAGTACAATTCCAGGATCACACAAATGGATTCCACATCATCACATAATGCCATGTCAAAGACAGGGTTTGAATTTCAGGTGTCTCTTATCCTGGATCCTCTCTAAGAAAATCATATATAAATGTAAGTAACTACATATATATTTAAAATATATGTGAATAAAATATATAAACATATGTTTGTATGTTTATATATTTATATATAATATTTGCATATATAATAATCATACATATATATGTATGTATATATAATATCTACCTTCAGGAACTTTCATGTCTGGCTTTAAATTACACTAGCCTCTTCCCTGTTCTCCTGAGGTGAGAGAGCTGATAGAAATCCATGGATGTGTAATGAGCTTTTATAGTCGTCCATAGGCAACATTCTATTTTTTTTTTTTTAACATTTTACTTTTTTCTTTATGGGCCATGAATTACAAGCACAAGGGGACAAACAGCAAATGTGTTTCTGTTTAATAAAGAAACCCCGTTTCACTAAATGTTCTCATTGCTGAAACTATTAGCACAGGGACAGCTAAATGCTACTAAGCAAGAATCGGCCATCCTGCATCACATAATACCATGGAAATTCAGAGCCAAGGTTAAGTGTTCCTGTGGGGTCCCACAGCTAGACACCTGACACCCACGATTTTCACCTTACCCCTAAATAAGGTTAATCTATAGTATATGTAAGAGTGCATAAGTTAGATAATATATTTTAAATTACAACTTAGCATTTAAAAGCTATCATCCAACTAAAATTCAAGAAAAAGGAGTCTAAGTGGGATGAAATTGAGCTCTTGAAACTTAAGCCAGTTCCTCAAGAGCTGAATCACACCTAAGGCAGTGTTCAAACAAAGGCTGAAGCCTTGAGGGTGTGTAGGGGAAAATTAGTAAGTGGGTTTCCCCAGAGCGGTGTGAAGTCATCAGGCCAGGGTAATGCTTCCCAGAGGTGTAACCTCGTGGGAGGTGGGGGGTGGGGAGGTGTTAGCGGAAATGCGTGGTACTTTGCAGGTCTGCCCCTGGGGACTGGGTTGGCTGCCTACCTGGTATTGCCATAAAATTCTTGACCTCCAAGCACATCCCCTACCACCACACCTTGCGCGACTCCTTGAAAAGCAACGTTTCAAATTTCACTCGACTTTTGTTTTGACTTGTTCATTACTATCCAAAATATGTGATAAGGAGCAAAACCCCACTTTTCAAGGCCTAGCCGAGTTCCAAAGAAGTCCACACTTCAGAGAAACCTTGGAAGAGAAGGGGGGGGAAAAAAAAAGAACAAAGAAAAAAGAAAGAAAGAAAAAAGAAATCTCTTGTTCCCCTGTAATAATTCCAGCGGAGCCTTCAATGGCCAAAGCGGTGCATCTGTAAACTCACTCCCATTTTTTCCTAAACAGTGCCACCTACTGTCCATTTTAAGTCATCAGGAGCCGTGTTGGCGAGGACCAAACAAATAAAGGGGAGATTAACCGGGAAAAGTAACTCTTCCCAGCTTTAGGGCATTGGAAAAAAAAAAAAAAAAAAAAAAAAAAAAAAAAAAAAAAAAAAAAAAGATTGAGAAACGAGCGCCTGGGAGCAAATGGAAGCATTGACTCGTCAGCTTCTTAGAAGACTCGCAAGAAGCAAAAGCCATTCATTCAAGCCATTCTCTTGGAAATGGCTTTTTTTTCTCATGGCGCTGCCTCCGAGTTCTCCAGAGCACGGTTTTTATTTTATGCGTTGTTTATAATGCGTGCTGCTTGCGTATTTTTACATGAGGGGTTCAAGTTAGGGGAAAAAAATATGTATGATCATATTTTCACTTTTTCCGTTACCCAATACGGAAACGTCTGTGTAAGGAAGCTCTGACACTTGACATCTGCTCAGAAACTTTTGAGGTCCTGGGAAGAAAGGGTTAACATGCAGTAGACTTGTAGCTGATTTTACTTCATTTAGCGTCGCAGGCGGCTTTCGAATTTCCAGGTGTGTGTATACACACGCACTCACACGCACACACACACCTCCCAGATATCCCTCCCCTTGGCTGTTCCTTAGCCTAAGGGCACCATTTGGCCTTAAAGTGAATTAGCGGAACAGTGTGGGGAGTTATTTCGCGAAGAGGGAATCCTTGTAACTCACGCTGGAGTTCACGGATGTCTGCAAAGCGCGACCTCCCCGCTCCGCCGCTGGAGGGAAGGAAGGAATCAGGTGGTGACCAGCATCTGTGCAGTGAATTTCTCTGCACACGTTAGCAATCAAGTTAATTGAATTCATTGGAGTTTAGAACCGGCCTCTAGCTCAGAGAGGGCTTTGAATGGCCCATTTCTCGTTCTTCCTCTCCCCCTCCCCGCCTCCCGCCCGCCCGCCCGCCCGCGCTCCCAGTTCCCTCCCCTCCGGGTTCCCCAGTCCGCACCTCCCTTCTCCACTCCCCTCACCCCCCACTCCCTCCTCCGCCCTATTAAAACACCCACCAGCTCGCTTGTTAAGACCCCCTTAAGTTGGAGGAGGCAGAAAGGCAACAACAGCGAGGAAGGAGAAGTCAAGACGTCTGGAAAGAATTACCCAGTCCTGGCTTCCAGCAGCCCATTGAACCAGGGACTTGAACCAGCCCCAGCCAAAGACTTTCTCCTGATTCTGCGCTTCCTGGGTTCTTCGGAGTCTTCACCGGGCTTTTCCTGACCCGAATAAGAAAAGAGACTATCCGATATCAGGGGAGGGGGAACTGGAGCAAAAAATAAAATAAAATAAAATAAAAAAGTTAATTTATTTTTAAAGCACAAATTTTTCTTTTTAAGAATTAGACTGAAGTGCAACGGAGATAGTAAACAGAATAGTAGTGATATTTCCTTTTTAAAAGTGGGGGAGAAGCAAACATTTAAGACTCCCCAATCCTTTTTAAATGTTGTTTTTAAATTTTTTATTTTTTTTGGCTGGTCGTCTCAAATTCATCTGATCTCTTATTACCTCAATTTTGGAAACTGCCCGCCACCAACCCTCCGGGACCACACAGACAGCCTGAGGACAACTTTATGACCAAGAGCTGAACAAGGTACGTTACCCTGGCGCGATATGGTGAACCAGGAGGGCGCCCCCGACTAGGCCAGGGAGAGGGAAGAAATTATCCACGAAGTGTTAAAAAATGGTAAAGCTGGTTTTCGACAGATAAGTTTGAGGTCGGCCAATTTCCAACAGACTGAAAACCAGGGGCTACTTCAGATCAGTGTCAGGCCTGGCAATAGATCCCTGCCCTTTCTCATCCCTGCGGCGCTCGCCAGAAATCCGCTGCCTTTCTGGGAACACAGGTAACCTCTCTGCCTGGGAAGACTGCGTGTCCCGGGATGTACTTTTCCACTCCTCCTCTTGCGGAGCCGCAGAGGGGCTCCCAAGTTGGAAACAGGGATTTCCACTGTGCAAGGAAAATGCATTCCGCACAGCACCCCCACTCCCCCCCACCCTTTGCCCCTATCCTTTCTACCCACCCCCGCCCCCCGCACTGTACCTGGGGAGGAAAATCCTGCAACAGCCCAGAGCCTTTTACTTTCAAGTGGGAAACCCGCTTCTTACTTGGAAAGCAAAGGGTTAAAGCGATCCGGGCTCCCAGCTCCGGAGAGCCGGGACCCCCGAGAAGGAGGGTCCTTTGCCACCTCCTCGCGGCTACCGGCCTCGCTCGACCACTCCCACTTTCCCGGGCTTCCCTTCCTTTGCTCTCCTCCGACCCCAGAAAAGTGTCAGGCTGGGTCTGCCCCGGCTCTGCTCGGCTCCGGAAGCCTGACTCGGGGCCGGGGGTCCCCGACGCGGGCGGTGGCACTCAGGGTCCCCAGAGGGAGGAGGGCGCGCGTCCCTCTCCCCGCCGCCCGGGGGCAGGGCGTGCGTGGGGACCGGGCGCTGCTGCGCAGGCAGCTGCAACGTCCCGGGAGCCAACTCCGACGTGGCACCGAGCACGCTGGCGCTTCTTTCCGCAGCTGCAGCGCGGGGCCGGGAGGGTGGGGGGCCTGGGGGTGCCGTCCCTAGCGCCCGGCCGGGAGGTGGGAGCCCGGGGGCCCGCGGGAGCCGGGGCGAAGTGGGAGGCGAGCCAGAGGTTGGGTCGGGATGGATAATCAACACCTTGGGCGGAATTCGTCACGCCGGTTCCCGCCCAGCGTGAGCGAGGGCTCCGAAGTGGGTCCCTGCGAGCGGGAGGGCCTGTGTGCGGGCGGGACGGGCTGGCGACAGAGCCTCTTCCCTCCGGCCAGGGAGACTCAGCGGAGGGGAAGCGGCGCTGAAAGAATAATTAAGGCTGGAAAGAGGGGCTGGGAGCGGAGAGGCGGTGCCTGGGGAGGAGGGTTGACGAGACCCGGGTCCTGTTACACCGGCTTAGGTGCCCGCGCCTCTCCCTGCATCCCCCCCAACCCCCCACCCGCCCTCGCGGTGTACTTGGACTCAGCGGCCCTGCGCGCCTCCGGGCGCGCGAGCAGCTACAACCGTGCGCCCCGAAGGTGCGTGTCGGAGTCCTGGCGGCTCCTCCCTGGCCGCGTCCCCCCGCCTGGGGACCGTTGCAGCCGGGTGTCTCCCGAGCAGCTGCCCAGAACGCCTGCACTCCAACCCACGTGGCTGGCCTGGGATTGCCTTTGACGTCACACCCTGGGGGGAGGTGTGACGCAATAGATCGGGGAGCTCTGATTGGCTACAAAGGGCTTCCCCGACCTGGCAGCCTGAGTATATATAGACTCTCAGCTCAGGGTTAGGAGTGGAGAGAAGGGTATTGGTAGTTGGATTTTGCTGGGGAAGTGAGGGTGATGATTAAGAGGGGGGTAGATTTCACTGCCTTTTGTAGATTTCAAGCATTTCTCCTCGCAGATTTTTTCATTGCAGTGAAGGAGTAGGATCATGTATTTTGGGAAAGCGTTAAACGGGATTATGATTTTTTAGAAAGGCAATTTTTTAAAAGGTCAGCACGTATTCAGACACATTCAGTGATGAAAGGCTTAAAAATTAAAAGGTGTATTTATATAGATTTGGTTAGGACAAATATTTATGCCTGTTAAACTGTTGTAGATACGGTTTTAAGTTTTGAGACTAGGATTGAAAGGAATACTTAAGTTCTAAACATTTTCTTTTCATTCCAGTGTGTGCAAATTGACTCATTCATTATATTTTCGCTGCGTTTTTCTAGATGATAGATAAGATTACTCAAACTACTGAGGTACAGCCTTTTTATGTTTACTTTTATTTTATTATTTACTATTGATTGATTGGTACTGCATTTGTAATACCCATCATGTTCATTGCAGGTTTTTTCACTCCTTGGCTATTTTACATTTTCAATAAAAGGTTAACTCTTTAAAGTTGCCTGTAATAGTATTTATATTATGTCATGTGTAAGTTTGCAGTTTTGGAACTAGTATTCAGAATTCTAGGTCAACACATTTTTCAATGATAGCATTGGAATTAGAATATCAACACTCCTACTCACTTTTTCTTACGTATTTCCTGAGGTGGGAGAGTGGGAAAATGTAGATATATGGGCCAATGTATTACCTGGTATTATACCTAGAGCTGAATCTTTACCAGAGAAAGATCTGCATCTTTGATAAATTAAGGTCTTAAGTTGGTGATTAGTCGCAAATTTGAATGTCACTCTCCAAAGCAAAGGAAGTAGCTGCCATCCTAGAACACAGGAATTGAGCAACAAATGAATAAGAAACTTCCTAGAAAGTAAGTCAGATTGAAACTAACTGTTCTTGTTAGGTTTATAGAAGAGCCTCATAGTTTTGAATTTCGTAAACACTTTTATACATGGTTTCTGTACCAGCTTTCTTTTAAAACTTTTAAAAAAAAATTTTTTTTTTTTTTTAAAAGCTCTCACGTGGGCGCCTGGGTGGCTCAGTGGGTTAAGCCGCTGCCTTCGGCTCAGGTCATGATCTCAGGGTCCTGGGATCGAGTCCCGCATGGGGCTCTCTGCTCAGCAGGGAGCCTGCTTCCTCCTCTCTCTCTCTCTGCCTGCCTCTCTGCCTACTTGTGATCTCTCTCTGTCAAATAAATAAATAAAATCTTTAAAAAAAATAAAAAAAAATAAAGATCTCACGTAAAGTGAGTTCGCGAGCATGAGCTGGGGTGGGGGAGGGGTAGAGGGACAGAGAAACAGACTCCCCTCTGAGCCGAGAGCCTCAAGTGGGAATCAGTCCCAGGACCCTAAGATCATGACCTGAGCCGAAGGCAGACATTTAACCAACTGAGCTACGAAGGTGCCCCTAAGACAATTTTTTTCTTGAAATTTTAGGCACAGACTGCTCATGGATTTATTTATTATCTATTATTAGAACTGTGGGGAAAGCCCTTATGGGTCACTTGGCCCCTTTGGCCAAGTTATATTACAGTGTTACATTTTTTTTAATTGAAGTGTGGTTCACACACAACGTTACATTAGTCTCAGGTGTGTAACACAGTGATGGAACAAGTTTGTTCTTCTCGCTATGCTCTCCACCGGTGTAACTACCCAACCCCCCATCATCGGACAGTATTACAGTACCATGGACCGTTTTCCCTATGCTGTGCCTTTTACCGCTTGACTTCTTTACACAGTTACATTTTTTTCAATCTAAGAACAAGTGGTTTGTTGAATTATTAGCTTCTCAGCTTTTGCGTAATGTGGGATTGCTGAGTTAATGTAATTGGAGAACAGAACATAAACTCCACTGTCCCTTTCTGGCTTCTGTTTTTTTTTTAATTCAAATTCACTCTGGTTGTGTCCCACTAAGAGGATGCAAGGACCAAGCCAGTGGCAGGTGTGACAGCTGAATGGGGAGACAGCTCCCTGCAGAAAAGTCATTTCCTCCCTAACTTGGTTTTAATCCTTTCCTCTCTAGCAGTGATCTGCATAGAATAAGTATCATCCCGGTGCATAGACATTAAATTATTCAAGTATATTTTGAATGTCATCAGTGTATACAGATGTATAGAGTTTCTGTGTGTGTGTGTGTGTGTGTGTGTGTATAGCCTTGTCTACAATCTGTCTTTCCAAGTTACTCCCAAGGTGGGACTTGAACTCATGACCCGGAGATCAAGAGTTGCATGCTTTGTTGGCAGAGCCAGCCGGGTGCCCCTCACAATCTAGGAAGATGTTACTGATACAGGACTCAACATTAAATATAATGCAGTTACTTTTTTTTTTTTTTTTAAGATTTATTTATTCAGGGGAGAGAGTGAGCACGAGTGAGCAGGGGAGGGGCAGAGGGTGCGGAGAAGCAGGCTTCATGTCAGCTCAATCCCAGGACCCCGGGATCATGACCTGACCTGAAGGCAGACAGACAACTTAACTGACTGAGCCACCCAGGTGCCCATCTTAAATATATATATATATATATATATATATATATATATATATATATTTTAAAGATATTATTTATTCATTTGACAGACAGAGATCACAAGTAGGCAGAGAAGCAAGTAGAGAGAGAGGAAGGGAAGCAGGCTCCCTGCTGAGCAGAGAGCCTGATTTGGGGCTCGATCCCAGGACCCTGGGACCATGACCTGAGCTGAAGGCAGAGGCTCTAAACCACTGAGCCACCTGGGTGCCCCTTAAGTATATTTTTTTTAACTTAAATAACAAAATAGAAAAGACTGCCTCTTAACTGCATAATTTTTACTGGAAAGTTCTAAAAAACAAATAAGATGCAGTTTGCATTTTAATGGAATTTGTCAGACAAAAAATATACTCAGAGAAGTCTTCATAAATAACCGTAGTGTAAGGCAAAATATAATGGGGCCCATAAAAAAGTAAAATAATAACTGCTATTGGGCGCCTGGGTGGCTCAGTGGGTTGAGCCGCTGCCTTCGGCTCAGGTCATGATTTCAGGGTCTTGGGATCGAGTCCCGCATCGGGCTCTCTGCTCAGCAGGGAGCCTGCTTCCCTTCCTCTCTCTCTACCTGCCTCTCCGTCTGCTTGTGATTTCTCTCTGTCAAATAAATAAATAAAATCTTTAAAAAAAATAATAACTGCTATTTATCACATCTAATATGTATCAGGCACTGAATTAGATACTTTATATACATTATGTCTAATCCCAACCCCCCATAAAGAAGATTCTGTAATTAAAGGAACCTTGCCTAAGAATGATGAAGCAACTCAGTCAAAGTCACAGTGTTTAGAGAGGAGTGTGAATGTCATTGAACCCACTAATTCTTGGGTTCCTGGGTGGCTCAGTTGGCTAAGCGGCTGCCTTCGGCTCAGGTCATGAACCCAGAGTTCGGGTATCAAGTCCTGCATTGGGCTCCCAGCTCTATGGGGAATCTGCTTCTCCCTCTGACCTTCTTCCCTCTCATGCACTTTCTCACACTCTTTTCAAGTAAATAAAATCTTTAAACAAAAAAAAATCCAATAATTCTTGAATATAAGGCCCCCTGAACTGGTCTATGCTGCAGCTGGACTAGTCGAATTTTATGGGGGCCAGCGTTGAGGAGAAGCCACATCTGAGAGAGATGAGAAAAGATTTCTCTAGGATTCTTGGCATTTGTGGTGCCTGTGGCTGCTTGGGGCTCTGACCCGTGAAGATTGTGCCCAAGAGCCAATGGAGGAGGAACACAGAGAAGGAAGATTTCATGCCAAGTCTTTCTGCAAACTTTCCCCTTTGCCATGTTGAATTTCAGGATGAAGTTTATGATGGTGAAATTCAGGAACCAATAGGGCAGTTGGGAGAATGAGCATCCTGGGAGTGATCTATCAGTACTGATGGTACCAACAGAGAGAAATCTGAAACCCGGAGCTCTGGATCCAGACACAGATGGAGTGTCAAGGCCTTGGAGAGGCCCATTGCCTAACCTTACAAGCGTGGCTCCAGGGTCTCTGCTAGGATCAGTGCAGTGGGACTGGAGAGACAAAGGCCAACTTCAAAGCCAGAGAGGGAGAGGAGGTCAGAAGGGGACAAGATGAGGATCATGTGCTCTAATATGTCCCAGAGGGGAATGTGCTGTAATATGAAGTCTGTTGAGAGGCTCTATTTGGGCACTTTTTCCTCAGATTTCTGGTTGAGGACAGTGGCCGAGGCAGTACTGGAGGGATGTGGATGGATGCAAACAAATCATTGAAGATTTCTTAGACTTTAACCCAGTGATTGCCAAACTTTGTTGCAATAAGAATCACTTAAGGAGATTTGAAAATTACTGATGCCCTTTCAGCACTCCATACCAATGAACACAGGTTGTTGTGGAAGGCGCACATGGGTAGATTTTACAGACCCCCCAAGTAATGTGGATGTACAGGAAAATTTGGGAACCCCTGCTTTTTCTCTGCTCACCATGCCTTCCTAACCCACCCTTAGCAAGCAAATGGCTAAAAGCAGAGTATGTCTTACATGACAAAGAAGCAGGTTTCCACGCTCCTTGCTAGGATCTCCCACCCAAGTTAATATTCTTTTTTTTAAAAATTAAATTTATTTATTTTTAGCATAACAGTATTCATTATTTTTTCACCACAATTCTAATTGTTCTACCTATGACTGCAGGCCTGGCCGCCCCCACCCCCTGCAATACAACAAGTTAAGGGTTAAGAAAACCTGTGTTCCAGAGCCAGTTCAGCTGTTTATGAGATGTGATTTTGAGCAGTGCATTTGCTAAAGAAATTTTTTTTTTTAAGATTTTATTTATTTATTCAACAGACAGAGATCACAGGTAGGCAGAGAGCGAAAGACGGGAGGGAGCAGAGAGCCTGATGCGGGGCTCGATCCCAGGAGTCTGGGATCATGACCTGAGCCGAAGGCAGAGGCTTTAACCCTCTGAGCCACCCAGGCGCCCCCGCTAAAGAAATATTCCTTACGGATCTCCTTTTGGGCTCTATAGGTGTAGATACTGGCTACAAATTAAAAAGACAGCAATCTAGTCTTCCGTGGGTTTTGGAATATGATGAGAAAGAGGGGCAGGTGTACTTTATGATTTAAGTTACTCTTTCTTTACATTAGGACATTAAAGCTATTAGTATCTCACAGAAGCTGGGATGGATGGATATATATATATATATATATCTCCATATACATGTATATCCATATATATATATATATCCATATACATGTATATATAGATATAGATATATATTCCTTGCCTGCTTACAGCAAGCCCACAAAAAGTTCCATTAGGCACAGGGAGTAGACCGATACCAAAAGGAATTTACTCTCTGTACTCCTCCCAGGTGAAGAGCACGTCCCCTTTGCAACATACGTTCATCCACCTCGACACTCTGCTGTGGGCAGTTGTGATAGGAAAATAAAGTTTCAACCCTGTCCCCAGAATTTGAAGTTCAGGGGTATTGATTGTCTAAGGACACATGGCTCATTCACAGGAACCCTCAGGTGATCAGAGAGCTAATACGAGGCAGAACTTGGGCTTCAGTCCATTTCTTCCCAGTCCAGCTGTCCTCACTAGGCCATGCTTAT
This sequence comes from Mustela putorius furo, assembly GCF_011764305.1. Lineage (NCBI taxonomy): Eukaryota > Metazoa > Chordata > Mammalia > Carnivora > Mustelidae > Mustela > Mustela putorius. The sequence goes on along the minus strand of NW_025421322.1, from coordinate 23,492,903 downwards.
CCTTTATTAACTAACAGTGGATCGGAGGGAAGGAGAGTCAGGCTGATGGGGTAGTTAGCGGAAGGACAACAAGTGGCAGAGGGCTAACCTCGCTGAGCTCTGTTGGTCATTTTTTTTTTTTAATGTGCTTAAATGTGTTCTCTTATTAATTTAAAAATCTGTGAAGTCAACATGAGTATTTCCTTTTTATCTTACATGGAGGAACTTACGATGTCAGGTATTACGTAACTGGTTCAGTGTGTACCCTGCCATTAAAAGGAAGAGCCCTGAATCTGGCCCAGTTCAGTCTGGTTCCAGAGATGTGTAGGCATGTGTGCAACACACAAGTACACACACACACACACACACACACACACATCATTAGAACCAAACTCAAAACGGTATATGGATCAACGGATAGTAAGGAGTGTAAGAGTACCAGTATGCCCCGTGCCCCAGACTTGACCCCTGAATTCGTAAGTTCTTCAGACTGTAACTCGCAATTTCTGGAAATGCTTTCAGAAGGCCATTTGCCCTTTTCTAACTTTATTATCATAAGGGCTTCTACAGCTGGTCTGGTACTCCTTAAAACCATTACATTTAGATAGCTGGGCAAAAAATCATTCAAAAGTAAAGAAAAAAAATCCTGCCGGATGAGGGGTACCCTTAAGGGTTCAGCATATACCCATCGCCCCTGCAGCAAAGATTGGAAAGGAACCTGTTCTTATTCTGCATTGACCGTCTGACTCCAAAAGGACTTACTCATTTACTCAGCATGCCTACTACGTGGCGGACCCTGTTTTGAGTACAAGAACACACAGTTGACAGATCATCAAGGCCCCGTGGCCAGAGTGTACACAGGGCTCGTTAGAAAATCAGGTAGAATCTGGGGAGTGGAACAGGGAGTGAAGAGAGAGAGGAATCATTTTAGAAGGAAGTGGTAAGCTCAGACCTCTGGGAAGAGGAATCCCTTGGCGTTTATCTCTGTAGCCTTTCCCAGATGCTGACGAATCATTGAACTCACTTCCTCTTCTCCCGCATCCCCCACATAAGGACCCCTTTGTGAAGCTATGGGAACACAGTTCTTGCCACGGCGCTAGTGCTGTGGGAGCAGCTGTCATTCTAGCTCATCCCATGTTACTTTCTGGTTAATAACAGGTTAAGGGGGAGAAAGGTTCTGATACCCAATGACGTGTGGAGTCCAGCTCGGGGTATGTGAGCTAACAGCAAAGCTGCTCTCTGCTCTACAGATGGAACAGTGAATGGAGGAGTGCCTTTCTCATGGGAAAGCAGGATTTGGGCTGCTTGCTTTGGGATAACGAACTTCTATGTCACTTTTGGCTGCATCCACATAGAAGAGTACAGGAGCCCTGAAATCCTCCTGGAGTATTGGTTGATCGTGTATCTGCACCTGTCAGTTCCCCATTTTCCATAACAGCAGGAAAAGAGTTTTTGAGGTTCATCGCTAAAATTTCTTTTCACAGCATGTTATATTAGCCAGAGACAAAGGGATGGTGACTGTTGCATCATGAGGAGTCAAATCTATGCAGCAAATATTGATGGAGAACTCTTGAATCTGGCATTACGCTACCCTGCGGATCCTATCCCTGGTTTTGGGACTGTGGACAAGTTACTTCTGTACTGGAGAGTCCTGGGTTTCCTCGTCCTTTGTAGATGTTATTTGTAACATGAGATTGAGAATACATTTACCATTTAAAGCTGTTAAGATGAAATAGGATCGGGACGCCTGGGTGGCTCAGTTGGTTGAGTGACTGCCTTCGGCTCAGGTCATGGTCCCGGCGTCCTGGAATCGAGTCCCACATCGGGCTCCTTGCTCGGCAGGGAGCCTGCTTCTCCCTCTGCCTCTGCTGCCACTCTGCCTGCCTGTGCTCGCTCGCTCTCTCTGGCAAATAAATAAATAAAATCTTAAAAAAAAAAAAAAAAAAAAGAAAGAGTAAATAGGATTATGCTACTCAACAAAACAGATAAGACTTGCCCTGGTGCCTGCAAAGAGTGAATGGGGAATGTTAGCTGGTAGAAAAATGATGCCAGTGACAATATTGATGGGTCAAGTTACAACCATTCACTCAGCAAATATTTACTACATACCACCTATAAGCCAGACAGTGTTTTATGGCCTTGGGGCACATTAGTGAAAATAGATTAAAAAAAAATCTGTCGACTTTGCGGAACTTACCTTATGGTACATCAAGATAATTCGTTAACACTTGGCTTAGCTTAGAATTTACTGTGAAGACTAGTACTCAGTGAATTAACTGGTATCAGGTCTAATAGCAGCCTAAAAATCAATTAAAGTTTGATTTGAGCAAATAATAATAATAATAATAATAATTTAAGTTTTATGCTTTAAATGCTTACAGAAGGTGTAGCAATAAACTCTTACGATCCAGGATGGAACTAACCATATTTTCCGATTTAACAATAAAGCCATATGTCTGACAAGGAGACTTTGCTTATGAAACAGAGTATATGAATTGAGGATTGTCTCCGACTCAGTAAGTCTCACACATATGGTGCCCATATCTATGAAATTGTCCTGGGGGGCGGCGGGGTGGGGGGGTTATAAAGCAACACACACTGTGTGTCCCTCCTGGAGATCAATGCATCTCAGTAAAGCTGGCTCTGAAATGTGCCTTGTGCCCTCTGGCCCGGACCGACATGCTGCATGTGTCATAACGGGCAGCAGTACAATATGTTGCAGAAATAGAAAGGTTCGATTTTTAACTGTGTTGCTGCAGTTTACTAGCAACTTTTCCCAGGCTTCAAAGGGACCTTCTGGAGACTCCTCTGATGTAAGAGGGTGTTCCCACTTCAGCTGTGGCCAGCAGATGCTCTGCAAACGCTCTTTGTCCGCGTGTGCTGATAAAAGCAAGGAAACTGTGAATAATGGGAAAGAATGGCAGGCAGTTCTTTTGCTGGCTCTGGCGATGTTAAACACAAGCGAAACACACACTTCAGCTTCTCCCTGGCAGAGTGTTGTAGTCCCCTTAAAATTCTTCACTCTTGTGAGAATGACTCACATCTTGGAGATGACAAGTTCCAAGTCTGGGGCTCCGTGCACCTTTAGCATTAGTTAAGGTGCCCGGTGGGAGTTTTCAGCATCCTGTCAGCTGTTTTAATTAACAAGGGATGCTGTGCTCTCTTGCCTTCCACTGGGAACTCACCGTTTCACCGCTCCCCAGCTCTGAGAATTTTCCGTTGTGTTCAGATTACCTTTATCAGCCTCTGATGTCCTGAGTTAAGTGCCGGAAGGGGAACAAGCATTTGTGTATGTTGTTTTAGCTTCCTAATTGTTAGCCAATACTTGAAACTGTCATGGTTTGGGTTTTTTAAAACCCTTTCATAAGGGTTGGTTTTGATTTGGCTTCTCACTGCAGCTCTGTGAAGGGGCCTTGACAAATACTATTATCTCCTCTTGACTAAAGAATATAATGTCCACAAGCTAGCATCCTGGCCCTCCAGGCTGCTTTGCATTACCTGGGTTTTATTAGTTAGAGTGAAGTGAACTCAAAATTCGTAGTGGGTAAGCAAAAAAACAAAACTCAGCAATTCATTCTTGCTAACAGAGCGTCCAAGGCAGGTCTTCCTGATTGGTGTCTCGCTCCCTTTCATGTGGCTGTTCAAAAACCAAGATTCCTTGATCTTTGGGCTCTGCAAACCCCGGGGACCTTGTCAGTATGCGCATTGAGCCTGTGGAAGGAAAAGAGAGACGGCAGGAGATCCGCCCTCAAGTCCCTATGGGAAGTGACCCATGTCAGGGTTCCAAAAGCTGGAACACCAGAGCCAGCCACCACAAGCCATCTTGTGCTTAGGAGGGGGAACACGGTTGATGGAGAAGTCATACAGTTTCCTCAAAGCACAATGTGTTTCCACTCAGGACCACCTCAGTGTGTAATGACAGGCACTGGACTATAAATGATGCCTCTTGGAGACGTGTTGGCCACACAACGGGTAGCAACCAACATCATACCAGGTGCTGGGTGGGGATTCAATTTTAAGTCAACGTGGAGTGGGAAAACAGAGACTTTGAAGAGATCATTGCTTACCTTAAGTTTCCACTTAAAATAGATTTATTTTGCTTTCAAAAGCTGGTTGAATTCAAGAAAAAGGTCAAGTATTAATTATATATAGATATGACAAAAACCCCGAAGTCAGAGTGAATGATTGAAGATGGGGATGCCATGTTTACAAACACCAGTGACATCTTTCATTATAGTTCATTATTGGAAGAGGAAGACATGAACTTCGGGGTGAGGGATTGTTATCATGGCTTATAGTAAGATAATATATATTTGGTTTTCATCTTATTCCTGGCACAGAGCTTCTAAAACCCTTGTGTTTTTTTTGTTTTTGTTTTGTTTTAAGATTTTATTTATTTATTTATTTGACAGAGAGAGAGAAGAGATCATAAGTAGGCAGGGAGAAGCAGGCTCCCTGCTGAGCAGATGCAGGGCTCGATCCCAGGACCCTGAGATCATGAACTGAGGCGAAGGCAGAGGCTTTAACCCACTGAGTCACCCAGGTGCCCCAAACCCTTGGTATTTTGAAGTGAGAAGATAGAGGTGTCTTTTATTATGTTAATGGGGTGACTTTTAGACAGTCTAAGGGTGGGGACTCACTGCCAGTGGAGCCAACCATTTGATTAGAGGATTGGAGCATCTAGTCCCACCCTCCAGGCCTCTGGGGAGTTTTTAAGGGCTGGAGATTGAGTTCAGTTGCCAATGGCCGGTGATTTAATCAGATACGCCTGTATAATGAAGCCTCCGTAGACACGCAGAAGAGGAGAATTAAGAGGGCTTCTGGGCTGGTGAACACAATGAGATTTGGGGGGAGTGGTGCTCTTGGAGAGGCATGGAAGCTCCGTGCCCTTCCTTCAGACCTTTTTTGCTGGCTGCTGCTCCTCGTAAAATAAACCAGGAATCTAGTGAATAAACTGGTTTCCTGAGTTCTCTGTGAGCCGCTCTGGCAAACTAAACAAACCCAAGGTGGGTGGGTCTTGGGAACCTCTTATTTAGAACTGGTAGATCAGAAGTACAGGTCACCCCCTGGGTTTGGGACTGGTTTCTGAAGTTGTGGAGATGCAGGCAGTCCTGTGGGGTCTGATGCTATTGGGGGGGATGGTGTCAGAATTGAATTAAATCATGGGACAACCACTGTTGCCCGGAGAATTGTTGGGTACGTGGGAAACCTTGCCATCACATGCCAGGTAACTCTTGTATGTTTAACTTTGTAGATATAAAAGGAAATTAAAAAAAAAAATGTCCTCTTATACTTTGGTTGTTCAAAGTCTTATTAGGAGATAACACAAACTATAGAGAGGAATACACAACCGGCTACCATTAAAAGCTGAAATGTGTTTCAAGTCTAATATATTACAGTGTGTTGCTGTTTGTTCCTTAATTTATGAATGGTTTCTATAAACACTTACTGTGTGCTGACTGTGTTACAGTAAGATTTCTGATCCTCAGGATTTTTTGTGCTGGTGGTTGGAGGAAACAGACTTCTGATTAGAGGATTGGAGCATCTAATCCCACCCCCCAGGCCTCTGGGGAGTGCAGATCAGAATTACAGGGGCTTGAGAGATGTTATCTGCCGGGTGCCCAGGCTTAAAGAACTTTCAATGTCAGCAGAGATTTGGAGTCTAAATTCCCTCATGTAACGGATTAAAAACCTGAGGCTCAGAGAGGTAAAGTGACTCAAGGTCACACACAGCTAATTGTTGGAAGAGTTAGTACTAGAATCCAGATCTCCAAACTTGGATGGCTGCATGGAGAGGGTGTGAGCTGAGGGATTTGCATTGGAGAGGAGATGAAATTTAGCAAAATCTCCAATGCATTTTTCACTGGTCAGTGTTGGGGGGTAGGGGGGACCTGTGGTATAGGAAGAAAGAATGCCTTGCTCTCTAGAACAATTAGGTTCTACACCTAGCTGTGGCCTCCTATGTAGAGTGTATCCTTAGGTAAGTGATCTAACATGCTAAAAAGAATACTTTGACATATTTTTTTTGACATGTTATGGTTTCCAGTAGCACCTTGCCACCATCACCTCCATTGATTCTTGAAACAGCCCTCTGGGGTCTACCAGAAGGGCATCTTTATCCCTATTTTGTAGATGAGAAAACTGAGGCGGTAGAAAGTCACACAGCTGATTAAGTGAGGAAAGTGAGCTTAGAGCTCTCGGGTGCTTCTAGCCCAATACTCCCCATGATGCCATGTTTACAACAAGTAGGGGACAAGAGTGGTTAACCAGCAGTATCATTTGATTTTCTTCCAGATGCATTGTGAGAGGTTTCTGTGTATCCTGAGAATAATTGGAACCACGCTGTTCGGAGTGTCTCTCCTCCTCGGAATCACCGCTGCTTATATCGTCGGCTACCAATTTATCCAAACAGATAATTACTATTTCTCTTTTGGACTGTACGGTGCCTTTTTAGCGTCCCACCTCATCATCCAAAGCCTGTTTGCCTTTTTGGAGCACCGAAAAATGAAAAAATCCCTAGAAACACCCATTAAATTGAACAAAAGTGTTGCTCTTTGCATCGCCGCGTATCAAGAAGATCCAGACTACTTACGAAAATGCTTGCAGTCGGTGAAGAGGCTGACCTACCCGGGGATTAAAGTAGTCATGGTCATAGACGGGAACTCGGAAGACGACCTCTATATGATGGACATCTTTAGTGAAGTCATGGGCAGGGACAAATCAGCCACCTACATCTGGAAGAACAACTTCCACGAGAAAGGTCCTGGTGAGACGGAGGAGTCGCATAAAGAAAGCTCGCAACATGTCACCCAGTTGGTCCTGTCCAACAAAAGTATTTGCATCATGCAAAAATGGGGTGGAAAAAGAGAAGTCATGTACACGGCCTTCAGAGCGCTGGGACGCAGTGTGGATTATGTACAGGTGGGTTTCCGAATTCCTGCCAGGGCAAACATACATTTAAATAAAGCAGCTTTTGTATCTCTCCAGGCATGTGCTATATAGCCCATCCTTGTCTCTCTGAACACAGTACTTCTTTCAGTTCATTTGAAAACAGCCTGACTGTTGAAAGCACATTTTGAAAGAGAGGGGAAAAAAAAAAAAAATCTTGTGTAACTGTTAAGACTATCTACGAAAATGCTTAACTTATGCAGTGTTATGGGTTGGAAATCAAGATTATTTTGAACAGGAGACCCTTCCTTCCTACTCCCTCCCTCTCTCACCTTCTCTGCCCCCTCGGTTCTGCCAAGACAAATCCAACGTCATTTTCCACAGTCTTAAAATCTCCAGCCTGGTAAGAAAATAGTGTCTGCCGAGCAGAAGGGTCTTGAGAAAATCTGCAGGCTTGAGATGGCTATAAAAACGTTTTTCACAGAGACCGGGCAAAATGGGGGTGGTGAGAATGATTTTGATTTAAAAGGGTAAAGAATTCAAAACTGAGAGACAGAAAGAAAAGGAAAAAAGAGAAAAACAAACAGACAAAGAAAAAAAAAAAAACCTTCCCAGAGCAAAACCAAAGTAATGTTTATTTCATTCCCCAAACAGCATTACCTCACTCACTGCACTTGACCTTTGAAAGCATTTGTGATGGTGTTTGCTCTCATGAAAATGAGACAGGCTGTGTCTGTCATTAATTCCCTGACTGCTCGCCCTTGGGTTTCTCCCCTCTTGGTTCTCACTGTAGTTTTCTTTAGAATGTTGGTAGGGTCCCTGTGAATTTGCTCGTTGCAACTGTCTTGCAGATACTTTGTTAGGTTTTTGGCCATGATGATATGGAAAAGGGAGACCTATCTCTGACTTAAGAAAATCCGTTGGGACGCCCTTCTCATCCTCTAATAGGTGAAATTCTACTTTTCAGAAGAACTGTCATATACTTCAGGGGCCTTGATTCCACAAAGTCATGGGCAGTGGGATGACAGGTTCTGTGTCATGGGTTGGGAATGGACACTGCCTTCAGAATCTGTTGATGCTAGCTGGACGACCTCGACTGGGACCGACCACCTCCCCAAGCCTCAGTTTCCTGCATAGAATAAACCAATCTCATAAGGGGTTTGGGATTACCATGGGGGTAAATTTTGGTTAATAGCTGAAGAGTTTTGAGGTACCTTTTTTTTTTCCCTTCAGTTCATACCAGTCTGCGTATTACCATCTTCTGGGGAGTTGATATAGTTTCATTCTCTAGTTTCTCCTAGTCTCCTAATTTCTGGAATGGTCACAGTTGAGGTACTTTTTAGTTAACTCGGGACATTTTTATGTATTTTCATAATGCAACGTCAGGCCCAGAGACGGGAGGCAATTATCCTTTTATTTAACTTATCTTAATAAATATTTTTTAAGGTTTTATTTATTTATTTGATAGAGAGAGAGAGAGAGAGAGCACACCCACAAGTAGGGGGAGCAGCAGGCAGAGAGAGAGAGGGAGAAGGAGGGGGAGCCAGACATGGGACTCGATCCCAGGACCCTGGGAGCATGACCCGAACTGAAGGCAGAAGCTTAACTGCCTTGAGCCAGCCAGGGTCCCTAAAATGACCCTTTTAAAGGAAGTGATGGGATGGCTGGGGAATTTATAGAGGGTTTGAAGACTGAAGCTCTGGGCCTAAAATGAAGAAGCATGTTTTGATATTTTGCCTTTAATTCTAGTTAAAACCATTGCTATGTTTGTCATTTCTAATCAAGATGTCATTGTGAGTTCTTTCTTTCTTTCTTTCTTTCTTTCTTTCTTTAAGCCTGTTCTTCCCAAATCCCTTCTCCCTTCATTCTTGTTTTGAATTTTGTTTGTATCCTTGACAACTTGACACTGTGCCTGACCAGGACAAACTGTGAAATGTTAGAGTAGGCTTCTTGCTAGAGCCCTAATCAGGTTCGAGAACTTTCCTTCCATCAGGCTGAGGCCTCCAGAGAGACTGACCCAAGCAGCAGCTGTTCCCTTGGACCCTGAATCCTGCTGGAATTCTCAGCCCGTTCTATGCTCTCAAACAAGGGTATTTGAAAACCTTCTGGCATTCGGAATCCAGGTGATTCCATGCTGTCATCCCTCATTCCATCCCTGGATATTTAATCGTGTGTGTCCTATAAAAATGGAAATGTCCTATGGTTCAAACCAGCACATTCTCACCATCCATTCTGAGTGACCCAGGGTCCCAGCGTTGCAAAGCCGAAGCAGAAAGACAAAGGAGAGGGGGTTAAAGGAGGTTGGCTACTAAGCATTTAAGTGACTGAATGGGAAGAGCAGGTGCTCACACACAAGAGAACACAGGGTTGGGGCAGCACACACAGGCTTGCTAATGTGGCTGAAGACACTGCTTAGCTGTGCAGACGCAGCCAAGGTGATTGGTCTCCTCTGGTTGCAGCTGGGTCTTGGGCACTGGTTAGCTCTCTTTCCACTTGACCTTGAGTAGTTGTCCCGCCTATTGCTCTCATGACCTATTATTTCATTCCTTCACCGCCCTCCCAGCACCTACCCAAACTTCCTCCTTAGCTATTAACACATAGCCCTGCCTCCTACAAGAGAAAATCAAAGGTACTGCTTCTCAATGCTGTCAAGGTCATCTTCTCTCTTCCTTGTTCACAGTCGCAAGGGTTCCCAGCTTCACCTCCTGTCTCAAGGTGAACCTTTCTGCATATGCGCCTGGGTACTCTGGAGCAGTTCCCTCTGATCTCCACCACTGCAAGGCTCTACTGCCTGTCCCTCCACCTGTCTCAGCTCTCCTGTCTGGTCGTCTCCGCCTAAAGCCTTTCAAATAATTAACACCAACCTAGAATACAGAGAGAGAAGCTTTAGCTGGGAGAAAGCCAGTGTAGTAGCAAATTCACCTAGGATGCTAGTGGCTGCTTTCTGAGATAAAGAATACAGGAAAACATAAATAATGAAGTGAGAAAAGAAGGAAATGAGAAATAAAAGAGGAGAATGGGGAAGATTTTCTGAATTTCGAATCAAAGTGTTTTCTGGAAAGAACTTTTTTTTCTTCCAAAGAGAGACAGATCTGTCTCATATGGCTTAAGTAAGGTAGGGCAAAGTCTGTCTTACTTTTGCAAAATAGTACTTCTATTAGCTTTTTAATTTAGTATAGTAACACATGGCGGTGTATTTAAAAATATGGAAAAGCACAATGAGCAAAGTTAAAATCCTCCGCAGCAAATACTTGACCTATAGATTCTCAAATTTGATACTTGACAGCATAGACCTTTCTTTTTTTTTTTTTTTAAGATTTTATTTATTTATTTGACAGAGAGAGATCACAAGTAGGCAGAGAGGCAGGCAGAGAGAGAGAGAGGAGGAAGCAGGCTCCCTGCTGAGCAGAGAGCCCGATGCGGGACTCGATCCCAGGACCCTGAGATCATGACCTGAGCCGAAGGCAGCGGCTTAACCCACTGAGCCACCCAGGCGCCCCCAGCATAGACCTTTCTAATTTTCCCTATTTTGAAATAGTTTTCAGATTATATTGTAGTTCCTTTTTATGTTGTTTATTACTTATTAACAATTTCAGAAGACTTTTTAGTTGTACTTTGATATCTAGATTATGTAATTTCTTTATTCTTATGTCTTTTTACCGAACATGGATTTTCCAACCTAAGTGGCCACTGGTAACCATGTGACCGAGGTGTAACTATCATCATCCCCTGATGTGTGTATTAGGGATTGTCCAGGCACAAAATAACATACTAAGCATAAACATTTTCTACTGGGGAAGATTAGAGGAGACAATTTTATGATTAATTAATTTTTTTTTTAAGATTTTATCTATTTATTTGACAGATCACAAGTAGGGAGAGAGGCAGGCGGGGGTGGGGTGGGGGGGAAGCAGGCTCCCTGCTGAGCACAGAGCCCGATGTAGGGCTTGATCCCAGGACCCTGAGATCATGACCTGAGCCACCCAGGCGCCCTGATTAATTGCTCTTGACAGTATCCTAGGTATCCATGTTTCCTTTAGCAGGAAAAAAGTAAGACTGAATTATTCAAAATTGTAGAGCTGACCTTCATTATTCATGGAGTCTGTATTTGTAAATGACCCCACTCACTAAGATGTACTTGTAAGCCCCAAATCAGTACTTGCAGTGCCGTGGGGATCATTTGCAGACGTGGAGAACAGCATACAATTTGAGTCACCTGACGTGCATGTTCCCAACTGAGGTCAGAGAAGACTGTGCTCTCAACTGTCCTGTACATGGTACAGCACAGCGTAAACAAGGAGCTTCATAATCTGTTTCGTATCATGTTTCTCACATTGTTGTGCCTTCTGTGGGTGATACGGCTGTTTAAAGTGCTCCCCAAGTGTAGTGCTGAGTGCTGGCTAGTGGGACTGCCTCACGGAGGAGCTGGATTTGTTGGGGGGCTTCATTCAGAGGTCAGTAAAGTGCTGTTGGCCTTGAATTCAATGTTAATGACTCAAATTCACATTTTAAGATGTATTTAAACAGAAATGCAAATAAAACAGGATTCGGTATTGATCCATAGACAAAAATTTGCAGTCAGAGGCTCAGAGGAACTGAACCCCATATTTGTGCCAGAGGCAATTGTTTCAGTGTTCTCTAAGTGGTGTTCGTGGAAACTTTGTAGGACATAACTGTCAAGGATTGTGAGAATCACCCGATGTCATATTGCCTTGGTTCTTGTTCTCTATGGGAAACCTAAGGAATTCAAATACTCCGAGGGCCAATGTTGAGAATGTTGTGTCTTCTTGTATTGTTCATACTAGGGGGTGAGATTAGAATATGTTGAAATAGGAATGGGAATGGGGCAATCTGAATTCTAGACCTGACTCTTGTTTTCTTGCTATGGTAGAACAAATGATCTTTGAGATACATCCTGAGCTCAGAGCTTTAACTCAGTATAGTTGGTTCTTCTTCTTTCTCTTCTTCATCTTCTTCTTTAAAGACTTTTTTTTATTTGACAGAGACAGAAAGATCACAAGTGGGCAGGCAGGGGTTGGGGAGGGGGGAAGCAGACAACCTGCTGTGCAGAGAGCCTGATGGGGGACTCAATCCAGGACCCTGAGATCATGACCTGAACTGAAGGCAGAGGCTTTAACCTACTGAGCCACCCAGGTGCCCCCTTCTTCTTCTTCTTTTTAAAAAATTTTCCAGGATAATTTTAATTCCTCTGACATTTTAATTTCTTTCTGGCAATACACCTAGACTTTGCATGAGTATAATCAAAAAACAAAGCCAAAAAATGGGGGGAGGGGGTTACCAGAATTTACTTTTCATTTAGCAGTTACTGTCCCGTTTTTCCACTTTCATTTTTATTTTGTCATTTTTATTGTATTCTCTTTTTTAAGATTTTATTTTTGAGTAATCCCTGTACCCAATATGGGGCTCAAATTCACAACCCTGAGATCAAGATTTGCACACTCGACTGGCTGAGCCAGTCAGCTTCCCCTCACTTTCATTTTTAATCTGCCCTTTGCCCCAAATTTGGATTCTTGAATGTAAGCCCTGTGTTAAGTGGCACCATAATGGGATTTCCTGACTTCCTTCTTTAGAATGAGAATTCCAACCATTTGGAATAAGGGTGTTTCAATGGCTTAAGCCTTAAAGGTGATAACATTTGGTTTCCCATGTTCCCAGCTGGCTTGTCACTTTTTTTTTTTTTTTTTTTTTGCACCTTCTGTGACTTTTTTCACTCATGTGTAAGCCTTCCTAAAAAGAGAATGACCAATGACTCCTTTTTTAACCTTCATGTTTTGAAGAGATTCTAGGTTGACCAAAGTCAGTAATTATTTTACAATAGTTTGGATAATTCATTCTACCAAGAAAGGCATATATCTTCCTATTTTTTTTTTTTTAAAGCAACAGAGAAGGGCCAAATTGCTTAGATGTCTATGATTGTCTTAGGTGTTCATGATGGTCTTAGATGTTCATTGACTAGATTTGAACCCCTTTTCGTAATCTCAATTGATGTAAGAAAAGGTGGTCTTCCTTATCTTCCTTCCTCTCACAAAAGATTATCTTTATTTTATTTTTTATTTCACTTATTTATTTATTTAACAGATAGAGAGATCACAAGTAGGCAGAGAGGCAGGCCGAGAGAAAGGGGGAAGCAGGCTCCCTGCTGAGCAGAGAGCCCGATGTGGGGCTCGATCCCAGGACCCTGAGATCATGACTTGAGCCGAAGGCAGAGGCTTTAACCCACTGACCCACCCAGGTACCCCTTATCTTTTTTTTCTTTGAGGGTATTTTTTTTTTTCTGGAATGGTTTTACTAATGAATTTCAAAGTGTCTTTTTAAGCTCTAAAATTTTTAGATTTTATGATTTTGTATTTGCCACTTTAATCTGAGGCTAGTAAATTTAGCTATAGCTTACCTGTAAGTTCCATTTATCCAGAATCCAAACTAATGAATTTCAAAGTGTCTTTTTAAGCTCTAAAATTTTTAGATTTTATGATTTTGTATTTGCCACTTTAATCTGAGGCTAGTAAATTTAGCTATAGCTTACCTGTAAGTTCCATTTATCCAGAATCCAAATAAATAGAAAATCAAGATTTTTTAAAAGTTGAAAGTATCATGCAATATTGATAAGGTCCTAGAAGTTTGTTATAATAAAATTAATTACCATATACTATGAACTTTTGAATAACCTTTTTGGTTATATGAGAAATTTTAAATTGTGTGCAATATTCTGTTTTTTTGTAAAGGTTATTTTCCATTCTTATTGTTTAGTTCCCCCATCTCCTGCATGTCTGTGTTCCCAACCAAATTATGTGCTCTTTCTTGGCAGATAATTGAATTCTTAAGTCCATGTTTAAAAAATAAATTTTTTTTAAGATTTTATTTATTTATTTGACAGAGAGATCACAAGTAGGCAGAGAGGCAGGGAGAGAGGGAGAAGCAGGCTCCCTGCTGAGCAGAGAGCCCAATGCGGGACTTGATCCCAGTACCCTGAGATCATGACCTGAGCCAAAGGCAGAGACTTAACCCACTGAGCCACCCAGGCGCCCCTTAAAAAATAAAATTCTGTCCCATACTTTTAGATACTTGCAAAACCAGAGAGCATTTTCCTCTTTTAAATTGTATCACATTCAGCAGGTTCAACGTCAATGAGGCATGAAGTCAAGATGCAGCAAACACTTTTATAAGTTTTAATGGGCCCAGGGTCTATCCTTTGGGAAAGGATGAACTTTCACACGTTACACCCCAAGGGTACATTCAAGGTTATGAATGAATACCAATCAGCTGCAAACTGCTCTTTATTTATTTATTTATTTATTTAAATTTCTTTTCTCTAGTGAGTGACCTAATCTTTTACATTGCCTGCCCAGGATTCAGTTTTCTTTCTTTCTTTCTTTCTTTCTTTCTTTTTTTTCTTTCTTTTTTTTTTTTTTTAAGATTTTTTAAATTTACTTGACAGAGGGAGAGAGATCACAAGTAGGCAGAGAGGCAGGCAGAGAGAGAGGAGGAAGCAGGCTTCCTGCTGAGCAGAGAGCCAGATGCATGATCCTGGGATCATGACCTGAGCTGAAGGCAGAGGCTTTAACCCACTGAGCCACCCAGGCGCACCAGGATTCAGCTTTCTTAACTTCAGCTTATTGGGTATTGGAGTAGGCATCAGTTTCCTCTTTCCCTTAGCCTTCACGTACTCACAGTAAGGATATGAAAGACCCCTTCTCTTTAGATGAGTGTCCTTAGCTTAGGGTCCTCTGTTTTTGGTTTGTCACTTCTGGTTTAGGTTTATCTCTTTATGTCTTCCTTTTATTGAGTATTTACTATGACCTGGCCATTATTCAGTGTTTTACATGCATTATCGAATTAACTTACCAACACAACAAACTTCAGGGGATGTGAGGGTCCGTATTTTCCATCTGAGTGGTGAAGGCTTAGAAAGGTGAGGTGAGGGCACCACGGTCAAGAAACTAGTCCAAGTTTATACAAACTTCGTGAATGGTGGATTGAGACCGATCTGTTTGGTTCCAGTATTTGCATGGTACTTTCTCTTCTACAGTAGTGTGTTTCTTCTGGTACTAAACTGGTAAGAGTTCAAGGAGGGCACCATCTTGTGTTTGCTAGTAAATAACTAGTAAATAAATAAAATCACTAAAAAGTAGTGATTTTTGGTGGTGGTTCTGACCTATCCCTTTTCCGCTAGAGAAATGCCCTGAGGGAAAGGAGGGGGGAAGGAGGGAGACTCCATTTACTTCATGGTAAAGCTGGGTCAGGAAAGCTGGTAGCAGGGTCATGACCAAGAGTACAGAAAAAAATAGTTTCCCTGGGTCAAGGTTAAGATGAAGGGTCAAGCCTTGCAAGTAGGTAAAGGATAAAGGCAGTAGCAACAGAAGGGGTCCTGATTTACTTTCAACCTGTTAACTCATTGAGTAACAGCCCGAGTAATTAAGATTTTCTCTTAATCTGTGTAGCTCTCAATGCCCTTTGAAGCAGTATGGGGGTGGAGGTGGGGGTGGGGAGATCCACCAGGCGGTCTGAAAGGAAACCCGTTAAAAAAAAGTGAAACATTTAAAAAAGTGAAACACAGAGACTTAACATTTTACTTTAGTCTTGGGTCTTAGAATTTGAACATTTGGTAGAATAGGTAATATTTCTAAAGGAGGGTTTTGTTAGGTTAAATTTAAGATCAATGAGATTAGTTGGAATGAATTTATATTCTAATAATGGATGTAATAGACTACAAACTAATAGTTTGTAACTGAATTACAGATAGTTGCAGACACATTGAATTTGTTCATTGAGATAAGAGATCATCAATATGTAATCAATTCCTACGGTCATTCTAGAGATTCTCTGCTGAGCCATCCATTTGTGGTAAGGATTGTCATGATTCCATAGGTTATGGGTTTACTTAGCACAAAAATGTAAAGATTATTACCTTGTGCTAATGGTGTACTTTTCTATGGTCCTTTTCAGTTTACAAGGGACTTTGATATGGAGAAGCTCACTCCAGTACCATTCAGATGGTAAATGACTTGTTAAAGTTCTCAGAAATTATGAGATACAGGCCCCAAGACCTCTTGACTCTGAAGGCATTTGTCCTTATAATGGGCAAATCTTGGCCAAAGGAAAAAAATCTACCTTACCTAATGTTTTGCACCCTTTATGCCTTTCCTGTTCATACAACACATAAAGATGGAGGCAATGTTTAAAAAAAAAATCCACTAGAATTAAAATTGGGTTTAGAACGTACTTAATCTAAACTTTTTTCTTTTTTTTTTTTTTTTTTAATTTTATGAAAGAGAGCCCTCCCCCTGCAACCAATTATTTTAGTCCCAGGGTTGGCAAACTTTGCTTGTAAAAGGCCTGATAGGAACTATTAGACTTGGCGGGCCATATGGTCTCTATTACAACTATTCCATTTTGCTGTTTTGGTGTGAAAGTAGCCATAGATGCTATGACAATGAATAGGTATGCTTGAGTTCCAGTACAACTGTATTTACGGATACTGAAATTTGAATTTCACATAATTTCCATGTCCCACAAAATAGTACTTAAAAATTTTTTTTTCAGTTAATTTAAAAGATAGAAACCACTATGACCCCATGGACCATACCATAACAGGTGTCAGGCTGGACTTGGCCTGAAGACTCTGGTTTAGACCGGGAGGGGTGTTGGGGAGGGGTGGGGAGTGTGGAGTGGAAGTGGGGGGAGCTGGGGGGGTGGGGGTAAGGGAGGCTGCCACCTCTTGACTGTGAAAGGGCAGGAGGAAGGAGGAAGAGAGCAGTGTTGGGCACTTCAGTTGATGATTCTGTGGCTGAGACTGAGGTGGCTGGTTCCTCCCAGAAGTGTCTTTGTCTTGACATTTTCCACTCATTTTAGTGAGATTTTGCTGACTTCATTTCCATGTCTCCTAGTGAGAAATCCTATGACTCGTGATCATGTGGTTTTAAACCAATGACAGGGAGACACTCAAGTGTGAACAGAGAGACGTTTCGATTTGTTCTCTAATTGTTTCCTGTGGGCAAATCACGGCCTGTAGTTTGTCCCCAGGTGAGGTCAAGCTCTAGGTCAGCTGGTGTATGTCCCTCACAGTCTAGCCTAGAGCTAAATGGCCAACATTTATGAAATTACATGCTTGTTAGAATTGGTGGGGTGGCAACTAGATACTCAGAAGGGCTCAAGTTGCACTCGGTAGAGAGTAATGAATACATACTAGTAGGTCCGTGAACATACATGCTGACTGTCCCAGATGATGGCTTTCCAGCCGGCATTCTGTCACCAAAGAGCATCCAGAAACCCAGATTTTGAGCTTCTTATTTCTCTTTTTCTTCTTCTTCTTCTTTTTTTTTTAAATACGGAATGCGTCACAGCTTTGGATGTCGCCCATACCCAGGGGCCACGTGTGTCTTCTCTGTATGGTTCCAAGTTGGAAGCCAGTCACAGAAACTGAGTTTCTCTAAAGCACTTTCATCCTTCTGATGCATATCCCTGCCCAGGAGACTTGTGGGAACTTTCCCTTCTGACACCGCTCAACCCACCATGAGAACAGTCTCTCTCAGAGAGCTGCTGGCGCTTTGCTGTTGGAAACTGGCAAGGACAGGACCCATTTAAATATTCAGAACCTCAGAAGTTTGGTTCACGGTTAGTCATTTCAAAGGGGCAGTTCCCTTGGCTTGCCTCTGCTCACAAGGCGGAGTTACTTAAACATTAATTCTAGATTGCCCCCTTCCTGTTGTTTTTAGGCTTATTTTAGCTTTCCGGTTTTACCTTTCCCAGCCTGAGTCAATAGAGGTGGGTGTGGCCATAGACTCAGGATGCTGGATGCTGAAGGTGGTTTGAACTCTTGCCTTCACAGCTTCTACCCTCATGAAGGGCTGGACAAGCTTGCCACCATCCATTTACAAACCGGTGAATAGACAAGGCACGCGAGAGGCAAAAAGTCACTTCTGGAGAAATTTGTTAAGGCTTGAGGCTAGCATACCAACCCAAGCATTAGTAAAATCCTATTTTCTATGGTGAAAAACTAATGCCTTGCTGTTGCCTAAGTGAGATCATGCCGGACCAAAACAGAATGCTGAAAAATGAAGCAACATAAACGGTTTTTATTTAGAAAATAAATGCTTCTAAACCAGTAAAATAAAATAAAAAATTCAGATGTTAACCCTAAAATTACTATGATAGTTAAATCCAGAGAGTTTATAAGGTTATAACCGAATACCCTGTATACTTTTAATTTACAAGTTTCAATAATGCGTTTAAATTGCTGTCTTCACCAACATTATATTCATTAATATATGTTAATATTTTTTGCAGAAAAATGTAGCTGTTAGTAAAATGGAGACAGACACAGTTTTAAAAATGTTGAACTTCGGGGCGCCTGGGTGGCTCAGTGGGTTAAATCCTCTGCTTTCGGCTCAGGTCATGATCTCAGGGTCCTGGGATTCAGCTCCACCCCAGCTCCCGCATAGGGCTGTCTGCTCAGCAGGGATCCTGCGTCCTCCAATCTGCCTCTCTGCCTACTTGTGATCTCTGTCTGTCCAAAAAAAAAAGTTGAATTTCTAGGGCACCTGGGTGGCTCAGTTGTTAGGCACTTGCCTTCGGGCTGGGGTCGTGATCAAGCCCCCCATCAGCCCCGCATTGGGCTCCCTGCTCAGCAGGATGCCTGTGTCTCCCTTTTTCACTCCCCCTGCTTGTGTTCCCTCTTTCACTGTCTCTTTCTCTGTCAGATGAATAAATAAAATCTTTAAAAATAAAATAAAATGTTGAAATTCCATAGTTATTTATGTGAGAGACTCATACTGTATATGGGGGGGGAGGGGAGAGAGAGGCCCCTTAAACTCAGTTTATGCTTCTTAGTTTTGTTTTGTTTTTTAAACTAGTATATCAAATCCGTATTATTTTAATGTAGTAGTATGGAGAACTGTAAAAATAATTACTTTTGATACAAGTAAATAGATTAAATTTTTTTTTCTTAAGATTTTATTTATTTATTTGACACAAAGAGATCACAAGTAAGCAGAGAGGCAGGTGGAGGGAGAGGGGGAAGCAGGCTCCCCGCCAAGCAGAGAGCCTGATGTGGGGCTCCATCCCAGGACCCTGAGATCATGACCTGAGCTGAACGCAGAGGCTTAACCCACTGAGCACCCAAGCGCCTCATAAACTAAATTTTGATTAAGTCCATACAGTGTAGTCAGAGTTGATGGCAAAATAATGGGAATTGCTGATATCTCTCCAGTCCCTATCAGTTATGTTGTTATTTGGATGGGGATGTGAGTGAAACTGGTTCATTACCGGTCAACTCTGATCAATTTTTTTTCTACTAGGCTTTGCTGCCGTGTCCAGAAAAGGATACTATCTTATTGGTATTAATCAGGGATAGAGAGCTGGGAGCATTTCCCTACTTCTGCTTTTCTTTGATCATGTGTTAGAAGGTCTGTTCACAGGTGTAACCTACCTGGCAGTAGTAGCCTTTCTCAGTGGCCTCACTTCTTCCTCCCCAAATGATTTCATCTGATTAGTGAGTATAGCAGAGGGGTTTGCTGGCTCCTCCTTTCCCCTTTCTTCTGGGAGTGGGCTACCACCAAGAAGCTGGCATCTTCCATCCTTTTAGAAGGGAATGCAGGTTATTTGAAGGAGGAGGCTGACCCCACTTAGATGTTACTTGGACTTGATAGGTCTGTCTAATACAGGAAAGTGTAATTATGAAACCTGCTATTCCACAGGTAATTAGATCTGTTCTCTGTATTCTCTTTAAGATTATATAGGTAATATTTTGGTCTCATCTCCCTTATTTTTCTGTCTCATTTTCCAGTAGGCTCAGAAATCAGGCTGGAAAGAAAAGTATTTATAACCCTGAGCCCTTAGAGCTCCAACAGAAGGGGCTCTCAGAGGTTCATTGGTAAAGACTAACCCCAATAATTTTCTTGAAGCTATAGTTTGGTTTCGTTTCAGAATTACTTTTTTGGACCCATAGAAAGATTGTTTTTAAGAACAACTATTAGCATTTGTAGAATGACTTAACGATAATTTACATTACACACAAAGGGCTAGATAAATACTTAATGTTTTAGAATAAGCAGGTGGTCTGCAGATCATGCTAGTTCCCTTCCTGATGCTGTATCAGTGGCTAAGTCCAGCTCTTAACAGACCAGACGTAAGAGAATTGCTTTCCAGTCTTTTAGTCATCATATTAAAATAGGGGGGAAATTATTGTTAAACATGCTCTCTTTCAATAGTCTTCATAGGATCTTCTGACCATCATTCAGACCTGAGGGATAAGTTGCATAAAGGGCTTGTCTAAGACAATAGCAACAACAATAAAAAAAAAGACCTCAGTGACCAACCTAAGATGTTTACCAAGTCCTGGAAAACTGGGATGTTACCTGGGACATAAGACTTTCATTGCCAAGATGAGGAATAGTGGTAGTAAACCAAGACAACCTGCTTAGCCTGCAGGGCACACCTAGCACTGCGCCTGTTTCTTCCAGCTATGCCATTTCCTTTAGTACTGAGCATGCTGTTTGTAATGGTCATGGCAAAACAAGCTGTCATCCCTGCAGTACTTGCTTATTGAGGCCCTGTGACAGTCAAGCTGAAGGCCTAATCTGTGTGCTCAGTTTTGACAGTAGTGACCACACTCCTACTTCTTCCTCTTCTTTAACTCATTTCTGCTTTCTTCTTTGCAGGTCTGTGATTCTGACACCATGCTTGACCCTGCCTCCTCTGTGGAGATGGTGAAAGTTTTAGAAGAAGACCCCATGGTTGGAGGTGTCGGGGGAGATGTCCAGGTGCATATGGCTTCACTTCCCATACGCCTCCCTTTTAGATAACACTCACACACTGATTCTTTGAATGTATATTCACTACACACCAAACTCTCTGCCAAATGTTGCTTTGGTGATAGAGACACATGAGTATGTGCCTTGGACCCACTTTATTGCCTCTTTTCTTTCCTTTTCTTTTAAAAAGATTTTATTTATTTGACAGAGATCACAGGTAGGCAGAGAGGCAGGTGGTGGGGGTGGGGGGGGAACAGGCCCCTGCTGAGCAGAGAGCCCCAGGTAGGGCTCGATCCCAGGACCCTGAGATCATGACCTGAGCCGAAGGCAGAGGCTTAACCCACTGAACCACCTAGGCACCCCGTCTCTCTTCTTTTCTACATTGAAAAAAAAAAAAAAAAAAGATTTTTTTGGTGTTGTTGTTTAACCCTGGAATGTAACCCTTGTGAGGTATGGCTGATAAGTTATATAAGTTATATATAATTAATTTAAATGTGTAATGATCTCCATATCTTCTTGAACCATAACTTAGTGTTCTGGTAAAATCTGATGTTGAGGACACCTGGGTGGCTCAGTAGGTTAAAGCCTCTGCCTTCGGCTCATGTCATGATCCTGGGATCCTGGGATCCTGGGATCAAGCCCCACATCGGGCTCTCTACTCAGCAGAGAGCTTGTTTCCCGCCTCTCTCTCTGCCTGCCTCTCTGCCTACTTGTGATCTCTGCCTGCCAAATAAATAAATAAAATCTTAAAAAAAAAAATCTGATGTCAAAGTTCATTTAGTTGTGAAGGTAAAAAAAAAAAAATGGAAGTGCTGAGGATGGATTCTATATACCTATGTATTTAAAAGATAATTAATATATGGTTGATTAAAAATTCAAATTGGAACACGAAAGAAGAAAAAAATTGCAACTTAGATTTATACTGGTAAGAAAGGCAAAGGAACAAATAATTAAGTGGGTTTTCTGATTATGACTTATTTCCCACTTATAATTATTTATTTCCCATTATTTGTTAAAAATGGAGAAACCATGAAGTTGATATTAATGAAGGCAACTTGGAGTCTGTGGGATGGGAAATGCACATATATGTGAATATGTGATAACATGTGAAGATTACAATGAGTGCTTTGCAAATGCGTGATCAAATTTTAGCAAAAGGTGAGAAGCCCATGGAAACTTAACTTTAAAAATTAGGTATTGTGTTGCTATATAACCCATTTTATACGTGCATGGAGATAATGAAGGCAAAGACAATGCCTGGAATAGACAAACAGCCTGGTGATAAAAGAGGAAGCATGCAAAATCCAGATGAGAACCGTGCAAAATTGAGATGGAGGAAAGAATTTAGAAATACTGCCAAGAAAAAGCTGATAACTTTCAATAGCCTTTACATAGAGCATTATTTCAGGACTTAAGTTTTGGGGAGAGGCCAGAACAAACAGTTTAATCACTGGCATTGCATAAAGGAGGACAAGAAGGAGAAAGAAAATTAAAGGAATTGAATGAGTTGGAAATTAACCAGAACAGGAGAGAATAGGGCTTAAAAACCTTCAAATCTTAGATGGTAGGAAAGAGTGGGAAAATTTAGGAACTGAGAACTAGAGCCTAAAAACACGCTCAATATCACAGCATAACAAGAACAACAACAACAAAAGCCCTGGGCAAAAAAGAGGACAGCGTCATGTAGGAGAAAAACGGTTGCTCATCCAGGAGTCCCAACACAGGCACACAATTTATCAGATTAATCCGGTAACACAGAATCAGAGAAAATGAAAAACAATCATGTCAAAAATAAGAAGGATGCTGATACAGGAGGATCAAACAACAAACCTCACTTTAGGTAGTAATCTCGTGATGATGTGGATTTTGTTGGTATTTTAGTGGGGGCCTATGTTTTATTTATTTGGTTTTTTTGTTTGTTTGTTTTGTTTTTTTCTTCTTGCAGATTTTAAACAAGTACGATTCCTGGATCTCCTTCCTCAGCAGTGTGAGATACTGGATGGCTTTTAATATAGAAAGGGCCTGCCAGTCTTATTTTGGGTGTGTCCAGTGCATTAGTGGACCTCTGGGGATGTACAGAAACTCCTTGCTGCATGAATTTGTGGAAGACTGGTACAATCAGGAATTTATGGGCAGCCAGTGTAGTTTTGGTGATGACCGGCATTTAACGAACCGAGTGCTGAGCTTGGGCTATGCAACAAAATACACAGCTCGATCCAAGTGCCTTACGGAGACACCGATAGAATATCTCAGATGGTTAAACCAGCAGACCCGTTGGAGCAAGTCATACTTCCGAGAGTGGCTGTACAATGCTATGTGGTTTCATAAACATCACTTGTGGATGACCTACGAGGCCGTGATCACTGGATTCTTCCCTTTCTTTCTCATTGCGACAGTCATCCAACTCTTCTACCGGGGTAAAATTTGGAACATCCTCCTCTTCTTGTTAACTGTCCAGTTGGTAGGTCTCATAAAATCGTCCTTTGCCAGCTGCCTTAGAGGAAATATTGTCATGGTCTTCATGTCCCTCTACTCAGTGTTATACATGTCAAGTTTACTTCCTGCCAAGATGTTTGCAATCGCAACAATAAACAAAGCTGGGTGGGGAACGTCTGGAAGGAAGACCATTGTTGTCAATTTCATAGGACTCATTCCAGTATCGGTGTGGTTTACAATCCTCCTGGGGGGTGTGATTTTCACCATTTATAAGGAATCTAAAAAGCCATTCTCAGAATCCAAGCAGACAGTTCTCATTGTTGGAACGTTGCTCTATGCGTGTTATTGGGTCATGCTTTTAACGCTTTATGTGGTTCTCATCAATAAATGTGGCAGGAGGAAGAAGGGACAACAGTATGACATGGTGCTCGATGTATGATCTTACGTTGTTTGATGTTTGCTGTCACATACGCAGACACACACAAAACCTTAGTTCCTCTTGGGACTGTACAGTATTGTGGCATCCAATAATGCCACCAAAGGAGACACATCACTGCTGCTGGGACTTGAACCAAGACATGTCTCTATGGGTTTATTTTGATTCAGCCAAAGGAAAACAAGACATCAATGAGAAGAAACTCAGATTTAACCTGTTATTTCTATGAAAATGGGAAGCATTCTTTGTTTATGCACTTTTTCCTTATGTACATCTGCCTAACAGTGTTTGCCCTATATACCTCACTAGCCATGCTTTATGTGGGTTATCATGGAAGAAAAAAGAAAAGGATTTTGGAAACTCAAGGAAAAGTTCTTTCAACGTATACAACCTAACTTATGGACTGTGTCGATAGCTAATTTTTTTTTTTTTTTAGAAAGGATTTTCTGTTTAACTCTACCAAATGAGATGCCAAAGGAAATTTCAAAGGCCGTTGGCTGTGCTGTATTTTTATATAATTGTACTGTGTTTTAAAATTTTGTATGCCGATTTTTAAAACAAATTTTGCATATTCTATATTTTACTTCTCTGCCAAAATACACCTGTTCTTTTTTATTATTATTAAAATAGGTTCTGAAAAAATTCATACTTAAAAAAAAAAAAAACCTACCCAAAATGTGAAGTGTGGTTGACTGATGTTGTTCATGATAGAAAGAATAAAATGTTTCTCTCTCTCTCTACCTTTTAACATGGAATAGTTTATTTCTGTGAAAAATATTTAAACTTTCAATATTTTAACTTTTTTTTTTCATTTCTTTTAGAAAAGGCCTTCACACTTTGGGAGTAGAAATACATACTTAGGTGCACACACACAAAAGGAAATCATTGAAAATCAAGGCCAAAGGGGGTAGAAAAGTGCAATTTTTCATAAGATTCTTAAAAAAGTGGGGGGTAATGCTAGTCCTTGAAAGAAAACACTGGGCAAATATGGAGCTTCTGGCAGTGTTTTCTCAGGCTGAGTAAAAGGGAAAGTGGAAGAAATTACCTGTGTCATTTGGACAAGTACAATGCAGTTCATCGTTTGTTCTGTGGCCTGAATTCACCAGATCCTGTCAACAAACTGAACATAATCGACCTGTCTCTTTCAGCTTGCCAGTTCAGTTTCCATGTTACTAGGACTTTTACATGGGTGAGTTGGCTACAATTGATAAGTGTAAAAGCTTATAGATTACAAAATTGGCGCATTAAACTCATCATCCTCCTTCCCAGGGAGGATATTTTTTTCTGAATTCATACAGATAATCACTCCATTTGTCCTGTTACTGGCCTCCAAGAATAGGTTTACGTAATCAAAATAATACCCAGGTTTAAGAAGTATATCAAGAATTGGCACATGAACAAATGAAGGAACTAGGTTCCCTTAACCCGGCTAATTTCACTACTCTTAAGGGCCTCAGTTACCTGCTTTGACTTTTGATGTGATCCATCTTGCCTTGTAGCTGGTGCTGTGTAGACTTGTGTTAGAAACAATCAAACACATGAGTCGTTGCATAAAACATGTTGTGATGAAGTGGAGTGTGAATGTGGAGACGTGTTCAACCACGTGCTTCCTCTCCATGCAGATGCCCTGTTTCATCTATTCTGCCTAAGAAAAAGCTGCACATTCTACCTTTGGACTTCAAAAAGGTACATAACCATTCTGCAACTCAGACTCACGGATGGGAGAGTTTGTGGGAAACAGAGCACAGCATGCCAATAAATGAAACTAAAACTTGAGTTTGCCTTTTTAACTATTTATGTTCTAAGTTAAGCTTTGATAACTTTCAAATGTCAAATTCTCTCATTCTTTTAAGAGATTGAATTAATTGCCTGTATTTATTTTAGCAATTATTCCGTGTATTTCCAGTATAGGATGTATAGTATAATTGATTTTTTGTAAATAAAATATTTTTGATAAGAGCATTGCCTTTTTTTCTAAGGGAAGGGGGCATTTCAAACAAAAGCTTTGTTTCCTGATTTGTAGCGGAATAGATTTTCAAGAATGGGGTATGCAGAAAACAAACAAACATGCCTGGTCAGAGATAATAAAAGTCACTTATATTACTAATCATGAAGCAGAAATCCCCTAAATTGGTGTGGTTTGGAAAGCTGGAAAACAGATACAGAGAAAGATTCAATTCATATAAACTTTGCCTTTAATCTTAACCTTCTACTTCCCTTGGAAACAGCTCAACAACTTTTATTATAGTAATTTATCAGAGTGGGGGGATACATTTTCAGAAAAGTCATAATCAAGTTTGTTTAATTGTATTTATAAATAATAGCAATATCTTAAAGTAACTTCAAAACCAATAGAGAGCAATAATTAAATGAATTTGGGCATTTCCAAACAATGGAACATTATTACCCATTAAAATATCCTCAAGATACGAGAAGTTGGGCAAATGTTACACTGAAAATGTATAACCATTTTGTACAGTAACATCCCGATTTTGTAAAAATACAGATGTTTAAATGTTGGTTATCTCTATTTTTAGGAATATCATGGTAATCCAATTTGCCACTCATCCCTCAAACATCTTATTTTCCAATTTTCTTTTATTATTTGGTTCCTAAGGCTCCCTTGTTACTTGGGTACAGTTAAATTATCTGTCTATAGACATATAAATTATATACATACATACAAGAGTATATAACATATATATAAACTATATGTATAAACAGTTTATGAATACACATACAGTAGTCACTGAATATTATTGCCATCTAGTGATGGTTCTAATCCCAATTGACTGATAAAGTCACTTGGTGCTTTTTAAAAGGTTGGCTAACTTCATGGAAAGGGCCAGTGTGTGTGTGCTCTAGGCTTTCCTGGCCATGTGGTCAGTCATGGGTCTACTCACTCTGCTCCTGCAGCACAAAAAGTGTCCACAGGCATTATACAAACGAATGTGTGTGCCCATGTTCCAATAACCCTTTACGGACATCGAAATTTGAATTTGTAATTTTCATGCATTATGAAATCTTTCATATTTTTTAGTCATTTAAGTATTTTAAAACCATACCAAGTTTATCTGCGTTACTCAGAAAGGCAATGAACCAGGTTTGGCCATGGCTTAATGGCCCTTGTTCTTTAGGAATCTGCTGATTTATTTGTACCATTAAATACTCAAACCAACACCTAGTTTTTGCGCACCTACCAGGTATCAGGGACCGCCAGGAGCACCGTGTATAGACTGGCCGTTTTAGTTCTATCAGTCTGAAGAAGGGGTTCTACTATGATTGCTGTTTACGGGTGAGGAATCACAGGCTTAAAGATTAAGTTGGTACCTTGAGCTCAAACAGCTAGTAAATCGTGATGGTGGAATTAGGGGAAGGCATTCTGATGTCAGACTTAACCCTTTGAATAGGTCATTACTCAGTGTACCATTCGTGGTCCAGCAACACCAGCATCTCCTGGGCATTTGTTAGAAATGCAAAGGCAAGACCCCACTCCAGACCCACCAAATCAAAATCCCAGGCTGGCCCCCAGGACTTGTTTAATGAAATCCACCGGATGACTTCCTCACCCTGAATCTGAGAAGCGTTGCTCTAATCTAATATCTTCTGTTTTCCTCAGACAAAGCATCCTCTCTGTGACAACTGTCATTCAAATATTAGCATTTTCCTTTTGAGCTATTCAAATATGGATGTTGACAGACACCTGGTTTTAAGGAAGCATACTAAACACCTGTCTTGAGCAAGAAATCAAAAGGTAGATTCAAAGAACTTATAACTGAGTAAGAGGAATATGATAATTATACAAACATTCAGTGCAAAATGGAATAATAAAGGTGTGAAGAATGGCGTGGGGATATAAGGAAGGAATGGAGTGGACGATTAGCTCTGTTAAGATAGCCATCAAGGTGGTGTGGTTTGGGGGTGATTTCTTTAAGGAGGTACAGATTTTATGGGGACTTTCCAGATGAAAAGAATATGGGTGAAGTAATAAAGGTATGATTTTGGTATATGTTCTTTTCACAGAATTAACAAGTTTAATTAAGGTGGGGTTAGTATTTAACCAAGAGGGCAGACTAAGCTATAGACAGTACATTTGAGGGACACATGGATGGCTCAGTTGGTAGAGCACGTGACTCTTGATCTCGACATTGTTAGTTCGTGCCCCACATTGGGCATAGAGATTGCTTAAAAATAAAATCTTAAAAAAAAGAAAAAACAAACCAATTGAAGGGTATCTTCCATAATCCAACTGGGAGAAGTACTAGAATGAGATGTTTCAATTTGATAGGGCACAGGGCATGTAGATAATTTTGAACGCGGTGCTAAAAATACCACAAACCAAACTCCATGATGGAGGTTTGGATTTGAGTGTCCCACATAAAACGAATATGATTTCGTTCAAGTTTGCTCTTCCAGGCACTTGACTGCTTTCATCCCATTCCCTCCAGCTCTCCCTCCAGTTGCCCAAACACGATCTTCAGCTTCTTTTATATACCCTGTAACCAGCTGGTCGCAACAACTGTTTGATTTCCTGCTTGCCATGACACTCAAATTCCTCTCTCACCCAAGTTAAGACAATCTCCATCTCTTACCTGAATGGTGAAGATACCTCCTAACTACCTCTTTTCCTCATTTCTGTTCTATCCAACGGATTCTCTACATTTCTGTTACAATTCTCCAAGACCTTACTTTGAATACAGAGGTTTAATTTCATCCCACTGTCACAAAGGTTTAATTTCATCCCACTGTCAACAAGAGAAAACGATTCAATCTCTTCGAGAACCTTCAAGCCTAATGATTGTTCTGTTTTTACCCTTTCTTGGCAGGCGTTAATCCTACTCTTTTTTTGCAGTCCTACTAAAGTAGATTGCTTTGCTCCCCCTTGCACACATTTTGCCCTTTACCTTAGTCAGCTTTCTTTCCTGCAGAAATTCTCAGAAACCTCAACATGCTGATGATGTTTTATGAGTCTGCAAGGAAGACCCATCACATACAGAAATTTCTACACTTAGACGACTAGGGTGTCTGTTCCACAAGGAAGTGAGGTCACATCTGGATTAACATTTTTATCCTGCAGAATTTGTGTAGGTAACACTAGTATATAATTCCTGACACCGCAAGCTGGAATTGTTTTCACTCAAATCTAGGAAAAACATGCAACGCTTAAGCTCCTTATTTCTTGAGTAATCAGCTCCAGGTGCAGAGACCATAGGAGTGAAGGGGGGAGGAGCCTTCAGGTTCCTTCCACTGGGCCTTTGAGCCACAGACACAGGCTCCTCTCAAGGAGCTCAGTTTGCCCATTTGCTGTCACAAAACTCTCCCCACTATGGCTTCAGCAAACCTAGGTGACTTGTTTCAGCTCTGCGGTTCAGGGCAATCAGGAGTTCAAACCTGGTATGTTGGGGAAATGTGCAAAGACTAGGTGAACCTAACCTTTGAAACAATTTGGCATCGGATAGGGCACTGACTAGAAGAAGCACAACTGTTTCACAAACTGAAGCAAAAGTTGCCTTTATCTTGGGTTGAGTTGGGTTGTCAAGTCGAAAAATCGAATACAATCATTTTTTAACTAGATCAGGAGAGGATCGCAATTGTACACATTCACTCAGAAAGAAGGGAGGCGGGAGCGTGTCATGTAAGGACACATCCCACTTTTCTAGACAACACGTGATATGTCTCTTCCAGTAAAACCCAAAGAACACTGACGAAAGTTTAAAGGAAATAAAAATCTGGGAAGAAGGATTTCTGGGATCAAAGTTGAAGGGCTGTTTAAATGAAACTATCAGTATCATCAGTGCACAAAGGAACTTTGAAGTTCACAGGAGTCCAACTCAGCTGCCTCAAATCCTTGCTGGAATGAGTCAAGACCTAAAGAAAGAAAGGGAGAGCGAATGCTCCTTATCTCAAAGGAATCAACTGCAAACCAGTTGATTTTAGCACCGAGCTCAAGGTTGCACTGCTGGCTACAAACCCTGAGGCTAGCATCTGAGTCTCTTTTATCCAGATGTTTTGGCCTGCTTTATAATGCAGAAAACCTCAAATTAGCAATTTCTGGGCAGCTACTCTCTTAAATCTGACAGATTGAGGCTATGCTTAAATCCATTCCCCTCAAAAAGAGTTGTAAATTATAAGCTTTTCAGGTTTATGGGTCTTTGATATTTAGACTTTAAATAAAAAACCACCCCGGGCTGTCTACAACAATACCTGAAATTTTCAGTACCATGAAGAAATCTCATAACCTATCAAAAATGGATCTTCTAAGTTCTTGCCCTCAAACAAATCATTGCCATACTACCCACTTTGGAAGTGCACAAGGCCAGAACAAGTTTGGAGGTCTCATTTATTTTATATCTGGGCTTTGGTTGGAGATTGACTTAAACTGGAAATTACCCCACTTCTTTGATCCTTCTTTTCCTCGTCTGAATAATAATGGAGATGCCACATCTCAAAGTCACTGTGCAATCAGGGTAGCCTATGCAATGTCCCTATGAAAGATATTTGCCACATAATAGAAGTTTAATAAAATTTTATTTTCTTTTCCCCCTCCTTCCTAAGCAACTAACCTCATTTATGTTTCTTTCTCCTTCTCCTTCATCTTCATCTTCGTTTTCGTTTTCGTCTTCATCTTTGTCTTCTTGCATTTGTTCCTTCTTTCTTAAAATTTCTTTCCGTAGCAATTTCTGGACCAAGGGCTGAGACATTTAACTCAAATACTGAAGAATTTTACTTCTTAGAAATGCATTTTATCCTAACTCCTCCCTCCTGCCCCAGGTTCATAAATTACTATCACATGATGAGCTACCATTAGCTTCTCCAGGCCTGGGGAACTCAACAGCTGTAGTAAGGTATAAAACCCATTTATGCTGCTTTCACAGGTAATGTGTTTTTAGACCTTAACTTAACGTGAAGTCTAAGACCATCACAGCAATACCCCCATATGTGTCCAGTCCACAATTCATTCTACTTACGAAAGTATAAGAGTTAAATTTTTTCAGATACCAGTGAAATGGAAGGGGACAGCAGTTTCTGGACCTGCCATGATTTCAGTCTTGCAAAAGGCACCAATTCCACCAGTTGCGTTATTCAATCTACCTCAAAAATGCATTTTATTATTTTTTAAATTTTTTAAAAAGATTTTATTTATTTATTTGATAGAGAAAGATCACAAGTAGGCAGAGAGACAGGCAGAGAGAGAGGAGGAAGTAGGTTCCCTGCTGAGTAGAGAGCCCAATGCAGAACTCGATCCCAGGACCCTGAGATCATGACCGGAGCCGAAGGCAGAGGCTTTAACCCACTGAGCCACCCAGGTGCCCTCAAAAATGCATTTTAAATCACCATTTTGGTGCCTTCTAATACATCCTGAAGATTTTTTTTTTTTTTCTAGGAACAGGGGATCTTCTTTTCCTTTAGATACAAAGCAGGTAAACTGTTATAATTTTTCTAGTAAGTTCTGTCTTCGAGAAGAGCACTTAACTCAATACAATTTTGTGTCTGATAAATTAAATGTTCTGTAATGCCTAAAACATGGTGGGGGGGCAGTGGGAGCATGGAGTTGGCATCTGATGGGTTTGAGTCCTGGCTCTACCGTGTTCTGGTTGACTCTTAGCGAAAACCCCAATTTCTTCTTTTGTCAAAGTCTAAGAACTCCCCTGCTACAAAGCTCATAGGGCTGCTGACAGGCTCAATAAAAATAAAAGAAGGGAAAGGCCATTGGAAATTCAAAAAAATCCTTCAGATTTGAGTTCCTGTTATGAGTTCTGAGCATTAGGAGACATTCATATACGTACTGTGGCAGAAGGATTGGGACCCCAACTCTTCATGGGTACTTATTGCAACCTCCCAGCCACATTGCCTACCATCTTGTCCCTAGTTTCACAGACATCCGTCTTTCCCTCCACTCTTGCTCCTCTTCATTTTTCCATGGAATGGTCAGTGTGAGATCATGTCATTCACCTGCATAGAAGCCTTCAAGTGCCTTCTTCTCTTGGGGATACCATGCTCCACAAGGTTCCACATGATTTGCCTTCTGTTTTCATGACCTCTGTGAAACTCCTATCTTTCTTCCTTATTACACAGTACACACTGGCACTCTTTCTGCTCCTCAGCCAAGACAAGCTTGTTTCTACTTCAGGATCACTACCTGTTGCTATTTATTTGCAATGTAGTTCACTTCCTCAGAGAGACCTTATTTCTAATAACCATGTTCCCTAAAGAGACACCCCCATTCCCTGGCACTTTCCAACATAGTATCCTGTGATTTTTCTCAACACAACTATCATTAATGGAAACAAAAATACTTATTTATGTTTGCTTGGTTGTTGTCTCTCTCAGCACCTGGAGTATCAATAAAATCCAGAGAGCAGGGGGAATAGTCTAGATTTCAGAGTCTAGAACAGTGCTTGATAGATAGAATGTGCCCAACGAACATTACTGAATGCATGCAGGTCCAAAATAATGGGGCTAATGGTTCAACTTTTGTAAATTTTTTTACCTGCCTACCCAAAATCAAATTTTGAAAAAGGATTTTCCTCTTCTCTGCTATTCATTTCCACAAATCAAGAACTTACTCAAGTGAGACCCAAGGAAATACTTAAAACTGTGTGACTTGGTTATATATAGACTGTTGATCCAAAATTATTTTTATCCATGTTTTAATCAATATTGCATGAAAGTGTATTTAAGCACTCAAATCAGGGTTTTACATTTTTTTACTGTCTTTGATGGCTGGCTGGCAACATTTTTTTTTTTTTAATGTCTGGGTATCTGGAGAAGATAATTTTAGAAAGGGAAACACACTGATTCTGTGTGCATTGATGACCACAGCTATCTCTTGCCTAATTTTCAGCTCCACCCAGGGAAAGTCCCACCCAGCATTGCCAAGAATCTAGGCATTGGATGGCAATTTGGAACCAGTAATAATTTTCCACAAGTATATTTTTAGCAGAAGAAACAGCTAGAGATTAGAGAGTGTAAAGAGGGCTAAAAGCTTCCATTGACCTTTTGGGACCTTGACTGAGGCTGCTTATGTTACTGTGACCCCCTTAGATGGCCACTTTCCAAACTGTTCAGAACATTACTTCTGGGCATATAGAGCTGATATCTCACTGCATGGACAGACGCCCAGGCTGGACAAGGTCCAGTTAAGAAAGCATCTCTGTTGGAATGATACTATCTGGCAAGGGACAAATCCAATGATGCCATAGGTATTATCTGTCTTTCCTTTCTATGCCTGAGTCATTTCCTTCATAGACCAGATAACGGGCAGTCTACAGAAATATAACTGGGTGAGAATTCATATATAAACACTGGAATATTTTTTCAGAGTTGATCTAGTCCAGCTGAACTTCTGGAGTCAGATGGATATGAGCCCCAGCTATACCCTCATTCTCTTTCTACTATCATGAATGAGAACATATGGACCAGTTGTTTTGTTTGTTTTGTTTTTACTCTAAACCCACTGATAAAATATTTTCATTTTTTTCCTGTTTAAACTAAGTTGACAGGTGTGAATGGTACAGTTGGATGAAGACTTAGATTTGCAGTAAAAACAGTGGATAATCACTTTAATCATAGATAATCACTTTAATTCAACTGGTCCCTATCCAAGACTAGTTCACCAGTCCTGATTAGTTCCCTCAACCTATTACGTCATCCTGTAAGGTCTATGTGAAGTAACAACCTCCTCTGTGAAGACTTTGGGTAGTGACAAAACAAGTCAGTGACTCCATTTTTTGTTTCCATATGGCACTTGTATTTTCCGTAATAATGTCCTTAATATACTACATTTAGTTATGTAAAAGTTTCTCTCTTCTTCTGTCTAACAGACTGTGATATGCACGAGGAGGGCTATGTCTTACTCATCTTTGCAAACATATCTTGCCAACATGAAATGCTTATCAACTGAAGACTTTGTATTTGCTGATGAAGTGAGTAATAATTGATCAAGTGAGTGAATAAAAGTAATTTATCTTTAGTTTAGCAAAAAATACAGAACCCTTAAGCCAATGACAAGTAAATTTTGGTTGAGTGCTTACCAAATGACAGTTTTGAATATATGATTTCATTAACACTAAACAAGCCTATAAATTAAATATTAATACCCTTCCATTCTTTAGTAAGGAAGATGTCAAGAAACAGGTTTGAGGGAGCGAGTGCCGACTTCAAGATCTAAGAAGGAGAAAAGTGTCTCACTTAAAAAGAATTTGTTCGCTACGTGGCCAAACTTGTATTTTATTGAACTTAATTAATAGAAATCAAGCTAAGTGGCATCAACAGAGATATTCCTCAGAATAATGACATTTGCTGTTCAACTTTTTCATCTTCCATAAAAACCCTTTTGTATAGATGAAAAATGTCGGACTCAACAGTGTAAAAAACTTTTAAAAAGTCTATAATGAGGCAGAATTAATTTTAAAAAGATTTGCTTCCTTCAAGTTTGATGCTCTCTCCAATTTCTCATAACCTCCTTACATTGTTCCCCCCCCATAAATTCTAATAGCATTACATCAAGTCATATTTCAATAAACACATTTTTGGAAGGTGTTAAAATAACAGAGTCCATTTATGTTGCACCTATTACCAAAAGAAGAAAGGATATCTGTTTATCTAACAATACGGAGCTTAGAGAATCTAAAAGAATTTAAGATTGGAATGGTTAAAAACACTGGATTGGGCTAAAGGCATGAATTAGAATCCTGCTCTGCCATTCATAAGATGGGTAACCCTGGATAGGTTACACAGATTCAATGAGGCTATGTTTTCTCAGTTTTAACTAATCCTTCTCTTGAATGCAATAGAACATGACTGGCTAATCAGAGGAGAGAAAGAATGTACTGGAGTTTCTAATGAGGAAAGACCCAGAGAGTCAGGTAAAGAAGAGGGTAGGCACATAGTAGTTCTAGATAATTAAGGAAGAATTCTCTTCCTGATTCCTACTCTTTCCCATGCCCACCTCCCACATGGAGTGAGCTTCAGCCCAGGTTCTGTCTTTGTTTAAATTCTCACAAGGGAGATTCTGACTGGTCCACAAGTCTATTCTGATAGGTCCTATGACTACCCTTTGGCTAAGGTTGGACAGAACTCTTCAACAGCCATTGCCATTAATTCTATACACAGTAAAAAGGAGGTCATTCTCCAAAAGGTAACAGAAATCCTCTTACCCAAAAAACTCATGAGTCTGGCAAACAACAGACATCTATGTAACTCCTTCATGGGGTTATTCTGAAGATGGCAATGGAAGGACCGGAACTCAAAGGAGGGGAAGAAAAAGGCAGAGACCTTTGGTCTTCGAGTCACAGACTACTCAACACCAGTATTAATGATTGGGGTTTCACAATTTTAGAATTAATTTTCAATACTTAAAATTTTAAAAAGTCCTATGTAATTGATCATTAGTTGGGGAATCAGGAATTGTAAGAACTTGGCCTTGCCTGCTATGTTTCTATATTTATAATACTTCCTCTGTGAGGTTAAGGAAGCTGCTTTGTAGAAGGGGGATACTAAAAAATGAATCAGAAATGTAATTACAGATCAAAAGAAACATCGGACATAGTCAAGCCCATCTTCCTCAGAGAGAAAAGCTGAAACTCACAAGAGAAAAGGGGCTTGTGGAGTGGGTTTTGGAGTCAGAGGTCTTTATCAGTTATATGGAGAACTGGGAACAAAGGCCAAATGAATGAATGAGGTATCTATAAAATCCCTCTTTCATACTGAGATTCTAGAAGTCAATGTGTGCCTGGCTGTTCTATGGGTCTGAGTCATGATTTGTACATTTTGAAGATGAGCTCTATGTCAGGGGTCAGAACTCCAGAAGCAGTGTTCAAACATTACCACCACATCAGTTCCCAGAATAAAAGGCCAAACGGTCTGGTCTACGAGCTGGGGAAAGGAAGTCCAGGAGAGAGAGGGGATCTGGTCTGAGGAAAGGACTAATGCTTTCTGACTTACCTTCTGCAGACGGGGGATTCATTTATTCAGAGCTCACTGCTTCGACAAAGAGGTTTCTTAAAGATGCCTCGCTCTCTGCCTTCATTTTTGGAAAGAAAAAAATTTAAAATAAATGAATAAATAAAGGATCCATATGCCGTGCATACAGCTTTTTGGAAGTTTAGCAGAGAACATGGCATTCTGGAACACATAAGTACCCCGAGCTCCCTGTAACAAAGAGGAAGGTCCCTGGCAACCAGCCGCCATGACAAAGCTTGTGCTCAAACTTTAGGGTCCCCTAGGGTTGGCGATGGTGGTTTTCATTTAGGTCTGGTTGGGCCCCCCAAGTAGAAGATTTCAAGACTGATTCTGATTCAACTCTGTCATGTAGTACTTGTGGTGCCAGATTGGAGAAGGAGGAAAAAAAAAAAAGCAAAACAAAAAACACTCTCCTAGTCCAGAAAAGTTTGGCTCAAGACGGCCTATAATCAAAAAATAGCAAAGAGGAAAAGACTGTGTGTTTGTTCTTATAAAATATGGAGTCAGTGCTTTTAGTATCATCAGACTTCAGTGTCAGACCTCTGTCACAGCTGCGGCTAAATGCATCTGAGAAAGAACTGGAAGGTGAGTGCCTGCGATGGGATCCTTGTGCCTAGGGCATTTCCTTGCCTGACAAATCTGTGGATTTCAACAGCCCTGCTAATTACAGGGCTGGGCAGCCCAAGCCTTGGCTCCGATCGAGAGACCGGGTTCCACATTCAGTGTAGTAACTTAAGCCACCCTGGGTGTCCCAACTTCTGCTCTCAATCTACCCTCAGAACAGGCTGTCCTCGGGCTTCGTCTACGGAACCCAAGAGGAAAGGGAAGGCAAAGAGGAATTTTTGTGTGCATGCCTCTTGAAACTGCAGCCGAGTTCAGGCTTCAAAAGGCCAATGAGAGTTTCCCATATCCCTGCTCCTGACCTTTCCCGCAATTTAATCTCTAGGATTTGAAGGGTTTTAAACCAGTGTGTCTCCACCCTGTTTGGAGGGTGTCATGGGAATCTCCAAACAGAGCCATATTTCACTTTTACTCCAGCCTGTGGGAATGTGGTGTGAGCCTTGATCAGCTGTGCCAGTCCTCAGCCCTTAGGTTTGCATGGCACCGTGCCAGTTCTCTGATGGCCAACGGCTTTTCATGATTAAACTCAATTTAGCTGCGGAGCGTTGAGGTTTTGAATGCGAGCGGCCGAATCACATTGCCCGTGGTCAGATTTCAGTGCCACTATTTAAAAATGGCATCAGCTCTGTCTAGTCGAGTCTGTTCCTCCATCTAAAAGAGAGAGATGAGAATAGCAAGCATTGGCTGAATTCTTACCCTGTGAACTATGTTCAAAGCACGATATGCTTCCAACTTATGTCATCTTCATAATATTCCTACAATGCAGGTGCTCTTATCATCATTGTCACCCTGGTTTATTGAGAATAACAGGGCACTGTGTGATTAAATAGGGCTCCTTGGGAGGCAGGTTTACATACAGGGAACAGGGCTTTAAACCTAGCAAGTTCAGCTCTGGTGACCCAGTGCCTACTTGCTATGCTGCATTGTTTCTCCAACTTTGCTGGAAAGGAACAGGACCTAAGTCAAAGGGTTCTGGTGATACGAAATGAGCCCTGTATAAACAGGTTGTAGTGCAGTGTCTGGACCATAGTAGACACTTTATAAATGCTAATGATTATTGATAATGATGACGGCAGCATGACGGTTATGGGAATGTGACGATGCTAACAATGGCGAAGTTTGAGGAAATGTAAATCGGTCCTCCTCAACCACGTGTCACCTTCTTGAGGACAGGAATCCAGGACAGTAGAGTTCCTTATTCCCTTGAATGGGAGGAAAGGGAATGAAGCTTCCACCTCTTTAGAAAGAAAGCCCTACTGTCTTAAAAAAATCCACCCCCCCCCCAAAAAAGGGCTCCCACTGTCTCTGGGTTACTTCAAAAGGATGGGAAAGATGAAAGAAAGGAAAAGAGTCAAAGCAAGAATTTCTCTGCCCTCCTTCCCCAAATCAGGCTCTCTCCTAGGTGACTGCGACCACAGATTTGTTGGGTGGCTCTTATTTTACAATTTCACCAATTAAGACATTCGGGCATGAAAGAGGTTATGAATCCTGCTGCGAAACCTCACCCACACCCATGAACTCTGGGCCACAGTTCATCCTTGACCATGGTGCCATGCTGCTGTAGTGCACATCAGTCACTGTAGGTAGAAACTAACTGAAATAAACCTTACAGCATTCCCAAGGCAAGCAACATCCCTGACTTCACAACGTTCTCTCACATGACAAATGTTTATTGAGCATCTTGTTGATGTAAAGTCTATGCTGCCTGATGGCTTCCGCCAGCCCTGCCATGGGCCATTCAGAAAGTGTCTTGTCAGTGGAAAGCAGAGCTCCAGAGCCATTAGAGCAGGAGGCAGCTGTCCAGAAAGATATTAAACAAGGACACAGACTCATAATTCCTGACAGTTGGGAATCTGTTGTTTTAAATACCCTTCAGCTCCTCTTTAGTTCTCTGTAGGCAAAAATAGCTCAGTTGCCAAGAAACCTATGTGTGGTGGTAACTTCACACTAAACAGATGTATAAATCCATTGTTAAATGAAATTCTGAAAGATTGCTCTTTAAAGCTTTAACTTAATGTTTGTGCAATATAAGATGGATTCATCATTAACACCCTAAAAATATGTTTTCATGATTAAATAATGTGAATTAGGACAAGAACTTACTGATCACAGAAAGATAGGGACTAAATACTATCGACCTTATCTCAGAGACTGGGTAGTCCAATGTAGGTTGAGAAAATTGTTTCTTGGGGCACCTGGGTGGCTCAGTCAGGTAAATGTCTGCCTTGGGCTCAGGTCATGATCCCGGGATCCTGGGATTGAGCCCCGCATGGGACTCCCTGCTCAGGGGGCACCCTGCTTCTCCCTATCCCTTTGAATTCCCCCAACTTGTGCTCTCTCTCTAAGAAATAAATAAAATCTTAAAAAAAAAAAAGGAAAAAGGAAATTGTTCCTGAGGCAAAGCTGTCATATTTCTAAGTCAGCTAAACCCAAGGCACACATTTTATGGAAGTAATTAATTTTTAGAATCAGTTTTCTTATGGGTTGAATTGTGTCCCCCACCCCAAGCTATAGTGAAATCTTAACCCTCAGTATTCCAGAATATGAGGTTATTTGGAAATAGGACCATTGTAGATGTAATGAAATTAAGATAACGTCATTCTGGAGTAGACTGAGTCCTTGGTTCAGTAGAACTGGTAGACTTATAAGAAGAGAAGAGGGACATAGGAAGAAGATGGCCATGTGACAACAGAGGCAGAGATTACAGGCAGGCTACAAACCAAAAAGCTACTAAGTAGGATCAGCAACCATGAGACGCTAGAAGGAGGCAAGAAGCATTCTTTACCCTGGCCATTAGAGAGAGCATGGTCTTGTCATCACCTTGATTTCAGACTTCCATCCTTCAGAACTGAGAGAATACATTTCTCTTGTTCTAAGGGGCCAGCTTGTGCTACTTTGTTAGAGAAGCCTTAGGAAAAGAATACATAGTCATTCTAAGAATAAAGATGAACTTGATTTAAGATAGAAGAAAAGTCTTCCCTGGGCTAGATAGTATGCAGGATTTTATTATTCATATTGATTTTGCCTGATTTATTTACCTTGCATCCTCAGTGTTTAACAAGAATTCAGTGAATGAATGAAGGAATGCATGCATTTTTAAAAGATTTATTTATTTTTTTTTGAGAGAGAGTGAAGAATAGAATCTCAAGCAGACTGCCTCCTGATTGGGGAGGCCAATGTAGGACTCAATCTCATGACTCTGAGATCATGCCTTGAGCAGAAACTAAGAGTCAGATGTACAACAGACTGAGCCACCCAGGCACCCCATGAATGTATTTACTTAAGGTGATGTCTTTGTCTGGATGTCTTCGCTCCTTGACTTCTCCACTTCCTCTACCTGGAAGACTTTTCCTCATCCTTCCTATAACACTTGCTGTAACTTTTTGAAGAACTTTTTGTTTTCTAGATAGGAGAGACTGTGTTATCAACCTTCAAATCATCCAAAATGCTGAACAGTACTTTGTAGAAAATAAATGCTCAATTCCTTAGTAAATATCCATTGGTTTGAATTTAGTTAGTTAAATTTTCTTTTTTTTTTTTAAATTTTATTTATTTATTTGACAGACAGAGATCACAAGTAGGCTGAGAGGCAGGCAGAGAGAGAGAGAGGCGGAAGCAGGCTCCCTGCTGAGCAGAGAGCCCGATAGGGGTCTTGATCCCAGGACCCCGGGATCATGACCTGAGCCAAAGGCAGAGGCTTTAACCCACTGAGCCACCTAGGTGGTCCCAAATTGGTTAAATTTTCACTATTACCCCAATGTTCTCTTTTTCAATCAAGTCTGTCCCAAGTTCTGCTTCATAATTTACCTTTGTCCCATACTTCAAAGACTAAGATGTTAGAACAGCTGTTCCAGTTCCTTTAGGGAACCAATGAACAGCTGTTAATATTTTTCCATACTTACTTCATGATTTTCTTGCTGAAATTGTAAAAAGAAATATCAGACATCTTGATAGTTTACCACTACATATCCTAGTATCTATTTCTAAACCCTAGTATATATTTTTGAAAGGTAAGAACATTTTCTTGTTTAATGACAAGATTATTATTATACCCAATACAACTTACTATAATTGTATCAATATTATCTAATACCATCCTACATGAACATGAATACATGTTCGGCTTTCCCGAATTATCTCAAAATGTATTTCATTGTTGCTCTATTCAAACTATGATCTATTCAGTTTCCATTTATTGCATGTGACTGTTTGGTCTTTTAAGTAAATTTCAGTTAAGACAATTGCTCTATTGCCTGCCTTCCTTTATATAACATGATGTCAGATCTAGATGATAGGTTTACAGAGTTTATATTCTGTTCATCTGTATGTTCAAAGTTCATACATAGTAAAAAGTTTAAAAAAATAATCAAGTTCAAATGTATCATAGATTTAAATGTAAAATATAAAACCCTAAGGCTTTAATAAAATGACATAGGATAAAAAGTCTTTGGGACCTATAGCTTGATAAAGTGTTTTGTAGGTATGACACTAAAAATCACCATTCTTAAAAAGAAAATTGGTAAATTGGGTTTCATCAAAAGTAAAAGTTTTGCTTTGAGAAATGCCCTATTAAGAGAATGACAAGACAAACTACAGAGAGGGAGAAATTATTTGTGAATTTTATATCTAACGAAGGACTAGTATTTAGCATATATAAAGAATGTGCAATACTCAACAGTAAGAAAGCAAACAATCCATGTAGGAAATGGGTGAAAGACATGAATAGAAAAGGATATATTTCATCAAAAATGATATTCATATGACAAGCACATAAAAATTTGTTCAGTATCACTTGCCATTAAAGATATTAAAACCATTATGAGATACCACTACACACTCTTAAGAACTACAATCAAATAGTGACAATACTGAATGTTCATGAGGCTGCACAGAAACTGGATATCTCACACACAGTTGTTGAGAGCATAAAATTGCAGAGTTACTTTGGAAAATCATTTGGAAGTTTCCTAAAAATCAACAACTAAAACTAAATATATACTTGTTATACAATCAAACAATCATACTCTTGGACATTTATTTCAAAGAAATAAAAAATTATGTCTATGTGAAAACTGGTACATCTTTATTCATTTATTTATAGCATTTATTTATAGCATCTTTATTCATAATAGCCCCAAACTGGAAACAACACAAATGTCCTTCAATGGGTAAATGAAAAAAACCGGATACATTCACACTAAGTCATATTATTCATCATTGAAAGAATAATCAATTGATATACATATCAACCTGGAACGATCTAAGGAATTATGTTGAGAAAAAAGAAAAAGCACATATGAAAGGTCATATGCTATGTTATTACGTTTATATAACATTCTTTAAATGGTAAAATTATAGCAACAGAGACAAAAGTGGTGATTGACAAGTGTATGGGATGGCAAGAGGGTATAACTTGAGAAGATCTTTGTGGTAAGTGATGTTTACATGTTTCTACACATGTGATAAGTATGAGATAGAACTAAACACACACATTGTACCAAAATCAACTTCCTGGTAATCATATTTCTCTATAGTTATCTAAAATATAAATATTGGGAAAACTGGACCAAGGGCTAATGGGACTTGCCTGTACTATTCTTGCAACTTCCTGAGAATTTATACTTATTTCCAAACAAAAAGTTCAAATTAATCCCAAACTAATGGGTTGCATTCCAGGCAATTACTGGACTCCATGCATCATCATTCCATCTTCTCACTCTTTTTTTTTTTTTTTTTTAATTTGACAGACAGAGATCACAAGTAGACAGAGAGGCAGGCAGAGAGAGAGAGAAGGAAGCAGGCTCCCTGCTGAGCAGAGAGCCTGATGCGGGACTCGATTGCAGGACCCTGAGTTCATGACCTGAGCTGAAGGCAGTGGCTTAACCCACTGAGCCACCCAGGCGCCCCCATCTTCTCACTCTTGATTAAGTGCCTCTTTTTCCTGAACTTTACCTTTCCATCTGGCTTATATCTTGGGTTCCCTTCTCTATATCATTTAACATGTGATGATGTCCATGCCAAATCACAGTGATGCCATGCTTCTCAAATCAGAACTACATAGGAGGCTTGCTAAAACACAGATTCCAGGGCCCAGCCCCAAATATTCTGATTCAGGAAGTCTGGGAGATGCTGATAAGTGGCATTTCTAATACAGTCTCAGGTGATGCTGATGGCGACTGTACTTGGTACTCCGGGCACAATGTTTTATTTAAAACTGATAGTCAAGACCCCTGGAACCTAATCTCTAACCTATAGATGTTCATCAACACAATGTCTCTGAACCTTGGTTTTTGAAAATGTTAGGTACTCATCTTATGGGATTATTGTGAAAGAGATGAAGTATATCCAGCTACTGAAATAGAGGATGTGAGAGCTAGGGTCACAGAGGTAGCCAGGGTCACTCAGGTTTGAAGAGTCAGATCTTTTAACTCTCCGCTTGGGTTCTTTTCCACTATATCAGGTGATCACTTCTGTAACTCAATTAGGAATCCTGATCTTATACAACTGACCATTCCTTTTACTCAGTGCCCATTTCACCTCACTCAGTAAAACATAGTTCAGGTACTACTTACTGATTCAGTTCTACTTTGGGGTATAATTCTGCCACAAAAATCCACAGTGGTAAACATAAATTTAGGGAAATTTCTAGATGTATATTGCCAAGGAGAGTATGACTTTATAGCACTACATGCTGTTTTAAAAAGCAGTTCCCTAGTTGAAACTTTTGTAGTGGGACCATAAATTGGGGGATCTGAGTTTTCTAGGTCTGGCTCTGCCATTAAAGTTCTCTGACCCTGGGCAAGACACAGTTCTTCCTTTCTCTCTAACTTTCTCCTCTGTAGCATAAGACATTTTTTAAAAAAGATTTTATTTTGAGAGGGAGAGCACAAGCTGGGGGAGTGGTAGAGGGAGATGGAGAAGCCAGGTCCCCACTGAGCATGGAGCCTGATGCCGGACTCCATCCCAGGACCCTGAGATCACGACCTAAGTAAGACAAAGGCAGACACTTAAATGACTGAGCCACCCAGGCGCCCCACGACTTTTTTTTTTTTAAATAATGATGAATTCTCCAGTCTTTTCCTTACCTTGTTAATTAATAGCTGTAGTGAGGATCGGGGGCAAAGCATGGATTTGGAATCTGATTCAGATTCAGTCTAGTTCTGTCAATGATCGACAGTGCTAACTTGTCCAACTGACATAAATTTATAGACTTTTGTTCCCTTTTCTACAAAATGAATATAATAATACATCCCTCCTAATTTAGTTATCATTATGAAACATTATAATGTATATACAAAACTCACAGTCATAAAGTAAAGTAACAATCGCTGATCCTTCTATATTTTGTCTTCTTTTTTTTTTTTCCTCTCCCTCTCTCTCATCCTCTGTTCTGTCTTACATCTTCACTCACAGAATTCTCTTTTCCAAATATGACCTTGATATACATTTTCTGGGTACTAAGAAAATAAGACCCTATTCATCACCCAACAAATATTTAACTAGTACCTAACATATAGCTGGCAAATTCTTGGAATCATGGGGAGTAGTCCTAAAAGGATTATTCCTATTTTCCCCAGTCCAAACTGCTTTGGACTACATTGATTCTTGAAGGTATTGCTGTATTCTCCATCTTCTTTATGTACGGTAGCAGCATAACAATTTCTTGGCATCTAAGAGGTGAAGTCAAACCCAAATCAGGAAATCCATTGAGTTTTCAGTGCAATTTTATATTCCTTATTCATTTTGCCCCCTTAAAAGCCAACCTTATGAGTATTTCATCAACGGTTTTAGCTCCATTGTACAATTGCACAGAGATCAGGTCTCTATCTTGAGCTCTATGTGATTTTTTTTTTTTTTTTTGCCAAATTAGTTCATTTCTATTGCAGAGAGTGGCTAGTTATTCACCAAAACCACTTCCTCCTCTTCCTGTATACACAGAAAGACAACACTCTCCACTCTGCCTTGCAGTTTGGTGTGATTGAATATTTGAGTTCCTGTCAATGGAATGTGAGTGTTAATATGTTGAGTATCACTTCTGGATCTGGTCTAAAAAGCTCCCAGTAAGCTTTCTCATGCATGATACATTTCTGTTTGTTATAGCTACTAACATTGCCTTAACTTACAATCATTTTCTGTCACTCCAATGCCTCTGTTTCTCCTTTTCCCCATTCTGTACCTCTGCCTCCCTTCCTAATAATGTGTTTCTTTCCTAAAAAGCACTAATTTTTCTATCTGTCCTTTTAGGCTCACATCATGTGAGCACTATGTCATGTGAGCTGTAGATATGTTCCCCCAAATCCTTTCAAGCAACTCTATCTCTAAATACTTGTAGCATGAACAATCAGTATTATGCTGATTTTTGCTACTTGATTAAATTGGAGAATATTGGTCATGTATATTGGGTTTCACTCAAATCAGATTGTCTTAGATCATCATATACTCATGATACCCCAGGAGGTATTGAATATACAGTAAGAACTTAAGAAATTTCTGCTGATTAATTAAAAGTTACTGGTTTGATAAGAAAATTGAAAATACCTGACCATTTCCTGGCTATTTATTAATTTTCAAGGATTTCT
Source organism: Mustela putorius furo (assembly GCF_011764305.1). Taxonomy (NCBI): domain Eukaryota; kingdom Metazoa; phylum Chordata; class Mammalia; order Carnivora; family Mustelidae; genus Mustela; species Mustela putorius. The sequence continues at coordinate 23,448,231 of NW_025421322.1, read as the reverse complement.
TGAATGTCTATTATGACTTTGGCATTGCTGTAGAAACCAAGACCAAAGTAAGCATACTACCTCATTTATCTACCCTTCTGAGTGAGTGTCTTTTCATTTTTTCCACCCTAGACCCTCCCTCTTGGAGTTGGCTGCTATCTATGCCCTGGCAAGGGATATCTATATGGTTTGTTGAATAGACTAAGCCTTAATTCCAGACACTTTGATGGTCATACCCTGGCTCCTTTTTTTTTTTTTTTTTTTTTCAGTTAAAACAAGGATAATATCCTTATTCTCTGTGAACCTCTAGCTCTGTCGCCATAAAACAAGGAGAGTCATGTGTAACTTACAAGGTTGTCATGACAATGAAATAAATAGCATGTTTAAAGAAAGGGTTTAAACCTGAATAAATGTAGCAGATGCTCAGATAAGGTGAGTTCCCCCTTAGCATGGCCTATTCATTTTGAAAGAAGACATCTTTCCCGGGGGGACACGCAGACATTTAGAATCATATTTGATTTGGAGTAGGTGACCAGCTTAGAGGGCCTAGAGTACCTCTCTGCCTTGTGTTTAAGAATTCCCCAAAGGCAGGGGGAGGTGCCTGGGTGGCTCAATGGGTTAAGCCTCTGCCTTCAGCTCAGGTCACAATCTCAGGGTCCTGGGATCAAGCCCTGCATAGGGCTCTCGGCTCTGCTTCCCTCTCTCTCTGCCTACTTGTGATCTCTCTCTCTCTGTCAAATAAATAAATAAATAAATAAATAAAATTCCCCAAGGATTCTTAGCTGGGACCTTTACAGGGAAAATACAGGGACAGAGAATTTGTATCATCTTTATATTCGGGGGAGGACAGATGAAAATGTTGATTTATTAGACTTGCGAGGTTGGGGGACACTGACATTCTTCCTAATTTCTTGCTTCTTTTTCTGACTCAGACTTTCAAGCTTACAGGGCAAACGAATAGCAGTTTAAGCTTGTTTCATCCCTATGTCATGACGATTATGCCGTGTGTGAAATGTGCATCCTTGCAAATGAGATGGTTTAGGGGAAAATGAGAACGTAGCACTCAGTCTCTGAGAAGCAACCCACCAGGCCAGGATGGGGGAGATATGGCTAAACAGCTGCACGTGTGAGAGGGATTAGTGATTTCAGCTGACTGCCAGCCCAACATGAGTCACCAGTGTGTTGAGGCTGCCAAGAGGATAATTTGATCTGGGGCTGAATTAACAGGGCTGTAGTGTCCAGACCAAAGGGAGTGATCCTCCTGCTGTCTCGGCATGAAGCAGACCACACCTAATGTGCTGCAGCTCTTATTTACCCCAAATACCCACTCTTTTTTTTTTTTTTTTTTTACGATTTTATTTATTTATTTGACGGACAGAGATCACAAGTAAGCAGAGAGGTAGGCAGAGAGAGAGAGAGAGAGAGAGGAGGAAACAGACTCTCCGCTGAGCAGAGAGCCCGATGCAGGGCTCGATCCCAGGACCCTGAGATCATGACCTGAGCCGAAGGCAGAGGCTTTAACCCACTGAGCCCCCAGGCACCCTCCAAATACCCACTCTTTATAGTGAACTGTACCAAGAGGAGTTTATTGTATCATGACAACGGATCGTCTAATAATCATGTTAAGAAATGTATTCCTTTACCTTATCTCTACTCTAGAACTTACCAGGCAAGTTGTTTTATTTTATAGGTAGGCGTTTGCACCATTGAGGGCTAGGAACACATCTTTCTCTTTTGTCTAACTTGAAGTATAAATGAGATGGAAAATTTTGGGTTCTTTTTTTACAAAAATGGATCAGCTTCTAGAAGCAGTGTCTGCTGTAGGGAGCTTGAATGTTGTAGTCAAACTGATCTGGATTCAAATCCTGTTTCAACCAGAAAGAACAAAAGAAATTATGCAGTTACTCCTCTAATTTCCAGTTCTATGTTTTGGAGTTAGAGTGTTTTTCTTCATACTCCTGTGTTCCCGCAACCTTTGTTGCATACTTGTGTACTACACGAGCCCATAGACTTATATCATCCTTATCTTCCTTTTATATAAAACAATAAAACATTGAATCTGGGGAGCTAGGTCTCCATAATAAAGAAATTTTGGAAGTTAATTAGGTAGGGAATGGGGCAATGCAGAAATGGGAATCTGGTTTGATGACGTGCTGGGGATTTTAGGCAGAATGATAAAGAATCAGGTACTAGACATTAGACACAATCCTGTTTCAAGTTACCAGAGTTAAAGCAGGTGACTTCATGACTGGGAATGGGGTCAAAATAAAAACTGTCAAACTACTCCCCCCCCTTACCCTCCCTCTTCACCTCACCTATTAATCAGGACGTAAGATTGAACTAACAGCAAATGAGCAGTGAGAGAAGCCAAGGGTAATTCACGCAGATATTCGCTGGCATGTCTGGGTACATCTTTCCTTCTTTCAAAATTAATTAAAATGAAGCAAAGCAAAACAAAAAACAAAAAAAAATTTTGAACATGAGAAATATATAGAAAGGGGAGATGCATATTATTCTGAAGACTCAAAAGAAGGACCCATGTCTAAAATATATATTATGTAGGAAGCCAAGAAAATTTAAAACAAAATCTTGGAAAAGAATGTAACAGATTCTTTATGAAATAGAGAATAATAAAATTTAGCATTTTGAAGTAGAGTGCTTTGTAACAAATACAAATAAAAAGGAATGAATTACCGATAATATTGATATTATGGATGAAACTTAAAAGCAATAAACTGAGCCAAAGAAGAAAGAAAGAAAGGGTCACACATTCTATAGGATTCCATTTATATGAAATTCTGGAAAAGGTGAAATCAATCTAGAGCAACAGGAAGCAAACCGGTGGTTTCTAGGGCTGCGGTAGAGAAGAACTGCCTGCAAAAGGGTGCTGAGAAAACTTTTGTGAAGATGGAATGAATCTCTGCCTTAATTAGGGTGGTGATTACATAAATTTATGCACTGGTCAAAGCTCACCAATCTGGACATTTCTGATGGGTGCATTTTGTGTGTATGTGTGTAAATTATATATTTTCTATGTTGCAACATATTCTAAACAACTGAAATGTAGATGCAAATGAAAAGTAATGGTGGGAAATATTTATTCAGACTAACATAGGGAAAGAATATCTCTGCTATATTGGAAAAAATACCTACATTATTATAAAAAATAGCTAAAATACCTGAAGACGTAATTCATAGATGTGCATATGGCTAGTACCCTTTTGAATATATTTGCCACCATTATCAATCAAACAATGCAAATAAAAACAACAATTTTCGGGCGCCTGGGTGGCTCAGTGGGTTAAGCCGCTGCCTTCGGCTCAGGTCATGATCTCAGGGTCCTGGGATCAAGTCCCGCATCGGGCTCTCTGCTCAGCAGGGAGCCTGTTTCCTCCTCTCTCTCTCTCTGCCTGCCTCTCTGCCTACTTGTGATCTCTCTCTGTCAAATAAATAAAAACAACAATTTTCTCATTTTCTTTTTTAATCCTTTCATCTGTTTCACTCATCTTCCCATCCATGTTGCAAATGACAAGATCTCATTCTTTTTTATGGCTGAGTAATATTCCATTATATATATGTGTGTGTGATATTCTATATATATGATTAATATTTGAATAATATTCCATTATATATGTATGTATACACAAATACCACTTCTTTATCCATTCACCTATTGATGGATACTTGGGCTGCTTTCATACCTTGGCTACTGCAAATGATGCTGCAATAAGCATATTGCATGTGCTTTCTATGCATATAGAAATATGCATATAGGGGTACATATAATTTTCTAATTTTCAACTATCATCTTTGAAAAAATTAAAAAATACTTAATAATCTGAAAAGTGTGACCAGCATATCGTGCTAGGAGAATCTTTGGGCTTTTTCTGAAGGCAGTCTGGAAAAAACCAATATTCACCAAGTGTCTGAAGAGAAACACTCGACCTTGACCCTGGTCATTGTATTTCTCAGAATGTGTGTTGAGGAAATGTTGAAATTTTGATGAGTGCATGCATCACGGTATTCTGTATAATAGGAAAGACTGAAAGAATCTGCATATAGACTAAGAGGGAAATGATGGAAGTATAATAATCTATTGGACATAACTTACACCATTTATAAGCACATGATAACCCACAGGGCAATGTAAAATTGTGATAGCTTCTATGATTGTTTTATAAGGACAGTGAGGATATACATAAGCAGAATAAAAACACATAGGATGATTGACATCTTATTTTCTTTATCTAGTTTTTTATTTTCCAAAATGCCCTCAATTAGATCTCTTGAGCAGCATTCCCAGATAGGACATGATGTTTAGGGCTAGGGAGGCAGTGTGACATCAGGGATGTGAGAACATACCAGCTGCTGGTGGCACAGACTTAGCATGGCAGCAAGAGAAATAGGGCCCTTAGGTGATTCAGTTGGTTAGGCATCTGCCTTTGGCTCAGGTCCTGATCTCAGGATCCTGGGATTGAGCCCCGCATCAGGCTCCTTCCTCAGCAGTGAGTCTGTTTCTCCCTCTCCCTCTGTGATCCCTCTCACTTTTGATCACTCTCAAAGAAATAAATAGAATTTATTTTTAATAAAGCTCTGGTAGATTTACTCTGTAGGTCAATTTATGATACTTACGTTTTTTGGGTTTCCTTCCATTTTTTACCCTTTACTATAATTTTTTTGGAAATGTCTTCCATCACTTATGTCCCCAACTTACCAGTATATACATCCTCATAAATTCTGTCAAAGATAAATTTGGTATGAAAAAAACCCCAACAAAAATAAAATTTGCAAAAAAGCCAGTCCTCTGTGTTAGGTGCTTTAGAAGAAATAAATATTATCTCTAATGACGTTTCGGCCCACCTGGGGGAAAAAAAAAGACATATAAGAAGAAAAGGGGCGCACTTGGGTGGCTCAGTTGCAAAGGTAAAATGAGTCAGTACATGCAATATTCTCAGGAGGGTGCCTGGCACATCGTAAATCCCAAATAAATGTTAGCTCTCAGACAGGGTTGTCCTTGACCTTCCAAGTGGATTTCTTCTTTTAACCATTGTCCTCATCTTGCTATTTTTTAGTCATAATGTAAAATGAGATGCTATTTTGAGATTTCTTTGTGAAATGTAGGGGCTTGATCTTAGCATTTGTCTCCAGATTTTTCCCTGGAAAGAGGCTGAGCAGGCCTTGCTGTTTTTTTCTGTTTTCCCATATCATCTGTTTTCTTCTATAGCTAGTATTTGTTGCATTTATAATAGGAAAAAAAGTAAACTTTTTTGGCACATCAAATATTTTTATTTAAGCTTCTGCTGAGTTATTATTTTCAAAATGTGCCCTCTGCCCCATGTAGATAGGGACTTCCTTCACCAGGCATACAGAAGGCAGGGGATAGGTGAGATGAACACATTTTAGTCTGATCTATCAAGATAGCTTTTGAACCTAGTCAATATTAGCTGGTTTTACTAACACATGGAATTTTTCAGACTCTTAGTGCATGTATGTGCACACACACACGTGCATGGGCTTTATTGAAGATTACACTTTGCTTCTAAAGTGTTTGCTTCTAAAAGTAAAATAGGAGTATGCCTAAAATAGAAGTAAAATAGGAGAATGCCTATGTTTATTGCCTTTTTACATCATAATTAGATTTTTTTCTCAACATTGGTTATAAATATTTTCAAAAAGATTGAAAGGTGAGTTTTTACAGGGAACATCTATTAACCTACCTCTCAGGGTCAATAATCAGCATTGTGCTCTTCTTGCACACCTGTCACAGACCCATCTGTGTCTATTCATCCATCTTGGTGTACTTCAAGATTAGTTGCATGCAGATAGCAGTGGATGCCCCCCCACATACTTCAGCAGGCATATCAACATAACTAACGTTTATGTTTTGTGTGTCTTTCCTTAAAGATGAGACTTTATTATTATTATTATTGTTATTGTTATTATTATTATTATTGGAGAAGTTTGAGGCTCACAGCAAAACTGAAGGAAAGGTAAAGATGTTCCATACACCTCCTGCCCCTGACACATGGGCAACCTTCCTCCTATCTCCCTTGTCAGAGTGATACATTGTTGCCATCCATGAACCTACACTGACATATCATTATCAGCCCAAGTCTGTAGTTCATCATACAGTTTCCTCTTCCTGCTGCACCTTCTGGGGGTTTGAATACATGTGTGAGAACATGTATTCATCATTATGGAATCAAGCAGAGTAGTTTCACTGACCCCCAAATCCTCTGTTCTCTGCCCATTTATTCCTCTCCTTCCTAACTCTGGCAACCACTAATCTTTTTACCATCTCCTTAGTTTTGTCTTTCCATGTATGTGTGCACATACATGCACTAATTGAAATCACCCAATGTGTAAAGATTTTCAATGGCTTCTTTTACCTAGTAACTTGCAGTTAAGTTTCCTTTGAGTCTTTCCCTGTCCTGGTAGCTCATTTTCAGGGCTGCATAATATTCCATTGTCCAGATGTACCACAGTTTATTTATCCATCACCTACTAAAGGATACATTGCTTGCATCCAGGTTTTGGCAGATATGAATAAAGTTGCTATAAACATCGATGTGCAGGCTTTTCTACAGACCTAAGTTTTGAACTTCTTTGGGTGAATACCAAGGAGTCTGATTGCTGGATTATATGATAAGAGTATATTTGGATTTGTAAGAAAACTCCAAAATGTCTTTCAAAGTGACTGTACCATTCCATATTTCCATCAACAATGAATAAGAGTTCATGTTGTTCCATGTCTTTGCCAGCATTTGGCACCTCATTATTACCCCAAGTCTGTAGTTCAAAATATCATTTGCTTTGCATGTTGTACATTCTATGGGTTGGTTAAACGTAGGAGAACATACATCTGTCATTACAGCATCAGGCGGAGTACTTTCACTGCCTTAAAAATTCTTTGTGTTCTACCTTTTTATTATTCTCTTCCAACCTTGATAACCACTAATCTTTTTACTGTCAATTTACTTTGGTGTTGTCAGTGCTCCAGATGCTGGTCATTCTAAAAGCTGAATTTTTTTTTAAGGTCATGCATTCCTGCCAAAACATAGATTTTTTTTCTTTTTTTTTTTTAATTTTTGATTTTTTAAAAACATATATTTTTATCCCCAGGGTACAGGTCTGTGAATCGCCAGGTTTACACACTTCACAGCACTCACCAAAGCACATACTCTCCCCAATGTCCATCCCCAGCAACCCTCAGTTTGTTTTGTGAGATTAAGAGTCACTTATGGTTTGTCTCCCTCCCAATCCCATCTTGTTTCATTGATTCTTCTCCTACCCACTTAAGCCCCCATGTTGCAAAAACATAGATTTTTAAAAAAAAGATTTTGTTTATTCATTTGAGAGAGAGAATGAAAGAGAGAGCATGAGAGGGGAGAGGTCAGAGGGAGAAGCAGACTCCCCACTGAGCAGTGAGCCCAATGCGGGACTCGATTCTGAGACTCCAGGACCATGACCTGAGCCAAAGGCAGTCACTTAACAAACTGAGCCACCCAGACACCCTCACTGAAACATATATTTAAAAATTAGGGGGGTAAAAAACATTCTCTGGTCCTATATTCCAATTTCAGACTCATTAAATATTATAATTGTAAATAATTTTTGCTCTATAGTTTTAATGGAGCATCTGTATACCTGAATGTATAGTAAGTCTTTGCCCTTAGGGTAGAATAAGTTCCTGGTTTATTCAAGAATTTCAGGCAGAGCTCTCACGGCCATGGATGACTTTCTACATGGAGGAGTGAGGGATGCAAGGAGAGACCGACTACAAATGCAGGTCCCACACCTCTGAGACATCCAGAATGTTCCCTACCTCTTACTGTAACTGCCACGTAACTTTCCTCCCTGACCCCTGAGTCAGGTCATTATCAGAAATGTATTGGAGTGCCTGGATGGCTCAGTTGGTTAAGTGTCTGCCTCTAGGTTTCCACTCCGGGCTTGATCTTGCATTTGTGGGATCCAGCTCCCTGTTGGGCTCTATCCTCAGCATGAAGTATGCTTCTGATTCTATCTCCCTCTGCCTCCCACTTACTCTCTCTTTCAAATACACTCTTGAAAAAAATGTGTTGTATTAAGCTGTTTGGGAAAAAACCCAAGTGATTAGAAGAAGGCATAGGGGTTTCCAGCCAACTGGGGAAAATAATACACAGAATATTTTTTGGGAAAAAGAAAGGGTTTTTAAGCAAGGTCAAAGCACAGACTAAGGTTTCAGGAGTAAGGTGGAAAACTGTGGGCCAAGACTCAGGGAATTTTTTATGGGGCAAAATATAATCTTGAGGGAAAGGTAGAGCTTGGACAATGGAAAGGGACAGGTACTTTGGACAATGGCTACAATGTAAGCAATGATGCTATTTATGGGAAAGCAGGTGTACCTTGTGGTTGTAGTGGATTTTTTTCTTTTTTTTTTTTTTTTAGATATCGTAGATGCTAAGCTCTCATTAAGCTCTTTCCCATCAGGAATTCTTGGGTCACCACCATTCTCGTATCTCCCTGGCCCTCTGATCAATCTCACAATTGCTTTATAGTTTGCTTGAGGTTGCATCATTTCTGTCGTTACCCTCTGATCGCATCTGGGCACAGCTGCTCATGCTATTTGATTTGGCACCAGTTTATTTCATTGAGTAACATGGTAGACATTTATAACTCTAGAGAAATCATTGTACAATGTGATTATTGTTGTTCGTATTGCCTTTTTTTTGTTTTGTTTTGTTTTGTTTTTTGCCTCTCCCTCTGAGAATGTTAGGTCTCCTGGACCAAAGACCTTCAGTTTGAGGTAGTAAAAAATTGAATGGACCTGGAAGTCAGAAGACCTGGGTGCTCACCTTATTTCTGGTACTGCTGTATTGGAGACCTTGGCCGAAACATTTAATTTCTCCCTAAGGTTGTACCATGAAAGTAATCTCAAAGGGCCTTCTAAGAAATAGAGCCAAGCACAGCACTGAAATGTCATCAGGAAAGACATGTTGGGAGTGAAGATGGGGAGACATGAGATTTTTTGCAACTTTTAAGAATTGCCTTCAAAAGAGTAAATTTTCCTCCTTGGGGGATGTGGTAGGTAATAGATTCCTGAGGATGACCGAAGTCCAGAGGGCAGTCCCTCGCAGGAGTCCTGAATGTGTGTGTGTGTGTGTGTGTGTGAATGAGTGTGTGAGTCCTGGCAGTGGAGGAGCTTGACGTCAGGATGCCGCAGTTAAGAAAAGACATCGACTATGTTTTTCCTGGGCTAGTCTTTGGGAGAAAGAAACAGATAACACAAAAACACAAACAAACAGAACCACCACCATAACAAGTGTGACATAAGACAACCAGCAGGGATTTGGCAAAGAAAAAAAAAATGTAAAAAGCAGATACCCAATACCTGCACAATACCCTTCCATGGCCACGGCAAGAATCTTGAATAATGAGAACCAGTATTGGAAATGAAAGCTACAGGGATCTGAAAAAAAGGCCATTGGTATTAATTAGTTAACATCAATGGAGCGTTTAAATGCCAGGCAATTTGCTCCATCTTGAGGCTATCCCCATTTAAAAGGATACTGGCTTTGAAGCCCGCTCTCCCCTCAAAATGGCTTTTGGCTCTAAAATTCTATGAGAACAGAGACCTTTCCTTAGAATTGTGTTTTTGGATCAAGGTTCCTCAACTAGTAAAGGAAATACAAAGTGGCACTATCTGAAACCCTTCCTCCAGAGAGTCCAAGCTGGCTATTTCCCTAGCGGTGGGGAGACTCCAAGGCTGGCCCTGGTGCTGGAAGTGTTAGTCATGGAAAAGTCAGTGTGCTCAAGCCTTCGGGCCTTGGGAGGCTTTTGTGAGGCAGTTACCAACTGCTCGTGGAAAAAAGTGGAGGCCACTCAGTCATTCTCCATCTCACATGAAAACTGAGGACAGCGCTTTCTTGACAGGGCAGTTCTTTTTTTTTCTTTCTTTCTTTTTTTTTTCTTAAAGACTTTATTTATTTATTGGAGAGAGAGAGACAGCGAGAGAGAGCCTGAGAGGGGAGAAGGTCAGAGGGAGAAGCAGACTCCCCATGGAGCAGGGAGCCTGATGCGGAATTCGATCCCAGGACTCCGGGATCATAACCTGAGCCGAAGGCAGATGCTTAGCGACTGAGCCACCCAGATGCCCTATCAGGCCACTTCTTAAAATCAAAACAAACAAACAAAAAAACAACAAAAAACAGGGCAGTTCTTGTGACGATTAAGGGCGAATGTAGCACAATATGACTAGGGTTTTGTTTTGTTTTGTTTTCAAATTCCTTTTTCTTTTTCATTGCTCTTTTAAAAGCAACTTGAGTTCTAACTTTGAATACAGTCTTTTTTTCTTTCTTATCACACAGATGTATTTTATGGTTTAAAGGCAGAGAGTGCTGACCAAAAAAAAAAAAAATCTCACCCATGAAAAGCAGTTAAAGCTTCTTTGTGTATGTGTATATACATTGACAAAGAAGCTTCCAGAGGGTGAGGGCTCTGTAAAAGACCTGGGACAATAATGTACCTTGGGTTTAAAATAATCCCCTATGGCATGGTGTATCTTGTTGCTTCCCATAGAAATAGCTCACACCAGCTGTTTCTTTCCACTCCCATCAGCCCTAAATGAGTAAATATGAGACAAATGGCTGTTTAGTCATCTTGTTGGCATCTAAATTCTACATTGGTCTCCCTCAGTTAGAAAAATATTTGGTGTATCCTGGTTCAACCTGCTGCACTCATATTTACAGTCAGAAAACACAGTCCTCTTTCTTAAAATATCCTGAAGTGAGTAATGCAAAAAGGCCAGGAATATCACGGGCCAAGGGTTAACACAAACTCCAGCTTTTGTCCGCTGTGCCCTGAGTTTTCTGCCTTGGCAGCTCTTAAGCCTCTCAAGCAGCAGCGTTCTTCTTAACAACTCCTACCTGCCAACAAAATCACAGCCTACAGTGTGTATGTTTCATTTCCCAGACACACTACAGAAGCTGGGCTTAACCTGTGGGGGTGGGAGGCTTTGCTTCGTGGAGGAGGGGGAGACCATTCCAGACTCTTCTCCTCAGACCTCCTCTTTGAAGTTGACAGGCTGTCCAGAATAAAGTGCATGGCATTTACAGTCTTCCCCCGACAGTTGCTGCCTCTGATAAAATAAATAAACCTCATATGGACACACTTTCCTCCTTATCTTCTGCCAGCAGCGGCTGGTTGGTGTGGGGCTCCCATCTGTGGCCGCACGAGGCTGTGGAAGGTGGTGTCGCCTGGCCGGCCACAGGGGATGGCTGTTTACCGTGTGATGGAAGACAGGATAGGATCGTTAAAATAAACTCTCTGATTTCCTGCCACTTCCTGTCTTTATCTAATGAGGCCAACGCGCTGCCATACAAAGGTCTCTGCCTGCTGGCCGCTCTGTCTGGTTGACAATTCCATTCTTTCCTCTAACACAAATAATTAGAGTGCAGTGAGGCCTCTCTTCCTTTAAACCCTCTTTGCTGGACTCTACCAATTCACAGGAAGCATGGAAATGGCCCCTCCTTTCCCGAGGCTGTGAAATTGATTTAGGGACCTGGGTCTTACCTGAGCTTGGAAATGACTTTTTGAATTTTTAAAAAATAAATGTATAAATTCCAGGGATAACTTTAAACCTAATGAGTCTGAAATATTTTATGACAAATATTATAATGACAAAATACAACCTGATTTTTCTTTTTCTTTTTTTAATTTTTTATTTTTTATAAACATATATTTTTATCCCCAGGGGTACAGGTCTGTGAATCACCAGGTTTACACACTTCACAGCACTCACCAAAGCACATACCCTCCCCAATGTCCATAATCCCACCCCCTTCTCCCAAACCCCCTCCCCCCAGCAACCCTCAGTTTGTTTTGTGGGATTAAGAGTCACTTATGGTTTGTCTCCCTCCCAATCCCATCTTGTTTCATTTATTCTTCTCCTACCCACTGATTTTTCAAGCAGAGAAGTACGCCGCCTCCTTCCCCGAACTCCAACCTGTGAGCCACACTTAGTCTATGACAGGTTAAGTGTGTGTGTTCTCGAGACTATGTGTGTGTGTTTAAGTGTGCACCTGCTTGTATGTGTGTGTGTGTGTGTGTGTGTGTGTGATGACCGCTGGCTTGCTTAGAGGCAGCTGGATAAGAGGAGAGGGATACTTCTAAGATTTTTTTGAAAGGAATTTTAAGGAATCTGCTAGCTGCTAGAAGTCTTCACTTATTAGGACCATGACCAGGCCCAGGAATGTTAAAAGTTTTGCTAATTTCTTCTACTGTTTCATTTTTATTTTTTAAAAAAGATTTTATTTATTTATTTGTCAGAGAGAGTGCGAGAGGGCAAGCATGGGAAGCAGAAGGTGGAGTGAGAACCAGGTTCCCCACTGAGCAAGGACCCTGGGATCACAGCCTGAGCTGAAAGCAAGCAGGCACTTGGCCAACAGAGCCACCCAGGTGTCCCTGTTCTATTGTGTTTTTATTTTGTTGTTGTTGTTTTTGTTTTTTGTTCTATTGTTTTAAAGAAGTCTTTTTTCTTCTGTCCCTGACATTTGCAATTTTTCCAATTTATTTGTTTGTTTGCTTGCTTATTGAGGTGTATTTAACAAATAAAATGATATATATTTAAGGTGATGTATAAGGTGATGATTTGATATACACATAACGTTGTGAAATGTGTGTTTCAATCTGACATCTGGTCTAATGCTTTCCAATTACCAGGATCCATGGCAAGCCTTGTCCTTGGGTACAGCCTCTGCTGTGACTGCTTTCTTGCCCCATGGAACTGAGACTAATTCTAGAAAACAGTTGTTCTTTCCCCTGGTCTCAGGACTAGATATCCTGATCTGACGTTAGACGCTTAGCCAACTGAGGCACTTAGGCAGCCCAGGATTATGTAGAGATGGGGTTTCAGTGAACAGTTACTTGTAGAAAATTAATCCATTTGAATATGGAAAAATCAAAGAATAGTTGATGATTTGTGGACTTCATAGGCCAATGTTCAACAGATATTTATCGAGCACTTTCTATGTACCTACCGCTGTATTAATATATGCATAATCTACCTTACATATGTGATATATGAGTATTAAATATAATGTATTTATTACATATAGTTATATATTCTATATTCTGTATATACGCATATGTAAACATATGTTCTTGCTAAACCACATGAAACAAATGGAAAATAAAAGGGTTGAAACAGAGCATCAGCTCCTGCCTTCCTTGCTCTGTTGACTAATCATCAGTAACACTTTGTACAGCAGTGAGTGTAAATCAAAATGAGTTTTGCTGGCTTCATCAGTTTCTAAATTGCCTGGTTCCTGAGAGCCCATCAAGGAATTGCCGGCCGGCATCCATGATGGTGAGTGTCTACCCCAAGCCCCTCTCCTAGACACATGCACACACACACACATGCTCTTTCCCTTTTTCTTATTTCCACAGGGGACTTCAGCTGTCCCTGAGACCAGTCCAATCAGCCGTCTCAGTCCAGCTGCCTGGCTCTTACCAGTGCCATTCCCTATTGAGCTCAATGCTGTTCCAGGCTACCCTCACTCTCCCATGATCTTGCTATGAGTAGGATGACAACTGGAACCCCGAGTAGAATAGCACGAGTAGAAAAACCTCTCTCTTCTGGATGTATTCTGGATGTATTCTGCCCTTTCCATATACCTCCCTTGATAGTGACAACCTTCCTTGTCACTATTTAAGGAAGGCTAAGATCACCATCCTCACCAGGAAAACTTACTTTGGACAGCTGGCCATACCTTTTGTTGATTTTTGTAGTTTTCCATTATGACTTAGTCTAGCATCTTGTTTATTCTCAACAGCCTTTTTCCTGAGAACCTTGTTTGCTCTGACCTAAGCCTCGGAGAGTTCAGAGCGTAATTGTTAGAGGAGCTTAGAGAAAGCAGTGATGGTGAGGAAAATGTGCTGGGGAGATGTGAGAATTGAGTTAAGCCCTGAAAAATGAGTGGGATTTGTTCTATTCTAATTCCTCAAGTTTTCTAAAAACTGTAACAATTATAGAATTACCTAGCCCTATAGAAAGTTGGAGCTAGGGATGCCTGGGTAGCTCAGCTGGTTAGGCGGCTGCCTTCGGCTCAGGTCATGATCCCAGTGTCCTAGGATGGAGTCCGGCATCAGGCTCTTTGCCCAGCAGGGAGCCTGCTTCTCCCTCTGCCTCTGCCTGCCACTCTGTCTGCTTGTGCTCACTCTTGCTCCTCTCTCTCTCTCTGACAAGTAAATAAATAAAATCTTTAAAAAAAAAAGAAAGTTGGAGCTAAAGGAATCTCTATGGTCCAGATGTAAATTATCCCCCATGTCATTGGACAAGATTTAAAAAATTATCTAGGTGAGAATAAATCTGTGAAAGTAGAATCTCCCAGTGCTGGGCGTGGTTAGCTCTTGGAATATGTCCCGGAGCAGAGCTGCCATGTGGCACAACGTAGGTACCATTGTCAAATACCGAGGCACATAGAGCCACCTGGAGTTGGGCCATGTCCTGCCTGCCTGACCAGATGTGGAGGTTTTCCTTTGGGAACACCTGGTCTGTCTCAAGTTTCTGACAAGGAAGTCAGCCTGTGTATCAGAGAATCCCAGCTTCTGCTGGGCAATGAACAGCTCCAAAACTGTGACGTATGTACACTGATTCATTTCGCTTCAGTTGCCCTCCACCCTTGATGTGTCTTCCTTCCTAACCCTTTAGCTTCAACCTTGTCCCCCACATCCTAGCTGGTACCTCTCCAGCGACCACCTAAGACATATATATATATATTTTTTAAAGATTTTATTTATTTACTTGAGAGAGAGCTAGAGTATGAGCAGAGGAAGGGGCATAGGGAGAAGCAGACTCCCCGCTGAGCAGGAACCAAGCCCCCCACCGTGCCTGGCAACATGTAGGTGTTCGATTCCAGGACCCAAGGATCATGACCTGAGCCAAAGGCAGAGGTTTAACTGACTAAGCCACCCAGGTGCCCCTGGACACATAATATTCTCATTTCCATATGTTTTTAATCTCCAAATTCATCTTTAGTATTCTCTCTAAATATTCTTGGTCATGCAGAGATTTTTGGTTTTTGTTCAACACGGTTGTCCCAGCACCTAGAAGCCAGTGCGAGAGACTACATGTTAAATACATATCTAGTGAATAAATAAAGGATGTTAAATTCCTTTCTCTCTGGTTCTCTAGCTTCCCAACTAGAGATACACATGACAATGGTGGACTTGGTTGTGTTTTTTATAAACTCCTAGAATGAAGATTATTTTTTTATCTCCACTTTAACAAGAATGACTACGTTTGGAGCTTCTGTTAACTGGCTCCACTTTCTGAAGCAGAGCCTCTGGGCATGGAGATCCTGAAAGCTGAATATTTGAATACATTTAGCAACTATCTTAGGTGAATTGTATGTAACAATTTATTAAAATTTTGTAATAACTGACTAGAGAGATGGAAGACAACAAAAACTGGATTCAAAGCATAGTAATTAACATAGAATCCACGGTAAACCTTGTATTTAAATCATAAAATACATTGAAAAAATATGCAGTGGGGATGTGTCTTTATAGTTTAGTAGAATTTACTTTAACTTATCCATAGTGTTACAGGGAAGATAAATACATTAAAACATGAACACTTGAAAAAGATTAAAAGGGTCATAGCTCTTCGAGATACAAATAGTGTGTTATCAAAATTCAGGACCAAAGCATTTCCTCTCTGAGGGAGAATGATTGTAGTGTTCAGGAGAGGGTGGGAAATGCCTTAGAGAACCTAAGTTTTCCTCTTTTAATTCTCAGAGCTTATGATCCTTCAAGTTAAAAAAAAAATTCCATTAAAGGGAGATCAGATTTGGGGGCACCTGGGTGGCTCAGTCAGGTAAGCATCTGACCTGATTTGGGCTCAGGTCATGATCTTGGAGTTGTAAGATTGAGTCCCGCATCAGGTTCTGGGTTCAGCAAGCAGGGAGTCTGCTTGAGATTCTCTTTCTCCCTCTCCCCCTCTCCCCCTGTTTCTCCAAACTGGCTTTGCAACGTGCTTGTTCTCTAAAATAATATAAATGGATCTTTAAAAAGAGAAAGAAAACAAGAAAGATTGGATTTGAGACCAAAGTGAATATAACTTCCTAATTTTTGAAAAAGCCCGTATCATTTTAGGAACATGTTCACTTGTGTTATTTGTGTGTTGTTTTTTAACCTCCTCTTCCAATTAGGATAATTCCCAATATCAGTCAAGACTGATCCATTTTGAATGTGAAATCAGGACATCATGGCCCCGTGTAATACAGCTGCTTCCAAGTGATTCATTTGAACTGGAATGGGCGGTATGCTTATAGATGTCATCACAACTCATTTGTAACATTGGCTCATTTCTGTTGTGTAAATACACCCACTGTGGCTTCTTCCAAGTTACCAAAGTGACTTCACTGAACACAGAGGTGGGAAGAGGTGCCCCGTGATACGTCATTATGGGCTGTATTTACCATACACACCTGGTAATGTGAATAACCTCAGAGCACAGATGACAGTAAAATGTAGTAAACTGACTAGAAAGTGAGGCATTTTGAGCATATCGACTTTTTATTTATTTATTTATTATTTTTAAAGATTTTATTTATTTATTTATTTGACAGAGATCACAAGTAGGCAGAGAGGCAGGCAGAGAGAGAGGAAGGAAAGCAGGCCCCCTGCTGAGCAGAGAGCCCAATGCGGGGCTTGATCCCAGGACCCCTGGATCATGGCGTGAGCTGAAGGCAGAACCTTTAACCCACTGAGCCACCCAGGCGCCCTGAGCATATTAAATTTTTAATATGATTTTTAAAATTGTAAGTTTATAGAATTCAAATTTCAGTAACTGTCATGTTAAACAGCAGTTGTGCAGAAGTCCTGAAAATTGATCAGTTGGCTCTTGTGACTTGGGACAAGACAGCTAAACACACCAGTAAGAAACTCTCCAAAGGTTTCTTCTTAAGAGGTTGTCGAGGACAGGGTCCAAGTGACTCCCACAGACCGATTGTTCTATATTCCACAGCACGTCATTTTTTGTTTAACAGCTGTAGATTACTATTAATGCTATGACAATAATGAACAAAAATTTAAAGATTGTCAGTCAGAAGTGTTGGCAGAGGTTCTACGTGGCCACAGATGATGTTTTTAATAAACATAAAAAGAAACAAAATTGCTTATTTTTCCAAATTTTAGCTAACTGGTAGCATTCACATGAATGTTCTGCCTTCATGCTGATTTAGACAGGCTTAAGTACAAACAGAATATGTGGAGAAAATGAGAACTCTTTCTTGGGAAACTGTTAAAACTTGATGCATTCTTTGTCTGTGGTAAAGTCATGATAAAAAATTTCCTTCTGTGACTGCTTGGAGGCCTCTGGGACATGTGTCCTTAGTTCTTTTCCTGATTCCCAAGTTCTCCCTGGGCTACTTTCCAAAATAACTCAGCGAGGAGATTCCCTCTGCTCAGAAGGGAAAGGGGAAAAAACAGGGACACTACACTTGTCCGGGAAATCATTTCAACCCAACAGGTAGAAGAGTTCAGACTTCATCTACCCCGGAGCGGCTTACCCCAGTTCGCCCATACTGGCCAACAGTAGGTCGAATCTCTGATTTCTCAAATACACCCTGTCTCAGTCAGTCTGGGCTGCAGGAACAGAATGCCGTGGACCCAGTGGCTTAGGAACACCAGGGATGTATTTCTCACAGTAGTAAGGGTGAGGGAGTCCACGCGGAAGGCGTCAGCCGACTCAGGCAGGATCTGGTGTGAGAGCCTGCTTCCCGGCTCACAGTTGGCTGTGTTCTTCCCGGGTCCTCCCGTGGCAGGAGGGATTGGTTGTGAGTCAGGGGAACTCTCTGGGGCCTCCCCTATAAAAGCCCTAATCCCATTCTTAAGGACTCCACCTTTAGGATTTCATCACCTCCCATGAGCTCCACCTCCTAATGCAATCCTGTCTAGGGTGAGGATTTCTTTTCTCTCTCTCTCTCTCTCTTTTTAAGATTATTTATTTATTCATTTGATAGACAGAGATCACAAGTAGGTAGAGAAGCAGGCAGAGAGAGAGGGGGAAGCAGGCTCCCTGCAAAGCAGAGAGCCTGATGTGGGGCTCGATTCCAGGACCCTGAGATCACGAGCTGAGCCGAAGGCAGAGAGGCTTAACCCACTGAGCCACCCAGGCACCCCGAGGTGGGGGGGAGTGGCTAGGATTTCAGCATGTGAATGGAGTGTGGGGGTGGAGGGCAGAGGTCACAAACGTTCAATCTAAAGTATACCGATGCTTGTTGTTTCCATAGAGCTGTAGACACTAGAAATAATTAAGTGCTTATTTTAAAAGACATAAATCCTGTACGTATTAGTAAAATAAGTTAGAAATAACACACATGAATAACCACAGAAGGGTCTGATGATAACTACCGACCAAGTCCGGTTCTGGTATTGGAGCACGGTCTTTTATCTAATGGTTCTAGCAGGCATTCGCGATCAGTGCTCTATTAACTTTCTTCCATGGCTGTTGACAAATGACCACAAACTCAATGGCTTGAACAGGAAAAAAATTATTGGACAGTTGTTAGGTTAAAAGTCCAACAAATCTCGCTGGATTAAAACCCAGGTGTCACCAGGGCTTCATTCTTTTCTGGAGGCTCTAGGGGAGCATTTGTTGCTTTGCCTTTTCCAGCTGCTAGCGGCCACCCACATTCCTTGGCTCAAAACCCTCTTCCTCCATCTTCAAAGCCACGATGTTGCATCTCTCACCACCCTCTTTCCACGTCCTGTCGTCCTCTGAATGACTCTCTTAAAGTTGCTCCTAATTACATTGGTCCCACCTGGATAATACCGGACACGCTCCCTAACGTTAGATCATTAGTAACCAAAATTTCCTCTGCAATCTTGATTCCCCTTTTCCATTTAAGCTCAGATGTTCAAAGGTTCTGGAGATTAAGACGGACATCTTTGGAGGAAGATTATTCTGCCTACCACAACTTGGCAGATCCAAATCACCTGGAAAGTTCATTAAAACACAGATTCTGCGGGATGCTTGGGTGGTTCAGTGGGTTAAGCTTCTTCCTCCCGCTCAGGTCATGATCTCAGGGTCCTGGGATTGACCCTCCATCGGGCTCCTCGCTGGGTGAGGAGGCTGCTTCTCCCTCTGCCTGCAGCTCCAACTGTTTGTGCTCTCTCTCTAGCAAATAAATAAAATCTTTTTTTTTTTTAAGATTTTTATTTATTTATTTGATGGACAGAGATCACAAGTAGACAGAGAGGCAGGCAGAGAGAGAGAGGGGGAAGCAGGGGAAGCAGGCTCCCCGCTTAGCAGAAAGCCCAACGCAGGGCTCGATCCCCAGACCCCAGGATGGTGACCCGAGCTGAAGTCAGCGGCTTAACCCACTGAACCACCCAGGAGCCCATAAGGAGTAATTTTTAAGTATATGTATGCCTTATGCAATATTGAGTACATACTTATACCAAAAAGTTATTCCTTGGGTTTATCTGAAATTGAAATTGAACTGAACCACCTGAATTTTTATTGGCTAAATCGGGCAACATTAGTTTTCATCTAGAAATGTCAGTGAATATTTGATTGAAAGACAAGAATTTAGAGATACCTTTCCCTGATCTCTTTTGCCCCCAGGTGAGCTTGCAATGAAATTATAAATCCATTTTTATAATGGAAATTATAAATCCTTTTATGCCTCCTGAAGAGGGACTGAGTACCCAAAAGGAGGTACTTTTGATGTAGTTGTCCAGAGAACTTAGCAAGAAATGGCATGAAAGGTTTCTTTTCATATACTTTCTCCGTATTCTTTATTAGGATTTTTCAGTTACTTTTTTAGCAAGCATCTATGTGATTATCCCAAAGGTGGTGGCGATGTAATTTACGGATGTTCGCTAACAAATATGGGCCAAGGAGATGTGTTCCTTTCAAGGAGATAAACAAGAAAATACACCACACAAGCCAGCCCCCATTGCATGCTTCCCTGACTCCTCCTTATTAATTAAGACAAGATGAGTTGGATCATTTATTTCTTGCAGCAAAAAGCTTTCCAGCTCTCACAGAGGAGAGACAGACCAGAAGGAAAAGACTGCTTCTGCTGTCTACTTTCCGCAATCTGATTTTACCCTACATTTAAGAAAATCACCCTCTTTAGGTGAGACAGCTGTATCAGCCAGAAATTCCCCAACTTTCTCCATTCATGGTGTCTTTGGTATCTCAGCAATTTTTTTTCACAGCACCTCTGGACCAAAAGAAACACCTGAAATTTCCTTTAATTAACGAACTAGTTCCAAGCAACATATAAGTATTTGTGTCTTAATTTATAAGCCTTTTGGGAAAACACACATATACACACACACACACACAGAAAGAAAAAACAATATTTTTATTTCATTCTTAAATAGCCACAATTCTTCACTGATGAGATGTGGACACTTGTCAGGCACAACTTTTTAAACCTGGAAATCAGGTTGGACCCCATCTCCCTCATTTCCTGTTCCACGCTGACTTTTTTTTTCCTCAGTGTTCATCACAGCAACCATAAGAAAGCCAGCATTGTAAATTCATGAGGCATTGAAAAAAATGCAGTGTCACCTAACAGAATTGTAAATTACCTGAAGCTAGACGTTCCTGCAGTGTCTGATAGAGAGTACAGCTCCGTATTTCCCTTAAAAAATCTAAAATATCCAGCAATGGTCCCCTACGTTTGTGGAGGTATCTCAGGACACCCCACTGCGCACGTTAGAAACTGTGCATCTGGGGCGCCTGGGTGGCTCAGTGGGTTAAGCCTCTGCCTTCGGCTCAGGTCATGATCTCAGGGTCCTGGGATAGAGCCCCAAGTTAGGCTCTCTGCGCAGCGGGGAGCCTGCTTCCCCATCTCTCTCTCTCTCTCTCTGCCTGCCTCTCTGCCTGCTTGTGATCACTCTCTGTCAAATGAATGAATAAAATCTTTAAAAGAAAGAAAGAAAGGGGCGCCTGGGTGGCTCAGCCGGTTAAGCCTCTGCCTTCGGCCCAGGTCATGGTCCCAGGGTCCTGGGATCGAGCCCCGCATTGGGCTCTCTGCTCAGTGCAGAGCCTGCTTCTCTCTCTCTCTCTGCCTGCCTCTCTGCCTACTTGTGTTCTCTGTCAAATAAATAAATAAAATCTAAAAAAAAAAAAAAAAAAAGAAAAAGAAAGAAAGAAAGAAACTGCGCATCTAAATAGGGGTTACCATTCAAACAGCACAAAGCTAGATGAGATTCACGTTGGTTTTTTGTTTTTTTTTTTTTTTTCTGCAACTCAGTACATCCAGGCTCCCTATAAGCTACTTACCAGCTCTCCAGTCTGACGTTTCATATTTGTAATAGGAGAAAAATAACACAATATGCCACATGTTCTTCTAGTATACAATAAATGCTCCTTGCATAACAGAGACACTTGTCTAATCATTACGCTGTACACCTGAAACCAATGTAGCCTGGTGGGTCAATTATACTTTATTAAAGAAAAAACTAAAAAGAATTAAAAACAAGTTTGAAAATCCTCAAATGTTAGCGAGTTTGGTTAATTAGTTGTAATGGCAGAACTACAAAAAAAGGTGTAGGGAGTGTGTAAGAGAAACTGATTGTCTCTGAGGTAATATGGAGAAAATATCAAAGTTGTGATGCCTGACTAGAAATTTAAAGGATAAAAAAAATCATTAAAGGGGATACATTTTGGAAATGATGAATGAGCTGCGGAGAGAGAGGGGGAGGCACCATCTTGGTTAAAATGTTTCACGTAGCAATAAGGCTATGGCCCCTGAGATTGTGTTTTTCCCTCTCCGAAGGGTTTTATCTCTTTGATGGAAATCAAAAAAGACCAAAATGGCCTTTTACCATCAAAGATCTTTAGCAGAATACCTGGATGGGGACTTTACCTTAATTATTAAAATGACAAAAAAGGGGGCACCTGGGTGGCTCAGTGGGTTAAGCCGCTGCCTTTAGCTCGGGTCATGATCCCAGGATCCTGGGATCGAGCCCCACATTGGGCTCTCTGCTCGGTGAGGAGCCTGCTTCCCCTTCTCTCTCTGCCTGCCTCTCTGCCTACTTGTGATCTCTGTCAAATAAATAAATAAAATCTTAAAAAAAATAAAATAAAATGACAAAAAAGGTGGACATAAGTAAATATTCATGGTCCTCTAAAATTAAAATAATTCAATTTCTTTTCTTTTTTTTTTTTTTTTTAAGATTTTATTTATTTGAGAGGGAGAGAGGAAGATAGAGAGTGAGCAAGAGCGCAAGGTCAGGAAGAGGGAGAAGCAAATTCTCTGCTGAGCAGAGAACCTGACAGGGGACTCAATCCCAAGATGCTGGGTAAGGGCAGAATCTTAACAGACTGAGCCATCCAGGTGTCCCCAAATAATTCAATTTCTAACACTATGATATCACAGGGCTACTAAAATAATGATTGGATTTTAATTCTTTTTCTCCTAGATTTTATTTGTACAGCACGCCACTCTAATGGCTGCATGATGGCATTTCTACCAGATAGCAAAGTCACATTTCCACTGGTCATGTGGAAAGTCACTTGATTCTATGAAGTAGAATTAGTGTATTTTTAAAAGATTTTATTTATTTATTTGTCTGAGAGAGAGAGCACAAGCAGGGGGAGCGGCAGGCAGAGGGACAAGCAGACTCCCCGCTGAGCAGGGAGAACGAGGCTGAACTCAATCCCAGGACCCTGGGATCATGACCTGAGCTGAAGGCAGATGCTTAACCCACTGAGCCACCCAGGCACCCCAAAATAGAATTGATATTAGTATTACAAACGCCAGCATTCTGTGAGCATGCGGTCTTCATAGTAACTCTTTGCAGCTAAAGTCACAGGGTGGGGGCGCCTGGGTGGCTCAGTGGGTTAAGCCGCTGCCTTCGGCTCGGGTCATGATCTCAGGGTCCTGGAATCGAGTCCCGCATCAGGCTCTCTGCTCAGCGGGGAGCCTGCTTCCTCCTCTCTCTCTCTCTGCCTGCCTCTATGCCTACTTGTGATCTCTCTCTGTCAAATAAATAAATAAAATCTTAAAAATAAAATAAAATAAAGTCACAGGGTGGTCATTGTCACGTCAAGTCACCTCCCAAATGGAAAGCAGCAATTGCTTCTCATCAGTCTTAAAATAAAATCCAAAGTGTTTTTCATAGCCTAAGGGGTCCTTCATCTCACACTCATGTTTACATCTGCAGTTTCATTTCTTACTTCTGTCTGTCATTCCCACTCCCTTCCGGCCATAGTGGCCTTCTCGCTGGTTCACACACAACAAAAGGCTCATTTTCTTGAGGA
Organism: Mustela putorius furo; assembly: GCF_011764305.1. NCBI lineage: Eukaryota > Metazoa > Chordata > Mammalia > Carnivora > Mustelidae > Mustela > Mustela putorius. The sequence goes on along the minus strand of NW_025421322.1, from coordinate 23,424,983 downwards.
CGCCTGCATGGGCTGCTGCTCCTACCTTGAGGTTCTTTGCTCTGATGCAGGAAGCATGCACAGAAAGGATCCCTATTCAAAGGACTTTCTTGACCACAGTATCTAAAATAGCTTGCCCTCGTCCCATCACATGGTCCCTGTCTGCTCTATTATTTTTCTTTATAGCACTTCACAATATATGAATTATTACATATCTCTTTATTTATTATATCCCTCACTGGAATGTAAACTTCACAATGGTTGAGAATCTGTCTTGTTCATTCTGTATTCCAGACTCCTAGAACACTACCTGATGTGTACTCAGCACAACATAAATATTCGTAGCTCTGAACTCTGACTCATTTTAGAGTCTCTATCATGGTAATTCAAAGCGGTGCTTAACTTTGCATTATTTATTTATTATTGTCCTTCATAAGGAAATCCTTCACACAAGGCTGGAGGTTCATGGAGAGAAGAGGACCCCAATAGATAATGAAATGTATTTAGGGCTCAAAGTGTTTACTTGTTGGCTTGATTTGGGAGATTTTTAAGATACGAAAATATTGTGGTGTGACTGGGTGGCTCAGTCAGTAAAGGTCTGCCTTGAGCTCAGGTCATGATCTCAGGTTCCTGGGATCTAGCGGGAAATTTACTTTTCCCTTTCCCTCTGCCGCTCCTTCTCAACATACACCCACATACACAAAACATACACACTGTGCGTATATATAAAATATACAAGCAGACTCCCCACTGAGCAATGAGCCTGATGCGGGACTCTATCCTGAGACTCTTGGATCATGACCTGCGCTGAAGACAGTCGCTTAAACAACTGAGTCACCCAGGTGCCCCTATGTTCTGTTATAATTATGAGGTCCCCCTAGACCAGGAGGTCCTTGAGTGGAAACCCTGTTACATTTCTTTGTATTTCTAGCTCTTAGCACAGTGTATGGCATGTAACAGTGTGTCTTCAGCTATGTCCTGACTCAATGAATATGCATATATGATCTCAATCAGGGCAGGCTATACAAGAGCCAGATGTTTGAGATATGATATGTCTATGTTCTAGGACACTGACGTGACAAACTACTGTGATCAACGTGTTCCCATCTTGGCCAAAGTGATGAAATTAATGTGCTAATAAGAGATAACTTTGGACTGTTAACATGCTTGATTAAAAGACACAAACTATTTTCTGTACAGCAGATATTTGCCTGGTTTTGAATGGAGAAACTGAGGTTCAGAAGGTTAGCTTATGAAAACACTAGGGAGGGACATAAAGAAAGAATCTGTGCTATATGTTACAATCTTGCATACCTGAATATTCTTTGTTAAAAGAGTAGATCTTAAGCATTCTCACTGTAAAAAACAAACAAACAACCAAACAAACAACCAAACAAACAAAAAAAACAATGGGGCTGGGAGGGTAATATGTGAGGTGATGAGTATGTTAATTGACTTAATTTCATAATTGACCATTGTAGTTAATTAACATTCACAGTCTCTTGTAGTGTTAAACAATCAAATGTATAACACAACCAGATGTATGATTTGCTTTAGGACTTATTCATAAATGTGTAAGAAACTCATAGCCCACAAGCATATATCTGCCAAAGACTTTTTAACTTTTTTTTTTTTTTTTTGAAAGAGAGAGAGAGTGCACAGGTTGGGTGTGAAGGGGTGGGGATGGACAAGCAAGGGGAGGGGGAGAGAGAGAATCTGAAGCAGGCTCCGTGCTCAGCATGGACCCCTACGTGGGACTCATCTTATGACCCTGAGGTCATGACCTGAGCTGAAGTCAAGAGCCAAACGTTTAACAGACTGAGCCACCCAGGCACCCCAACTTTCTTTTTTTATTCATAAAATAAAGGAAGTCTTATGTGATGGATTTACATAGTAAGTACAGAACAACACACTCAAGTCTGAGTTCAAATTCTGACTCTGTTCTTTAAAATATGTAACCTTGGGCAACATACTTGGCCTCTTAGGACCTTAGTTTTTTTCCTTTATAAAATGGAGATGGACCATTGATCTCTGTGTCCATCTGTCTGCCTTTACCACAATGGTCTTAATTACTGATTAACATCAAGTAGCTGTGACCCCTTCCTACTTCATTCTTTTTTTTCCAAAACTGTTTAAGCTTTTTTGTTTTTGTGCTTTTCCATATGAATTTTAGATTAATCTTTCTGTGTCTACCAATAACCTTGCCAGGTTTTAATAAAAATTGGAGTGAAACCTATAGATTGAGTTCAGAAGTGACATCTTTACTGTGATGGAACTTCAGTCAACGAACCTGGTATGGCTCTTCATGCATTTAATCTTTTAAAAATATTTCTTTCATTAACATTTTGTATTTTTCAGATATTGCAAATGTTTTGTTAGATTTATACCTCAATATCTTAACTTCCTTAGAGAAATTGCAAATGATATTGTGTTTTTAATATGTATGTCCATGGGTTTGCTGTTATGATTAATTTTTGCATTGATCTTATATCCTATAACCTTACTGAACTCAGTTATAGGAACGTTTGGGGGGTTTTAGGAGGATAGGATTTTCTACATACATAAATATGTCCTCTGCAAATAGCACAGTTTTATTTCTTGCTTTCTAATTTGTATGCTCTTATTTCTCTTTATTGTTTTATTGTGATGGCTACTTTTCCATTACTATGTTGATTAAGGGTAATGAGAATAGATATTCTTGTCTATCACAACAGTGTAATATCTTTTTTTTTTAAAGATTTAAACATTTTTTTATTCATTTGTATTTCTCTCAACAGAAATCATCAACATTCTAGAAGCTTCCATTAGAGTTACTGTTCCAAGGGAAACCACTCCCCTAACCTCCAACACTATAGATCATTTCACTTTGTATTTGAACTTTATGTAAGTGAAATCATGGTGTATATACGTTCTTGTGTTAGGCCTCTTTCTTTCTATATTGCTTTTTAAAAATATTTTTTTTAAAGAAATCTCTACACCCAATGTGGAGCTTGAACTCACACCCCCAAGATGAAGAGTCACGGACTTTCCTGACAGCGCCAGCAAGGTGCCCTTTTTCTACATTATTTTGTGAGCTTTTCTATATTGTTACACTTAGTTGTAATTTGTTTGTTTTCACACTGTCTTCTATTATCCAATTGTGTAATTATACCCAATCTTATTTATTCTGCTGGTGAAGACATTTGAATAGTTCAAATTTGGGACTATTATAAATAGTGCTATTATTACCATTATTGTATGAATCTCTTAGTGAACATACACTTGCATTTCAGTTGGGTCTATATACCCAGGGATGGAGTATTTTCATAGATGAATTCTAGTAAACAAATATATATTTGCCTTTTGGTGAGGATGGTGCAGAGGTGGCGGTGGTCTATATACCTTTCAGTGGAATTACTTGTGTGTTTATTGTCAACTTGAGTAAATGCAACCAAACAGCTTTCTCATGTGGTTTCACTAATTTGCACGCCTGCCAGCAGTGTATGAGCGTTTCCTTCTCCACATTTGCTATGTGCTGATTTTTCAATTTTTTAGCTGATGTGGAGTGCAGTATTTTTGCTATATGTCCTGAAGGGCACACCTTCCTTTGCCTGAGCTTTCTTGCATATTAAAGGTGGGCTTTAGAGCCTTTTATCTTTGAGAAATCAATGAAACAACCTTTGCAAATTTGAATGGGCACCACAGACTACGCTCTCACAAATCTTGTATTCCAATCATCGTCAACACTAGCACACCACTGCCATCATTGCTATCTGGAAGGATTCTTAAGCATTAGTTAAAGAGAGATAAAGCAGTTTTAGAGCAAAAGGACCATCTTATGCAAAGGCAGAAATGCAGAAAGCCTTCTATGTTGGAAGAACCCTGAAAAGTTTCCTCTTTCACTCCGTGGATGTTTGTTCAGGGTGAGAGACAGAAATGTGTGACTAGCCCCTAACTCAATTGTTCTGTTTCAAAAAGAGGGTTATTAAGTGCCCATTTCATTGAGTAGATTACGCATCCCAAATGAGAAGCAAATAGTCAGTTATTTAAAACAGTATGTGTCATGGGCATCTCTTCCATAAGAATGAAGTCAGAACAGAGCCTGCACTGTGCAGGGGACAGAACTTGCTTTCTGTCTGACAGGCCGGGGCTTTTTCTTACTTTCCTGTTCAGATAAATGCACATTATTGGGAAATCCACGGAAAGCCCCTTTCTTTGTAGGTTAGAATGTTTCCATGTCCCCTAGCAGAGAGTGTATCCAGGGCTGCTTCCGATGGAATGCAGAGTCATATTCTTGTCTCGCTAGATTTCTCCTCTCAGCAGCCTGCCAGGAGGCCAGCAGCAGACCCAAGCCCAATTAGGTCCAGCTGTGCCGAGCCGCCGAGCAGCCAGCCTCACCGGCCCCTGGAGCACTTTCCCCGAGTTGAGATTGGGGGATCTTTCCATTTTGAAATGTGCTCGTTTGCTTTATGCCTTGGCACTGCCGCTTTGAAGGCCAACGGACTCTCAAGCTCACTTCCTCTGCTTCCCTTTTTGGGGTTGGAAACTAGAGTCGCCGGTCTGTGAGCATTAAGAATGAATGGTGACTTTGGCTGGGAGGGAGTCATGTGGGAAGTTTGGGGGCCAATGTTAGAGCAAAACATCTGCACAGATTCTGGCTTTCAGGATGTTGTGACCAATCATATGGCCTCATACCAACTGGCTGACCCCTTATTTCTGAGCGCAGTGTGACACAGCTGTTTAAGGGCATTTCCACAGTGGCCAGAAAGAGAGCCCCATCTGCAGGTAGGTAGGAAAATAAGGATGACATTGGGGAAGGGACTTCTCTTTTCACTAGGCTGGGACCCTGGTGTCCCCAGTGTGGCCATGAAGAGAGACAGAAAGAGAACAGTACAGTGAACTGGCCGAGTCCAAGGGATGGGGTCCAAGCACAGCTCTCCATGCCAGCCACCTGCATGGCCTCAGGCAAATCACCCTCGGTCTGCTTTTCATCTGCAAACAGAGACAGCCCTGGCTTCACAGGGTTGATGTTAGTGCTTTTGGTGGGATAATACAAGAAAGGCTCACAGCCGTGGCTGACACGGAGTTCAAGTTCAATAACCAGTACCTGTTAATTTTGTGTTTTATCCCCACCCTTTCCCCTCTGTCTGGCCAACTCTTTTTCTCTTTGGCCATTGCTGTTTCTTTCCTAGCCTTCTCATCTGCAGCCGTCTGCTCACCTCTTGACTTGCCAAGCTGACAGTTCTGCTCTTGCCCTCTGAGTGAACAACTAACTACCGAACCATCAATTCTCCAGTCGAGTGTGACCTTCTTCTTCAAGTTTTCCTCTTCTTTCTTCTTCTTCTTCTTCTTTTTTTTTTTTTATATATATTTTATGTATTTATTTGAGAGAGAGACAGTGAGAGAGAGCATGAGCGAGGAGAAGGTCAGAGGGAGAAGCAGACTTCCCGTGGAGCAGGGAGCCCGATGCGGGACTCAATCCCAGGACTCCAGGATCATGACCAGAGCTGAAGGCAGTTGCTTAACCAGCTGAGCCACCCAGGCACTCTTCTTTCTTCTTTCACTGTAATACTTCCTTCTCTGTCACTAGATATGATTTGCGAAGTTCTGTTGGATTGTTAAGTGGATGTGGCCCACGGTACGGATGGATACAGCAGGCTTCTACTGACTTGTTTCCTAAGTCTTTCCCAGCAGAAATACAGAGCTTGCGACAGCATGGAAAATGATAATAAAGTAACTTTTCATAGCTTGGTTGCGGTATGCTACTGGTCTTCCATAGCTAATACCCCTGGGAGATTTTCCAAGGCCCATTTACCCCCCCAGGCTCACCTGAAAAAACAGCTCATGTTCAATGAAGCTGCCAGGGTCCGAGTAAATCAATTAAGAGGCATTTGCATATATGTAAAAAAGAAACTATCTCATAAATATTGATTTCCCCACAAGAATGGCTTTTCTGTTAAAGGCTGGGATTTCCTATTAAAAGTCAGGTCCCCCTAGAAACAGCTAAGAACTTCGGCTCACCCTTAGCAACGTAGCCTTCATTGTATTGACCTTGTCATATTTTTCAGGCGGAGGGTTCGGAATCCCGGGAACTTCAACCATACCACATGGCTGCCAAGTGGGATCCATATCACCATGTTGCAAAGACAGAGAAACAAACATGAGTTTGGACTTCCAGTGCTCTTTTCATTATTCTGCCTGGGGTTATAGTTGATTATAAGTTTGCCTTATTGCCATCTCCTGGATGCTGTGGTTGCTGAAGACAGAGGTTCTCTGTCCTGCTCTCATCACTTGTGCTTAGCAGTTGTGTGGCATAGAGAAGAAAAAAAATGTTCTTTAAAATGAATGAATGAATGAATGAATGATGCCTGGAATGTGTTTATCAAGCTAGACTTCAATGTCCCTCCGCTATACTATGTGATAAGGTTACTAACTTACCCTGGTTTTACCTACCCTTTCATGGTTTTAGCACTAAAAACTCCGTGTCCTGAGAACTCCCTTCCTCTCAAGGAAACAAGATAGCCTGTCACCCTAGTTTCTAAGTATTCTGCTGGGATAAACTTACACTCTAAATGCTTTCAGGGACTGTTGGATTATGGCAACAAGAGGTAACCGGGCTCAGGAAAACTGGAAACCAGCCAGGAGGCATTCAGATGTGAACACAACCCACCGGGAAGCTGAATTAGCTTGATAGCCAGCACTGTAGCCTATGTATGCTTGGCCGAAGTTAACAGAAAAGGCAGAGATAATTCCATTTTATTGTCAACTATGATTGTTTTAACAGAAGTCAAAACCATTAATTTTGAGATTACTAAGAATTTGCTTAACAAATTCTAGGCTTCCATTTTCTCATCTATGAAATTAATATTTAAAAAGTTATCAGGGCGCCTGGGCGGCTCGGCCGGTTAAGCATCGGCCTTTGCTTCAGGTCATGAGATGAGTCCCATGTCTGGCTCCTTGTTCAGCGGGGGGCCTGTTTCTCCCTGTCCCTCTACCCCTTCCGCTGCTCATGCACTCAAATAAATAAATAAAATCTTTCATATATATATAAAGTTATCTACTGATAACTTTATATATAATTGTGGGAATTAAATTAGACCTAAAACATAGAATGTGAGCAGTTTTTCTATTAGATAATAATATATGTCACAGAAGTTGCTGGGAATGTGAAACCGGTTTTACCTCTAATTGTATAACCCAGGGAAATTCATTTTATATCTCTGGGTCTCAGGTGTGTCAACTCTATTATAAGCAGGCTTGACAGCGAATTGCTAAGGTGCATTATATTATTAGGATTTGATTACCTGGGGAATGCTTTTTGGAAAGAAATTTGGTGCTAGGGATTAAGAGCTCTGATTTAGGAATTGTGGACACCTAGACTCCAATCCTAGCTCTGTCATCTGATAGATGTGTAACCTCGAGCAAGTTCTTTAACCTCTGCATGGCCAAATTTCCTTATCTATAAAATGGGTACTTTAATTGTGCCCATCTCATGCGGTTGTTGACATCAAGAGGGCCAAATAAAATAATCTATTTAAAGAAAAATGCAAATAAATATTAGTAATGAAATTAATATAGGAAATGCAAGTAAATACTACTTTATTGATATTATTAAAAGTGCCGGGCCCCCTGGGTGGCTCAGTTGGTTAAGCAGCAGCCTTTGGCTCAGGTCATTATCCCAGAGTATTGGAATCGAGTCCCAAATCCTGCTCCTTGCTCAGCAAGGAGCCTGCTTCTCCCTCTGTCCCTAACACCTGCTTGTGTTTTCTCTCTCTTTCACAAATAAATCTTTAAAAATAGAAGTGTATATTTAATATACACACATGGTCAAACTTTATGGAAATGACATTTTCTATTTTGAAAACAGAAGCCTTATCAATTTGAATTCTTTTCCTCTCAACTTCCTACAGGTTAATCCTTCCAACCTCAGTACTCTTGGAAGGTATACACAGCCCCCTGGTTCCAGGAGTACAATTACCCCACAGCCTGTTCCGTTCTGGAGCCTCAGTGCTCCTATGGTTACAGAAGGTCATGCTCAGAGGATAACTTTAGCTCCATTTCTCCTGGTCAGTCTGCTCTCTTCCATGTACCATGGCAAAAAGAAAAAAAAAAAATGACTTCCATGACTGACCTCTACCTGATACCCTTCCAGGTCCCTTTCTCTCTTGACTTAGAAGCCAGGACATGCCACTCCATTTTGAATCAAAATCTTACACATTAATAGCATACTGGTGGGACGCCTGGGTGGCTCAGTGGGTTAAAGCCTCTGCCTTTGACTCAGGTCATGATCCCAGGGTCCTGGGATCGAGCCCCGCATCGGGCTCTCTGCTCAGCAAGGAGCCTGCTTTCTCCTCTCTCTGCCTGCCTCTCTGCCTACTTGTGATCTCTGTCTGTCAAATAAATAAATAAAATCTTAAAAAAAAATAGCATGCTGGTAATGGAACTAACAGGCATTCCGTTTCCTTATTTATGGAACCGATTCAAAACTTTTAAAAAAAGACTTTATTTATTTATTTGACAGAGAGAGACATAGCAAGAGAGGGAACACAAATAGGGGGAGTGGAGAGGGAGAAACAGGCTTCCTGCTGAGCAGGGAGCCCGATTCGGGTCTCGATCCCAGGAAGCTGGGATCATGACTTGAACTGAAGGCAGACGCTTAACAACTGAGCCACCCAGGTGCCCCCTGATTCTAATTTTAAAATGTATTTCCCTTTGTCCAGAGCTGATATTTGAACATTATACTGAAACTTGAATTTAACTTAGCATTTAATACACCATAAAGAGCAGTGCGTATGTGTGTGTGTGTGTGTGTGTGTACGTACACTCATACAATAATAGTGTATATTAGGTATTTTCTACAGGTCCACTTTGAGATAGTATTTTACTTTTTTTTCCCTTTTTTTCTCTTGTTTTTAAAAAGTACTTAAGTGTTTCCAGCAGGGAGAGATTTCCATTGTAGATGACCAAATGCAGTTCACTAATGGATCAAATTTGTCTTTGCCCTCTGAGGGAGTTTGTGCCTTGTGTCACAGACAGAGCAACAACAAATTAAGCTATTTTCATTACTGGGGCCTAATGATGCACAAACAGAGATGAACTTCCTATGCAAATGTCTTTGTGCATGTGAAAACCAAACGACACTGAACGGACCAAAGTTCCTCAGGACCTGAAGAAAGACAGCAAGCGGGAGACAGCATCATCACAAGATAGACGCTGGCTGGGAGCTGCAAGCTCCAAGTGGGTGTTTCATAGCAATCGTTGCACATTGCAAGTGTCATTTCAGGTCACACTTACCCACCAAAACCTTGCACTGGAATGACGGTGGTATTCGTATTAATTGGACTTATATTGATTTTTTGGTTTTATTCTCATTTGATTTGTAAACTAATTTTGGGTTTGCAATCATAAAGGAACTGAAGCATAGAAATTATGTATCTAATTTTATATTTGTATACATATACATATATTTTAAAGACTTTATTTATTTATTTGACAGACAGAGATCACAAGTAGGCAGAGAGGCAGGCAGAGAGAGGAAGGGAAGCAGTACCCCTGCCAAGCAGAAAGCCCGATGCGGGGCTCCATCCCAGGACCCTGAGATCATGACCTGAGCCGAAGGCAGAGGTTTTAACCCACTGAGCCACCCAGGCGCCCCTATATTTGTATATATTTATAAAACAGAGTAATTTAAGTCAATGTTGGGGTTCAGAATACTTTTTTTCCCTATGTCTCGTGAAACCAGCCATCACTTCAGTTTGAGTGACACTGGGTTAAGTGTCCCTGTCAGAGCTAGCGAGGAAGATGTTTGCGGATGAACATCAAACAGAGCAGCGATTAAGGGCAGGGGCTCAGGTATCAGTCCTACGTGAATTTCGGTTCCACTTCCATACTGAATAAATTGCAGGACTTTACTTTTCTGCACCTTTGTTTTCCCAAATTAAAATGAGGATGACAACAGTAATTAACTCATAGAGTTGCTAAGATGATTCATTGAGCTAAGCCTTAGAAAGCCCATCATCCTTTCTGGAACAGTCCTGGGACTGAGGGAAGGAAGAATGTGGACTCTAGAGGGAGACTGTAGATCACTGCAGTGCCACTTGCTGGCTGTATGTACCTCAGTTTTCTCATCTGCAAAATGGGGATAATAATAGTGCCAGCCTCATAGGATTGAGGAAAATCAAGTTAAGTAATACAAAGCACACAGGGTGTGGCGGCAGTAAACTATGGCGGCAGTAAACTATCAATGTTTCTTTCCTGTTACTATTAGTGCTTTGATACAGAGATCTCAATGATGTTCAGCCGATTTTAAGGCAGGCTTTATCTTTGTTTTGGGACCAGACCCAAATCCATTCCACTTGGAGGGAATATGACTATGGTCTTATGAAATGACCATCCAGGCTATGAAATTAGCTCTTAAAAGGAATCAAGGCTGAATTAGCAGGAAATAGAAATACTGATAAAGTTGGCAAGTTTGGGGGGGGAGGGGACAGTCCACAGATGCTGAAAAGACAAAAGCTGGGACTCAAGGCTGAGATAGCAAATATAATTTGGAACGGAAAAGGGTGTTTCAAGCATGAGTTTTGGAGTTGACCATAGTGGAGTGTCCTAGAAGATAAGTCACCTCAAGAGAAGAGAATCAAGAAAGCCAGGTTTTAAGAAGACTGGCTCCCTGTGTCTGTCCTTCTGATGGTACCACTTAGTTCATACAGAGGTGTGTTTTTCCAGAGAAGAGTCTTAGAAGGAACAGATGCAAAATATTATTTTACAGAGAACTTGGAAGGCCCCAGGCTGGGCTTTGGTCTCCACGTAGAAAAGAACCAGTTGCTAAAAGCAAGAGCAACATGCACTTTGGAACCTTGGGGACTACGGGGAAGACGAGGATGCCTGCGTCTGAAGGCAAAGGCAACAGACCTGTTAGAGAGGGACCAGAGTAAAAGGGAAAAGGATAAATTCTGCATCCTACCTGATTGAATTTACTCATGAGTATAGACTTTCCTGGGGCTTGCCCTTCGGCACCGTGAAGGATTCTGAAGATCAAGTCACGGGACTTCTAATCCTAGTAACTGGTCAAGGGGAGGTGAGTGAGTGAATGAAGGAATGGGTGGGTTTGGTTTGAGAGAGAACGTTACAGCTCTTCGTGGTCCTTCTAAGTGAACAAAGAAGTTCAGGCTTTCCAGGTAAGTCCTGTGAGGAGAACAGGTTTGGTTTTTTGTTTTGTTTTGTTTTGTTTTGTTTTTTAGCCATTTAAAGGCTTTTTTAGTGATTTCTGACCCTTCAGGCCCTACAGAGACAGTGGTGGGTGAAGAATTATTCCTCTACGTTTTCTAAGCGGACCGTGGACTCAATGACCACGTTTGGTTTCTCAGGGGCTTATAAGAAGGTTATCAAAGCTCTGGGTTAATCTTTGTTCTAATCCTTCCCCTGGACCCTGTCTCCTCGGAAATAAAAGACCAAAAAAAAAAAAAAAAGGCCCCCCCCCAAAAATAGCAAGATTCTAAAAACCACACAATTAACATAAAATTAACAGAATTATATTAAATGGAAAGGTACAGTTGACTTGAGAATGAATGTTTCTTTTCATCACACTAGGGAGTTAGTTGTGCCTTGAGCTTAGAGTCAAAACAGTATTGTACTTGAGTTAATTCTTTTCCTTCTAGGATTATTTTTTTAAAGGATTTTATTTATTTATTTGCGAGAGAGAGAGAATGAGAGAGAGAGAGAGAGAGCATGTGTAAAGAAAGGTCAGCAGGAGAAGCAGACTCCCCACCGAGCAGGGGGCCTGATGTGGGACTCGATCCCAGGACTCCAGGATCATGACCTGGGCTGAAGGCAGTCGCTTAACCAACTGAGCTACCCAGGCACCCCTTCTTCTAGGTTTATTAAAAGTTAATCAAGACATGAGTCCCCGAAAGATTTCAACTGAGTTAATGCCTGTAAGTTCAAAGAATGGACATTAAGAACAAAAAATGCGGTTTATCGGTATATCCACTTCCATGAACTGCAGCCTCCTCTTACTGAGGGCCTGCTGTGCTCTGGGCATTGCTCACCAGCTCACTGGCTATTTATAGGAACCCTGAGACCTGTGCCTTCTTCGTCCCCTTTGACATCGAGGGGACTGAGGCTAGGAGAGTTTTACTGAATGAATATTTATCGAGCAGCTATGTTTGTCACTGATGTGTCACTGCAGATAGAGTTCTGAAAAAGACAGTGGTGGTCTTTGACTCCCTGGAGCTCTTAGACTGTAAGAGTCGAGAAGTAATGTCTCCAGTGACACACGATCCAACCAGGGTCTGAACCAGGAACCTGAACGTCAAGATCTGGGTTCTTTTCTGCTACCAAAGAAAAAATTTACCCAGAGATCCTAAGGGGGATTTACAAATTTACAGAGATCCTAAGGGGGACCTTGACTTCATTTCAGCACTATTTTCACTTTTCTCTCTCTTTCCCAGAATGTTTGCTTCAGTTTTATGGAGGGAGGGAGTTTTCCAGATGATTTCCTCCCCCTCCTCTGGCAAGTTGCTGCCATGAGTCACCAGCAAGTCTCTGAGGAGTGACTGCCAATGGCGGACAGTTCCACCCCTTCATCGCTGATTGACAGATTTCCTTTAGTCCCTGGAGACCAGCAAAGGGGAACAATGCGGTGGGCCAAACGTCCAGAACATTCCAAAACCATTTCCTTCATGGAGACTCTGGTTAAGCCTGAGAAAGAGGCGGGGATATTGTGTAGAGAGACACTTCATACAGCTCCTTGGAGAGGAGAGAAAACTGGTCAGCTATCCAGAAGAGGTGGGTCCAAAAATTGGTGGTTAAAAGTCCAAGCTAGGGGCGCCTCGGTGGCTCAGAGGGTTAAAGCATCTGCCTTCGGCTCAGGTCATGATCCCAGGGTCCTGGGATCGGACCCCACGCCAGGCTCTCTGCCCAGCGGGGAGCCTGATTCCCTCTTTTCTCTCTCTGCTGCCTCTCTGCCTTCTTGTGATCTCTGCCTGTCAAATAAATAAAATCTTTAGAAGTCCAGGCTAAAAAGGCACCTTCCCCAAATAACGACAAGAGCACTAACAAGCATTTATTCATCTAGAGCTTTCTCTATGTGGAAGACTCTTCCACATCCTCTGTGTAATTTAATCTTTCAAACAGCTCTTTGAGGTGAGCAGATCAGTTTTCATTAGCCCCTTTCCAAAGCACTAGCCTCGAGCCAGAAAGGCCTACCATTTCCCCCAAGATGACAGAAATTAGAGAAAACCAGAAGGATTTCTCAAACCGAAATCTACTTGCTCTAAGACGGTTGTCTTTTCTCTCTCTAGGGCAGTGGTTTTCAAGATGTGGTCCCTGGACCAGAAGCCGGGAGGATTACTGGGGAGTGTGTTAAACATGCAAGTTCTCCGACGGGTCTCAGGCCCATTGCATCAGAAATTCTGAAGGTGTGTCCAGCAATCTGCATTTTAACAAGCTGTGCAGGGACTTAGATGCCCTCCAGAGTCTGAGAACTAGTGTTCTGATCCCCGATTCCCAAAGGAGGCTAGAGATTGGACTCACCACAGGCTCACACTTGGAAGGTCTGAGATGAACATTGGATTTGTAGATTATACCTGACTTTCTTGCCACCGTACCTGAATAAACACCCATAAATTAATATTTCACGTAAAATAATAATGTATAAAGTAGCTGATCCCAGAAGGATTTGGAATGAAGCGGCAGCATTGCTGAATATAGAAATAACCAATAGATCCAGTTACAAGTTCAAAATCTGACCTTTAGTTTAGAGTTGCTTGGAGTGTGTTGCTGAGCTCCGGGGTCACAGTAGGAAGCGGATCTGTGATTAATTAGCAGTATCTGCCCAGGCAGTCCTTTGGCCATTTGGGTTTCCAAGTCCTTATTTGCAACATGGGATTTCAAATACTTTGCCTATGTATTTGAGAGTAAGGTACTCATTTAAATACTCCGAAAATTAGACCTGTTTATGAAATGTGCCTGAAATAAATATGATTTCAAATACTCTCAGAGTTTAGCATTTTCTTTCCCAGGCACATGAGGCTTGGAGGCAGAGATAAAGCAAAGTGAGTATTTTGCGTAGATTCAAGCAGTGGTTCTCAAAGAAGTGATTGTTGCCTCTGGCGAGACATTTGGAACTGTCTGGGGACATTTTTGGCTGTCACAGCTCTGGTGGAGGTATTCCTACATCCAAGGATGCTGTAAACATTTTACTATACACAGGACAGTCCCCGCAACAAAGAATTATCTGGCTCAAGATGTCTATAGTGTAGAGGTTGAGAAGCCTGGATTCTGAGAAACACTCTGTTCAACCAGAGTTTTATTGTCATCAAAGAGAGAAAGTCCATGCTTTCTCCATGAGCAGGGCAAGATTTTTATGTTTGGTTGCCCCTCCCCCAACACAGTTTTCCCTATTCCCCATCAATAAAATGGGGACTTTGCATGCTAAAACTCCAACTCTGTCCCTTGCCACCTGTGTAACTTGTGTCTTTGCTTGTTGGTCAAATAGGGGTGTTCAAATCTACCTCAGATATCTCAAGTGAAGATTAAATGAGGTGCGTATAAAACACTTAAATGAGTCTCTGGATTACACTTAAGAACTTAATAAATATTAATAAACTGGTTTTGTTTTTGTTTTTGTTGTTTGTTTTTTGTTTGTTTTGTTTTATTTTTGTTTTTGTTTTTGTTTGAGGCAGAGAGTGCTTGAAAGCAAGCCTGAGTAGGGGGAGCAGAGGGAGAGAGATAATCTCAAGAAAATTTTAAGCCCTGGGGCGCCTGGGTGGCTCAGTGGGTTAAGCCGCTGCCTTCGGCTCAGGTCATGATCTCAGGGTCCTGGGATCGAGTCCCGCATCGGGCTCTCTGCTCAGCAGGGAGCCTGCTTCCTCCTCTCTCTCTGCCTGCTTGTGATCTCTGTCTGTCAAATAAATAAATAAAATCTTTAAAAAAAAAAAAAAAAAGAAAGAAAATTTTAAGCCCTGAGGCATGGGTCTCCATTTCAGGACCCCGAGCCAAAATCAAGAGTTGGATCCTTAACTAGCTGAGCCACCCAGGAACCCCCAATAAACTTTTTTTTTTTTTTTTTTAAAGAAGTTTTGGCACACAATGCTATCCCCACAACAACCTCCCCCCCTCCTCCCCACCCTGCCTTGCTCATCAGGTCTTCTCTCCATGAACAGGAGAGTAGATTATTTAAATTTAACTTATTAAAAACTCAATATTAATTAAAAAAATCTAGTGTCTATTAGCACGTAACAACTCATTACATTCAGTAACTATAATGACTGCTCCATTTAACAAAACAGTTATATCTTAAGATTCCATTTACTTAAAAAGAAGGTCTACAGACAGGGCATACTTTCATGATTATCCACATCCTTAGTTCTCCTTCCTGTAAGAAAAGAACTGATAGATCTGCATGTGGCATTAATAAGAAAAGGAGTGCCCTTTCATCATCAGGAACAAATAAGACTCTTTCCTTTTACAATTGCCTCCCACTTCCAAAACTTGGAAGCACTGGAGGGACAAGGTATAATTGCCCTATTTAACTAGACTATGAAATCCGAAATCTGCTGTTCTCCCCTCTTCTTTCCTCTCTCCTGGTATGTCTCCAGTGGTTGGCTGTGAGGTCAATGAGCTGTTCTCCTTGCAGACTCAAGGCTTGCGTGGAGCTCTGGGGGTGGAGTTCTATTCCGACTTTGGGTAAGAGCTGATGAAAATATGACTTTTTAAAATAGGGATTTGTGTAAATACACATTTACCATTATCTGACTGGAACATGAAATTTTTCTTGGTTTTGATAGCATTTCATTATTCTAGCTACTGACATCTGCTAAAAACATGTTTCCAGAGTATATTCGTGTTGATTGGTTGATGCCAAGAATTTCCTAAACTGTGTTTTGGCACATTCTCTTTGGACCTAAATCTTCTATCTACCCTCTCTACCCACAAAAGAAGAAAGTTTGCCTCATATCTGTTTACTGACACAGAATGTTTTGAATATATATTAGGAAACATTAAACTCTGGATAGGGATTAAACGGAACGATGTGAAGAGAGAGGAGCCAGTCACCTGGGAAGAGCTTGATGAGATAGTTCATTGCGAGCCCTATGTTACAGATGAGCAAACTGAGGCCACAATAAGATCAGAAAACGGGCAACATCACACAGTGGCAAAGTCACACACAAGACGAGGTCTTTTCTAATAAAAGAATTGGTCTCATTCCCAGGCACTGCTGGTATCATAGTGATGGGTGACTTTTGTGCGTAAGTTCATCGTCAATCTGATGCAGACATCCACATCTTTACAGTTGACTCCCCAAGGCAGAGAAATGTGCCATCAAAATCACAAATGTGGGTGTCTATTAGTCTAGGAGCCAGGGAACACGGCTATTTGCGTGAACTGCAGAAACCGTGCAGGAAAGTCACCGACTCTGTCACTATGGACACTGGAATTAGAGATGGAACATACAGAAAGCATTAGGACAGTCTCCCAGTTTTGTATGTACAAACTCATGTGCACACACGTATGTCACAAACGTCTGTGTCAGGGTTCACTCAGGATTGCTTTATGAGGCTTTCTCATGCTGAAGGGATGAGCGGGAATGGACTTAGTCATTTCCTCGCCGACAAAGAGAGATTTATGGTCTTTGGTTCTTTCTCAGATTTTGGTGTCTGAATGTTCCTCAGAATTTTGTGTGTGGGAGACAGCAGTAAGGGTAGGAAAGATCACATTTAATTGATTTTTAAAAAGGGAGAAAAAATTCTCTCTCTCTTCCTCTCCCTTTTTAAAGCTCCTTCACGTTTTGCTGAGTTCCTTTTCCCATAACTTTGGGTGGAGATCAAACTGCCAAATTCCATTGACCGGGATCTGAGGACTGTCCCTGTCTCTGAGCTGCCCAAACATCTGGCTAAGTGCATAAAACATGCTCACACTTAACCATAAGGCCTCCTCAGAAAGCCTCATGATGAGAAAACTTCCATCTAACATGAGAACGCTTACTTTCCAGGAAGCCTATGGGTCAGGTTCAAATTAGGTAATAGGACCATGTTGCGTCGTCACATCTACCATGGAAAAGAGAGAGCAGCTCTGGCTCTCTGCTCTTTACTGAACTTTGTCTGAAGACAGTGATTCTTGATTATTCAAAATCTTGCTTCCCCACTCACAGCAACAGCTGAAATGGAATAGGTAGCGAATTCATCCAGACTATTTACATGATTGGTCTGGTAGAGGACTCTACATAGGTCAGAAGGCAGCATGAAGAAACACTTGAACCCATACCCATTCTCACCTCCGTTTAAATTTATTGAGCATTATCACCTCCAAGCACTTGGCAAATATTACCTCAATATAACCACCCTATAAATAGATAGTATCATTACCCCCCATCGTATGCACCAGGAAACTGCGACTCAAAGCAGGTAAATGACTATGATCATTTAAAATGGGGACTTTGCATGCTAAGTCTACTGATCCTATAACACAGCATGTCCCCCTGATATCTTAATCTGAAATGTTCAAAACATGGGATCAAATGAATCAACACTAAGGTATATTAAAAAAAAAAGATGTTGGGTTTTATCATGAAGATACTTCTTACTCTAAATTGTTATTTGATTCATGTGCTTTTGAATTTTATGAATTTCTCTTTAATTACATCGCCCCTCGATGACAGTGTTTGTTCAAACTAATCACCATCCCATCACTTAGACTCGGACACTTAGCTTCTACCTTCCTCTGTGCTACCAAACTCTGCATTGCTGGTACTACCATTCTGACGGATTCCCACTCTGGAAATCCTTGATTCCTCCTTTTCTTGGATCACCTTTATGCAACTAATTACCAGCTCCCAATTCCCGCATTTCCACCAGCTCCATTTAGTCTTCCCTGCTTCCACCACCCAGGCACGACTCCTGATATCTTGTAGCTGAGGTGCTGTACCTCTACTTCTGGCACCTTTGATGTTGATCTCCCTTACGATTTATCTGACTTCTTTTGGTGCGGCATGCTTCTAAACGTAAAATGTCAAGTGATTCCTGAAAGTGCTTCGTTGACTGTAAAAGACGAAGTAAGTGCTATCTATATTCTTGTGCACTGTGTGCTTGCTTGCTTTTGGGCTTCGTTTGCTCAAATACCTCTAAAGGTTTTCTGAACCTTCCAGACCTACACTGATTTATTCTATTTTTTTTAATAGCACTTATTAGACTTTTGTTAACATACAGAAAATACTCAGAAGACCCAAACATATCCCATAATTTTACTGCCTAGCTAGCATTTATTGCTTTCATGTAAATAAAAGCAACATGTAATCATAGATAAATGTCTTAGGAAGCTGCAATGTGGTAGGCACTGTATTAAGTGCTTTAGAGTATTAGTGCATTTGCTCGTAATCCTTTTAACAAGCCTGGGGATGAAGTACTATTAGCCCCATTTTACAGTTGGGGAAACTGTGACACAGGCAGGTGATGAACTGGCTTATTCATGTCACAATCCAAACTCTGGTAGCGGACGCTGCACTTTCAGAATCGTACTACATAGGCATGTAGCTAGAAACTTCTAAGTAAATAGAAAAAGTATAAGGCAGAAAGGAAACATAGTCTTCTTCCCCAGAGTCCCTCTGCTCAAGGGAGATTTCTATTAATAGCTTCATATATATATGATTCTGGGGGAAATAGTCATGCCCATTCTAATTTGTAAATAACCTCTACTTGTTACACAAAATGGATCAGGATATATACTTCCCTGTGCATCTTAACTTTTCTATGCAACAATGTATCTTATGAATATTTTTATATTATTTGTTTTAATAGCCAAAGAGTATTCTTTTGTGTGTTCACACCAAAATTGATTAAAGCAGCCCTCCAGCAATGTGTTTATTGGACTCTCCAAATTTTCCTATTATAAGCAACTTTATAGTGAACGTCTTTCAATAGAAAGGCAATCATTCTGGCAGATGGGTAGCATAAATTTAAGACAGTGGGATGGCTGGTTCAAATACTGCATATTTTAGGTAGATATTGACAAATTGCCCTCCAAAAAGATTGTAGCTATTTACATTCCCCAAAATAACATAAAAGAAAGTCTTCCATATTCCTGTATACTTGTTAGCACTAGATTTTCCCAGAGGTCCATTTTCTCCCAGTTGGGCAGGTTAAAATTCCATTGACTTTAAAAATCTTTCATAATCTGATGCCAATAAACCCTTATCCCTTCTCTCTCTGCACTGGCTCCAATAAGACTTCATTTATTGGATTCTTGGGATGGTTCTAGTGATAGGCCGAATAGCAGCCCCCAAAGATATGTAAGTCCCCATCCCTGGATCCTAGGAATATTACCTTATATGGAAAAAGAGATTGCACTGGTGTGATTGAGTGAAGCCTTTTGAGGTGGAGGGATTATCCTGGAGTATCCTGGGGTGTCCTAAATGCAGTCACAAGGGTCCTTATATGAGAGAAGCAGACGGAGATTGGAGTATAGGAGTGCAAGAGATGATACTGGAGGCAAGAAGCTGGAGTGATGTATCAGGAATTCATGAGCAATTCAGGGAGCTTCTAGAAGCTGGACTGAGCAAGGAAGTTGATTCTCCCCTAGAACCTTCAAAAAAAGCCTGCCTTGCCGTTGTCTTAACATTGGTCTGTTGAAATGGATTTTGGAATTCTCGCCTCTAGAACTAAAATAGATGAAATTTGCATTGGTTTAAGCCACCACATTTGTGGTAATTTGTTTCAGCCACCATAAAACTCTAAGAAAGTTCCTCTTTCTCTCTGAGCCACTTAAACCCCAGTGAGTTTAAGTGTTACACCTTTCTCAGAGTCTTTACTAAATCAAGTAATGGAATCCGAGAAAGTGAGAATATAAATCGATTTATGGAAGTTCAAACCGTTATATTTTATAGACATGAAATGAAGCCCACCCTTAGGTATGTGGCTCGCTCCTGCCCAGTCCAGACTGGGACTTGGTCTCCTGACTCCCAGCACCAAGGCATTTCTACTACACTTTTCTGGTTCCAGAATCATCGCTCCCCTCATTTCTATTTCCTAAAATTTAATGCCAAAATAGGATAGATTCTCCACGAACATAGGAGTTGGGGAAGTAAAATCCTCCAAAAGAGGATTATTTAGACATTTTATCTCTCTCTTTTTTTAAAGATTTTATTTATTTATTTGAAAGAGACAGAGAGCACTAGGAGAGGAGAGAAGAAGAAGAAGGGCTCCCTGCCTGTTGAGCAGAGAGCTTGACTTGGGGTTTGATTCCAGGACCCCGGGATCGTTACCTGAGCCGAAGGCAGACCCTTAACCTAGGGAGCCACCCAGGTCCCCCAGAATGTCACTTTTTTTTTTTAAGATTTTATTTATTTATTTGACAGAGAGAGATCACAAGTAGACAGAGAGGCAGGCAGAGAGAGAGAGGGAAGCAGGATCCCTGCTGAGCAGAGAGCCTGATGTGGGACTCGATCCCAGGACCCTGAGATCATGACCTGAGCCAAAGGCAGCGGCTTAACCCACTGAGCCACCCAGGCATCCCCAGAATGTCACCTTTTATGAGAATAATAGTATGAAGTCTCATGTCAGCATAAACTTGTGATATAATTATGGATATTTATAGGTTCATTAAAATAAGGCAAATAAATACAATTGTCTATGTTCTCTTGACGTCTCTCTTGACTTTAGACAGGTATTGATTGATGAATCTCCATAACTATTTTTTATTTTAATTCCACTGTCGAGAACGTATATCCACTAACTATTTTTATTCTCTCAAATTGTTTGGAACCATCTTCCCTCACCCTTCTCAGTTCCCTAAGCTATCACACTTTTTTGTTATTAAAACCAATTTTACAAGATACATATGTGTAATTAAAATACTCATTTTTTACAATCTCTTCTCAAGGGCAGATTTACTGGGGAAGACCGATGAAAATTTAACCTTTATGGAGCTTGCTGTTTGATGGGTCTGAGGCCACATATGAAAACACATAAACACATAGACACATTAGAACGCATGAAAACATTATTGGGTGGTCTTGACTCTCATTTCAAGGTTGCCTTGTGAGATGGTAGTAAGTGGAATCATGCAACAATATGCCAGTACAGTAAATTCATAGCCTAAACCGTCAAAAATAAAATTCACAGTTAACATCTACTGAAAAATTACTCTTTGTTAAGCATTTGCCGTGTTGCTAAACCGTAACAGCAGTTATATATGGTATTTTCAGCAATTATATTCTTCATATATAAAAACTGCCTGTTAAGTGGGTTGGAACTCTGATGCAACACCACTCTGCTTAGATAGGTAGTGCCTGGATCCGTATCACGCCCAGGATATGTTGACTTTGTAGCTGACACTACCAGTTAGCACGCACATTATTTCTCAACACAAAATTAGGTTGTGCTGGTCCTACAGTTTGGCGATGTCAAGTCTGAAGGCCAAGACTCCCTTCCGAGTCACACTACAGAACAAATACTTCCAAAGATTTTGTTTGGAAGCTTCTTTCTCCAACATCTTACGCTGACACTCCCCCTCTGATTGACACATTGTGTTTTTTTTTGTGTTTTTGTTCTGCGAAGATCACTGATCTAATTTGAATCATTAATAATCAACAACTCTTGTAACTTCTAAATAAGTTTTTTCCTTGTTTGCTGCTGGAACATCTGATCTCAGCAATTAGATGTCCATTTCATGGTTTCATGCTGTCTTGGCAATATCTTCCTTTTACCCCGCAAAGTCGTTACATTGATCATCTTCTATTTTTTAGTGATTATACCATGATAGAAGAAGTGATCCATTCTGAGAGTTCCACAAAACAGCATATGTAGAAATTGTTACTGTTCCCCAATGCAGAAGGGAATGCTGCTCTTTTCATATGTTTACTTTCTTTTTTTTTTTTTAAGATTTTATTTATTTATTTGACAGAGAGAGATCACAAGTAGGCAGAGAGGAAGGAAGAGAAGCATGCTTCCTGCTGAGCAGAGAGCCTGACGTGGGACTCGATCCCAGAACCCTGAGATCATGACCTGAGCTGAAGACAGCGGCTTAACCCACTGAGCCACCCAGGCACCCTCATATGTTTACTTTCTATCTCTAGATCTTCTTTGGTGAAGTGTTTGCCTGTTCAGGTATTTTGCCCATTAAAAAAAATAAAAAGAAACTTTTAATTGAAATATAGCTGACATACAGCATTGTATTAGTTTCAGCTTTACAACATAATAATGTGACAATTACTATTGATTTTATTGATCTTTTCAAAGAACTGACTTTTCCTTCAGTTGTTTTCTTTATTGATTTCCTGTTTACAATTTTCACTGATTGTGTCCTAATTTTTATCATGTCTTTTCTTTTGTCTCTGTTATTTTGGATTTAACCTGCTCTTCTTTTTCTAGTTACACAAGCTGGAAGTTTACATTACTGAATTTAGATCTTCTTTTTAAATATATGTATTCAATGTTAAAAATTTCCCTCCAAGCTCTGCTCTCTCTGCATCACACAGATTTGGTTAAGTTGTATTTTCATTGGCCTTTGGTTCAAGATAAATTTAAATTTCTCTTGAGAGTTCTTCTTTGACTCTAGTATTCTCTAGAAGCATGTTGTATAATACCCACATATTTTATTTTGGTTTCCTTTGTATTCATTATTTATATTTTATTTAATATTTAATATTTTATTAATTTATTTCAGAGACAGAGAGAACATGAGACAGAGCGGGGTAGGGGGGCGGAGGGAGAGAAAGAGAGAAGCAGACTCCCTGCTGAGGTGGGAGTAAGGAATGGGGGGATGAGAAGCATGCTAGAGTTCTGTGATTAGGTTTCAGGTTTTTGGTGAGCCCATGTCCCTGGGCTGTAAATGTCACAAATGCCTAATAATCTTTCCTTTCTTAGGTGACACAGAATGGCTAGAGGGGTTCACGTTTGCCCTGTCCTTTCTCTTTGGTTAGTTAGGCTCTGATAACCCTATAGATTAGTCTCTGGTAAAATATTTATAGGTAGCAAATTTTAAGTAGGGCGGTTATAGTAGAGCTCACACAGATCAGCCAGGATTTGAAGGGCATAAAGAATTCGCATGAAGATATATGAAGGAAGAGTGTTTAAGCCCGAGGAAATAGGCCCTACACGATAGCCCTTTGGAAGGGGGCACTCTTGACATGTTCAACCTAGCAAGTAAGTTGGTGCAGCTGAATGAGGAGAGTGAACAAGGGAGATTGCTGGAAGACATGAAGGAGGAAAGTCGCATGGCCAAATGATGTCGGGTCCTGTAGGCTATATAGGAGTTTCAGCTTTTACTGTGGGTCAGATGGGGCATGATTAAATAAAGTACTGAACAGCTGGGTTATGGAAGAATATTGACCCAGTGGGATTCTGGGTAGAGGACAAACCTTAGGAGAGCAAGGATTGAGGCTGAGAGAGCGGTTGTGAGGTCACTGCCACCATCCAGAAGCCAACCAGCCAACCAGCATGTTGGCAGTGGGAATAGTGAGAAGTGAGCAGATTTCAGGGTTTCATTTGGAACAACAACCAATGGGTGAGTCAAGAAAATGAGTCAGGTGAGTCCAAGTTTTTCAGGAGAAGCGACTGAGCAGATAGGCTTACCATGTACAGACGTGGGCATCATTCAGGAGAAGTCAATGTGAGGATGGGGGAAAGAAAGAGATTCCAGAATGAGGCATGGGATGAGCTATTGAATGTAATACTGAGTTCTCAGTCATCAAGGACTTGGACTATTTTATATCAAAGGGTGGAGAAAGTAGGGACACAAAGGCAGAGAAGCAGGGGCACCTGGGGGCTCAGTGTGTTAAAACCTCAGTCTTTGCCTCGGGTCCTGATCGCAGAGTCCTGGGATCAAACCCCACATCGGGCTCTCTGCTCACCAGGGTGCCTGCCTCCCTTCCTCTCTCTCTCTCTCTCTCTGCCTGCCTTCTCTGCCTACTTGTGGTCTCTGCCTGTCAAATAAATAAATAAAATCTTTTAAAAAAATGCAGAGAACCAAATAAGAAGGGAGACAGCCAGACAAATGAGGCAACAAGAAATTAGTAGCTAGCCAATTACTTACTTGTTTAGGTTTTTGTTAGACAAATTGTTAGACAGTTTGTAAGTATAGCAGATAAATGAACCAGAAACTGGGAAACTATGTGGCTCTAGCCCTTCGTTTGGAATTCTTTGATAGTTGATTTTTTTTAGTCTGAGAATCACGTTATAATACCAACATACATAACAGATCTTGTTCCATGACATTAACACGATAGTTTTATTATTTTAGGGTCAGTTGATTGCCAAAAAATATGCTAATGGGGAGCTGCTATGCAGTCAATCCTTTTCAAATGAATTTGTATTCATTTAACTGTGTCTATCTGTACAAAAAAATACATTTTACATGTCAGATCCTTCTACCAGTTTAATCATATAATGTTTGATGCACAGGTAGATTCATCAACCCCTGTACTATATCTATTAGCACTTCAGTGTTTTTAATATACAATCCACCAACTGGTATTTATAAGTGAATATTTGTCCAAAAAGAGGTCTCAAAATGAAAGGTGTTCCAGAGGAAGTTAATTAAGAATTAGCCAAAGCAAACAGTCATTCTATACAGCTAACAAAAATCAACAGCTATAAGGAAAATGTGTTCAGCTAGATAAGTTTTAGCAGTCTCATTCTATCTTCAAAAGACAAGTTGCCACCTACTTTGGCTGAAAGATTTATTTGCCATTGTGAAATACAATGTCTGAGCAGAAGCCCTGCAGGCCAAACCTTGGCTGGGATTCTAGGATCCCTCACTATGCACTGGAAAAGCAAGGGAAAATTATAAAGAGCATGGTGACATGGCCAGATAGGTTATTTGACCATATCCTGATTCCATTGCTCCTAAAGAAGACTAGTCTCTTCTAAACAAATCCACTGGGTTTTTATCCTCCACATGTAATATAGTAAGTCCTACCTCCATGCTCCTTCTTTCATATCCTTTGAGCTTTGTGTTTACCTCCTTCAGAAAGCCCTGTCAATTTATCTCCTCCTATTCTTAATATTCGATGTTTTCTCATTACATTTTTCTAAAGCCCTTGCTATTGGTTCAAACTGTAATAGACAAGAGATTTATTAAAAAATGAATAGAACATTTAATGTTCAAAAAATATCGCTCTGCAGCATAGTGACTTAAGACTGGAGAGAGTTAAGACTGTAGGCAAAGAGAGCAGTTTTGGGACAATGGCCATGTTTCAGAAGATTGATTAATGTCTGAGCTGAAGCCATCATTAGGGAAAGAGGTAAGGAAATGTTAAGAAGCATTTACCCTCTGGGCACCTGGGTGGCTCAGTGGGTTAAGCCTTTGCCTTTGGCTCAGATCATGACCTTGGGGCCTTGAGATCAAGCCCCGCATAGGGCTCTCTGTTCAGCAGGGAGCCTGTCCCCTCCTCCCCCCTGCTTACTTGTGATCTCTGTCAAATAAATAAATAAAATCATAAAAAAAGAAGCATTTATCCTCCAACGGGCGTTAAGAATAAGACAGAGAGTTATTTAAAATGACCCCTGTTTTGAGCGAATGAATAAATGGTTATATCACTGAGCAAAGTAGGGAGCTCAGGAGATGATACACACTTTAAAAAAAGATACTAAGTTCACATTGGGGTAAATACTTTAAAAATATGTGTTGAGTGGGTCCCTGGGTGGCTCAGTCAGTTAAGCATCTGCCTCCGGCTCAGGTCATGATCCTGGAGTCCTGGGATAGAGCCCCATGCTGGTCTCCCTGCTCAGGAGAAGAATCAGCACCTCCCTCTCCTTCTTCCCCTCCCCTCACTCATGTTCTCTCTCTCTCTCTCTTTCTTGTTCACTCTCTCTCCATATAAATAAATAAAATCTTAAAAAAATAAAAATATGACTTGAGTGCCTAACTATGTGTCAAACTCTCACTTAAACAACAAATATGTGTCCCATAAGAGTAGGAGTCTGGAGACACATAAAATAAACTCCTAATACATACAGAAACAGGATCATGTTCTACAGTGAAAGGCCAATGGTGATCCTATCCATGTGGAAATGTTCAGTGAGCATGCATCTGCCTAGGGCCACCAGGGAATCAGGAGTGAGGCTTTGGCCAGAGTTCCATGTCTATGAGTCAGCGTCAGTTCGTAAGTGGTCATGATTGGAGTGAATGAAAATTCCCAGGAAAAAGGCAAGCACAGAGTTTGGGGAGTAGCAACATGGAAACAGGCAATCATGATCAACTATTGAAATGCCAGCATTGATGATCAGGCACAAGGTGCTCTGGGGACAATGAGAAAAAAAGTTATTGACTTGAAACTTCATAGGTGAGTGAAGGCTTCATCACAGAAGAGATGTTTGCATAGTTGAGTGGACATTTGCTGGGCACTTAAGAAGGTAAAGAATATTTAAGGCAGCAGCATCCAGAGGAGGGAGAGGACATCATGGGGAGAGAGGAGTGGCATGGAAAGACTAAAAGGGACTTGCGAACCGTGAGAAGATGTGGGAGTGAAAGTGTGGCTGGAAATGGAGCAGAAATCACAGGAGACCCAACTAGAGCCAAGACAGACCCAAATCTACAAGACTTTCTGTGTTTGAATATCCATTAAGGGCTGTGGTTCATCCTTTGTGCTCATGAGACTTTGTGTTTGTTATGTGACGTTTTGTGTCTCTTTCTTTCTTTCTTTCTTTTTAATCCTGCCTTTCTGGTGATCTTCATGGCTCCTTGAGCGCAGAGATCTTTGCTTCCTTTTCTAGACTTCATTCTCTTTTCCCTCGTGCT
Source organism: Mustela putorius furo (assembly GCF_011764305.1). Lineage (NCBI taxonomy): Eukaryota > Metazoa > Chordata > Mammalia > Carnivora > Mustelidae > Mustela > Mustela putorius. The sequence continues at coordinate 23,398,292 of NW_025421322.1, read as the reverse complement.
TTACATCATCTTCTTCCTTAGTTTGATTTCAGAGGCTGCTTTCAAAAAATTATTTAAAGAAATATTATTTCTCAGATTTGAAGAGACTCAGAGGCTCGGCGTTCTTGGAACAAATGACCAAAGATGAGTAGATGATTTTTTTTTTTGTGGGATTTTGGGTGCAATTCCTTTAGACAAAGAACACTTTTGTGTGGCTGAACAGTCCAACAGGAAAACTGAGGGTGAGAAAGAAGCTTGAACATTCTTCTTAGGATGAGGGAATGAGTAAATGTAGAGATATGATGAAGGCCATGACATTTAAGGGTTGAATCTGGCTAACGATCTGATCCAGGATTGTGTGTGAGTGTGCGTTGTCATGTGTGGACCCGGGGGAACTGTACGCATGTGTGTTTCTGTATGAGACTGACATGTCCAGGGGGTGATACAGAGGGAAACACCACCTCCAAAGAACCAGAGTTCACAGTTTTCACATTGAAACCTCTAATCGCTAATAAAAAACAAGTCTGGGAGAGGCTGATAAGTTTTACCTCATAAAGCAATTACCATAACTTTGGCTCAGATGGTTTAGAAATAATTTAAAACACAGCCGTGACCCTGGAACTGTTAGTCTTACAAAGAGATCCTCAGGCTTTACCAGCGTCAATAGAAGCTGCAATTTCTTAATAATGTTCTACTTTGGATCTTTATCAGGCCCTTCCCCCTGCCCCCACCCCCTCATGCCTTGCCATTTCCTCATACATGGAAAAGGAGACATTGGTAAATTTTCACAATCTGGGGAGTTCTGTGCCAATGACATTTCAACCTCCCCACCACCCTGCTAAACAAACAGAATATGTCACCACTGCCGAGTGGCTGAATGTCCCCTCCCAGTTGTCCACTCTTTTCTTTCTTTTTTTTTCTCCCCTCATACATACTTGTCTTAAATTTGCATTATTCAAGAAACTCTCTAGCTCAACACTTTACAGAGAAAAAACACGGAGATCCAGACAGATGAAAGGAATTACTCAAGGTCACAAGAGCCACTTTGGGGCAGAACTGGCAGCTTCGTTCCTTCTTCAGCACAAGCCAGAGTGGAGGGCTATGTACGACACTACTCGCAAATAAGACTCGTTTGCAGGCCTTTCTGATGATACTGTCTTCTCATTCAGAGCCCCCTGTGTTTTCATGCTTCCCCTTTTTTTCTTCCCATTTAAGATCATAGTGCCAATACTTCTTTTTATTAGGGGAACCCAGATAAGGAAGATTCAGGGTGGGTGGGCGAATGGGTAGGTAGCTATGGTAGAGGATTGAGAAGAGGAAACCGACTTGAACATGTCAACTTTCCCACCTGGAAGTTATTATTACAGAGGAGAAAAATCTCCTCCAAGGCAGAGAATGGCCGGGGAATGGGGGAGGGAAGAGAAGGGGAAGAGGTGTCAGATTATCAGAGAATTCAATTTCCTTCTCCCGGAAAAGTGTGCCCTTGGAAAATGTGAGCAGTGTTATGCATAACTAATGAATCATTGAACACTACATCAAAAACGAACGATGCGCTATACAGTGGCTAACTGAGCATACTAAAAAAAGAAGAAGGAGAAGGAAATGTGAGTACTTAGTAGGGCACTCACAGAATCGTTTCTCCCTTTCCTCTGGCATAGGACAAGCCAAAGACAGATCCATGCAAGTGTACTGGACAGGCTTGTCTTCTGTTGGCCCAGCCAACTCCCTCTGGATTTCCCCCCTTGTGCAACTTGAGAAAAGATGACAAATGCGTTTCCCTAAATGCCAATGAAAAGCAATGTGCACAGTGTCTCTCCTATGTTAAAATTATCCACTCTCTGCCATAGAGAGGGAGGTGAAAATATCCTAGGAATTGGTGGTAGCCTGGAGGAGAATGACAGATCTTCTGGGACAACTTCCTTACTATGGAGAAGAGGCAAAAATCTCTGTCCCATGCTACTATAATTCTACCCTTGCAACTTACAACATGATTGCGGAGGCCGTTGCCTTAGGATGGAGTTCTCCACAGAATGAGAAGATCTTCTGTTCCCATCTTCCTTCTGAGACCTCCCCAGGCCATCACTCTCCTGCAATGTTATCCTGCTGAATGTAGCATATTTCAAATACCTCCAGTGACAGGAAATTCACTCCATACTGAAGCAGTTCACAACACTTAGTGACATTTTTGACTGTTAAATGTTCTTCTTTAGGGTCAGCCAAAATCCTCTCTGTGGATTCTACTCTGTTCCTTGTTCTTCGTGGAAAGATTTCCTTTCTGGAATTTGGAGCCCCGGTGTTTAGGAATGAGGAAAAGAGAAGATCTGCTAGAAGGTCCATGTTCCTTATTGTAAATACACCCTCAAACAACAGTAAAAATGAGAATAGCCTTTAAGTTCCTCTGAGAACAGTAATTAACTTTCTCAGTATTTTAATAATGCCATTTGAAGGCCATATATGATAAAGCTCATTCATGAATGAATTTTTTTAAAAAATTCTAATCTTCCAGAATTTTCTTTTTTTTTTTTTAAGATTTTATTTATTTATCAGAGAGAGAGCGGGGGAGAGAGCAAGCACAGGCAGACAGAGTGGCAGGTAGAGGCAGAGGGAGAAGCAGGCTCCCTGCTGAGCAAGGAGCCCGATGTGGGACTCGATCCCAGGTCGCTGGGATCATGACCTGAGCCGAAGGCAGCTGCTTAACCAACTGAGCCACCCAGGCGTCCCATTCCAGAATTTTCTTGAATGTTGAACATCCAGTGTACAGATGCTCACCTAAATTTCCAAAAGGAGAATGAAGATCCTTCCTCCTCGATGACATATTCTTTTCTTCTCCCCCTGTGCCTACCATCCACCCCAGTAAAGATGAATAGTCCTAGAAATTTGGGGGTTATGAAGATGTTGTCAAAAAGGCTGTATTCTGTCTTTGCATAGCTCCACAGGCCGTTTGCACCAAATATGTGATACAGCTATTTTAATTTCTTTTAAAACAGATTTATTGATGTATAAATGACATACAGTAATTTGTGCAAAGGCAATGTGTGTAATCTGATACATGTTGACATGTGTGCGTCCATTGTGAAGACGGTTTCTCCTGTCACTTTGCAGTCCCCTCTTCCTGATCACTGCTAATCCAGCAACACCTGTCTTACATCACTATAGATTAGTTTTCATTTTCTAGAATTCTATATGAATGGAATCATTATAGGCACTGTTTTTGGGGTGGGGGATGTGACTTCATTATCTCAGCATGAATATTTGATTCATCCACGTTGTTCCTTCTACCCACAATTTATTCCTTTTTATTGCTAATTACTGTCTTATTGCATGGGTATACCATTCACCTATTCTTGGACATTTGGGTTGTTTCTACCTTGGGATTATCATAAATAAAGTCACTATGAATATTTGAGTACAATCTTTGAATGGACATGTATCTTCATTTCTTTTTGGCAAATATCAAAGAGTGCAGTGGCTAAGTAATACAGCCTCACTCAGTAATATAGTCTCATTCCGTTTCTGAGTATTCAGAGAGACTAAATCACACAAACAAGCTTAGTGGTAGCTTCACATTGCATCAGTGCTTAAAAGTTAAGAGGCATCGAATTGAAAAATGTTGAATAAAGGGGCACCTGGTTGGCTCACTCTGTTAAACATTTGCCTTCCACTCAGGTCATGACCTTGACTTCATGGAGCCCCTGTGTCCCCCGGGGTTCCCTTCTCAACAAGGAGTGTCCTTCTCCCTCTCCCTCTGCCTCTCCTCCCATCATGTGTGCTCTCTCCGTCTCCCTCTCAAATAAAATCTTTTTAAAAAATGTTGAATAGGAGCGCCTGGGTGGCTCAGTGGGTTAAAGCCTCTGCTTTCGGCTCAGGTCATGATCCCGGGGTCCTGGGATCGAGCCCCACATCGGGCTCTCTGCTCAGCAGGGAGCCTGCTTCCTCCTCTCTCTCTGCCTGCCTCTCTGCCTACTTGAGATCTCTGTCTGTCAAATAAATAAATAAAATCTTTTTAAAAAAATGTTGAATAAATAAATTGATTTCCCCTTTTTGGGAATTTTTTGCATCTGATCTTCTTACTCAGAACAAAAACTCACTAAAATATGCATGACTGTCTACAAAGGAGACTTGAAGAAGATATTTACTTTCATCACTCATAAATTGCAAAAGTTAGATTCAAGAGCATTTTTAAAATTATTTTTATTAATATATAGTGTATTATTTGCCCCAGGGGTACAGGTCTATGAATCATCAAGCTTACACATTTCAAAGCACTCACCATAGCACATACCCTCCCCAATGTCCATCCCCAGCAACCCTCAGTTTGTTTTGTGAGATTAAGAGTCTCTTATGGTTTGTCTCCCTCCAGATTCAAGAGCATTTTAATGTGTCTCTAGAACCTGTACCTCTTTCTCTGTCTGGCTCAGTCTCTCTCTGTCTCTCCCTCCCCCCTTTTTCCCTCTCAGCAGGGCCTTTATGCTTCAGTGAGGTTTATGGAGAAGGTGTGATTTTAGTCAGCCTTTGATAAGTGGGTGATATTTGAATAAGAGCAAAGAAGAAATGCCAAACACGTGGAAAGAGGAAATCATGAGTTGTGTTTGAGAGACTATAAAGACACTAGCCTGAAAAGGGGGAAGATTTATGCAAGGAAGTAGTCCACATTAAGGATGGGAGTAAGGTCCCAGCTCTAGGAGCCTCCATTTTTTTCCTCTGAAAAGGAGAGAAGGCTACGGATTTCTGAGGAAGGGCGGGAAGATGAGGAACTGAAGGAATCACGTTGTGGTCTGGATCCACAGAGGCACGGTGACTAGCTAAGTATCCATGGACACATCCCAGTGCCATGGGAGTGAGAGTTTGAAAGTGAAGTTGGCGAATAAAATGGAAAGGCAGGTGCTGGGGTGAAAACACTCAGAAAAGAAATGGCCCACATGTTGTAACTAATTGGGTATAATTAGTTCTAGAATTTTCCTCTTGTCACTTGCTCCTGTCTTGTGGGGGATAGGCTCTTAACTCAGTCTAAGAGTTGACCAGAGAAGCCAATCAGTATCATTTTCTCAGTGAAGTCACTAGAAAGGATTGGTTTCCTTGTCTTCACGGGCAGGTCATTACCGTTAGCATAAATGGCAGCTGTGCGGTTTTCTTTGGGTCTTCCAGAGATAGAAGTAAAGGGTGGTTGAGCCATGAAACTGAGGGTCACTTACCTCAGACCATTCCCCGTAAGAGTCTGCTTAAAAAAAAAAAAAAAAAAAAATCTCCTCATAGAGTGATATACTGACATTTTCTTCTTTGCTCTCAAAAGCACTGCTCACCAAATTTCAGTTATTTGAGGGCCCAGCTTGTTCAGTAGCAGTTATTTCAGGTTTAGCAATGGGAGGTTCCCGTCCAAAATGAATGGTTCCCATTTAACTTTTTTAGATTTGGGATGAAAAGGGGACTTCAGAAAACATTGGTGCGTAAACAATGGAAACTCAACCTTCAAGGAAAAGAATATGAAACTGGAAGGGCTGTCAAGCTGTGAAAGTCTTAAGAAGAATCTCTGGATAATGGTTTATAATATTATCTTTCCCCGAGGACCCAAGAAATGGAAAAGATATTAGTTTTTCTATGAGGAGCTTTTAGCAAAGCACCATAAATGCACTTCGTTAAAAACATCTTGTTGCCTCAGACCCGCAGGCTGGATTATGTAATACATATGTCAAGGGGCTAATGGGGCCTTACGTGGGGGTGATTCCCTGGGAGGCCTCATGAGAAAGGTAATTATGGAAACAGACTTTCCTGCTTCTTCACATGAGCCTTAGAAATTCAGTGTAAGAGCCATTCAGCTGCCATGATGTCCATTTCCGTCTGCTACTCTGCTTCCTCCTCTACCCTGATTCCCCTTTGAATGAAGGGAGACATCCCCTCTATCAGCATGGAATTCTGCAGCCATAGCTGGATGCTATGTTTCCACGTCCCAGTACGATCTCTGAGGCTGTACCTCCGGGTCTGTGCCACACAAAGTGGGTATGGTCTGAGGGGAGAGGTGCGGGCAGAATAATTCTTGGGTTCCTTCCAGGTCAGAGACCATGAGTTAAATGCTGTTACGCAATCCATCTCTTTATTTTCACAACGGCCCAAGGAAAAGGGGACCATGTAACTTGTCAAAGCTCCGCCAGTTAGGAAGCAGAAAAATTGAAATTTGAATTGAGCTGATTGGTTTCCCTGTAGCAGAAGTTTCTGGTGCCCGTCTACAACCCCTCCTTCTTGGGGGCCAAGCCAGCTATCCCTGCTCGAGAGCTTTCAGTGGCAGCCCCAAGGTAGTCTAGGAGTCCCAGGGAACATCCCCTACTACACACACACACACACACACACACACACCCGGCAGGCAGCCAGTAATGGATCACGGCAGGCAGTATACAAATCAAATACTCCGACGCCAATATCTTCTGGGTGGGAAAACTCTGAGATTCATACCTTATCGACACTTGGAGGTCTCCAGTGGGACAAAGCTCCAGCTCTATGCCCTGGAAACTGCCTTCCTAATGCTCATTCTGTGCTGTCTACTTTCCCACCCCGCTCTGAGTGTATCTTGCAATCCCCTCTCATGTAAAATTGCTTGATGGGGAATCAAGCAATTTCCGGGGAAATACCTTTCCTTCCTGGGGAAACCCAAACTAGGGAACACTTCAAAGCCGAACTTACTCTCAGAGGCTTGTGGAAGGTAACTCATTAGACATGTTTGTAAGTGCTGGCTCTCACTGTCTCACTGTCCTTTCTCCCTGTTCTTGTGTCCTTCCGGACCCTCTGTCTCCATCCTTCAGGTGACCATGGGCTTCCGGCTTGCCTGCCGCCTCCTCCTTCCTCACCTCTATACTACACGAACAAAACCCCGATTTTTCACAGTGAGGTAGTGGGGGAGAGTCTAATCCCATCAAAGCAAGTCAACTTAGGTCATGAGCAGTTGAGAGCTTTTCACTGTCAAATAAATTTGCATTTTTTAAAGGACTACATGTTCATATTATTTATTTTTAGAGAGAGAGAGAGAGAGGGAGAATACATGTGGGAGAAGCAGGAGGAGGGAGAGGAAGAAGGAAAAAATCCTAAGCCAACTCTGCACTGAGCACTGAACTGTGAGCCCAGCATGGGGCTGGATCTCACCATCCATGACCCGAGCAGAAACCAAGATTTAGATGCTTAACCGATGGAGCCACACAGGTGCCGCTAAACTTGCATTTTAAAATAACTTGTCTTTATGCAAAAGAATTTCTAATAAAATGAAAATTCTGAATTAGAATTAGAAATTTAGAATTAGAATTAGAATTTTAGAAATTTAGAATTAGAATTAGAATAATTAGAAAACTAGAAATTTCTAATGAAATGAAATGAAATTCTGGATCAAGGGTTTAAGGGAAATGACAACTTTCCGGCTTTGTGATACATTACAGTAAAGAAAACTGAGGAAGAAAGCAGGAATTCTTGAAGAAGCTAGGTAAGACATTACCTGTGACAGGACAGGAGCTTGGTTTTGCAAGACAAATGGGACTGTATCAGGTTGCAAAGAGAAGGCAGGAATTAGATTCTTTTTAACTTTTACTTTTGAAATAATTTTCGATTCACCTAAGAGTTTCAAAGATAGCACAGAGAGTTTTCTTATACCTCTTGCCCAGGTACTCTTTTCTTCTCCTGAAGAAAAATCTTCTTTTTCACAGTTCATTTATCAACATGGATCTTACCACTTGCAACTACCTTGATAGAACTAGAGGGGATTATGCTGAGCAAAATAAGTCCATCAGAGAAAGACAATTATCGCACGATTTCACTCGTATGTGGAATTTAAGAAACAGAACAGATGAACATAAGGGAAGGGAAGGAAAAATAAAATAAGATGAAATCAGAGAGGGAGACAAATCATAAAAGACTCTTAACCATTGGCAACAAACTGGGGGCTGCTGGAGGGGGCTGATTGGGGGAGTGGGGTCACTGGGTGGTGGGCATTAAGGCAGGCACAGGATAGCGTGAGCACTGGGTGTGATATGCGAGTGATGAATCGTTAAACTCTATCTCTGAAACTAATAATACACAGTATGTCAACTAGTTACTTTTAAATTTAAAAAATTCCCTGAAACTGCATATAAAATGTTTTTTTTAAAAAATGGGCAGGCTAGGCAGAAGATGAAATAATGTCATCCAGTTTGCTACCTCTATGACTTGGCATAAGGCCAGTCTTGTCTAGAGTCCAATAGACCTGACTAGCGCAAACACTGAAGAAAGACTGTTGAATGTGGGGAAGAGCTCTGCTCTTGGTTGCAACTAAAAGGAGCCCTCAGGCCAGATGACTTTCAATCATGAAGAGATTTCTTTCACCATTGGTCACGTATCTCCTTTTCCCCTCATGCTCTTTTGCCTTTATTAATTTTGGCCCAGAACTTTCCTTCTCGAGGTGAATAAAAACCAAGGAATTGCTGCTCCCCACCTGGAATCCTGGACTGTAACTATGTCCTGGAGGAGAATGGCACATTTCCAAGATGACCATCGGCAGCCAAGGCATTGTAAGGCTTTGTACCGTGGGAGAATGTAAATCATACTTCACACCTGGCCCTGCGTGTTTATTAGCAGTTATTTGCAAAGGACTCTGCTTACCCTTGCCTTCTGTAGTTAATAGCATTTTCCTTCCTGGAACAAATTTCCTCTATTGCTGAGACAGCTTTGTTTATGAATGCAGCTCAGGGACAAAGCCTCATCCAAGGAACTAATGCTGAGAAGTCTTATTAGCACACAATGTTAAATGAACTTAGAGACCCTTCACCCTTACCCCCAAAGAGCACTCTTGAGAGGCTACAGGGAGTCTATGGAACTGGAAAGCAGGCACTATCTTAGCAGGGGTAAATGGATGGCATCAGTTTTTGTGCCTGAGGCTACTTCTTCCTCTTTTCCATTTTTTTTCCCTCTCCAGTCCATGATAGACATGTAACCTGATGCTGACAGAGCAAAAGGAGAGGTAGATTCTTGCAGAAGATTATAAAGTTTGTGTGTGTGAGAGGAGGTATGTATGTGCTGGAGAACAGTGGTGGTGAGCAGGAGTGGACGTTCTTGAGAATTAGCCCTTAAAACTAATCCAGGCAAATCTCTTGGTTGAGAAAAGAGGAAACTGAGGTCCCAAGTGTGCCCTGACTTACACAAGGGCAACCACTCATCAGGAGCAGAGTCAGAACTAAAATCAGGGTCTTTCATCCACAGAACCGATTACTCCTTCTGGGAATTGTGCTATGATAGTATTTAAGAGGTCAAGTCTACCTCAAGCTCAGTCCAGGGAGATTTAAAAAAAAAAGGGGGTGTGTGTGCGTGTGTGTGTGTGTACCTGGGTGGCTCAGTTGGTTAAGCTTCTGCTTTAGGTTCAGGTCATGATCCCAAGGTCCTGGGATAAAGCCCCGTGTCTAGCTCCCTGCTCAGCAGGGAGTCTGCTTCTCCTTCTCCCTCTGCAGCTCCCCCTGTGTGTGCTTTCTCTCTCTCTCCCTCTCTTTCTCCCTCTCAAGTAAATAAATAAAATCTTTTTAAAAAGTCGGGCACTTACCAGAATCTGGTAGATGAGTATGGCAAGATGGTGGACATTCTCAGTGGTATCCGTATCTCACGCTGAGGCATGTGTTAGTATCCCTACACAGCAGAGCGTTTTCCCCAGGTTATATTAAGTGACTATGACCAGGGCTTATAAATCAAAGCACAGTGCTTATATCAGCAAAATATTGCCCCTGTAACAGACCTATAAGCTCTACTGTTGGGTCACTGTTGTTTCTATAATATCAAAAATTATTATTGTGGTCCTAGCATTATCTTTTGCAGATCACACCACAGTGCCACTTCTACATGGTTTGTATACTTATGTAACCAATGTCTAACTCCCTCGGTACATAGTAAATATCTGGTCCATGGATTAAATTTGTTGCTCTTCATTGTATTTCCTAGTGTACTTGATCCATTGTTTTTTTGTTTTGTTTTGTTTTATATTTTATTTATTTATTTGTCAGAGAGAGAGAGAGCACAGACAAAGAGGGGCAGAGGGAAAAGCAGGCTCCCAGCCGAGCAAGGAGCTGGTTGCGGGACTTGATGCCAGGACGCTGGGATCATGACCAGAGCCAAAAGCAGCTGCTCAACCGACTGAGCCACTCAGGTATCCCATGTATTTGATCCCTTGTATGCACACAATGTAATTTGCTGAGGTGAATATGGAATAGGGTGTTACAAAGAACATCAAATTTCAAGGCGGAAAGTCTGTATTTTAAATCTAGAACAGTACTTTTAGGTCCTTGTGTCAATAAATTAGCACGTCAACATTCAGCTTTTTCATCTCTAAAATCTCAGTAGCAGTAGCCAGTCAACAAATAGTTTCCAGCTCCAACTTCTATGGACCAGGTCCTATGCTAGGAGCTGGAGACAGTGCTACAGAAGGACAGAACTTGCTCTTGGCCTCAAGGAATTTGGCTTTCCTGGTTATTTTGCATGATGACAAATGAAAATCAAATGATACCACTCATTCATTTGAGAAATATTTCTTGAGTACCCACCATGTTCTTGGCATTGTTCTAAGTGCTGTGTAGACAGTAAAGAACACAACCAAGTCCTTGGTCTCATAGGACTTATATTTTAATGGGAGAGGCAAGCATGTATTTCAAAGTAAAAATAAATTAGGAAGTGGCCAAGGGTATTCTTGAGTCATCGTGGCCGAGACTGTCTGGGAGCTGGAATTTGTCTGAAACCTTGGAAAACCAAGAGATTTTATGTTTCTTTAAATCCAGACATAGGTGAGCTTTATCAATCTGTATGGTGAGTAAAAGAGAGAAGAATACGTGTGCACGTGTTTGGGTCTCATCTGGATAGTGTCTTTTGGTCTTGTCTGGATAACGAGAGCAGATCGTCAGCAGTGGGTGATTTTTGCCTGTGCATTATCAAGTTTTCTGGAAATTCAGTCTTTTGTTACTGGGGCTCTGACTTTTATCAGACTTCTATGTATATCTTAAGTCTATGAAAAATCACATGAGATAAGAATGGCCCAGTGCCAGAATTACCAAATAATTCCCTATCTTTCATATCATTCTGCAATAGTGTCTGTGTATCCTGTCTATTCAAAGGTTTCTTGGCATCCCTAATTACCAAATATTTTTGTTCTCACTAGCTCCATAGTGGATTTGTCTTAATATTCTCACTTTTGACTTGAGAAGTACATCAATATACTGTCAATTATACTTCAAAAATAAATAATAATAAAGTAAATCAATAAATAAAACCTTGTAATTGAAAGGCATTTGGTTGATGAGCGAGTTTTTTGTTTGTACTGAGATAATTCAAACAGAACTTCTTAATAACCAGTTATAGACTAAAAGGGTTGATTTCTTCTATACCTTTTTAGAGTAAGAAGTGGTGTGTCTTCTTCAAGTAAAACAATTTTTTTTCTTAAACTTGTTCATGAGACTTTTGTGTGGGCTCTCTATTTGGCAAGACAAATAGTCCAGTCCAGAAAGGGCAATGTGAAATTAAACTAACCATATAAATATGTGAAACACCCTTCAAGAAACCCAATAATATAATTCTATCCCTAAGGAATTAGAGGCAGACTAATGGAGTCATATAAACGTCCTTGGAAGATGAGTAAAGGAGAGATTTTCATTCCCACCCTTGGTGACAATGCTCAACTTAAATCAAAATTGTGTCAAAATATTCTAGAAAAGCTATATTCTAAGACACTTTACTTATTTATTTATTTAGGGAAAGAGAGAGCGCAAATCGGGCAGAGGGAGAGGGAGAGGGAATCCTCAAGCAGACCTGAGTGTAGAGCCTGACATGGGGCTTGACCCCAGGACTCCGAAATCGTGATCTGAGCCAAATCAAGAGTAGGTCACTCAGCCAACTGAGCTCTCTCAGTGCCCCCAAAAGGCATATTATTTCCTGACTTGTGTTATGTACATTAGCTCTTTAGTGAGAATATTTATTTAACCAAATTTTGACTGTTAAGCCAAATGAAGGAAGATCTCAATGAATTCATGGAAGATGTTTCCCATGAACAAGCAGGCAAACCATTTTCCAATTCTAGTTTAGAGGAGTTAATGGTCATCATTTAAGATAGTGCTAAAACAATTCTAGCAATAAAATTAGTTTGTTCTTCTTTTGCTAAGTGACCGGACAATGTCTGTGAATAGAATCACCAGAGTCTAAGGGGAACTACAAGTCTTTAAAATTGAAACACAACTGTAGGATCATGAAGCCTGTTGAAACATATCCCCCAGTCCCTATTCATCATATAGAGAGCTCTTCCTACGGATTTCTAAATCCACATTAACATGACCATTTTAAGCTCAAGACTAACTTGGTATCTAATATGCTCCTTTTCTTTTTTTTGAAGAATAAGTTATTTCCAAAAAATATTTGAAATTCATAAGGCTCTATGTGCTTGAGTTGGGTTCTATTTGACTTGTCTTGATAATTTTTCTGAAGGATTTTTAGCTTGATCATCTTTACTGCACTAAAAGATAACTGATTCACCATTTGTGCAGAAATGGGGGAGAGGAGATCAAGTATAATTTCTGTTGGTCTTTAATATGTTTTTCCCAGAAGGCATTTGTGAGAAAAAGACTATAAACTCTTTAGACTCTAGTATATCACTCAAAGAGGAGACCTTTTCTCTTACTACCAGGGTTTCTCTGCTCTAGTCCTTTATATGGACAGACAGAGTGGTAGCAAAATTGAAGGTCAAAATAATTTCAGTAAGATCTTACTACATTTTGCCAAAAACATCCTATTTAAAAGTAGGTTTTGGGGGCACCTGGGTGGCTCAGAGGGTCAAGCCTCTGCTTCAGCTCAGGTCACGGTCTCAGGGTCCTGGGATCAAGCCCCACATTGGGCTCTCTGCTCAGTGGGGAGCCTGCTTCCCTCTCTTTCTGCCTACTTGTGATCTCTCTCTCTGTGTGTCAAATAAGTAAATAAAATCTTAAAATCTACAAAAAATATAAATAAATAAATAAAATTTCATTTATTTATTTATTTGTTTGTTTTATTAAATAAAATTTTAAAGTAGGTTTTGTGGGGGACCTGGCTGGCTCAGCCAGAGGAATATGTGACTGTTGATCCTGGGGTTGTGAGTTCCAGCCCCATGGAGGGTATAAAGATTACTTAAATAAATAAAACTTCGGGGTGCCTGGGTGGCTCAGTGGGTTAAGCCGCTGCCTTCGGCTCAGGTCATGATCCCAGCGTCCTGGGATCGAGTCCCACATCTGGCTCTCTGCTCAACGGGGAGCCTGCTTCCTCCTCTCTCTCTGCCTGCCTCTCCCTCTACTTGTGATTTCTGTCTGTCAAATAAATAAATAAAATCTTTAAAAAATAAATAAATTAAAAAATAAATAAAACTTCAAAAAAGAAACAAAACTAGGATTTTACTAATTATTTATATAAAGTAGTGTAACTAATCTCAGTTAACATGTCAATTAATTATTATTATTATTATTATTCTTTTCTTTTCTCTTTTAAGCAGGCTCTCTGCAGAGCAGAGAGCCTAACTTGGGGCTCGATCCCAGGACCCTGGGATCATGACCCGAGCCGAAGGCAGAGGCTTTAACCACTGAGCCACCAAGGCGCCCTTCAATTACTTTATTATATCAGTCAACATAAGCTAGGTACTGAAAATATATGGAGAGAAATGACATTATCCTTGGCTTTGTGTTAAGTACACACAGATATGTTATGACATTGGTAAGAACAAAGTGAAATTTGGGCAATAGCATGAGAAGTGAGAAGGAAAACAACAGAATTCTGTATATGTGTTGCCAAAGCCAGCAGGGAAAACAACAGAATTCTAAAGAAGTGTTATTTGAAGAAACTAATCATAGGGTCATCCTTAGTTGGAGTTTTAAGGAAGTTCCTCTAGGTTTATCCCACTTGTGGCCACTTACATACACATACAATGGTGAAGAGTTTGAGCTAGATCTCAGAAATCCTGGGCAATGGCCCTGGCTCCACCGGCAACTGGCTCTTTGCCCTTGGGAAAAATTCTTTACTCTGCTTTACCACCTTTGTGAGTTGCTGTGGAGGTCAAGTGAGAAAACCTGAAGGCACAGTCCTTCCCATTCTTTTCTTCACTCCAGTCCTGACTTCCTTCTTCACCATGGATGTGATTCTTATGCGGATTCCTTCACTGTGTGTCAGAGGAAGAGTGGGCTGTACTATGCTTCTCCTCCTTCTCCCGGATTCCCAGGAGCACAATGAACACCCTGAACATTCACCTCAGATCTGGTGCTTGTTTCATGATGCATTTCACTGCCAGACAGTAAGCTCAGTCAGGGAACCAAGCATGCCCGTCTTTATACCTAGTGCCTGATCCTCATAGGGATGTGTTCACCACTTAACTGAATGGACACATGGGATGAACAGCAGGAGACGTTATAGGGACAATCACCCTTGGACACTGTTCTCCCAGAGAAGTGGAACACTGTAGCAGGAGAGTGACTCTCATTCTTGCGTGAGTCACTTTATGTTCAAATGGCTGATTGAGGCTGGGGAAAGTGTGAAGGTCTGGGAGAGAAAGAAGGAATCGATGATCTTCTGTACCTGGCAGAGCATTCATAACTGCGTGCAACCTTTACAATAACCCAAGAGCTAGGCATTGGCTCACTTTTATGGCTGAGAAGTTTCAGGCTCTGAGAAGCTAAGTAATTTGCACAAACACATGACAGTGATCTGTGAGATTTGAGAGCAGGGTTGTGCCTGGTGTCTTTCTCGAATGACGTTAACTGGGAGATTAAAAAAGATAAACTGATATTTAATGCAGTATTATTTATCACTTCTTTCTTGGCCAAAGGGGAACCGTAATGCATACTGATTACATTTCAGCAGATATGGTTGGTTGCCTCCCTAAAGTAATTTATTATGTTTTTTTTTCTCCCCTGTCTCTTCTTTTTCTCTGTCTGATAATACTGTTAGCTGGGATAATTAATTAGCTCTGATAGCAAATCAAGACTGTATTAAACATTGTGAGAATTTCTACAGAAAAAAAGTCCACTTAACTTTGTTTCTTGTGACTTCCAAACTAATTAGACCACAGAATTTTCTTTAATGAAGAATTTACTAATATTTCAGAAGACACACGTCCTTCCTAGACATTTTTTTTTTCAGACATTGATCAACACCATGCTTGATTAATGACAACAAAATTGTCTTTTTAGTTTAAATATCAAAACCTGAATTGTTTTCACATAGCATTACATACCAAAAACCCTTTGCTTGTTGTGAATAATTTTGACCTTGGCCAACAAATAGAGCAAAGGTAGATAGGCATGATGTGTCAAGTGTTTATTTTTATTCCTCTTCCAACCTCTATTTCATATGGAGAACAAAAGTGGAGAAACTGGTCAGAAGAGGGACCAAAAACTCTCCTGGACCCTATGTCATGTTACTGAACAAATATGGAGCCACTGACTTCTCTCAGTTCACCCACCATCCCTCTTCTTTGTCAAGAATGACTCATCATGTCCAAGGGGCTTTCTAGACAATTCTTCAGGCAGGTGAGCAAATATCAGGAGGATGCCAATAGCTGGTGGGGGAAAATGGTCTGTAAGGCTTCTCCCTGCGGGTGGCTTACTAAAAGTTTTATCCACCCAACTGGGGGAGTTGCTTCATGTGAACCAATAGTCAGAAACCCAGATTATTATTCCGAGGGTAGGACGTCTCCCTTACTGTTTCTATCTTCTGGACTCCTTACTTTGAAGGTGTGGTGGCTCATATTATTACAGATTGTTTTCTTTGGGGCACCAGCTTAGCCTAATCTCTACTTAACAAGTTTAACTAGGGCACTTTTACTTATAGTCACCAGTTAAGCAAATAACTTTCCATATTATCATTTTCACACATACCAGTTCATACTCCTAAGCAATATTTCTAGGGCATCCATTCCTGAACTGGAAGTAGAATCATTGCAAGGCCTTATGTGTAAGAAAAATGGACTGGGGGTTGGGAGGGGTCTCTGTGAGTTAAGGTTAGTCCCAGAGTTGAAGGTCCACACCACAAGAATCTCTAAGATGTAAACAAAAGATGGTTATCATTTTATTTAGCTAAAGTGCAGCCCAAAGGGGACATTGTAGACTGCAAACAGATTTTATTCAATAAATGATGCTTAGAAAATTGGACAGCTATGTGTAGAAGAATGAAACTCGACCATTCTCTTACACCATACACAAAGATAAACTCGAAATGGATAAAATACCTCAACGTGAGACAGGAATCTGTAAGCAGATTTTTTTTTTTTTTTTTGTAAACAGATTTTAATAGTTAAAAAAAAAAAATGTTCCCAGTACTCCATCCAAACACTTGTTTTCCAGCACGTTCTCTCCTCACATCCATAACAAAAATATTCTAGACCTTGTGATCTATGAATTAATCAGGGTTTAAAGCTACCCATTGGAATTGCAATCTTAAACTTATTGTAAGTCAGCTGCTTAAATGGGTGAACAATTTGAAACTCAGATGAATGACTGTTTTCAATCAGGCAGACTCCTCTATATTCATTTGTATCATGTAACCAAAGCCATTTAATTATGAAAAAGAATATTTTATTGTCCAGTTTTATCATTGTAGATACTCCATTTATTATCACTCTTCTACCTTAGTGAGGTGGAGCCCAAGAGAGAAATAGTCACTAAGCAAAATGGCAGGTTTCTTTATGAACAAGAAACTAGCAAAATTTTTTCAGTATCGATCTTTCTTTTCTACAGAGCAATAGTGGGAAAGTTATAGTTCCTTTTTTTATTTTTTGGAATGGAATTTATATGTGATGAATCAGCCTATTACTAAGGTTTCGTAGAAGTTTTGGATGGAATGCAGGGAAATTCTGATAGGATATGATTTTTTTTAACTTACCAGTAGTGTCACTTTACTTTTCTGGCAAACTTAACCTCATTTATATAGAGACATGCCAAATGTTACTCTTTTATAGGACTTAAGACAGTTAAATCAATGCCTCAATGACAATAATACCCTTTGCACCTGCTTCATTGTATTTTTTTTTTTAAACTTCTTGCAGTTATAGTCAAACCACTCTTACAGATAGCTTGCTTCGTGGGCACTCTTCTACAAAGAGCCCCAAACACAATCTTTGAAAATCTCCTTTTTAAAAAATCTTTTGAAAATTTTAAGGACATTTTTTTCAATAATGGGAATAGCTAGGATGTTTTACAGTATTTTTATGATTGATAACACCTCAAGTTCAGAAGTTTATCATACCTTATTTGTGATGACTTCTTTATGGAAAATATTTTGCTGAGTTGAGAATATCCCAAGCGAAGCAGAAAAATAAACCCATCAAATACCCTGTCACTGAAAAGATGATAACAGATGTTTCTCAACCCTGGATAGCTCTGGGGAGGCAAACTGAAGGGTTTCCCATGTTTCCCAGATGCTGCGTGATATGTCTGGGTTCCCAGGATTCATCCAAATGAGGACACATTGATATTAGCAAATACGAATTCCCCAGTGTAGGAGAATAAGGCTAATCAGGGAAAAGGGGATTCTAGGATATCCACAGAATGTTTTGTGTTTGAATTTAGGTCACTCTTTCTACATTTTCAGAGTGGCCAGTAAAGGAGCCAGCAGAATTCCATCAGCTGCTCTTAATTTTCCCTTTTCCTTTAAAACTTTCCTTATAATTTTAGAAATGATAAAAATGGGCTAAAAATATCTCAGAGAACAAAGGGTGATATACCAAATTAAGGGGCTGAATTACTCAGAATTCTTAGTCTTTCTTACCAGTGTTACATCTCTGCTCAATCCCTATAAATATTATATCTGTATACAAGCAAATTGAAAACATAAACACAAAAAATGTTGGCCTTTCAACCCTTCACTATGCTTATGTTGGTGTGTGAGTCCTTGGGTGAATGTCCCCATATGTATGAAGAGATGACATTATTGAGTCTTACTTTGTAGGATTGTGTTCTAAATGCGATATATGCATTAAACCATTCAACCCTCACAAAAGTTCTATTAGATAGACATTATTAATTTTTTCATCACACAAATGAAGAATTTAGGCTATAGAGGTTAAGCTACTTATCTACTCACACAGCTAATACATGGTGACATCAAGTTTGAAACCAAGCAGTCTAATCTCAGGGGACAAGCTCTGGACCTCTATGTTCTCCTGCCTGATTCTGGATTGAAAACACATCTTCACAGATTATGTTTTATGTGACATTGAATCAAAATAGAAATACATTACTTACAAGTACAAGAAGCCAAGAATGGCTTTCCCAAGATCTAGATTCTCTCTGCCACAAGTGAATTCAGTTGTCTTAACCAAATAGCAAATACTCTTCTAAACCCTGGATTCATCATCTATGAAACTGGAGTGGGGGAAGGAGACTGGAAAGATATGTAAATTTCTCTAGCTCTCTGATTCTAAGATTATTGGATCACGTATTGTGGATACCTAGATAACTTATATGATGATGGTTAACCATAAACATTCTAATAACTACGTAGAGACCACAGCTATAAGTTACCAATGCAACACAGGAATGGTAGATAGAAGACTAGTTGTCATGTTTTGTTCAGCCTTTTACATCACCATCTATGCAAAGTAAAAAAAAAAAAAAATGAGTATTAAAGCCCATTACATCATTCTCCAAGGAAATTTGTATCATTGATGTAATCTAAAAAGAACTCTCTCAAACACAAAGTTGTCATAGAGATTACATCCTCCAAACAACCACTTCTCAGCTACTGCTGTCAGAAGCTGTGATTTTGGATTTATCTCATTTGAGGGTCTTGGTCAAAGGCCAAAGAACAACTGAGAAATATTCTCTCATGGAAGTACTTAGATCGCCTTCCTTGGAGCACTTTACAAGCAGATCTGTAAAAATCTGCTTCTCTGTTAATTATAATGCCTGTGATAGATTATAATTTTTCTATTCAATGGCCCCCACCTGAAGTTGAAGTGGTTCGAAGAAAAAACACAATAGCACCATGAAATTATGGATGTGGTTATACTGATTCATAGTCAAAATAATTCATAAAACCCACATATGCAAAAAGGAACTTTTCTTACTTGAGCTCATGAGCCTCCATTTCTGGTCCTTCACAGAATAACTAATACAACTTTTTTTTAATGTATTAGCTCAAACCAGACTTTTTGTAGAAATTCAAGATTGCTTCCTCAGGTTCAGTCCAGTTCAAAGCTTTCCCTTAGCTATTACTTTTTTCTTTCCCACTTGACCTCAATCCTAAATTCTCAAGAATAAAGCAGAGGGGAAGAGAAGGGGGTCTCTTGGGCAAGCAGGGGACAATTCCCTCATGGGAGGCCATACACGGATATAGTGAAGGTGGGATTTAATTTCTACTCTTTGTGCACTTTATGCTCTGGATGAGAATACTCATCCCATTGCTCTGCCTGGCTACATTGAGAGGCTATTTCGGTTTTGACAGAGTATTCTCAAAGCTGTTGATTCTCCTCAGACTTTTCACCTATGAAACCAACTGACAATACTCTCCTCACCTCTTCTGCCCTTGTGCCAGGGCCTGTGACCCAAGATTTACTGTCAACAGAAACATGCTTACCTTGTTGTCAAGCTGGTACTCTGAATCTCCTCTATTCGCTTGGTGGGTTGTGGGTACTGGAGCTGTTACTAGATGGACCATGCTACCTTCTTTTCTTTTTTTACCCTCTCATGTCCTAGCATCCCAGGACACATCTGCTGGGCTCTCTTTCATCATACTCAATCTGTGGAGAAAAATCTTAGCCTCTTCTACCTTTTGGGTCCTTACAACCTGAAGAGGACATCAGTTAGGTGCTCCTCGACTGCATTCCTACCTGAGAATTTCATCTTCCAAAAATCTCCTTTCTTTACAAATAAAGTTTTCTTCCTCTAACTCAGAGTCATATATACTTCAACTGGGGCAGGAGGGGATAAGAAGTGATGGGATGGAGGGAGGGGGAACGTGAAGAGCCAGCTCTCCTGGTTTGTCATGCCATCTTTATTTTTTTGCAAGGAATCCATCAAATTCACGATAACTGAAAAAAAAAAAAAAACACTATTTGGTGCTTGACATTATCAGACTGCACACCACAGATTGCTGTATGGGAAAGATTCTTCCACACCTCCGATGTTTCCTGCCACTTGGAGAAAGCTCTCCTACTGTAGCATTCCTGGTCTCTTCTTGACTTTTTATCTACTGCTCTGTAGGAGAGGAGGACAGATCCCTTACTGGTAAGTTAAGGAAAAGTGAAGTAGGCATACTCGGCTCACTTACACCTTTTTCTTTTCCTTGGAGGTAGCCTGCCTATAGAGAACAAGGGTTGCTTTTTGTTCCCTGCCTGCTCCCAGAGAGGAAGTTATGGTTTTCCAGAATGTTCTGTATCTGGATGACGATGCCTGCCCTCATTCTGGGCTCAGTATTGGTAAGTCCACTTTCCCAGATATAGTAATGGCCTCCTGTATCAGTTTTACCAGTAATAAAGGCCATCTTTGCCATCCCATTGCCTTATTCTTATTTGTTATTCTATTTAGACCTTGGTCAGTGAAGAGATTTATTACTGGCTCTAACTTTAACAAATATTTAACAAATAATTTCATAGGCCATCCATTCACTCTCTTAACGTTCTTCTCCCTAGTTCTGCCCCCAATCCCTTTCCAAATCTGACCAAGAGTGTGAGGATTTCGGGTCAACTTCTGGCTGTGCCACATACAAATAGTGTAGCCCCAGCCAATTTAGTTGCTCTCAACACCCAGACTGCTTTTTCTAAAGACTATTTACAGCTAGATAGATTTCAAAGGGCATCCAATTCAGAAGCTTTTGTTTCTTTACAGAGGTATTTCATTTTTTTTTTTTTAAAGACTGGGATGTGGATTTATAATGTTCCAACATCACATATCTCAGCCAGAAACAGGAAGAGAAAAAAAAATGAGTAAGTTGTCTGAGGACTCTATCCAAATTCTTCCTGCACTTTGGAAACCTAAATATTCTTCCTCCTTCTCAGTCTGAGGCAGAGACTGTGAGGACAGAAGAGGTTTTATATGAAAAATACAGCTAGAGAATCTGGGTCACCATGAACGAAGGGGCCGTGTATGTGTGCTGAGCAATGCTGTACCCTGATTTATGCAGTGGGGGGAGGGGATCCATGTCTCTTCCCTAATAGACAAAGACAAACTAATCACCAGGACAGAGACAAAAAAAAAAAAAAAAAAAAAGAAAAGAAAAGAAAAGAAAAAGTGGTCAGAATGTTCTGAATAAAAGGAAAGTTGGAAGAGACAAGGAAAATTTGTTGTAGTCTCTATAAGAATAACTTTAGATAAATCATCTGATACTGTATTAGCTACCTAACTTCTTTAGATTAAATTATTCAAATAGCCTCAAGAGTCCTTTATCAGCCAGACTAGTCTGGACAATGAATTATCTGGGCAGCAGTTTCGTTTCTCCTTTAGGGAAGTACAAGCAACTGAATTAGCCTACTCTACTTTCGTGTTTTATTTTGATATGAGTAATCTGAGTTAAAAAGTTTAACTAGAAAATTTAAAAAATAGGGATGCCTGGGTGGCTCAGTGGGTTAAACCCTCTGCCTTTGGCTCAGGTCATGATCCCAGGGTCCTGGGATGGAGCCCCACATCAAGCTCTCTGCATGGTGGGGAGCCTGCTTCCCTTCCTCTCTTTCTGCCTGCCTCTCTGCCTACTTGTGATCTCTGTCAAATCAATAAATAAATAATCTTTTAAAAAAAAAGAAAATTTAAGAAATAGAAATTAAAAAGTAATCATCACCTTTCTCATCATTTTCCTACCACCCTTGTGTACCTACTGCTTATACTCTGTCCACACTGCTACTGACTTTGTGTGTATACACACGCAAACCCATATGGATATGTATAAACAAACACACGCACACACACATAAAGTTACTGCTGTAGTTACTAGAGTAGAATCACAAATACACTGCTCTGGAACCTGCTTTTTTACTTAACAATATTGAAACCACTTTTAATATCATTTCATTCTGATTTATATCATTACTTTCATAACGACACTGTTTCCTTTTTTGAAGGCACCATAATGTATTTGACTAATCTTTAATTAATGGGCATTTTGATCGTTTCTCATTTTCACTGGAATGAAGAATGCTGAGTTGACGTCTTTTTATGCACATCTTTTATAAAGACTGGTCTAATGCATTGTTTGAATTAGATTCTTAGAAGTAGAACTAATGGATGGAAGGGAATGCCTATGTTTATAGCTTCTCATACCTGTTGCCAAATTGCCCTCCAGAAAGATAGCACTAATTACTGCTTGTAACAGGGAATGTGAGAGCAGTCCTGTCTTCCAAGTCTTTGCCAAAACTGGATTTTCTTTTCATTCTTTAATGTCTTACCTTCTGATACATCCCTTCTTTAAATAGCCTTCAAACAAAATCCAGCGAGTACACTGTAATCTAAAGCCCAACTCAGGGAACTAACAAACTGTGCCCTAAGAGTGGTTTGGGAAGGGTTAAAAATGGATGAATATGCAAATTTGACTCCAAATCTCCTGGATTAGTGAGATTTTACAAGAAATTCTCTTGAACAAATTGCCCAGCAGAAAATTCTGTTTTAGACTACAGGAATATTCTGAATTTGGGCTATCGATCAAGATACTAGTTCTACATGCTAAAGGAAAGCAGAACAAAGCTATAAGCCTAAATATTTCACGACCTCCGGGGCAACTTCCAGCGAAAGGTTTGTATTTGTTTGGATACCACATATAAAATTTGTGATTAGAAATAAATTAGTCATGAATTCATTATATCAGTATTGTGGATAGAGATTTGGACTCAGAATTGGAACACCTTTATCACTACTTTGCTGATTCGAGTAACAAAATGGCATTTGATATTTAAGCAATGAAAGTAGATTTAAAGTGCCATTAAGATGTGGTCATTGGGGACGCCTGGGTGGCTCAGTTTGTTGAGCGGCTGCCTTCGGCTCAGGTCATGATCCCGGCGTCCAGGGATCGAGTCCCACATCGGGCTCCTTGCTTGGCGGGGAGCCTGCTTCTCCCTCTGCCTCTGAGTGCCACTCTGTCTGCCTGTGCTTGCTCTCGCTTCTCTCTCTATGACAAATAAATAAATAAAATCTTAAAAAAAAAAAAAAAAGATGTGGTCATTGTTAGTCCAGTGCCAAGATCCTGGCGACATGATTTGGCCTTTGATCCACTCATGTATGTAACCGGCGGATAGTTATGCGATTTTGTTCAAAGAGGGGTGAGTTATTTGAAACCTACTTTTCCTGGAAGATGAGTAAAAAAAAAAAAAAAAAAGAAGTGTTTACAGGTATCTATAGTGCATTAATCTTACAAAAACATGCAATTCGATCATTTACATCTGTCAAGTCTCTTCTAACACCACAAAAGATGCCTTTTACACCTTCTAATCTTTTAACAAATCACTTCATTGAAATTATACGTTTTTGCTTTCAAATTTGATGTGGCATGCCATAGAATCTTATGAAGACAGACATGCTAAGTGGTCACACTTAATTGTTCCCTATTTCTTTCCATAATGTAAATGACTCAAAACCATCCCAGCTGAAATATACCCAGGAGAGGCCAGAGGTGGAGGCAGGCTATGCTGGGAACGCCTGCCTGGCCACGTGAGAGGACAGCTTACCATGTGGAAAACAGTGATGTGGTCCCTGCTTCCAAGTCCCCGTGTGAGAAAATAAATCATCAATTTCTGGTTGCAAACAGCAGAAGGAACCTCCTCTCTGGCTCTCAGGGTTTAAAGGAAAACACACAATGGTTGTGTAGTGACCTGTCAGCTGACATACATTTTTTCATTTATCAGATCATTGGTCCTAGCGATGGCCAGGGCTTGGACTGCTCGGGCATTGAGGTCATCTGGTTTCCCCTCCCTGCTCCTCCTGACATTTACAAAGCCATCCCCACCCCCTTCTAAGGAACTGCCCCGTTGGCTGAAATGCTGGCTTGATGAGGTCTGGCTGCTGCCTGGTATTAGTTTCCTGGCCTCACGGATCCTTGTGTGCTGGATTTCTGATGACCCTGCCAGACGCGAATGTTAGAGAAATCCCCATGCTCAGAGCCGTTGCTCCAATGTGCACAGAATAATTAGAAGTAGATCTGTTAAGGAAAATAAATCACCTAAAATAAACTTCTGACTATATTTCTGGATATGGTTCTCACTGTGGCTATAAAGAGAGATTCTGCATTTCTGCCTCTTTCTTGCAGCTGCGAGTTGATTACCACAATGGCCTCAGATGTTCGTATCCCCCTGTATCCACACCCACTGCAGTGAAATGTTGGACCACCTCCTTTCAGTAGGTGGAACAGTTGGAAGAAAATACTCAAGTGAGAGTTTGTGTCTCACCCATGGGAGGGTCAACTTTTCTGAAAAAGAATTTTAAGGGGAGATGAACAAAGGTTTAAAGGAAAGGTGACATGAAGAAGAAAGAAGAATTTGAAAAAATTTTTGACCTTGTCACTCTGTGGCTCACCAGTTTTCCATAGCTCCGTCATCTTTGATGGGTTGGAGGCTACTGGGGTTGGCTGCTATGGACTGTAGGAGTGGTAGAGGGAATTGAAATTTAGATTCAACTAAAATCAAGTATGTGTTTCCAAAAGAAACATTCCCTTGCAGTAATTCTGTGACCTGGGCATGAGTTTATCTGATTGTACAGGATAAGAAACTTACAAACAGGCTAAGTGATTTACCCCTGGTCATCCCACTAGCTTGTGACAGTGTGGCGATTTGAATTTGATGTCCCAATTCCAAGGGCTTCTTTAGTTTTATGATAACAGAGTTGTATTGCGGCTCTGATGAATTACTATGTTCTTGCTGGGGTATCGCTGAGTCATGGAGATAGACTACGCACTGGGTATTGTGGTATTATAGTAATAACCAGCAGCCTTGTGCCCTGCCCTCAATCTTATATAATGGAAAGAGAAGGTAACTAGGATTAAAAACAAAAACAAAAAACACTGGGGGAGGGGGTCCTAGCTCTGTATTTTACCTTCTATTTGATCGTTCCTCAAAACAATCTTGCTGGTAAAATAGAGATGATCCCTTTGTCATAGAACTCTTGGTGTAGCACAAAAGCCAAAGGAGATCATGTCAATTAAATAAGGTAGTTAACTAGTAAAACACCACACATAAATTCATTGAATGTTGCCTAGTGTTTTCCTTTTTCTACTATGTACTTTTCTAGTCTATGAAGCTTTCTTGAACTATCTCTCCCAGCCCCACATATACCAACCCCAAGTACTACCAACCACTCTTTCCTTTTTGCCTTTCCTGTACCCAGAACCTGTTCGAATCACAACGCTTTCAGTTCTTGGTCCAGTTATATTCGGGGGAGGGGATGGAGCCAATATATTCCCATGTCCTCCGCCCTTAGTGCAAAATTTAGAAAATAACACATATTTAATACATATTGTGGTAAAAATGCATGAATGTATCTAATGTAAAATATACTACTATTATTTTGTATTGCTCTGTAGAAGCTTTCAGGGAAAGGGCAGTTATGGGTTCCTGAATCTGACATAAATTTTAAAATCAGGAAACTGCCTTTCACATATATTGAGTGCTTCTATTGCCTACAGATATTATATTGTAAATAGTATTTATCTTGCAATGCAGTGACATCAAATTTCTTGTGTGTCTGGGAACAAAATTTTCAGTGTTAATTAAGCTGAGAACTTAGCCCCCAAATAACAAAGCACCCCAAATGTCTCCTTTGAGGCAGAAAAAGAACAATATTGATAAAACATGACCACTGTCAACCTCCCACCCCCTTTCCTTAGTGTGGGGACAAACTTTGTGTCCAGACTCCAGTGGTTGAGGGCATCAGCTGTAGCAAAATTCCTAAAGTGTTATGAGTGATCCAAAAAAGAA
Source organism: Mustela putorius furo (assembly GCF_011764305.1). Lineage (NCBI taxonomy): Eukaryota > Metazoa > Chordata > Mammalia > Carnivora > Mustelidae > Mustela > Mustela putorius. The sequence goes on along the minus strand of NW_025421322.1, from coordinate 23,372,440 downwards.
GCAACAACAGAGTTGTCCCTTATTGGTAAAACCTGTCAACCCGCCAAGAGTGGCCGCTAGAAGAGGGCCCAGGGCAACAGTGGACTCTGGCAACTCTGCAGCCCCAGGGCCTATAGGCTCAGAAGCTCACACAGTCATTAGAACTGATGATTTAGTTTCCCTCTGGAATATACTCCTGAGATATGCACCTTGAGCAACTCTATCTGAGCTCCCGTGCATAGTTAGTCCTATCCCATCCTTGGGAATCTAGGAGATGCTAAACACAGGCAGCCTCCTGCAGTGGGTGATGCTTGTTACCCCATTGGAGAGAGGCCCATTAGGTCCTCAGATCTCTAGGTTCCTAGCTAAAAGAGGTTGGAGAGCCCTAGGAGCACAGGCATGACTAGTTCTGATTTTGCCTCTTTTCAGTAGAGGAGATGGCTTGTCTACAGGTGGATGCATAAGACTGTGGAGAGAGCCAGACAGCCAGATTTGTGCTCAAATCCCAGCTCTGCCACCCCTGGTTGGATGGACTTCACTTAACCCTTTTAGGGATCTGTATCCCTGTGTCTAGAATAAGGAGTACAGATTCTGACCACTTAGGGAGGTACCAAGGGAAGTAAGGGTATATTAATCTCAGCAAAGCTCTTAGCTCAGTGGCTAGCATATGGAAAATACAGAGTAAAAAAGCAGAAGTGAGGCAGAGAGGACATTTAGGTGAACAAGTAGGACTTGTGTCCTTGGCATGGGACATCCCCCTAGGACACATGTTCAGCCACAACCAACATGCTCATGGTGGATGCCATCTAGGGCATCCTTCAACATCACCAAGGCAGGCTTGTTCCTCCATAAACTGCAAGGAAGTATCGGAGGAGAGGCAACACAGGAAGGAAAGTATGGGCCTGGATATAAGGTCATCTGGATACTAACCAGGATTCGACCATGAAACATTTTGTGAATCTGGAGAAGCTAATTCATTTCTGGGCCTGGGTTTCCACCTCTGTCAATGAAGAGTATGGGATAGCCGACTGATTTTCAGATGGTCTGTTCTGGAGCTGTAGGATTGCACAACTGGGTGGCGGTCTCCTGTAGGAGGAGGGAGAGTGAGGAAACAGAATCACTGGGGCCTTGCACTTCATGGGATAGCAGGAAAAGGCAGCTTCTCTCTGATCTCTTTTAAGTGGGGGTGATTCCCATAGTGTTTCCTTGAAAAATGAGTCCTGTCCTTTAAACAATGTTTGAATAGTGCTGGACTAATCACTTTTCTTTCTAGTTGAAAAAAAAAAAAAAAAAAAAAAAAGGAATCTTTAGTTCGAAGCAGATACATAATTTATGGGGCCCAGTGCAAAATGAAAATGCGGAACCCCTTGTTCAAAAAGCAGTACAATGGGGCACCTGGGTGGCTCAGTGGGTTAAAGCCTCTGCCTTTGGCTCAGGTCGTGATCACAGAGTCCTAGGATTGAGCCCTGCATCTGGCTCTCTGCTCAGCAGGAAGCCTGCTTCCCGTACCCACCACCCCCCTGCCGGCCTCTCTGCCTACTTGTGATCTCTGTCTGTCAAATAAATAACTAAAATCTTTAAAAACCAAAAAACAAAAAGCAGTACAAAGCTTTCCCTGTGTCCTTTGTTTTCATTCTCTCTCTTTCTGATGGCGGTTTTAATTTTCTAATTAAGCACACGGTCCCTTGGGGACAGGGACATTTGAGGGTGAGTCAGACCCTTCCAGACGCCCAGGCCCCCACCCTACTACTCAGCACACAGAGTGTGTGAACCTGATCCCAGCCCTTGCTGCACTGACCCCCAGAAGTGGAGCTTGTCAATGATTGCTGAGGGGAGGAGCAGAGCAGGTTGCTAAGAACTTATCCCGGGGAGGCAGGAAGGCAGAGATGGAGGCAGCGAGAGGTGGTTTGCTTGGGTGCCGAGGCTCCAGGCCCTTTGCTAATGCTCCACTGTCCTGTCCAACTTGACCTACAAAACTCCAATTCAAAGAGTGAATTATTAAGAATTTCAAGATGGTGTCCTTAGAGCATTATACCTCAAGAAAGGCCTTCTGAGGGTGGGGTCTGGTGACATTTGTGTAACTTGCATATTCGTGGAGTTGACCTGGGCTTTAATATTGATAAATTGAATAACTGTAAATCTCAAACTAATTGTTCGAATCTTGTGACTTGAGTCAGTTTTTGCAAACGATTAGACTATAGAGGCAGACATATTGGGGTTTCTGAATATCAGTTGAGTATTATCAGATGGGAGGGAAGAGAGCAAAACAAAACAAAACAAAAAGATTCAACCAAAAAAGAAAAATCCCCAACTCTTTTTTAAAAATTTAATTTAACTTTTTTTTTCAGTGATCCGTAATTCATTGTTTATGCACCACACCCAGTGCTCCAGCAATACATGCCCTCCTTAATCCCCACCACTGGACTCACCCATCCCCCACCCCCTTCCCTTCCAAAACCCTCAGCTTGTTTCTCAGAGTCCTCAGTTTCTTGTGATTTGTCTCACCCTCTGATTTCCCCCAACTTACTTCTCCTCTCCATCTCCTAATGTCTTCTGTGTTATTCCTTATGCTCCACAAGTAAGTGAAACCATATGACAGTTGATTCTCTCTGCTTGACTTATTTCACTCAGCATAATCTCCTCCAGTCCCGAACATGTTAATACAAAAGTTGGGTATTCATCCTTTCTGATGGAGGCATAATACTCCATTGTAGATATAGAACATATCTTCTTTATCCATTCGTCCGTTGAAGAGCATTTTGGTTCTTTCCAGTTTGGTGACTGTGGCCATTGCTGCTATGAACATCGGGGCACAGATGGCCCTTCTTTTCACTACATCTGTATCTTTGGGGTAAATAACCAGTAGTGCAATTGCAGGGTCATAGGGAAGTTCTATTTTTAACTTCTTAAGGAATCTCCACACTGTTTTCCAAAGTGGCTGAACCAACTTGCATTCCCACCAACAGTGTAAGAGGATTCCCCTTTCTCTACATCCTCTCCAACACTTATTGTTTACTGTCCTGTTAATTTTAGCCATTCTAACTGGTGTAAGGTGGTATCTCAATGTGGTTTTGATTTGAATCTCCCTGATGGCTAATGATGATAACATTTTTCATAGCCATTTGTATGTGTTCTTTGGAGAAGTGTCTGCTCATGTGTTCTGCCCATTTTTTGATGGGATTATCTGTTTTTTGAGTGTTGTGTTTATATTTATATTATATATTGTGTTTATGAGTATTGTGTATATCTTTATAGATCTTGGATATCAGCTCTTTGTTTGATTTGTGAATATCTTCTCCATTCAATGGGTTGCCTCTTTGTTTGGTTGACTGTTTCCTTTGCTGTGCAGAAACTTTTGATCTTGATGAAGTCCTGAAAGTTCATTTTCGCTTTTGTTTCCTTTGCCTTTGTAGACATTTCTTGAAAGAAGTTGCTGTGGCTGATATCAAAGAGGTTACTTCCTATATTCTTCTCTAGGATTTTGATAGATTTCTGCCTCACATTGAGGTCTTTAATCCATTTCAAGTTTATCTTTGTGTGTAGTGTAAGAGAATGGTCAAGTTTCATTCTTCTAAACATAGCTGTCCAATTTTCCCAGCACGATTTATTGAAGAGACTTTCTTTTTTCCAATGTATATTTTTGTCGAAGATTATTTGACCATAGAGTTGAGGGTCCATATCTGGGCTCTCTACTCTGTTCCACTGGTCTATGTGTCTGTTTTTGTGCCAGTACCATGGTGATCACAGCTTTGTAGTAAAGCTTGAAATCAGGCAATGTGATGCCTGCAATTTTGTTTTTCTTTTTCAACATTTCCTTAGCAGTTCAGGGTCTCTTCTGGTTCCACACAAATTTTAGGAAAATTTTGGAAAATGCTGGTGGAATTTTGATCAGGATGACATTGAAACTATAGATTGCTCTAGGTAGTATAGACATTTTAACAATATTTATTCTTCTGATCCACTTGGAAGCTAAAATCCACCCTTCTTAAGAATATTTGGATCAACCAGGAAATCAAAGAAGAACTTAAACAATTCATGGAAACCAGTGAGAATGAAGACACATGGGTCCAAAACCTATGGGGTATGACAAAGGCGGCCCTAATTGGGAAATACATAGCCATCCAAGCCTCACTCACAAAAATTTAAAAATTCAGAATACACTAGTTTTCTTTACACCTTAAAGAACTGGAAAATCAACAACAGATTAAGCCAACCCCACATACAAGAAGGGAAATAATCAAGATTAGAGCAGAGATCAGTAAGATAGAAACTAGAGATACAGTAGAACACATCAATGAAACTAGAAGCTGGTTTTTTTAAAGAATCAATAAGATTGATAAACAACTGTCCAAACTAATCAAAAAATAAAGAGAGGACCCAAATTAATAAAATTATGAATGAAAAGGGAGAGATCATGACTAACACTAAGGAAATAGAAACAATCATCAGAAATTATTATCAACAGTTAAATACCAATAGTTAAGCAACCAAACAAAATGGATGCATTCCTGGAAACCTATAAACCTCCAAAACTGAATTAGGAAGAAATTGACAACCTGAATAGATTAATATCTAGTAACGAGATTGAAGCAGTGATCAAAAACCTCCCAAAAAACAAGAGCCCAGGACCTGACAGATTCCCTGGAGAATTCTACCAAATATTCAAAGAAGAAATAATACCTACCTGCCTGAAGCTCTTTCAAAAGATAGAAACAGAAGGAAAACTTCCAGACTCTATGAAGCCAGCATTACCTGATCCCCAAACCAGGCAAAGACCCCACCAAAAAGGAGAATTTCAGACCAATATCTCTGATGAATATGGATGCCAAGATTCTCAACAAGATCCTAGCTAAGGGATCCACCAATACATTAAAAAGATTATCCACCATGACCAGGTGGGATTTATCCATGGGATGCAAGGGTGGTTCAACATTTGCAAATCAATCAATGTGATAGAACGAATCAGTAAGAGAAGAGAGAAGAACCACATGGTCCTCTCAATTGATGCAGAAAAAGCATTTAACAAGATACAGTATCCGTTCCTGACTAAAACAATTCAAAGTATAGGGATAGAGGGAACGTTCCTCAACTTTATAAAATCTGTCCATGAAAAACCCACAGTGAATATCATCCTCAATGGGTAAAAGCTGACAGCCTTCCCTTTGAGATCAGGAAAAATCCTCAACTCTTAATGGTAAGAACAACTACTATTGTCTGAAAAACCACTTAAGGGGTTCGTGAAGATTAACATGACCCCCAACACTCCCATTCTGGATTCGGTAATTCTCTTTGGTTCTCCCTACAAAAGTTTTATCCCTGTCACTGCTTTCTTCAAAATTGTCTCAGCTAATTCCCTCAGGCTGTTTCCCCATGCTCCTGTAGGTTTCTGCTGGTTGGCTACTTTCCTACCATCCTGTTCTTCCCCATTCTCCTCCCTTAATGAAACCTAGATTGTCTTACTGTGACCCATCCCATCCATCCTTCCCTAGGAATGCAGAGCAGTGTAACTTGCTTTTGATCTACTGTTCTGTTGTCCTTCATTCATCTCCTGTTTGATAGGCCAACAGTCACATTTGCCAATGTATACATTTACCTCAAACACTCGAGAAAGAAGGAGACCTCACAAGCCTGAAATCCAAAGATAGATACTATTGTGGAGGAGGCCATTTTTCAAAACATGGCTTGGTCCAACCAAAGTGCATGCAGGAGCTCACTGTGGGGACTAATTATCTGTAGATAGGCTTATCAACCCTGTCCAAATGGGAATAGGCATTTAAGGGTATTCAGAGCTAGGAGACTTACTGGCTTCGACTCCAGATACATTGGATAAACAAATTCTGCTCCAACCAGTTCCAACTCAACTCCAGCCACAAGATTAAAGCCTAAATGGCTCATGGGTACCTCTGTCTGAATCACTAGTGGACAGACTCTCCTTGGAGTATATGTATATTTAAGTTGTTTTTGAAGGGTATTTTCTGTACTTTCATATTGGACCCACACCATTTGACCCAACTGCAGACTGATATATTTCCTGATAAACTGGTTGGTTTCTACACATAGACTTTAATATAGATATGCATAAGGCATTGGAAAATCGATGTAATTCTTCTTTTTTTTTGTTTCCATATTTGATATGAATTTGATTTAAAATGTTTTCAGTGAGGCAATGTAGATATTAATAGAGCTTCATTTTATTGGCCTACCTTGAAAAAAAGGATGAACATTTACGTAATTTATACACCAAGTGATTCAGATAAATATACAGAACATATTTGTATTTGTATTATTTTGAATTTTACATATAATGTTGTTTTTGGAAAAATATCCCCTTCAGAATGTATGATGTGTGTGTGTGTGTGTGTGTGTGTGTGTGTGTGTTTTCAAAGAAAGTCTTTATCTACTACTGAAAAGCAAAATGAGAATTTAAAAAATATTTTTCATAGTACCTAATTAAGGTCTCCACTGAATAGGGAAGAAAAGAGAAATAACGATTATATAAATGCAGCTGAACACACTAGTAGAAATTTCCTTCCATTCCATATTAATACACATATATATTTTCATGATAAAATGCCTGCTCTGCTTCTAAAACTTGAAGGTTAGCAATACCTGAACACTTGCCAAATGACGAAAAATTACAGGCTCTTTTCTGGTAATAAGCATCAGTACCTAACGGGATGTTTTCATGTGTTGGAAATATGAAGATCAGACTTTGAGAAACTCAAGCTCTTTTGTCTCTACCTGTGGTGATTAGTTTGAGCAGCCTTTCAGAAGACACGTGGCTTGTGAGAAGACAGATGTAATTTCACTCTTCACTCTGGGCAGTTTACCTGTGTGTGGATGGCTGGATATGTCATAGTTTATAGATTGCTACATGTCACACACAATTAAGCAAGGAAGGGGTGCCTGGGTAGCTTAGTCGTTAAGCGTCTGCCTTCGGCTCAGGTCATCATCCCAGGGTCCTGGGATCGAGCCCCGTATCAGGCTCTCCCTGCTTCAAGGGAAGCCTGTTCCCCTTCTACCACTCCCCCTGTTTGTGTTCCTTCTTTCACTGTGTCTCTCTCTGTCAAATAAATAAATCAAATCTTTAAAAATTAAAAAATAAATAAATAAACAAGGAAATTGGCTTCTGCTGTGTCCCTTCTCTTAGCATGGGAAGAGTATGGGTCCTTATATATTGAGAACTCTATCTTAGATTTGAAGATGAAAAACTGGTGGGATGCCTGGGTGACTCAGTGGGTTAAGCTTCTGTATTAAGTGTCTGACTTCAGCTCAGGTCATGATCTCAGGGTCCTGGGATGGAGCCCAGTGTCTCGGGTTTCCCTGCTCAGTGGGGAGTCTGCTTCTCCCTCTCCCCCTGCTCCCTGTCCCCTTGCCTGTGCTCTCTCTCTCACTGAAATAAATAAATAAAATCTTAAAAAAATAAGTAAAGATGAAAACCTAGCAAAGCTATTCTAATAAAATAAAGGCAGTGTGATGCAGGTATTAAATGTGTGGACTTCGGTACTGCATATGTTTTGTGTTCACCCCTGATTCTGTCCCTTGTAACTATGGGACAAGGAAAGAGAGTTCTCTATGCTTTGGTTTCCTCAACAGTAAAGTGGGGATAATAATAATACTGCCTCACAGGGATCTTGTTAGTGTTCAGAGGACAAGGCCTGGCAAATGGTAAGAATAGCCAACAGCAAGCACAGTTGTTAATGTTGTTCCCTCTTTTCCTTTTAATCTGATCTTGATTGAGCATACCTCCTCTCAAAAGAGTGAGTGAGGAAAGTCACTTCAGTTGCTGGTCTATTGTTCTTACTCTTAGTTCTTAATGGCCCAGAATAATCTTTAGGTGCAACTTTACATAAACTCCTCCCCCCCCCCCTTTTTTTCTAAATGCTTCCTGCATTTCACTTCTAAATGCTTTTTTTTCACTTCTAAATGCTTCCTGCAACTGGCAGCCAGTACCAAGCAGAAATGAACAAATATTTTACAAAGGGAAGAAACAGTGGCACTTCAGAATACTGTTTCCAGTTGTAGGTGCAGAAGTGCAAATCACAACTTTCATGTGGATTTCATGAAAATTTAAAAGACCAAATATACGAGGGAAAAAAACCTACCTTTTCTTTCCTTATTAATCCTGAAGAGTACTGCACTTGCCTTTATTCTCATTGCTTATTTCCTTAATATTTCCTGTGTATTTCAGGGCTTGAAGAAATAGATTCTGCAAGTATTCAAATGTAGTTCATTGGCCATCAAAATCATATTCATCTTCGAGACTATGAACCTTGTAACTAAAAATGCAGTTCATCCAGAGTTGTGCAACTGATGACAAACTTGAATCCTCTTTGTATCAATCAGGATTCAGATGCGGGAAGAAGGAAACACTTTCACTGTTGTAAGTAGTAAAGGATTTACTCGCAGTCACAACTAATACGTATCGAGTACATCCTGTGTCCCAGGCTCTGCAAGGAGTGTGTTGTGTATGCCCACAGATTTAGTCCTCACTACAGCCCTGGTCGTAAGCGACTTTCCCATTTTTCAGAGGAAAACCCCAAAGTTCAGAGAGTGGCCCAAAGTAAGAGGGGCTACTGATTAGCTAAGTCAGGATTACAACCCGACTATTCTGGTCCTGGAGTGTACCTGCCAATGACTGTGCTCTACTCTACAAAGAATAAGGTATTTTCCAAATTCCTGAAAGGACCGGAAACGCCGTGCCTCCAGCACTGATTTCTAGGATAACACCGCAGAACTGACTTGCCAAGGAGATGGCTAGCTCTAGTCCAGGCAGGAGCTGCAGAGTTGGAAATGATGCCTTCTTCTGGGATAACCATACCCTTTGTCAAGATACAAGTAACCACCTCTAGAATGAGCTCCAGAGTGATGCTGGGTCTACTCCATTGCACAAGCAAAATGAGTGCCTTGCATCCTGCCGCCTCTCGCTCCGTACTTAATCCCGTTTGGAATTCAGTTTCACTGCCAATCACTGCACCCAACTGGCAGAAATGAAATCACATCTGGAAGCCAGCTTTGCAGCCTCTGAGCCTGGAAAACACACCCAAGGAGGATGGAAAAGATGTTAAGCAAGCCAGTCTCAAGTATCATGCAAACCCTTTAATGGAAGAATCTCTCCTTTGCTTCAGCATTTTCTCCCTGTTTAGTTGATGTGTTAGTTCAAGTCAAACAAAGTGAATGCTTATCAAACAGAAAGAGGGAAGTTTTAGGGACGATGGAAACAAGATGTTTTGTTTCCAGCTACCTTTTTTTCATGTTTCAGTGGCACATAACAGATGAAGATCCTCCAGTCTTGCTAAAGGGGACAGTTTATATTTTCCGTGAAGAAAAAAACAGGTGGTGGTAGTGGGGAGAAGGATATCACACTGATGCACTTTGATTTTTTTTTTCTCCAAGTGGGTGGGAGAATTAATACGGTAAGTAACAATAGAATGTGAGTGAGTGGGAAATGAGCTTATCTAGCAATTAGATGTGATGTGTTTCTAACTTCGGTCAAAAATGGCACTCTCAAATAATGTTTTCCCATTTGTTCTTTCTCCTTACATCAGGATGAAGTCATTTCCTATATATGGAAGAATAATAACCTTTCCTAGACTCCCTCTTCCGCATATGTTCCTTTCAGCAAGCCACTTACATCTTATTTCCCTCTCACCGTCAAAGAGCCTTGTGTTTCGTGATGAGTTCTGAATGGCAAGGACACCTTTCGAATCAGAGACATCCTTTCTGGAGCAAAGTGGGACTCTCTTCTTGGCTCTTCTTGCACACGGCCCTCCCCCTGGTGCCCTAGGCACACACAGTCTCAGGGAACAGGCAGCTAGAATTGTGACTCCAGAAGAAAGCCGGAGGGATGACACAAGAAATGGGAGTGGTTGTCCCGGAAAATGCCCAGACCGTCCAAGCCTCTTCCTGAGGCTCAGCACTCAGCTCCTTACTCATTCCTGGAGTTCGAGCTGGCTGGCTGGAAACCAGTACCCATTTCTCATCCGCATATCTCCTACCGGTACCATGGTTCACATTCTCCAGTGTAGTGATACAGAAGAAACCTTTACTTTTGCTTGGTCTCATCTCCAGAATCCTTATGATGTTATTGTATTTTTTTTTTTTTTTTTACGTAATCTCTACACCCAACATGGAGCTTGAACTAAGAACCCCGAGATTGAGAGTTGCACACTATACTAACTGAACCAGCCAGGCGTCCTTCCAGAATCCTGATGAATATCTCCTCCAAACACTTCCTAAACTTAACATGTCCAAAACGTAATTTATGTTTTTCTAATACTCTTGAGCCTGTTCCTTATCTCATACCCTTGTGGCAACAGAGGGTCTGCTCTAGATCTGGCTGTGGAACCAGAAGCACGAGACTCGTCCTCAACCTCTGACTTCGCCCACAGTCACAGCCAGTCCACAGCACGTCCTGTGGATTTCACATCTCCTTTATCTCTCCTATATTTGCCTTTTCCTTCTCGACCTCAAACAAAACAGCCTTCCGAGCTGTGATTCTTTTCCGCGTAAACTTCAATAGATTCTCAGTGGTTCTCTGCATGTTCTTACCTCAACCCCCTCTACAATCTATTCGTCACCCACCAGCTTGAGCAGCCTTTCCACGCAGCATGAATCTGATCAATCATGTACTTTGCCTTAAAGTCGTCATCAGTGTCTTCCCATTGCTCGTTGGGAAATGGGGAGGCTTTGGCTCCTGCTAAAACTGAAACAGTCCTATGTGACTGAATTACACTGGCCACCACCTCATATCACCTACTGTCCAGACCCACTGCCACGGTCTCCCTGTCACTGACCCTCTCTAGCCACAGAAATTTCCTTCCATTTTATATGCTTCCTATACTCACCCATAACACAGGGTCTGAACTCATCCTGTTTCTTCTGCCTGGAATCTTCTTTACTCCCACTGGACTCAATCTTCTTTTACCTTTCCCCAGATGTGAGTCTTGTTTTCTCAGAGAAGTCATCAGGAAGGTCAGTCCTTACGATGTGTGCTCACGGCCCCATAGCTTTCTTGATAAAATACTTTATCATAGCTGGACTCTCAGGTTTGCTTTTTTGCTTACTTAATTTATAGCTCTGTCCCCTAGACAATCACCCTTCTAAGGGCAAGGACTAGGCTTTCTCTAGTGCTGTCACTGTTTTTGGCATATGGCGGGAATTCAATAAATTGTTTTGAATGAATGAATGAATGTTAAATGAAGTCTTGGAGATGTGCAGGGTTAGATTTTATACTTCTCATACCTCCCAGCCTGTGCCAGATCTAAAGCTGTGCATGGAAAACAGAGTAGATTCAGGTGCTTTTGGTCATTATTATCCCAATTGTCTGAGAGAATTCAGAAGAATCAGTGCAATGACCGATTACAAAGACCATGTTATAATAAGAGCAAACACTGGCGCTGTCCTTTGGTTATATCTGTTCAATGCCAGACATCTGCAAGGAAACATTAAAATTTAGCTCCCCATAAAGTTCTAAGTTTCAAAGTATTTGGCATTATGGAGACAGTTATTTCCTGGGTTTTGCAAATTACATGACCCTAATATTCTCCAATATTTGTGAACATTTCTCCTGCCTAAAACGTTCAGTGCCCATTTTGTTATTGGCTTTACATTTGTCCCATGGTTCTGAGACAATTGGTTTAGTACCCATTTTACAGGCCAGGTACTGGCTTGAAATCTGATTCTCACAAGAGCCCAGCAAAATGCTGTTCCTATTTTGCATATGAGAAAATGGAGGATCGGGATTATACAGATAGCAAGAGTCATGGTCGTAACGCATTGAAATTCCAAGACATTTTTAAAAAAAGATTTTGTTTGTTTGTTTGTTTGTTTAAGAAAGAGCATGAGCAGAGAGAGAGGCTGAGGGAAGCCCAGATGGGGAGGGAGAAGCAGAATCCCCGGTGAGTGGGGAGCCAGACATAGGACTCAATCCCAGGATACCAGGATCGTGACCTGGGGTGAAGGCAGACACTTAACTGAATGAGCCACCCAGGCACTCCTAGTTTATTCCAAGACTTACGTCACTGTCTTCTGTTTCATACCACCTCTCATTTACAACTTACTTTTTGGGAAGAGAGGAAAATAAAATAGAGAAATATAATTCTAATTCAAGAAAAGGAGGTATTCTCAACCCCAATCATTGCATTCTTTGGCTCAGAGGGTTCACATGGGACCTGGAGTTTGTTGTCCAGTATTTTCATAATTACCAAGCTGTAAGTTCCAAAAGGGCAAGGAACCATCACTATCTTGAACAAAAAGGAGTTCTCAGCACCGAGAATATAAAAATATTTCCTCTGAAGCTCTCAGGAGTAAGTGATGAAAATATCTCAGTTACAACTAGAAAGCCATTTCACTTGCTCTCAAGACACCTCCATTGAATTATTGGTATTCAAGAACAAATTTGTGAGACCTGAAATATAAGAGCTGAAAAAATAAGAGCTGAAACTTCTTTCCTGATGATGATTTACTGAGAACTCCGCTTTCTTCCAAGAGAAGAACCAGTCAGGAAACCCAGGTTTTAGCCATAGCACTGACAATAACTTTTTTAAAAATAGATATCTTATTTATTTATTTTGGGGAGACACAGAGAGAAAGCGAGCATGGGAGGGAGGGACAGAGGGAGAGAATCTCAAGCGATTCTATGCTAAGTGGGGAGCCAAGATGTGAGGCTCCATCTCACGTCCCTGAGGTCATGACCTGATCCAAACCAAGAGTTGGGCACTTGACTGACTGAGCCACCCAGTCACCCCAGTGCCGATAACTCTTTGATTAGCAGGACATCAGACATGGTCTAGTCAGACTCTTTTAAGTTACAAGGGAGGAGAATGAGTTTCAGAAGAGAAGTCATTCTTAAGCTCACACAGCAAGTCCTACCATTACCACCAAGCCTTTTTTAGCATTAAAATAGTTTCTCCAGCAAATAGTTGGTGGGATGCACACCCTTAGCTTCCTCACTCACTCTGACCCCCATTCCCCAAGAAGCAGACCATGTAGGCCACCAGATGTGCTTCCTGTATTCTCAGTTCCCACAAGTTCTTCCTTCACAAAGGACTAAATCTATGAAGGAGAATAAACTACCCCAGGCTTGGAGGCCACAAATATTTGTTAAAAAACCAAGGGTCCAACTGGATGTGCCTATGGAACAGAATCCATTCAACAAGGGCCAAGTGAACCCACTGGTAATTTTTATGACCTATGTCTCACTTTTCATCTTCTTCTAGACCCCAGAAAATATGTCTTAGTAACATTTGCAAGTGTTGCCACCCCCTGAGACCAGGAGAAGCCACAGTTTTAACTCCTTTGGCAAAAAGCTCCCACCAAGACCCAGGGCCCTACTTCCAGCTCTCTGGAAGGCTCTCTTCCCCTGAATTGAACGAACTGGCCTCCTGCATACAAAAGCTTGAAACATTACAGATGTGCCTAGCCAGGAAGGTGTCCCAAAGACATGTTCCAGCTTTTGATGACAGTGACGGAGGATCCGGAATGCATCACAGTGACAACCACCTTCAAAACCCCACTTCTTAAGTGGGAGTCAAAGTTCAGGCCCCCCTGCATTACCTGAGCATTTTGTAATCTGACAACCTCACAAGTCAGGCACACGATTTGGAGATTGTATTAACTGCCCAGGGTGATGTTTTGCTATGAACTCATTTACCTATAGGCCCAAACTCTATCTACTTACAGAGTGGCTGTTTCATTTATTGAAGTGGTTCTCGACAGGGGGGATGGTATCTTGTTGGGGACATTCAGTAAAGCCCACAGATATTTCTGGTTATCACACTTTGGTCAGGGGGGGAACAGTAAAGGTGCTACTGACATTCAGTGACTAGAAGCCAGGGATGCTGCTGTACATAACACAGGGACAGCACTGCCTCCTACAGCGAAGAACTATCTGGCTCAGAATGTCCACACTGATAGTACTGAGAAACCCTGACATAGAATTCACCAGACAGACAATAAGTAGACCAGATAACTTGAGGGATTTCATCCCATTCAAAAGGCCTATAGGAAAGTCCTTGTTCCAGATATAATCATATGAACAAGGTTTTTTTGTTTTTTTGTTTTTTTGTTTTTTCTTAATCTGTCTCCCTCAGTTTTCTCATGTGTGAAATAGAAATAAGAGTGATGTACCCCTAGCACATGGAAAGCTCTCTATAAATATTATCAGGTATTATTATTGAGCCAAACAACTTTTTCCTGTACTCCTTTTATTGTTTATAGACAACAACAATGAAAAAGTACCATTTGATCTCATGTTATGTAAGTTTTAGATATATTATCTCCTACCCATTCTTTGAATGAGAATAGGAAATTGAAGTACAAAGATACTAAATGACTTACCCTGATTTGCAGAATTAAAGTGTGGCCCAGTCAGGGTTTGAACCTGTTTGTACATGAAAGCCTGCCCTCTCATTCAGTCTATGGGGTAAGCAGATCCATGTTTCTTAGGTCTCCTTCTACAGAGACACCTGGGCTGGTTTGTATGTTTCTCTTGCGGGTCGGTGGGAGCTGTGTGTTGTCACATGTACCTTCCCATGCTCTGTGTATTATAAATTCTGAAGTGTCACACCATTCTGGGAGGTGGTGAAGAGCTTGAGCCTTCAGAATCCTGGCTGTTTCTCGTTTGATCAGAGATAGTTAAAATAGCAATGAAACTGGATTTACATGTTTGAAAGGGTGCTCTGGTAGCATTCAATGATTAACTGTATGAAGGATAAGTAAGGCAGATTGGATAGTAAAAAGGAGAGGAGTGTCAAAGACAAAGGGTACCCCTGCCACCAAGGCCATTAGGTAAGCAAGGTGCCACCAAACCTTGTGGAAATCATATGTGAATAAACATGGACTGCTTTAGCAGCACAACTGACAGTTTATTTTGTTAACAACTGACTTAAGGCCAGTGTCCTGTTTTCTTAAAAGACTGATGTTAACGTTTCTGCCCCACTGTGAAGAAGAGAAAGAAAAGCCACAAACTAGAAGAAAATATTTGCAAATCATATATCGCAAAAAGGATATATATCTAGGATGTTTAAAAAAAAAAAAGTAAAGAGAGAGAGAGCACAAGCAGGAGGAGGGAGAGGGATGAGCAGACTCCCTGCTGAACACAGAACCCAATGTGGGGCTTGATCCCATAACCCTGAGTTCATGACCCGAGCCAAAATCAAGAGTCAGACACCCAACAGACCGAGCCACGCAGGCATCCCCTATATCCAGGATTTTAAAGAAACTTTAGAAATCCTATATTAAAAATACGCCCCCCCCCATGGGCAGAAGGATTGAACAGGAACTTTATTTACCACAAATATTCAAACAGAAATAAGCACCTGTGAAGACATTCACCTACATTAGTTATTAGAGAAATGCGCACTTAAAACACAACACTGCACACCTACTAGAATGGCTAAAATAAAAGCTCTGACCATACTAAGTGCTGATGAGGCTATGGGAGAACTTGAAATCGTATGCACTGCATATGAGAATGTAAAATGGTACAGCCACTTTGGAAAACAGTTTGACAGTTTCTTAAAAACTCAATGTACACCTCCCACATGATCCAGCTGTTCCATTCCTAGGAATTTATCAAAAAGGAATAAAAGCACATGTCCATACAAAGACACTTACATGAATATATGTAACAGTTTATTTTGTAATAACCCAAACCTGGAAACAATCCAAATGCCCACTGAGTGAAGGGGAAAACAAATTGTGGTAGATGTATAAAATGTAATAGTGCTCAACTATAAAAATGAATGGACTGTTTACCTATGCAACAACATGGGTAAATCTCCAAATAAGGAAGCCAAGAAAGAAGCCAAACAGAGAGTACATACTATAGAATTCCATTTCTATAAAATTCTAGAAAATGCCAACCAATCTGTAGTGACTAAAAGCAGATCAGTGATTCCTAGAGAGAAGAAAGAGGGAGGAATTCTCAAAGGTCACAGGAAATTTTGGCGGGTGATCAATAGATTTGTCGTCTTGATTGTGATGATAAGCTCATGGGGGCAGACATTTGTCAAAATATATCAGATGGTACATTTGAAACATGCGTGGTTTAGCGGATGTTATTTATACCTCCATAAAGCAGTTAAAAAGAAATCTGTTCTTGTCAACTCTTAAATTATAACTTTTCACATATACACGTTTTTAATGTAATATGTATCAACATATAGATTGCCTATCTTTGATATGTAAAATGAGTCATTTTTTCTGCTTTTAATTTATTAAAAGATGAAACTTCTCTGAGTCAAAATTTTCATAAGAGAGACTTCAGTGTCTCTTGGAATACTATTGGCAAAGATTGTGGGTACACATTTGTTGGATTTAACTTGACATCTTGTTGAAATCTGTTTAGATCTCAGGAGTAACACAAAATTCAGACATTTTCTTATTAATTTTAATCGGATACAAAAAGCCTGGAGAACAGATCATGGCATAACTTCATGAAGTAGAAACCAACAACATAAAACATCCCTGTGCAGCTATAGGACAGTGGCTGGTACCCTCACTCCTCACAGTGTCTCAGTAGGGTCACATATTTGCTAAAGTAAAAGACACTAATTATTTACAAAAAATGCTATCAAACAACCTTGTGGATTAACTAAGAATATTTTCAGCTTAATTAGAATTATAACATCAATATCCAGTACAAGGGATACAAACTCTGGATTTGTAAAACTGAAAATATGATCAAGAAAAAAAAATACATGTAAGACGTTTCCAATTTTACTAAGCAATTTTTCAATTACTAATAATGTATATTTACTAATATGTATTACTAATATTAATATATTGTTATATATAAATACTGAACTAATATTTATATATAACACATGAACGTCAATATTATTATTGATGTTTAATAGTAATACAATAGGTTTATTATATCTTATAACTACATTATTATTATATACTTTATACATTATGAATGTTAGTAAAAATAAAAATTATCATGTTAACTATATGCTAATGATGATGATGATGATGATGATTACAGTCATAATCGTTACCATCCATCATTACCAGTTATAGGATGATATTATCCCTTTCATTTTATAAATGAGAAACCATGGCTCAGAAAGATTACACATCTCTTCCCAAATATCAATTAGTAAGTGGTGGAGTTGGGATGAGGACCCAAGTAGTCTGATTCTAGAGCCCACACTTTGATCTTCCATAAGGAGCTAATGTGTTTCTTTGTCATCTGAATATTTAAATATGAATTTAAATATGCTGAATACAAAGGAAAATTTTAAAAAGTAATTCAGCATGTTAATGCCAAGTACCCCGTTTTTTGTTTGTTTGTTTGTTTACCTTGATCAGAGGGGAAAACTGAGTTTCACATTTGTCAGGGAAGGTGATATTAACTGTTGAGCACACAATCTTGGTGGCTTAGCACAATAAATGTTTCGTTTTTACTCACGTTATAGACCAGATCATGTTGGATCCAGGGGAGCTGCTTACGCAGTTAGAGATGTGAGATCCTTCCATTCAGTGGTTCCTCTCATCTCCTGTGTCTTTAGATTGGCCCTTGTATGCTCTACATCTGATTGGTCAAGGACAGAAGGAAGAAAACAAAAAAAATCCCCTGGGCCTTTATTATGGACCTCTCCCAAATGTGACATGTATCTCTCCTGCCCAGAAATCAGTCCCATGGCTTCACCTGACTTCAAGGTAGGTGGGAGTTGTGGCTTGTGTTTCTAGAAAGAAAATGAAGCAGGGTTTGGTGACCCTGTAACAATGTCTCTGCCCCAAGTTCCTGTTGTATTTTCACATAGAGCTGATTGAAGGACACACAGCTGACATTAAGAAGGACCAGAGCAATTAGTTTCAAACTGTGCTCTGCGGATCACTGAATCAGAACTTTTGGGGTAAGAGATGGTAATCCACGTTTTTAAATTAGCATCCTGTAGGATTCACCATGCACACAAACATGGAGAACCACCAGGCTATGAGTTATCAAGATCTGTGTCAGCAAGAACATGGCTAAGGCGTGAAATCGTCCATGCCAATCATGAACACCCCAAATGACAGTTAAGGCAAGCAGAAGACAACTGTCCCAGTTTGAAGTCTCTGCCAGATCACTACTTCAGGGTTCAGAGTAGGATGAAATAAGAGAAAGGGCCAGAGCTAAAAATTTAAGGAGGCTCTCTATTAAGTTCACAGAAGTGTAGAATCAGCATATGAAACATTATAAGAACCTTTCAGGAAACAAGGATGTTAGTCTTCTTAAATTTTGTGGCCTAGGTCATACACGCCTATGCCATTCACCCTACTCTGTTCCTGACCCCTATCTTCAGTTAATGAATCACTCATTCATGCATGTACCATGTATTAATTCAGCACATATCCATTTGTCTATCTACCTGTCATCTATCATGTCTGTCATCTCTATCATCTATCTGTCTATCCATCTATCCATCTATCAAAAGGCAGTGTGATCTGAAACTGTAGACATGTTTAAAGTATCACATACATCATTATCAGTTCCCTTGGCTCTATTTATAATGCCACTTGAAGATAATATGCAAATATCTTTGGAGAATCTTCTAGGTACCTTTAATTTCTAGTGAGATGATGAGTCAGACAAAAATACAAGTAAGTATATAGATTAATATATATAGATTAATCAATATAGTATATAGATATATAGATTAATCAATAATTAATAGATTTTATTATATATAGATTAATCAATAATTATAGGAAGTGCTAAATACTGAGTGTTTGGTGCTGAGATAGAAAGTAAGGGTTGGGATCTCGTTTAGATAGTGTGGTCATGAAAGTCTTTTTTGAGAAGTTTGAGACATATAAGTGAAGACCCAAAGCATGAGAAAATTAAAACTGGATGAAAGCATGGACGAGAATGTCTAGAAAGTAAGATGTGGATAATTGAAGGCACAGAGGTAGAAATCTGGACAAGTCAGATGGGCAGAGCTTGGTGAATAAAACTCAAAGTCACAACAGATGTGGTTAGAAAGTTTGGAGGGAAGGGCAAATTATGAAGGACTTTGAAGACCATTGCCAGGTCTTTCAGTTTTATTTCAGATGCAAAGGAAAGTTACAGGAAGGCGTTAGGCCAGAGAGTGGTGTGGTGCAATTCATTGTTCAAAGAAGAGCATTTCTCTTGCCCATCATCAAGTTAGTGACTCAGCTTCCCTAAACTTGTTCCTAGGAATTTTTTAAGGACTTTGGTGCTCACACCCACATGATTGTTTTTTTCTTTTCGTTACCTTGGTTAGACTACACTCTGTTGCAGGAGTCTTGCACAAGTCATTCCTGAGAGTTCCACACATCTATGTGAGGAATCAGGTTCCCCTGTTATCTATGTGTTGATTGTCTGGGACAGGAGCAGCCTGAAAGGATGTGGTCTGGGGGTGTGGGGGTCAGTGATTCAGATTAGAGATAGTCGATGAGGTCACTGGATTTGGAAGAGATCAGAATGATTCCTATTACCTGGCTTAACCCATGCACGTTGGTGGAAACAGTAGGGAGCAGGGATAGTGGGAGCTGAGTGAATGGTTTAAAGGGAGCTCACCATACCACACAGAGACACGATCAAGGCACAGCCATCCTAGAACTGGATGACAGAAGGTACAGTGGTGCCTGTACCTCTGTATAGTGATATATCACCTGTATAGTGATAATCACTATAAACATTCCCCAACAAGCCACAGAAATGATATTTTTGTTAACTCCTTGACACTTCTATAATTCTTTTTTTCTACATTTCGTGGCTACATGTTCCTTGATCACCACCTAGTCATAGGACATTTTTGTGATTTTTACAATAGAATAGAAAGATAGCTCAGCCTTTGCTCTATTTAACAGATTAAAATTTCCTTTTTATTATCAATAACATGCATAAAACATGCAACTTTAGTAATAAACATAGTCGTTCTTTGTAGTATCTTTTGGAATTATGTCCTTATAAACACAGAATTAATGATAAATTCCATTGTGGGTGATTTACATGTACAAGACAAAAAGCATATGGAACATTTATAATTATCTGTGTTACATCATCATGTATGTTTCTGACAGTGGAGGGCTTCCATTTTCTCTAGGCTTTGATGAAACCCAAGTTCTCTGCTTGCAATTTTGCATTAAAAAAAAAAAATGGTAGGGGTGCCTGGGTGTCTCAGTGTGTTAAAGCCTCTGCCTTCGGCTGGGGTCATGATCCCAGGGTTCTGGGATCAAGCTCTGCATTGGGCTCTCTGCTCAGCGGGGAGCCTACTTCCCCCCTCTCTCTCTGCCTGCCTCTCTGCCTACTTTTGATCTCTGTCTGGCTTGTGATCTTTGTCTGTGAAATAAATAAATAAAATCTTTTAAAAAATGGTAGAATTTTCCAGAATTGACTCCTGGGTCCTACATTTCAAACTTGTTTCTTCTTTCCCTCTAGCCATATAATTCTAGTTCTGCATGCCAGACGAACCATTAATATCACATTAAACATCAGGTCTGGAACTCCATATCACAATGTTGTGCCAGAAGTTGGGGGAGCAGAAGTATTTCTAGAAGCCATTTCTATACTGGGTGCTAGAAATATATTAATCATAACACAAAAATACCTATAAACCACATACTAAATCCAAGCTAAAGAATCCTCCAATTCAACTTTCCCTCAGCTGGATCCTCCAAATACCCTTAGCCATTCCAATACCATTAGACACAGGGCTAAATATGACAGAGGGGTAGAAGAAAGAGACAGTAATCTTGACTGATTGCGGTTTAAATATATGCTGTGAATATTATAAAATATAGAACAATGGGAACACATTGCCAGGACCCCTTATAGTGTCCTAGAGTACATCTGCCTCCAGGTAAGAGGGGAAGGTTATTTGCTCTCGTTCTGTATTTAAAAAAAAAAAAAAAAAATTCCAGTCCTAGGAAGTCTTCAGCAAAACATCATTTTGGAATCTCCAGAATGTCACAACACTGGGTGAGTTGGGAAATAGTACTCTTGATACAGTTAGCAACATTTCTCAGAAGTCACAATGAACAGCCTGATGTACCAGTCTAAAGTGGTGACGTCATTGACAGGGCACCATAGTGTGGATGAGGGTTGCAGGCTGGAGGAAGGTGGGCGACTACCATGGAAAAGCATGAGTCATGAGAAGTTTATAGGCAAGGATAAGACTTCCCCCATCTGGGAGGGGATGTTGCCCCAGAAATTATTGAGGAGCGGGCCTTTGTCTTGAACCATGAAATATATATTATGTCTATTAATATACTATCACTAAATTTACATGAGAAATTGAGTAATGCCAACTTCATTTCTAAATCCCAGAGCCAATCCACATCATGTACCAAATGGATTTGGATAACGATGAGTGCTAGGATATTTCATGCACAATATCCGTGATGTGATCTTTGCTGTAACCCAGATGCTATGCTCTGAATCCAACCACCTCCTGGGAGGCAACTATGCACCTGTCCAATGCTGGCTTTGGCCAAATATCAAACTAAAACCTAAACAGAAGATGAGCAGTTTTATATATGACCCAGCCCTCATGCTCAGACCTCAGAGCTACAAGAACGACTGCTCAACCAATTTTGTAGTTATGGTTCCCAAGAAGAAATGGTGTGCCCAAAAGTGTCCCGTTTGAATCTCTGGAAAACAGACTAAGTACAGCCCTTAACCCCAAACTCCTCTCTTTTCTATTCTCTTATCACCTACCAATAAGACTTGGTTCTGGCCCAGCCTCTGTTTTGTTTTTTTTTAAGATTTTGTTTATTTATTTGCCAGACATCACAAGTAGGCAGAGAGGCAGCCGGGGGGGGGCGGGTGGCGTGGGGAATCAGGCTCCCCGCTGAGTGGAGAGCCTGCCACGAGACTCAATCCCAGGACCCTGAGATCATGACCTGAGAGAAAGCAGAGGCTCACACTGAGCTACCCAGACGCCCCCATCCTCTGTTCTTAAAATGCAATGTACTACATGCTTTGAAAGTGATTCTTTCAAAATTGCATCCCAATTAAATTTGCATGGATTGCTCCTTTATTATTTACCAATCTTTCCACTCCAACCCTACGCATTCTGTCACAGACTAGCCCTGTTTTCTTTAGCCACTGGCCATTTCACTAGGCTAATAAACAAAGACCAACTTATATAAACACAGAAGGCACCTCCCCCTGACCCTAGAAATACTAATAGAGAATAAAGAGGAAAATAAAAGGAAAAAAATCAAAGCAAGGATTTTTTTCCCTCTTGGGCAGAATTTGGACTCATATTTTCTTTCCTACCAGTCTTGGGAATGTAGTATGGGTCAGTTACTTTATCTATTTTATATTATTTGATCATTAGGCCAACCTGCTAAATAAGCATTATTATTATATCCGATTCAAATATACAAAAACTAATGCTCAGTGACATTAAGAAAAAAAAATTACCGAGCAGGTTAGTAATCATGGAGCTGGGCTTCTAACTCAGAACCCCTCCCTCTAGGACGCCATACATGCTGCAGACTCTGGGTTGTTCTTCAGAGAGAACTCAGTCCTGTTCAGTGTTAGGATTGTTTGTTTTTTGTGTTAGCCAAGGGCAGGAAAAATATTTTGAAGGAATTTCAACTAAAAGGCAGGTATATAAATAAATAATGTGCCTATCTCCTTCTGAGCCATATACTGCCAGCACCAAGCTTTGTTCATTCCCATTTCTTTCAAAAGCAGAAGAGACATGTGACATAATAAAATTTCTCTAAAATACACAATTTTAAGCTACCGTTTATTTCTTAAGGACTTACTGAGTACACTCTGCATTTTAGAGTTGCTTGCTTCTCCTAACCACCCTATGAAATAAATACGGTCCTTTATCCAGAGGAAAGAATTGAGGTCTAAAAGTTAAGTGGTTTGTGCAAGGTAGCCAGGGGAAGGATGATAAAGTGAATTAATGCCGGGGCGCCTGGTTGGTTCAGTGGGTTAAGCCTCTGCCTTCGCTCAGGTCATGATCTCAGGGTTCTGGGATTGAGCCCCACATCGGGCTCTCTGCTTGGTGGGGAGCCTTCTGCTCCTTTCCCCTCTGCTTGCCTCTCTGCCTACTTGTGATATCTCTCCCTGTCAAATAAATAAATAAAATCTTTTTTAAAAAAGTGAGTTAATGTCTGTCTGACCCCAAAATTCGTTCTCTGAAGTATTACATTAAATTTTCTTACAATCATTAGAGTGACTCAGGCGTGTTTTTCGTTACTCATTTTATACCAGCTTAGAAATCAAAATTTGTCTTCTGTACTCACCTCAGAAGCATTGCCTCATGCCCTATATATAGCCCGAGCATGGTCTTTGGAGCCAGAATGCCCACGTTGAACTCCCAGTGATACCGCTTGGTAATGTGTGAATCTGGGCAACTTACTTTATCTCTCTGCCTCAGTTTCATCATCTGCAAAATGGATATAGTCCTGCTGCCTACATTCTAAGTTATCATGAGGATTACATGACTTTAATATGTGGAAAGCAGTCCAAAGAGTGTAGGATGCTTATTAAAAACTCTGCTCATGTTTGTATGGAGGAATATATGATGCGTAGTAAGTACTAGGTCAATATTTGCACAGGAGAATATATGAGACACAGTGTTTGCCCTCACCAATTCTTGGCATGCCGCACTCCAGCAGGGGCCTCAGTGATGGCTCAGGTTTTGTGTAGGTACCTGCTACAGTTGCAGCATCCATCTCTCATTTTCTGTTCTGGATTCTTCCCTGACACTAGCGTGTAACTCTCCAGTGGCACCCCCCAGGCATCGTATGTAGAGGTGTGAGTGAATTGTCTCCCTGTGTGCCAGCCTCTGACCAATATGAAATGAGAGGTGCTGAATAAATGCCTAGCTCTCCCATCTCTCAGGAGACCATTCAGAGGATCTTCGGTGTGTGTGTGTGTGATGGGTGGAAGATTTGGAGATGGAAATCAATGGAGTCCTGAGGAATAAGTGATTGGAGTTTCTGGGACTTCATAACAGGAGACAAATGTCCAAGCCTGCCCTCTGGGAGTCCATTATTCTTGGTGCCAACATGTTTCCCTCTCCATCTCATGTATAACATGGTGCTAAGTAAAGCAGAACAGCAGAGAAATAAAATCCATTGGATTGCATATCCCACAGATGGGATCTTGTTTTCCTTGGCCTAATACGACCTAAGTAATTTGCCTCCAGTAAGAAATTGACTCAATTCAAGAAGTACAGTTCAATGCATGAGAAACCTGCAGGCATGAGTTCCATATTCATGTCTACATTTAATCAGTTTTATGACCCTAGGAAAGATACTAAACCACTGTAAGTCTCAACTCTCTTTTTGCAAAAACGAGAGCTATCACTTGATGATTTCTAGAATCTTTCCAATAAAATTAAAATTCTGATTCCCAATGCCTTTGCCAGTTACTAACATTGTACGAATTACTGGGAACATATGATGAAAATAGATTCAAGATTGTTAAACATCTTATAATCTATCTTACTTGAAATAGATGTGATAAGACTTTTATTCATGTATTTGCAAATAATTTAAACATTTAAAATAAATCTATCATACTTAAAGTGTAAAAATAATCTAACCAGGGGCTCCTGGGTGGCTCAGTCAGTTAAGCACCTGACTCTTGGTTTTGGTTCAGGTCGTGATCTTCAGATCGTGGGTTGGAGTCCCATGTGGGGCTCCACACTCGGTGGGGAATTTGTTTCTCTCCCTCTGCCCCCTCCTCCTGCTCATGCTTCTCTCTCTCAAATAAATAAATAAATAAATGTTAAAAAAAATCATGTAACCATTACTCACATGGTGGGGAGGCCACAGTTTGAAAAATACTTTCTAAAATTGCATCCCTGCAATTTGATGGTCACAACATTCTTATTGTATTAATCCTATTAGTAAATCCCATTTGGGGCAAAAAGAAGTTAAGTTCAAAAAGGTTATTCAATTTCTTTTCAGCTATCTGGCAACTAGTTAGTGGACACAAAGTTTTCCATTAAGGATCTAATCTTTTTGAAAACTAGTTTCCCACTAGGATCAAAAATAAACAAAACCAAAAACAAGCAATGAAGGTGAGAGATAAAATTTGTTCAATCAGATAAATAAAAGAAGAAAAATATTAACACGATGAGGATTTCTTCTGGTTTTGTAGAAACACCCCTTATTCCCGCCTATATAGTAAAATCCTTGAGGTAACAGGTAAGTGGCTTATGTAATGCTTTGTGTTCTCCTTCCGGGCTTGAATACGGTAAGTGCTAAATAATAAATCACCCGAGAGATGAATGATTGAGTGATTAATTAGGACTGAGAATTAGGGAAAAAATTTATTCCTCCAGGATTTCCTTCTTGACTTGCCAGTCTCAGGTAAGGCAAAATGTTTCTCTACTCTACTAATACCAGATTATTACAACATTTGTTATGGAATACTGGAATTCTCTGTACGTGGTTCTCTTGCTCATCCATGACCTATATGAAAGGAAGGTCTGATGTTTAACCATTCATTTGTCATGTGCCCCTAGGATGTGGTAAGTAAAAGAAACATGTGTTGAATCAACAAATGAATAAAAGACAAAAGGAATTAGGAAGAGAGAGAACAATTTGGTAATTTGGGATTTATTAATCTGTGGTGTTATTTGAAGGTGGACAGAGTAATGGGATCAGAAACACAGGAATCAGACACTCGGGGATGTTCACAGTTGGGACAGGAATGGAGAAAGGAGGCATAACAGAAATGTCACTGTAGATCAAGTGGAAGAACCAGAAAAACGTGAGATCACGCAAATAAAGAAAGTGGCAAACACTCTCATGGTCTTTCCATTACGATGTATTTATTGGGCCTTATATAAAGTTTATATTTAGCAAGGATACTCAGAGTACCACTAAAAGTTGGTATTCAACATCAGTTTGAGCTTGTATACACATGGCCGCAACCTCACAGAACATAAAGCAAGTGAGGCTCTGGTAACATGTTACCTTTGAGTCTGGAATTTCTAATCCTTGCTGTGTGGGCTGAAGCAAATTAGCCTGAATGTGTCTCAGTTTTGTTTGTATGGCAAAAACATCACCATCTCCCATCATTGGGCTGCTTTATGCAATCACTAATAAAACATTATGATAAAGCCCTCTGCAAATATGAAGTGCTATTGAAATGTCGAGTAATACACTGGACATCTTTGTATTCCATCAGACACATCCCGAGAGACGTTTCCTTCCTTCCAGAACATGTACACTCAATGAAGTGTCCATCTGGCAAGTTAGACTCTGCCAAGAGTTGGAAAGGCAAATTATTATAAGGTAAACAGCTGAGTGCTGGTGTGTAAAGGTGGTAAAGACTTGTAGCCCTGCTTGCATATGGGTTAAGAATAGGGATTAAGATGCCCCAGAATGTGCAATGTACTTGATATTTTCCCTGGGGAGAATGAAGGCAGGGAAAATTTCTGGCTACCTGGGCCCCTTTGCCTTCCCTCCGAAAACATTACACTTGGCTAATGGAGCTGTAACTTTGTTTTGATTTCCTGAGTGGTCTTGAGTTACCTAATATCTGGCTGGCTTCCCTAAATGGTTGCTTCTTAGATCTCTCCAGTAAAATCATACTTAAACCATTTTCATTAGGAACCGAGTACTACATGATCATAAAGTACCTCATGAAATGCCTTGATTAGCAGAGATCAAAGGCTGAGCTTCATTAGTTTTGCTTTCTTTCCCCTCCTACTTTGCCTTTGCGCTCAACTGTATTAACCTGACTAGCTTCACTCTCCGGAGTTTTGCACAATCTGGAAAAGATAACTTCTCCTGAGAAGTCTGGCTTTTCATTGGAGCACATGGCTTGCAGGTTTTCTTGGCCCAAGGCACAGTCAACAAACTGTCTATTCAGCCCATTCTGTGGAGAGAAACAGCCCATACTCAGAAAGTAGCACCACTGTGGGTATTGCTGCCTTACTCCCAGAGTTGAGAAGGAATGGGATTAACACCATGGCCAGAGGTGAGGAGCCTACGAGCCTGGCTTTCCTCACCAACCCGAGTCCTTTCAAACACACTCAAGAGTCATATAGTTAACAAAAGTTAACAAAACTATCCGCCATAATGGTGGGGGGGGGAGTACTCCTCATTAGGGATCAACTCTTCGAGTTTCAAGTTTCTCACATGTAAATTGGGGGTGTTAGTGTTGACTTCACAGCCCCGTTGTTAAGATGAAAATGAGATAATGTTTACAGAACACCTACCAGAGCCTAGCACACAGAAAGCCCGCCATAAGTGATGACATTGACGCATGCCAAGTCAATGCAGCCTTGCAATTCTAGAAAGGAGAAGGACTAATGCAGAATTGTAACATGCTAACTATTTCTGGGAAGTGTTTCCAACTGCTCAGCCACAGCAGCCTCCAATTTTCTTTTGGATTAATATCCCAGTAAAGAATGGAAGATGTTTCCTTGGATTAGCTCTTTGGAGCCAGGCAAACCTCAAACCTTCCCACAAGCACATGGAAGAGGATGTCTACTCTTGGTCTAAGAACAAGAGACACACTGAACAATCTGTTTTTCTGTTTTATGAGGTTGAGTGATGAACTAAAGACAAGGTAAGCTTTTTTTCTGTGTAGAAAACCTGTGGTAAAATTCGGGCATTTTCAAGACGGAAAATGCAGACTCGTCCTGAGATTTTGGTTGAAGTCTCATTTGACAATGTCAATTTGTTTTTCCTCCATCTCTTCCTTTCTTCATGAATTTTCTGTATTATGATAGTGTAACTTAAAAATGCAGTTATAATTTTTACATTACCAACAATTATCACTAGCAATTAGCAATTCTCAGAGTGTTTACATTGTGCCGATCACTACAAAAAGAAAGAATCCATGAAACAAGATGGGATTGGGAGGGAGACAAGCCATAAGTGACTCTTAATCTCACAAAACAAACTGAGGGTTGCTGGGGGGAGGGGGGTTGGGAGAAGGGGGGTGGGGTTATGGACATTGGGGAGGGTATGTGCTTTGGTGAGTGCTGTGAAGTGTGTAAACCTGGCGATTCACAGACCTGTACCCCTGGGGATAAAAATATATGTTTATAAAAAATAAAAAATTAAAAAAAAAGAAAGATATCTATTTAGACTTAGTTTAATTCAAGTAATAAAAGCTAACTACTCAAGTGCTGTTCTCTGGTTCAATCCCCCTCCAGGTTTTTCCCACATGTATGTTTGTATCATCCCTAAAAATTAGGTCTGATCCTCAACTCTCATATTATAGATGAAGAAATTAACCTCAGGGAATTAAATATCTCCCCCAAGGTGTTACACCTACTTGATAGCAAAAGCGGGTTTTAGCTTGTATCTGTCTGAATCCAGAGCTCAAGTTCTTGCTTGCTCTACCTAATTACCTCTCAACTACATTTTTTTCATAATCCCAGAGTTTTTCTTTCCAACAGTCACGCTAAGAACTGAGAAGGGGTGAGAGTACATAAAGCAAAGTATTAGTCTGAGCTCCCCTCCTAAAAAAAAGTTCACTTCTCGAGAAAGACCTAGTAAGTGGTGTATCCCATCCTTTGCCTCTAACCCCTCCCTACCTTACACTAGATTTTAATTCTAATTTACTGCTAAATGTGATTTAAGTGATCCCTGTGGTGCTTAATACCCTGTAGATGAGGGGATGATTTTCATTTTACTGGTTGGCTGGATGAATGAATCCTTTCTGTACTGCTTTCACCTCCCATTCCCACTGTGTCAAAGATGCTTGTAGATTTATGAGGCCAGCATCACCTTGATCCCAAAACCAGACAAGGATCCCATCAAAAAAGAGAGCTATAGACCAATATCCTTGATGAACACAGATGCAAAATTTCTCACCAAAATACTAGCCAATAGGATTCAACAGTACATTAAAAAGATTATTCACCACGACCAAGTGGGATTTATTCCAGGGCTGCAAGGTTGGTTCAACATCCGCAAATCAGTCAATGTGATACAACACATCAATAAAAGAAAGAACAAGAACCATATGATACTCTCAGTTGATGCTGAAATGCATTTGACAAAGTACAGCATCCCTTCCTGATCAAAACTCTTCAAAGTGTGGGGATAGAGGGCACATACCTCAATATCACCAAAGCCATCTATGAAAAACCCACCGCAAATATCATTCTTAATGGAGAAAAACTGAAAGCTTTTCCGCTAAGGTCAGGAACACGGCAGGGATGTCCATTATCACCACTGCTATTCAACATAGTACTAGAAGTCCTAGCCTCAGCAATCAGACAACAAAAGGAAATTAAGGCATCCAAATCGGCAAAGAAGAAGTCAAATTATCACTCTTCACAGATGATATGATACTATATGTGGAAAACCCAAAAGACTCCTCTCCAAAACTGCTAGAACTTGTACAGGAATTCAGTAAAGTGTCAGGATATAAAATCAATGCACAGAAATCAGTTGCATTTCTCTACACCAACAACAAGACAGAAGAAAGAGAAATTAAGGAGTCAATCCCATTTACAATTGCACCCCAAACCATAACATACCTAGGAATAAACCTAACCAAAGAGGCTAAGAATCTATACTCAGAAAACTATAAAGTACTCATGAAAGAAATTGAGGAAGACACAAAGAAATGGAAAAATGTTCCATGCTCCTGGATTGGAAGAATAAATATTGTGAAAATGTCTATGCTACCTAAAGCAATCTACACATTTAATGCAATTCCTATCAAAGTACTATCCATCTTTTTCAAAGAAATGGAACAAATAATTCTAAAATTTATATGGAACCAGAAAAGACCTCGAATAGCCAAAGAGATATTGAAAAAGAAAGCCAAAGTTGGTGGCATCACAATTCTGGATTTCAAGCTCTATTACAAAGCTGTCATCATCAAGACAGCATGGTACTGGCACAAAAATAGACACATAGATCAATGGAACAGAGTAGAGAGCCCAGAAATAGACCCTCAACTCTATGGTCAACTAATCTTCGACAAAGCAGGAAAGAATGTCCAATGGAAAAAAGACAGCCTCTTCAATAAATGGTGTTGGGAAAATTGGACAGCCACATGCAGAAAAATGAAATTGGACCATTTCCTTACACCACACACAAAAATAGACTCAAAATGGATGAAGGACCTCAATGTGAGAAAGGAATCCATCAAAATCCTTGAGGAGAACACAGGCAGCAACCTCTTCGACCTCAGCTGCAGCAACATCTTCCTAGGAACATCGCCAAAGGCAAGGGAAGCAAGGGCAAAAATGAACTATTGGGATTTCATCAAGATCAAAAGCTTTTGCACAGCAAAGGAAACAGTTCACAAAATCAAAAGACAACTGACAGAATGGGAGAAGATATTTGTAAATGACATATCAGATAAAGGACTAGTGTCCAAAATCTATAAAGAACTTAGCAAACTCAACACCCAAAGAACAAATAATCCAATCAAGAAATGGGCAGAGGACATGAACAGATATTTCTGCAAAGAAGACATCCAGATGGCCAACAGACACATAAAAAAGTGCTCCATATCACTCGGCATCAGGGAAATACAAATCAAAACCACAATGAGATATCACCTCACACCAGTCAGAATGGCTAAAATCAACAAGTCAGGAAATGACAGATGCTGGCGAGGATGCGGAGAAAGGGGAAAGCTCCTACACTGTTGGTGGGAATGCAAGCTGGTGCAACCACTCTGGAAAACAGCATGGAGGTTCCTCAAAATGTTGAAAATAGAACTGCCCTATGACCCAGCAATTGCACTACTGGGTATTTACTCTAAAGATACAAACATAGTGATCCAAAGGGGCACGTGCACCTGAATGTTTATAACAGCAATGTCAACAATAGCCAAACTATGGAAAGAACCTAGATGTCCATCAATAGATGAATGGATAAAGAAGATGTATATATACACAATGGAATACTATGCAGCCATCAAAAAAATGAAATCTTGCCATTTGCGACAACATGGATGGAACTAGAGCGTATCATGTTCAGCGAAATAAGTCAAGTGGAGGAAGACAACTATCATATGTTCGCCCTGATATGAAGAAGTGGTGATGCAACATGGGGGCTTAAGTGGGTAGGAGAAGAATCAATGAAACAAGATGGGACTGGGAGGGAGACAAATCATAAGTGACTCTTAATCTCACAAAACAAACTGAGGGTTGCTGGGGGGAGGGGGTTGTGAGAAGGGGGGTGGGGTTATGGACATTGGGGAGGGTATGTGCTTTGGTGAGTGCTGTGAAGTGTGTAAAACTGGCAATTCACAGACCTGTACCCCTGGGGATAAAAATATTTGTTTATAAAAAATAAAAAATTAAAAAAAAAGATGCTTGTAGAGAAGCTGAATAGGAATCTTACCCCCACTCCTCCAATTTCCACTTCCTCAGAACATACCCAGTGGGGCATCATTGAAGATCCATACTTTCTGGAACACACCCTATGAGAAACTCCAATGGAGAGAACTAAAGTTCACAGATGTCAATTGATGCTTTTACCCTTGGATTTCAAGACTTTCCATATGAAGATGTGGCTTGAGCTTGGATCCCATTTATAAAGTGTAAAACCTGTATATTTAAAACATACTGACAAAACACTAAATGTTGCAATTATTAAGGATCATAGAATATTTTCTGAGGACAATTTTTATATTATATCATATGAAATAGTTATTTATCAATGTGGCCAATAGATTTTGCAGTCTTGAGGACAGGATGAGATTTATAATTACCTTTGAATATTCAGCTTTGTGTAGTGGCCAGCACAGGGAGGCCCGTCAGATACCAGTTGATTCCCTAGTTGAATGAGTACATGAAGTTCATCAATGAATGAATCACCCATCTTAAGGATTACTGTGCTATTTTTTTGTGTCGATTTAACTGGGCCATGAAGCACCCAGATATTTGTTTAAAAACTCTTTTGTATTTCAAAGTCCATAGTCTCTCATGATTGTACGTGTTTGTGAAGGTGTTTCTGGAGGAGATTAGCATTTGAGTCATTTTTATTCCCCAAACAAATGGGCCTCATCCAATTCACTGAAGTCTGAATTGAAGAATAAATGTTGAGTAGAACATTTTCTCTCTCTGCTTGACTGTGTTCAAGCTGAGAACATGAGTCTTCTCTTGTAGTTCAAGTAATAAAAGCTAACACTCGGACTCAAACTCAGACTAGAATTTAAACATTGGCCTTCTTGGTTCTTGGGCTCTTGAAACTATACTCACACATATGAACAGCTAGCCTGGGTCTGGACTTACCAGTCTCCATAATCACATGAGCAATTCCTAGAAATAAATCTTTCTCTGTCTCTCTTGGTCTCTCTTGGTCTCTCTGTCTCTGTCTCTCTCTCTATATGTATATTTTACACACATATACATACATAAACATATGCAGTTGACCTTTGAATAACATGGATTTGAACTTCACAGATTCACTTATATGTGGGTTTCTTTCAGAGTTGACAGCAAAAGCCACAAGGCATGTGTTTACAACTGCCTGCCCAAGTTTTCACAGGATCGAATTAAAGGCAACTGGCCCAGAGACTCACCTGCTGTTCTCCGAGTATCCACGGAGGCCAGCCAAAGTTTCTAGCAGCCTTCAGGGCCAGGACTAGGCTGGGCTGCACGTCATTCTCTGTGCAGGATGGAGTGAGCCAGTGAGCAACCCAAGAGCATCTGAATTCTCAGCGTTCCAGTGTCGCTGGCTTTGGGCCCTTCCTGAGCTGGCAAGGACCCTCCTCCCAGCATGAGGCTTCCAGAGGCCAAGTAGCCATGTAAGTCAGCGGCTGCTGCTGGCCACTAGCCACTGGCCAGGGGCACACCTCCACATCAGAGGCTGCTCTATGTACTATGCCTCCCAGCCACTGCTACCTCCTGTGGGCCTGCTTGTGCCTGCTGCTGAAGATCCAGGCCCCCGGGAAGCAGAACATCACAATCCTAGGGCCAGGCCAGCTGCCTCCACAGTCCCTGGTCTGCTGGGGCACTCTAAGCAGACTTATTTTTCAAAAAAAAAGAAAAAAATACACACACGGAGTATTGTAAGTATATTTTTCCTTTCCACTGTGATTTTCTTAATAACATTTGTCTAGCTTACTTTATTGTCAGAATACAGTCTAATACATATAACATAAACAAAATGTGTTTATATATTGTTTATGTTATTTTTAAGGCTCCCAGGCAATGGAAATTTACTAATAGTTGAGCTTTTAAGGAATCAAAAGTTATACACAGATTTTCAATTGCAGGAGAGTGAGTGTTGGTGCCCCTGACCCCCGCATTGTTCAAGGGTCAGCTATATAAGCATAGGATAGTTACCTATAACACCATGCTGTGCGTTAGATTTCCAGAACTCATTCATCTTGCATAACTGAAATCTTGTACCCTTTGACCAACATCTTTTCACTTCCTCTTCCTCACAGCCCCTGGATACCACCATTCTACTCTCTGCTTCTGTGAGTTTGACTCTTTTAGATTTTCCAGGTAAGAGGTATCATGTAGCATTTGTCTTTCTGTGTCTGGCTGATTTCACTTAGCCTTATGACATCCACGTTCCTCCATGTAGCTACAAATGGCAGGATTTTCATATGGTCTATCGATCTCACTTCTGACTGTATATCTGAAGGATCTGATATCAGGATCCTGAGAGATATCTGAGCTCCCATATTTGCTTCAGCACTATTCATATTTGCCAAGACACAGAATCAACCTAAATGTCCATTTGTGAATGAGGGCATTAAAGAATGTGGTATATACATTAAATGGAATATTACTTAGCACTAAACAAGTTTCCTTTTAAAATGAAATCATTTTGTTAAGTGCGTTGCTTCCTGTTTGAATAAGGTCACCATGTAAATTGTTAGGCACAGTGTCTGACATGCAGTAGACATTGAGAAGGAGTGACTTAGCCTTCCTTGTGACACTAGTAGAGATTGTCTTTGGAACTGTTCCCAGCTTTTCCCCAAATGTGCTTCTAGCAGTTTGGGGAGGGACAGTCATGGAACTTGGATTGTGTCAGGAGAGAGCTCAGAAACTAATTCTGGAAAGCTGCATATGAATATATATAACACAATTTTTTAAAAGATTTTATTTATTCATTTGACAGAAAGAGATCGCAAGTAGGCAGAGAGGTGGGGGGGGGGTACAGGAGGCAGGTTCCCCGCTGAGCAGAGAGCCTGATGTGGGGCTCGATCCCAGGACCCTGAGATCATGACCTGAGCTGAAGGCAGAGGCTTAACCCACTGAGCCACCCAGGTGCCCCATATGTAACACACAAATTTCTGTAAGAAACCATGGTGGCTGTTCTAATGGCACTGTAACAAGTGGTTTAGCTTCAGCTCTAGAGCCAGATGACCTAGATCCATGTTCTGATAACCATGTGATTTTGTACAAATTGCTTGATTTTTCTATGTCCATTTTCCTTGCCTGTGAAAACAAATAATATTGGCCTATACTTCACAGGACTGTTTTAGCAGTAAGAGTTAATATAGGCTCAGTACTTAAAGCATTTCTTTTTTTTTTTTTTTAATAATTTTATTTATTTATTTGACAGACAGAGATCACAAGTAGACAGAGAGGCAGGCAGAGAGAGAGGAGGAGGAAGCAGGCTCCTTGCTGAGCAGAGAGCCCGATGTGGGGCTCAATCCCAGGACCCTGAGATCCTGACTTGAGCCGAAGGCAGAGGCTTAACCCACTGAGCCACCTAGGCGCCCCGACTTTCAGCATTTCTGACACATAGGAAGAACTGAATTTGTATTTGTGATTATTATAACGAATACCTTTTAGAAAGAAAGAAGTTAAGGCTTAGAAAAGTCAAGCAAGTTACCTAAGATGACATAGCCATGGAGCAGAAGAACTGAGGCTTGAACCCAATTCTATCTAATATAAAACCTGTATTCTTTCCCATTTTTTTGGTGTTTCTCAAATTTGAGTGATGGATAGACCGTCTTCAAAAGAAACAGAAGTTCTGTTTAATGTCATTGTTGATTTAGATTATTTTTGTTATAATGTTGCTAAAATATTTCTAATTTGAAACCTGGATGTAACTTCTTGAGCCTATAAATCATTTAAACTATAAAATTTAAACACATTTACTAATTAAATGCAAACAAAAGTTGCAACCCAGTAAAATTCAATTTAGTAACATTTATTTAATGTGATGGCTGTTGTTGTTTTCTTGAAATTAAAACCACTCACAAAGGAACATGGTACTCACTGCTAAGGTTCAAGTTATTTTGCGGTCATCATGCCCATACATCTGTGTGCTGTGAGATCAGTCATTTTTTCCACCACTGTTCTCTGTTCCAACTACTGTAAAACCATAACATGATGTCATTTGGCCTTCACTTGGCAGAAATGCACCATTTACATAGTAATTCTGCCTCCATTTTTTTTCACTCTAGTCCAGGATGAAGTAGAACAACGTGAGTACAACAAACTAAAAAAAAAACCATTATTGAATATGCGGACAATTCTTGGTTGTGAGGTTGCCATCAGATGTCAAAAATATGTTTATGTACATATTTGTAGATTGCCATTGATGTGAAATTCCCAAGTCAAAATAAATCTCATGGACTATTGGGAATATGCTCTAGGATCCCCAGAGGACAAAAGATCTTAGTTTAGGAAGTTCTGAGCTGCTCTCTTTTGGTCTTCTTCCTCTCCTCTCCCGTCTAGAAGGAGCATTCATTTATGCCACAAATGATTTAGAATAATGTTTGAGTCATGCTAACGTAGTGATGACTAGAAGGAAGGAAGAAGCAACAGTGAATTACTTTGTCAAGTTTGTGTACAATTGAAAGTGACAAAGATATTTTTTTCTGAAGATGTAGAATTAATGATATCAGAGAGGGATGACTTATTTATGGCTGGTTTTGGTGGTTGAGAAAAGGAGTCACGATCATGGCTGACTATTATTTTACTCCTTTTAAAGTGACAATCAGTGACTAATGCTTATCTGGCATGTTATCATCTAAAAAGGGCTTTCTCCAGCTCGATTATCTTCCATCTTCAACCACACCCAGATGTAGAAATTTCTCAAAGCAATAATCATGAACTAGGGAGTTGATATTTAAACCAGGTGTCCTAAATTTGAACTTCTACTTGCTGCGGTACCACGCCACCTCCTACAAAGAATACTGCTGCAATCATTCTCTTCTGGACACAAAGGGGAGAGACGACATCATATATTGTACATTATGCATGAGTTTCTCCCTTTTCAGAGGAAAGGAAGCTTGAACTGAAGTCATAACAAAATGTTAAGGGCATGGAGCTCTGGATTTACATTGAATCTTTAACACTTACAGGCTCTGAGACTATGGAAAAGTTATGTGAACCCTCCAAGCCACAGTATCCTCATCTGAAAAATAAGAAGGCCATGCCCTTTTCATGGGGTTATTTTAAAGATTAACCAAGAAAATAGATATTAAGAGCTGGACGCAATACCTGTGCATAGCACTAATAATACATAATGGATAATCCTTACCCTTGGCCAGACACTCCTTACATGCTTCATATATTAACTCAGTCCTCATATAACAACCCTTTGAGTTAGATTATTTTATTCCCATTAGACAGATGGAGAAATTAAGGGACAGACAGATTAAGTGAGTTGTCTAAGCTCACCTATTTGGTAAGTGTTGGAGGTGGGATTTGAACCTAGACTTCCGAACCCAAAATCTGGGTCCCAGAGTTTGTGCTAATTGGAGAGCTATCCGTGACTTCTCCAAATTTGCTAGCTTTTAGTATTTTAACTAGAGAAAAGGATGCCCTTTATCTACTCTCCCATCCTGTCGTCTATCCCTATTTCCATGGCCACTGTTGAGATCTTTTCAAGATCCTTCCTGAAATACTGCAACATTACTTTTAATGAAAAAAAAAAAATCTTTTTCCCAGTTATAGTCTTAGCTCTGTGTAATCCATTTTCCACATTGCAGCTAAGCACCAGGTTTAATGCGACCGTTCCTCTTCCTCATTATAACCTCTCTAAAGTTAATCATTACTCTTAAAATATTGTCATGCTCTGAGCCCTAATTTCCTTTCCAATCTCATCCCCTTCCATCTCCTCCCATTTGACATTCTAGGAATCCAAACAATTTGCAGTTTCATGAAAATGCCTTTCGCTTTTAGTGTATCTGAAACATTTTTCCTATAAACTTGACCACATTTCTACGAATGGCTAAATTCTTTATATCCCTTGAAACTCATTTTAAGTATCCTCTTGTATCTTCTGATATCCTTACTTGTACTTCCTGTATTCTAGATGTGATTATATTCACATTCACTAAGCAAGGGAGTATTCTAATTCTCAAAAAATAGGGCACCCCCAAATAGTACTATCAATTACTATGAAGAATTGTGACATCATGAAGAGTTTTATATCAGAGTCACTTTGGGAAGATACTAAATAGCAACTGAACCAAATGTTATCACCAGATTTCCTGATGGAACAATCACAGCATTGAGTGAATCCAGCTCTGGTCATGTTCATGTATCAAGAAATCTTTGTATGACACTTTGTGATCCTCAAAGCTCAGAGTATGTTTTCCCAAGACCTTCCCACCTTTTCTTTCTTCTTCCCAATTCTCATTCCCTTGTTATTAAGTTCATGTTTGTCAAGAAAAAATTGGCCTCAATCTATCTCATTTGTTTACACTTGACTCATCAAAAATGTTTGTAAAGATGTCTGACGTCCAAGAAGCTTCTTGAGCCTCTTGGTGGTTCTTTAAGACCTTATTTTTCTGAGAACTGAGACTGTTTCTGGCCAAATCCCAATAAATGGGAACTTCAAGTAACTTAAGACTATTAAAGGGATCAAAATATATGCATGAACATGCTGGCATGTGCTCTCTTGTCCTTAAGTTATATATCCAAGCACAAGGAAGGTTTTCAATTTCTCCCTGAAGGTAAATTTCAGGAAACAGGTTGTTGCACAACATGACCTAAGGAACCCTTCTTAAACTATTACACAGTTCCCTGGGCCCTACTGAGATTTCTTTGTCCTTGATGTCTCTAAATTTCAAAAATCAGAAGGTACCAGCTCCCAGACAACAGCTAATCTAAGGATTTCTTTCAGAATGACCTTTGGCTTACTGCCAGCTAAGGTAGCGCAGGGTCCTTCCTGCCAAATCACCTGGACTCTTGTTTCCTGACTACACCAGGTAGTCTCGCCCAGTCTGTGGAAGAGCAAGCAAGCCTAAGAAAAGATAATGCAATCCATGTGTACCAGCATAAATGTCTCTGTTTTTTGCCACATGGCCGTAAGTCATTTACTCAAAGGTTCCAAATTATATTTCAAAAGTTCAACAAATAGTTCATTGTACAACAGACTTAGGCACTTAATTAGAAACCGCAATACTTTGCTCATTGTATGTAATATTAAATGGCCTTTCCTTCCATTATCCAAATGTTGTAGGTAATTTATCATGGAAGTTGTCTTGTGCAGCACACTATGAAAGTATTGCAACTATATACAAGTTTCACAATTATGGCCTCATTTGAGAAAAGGTTTTTCAAAAACCCTTTCTTAATAGTTCTTTCTGGTCGCTTTTTCTAATCCCTCCTAAACCACAGGATGTCCCAACTTTAAAACTTACCACAACAGCAACAAAGCTCCCATCTAGTTACTAAACACTCTTGGAGGCTTCCTTTTTGGAATTCATTTTCGGTTCTTTGCCATTGCAAGTCACCAGAGGAAAATCATCTTATTGTTTCAAAGCCAGAGAGCAGAAATTGAATTCAATCACCTCCTTGGATGTGTTGACACCATGACATCCTGATTTATCATTCCTAAACCTTATGACCCTCTTGCACCAGTCAGTAACCCTTAGAGGAAGGATGATACGGCCATCGAGTCCTTGCCTCTATGTATCTGAATGAGAACTAGAAATTTACTTACCTAATGCCAAACAGCTGGATATGTGAATGCATCCTAATGTTTCCCTTCTTTAGTCCATTTTCAGCCAGATGTTCGGCATCACAGAGACAACACCTAATGTTTCTAAAAAGAGTTTCAAAAATATTATGACTCTTCAGATTGGGAAGATGGGAAAACAAAGACCAAGTAAGATATAATTGAAATCTATACAATTACGAAGGATTTAAATAAGTTCGCTGTAACTCATTCATGAGATCTCAGAATACTAGAAACATCCTTTGAAATCTGAGAGACTTTAAGCAACAAACAAAAGGACAACTGAGTTGAGAATAAGCATATGGAACTTGTTACCCCAGAGGTAGGTAATGAAGATACACATACTAATTCAAAAATATTTACATACGTTCGCAGACGATCAACAAAGTTAATACGTCAACAAAAATATTTGGGGTACATCATGAACTTTTGGATATTGGTGTTATGGAGGAGAATTCTGACTTTTAGCATGTATTCCTTGGAGTAACTCTCTGTATCCATACACTGGATTGGTTGAAAGCCAGTCTGGCAATTGTTACTTCCATGATGGCTGCTTATAATTATTTGTTGAATGAATATTAATATGTATAGTGCTTGAAAGCACTAAGCTTGAAAGTACATAAACTCTTACATATGCATTCTCATTTTGTCCTTATTTTAATGCTTTCATATTGAAAAGGAGCAAAATTCCCAAGAGAACTGAGATGGAGGTAGCTGGGTGGGGGGTGTGTGTGGAAAATAATTGAGCTCTGGAGTCAGAACCGTCTAGAACCCCAGCTCTACAAAAAAACAGTTTTTATCACTTCAGACAAATTATTTAAACTTAAAACTTTAATTTCCTTGTAGGTAAAATGAAAATAATGAAAAGTCTACCTCCTACAGTTTATGTGAGAATTAACGAGATATCCCATATAATGTGTATTGTCTAGTAAATATCCAATAAATAAAAGCTATTTTAGAGATAAGAAAGTTTATTTGCGAAGATATTAAGTAGTCTAATTATCCTGCAAAACATGGCTTTTTAATTATAATGCTAAAAATCAAACAGAATTTTTTGGAATCTGAACCCTGTTTTCCTTCCATGTGCCTGGCATAAGCTATTTGGCCCAAGACAAAAGACTGGCCTGGGTTGTCCAAGAGGAACCCTGGCATCTTGTGTCTAGATGAGCTTTCCATACAATGACAAACATGAACTCTATAACTCATTTAGTATTGTATATTTTAAATGGATTCCTGTTTGCTTTCTGATAAAAAATATCCAACTTATTTTTGATTGATGACAGTCAACCATATGTTTGAATTTGTGAGCTTACCACAATCACCCTGGCAATGTTTGCTGTATATTAAATAGATGCTATCTGTAGTTTTAAGTAACATCAAATATTTGCATTTATAGAAGATGTCTTATGGTTAGAAGAGGATTAGACAAAATGATCTGAAGGAGACATTGCAGAAGTAATCCCTAACATCCATTCCTCCATGGAGGCCAACATTGCAGAACAAGTTTAGCATGAAAATCAATTAATGCTCTTTCCAAGATGCCTTGCAAAATAAGCCAGCTAGTGTGTTTGGATAGTAGAAAAAAAAAGATCCTTTATAATTTCCTTTTTAGTAAAATACAATCACCAAAAATATTTCATCGACACCATGTTTATTTGTACTTAAGGGTAGAATGCGTTTAGCCACCGTTGAATTCGTATTTCTCTTACTCTACATAAAATGAATCAGGATATTGTACAGTATGGGGCACACTGATCTATTGATCACACGATCAGTTGAGATGCTTATCTTATTTTCAGTAGCCAACTCCTTCTCCAGCACTACAAACACCACGTGGAACATGTGCCTAGTGACGCATACCCAAAGAGTACGTAACATGTAGACCAGAGGTGGGAATTGTGTCCGTTAATCCTTGATTGGTAACTATCACCCCCAAAACATTTTGGCTTACACAACAAAATGTATTATTCCTGACAGTTCTGTGAGTTGGCTGAGCAGTTCCAGTCCAGGCCCACTTAGCTCGGCTGGGGCTGGGTGGTCAGGATGGCATTACTCACAAGTCTGGTTGTTGGTTCAGTGTCAGTGGGGTGACAGGCCACATGTCTCTCATTATCCCACAGCCTCGCCCAGATTTATTCACATGGTGATGGCTGCAGGATTCCCAAGAGCAGCAGGCAGAAAGTCCCGATAAACAAGTGATTTTCAAGCCTTTATTTGTGTCATATTGTTGATTGTCTCATTGGACAAAGAGGTCATGAAGGCAAGCTCAGCCCGAGGTGTGGTTAAACAGACTT
This sequence comes from Mustela putorius furo, assembly GCF_011764305.1. Classification (NCBI taxonomy): domain Eukaryota; kingdom Metazoa; phylum Chordata; class Mammalia; order Carnivora; family Mustelidae; genus Mustela; species Mustela putorius. The sequence continues at coordinate 23,331,356 of NW_025421322.1, read as the reverse complement.
TGACTCAGTGGAAAGAGTTGCAAAGTCTCATGGCAAAGACTGTCATATGAAGAGGCAGGAGGAGCTGAGGTGGAACCTCCCCATGAGCGCAGACTATAGATGACACCATCCTGTGAGAATTCTCTACCAGAAGTTGCTCTGCGTTTTACAACCACTCTTTGTTCCATCCTCTCAGAAACGTTGGAGGCAAGTTCAATGATAAAGATAGACATTTAAACAAATTAGTCGTGGGACTTGGGTCCAGCCACTTACTATTACATCATTAGATAGGATTACAACAGCGTCTATGTCATGACATTGCTCAGAGAAATAAATGCGATGGTTTTGTGTAAATTATTTAGCGCAAGCTCAAATTATTAGCTTTTAAACTTTTAATATACATTTAAAAATGCTCTCTGGGAGCTTTCCATATTCCTATGAATCACCATAGAATATTCCTAAGAATTTGTTCAGGTAACATTATTGAGCCAAATTGCCTATACTTTATTCTAATTTTTATCTCTTTAATTTTTTTTTTATTATTTTAGTATAGTTGACCCAGAATGTTACATTTCTAGTTTTAACTTGAGGTAAATTACTTAGTGTTTTGGGTCCTATGTTGCTTTTCTCACTTGTGAGATAAGCATAAAAATAGTCATATCTGCCTCATAAGATTGCTATGAAAATTGCATATAAATGCCTAGAGAAATGTCTGTCACATCATAAATACACAACAAATGATGATTATTAGTATGTCAGGGCATTGGACTAGGCACTATATGTGTGTGTGCACACACACACAGATAAAAATATTTATTAAAAATGTCATTATGTATATTACAGCCTATTTGAAGAGCAAGACATTTAAAAAGTTAACACATCAATAAATTATAGTTGCAAATCATGATTAGTACCATGAAAAGTAACCTAAAGATGAACTCCTATCATGGAATGGTGACAGGTCTCCCCAGTAAAGTACTATTTCAGCTAAGAATTCAGCAATCCAAGAAGTTTGAGATTTCCAGAAAAGAAAAATTAAAGGCAGAGAGATAAAGAAATTTGCTCAAGGTGGTATAGGAGAAGTGGATAACCCAGAAAATTTCCCTGCAGTAACACCACCACTCTAAATGTTATTGGCCCTGGGGACGAACGTTGCTGAACTCTCAGTGAGCTTGATAGCATCTTACAATATTAAACTCTACTCATCTGTGGGTTGCCCTCCTATTTACCTTATTCAGCTTATGGAAAATTTAACCTGAACGCTGAAAAAAGCTAACCTGTGGCTTTTGAAATTAAAAGGTAGGAATTCTGTACTTTGTTGTGGTCCATCCTTCTGCCATGTAAAATCTTAAAATACTCTTTATCTTAAAAGGCAAGGCTTGTCACACTGCATACAACTGTAAGCCACAGCTATATATTGTCTGTTCTATGAGAGATACAATTTACATAAAAAGACACAAATAGGAAATAAGAAAGTAAGTGGAGATAAATATATCATGCAAAGAGTAAGCGTAAGAAAGCAGAGTTCTTTTTATCAGGTACATTTTAAGGCAAGGAGTATCACCAAATTAAAATACAGACATCCCACAATGATAGCAAAGTCAGTTAATCAGAGACTATAAATATGTGCATTTAATACCTTTCAATACTGACAGAAAGAAAAGGAGAATAGACAATTCTATAATCACAGTTAAAGGTTCTATTACCTCTTTATCAATCATTGAGAGAGTAACAGAACAAAAAAAGGAATCGGAAAAGATAGAGATAAGATGAATGACATTAATTGTGGCCCTGTCAAATACATGTTTTTTTTTTTTTTTCACTTGTTCACGGTATACTCACCAAGATCTAGAAAAAGATGTTTCAAAATGATACTTCAAAAATGGTACCGTGCCCTTTGACTTTCGAGTCCCGATTAATAAAAAAAAGGCATTTCTTTACACATGAAATTAAATTAGAAGTTATTAATAATAATACCTCCAGGAAATAATCCCAAACATGTGGATAGCATAAGCACATTTATCAAGAGCCCATTGTGAAAAAAGAAATCACATATAACTCCAGTCTAATTACAAGGAAAATATCAGCCAAATCCCAGCTGAAAGAAATTCTATAAAATGCTGAACCTGTCTTTCTCAGAGCTGTCAAGGTTATCAAAATAAGGAAAGTCTGAGAGACTGTCACAGCCAATAGGATCCCTAAATGTATTGTGATATCCTTTGGGGTCCTAGAACAGAAAAACTGTGCTACGTAAAAACTAAGGAGATGTGAATAAAGTTTGGACTTTAGCTAATCATAACTGTACTAAATGGTTCCTTAATTGTACATAATTTACCAACTAATGTAGATGCTGATAATGGGGAAGCAAACTGTGGGGTACATGGGAACTCTCTGTATTAGCTTCTCAATTTTTTTGTAAGTCAAAAATCTTTCTGGATAATCTTTGCCATTCTAACTGGAATAAGGTGGTATCTCAATGTGTTTAATGTTTTTAAAAAATATTTTATTTATTCATTTCACAGAGAGAGAGAGATCACAAGTAGGCAAAGCAGCAGGCAGAGGGAGAGGAGGAAGCAGGCTCCCTGCTGAGCAGAGAGCCCGATGCGGGGCTGGATCCCAGGACCCTGAGACGATGACCTGAGCCAAAGGCAGAGGCCTAACCCACTGAGCCACCCAGGCACCCCTCAGTGTGGTTTTGATTTGAATTTCCCTGATGGCTAATAATGATGAGTACTTCCTCATGTGTCTGCTAACCATTTGTATGTCTTCATTGTAGAAGTGTCTGTTCATGTCTTCTGCCCATTTTTTGGCGTGATTATATGTTCTTTGGGTGTTGAGTTTGAGGAGCTCTTTATAGATCTCAGATATTAGTCCTTTGTCTATAGTGTCATTTGCATGAAGCACTGGGTGTAGTACATAAACAAGGAATCTTGGAACACTGAAAATATAAAATAAAATAAAAAAATAAAATAAAACTCTTATGGAATGTCAGTTTATTAAAAAGAGAAATGAGAAAATAGTTTTAACACAATGATGCAAACAGGTATCAAAATTTGTGGGATACAGCTAAAGCAGTGCTCAGCAAGAAATGGATAGCCTTACATGCTTCTGGTAAAAACGAAAAAAAAAGAACTCAACCAGAAGACCTAAGATTACACCTTAAAAAAGTCGGAAACAACAGGAAGAGTAATCCCAAAATAAGAAGAATGAAGGAAGTTATAAAGACAATAGCAGAAATCAGTGGAAAAGAAAACATGTGTAATAGAGAAAATGAACAAAGCCAACTCGACTCTCACACCTTGTTGTTGAGAATATAAAATGGTACAACCACTTCAGGGGGAAATCTGGCTCTTTCTATTGGTGTAAAGTACACATCTACCCCATGACCCAGACACTATACTCCGAAGTACTTGATCAAGAAAAAATAAAAATAAGTATTCACAAAAAGACTTGTACAAAAATGTTCATAGTGGGGGTGTCTGGGTGGTTCAGTGGGTTAAGCCTCTGCCTTCAGCTCGGGTCATGATCCTAGGGTCCGGGGATCAAGCCCCACATTGGGCTCTCTGCTCCGTGGGGAGCCTGCTTCCCCCTCCTTCTCTGCCTGCTCTCTGCTTACTTGTGATCTCCCTCTCTGTCAAATAAATAAATAAGATATTTTTAAAAAATATTCATAGCAACTTGACTTATTATAGCCCCAAGTTGGAAACAGCTCAACTGCCCATCAATAGAATAAATAAATGTGATCAATAACAAAAAAAGAATGAATTCCCAATATACTCAATGTATATTTCCATATACTACCTCTTTTGATGTCCATAACTCTGTGACATATCGTTATTCCCCCTTACTCTAGATATGAGAAATCTGAGGCACAGAGATGATAGTTTTCCTAAAGGCAGATCACTAGTGAGGGACAGACCTAGGACTCAAACCCTGACAGTATCCCAAATGCTTAGCTCTTAAGCAATGTATTATGCTTCTCTGTGTTCATCTAAAACAATCAGATCCCTGGAGTGATGTGTAGTACAAAACGGTTTTCTTGGAAAACTGTGTAAAATACATGCTCTTAAGCAAGCATAGATGTAGGGGGAAGATGATTCTGTAGAATAGAGTCTTACCAGCTCCCAGATGCCTAGACCTAGTCAGACAAGAGAAGGTTGAAGAAAGATTGAAATATTTCCAGTTCTAACATGGCTGCTACAACTAGTAGAATGACTGGGGGAAGAATCCTTGCTGACAGATGGTTAGATGAGGTCTCAGGAGATGCAGATTCTTACCCCTGCTTTTCAACAAGGCAGCTGAGAACTAGGGTAGGTTAGAACTAGGGTAGGTTACATCACCCTCTCTGAACTTCATCAATCAATGAAGGAGGGAGAACCTGAGCCTAAGCCTTCTGTTAAATTAGGAGATTCTATGTCTCTCTTCCTAACAGATGAAATCCTAGTTCTACTTTCTCATTATTATTGCTCATTTCTAGTAATTGATCCATAATAACTTAGCATCTCTAAGAACATAATTTACATAGAATAAAAATTATTTGCAATTCAATGTCCAAAAAGACATTCTTCTATTGGGAGGATTGTAATCATGGCAAGGAGATGCTTATGATAGAGTAGAAATAAGAAGTGGCTTCTTGGGGTTAAGATCAGCAGAGTACAAATCCCAGTTTAGAGTTTTCTAGCCACATGAACCTGAGAAATGCATTTCCTGTCCCTGTTTTCTCATCTGTACAGTGGGAATGTAAGCTCACATATCTCAATGACTTGCTGCCTGCTCTGTCTGGGCAGCCATTGCTGGAACCTGTCCCTAACACATCCTTTCCCAAAATAACTCTGACTTGCTGCCAAGAAGAACCCCTTAGTAGCCACCCCTCCCTGCTTTAAGTTGCAAGGGCTAGGGGAAACTAGATGAACTCTGGCTTTATTAATACCCTGGATATAATGAGGTAGGTTTGTTTAAAGCAGTGAGATATACTATAAACTCAGCAAGGAAAACCAGTCTCCACTTGTAGCATCACATCTTTGGGAATTAAAAAAATAATTTTAATTTTAAAATATAAAAGGAATAAGAAATGGAAACCTGGATATCCCTCTCCAATTTCAAAATCAAGTAGGAAATTCAGTTTATAGGTAGGTTCAAAAAAGGACTCCTATCTTCTTCGGACTACTGAAACAATTTAGCTCACAGCCCCTCTTCTACTACAATTTGTTTGTTCTTCTGTTTAGTGCTTATCTTCGTGGAAGTCCTCAGGGACATCCCTCCCGGTTTCCCTTCCTCCTTCTTTCCCTCCCTCTCTGCCTCTCCTCTTCCTCTTTCTTCAACTGTAGTTTGAACCTTTGAAAGGCAGACCTAGTATTTGGTTCCCTGTTTTGTGTCGTACCACTTAGCATGGATTCTGTCATAGGATAGGTGTTCCATTACTGTTTGCTTGTTTAAATTGATCATTATAAACAAACTCCTTGCAGCTGGTATGGACCAGTGCCTTTTCCGTTGGAAGCTCTTCCTGAAAAACACAAGGAGCATGGGGAAATGAGAACAGAGTAAGTCATCTAACCGAAAAGGTTGTGAAGCCCCATGACACACCCAGAATGCAACAGTCCAAATATGAATTCAGTCCTTGGCTTATTTTTCTTTTCTTTGTTGGCTTTAATACTGACCTTGAGTCATGGGGCCAGACTGTGATACAAACAGGACAATTTTTTATTGTTCTTGCATTTACTTTCATATTCCACACTGAAATCCAGAAATGTTTTATCAATAGATCAATAACAACAACAACAGTGGGGTAGTATGATAAAAAATTAAAACAAATATATAAATACATAAATAAACAATAGTGCTTAAAAAATAAAATGCTCCAGGCACATCAGAGTCTTCTAATAGATTCACTGAGACCCACATCCTGACATCCGTTCTCTTACCCTTAAGTTTATATAGCACAAAAGGGAGAATGGTCATGATGAAAGTTGGATAGAGGATTTTAGTATTAGTGGCCTAAGGATGAATCAAGAAACTTAAACATTTTAAAATAGAATTAAATTTTGCAAAGGATACATACATACACACGTGTGTACGTATTTATCCCTAGAGGGGATAGTGGCAGTGGTCATAGATATTAGTAATATCTATTATATAATAATAAAACTACATATTGGACATATATTGTCTGTTGAGCATTACATACAAGATTGTGTATTATTTATACTTCAAATGAATTTATGAGATAGAAAATTGAGGACATTAAATAAATTATCAAAGCTGTACATGTATTAAATAGCATGGCTAGTATTCACACCCAGATAACTCCAACTTCAGAGCCCCATCTTAATCACCACAATGTGTTTGGTATATTTAGTAGCTATAATAACACTTTACCCAAAGTATTGTAAAATCTGGATACAAAATTTAGGAAATTCCATATATACGTGAATTATAATTACTTCTTATTTTTTTAAAGATTTGTTTATTTGAGAGAGAGAGAGGGCACTTGAGCAGAGGGAAGGGGCAAAGGGAGAGAATCTCAAGCAGACTACCAGCTGAGCTGAAGGTAGAGCCCAATGCAGGGCTGGATCCTGGGAACCTGGGATCTTGACTTGAACTAAAATCAAGAGTCCAATGCTTAATTGACTGAGTCACCCTGGCATTCTAATTACATCTTTTTTTAAACTTATTTTTTAATTAAATTCAATTAGCAACGTATAGCACATCATTAGTTTCAGATGTAGAGTTCAGTGATTCATCAGTTGCCTATAACACCCAGTGCTCATCACATCGCATGCCCTCCTTAATGCCCATCACCCACTTGCCCCATCCCCCCACCTGCCTCCCCTCTAGCAACCCTCATTTTTCCTACAGTTAAGTCTCTCATGGATTGTCTCTCTCTCTCATTCCTTCTCTCATTCTTTTCCCTCCCTTCCTCTACAATCCTCTGTGCTTTTCTTTTTATTTCACATATGAGTGAAACCATGTGATAATTGTCTTTCTCTGCTTGATTTATTTCGCTCAGCATAATACCCTTCAGTTCCATTCATGTTGATGCAAGTGGTAAGTATTCATCCTTTCTGATGGCTGAGTAATATTCCGGTGTGTGTGTGTGTGTGTGTGTGTGTGTGTGTGTGTGTGTATCTTCTTTACCCATCTTTTGATGGACATCTCAGCTCTTTCCATAGTTTGGCTATTTTGGACATTGCTGCTATAAACATTGGGGTACATGTGCCCCTTTGGATCATCACATTTGTATCTTTGGGGTCAAAGAGGAGAGATTATAACCAACAACAAAGAAATACAAACAATTTTAAGAACATATCATGAGCAACTATATGCCAACAAATTAGGCAATCTGGAAGAAACGGATGAATTCCTGGAAACTTACAAACTATCAAAACTGAAACAGGAAGAAATAGAAAACCTGTACAGACCCATAACCAGCAAGGAAATTGAAGCAGTAATCAAAAATCTCCCACAAACAAGAGTCCAAGGCTGGAAGGCTTCCCAGAAGAGTTCTACCAAATATTTAAAGAACTAATACTTATCTTCTGAAGCTGTTTCAAAAAAAATAAAAAGGAAAGGAAAACTTCCAAACTTGTTCTATCAGGCCAGCATTACCTTGATCCCAAAATCAGACAAAGACCCCACCAACAAGAAGGACTACAGACCACTATCCCTGATGAACATGAAATTCTCACCAAGACACTAGCCAATAGGGTCCAACAGTACATTGAAAGTATTACTCACCATGACCAAGTGGGATTTATTCCTCGGCTGCAAGGGTGGTTCGACATTCGCAAATCAATCAGCATGAAAGATCACATTAGTAAAAGAAAGGACAGGAACCATATGGTCCTCTCAATAGATGCAGAAAAAGCCTCTGACACAATACAGCATCCTTTCTCAATTAAAACTCTTCACAGTGTAGGAATAGAGGGAAGATACCTCAATATCATAAAAGCCATATACAAAAAGCCCACAGCAAATATCATTCTCAGTGGGGAAAAACTGAGAGCTTTTCCCCTAAGGTCAGGAACATGACAGCAATGCCCAGCCTCACCACTGTTGTTCACCGCAGTACTAGAAGTCCTAGCCTCAGCAATCAGACAACAAAAAGAAATAAAAGGCATTGAAATCGGCAAAGAAGTCAAGCTCTCACTCTTCATAGAGGGCATGATACTTTGTGTAGAAAACTCAAAAGATGCCACCCCAAAATTGCTAGAACTCATACAGGAATTCAGCAATGTTGCAAGATACAAAATCAATGCACAGAAGTCAGTTGCATTTCTATACACTAACAATGGGACAGAAGAAAGAGAAATTAAGGAGTTAATCCCATTTACAATTGCCCTCCAAACCATAAGACCCCCTAGGAATAAACCTAACCAAAGAGGTAAAGGATCTGTACCCTAAAAACTACAGAACACTTATGAAAGAAATTGAGGGAGACACAAAGAAATGAAACAACATTCCATGCTCATGGATGGGAAGAACAAATATTGTTAAAATGTCTATCTATAAACATTGGGGTACAGATGGCCCTTCTTTTCACTACATCTGTATAATAAGTCAAGCAGAGAGAGTCAATATTATATGGTTTCACTTATTTGTGGAGCATAACAAATAGCATGGAGAACATGGGGAGATAGAGAAGAGAGGGGAGTTGGGGGAAATTGGAGGGGGAGGTGAATCATGAGAGACTATGGACTCTGAAAAACAATCTGAGGGGTTTGAAGGGGCGGGGGATGGGAGGTTGGGGTACCAGGTGGTGGGTATTATAGAGGGCATGGATTGCATGGAGCACTGGGTGTGCTGAAAATATAATGATTACTGTTATGCTGAAAATAAATAAATTTAATTTTAAAAAAATGTCTATCTACCCGTTCAATGCAATCCCTATCAAAATATTGCCGAGATTTTTCACAGTGCTGGAACAAACAATCCTACAATTTGTATGGAAACAGAAGGACCTGAATAGCCAGAGGAATGTTGAAAAAGAAAGCCTTTAATTACTTATTTTTTAATGACACACTGTGTAGACATTAAAACATGGGGCATCTTCTGTTTCTTACATAAATTTGCCAGTGGATGGTAGTCAAAAACTGAAGCAACCTTGATTTTAGTACGTGGGCAGAAGTGGCCTTGCCGGCTCATGCTGAAATCCCCATGCTTCCCTGCACTCCCACCCCTGAACTTTTCACATAAAAATAATTCACCTACACTAATAGGCAGAGCCAGATTAAGACTTCAGAAAATGTAAGCACTGAGAGATTATGATAAACAATAAAAAGAAAATAGTAGTAACCTGGAAAACTAAAACATGCAGGCAAAACCATGCAGTTCTATCTTCTGACTAAAACGTTTAAGATGAACCTATCCTAAAATCTCTTATCATCTGTAGGTTCCTGAAGAGTGGCTTCAGGGAATGCCCAAGATGTTCATTAGTTTGAACTAAGAAAATAACTTCTGCTTGTATTTATTTGTGAACATAAGTCAATTTTTTTTTTTTTAAAGATTTTATTTATTTATTTGACAGAGATAGATCACAAGTAGGCAGAGAGGAAGGCAGAGAGAGAGAGGAGGAAGCAGTCTCCCGGCTGAGCAGAGAGCCCGATGCGGGACTCGATCCCAGGACCCTGAGATCATGACCTGAGCCGAAGGCAGCGGCCCAACCCACCGAGCCACCCAGGCGCCCCCAATTTTTTTTTTTTACAAATATTTAACACATAGATGGACAAAGGAGGCCCTATTCAGGCCATCTAGCAGATGGTCACCTACTACTTAAGAGATGTCCAGAGGGAAGAGTGGAAGTCTCAAAATGTAGAGGGATTGGCTGTGGGACTTTCATTTTCTTGTGTATATATATATATACATATATATGTATGTATATACAAAATATAAATTTAAATATATACATACATATATATTTTTACATATACATATACATATATATACAAATATATATATGTATATATATATTTAAATTTATATTTTTATATATTGAAATAATTTATAGTTTACCTTTACCACTTAAGTGAATTTATAAATTATATCAAATAGTGTTTAAAAATCTAATGCTAATGAAATGAGCAAGTGGCTTAAAATATTCCTATTAAGACATTGAAATTGAAGCTGGTATTAATAAGGTATGCACAGTAGCATCTGACATGGACAAAGAGACTAACCCATTCTCCCAGAACAGGCTTGTTAATCCCCATGCTTTGAAATAAAAATAAGATGTTAACCCAAATATTTAACATTATTTGGGAGACTATGCCAACTAAGGATTTGTATCCATTTCAATTATTTTTGAAGTACCTCTTGAGGGCGTGTTGTGCCCTGAGAGTGTGTAAGTCAGTACCAGCATGACGCCATCATTAGCAAGATGTAGGCCTTTGATTTTTCTAACAAAGCTTTAAGATACTTGGAACAAAAGTAGGCATTTTTCAAAATTTCTCTCAAGGTGAAATAAACGCTTAGGGACCACTATTGAGATTCTTTATTAGCAAAAAGCTGAAATCATTAAAGTACCAGCTATTTGCTTGCTGCAGAGAAACGCCTGCAGGATGTGATAGACAACAGGGTTAGAAGGAGAAATGCAGTCCTTTTTCAGGCAAGAGTTTTAAGGCTCATAAAACAAAGACATCCTTTTCAAATTCTCTTCTCCTATTCAAATCTATATGTCTTTATGAAGTAACTTTTTTAGTAATTATAAGCCCTGAAAGCCAGTTATGAAATAAATTCAATTTAGAACGAGATTTCTGTAATATGGTGTATTAAACCAATGTTTTATAAACTATTAAGCTTGTTAATTTGTTTTGCTCTTACTAAATTAATCAACTGCATTAATAGTAACAATAAGGCATATTGTTATCACAGAAACAATGCTAGGTGTTCAGTCCATCATTCTTTTTCTGGACACAGGTAAAGACTTCATTTCCCAGCCTTGCTCACTGTAAGATCAGGTCATTGGACTGAATTCTAGCCAAAGATATATTAAGTTGAAGGGTCGAGCAATAACTTCTGAGCCTGGCCCTTAAAACTTCTAGTGCAATCCTTTAGATCTTATTTCCCATTTTCGAAGTGCTTGTGGGCTGCATATTTCAGTGTTGTAATAAGAACTTAGCCTGAAGTCACATGAGAGAAAATTATCCCAGAAAGCATACTGACATTGGACTCTAATATAAGCCAGAAGTAAAATGTATTATGAGAAGCCAGTGAAAGGTCACTGCCCTTACTACAGGGGAGACAGAACTAATCAGATTAATGTAATTGCTAATAATATTTTAATGACAGCAAAATGTTTTTGTACTCTTATTAAACATAATAAAAATTGTAAAATTTTGTTTCATCGTGATGTAATAGTTTTAAATGCCCATTTTTGTACATCTTGTACTATATAAGTTGTATTTCCAAATGTGTATATGTACTTGGGTTGCGTGATGTTTTTTCTTGATGAAGAAGCAATCACAGCCATTTAGAGGTAGTTCGCCTGAAATACATGGTTAGTTAATAAATTGTCATCATGAGCTACTTAACTATTTAATTTATGCCCCATGCTCTAACAGGATACCCTCAGACTTGTTATTTTCATGAATCTAACCCATATATCTAGGTCCTAAAAGACAAAAAATGAATGTTAGTTGCATCATATTTCCATCCATCTCTTCTAATCTTCACCCAATTGTAGTTGATAGAGGTTGCCATACCCAAGAAATGATTTCATAAACTACAGAGTGTTAGTACCAAGGGATTAAACCAGTTGGTATGCATGGCTGAAGATAGAACACTCTAAAACACTCCTGCCCTTGAAGTTGTATAGTGTATAAAAGTGTTATATCTGAGAAATAAAAACAGAAGAAATAATTCAATTTTACGTGGAAATTTTTTTTAAAAAAAGTAAATGTGAATTTTCATCCGGGAGACAGATGTTTCTCTCCACATCCATTCATGAACAGATGTACACATACACAAATATGGATGCACACCCTCACACATGTATTGGGTGTTTATTTTATTGAATCAGAGCTGTTTTTATCCAAGAGACTCATTTATTACTTGAACTGATTGAGGTAAAATTGAAATGAACCTTAGCTGCAAGGAAAAAATGAGGGTCTTGGGTCTCATTTTCCTGAGTTAAATCAAGATCACATGCTGCTTCTTTCCACAGTTTGATAGAAAATTTTTGTCCTTTTCCAGGTACCAAAGCCAAAGAGTCAAATTTCTAGCTCTTAACATCTATGCATCTTTCAAGAAGAGCTGCTAATCTCACAGAGAGTGCCCGAGGGCTCGCTTCAGAATGTATCCATTTTGAAAAGTTGGTGGCTCTTAAAAGTCTAGGATTAAAAACAGTAGGAAGACTGGCCTTTGAAATCTTTGAAACTGTTGACAGCTATAAGCTCTCTGGGACTTTCTGGTCACAATAACATCTACTGAGTGCACTTTGGCTACGTCTCACTAGAAGTTCTCACCCTATCATCTGATCAAAAGTTCGACCTTTTAGGTCAGTTTGTGAGAGTTTCAAATATTCTTTTAAAAAGGCAAGGCCAACATTTCAACAGAACTAAAGCTAGATGAAATTGTTCAGGGCAAGTGATGGCTCCCTCTCAATTTCAAGGAAAGCCTTCCAACAGTAGTGCTTTGCCTCATTTTATTTTCAAAACAGTGCTATGGTCTGAGTATTTGTGTTTCCCCCAGATTCCTAGGTGTAAGCCCTCATTCCCAGTGAGATAATATTTGGAAGTGGACTCTTTGGGAGGCAATTAGGTCATTAGGATGGAAAGCTCATGAATGGGACGAGTACCCTTGTAAGAAGAGCCATGAGAGATGGCGATGCTTTGTCATGTAAGGATGTAGCAGAAAGGCAGCCATCTGCAAACCGGGTAGAGGGCTCTCACCAGACATATTGAATCTACTAGCTCCTGGATCTTGAACTTCCCAGGCTCCAGAAATAAATGCTTATTGTTTAAGTCACCCAATCTATGGTATTTTGTTATAGCAGCTAAGACAAATGACAGCCAATCAACCAAGCACTCTTAATATAGCAAGCTACTTCAATACAAAATTTGTGTTAGAAATGTTGGAAGTTGACATCAGAGGGCTATGAAAGCAATTTTGCAACTGTCTGTCATCTTTAGTTCTTAGGGATGACTCAGTTTGTATCAATAATTATGGCAAGAGGAACTGTATGTTTCCTCTCATCTCTCTTGGTCAGTGGAGTTGACGATTCATTAGAGAGATGACATTTTGGGGGATGTCATCTATTATTAGTCAATGTAGAAATCTTTGTTATGTTTAATGTAACTCAAGGCAGAGAAGGGGCAAATGCTCTCCTGGCATAATAAGGTCATGGTTATTCATTCATAAGAATTAATAACAAGATTTTCATGGCAGAGTGCATATGACTTTTTTATGTCCCTGGATTATTTGGGAGAATTTATGTTGCTTCAGAAGGAAGTGGCAAGATGTGTGTGATTTTAGGTACTCAATAAAATACTAGACATAACCCCAAGTGCATGTTCTCACCATCTCATCTTTGCTCCTATATAAGTAAGCAGGAGCAGAAAAACCACTAAAAAGAGTCCATTCCTGACCCTTATGGAACAGCTTTTATTAGACCAGGGAGGGAGAGCCAAGAAAGCCTCTGACGTCTAAGTCTGCAGCATTTACAAGAATGAGAATGGGTTAACATGGATGAGATTTTATTTTTTGAATCAATAAATCCCCTGTCCCCCTGACCCACACAACAGATAAAAAAGAGGAAGATGTGGTTAAAGGAGAGGGTACTTCTGCATATCAGGTGGAATGGTACAAGTGAATGTCCCTGAAGTACACCACAGTCACAGTAACCACTCTGAGAGGGTTGTAGAAACAGAACAGTATCTCTAAAAAGACAGGCAAAGAAGGGAGGGCTACATGGCTTCCATCGTGCAATTTCACTTTTCTACCTTGAAGGTTTGTTTGACTGGTTAAAAAAAAGAAAAAAAAATTATGGTAGGGATTTTAGTTTCTTTGAGATTCCATAACAGAATACCAGACATTGGGTGAATTAAACAATGGGAATTTATTTTCATACAGTTCTAGAGGCTAGAGTCCAAGATCAAGGTGCCCACAAGGTTAATTTCTTTCTTTTTTTTTTTAAGTTTATATTTTATTTTATTTATTTCTTATAAATATACAATGTATTATTAACCCCAGGGGTACAGGTCTGTGAATCACCAGGTTTACACACTTCACAGCACTCACCTTAGCACATACCCTCCCCAATATCCATAATCCTACCATCCTCTCCTACCCCTCTCCCCCTGGCAACCCTCAGTTTGTTTTCTGAGATTAAGAGTCTCTTATGGTTTGTCCCCCTCCCAATCCCATCCTGTTTCATTTAATCTTTTCCTACTCCCCAAACCCCCACACTGCATCTCAACTTCCTCATATCAGGGAGATCATAGGATAGTTGTCTTTCTCCAATTGACTTATTTTGCTAAGCATAATACCCTCTAGTTCCATCCACGTCGTCGCAAATGCAAGATTTCATTTCTTTTGATGGCTGCATAGTATTCCATTGTATATATATATCACAAAGTTAATTTCTGGCGAGACATTTCTTCCAGGCTTGTAGAAGCTTGCCTTCCTACGGGGTGCTCACCTGCATGTGCCCAGAGAGAGCAGTCCTGGGTTTCACTTCCTCTTCTTACAAGGACACCAGTCCTATGGGATTAGAGTCCCACCCTCGTAACTTCCCTTGATTACCTCTTTAGATGCTCCAGACTCTAAAGTGTTAGGGTGTCCACATAGGAATTTTGATGGTTAGGGTGTCAATATACGAAATTTGAGGGGACACAATTCACTCCATAACAGTATGTTTAAAAAAAAATGTTTAAAAAAATTATGTCATGTTTAAAAAAAAATTAATACCTTATGGGATAAAAGAGAAGACTAAAAAATGAAGCCAGAGGTTAATTTGCTATAAATAAATGTATCTGGGAAGGTCCTAACCAATTACATTGACTCAGGTTAACTCTGCACCTCTCAATGGCCAAGGCAGAGAAGTCAACAACATCAGTCAGGGAGCCCGCAATAAATCCATACTTGCTACTCAAGGGAAACCAAGCTTTTCTTTTCTTTTCTTTTCTTTTTTAAAGATATATTTATTTATTTGACAAACAGAGATCCCAAGTAGGCAGAGAGGCAGACAGAGAGAGAGGAGGAAGCAGGCTCCCTGCTGAGCAGAGAGCCTGATGTGCGGCTGGATCCCAGGACCCTGGGATCATGACATGAGCCGAAAGCAGAGGCTTTAACTCACTGAGCAACCCAAGCGCCCCAAACCAAGCTTTTCTTAGACTTAAGTCCTGAAAGACATTTCCCCCATTTCAATTATACCTGAAGCGTTCAAGCAAAAGCTAGTTTAATAACATTGTGTCTTACTCCATCCCTCACTGCTGGCTATGGGAATAAAAGCAAATCAAACATCTGGTAGAAGTATTTCTATGAAAGTTCCACACAGTATGTGTCAAACCCATAGCTATTAGGTGACACTCTTAATAAGCTAACAGCTTGCCAATTGTTATTTATGCATCTAAAACAAGCACTAGTGAGTAGTATAAAATTAATTTCCATTTTCTGCCCTTTGTTTGTTAAAAAGGTACACTCTGTAACTATAGTTTTAACCAAAAGGAAAAACAAAAGAATTCATACAATATAGATACAATGAAGCTTTTTCTTTCTATGTCTTTTCTCCATCCAAAGGATCAACATAGTTTTTATTTTACAAATTTGGGAGGGCAGTGTGAAAACTTCAGGGCATCCTGTGATTGACTTAAACTGCATCCAAGTTGCTTGGGGCGGCATAGAAGGGTGAAAAAGTAAACACGTGGGTAAAATAATTTATCACAAAAAGACTTCAGCATCAGAAGGCATGACTATATGGCTCAGCAGCCCCATTGATAAATTAGAAGTTCCTGAGCTTAAAGATTGGTTTCTAAAAAGGAAATAACTATTCTGTGTCAGTTTAATACATCTCAAGTGAAAATGTTATGTTAATCACCACGTGTTGTTCGAACTTCGGTACCTAGTAGTTACTGACCTAGATGGTGATGTTATGCTCAAAGGAGCCTTGTGGATGTAACCCAGGGACCCCAGGAAGCTCTTTCTAACTTGAGCATTCCACCAACTCACTTGCAATAGCGCTCCCTTTCCCAGCCCATGAATCACCAACAGGGGAAAAAACAATCTGGGGGCACTAGCTCCAAGAGGCAAGATTCAAATATACATTTTTGTTAGTAACCTTGTGCTTCTGAGCCCTTTAAAAAAGTTGCCCTCTTTTTATTCAGTTAGTAACTATCACTACAAAATACAGAGAAAACCTCCTCCATAGACAGATCATGGGAAATGTACACAGGGTGTTGGGAGGAGAGTGTGTGTTTTTCAAGGTAGCAGAAGGCCCTGATCCTAGATCTTGGACTCCAGGCTTTCAGGCTCTCCTCAGTCCAGTTCCCCACTGTCTCCGCTCTTCTCTGCTCTACCTAAGTGAAAAACCAGTTAAGAGTTGGCCTGTTCAACTTATTATCTCTAGAACACACGGTAAGTGCTTTTTATAGTTGTAACCTTCTCTGAAATGTTGGTATTAAAAATTCTTTTGCCACCACTTTCTGGACCATTTCAATATTTTATTATTTAATTGATGCATGTTTTCATCTTATTGGAGGAGAATGAAGCTCCTTTGGGACAGTCCTTTATCTCACACTTGTTGAAACTCGCTATAGAGACTAGACACGGGCTCCTGCCCATGAAGATCGGAAGTCAGGGATGGGATATATTCTAATACATTCTAATCCTCACTCTGTTAGTCCAATCATTAGCTATGAGGTTTCTGGCCCCTTATTTAACCCTCCCAAGATATCATTCTATTCCAAGAAGACGCGGGTGTGTGTGAAAGAGTGGAGTTAGCTGACTAGTGAGTAAGAGATTTAGAACAAACAGCTGAGCCCATCCACATAGATTTGAGGTTTTAGGGTTCTTGGCCTTGTTTGCAGACACCTTTCTTCAGAGGTGTTCAGCTTTCAATACCTTTAAGAAAATGCACAGAGAGGATCAAGGGAAGGATCACCTTTAAGCTGAGTGCAAAACCCAAAGCTCACTTTGATATCCCTGGCTTATTCCGCTATTGGGTAGACTTATGTTCTTGGGCAAAGATGACTGTTTTTCCTGGCTCTCCTCCTCAAATATGCAGACAAATCCTCGATGGCAGCAACACCTAGAGAAGAGTTTATAGCCAACTCTGTTAAAGGGAAGTTGGTAATAAGAGTGTGGTTCGCTGATGCCAGATGGCATGGTTGTTCTAATATTGGGGGGAGAAAGTTCAGCATTCTGCGTTGCTGTTGATGACCGTGAGTGATTTCATTCTTTCTTGACTCATAGTTGTTTGTTGCAATGGTTAGCTTGGCTTTTGACCAGGGTAATTTTGAAAAAAAAAAAAAAATAATGAATAGTAGTGTTTGTTTATTTGTTTGTATGCTTAAGACCTGCCTCTATAGACCTGGCATTACCCAGCTTCCAACACACAAAAGAGGGAGCCTGTTAAATACACTGAAGGGGCCACTGGAAAAGATGCAAAAATATTAAAATGAAAAATAAAAAAGATGGAGGAAAGGGCAAAAGGGTGTCTCTCTCTCTTTTTTTTTTTAAGATTTTATTTATTTATTTGACAGACAGAGATCACAAGTAGGCAGAGAGGCAGGCAGAGAGAGAGAGAGGTGGAAGCAGGCTTCCTGCTGAACAGAGAGCCCGATGCGGGACTCGATCCTAGGACCTTGAGATCATGACCTGAGTTGAAGGCAGAGCCTTTAACCCACTGGGCCACTCAGGCACCCCCAAAGTTTTATTTGTTTGTCAGAGAGAGAGAGAGCAAGCATAAGCACGGGAGCAGCAGGCTGAACAGACAGAACAGGCAGAGGGAAAAGCAGGCTCCCCACTGAGCAAGGATCCCAGTATGGGGCTTGACCCCAGGACTCCAGGGATTATGACCTGAGTCAAAGGCAGACACTTAACCAATTGAGCCACCCAGGCACCCCAAAAGTGTGTATTTTATGTTTGAACTGGCACAACTAACTGATTATTAGTGATCACTGTGTGAAAAACCTTGGTTTGTATTTTTGGGGGCCAGTCCTGGTCTTCTAGTCTTGGTCTTGAAGATCCTCCCCTCCCCCACTATCATCACAGCTGTTGTTGCCTGTTGTAACTGTGAGGGTTCTGCAATAGGAGGTTTAATGTCTTATGGTAGCTTAAGATTGAATTTGTTTCTTTCTGTGACTATTACGTTGTCATGGCAAAACTCTTGTGTAATACGAGAACCATAATTTCCATTTCACAAAGAAAATAATGATTCTTCAAGCTGACTTAAAGAGCTCAACAATCAAAATGAACAGCAAAGAAACCACACATATCTCTCGAATGTATTTGATTCATGTAAGACCCAAGGAAGGGGCCATTAATCAGTGTCCTAGGTTAGAACATGCTCCTATCACGGAAGCATTTGTTCATTATTTCGTATCGCTGGTTCTTTTCACAACATGGAGATCTTGCCATTAAGAAATTCAGAACTTTCACCAGGATTAATGGAAAGACAGATTCCTTTAGGCCCTGGTTTGGAAACTCCTTAGTGAACCTGAATTTTTGGAATTTCCACAGCTTAAAGCAACTGTTATAAGACACTTAGTGCACTCCTTGATATTCAACCTGCTTTGCTTCCTGGATTATAGCAAAATTAATGTTTTAGGTGACAAATTACCTTATTTTGAATTAACAGATATTTTTGCCAAAAGGACTGATTACAGATGTAAAACAAATCAAAACAATAAAAGGAAAACATTGCTTTTTATTATGTGCCGAATAACATGGTTCAAATGGACTTTATACTCCCTTTTGGCATATACAGGCTCAAAAAGATAGATCTGTTTTCTGAACAACAATTAATTTTTTCCTCTACAATTCTGTGGGTGGAAGGATGATTCTACTGGTCTTACCTGGACTCTCTTGGGCCATGGCAATCAGATGATGGTGGATTGACTGGCTGGGATCCAAGCTGGTTCCATTCATGTATCTGGGAGATGGTGCCGTCAGTAGGTCAACCGGGGCATGCTGGTTCTTCTCATCTGGAGGACCTCACAGATGGCGGAGGACCTCACAGATGGCTGCTCTCCTCCTTTTCGTCCTTTGCCTCACTTCCTTTCCTTTTCCATTTTGCAGACCTTAGTCCTCAGGGTGCTTGTGATATGTTTAGCTTCTCTAGTCCGTTTGTCACATGAAGGATGTGGACACTTCATGCCTTTGCGTTCTTCTGTCTCACTTACTAGAGTCTTGCTGGTTTCTTAGCTAGTTGTTTTTTTGTGTTTTTGTTTTGTTTTGTTTTGTTTTTTTCTCTTGCCACTTATTTTTACAGCTTCAATCACCTCTGGGACAAGTTTGTATTTCTGGTCTGTGTCTATTCATTCTTTGGAGTGAATCTGCAAAACAGAAAATCACGGCAAATTTTCTGTAACTCAGTACTGAATTTGCACAGTCCTGATTTATGTACTAGGATTCTTTGTGAAGGACTTTTTTTTACTTCTATGCCTTTTAAAGTCTTCTCTTTTATTTTATTTTTTTAGAAGATTTTATTTATTTATTTGACAGACAGAGATCACAAGTAGGCAGAGAAGCAGGCAGAGAGAGAGGAGGAAGCAGGCTCCCCTCTGAGCAGAGAGCCGGTTGCGATGCGGGGTTCAATCCTAGGACTCTGGGATCATGACCTGAGCTGAAGGCAGAGGCTTTAACTCACTGAGCCACCCAGGTGCCCCTTCTCTTTTATTTTCTATTCTCCCTTCTTTTTAAAATATCAAATATGTCTCTCTACTTCGTTTTAAGATATGTACTACTGAAAGTCAACTAAAAACATCCTACAGTTTCACTGTCCTTTTTCTATATTTTTCCTCTGTCAATAGGGAAATTAGATGCAATGGTTCCCTCCAAAAAAAGCACAACTGGATCCAAGTGAGCACAGCCTCTTAAATCTCCTGGCAAGGAATCACACTCTCTGCTGCTGGTCATTTAAGCACTTTGACACCCACCTGGGACTATTGTCACAGGTATTTATTCTATACTCTGCTCAACGTCTGGGGGTCTATATATGGTGTCCAGTACACACGTAATCAACATACTGAGAAACGAATGGGAAGCACCAAGCAGAAACAATCTGAAAGTGTATTATGTCTATCATCATGAAAGCCACATTCCTAATTATTTTGGCTTAGGAAGAGTAAGCGTTGCAGAGCTCTTAAAAAAAGATCATGTCCCAGAATAGCAAATATTATGAAAACCTCAAATCATCAAATAATAAATAGAACTTTTAAGCACTGTACAAAGGTCTTCTTATTTTGAGTAGGATTGTTCCTAACCATAATAAAGACAATATGAATGAATATTGCCTCTTCAAATTTACTGTAGTTCGATGTGACTCATGTGATTATTTTACCTTGAAGACCTTTACTGCTGTTTATTTTAAATTTTTTTATTGGATGAGCTCTATTCATTATCTCTTGAATAAAATTTATTTTCCAGTTCTCAGTGCAAAATTTTATTTGCCTTAGGGGCGCCTGGGTGGTTCAGTGGGTTAAAGCCTCTGCCTTCAGCTCAGAGCATGATCCTAGGGTCCTGGGTCTGCTCATCAGGAAGCCTGCTTCTTCCTCTCTCTCTCTCTGCCTGTCTCTCTGCCCACTTGTGATCTCTGTCAAATAAACAGATAAATAAATAAATAAATAATTTTAAAAATTTTTACTTGCCTTAATTCATGGTTAAAATGACATGGGGAATTAAATATAGTATCCTTTCCTTCAAGGTCAGACTAAATTGAGGACCAATAGAAGGGAGGAATTAAGAAACCTGATTTCATTTTGGTCTATTCCTTGAAAATAGCAAAAGGATTTCATCTGTTTGTAGAACACTCCAGGTAGTTACTGCTACTTATGTTTTTAGCATTTCCATTAGCTTTTCCCAAGAAGAACTCTGCGATCTTAGAACGATTTTCATATTTTATAAGACAAAAAATAGATAAATAAATCAAATATGTTGGAAAAAGAAAATGGATAATTGCTCAGAGTATAAGAGAAAAAATTGAAATAAGCAAGACTAAAGAGTTTGAAACCCAGTTGAGTAGTGACTGAGGTTGGACACTGCCTTGTGGGGGCAGGCTTGCGGATCTAAGAGCAGATTCAGTCTTGAGGGTCATTTAGCCTCTGAATTGAAAACAAAACCCTTTGGTCTACTGGTGGGTTCACTGAAACTTTCCATACTGGACTACACTGCCTCTCTGGAAATTATGGGACACTACCATCCTCAGCACTGGCACACTCCTGTCCAAAGCTGTTTCTATGTTCTTAGGTTCGGTGGGTGGTCAGTATTATGCATAGAGAGAAACAGAAGTTCCACTGGTGTCAAGTAACCTGTAGAGTGTCAAACTATATTTTGAGGGGCTGATCTAGAAACTCAGGGCGCATCTCCTTACCCAGATATTCCAGAGAAAAAGTGATTCTTATTTATTTTGGAAGTAATTTTGAGAGTAAATAGATGTAAAAGAACTATGTTCAACATTTACAAGGGATTACAAAACACGGCAGTGATGACTTTGCAAATTATTTCTCTAATTTAAAACGTGTGGGGATTTCACATTTGAAAAGGCCATTATTAATATTTTTCTCCAAGAGTATTACAGAATTCTGTTGATTCTTTGATACACTCAATGGGTTAATTTCCCTATGATGATCATCATTTCTCTGATATCTGCTCCGGTCTATAGAGGGTAGAGTTAAGGAGAAGACATGCTTCTTATCCTACAAGAAAATTGGAAAGATCTTAGCTTTGAGATGTAATGTTTCCAGATGGTTGAAATCGAAAGCAGACTTCCTCTCCTTGCCTGTTCAGCCAAAGTTTTATGCAGCAGTAAATAAGCTCTTATTTGCTTGTGGCGCATTTTATGGCAGGATACAGAAGGATTGAGGTGACTGATTTTGGGTGGAATGATGCCCTTCACCATACATTCGGAAGGGTAGTTACTGCTTCAGACTTAAACCATGAGTACATAGCTCACAATTTTAACTTCAAGAGTATTACAGAATTCTGTTGATTCTTTGATTTTTATTGGCTTTTCCCATAAGACTTTTCTAAAACTTGCAGAATACTTTTAATTTCTATTTTCTCAGGCCAAGGCAGAAAAGCACAATGATGTTTCTTGCCCTTAAGCTTTAAATATTAAACGTATTTTCATGTACATAAAGGGTCAGTACATTAATTTTTATTTCATATACAACAATAAACAATTTTAGAAAAAAAATAATATCCTTCGAAGTCTACATTAGACTTTGTAAATGTCAATTTTCTCATTGATGGGTGTGTGACCATAAAGGGAACAGTTGACAGATAGGTTGGAAAGTTGGTTATTTAGTTTACAAATGTAATTTCAACTTGTTTTCTGACTCATAATCTCTATTCCCCTTTTTTGATAGAAAATTGTGGTAGAAATGCTAGCAACCATTTCAGCCATGATCTTTGCTGGATGTTTCTGGGCCTTCCCCTAATATATTGAGCAAAGGGAATATGTACTGATTATGTAAAGGAATTAATAGAACCAGCCTGTCAAACAACTGTACTGTCTATGAAGTCTGGTTCTAGAATACGACAAAATTTAATTATTATGTGATATATTATTATATGTTCAACACCACCCATTCTATCTACAAGGTTAAAAAAAAAAGAATGCAATGTTGTTGCAGAATCATCTTGATACTTTTTTAAAAAATCTCTATGCCTGCTGAAAGTGAGTAATTGTTTTCCTCATCTTCAAATGAGTGGATGATGGGGATATCTGGGCTGTGAATTTCCCAAGATCTGCAGAATTCAGGTGCTTAATTTAGCAAGAATTTAGCATGTGCTGAGAATGGTGGTTGGAAAGAATATTGATTATACGCACTATGATATAGTTATAAATATGCTCTTCCGCAGGCAAGGGGGAGGGAAACAAGGCTGGGACTACCCACTTGGGAGAGAGGGTAGAACATGTGAACCTCTCTGGTTCATTTCTGTGCACACGTGCTGAATGTTAAAGGTGTACCGGACACTGCCCTTGGCACCTGCTATGGTCTACATGTTTGCATCTCCCCAAAATCACATGTCCCTAGCTCCTTGGCTGATGATATTAAGGAGTAGGACCTTCAAGATCTGATCAGTTTGTCAGGGTGGAGCCCTCATAAATGGGATTAGGTTCCTTGTAAAGGAAGCCCCGGAGAGTTTCTCTCCTCTTCCACTACGTGAGGACGCCCTGAAAAAATGCTATGGATGAACAAGGAAGTGGATCCTCATCAGATACCGAATCTTCTGGGGCCTTGATCTTGGGCTTCTCAGCCTCCAGAATTGTGAGAAGTAAAGTTCTGTCATTTACTGTTTTTGTTTGTTTGTTTGTTTAAGGAAGCTCTATGCCCAAAATGGGGCTTGAACTCAACCTGGAGACCAAGATTCACATACTCTACAATTGGAGCCAGCCCGGTGCCCCCTAAATTTCTTTCATTTAAGTGGATGGTATGGTATTTTCTTATAACAGCCCGAATAGACTGAGACAGCATCTTTATTCAGTGATGAAAACAAACAAACAAACAAAACAGAAAAACACAGTACCTGATCACGGAATGAACACTTTACTTGATTTGTTTGTAGATCATCTTAACTTGTGTCTGGGTAGGATTTCTTGAAAGTAGTACGAACCAGGAGAGAAAAGATGGAACACAGGCATAGAATGACGAAACACAGGGCATGCATAAGCGACTAGAGACTAGAAACAATTTTAATTACTGCAGCACAAAATCTGGAAGCAAAGAATATAAGGACTGGTATCATCATAAATAATCTGTTTTTTTCTTTTCTTGTGAGACAATATGTATGATTATGGCAACAAATGTGGCTGGTTCACTCTGATAGCCCCAGCATTTAGCAAATGCCTGAGACTATGTTATTAACAATCATTTATTGATGTGTGAGTATATGACCTGAATAAAAGCAGTGTGATCAGTTCAGAGCAAGGGATAGATTTTTAAAATATTCAATATGTAAAAATACTGGGACTTGCCAATCAAAATGAAAAACAACATCTGGGTGCCTGTATTAATTAGAGCATAAGCTCTCCAGGACAAGGTATAGCAGAGTGTTACGGATGTAAACTCAGGAATGATCTTAGCTCAAATCCTGGCACCCTGACTTCCCAGACACGTGCTCCCGGGCAAGTGATTTAATCCATGTGTGCCTTAGTTTGCTTATATGCAGAATATAGTATATACTTCATCATGCGGTCGTGAGACTTACAGGAGTTAATTCCCATAACGTACTTAGAACAAAGCCTGGCAGACAGCATATGTTCAATGAAAAGCTCAGATGAAAATCTCATTAGGTCATTAGCAATGACTGTTTCACTGCAGAGAGGTGACTTGGCTTTTCAATTTCAGCAATACCTCTTT
The DNA here is from genome assembly GCF_011764305.1 of Mustela putorius furo. Classification (NCBI taxonomy): domain Eukaryota; kingdom Metazoa; phylum Chordata; class Mammalia; order Carnivora; family Mustelidae; genus Mustela; species Mustela putorius. The sequence continues at coordinate 23,306,859 of NW_025421322.1, read as the reverse complement.
CAATCCTCTTTCTCTGATGGGTGTCATTGTCTTTATTTAATAAATGGCAAGTCAGAGGCCCCAAATTAAGTGAGGTGCTAAAATCACACAGATTGTTGGCACCAGAGCTGGGTTCCGAGCTGGGGCGCAATTCCGCCATAGGGCTTTCTATTGAATCTCTCTAAGGGAGAGCTCACAGCTGGTTGTATATGGTGGCAGAGAGCTTAAAAGTCCAATTTCAACTACTTAAAAGAAAATATGTTTGGGCAAACAGCATCAGACCCTTTCAGTCAGTACAGATGTGCCTAATCTTAGCAGATGCCAACACCAAAAGCTTTAGGGAAGTTCTTCAAACATGTGATTTTTTGTTATAGTCCATTAAAGATCTGTCTTCCGTAAATTGAGCTAAAATATTTTTATGCCTAAAATGAATTTTCTTTGACCATGAGCTCTACCTTGACCTGAGATTCTGGCAGAAGTCTTTTGCATCTACTTCTGTCTTCCTCAACTAGGAGAGTTTTGTGTTCATCACATACTCATCTTTACATGGCTTCTCTTGTGGAGCCTTCGCAAAAGCAGAAGTAAGATACTGGAGAAATAAAAATGGAGGTTAAGAGAGTGGGGGCTGTACGGGTCATCACAATTGAGTTGTGGGAGAAATGAAGGACATTTAATAAAACAAGGACCCCAAATCTTAGGAATGCCTTGGAGGGCCTGCCCGCACGCAGTGAAGAGTGGAGTCAGAGTGGAGAGAGCCCTATAGGGATGGGGCCCCACGCACTGTGGCCCAGTAAGGAAGTGAAATTGCTAACAGGAATTTGCGGGCTCAGCCCTGGCCACTGGATTAAATCCAGGTCCTCCAAATCCTTTTCTGTCAAAAGTTACTTTGAATTTCCAGGAGGAATAAAAAAAGGATTTAAATAGGGTGCCAAGGATGAGTCAAAACTTCATAAAATGTCTGAAATGAATTGAATATATGGACAAGGAATCCAGTCCTAGAAAATAAATAGGTCCCTTGGGAGAGTCCTCTCTTGTGGTCTATGGACAGGGCCAATCCCTGAGGGTTTATTATCTGTCTGCTGGAGAAGGATAGACACGGAGAACAAGTTGTAGGCAACTTGCCCAGTAGTTTGGAAATAATGTTATGTTTCTTTCATGTGATCATAAAAAATGGCTGTAACGTATGCCTTTGGTTTCTTGTGTTGCTTTTATTTTGTTTCATCTTATATATTTACATGCCTTTTTATTTTACATTTCTAGTGATTCATTCTTTATTTTATTTTACAAAAAGATCAGTCAAGGATGGATTGGGAAAGGAAAAAAAATTGACATCTACCATAGATAGTGGGAAGTACTTTCTTAGATTTAATATTTTTTTCCAATAAAGTAGAGCAAATTTACAGTCACCACATTAAAACTGTGGGGGAAGATAATAAAAAAAGTTTCTGACAAGCAAGAGAAGGTAATTTTACATTGTCCAGTATTCCTATTTTAAGATATACAAAATATCGTTGATAATCATATTAGGTAATCTGTTGAATTTATCCTTTTTATATAAAATTTGTACTATAAGTGCTTTGATAAATGCATTTGTACCTATATTTCCTAATAATAGCTTAATATCACCTAAGTTTTATTTTATTTTTATTTTTTAAAGATTTTATTTATATATTTGACACAGAGAAAAAGCAGCAGAGGGAGAGGGAGAGGGAGAAGCAAACTCCCCGCTGAGCAGGGAGAGCCATATGGGACTCAGTCCCAGGACCCTGGGATCATGACCTGAGCTGAAGGCAGAGGCTTTAACCCAGGTGCCCTCACAGAAGTTTTAACAGCAGTTTCTTTGCAAGAAAACTTTTTTGAAACTATAGTCTTCAGCTGAGAGGACTATACAATATTTTATATTTCCAGTCTGCACATCTTCTTGAGGTTAGAATTCCTGTATGTTAATGACCTACAAGGTTCACACTAAATCCTTTTGTTTTTCCTGAATTTTCTTGCTTCAAAGATACAATAGGTAACGTTGGCACTGGAGTGCAATTTTTTCCATCTTTTCCAATGTTCTCCATTCCTATAGATATTTCTATTTTGCTTCTTGTTAGAAGCTATGAGGGAAGGAAGCATGGTGTTCAGGGATTTATTTTTTAGAAAAAGACATCCCTGTGCTGGTACACCTAAGGGATGTGTCCGCCAACACACATCCCTTTAGATCATGCTCCGGGAAAGGGGAAACCTGGGTTGAGCCTGATTCCTGTGTGACCATCTTCCCTGAGTCTGTAGCCCCCAGGTGACTGTCACAGAAGTCTGAGCAACCAAAGACCAAAGGCCCAAGTGAGGCCTGAGGGCGTCTGTGGGGGAAGTGATGGACAGAGATCTGATGTGTGGTCTGGGGTGTCCATAAACCCACAGGTCATTGAAGTAAGGGATTGAGCTCAGTAGGGGTGGTGGTGCATGAAAAAGGGCCATGCCCTTATAACTTTAGGTACAGAGCTGATTGTCCAGAATTGATTGGAGATGTCTGCAAACAAGACTTCAGAATTCTTGACAGACTAAACTTTGCTACAACCTCTTCTAGAGGACAGCTGGCAATACCAATAAATGTCTTAAACTCACATCTCCACTTTGAGGACTTTGTCCCACACATCTACGTTAAATCACTTACAAGAAGGCATCTTTCTTCAGTGAGTCATTTATTTAAAGAATGATTGGATATTTCCTTTGTTTCAGATACTAATTTAGGTGTTAGGGATAAAGAGTGAACAAAATACATACACACCTACATTAAGTCCTTGGGCTTAGATCAAGCAAAGTATAAATAAATAAACTGAGAGGCACCTGGGTGGGTCAGTCATTAAGCAGCTGCCATCAGCTCAGGTCATGATCCCAGAGTCCTGGGATTGAGTCCGTTGGGCTCCCTGCTCATCAGGAAGCCTACTTCTCCCTCTCCCACTCCCCCTGCTTGTGTTCCCTCCCTCTGTGTGTCTGTCTCTGTCAAATAAATAAATAAAATCTTTATAAGTAAATTAAACAAACAAATAAACTGAGATAGATAAAATTAGATAAATTTATAATAACATAAGGAGGATAAGAGTGGGAATTGGTAGACTAAATGGAGACATATGTGTATAACCTATACATTCACATAGACATATAGTTTCATTATGATAATGCTATCCATATGTGTTCCTTAAAATAATGCTATAATAGCAAAATAACGGAAACAACTAAAATGTCTGTTAATATGGAATTCATTGAAAAAACTGTAGTATGGATAGGTAAATAATGTTTACACATAGCTGTTAAAAAGTGAAGTAAGGCTTTAAAAAAAAACATTTTATTTATTTATTTGACAGAGAGAAGAGAAAGAGCACAGCAAGAAGGGGGAGCTGCAGAGGAAGATGGAGAAACAGACTCCCCACTGAGCAGGGACCCTGAGGTGGGGCTCGATCCCAGGATCCTGGGATCATGACCTGAGCAGAAGGCAAATGCTTAACTGACTGAGCACTCAGGTGCCCCATAAAATGAAGTAAGGTTTTATACATGTGCTGATGAGGTAATATCTCCCATAGGAATAGCCCCCACAAAATATAATATATTATATATTACAATAATATAATTCATTTATTTAAAATAAACAAAAGAATATATTGGTATATGTATAAATGTAGACACACACGAGTGTGTACCTGTGTTTGTGTATTTGCATGAAAAATTTCTAGATAGCTAGAGCAAGAAGAGCCAATAGTGGCTTCTTTGGCCAAATGGAGAAGGAAGTATGTTACTCATTAAATATCTTTTTATCCTGTTTTAACTTTTTACCATGTGTATTTTGTATTTATTACTTTTCAAATGGTTGTTTTAAAACGCCCAGATTGGGTTAAAAAGGAAGTGTTGTGGTGTAGACCGAGAGCAGTGGAATTCTAGCCGGTATAGGCGCTATGTCTACGGGAAAGAAAAACGCTCCTTCTGGGTGAGGGAAGTGTGAACAAGGGAGGAGAAAAATCCAGGCTGTTGGTGCAGATGAAACTCCAGTGAATACATTTCCAGAGACACACCTAAAGTGGGGAGACGCAGTGAATTAGTTTTGAAATAGGAGCTGCATCCAACTGAGAATAAATTAAAAGCATCCAAGGTTCCAGGTTGGGAAGCAGGATCATGGCAATGAGAAGCTATGGCTTGATGATAGCCATGTTTGATGGATTGAAGGGGTGTGACGTTGCCTTCTCAAAGAATAGAGACAGAAGCTCAGGGTCCGAGGTGCTGGGGGCTAGACTGGGTGAAGCACTGGTGGAAGGAAAGTGTCTGGTCAAAGAGCTTCTAGAGTCAAGAGTCCTGCTACAGGCAGCATCCAGAGAGACCCTCTGAGTAGACAAGGAGCAGGAGGAAAGGCAGAGAGAATGAGATTCCAGGACAGAGCTCCACTTTTGGAAGAGAGGCTAGAAGGCAGATCTGGAGAGGTGCCCAGGGCTTGGGAACCTCTAAGACCTTTGCTCCAGGCCCTCTGCTGGTACTCAGGACCACCTCTCCCCAATTTCCGATTCAGCACCAGCAGAGGAGCTCAAGGCACCTTCCACCTCCTGCATCACAGTTGTGCCATGTCCTCTTCTTGGAGCTCATCAGGTCAAAAGCAGACCAGCCCTTAGGTGCCACTTTAGAGGAATCGAGGCACCTCTACTAGGAGAAAATTTGGTATGAGATAGAGAATTCGGTATGATAAAGAAATTTGGTATGAGATGAAGAAGTCAGACTTCTAGGGGTCAATAGTCACTTCCTGGCTTGAGACGTAGGGCAAGTAATCTATCCTCTCTAAACCTTAGTTTCTTCATCTGCAAAATGGAATAATAATAGTACCTACTTCATAGGGTATTATTGTTAACATTAAATGAGATCATGTAGACCACGTGCCTGGCATGTGGTAAGTGCACAGTACAGGATGATTGATGATAATGATGGTGAGGATATAACAGCATTGCACAGGCCAGGCCATGAACGTGTGCATGACATTACTGCATTCGACCTCAGCTTCAAGGTGAAGTTTATTCGTTTCTACCCCTTAGTGATCTGGCAGGAGCAGAAAGTGCTAGAAGTATGGATGAGGGTCAAGAAGAGGAAGCCAGCTGGACTTCTTGCAACTTAGCCATCTAGCTAGTGCAATGAGCCATAGAATTATTATTCTTAGCTCTTCCCTCTCCACCCCTCCCTGCATGCTCTTGTATCCCCAGGCTGGGAAACATCTGTTAAATAATCATTCTCATGAATATGGGGACTTATCTGTAGTTTCATGCATTGTATCCTTATCATCCACAGCTATACAGAGCCCCAAACTTGCTGTGGGTCTTATCATAATTAATCTTACTAATTAGGTTTTCTACTTCCTTTGTTTCCTGCTTCCCATTCCTTCAGAACTGACACTGGGAATTTAATACTAGAAAGTTGCAGCTGTGTTCATAAGCCATAGATCTCCAGTTACAGAAGGGACTTCCACAGCCCCATGAGTTCAGTAATCTAACTTTCATGTACATTAATCCTTACTCTGTACTGGAGGTGACTCAAATTTTCTGTCCATTTGAGTGTTCAGTGAATGCTCTTTTGGCTTGGTGTGAAGGTATTGGGGTTGGGGTATTTTCTCATGGTGCTTGGGAGTTAGGACAAATTTCCTAGAAAGTTTCAATTAATAGTACATTAATTTTCTATTGCTATTTTAAGAAATTGCCATGCACTTAGAGGCTTAAAACATTGTAAATTTATTATTTCAGTTTCTGAAGGTCAAATTCTGGGCAAAGCAAGGAAGGGTTGGCTAATTCTCTGCCTAGAGTCTCACAAGACTGATACTGAGATATCAGCAGGACTCTGCTACTTTCTGAAAGGTTTGAGGTAAACCCACTTCAAACCCATTTAGGGAGTTGGAAGCACTCAGTTTCATGTGGTTGTAGGACTGAAGACCCCATTTTCTTGTTAACTGCCAGCAAAGGGGTTCATTCTTGTCTTCGAGAAGCTACTTACATTCTTTGGCTTCTGGCCCTTTATCACCATCTTCAAAGCCCCCAGTGGTAAATGAAGTCAAACTTCAAACCTCTCTGACCTCCTCTTCTGCCACATCTCTCTGCCTGGTCTTCAGTTTCACAGCTCAAAAACTTGACTTTTGCCAGTTCTTAGTATAATTCAGGTCCAACAAACTAGCAAGACCAAAACAGGGACATAAGCAGGTTTCAACTCCAACTTAGTGCTAATGGCTGCCACGCATGCTATCCAGGGAAAAATACTGAGTCTCTAATGAAATTGGGCAAGACCTCAGCTGTAACAAACCTTGGTGACACCATCTACATGTACTTGCGTAGATCTACAGGTGGTGCACAGAGAAAGTCTTGGCGTGCGTGTCATTTGCAGTACTAATAAAGCAGCTAACATAAATGTTTGTTTTCTGAGTTTCTTTCAGTATTAGAGCTCCTCAGAAAGTGAAATCACAGTAGGAAGTTTGCTCCAGTGATGTTGGTCAACTCTAACTGTTCTCTTCTATCTGACGTTGGACCGTTGACCTTGACACACTCAGTCTCGTTGTTTATGCTATTGTGCTAGAAGGCTAATACAACCAACTCAGCAAAGCTGTATGTTGATGTCTTGACTGGAACTTTGGTGTTCCCAGGCCCCATTCTTGAAGTTAGACCTGCATTGTACGCTCTCCATTTCTCTCGTTTCTCCCGAATTGTACACCCTTCTCTAAAAGACCTGGCTCCTGTTCTTTGAATTCTCTGGGTCTTCAGATATGTTGTTCAGTCATTTATAATGCCACATTTCCATTTGTTAAAATTCCTTCAAGAACCAATCTCAAATGTCATCTGTTCAGGAAAACTGGTATAAATCATCATAATAATAGTTAATATATTTAAGATAAAAAGTAGGTCAGACACCAATACCTTTACATAGGCTATAGAAATTAATTCTTCCAATTAGTCTATAAGATATTATTATCCCCACTTTTCAGATGAAAAAACAGACTCATAATGATTAACTCATTTCCTAAAGTGAGTCCATTTAGTAAGAGCAAAGCCACATTGCAAACCCGTCTAGGTTCAAATGTGAGTTCCTTGTTCTTAGTTTGTGTTGTGATGCTAAAATGCTCTACGTCTCTGAATCCTTATGTTTAAATTGAGTCTTTCCTTCGTGACCTGTCCCAAGATCACTGTCTGCACAAACTTTTCATAATTTCCCTAAGTAGATCACCCTGAGATTTGAAACATCCTCTTTTTTATGCTACTCCTGAGACCCTTGTCATTTTTCTTCTTGTATTACCTTGTATTATCTTCCCTTACTCTCTATATTTTTGACAGGCTGCCTGTGACCTAACCACCCCCCCCCCAAAGGCTGTGCCCACGTCTCCTTAACTCTGTCTCATTTAAAGGACCCAGCATTCTGCCCCATAAATGTCTGATAAATAACCAAAGAATTGATCAACACTCCTCTGAGTGGAATTTTAGAGAGCCTGACATAAGAATGATTCTGATGATATTAGGGCAGTGTAAGAAAAGATGACTAAGTAAAGCATGCGTTAGTTACCTTTAATCCCCTTAATTGAGGCTTTAGCTTCAAGTTAAATTCCAAAATGATTAAAAGTGCATTACTGATCTCACACACCATTCCGGCTGTTCGTCAATGTTTACCCACTGGGAGTATCAACCTTCCAAGGGGTAGAGCTAATGTTTGAGGGAGGAGCACCACCAGTCAGCAGTGCCAGAAGACTTAGGCCTTGGGGATCTGCATAAAACAACCCGCCCCTTTCTTCACACAGCGGTGTTGCCACTTGTTAATCAGTCAACAACTAGTCTCTGTGATAGAATTTCTTCTCTGGATTTACACAGCTCATAAAGGCAGAACTGTCAGTGGACTTTTCCTTTGCTAAACACTGTCTATTTCCATGAAAGTGTTTATTTATTTATTTATTTATTTATTAAAAGATTTTATTTATTTATTTGACAGACAGAGATCACAAGTAGACAGAGAGGTAGGCAGAGAGAGAGGAGGAAACAGGATCCCTGCTGAGCAGAGAGTCTGATGCGGGGCTTGATCCAAGGACCCTGGGATCGTGACCTGAGCCAAAGGCAGAGGCTTTAACCCACTGAGCCATCCAGGTGCCCCAAAAGTGTTTATTTAGCTTTGGGGACAGGAAATTACTGCATTCCTAAAGATGGGGAGATAGGGTGTCACTGTGAATTACTTTTCATTATTTGAGGCAAGATTGAGAAAACAATATGCTTCTATATATTATTTCAAAACCTTTTGATACTAAATATCTAGATATATCTTTCTCTCTCTATCATCTAAATCTCCAATGGTCTGTATAATTCTTTCTATATATGCATGGTAATTTATGAGATCTTCCTAAACCCTGTCCAAATAAGAGAAGACTCTTATTTGAAAGTGACTGAAGAAACTGTGATCTCACATAGCAACACAGTCAATATGTAGAGTCAGTTAATTCAGCAGTTTCATAGAATCACGAAGGACCCAGGCTGCTAATATCTCTGTGCTTTGCCATTCTTATCATGGAAAGACTTGGTCCTCAGCTTGTCCACTCAAGATCTCAAAGTGAATGCTACAGCTCAGCTTCTAGTTTCTTATTATCATACAATCAAGTCAGGAGGAAGGGAAGAAGAGGGTGGTGTTGCATCACTGTTAGTTGGTGGAGCAATTTGTCTGGTTAATTTCAATAAAGAATGAAATCTGGCATGCTAACTACTTATGCAACCCAAGAGCCAGCGGTGTCCTCCAACTTTTTAGAGGGACAAGTGGCATTCAGCCACCCAAGTTTGAGCAATATCAGGTCTGTGATGCCCTTAGATGTCCAGGGCTGCACGCAACAGTGACCGGTCAACATGTGCCTACCCTCCCCTGGCAGGCCCAGGTAATCCAGTAAACCCCATGTGTGACGGGGATCCCGGATTGACTGAACGAATATAAATTATTATCAAAATTTTTTACTAGTGTCTAATATATTACAAATAATACAAATGTAGTCATGCTTAGGAGGGAAGGAAGTCTCTGGTTTAACATACATGCCTGAGGGCAAATCAGTACTTTCAACACACTGATGGAGAGTGTATTTATTTAGTTACGGTTCCAATGTTTTAGAAAACACTAAATTGCCAAAGCCAGTTACTATATTTTCTAAACATTTTAATTCTAGATAGAAGTCTTCACTCCTAAGCAGGCTGTTTTGACAGGTACTTTTTAAGGTCTTAGTACTCATGGTAATAATATTTTGCTAGGTTGGTTTATAAAAATGAGTACACATTTAACTTGCTTTAAGTTTATAATACATTAAAGTCAAATAAATGCTATGTCACTTTAAATAAATATTGCAGATTCATTTTATTTTGTTTAAAAAAACTCATGTTGTTTTTTAATGGCCATGAATATTTTCTAGCAATTTGTGGCTAGAGACTTTCACTACTTATTAGCCAAGACAAATAATTGCTGTGATTGGAAGATTAATCAAGATTCACCTCCAGGAGCAAAGAGGATTTCTGTCTCCCCTAAAGTAAATAAGTCCTGCTTCTTTTAACATAAAAACTGGGGGAGTAAGCTGCTACCTCTGCCATATATACATCATTCATTGATTTTTTTTTTTATAAACTCTACCCCCAGCATGGGGCTTGAACTCACAACCCCGAGATGAAGGGTCACAGGCTTTGCTGACACAGTCAGCCAGGTCCCCCATAGACATCATTCATTTTTATTCCTCACAATGGCACAGTATGGAAAGTCTTTCTGATAGGCAATGTTGATGCCCACCAACACGTGTGCTCCTCCTCTGGTTAGCCAGAGATGAGCATGAAATTCCATGCCTACCGAGACCAGGTCATGTGACTAATTTTGCACAGTGAAATTTGTTTATGATGGATGTTACTTCTGAGCAAAGAGCATTTAATTACTACACTAATTGCTAATGCTCCCAGCCTTCCTTGGCAATGTGTAGTAGCTGCTGTGAGTCAGTGAGAGATAAACCTTCAATGTTTAAAGCCAATGAAGCTGTGCTTTTACATATCAGCTAAATATAAAATTCTTTTAGCATATCAGCTAAATTCAAATGCTAGAACTAGTCAAGTAAGGTTACCTCCATTTTTCTTCTTTTTCTGAGGGTGCTAGAAATGGTGTAACTTACCCATTTCTAATGGTGTAATTTACTCATTTCTACCATCTAGTCCATCCCTCTTTTTAACTTAGAACTACTTACCTTTCTTTTCAGTAATGATAGTAAAAGTAATCATATTCATTTAAGGGGTAAGTGACAGCTACAGGCACCAGATTCCATAAATATTTGTTAAATGCCTATTATGTTGTAAGAACATTATGTCTCCATACACGTTGTTACATTTTAACCTCACACACACAAACAAATCTGTGGAGAGGGAAATATTGAAAAAAAAATCATTGCACAAAAGAAGACTTTAATCCATTGGGTGGTTGAATAAATTCTTCAAGACTGCTCAGCTAGCAAATGGTAGAAATGAAACACAAATGCAGCTTGTTTGGCTATAATCTGGTATTCTTTTCACAATGTTATACTACAGGCTTAGAGATTTAGTTCAAATAAGGACAGCAGGTCCAAACTATATACTATTTTAAAAGACATGATGGATGAGAGTAAATGATATTAAAGTGTTCAGATGAGTATATTCAAAGCTGCAATGCAGGTACTAGTGGTACTTGAAATAATTTTCAGTGGTATCCAGCAAGGTGTTCACTAGTATTGAATTGGACTTGTGCTTCATCTCACTAAGTATAACCAAAATTCCTGGACATTCTATAAAACAAAGACAAGAAGGTTATGAGAGGTGGAGAGATGACAACCTGACTTGCAACTTGATACTCAAGGAATGGCACAATGGTGAGTTCCCTGGGTCTTCTTTTTGCCTCATAGATCCTACACTTGGCACCAAAGAAGCTGGTACTATAGACAATGTTTATGTCCTCCCAAAGCCCTATGGTGAAATCTTTACTCCCAATATGATGATATCAGGAGGTGGGGTCTTTGAGAAATGATAAGGTTGAAAGGGTGGAGCCCTCACAACGGCATTAGGGTCTTTATCAAAGAGACCCCAAGAGCTCCCCTATCCCTTCCACAGGTGAGGACACAGTGAGAAGATGGCCATCTATCAACCCAGAAGCGGGTTCTCATCAGATACCTTGTCTGGTAGCACTTTGACCTTGGATTTCCCAACCTCCAGAATGATGAGAAGTAAGTTTATGTTGTTTATAAACCCACCCAGGCTGTGGTGTTCTTTCATGATAGCCTGACCAGACTAAAATAGTTGTAACCTGGAATGTCCATGGATACAGACACACACACACAGAAGTTCCTCCAAAAGACTTGCTCGCTCTCTCTCTCTTTTTTTTTTTTAAAGATTTTATTTATTTATTTGACAGACAGAGATCACAAGTAGGCAGAGAGGCAGGCAGAGAGAGAGAAGAGGAAGCAGGCTCCCTGCAGAGCAGAGAGCCCGACTTGGGGCTTGATCCCAGGACTCAGGGATCATGATCTGAGTCGAAGGCAGAGGCCTTAACCCACTGAGCCACCCAGGCGCCCCAAGACTTGCTCTCTTTAGTCAAAGAACCAGGAGAGAGACAGATGAACAAGACAGAAAAAGCTTTAAGACCATAATCCCTCTATGCTAGGCAAACACTACAGAAAAAATTCTCTAGTTCTTCCTTAACCCACATCAGCAAAGGCAAAATGAAGCACCTAGACTTTTACCCTCATGAGGCTGTGATGAGGCATCCCAGCACCTCCACCTGTGTGGTGGTAGAGATGCTGAGAAGGTAGTGTCGGTGACTGCTAGGGAACCTGACTTTTCACCCTCACGAATACTAATTAGGTACGCCTTTGCTTAGCCATCAGCATGGTGTCAAATGAAGCTAGTAAACCGTCAGGACTTTCACCATCCCCCAGTGTTAATGAGGCACCCACTACTGTGATGTCAGTCGAGTGTGTGTGCATATCTGGAATTAACATTCCCAACCAGTAATAAGGAATCCTCCTCCTTATGTGTGAGGCAGAGTGAGGAATCGGGATTTCTGACTCCACCAGGATGTAATGATGTGGCATGCCTTCTGCCTTCTGCAGTTGGGGCACCATCATGACTTGCCAGGTAAAACAGAAGATTGCAGGAGATCCAGAGGAGCAACCTGGATGGCTCAGTCAGTTAACTAACTGCCTTCAGTTCATGTCAGGATCCAGAAGTCCTGGGATGGAGCCCACATCGGACTCCCTGCCCAGCAAGGAGTCTGCTTCTCCCTCTCCCCCTGCTTATGCTCTCTTTCTCTCTCTCACTCTCTCTCTTTCAAAGAAATAAATCTTTAAAGAGATCCAGACTCTCATAATATAATATAAAAATTTCCAAATTTCAATTAAAAGTTATTTAGCATACTAAGAACCAGGAAGAACTCAAGCTGACTGAAAAAAGACAATTTAGAGGTAACACAGATTATCAGAATGATGTGGCAAAGATTTGAAAGCAGCATCGTAACATTTTAATAAGCAATTATAAATATGCTTGAGATACATTTCTAAAATTGAAATCCAAAGGAATAGACTAAATAAAGAAGAATCGAAGGTAAATATTAGAACTAAAATATACAACAACCAAAATAAGAACATCAGTGGGTGGGTTCAGCCACCAAATAGAGAGGACAGAGGAAAACAACCGAGGAACTAGAAGATAGAACAATAGAAACCACCCAACCTGAACAAAAGAGAGAAAACAGAGTGAAAAGAAAATGAACAGAGCCTCAGGGACCTCTGGGACTATAACAAAGAGATACAGTATTTGCATCACTGACGTCTCAGAAGGAAAGACTGACAGAGCACAGCTGATAAAATACTCAGAGAAATAATGGCTGAAAGTTTTGAATTTGGCACGAGACAAACCTATAGACTCAAGAAACAAGCTCTAAACAGGATGGGCCCAAAGAAATCATTCCTAGACACATGATAATGGACCCTCTGAAAACCAAACACAAAGACTTGTGAAAACAGCCAGAGAAAAATGGTACCTTTCTTCAGGGGAAAAATCAGAATGACAGCCCATTGCTCATCAGAAAACATAAAGGTCAGGAAAATGTGGCTCCATATTTTTCCAAGTGCTGAAGCATCATAGATTCAGGGAAAATATCCTTCAGAAATGAAGGGGAAATCAAGACATTCTCAGATGAATGGGAAGTAAGGGACTTTGTCGCCAACAGACCTGCCCAAAAAGAATGATGAAGGGAAGGGGTATACGCACGTTGTTTTCTGACAATTAAAAACAAAACAAAAAACGAAATGAAACTAAAAACTTTGGAAGGAAGAAGCAACACAGTAAGCAAAAATATGTGTGAATACAATAGACTTTTTTTTTCCCTTCTAAATTCCTAAATCATGTTTTCTAAATGACACCATTTGAAGCAAACATTATACCACTGCCTGAAGTGGTTCTGAATGTTTGCAGAGGAAATATTTAAGAAAATTATGTTATGAGTGGGAGAGAATTAAGGGAAGTAAAGCGTGCTAAGCTTTCCATACATCACAGAAACTGGTAAAATGAGGACACAAACAGACTGTGATCCATTGTATAGCATGTAATGTGATGAAACCTAACACTCAGAGCACCCACGGAAAGGTTACTATTTTGAGAATAAAATAGGTACTCAAAAACACTACAGATAACTCAAAATAAAATTCTAGAAAATGTTCAAGTGACTTACAGGAAGACAGGGAAAAGAAAAGAGAGACCAAAAAAAAAAAAAAAAAAGAAAGAAAGAAAAAAGGCAAAACAGAGAGAACAAACCAAAAACCAACGTAGTGTTGAATTACATAGTGAGAAAATCTCTCCCTTTTTAGTGCCTCTCGAACTTCTGATCAAATCAGGCAGAAGTCCCAGTCCAATGACAGGAATCTTTTCTTTTCCTTTTTTTAAATTTTATTATTTACTGGAGAGAGAGAGAGAGCATGAGAAGGGAGAGAGTCAGAGGGAGAAGCAGACTCCCTGCTGACCATGCCACCTGATGTGGGACTCGATCCCAGGACTCCAGGATCATGACCTGAGCCAAAGGCAGTTGCTTAGCCAACTGAGCCACCCAGGTGCACCAGCCCTAACAGAAACCTATAGCACATCTCTGATGTTCCTTACCTTTCTTTTTCTAAAGTAGAGAAAGCCGTCTCAGACTCGATGTGGCTGGTGATGGTATTTGGGGATAGTATTTTGGCCATAACTGTATAATACTGCATTTGTTTTTGAGGAGCTTTCTTTGTGGCAAAAGATGTAAGTTTCCATATACAAGTCTTATGAAAATGTTTCTTTTCCAATTATCAGGGAGAAATGATAGATCAACCTATGGAAAAATAATAAATACATGAGGATCGTACATGCAAAAAGAGCAAATATCAGGAAGACGGTATTCAAGTGAACAAAGTTTGTGAACTCATTTTGGTAAAGTGGCAAAGCCATTTCCTTGCATGTATACATTAATCAAACATTTCTGTACTAAATATTTATTATTTGTGTATATATGTGTATGTCTGCATACACACACACTTAAAGAGGTCCCTTTTTGTTTATTTTTTATCGAAGTATAGTTGACATGCTATTTACATATTTGTTTTGTTTTGTTTGTTTTGTTTTTGTTTTTTTTTAATTTTTTATTTTTTATAAACATATATTTTTATCCCCAGGGGTACAGGTCTGTGAATCACCAGGTTTACACACTTCACAGCACTCACCAAAGCACATACCCTCCCCAATGTCCATAATCCCACCCCTTCTCCCAACCCCCCTCCCCCCAGCAACCCTCAGTTTGTTTTATGAGATTAAGAGTCACTTATGGTTTGTCTCCCTCCCAATTCCATCTGTTTCATTGATTCTTCTTTAAGCCCGCTATAATGTGAGCTCCTTTAAATCAGAAAAGATGTCAATATTGTTTCTTTAGTGCTTAACATTGTATTTGCCATGTAATGTTCTTAATAAATGTCTGGTGAATATCTGATGTAATAGATCTAAAGCGAAGTATAGAAAAATAAGAGTAAACTCGACTTCTTTGCTACACTTTGCCTAGGAGGAGCCAGAAGGATAGAAGTTGTAAATAACTTACATGCTTGAATTTCGTCTAAGCATGGGTTTCTGTATGCAGTGGGGTAGTGGGTCTAAAACAAAGGAAGATGGGAATGGGGGTATGATGGCACTTTACCAACATCAGCAGGAACAAAGATGTAAGAGAGTGCTTCCTGAATTTACAAATCTAGCTTTATTAAGCCACATGATTAACTGATAAATATCATAGATATGTGTCCATTTTTGTTATAATTTTAATCAAGCATTATATATCAGGATCTCACCAGTTTTTAAATTTGGGGGGTTTTGGGCTACTTGAATGGCTGTCAGTTGAATGTCCAACTCCTGGTTTCAGTTCAGGTCATGGTCTCAGGGTGGTGGGATCAAGCCCCGTGTGGAGTCTGGGGTCCCTCTCCCTCTGTTCCTCCCCTGCTCACACTCTCCTCTGTCTCTGTCTTTCTCTCTCTCTCAAATAAAGTCTTTAAAAAAAAAGGGGGGGGTGTTGAGTAGGGGGTCTCTTCTTGTAGAACACAGTTAATATTTTATGAAAAGTATTATTAGCTAGGTTAATGAAAAAGAAATTCCGTGTGTGTGTCTGTTTCTGTATATATGTGTGAATATATTGTTTATTTAAAACATTAAAGCTCCTCTTTTAATCAGGCCCTTTCTACTTATCTAATGAACTTAAAAAGTGGAGAAAAAATCTCTCAGAAGCTGAGCTCTCCTTATTTCTGGAAATAACACATTTTCTCTCGTAATGTTAAATTATCTGAGGATATGAACAGTCATTCTTCACAAAGAAAACAATTATTTTGTGAGTGTGCACATGTGTGTGTAAACAGCGAAGTTGAATTTATGGCTTAGGTTGTATGGCAGTACTTTCTTAACCTAACTTTGTTAATACTCTCAGACACAAACAGTAACAGAGATTAATTACAAATTTTCCAGATGTGGCCTGAGGGGATACGCACTGGAAAAAGGCAAACATCTTGGAAGTTAGCATATTATCATGCTGTACAAATTACTATTAAGTGTGTGAAATCAGTTGTTTTTCAAAACCTCCTGTTTGAAATAATCTTGGCAGTATTACATGATTAGCAAACAGTTTTTCGTAGATAAATTGAAAGGTGGATTTTGATCTGTTCTTGTCCAAATGATCAGCGATTTGGAAACTGGTCTCTCTTACTGAAGTGTATTCTATTGTTTGAAGATTTTGTGATTTCTTAGGGAGACAAAAGGAAAAATATACTTTGGAAGAATAAAAGCTGTACTTTTGAAGAATAAAGCAAGAAGTTAACAACTTTTACATTTTACTCATTTGCGCTTACAAAGAAAAATTCCGGTTAATCTTTAAGGAGGAGATTTTGTGGTATACTATGCATATTATGCAGAAAACATTACACAATGTCCTCCATAGCATATTCTGATAATTTCATATTCCCTTACTTCTAGGAACAATGACTTGTTTCATGTTTTACTCTAATGACCGTTTCAGAAGAATGAAAGACTATATTTGTGGGAAATGACATTTCAAAACTGGGATAAAGGGAAGAGCATATTCATGAGGAAAGAATGATTCATTTTAAAGGCAGAGTTGTTTCTGATGCCCAGTAAGTTAGAGGTAAATGTATAGATTATTTCTTCATTCAGTTAATAACTATTGAGAGCTTACCAGGTGCAAAGCTCTGTTTTATCAAAGTTACTTTGAGGAGCAACACAGAAAAAAATTCCTCCTCTAAACTTCTGTTTTATAGAGAGGTGTCCCATTATGAATAGGGAAAACTATAAGATCATGTAAGGTGATGACTATAAGGTAATAAGGTAAATCACGAGATGTACTAGAAAGAAGATAAAACATAAGAGCAAGTGATTAGTAGGGAAAGGAAGTTACAGTTATGCTGGAAGTCAAGGAAGGATTTATGTTCCTGTGGTAGGAATTTAGATTAAGACTTGGTACCTTAGCACTCTGAATATCACAACACACACACACACACACACACTTGTTTAAAACATACATGCAAACACACAAGTCACGTTATATCTATTATTGTAGGCACATTGTTGCCTTTGACCTTAAACACCTACCTTTGTGACTAGTGGGATTCAGGTCCCTGGAAAAGGCTTCAACTCTCTTTGCCTTTTGTCCTCCAAACAAATACAGAGGAGGTTTGGCATTGTCCACTGCTGATATTGAAGTGGACACTGTTTTGGAGTTCATGGAGAATTTGAGCAACTGACTCACTTAGATAAGGAAAAATGCAAATTCTTCTCGGTTAAATGCATAGAGTCTCTCATAGAAAGAATCATTTCTTAGTGCAACAATAGGTCTATTTTCTTGCTATTTGTTTTTAAATTTTTGTTTCTGGAGGTGTTTGCAAATCAGGATAGTATTTGCAGTATATGCGTATACACATGCATACATCTGTGCCTATGTAAATATACATCTATTTCATCTGTATCTATATGTCTACTTATATCTGGTAGATCTAATGTAATATGCATGATGTCTTACCTAAAATCTTTACATTGAGATATAGTCTGTAAACTTTAGAATTGAAAAAAATTGTAATTTTATTATTTACTATTTATTTAAATATATAAATTTAATATTAACTATATAAAATTTTTATTAAAATATATTTCACTTATATTACATAAATTTAATAATTACATAAATTTAATAATTATATATTAAATTTAATGTAATACATTTAATATTTACTTAAAACACCCAAATTTAAATATATAAATGTTTATATGAAATATATTAAAATGTTATATAATTTTTATTTTAAAACAATAGCCATACATTATCATTTGTCTTTTATCTTTCTAATTCTAATGATTTTAGTTAAAAATAACCATTTAAAAACATGACAAATAATATATTGTTTCTGATATTTATATTACAATGTTTATAACTCTGACAAAAGCATATTCAAATATTATATATTTTAAGTATGTTCAAATATGGTATACTTCAAATCAATTAAATTTTACTTTTGGTCCTTTTAATCATTATTGTGAATTCATTCCAAATTGTACAAACACACTGAGTACAACAATACAATAAATGATATTGCTAAGTAAAGGCAAGAAAATTAGATTCATGTAATTATTATATAATAGTTTATAAAATATGTATGCCTTTATTCTATTACTAATCTAAATAATCACCAGCCCTTCAATCAGAACACTGAGGCATGCAATAATAATGACATTATATTCAATTATCTGATATTTTGCTGACCTGCTATCACATAAACCCTATTTTTCTATCTATGTATAATATAATTTCTGTGTTATAAGGACATATTTGGAGGATATAAGATAACATAACGTACTCTTGTTAGCTTGTTAGTTCAAGCTCATTTAGACATGAAGTCTGTGGGATACCTTCAACCCAACAAATGTTAGGGTAGAACTGCCTGAAAACAGTATGTCAGCTGCACGCTGGCCTGAGAGCAATGAGAGAAAGATGCTTGGGGTGCTAGAAAAATGGCAAGAGGAGCAGTGTGACTAAAGCCTGGATTCCTGGGAAGAATAAAGAAGAGATCATATGGGAAGCTTAAACAGTGATCCAGAGCAGATATGGTCATGGTAATTGTGTAAGTGGAGGAAGATGGAATTCACATATACTTTGGAAGCATTGTTGACAGGATTGCCAAGAGATTCCACACAGGTTATGAATAAAAGAATCAAGATAATTCTTGGGTTGTTTCTTGAGTAAACAGATGATAAACTCGAATAATGTATCCATTTACTGATAGGCAATCAATAATTACTCTGAAGATTGTATTACTACAAATATGGCCAGCAATGTAAAAGTGATGACAGTAACAAGACAATGATGCCTAATGTCTGCACTTATAAAGGATTTACTTAATTGTTTCCTGTTTGATACCCATCACAATCTCGTGAGGCTACTTATTTTCTGAATTTTACAGATAAAATTATTGAAAAGGTACATTGTTTAAGTTCCTTATCCAAGAGCCCACAGGTAGAGACCTAAGAAAGGAGGAGAGAGAAAAAAGAAAGACCTAGAGCAGAGTCCTGACTCAGAATTTCCTACTAATGCCAACTTGAGCATTTATTAATCTTGAGTCTAGTAATTCTGACTTCAAGTACTATCCTTTCTACTATACTGCAGACTGCATTCCCAGGCATAAGGAGGTGACTCTCTGGTCTTTTAATTCTAAATGTCTGTGATTTGTGTGCTTTAACTTGGGTCCAAAAGGTAACAATCTCACAATCCATAAGCATGGTACATTCCTTCATTTATTTAGGTCTTTGTAGATTTCTTTCAACATTTTTTTTATAGTTTCCAGGGCTCTAATCTTGCACAAATTCTTGAAATTTTATCTCTAAGTATTTTATGCTTTTTGATGCAATTGTGAATGGCATTTTTAAAAAATTTGTTGGCTACTGCTGTTATATAGACATACATTTGACTTTGAGGGATATTTACCTTGTAACCTGTGATATTGATAAATTTGCTTGTTTGTTACCTTTTTTGTATATTTCCAAGGGTTTTCTTCAAGACACAACAATCATTTCATCTGTGAACAAAGACAGTTGTAATTCTGTCTTTCAATCCATGTGCCTTTTATTTCTTATTCTTGTGTTGTTACACTGGTTAGGACCTATAGAATAGTTGAGTAGAAGTAGTGCAAATAGATGCCTTGCTTTTTCTCAGTCTTATAGGGGAAACCATCCCATCTCTTCTCTATTAAGTATGATATTAACTTAAGGTGTTTGTTTTTTTTTTTTTGTAGATCCTCTTTATATGATTGATAAAGCTTGTTTATATTGACCTTTGCTCCGATATTTTATAATAAGTAGAAGAGTTTTAAAAATGCTTTTCCTTCATCCATTGAAATGGTCATCTGATATCTTTGAGAGTCAAGTTACATTAATGGAATTTTGAATATTTAACAAACTTTGCATTCCTGGAATAATTCCAATTTAACTGTGATATATTATCCTTTAAAATTATTGCTGTATTTTATATTTTTAAATATTTAGTTAAGAACATTTTCATCTATGTTCATAGGAGATATTGGTCTTAGTTTTCCTTGCTTGTAATATGCTTGTCAGATTTGGCTATCCAAATTTTTCTGGACTTATAAAATTAGTTCAAAATTGTTCCCCAGTACTCCATTTGTTGAAATAATTTATCTAGAATTGGTGTTAATTCTCCTTAGGTGTTTGATAGAAAAACCAGTGAATCTCCCTGGGACCAAAGTTTTCTTTGTGGAGGAGGTTTTATTTAATAATTCAATTTTAAAAAATTGATATAGGACTATTTACATTTCCCATTTTTTTACTGTGCAGTTTAATTAGTGGTATTTTTCAAAGAATTTGTCTATTTCATCTAAGTTCTCAAATGGATCAGCATAAAGTTTCTTATACAATTCCCTTATCTTTTAATATCTATGGGATCTGTGGTGATGTCTCCTCTTTCATTGCCAACCAAGGAAATATGTGGATTGTCTCTGTTTTTTAATGCCTTATTTATTATGACTTAAGAAATTTTATTAATATTTTCAAAAAAGTAACTTTTGTCTTTCAAATTTTTCTTTATTTTTTACTTTCTATTTTATCAATTTCTGCTACTTTTAAAAATCATATTTCTCTCTATTCATTAGTTTGTATAATCCTATTATGTCTCTTTAAATTCAATGGGATTTTCTTCCACAGTGTTCAATTTGCTGTAAGCTCATCCAGTGAATTATTGATTACTGACATTCTGCATTTTTTTCAGTAGATTTTTTTGTAGTCAATCCTTTAATATTTTCAACTACATTACAGCTAAATCTAGAATATACCGTATGCCTTGTCCAAAAGAGCTAATAGATAGTTCATATTTATTTAAGCCAGAGGTAGAAATTCTGCCTGATCTCATCAATGTGTATTAGATATCAAACAAGCCATAGCTCTTTTCTAATATCACATCTTATACTCAGCTAAGGAAAAAGGCTGGGGGAATGACATTTTACCATATTTACATACTTTTGGTGTTGAGTATACACCAAAATATACTATAAAGTGAAAAGCTGAATCATTTTTTTAAAAAAAAGAACCCAAATGAAATGAAAGGATTATGCAAGGTGTTAAAATGTCCTTAGGCAGTGGTTTTTTACAAACATCTGTTTCCAATATAAGACATAGTTTAAGAAATCATTCACATGAGAACTAAGAACATTTTTTAAAGCTTTTTGTAAAAAAAAATAAAAATAAATACTCATATATGACTCAAAACATATGTAACAAACACTGCAAGTCAGTCAGACCTCAACATAAAGGGTGAGTATTCCTTAAGGAGGAGATGATCACTTTTACCACAGGGTAAAAAATGAATAATGAAATAGAAATCTATTTAGCTTGCATTCAGTGAGTATATCTCAAACTTTAATCCATTTAAGAGCCATTTAGAGTATTAATCATGCAGATTCCTGGGCATGATTGAGTGGTTCTCTAGAGACATCCAGGAACATTCACCTTTTTTTTCTTTAAATTCAATTAGCCAACACATAGTACATAGTACATTAGTTTCAGATGTAGTGCTCAATGATTCATCAGTTGCATTTAACACCCAGTGCTCATCACATCATGTGCCCTCCTTAATGCCCATCACCCGCGTATCACCCCCATCCCTGAAACATTCACTTTTAATTAGCCTTCCAGGTTATTATGTCTTCAACTTCAATCACATGTCCTCAAACCATTAATAGCAGGCAATTAATACTAGATCTCATTTCATAGTTAGAAAGACCAATGAGATAAGTAGCACCATCTTGAATTTAAAATGGATCAAACTGATGCAAGGGCCATTAAAAGATTAAAAAAAAAAAAAAAGATGTTAGCTCAAGTTTTTTTTTTTTGTCTGTAATGACCATGGCCTTTTAGTGAACCACATACCTTGCTTTCCAGTTAGGTATACAGTGTAGCTACATTTTCTGAATTTACCAGAAGTCTGGAAGTTTATCAGACCAACTTAGACCCTTACAAACTATTATTTCCTCAAAATACAATATGAGGAGTCATTCAAGTCAAACTTGACAACATCTGCTTTCACAGTGTTCCCATCATTTTCCATTATCAAGTGGAAATTTAGACTTTACATCCTAAGTATGTCTTGAGTCCTTCCACTTCTTTCCATCTGCAACACCATTATTCTGATGCAAGCTACCATCTTTTCTCTCAATAGTACTTCTAAAGTGATAATTTCAGAATGCAAATCTGATCATGCTTAGAATATTTCAATGCTTTCCCATTATTTGGGGGATAAAGAATGCAATTCTTTTTTTTTTTTTAAGTTTTTTTTTTTGTTTGTTTGTTTATTTGACAGGCAGAGATCACAAGTAGGCAGAGAGGCAGGCAGAGAGAGAGAGAGGGAAGCAGGCTCCCCGCTGAGCAGGGACCCCAGTGTAGGGCTCGACCCTAGGACCCTGGGATCATGACCTGAGCCGAAGGCAGAGGCTTTAACCCACTGAGCCACCCAGGCATCCCAAAGAACGCAATTCTTAATGTGGCCAGCATATCCCTGAATAGTTTGGGAGATTTCCCTCTCTCTCTACTATAGATCCTCTGGACTTTTACAGCTCCAAAATATGCCATATTCCTTTCCATCCCAGGGCCTTTGCACATACTGTCCCCACAAGCTGCAATTCTCCTCACCTTATCTTTATCTAATAATCTTTCATTTTGGGGGTCTGAACTTAGTTATTACCTCCTCTTGGAAATCTTGTGGATCTCCAAGAATAAGTCACATTACCCAGTTATAAATTTGTAACACACCCCATATCTATTCTTATTAATGTCTTCATTTTATATTTATATCTGCTATCATGCATAATATCTATCTCCCAATTAGGTTGTAGACTTTATAAAAGTAGACAAAATTTACTTCTGTTTCCCATTTTCAACATTTATTCAAGTTCCTAGAACACATGAAATATTTTATGAAAAATCATGCAAATTAATTAATTAGCTTAACAGTGAATTTCTTGGCAAGAAGAACAATGTAGTTAAAGAAGTATGGTTTTGAAATGCTTATTTCTAAAAGAAATTTAAGGATTGCCTAGAAAAGTAGTATTATAAAGCCTTAATTTTTTTCATAGGAAATCACAACTAAGTCAGAATAATAGAACAAGAATTGTAAATTATAAAACATTTGTGCTAACAACATTTAAGAATTAATATATAATCTAATTTAAAATACATTTATAAGATGCTAAAGCTATCTCTAAGAATAAAATTCCTATTATTTCCTAGAAAATATCATGGTGACACAGGGGAATTAGACGGAAACCAAACAAAATCATCTTTTTGTGATTCAATATTGGATGGGTTATTGGAATCTGTGACCAAAATACATCTGTGGATACAAACACAAGCTCAGCCTTATTCTTTTCTTTGAGCCAGCCAAGAACTGCTTATAAATCACTCAGAAGCACGAATAATAGGGTATGTCTTTTCTGAGGACTCACTGTTCATAATGAATTTTCCCTAGTTAGCACTTAAATATCCATGAAGCAGATTTCTAAATTTTTCTATTTTAAAAATGAAGTAACTGTCACTTCAGTTATTCTGCAGTTGACACACAGTCCAAATAAAGTATGTAAAGCATCATTTACCAAAATATCTTCTGTAGGACATGAGTAACAGGTAAGATGTTAACTGCTTTTCTTTATTTAAATAAATTAGATTTTGATTCCTGATATAATAAGTTTAAAAAGTTAACTCAGTTTTTTTATTGTGGGAATTCTCAGAAATGAATTTAATGTTTTAATATGTATTGTGATCCTCCAAAAAGAGTTAAATAGAACACAGAATTTCCTATATTTATTTGGCCTCTTAAAATGTTAATACAGTTCAAGAAATATTTCAAGAAGCTCCCATGGTTTGTAGAGCACAGTTAGGTAAATTGTGATATTATAATGTGTGTGGTTTAAAACCATATAAACAAAGTGTCAGTATTTTCTCTCACCTCAAGTTTCACCTCCTTTTGGCATGTTTGGGAAAGGCACTGGGGGAGAAAGGATTGTTTTTAAGTTGACTGTAATGTGCTAAGTTCCATAATTTTCTAAATAATTTTCTAACTTATTTTCCTTGTTTGAAGATCAGGGAGATTAAAAAGACCCTGAGCTCATTGACTATTAACTAATGGGCATAAAGTTTTAGTTAAGCAAGATGAATAAATTCTGGAGACGTGCTGTCCAATACTGTTCCCATAGTCAATAATACTGTATAGTATAATTAAAATGTTAAGAGGGTAGACTCATATTATGTTCCTACTCTGATAAAATAAAATAAACAAAATAAAATAAAATATTAAAATAAAATAAAAATTTGTGAGATCAAGATACATTTAATTTGGTATCAAAACAAGGCTTACATGACTCCAAACCCTGTGTTCTTTCTACTAAATTTAGATCTATTCATGTCAGTACCTTTCCCTGAGAAGCAATTCCACATAATGGTTAAGAACATGGGCTTTGGGTTGAGACTGCTCAGGAATAGCTATACCAACACCAACAAGATGTGTAAACTTGTTATTTACATAAACTATCCAAAAATTCAGTATTTTCATCTACACGAGGAGATGAATAATAGGCTTACCATGAAAATTAAAACAAATAACAAATATAAAAAGGTACAGTGAGCATCCCTAAATAGTCACTACTACTTGTGGTTGGAGAAATTGTCTTATAAATAGTTTTGGTACATAAACAAAATACAGAGAATTGAGAGATTTATTCCAAAAAGTCGAACAATAAATATTGAGGGGGAAAAAAGTTAAAGTATTTTATTTGCAGTTTACTTTGATCATTGTCTTTCATTAGTTGTTACCAGGGTTTTTAAACCTGGGTTAAAGAAGTTTTTATGATCAGATATGTTTTATAAAGTTCAGGACTACTGAATCATAAGCAAATTTTTAACTGTTATACACAGCTGTAGACCTTGTCCCTCTGAAAGAAGTTTCAAGACTGTTTCCAGATTTTTCACTCCTGAAATTTAGTAATCTCTTGTATTTCTGTCCACATTGTTTGTTTTGATACAGGTTACATGGCAAGACCTTTTGTCCTATATAAATGAAATCATTTCACGGAGATTTTCAAGTGTTGAAATTCCCAGTTCTCTTTGTATAGCCATATAATAAACCTTCAGGGACCACCTTTTGATAATTATCAGCTATACAGAAAAACGTAGATGGCATTTTGCAAGTACTTTAAATGTCAGGCTGATGATCAGCCTACCCAGGCACACACACCTGTGTTCGAGAGTGATTCGATAATGCCACCATCTACATGATTTTTGCTGAAAAAATACTAAAACTGCAGAGTGAAATGTGTAAATACAAGAAAGAGCTTAAGAGGAATCGTTTTTATTAAATAGTTAACAATATAATAAGACCATTTACTCTTACTGTTCATCTCCAAAGTGCATTAGCAAAGCACATTAAGAAAAAAGGGTGTGATACTCATTTTGAACTCTAATTAATGCCAGATATTGCGTTTGCCCAGAAATATCTACACTCTTCCTTGTACCTCATGGTAAGACTAAGACTCTCAGAACCTATTCAGCAGTCCCTTTGGCCAGCAGTGTTCTATTAGCTCAGCCAATGGGAGGCATTCCTTTGAGATCGGGATGGCGGAAGAGAAGTAAGCCATACTTTATGGTAGGAGCTATCAGTAACCAACTGGTCCATGATAGACAGTGAATGTGGGGTTTGTTCCCTGGTTCCCTGGTTCCTTTAAAGAATCTGTTATCCCAGTGCTTCAGAAGAAATAGACCATTGGGGGTCACTTTCACACTATCCTTGGACTTCCAGAATTCCTAAAAGTGCTCTAACCATCTGCTCTAGGAGTCTAATGCCATGTACTGAATTACATTTTTCAAAGATATCTAGAATGACTTCTATTTTCCAGAACAAATCTTGATGATTATAGATAGCATAATGAAAGTCACAACTGAAGTGAGAATAAGAGTGAGTATAGCACCACACTGGAAACCTAGAAACCTGGGTTCTTGTGTTAATTTTCCTGTTAACTTGCTGGGTGACTCATAATTATACCTTCCAGGGCTCAATTTATTCATTCATGGTTTCAGATTATGTCAGGGGTGAATTTTTCCAAAATATTTAAGGAAAAGACAACATTAATCTTACACACTTATACCAGATAATTTAAAAAAAAGAAGGAACATTTTCTATTGAATCTTAAAATAACATTACAAGAGATAAAAATTACAAGCTAATTTCAAGCTAATCATTATTAATCTTTATATAATTTTTGCATAAACTTAAGTCAAAGTGCTCTTAATTTTATAGTTTTAAATAAAAACTCTTAGATTTTTTTTTAAAAAAGATTGCTATAAATCACATGAGTGAAGGCAAAAATGAAAATCCAAAAAGCAATAGACTATAGTCTGGGAGAAAGGCCATTTATGGAACATTATCACCTAGCTGACACTGTTAATATTCTCACTCCAAAGTAAGAGTTTAAGATGGCTTGGGGGTGGGAATTTTTGTCTGTTTTGGGGATTTGAATTAACAGAGCAGGACAAATTTCAGAGGGGAGGTAGGTAAAGGAAGCTTCAACTACTGAAAATTTGTTCATCATACTTTTGCTTTAAAGAAGAATGCATCTAGGATGACTTGTATCAAACGAAAGGTAATATAGAAAAACCTAGATAGTGACACTGTTTATAAACACTAAGCATTTTAAAGCTTGAAATAGATAAAACTTTGGTTTAAAACAGCATGTAAAGGGGCACCTGGGTGGCTCAGTGGGCTAAAGCCTCTGCCTTCAGCTCAGGTCATGATCCCAGGGTCCTGAGATCGAGCCCCGAGTCGGGCTCTCTGCTTGGCTGGGAGCCTGCTTCCCTTCCTCTCTCTGCCTGTCTCTCTGCCTACTTGTGATCTCGTCTGTCAAATAAATAAACAAAGTCTTAAAAAAAAACAAAAAACAACCCAGCATGTATATTTGAATAATAGAGGAGCAAACTAAAAAATGGAAAATTCACCTATAAATCTATTCTCTCGAACAACTCTTGTTACCACCATTTCCCTGTGATATTTTTCAAACATAGTCAGGATTATTGTGCGTTATTGTAAGTGAGTAAAAGGAAATGAGTTCAGATGTGACTTCTTCCTCTTACTATGAGTTCACAAAGTGAAGAAAGAGGTACTCACTGGTGTAAACTAGGCGAAGTCTATAGGATCAGACAGCAAAGTGAAGACAACCTAAACGCAGGGAAGGAGCGTGCACCTGTTGAATGAAAGTCATTATGATTTTCAAGTGAGAATGAATATATTTTATTTCAGCTTTTTCAGTGTTTCAATATTCAGCTCAAACGCACCCTCCTTTAGAAAGCTCCATAGTTCTCTTCTCCCGGGTAGAATTCCCCTTTCTTTGCACCTTCATGGTATCCTAAACAGACTTCACCATAAATTCTGTAATACTTCATTGTACTTTCTCACCCTTTCTGTATCAGTTTCAATACCATTCCTCAGGGAAAATGGAATGACACCCGTGAAGAGGTTAAGCCTTCAGTGTACACTCCTATGATGCCCGCAATTTTGCTTCCTAGCAGTTTAACGGTGGATTTATGTACATAATTATCTATTTTATGTCCTCTCCCAACCAGCTGATAAACTATAAGGGAAGAAACTATGTCATTACTTTTGATGGTTTTGTTCCTTTGAACGGAGCCCAGTGCCTGTCATCTAACACACATTCAAAAATGTTTGAAAAAGAGAAGAGGGACAGAAGGAAGGAAGGAGGCTCGAAATGGAGTTTTCCACCAAAGAAGATATGTTGCGTGACAAGGTGGATGGGGGGGTGTAGAACAGAGGGGGCACATTCTTGTAAACTGTCTCTACATGGAAAAAACAAACCAACAGATAACAAAAATAAGGAGTGACCTTATCAAAGGTATGGAATAATCCTGCATTCCTCTCCCATTCAAAAACAAACAAACAAACAAAAACAAAAACAAAAAAAACTGCCCTGTAGCTGCTTCTTGAAGTCATCGACAGCCCTTCTATCCCATACATCCGGCCCCTGCTGACTTTGGCAGTTTTGCCCCCCCCACACACATCCATCTGCCTTTGTGCAAAAAGGCTTGTTCTTTTTCTTTCAGAATAGGTCATTCATGTTTACAAAAGTTGGCCGTGCTTTTTATTTTTTAATTTTTTTTTCCTTTAATTTTAATGTCTGGGATCTAATCTGCTTACTTGGACATCACCGAGGCTGGCTCGTGGGCCGACCGAGCTGAACAATAGCTCCTGGGATTTCCAAGCCCCACGCGCAAAGACGCGAGGCAGTCTGGGGAAGGCTGAAGCACGGATTTCATTTACCCTCAGGAAACAACACCGATATTCGCGTTTCTTTTTGCTTATAAAAGGGAGGATATAGGGTGGTGAAAAATAGTTTTGCCAGTCTATCTTCAAATGGGTCTTTGGGAGGCTGGTAGGAATTTTCAAACATAATATAACAAAATCAAGAAACAAAAACGTTCCTTTTCATCTGCACAGAGGCTCTGTTGAAGCTGGAAATACTTGTGGGATATCAGGAATGAAAAATGTCAGCATGCACACTGCCCAGCCTGGCCTGGTTTATGGCTCCCACCTCGTGGCCGTCATTACTGTCCAGTAAAAGAGCCTCTTTGTCCCTGGAGCATTGCTTTTCAAAGACAAGAACCATCCCCAAGCATCCTCTCACTTTCACATATAGGTCATGGCATTCCGAGAATAATGCGAAGGATGGCCCAAGGGCCAGTTCTCTCAGTCACTGGGACACAGAGATATTTAGTACTGGTTCAGCTAAGCCTTTTTGCTCCTACAAATTTCCTTCCCAAATGGAAAGTCATTTTTCAAGGAAAAAGACCTGAGTTTTTCAGTGGCTTGAAATACAAGGCTTGTAAACAAATAAGAGGCCAAAGTAGGGGGAAGGGGAAGGTAGGAGGGACACACAGGAGACCTAGAAAGAGGGACATGTCATTTAAAAGCCCTAACCTAAAGCCTGCATTAGTGGTGGGGGCGGGGCGGAGAGGTTGTGGGTGTGGGTGTGTGCTTTGAAATCCACAAGAGGAATGCCAATCCCACAATTCGGAGCTGAAATGATCCAGATCTTGAAATGAGCACATTTCCTGATGGTTTTGGTAGATTGAGAAACTTGGTTTATGGAGGGAGACAAGATGGACATGACTCTTCTACCCTCCTCCAGAAAGCTCCCTACACCTCCAGCCTCAAGTCACATCCTAGAGGGGAAAGATGAGATTCTGGCACAGCCGCAGAATGCAGTGGTCTGTTTCTTAGAGGTAAGAGCGCTGAACCCTGACTCTCTCGAAGCGAGTCATCTTCAAGTCCAACTTAGTGGTTCACGTTTGTTAACACTGTGCCACCAAAGGGGGACAATTCCTTCTCTTTCTGGATGTCGGCTATGAACACCAGCCAAGCCGTCTTGCTGAAGTCAGATCTAACCAGTCTTCCTGCGCCTCAAACCCACTGAAAACAAGAGTAGGTGATTTTTGCATGAGATCAGTCATGACTGAAGTGGTTGAGGTGGCATGGATATGTGATATGTAATAGAGGATATGGTCACGGCCCAAAGCAAAAACTTAAAAAATAAATTGAAGAGCCAATAGAGAGACAATATCAGAACAAATACATACCTCCTAGACACAAGCACTAGACAGCACTGGGCTTCATTTTCATCCTGGTACCTTTAGACAGATATGTAACTTCTCTGTAACTGAATTTATATGCCTCACCTCTCCAAATACCTTGTTTTCTACTAGAAAAGAGAGGCTGTCTTATATTCTTTAGTCCCTCACAATGCTTAACAAGTGAGCAAATGCTATGCACCAGCTATTGCTCTAAAATAATAGTCCCCAAACCTCATAAGCCAAGGTTTGTATCTATTTATTTATATCTAACATGTTCACATAACTTACCAATGGTAGAGCAAGTACTCGGTACTCCAGTCTAAGCACTCTTGTCTTCACAGCTTGCTCTAACCAGGAAGTCGTAATAAAACTTGGCATTTTCTTGTACTTTATTTTCCCCTATTATTTCTCTATGATGACTCTTGAAATTACAACTCACTTTCATGTGTGTAGGCGAAGGATAGAGATGTAGAAACAACTTAAGTCACATTTTCTACCTCTCACCCTAACTTTGAAAAGAACTCACTCATTCATGCATATGTGCATTGATTGATGGATGGATATGCCAAATATCTCTGTGAAGAAAGTGTGACTTACGTGTTTTTCAAGTTCAGGTGTTATAGGCTTGGGAAGAGGGGCCATGCAGGCTTATGTTAAAATGACCCTATATGGGGTTAAATGTTAACCCCATCCTTTGAATGGAGGAGCGGACTGGATCGGTAGATCTAAGATGGTGGAAGGCATTCTGGGTTTGGATGAACAGACCTGTTCTCTCGAATACCAATGAGTTTTCCCAGCAGAAGATTGCATAGATCCACTGAGAGTGGAAGAAACTAGACCATGGTTAGAGAAAGGATGTGATTCTTAGACCCACAGGCAGGCAGAAGGTGTGTCTTGCTCTCAGAAATAGTCTCTTCCATCAAAGCACTAAACAGGGTAACTGCGGGGGGGGTGGGGTCTGGTTTGGTTAAGTGTGACTGGAAATTCTTCTAGTTGTTGGAAGAAGTATATAGAGGCTGCTTTTAGGCAACAAGCTTGAGCAATGAAAACTTGAACAAGGCTAAAGGGCTCACAGTGACCACTGAGCTGACACAAACAGTCTCATTAAAAGAGCCACCTGGAAATAGCCATAGGTCCTAAATGACCAAAGGGCTACTTGCCACCAGCCATGGACGATTTCTAAGATTAGTGAAGAGAGAATATTCCATACGTTCCCATGCTTCACCACTCCAACCTCGTGGCAGACACTCTGTCCTCTGTTGTCCTGTCTGTCCCTCCCTCACATGTATTCAGTAAACTTGTATCTCTTTGTTCCACCTTGGGTGGATCCTTTCACTGCCTCTGCCACCAGGTCCCATCCAATGGGAAGGTGCCTCAAAGTAGACACTTCCATGTAAAAACTACTCTGCGTGGCCACATATGCATAGGTTTCTATTTTCCCAGTACAAATTACTAAGTGTTCCCTATTCCATTGCCTTCTGAACTCACAGGTGATTTCTCTCCAGATACTATCTCACTTCTCTCTCTTCTCTTGCCTTTTTTCCTTCCAAACCCAGGAATCTTCTTAGATAGGGCTTGCTTCTTTGTTCTCAGCTCTGTATTTGTACCAGTGGACACTGCCCCCCTCCACCCGCTCAGTACCTCTCCTGGCTCAGTCTGATCCATGATGTCACCTCCTTGACCATATAATATCTCCATCCATACTCTAGATTTACAGGTGGCATCCAGACAGTAAAAATCTAGGTAAAGGTAGACCAAGACATGCTTATATTTATCAATTTCTAAATTTTGTGAAAAGGAATAATGAAGATAGTATCCTTTTTTACATATATTCCTTGAAAATAGTCAACAAATACTGTTCTGTTATCATATTCCAGGTACTTTGCAAGGCCCTGGGAAGAACATATGGGACAGGTAGATACAATCCCAGTTGATAGGAAGCTTAAAGATTAATGTGTTTGATCACTAACATTATCTGGTTACTAGCAACACTTTTTTGATTATGCTATGTTTTGTTTTGTTTTACTTGCAAGGCTTTTAAATGATTATTTGAGGAGTGCCTGGGTGGCTCAGTGGGTTAACGCCTCTGCCTTCGGCTCAGGTCATAATCTCGGGGTCGTGGGATCGAGTCTCGCATCAGGCTCTCTGCTCAGCGGGTTCCTGCTTCCCCCTCTCTTTGCCTGCCTCTCTGCCCACTTGTGATCTCTCTCTCTCTGTGGCAAATAAGTAAATAAGTATTTTTTTTAAAGTGTTTTATCAAGGGTTGCTGCTATGTAAATGGAAGTAAATTTAATAATATGAAACTTATAGCATCTTTTATTTCTTCTGTCATTATAGAAAAAATGTCGTAAAACTCTTTCAAGTCTTTAGAATCTCAAACTGACCTATGACGTTCTCCTTCCCTCAGCCTATCAGTGCCTTATATTAAAATGCTCTCAAAATTGCTTAACGAAATGTTTCTATTTATACTTGGTTTAGTAAAGTTTAATTTTAGCCAAATATAATTTTGTAAACCAAACTGAATTCTACTTATTTTTGGCTTATTAAGTTTATTTCTAACATAATAGCACAGCTATGGTATTTGCTAAAGTAGCATAAAAAATAGAAACCTACCAGGGCACTTGAGTGGCCCAGTGGGTTAAGCCTTTGCCTTCAGCTCAGGTCGTGATCTCAGTGCCCTGGGATGGAGCCCTGCATCGGGCTCTCTGCTCTGCGGGGAGCCTGCTTCCCCCTCCTGCTCTGCCTGCCTCTCTACCTACTTGTGATCTCTCCCTCTCTCTCTGTCCAATAAATAAATAAATAAATAAATAAATAAAAATAGAAACCTACCTAGATTTACCCTGTAAACTGTTTGTTTTACCTTGGATGATTTCTTGAAAAGAAACAGATACATAAAATGTAGGTCGTGAGATGTAAAATGTTTAATTCCTTAACATTAGCAGTGTTTTCCAGTTTACAAAAATCTATGGTTATCATATAGATTTAATGAGATTAGTCTAAAGTTTCTTAGACATTCTCAGTAAATCTAGTTTTTCTGTTAGTGAGACGTATGGGACACCCCGGTGTCAATACCTGGTTAATTGTCATTTTTTGTTTTTTTGTTTAATTTTTTAATTTTTATAAACATATTTTTATTCCCAGGGGTACAGGTCTGTGAATCGCCAAGTTTACACACTTCACAGTACTCACCATAGTACATACCCTCCCCAATGTCCATAACCCCACCCCCCTCCCCCCAGCAACCCTCAGTTTGTTTTGTGAGATTAAGAGTCACTTATGATTTGTCTCCCTCCCAATACCATCTTGTTTCATTTATTCTTCTCCTACCCCCTTAACCTCCCATATTGCATCTCCACTTCCTCATATCAGGGAGATCATATGATAGTTGT
The DNA here is from genome assembly GCF_011764305.1 of Mustela putorius furo. Taxonomy (NCBI): domain Eukaryota; kingdom Metazoa; phylum Chordata; class Mammalia; order Carnivora; family Mustelidae; genus Mustela; species Mustela putorius. Next base: position 23,273,735 of record NW_025421322.1, on the reverse strand, counting down.
CTTTCTCCGATTGACTTATTTCACTAAGCATGATACCCTCTAGTTCCATCCACGTCATCACAAATGGCAAGATTTCATTTCTTTTGATGGCTGCATACTATTCCATTGTGTATATATATACATCTTCTCTATCAATTCATCTGTTGATGGACACCTAGGTTCTTTACATAGTTTGGCTATTGTAGACTTTGCTGCTATAAACATTTGGGTGCAAGTGCCCCTTTGGATCACTATGTTTGTATCTTTAGGGTAAATACCCAGTAGTGCAATTGCTGGGTCATAGGGCAGTTCTATTTTCAACATTTTGAGGAACCTCCATGCTCTTTTCCAGAGTGGTTGCACCAGCTTGCATTTCCACCAACAGTGTAGGAGGGTTCCCCTTTCTCCGCATCCTCGCCAGCATCTGTCATTTCCTGAATTGTTAATTTTAGCCATTCTGACTGGTGTGAGGTGATATCCCATTGTGGTTTTGATTTGTATTTCCCTGATGCCAAGTGATGTGGAGCACTTTTTCATGTGTCTTTTGGCCATTTGGATGTCTTCTTTGCAGAAATGTCTGTTCATGTAATTGACGTTTTTTATTGTGTTATCTCAAGCATGGAGCAGGGTGCCATGCATGACACATCTGTAACAGGTGTACTGTGGGTGCCCACTCCCTTCTTCATCTTCTGGTTAAAATAGAATTTGGTGATGTTATACCTGCATATATCACAATACTGTATTAAACACATTTTATTAATATTGGTACTTTAAAAATATTTTTTTGATTTTCTTTATTCTCTTTTTTTTGTTTTTTCAGCTATTTTTATTTTTTTTAATTTAATTTAATTTCTTTTCAGTGTAACAGAATTCACTGTTTATGCACCACACCCAGTGCTCCATGCAATACATGCTCTCCATAATAATGCCAGTGTTTGAATATCACAAGGAACCCTGCTTTATTGGCCTGGAATAAAAAACTGGACTGGATGGGGGCACGGTCGGGGAGTGGGGGACAAGGAAGGACAGGTATTCTGTCACCTCCTCATCCGTCTCCTCTGGGTTCCGCAGGAGAAGCTGACAGCCTTATTATGACGTGGGGGAATACATAATCTCCTACCCTGCCCTGGGATGTTTAGAGCTTTCGTTATGGACCGTATTACTGATTCTTTGACCTCTTCCAATCTTTCCTTCCATATTCCTACTTTGGTTCTTCTGTTCCTTCCTAAATTTCACCCTGGAGTTTGTTTCTCATTAAACCGGAGGATCTTCTCACTCAATGTGACCTTATAGCAATGCTAAAACACCAGCTATGCTCTTTCCAGAATCTGATGCTCATAGCAATTATCTCTTGACAATTATGGTTCCTAGGGAAAAATCATATTGTATGCGTTTGTATTTCCTCAATTCCATATTTTGGGGAAGGAATATGTCCTATGGGAGAGATAAGAGAAGAAGACTGAATCCAAATTTGGTTCTATCCTGAGTTAACTGGACAAAGGTTAGGCAAGTTACCTAAGTTTCTTGCATAATTTTCTCAGTGATGCTGTTTTTTTGTTTTGTTTTGTTTTTTGTCTTCCACAATAAGATTATAAGAATTTAAGATGACAGATGGCAGTGGTATTTAAAGCGTGGTCTAGGCATACATATGCATCTCTGGGACACTTTCATGAGATCGACAAGGGAAAACTATTCTATCAAGACATGATTTGTTTTCCCCTCACATTGTCATGTGAGTATACCAAGTATAAAAGGTTCATTAATCTGGTTTTAGATTACACATTGCAATTAATTGTTAAGGAAATAACGCCTGTAGAATTTTGAAATAGTATCAAAGAAGAACATCCACAATTATCTAACTAGACTATGAAAATACTCTTCCCTTTTCCAACTATATATCTGTGTGGGACCAGATTGTTTTCATACACCAAACAAAATAACACATTGTATCAGACTGACTGTGGAAACAGATATGAGGACCCAACTCTCTTCTTTTAAACTTGGAATTTAAAAGATTTGCAAAAATGTAAATGTAAACAGTGCTACTGTTCACTGAACCTTTTTGTTGCTGTTTATTTTGGAAAACACAGTAATTATTAATTAAAAGTAGACTATTTATGTTTCCATATAATGGATTTATTGCTATTTAAAAGAAATTAATAGATAATATTCTTTTAAATCTCTTTAAAATTTTGAATGCAGTAAATATCAATAAATATAACACACATAAAAAGAAGATCTTTGGTGTCTTCAATTTTTTTAAGAATGTAAAGGAGCCCTGAACTAAAAATTATGAGAACTACTGATACAGGGAATGAAGACATGTAATTTATATCATACCCACATACTTATTAAACAAATATGGAAAACCTGAGCTCATAGCTTGCTTTGGAAAGCAAGAGCAAAGTTATTTTCATTTCTTTTTTCCTTTCTTTCTTCCTTCCTCTCTCCCTCCCTCTCTCCCTTTTTCTCTTCCTTCCTTTCTTTGTTCCCTACTTTCTTGATCTTTCTATTATCTTTCTAGATCATTCTAATATCTTTCTGATATTACTTTAAGATCTTTCTTTTTTTTTTACTTTAAGATCTTTCTAATGTCTTTATTATCTAAAGTCTTTCCATTCTTTCTAATATCTTCTCTAATGTCACCCATCTCAATTAAGAAATCGTTAAATGTAACCAAACATAGTATTTGCTTTATTGAAATCTTTTTGTGTAAAAAAGAATCCAGTATAAAAATCCATATTTAATGTCAGTAGGTCACTTGGTTGTATTTGGGAATAAAGTAGAGACAAATCAGGATACTATCTATTTGTCCATCTGATGTATAGTATATATCAGTAATGAGATGAAATTGCAAAACATCTGGAGGAGGAGAAATGATTCATCATCGCTGTGATTTGGCCAAACTGGCCAATTTGCTGGGAGAAATAACACAGGAGGCAAAAGATTAAGGCATATTCCATTTGCTTCTCTGCTGTGAGCTCTAATCAAGTGAGTTCTGAACTAGCACGGTCCATTTGCCGAAATCTACATCTGCGTGGGACACAGGAGTGGGTGACACCAGGGACCCGCCCTCAAGGGGCTCACAGTCTCTCGGACTAGCCAAGTAACCAAACAACTCATGCAACTCAGGTTGTTACCGGTCTTATAATCAAATTGTAAATTATGAACTAAAGACATAAAAGACTAAATAATTCTCTAAAGTAGTCTCTGTGTAGTTCTAGGATCCAGTGTCCATACTGACTAGATGCCAAGGCTACTGGAGAATATGCCCAGAAGTAGACATCTGAATGTGGCCCTTATGAGTGAGTACCATTTCTCCAGAGAGGAAATGGAGGAGACCATTTCATGCGGACACTGCGTAGTATAATAAAAAATGCACATCACTACTATTAATAACAAAAAGTAGTATTCACTGAGTCCTTGCTCTATGTCCAGGGGTGTACTACGCACATCATTTGTGATTTTGCATCTAATACTCATGATGAGATAGATGGCTGCTATCATTGCCCTTCCTTCATAGACCGGAAAACAGACCTGGCAATCTAGGGAGTTCATCACAGCTGATAATTGTTTCCAGCCTAGGCTGCCCAAATCTGGCATCTGGGTCTTTCACTTCAGTGGTATACAGTCTTCTAAACATGTCACTTTTTCCTATGGTCTTTTTTTCCCCTGTCCCCATTCCGACCCCCAGACCTCATCTCCCGGGTCTCACCACCAGGTCAACACCGCCTCCCGGGAGCCCTCCCCAGAAAGCACCAGTTCCCTCTTCTGTTCACTGCACTTGATTGGTACATGCTGGTTGTACTTTATCCTGGCTGCCTGCGATCCTCCCACGGCCAGAGCCAGAATGGAAGCAAAGACTGGGGAGCCCCGGTGGCAGGAGCACGGCTGTTTGTAACTGGAAGCCAAACAAGCCACTTGGCTTTGAAGGCACAAGAAAGCCTTCATTTAGATACTAGGCGAGAAAGATCAAAGCCGAGAAGGACAAACACGCCTGTTGTCTGCGGCGGGCAGCACGTTACCAGAAGGGAGCCCCACATCCTTTACTGCAAAGCAGATGCACTACGGCTGAGAGGTTACCATAAACCAAATAAATACTGTCACACAACCTTCCCTTGAAGTCTCGTGGAAACAAAAGCATCGGGGCTTTCACCTGAAACAGAGACGGCCTTGCCCTCTCTGCAGCTGGCGCGTGGCCTTCTGCCCCATACTTGCTTATCATGTCTTAGATGAACACCGAACATCTTCTAATAAAATCACCAGAAAGCCCAAAACCATTTGAGATACGTCTGAGAGAACAGAAACATGATTTCAATGAAAGTGGTCTCTGGGAAGTGACATACAATGATTTCTTTGCAAATCATGGAGGTTTCAGGTTCAGAGTAGGCAAGGAAGAGAAGCCTACCATGGCTCTCGTAAATGAACACAGGAAACAGAAGGTCCTTTTCACAATTCTAGTTGAAGAACTCCCTAACTGAAAAGGGACACATAAATGCAAGGGGCTTCTACTCTATGGCAAGTAGAATTTTAGATTTTTTAAAATTATGTTAATTGCAGGATAGTTAACATCCAGTATTATATTAGTTTCATGTATACAATGTGGTAATTCAACAATTCTATACATTACTCAGTGCTCATCACGACGAGTGTGCTCTTAATCCCATTCACCTATTTCACTCGTTTCCCCCCCACCCCGGTAGCCATCAGTAATATACATGATTGTATCAGATTGCTATCATAATCCTGTGAATTTGGAATGATTAGTTCTATAGATGGAAGAACATACTGAGTTTTTTTCCTTAAGGTCGTAGAGTAAGTGGCAGGACTACGCTGCGAACTCTTTCCTTCAAAAATACTAGATTTTAATTAAAGTTACTTTGTAATGAATTTTTACCAGCTAGGAAACTGAAACTCTGGCAAGGAAAATTTAGGAACATGACACAAAGCAATTAACTTTAGGAAGAAAATATTTCATCTGTTAATTTGAAGGAAAAAGAGATAGATTTAAGAATTTAGTAACTTAAGCATTTGTAACAAGCACAGCATATTCAACCAACGGATTTTAATCCTCAAACTTCATTTCTAAACACAATTTTGAATGCATGCATGCTAGAGTAAAAAACTCATCCTGACTTGTCTAGGAGTGTCCCAATCAGACCTTCTGTTTTGTGCTGGAGATTTGTGGTAAGTAGGAATAGTCTAATTGCTAGTCTGTAATTGTTAGAGGCAACAGAAATTAATGAAATGAAATCCAACCATGATCGGAGTTACTAAATTAGTTATGTAGTGCATTAACAAGGGGACTTGTGTTTACAAAGTTTCCAGTGTGAGTGACATACATGACAATGTGAAGGTTGAATAGATATTAGCCAGATATTAAGGGGTCTGGGATGAGGGAGATTCCAGGCAGAGGGAGAAGCATGTGCAAAGACAGGATGGCAGAAGGGAAGGGACCTTGGTACGTAGGAACAATTAAGGAAGGTGAGGATTACGTCAGGATTACGTCAGGATAGAGCAAGGAAGAACAAAGGGCAAGAGACATTCATACGTAGGTGGAGTGGCCAATTCAAAGGTTAGTAAAGTGAATTAAAGTTTGGGGTTTTACTCCAAGAATAAAGAGAAACCTTTACGAGGATTGGGAAGAGTGAAAGGAAGGAGTGGAGGTTAGGTTTGACATATTCCCATGTCTACAGTGAAAAAAAAAAAAATCACTGCACTAAGAGCAGAGTGGATGAGAAGAGAACATTCAGCAGACAATGCTGCGGACCAGAGGGGAGACAATAATGGCAGGGGGTAGGTGGTCACAGCAGAGGTTGAAAAAAGAGGGAGATAGAAGCAGGTGATTATGTACATTTCTCGATGGAAAATTTGACTGACCTTGATAATAAATTTGATGCTGAAATGAAGTAGAAAAGAATGTTGAAGATGATGCCTATTCTTACGGCTCCTGCAAATGGATGGATGGTAGAAACTTATGTAAGGTTCAGTTTTAATGTTGATTAAATTCTGTTAGTGTTGACATAAAGATGGTCTTTTAATAATAATATCAGAAAATGCATAGATCTTTCCCTGACAAAATTTCTGTAGTCCTCTGCTGCCACTTGTTGACATTGTGCCTTCATGGTGGAGAGATGGCCTAGGAGGCAGAAAAAGCTTACAAGCTCGAACATCAAGTATAGAACTTACAGCACAAATCACACATGGATGAAAATAAGTAAATTATAAGGGATAACTTCAAAGTTCCCTCAAGCTAAAGAGGAATCAAGAGGCAGGTCCACATGAATTAAAATTTTTTAGAACTAATTAATTTTAACTTGTTTTCTTGACTTTATGAGTAATAGGAATTATTCAAGAACAGACTAGTGGTGGCCAGGGGAGTGGGGGATGGGCAAAATAAGTGAAGGGGATTAAGAGGTACAAAGTTCCAGTGACAAAGTGAATCAATCACAGGGATAAAAAGTACAGCATTGGGAGAACAGCCCATAATATTGTAATAACACTGTATGATGACAGATGGTAACTGCACTTATCCTGATGAGAATTGTGTAATGTATAGAAAGGGCTAATCACAATGTTGCACACCTGAAACTAATACAGCATTGTATGTCCACTATACTTTAATAATAAAAAAATTTTCTTTTATTAAAAGCTACTTTAAAATTATTTTTGCATCATCCCATGGTCAGATCGTCTGGAACACTTAGCTTATAATAATATTGAATAAAAATAAGAAGCAATTATACATAAATAATACACCCTAATATATAAAATTATATATAGCATATTATATGCTAATATAATAAAATACATAACATATATCAAAATAATATATGTATTAATGTTTCATATATAAATGTATAATACATAGTACATGGTAATATACCATATATATTATATAACAGAATATATAACTTTATATTATGCTTATATTAAAGTAATAAGTCATACTCCAATGTATTTTATAGTTTCACATATATTTTCACATAGATTTTCTCACTGAGTCTTCACTGTGGTATAAATGTCACTGCACTTCTAATAGAAAAGAAGAAATTGCAGCTGGGATTAGGTGGTCGTGGTGAGTCTGAGAGTACAGGATGGATGATGTAATATTTCTATAACGTAGAGAGTACCGTATAGGATACAGAATATATCACCTACAATAGATTACACAATATATATTCCCATCGATTCTCTCCTGGAGTCTGCCCTGGTACAGAAGCATCGCTGTGCCCTTCTCCCAGAGGAGGAAATGAGGTGATCTCATAACGTGCCTCAGTTCACTCAGCTCAGTTACGGGGAAGATGTAGGTCTGAACCAGCTTTTTAGACAGGCAATTCCAGGATGGTTCCAACCACATCACAGCCGCGTTAGAGAATGGATTGACTTTTGCTGTACCTTTTTAAACCAGCTCCTGAGTTCCTGAATGGCAGAGTCTCTTATAAGAATATGCATGACATTATCTGATTAAAAATGACTCAACTGATGACATCCAGAGACAATCAAGCAAACTGACTGTGGCTCACATGTCAGGTTCTGCATGGGAATATTAAAGAGTCCAGTAAGCATTTGTGTGGGCTATGTCCTTGGCAAGAGTCACACTCTCAGGGCTGACCTACAGCGTGTGCGCCTGGATTTCTCATGTGAGGAGCAGCCTAGCACTCTGGGCTCACAGAACTGGGACCGTCTTTGCAGAGGGGGAGCGAGGGAGCCAGTGTCCTGGCCTGACGACAAGGCACGACATTACTGTCCTCGGCAAGCGCAGGTCATTAAGGCTTTAATGACCTCCCAAGAGCCCACCCACCCAGAAGAACAAAGAGTCCTCCAGGTTCCCGGGACAGAGAGCAGAGGACTGGTGTGAGTGTGTGCAGGGGGTTCCTGTGTGGGGGTGGGGCTGACATCATGCTCTGACTTCATGGTTTAAGCACAGTTAACCCTGAGAGAGCTAAGAGGTAAGTCAAAACATTTAGGGAATTCAGGGCCATTGCAGGGGGAAAAAATAAAAAAATAAAAAATTTAACCCTGCTGCTGCTTTTTCCCATCTGATGCTCACTCTTTATAGGACCAAAAAGCAAGAAAACAAAGAACACAGGAAATACGCGCACACACACACATATACACACACATACACACAAACATTATACACACACATATACACAAACATATATACACACACATATACACACATATACACACATACACACAAACATATATACACACACATATACCCACACGTATACACACACATATACACAAACATATATACACACACATATACACACATATATACACACATATACACAAACATATATACACACACATATACACACGTATGCACACACATATACACAAACATATATACACACACATACACACATGTATACACACATACACAAACATATATACACACACATATACACACATATACACACACATACACACATATATACATATATACACACATATACACAAACATATATACACACACATATACACAAACATATATACACACACATACACACACGTATACACACATATACACAAACATATATACACACACACATACACACATATACACACGTATGCACACACATATACACAAACATATATACACACACATATACACACACACATATATACACACATATTTATATTTCTATGTATGGTTTTCTGCATATTTTCCTGACCTCCAAGAATGTAGATAATGCATTTCTTTGGAAAAAGAACTATCACCTAAGTAAGTCTCACTGACGGCAAAGAGGAGCTGGGGAGATGGGGTAAAAATTATCCATAAAAAAGAGAAATGACATGGAATTATTAACCTGCCTCTACTTCTGTTGGCTTCAGTCTATCTTCTCCTCTAGTGTGTACACACACACACACTCACACACATGCATGCGCGTATGTACACACGCTTACACATAGGCACAGAGACTTAAATTTTCCTTTAATTAATTTCCTTTAATTTTCCTCTTCCTAAAGATGAGAGGAGTCATTATAATCTGCCGGCCTAGTCTGTATCTGCATTTAATTTATGTGGTCTCCTTCACTGCCCCACTGAGTTTGAGGGGACAAGGTTCCCTGATACATGTCACAGACGTGGAGGCTGACCCGGAGGCAGATGAGTGATCTGCTCAGGGTTTCACGTGCACAAATGATCGTCCGCCTCCAAAGCCATCGTACACACTGCGGTCCTTCATGACACAGCTCAGGCCGGACATTTCCCCAAAGAGCAGAAGATGCCTCACTTTAAAAGAAGTGTTTTGAACCACAATATGTTTTTCCTTATTTATCGCTTTCTTTCCCCTGCCCCGTGAGACTGTAGATAGTGCATCTCTTTGGAAAATGGACTACAACCTAAAGAACGTTCACTGATGGAAAGAGCAAAAATTAACTTTTCAAAAATGTTGGTGAGAGGATTAAACAAAAAAAAAATTTTTTTTTTTTTTTTTAAGAGTGAGAGAGAGAGAGAGCACGCAACCTGGGGTGGAAGGGGAGAGACAGAGGGAGAGGGAGAGAGAGAATCTTAAGCAGGCTCCACGCCCAGCACAGAGCCTGACGTGGGGCTTGATCCCGAGACCCTGAGATCATGACCTGAAGCCAAATTAAGAGTCAGACGCTTGGGGCGCCTGGGTGGCTCAGTGGATTAAAGCCTCTGCCTTCGGCTCAGGTCATGATCCCAGGGTTCTGGGATCGAGCCCCACATCAGGCTCTCTGCTCAGCAGGGAGCCTGCTTCCTCCTCTCTCACTCTCTGCCAGCCTCTCTGCCTACTTGTGATCTTGCTCTCTGTCAAATAAATAAATAAAATCTTAAAAAAAAATTAAAAAAAAAAAAAGAGTCAGACGCTTAACTGAGCCACCCAGGTGCCCTGAGGGAACAACTGTTTATAAGAAAGAGACATGACATTAGTTATCGCGCCATCCTTGGTCCTTCTTCCTTCTGGGCTCTACTCAGTAGTTCTGAACTACTCCGTAGTTCTTCCTTCCTTCCTTCCTTCTGGGCTCTACTCAGTAGTTTGGAGGTACAGTCCTGAGACAGGCCATACCAGGATCCCCTGCAAACTTGTGATAAGAACAAATCATGAATCTTCCCAAATATGCGGAACCAGAAACCCGGGAGGTGGGGGCCAGCAATCTGTTTTAACCAGCCCTCTAGGTGATTGAGATGTGCATTAACTTTGAGAAGAACTAAACTACTCAATTCTCTGAGTGATCTTTCTAAAATACGTATCTATATTACCTCCCTGCTCAAAGTTCACATTTGACGCTTCAGTACTTTTGGAAAATTCTAAACTCTTTAAGTGGCCTCTCTTCTGTTTCAGACACAAACCCTCATCCTAACCTCTTTGTGATTCCAGAGCTACTTACAGGCCTCTGTGTCTATACAAAGTCCAACTCTCCTGTTCCGAATGCCACTCACTCTTGGATCTGTCAGCTAGAAAACTGCTTTGAGCTCATGTTAGAACGTAATTGTCGCCACCTCTATGAAGATTGCTCTGAATTCACTAGGCAAACAGTGCTACCGAGTGACCTTGTTCCATATCTCCATTATATTTATTATTTTGGTAATTTTGTAGGTCTTCCTCCTTGTTGATTGAGCTCTTTGAGGGTAGAGAGCATGCCTTATACACCATTATGTCACCAGAGCCTTGCACCATCCTTACCACATAGTAGGTGATCAACAAAAAGTTACTGCATAGATCAGTTCGTAGTTGAGTCAAAGCCAAGTGCAACGCAATGAAAATTCTACCCTGGCATTTATGTTCCCGGTGACATGAAGTGCATCTAATACAATGATCAAAGGCTTTATTTCTTCAGGTATTATGGATCCTCGGTTTTCTTGTATTTCTGATTCTCTCTTATTCCTACCTTTTAAAATAAGAACTCCCTTTTTAAACAATAGCTTGGGTTTGTTATTTGCAGAGAAAGGATTTGGTAACTTCCATATAAAGAGCTTGTTTCTTTCTTTTTTTTTTTTTCTCTTAAGATTTTATTTATTTATTTGACAGACAGAAAGATCACAAGTAGGTAGAGAGGCAGGCAGAGAGAGAGGAGGAAGCAGGTTCCCTTCTGAACAGAGAGACTGATGCAGGGCTCAATCCCAGGACCCTGAGATCATCACTTGAGTTGAGGGCAGAGGCTTAACCTACTGAGCCACCCAGGCACCCCAGAAGAGATTGTTTCTTTGAAAGAATATATATTTCCAAATATCAAATTTCTATTTTTGATGCCCCCAAGCCACACGTGATGTTCTGTTTTCTTGTTACCTACCACCAAAGTGGAACCACGAGGTTAATTACGTGAGGAATGGGAAGGGCAAGTACTGTCTGGACCACAGTTTCCTTTGTCAGCTTTGAGTTTTAAATTCTCTAGACTCTAGATTATATGAGAAGAATGACTTCATTTGTTGTTGTTGTTCTTTAATGCTCTGTTTTAGCAAGTAGAAGAGTGCCTAGCACATGGTGTTTATCTAATAAATACTTGTGGAATTTATGGAATGAATAAGTGAATGAACCCTAATATTTTCGATCTCTTTAGTATGACAAAAGTAGTAATCACTGGACTTTGCTGAGTAAGAAAGGATTTTCTAACACTTCTTAAAATTTCTTTTGAATCTAGCAGAAGGCAGGCTCACTCTCCACATTATGGTGCTAGGGAGAGGGGGAGGTAGATTATGAAAAGTAGGAAATAGAGAGCCCTTTCTGATCCCAATACAGTGGGAAGTAGAAGGGGAAGAGAACAAAGGGCATCAGGTGATGAGACATGCATCATCCTAAGCTCCCTTGCGCAGGCCAAAATTGGAGAGAGAGAAAGTAGGCTAGATAGGTTGGGGGTCTTGCCAGCAGGGGTGAGTTTTAGCTCTACTTCCTTTTGGACCCTGAAAGTCTATCTTCTACCTTCTCCCAGCCTGGAAGGAGCTGCACTAGGCAAGATGATTCACTGTGATTATGTAAGGGGAGAATATGAGTTTAAATAAACAGAGGTATGTTAAATGTTGGGCTCCTGGTGGCATTGGAGTTTTGGATCAATGAGTGAATTTTTGTTCATTAATCTGGGTTTGGTTTTTTTGTTTTGTTTTTGTTCGTTGGTTGGTTAATTCAAATTCCCATTCGCCATGGCATTGTGTTTTAAATGACAACTCTCCCGCTGCCAATTTTTGTGTGTCATGTAGTCAGGGATTCCCGTGAGGCCCCAAATGAGGGCATGCAGAAGTTATTTAAGAGCTCCCTGGGAATCTAGCCTGGGAGATGTATGACAGTGTACTGAAAATCAAGGTGTGGCCAAGTTTCCAAGAAAGGTCGGTGAGTCCTCATCAAGGCAGAGAAAAAAAGACCCCACCTTATGGCAGCCTTATGAGAAGAAAAGTGACAGACTCCCCCAGGAATGGCACCAGTGGCCCCTTGTCAGTGTCATCTGTCAGGAGAGAAGAGGGTAGTCAGCTGTCAACTCCCTTAAGGGCGTCAGTATCATTGCCTTTTGATACAAGAGAACTTTCTTCCGGGGTAGCCCCTTGTCATGACGGCACACAGCAGGGGTACTAAGGCCTGGCTATTTCTGCCCACATGAGACCCCACTAACAGTGCATCTCTCCCTGAGAAGATGCTGTGGGACTGGCATGTGGTCTTTCTACCCGGTCTACTTCCTCCCTACTTCTTTTCTACCGGTACCACACCTGCAGTCCGAAAGCTTTCCCCCTCCAGTCCAGCTTCCTCCCCCTTTCAGTTGTCACTTGAAATCAGTCCCTTGAACTCTACTCATTTCCGCATCTGCTTCCCAAAGGTTCCAGAGAACACAACCGGGTTAGTTTGCTGTGACACTGTGTAAATCACACTCCTCCCATAATCTCAGCTGTTTTCTTGGACAAAAAGAGAAGATGTGCCAGAACTCTGATGTATTTTGTGTTACCGAGACCACCCTAGCAGAAAAACGTTCACATTTTTAAATCAGAGTGAGAATACCTAGCTGGAATAAATTTATCTCTCTAAGTCGTCTACTTAAGAAGATGGGAGCTCGCAAAGGAGATCCAACTCATCATGGAGAAGGAAAGAGGTCACTTTGTCTTTGCACGTTTGAATGGAACATGGCAGAATTTGCAACCTTGCCCATCAACTTCTGGTTGAATCAGATGTTCTGATTAATGAGGTAGGAAAACAGAGATTAGAGAGAGGAGGTAGAAGGTGATGGGTTACAGGGAGGAGGTGAGCCTCGCAAACATTTGAAATTTCAGTGTCTGCCAGGGGAGGATGTCTTTGAGTTCTGAGTTCTGCCCTCTAACCTTTCATGAACTTCAGGGCTAGCTTCCTATCTTGGGAAAACACTGGCCAGGTTCATTTCAAAATCTCAGCCTTTCCTTTGTCCTGGGAAAATGACCGCACTTTATCTCCTAGCAAGTACCTGAAGAGTGGGAGTAGGAGGCGAACTTCCTGTCAGCTTCTGGAGTGTGAAGACTCTTCTTCCTCATCTACTACATCTCACAGAAGTGTAATACACCTTCCAGGAATGCTTTGCCAGGGCAGGGTTTCTGTACTCTCAAAAAGTATTAGGTTGCATCCCTCCCAGGACAAAAGGGATTTATGGCAGAAAGATCTATCAAATATACTTTAGAATCTGAGTTCTTTAACTTGCATTTCAGTGAAATTCACAAGTTTGACCTAAACTGTCTTTGTTCCCAGAGGTTGTTAGGGTAAGTTCCTGCCTGTATTAAGCCCTGTCTAAATCTCACACAGACGGTAGATCTGCTTCACTACTCATCTTTCTTCGTCACAATTGTCACAGGTCTCTCTCTCTTTTTGAATTATTATTGTATTTATTTCCTCATCATTCATTTTTTCTTTCACTATATACCTCTCTATATTTTATGAGTAATTTTTCTATGTGTCTTATCTCACCAATAAGACACTAAAGTTGTTAAAGAAAAAGATCACATTTTTTCCTTTTGGAGTAAATAGCATCTATTAAATGCTTCAAAAGTAGCCGTCAGCTGATTTTGACAGTTCTCTTGGCCACCAAACAAGTTATTTCAGGAAAATCACAGGCATCAATGATTAAGTCAGGATCAAAGGTATATAATATCATTTGAAGTGGTATATAAATATTTTCCCATTATCCTCTTATTCTTCAAATCAAAGACATTTCCGGCTATAAGGGACGATGTATATGGAGTTGAGACACCTGGTTATGGTTATGAATGACTATTTTGTCTCCTAGTGACCGACAATGAACTCTGAGGTGAGTCAGAGCCATCTTCTTGACCTATAGCCTTGCTACTGGTTATAATGAAATGAGGTCTCAGTCTAAATGCTGCTCTGTGTACAAGCAAAACTCATACCAAACAATGCTTAGAAAGCCAAAACGCAACTATTCATGCAATTTACTCTGTTGGCTTGAGGGTATCTTAGCTTACTGTCCTTTTAGATACTGTTTTCACCAATTGCAAGAAAAGTTCACTTGAGGCAGACAGAGCAATATTCTAGAAGCAGACATAACAACATTCCAGAGCCAGGATTGTCACCGTTACAGCTAAATCAAACAACCAGAATCCCCCAGAATCCAAGGCTGAACACAGGAATCTCTGGGGATTTAGATTAGGACATCTTTTCCAAGGGTGGAGGCTACAAACCCTCCTTAAGTTCTTTTTGTTCATCCATGTGTGGAAAGTGTCTTCTAAATATTTTAGCCAAGACACACATGTTGAATATTTACATTTCTGTAATACAAATTCACTTTCACATGAGCTATTCTTGTCAACCATCTATTTTCGCCTATAAATGCCCCATTTCTGACATCCAGTATAGTCACTATCAAAGTAGCAGTGATCGATCCAAATACAAGTAAAAGAACAGAGTCGCTGCTTCGGGAGGATAAGCCTCCAGAGGTCCAGGGTCCCGTTCTAGACTGTGCATCCTTGGTTAGAACATTGATTGATGATGTCCAGACTGGACATTCTGGCTGAAATACTAGAAGCATAGGGGTTACAAGCTAACCAAATAATACATATGTTTTCCTACATCGTATCTGTTGATATATTTGAACATAATTTATAGATACCATAGTCAAAATTTTAACATTTCTTCTGGAGTTTTGGGAGTTTTGTTTTGTTTTAACTGGGTAATCCAGAGACCTGATCTCAGCACCCTACTTCTACCTGCTAGGGAGACACTGTGTCTTTAAAACAATGCAACTTTAAGAAAATATTTAATTTTCCTCAACGAGCTTCCATGTAAAATTTCATCTGAAGAATAAAAATAGTTGCTAAAATAAACGTCAGGATGAATTAGTCTGCTACTCCTGTCCTGCTCTTTCTTGATGATAAAACTGCTATCCAGAGGGCATAGAGAGAGGATTTGAGGTCTACTATTCAGTGGCAGAGATAGGCCCAGAAAAGCATTTATAGTAGGAAAAATGTTGCATAAAGACCCGTGACTTCAATCTAGTAAGAAAGTGGCCCCTGAGATTACACACCCATGAAGAATTCAGATGTTGTAGGTGTTCAAGTCAGTTCATTGTGCGAATTAAAATTAAAGGTAGTAATTGAACAAAAATATAAGAAGTACGATGGTCAAGCCCCTGGAGTCTCTCTTAGGAGATGCTCTCTCCCACTTCCCACTGCATTCTTCCATGAAGCTACAAAAGCTAAGAGCAAACCCGACTGCACTCAGTTATTATTTCCTTGAGTTAGTCCCCATGCATATTTTGGTGCAATAGCAATGCTATTCTGATAATGTAACAATAAAACAAATGCAAGTAAAGTTATAGAGATATTTGAACCATTCAAGTAACTTATTTATTTCTAGACTTCATTTCGAGTTTATCACAAGCTTTCTCAAAGTATTTTTAAACATGTTCCTAAAAAAAGAATTGCAATGTACTCCTTTACAAGGATTATAGTATTTTTGTATGAGTGTGTGACGTTGGTAAATTTTAGCGACCTGAGTCAGCATATTTTCATGCTGCCTATTTGGATTTTTTAAAAAGTATTGAAGGTGGGTATTTTTGGGACCCCTCACACATAAATGACTGAATTGTTTTACATTTCCACCTCTGATGAAATGAATGCACAAGGGAGGTGGGGGAAGTGGGAAAAGGTCATGGGAATAACGTGGGTCCTTCTCATCACTAAATTACATCCATGTCTTAAAGAGCCTTGTTCCAAAGTGGATTGGGTTTCCTCCGAGCTACAAAGAAAGAATAAACAAACAGGAATGTTTTTTCAAAGAGAAGGAAAATAATTGCCAATCTGGACACATTTAATTGCAGCACAAATAACACAAATTAATTTACCTCAAGTCAAAAGCATATTTTAGTGATTAAAAAAAAAAATCAAACCTGGGCAACTGCCCAAAGTTTCCCTCTAAAGAAAGTATTCCCCCAAAGTCTAAATTGTGCAAACACACCCTGTCATTATCACCAGTTGGGAACCATGGACAATTCTTAATGCCAAAGCATGACAAGGCATTTTAGCATTACACACCACCGACATGTTCCAAGCTATTTGACGAATTCAAAAAGGCCAATTTACAAAAAGTGTAGTCCATACAGTCCTTGTTTTGTTGCCATCTATTTCTTTAGGTATTTCTTGGAGCTAAATCCTGCCATTTGGGGGTGGCAGAACAAGGTAAGGGACAGACAAGTCAGAGCTCTGTCAGGGACACATCTTTTGCTTTTCAAGGCTTTTGTTTGGTCAGGTTTCCCAAACCATCGCCTCCTATAAATCCAGTTGATTTGAATGGTTTTACCAACTTAAAATAAATTAATATAATTCCAGGACCTCAAAAATCTGCTTTAGCTAACTAACACTCTCGTCCAATAGGGGGATATCTTATGTACCACTTTGCCCTGTTCTGTGAAGCTTCATCCCTCGTCGTGATGGCTAGTCTTTTGTAAGAACAAATAAAGATTCTAGTTCTTATTTCCCAGAGGTAAATATTTGGGCTATGCATCATCAAGCTTGCCTGTAGTTATAAAGAAGTTGAAAATACAACAGTCTGTAGTTTGTAGACTACAAAACCCCAAACTCTTCAGATTTTACTCAACTGTCCTCATAATTAGGCTCAGATATCATTATTATTATTATTATTATGATTAATATTGACTAAGTTAGATAAACAGTCCTGTCCTTGGCTTCATGTAGTCATCATTGACCTGGAATGAAGGAAAAAAGAACTTGTTCTGGGAATTTATATAAAAACCTGACTTGTTAAATAAGCTTTTCAGTTTGTCTAAATCTTGACTTTTTTTTCCTTTGTCTATGCATTTTCTTTTGTGATGAGATAAAGTAATACACTTACCATCTTTTATAGAAGAAGACTCTGAAGACGAGGAAGGTTAAGCGAATTATCTGAGGTTACAGTTTTAGTTAGTGGAACCACCAAGGTCAGGATCTAGATCTGCGGATTCCCAGTCTAGGATTCTTGCTACACAACCAGATACTAAACTATACCTCATACTCCTAATCATTTCAATTTTCCATTTCATGAGAACTCTCAAAGACATGACCACATTCAACACCAGCATCATTACACAGAGAAGACATGTCTTCTTGGATACCTAAGGTCTTTCATCCCTGCAACTCAAATAATTGCCAAGCTAAAAACACGATCATGACAGAGTCCCAGAAACATCACGTGAGACGGTCTAAAACCTGAATGCATTAGATTAGGTCTATAAAAGTGAGGAACGAGGCATGTGTGCGTTTAATGAAGACCAAAAAATGTTTCTTACCCTCAAGAAGTTCCAAGCTCGCACATTCTAATGATTGGAGTGTGGGAATCCTAGGAGGGGATGGAAAAGTGGAGAGAAAGGACAACTCATTTCCAAATCACCTCCTCCTCTTTCGTGCAACTGGGTGACTTCAGTCAATAAAGAATATCCATCTGCGGTCACTGCTTTGTCTAATAAGGTCCCTCATCCCTACAACGGGAATTACAGTGTCTATTTCAAGCATCTCATCCTTCTGTTTTGCTAAACTCTCCCTCCTATGTTTAAATGATTAACTGAATGGAGGGCAGGGTCTCTTCCGAAGACTCATCCATAACCAGAGACGTTGTAAGAGAGAAGGCTGTCTACATCTTACGCCTTCTTTTTTGGCCTAACAAAGGAAAGGAGAAGAGGCAGGGCCCAACTTGCTTCTTAAAGTGTGGTTTCATAAAATTGGCCTTTCCATAACAATGTGAGCTGTTCATTGTGCCTATAAAAATGCCTCGTATTAGACAGCTGTTTTGTTTTTGCTGAGCTTTGGAATTGGGGGCATGGTATTTACACTGTGTCCTATTATAAGCTAAATAGGCTCACACCCTGGAAACGGTTACTGCTTAATGAAAATAATATGCCATAACCCAGTTATATTAACATCTGACAAGAAGACCTCCCTTGTACTAAAATGTGTCTGTTCTAATAAAAGTATATGCAGATTTAAACCTATTTCTCTGGTTTTACTCCTGGGCAGTAATATGTAATTTTTCTTTATATGTTTAATCTGAACTTAAGAGGAAAAGCTTCTGATGATCTTTGAAAATGTCTCCTAGTTTGGTAAGATGCATAGACCTGAGACTTTTTTTTTTCCTCCTGTGAAAGTGAAGAAAACTATAAGGCAGTGAGGTCATTGCTCAGAGACAAGGACCCTTAGCTCTTCTTTGGTCCCGCTTTTATTGGTTCTTCAGGATCATCACAAATCCTCATCACTCTTTTTCTAGTAGGGGATGTGTGACAAGGGGTCTTTCTGGAACTGAAAGGATCTGTTTACGAAAGATAGCAAATGCTAATGGATGTGTTCTAGGAGTTCTGCTAAACATAGCAAACATAGCCTAAGGGACAATGCGTGCAATTCTTAGATCACAGGGCAGCTGTTTAGGCTATGAAAGCCTTGGGGAAGGCACCTCCCTGTGGCATTCCTACCTCAGAGTGGTCACGCAGGTCTCGCCATTCCAAAGGCCGACACCCTTCTCCAAAACTTTTCCTTGCCACCCTGCTTCCCCGCCCCACCCTGTGGGCTCTGTGTTACATTTTAGCAAGCCAGGTATTATCGCTGATTTCTTGCTCCCTATTAACCCCAACATCTCCCCCTTTTTGTTTCTTTAAAGCAGAAGCAAGTAGTTCTTGAGACAGCTGGGTGATATAGATCTGCCTCACATCTCAGGCAGTGGACAGGGTTCTGAGTCCAATTTTGCAGACTATGACGAGAAGAAAAAGAGGTTTATTACAATAGCAGCTCGAAGACTCCCCACTTTGGGGAAGAGAACCATGTTGATTGGCTTAAGCCACTGCAGATTGTTGGAAAGAGATGGCGAAGTTTCTGTATGAAGCTTACTCTTCCCCCCCCTCCCGCTCTCAGTGAGGCCAGGATCTATCTGATCCTTCAGCTGCTGAAGGCAAGAGGTAAATTAGCCTGGAGTGATCCCTGAGTTTGTTTCTTTGTCTTTTCCCAATCATGTAGGGTCCGGTTCCAGGGTTTGGGGGAACACACATGGATCTGTGAGCCTGGACACACAAGTCTATCTTGCCAACAGGTTAGGGCTTCCTGTTTCTCCCCAAGATATTCAACAATAGTTTCCGCTAGTTGAAGACATCCTAATAGTTGGTGTTTTGTTTTGTTTTGTTTTTAAGATTTTATTTATTTATTTGACAGAGATCACAAGTAGGCAGGGAAGCAGGCAGAGAGAGAGGAGGAAGCAGGCTCCCCGCTGAGCAGAGAGCCCGATGATGCGGGGCTCCATCCCAGGACTCTGGTATCATGACCTAAGCCAAAGGCAGAGGCTTTAACCCACTGAGCCATCCAGGTGTAGAAGAAGAATCGTCCTAATAATTTTTGATTGATAATTTGTTGTAGGTGAACTTTCCTTGTGTCATTAACAGCCCGCTGACCCACAAAGGCAGCCGTCTGAGCTAAGTGAGAGAGAGGCAACTGCCAGATAAAGCCTGATTCAGAAAGCCAATGGATTTGGATGCTTCCCAAGCTCCGGTAAGATTAACAGGGATAGTGGCGTGGTTGAAAATGGGCAAAGGGGCATCCGCCCAAGTAACGGGTTTCCAGAGCGGGGAGTTTACAACATAGACCCAACAAAGGACACGAAGCCCCTAGGCAGCAGCAGAAGAAAGACAAGAGCATACACCGTGGTAGAACTAGGGTTAGGAAGAGACCATAGCCAAGAACAAGTGTTTGGGAGAGGACGGTTTACTTGTCTATTGTTGACTGCCCTCAGCTTTCTGGGTCATCTCCTTGAGGGTGCCCCAGGTCATGAATTTGGCCTTGTGGGTACTAGGGAGGTGCACAATGGGCAGCTGCTTTTCTTCTAGATTTCAGGTGATTCTTCTGAGGGACTGGATTCTGGCCATGGTCATGTTTAAGGTTTCTAGAGGGGGTAAACTTGCCTCAACGTAAAGAGTTCTACTGGTTCCTGCTGAATGTCTGTATTTGGGTTCTTCCAAAGTACTTGGGCTCCCGTTTTTGGTGGGGAGTGAAGTTTAAAATGTTTTCTTTGGCAGGAGTTTCAAAAAATAACAATTTAAATTATAAAGATTTAGAGTAAGTAATGTTTTCTGTAATTTTGCTATGGGACCCATATCTCCCCTTTTTTGCTTTGTACCATGTGTTTAAGGGTAGAACGTGCTCTCAAAAATAGCCTGATTATGACTGATTTGTCTCTGAATAGCTTGCTGTAATTCATTGACAAATTCGATAAGGGGTTATTGGGGGCCCTGCTTAAAAGAGGCAAAAGAGCGTGGAGGAGAGCCCTGATCAGGAATTGGTTCCCAAGCCCATTTTGCACAAAGAGAGGATTGTTCAAAGACTTGAGGGTCCATAGGAAGTTGTCCTACATCTACGGATGGACCTCTCCCCTGAAACATATTAGTGACAACAGGAACACCTGCCAAGAGACTGAGCAGCTTGTTGTTCACATAAATTGTTATATTCCGTACTCCAGACAGAGTATGGAGGGTCCCCAAGTACTGCTTTACAGAAATGCTTTGTTTGCAAATGAGTATTTTATCACATTTCTGTAAGTCATTGCTATCTTTAGAGGAAGTTTCCTTAGTCCAGAGCAGCAAATATTAGAGAATCTGCAATGTTTCATTTTATTTATTTATTTATTTATTTGTTTGTTTGTTTGTTTTAAAGATTTTTAATTTATTTATTTGTCAGAGAGAGAGAGAGCACGCATAAGCAGGACAGGCAGAGGTAGAGAGAGAAGCAGGCTCCCTGCAGGGCAAGAAGCCCGATGCGGGACTTGATCCGACAACCCTGGGATCATGACCTGAGCCGAAGGCAGAGGCTTAACCGACTGAGCCACCCAGGCATCCCTGCAATGTTTTAAATAAGAGTCACAAAACTGTAATAATCTTTTAGTTCATTTAGTCCCATGTTACTAATTCTTGTTTAATTTGAATTAAAGCAGCTTTAGTTAGTTCTGGGAGCTTTTACCCATTTCCGTTTTTTAGGTTTTTAAAGATGCCGTAAATTCTTTTATCAGTTTCCTTGAAGATGAACCTCATTTTCTAAGAGAGTAAGAACAATTATAAATGATGAAAACCCAGAAATGGACATTGTTAATGATCTGATATGAGAATTCTTTATGATGTTATTGACAAGGAAACTCAGTTATTTCCCTGATGCATGAAACACTTTTACAGCCAGAATAGTGAGTATTGGTGACCTTATACCAGAAGGTAACATAACAAACAAACTAATTATTCAACAAGACTTCGTTCATGACTTAAATCTTGGGGAAGTTTGTTAAAACCTTAAAGAGGTTTAAAGGACATGTCTGAATAGGATTAGGGATCATCAACATATTTGATAAAGTCAAAATTGGTTTTTTTGGAGATAGCTGACTTAAAATCTTGTAATATACTTATCAAATCCCTTTATTTTAATTTTAGTCTGTCCTGACTACACCTAAAATTCCTTTGCAAAGAATTTCCTTCACAAACTTTATATGACTTTCTTTTGCATTCAGATTTTGTCCCAAGCCATCTCTTTCCAAACAACCATCTTATTCAAAGCAAAATTAACTTCTTTCACCTTCAACAAAAATGTATTTCCATTCCTTATCTTTATCACATCTCCTACTCGTCTACATACAGAGTTCCCTTATTTCCACCAATCTTAATTACATTTAGCAGAATTTTATATTCTTAGAAATCGTAGTTTCCAGTGAAAACTAAGTAGTAACCAATTGTGAACTATTCAATGCCAGAATTCTTTAGATGGCAAATTTGTGAATCAGTTAAGCACAAAGCACGTTTACCAACGGACTTAAATATCCTTAATTTCTTTGCATAAGTAGTCAAAAGCAGCAACTTATGTCCAATAATCAATGATTTAGCACCTAATCCTATTTGGAAAAGACCTAGATGTCCAATGAATTTAATCCCATTTGTCATCCTAACAAAATTTTAAAGTTCCAGGTTATTAGAGACTTTGAAAGCTAGTTTAACAATTACCATGAAAACTTTGGGACAGACAATTTAACTATCATTTTAAGTCATCTTTTTGTTAACCTATTGCCATAGAGAAAAAGTGAACTTATTTGGCCTTCAATAAATTTTGGTGGAATAGAAGATTCATATTCAATGCTGATAACTTCAAAGACTTGGCTACCTTAATTAAACTTGACAAGCTTAACTTAACTTTAAATGCAGAATTATGTTCCACCAAGATCCTCCCCATTGTCAATTTTTACCTGAGACACTGGTGGGGAATTCTAGAGTGAGTGATGTTGCTTCCTGATAGTGAAGGGAAAAGGAGCAATGGTGCCTAGGGCACCAAGGGTGGTCTAGAAGCCAGTTAGGCAGTTATGCACCCAAGGTGGTGCAGAAAGAGAAAGGGGAGGGGGAAACAGAAGAGGCAAAGTGCTGCCAGAAGGCAGAGAAAGGGTTTTTGGTTCTGGAATTCACACCTCCAAAAGAGGAGCAAATGTTATGTTTTCTGGCTAACAAGGGGGAATAGGCAGTCCACGTCAGGCCAGAGAAGATAGGGAATTTCGCCCAAATAAAGGGAGTTTCCGCCGCTCCTTTGGAATGTGCGTTAAAGTTCCAGTCCCAAGGCAGACTACCCACAGTTGGCTCCAATTATAGCCATTGACCCAGGACATGAGTGAGGGAGAAGCCCCCACATCTATTAAAAACAGTGAAAGAGAGAGAGAGTCAAGAGTCCCCTTGGTCTGGGATGGCCTGTGTTTCCTCCAGTAACTTGGAAGAGGAGGCCTGTTCAGATCATTATCCATCCAGTATGTCAGGAGGGAGTTAACTAGCCAAACATGTTTGGGCAAACCCTTAGTTTGGGGTCCTGGTATAGAGCAATGAAGGCCTAGGTATGAGAAATGAGTACCCTGGTTCATTTACCTTTTCCTACTACAGAGATCTAACTGATAGATCCCACTAAGGCCATTCAGGGTTACAGATCAGTCCTTTCCTAAATTTTGCAATCTTAATTATTTCCAGTGGGTTAAAAGGCCCCCCAAGTGTTTGAGGGGTTGTCCCACATGGCATATATCAGAGGTTCCTGGTGTCAAAGCAAGCCGAGGCACCCCTGAACAAAATCGCTATGACCACCACCACTAGTATAGGCCCCTGTAGGAGGGAAGCCTGCCTTCCCCTCTGCTTCCCCATGGCAATCTAGGCTACAGTGGGAGCCAGTGTATGGACTGAAATACCATGCCTTGAAGGTTGTGCCATGAAGATCATAGCTTATTTTACTTTGCCTTGAAGGACCCACCATTTTTAACCCATGGAAGACACTAGACGTTTTACAAGGAGAAATTACCCAATTTTGTAGCTTAAGTAGTTAGTAGAGGACAATGATGGAAAACAATAAATGTAGAAATCTATCATGGTCTAAGCAACATTCCAATCACGTAGTTGTTACAGTCAACTTCCCTAGGAAATGGTCCTCTGTTAAGAATCGCTTTCCAGATGTATCCCCCAATAAGGATCAGCTACGTACGGGGTGAAGAGGGGGAAGGTGGTGGAATGTCCTAGTCAGCAGGAGGAGGGACCTCTTCCTCTTTGTTGAGTCTAACTTGACAAGTTAAAGAGCTAATTTGGGGAGTCGAAGGAGTCCTAGGTTCCTTTTCTTTTTCTTTAAAGACGTCTGAACTGTCCTCAGTATGTAAAGGGGATAGGGCAGACCTGACTTGACCCCACACGGTAGGGGAGGCAAGGGACCTTTTTACCTTGTTTATGGCAATGTTTCAAGTTCTTTCGCATACTTCTAAATCTGAAGTTCCTTGGTCAGGGAACCATGGATCTGTTCAAGAACAACTTGTAACAAACCCTGAACTCTGTTACAGAGGCTCTGCTCATCTTAAGGAATGGTTTCTCATTTATAGTAGCACTATGAGCCTTTAAAAGTTGCTTTGCAACCGTAATATATTTTCTCTGTTTGAGAGAGAGGCTTTCCCCATATCTGGAGTTCTTAGAGAAATTTTGATTCTGTAAAAATACCCAAGCCTGACATTTTCCCAAACTTTGCCAACTTACTGCGCACAGACTTATCATTTTTCAAGAGGTTCTATATGGTGTCCGTTGCAGTAGGATCATGTCAGGGTCACCACTTCCTGGGAATGGCCAGCAATCCCTGTATGGATGGATGAAAAATCACTCCTAAGCTTGCTGTGAAAGAGAGGAGAAGGCAAGGGGGTCAGTGCTCAGAGACAAAGTCCAGCCGTGAGACTTGAGAGGCAGACAGACCCAAGAGGATTTGAGCTGTGTCAGTAAGTTTCTGTATCGTCTTGTAAAAACTGCTTAACTTCTTTAAGGCTCAATTTTCTCATTTTAGAAGTGGAATAAATGCACCTAACACATGGTGTCCTTATGAAATTCCAAGACAATATGGAGGACGTAGTCCCATGCCCGAAAAAGAGCAGGTATTCATTCAGAGCGGTATCATGGTTAACAGTATAGGTTTGGGAGTCAGTCTGAGTTCATACCTTTGGTCCATCACTTTGGTGGCGAGGTCTTTGCTCTTATAAATTAGGCATAATAGTAATAGCCATTGGATAGGTTTATTTAGAAAGATATCTTACTTAAAGATAATATACATATGGCATTTAGAATAAAATCTGGTACATAATAAGCGTTCCACTCATTACTTCAACAGTATCTTTTTTTTAAGGTTTTATTTATTTATTTGAGAGAGTGTGTGAGCATGGGGTGGGGGTGGGAGAAGTAGACTCCCTGCTGAGCACGGAGCTCAATGTGATGTGAGACTTGATTCCAGGATCCCTGGATCATAACCTGAGCCAAAAGCAGATGCTTAACCATCAGACACTTAACCCACTGAGCCACCCAAGTTCCCCAACAAGTATTTTTATTGAGCACCTACTCCATGCCAGATTATTTTCTTTTTTAAGGGCTGAAGGGTCAAATGGTGAGAGATAAGTGGTCAAGAATACATAGCCTTGTGAGCCAAATTTCCCAGAAGGAAATATGATAAACAAAATAAATAAGATCACTATTATTTTTTAAAAGTGAAAAAAAATTTCAAGGAGATTTTCAAAGAGCAGGGAAATGGGAATAGGGTTGTAATTTCAGATAGTCAGGAAACACTCTTAGAAAGAGTAAAGACCTAAATGTTAACAGTTGTTATTATTATTTTCTTTCTTATTCAGTAATCTCACAAAATTTAGTCAGAAATTAGACAAGAAAAAAAAGAAATTAGACAAGAAAACATTCAAAGTGGAAGGCAATTAATTTAGAAAATCAGGTGCTTACAAAACCTTTAAAGGATATGAATAAGTGAAATTTAAGCAAAGCTACTGCTTTCTTGCAAGAAATTAAGATATTGTTGAAATTCCTGGAGACACTGTCAATGATCTGTGCTACTTGTGGCATTAAAATGGTAATTCTTTGGGGACATTATTAAAGCCACCGGCAAAACCTCAGCTTTGTCTCTTAGTAAAGCTCACATGCCACCTGTCTCTGGGGAAGGAGTTTTTTAATTTCTATAGATTTTCTGCCTTGAAAATCTCACATATATGTATCTCATGAAAGGGCTGAAGCCAGAATATTGATGTCAATGAATTCTGGGAAATGTAGCTCCTGGACTTCAGCTTGTGATGACAAAGGATGGGCATACAATGGAGTCTGGGTAGTTATCTCTCAAAAAGAAAGAAAAGAAAAGAGAGAAGCAAGGATATTTACCATGAAGCACATATGCTAAATTCTTTACATTCATTTATTACCCACAATCTATTTATTATTATTATTTTTTAAAGATTTTATTTATGTATTTGAGAAAGAAAGAGCATGTAAGCAGAGGGAGAGAGAATTTCAAGCAGACTCTGTACTGAGCGCAGAGCCAGATGCTGTGCTGGATCCCATGACCCCGAGACCATGACCTGAGCCATCCAGATTAAGAGTTGAATGCTGAAATGATTGAGCCATCCAGGTGCCTCTGTTTATTATTATAAATGGTGGTACGTTATCTACCCCTTTTCAGAGATGAAGAAACTGGAACTCAGTTCGATTCAAGAGATTCTCCGAAGTCACACCCCAATTAAATTGCAGAACTGTGATTTACTCCTACTAAGTATGATTCCAGATCCCGCATTTTATGTACCTATGTGCTTCGTGCCCGGAGAAAAAGACAAAGAGTGAGGCTGATTGTGTAATGATCTAGAGAATATCATAGCTGACTTTGCTCGTAACTGATTTTATTGGAAAGAAGTTATGGAAACAGCGATTTGAAAACAAGAGCTAATTCTGAGGCAGAATTCAGGAAATACTGCTAAGAAGGAGAATGAAGAGATGCACAGATGTCTCGCTGTTCCATTTGCACAAGTATTTTCAACCATTCTATTTTCAGGCAGAATGTCTTCTCCAGAGTGAGGTCTGCAGAGAATCAGAATATCAGTTTTAGAAGTCTTAGAAATCAGTTCATCCCAGATGACCACCAAGACCATCAAAATCTAGAGATTTGTTCAGAGTCACACACAGGTAGACCTGGAGTAAAAAAAAATCCCCTTCTAGACCATGTTTTAGTCTGTTGTTTTAATTATTTAATATCAACAATTTTTGTGTGTGTCTGGTGGCTAAAACAGTTAAGTAGAAATCTTGTTTGCTATTCTTGGCTCATCTACAAACTTGCTGGCAGCTATGTCATGTCTCATTCACTTCATCCAAGGTTTCCAGAAACTCCGTGTTACCATATGTGGAATAGGAGTCTCATTAATCTTCATTCAAAATATTAAAAGGATTGGACTGTGAGTTAATTTGTATAAAGTACTTCGAGATTTTTGGATAAAACCCATTGTATAAGCAAAGAAAGGGAACTATGTGCTCTTTCTGAATCATCAACCCAATATTTTGAAGAATGACAGATTCTAAATTCAATAAGGAATGTAAATGTTGCTCTTTGAAACCTTACAGTCAATTCTGGCACGATTTCAATATCCATGAAATTTCAAAAGTAATCATAAAGTGAGCTTGCCTCCCAAATCTTCCTGTGTAAAAGTAGAAGCATTTTTAAATTACTTCTGGGATATTTCTATCCTGAGGAAACAGCTGGCCATACTCTCCATTTAACTACATATTCCCACGCCATCTTTGGAAAACTAAATACTGTAATTTACTTCAACCATATTGTTTTAATATTTATGATTCAAAGAAGAACAACAAATAACCACTGAATATTCATTATTCTTTAAGAAACCCTATGTTCCTTAAGATTTATAGGTGGAGGGGCACCGGGGTGGCTCAGTGGGTTGAGGCCTCTGCCTTCGGCTCCGGTCATGATCCCAAGGTCCTGGGATCGAGCCCCACATCGGGCTGTCTGCTCAGCAGGGAGCCTGCTTCCTTCTCTCTCTCACTGCCTGCCTCTCAGCCTACTTGTGATCTCTATCTGTCAAATAAATAAATAAAATCGTTAAAAAAAAAGATTTATAGGTGGAGATCTATTTGTGTGTTTTACTTTGTTTACCAATCTTTGTCATTTTCCAATGACTGATTATATTTGTTCTGTCAGAGTAAACTCACATTATTCACTGTACTTTATTTTTTTAAGATTTATTTATTTATTTGTCAGGGTTGGGGGCACAAGCAGGGAGAGCAGCAGGCAGAAGGAGAAGCAGGGAGCCTGATACAGGATTTGATCCCAGGACCTGAGCCTAAGGGAAATGCTTAACCAACTGAACCACCCTGGCATTCCTTCATTTTAATTTAGAATTAGGCATTTTAGGGGCATCTGAGTGGCTCAGTCAGTTAAGCATCTGACTCTTGATTTTGCCTCAGGTCAAGTTCTCAGGGTTGTGAGATCAATCCCCTCATTGGGCACTGAACTGGGCAAGGAGCCTGCTTAGGATTCTTTCTCTTCCTCCCCCTCCACTCCTCTTTCCTGAAGTGCACTCTCTGTTCTCTCTCTAAAAAAAAGAGAGAATTAAATATTTTATTTCAGTTAGAGAAACCACTTATCTCATCCCCAACGGAAAGAACCATTTATTTTCCTTTCTTTGAAACAAATGATTTTATATAATGTGAAATTTAGCAAATGCCCACACAAAAGCACAGTAATATTCTTTTATTAAGATTTTATTTATTTATTTGAGAGACAGAAAGAGAGAGACAGAACATGAGTAAGAGAGAAAGAGAACACAAGCTGGGGGGAGGGTCAGAGGGAGAGGGAAAAGCTGACTCCTCTCTAAATAGGGAGCTGAGGACCTCAGGTCTGAGCTGAAGGCAGACACCCAACTGACTGAGTCACCCAAGAGCCTCAGAGAAGCACAGTGAAATCCTTAATTAACTTGTCTGTTCCCTTCACCAGTCTGTATCATCAGAAATACAAAGAATTAAAATGGCCTAATTTTTAAAACCAGTAACTGAAGAGAACATTTTTGCTGTCAAGTGCAAATGGCATTTGCCACCTTCTCACAAAACATCATAATTAAATCTCTAAAAATGCACATGAATCAACCGCTGGAGATTCTACAGTTTTAGGCTGCTTGGTTCTCAACGTCTCACCATCTGGGTCCTATTTCCACTGTACTGCTGAAACGGACTTTGACGAAGTCATCAACAACCTCTTGAACACTAATGTCTTCTTGAAATGATTTTTTTCCTTGGTGTTTCTCTGGATTCTCTCCTAGGCTCTCCATTTATTTTCTTCCCCTTGGGTGATTCCATATATTCCTTTCACATGTTCCATGACTTCAGTCACGTTTAGGTTTTGAACCATATGTTTATAGTCCAGATATCTGTGCTGAACATCAGACCTTATACTCAATTTCATATTAGGTATCGCCATTTGGATATCTGATCAAAATCTCATACCCAACATTCTCAAAACTGAACTCATATTCCCACCCACCGCAGACTACATTTTCATCTGTTCTCTAAATTTCAATGAATGCCATCCATCAATCTTTCAGTTGCTTAAGCCATAACCTTCACGGTCTTTGTGACTGCTCTTTCTCCTTTCCCCAACACCTACAATCAATTACCAGGTCCTCATGAGTCTGTCTTTTAAATACTTTTTAAATTATCCATGATATGACTACCTCTATTGCTTAAACTGGGGTCATCTCTTCCTTTAGTTCTCACAAAGGAATCCCGAATGGACTTTCTGTATTCAATTTTATCTTTATCCCAACTCATTTTTTACACTGAACTAAAATTACAATATGGCTCTATCCTTTTCCTCCCTATCTCTTATATTCCTACCATCCGGCTCTTTGGCAAGGCATATAATAGGAGTTCATTAGTATGTGATTGAAAAAAGGAAGAGAAGGAAAAATGGTAATTGGGAAAGTCAAATTGGATGTTGTTGTGTTTTCAAGACAAGCTATGTTCTTTCATCTTTAAAGTTCCAAGAAAAGAAAACAATTGTTTCTGAAATGAGTAGATACAAAATAGGTGGGCAAAGACAAACTCTGTGTACAAGACACCCACAATAGCAGGGAGGGAAAGAGAAAGGCAGGATCATAAAGAAAGGGAAAACTAATTTTCCACTCCACTGCACTTGTCCTTCCCTATGCCAACGGATACCATTTCCTGAGTGGTAGTGAACCCTTCCAGCCTGGACAGAGAACCATTTTACTCCAAAACAAATAAACAAACAACAAAACAAACAACAAACAAACAAACCATTAAGAGAATGAAAAAACAAACCAGCAACCTGAAAGCTTAACTAAGCCAATAATTCTTACTGATATAAAACTGCTGCTCTAAGCCTTCTCTTTATTTCTTTATTTTTTCAAGTTTAGTTGGTCTAAATTATGGTATTTCAGTTGCAAGGAAGTGCCCAGTTCTAGGTTTTAGCACTCAATATAAGTCAGGAAACTTTCAGAGAAATTGAGATGAAGCTAGTGAGGTGAGTTCACCTGACCAACCTGATAGATACTACGGGTAGGAAGGAAGGCTAACATCACCTCCACGGAGGGCTGGCTGAACAGAGCATGCGGAGGAATACCCTGTCGGGCTGCAGTGCTACGTTCCCATGAGTGGAGAAACAACACTTGCTGTGTTTTTGTTTTTGTTTGTTTTTGTTTTGTTTTGTTTTTCCAAACATGGCAGGAAGGAAGGAAGAGAAGAAGGAAGGGAGAAAGGAAGGAAGACAGAAATCTGAGATTTGATGGCAAAGCCATGTCCATTGTCTTTTAATGTCTACATTTCCTGCTGCATTCCTCGTCCCAGGGCAGGAGGACCAGATGTGCAGTGATTCACACGCAATGTGAGGGGACAGTTCCTCCTTGTCTGGAAATACTAAACACGTTTCAAAGGCACATTTTCAGTTGTGCCAAACCCATTTGAAACCACCCTTTTTAAAAAATGACATCTTTTCTTATTAAAAATTTTTTCCCCTTAGACTCAATGTACCTCAGACTGAGCTCTCCGGGTATTTGAAACTGAAAGTATTTTTTAAAAGCAGTTTTGCAATTAATGAAAGAAAAGAATGATTTCAATTCTGGAAGAGTCAACCCAAATTACTCCAATATTTTATAGCCCTTTAAGTTCTTAGTTTTCTCTGCTGTGTCTCTCCACGCATATTTCAGGTTGCCTTTTCAGATGAGCGCTAAGTACCCTTTTTTTTTATTTTTCTAAGTACCCTTTTTAAAAATTACCTTCATTTTTCGGATTATACACTCCATGGAGAATGGTAAAGAAATACTCAAATAAAAGTGACTCATTTTCCCATTAGCTAGAAATAACTTCATTCTTAGATATTTTCTTCACGGGTTTGAATATAGCTAAAGTCATAAAGCTCCTACGTAATTTTCACCCTATTGTTTCACCCTTATAGTGATTTATATGCCATAAAAATACCCTCAAAAACATAACCTTTATTAGTAAGTTATGTTGGATTTTCAGAAAGTTTTAGATTTTTTCAGGATTATTAATTTTGTAATCATGTATTTCTGCACATTTTCGGAGCACAGTGTCACAGATAAGAAATTAAAGAATGCATATTAAATATATTTTGGGGTGTCTGGCTGGCTTAGTCTGTTAAGGGTCCGCCTTTGGCTTGGGTCACGACCCCAGTGTCCTGGGCTCGAGCCCCACATCGGGCTCCTCGTTCAGCGGGGAGCCTGCTACCCCTGCGTATGCACACTCATGCTCTCTCAAATGAATAATAAAAAAAACCCACAAAACTTAAAAAAAAGAATATTATTACATATATTTTGAGGTGTTTCTTTCCTTTTTTGATATACCCTTTTAAAGGTTGGTAGGAGTTTACTTTCTCATGTGCAATATAAGGACAGTCGCTCTCACTACAATTTTAAGGGCATCGGGCATTATTTGTTTTACCTTTCAAGTCTGATGAGCAAAATGGAATATCCTGATTATCCTACTTGGCAATTTCAATGACCAGAATTGTTGAAATTTTATATTCATATTTCTCAATATCCACCAACTTGCATATGCACAAGGGTGTGTCCCTTATACGGTAATTTTATTTATCTTTCTGGGTCTGTCCCTAGGGTTTATATTTCTATGAATGTAATCATGATGTCTGATTTGGTTGAGAACTCCACCCTGGGTTTGAACTTAGGCTCAGACGTTCTAGAAAAATGCTTCACCAAGAATCAGATTTCCCAACACCACTCAATAGAACCAAATCTATTTAGGCTTGTCTGATCTCAGATAAGAGTAGCATTAATTCTGAATGTGTTTTAAAAAGCTATCCTTGTGTTATATAAAACCGTTGAAAGGGACAGCCTGAGTTTACTAAGCAATGATTCCCCAAGGAGGTGGCAGCCAATGCCGAACGAGAAGATGAGATCACTCTTATTTACTATCTGGCCTTTTGGATCAGCTCACGCTGTTCCTTTAAGGGGCAACAGAATAAGGAACTGGAGCATCCTGAAAGACTTCATTTTATAACCATATGTCCTTGTGTTTATTACTAAGTATGAGATCAGAAGGCCATATGCACTGCCTTGGGGTGGTATTTTAAGGAATTATTAAAATGATTCCTAGTAAGTGCACTGGACAAACACAAAAACATGAAAAGGGGATCATTAATAATTTGATAATGTTTTAGACTGAGCTACACTTGACAGCACACATTGAGGTACTACAGAAGAAGCAAAAAGTGTTCTAAAATTCCAAGAGACACGGTTTCAGCAAATAAGCAAGTGACAATGACAAAAAATCAATAGCTTTGAGTATCTACTCAAAGCATCTACTCAAAGCTAAAAAATTAGTTGTCCTAATTCAATACCACTAGACTAGAAAGAATAATTATTAACCTTGCCAGCTCATCCAGTGCTAGCCTAACACCTCTACCCTATACTTGTTATACCTCCTAAGCCCGTGTTGGCGATGTCTAACCCTTTTTCAGCTG
The DNA here is from genome assembly GCF_011764305.1 of Mustela putorius furo. Taxonomy (NCBI): domain Eukaryota; kingdom Metazoa; phylum Chordata; class Mammalia; order Carnivora; family Mustelidae; genus Mustela; species Mustela putorius. Next base: position 23,240,980 of record NW_025421322.1, on the reverse strand, counting down.
CAGGAACCCTACTGGACACTCCCCTTCCAGAAAAGATTCTCACATTCCACCCCCTCCATCATAGTAGCAAGAGATTAAAACACAACAGTCTTTCTTTGCAACAACATTTTTGAGCTCTGGATTCTGGACTGTTCTCTGACCTCCATCCTGACCCACCAAACCATTCTCAGTGGTAAATTGAGAGTAAACATAAATGTATTATATTCATGGCAAAATGTTCATTTACATTCATGGTAAACGTCCATCATTTATTTTTATTTTATTTTTATTACATAGTACTTTCCATTAATAGTATATATAATGCACTAAGCGATATGATAAACATTTTTCAAAAAAAGTTTAAATATAACCCCACAACCCATAAAGCAGATTCTATTGTAAGAATTATTATTGCTCTCATTTTTTGCATGCCTAATTTTTCTACACACTGAGTTGAATGTGTTGTAATAATACTTACAATTTTCTCAATAACTACATGATAGATATTGAAGTCGTTTCATAAATAATGAAAATAAGATTCAAAGAAGTTAATTCAATTGTATGTGAAGCACTTACTATAATGGTTGATGCCCAGAAAATGCCCAATAATAGCACCTATTTTATTAACATTTTATATTTTATTGTTGATATTAATTTTGATGTCATAGAACATGTTTCCTTCCCTTGGAAGGAATATCAAATACAAAAAAAGTTTGTGTCTGTGTTCTCATTTTACTAATAATGCTGATATTATTAATGTTCATATTAAATAATATCATTAATAAATGACAATAATAATGCCAATACTGTTACTATGTATTTGTAATATATTAGATAGTACATTAATAATATATACTATATTAATACTATATGGTACACTGAAAATACTACCACTGTTAATACCATCATATACTATAATAATAATACTACTGTTAATAAAGCAGCTTAGCTTTATTGAGCAACTACAGTGTGCCAAAAAGTGAGCTTAGACCTTATTATGATATACCTCATTTTAACCTTAAAAAATTCTATGCAGCAAATTCTTGTGTTACTTCCTGACTTTCAGATGAAGAAATCAAGGGTAAGAAAGATGAATTAAGTTGTCCAAATTTGCACAACTTGTATAATGTGGACCAGAATCTGAACTGAGTCTATCTGACTTAAAAGCTCTAGTTCTTAATCAGTGTGTATTTGGGAATTAAAAAGCATTTGTAAATCATTTTATATTTAAATCCCAGTTTTATATATAAATAAATGATGAGGAAATAAATTGCCCCTGATCACACAGCATTTATTGGCCTAGCTGAAACTTGGTATTAATAATCTTATCATTTGCTTACTATGCACAACCACTGTGCAAACATTATCTTATATAAAGCCACAATCTGCATGTAAGTTAGGTTCCATATAATCCCCTTTTTAACTTAAAGGAAACTGAAATTCAGCGAGGTTAAGCTACTTGTCCAAGTCCAAGGCCACAGAGAAGCTGGGGTCTGGACACAGGTAGCCAGTTTCCTGAACCTTTGCCTGTAACCACTATTAACTTCCTGGGTCAGCCATCTGTTTATGCAGCACTCTTTCCAAGTCACCTTGATGGTGGAAACACCTGTTTCCACCCCAGAAGCAATAGCATGTGTGCTGGAGCCCCACCAGACCAACTTCCAAGGGCCAATTGTTAAATTTTCAGGATTTTTGTGAGCTGGTGGTCAAACACAGTCAGTAATAAAGGTAAAACATAGTCCAGTTAAATAAATTATCTTAAAAATTATACCTTTATTTTGTACTTTGTCATCCATTTCATTTGTAATATTATTAATATTAGTGGTAAAATATTAATAATAAAAATTTAAAAATCTAATAATACTAAAAACATTACTATTTTTAATACTATATACTTTACTGTACTATATCAGTACATTTCCAGCTCCTGATTATTTTACCACTTTTTACTATTAGGCTCTTAAGGTTATGTGTCCATTCTGTCTGCCTATGAGAATACTGTATACTGGTTTGCTACAACCCATCTTTTCCCAACTCTACCTTTAGTGATTTCATGTAGGTGGCTTGAAACTGGTCATTGTCAATGGCTTGAAACTGGCCCTGGTCAGACTATTTGCACCACAGAAATGGGCGAATGCTTCAAATAGGTGTATTTATTTCCCCCACATATTTGATCATTAGACCTTTACCAGTAGCACTGCCAAAGGTCATGAGTATTAAGTCACCAAAAATGTTTCCTAAATAACTTGGGTTACATGAAGAAACCTCAAATTCATGTTACACTCATTCAAAAGGTGTAATATGGAATTAGCTGGATTAAGAGAAATTAATTGTCTTGGTGGTACAAGCGATACCTTGTGAGTATAAACAAAGTGACAGTTTCTAAGGATTTTAGTGGATATTCAAGCTAAGACTTACACATATCTCCATGAAATAAGTCTCTCTATGTCTCTTTCTCATCATGTAAATAATTTAGTGTAAGACAAAAGGCAGAAGGAAGATAATGTTCTAAATTTATATAATATACTACATTGTGGACCATCTGATCAAAACCATTAGTTTCTGGTGGTAGGCCCCCACCTTGGAGAGGGGCGAAAATATACTGAAAGAGGATGCCGAGCCCACAGTCAGAGGAAAAATCCAGTCAAATGTGAGAGTTGCATAACCTAAGAGGTGCAATCAGTCCATATAATCCCAGATGCCTGGCTTAGTAGTGGGATGCTTGATAATTTTGCCTCATGGGTCACTGGTTCATCCTGCTCCTGTCCATAAGCAGATGAAAGCTGCTGGCAGCAGATGATTTAATGCTCTGAATGAAATGAAGCAGTCAGTTCAGCTCAGGTCTGCATGCACTTTGTTTCTCCCTGTAGCAGTAAGCAGTCATTAGCACCCTCGTTGACAGTCCTTGCAGAAAGGCCAAGATCACAGTTTCCGGAGACAAAAATCACATCTCACCTTGGTGGTCCCTCCAGCACAGAGCTGGAGAGGTGAGAAATCTTGTTCTTCCATTTGGTCTCATTAGAGAACTTTAATTTCCAGTAATTTGCTTCTTTCTCAAGGACCCCGGAGTCAAGAGTTCAAAGGAGCACTAGAAGGAAACAAAAAAAAAAATATTTGTAAAGTCTCTTTGCTCGGTCATTTTTCTTTCGCAACATTTCTAAGGACATAGTCTTAAATTCTTTTGGGGAGATTTTCAGTAGAGGAAAATTTTGAACAGCTGAATTCTGTTTGAATTTGTAGGATTTATTTTTGAAATCGTTAAGTTGGAAAGACAATAAATTACAGTGTGGAATTTTAGAAGACCTCATAATGGCAGAAAAGTAGAGCTGAGCAAAGTGACCTCTCCCTGCTATTTTAAATATTTAGATCTCTGGAGAAAAGACCAGGTGGTGTCACAGAATCAGAGACTGGAAACTGCAGAGGACAACAGTGCAAGAGGCTAGGAGGTATGTACCTTAGTCCCAACTCTGTCATTTACAAGTATTATGAGCTTCAAAAAAATACTCATGTTAAGCTAGATGGACATCCTCCGACATCCTATGGTGCAGATTCTTCTTAAACAAATAAAATATTTCCATACAAATTTTAACAGTGCAATATCTACATGGGTTAATATGTATAAAGCACTGGCACAAGGTCTGGAATATAAGGGCCATGTAATTTTCTGTTCTCAGAGAATATTATTTTTGTTATTATTATTATTAAAATTGCTAAATCATGTTGATACAAAAGTTGGGTATTAATCCTTTCTGATGGAGGCATAATACTCCATAGTGTATATGGACCACATCTTCTTTATCCATTCATCCGTTGAAGGGCATCTTGGTTCTTTCCAGTTTGGTGACTGTGGCCATTGCTGCTATGAACATTGGGGTACAGATGGCCCTTCTTTTTACTACATCTGTATCTTTGGGGTAAATACCCAGTAGTGCAATTCCAGGGTCATAGGGTAGCTCTATTTTTAATTTCTTAAGGAATCTGGAGGAGATTACGCTGAGTGAAATAAGTCAAGCAGAGAGAGTCAATTATCATATGGTTTCATTTACTTGTGGTGCATAAGGAATAACACAGAGGACATTGGGAGATGGAGAGGAGAAGTGAGTTGGGGGAAATCAGAGGAGGAGATAAACCATGAGAGACTGTGGACTCTGAGAAACAAACTGAAGGTTTTGGAGGGGAGGAAAGTGGGGGTTGGGTGAGCCTGGTGGTGAGTATTAAGGGGGGCACGTATTGCATGGAGCACTGGGTGTGGTGCATAAACAATGAATTTTGGAACACACACACACACAAAATTAAACTAAATTAAATTTTTCAAAAAATGCTAAATCACCCGAAACACATTACAAAGGAGTTTTAAGAAACTAAAACCCCATCCCTGGCCTGGACACTTTTTTTTCCATTAAAATATAAAGATTGAAATGTCATACCTAATAGGTGATCATTTCCCAAACTGTGGTTCATGGGAACAATAATCTTTCAAGATGCTTTTCTGTAAAATCATTTCTTGTATGAAAAGAAAATTGGGTAGATGCTGCCTTCTTCTTCTTAGAAAGTAGCCCTGCATATTAACTTATTAAAGTCTAAGAGCATTCTTGAGGAAAGAAATCAATTCAATTTGGCATAATTTAGCATTCCCAAACTTATTTGGTGATAAAAGCTCATTAGAGCATAATATCTACATAGTCCTCCCACTGAACTACACCTTTTCCAACTGTAGAAGAATTAAGTCTTGGTCTCAGTATTTGAATATTCCCACCACCTTAGACACTCACTTACTCTGTGCCAGATCCTGCACTAAAATATTTACAGTAATGATCCTAACCAATCCTTAAAACTCTGGAGGTCAGTGGCTTCATGATGGCTTTATCTATAAGCAAGGGGAAGCTCAGAGGTGTTTAGTCACTCTCATAAGATTATACAACCAGGATAGAATTGTCAGTTTTCAGGACTCTATGACGTTCTGAATGGCTACAAGTAAATGAAAGAAGGAGCAAATGCTTCTTGACTTGGGCTGGAGTGAGGGCTGAGCTTGGACATGGTGCCCACGGAGGGAACTTTGAGCCTTCAAAATGATCCCAGAAGGTGGAGTGAAGGAGTTGAGACACAGGAGGGGAAGCCAAGCAACAGAATCCCAGAGTCACAGAGTTGCGTAGGTGGCTCAGAATCCCAGAGTCACAGCCCAAACCAGTGAGGGAGGGAATGAGTTCTCCATTTGCAGAATGTATAAGCAAAAACTGAAGCTACCATCACTTTCCTACATTCCTTCCTGTCTTCACATATGTGGTCTATGTATGTTTGCCCAAAGTAGAAGTACAGACTCCACTAGCTCTTAGCCCAAAGGCACTATATTATATTTAGCTAATGGGACACTTGATAGAATGGGAATACCATCCATATCACAAAGTCTGGGTCCCACCCTTTTGTGGTCTCAGCAGGTCAGGTCTTGCTGATATGGACTCCTTCTTGTCACAGGGGTTGATAAGCTCTTCCTACAACTCCTGGTTTGCATCCAGGCACAGAAACTTCTATGACTAGAATGGGAGGTGGCAGGGGGGAACCTCAGCTCTGAAGTCATTGACAGCTTCCAGTTGCTTAGCTGGAGTCAGGTTTATAGTTTTTATAGCATTGGACACTGTTGCTAATGACCAAAGGCCACTTACCCATGGTGAATCCAGTCACATAACACAGTTAATTTTCCAGGAGTTAACAACAAAGGAGGAAGTGGAAAGTTTCAACGTTAGATTTCATTAGCAGATGAATTTTGAAATTTCCAAATAATCCTCAGATATGTCCATTAATTACTGTGGAAGAAAGTAAATTCAGTTTCTCCAGATATTCTGATTGCTCAAACGTAATTCAAAAAGGATCCTGACTTGCAAATATACTGTCAATTATTTTAAATTTTATAAGAATTTCCTTCAGAGGAAGAAAGCCATTTGCTTCATCTGGCTCATCAGCTAACAGATAGCAACTCTTACTATATATGGTTTTCTTTATTTGTGTGTGGAGTTTAGTCATCCAGAAAGAATCTTCTGTGGTCATTATAAGTTCTTAAGAAAAAGAACTCCGTAAGTATTTTAAATGTTGAAATTGTGAGTCCTAGTAACTTGCAGAGCCTGTCAAGGAATACCACCTAAAGTTTTGTTTATAAAGCTTATTTATGTCTAGGTACATTGCTTGTTACACTTGGCCAATATATTTAACATTTTACATACTTCATCTGTACATTGGGAAACTCAGTCTGTAAGATACCTGAATACACGTTGATTTTTTTGTTGTTGTTTTTTTAAAGATTTTATTTATTTATTTATTTGATAGAGATAGAGGGAGAGAGAACGCATGTAGGCAGAGCGGCAGGCAGAGGGAAAGGGAGAAGCAGGCTCTCTGCTGAACAGAGAGCCGGATGTGGAGCTCGATCCCAGGACCCTGGGATCATGATTAGAGCCTAAGGCAGCTGCTTAACTGACTGACCCACCCAGGTGCCCCAGATACCTGAATATACTTTGATCTAGAATTATATGCTACTTGAGATTCATACACGGATTATAAGAAACGGGTTGTGGATTGCATGCTATGGGAGACAGTTGGGTAAATTACCTCGTGATGAGTGTTTCTCTACCAAATACAGATTCTGTAAAGTGTAAAAATATAAGAAGGTCAAAGGGGATTTAACTGTTGTTTCTTATTCTTTACTTTTTTGAATATAGGAAGAATCCATTTCTCTAATTTAATTTTAGGCATTTGAATGTTTTAGTTACATAAGTAATACTTGAATGAGGGGATCTAAATCATCTAAAGTAGAATTATTAGTCTCCATGGAAAAAAGCCCACATACCTGAAAGCCCTTACTAAGAATATTGTTTCATTCCACAGTTGCTTTTGTTTTTGTTTTTGTTTTCCGTTTGCTCATTCAGGTACATATGTACTTATGTAGGGATTGATTTGTTTTTCTTTCAAATAAAGAAATACATTAGGTAGCTTATCTTTTGATCTCCTATATTCATTTTACCTGACACCCTTCTTAACATATGTATGTATTGACTTCTGTGTACATTTGGTCTATGACATTCTTTTTTTTTTTTTTAAGATTTTATTTACTTATTTGACAGACAGAGATCACAAGTAGGCAGAGACACAGGCAGAGAGGAGGCAGAGAGAAGGAAGCAGGCCCCCTGCCGAGCAGAGAGCCCAATGTGGGCTCGATCCCAGGACCGTGAGGTCATGACCTGAGCCGAAGACAGAGGATTAACCCACTGAGCCACCCAGGCACCCATATGACATTCTTTTTGATAGCCACATAGTATTCCATAATTCAGTGATCCAAATTTATTCCATAATTTGGAAGCACTAAATTTTTGGCTGTTTTCCTATTTATAGACATTTATATTGTTTCTAACTTCTTAAAATAAAACACATGCTGCAATTATTTTTAGAATTTGATAAGATGATTCTGAAGTCCATGTGGGAGAAAAACATGAAAGACTTGTTTAAAGTCTTTTTTAAAAAACTATTTTATTTATTTATTTGACAGAGAGAGAGCACGAGGAGCAGAGGGAAAGGAGGAAGTAGACACCCCGTGGAAACAAGGAGCCCGATGCAGGACTCAATCCCAGGACCTTGGGATCATGACCTGAGCCAAAGGCAGACACTTCACTGACTGAGCCACCCAGGCATCCCAGAATTGTCTGAAAGTCTTAAAACACAGTAATGGTGACATGGTGAGAGGACTTATTGTTTACTGAAACTTAATATCAAGGAACTGAATTCAAAAGCCAGAAAATAGTCCACTTGCTAAGAAGGACTTAGTCAATGAAACAACTTATCTACAAGACCGTGGAAGTGTTTTGGATTTACCAGTCAGTGGGGATGTTTTGGATTTATCAGCAATTAATACTAAGGTAATCATTGGAAGAAAATAAATGAAGCCCCCTTTGTGTGTCCCTAGACAAATACAAATTCAATAGAGAAGAAATAAATGTATTCAAAGAAAACAGTAATTTTTGAATAGGGAAGCTTTGTAAGGAAGATGGAAACAAAAATGTATAAAGGAAAAATAAAATACTGGATAAAATCATAAAATAATAAAACAAAAAAACTTTGAATAAGAACAGACATCTTAATCAAAAGAACAATTACAGACTGGAAGAAAAATTCGCTATGCACACAAAAGTGGTTAATCTTGTTAAGATACAAGTCTTTCTTCAAATTAGTAATAACAATGTATATAACATGCGGAGAATTGATGTTCAGGGAAATGAAAATAAAAGCAACAATAAATAAAACTTTTGGCCCTTCGGATTGGCAAAAACGTAAGATCATGTTAGTGCCCAGTGCTCATGAGATTACAAGGAAAACAATACTCTCATATACCATTTCTCAAGAGCAGTGATGAGTCTGGAAATTTCTGTAAATTTTAGAAAAGAAATCTGGCTCTATAACAGAAGTGTGCATATCATTGGATCTAACACCCCATTTCTGGGAAATTGTCTCAGAAAATACTTAAAAGTGTATAATTATTCTTTTCAAACAGGAATTTGGTTTATTGTCTCCTGGATGAAATAAACAAGCATTCAAAAAACTAGGGTTCCTGCACACAACTCTGATTTCCTTTTGATGTTACTCTTTCTCTGTACCAGGAAACCATAGAAGAAAAAAAAGTCACAAAGTGAGCCTTTGCTCTTGTTATTCAATAGAGATGTTAGTAAGAAAGAGGGGAAAAGCTAAGCGAAGAAAAATGGTGATGTCAGGGATAGGACAGGAAGGGTTTGCCATGCAGCCAGGATCATTGACTCAAGCAGGTACTGGACAAGTGAGTAAAACAATTCCTGCCCCCGGCCCCCGCAGTTGGCACTTGCATGGAGAAAGATAGACGTGTGTACATATGAGGCAAGGTACTAACAAAATATCATAATGAATTGGTGTTTGTCTGAATGGAGTTGATCAAATACGAGTAACTACTGTTTTTTATGCATTTTGTTAGATGTCAAGATAAAAGGATCAAGAGAGACATGGCACATTTTAGCACAAGAGAATCAATACCTTTAAAAAAATTTTTTAAGTTTTTAAAATTTATTTGACAGAGAGATCACAATTAGGCAGAGAAGCAGGCAGAGGAGGGGTAGGGGGAAGCAGGCTCCCTGCTGAGCAGAGAGCCCGCTGCAGCTTGATCCCAGGACCCTGGAAGGATCATGACCTGAGCTGAAGGCAGAGGCTTTAACCACTGAGCCACGCAGGCACCCCAATACCTTTTATCATGAGAGAACTGTATCAAAATAGATTCATATATCTAATCTGCGGATGTCTTAAAAGGAGAAACGGATGGCTGATTCAGTGTGATAAAGAAAAGGTCTAATCTCTACTCTGTTATCCTTAATATGTCTGATTCAGCATTTTTGCCCCCTAGATTCTCCTTAGAGATGTAAGACAGGGTCCCGTTTTTTGTCAAGAGGCCTGTTTTCTGCACTTCTCCTCAGTCTTTTACTGGTTTTACTGGTCACAAGTACCGGGAACAAAGTGTCTGCTCTCTACGGAGTGTTTAGCAGGCCAAGGATTGTGCCAAGCACTTTAGGTAAGTGAACTCCTCTCGTCTTCACTACTGAGGTTTGTGTTTTCTGTATGTTACAGATTTAGGAAACCTAGAATACCACTATCCCATGACAGAGATGGTCCTCAGACCCATGGGTGTGCAGCTGCAAAACCTATGATATATTATTTAAGCATGTGGATAGTCTACTGTCTCAAGAAAGACTGTAGACCACTATGATTTTACCTGCATACTCACTTCTCTACTTCGTGACTTCTTGGCTTATTTTCTTTTCTCCCCCTCATGACCAGATCTACAAATTAGGGTTAGTTTGCATGACTATTTAAATCGGGAACTAATGAACTAAATATTCTCCACGGCTCTTGGCTTTTAGAGGATCTAATGTCAAAAACGTTATTTTAGGTTCAGGAAGGTAAAATAAAAATGAAAATATTTAGAAGTTGGTAAATTACAGGTCCTTGGTTAAAGGAAGATTTGATTTGCCTGTTTCTGCTAAAGAAAGACCAAAGACACACAATGCCTGACTGGTTTTGATGTCTATTAGATGGATGTCTCTTGAGAAGTTCAGATAATCTCTGATATTTATATAGTGGCAATCATATCCCTGGCACTTAGCAATAGCCAGGGAGAGATTAGATAAAAGACCCTTAAGAGATTAGTGTAATATAACCCAGACTTTGATGCATCTGTTCTCTGTTGGGCTTCGAAGTCAGACCCCACATTCCATTTTTCATAGTAAATCCAGGGTACAGTTTTAGGATCCTATACTATGATTATTTTTTCTAATCAGTTGTCTTGGTGCCTGGATCTTCCTTGACATAAAGTTTTTAAACATTTAATTCTATTTTATTTTATTAATTCAATATCATAAGGTGAAGGCTCTTTAATTATGTACCAAACTATTGAGAAGGACCTCTGTCTTAGCCACTTACTTAAAGAAAAAAAAGATTAATTAATTTCATCTCCTTATGCTCTGACTCGATCCACATTTTTCCAGAACACTCCATTTCTCTTCAACCCACTTCGTTTCTCTTCGGTCCACAGTAATTGGAGCAAAAGGGATGGTTGGTGATTGGCTCAAAGTGTTGGGATAAAAAGCAAGCCTTTCCACAGCCCTTTGATTATTTTTACAGATTGCCCAATGTTCCTTTTTAAAGACTGCTACATTGCTTAAAAGCCCGAGACTGATTGCTTGTACTAATCCTAATGTATATCTAAGCATTTTGGCCTCTTGGCCCAGTTTCTGAGTTTGAAATTGAATGCATATTGAACCTTCCCAGGTTTCTTGCTCTCCCACTCCTTCTTACACCCATTAACACACATACACACAGGTTTTTTGGTCAGTGTATGTTCCCTAAGGTTCAAAGCACCCCATTAAAACACCCACGCGCTTTCTTAACCACTACGACTCTTCTTGGTATCAAAAGGAATGCACTCTTTCCATAGGTTTTTCTTACATATATATTGTGTGTGTGTGTAATATGTATGTATAATTATGTGATTACATATAGATTATCATCTTACAGCCAGATTCTCTTATATAATATTTTTAGTTTTATGTCCAATTCATTATAATCTCAATCCATGTAGCACTTCCTATGTGAAACAATGTCTTTGATGAAAGATTCGACCTGAGTTTTGGCATCCAGTTATATAATGGTAACTTTCAATTGGCCTGTTTTTTGCCATGGCCCACCTCTTTATTTTCAGTGTAACTATTAACTAATATTAGTTCAAAAAAAGTGAAGTTGCTAAGAGGAATGTGAAATCACTAATAGGAGGTTATTCTGAAAATTCTCTTTTTTTTTTCTTCTTTTGACAAAGAAGGCGAAAAGCTAAGTTGCCTCCCCTGAGGTTTGAACTCAGGACCCAGATTATGCCTCAGATTATGAGGCTGACACGCTGCCTACTGCACTGAGGACGCTAGCTAGAAGCTCCTTTATCTGTGTACATCTCTCTACTGACAAACAGTAACAGCATTTTCTTTCAAAGACTGAAAACTGGTAGAACACTAGAATCATCAAGTTTCTTTTATTGTCTTCAAAGTACATTTCAGTGATGGCTCGAACTGTTGTTCAAAATCAAAGTTGTTTTAATTATATACATGCAAATTTCTTGTGTGGAGATGCAGTACACCAAGGGAAAATTAACCACTGTTTTTACATGATCTTTCTCTTACATTAAGCTTCTTGTTCTTGAAGATCCAGGAAAGGACTGAGACCATAGTGGGAACATTTTTGGAAGGGGATGGGTTACAATATGTTTATTGTTCCGATACTTAATATTACTTCATTGTAAAGAATATAGTTCCCTTTTGTTCCTTATCCAGAGACAAATGATTAGCATTCTCTTGAAGACCAGTAGTTTGTAACTTGCTAATAGGGTCTGAGTTGAGCAACAATGCCATGACAGGCAGGTTAGGTAAGGTCATTTCTGTAGCCTTCTAAACCTACTAGTAGTTTAGGATGATTTTTTCCCTGCACATCTTCTCTGCTTTCCTTACTACCTAGTTAATGAAGATGTTTCCAGTCCTGGCAGGCAGAAGAATTACTAGGTGCCAATCACGGAAGCCAGAACAAAGAAAATCAGACTGGTGGATCTGGGTTAAATGAGGGAGGAAGATTTCTTTTTAACTTCTCTGAAGGGCCACATGGGTGTTATGTTGTGGGTGTTATGTGAAGTTGACTTCATGGATGAAGGACATCGATTTGAAAAAGACCATCTATTCTTTAGTTTTCATACTTACACATGCTCAAGATTCCTCTTTTACTTTATAAAACAGGCGCCAATGACTTGCCTTTTAACCCACAGTTATGTTATGTTATGTTGTGGGTGTTATGTGAAGTTGACTTCATGGATGAAGGACATCGATTTGAAAAAGACCATCTATTCTTTAGTTTTCATACTTACACATGCTCAAGATTCCTCTTTTACTTTATAAAACAGGCGCCAATGACTTGCCTTTTAACCCACAGCTGCCTGAAATGTCATTTTGCAGTTATCAGTTTCATATTGTCCTGTGCTGTATGCTCAGCATTGTTTTTTTTTTTCATTTTTAATTTTTTATTAACATATAATGTCTTATTAGCCCCAGGGGTACAGGTCTGTGAATCGCCAAGTTTACACACTTCACAGCACTCACCATAGCGCATACCCTCCCCAATGTCCATAACCCCACCCCTACCCCCCACCCCCACCCCGCAACCCTCAGTTTGTTTCATGAGATTAAGAGTCTCTTATGGTTTGTCTCCCTCCCGATCCCATCTTGTTTCATTTATTCCCTTCCTACCCCCCAAACCCCCCACATTGCCTCTCAACTTCCTCATATCAGGGAGATCATATCATAATTGTCTTTCTCTGATTGACTTATTTTGCTAACTCAGCATTGTTTTTTTAAGAGTTCTGAATTTAAAGTTAGTTTGGCAGTAAGTTGTCCTATCAAAACTTATGCTATCCAGAAGGCGGGGAAGGCTTGATTGTTCTGTTTGCAGAAAGAAAAAAAAAAGAAGCATATGAGCATATCATTGTAGAGAATTCATACCTGCTCCAGAATGCCAAAAACAGAACACCAGGAATGGACCAAAGAGAGGAAAAAGAAGTTTGGTGCAAGTTGCTCAGGTTTTTTCTACTGAACTAGAGTGTAAGCTCCTGTAGGTCAGGAATTAGAATAATTTTTTTTTCCTGTGTGTCTCTTTTAGAAGCTACTTAAAAGATGCTCTCTGTTTCACAGACCTGTAAAATGGCCCTGCCCAAATCTGTCCTCACTCAAGTCCCTAGACATGCTCCTGACCGGGGGCAGAGGGCACACTGGACATCAAAGAGTTGCCAAAGGCTTTTCTGCTATGCAAGACAGAGGAGTTTTTGGTTCTTTGATCTCTGCTTCCATCCCCTCCCCCACCCTGCCCCCACATGTACCTCAGGGTCGCTCTTCCTTGGACCCACCCTGTGTCTCTGCTGTCCTCAGCGTCTCTCACAGAAGACCCCTGACATCCTGGTCTACATTAAGGAACAAAACACAACAAGAGTGAAAACAATCAACCTTCTAATCCAGACAAGCTGCTATCCTTGGCCTTTGGCTCCCTTATCTGAATAGAGAAAACATTTGGGGAAATCTTTCCAATCTCAGGAAAAAGTCAGAAGATGTTTCCCCCTCTCTTCTTTTAATATAGAACCCAGATTCTATCGCTAGAGCCATCTTTGGCTCACCTGCAAAAAAACCAAGAATGAACAATTCTGGGGAACCAGATCTGAAGTTTACATTCCTCCACCTATGTAAGTCTTGAAAATCAAATTTTAAAAATTAAGATGTAAGTCAATTGTCAATAAGTCTGTCCTGAAAGTGCAGCATTTAATTAACCACAATGTAGACACAAATGATTTCTTTTGAGAACAATGTAATAAAGTAATAGTCCAAAAGTACCCTAAATATCAGAATCTCTAACACATTCAAATATACGGTAAGGATAGCGGGAAATAAACTTCACTTCCATCAAGAAAGGTTTGGTCCAATATGAAATATCGTCTTCAATGTATGAGATGTTTTAGAATCTACTTTAATGAAAGAAAATAGATAATCACTGGCTTTGATGTTAAAGATTTCAAAAGCCCAGAGGAAGAGAACTAACCCTCCTGACCTTCTGGGGACTCTGCTCTGTATGGGAAGGTCAGTTGGGTCCTGGAATCAGCAGATGGTATCCACACTGGATTGATCCCTTAAGTCAAGGCTACCATATCACATCACTCAAATCTGTTTTTGCTACATAGTAGTTGAATAACCTCATCATCAATACACTTCTCTAAAGGTAGGGCATCGATTAGCTTAATTTTTATTCAACTGATGTGCACTTCTATGTACCAAGTTCTGTGGTAGGTGTGAAGAATAATAGAGCAAAATTGAAGCATTTACACTAAATTGTATTTACAACTGCAGTTGCATCCTGTGGGGGTTTTCCCTATTATTATATGAGAATTAAAAGTTTCATAGAAGTCTTGTCATGTGGGACAATCAGTTCTTCCTCTTAAGGAGAAAATGAAAAGTTTTCAATGGAGTTTTAAATACCCAGGCCTGACTTCTAAGCAGGGAGGTGTTTCAAATCAGATAAAATAGTAGAGTATACTGCCTACTTGTGATCTCTGTCTGTCAAATAAGTAAATAAAATCTTTAAAAAAAAAAAAAAAGAGTGCACTTATAAAAAAAATAGTAGAGTATATTCATCTCTAAATGAGTGTAAAGCTCTCTTCTTTGTCTCTTCATAACTACTCTGGCAACTTTCAGCCTTTAGATGTTGGTGTTCCCCAGAGTTTTACCTTTAGTCTTCAGGTAGAGGATAGAGAAATGTTCTTTCTTCTTATCCACCTATACCCCATCTGTTGGAACCTCAAAGCAAATGGCTCAGACCTCAATGTGTACCTCTCATGTCCAGTTTGTCCCACAAATAGCAGCTCAACCCAATGCCTACCCTCACTACCCTGTTTAAAATGACACCTATTCACTGCCACTGCACAAATCCCATTACCATTGCTCTATTTTCTCATAACACTTAAATATAAAAAAAATCCCAATGATTGCTTATTTTTCATGTTCTACCTTCTCCCCCCCTGTTAAATAATATAAGCTCAAGTAAAGCAGGGATTTTGTCTGGCTTATGTCTGGTGTATAGCAAACATCTCAGAAAAATTCCTGGTACACAGTAGTCCCTCAAAAATATTCTCTGAATATATGAACAAAGCAACTCCAACTCCTGAATCGACTATTTTTAAGTATCTTACTTCTTCATTAGGCTCAACGCTTAGGTTCCATATCTGACTCCTTTTTCATTTTTCCCCACTATCTCTTGTGAGTCAACAGGTGTTGACTGTGCTGCATTAATGATGACTCCCATATACTTCTTTTGAATTCTGTTCCCACTGCCAGAACCTCGTTGAAACTCTCAGTTTTGCTTTCCTGTTTGAACGCAACAGCCTTCTAACTGGTTTCCTTTACTTCAGTTTTTCCCCTTTATAACTCATTTTATACATTGCTGCCTTCCTAAACATAGCCTTACTATGTGATAGCAGATCATAGATTCCTTCATCAAATATTTAGCAAGAGCAAATATGTGCCAGGCAAGGACTGAAAAGACAGAATATCTCTTCATTTGAAGAGTTTATTTTCCCAGCTCATTACCCTTCATTAACTCCTCATGGTCTGCAAAGCAAAGTCTGGCTATTATGTTGACATGAAAACTCTCTGCATTGATCTCATCAAATCTTCCCAACTTTGTTCCCATTACAACCCTGTATGTATTCATGCACTCGTCAAATAATACCATATATGAGCAATCTTGTCCCATATCTCTGAGCTCATACTAATTTATCCCTGTGTAATAAACTCTGATTCCCTCTATCCTGTAAGAATCCTACACATGTCCGATTCCACCACTTCCATGAAGTCTTCTCTGATTAATTTGGAAATTATTTTTCTGTTTTTCTTCTTGTCCATTTCTGCCCCTTTGAAAATACATATTATATAGTGCTTTGTATGCTATGTATTAGTCTACATGTCTTACCTACCACAATGATTAGAAGAACCTCCTTGAGGTCAGAGACCCTGCTTCAGTCTTCTTGAACTTCCCACAGTACTTGGTCCCTGCCTTGTACTTAGGCACTCAATAATGTTTATTGAATAGAAGAAATGTAAGATATCCTTTTTTTCTTCCAACCTATATTATACTGAATTTAAACTCTGTATTACTGATAACTACCTTCAAGTACATATTGCAGTATCCCTACCCAGATATCCTGACAAAAATTGTATTAGATTATGAATCCAAGTTTGTAAGTCAAAAGATTTCAGTTTCATTCTAGCATTTATCACTTATTGTGTACTTTTTAAAAAGATAGATAGATTGATCGCTTGATTGATTTTAGAGAGAAAGAAAGCAAATGGTGGGGAGGGGCAGAGGGAAAGAATCTTAAGCAGACTCCCCATGTAGCTCAGAGCCCAATGACATGGGAATCGAGTCCATGACCCTAAGATCATGACTTGAGCCAAAATCACGAGTCAGATAATTAACCAACTGAGCCACCCAGGTGCCCCACTTACTGTGTACTTTGAACAGTTACTTTTACCTCCATGTACCCAGTTTTCCTCATTAGTAAAGATGGGCAAACAATTAAGACCAAACTCCCAGACTTATTTAATACTCAAAAGAGATTTATGAATATATGACAATTAGCACAATATCTGACACTTCTTTAATGACAGCTGTCATTATCACTGCATAAATAGTGTCAAAGTCATCTCTGTACTCCTCGCCTCCCTCCTTCCTCCAGAGTTGTTACTCTTGATTCCATGATTATGTCATGCTCTATCTTATCCCTTCCTGCTTCCTGCCTTCCCCACACCCAAACAAATAACCCTCCTTTTGTTCCTATTCCAGACATACGCATCTAGTAGAAGCCAGCTCAAAGTTACCTTCTTCATGGAACCATCTTGGTTTCTTTAGTCTGTATTGAGTTTACTCCTTTATAAACTATCAGAAAATTTAGGAGGAAATACCATATGCCCATTCCTTCCATAAACACATTTTGAGTTACTTATTTTGGCAAATTTATTTTTGTCTCCTCAAATTTATTACAAGATATGTGATAGTAAGGCAATATGTATATTTTTATATACACATATGTAATATGAATATAACATATTATTTATCTTATATTTTTATAAATATATTTTTGAAATAATATATGTCTTGAATTCTCCATGGTATCTAGCACAATTCTTTATAATCACAGTAGAAATTATGTATGAGACTTAGAAGCATGGGTTTGTTAGTTACAAAGACCTGGGACCTGGGTTTAAATATTGTCACTTAAAAAAATAAGCAATCTTGAACAAGCTGTGTAATCATTTTGAGACTCACATGTTTTTCATATGGACAATGGAATAATAATGTTTACATTGCTGAATAGATGTTATGATTGAAGTAGAAGATACATGTAAGTATTTAACACAAGGTCTGAAACCCAGTAGACATTTCATAAACAGAAGTCGTGATCATCACTGTTATTACCATTGTCAGTTAATTAATTCCTAGATAAACTAGCATGAAGCAGAGATTAATCCATGATATCACAAAACCCATTTTAACTAAAAACTATATTTCTTGTATGCTATATATAAAATTTCCTTAGATACATATTTACGTATTGCCCTCTCTAAATTTTTTCCATACCCCATGAGGTTTTCTTTCTTTCTGTTCTTTCTTTCTTTCTTTTTTTTTTTTTAAAGATTATCCTTATTTACTTGACAGAGAGAGAGATCACAAGTAGGCAGAGAGGCAGGCAGAGAGATGGGGGGAAGTAGGCTCCCTGCTGAGCAGAGAGCCCCATGTGGGGCTCCATCCCAGAACCCTGAGATCATGACCTGAGCCGAAGGCAGAGGCTTAACCCACTGAGCCACCCAGGTGCCCTAGCCCATGAGGTTTTCTATCTGCATTGTAATGAAAATAGAAGCAAATCAGAAAGAAAAATAATTGTTATCTTGTGTCTGGCTTTAATTTAAAAAACATTTTGTCAGACTAGAAGTGTTCAGAAGGACACAGCAATTTTTTCCCATCATTAGGGTGCAGTAAATCTGTCCTGAAAAAATGAAACCTTTTAAATGAGCATTTCCCAAAGCTCTCTAAAGTTCATTATTGGTTTAGAATCTTTCTGCTATGTTGACTAAGAACCTTGGAGATTGGACTTAGAAACTCTTAAATGCCCAGATCTTATGTGGAACAATAGTAACATCTTAGCCTCTAAAAATTCCACAATCGTGGTTTTTCACTGTTGAATTGAATAAATGCTAAGATGTCTACTTGCCTTGTAAATGTCTGAAGCAGAACAAAGGATATGGAAGAAAAACCGGTGTCTTCGATTGTCAAGGGTTGGTTCATCTGTAAAGCAGTAATGAATTTTCTCGTTCAAAACTTCTGAATTTCACCCTTACATCCCTGGCCACTTCATCACAGAAGGCAAAAGAAATTCTTTGCAAGGCTGGAAGACTGAAGACCAATTCAAATAGCCCCCAGTGAAGACCCTGTGATTCCCAACTTTTAGATAATAAGATGTAGAAAGTGTCAGCCAAACAGGGACAGAGCTTCACATATTTCTTGACTGACAAGTGCAAAGGTGTCCTGATTTGAGATATAGTCTAAATTGTGTCATATTTCCTTTCACATTATTCTATTTGTCACAAACTTTAAGAGTGATCTTGAGAGCTAATTTCTTAATTTTTCTATAATTCATTCAAAAAATGGGTGGCTCAGTGAGTTAAGCCTCTGCCTTTGGCTCAGGTCATGGTCTCAGGGTCATGGGATTGAGCCCCACATCGGGCTCTCTGCTCAGCAGGGAGCCTGCTTCCCCCTTTCTCTCTCTGCCTGCCTCTGTGCCTACTTGTGATCTCTGTCAAATAAATAAATAAATAAAAGTTTTAAAAAATGGCTTCGATCCTTTTACATATAAGATAACAGGTAAAATATTACCAGAATACCTCTACGATTATACTTGTAGCGTGAAAACATTTCTGATTATGATCAATTAAGAAGAGCTTGGGGGACCTTGCTGGTTCAGTCAATTGAGCATCTGACTCTTGGTTTCAGCTCACATAATAATCTCAGGGTCATGAGATCAAGCCTCAAGTCGGGCTCCATGCTCAGTGCAGAATCTGCTTGAGAGTCTCTCCCTCTGCTCCTCCCCCATCTTTCAAATAAATGAATGAATAAAATCTATTTTTTTAAGATTTTATTTATTTATTTATAGACAGAGGTCACAAGTAGGCAGAGAGAGAGGGGGAAGCAGGCTCCCACTAAGCAGAGAGCCCAATTCAGGGCTCGATCCCAAGACCCTGGGATCATGACCTGAACTGAAGGCAGAGGCTTTACCCCACTGAGCCACGCAGGCACCCCTGAATGAATAAAATCTTAAAAAAAAAAAAAAGAAGAAGAAGAAGAAGAGCTTGTGTTGAAATCAATCTATATCAATCTCCATCTTCTACTAGGTACATTATCATGATCAATGTATTTTCCCTATGTGAGTTGTATTTTCCTTTTTTGTTGGTGAGCCATCAAATCAGTAACATTACAAGGCAGTATTACATTGAGGGAAATTATATTAAAAAAAAAAACAATAGAACTGAGATGTATTTGCTTATACTAAGTCCCATGTCACTAAGCTTAGACTTAACTTAATTACAATTTCAGCTCTCCCATAAAGGGAACCTTAAGCCAGTCAGTGAGGAATGACGTGATCAGCACTATTAGGCAATCTGCCTGATAGACCCTGCATTCCCTAAAGGAAGGTAACTGCAATAACCAGCCCACTTCTTTGCCTACTATAGTTTCCTTGTTCCCACTCCCTTCCGCCTGTAGAAGTCTCATTTTGTACAGCTCCTTGCAGCTCCTTTCTATCTGCTGGATTGGATGCTACTCAATTTAAATCAATTTTGTTCAACTAAATTCTTAAAATTTTCAATATGCCTCAATTTATCTTGTAACAGTGCTAAATGAGAAATCTAAGAGATTCAGGAATTTAGCTGAAAGATGGAATCTTATCAGCTGGTGCCCTCTGGGAAGGTTTCAAAAATAGGGTATAATTTGAGTTGGGCTTGAATAGATGGATATAAATATATTTGGTCATTGGAAATGAAAAGGCAAAACTTACTATCAGAAGTGATAATGTTGCCCAGGTGATGCTGATTCAGCCTGGCTAAGCACAAGAATTCAAGTAAGAGATTAGAAAGGCACTTGAACCCTTGAATAACAGGCCAAAAGCCATAGAGTTCTATTCATGAAGAATACAGAGTTTGAGCTCAGATCCATTTCAGTTTGAATTCTAGCTTTGCCAGTTTTCAGGGGCTGGAATCTATACAATTTATTTGATCAATATGGACCTCTGTTTCTCAAACTGTAGTGTAAAAATAATAATAACTTTCAAGAATGCTGATGGAGTTAGAAAAGATAAAAACATAATTTCTTAGCACATCATGCTAGATACACAAGTTATTTGATAGGGACCTCCACTAGTCCACCCTCCAGATCCATTACTGGCCTTTCTCTGCCTTGTTCTGTGACCTGAAGGCTGACTTCTGTAGACCACATCACCTGTGGTCCCATACCCTCTGACTCCTGAGTGAGCTTGACCAATGGAAAGGCATTGGCCAGAGATTTGAAAATGGGAAGAGGTACAAGCCATGGTGTGTTTTTCCCCACTCCTTCCCTGCTGAGGCAGTGACTGTGTCCTTTCATGACAATGGCTCATGTAGGTCAGGAACTTCTCTATGGCTCCAGATATCACCAGGATTTCATAACATAATTTCTTTCCTTTCTCAGGCAGCTTCCTTTAATGTCAGTCTTCAGTTTCCCCAACATTCCTCATTATTTCCCTAATGTTGTCCAGACTTTAAAAGAAGTCATTTCATTAAAGTCTCTTGTTCTCTTTCTTACTGGGATTCTGAAATACACTGGCTATGTCTTAGTTCCATTCTTATTATTTTAATGGCGATGGAAGCCACTAGCTACCATGAACACAAAATGGTAAGAGCCATGCTTTAGGATATTTAAGGCTGGTATATAAGATAGACTCTGAAGATAGACTTTGAGAAGGGAAGAAGAGAAAAACCAAAAATAATTTTAATATAAAAAAATAGAATTCTAGCTGATCATTTTTTTTTCTTTTTTTAAAGATTTTTTTATTTATTAATTTGACAGAGAGAAATCACAAGTAGATGGAGAGGCAGCCAGAGAGAGAGAGAGAGGGAAGCAGGCTCTCTGCTGAGCAGAGGGCCCGATGCGGGACTCGATCCCAGGACCCTGAGATCATGACCTGAGCTGAAGGCAGTGGCTTAACCCACCGAGCCACCCAGGCGCCCGCTAGCTGATCATTTTTAAGGGTCAGAGAAAGGGTGGTGAGATATTGCAATTTGTAAGAAGTGTGTGTATATGGTCGTTGAGATGACTAAATTGTATTTCTTATGTGTATTTGGTTTTCATCCACAGTTCCGGGCTCACAGCTCCCTTGGAACTTCCTGAGTGATAAGAGAAATGGAAGCATCTTTTGTTATACTATTTGATCCCTTGTCCTCCATTCCTGCTAGTACTTCAGGGCCAGAAAGGTGAAATGGATGTCTTGCTATTCAAAACCAACCCTCTGCACCATAATTGGGTTTATGTTAACGGAAGGTAACTTTTGGAAAGCACCTAACTGATGGGGACTGGTTGCCAGGGGGACCAACCAGGAAGCGAGGGTTGAAACTTTCTGTCCCACTTCCTTATTTCTGGCAATGGGAGAAGGGCTAGAGGTTGAATCAATAACCCACAGCCATTGAGTTAATCAGTCATGCCTGTGTAATGAAACTTCCATTAGAACCCCAAAAGGAAGGGGTTTGGAGATCCTCCATGTTGGGGAACCAGAATGCTTCCACATGCCACCACACTGGGCCACAAGCCCACAAGAACAGAAGTTCCTTTGTTCTGAACCTTGTGTTACATGTCTCCTCATCTAGCTGTTGTCTCACATCCATTAATATCCATTGTAATAAATCAGTAATCTAGTGAGTAAATGAGTTTCTTGAGTAATGTGAGCCATTCTAAGAAATTAATCAAATCCAAGGAGGGGGTCATCGGAACTTCCAATTTGTGGCCAGTGTAACAGAAACACAGGTAAAAGCCCAGGCTTATAACTGGAGTTCAGAGAGGACAGAAATCAGAGGACTGAGCCCTTTACCTTTAGTTGGATCTGATGCTATATCCAATTAGTGTCAGAACTTAGCTGAATTAAATTGAATTCTCAAACACCTCACTGGTGTATGAGAATTGCCTGTTGATGTGAGAAGCCTACACGCACACGCGCGCACACACACACGTTGGAATTGGGTCCAGTATCCTAAAACAGGTGGTAGCCACAAAAATGCAGAATAAGTGATGAGTGGTCATCATTGCCAAATATGGTGAGCAGTGGGGGCCATGAACTCACAGTGAATTCAAAGATGACGTTGAGGCATATGAGCTCTTTTACCAAATGTCTAACTTTTACCCTTTTAATTTACTAATTAAATCAAACCTAAAGAGTTTTTAACTTCTCGTCAGAATTTCAAATTGTGCCAGCAGAGTGGGTAGATCATGGTCTTCACTGTCTTTTATTACTTGAGTAGAACCAAGGGAGAAAGAAGGAAACTAATAAAGTAAGGATAGTCTGGTAAGCTTGGAAAATATCCAGCAATTACAAGGCTGATTAATAACCCAAATTATAATCCCAATTCCTGGTATCCAAACACCTGTTAAATTCTCATTCTCATGTTAACAATTTCATGAAATATGTTGTATATGTATTTGTATAAGTATTTGTATATGTATTTAAGCCTTCAAAATGACCTATAATTCTTTTCATCATTGTTAAAGGGGAGAAACAAAGGATAATGAAAGTTAAGGTGTGTGTATATGTGTATATGTGTGTGAGAATGTTTTTAAAATCTTCTTTCATATATTTTTGTGTGTGTATATATATTTCTGTTTTTTTCCTTCTGACTATAAAAGCTTTGCTCAAAGCAAAAAATTTTGAAGCCACAGGAAAGCACAAAGGAAAAAAAAATTGAAGTCAGCCATAATCTCACTCTGACTAGTTTGGTAAATTTTTTTGCATTCTTGTGTCTAGAGAAATGTACAACTCAGGTAATATATATACACATAGATATGCACATATATTTTAATGTATATGCATACATATATATTAACATACATGTATACATATATCATATGCATATATTTGCATAGTTAAAATTATACTGTAACAAACATTTTGTCATTCTTTTTTACTGTTTTTTACTGTTATTTTACTGTTATCATACCTCAGGATATTCTTTTTTTTTTTTTTTTTTTTAGTCCACAAATTTTATTCTGTGCTAGGTATTGACTTCACCACTGACTTTATTCTAATCACACAGTCCAGAATTAATAGATCTGAGAACTGGAAATAAACTTGGGATCCATAAATCCCATATTCATTCTCATAGGTTGCAAGTGGTTTTGGTCTAATGCCTTCCATTCCCACTCCTTCAACTAGTACAGACTTAATGCCAATATGTTGAACTATGGGCTTGTTGTTGACCAGAGATGTTTCCACATTATTTAACACTGGGTAATGGTTATTATGGTCCCCTCCCCTACTCCACACACCTTACCACACTAAATATCTGATTGTCACTAATTACAAACTTTGGAGGGTTTCTATCACTTTTCCCAACAACATGCTACCATTTAGCTTTCTCTGGAGGCCATGCCTATCTATGAAGCAGTTGCAAGAGATAAAAAGCAGGGTTGGGGGGGGCGTCTGTGATTTTCCCCCTTCTGACTATTTTCTGCTTAGGATAGACAATCCCAGATTTCATATTCAATGACAAAGTAATCAGAGATGGCTGGGGACATTGAATAGGAGATCTGGGACCAGCTCATGTCTGCTGCCTCAAATTCAACTAATAATTTTTTCCTCTTCTTTGGCATTTAGACTCTGGTTCTTCTTCCAAAGGTTATTGTGGGAATATATAGTAATACCATTGGGTTTTCTTATATAATTGCAATCACATATTTCTAATAGGCACAGAGAAGGGGAAGTATTTGCACTGCTGGTAAGTCTAGAGAAGGATGGTAGAACAGGGGAAAGGAAGCTTTAAATAAGGATGAGAGAGCAGAAGGTAAAATGCTGGGTAGCTGTGTCATGTCGATATCATTTCTTTCAAATAAGACAAGACATTTAAAGCGCAGCACCTGGAAAACAGCAAGTACAGGGTAAGAGTCATCTATAAATTCTCTCCAACCAATAGTTATATCTACAAAAGTGAATCAATTTTTGCTGTATCAACATAGCACAATGTTAGATAAAATGCAAACCATTGAAAAAGCATATTGTTCATAATCACACCACCTGAAATTTAAAAATGATTACCATCTATTCACATTCCTCTTTACTATTTCTTTTTTCAAAAAATATGCACTCACTTTTGCATAACCTAAAAAAGTGTAGATGCATAATGTTCCCATCCTCTTAAATGCCTATTTTAGGTCACAAATATTGACTGTACGGGGACAGGTGACTGGGTTAGTTAATGATGTATCTTAGGGTCGAAAATACACCATAAAGGACCACAGAATGGCATGCATTGGGCAGAGAATATGACAGACCTGTTGTTTATTTGTTTAACTTCCCCATAAGAACCTCAGGTTACAGATGTGTGTCTAAGACTAAGAATATTTCCCCACATTCTAAAACTATCCCTGCCTATGTGGCCTCCTCTCAGACACAGAGTAAAAGGAGTAAAGCATCCTTTCTTTCACCTGCATTGAAACTCGAGCCTCAGTGGAATTGTGAAGAATTGGCAAAGAAGGAAGAGCTCTGACATGTGGTGTCACAGCCTTATTTCAGACAAAATCTTGACAAAATTTTTACAAAATCTTTACATATTTTTCTTTTTTCAGAAAATGTGCTTAGCAATCCTAATAAAAGTATATAAATGAAATTTGTCTAAGGTTAAGAATTAGGTAAATTTGCCTTTGATTGTTAGATGACTGGAGTCTTTGGCTATTTATATATCATTTAAAAATAAGCACTGGCATATTTCTCAATGGTACCACATAGCATAATGGCCAACTTCATTCTAATATATGTTAGGCAAGTTGCTTAGCTTCATTGTGCTTAGGTTTGTTGATCTGTAAAATGGGATAATAATATTACCTAGCTTATAGGAAGGTGTGGATTAACTAAAGTAACACATGTATTATAAATACATTATATTTATATAAAAAGGGAGTACATATAGGTGTATGCACACATACATGTGTATAAAACTTGAACAGTGTATGGCACAAGATTATCACCATATAAATGTTAAGATATAGTTTACTGCCCTTTTTATAATTATTGTTTCCTTCATTTAGCAATGGCTCTTCATTCATCCTTTTATCCTGTGAACTATAAAATAAGTGGAATTCTCAGTATCATCCAGGAGTTCCCCAGTGATTTTTAGCATCAATGTCCATTTTTTCATTGGGTCATTAACCCCTTTATAAGCTTGTTTTATCCATATCCCAGTATCAGTGTGACAGTCCCATTGGTTACCAAATAGCGTTAGACCCTGTCTTCTTCCTGGATGGCAGAAAGCCCTTACTGATTGCACAGCTATTCTCCCTTGTACTCAGAGAGTACCTTTCCCTGCCCAAGAGTTGAATAGAATCATGGTCATTCCAATTCAGTCACGGTTCATTCAGTTGATTAGATCTATAACTGATTTGGTGAATGTCATGTGGCCCAACCCTGGCCAGTGGAAATTAAGGAGAAGCCTTAATCTGACAGTGGGGAGGAAAAGGGGTGAAGGGTGCAGGGGTGAGGGGAGGAGAGGGCTTAAAGATTTCCCTCCATAATGAAAAGGAGTTGTGGGAGACAATGTCTCTCTTCCACATTGTCTTCTGCTGTGGGGCCTAGAACTTACATGATATAGAAGTTTTGTTTTTCCAAGTTTGTCTCCTCTGCTCTACTAGAAGTTCTATGAATCTGGGAAGGGTATTCATCTTGGTAACACCACCTTACATCCCCCCACCACTATCCCAATTCAGTGGTGGATGCACAAATGATCCAATCCCACTCTTAGAAGCACCCATTGATCCCCAGTACCATGAACTACTTCCTCCTCCGTGTTTGTAATGTATTCTGTTCGATTTGAGCCATAGAACACCAAAACAGATCAAGTGCTGGCTCTAGAATCAAACTGCATGGGTTTGAGCATGTCCTCAGCCAACCATCTCTTCCTGTTGTACCTCAGTTTCCTAGTCTGCAAAATGAGGTTATACCTAGCGACTATCTTTCAGGACTCAGGTGCAAATTGAATGTGTATATGACTACAAAACATTTTAAGTAGTGCCTGTCATATAGTAAATGCTTATTCAATTTGAGATATAATGATTTTGTTATTACACCGATGTCATTTTCTTTTTTTTTTTAAGATTTTATTTATTTATTTGACAGACAGAGATCACAAGTAGGCAGAGAAGCAGGCTGACAGAGAGGAGGAAGCAGGCTCCCTGCTGAGCAGAGAGCCCGATGCGGGGCTCGATCCCAGGACCCTGGGATCAGGACCTGAGCCGAAGACAGAGGCTTTAACCCACTGCGCCACCTAGGCGCCCCACTGATGTCATTTTCAAGCAATGAGTTGTTTATACACCTGTTTTGCTCATTAGATGGTGAGGGTAGCTTGAGCTGGGATTCCGTTTTCCATTTGCTCTGTTAATGTTTCCTTAAGTGAAGAAGGAAGGAAGGAAGGAAGATGGATGGATGATGGGAAGAGGAGAGGAGTTGGGAAGGAGAGGAGTTGGTATTTTGTGGGGTCTCCTCGCCTTGGGGTTAGGGAGAATTTACTAATTTATTAAGTGATTCTAGTTATCTAGTTCTACCCACTATCTAGAAATCAAAATCTGTCCTGAGCATCCGAATGCCACCAACTGCGAAAGCTGAGCGATGAAGGCCCATCATTTCTACTGTACAAATGATGCTTTCAGCAGGACAGTGCCATCATGACACAATGAACTCTATATTAGGGGTGTGCAAAGCCTGTGTACATAGAAAGCTAACTGAGACCTCTGACAACATCTCTACTGTGTGGTCACACAGCCTGGCTGGGGCCCCAGAGAAGCTGATTATATTGTAGAGACTGGTCTTCCACAGAGCACAGAACTCCCCCTGCCACGCTAGGCCACACAAAATGATCATATTCATGAGGTCCACACAATATTACTTGTTTGAGCTTCTGAGAGTTCAGCCCACACCTGGGTGCTTAAACACTGGGCTTATGCCCTCTTAGACTCTTCATAATAGAAGTTTGAGGATCGGCCAAACTCCTCTCATAGGAAGTGGTCATTGGAAAATTTCCCCAGCCCATCTAAACGGAGAGAATGGATTAAAGTTGGCAGATTACAGAAAGCGATCTCTCTTTTGGTTATTGTTCAAAATCATTTGCGAAGAGCTGAAATCAGATTCTGGAGCTGTGGCCTCGTTCAGGGATGTGAACAAGCCTGTATGCGGTCTACGACCTCCTTTTTCTGCGTGCATTCTTCCTGCACTCCTGGCCCTATCTGGCTAATTCCAACCTTCCTGGGTGAAAATCAGTTCCCTCTTCTGATGTTCAGTCTGATCCAGTGTCTCTTGCATCCTCTTTCATAGCTTCTTGTTCTGTTCTTACAGAATACTTGACACTCACGTAATTATAATTTGTAATCTGGGGGTCTGTTTGAAGTTTCTCTTTCAATATTGCTCTGAGAACTCTCTCTACGTAAAGATCCCGGAAAGACTTATTAAAATGCAGGCTTCTGGACACCATCCCAGAATTTTAGAATCATGATCACAAGAGGTTGTCCCCAGCTATTTTTTATTGACACTAAAGTTTGAGAGTTATTTTACAAACATTTATGCTTTCTGAGGGCAGAGGTCATGTCCGTTGTCCTGAGCTCTGATATTTCAGTGTAGGACGTCTTGGCCGGCACTTAAGAGGCTCATAATAAATCCTTTTTACATGAATGAAAATTAAAATTTGAGTATCCAAAGGACAGTTATTTGTTCATCTAATTGTTCTAAATGGAGAAGCCAAAAGACAGTTCAAGTGTTCAATTCTACAATTATTTAGGCTTGAAACAGAGTTGTGTTTGGTACCCTTTATCACAGGTAAAAAGGCCTTAAAACCTTCGAGGCAGGAACTCCTGCATTTCAGCCAAGAAGTTGAGACACTGGGAAAGAGATCTGGCAACCATCTAGACTTGACAGGTGCTTGCTAGCCTTGTGGCTTTTCCTGATTCACTTGAACTTTCTGAGTTTCGATTTCTTCATCTGTAAAGCAATAGCTGGGTTAAAATGTGAGCATGAGCACACAAATAAGAATATATAAACAGAGAACTTGCACTATGCTTGGCCTTAAAGGACAGTCAAGGAATGATGGCCCTTGGCCGCCCGATTTCCCGGTTCAAGCAAATCGTTTTAAATACAGCCAGGAACACACTGGCCGGCAGTGAGCAGCCCCTGCCCTTTTACCATCATTCTTAGTAATGTTTAGGAAGTATGGCAGATCTTAATTGGAATTTTAAAGGGTAATGAATTCAGCCCTGAACTTGAATTAGCAGAACGTGTGGTTTTCTTGATCATGACTATTTAGGGACTATGAGTGGCTTAGCTCCAGGGAATGTGCCAGAGATCTGACTTGGAAACTGAGGCAGGGCTGGGAAGATCCAATCACAGAGATAGGTTGTCAGTGGGGAGTATGACTTCTGGCAATACTGGGATGATGTACACTTGAACACAATAAGATAACTCAGAGAGAAAAAATTAAAAAGGCAACTAAAGTCATATTGAAGACTTCCAGAAGCTACAATTGTACCTGTATTTTTAACAGTGCCCCAAACAAAGATAATATCCAGTCATGGCAAGGGAAAGAAAAGAAAAGGTCACTTCTTTCTCCCCTACTTAGTTCTTGGGGGAAGGCATTCTAATTGTTTTAGCTCTTTTACTGGGGGTGGGGGGTGGTGAGGAAGAAAAGATGAGACTTGAAAGGCTTAAGAAAGCTTTGGCAACTCCATCTTTTCCAGCTGTGTTAACAAACTTCTGTGAAACAGATGGTGGCGGGCTAAAACACTCAGGACTGCAAACTCTCTTAATCGATTGACACTTCCCAGTGCTATGAAATCCGTAATAAAATTAACCCTCCCGTCACTGCACCAGGAACATTTGGGGTTTGTTATGTCTTTTTTCACTTTCACTCCAGCTAATAAAAGGAAACCAACTATCTTTTCTCTGTGAATTTTTTTTTCTTTGTAGATGCGAATAGCAAAGTCCATGGTAGAACTTTTCTTAAACAACGAGGTCCTGTCACATTGGAAACAGATGATTTCCATATCCTCATATACTTTGGATGTAAATAACAGCCAAGTCACTATAGATGCTTGCTAAATATCTATAGTGATATAGATACCTATATAGTGATATCACACATAGTGATACAGATATAAATATATCAGACATAGTGATATAGATATAAATACATGAGCCTATAATACAGTAGACAAGTTCCTTTGTTCTTCAGGGATATGTAAATAATATAGAATATTTATATGGGCTTTATAGTTCTCAGGGGACTTCCCCACACAACGGTGTCTTTGAGGGTGTGGGCATTATGTGGTAATTGTCATGAATATTCAAGTACAGATGTTGTCAGGGATAGGGCAATACTTCCCGGATTGCTCATTTGGCGGCATTCCTTGTCTTTCTAACGAGCCTGGGCACATGGCGGGGTTGAAGGATAGAGTGTAGACAAGAGTTCACACGTTGTTGTTAGTTCCTAATTATGGGTCTAACTGTTACATTACAATCTGTGAGAGAGGCTTTAGTGTGCATAAAGTAAAAATGAAATGTGGGTGACTAATAGGATGATAAGAGTGGTTTGCCCAGGATTGTCTTGGTTTTAAATCTGAAAAATCCAGCATCCCAGGAACCTGTCTTAGTTCCAAACAAACTGGAAGAGTTGGTCACCAAAATCCATGGCAGGTAGTATCTTTACTGTTTAAAACACACAACAGACAGGTCAATTTAATGTGGTTTTTTATCCTTAAACAGAGTATCAGAAAGTTAAATGTAGAAGGAATGTTCACCTGAGTAACTCTCAAATGCCTTTTGGTTTGAGTTCATAACTAGAAGGTAAGTTCACTTTGTCTATTCTACTGGAAAAGTCTTTAACATGCCTATTTTATTTGCCTGTTGAGATTTTAATATGTAAAATGAAAAACTGAGACATAAATGTCAGGGCATTAAAAAGTGACATCTCCAATATGTCCTGAACTCCTGGCCAAGTTAAAAATAATTACTAGGGTTAACAGTTATCAAAATGAATGCTGCAGTGCCCTTGTTAATAAAGATTCTACCACGGAAGATTTCCCTGGGCAGGTTTAGGGGGCATCCTATAACCTTATCTCCCATGCTTTTATCTAACACCAATAATAATACCTGGTACCTTTTCTTCTGGTACAGTAACTCCCCCTCCTTTTATCCATGCTTTGCTTTTGCATGGCTTCAGTTATGTGAGGACAAGGTCAACTGTAGTCCAGAGGCAGATGACCCTCCTTCTGAATAATTGTCAGAAGGTCCGTAGTAGCCTGTGTCACGTGGTCTACATCATCCCCTCACTTCATCTTACCACACAGGCATTTTGTCATCTCACCATCACAGAAAGAAGAGAGAGAAAGTACATTCACATAACTTTTCTCCCAGTGTCTTGTTATAATTGTTCTATTTTATTATTCATTGTGTTAATCTCTTACTGTGCCCAATTTATGAATTAAACTTTATGTATGAGAAAAAACATGTATGTATGTATGAGAAAAAACATAGTGTGTGTTAGATATTGTATATATATGTGTGTGTGTGTATTATATATATATATATATAAGATTGTGTGTATATATATAAACAGCACATATATTGGATTGTGTATGTATATATACACATACTTATGGTACTGTCTATAATTTCAGGCATCCATTGGGGGTCTTGGAACATATGCCTTGTAAATAGGGGAAACCACCTTACCTAGCTGTTTATGCTTAATATCTTTACCTAGTATTAATGATGAGTAGTTATTTCCTATTAAAAGCAAAGTGACTGATGTTCATGACTCCTAGATAATAATTAGAGTTTTATGTTAATAGATACTGAAAAGACTTTTTCTCGTATCCTGGTAGCATACCAAAAAACTAAAGGTTATTAACCCTATTTTGTAGGTGAGAAACCTCAGAGATGATATTTAATCTTTGGTCCAGTTACACTTATCCTTAAAACAGTATATATTTGACCCTGAGGTTGCTTATGATGAACATAGTTTATCACCAAAACCCCTTTTATTCTAGAACTTTCTCTCCTCCTAGCTCTATTATTACCTGTCAGACTTTATGAGCACTGCTGGGAGAGGAGGGACCAACATTATTTTAGCTATGAAACTTTACATGGTTTAGAAATGGCCACACTATATGAAGGACAGGAGTAAATATTTTAGTGAAACCCTTCAAAAAGGGATTCTGATTTTCTTAGGGCATGCTCGAAAACTCTCCATATTGATGTGCATTGGTTCACTCATCCCCTCAATCTCATTTTGTAATAGTGCAGACTAGTTTGTGTGGAATTAACTCTGTCAGCACCACACCCACAAACTTCCTCATAATGAACTAGACCTCAGTCCCAACTCTGCATCAGAATGATCTGTACAAATTTCAAAACAAAATGCAAACACATTCTTAGATCTGATCCCAGAATTACAAGGCCTATTGATTTTAGAGGTGGCAGTTATAGTTCAAAAGAATCACAGGGAGTTCTGATGCAGAATTAAAACTGAGGACTGATGCATGCTTCGTCCAACATGTGGTATCTTGTCGGGATAAGATTCTGGAAGTCCAGGCTATATTTAGTTGATTACATTGAGATGTTGACCAAAGGCCATTTGGCCCAATTTGCCAGATGTTAAACATCAGCTCATGGCCTCATTTCGTTCCTATCATTTCCTTATTTCCATCTCTCTGCATCATCCTAAAATATTTTGGATGTTCTGTTATAATCTAGAGGTGTCATCTCATTTAAAAAAATATTTATTTATTTAAGACAGAATGTGAGCAAGGGGAGGGGCAGGAGAAAATCCTCAAACAGACTCTCCACTGAGCCCAGAGCCCAAAGCAGGGCTTTACCCCAGGACCCTGAGATCATGACCTGAACCAAAATCAAGAGTCAGATGCTTAGCTGAGCCACTCAAGCACTCTTAGCTCATTCTTGAAATAGGACTCAGCAGCTTTCCCTTTAGCAAAGACTGTAGGGAGATTTTCTTCAGTGACTGGAGGGCCCTGGGAGGGAAGAATTTGCTGGAGGCAGCGATTCTGAGTCTTTGCTCAGCGGTGAGGGCTGAAGCTCAACCAGAAAAAGAAAGTTGGCTAACATTCCAGGTTCATACTAGAGCCCCTGAGTAGACAGGGAGGGATACCCCCATTTAAATATGTATGCCTCCTTAAGATAGAGTATTCAGGATCTCAGCAGAGAAAGCCCACATTAGGATTTAAATTAAGAACAGAAGCTTGAACTTAACTCCTGAGTAAAAGCAGAAATTCAGTTGAGGGCTTATCATGCTCTAACTAGGGGATAGAGAAATATCTTTTGATGCTATGTAGGTATCAGGCATTAAATCACTCAGAGCAGTGCATAGATCACCAACCCAAAGGCTTACTCTGATAAGATAATGTTAAGGAGAAATAAGAAGCATAATAATGATACTAACACCAAAAGTCCCCCTAAGTCCTTACTGTGGCAGATCCTGGTCTAAATGTTTTATATGTATTATATCAGTTTTCCCAATACCCATTTGGTGTGAATATTATTTTTATCCCCATTGTACAGATGGGATTTCTGAGGTTCTGAAAGTTTGAGGCACTTACCTAAGGTTGTACAGCAGAAAGGAGTCAGAGAGAGGATTCGAATACAAATCACTTAAAAAATTTGTAACTTTCATTTCTTGTTGCTTGCTTTCAAAACACCATGTTTTTTAAATCAGGGATATCAGGGAAAGAGCTCAAAAATGTGTTCAACGCTAACAAAGAATTTTTAGTATAAAGGGGCCCCTAGAACCCATCCAAGAAAGACCTATTACTAAAGGATCAGAAAGATCTTTCACTGGCCGTTCTGAAACATAGAGCCAAATGAAGATATTACATGTACAGTCTTGTATGTTATGAAACTTTCAGTTAATTCTCTATTTGTCTATTTTCTAAGTGGCTTCCTATAACTACCAGCCATATTCCTCCTAGCCTTTTTTTTTCCCTCCACAAACAATAGAGAATTTGAAGAGAAGTATGTTCTTCAAGTCACGTTTTTATGTCTGTGTGAGATTACTTAAATCAGTTCAGTTCTCTAATAAACAGAATTAATAGTATTGGGATGAGCTTCTAACAAATTCTAAACAGTGTGCTCCTCTGTGCTATAAACTCTTCTCTGACATCTCACCAAGATGGTGCATTTAACAGTTCCATAAATTTGTGTAATGGTAAACTAACGACTAATAAATGTCTGGATGGTCAATGAAAACATTCAAATGAACATATTGCAGAAATAAATAAATGGCCATTAAAAGCTTAACAGTGACTGCCATACATGTTAACCCATAGACTGGGGAAACATGGTGGTTTGGGAAAATGTACAAATGGACAAATTATTAATGACTGTGCTTTTAAAAATGGATGTTTATTCAGAAACATAAATAGGGCCTAAGTCCAAAGAGGAAGGCTCTCAGCTTCTGGCAATAGCTATCATAATCTTATAATAACCAAATAATAGAGCCACAAAACTCCATTGAATTTCAACAAGAGGTCTATTCTGCCCCTTTAACTCTTCCAGATTATGATTTTTTAAAGGTTCTTTATATCTCTAGGGGAGTCGATTCAAGATCTGCCCTAATAATAAGTTGCATTGTCCTAGAAGCGTAATAATTGAATAATAATAATAATAATATCATAATAATAATAATCGAATAATAAAATGCCCCTTGCCTTGCTATCATTTGGTTAGTTTTCTTACTTTGGTTCTCTTTCTGTATCCACCTCATGGCCAGGTCCCCCAGGCCATTCCCACCCCTGCTCACCAAAGACTTTTTGACAGTCTCCTAACTGATGCATCCCTTTCTTAAATCCTTCTCTCATTAATCCTTTTCCAAATTAGCTAGCTAGCTCCCTGGGTCTAATGTTTAATCCCAGTTCTCCCTTGCTCAGAAGTACTCAATGACCGAGGATAGACTAAGATCCTAAAGCCTTAGCCTGAAATTAAATGCCTTCAATAATACAGCTCTAAACCATTTTTTT
The DNA here is from genome assembly GCF_011764305.1 of Mustela putorius furo. NCBI lineage: Eukaryota > Metazoa > Chordata > Mammalia > Carnivora > Mustelidae > Mustela > Mustela putorius. The sequence continues at coordinate 23,206,528 of NW_025421322.1, read as the reverse complement.
ATGTAGTAATTAGGAGTCTTCAGGTTCCCAGTGATCATCTAACTCAAAATGACTTAAGACAAAAAATAAAAAGAAGAAGAAGAAGAAGAAATAAAGAACAAGAGGAAAGGAAGGAAAGAGAGGGAAAGGGAGTAGGAGAGAAGGGAAAGAGAAGGGAAGAGAGGCAGAGAGAGGGAGAGAGAAGAAAGAAAGATAGGAAGGGGTTAACTTATTAATTTCAATTTTGGCCTCAGCCACAGCCCGATCCAAGTGCTTCAGTGATGTCACTGGATTTCCTCCTGCTCCTTCCCCTGGCTCTGCTCCATTTGCAGAAAGGCTCTCCAAAAGAGGGAAAAAATGACTCCCACCACTGCTGGCCTCAGACCCTATCCTATAGCCACCCTAGGAGTAGCAGTGCCTTTTTTCAAACCTCGCCAACAAAAGTCCAAGGCTGTTGGTAGCCTTTTTCTGAATCAATCACTGTTGCCAGGAGGAAATAAACTGAATGGTCAGGCCTAAATCACTTGCCCAATTTAGGAGACTAGGATTGGACCAGCCCCAACCCCTTCAGAAGGGTTGAGAGTGGGAGAGGCATGGTTCCCCAAAGAAATACTGTTGCTATTATGAAATGAAAGAGAGACAGATCTTAGTCAGATAAGAAAAACAGATATCCGCCGGATCATTTTATCCTTTTTTCCCCTAGCTTTACCTCATACTTGTTGTGGGGTCCAGTGAAACAAAAGTAGCCATTGTTCCCCCATAGGTCTTTCTCAGCATTTCTTCTCCTTATTATGTTTTCCCAGAAACCCTACCAATTCCTCGATGGTAAATCAGAGTTAAAAACAAACAAACAAACAAACAAAAAATTCAAATACTAACACGTGACTTGTTAATAGGGTTGTCAGACAAACTACAAGATGCACACTTATATTTCAATTTCAGATAAACAACAATTAATTTTTAGTATAAGTATGTCCCAAATACTAGGAGGGAATATACTTATACTAAAAAAGGTATTTTTTTCCTGAAATTTAAACATAACTGAGCGTAATAAATTATAAAAATAATTTATTTTTATTTGCTAAATCTTGGCACCCTACTTTCTAAGAAAAGACACAGAGTTTTCTAAACATATTTGACCATGGGACTCCCCTTAGGGTCCCCCCCAACCACACACACATACCACGTATCATCCTATATAGGTGTTGGACGAGATTTGCTTTAAGAGAAGCTATGGTAATTCATGTTTTAACAATTTAGTGAAAATTCAGTACTTCATTATACGTGGTCCTTTCCTTCCAGAGCTAGTTTTCTTGGCCGCTGCCCTATGAAGCAAAATTATTTTCATTGTGGAAAGAGCTGGAAGAAGACATTTGACTTACAAAGACATTATCCAAAAAATAGGAATCAATGACTTATGAGAAATACAAACAAAAACTGGGGGGTATTTCATATATTTGCCCCTGCCTTGGTGAGCCTACTTTAGGCTGGTGAAATATACTTCCAAAACTCAGGGAAATTTTTATTCTTAAAAAATGATATCTACTGAGCCACGAAAATGTTCATAGCTCTTCAGTTTATATAACTGAAAGCAGAGACCCACCAGCCACTTCTTAGCCCCCATGATATGTCATATCAAAAGGATCCACTGCAGGCTATTCGCACATGTAATTTAAACCATCCTTTAAATTAAGAGTGTGTGTGTATGTGGGTGTACCCATGAAAAAGACTCTAAGAGATGTTTTTCCAAAATTATGCAAAGATACTTGTTTAAAAAAAACTCCAGTGTAAAAAAAAAAAAAATACTCCAATTAAAAAAAAAAAACTCCAATGTGAGGTTTCTTTTCTTTGTTATTTTTCCTTATGTTATTGAAGCTATCTTCTATCACATCTGGAAATGGAAATGTCTGAAAGAAATGTCATTCATTGCAGAGGGCAAGAAGCAGAAACCTGAGATAAATATGCCTCTGTCAAACGGAAGCAGGGAAAATTATTCAAGGAAAGAAACCAGACATCCCCTGGTGTTCTTTCAGATAATAATTTATAAATGCCAAAGTTTTCATCAAATTAATAATAAAATAGACATTTGATCCAGTTATGCTTATAGAGTTTAAATGCAAAAGGAAGAATATGAAATAATTAGATTATAAGAAAAACGATGTTCTTTCATGTCTTAATTTCCTATTTGTATCAGTGGACTGTCCTTGATAGATAGATATTGGGGAGATCTCTATGGTTATTGCATGCTAGAGAAGTCCTTTGACTCAAAGGGAAGAACCATGTAGATAGTTAAATCCACCTATGTGATGGACGCTTAGGAAGTCCTAGTGGGTAGAAGTGCCTGTGATAAGAACTACAAATGATAGAAGACCCTGTCCCTTCTACTTCCTTCCTTGCCCTTCTATACTCTGCATTAATTCCATCACCTGCTCCTGACATTGCCCTTCAATTTACTGCTTTGGTTCCTTTTGAACTGGTTATTTTGTTGGGGTTTTTCCTCTGTTATTGCAAATGAAGACATCTCATAAGCAAGCCTTACAGGGGCCACGTTTTAAAAGATAGGTGAAGAATAAATGAAATAAGATGGGATTGGGAGGGAGACAAACCATAAGTGACTCTTAATCTCACAAAACAAACTGAGGGTTGCTGGGGGGAGGGGGTTTGGGAGAAGGGGGTGGGATTATGGACATTGGGGAGGGTATGTGCTTTGGTGAGTGCTGTGAAGTGTGTAAACCTTGTGATTCACAGACCTGTACCCCTGGGGATAAAAATATATGTTTATAAAAAATAAAAAATTTAAAAAAAAATTTAAAAAAAAGATATATTCTAATTCATTATTATTTTAAATGCTCCTTTACTATTCTAGAATACTTCATTAGATGACTTATACTTTCATTAATTACCACTTGAAAGAAGAAATAGTTATTTAAAAATGCAAAAATCTTGAGTAGAGGGACAGTTAATTTTTGCAGAGCTTTCAGCATCTGAAATATAAGGTATTACTTTTCCAAGAGTCATAGAAGAGGAGGAAGTCTTCTGCCCCCTGTTAATTTCCCACTTTGTGCAAATTTTCCTAATAGACAACAAGCTCCCATAGGACAGTACTGATCAATATTAGCACTGTTCTTGGTACAAAGTAGGCACTCAATAAAAATTTGTTACATGAGAAAATGAATGAGTAATTATGGAATCCAGAACGGCTTTTTAGAACAAAGTAGAATTTAAAGAAACTGGCTTTGTATAGGAATGGTTTTAATATAGTCAAGTAATTAGTGTTGGATGGGTTTTTTAGGTTCTAAATCAGCCATGATTTATTTTTTACTTTATCACTTTCATTGGTCCCGACTCTCAGTCCATCTTCTTCTCATTGGTATTTCTAAGAGAGGAAAGACAAGCCATACATTTTCTTAATGTGGTTTTAGTACATCCCACCAACTGTGTTGCCTTGGAAATTTTTTAGCAAACAATTGCTAAAAGTACCATTCCATTCTTCAAGTATAATTCCATAAATTATCATAATCATTATCTTTGTTCCTTTGTTTTGTTTTAAAATATTTTGCTAATATGCTTATTTATGCATTGATATATGTACATGATTTTGTCATTTGCAGGAATATTTTAATGAATGGTACTTAGTGATGAAATTAGTGCATATTGTTAGTTGTTACTTTGGCTGATCCAAGTCAAGGTTTTTCCTGGTCACTGAGCACAGTTTTAACATTATCATTGTGTTTAAAAATTATTAGAGTAGCAATTTATTTGAGAGATTCCACTGCATAAATATGAGGTGGAGTACTGAGATTGCTGTCAGAGAAAATAACTTTTATGCTGTGTGGAAATCAGTAAACTTTCTTAATATAAGCATAACTGAAGGTTATTTCTAGACCATTAAAAATAGCTTTTACTGTTTCAGTGTGCCATCTATTTTCATTTGTGGGAAAAAAATGGTAAATGTCAACATTAATTTTGGAGAATTTGAGAGAATATCAAAGTACAACACTAAGCCGTAGAGAAAGCTTTGTAAAGTCCAAATTAAATTTTATCTTCTAACAAGATTTCTGTTTCAAAAATCCAATTGGTGTATCTTATTTATTATATATTGACACACAATCATTATACACTGGCATATTTTATTCATTAGCAACTGAAATGTATTATTTATCAGTTTTTTGCTTCCAAGAAATGTGTACTCTCTGGCATGGATTTCCAATTACATAAAGCATGGAAGCAATGGACTGCCTAGACCATGACTTCACATTTCTTTTTAGTAAAGGAAACATTCCTGAAAAGTTCCAAAGCCTAATATCTCCAAATTTGTGTAATGGAGACAAATAAAAGTGAAGCAGGAAAAAAAAAAAAAAACCCACCAAAAGCAAAAACAGTTTATGCTGTTTTATAATAAGCAACACAATAGTGGAAATATTTGAGTCCCAACGACTTGGATCCAATCTCTGCTCACCCATTGATAGCTGTGTGGCAATGGGCACATGACTAATCTCTCTAGGATCAAGTTTTCTTACTGTAGAATAGAAATATGAATGCCTCTCTCACAGCAACTTTGAAGATGAAATTGGATAATAAATACAAAGTGTCTGAGTTTGGGACTTGCCCCTCATCTTGCCACTCAAATGACTTATTGGATTCAATTTTTAGAATGCCCACTTTGCCAAAATGAAAAATACTGTTCAACGTAGAGTTTCTATGTAATCCAGGAATTTAAGTCCTAAGTATACACTCAAGATAATAGAAAATACATTTCTACCCAAAAACTTACAGGTAAGTGTTAATATACCATTTAAAATAAGTAAAATGTAGGGGGGGGGGGGAAACCCCACATTTCCATCAACTGATGAATGGATTAAAAAAATCAGTACATTTACACAATGGGATATTACACAGCAATAAAAAGAAATGAATTACTGATACATGTGACAATATGGATGAACATTGAAAACATTGTGGTGAGTGAAGTAAGACCACATATTGTACAATTCTATTTATTTGAAATCTCCAGAATATGCAAATCTATAGAGGCACTAAGTAGATTAGCAGTTGCTAGGGGTTTGGGTGGGTGGAGAATGGGGAGTGATACTAATGGGATCAAGGTTTCTTTTCCAGGTGATGAAAACATCAGAAATTAATCAGCGGTGATGGTTATACAATTACATGAATATACTAAAAAAACAATGAATGATATGCATCAAAAGAAGAATTTTATGGTATGTGAATTATAACTCAATAAAGCTGTTATTTAAAAAATAAATGCCCTTCAACAGATGAATGGATAAAGAAGATATGGTCTGTATATACACTGGAGTATTATGCCTCCATCCGAAAGGATGAATACCCAACTTTTGTATTGACATGGACAGGACTGGAGGAGATTATGTTGAGTGAAATAAGTCAAGCAGAGAGAGTCAATTATCATACGGTTTCACTTACTTGTGGAGCATTAGGAATAACACAGAGGACATTGGGAGATGGAGAGGAGAAGTGAGCTGGGGTAAATCAGAGGGGGAGATGAAGCATGGGAGACTGTGGACTCTGAGAAACAAGCTGAGGGTTTTGGAGGGGATGGGGGTCCGGGGATAGGTGAGCCTGGCGGTGGGTATTAAGGAGGGCATGTATTGCATGGAGCATTGGGTGTGGTGCATAAACAATGAATTTTGGAACACACACAAAAAATTTAATTTAATTTAATTTTCAAAAAATAGAATGTTCAATGTCATACCTCATATCTCCCAGCAAATAATCAATAATATCTAAATCCTCATTTCAAAAAATGAAATAGCAGATTCAAAAACCATACAACAATATGTATTTATAAAATTCTTCTTTAAAAAATTTATCAGTATACATTGGTCAGTTTTCTTTCCAAAGATATGTTCAGCAAAGTCATAAGTCATCTCTAAAATTATACAGATGTCTAAATTCACAACAAAAATAGAGATAGATTCTTTGGGGACCAAAAGGCACTTAGTTTACTTTCCCATGAAAATGTTTCCAAATATGAAGATGAGTAAACTTGTATCTCCTAAAACACCTTTCTCCTTCTTAAATTTCATATATTCTTCCTTTTGTCCAAGGACCTGTGGTGTGTGAAGAACACAAATCCAGAAAGCACTGGCAAACTGTATCCAACCAGATTGCTATAGTTCCTGCTACCCTGTGGTGAAAACTTTTGCTCACTAAAACAAAGAGAAGAAATGCACCATCTCCTACTAGATCATCTCCACAATTCTGTGGCAGTGGTTCTTGTTTCACATAAAAGCTAAAAGCTCAAAGAGGGATATTATCTGCCAACAGACAACCAGTTAGGAACCATCAGCAGCAATGTTCACACTTACAGTGAACTGTGAGGAGTACTTTCTCCCTGAAGTGTTGCTTTTATGGAATTGCTTTTACGAATGTAACTGCTGAGGAAGAGTCATTGTGGAGTGATAGCCAAATGGATGGAATTGAGAGTCAAACTACTTGGAGTTGAAATAATCTTTGCCACTTTCTCATTGGGTACTCAACTTCTACTGCATCAATTTTATCATCTCTAAAATGGGCCTAATGATGTACATCTCTCCTAGAATTGTTTAGGAAGTTAAAATTAGATACGTTCATTCAACAAATATTTATCAAACACCTATTATATACAGGCTATACTTAAGATACTGGGGATGAGTTGTGGCCAAAAAAAAAAAGTTAATTTCCACTCTCATTTTTCCTTCAGCCTGAGGGCAAGAAATAATACGTGAAATAAATAACATCATGTAGTATGTCTGATGTGAGTAAGTATTATTAATGGAGACAATTTAAGCAGGAAGGGGATAGAGCATGCTGAATATGGCAGCATATGTAATAAGCTTAACAGGATGACTACTAGAGTAAGAACAGTAAAATTAGCAAATATTATTAAAATTAAGAACAGAAATGTTTATTTCAAATTTGCCATAACATGCTTTACCTGTAAATTCACAATGCTCCTGATTCCAGGAAAAAACAATAAACAAATAAAAATTTAAAATACCCTGGGTAGAGAGTCAGCTATAAAGCATGAATGGGATTGGCCTCTGCCTTTGACTAAATTGAGAGAAAAATCCTTTCCAGTGAAGTGAACACAGGGCCATTCCTCATAAAGCTAGCTCCACTGTGATCTGAAATTATGAGCTCCTTGCCTCCAAAGTTGCCCTTGGGTATTACGAGAGTGGAAGAGAAGAAAGACTGCACATTCCCAGGGCAAAGCTCAGTCTTCCTGCGAGGAGTCCCCATTGACTCTGGACAGCAAGTAAGGAGATCTTGTTGGCATTTCTCAACCTCTTATGTTTTTAAGTGGCTGTGGGTACTGCTAGGTCAACTTGTGACTTCTGCTTTGGATACTGCCTATCTGGAAAACGTCATCAGGGAATTATTCTGCAGAGCAGGGTCTGATGCAACTTTCTTCTTTCCGTCAGGCACTGAGAGGTAGAAAATAGGAGGAGGGCTGGAGCTGGAAAAAGCAAACAGCCCTCCTGAACCGTGGTTCTTAAACTTAAATGCCCATTGAAAGAACTTGGAAAGCTTAAAAATAGAGGTTTCGTCCCAAGATTCTGATTTAATTGGTCTTCAATGTGGCCTAGACACTGGAATTTTTCAGAGCTCCTTAAGTGATTCTCTTGTATAGCCAAGATTAAAAATCACTGATCTAGAATAAAGATGAAAGCAAAAGAACACCTGTGGTAGAAGACAAGTTGAATTTTGTTAGAGGATCAATGATTCAGGCAGTAAGTATTGCACAAGAAAGCAAGGGGCTGGAGATGGGCAGAGAAGTTCTTGCAAAGTGGTGAAAGAAAAACTGAGAATGGTAATAAGAAACCTGAACGGTAGGGAAATCTGGTGATCCTATTAATATAAATTTTGCTGTGTATATAAAATTGCAATGATTGTTGTTTTAGTAAATAACTCCTTCTTTAAAGAAAAAGACAATATGGAGTGTGATATTCTCTTAACATATTCAGCCATGGGTGGTAGACAGAATAATGCAACCTTTTCCCTCAAGATGCGGACATCCTAATCCCCAGGACCCATAAATAAACCCCTTGTGTAGCAAAAGGAGCTTTTCAGTTCAGGATCTTAAATACAGAGATCATCCAGGATATTTTGGTGGGTCAAATTGAATCACCGGATCTTTCTAAGAAGGAGACAAGAGGGTGAAAGTCAGAAGAAGGAGATGTGACCCTGGAAGTGGAGGTTATAATATGATGCTTTCTGTAGACAGAAGGAACGCGAGCTGAGAAAGTGCTGATGGCCTCCAGAAACTGAAAAACGTAATCTCAGCTGGAGCCCTCAGAAAGAATTCAAACCTTCTGACACTTGATGTTAGCCTTGTAAGACACATGTTGGACTTCTGATTTCTAAAACTGTAAGATAATAAGTTTGTTTTGTTTTAGATTTATCTATCTATCTATCTATCTATCTATGAGAGACAACACACATCAGCAGGGGGAGAGGGAGGGGCAGAGGGAGAAGTAGACTCTCCCCCAAGCTGGTAACCCTCCGTGGAGTTTGATCCCAGACCCTGGGATTATGGCCTAAACCGAAGGCAGATGCTTAACTAACTGAGCCACCCAGTCACCCCCAAGTTTGTTGTTTTAAGCCACTAAGTCTGTGGTCTTTTCTCAGAGCAGCGATAGGAAACTTGTACCCATGTCTTTAGAAAAACTGGCTCTTGAGACTACAAGCTATCTCCACACCTCCAGAAAGCATCCATCTATTAATTTGTAGCTAATTGCTGAATTGCTGGCTTAATGTTCAGGAGGAAATAGACAATGGAGTGCTAGCTTAGCCAGGCAACCCTATAAAATGCTGGCAAACCCCCAAACATCCCAGTCATTACAGAAGAACACAGGACTTGGATTCAGTGCAGCTATTTGGGATAAAAAGCACCTGGAAATAAATTCCATTACAATTAAGTCACCAGCGATGCCAAATCTCCTGCAGGTATTCAAGCCATACCAAAAGAGCTCTTCTTAGAGGCTCTCAAACTTGGCTGCACAGTAGAATCCCAGAGGAGCTTTTAAATATCCTTATGCCTCCGCCACACCCTAGACAAATTAAATCTGAAACTCTGGGAGTGGGACGTAGTAATCCTTGTTTTGAACAAATCCTCCACAGCAGTGGTTCTCAACATTAATGCACACACTTCAAGATCCTGTTGAATTACCCAAGGCTCTGCATTTCCAACAAACACACAGGTGGTGTCCAGGGCAGTATCTTTGACAATTGATGTAATGTCCTTTTTTGCTCTGTGATGAGACCTTCCCCAGCCAACCAGCATCCAAGAAGAGTTACTGAGGTTTTGTTTTTTTCTCAAGAAGAATTGAAATCGCAGGCTAAAAGATCATTTCTTGAGAGCTGTGTCAGATACCCAGGCAGCAGCTTCCCTAGCCCCTCCAATATTTGGATAACCTTTGATTTCCTGTATTATGTATTGTGACATGTAATACAATGAATGCGTTTTTTTAGGTAATAAAACTCTATCAGATATACTGAGGGATACAAAGATACAGATGTTGTGAAAAGAGGGGCCACATGCACCCCAATGTTCATAACAATGTCCACAACAGCCAAGCTGTGGAAGGTGCTGAGATGCCCTTCAACAGATGGACGGATAAAGAAGATGTGGTTCCTATATACAATGGAATATTACTCAACCATCAGAAAGGATAAATACCCACCATTAGTATCAACATGGATGGAACTGGAGGGGATTATGCTAAGTGAAATAAGCAGAGAAAGACAATTATCATATGGTTTCACTCATAGATGTGGAACATAGGAGTGCAGAGGGCCACAGGGGAAGGGAGGGAAACCTGAAGGGGAAGAAATCAGAGAGGGAGGCAAACCATGAGAGACTCTGGATTCTGGGAATCCAGGAACGGGGGTGGGGGGGAATGGGGTAGATGGGTGATGGGGATTAAGGAGGGCATGTGGAAAACGTGGGTGATGGTCTCAGATGCTTATGGAGCCCCCAGGAGTCTCCTGAAAATCCTGTGAACTTCTGGAAGCTCAGGAGAGCCCTCGCCTCAGTATCAGCTGTCTGCCACACCAGAGCACCACCGCGTCACCTCAGTCTGCTCTCTGCCCACACATCTCTTGGCATTTGCAGTCAGGAATAATGGCCTTTTTTTTTTTTTTCTTTTTTTTTTTTTCTCATCCACATTCTAGATCCCATAAGCGCACCTCTCGACTAGCAAAGTCTAACAGAGGAAAGAGATCTTCGAAAGACGTCCCCAGGTTTTCTGGTTGGAATACCCAGCAGACAGGAGACAGGCATGACAGTGGAGGCTGACAACAGCCTGCCACATTCAGCTCTTCAGTTCCATTCAGCAACGGTTTCCTTGGATCCTACCTCAGACGCCGTGGGCAAACAGAAGACGAAGAGGCGAGGCCTTCCCTGCAGACTCTCTCTCCGTCTGCTACAGGAGTCAGACATGCACCAGCAGATCCGACATTCACTCCTGTTACAGACAAATTCAGCTGTTGAAGAGGCCAGGTGAAAAGGGATGTGCCTGGTATTCTTTAGGACGCCTGATCTCATTCAGATCGGAAGAAATCCAGTCAGGGAAAACCTTCTCTTTCACTAGCCTTTCACTGCCATTCTCCTATTTCTTCAGGAGGATAGGAAAAGAAGTTCATAAAACAACAACAAAAAAAACTAACTAGATGCCCATCAATAGATGAATGGATAAAGAAGATGTGATTATATATATATATGCATATATATATATATATATATATATACACACACACACACACATACACACATACCTACATACATATACATAAATACACATACACATACACACAATGAAATACTATGCAGCCGTCAACAAACCAAAATCTTGCCATTTGCAATGACATGGATGGAACTAGAGGGTATTACATTAAGCAAAATAAGTCAGTCAGAGAAAGACAATTATCATATGATCTCTCTGATGTGAGAAATTTGAGAAACAAGACAGAGGATCATAGGGGAAGGGAGGGGAAAATGAAACAAGATGAAACCAGAGAGGGAGACAAACCGTAAGAGACTTATTCTCAGGAAACGAACTGAGGGTTGCTGGAGTAGATGGGGGTGGGGGGAATAGGGTGGCTGGGTCATGGACATGGGGGAGGGGATGGGCTATGGTGAGCACTGTGAATTGTGTAAGCCTGATGAATCACAGACTATACCCCTGAAACAAATAACACATTATACGTTAATTTAAAAATGCTAAAACAGAAAGACAGAAAACAAACAACGTACAAACAAACAGAAAGTATTTAGGCTCATGCCTGGCATAGAATAAAATGCATAGGAGAAAGGACACAGATGAGTCTGTGCTTACAGCCACTGAGCCACCCCGCCCCATGCCATGGAGGGAAAAACTGCAGTGCACGCTTTGTTGGCATATCATCCCTCTTAACAACAAGCACAGAACTAACAGACAACTATTCATAAATTATAATCAGGGGAATGAGTCTATCTTTCTACTCAAATTTTTATGTAAACCGTGCTGAATTTTTGCCTAAGCATTTTTTTAGGTCACCAAAATGAAATTAAACTATGTTTCTTTACTATTCAACTTGGGCCATTTTTACTTCATTAAAGAAGGGGGAGGTTATCATTTACTATTTCCTGGACTATCTAGCTCACTGTTGGCATTGGACAAATGTTAACAAGAACTCTGAAATAATCACTCGTTATTCTGTTCACACGTACAATAGGGAAAGTGTAGTTTCCTTTCTGCCAGTGGAACAGGGGACCCCTGAAGAATGGAGACTCAAACAGCTTCTCCTTGAGGTAAGTATGAACAACCGGTCTTTTAGGAGGTCCTTCTACAAGATACGAGGAAGTCAATCTTTTTATTTAAAAATCTCAGGGAGAAAAACAACCTCAGAAATGGTATTAATTTTCTCCTTAGTAAAGGATCCTGGAATTTAGCATTTCAAGGGGATTTTTGTACAATGAGCTGAGAGTTCTTTAGACTGAAGTTTATCCCAGAGTCTCCATGCAGTGGGAGTGTTTTCATTTTCCCCACCTGACTGGGAACCCAAGCTGCAAAACACAGTAACAGATGTGAAGAGCCACTGGAGAGCATCTTTGGACTGACCGGAGTTAATGTGTCTCTGTGATGACTCTCCCTGTTAGCAAATTCAAGACCAGTGGTCCTAGAGCTAAAGGAGCATAAGTTGCTATTAAAAATGAGTGCTCCATGGAGGATACATTGGAAAAATATATTGCATTTAATTAAGTATTCCCAGTTATTGAAGCCTCCCATTCACACAATAAAAGTGGATTTTGGAAGCTCAGCCAATAGCTGAGCCATAGTTGGCAAAGTAAATGAACTCCAAATACTATTTAGAAAGAAGAGAGTATGCCAAGACATCCACCACTCCAAAGAAGGTGAGGCCAGTAAGAGACGCAGGTGAGTACTGAAACAAATGGCAAATTGATGATCAAGTTGGGATAGAGAGAAGCTGAACAGAGCCTCTGTCACTTGGGTCTTCTTCTTTTTTTTTTTTTTTTCCTGAATAGTTCTGAGAGGTAGATAATGGAAACCCAAACTGGATAAACAGACGTGGTATCTGAGGGCTTGCAAAATCTCAGAGCCTTCTAAAACATGGGCATTCTGAATCATATTTGGGAGCAAGGATGCCAGCTTTGCAATGAACTTTGTAACTAAACTTAGAAAAAAGATTTAATGAATAAGTACTTTCATCTTTAGTTTCCTGTTTTATTCATTTAAAAAATATGTTCTGATTTTCATGGTCTATAGACAATCCACACTTTGTAAATACCATATCATTTACCATTTGGCAGTATTTTTTTTTCCTTGGCTATTGGTGTTATCTTCATGGCCAATCAACGTTTGTATAAATTTTGTATAAGGACAGGAAGACTGTATTTGTTTTCTTCTCAAAAGCAAAACGGCAGACATTTGGTACCTATCTAAATTCATCCCAACACAACTCAGAGGTTTTCACAGCATTGAACTTCCACAATCCCGTGCAAGAAAGGACGCAGATGATGTCTGCATCTCTGTCATCTTCACTCACTCTTCTTAGCTATTTCCTTTGGTTAGACTCCCATAGCGTGATCGAGACTAGCATTCCGCAGTTCCCGGACACTGTGATGTTTAAGTAACTGGCCATAGTAATGCAACTGACTGAAGCTTTAAATTGTGTCTAATTTCCACTCTGTGAAATAACACAGTCGCCAGAAGCAGAAATCAGTGCATTATTATCAAAAAGATCTAACAAAAAATGATTTTGATCTGATAACAAAATATATTTGTTGATGCTAACTTGTTGGGTGCCTAGAGCGGACATGTCTGTACTGTGGTTCTAAAACCTCAGTGTGTATCAGCCTCACCTAGAGGGCTGTTAAACCATAAGTTGCTCTGTCCCATCCCCAAATTTCTGAACCAGTAAATCTTGGATAAATCTTGCAAGTTTGCATTTCTAACAAGTTCCCATGTGATGCTGGTTTTGCTTATCTGGGTACCAAACTCTTGAGAGCTACTGCTCTGGGAGCTAGAGCTCCAAATCCCTTCTTCAAGGCCAATGCACCCGTCCTCCACCCCCACCCCTCAGGTGGTACTGTTGGCTACTGACCACTCACTGTTGTGATGTTTATTGGAAATTGCTCTCAGCCCCTTCCAAGTTTAGGACCTCTCCCAGGGCTTGGCATGAAGCAAGAATGCTGGGTACAGGAGGAAAACAAAGGCTTTCCCAAGTTGCCTCAGTTTGAGATCACCTAAAGGGTCATCCCAGTTACAGAGACTCTATTGTAATAGAGTCAGCAGAAGTCTTAGTTTCAAAAATGCATTGTAAGTCAGTATTTTCTCTCTGCTTATTCCTACCTTATTCACTTCCTCACAGGTTTATCTCCCAAGATCATTCCCCAATAAATTTTTGCACAAAACTCCCTATTTCAGATTCTGTTTCAATGGAATATATTATAAGACAGTGTCAAATAAGATTTTGCACCAAAATGGGGAGCCTGGGTGGCTCAGTGGGTTAAAGCCTCTGCCTTTGGCTCAGATCATGATCCCAGGGTCCTGGGAGAGAGCCCTGCATTGGGCTCTCTGCTCAGCAGCGAGCCTGCTTCCCTTCCTCTCTCTCTGCCTGCCTCTCTACCTACCTGTGATCTCTGTCTGTCAAATAAATAAATAAAATCTTTAAAAAAAAAAAAAGATTTTGCACCAAAGTGATTTGAACTGTTGCTCTAAACATAATCCAAGTGTTCCAGCAAACACACTGAACTCTATGCTTTCTACCATCATGAAAAATAAAGTCTTATACCATCTGGTCTAAAAAACACGGTTCAACTCTACGTTGCTTATCATGGCCTGCCCTATACCCAGAAATTTTCTTATGCATTGAAGACTAATTCCATACAAAAGTAAAATTTGCTAAAGAATTTACAGTATTTAAAGGCACAGCTTTCTCTGCTCAAGCTAGTCTTTCCATTTATGATAAACTAATGGTTAAAAAGTATTCTAGCCCAATACTTCCTACCTATAAAACTTGAGATTCAAAACTACTGGTAATTTTGAAAAAAATGCTGACTATACTATTCATCCCTATTAGTTCTTTACTGATCTTCCTCTTTCTCCTAATACTCTCAAATATATTTTGTAATAACAAAGTATTTTATCTATGGGAATAGATATGGTGATGAGGAAAGTAAGATTAAGTTACAGGAAAAAGATAATACAATTTCATTTCAATAAAACATACATGTTTTACTGATACAGACAATCTATTAGGCCTCACAATCTTTCCTCGTTTACAATCTTTAAAGCTATTTTAGGTAATCCTTATGTATAACTTAAATTAACTGAAAACATACTGTTCTCAGAATGGAAAATGAAGAAACATAAAAAAAATAAAAATAAAAATAAAAATACCTGTCTTGTTGAATTAGATTACAATAGGCAAAGGTTCCCTGCTGAGCAGAGAGCCGGATGCAGGGCTCAATCCCAGGACCCTGAGATCATGACCTGAGCTGAAGGCAGACGCTTAACCCACTGAGCCACCCAGGCGCCCACTCACTTATTTTCTTAATGAATAAATGCAGGGTAATACTCTCTTCCTTTGCAACTCATTTGGAGTCTAAGACCTCTTTTGAAGTAGCTGCATACTGGAAACTCTCTCGTTGGCCAAAAGAATGCATGAAAGTGGTCGTGCTTTCATATGCTTATGGGACTTCCAAAATAGACACTTTTTTTACCCAAAGATATAGCAAGAAAGGAATTTATTCTGAGAAGAAAAGAAATTGATAGAAGCAGTATCTAAAAAGAAAAGTCAAAAAGCAAGGCCATGAACCAAGAGAGTCAGCAAGCAGGGGCATAAGGTCAAGCTGCTTTGGCTTATCCCATTTTCCTTTGTGAGAACTTATATTAACTAACCATTGGGAACTGGTATCTGTTGTGAACTGAATGTCAGCAACTCATAGGATTCTGCTGTATGAAGATGTAGAACCCTCTCCATTCATCACATCTCTGGGGAAGGTGCTTTTTGTAATGGACATACCAGGAGGAAGGTCATGAACATGACAGAGGTTCAGCTGTGATCCTAGATGTCATTTCAGCCATGTGGGAGTGTTTTCTTTCATACTTTCTGACAGCCCTACCTCTCTGCACACCCTTTGCCCTGATAATATATTTCATAATAGCTGACACTCCGTAGGAAGTCCCCATCAGTGCAGACTGAAAGAGGCAAGATACTCTGTATGATTCAGAGGGTACAACTCACAGGAGGCAAATACTGGGCTAGGTCCTGCTTAGGAAGCCAGGATGACTGTCCCATTGCTGGCACTGGCACACTATGGGGAAGCAATGAAAGCTGGAATGATTCAGAATAGCTGACTACCATGATCAGAAGTGTGCCATGTATGACTCTACTGCTTGAGTTTCTCTTCCTGCTTATGGCAGTCCAAGAGGCAAAGCACTTGAGACCCATGAGTCACTGAAACTCAGAGCAGGTGTCATGTGTCATCTGTAAAGAGATGTCATATGTGCTTGATGTATATACCCATGGAAGGACAAGTCATCTCAAAACGGAATATGGTGTTTCATAGATTACTTCAATATCCAGGAGATATTTGCTGAGAAACAATGATCCACCTGGCATTGTTGAATTTCAAGGAGTTGGGTCAGGGATACAAAACAGGAGTAAAATAGTATGAGAAGACACAATTGAATGAGAAAATCATTTAAGTGCAGTTAAAATGAGAACAAACCATCTCAGGAACAGTTATATCTTAAAGGCAGTTGTAGATCTGTGGTACTAATCTTAAGTTGTAGTCTACCCGTGTCTTCATGCATTCAACACACATTCACGAGCATGTAGTACGTACAGGACACCTTGCCTGGTCTGGGGATGCAATGACAGAGTAAAATGAAATGGACTGGAATTAGTGTTTGTTCCCATCCGGGCAAAGTTTAATCTCAACTGCTTGTTAAAATTGTGATATATCCCCTTCAACACTTTGTTAGAATTGTGATAGATAACCCTCGAATAATATAGCATACCTAAGATGGAATGAGCAATCCTGGAAATATTCCTTACAAATTCTTTAAGACTTCCCCAGTTGTTGGGCAACAGGGAAATTCTAGTAGGTATCTGTAATCAGGACTCCTTGCCTAAATGGTTTTAATATATCAAGTAACTAAATTTCCCATCCTACTAGTCAGAGATCGATAACAATAACAGATACCATTAGCATTTACTCTTTATGCCAGATACCACACTAGATAACAATCTCTCTTAATTTTCCCAGGAACTCTTTGTGGTAAGAATCATTGTCTTCATTCTCCATCTAAGCTGAGACTCCGGGAAGTTAAATAACTTGTGTAAATTCATATGGTTAGAAAAAGAGCAGGTGGGACACACATCTAGGTCTGCCTGGTCCCTTGGCAGCTGGTGGCTACCCCAGTCTCCTTCCATACTCTTCATCTGGACTTTGTTGTTTTTTATTCCCCTGAACTCAGTTCCGACGCAGCTAGCACTGACTTAACCCATTGTTTCTGCCTACCAACTTCACTCTTTTCTGTAAATTCTAAGACTAAAGGGTGGGAATCTTAAAGACAAGTATGATTTAAAGTACTTCATATGTGTTATGGCTCAGCCCTTGGTTAATCAGAGGAATGCCTCACCAAAAGACACGAATAGTAAACAAACCGTGTAAACACCAACTGATTATCAACTCTGCCTATCACACTCAGAAACTGAGGTTACTTTTTTTCCATTCAGACAAAATCTTACATGAACAACTCACCTTTGTTTACTTACTTCATAGAACTATCATGAGCTATTATGATTCTCCTGCTAAACACATTTTACTATATCTTTACCTTTTACCTTCTCTTTAATGTATGGAGATATATTATTTGGGGAGAGAGGGCATAATATACCTTTAATCTATCTTTAAATGGACTACCACTTGGACATGCCACTAAGAAGTTCTTTAAATCTCACCACAACTCCATTGTACCCATTTTTCAGGTGAGGAAACCAAGGCACTGGGAGAGAGCAGAACCAGGATTTAAGACCAGGGACTTTTACTCGAAAGCCCATATTCTTTGATACTTTCCATGATATGAAGACCAAGAACCCATAAAATAAACGTGGCTCAAAATGGAGACTCTGGTCAGTAATTTTAATAGCTCTCCATACAATTAAAAAAATGCCTTCTATCTTAAATGAAAGATTTTTAATCTAGCCCTATGTGTCCAGCCTCATCTGTGGCCATTCCCCTACTCTGCTTTTAGTAGTGTACCTATTTCAAATAAGCCATAGCTTCTTGTCCCTAAATTTCTCTGTAGGTGTGTTTCCCTCTTCCTGGATTGGCACCGGCACTTACCTTGTTTCCAACTCTCACTCTAATAGTTATCTCAATGCCATCATCTCCCCCAAAACACTTTCCCGATTGCCTCCATCTAGGCATATTTTAGGGTTTCTTTCACCTTGCTCTCACTAGACTTGTATCTATTTGTTTGCATCTAGCATTCACCATGCTACATAATTATTTTTCACTTCTCTCTCTGTCTTTCCAGTCTCCCCTATTCTGGAGGGAAAGAATAATCTCTGTCTTTATAACTTAGCAAACAGTATTTACAGAATAAATGACTGAATGATCTATACCAGTAAGCATTCATTATATCAGTAGTAATAGAAAACCCAACTCAAAATAACCTAAAAATAAAGGATATATTTCAGCTTATATAAAAAGAATACAGCAGAGGAACAGTCTTGGTTTCATCCAGGAGCTTGTTGACGTTACCCAGCTTTTTTCCAGCTTCCTTTTCTTCTTGTGAACACATCCTAAGGCTGAGCTTCCCGGTTGGCTACAGTATGGCTGTCTACAGTTTCCAGAACTACATACATGTTTTTCAGTACCCGGGGGTGAGGGCGGTGGGAGGGAAATAGTATATTTCCTTAACCCATGGAACACTTGCTAGCTTCACTTTGATGGGTACGATCGAGGTTTCTTAGGACAAGGAAAATATCTTGTCCTGGATAACTTAAGCTTGGTTGCCCCAAAATGGGTAGGATTAGCTTATGCACTTAAGACTCAGCTTTAGGACTGGTGCTGAGCCCATTCTACTTCAATCCAATGGCTGCTATTTTAAAAGGAAGGTGTGGAGTAGAGGGTGAGGGATCCGTGACATGTATGAATGTATGAATGGGTTTTTCCACTCTGAACAATTACATAGGCTCATTATTCAGCAATGTAGTAGCACAACATTCTTCTGCAAACATTTCAAAAGTATCCGTTAGGCAGGCAACCTTCTAATGCCAAAATCTGATTTCTTACCAGGATGCTATCAGTTTCTCTGTAGTTGGGTAAGCTGCAGGGAATTCTCCATCATCTCCATTTCCCTGATAGATCATCTCAAACCTGGAGCCTTAGCATCTGACCTGAGGATTTCTCTACAAATCAGAAGAGATCCAAATTTCCCAAGGGGTGTTTGGGACTGAAAGGAAGTTGTTATTAATCAAATGACTCACATGCTGAATCACAAAACAAGAATCATTTAGGGAAAGGTCGCCCCTCTTGGCTATAACTGCTGAGTGTGTTTCCAGTTAAGTAGACACCCCGAGGCCCTTTTAGGAAGAAGCCGACACTGGCCAACATTTTCACAGTAGCATTACCAATGCTGTATGATAACGGCCCACAACCCAAGGATTCTTCCACCCTTCTTAGTTTTGTGTTCTCTGGGAAATCTTAGACTGAGATGGGAATTTCCCATGTACCAGGAACCCAAATTGCAATGGAAGTTTCAAGGAAAGGCCATCAATTCTCTACAGGAATGACATTTAGAATTTAGGACACCCCTTCTAGAAACTGGACAGCCAATTATTTCATTGTTTTTCTTTTTCTTAATTTACACATGAATTTTTACTACCCTAAAGATGGGTATTTGTGCCATGATTTCAGTACTCCATTTAGAAAGTTTCAAGTGATCAAAGAAATCTTAGGTCACTGGAAGTAAAACTTGGGAGAGTAAGCTAAAATTAAAGACTGAATGTGGAATATTTTTATTTTTTATCTAGGTTTGGCATTCTACAATACAGTGAGCATTTAATATCTTTCCATTTCAAACATGTCCACCAAGAATCCTCGAAGTACTTCACCCATTTCATTATTTCACCCACCCACCCACACGTCCATCCATTCTTCTAGGTTCTCATTTAGTGAGCACAAATTTATTGAAAGTCTGTTATGTGCCACATACCAGCGGATCCACAAAGGGTACTTCTGTGAACCAGCTGAGTTAGTTCCTGACCTCAAGAGTTCAATCTAAAGCCCCGCTTCTCCTAATCATTCTGGGATGAGGGGAGACCTTGCTTCACTTCGTAGGAGAAGGGGGTCCAGTGGAGAGGAGAGGTGTTAACTGTGAGTTAGGAATCTGTGTTATTGCCATAGAAACCTTAGTTTGTCCTAGGATCAGGTCCAGTTCTCAGAGAGTAAAAGATCCCTTACTTGTGAGCATCTCAAGTACACAGTCATTTCCACTAATACTTGTGTCCAGAAGAGTGCATAACACCTAGTAGGTACATAGTAAATAATGAACACAACCATGGAAGTCAAGGCAAGAGATAATAAGGTAACTTGCTACCAGTAGCACAGCCCCATTCCCTGCTTAATTTACCTCCTTGGCTGGGGCTCTTCCTAATGGCTTAGAGCTATCTCCTACAAAGTGGACTGTTGTCATACAATTTCAGTTATGGCCTTAACTGTTAGCCTTAATTCTATCACAAACTTCACTTCAGTAAGCCAAATTATTTAAACTATATTCCAGCCACACTGAACATCTAGAGTCCGGAAGAATGAATCTAATGCTTCTTTTTCAGTTCTTCTTTGCCCCAGATGAAATTGGCTTTCTCCATGCTTACTCATTGTGAGTGTCTACTAGGCTGATACAGACAGACTCAGGAGTTATCTACATTTGAAAATTCAGCTGCGCTTGGAAGGGGGAGCAAGCTTGGGGTGGGGGTAGGGAGGGAAAAGAGGGTTGTTTTTTTTTTTTTCCTCTCCATAGAGCAGGGACATTTACAATGCACCACAGTGTGTGAACAGAGCTACGGGCTGTGATACCATTTAGCAAGAATGGATGGCTTGTGCTGCCCAGACTTAACAGGCCAGTGAACAACATCAGGCTGCAGATGGAGTGCTCCGAGACTGCCATGCATTAAAAAAGGATGAAAAATAAAATTGTCTGTGGCTATTGTCGACATATTTACCCCTTGTTTAGAGGTTCCCATGGCAACAGAAAGCTGTGACCCGCTGGTGGAGGTGGGAAATCTGCTCTGTAGAAGCTGAGCTCCTTGCTCAGAAGTGAACCCTATCTGTGTGCAACCACCCCCTCTAGTGATGCCTTGGTGAATGGCAGGTCTTTCATCCTTTCCCTTTGGCATCCGGCTCACACTGCCATATGTTATGGCTCTTAACTTTACAAGCATAATATTGTTCTATTAAATTAGCATGACTTATTTTTGAGGAGACTTCTAAAACTCCATTGAGTCTTTTAGTTATTGTTTTCCAAGGTTTTCCCTTTTTTGCCATATTTTAAACTAGATCTAGGAAATATCCAAGTTCCTGGATAGTCAAACTCTTCTCCATAACCTTACCTATGTCTCCTATGTTTGGGAAACCAGATAAAGAAGAAAAATAAATGGCATGGATCTCAAAGGCCACTGTTCTTTCTTTCCTGGTAGAGGGGCTGGAATATAGTTATAATCTTAGGGGTATCTCGGCCATGCTATTGTTTCTCTGCCCTGTTCCTTGTAGCTTCCCTCTCTCCAGCTGTCACCTATGACAATATTCATGCTAAGAACTCAGATCCAGACTACTAGAAACTCACTATACTTCAGGGGCAGAAACCTCTACCAAAAATGTGCACACTAAAGGGGCACACTAGGGTTAAAACAATCTCCATCATCACTAGTAAACTCTTCAAGACCCTGGCAGATTCCATGGGAAGACCATAACCTTTCAAGAATTTGCAACTCAGGTCCCACCTCCTCACTTTCTCCCTCCTATGAAGTTTTAGAGCCTGTTCTCTTTATTTCCATTCTTTCTTTGAGTATCATGAACTGCCTTGGGCTATTAAACTACTATTTATATGTGAATTTATCAAAGTGTTTTCAACTCTAATATAAGTTCCTTGGGAACAAAGACCTTGTTTTGAATGTCTGAATTCTGTATTTAGTTTTCATTGTTCAGTTAATTGTACTTTTTCCACATGCAATGTGGTAAGGTTATATTTGCAAAGACAGACATTAGCCAGTGGGGAATCCGTGTTCTGGGTGTGATCCAGATTTCTGGAGATCAGTCCAGCAAGACATAATACCCTGAGATATGCAGGAGAATGAGTAATAAAGGAGGGAATTTTTTTTATTGCACTTGTGATGTCTACATATATTATGAAAGACTTCATTGCATTGTAGATTCCTCCTATATTCCTATGATTTAGATATAATTTTTCCAAACAGATAGGGAAGCTAAGCCTAGAAATGTTAAGTAACAAGTTGGGTGTCATAACATTACCAACTTGGATGCTAACAGATTTCACATACAAGTCTTTCTATTATACCTCGTTGACTTTAAAAGAGGAATCCTCAAACTTTCACTGAAAAGAAGCTACTTTTGAAGTTCCTGGTCTTTTGGATCCTTGGGAAAGAAATGAGGGATTTTCACAGAGGAAGTTAGTAATGTTTGAGAAGGGATAATGGTTGCCATATATATCTGTCTAGTGGCAATTGCTAGTGGAAATCTGTGCTAAAAAGTAGAACAGGAAAAGGCAGCAGTAAATAGCTAGGCAAGGTTTGAAGACCAACTGATATATCTGTGTTTTATGGAATCTTGGTCAAGAACAGAGTCCCATTATATGTTTCATCAGACATGAGTACCATGAGCTTTTCGTCTCAAAGAAGAAACGGGGATCATGGATGGAACTAGAGCGTATCATGCTTAGCGAAATAAGTCAAGCAGCGAAAGACAACTATCATATGATCTCCCTGATATGAGGAAGTGGAGATGCAACATGGGGGGTTAAAGGGGTAGGAGAAGAATAAATGAAACAAGATGGGATTGGGAGGGAGACAAACCATAAGTGACTCTTAATCTCACAAAACAAACTGAGGGTTGCTGGGGGGAGGGGGTTTGGGAGAAGGGGGTGGGATTGTGGACATTGGGGAGGGTATGTGCTTTGGTGAGTGCTGTGAAGTGTGTAAACCTGGTGATTCACAGACCTGTACCCCTGGGGATAAAAATATATGTTTATAAAAAATTAAAAGTAAAAAAAAAAATATTTGAGAAGATTTGCACACGAAGACTCAGAATGGACATTGAGAAGTTCCGTAACTTAATAATGAAGGAATATATTCAAAACTGTTTAATTTTGCAAAACCTCAAGTTTCCTAAGCACAAACAATCATAGTTTCTGTGTTTTTGTGACATTATCAAACGACATCTGTGAATCTAAGTTTCACTGATGTGAACACTGATCTTGAAGCAAGTACATGGAAGTTTTTTTTTTTGTTTTTTGTTTGTGTGTGTGTGTGTGTGTATATATACATATATATGTATATATACATACTTTAAAATTTTTTATTTATTTACTTGCCAGACAGAGATCACAAGTAGGCAGAGAGGCAGGCAGAGAGAGAGAGAAGAGGAAGCAGGCTCCCCACAGAGCAGAGAGCCCAATGCGGGGCTTGATCCCAGAACCCTGGGATCATGACCAGAGCCAAAGGCAGAGGCTTTACTTAACCCACTGAGCCACCCAGGCACCCCAAGTACATGGAAGTTAAAGGCAAGGCAGAAACATCTTAAGAATATCGCTTGGAAGCTAATCACATGAAGGAATTAAATAGGGTAACCACTAAACCTGGTGATTCACAGACCTGTACCCCTGGGGATAAAAACATATGTTTATAAAAAATAAAAAATTATTAAAAAAAATAGGGTAACCACTATGGATTGAATATATTGAAATCATTCAGATGAGGACCCTATTTTGCTTCATAAAGTATAATGAGGTGATGTAGACGTTAGTTTGTTGACTACGCTTTATTACTTAATTTAAGTGAGTAAAACACTTTTATTCCATTTGTTCTCAAAGAGTACATTTTTAAAAATTCAGCTTTGGTAATCCCCTCAATACTTTGATTCAGAAAAGTTTCCATTATGGGACCATTCTTGTTTCTCCATCTTTCCTCT
Source organism: Mustela putorius furo (assembly GCF_011764305.1). NCBI lineage: Eukaryota > Metazoa > Chordata > Mammalia > Carnivora > Mustelidae > Mustela > Mustela putorius. Next base: position 23,182,803 of record NW_025421322.1, on the reverse strand, counting down.
TCCTCTTCCTCTTCGTAATCTTTTCCCTACCCCCAACCCTAATCACACAGTTTTGGTCTGTTTTATGTCTGGAACGATGAGTTTAATTTTTCTCAGTGCTAATTTTTTAAAAAAATTCACTACTCCTTCCATTCTCGGTATATTTTTTTGTTATCTTTTTATTTCCCGCAAAATTTCCCAGTTTGATGGTGGTAAGAACTTTCACAAAATTTTTGTGAGATTAAAAAAAAAAGACTTGAATTAATCTCCCATAATGACTAGACAGAAGACACTGAACAAGTGACTTAGTATCTTTTAATTTCAGTCCCTTTTCCTGTTAAATGGACTTAATAATGCCTACCTCATAAGTGAAGGTTTTGAAACACATTATATACATTTTAATATTTATTTGATATGTATATAAAATGTAAAATTCCGAGCACAGCCCCTGGCATAGTAAGTGCATAATTTTCCTCTCAGAACGTAAGAAGACTGTTAAGCACTCTACATTCTTTTGCTTTTTGTTTATAACCACTCACTCAAGAGAGTTTAAGAAAATGGAAGTTGTATTTGATGATTCAGGGGACTTCAAGAAACCCAACAAGAATTATGGCCAGTTTCAGTGTAAATAAAAGATAGTTATCAGACAGCTACTCTCTCTGTCTCTATGTCTCAAGGTTTCAGCTCAGATTACCAGCAGGGTATGTTGTATAAGGAGCTCATGCCTCTGGTTCACTTCTGTTCTTTAACTGAAGTCTACTGAGATTCCCCAAGACACAAGCCTAGGGCTTTACCTATGCAAGATTTCATCACTGGTCTGCCACGATAAACAAATAAACTCAAGAAATAATTTTGGCAGAAATAAATTTGGTAGACTGAGACTTCAGTCTACAAGGGGAAGGGAAATTCATGGGCCGTAGGTAAACATCTCCTTTGGCAGAGGCAAACGGTTAATTCCAAAAGAGAATTAGATATTTCATATCATCTTTTCTTCCTTAACAAAATTTAACAAAATTTTCACTCTTTTTAAAAACTCTGGGGATTTTTTTTATTTACATGGGGATTGCCAGTATCTTGAGATCTGAACAGTGTCTGTGTAACAAAAATAAGCATCACGAAATCTAGGGACATGTGACTCTTGTCCATCATTAATGAAGGTTATCAGGTTGAAGAGCTATAAGTGGGGCGATCAAAAGAAGAGAAGCATAGTAGAAGATGAATTGATTACTATCAATCAATAAGCCTTCTGTCCTTCTTAACCTCTTCAACCCCTGACCCCCCACCATGCTTTCTTGTCATGGTCCACAAAGCATATTTAACAAGGACACGGACGCAGTGATCCAGTTAACTTAACCAAAGTCCCCTATTCTTACATTTTAATCCTTGCCCCACCATTCTATTTCCAGGTGACCTCTGGCATTTTTTGGAAACGGGATTATAGTGCTGATGTATTAAAGAACTGCTAATTCCTCTTTTAAAAGAACTTTGAAACTAGGAGGAAGATAAGTACGTGGCTGTAATAGGCTTGATCCTAATTTTTCTTCCACAGATTGACATTTGCTAATGACCTGGATTAAGTCTATAATTAAAGAAATGTAAAAATATTATGTCAGGTTTTGTTTTAGCTCTTCACCTACTAAACTCAATACTTATTGAACATCTACTATATATATGAAGGCACTATTTTAATCTTTGGCAGTAAAAAGATAGTTTGACATCAATCAAACTGTCAAGTTACTTAGGGTCTATAAAGGGCCCCACGCAGTAAAGAAGCAGTTGTGATTGAATATACAGGAGACCATATAGGTAAAACTGTCAGGGTATAGAACTTACAGAAAGGATCTGAGGCAAAAAGGAGGGTAGAGAACAGATAAAAATTTGCCAAAAAAGGTACTGTAGCCAAAGCTGTGGGTGGGGAGTGAGGATGTCTTTAGGTCCTCCAGAGGAGAGAAAAGCATATTTTAAGAAATTGTCATGGAATAAACACAGGATGGAAATCCTGATGTATCTGGGAGTGTAGATTGTGAATGAACAAAAAGACAGGCAGGGGATAGATCACACAGTGTCTTATAAGGTACTTTTTGGAGGGTGAATTTAGATCAGAGACCAGTTGAAAGAAAGGAGTCAGTTAGAGGGGAGTTAATGCCAAAGTTTTGGCAAAAGAGTATTATAAGAAGAGGAGAGAGGGGCATGAGACCGAAAGGGAATGTCATTTTTTAAGACTAGGCGATACTTTGAAAATGAAGGAGTTGCAGAATTTCTTGCATTAGAGACTATCAGTGAAGAGTTCTTCTACTGGGGAATGAGTCTCAGTTTAAAGTATTTCTGTACTTTTATTTCTTTCAAATGATGTTGTTTTTTAAAACTTATACTATGTTGTATTGATAAACAGCTTTTCAGCCTTTTGTCTCCAGGGAGTCTGTCCAGGAACAATTACAGGTTTATTGTTGGTCGTCCTGCTCTGGAATGGTGAAGTTGATAATTATATTATGAAATAAGACTGACAGATTGAAAAGTTTGGGGGAAAAAATCAAAGATGCTTTCCCCTCACTCCATCATCTTCCTACTTTGAAGTAAGTGAAGTTCAAATCTAAGAATAAAGAATTTTAAATTATCATACCCAATGATCTAGTGTCACTAATGGCAGATGATACAGAAGAAAGGCTATTTTTGGTGTTTAAAGTTAGTCAGACCTTTCTTCAGAGGTTAGGAGAAGAAAGAGACTCTCCAAAGGCTTGCCATTTTACCAATAAAGCTTTCTGTCTCATCCTCCGCAATGCAATTCTGATAAGAGATGCTGTTTCAGGGTGATAAAGGAAAGAGCTTGCATTCATTACTGGTCAAGTTCTCCTGCTACAGAAGGACTTCAGAAATGCCTCAGATTCCTCCTCCCCATTTCCTGCTAAAAAAGAGGAAAGACTATTTCCAGGATAATTTCAACTAATTCCATTTTTTACTACAAGTGGCAACTACAAGTTGATCGATCATCATCCTTTCCCCCAAAAATATAATTTGATATTCTGACATTGATCCAATTTGTTACATATTTTTAAAAATGGCTAATTAAGGACAGCGGTTAGCATGACAGTGAATTGTATAAAGATAGCATATCCATAAATAAAAGAAGACTTTAGGACATTCAAGATAAATAATATAATTTAAACAAAGTACTCTGTATAAGGAGACAAGGAAAACCAAATACTAACTTTATCTTCTTTCTCTGCATACTTGTTTTTGCGTGCATGGTGGAAGTGCGGTTTCTGCCATAATTGTTCACATTCCAAATCAAGATAAGAGCAAACAAATTTGAAGTAGTGAGCAAACAACTTCCTTTTAAGTACGTGATGTGGAAGCTATAGCCCTCTCTCCTACTCATTAGCAAAAATGAAGGACATAACCACACCCAGCTGGAAGAGAGGCTGGGAAACTACCTTATCCATGGTTTTGCTTTCCATGGTTTCAGTTACCCCCAGTCAATGGTGGCCCAAAAGCAAATGATCCTCCCTCCATCAAATCATCAGAAGGTCAGTAGTGGCCTAAGGCTCTGTCACAGTGCCTACGTCATCCCCCTCTCTTCATCTCACCATACAGGCATTTTATTATTTCATATCTTCACAAGAAGAAGGATGAGTACAGTACGGTAAGATACTTTGAGAGAGACCACATTCACATAACCTGTATACGTAGTATATTGTTAGAACTGTTCTAGTTAATTATGAGTTAATGTTTGTTAATCTCTTGCTGTGCCTAATTCACAAATTAAATATCATAGGTATGTGTGCATAGGAAAAAGAACATAATATATACAGGCTTCAGTACTATCTGTGGTCTCAGGCACCCAACGAGGGTCTTGGAACATACCCCTGTGGATAAGAGGGGGACCAGTGTAGTTGCCAGACAGGATATGATGTATCCTATTAAAATCTCTAACTACTGAAGAGAAGACTTTATTTGGGGGTGGGGGAGGCTCCTAGAAATTTCTAGAACATGGAAGTCAATCTGAAGTTTAAAAAATAGAAAGGAGGGGTGCCTGGGTGGCTCAATAGGCTAAGTGATTGACTCTTGATTTGGGCTCAGGTCATGATCTCAGGGTTGAGAAATCAAGGCCCTCGTCAGGCTCAGTGCTGGGTGTGGAGCCTACTTGGGATTCCTTCTCTCTCTCTCTCTCGAAAAATTAGAAAAGAATAAAAAGAAATATCTGGAAGGAATATATTTTGATAAAAGGAATTGCAGAGGAAATGGAGTATGTTCAAGAAACAACAAGTGAAATATATGATCGGAGCAAAGAGATTGCAGGCAAAACTTGATAAGTAAGTTTGAAGAAGAACATAATTTTCTCCAAGGACATGGAGCAGTGTCCTACTCATTATTTTATCCCCAGGATGCAGCAATATATCTGACACGAAGTGTATATTCAATACATTTGTTCTTGAATCTGCCCATTGCAACGAGATGCAGCTTCCACAAATGCTAGGAATATTGTGCTAGCCACTAGGGATGTATAAGGGAGGCAGAACAAAATACACCCTGCTGCTTTGAGCCTATAGTCTTGCCAAGGGTGAGCAGACAATAAACAAATGACAATGTAAACAAATCCATAATTACAGACTCTGTGAACAGTACCATGAAGTTAAAATAGAGGGGAATATGAAGAGTGCAAAAGGCACCTGGTCCTGTTGGTAGAATAGGAGAGCCTTCCCTAGGAGGTGACTTTGAGCTGAAATGCAGAAGATGGGGTGATGAGAGATGATGGGTCGGTAGGTGCCGGATTAAAAAAGGCATGGCTAGCATCTGGAAAGGGAGTCCAGCACCTCCTACAGCTTGTAGAATGGTTATTTTGGGTTTGTTTGTTTATGTGCTTATTTTCTGCTCTTCCCTACTGGAAAGTAAGTACAATGATGATGCACAGTAGTGCAAAAATAAGAAAACCTCATTTGCAAATGGCGTTGGCACGCCAGCAGGGGGAGCTCTCACACCCTTCCCTTTGCCCTCAAATATAAATCCTACAGGAAGAGATCTACCTTGTGGGCTAATGCTACTTTACTACCACAGCAGGAGGAAGAAAGGTTTTCCTCCTTCCCCAGCAACAGCCCAGCCAGTGAGAGACAGTCACAACTCAGCCAATGGGAGGCCAGAATACTTTGAACTGCCAGTTTACTCCAGTGGACTTTTTGTTTATAACCTTCTTCCCAACATCCCCCTTTTCTCTATAAAAGAGCATTTCTTTCCTTTTGTTCTCCAGACTTGCCAATGGTTTTGCCATCACTTGCTTGTCCTGAATTGCAGTTCTCTGCTGTTTCCTAATAAACCCAATTTTGCTGATACAATAACTGGTAGTTTTATTTTTAAGGTTAGCTATAGGCACTTAAGAATGGTAGTTTTATCAAATTAATGAGACTTTCTAAGGACATTGCCAATTATATAACACAATGTCTTCTTTACTTGGACATCTATGAGAAATTCCTCTGAGCTCTCAGTTGTCAGTGTAAAGATCAGATGTGTTTCTCTTAGTAACTAAGGTGCTTTGTTTTGTTTTTAACTTGAAGACTCTATAAATGGGGTCAACTTCATGTACCTGCTACTGTTCCCCTGAGGCCCCAACCTCAGAAAGTTCCCTTGCTTTGATTTTAGTGCTCTTTGTTTGCTGATTTGGAATTTTTAATAATTCTATCTATAAATTTATATTTTATATGTGTAAATGTACATTTTGTAGCTTGGGACAATGCAGCAGGCACCAAGCTCAGAGCTTCAGGTCCTGTGCAGCCCCGCCTCCCTCGCGTTGTCTTCCTGCCCCCTGGGATGGGCTCCTGCTTCCCATCGTGTTGTCTCTGGTAGACCGGCCCAGCTGACCTCCTCCTCCCCAGGCCCACCCAGACACTGCTGATATACCCAGCCCCATGGCACCCCAGGCACTGCCTGGCCTCTTTCTCTCAGGCCACTGAGCACTACACACCCAGGAAGGGTTTGTTTAGAGGCATGGGCCATGGGGAGGGGAAAGCTCCAATGATGCTGACCCTGTTGTGTCTCAGGGCAGGACACAGCACTGGTGATCTCTGCTGTGATGCTTGGTCCATGTGCTTGGTGGGCCAAGCCTCTTGGTCCTATCCAATCCAGGTACGGATCACAGCTCATGTTTAAATGACTGAAAATCCTTTGGGGGTTGCCTATTCTTGGTGAGTTGGGGCAGCAGGATGCAGCAAGGGCAGACTGGCTTCCTTGCCCCCAAAGAGGTCACAGTATATAGGTCTGGTGGGTGCAGGAAGGAGAATGCAGCAGCAGGTGGGCAGGAAAGGGGGTGGAGAGGGTCGGGGGGTGGAAATAAGCCATGCCTGTTGAGAGTCTGCTTTACCAGCCAGGATTCCCATGCCCGGGGGAGTGAGCCATTAAATAACAAATAAAAAACACCATGACAGGTCTAGAGTGAGAGCGTGGAAGAAAGGAAAAAGTTTCATGTTTTATTACATTTAATGGCATTTTTCCTGCTTTCTGAGTAAGGGACCCCACATTTTCATTTTGCACTGGAGCCAGCAAATTATGTAGCTGGCCCTGCCTATAAATCACATCCTAAATCATATTTTACTCATTGCACTGGCTTCTAGGGAAATCAGAACAAAACTTACAACCAACTTTAGCACCGTATCAAAAAATATATGGCATATATTTTGAATGGTGAGGTAATCTTCTACCTGTCATTTTTCTTATTTTTCTTGATTTTAGTTTCTTTTATCTCTTTATGTACCTGAAGAGAAAAGATAGGATTTTTCATTTATCTTTGAAAACTCTGACCCTGTTTATGTACTCACGTAGGGTAGAAATAATCGCTAAATAACAAGTTAAATGTATACTTAACACACTCTTAGAGAACTCAAGAAAAAGCCAATTTGATAGGACTTTTGATCAATTCCTTCCGGTAGTAATTTGTCTTCATTGCGGTTGGTATTGTTCTCTTACTTCCCTCTTGTCACACTCATCAATGACACCATGAATAGAAAATGTCAAGCTCCAAGTTTCTCACAGTGTACATGGCTAAGAGTGGTCACTTTATAAATATTGGCTTCTTAGAATCTGATGGCTACTTTATGTGAGTAAAAATGGGGGATAAGGTACTCTGTCTTTAAAAAAAAAAAAAAAAAGGTATCAGGATATTGACTGCTCACTATGGAGACTGGTTTCTGACCTCATAGTCCTCCCAAGAGATACTACCCTCCCTCTGGACTGCTCAGTAGAATAATCCACTCATCAAGAATTTTTCATTGATCAGCTACTATATGGGGAAACTGATGCCCAAGTCAGGAGCTATTCCTAGCTGTAGGAGATTTCAGTCCTAGCTGACAAGCAAGTAAATATACAGGTTCACCGATATGTTGTAAAGGCAATAAACAGGATTATATGTTCCAGGCAAAAACTGGGGGAGTCTGGGACCTTCAGCTCATAGAGTGATCTGGAAAGCCTCTCTGAAAAGGTGATATTTAAGCCAGAGCGATAAGGAATCTCAGAGGAGCCAGTCATTCAACATGCTGGGAACACGAGTCTAGGTAGAGGAGGAAAAAAAGCAGGGAAGAAAGGAGTGAGGATGGCTGAGGCATAGCAAGAAGAGCTGAGAATAGCCCAGGGCACCCTTGAAGAGTCATCCGGAAGTTACCCTTCCCTTCTTGCTCTGGCGTCCTTCATCACTAAGGTCATTAAGTGGCTTCCTCTGGTGGTCATCACGTGCAAACATCATCCCAAGACAAAATCACACCTACAGGAGGAATACTTAACAAAGATACCAAGAAAACCATGTTAGCCAGGTGGGCGGGGAGAAAACCTAAATAGGAAGTGGTCTCCAATTGGCCTAAGAGGGAGCAAAAGGACAAGGTAAAACCAATTAATGGTGACAAGGGACCAAAAGCATAGATGCTTTATCCAGCTGCTGCTTGATGGCCCGAAGAATTACTGCAGTCAACATTAGCCTCTGACAAACCACAGCTTGATTCCATTCTGTGATGAGACTTTAAGATTAAAGGTTGAGCGTCTCCCTTCTCTTCTCTATCGGAAATTCCCAAGAAAAAAGGGAGCCAGAATAGTTGTGTCTAAGGATCCTTAGTCAAACTTACGAGACTCAAACTTACGAGACTCTACTGGCTAACCCCCAGGTCCCCCACTAAGGGAACCCTCCACCTGACAGCTCTAAGTAGGTTCTAAACAATTCTAAGCAGTTCTTAGCAATCTCCATGTAAGGGACAGTTATGGCTATTAAATGTGATAATTATTTTAGAAGCTGTTGTGAAACTCTCTAACCGAACACATGTTAGGTGTATGATGATAAAGATGGTGATGACGATGACGATGGTTGTATTATTCTACTCCTTTGTCCAAGTGGTGGTTTCCTCGAAAAAGCCCACCTGGTTTTTACTGGCAGAAATGATTTGCGGGATCACGTCCTGCGGATAGGAATGTTCACTGCAGGAAGCAAAGGTTTCTGTGGATTGCAGTAGGGTGGTTCGCTTCATGATTGAACTAACATCATCACATCCTCGCCTTAATTTAACCCTGTGAAACAGAGGAAAACCATGTGAGATCCTTTAGTTAGGGGGCAGGAGGTGGTGGAATAAGGCTCCCTGAATGCCCTTTTTAACTCCAGGAACGCAAACCACTCCAGGTTTCAAGGGGCTCCAGAACCCAGCCATAGTTTGACATTAAGCAAAGTTTTGAATGATTTTAAGGGGAGGAAAGGGAGAGAGGAGGGATATATTTTAGGGTCAGATAAATCAAAGCACATTTGGCCAGACACTGCCCCCCTTCATTTCCAAGCACATGTGAATTTCCAGGGAAATTGAATCCATGTGTTCCTGATTCATTTACATTTAACTCTTCAAAATGCTTTGTAAGCCCTCCAAGAGCCTTCAGTGTACCAAGCCAGGATATTGGGCTTTGTTAGCTACACAGGGACCTAACAGGCTGAATGAATGGGATGAGGTTTTCAAGACAGAACTAAGGAAGGTCAAAAGGCTTGCACATTTGACCCAACATATTCTTCTAAATTTTTGGTTCCCACCCACCCGCCTTCGGCAACGTGGACACAGAAATAAGCATTCCCCTCTATAGCACCCATCGAGCCGAGAACTGCTGGCTCGAACACCCATTTGCACAAAGACTTAAGCCTCTTCCATGGTCAGAGACAGAAGGGTTGACATTTGAGAGGAGCGTTGTGCTTCGCAGTGTTAGTTTTGTTTTCCCGTGCTTGACTTGCTTCCCTTTCTGAAGTGGAAAGACTGTTCTGCCACCCCTGAATCCTTGATAAGAATTGACGAGCCCCGTGGGAGTGTGGTAAGAGTCTCTGACTTCAACAGCTTGGCAGAAGTTCCACGGAGACTTTCTGATCTTCCTCCACATGCTGAAAATCCCTAGAAGTCCTTTGACAGAGAGGAGGTTCAGAAGGGCAATCTTCCTGTCCTCATTTCTATTGGGGAAAAAAAAAAAAATCATAAAAATAAAAGAAAAAAAATGAGGGTAGCCACCAGATTACATCCCCCAAAAAAGCAGACATAATAAAAATAGTGCTTGCTTTGAGCAGGGTAGGAAACATAGATCAGTCACTGACCCCTCCCCACACATCTGAAATGCAGTCATAAGTAGACACACCCAGTCTTTAAATTGCACAAGTGTTTGGCAAAAGCCTATGTTTCCTTTTTTTTTTTTTTTCTTATGTGATAATAGCTCATATGCTTAACTCACAAACAAGGCAAGTTTCTACAAAAGAAATTGCTAGAGCTCACATGTGAGTATCGTTTTCAATGCACCTCCTCGCACTTTTCCCCTGGGTTGCTTCTCCATCTTCAGCGTGTTCTGCTGTGTATGCAGTATCTGAGACTGTCTTAGTCACATTTCACCAAAATCTTTGGTAAGGGGTCAGACCCTGTTATAAGCCCTCAGAGCAATTGTACATGAGCTTGTGCAATTATGTCAGTAATGCCCAAGGTTCCCGCTAGTGTTTTGTCTTATGATGTAGCCCTTGGATCTGCCCGTGTAGATGCTCGAAACCAGGGAGGCTTCACTGCATGCCAGCCAGAGTGTGTTAAATTCTATTTGGTGCTCCCAATAAATGTGGGAGGTATATATGCTTCAGGATCCCATTTCTACAGATGATGAAATGGAAATTTAGAAACATAAGCTGCCTGCCAAGGTCATGGAGTTAATAAGAAGTGGGATTAGGATCCAAGGGCAGGTTGGTTTGTCTTATTCTAGTAACCTCTGGTCTAGTAAAACCCATCAGGATGGGCTTCATGAATACGAACATCACTTCCAGTAAGTGAATTTCAATTTACGCCATAGAAGGCAGGACCTACCTAAGATCTGTGAAAGTCGCCTCACTCACTGTTAGAAAAATTCCTCCTGGTCCTCTTTGTCTGGCATATATTCCCTGAATTCCCTCTGGATCCGGCGCAAATTATTTTCTTACCTCTTACCTCTTTGAGTGTATATGTTATTTCATGCCTATGCTGACTGGGTGCATGCCCATAGTTGGGTCGAAATTTTGACCTCAGATTCTAGACTCTGAAAGCTGGACCTCCACAATGAATATAAAATTTGAGCTCTCTGAACAGCAGATAGAACTTTCCTGTCTTTGATTTTAGCCTGCTTTCCTTTGCCTTGTGAAACAGCTCCTTGCCAGTTCCCTTTAAGATGCTCCTCCCCGGCCAGTTTAGGCAAGGGCCAGGAAGGGATCCATAAGCAAATCTAGGACTTCAAGGCCCCTTAAGAAATTCTATAATCCTCAGTCAATATTCCAACTCGAGGCATTTCAACCTCAAGTTAACCAAATATATATTTTGCTCTGTGGGCGTAAAAATGGTATTGCAAACTGAAAGGCACTGTGCAAATATTCATTAACAGTTGTTTAAGGAGGAGAAGATCACATTGCTGGAGAAGTCTGCCGCGTGACTGCTGCTTTTGTTGCTTCGGACTTACTCATTCCTTGGGACGCTGAGCTTTAGAAAACACACCAGCATGGCTCTTTTCCTGAGACCCATTAGGAGTCCAGACAGGACCACCTTGAGGCAACACTTTAAAAATGGAGTGAAGAATTACGATCCCTGAAGGGATTTAAGGACACGATGACATGATCAACCTGACAAGATAAGGTTTGAAGCAGAGAATTAGATTTGAACACATCTTTAAAGCTTTTCCAAAAAAGATGGCTATCTCTCAGTAGAGACATTTCACAATCTAGTGCAAAAATATTAATGTTCTGACCTGCTCTATAGCAGTGCCTCTCAGATTTTCATGTGTTTCATGAATCCCCGTAAGATCTGGTTAAAATTCCGATTCTAGTATATCAGGTCCAAGCTGGCGACTGAGATTTTGCATTTTATCAAGCTTTCAATTCCTGGGGATATTGGCCCATGGGCCACACTTTGAACAGCAGGCTCTAGAGAACAGTGCAGCACAGCTTTTAGACTTAAGGGGGCACCTAAGTGGCTCAGTCAGTTAAGCATCTGCGTTTGGCTCAGGTCATGATCCCGGAGTCCCGGGATCAATCCCTGCTGCTCGGGGAGGCTGCTTCTCCCTCGTGCTCTCTCTTGCAAATAAATAAAATCTTTTTTTAAAAAATCACAAAGAATTAGGAATCAGACCCTGAATTTCGACTGCGTGCCTTGGAATCCGACGTCAGTCACTTACTATGTGATCTAGTCAAAGAACTGAACTTCTCTTTGTCTATTCCATATCTGAGAATAAAGAAAATATTAGTACTTCCTTTATAGGCTTTTGGGGCCAATTATATAATGAACTTTTGCAACTAGACAGTTGGCATCATACCTTCCGCATAGGAAACATGTAATAAATATTAGTTGTTATCACTACTCTCAATGGTGTCCGTGGAGAACTTTGCTTCTTCATAGGATCTCCTCTTCCATATTTAAAAGAAAGGTATAGTTTCTCATAGAAAATATAAAAATTGTGACAATCTTTTCCCGAATAAAAACAGAACATAGAAAAGGATTTTTAAAGTTCCCTGGGAACAAATACAGTTAAGTGACAAGTTGTGTTTCCTAGACACTTTTATGATAGCTTTTGATGTCTGAGCATACCCCAAAGTCTATTTGTACCTTTGAAGCCACTTCTTTATGATCAATTTTCCTTATTCAATCCCATTTAAAAATGTAGCTCAGAGGCACCTGGGTGGCTCAGTACGTTAAGCGCCGGCCTTCGGCTCGGGTCATGATCCCAGGGTCCTGGGATCGAACCACATGTCTTTGGGCTCCGTTCTCCCTCTGCCTCTCTCTCGCTTGTCCACATCCACATCCCTGTGTGCTTGCTCTCTCTCGCTCTCTCTCTCAAATAAATAAATAAATAATAAATAATAAATAAATAATTAAAAAAATCCATAAATAAATGATTAAAAATAAAAAAATAAATAAAATGTAGCTCATTGTGTTCAAAGCCTCACTGGAAGTTCTCACCAAAGCAACATACACCTTGTAGCTGTGATCGGTTCATGATCTGCCGGCAGAAATCAATTGCAAGAGCATCCTCTTAACTTCACTGCGCTCTGTTTTGACCAGGTGTTTTCTCCTATTACTCAAACGGTGGAAGGGGAGTGGCATCCTTTCTTGTTTGTCTGTTTAGGATTTTATTTATTTGTCAGAGAGAGAGAGAGAGAGCACAAGCAGGGGGAGAGGCAGGGAAAGGCAGAGAGAGAAGCAGGCTCCCCATGAGCAGGGAGCCTGATGAGGACTGGATCCCAGGACGCCAGGACCATGACCTGAGGCTAAGGCAGAGGCTTACCTGACTGAGCCACCCAGGCGCCTCCTCTTTTATTGTTCTAGTGATTTACTCCCACCTGGAAACAGTGTTCTTGGGCTTATTTATCAATATTTATTTCAAAGAGGGAGAGTCAGAACAGACATACCTCCTAGTCCTCAGCACTCACACTTTTTCAAGTACTTGCTATGCCCCAGGGACTGTTTGTTTGTTTAACTGTTATTCATATATTAAACCTGTTTCATCCTCACCATCCCCCAAGAAAAGACCATTTTTTACCCCCTTTTCAAAGACGGGAAAACTGAGAGTCCAGGTTTAAGGCGTTTTGCCCAAAGCCTGGCAGCATGAGTAGAGAGAACTACAACACAAGGAAAAGAGGGGGGATTCAATCCAGGCGCTCCAGATCCCAAACTCTCCTTCTTCCTCTCTGCTAGATCCCGTGACTTCTTCGCTCCCAGCCAGGGCTGGGCCTCAGGTTTGCTGAGGGAGGCACTTACCTCACAAACACAAGTGGAGGGGGCACAAAAAACTCAATAATCCAGACAAATAATGGGTTTCCCGTGATGTTTTTAAAATAAAAAATAATTTTCAAAATCATGATGAGTAAACATTAATTTTTTTAAATGAAGTAGTTTTGTGCTGAGCCATATTGGAAACAGGAAGCAAAAGGAAAGATGGGTCAGACGGGTCCTCTCTTTATTCGAAATGTTGGTGTTTTCTTCATCACAGATTTCCTCGTGTGAAGTCGGGTATTTTTAAAACCTGTCATTAAAACAATATTTATTTCAATTTTTTTGAGATTTTTTGTGTCCCTTAAATTTTTTTTTACCTCAGGTGAAAGCCACGCGCATCTCCCCCCAGTCTTGGCTCTGCCCACCTCTTGGCTTCGTTTCAGACACTGCAGGTTCAAGAGAGTCTTGAGGACAAAGACCAGATGTAGCCTACATTCTCCCCCTTCTATTGAATAACAACTGTACTGGCCCCCCTCTTCTTCCTTCCTCCCTTTTTTTGATTTTCTCTCTCACACTTTCTTTTTCTCTCCTCCTACTACCTTCTCCCCCGTCATTTGTCATCTCTTCTGCTCCTTCCCCTGTTTCTGAAGTCTCTTGGATTTGTGCCTTCCTGCTTACAGCCCTCCATGGTGAAGACATCCTTCCACGATTCAGCCAAGGCAAATTTTAGAATCACCAGCTGCCTTAAAGGCAAGACCATAGTTGTTATCTTTGTTTCAAGAGGTTGAAATCTGGCCTTCGGAGCATCTGAGGAAGGAGCTAACCTTTGATACAGTTACACTTCTGACTTCATTTATACTTGATCATTTATCTATGTGACAAAGGAGAATTGTCTGGACAAATAGTGACCAGCCCAGGGATGATAAGGAGGCTGTGGCAGCGCTGGTCTGTGCTCACATAGTTTTGTAGGTTTTTTTCTGGTAAACTTGGGGTTGAATTCAGTAACATATACCTTTCAAATCAAGGGTAGTTCTGAGTAACAACTAATTGAGGAGTAGAAGGAAAATGATTCATTTTTATGGGTGCAAAATAGGCAGGAAGTTGTATTTGATTACAACTTATTTTGGGGTCCCTTAAAGAAATAGAGTCCCTGATCCTTCTAAATGTTTTTCCCCTCAGCCACCATGTAAGCATGTCCAGCTCTGCCTGCTAGGGGGTAGGAGACCTTAAGGAACCAAGCAAGTCATCCCAACTGAGCCACGCTCCCTGTCCCCCACCAGACCAACCAGTTCCCAGATGACCTAGATAACGGATATCAGGCATGTGAGTCAGCCCAGCCAAGCCCAGTGAGCATAGCCCTGATGACGGACTCAAACCATTCACCAAATACATGGTTGCCATCTTAAGCCCTGAAATTCTGAAATGGTTTTTTACTACACAGCATACGCTAACTGATGGATACAGAAACAGATTCAAGGAGATATCAGTAGTGTCCTGTCATGCCAGAGGCAATGGAGATGTTTTCGCAGCTGTGGGAAAACCACGAGTCCCTGGCTAACCACAAGCTGGCTCTGTTGTACCTCTCCCTCAGACAGAGCAAGAGCTTTTCCTAATACACTTCTGGGAACTACTTTAATCTTCGACAATCTCCCTTTTGCAGTCATTTCCATGTGTGCGACTTCCCTGAAACTGCTTAGTCTGATAATCAGATTCTCTTTTTCAAGTGGCAAGATGCCCTATGGGCCATAGACATCACTTTGAGGGCGAACACTTCTTTTTCACAGGCATCCCTAAGTAAAGCATTAACCGCAATCCTTGGAAAACCAAACTTTTAGATGCTTTGATCTATAGACTGGCAAATGGAACTCCTCCCAATTGGTTGGCTTGGCGAGTGTCATATCTTACCCTTCTATTCTTGCTGCTCCTTCAAATTGATTCTACCCTACCACACCCCCACACCCCACCACCACTACACAGCTCCCTAAAACAAAGGGAGAGGTGAAAGATTTAATCCCAGGAAAAGAAAAGAAGAAAGGCAAATAACATCTATTGAGTTGGTTTTCCACTATACTTTCCCAGTCTTACATTAATTGTAAAATGTATGGGAAACACACGCTAAATAGGCAAGCATTCTGATTTATGCTCCTGTATATTTAACTGAAACTGGTGAGATTCTATGGGGGAAGTAATACTTTTTTCTTCTATTTTACAGATAAGGACATTGAAGCATTAAATAGATTAAGTAATTTTCTTTAAAGATTTTATTTATTTATTTGACAGACAGAGATCACAAGTAGGCAGAGAGGTAGACAGAGAGAGAGAGGAGAAAGCAGGCTCCCCATAGAGCAGAGAGCTGATGTGGGGCTTGATCCCAGGACCCTGAGATCATGACCTGAGCCAAAGGCAGAGGCTTTAACCCACTGAACCACCCAGGTGCCCCTAGATTAAGTAATTTTATCATTGCAACAAGACAACTTCTTGAGGAAGAGAAGTTAGTAGATACTTTTTGGGAGAGAAATGAGCTCTGGTAGGGAATTTGAATTTTAAATTGGAAGAATATTTATGTACAATGAAGGTGTTATAAAGTGGAGGAAACAAGAACCTTGGGTTTGATATATTAAAGTTGTTAAAAGTTTTAAAATATGTTTTAAGGGGGGATTAAGGAAGTTTATTTTGAATACAGAGATGTTAAAAGGATAAAAAAGTTACTTTGTTTCTTTTCCTTCTTTCTTCTTCTCCCTCTTCTTCTTCTTATTATCAAGTCCATTTTTATTCATTTTATAAATCTGCATCGCATTATATGCGTCAGAGTCATATGAAACTCTTACCCCGCATCCCTACCTCTCACTCGTAACAGATGAAGAGGCCAAGGGGCCTAGTTTCACTTAACAATTACGTGCGCTTTCAACAGAGTTATTATCTCACCACTCGAATTTTTCCTTTTTGGTCAGATCCTTTGTTAGAAGAAGGGCAAAGACAATAAGAAATAAGAGAGATGAAGTACCCCAGAGACATCGATAATCTACCAAAGACATCATTGGTTCCTGCTTAATCAAGGGCTGATTCTGTGGTCCCCTCCTGATGGAAAGCGTGAAGACTTTTCCTAATACGCGCTGGAATCAGCTCGAATCATTGACGACCTCCTTCCTGCCGCCGGCTCCATAGGTGTGCCTCCCGTGGAACTGCTGCTTCTCCCTCTCATCCGCACCCCAGCTCCCAGTTCTCTAACATCCCTTTCTGAGGTTGAAGTATGAGTTTTCAGTGCATGTTCTATCCTATTATTTATAAGAGTGGCCTGTTTCTCCATGTCATTAGATCCTAGTTCCTCTGTTAAATCCTTCTCCTTAAACCACAGTGCCTTTGTGCTTATCGCTGCACTTCACGTCTGTCACAGAAATGTCTCACCTCACACCGGGTCTCATTTGAAGAATGATTAGAAGGTTACCATGACAGGCTTCTATCTTCTGACTCTCTCAACTTCCTGGCTTTCATACTTTTTCATTCTTTTCTTTCGAATTCAATATCATAGCCGTTAAGTGTTTCCACGTATGAATCCCAGCAACACTACCTTTGTGACTGTTACCAATGTACCAAGTCTCAATTTATCTACCCCAAAAGTGGTCACATTGCGATGAGTGTGCCTATCTCCCAGAGTCATGGTGGGGATCAGATACATTTGAGTGCTGTGGCCCCGTGTCTGGTGCAGACTAAACTCCCCATAAACACTGATTGTCACTCTTATTATCTTCATTCTAGGTTCATGAATAGGTCACTGTACATAATTTTCAAGCTTTTATCAGGACCCAGAAATTCTGACTGTTCAGCATCTGCTTTCCGTATGCTTCTGTGTTACCTTCAAATTTTTCCTCTGCCCACATCTATGAAATGATTCATAATAAATGAGGCTTGTAATTATTGACATATTCATATAGATGTCCACAACTCAAATATAGGACTTTTGTATGGGAAAGGGGTTTCTGCACCATATGTTCAATTTTTCTTCCAAATGTTTGCATCCTGAGAGAAAGATGTTACCCTCAAGAGGTTAGGGAAGATTTAAGATCTGAGATGTGAAAGAACGTGGGGGGCAGGTCAAGTGCCACTGCAGCCTGGTTGGTCTCAAAGGGTGATTGCTAAAAGTATCCAGCCTGGCTCTTTACCAGAAGGCCATCTCGCAGATGAGGTAGATTTAATAACAACTAGCAATGAAAACATCAATATTACAGGTGATGAGCTGATTCTTTGTATTATAATCTTTATACACCTGTTTGTACAAGAGCCGGGAAGGAGGGGGTGGGTAGAAGGAAAGTATCCATGTGCACACAGTCATGAGTGGAACTTGACCAAACATGGCAAGCGGTAATACTGTCTTTATCTGGCCATATTTCAGACAAGACTCAAAGACTCAAATGTATCTGATCCCCACCATGCTTTACACAAGAGATGGCTAAGAACAACTTCCGCACACAGAAACATTTCTTTCAACCTTCTGTAACAGCTGGGAATTTAGGCTGTCTAAGAGAATCAAGGCTAAAGTTTCTTGGTGACTGAAGAGGAAACTGAGGCTTAATAAATGGCTGATGACCATCCAATGAGTGTCAGAGCAGGGGATTAAGTCCAGATATGCTTGGAACCAGAATTCTGGTCTTTGTAATCACAACACAAAGAAAAGTGATAGAGGGGAAGTGGTATGAAGGCAGGATGAATCGTTTGAGAGAACGGTTTGTAAGGAGCATGTTTATCGAATTGTCAGGCAAACTTGGTATTTCACAAGACACATCTGACTGCTGGGCTGAGGATCAGTCCATTTTCAGCAAACAAGATTATACAAAGAGATACATTTTTCATGGGTCCATCCTATCCCCTGGTATGCAACAAACTGTTTTCTGAGATCTTTTTTAAAAGTTGAAATACGAGTTAGGGTGCCTGGGTGGCGCAGCTGGTTGTGTGTCTGACTCTTGGTTTCAGTTCAAGTCCTGGTCATGAGACAAGGATCGTGAGATCGAGGCCCATGCTGAGCCCCATATCAGGCTCCGTGCTCAACGTGGAGTCTGCTTTGGGATCCCCTCTCCCTCGTCGTCCAGCCCTCCCTGCTGTGCACATACTCTCTCTAAAATAAATAAATAAATCTTTTTAAAAAAAAGTTGAAATATGTAAGAGGCTTTTGATGCAGAATAAATTCACTTAGCTTTCTTCACATATATGGGCTTTATTCTACTTTTTACTCTATGGTGCTTGTTACATTTATCTAGTAGAAATTACAGTTCTACAGATATTTTCAAGGAATCATCTGACAAAATAATTCATCATAAAATAGATCATTATAAAATTGAGAATTATATGGCTAATGCCCAAATAGAAGGAAAAAATAGAGGCCATATCTGATTCCCCACTACATACTCACTGATAATAAAATATGGTTGGTAAAAATAATAAAGATACTCTGATAATAGAGAAATAAGAAGGCAGGGAGACAAAGAAAGAAAGAAGAGAGGTTGAAAGAGGAAGAAATGTGCAAAAGACAAGGAAACTGTAGGAAAGTTAAGTCTGTGGGAGCCGAGATATACTACAAAATTGTTGTGAACGCTTCAAAAGTATGAATGCAGGGGCGCCTGGGTGGCTCAGGGGGTTAAGCCTCTGCCTTCGGCTCAGGTCATGATCCTGGGGTCCTGGGATCAAGCCCCGCATCGGGCTCTCTGCTCAGCAGGGAGCCTGCTTCCCTTCCTCTCTCTCTGCCTGCCTCTCTGCCTGCTTGTGATCTCTCTCTCTGTCAAATAAATAAATAAAAATCTTTAAAAAAAAAAGTATGAATGCACACGTGTACTCACATACATTCCCAGGATCAAAAGTCTTCAATGTTTAGGTTCTTCAACATTTTGTTCTACTTTAAAAAAGAACTTAATTGTCATTTGGTGGGGAAGCCCCAATTTAGAGCAATTTGGGATCCTTGAAGAAGGATCAAACCTGGGTTTAGCCACTTCACCAGATATAATGTTGGAGAAATTATCTGTATTTTCCTGGGCAGCATCTTCATCTTTAAAAGCCCTGGAGGAACACCTGAGTGGCTCAGTCAGGTAAGCCTCTGCCTTCAGCTCTGGTCATGGTGCCAGAGTCCTCGGATCAAGTCCCACATTGGGCTCTGTGCTAAGCAGAGAGCCTGCTTCTCCCTCTGCCTGCTGCTCCCTCTGCTGTGCTCGCTCTCACTGACAAATAAATAAATAAAATCTTAAAAACAAACAAACAAATAAATAAATAAATGCCTTATAGGTTTATTAAAAGAATTAAATAATATCATAGATAATGTTTATAGTTATATTATTATATGTACAACATACATATGGTAACAGGATGTCAGTCATATTATATACGTGTGTGAAGTGTCTGACATAGCACGTTATGAGTAGTTTGATCAAATAGCCCATTCATATGAAATCTTGGGATGACCAAGTTTACCCTCTGCAGTTGGTCCAGCCATCACTCCCAGGACTGTGATCATGCTAGCCACCAAGCTGTACTTTTTCTGACTATTCTTTGTATTTCCCAGCAAGAAGAAAAGGAAATTCACTGAAACCAGTCAGGCGCAGTCCAAAACCACTTAAATTCTTTTTTTTAATTTTTTTTTTATTTTAGAGACGGGGTCTCGCTATGTTGCCCAGGCTGGAGTGCAGTGGCTATTCACAGGCACGATCCCACTACTGATCCCACTACTTATTCACAGGAATAAGACAGCCTGGGGGTCTCAGTCGGTTAAGTGTCTGACTCTTGACCTGCTCCGTTTCCGACCTGGGCCGGTTCACCCCTCCTTAGTCAACCTGGTGGTCCCCCGCTCCCGGGAGGTCACCATATTGATGCCGAACTTAGTGCGGACACCCGACCGGCATAGCGCATTACAGTCCAGAACTCCTGGGCTCAAGCTATCCTCCTGCCTCAGCCTCCCGAGTAGCTGGGACTACAGGCGCGCGCCACCGCGCCCGGCCAAAACCACTTAAATTCTTAATAAATTTTGCCATCTTGCACATCCAAACATCTAAATCCATATCTAATAGTTTTTCCTTGATTATAGTTGTACAAATTCTCAATGACACAAAATGTTCAATAGCAAATATATTTTGCTAATCATTTGAAAAATTGAAAGCAACCTAAATGATCATCAACAGGAAAATTGTTTTGTAAAGATTTGTTGTATCCATATTATGGAATAATATGCAATCCTTAATAGGAATAAGACAGCCTGGGGGTCTCAGTCGGTTAAGTGTCTGACTCTTGATTTTGGTTCATTCAGGTCATGATCTCAGGGTCATGAGATCGAGCCCAGCTAAGTATGGAGGCTGCTTAAGATTCCCTTTCTCCCTCTCCCTTTGCCCCTCCCCCTTGCTTACACTTTTGCTCTCTCTCTCTCTGTCAAAAAAAAAAAAAAAAAAAGAGTAGGATAGCTCAATGTGTTACAGACATGGGAAAAAAATATCCACAACATATTCTGAAGCTAAAAAAAATTGTGAATCACTATAAATGATCTGATACCATTTGTGTCATACATATTTTACAAAATATGTATACATGTGTGTCAGTATATTGTATTTTCTGCATTTGCTATAATCTCTGGAGAGTGATAGTAATAGGTCAAAATGGGAATAGAATTTTTTTCATGAGACAGATCAATTTCCATAGATTATATGTTCTATTAGTTTCCTATTACACTGGCACCACAGATTTTGTGACCCAGGACAACACAGATTTATTTCTCATAGTTCTAGAGATCAGAAGTCTTGAAAGGGGTTTTTAGTCTAAAATCCAGGTACTGGGCGCCTGGGTGGCTCAGTGGGTTAAAGCCTCTGCCTTCGGCTCAGGTCATGATCACAGGGTTCTGGGATCAAGTTCCTCATTGGGCTCTCTGTTCAGCAGGGAGCCTGCTTCCCTCTCTCTCTCTCTCTGCCTGCCTCCTTCCCTACTTGTGATCTGTCTATCTGTCCAATAAATAAATAAAATCTTTTAAAAAATAAAATAAAATAAAATCCAGGTACTGGTTGAATTTCTCCAGAAAGAATGCAGCTTCCCCTCCACAGAAGAATCCATTCCTTACCTTCTCCAGCCTTCAGAGGCTGCCTGCATTCCTTAGGTCTTGGGCCTGCCTAAGACTCCAGTTTCAGAACTGTCATCCCCACCTTTTTTCTTACTGACTCTCCTGCCTTCCCCTTAGAAGGGCCTTGTGATAAAGAAGATGTGGTGTGTATATACACCCAATGGAATACTATGCAGCTATCAAAAAATGAAATCCTGCCATTTGCAACAGCATGGATGGAACTAGACGGTATTATGCTAAGCGAAATAAGTCAATCAGAGAAAGACAATGATCATATGATCTCTCTGATATGAGGCATTTGAGAGGCAGGGTGGGGGCTCATGGGGGATAGGGAGGAAAAAATGAAACAAGACGGGACTAGGGAGGGAGACCAGCCATAAGAGACTCGTAACCTCAGGAAACAAACTGAGGGTTGCTGGGGGCTGGGGGAGGGGGGATAGGGTGGCTGGGTGGTGGACATCAGGGAGGGTATGTGTTATGATAAGTGCTGTGAATTGTATAAGACTGATGATTCACAGACCTGTACCCCAAAGCAAATAATACATTATGTGTTAATTTTAAAAAAAGGGGACTTGTGATTACATTGGGCCCACACAGATAATCCAGGATGATCTCAAGAGTCTTCAGTGTACTCATGCAAAGCTTATTTTTCTGTGGAAGGGAGACTATCCATAGATGAGGATGTGGATGTCTTTGGGGGACCATTTTTCTGCCTACCAGGCATGTCTTTCTGTTTTTGTAAAATCTGTCTTCTTGGTAATTACTTAGTTAGCCACTCACTTGCTACTGATTCTCTTCCCAAGCTCCACATAAAAAGAAACACATGTTCTTTCATTAGCATAAGATATTAGCACAATGTGGAAGGGGAAAAGGAAGGAAGGAATAAATAAAGGGAGAGAGGAAGAAAAAGCAGACCCTGTATTTTCTCTGACTGAAATAATGGGTGCTCAAAACTATTAGATATGATACATTCAGCTATTCCCTAAGGAATAAGTTCTTATGAGGAGTGGAATTGTGTCCAAGGCATTGTTCACATCACCAAAAAAAGGACACGGTGGAGAAGGGGAAAAAAAAAATGATTGCTGTGCCTTTTAAGAATTTATCATTCATTTGGAGAGACAAAGCAGGCATATGAAAATATTTCAGAACACTGCAACACACCATTCCCATCAGTGAATCAAAATAGTTTACAATGAGTTTTTGGAGATGGGTGACAAGAGTTTGATAGTAGAGTGATAGTTAAAGCATTTAATTCAGTGATAGTTTCATGAATGGAAGATTTGATTTGGACTTTATATGAAGAAAATGAGCATGAAATGGTAAGTTATAGAGGTTATTTACAATAAAAGAAATCAGAGTGAAAGCACATAAAGAAGGAAAAATTCATGGAAAATTTTGATAAACATTCCAACTTTGTTGAGGGAAGGGCAGATGAGCTTGGAGGGATATAGAATGTGTGTCCAACTGAGAAAGTGATGAGTTAAGTAGGCAGAGAATAGGACTAAAGGAGGCAAACTTGGTAGTGTATGAATGGCCATTGTGCTTTCCTAGCCAACAAGTGAAATAATGTGATTTTTTGTCCTAATCATCTATCTAGATCTCTTCCAATATCTGATAAAGATATAGTACTACTATGTATTCTGTAATTAGGCAAAATCGATAGTTTCTAAGTTCTTTTAAAGAACATTTTAGTCAAAGTTAGAGAGTTAAATGATCTTATCTCTCTTGAGACTGATAACAATAATCAAAAGGAAAGGAAAATGACAGCAAAGAAAAGCCAATGGGGGGGGCGGTTAACTGATGTGTAGATCGTTAGCACCTCCTGGTGGTTAAAGGGAAAATCCATCATCGATAGAAACCGTGGACCATCTCAACAAAAAGTCATTCATAACCAATGTAAAAAACAAGGACATGTTTGATTTAAAAACAAAAACAAAAACACCTCAACTTACCATGGAGGAATATATTGTAGGTGGGGAAGAAATGGTCTTCTTCTCCCTTACCTATAATATACCCAGACCATAGTTTTAGATAGTTGATAAATGATTGGGCAATTACTTAACTAAGGTTGTGTGTTAGATTCTGGAAAAAAAATAATTGGATTCTAGAGAAATTTTAGAGTAAAAATCAGCAAGAATACCTCAATTTTATAAGTGAGGAAATTCAAGTTTATAGAGAGAGAAGAAAATGCCCGAAGTCATACAACTAGTGAAGATCCAGGATTTAACTCTAGCGTATCTGTTTCCAAAACCTTAATCTTATCCACTATAGAACTACAACTCCGTAATAAGGTATGAAGGACAAGAAAGTCCACACTGACTCACATGCTCTGTCTAGGTCCTGAAATTAACAAAGAAAAAAGAAGTCTTCAAGCATTCAACAATTTTTAAAGAACAAAACAAAATTTTTATAAAAATATAGTTTCTCGGAAGATTTACAACATGCCCATTTCTTTGAGATCTTTCTATGTAAAAAGATACCTGTTAATTTGTAGTTGGTTTTGAGTGCAAAACACCCCATTTACTTCTTTAGAGACACATGCAGCCAATTTTCAGTAAAGTAACAGAGAGAACCCACTCTGGGCAGAAAATTAAACATAATATCATTAGAATATCATTACATATTATAGCCAATGTATGTACTGGAGGTTTATCATCAAACAGAATGAGGAGCCATAGGGAAGGTGCTGTAAAAACCTAAGTTAGAAACACACACACACACACACCTGCACAGGAAATATCAGTTGTAGAAATCAGTCTAGAAACCTGCTTGTCCAAATGGTAGTCACTAGTTTCAAGTGGCTATTGAGCCCTTATAACCTGCTGTCCAAACCGAGATATGCCAAAATTATAACAGATTTTAAAGACTTAGTGTGGCAAAAAAGGTAAAGTATTTCATTAGTAATTTTGATAGTCATTACAAGCCAAAATGATAATGTTTTAAATGTAGTAGGTGAAATAAAATGTTATTAAAATTAATTTTACCCATTTTTTTTTCTTTTTTCTTCTTCTTTTTTTTTTTTTTTAGAGAGTATGTATGTGTGGGCACATGGGTGAGCAGGGGTGGGGGAAGGAGCAGAGGGAGATGGAGAGAGAGAATCTGAAGTAGGCTCCATGCCCAGTGTAGAGCCCGATGTGGGGCTCAGTCTCACACCCTGATATGATGACCTCAGCTGAAGTCAAAAGTCAGGTGTTTGGCTGACTGAACCACCCTGGCATTCCTCTTTTCGCTTTTTTGTGGGTAATAGAAAAATTTGAAATTACTTATGTTAATTTCATGTGTAGGATCACATTGTATTTCAGCTGGAAGCACTATTCTCAACATACTTACCAGAGACATTTTAGAGACTGCTGCCTTGAGGGGCATGACAACAGGCCAGTGGAATGTGTCTGGATGTCCCCAAGTTTGTTATATATCTCTCCCCTAAACATAGTCATCTCTAGCCACTGTCAGATTTCTGAATTCAAATTTCACTGTCCCCCAAAACATTGTTGCACAAGATTATTTGTCTACAAGTCTGCATATTTGCATTGCTATTGTTTATTTTTCAGTAAAGCCTGCCTGTTAGCTTCAAAGGTGAGGATTCAGATGTCAACTTTGCGTTCAATGTGAAAAAGGTCGTTACCAGAAAATACTACAAAAATACAAAATATTACAAAGCACCAGATAGTGCCTTGCCTTATCTTAAGTTATAGAAAGTCATGACATTATAGTTCTTGATTTCAAGAAGCTGAAGAGAAAATACAAAGACAAATAGAGAAGATGAAAATGCACATTATCATACTCTGTGAGAAATGAACAGTTCCCAGTGTGGCACACGAATGAGACATTGAAGAGATAGTTGATTCAAAGGGCTTACCTGGAAGGATTTGAATAGAAGACTGAGTTGGGTTTCGAGGCAGGAAAACCTCACTGAGTTCACTTCTGTCCTATTTACTATGAGGTCCTTAGCAAAAGACAACCTCCTTAGGGATTAATTTCCTTACCAGTTACTATAACCCAATACAGCGTTTGGCTGAAGGTCAGTAAGCTTTGTTGAGCAAATACATGAATATGTCTAAAAAAATGGAGTTCCTAACTCATATGTGTTAGAGATTTTGTGGGGACTAAATTCAATGACTTTGTAAATTTTAGATCACAATAAATATGCTAGCTGTTTATTCAGTATTGAATACCTACAGAGTGCCAGGCACTATTCTAGGCTATGCCTCCTACTTGGGTTTTGAAGTAAAGGTAGAACTTAGCAGTGAGGAGAGAAAAGTGTTCCAGGTAGAGAGAAAGGGTTAGAAAGACACAAAGGGATACATCTTTAATTGCTTTAATATTCTAACTGGTCTCCTTGCTTCCAATCCTAAACAACTTTGGTACATCTAGCATGTGCCTTTGGGGCCCCCATGCCATGACCCTTTGGACACCCTTGGTTGCTGCTCCCTTCTATGGGAGGTCAGACTTGCCTTGTGACGACATCATTCATCAAGCACATTCCTCCCTTCTCCATCCTTTCTGCACAGCGCCTTCTCTAATAGCACACGAGCCCAGTGGTTGTTTCGGCAAGTGCATCTAGAAATACAGGAGACTTAAGAACCCAGGGACATTCCCCAACCAGTGAGGCACTGGAATCAGTGGATAAATTCTTCTGCTTCCCATCCTTTGATGGGACAATTCAGGGTTATTCTGTCCACTTCTCAGTGGTTCGGGTAGAATCAAACCCTTGTTACCTACAGCGGCAACCTTAATAATACGCTCTCATTTTAGTTTTTTTCTTCCCCCTGTTGCTCTTCCCCTACTCCTTTATTCCTGCTTCCTGGAATCGCCAACCAAATAAACAAATTTACCCAGCTCTGTGTCTCAGGCACTGCTTGGGAGGAACTGTAAGGGAACGATGCCGAAACATCACAATTACAATATGAAGCATCGCCAACTTAAAGCCCAATTCTAATCTCCCCCCAAGTCCCAAGTGAAATATCACCCTTCAGTGAAGTGTTTATAGCCTGTAGCTTACCAAACGTAATGGCTCCCCAGCATCTCTGTTTCCTCACACTTGGACATGGAATCCTTGCATAATGAGAATCAACTGTGTATATATGGTACATATATATGTTAAAACCTAGAACATAAAGCAAGAGGATTATAAACACAAAGGCTATTTGTGTTCCTTCTCAGACATGTCAAAGCCACTCCGTTATCAGCTTCCATTAGAAATCTAATCACTACAAAATTTTAGGAATTTTAGGTTTTTGTGAAAAAACCTAGGAAGTCCTATAGATCCACCATGGCTGTACCACAGTCTTTCATCAACTTGCAAACGGTCCTTACGTCTTCTTCAGCTTTTTAAATTCTATTCCCTCTTATTTCAGAGAAGTTAAGCAATTTCTCTTCTTCCTGCCAGGATCTTTCTGATGCACTCGGTCCTGCTCGGAGTCTCCAGATTTCTGACTACCCAGAGGGCTATGTGAACAATTTCTTTCTCCCCAAATATAGTGATCTCTTCTTGAAAGAAATCATTTCTCTCTGCCTCATTAAATTTGTGTCATTTATTACAATATTTAAAGCTGCTTTCCATCATGACTATAACGCATTTATCCATGGGATTTTAGCATCCCACATTTCTGAGACTTGCTCATCTTAGGGCATGTATCCTTGTATCACAAGAGATTATATTACCAATTCAGCAGCTGTTGAGCATCTACAAGGTCCAAAACTTGGTACTAATTATTTATGGGGTTGTAAAATCTGATTATGACACAAGTCTTGTCCTTGAGCTTACCATCTATTGGGGGAGACACATAGAATAAAGCAATTCTTCTAACAAAGCAGATTTTGACCTAGGAGCAACGGTTCGATAGTCACTAATCATATTTTTATAACTATAAGTATATGTGTATGTGTGTGTATGTGTGTGTGTGTGTGTGTGTGTGTGTGTATAACAAAACCTTGGTACAAGTGCAAGGAATTTTTTTCTCTTAGGCTTAAAAACTAAAGTAGAATTGTCAGGTCAGAAGGTATGTGAAAATTTGACTTTATAAGATAAAGCCAAATTGATATTCCAAGTGGTTATATTAATTTATAGACCCATAGTAGTTTGTCTATCTTTGATTTTGAAATACATTCTTCAAAATATATATATATTTTTTTACTTTCAAACAAATACTTGCCTCCTTCAAAATTTCTGGCTATGTTACAAAGAAATGTGAAAGAGTTTATAATACTATCTTTAGTAAATTCAGAAAGTGAATAACATTTTCCTACACAATAGGAAAAATTACAATTATAATTAATTTAATAAAAATTATATTCAGAAAAATAAGAGAACATATAGAACCCAATATTCCAAGGAATAATGTCAGAAGTTCCTCAGTTAAGTGTCAAATTTCTGTTCATATGTGCTTTGTTCTAGGAAAACACAACCCTCTTTAAATTTTCAAACAAGTCTGTGCCCCCAGAAAATGTTAAGAATCATGGCTCAATATAAAACAAATAATGATTGTACCAGAATTCTGGAATAAAGTATTCAAAAAAGAAAAAAATAGTCATAAACTTCCTAGAAATTACAGCAAAGGAAACGTTTGTTATGTTTTCATAGGACAAAAGGAAATACACCCGTCTTTATCTTAATAATTATTCTTTGCTTGATCATCTGGAAATCACATGAGTTTTTTATGGCTCATACTGAAGTTGAACCTTGAAGGAGAGTGCAAATTTTAAAAATTAGAGGTTGATAATGCACCAAAGTAAAACCCTTGAGTCAGTAAAAT
This sequence comes from Mustela putorius furo, assembly GCF_011764305.1. Taxonomy (NCBI): domain Eukaryota; kingdom Metazoa; phylum Chordata; class Mammalia; order Carnivora; family Mustelidae; genus Mustela; species Mustela putorius. Next base: position 23,154,793 of record NW_025421322.1, on the reverse strand, counting down.
GGAAAATTACGCATAAAAAGAAGAGAGAAGCTGGAGCGAGCGAGACACAGAAATCATAAAATATTTCTAGCTAAGGAGCATGAAGCAAGAATTAATACACAGCACATGGGAGAGTGTTCTCACCCAGGGTTAGCAATAGGCAACTGCCAAAGGAGAGCCTCCTTCCACAGGGACTGCATGCTTCACTAGGAAAAACAGTCACATTTGACCACCCTGGGAGAGGCTTATAAAACGCTTCCAAGCTAGTAAAGGAAAAGACCCAGACAATTAAAACAGGAAGTACCAGCTGAGGAAAATCTCCACCAGGGTTCCTGAGTACACAGCCACGTAATGAACAGAAGGATGGATGTAGCGAACCTCTCAAGAAATCCTTCTTGGGAAGGGGTGAGCAGGTGGCCCTCATCAGGACGTATTTGCTGGTTTGGGTTCATGAAAACCCATCAAACCACTGAAAGGCTATATTCTCTTAAAATAAAAACAAAAGTAAAACATGAGTTTGGTTTTATGCCTTCGTCAACAGGACAGTGGGTATTTTCCTCTGCGACTTATATATATATATATATATATATATATATATATATATATATGTATATATATATATACACACATACATATATATGTATACACATATATACATATATATGTATATATATGTACCCACTGTCCTGTTGACGACATATATATACATATATATTCTACTTGTGATATATGGTTGTTAAAACGTCATACAGGAGATTTTTCTCAAGTGTTCATATATCCTTACACATGTGCTTGAGGACGGAGCCTCCCTTAAAATATTTTCTGTTATGGAGTCATAAATACAGAGAACAGACTGGTGGTTGCCAGAGGGGAGGCGGTTGTGGGAGTGGGAGAAATAGATGAGGGGGGTTATGATGTACAAACTTCCAGTTATAAAATAAGTAAGTCATGGAGACAAAAAGTATAGCATAGGATATAGTCGATCATATTGTAATAACATTGTGTGGTGACAGCTGGTAACTACGCATCGCGGTGAGCATGGTGTAATATACAGAATTGTTGAATCACTATGTTGTATACCTGAAATGAATATAATATTGCATCCAGCTATCCTTCATATATATATATATGTGTGTGTGTGTGTGCGTGTGTGTGTGTGTGTGTGTGTGTGTGTGTGTGTGTATTTCTATTTCCTGGAAAGCTTTAGTAGAATGTAAGTTAGGTAAAACTTATATATATATATATATATATATATATATATATATATATATGTATATGTGTGTGTGTGTGTGTATATATATTCTATTTCCTGGAAAGCTTTAGTAGAATGTAAGTTAGGTAAAACTTTAATAAATGTGATTGTGGAATGCCTTAATTGCTATGGAGGTATAAAGATAAAATAATATCGAGAAGCCATAGCTCAACCTATCCACTCTCATTTTAGAAAAAAATTAAAGTCCACCTGAGGAAGCACAAAAATGTCCACAATTGTATGTCTCTTAACATTGCTAATAAGATGCTTTGTCGCTTGGGTTTTAATCTCGCTCTCTGGATCTTAGACCCTCAATCTTGTTATAAATTCTGTGGTCATTTTGATGAGCAATTTTCAGTCTTACGGTGCACTGTGGTATTTAAACTCCCACCATTAGAGAAGAATGTTTCTGCACACAAAAAGAGAGAAGGCATTAAGTTTAGTCAGAGAAGTAAGGTGAAAACCCACATCCACACTCTAGGCAATCCTTATGCTAGATTCTTCAAGGATAGATCCCTAAATGCCAGCAAGAGCAAACGTGTTTTCCGGGATGCCTGGGTGGCTCAGTCAGGTAAGCCGCTGCCTTTGGCTCAGGTCATGATCCCAGGGTTCTGGTATTGAGTTCCTCATGGGGCTCCTTGCTCGGCAGGGAGACTGCTTCTCTCTCAACCTCTGCCTGCCACTCTGCCTGCTTGTGCACTTGTGCTCTCTCTCTGACAAATAAATAAAATCTTTTTTTTTAAAGATTTTATTTATTTATTTGACAGAGATCACAAGTAGGCAGAGAGACAGGCAGGTGGGGGGCGGGGGGAAGCAGGCTCAGCAGAGAGCCCAATGCGGGGCTCGATCCCAGGACCCTGGGATCATGACCTGAGCTGAAGGCAGAGGCTTTAACCCACTGAGCCACCCAGGCGCCCCTAAATAAATAAAATCTTTTAAAAAAATATTTTTAAGTGGTTTTCCATTAGTTGTCAATTGTTTATTTGAGATATAATCAAGAAAGAAGGGCTAAGGTAAGAATAACTCATTAGAAGTCAGAAATTAGTTTTAGTTCTGGACTTTTCACAGACTAGAGGTGTCATCTTGGGTTCTGTTGCCTCAACAGCAAAACGAAGGGGATGGGCTTAGACGAAATAGGTGATTGAAAAAAAAATCAGGGATGCCCCCTCTCAAGCCTCAATCTGATTTATAGTTACTTAAAAATAAGCAATATGAGAGTCAACTTTCAGTCTTCCAAGAGATGCTTATGTTGTTGTTTTTTATTTTCTACTTTAAAATATCATAGAGAATTCTATAATTGTTGAACCCCTCTACAGTTAGAATTATTTTCTAAAATATTTTAATTATTTATTTTGAAAGAGAGAGAGAGTGAGAGAGAGAGCACAAGCAGGGGAGCAGCAGGCAAAGCGGGAGGGAGAAGCAGGCTCTCCACAGAGGAGGAACCCTGACGTAGGGTTCCATTTCAGGACCCTGGGATGGTGACCTGAGTCAAAGGCAGACTGACTGAACCATCCAGACACCCCTAGATTTCTGATATTAAATAATTTTAAATATATGTTTCAAAAAAAGAATCTCCAGCTTCTTTTGGTGGGGGAGAAGCAAACAAAGAAGCTTCACCCATAGTCAAGTTTGGTGAACATAACATAGCATTATCACCTTCACTGGGGTGATGGGGTAACTAATTTTATTGTCTTCAAAATGACTGATAATATGATATCCAATGACATTTTTTTTTTCTTTCCAGAGGCTGGCTTCCTCTATTCTCTAAACACAGACATTTCAGAGAAACAAGTATGCCAGAATTCTTACAACAGAGCTAGCATAAAGACTGCAGAATGCAGAACATAGCATGCTCTTTTATTCCCCTTTCTCCTTTATAATTTATATAAATTATCTTGGGAAACAAATGGTTCAGACTTTTGATGCACTATATTCTTTAGTTACATTTTTAAATGATTGCTATGATAAATGACCAAAACACTAGGCCAGCAGGAAGAATAGTCCTAGGGCCCCCAGCCCACTGAAACATGTTTATTAGATGATCTTAAAGAATACTCTGGTTGCCTGCTTTCATATGTAGAGCTAGAAGAGAAATATATATATATAATTTCAAAAGATAATTTGGTACATAAATTACGGTAAGATGATTTACCACCTGCCACTAATCAAAGCTACAACAATCTCTAAAATAAGCTTGTATGTCAATTTACCCATTATCATTAGATTAAATCCAAGAGTGTGGTGAAAAAGAGGTTCATGATACGTGTTCGACAACGATCTCATGGTAGGGAGGGTTTTCCTCCCTAAATCATAAAAGAAATCATAAAAGAAAATTTGATAAAGTAAGATACACTGAACTTAAAATCTTTCGTTCACCAACACACCATGTAAAGGACACCAAAAAGCATGGAAAAGGAAGGAAATCCAAAAATCTGCTTCTCTATAAAAGCAATGAGAGCACAGGCAGAAATTTTCAAAATCGACTTTCTTAGAACTCTGGAAATTCATTAAAGATGTGCAACAATTTGTGGAGTTCTTCTTCAATAAAAACACCCATGTCTTGGTAAGCATAGAAAGCCCGGTGGTATTTTAACGGGTCCTATTCTAATTCATTATCCAGTTCCACAAAAAAAAAAAAACAAAAACCAGAAACCAGCAGTTCAGCAATCACTAGAGTGAAAAGAACAGGCTTGAGGCTCTCCAACACCAGCATTCTCAGAGAACTGTCATTATTTAACCTGTCTCGCAATTCCCCAGAAGCCCCCCACTCAAAGATTTTCTTCACTTGATCTTAGCCAAAAGACAGAGAAGCGATAGAGACCTTTTTCTTCACTCAGAGCTCACTCAGGGCAAGCAACCTCTTCCCTGGAGGTGTTTGTCAGATTGTTTAGCACGGCAGCTGTGTGCCTGCCCTGTGCTCATAGAACATACCCGAGAGAGCTCTGACTCTCACTCCTCACAGGCTCTGCAAACACAAGAAGGACAGGCTAAGCCAGAATGATGGACTGCCTGCCTCAGAATTGAAGGCTTGTCCCTAGATGCACACAGAGCCTCTTGGTAAAGGTTGAGAGATTTACTGGTTCCAGGTATTTAAAGACATTCCTGTCCAGTCTTTAGCTGACCACTTGCTAAACCAAGCAGAGGCCTCATTGTCCACTTACGACAAAAAAAATAAAGACTTTGCAATATTAGTTCAGGAAAGTCACTAAACTAACAGTAACAGCAACAGTAAATAGCAACAACAACAGACCCCAAGGGGGAGTAGACTTATTTTTAGAATTGCAACATTATATTACTTAAAATGTCCAGTTTTCAACAAAAATCATAAGACATACAAAGAACAAAAGTATGTCCTATACATGGTAGAAACTCTTACTGAGGAAGCCCAGAACTACATGTACTATACAAAGATTTTTAAACCTTCTATTTTAAATATATTTAAAGAACTTAAGGAAAGCACATCTAAAGAAATAAAAGAACAAATGGAAAGTATGTCTATTAAATAAGGAATACCAATAAGGAGATATAAATTGTAGGAAAAAAAGAAATTATGGAGTTGAAAAACACAATAAGTATAATGGAAAATTCTCTAGAGGTGTTCAACAGACTATCTGAGCTATCAGAATAAAGAATCAGAGAAACAAAAGATTAGTCATTGGAGATCATCCAGTTTGAGGAACAGAAAGAAGAAGGAGCTATGGAACACCATCAAGCACGCCAACGTAGTTGTATGTGACTCCCAGAAGGAGATGAGAGAAATAAATAGGCAGAAAGAATATTTGCAGAAATAATGGTCAGAATTTCCTGAGCTTAAAGAAAAACATTAATCTACTCAAAAATCTTACAAACTTTAAATAGGGCAAACTCTTTGGATCTCTTTGATCCAAACATAGACACAGTAAAATCAAGCTGTAAAAAGACAAATCCGGAGAGAGAATCTTAAAAGCAGCAAGAGAAAAGCAAATCATACAGCCGATCCTCAGTAAGATGGGTGCCCTTGTCTTAAAGTTGCAAGAAACTGGATTCTGAAAGAAATGACATAAGCTTGAAAGGGCATCCTGAACCCCAAAATAAAACACAACTCAGTGGACACACTGATTTCGGTCTTGTGAGACCCTGACCAGAGGGCACAGATAACCCCTGCCCAGACTTTTGACCCATGGAAACTGTAAGACAATAATTATATTGTTTTAAGCTGCTATGTTTGCAGTAATTTACTACCAGCATTAGAAAATGAAGATAGTGTAGAAGTTTGAGATAGAAGAGGAAAAGAGTAATGTTGGGAAGGAATGCCTAGGGAGAATGGATTGGCTTCTAGGGTATGGACAGTATTGTTTGACTCTGGTGATTTCTACATTGGTTTTCATTTTATAACTAAGTGTTAAATATATTTTGTGTAACTAATGTAAGTAGGTCACCCTTAATTAAAAAATAAATTTGAGAATTTTTAAAATGCATTAAGTCACAGCTAAGATAATGGATCAATAATTTTTGGTCAACTAATCAGAACGCTTATGTTTGCTAAGCCAAGTAGAAACTGGTAGTAGGTTGAAATTGACACATCACTCAGAAGAAATTTAAGAATGTATACACCCAATCATCATGGGGCAGGGGAAGGAGACTGATAAAGACTACATTCCAAAAAAAAAGAGTAAGGGAAAAAATTAAGGTGAGTGCCCAATTAAAGACAATCCCCTTCCAGGAACTGGCAGAGATTTTCAAAATTGGTTCTTTTTCAGGACTGATATTGCATCACACAATACCATTCATTCAGAAGAATGCATGTTGAAATGCATGTTGGAGCAGAAAATTTTTATCTCAGGAACAAAAAAAAAAAAGGTTCTAGCCTGCTGTCATGTAAAGACAGCAGGCTGAATCTTGAGTAGTTGCACCACCAAAATAAAATTGAATGGCAGGTGTGTACTTCTTCCCTATTTCTAGGTCTCCACCTGTGCATAGATCCCCTACCTCCCCCCTCCCCTGCTTCCTCTTGCATCTCATTACTAGAACTAGACCCTCTCCCACTCCGTACCACCATGTCAAAAGAGTCAGCACATCAGAATAGTTGGTGACTTGGTACCCAAGTTTGGGTCAGTCGAACAAACATACTACGTGTCAGGCTAGTAGTGTGCTCAAAGATGAAACTGATACGACCTGTTCTCTGAGGTGCTGCTATTCCAGAGGAGAAAAGAGGCAAAGTGACAGATAATTTCAATACTTACATGAGGGGCTGGAGAGATTTATTGACGTACTAAGTCACAATTTGTTTTAATTATTAACTTGATATTTGAACATGAAGGATTTTAGAATGAAATATTTACTGACACCCACTCATGCACCAGGGTGCTTTTCTGATATTGTATCATTCCAATTCCAAATTCCAAATTTCTGATATTGTATCATTCAAATTCCAAATTTAGGAATCTAAAAACAAGCAGTGTGTCCTTAGAGTCATATACTTGTCTTCTCGATGATTTTTGCTTCCCTCAGTTAATGTCCCTGCTCATGAATCGCCTAACCTTTACAAAGTGTCCTGTTAAAGTGTTGTTGGAAATTAAGGATGTAAGGAGTCACCCCTAGCTAAGGATTTATGCATATTAATAGGAAATGATTAAAGCCTAAAAAATGTTTTGAGGAAATAAAATACAGCAATCGTTTGACACAGTTGGGATTGATGTCTCTATAGTTCAACGAATTGTTACATAAGAACTACTGTTTACTTGGCACCATTCCTGGATTTAGATACCCCATCTAAGTAAGACACACTACTGGCTTTTAAAACGTTACGAATGGGTACCTCAGTGTTCGGATCAAAGTGAATATAAGGTGTTACAAGAGCTCAGAATGAGAGCCCTGTGGGTCAGCTTGTGGACACAGAATGGACAAAGAATGGAAAGCGGGAAGCATTTGAGGCAAGACAGTAAAGACAGATATCAGCTAGAAAATCACTAGGCATGAATGAAGTTTCTGAATTAGGAGTGGCAGTGAGGACAGAAGGCACAGCATGGAAGAGAGAGGTCTCGTGATCTCTGGAGTATAGCTGTAGTCTCACATGGGACCAGACTCTTTCACTATGGAGGATTCACACCTCTCATGTTGATCTCACCAGGAGGTAGAGAGAGGGGGAAAGACCTTCAACTCGATTTTACTAGTTGAGCAAAGTCCTTCTCACCTCATTCATTCATTCACACATTTCTCAGACATTAAGGACAAACTTTATGCCAGGTGCTTTCCAGATACGGAGCTTTTGGATCTCACCGTGCCGAGGTATCATTTTTTTAGGTAATCTATGTCAATTTCAATGTATTTCTCTCATTACAAATTACTAGCAATCTAAAATCTAGCAGCTTTGGGAATTTCAAATGTTATTTAGCTGTCATGTGAGGTCACTCTCACCCTTGCAATTTAAATTAAATAGGTTTCATCCCTTAGCCTAAGCCCAGTGCCCTTCCCTGGATCTATCTGACCTTAGATTTGTTATCCCATTGCTCTCTTCCTCTCTCTTTTCCTTGCACTTTCCAAGGACATTTTCCTCTCCAATCTATCCAGAAGCAATTAAAATCTTGACTATAGCCCATTTGAATGATTTCTCCATAACACCTTTAAAGGTAAGAGTGGGGCAGACTTTGCTGAGTATTTTGACCAACAGAGAAGGGTTACACCACAAAACAAAAAATGTGAAATACTAGGCTTGTTCTGATTATTCCTTGGAAAGTAATCATGTATTCCAAATTTATTCCAAATTTAGTGGGTTAAGGCAACCTTTTTTTTTTTCTCCTTCATTTTTTGCTGATGCTATTTTAGGCCAGGAACTGAGAAAGGGCTTAACTGAGATGCTTCCTGTCTGGTCAGCACGGAGTCAAATGGCAGCTAGAGAGGGAAGAGCTTCTTCCAAGATGGCTGCTTGAGGCAGACATCTGGCTCCTTGAGGCTCCTTGGCCTTTCTAGCCAGTGGACCCATCCTCCAGGGCCTCTTCACAAGGCTTGAGTTTCCCACAGCAAAGCAAGGGTGGTTGTACTTCTTACATGCGGATATCTTCTGTGGGGAAGTAAAACTTAATATACCCTTCCAGAAGAACACCGAGGTAATTGACTACTGAGAGGTGCTTCGTACACCATGAGAGGCAACCATCGGAGGTACTGACAGAGAACTATGGAGAACACAACATTGAAATAAGTCTGATAAAGAGGAAAAACTGGATGTCAGGATAAGCTCCATGTAACTAGTGATGCAAATGGAGTACCTGCTGACTGTTTACAAAAAGTAGATGAGGTGTAGCAACTGTAGCTCTGAGTCCATATAAATAGAACTGAAATCCACTAAAGTTTTGCAGCTACTTGTTAGTTACCTGCTTGCTTTGGGGGTATATATTTTGTCCCATTATAAAATCACTTAATTCTGTATTTATGAATTGGTATGTCCTTTTAGTCCTGACTTCTGGGGTTTCTTCCCCCCTCAATACTTCCGAGAGACAGGAAACAGACACTGCTCGGCCACGTAGGACTGTGCAGGAATTGGCACGTTAGTCACAGGTCAACAGGTCACCTTGCTAAAGAGCACATAAGGGAAGAGAGATCATTGCCGCCATCTTAGGAGAAGTCAATCTGCCACAGAGGCATCCATTCTTACAAATGTGCAAGTCACACCTGTCTCTGAAATTCCTCATTGTTTGATATTTCTGCGGAAGGTCTCACCTTTGCTGTTCCCGCCCCTCACTTTCCTCTTTCCTTCGCTGCAACCTCCAGTCTCAAAATTCTCATAGCTTCTTGGACAGGCATGGTTTATTGGCTAATTAATGATTATGTCTTCATCTTTGTCACTGAATCATCTCTACCAGCCCCAGAGGCCTTATCTTTATTAACACTTCTATACACTGCATTTTTTTTTTTTTAATGAGAGAGAAAGAAAGTGAGCAAGAGAGAGGGAGTGGGTAGAGGAAGAAAGAGAGAATCTTTTTTTTTTTTTTAAATATTTATTTATTTGACAGACAGAGATCACAAGTAGGCAGAGAGGCAGGCAGAGAGAGGGGGAAGCAGGCTCCCTGCTGAGCAGAGAACCCAATGCAGGGCTCAATCCCAGGACCCTGGGATCATGACCTGAGCCCAAGGCAGAGATTTAACCCACTGAGCCACCCAGGCACCCTGAGAGGGAGAGAATCTTAAGTGGATTCCACCCTGAGCAGTGAGCCAGACACAGGGCTTGATGTCACCACCCTGAGATCATGACCTGAGTTAAAACCAAGAGCCCAATGCTTAACCAATGGAGCCACCCAGGTGCCCCCATTACACTGCAGTCTTTTTTCCCCCTTTAATATTTTATTTATTTATTTATTTATTTGATTATTTATTTATTTGAGAGAGAGAGGGGGATCATGAGTTACATGGGGAGGGGCAGAAGAAGATGGAGAAGCAGACTCTACGCTGAACAGGAAGCCATACATGGGGCTCTACCCCAGGACCCCAAGATCATGACCTGAGCCGGAAGTATTCACTTAAACAACTGAGCCACACAGGCGCCCCTGCACTGCATTCTTAGGGACAACTGTCTTTCTGAAAGGAATTCCGTGCTAGATAGTAAAATAATAATTTTCACTCTCACATCATTTGAATCTCTTACAGTACCCACAAATGCAAAATACAAAGTTTGGTTTTGGGGGTTTTATCATTTGTTTTTGATTAATATGTAACGTTTATTTAATAATATTTACTGTATTCTTCAAGTATATGGAAAACTATATTTGATTCCTGAGAATGCAAAACCAGTTCCAAATTGTCTTTGTCCCTTTTTTTCTCATCTATCCCCAAGCCTATTTTACTCGGTTTCTTCGTGTGTAGGTAAAAGCCAAATTCCATGGGGAGAACAGGCAGACTTGAAGTTTGTATATTTGGGGCAAAGCTGTTTGTTATCAGCTTCTGCTGCTTTCAATCTATAAAGCAGTTAAGAATGGGGCAATTATGCATAGTACGTTTTCCTTTCAAAGCTAAAACACAAAAGAAGCCCTTGTCAAGAATTATTAATGTCTTAAGTAAAGTTCATCATAGCCAAAGCCATTCAAAGGAATAAATCTACCCCAAATAGGAAAGTGTGTGTGTACTTGTGTGGAAGCGGTGGGGGAGGTGAGGGGGAGAAGAAGGTGAAGGACTCGCTTTCTTACAAGGTAGAGAAAAAAATGGATATTTCATTGGATGAAAGAAAACACAACCCCAATAATAAATAAATCCTCTTTTAAGAAAATAAGCTTAAGTAAAAAGGGAAACCGGAGGTCAAACTGGAAATCCAAGTTTAATTCAGAGAAGAATGCCATGGAATGTTACAGAAGGGGCACTGGGTTTGGATCAGAGCGTGGAGGTTAATGGAGCAGTGGCAGGAGGGTAGAGCATTAGGAGGCTAACTGACCAGGACCACTATGCTTCACAGGTGCTACAAGTACACAATTTGTGTGTTACCTGAAAATAAGTTAATACAGTGAAAATATCTCCAAATTAATTTATATATTATTTGGTGTTAAAATTTCCTTTTTGCTTTGGCATGGAGAATACCTATCTGTTCAATGTAAACATTCAGAATGTAGCAGCACCGTTTTCTAACACTGATTTGGCTTTTCCTTTCTTTTGGTTTTTAATGAGGTGGTGTCTACAAGCATCAAAAGGAGGTCAGATCATTTCAGATCACTGAGATGCCTTGCTGCTGCTTATTAGCTGCATAAATTTGGGAAACCTACTTAGTTCCTCTGCAGCCCGGTTTTATCATGAGGCAAGGAGAATAATCATACCTGCTTTACCTACTTCGGTTGTTGTGAGATCTTATGTGTAAATCGCAAAGCACATCAGAGAGGTGAAGGGACCTTCTTGTTTTTCACGCTGCTGGAAGATGTCATGTACAGAGAGCCACAGTCAGGGTTTAAGGGTAATTTTGTAATAATTCAAGTTGTTTGTTAGGGGAATTTTGAAGCCAGAAGGTAGATCTGAGTTTTCTCTCATTGTCAGAGGGCTCACATTTCATAAACTCTTGGCCTCGACATCATCACCAGATTCAGTGCTGATCATGGCTCTCTAGATATTTCTTTCCAACAGGACTTTGAAGGAAGTTTTGCTGGAAATTTAATTTCTACCTAATAATCTTGTTTCCCAAGTGACGCTGAAATAAAATTAATGATACATTCTACTTAAGGGAAGAAACCTCCTAAGACTTAAAAATATACATGCATGTCTGTAAACACATATACTCATACACAAAGACAATTAAAATGCATAAGAAGAAAACATCAAGAGACACAACAAGATCTATTAACCACTAGATCATCCTAAATCTTAAAGAGGACATTTCAAGGCTTAGCTCCCCAGGAAGTAGAGTCTTAGGGACAGGTTTACTGCAAGAGTATTTCAGGTGCTCTTGGGATTAACACCTGCAGAGAAGTGAAGGAATCAGGACTGGGCAGAGGAGAGAGTTGAACTGGGGAGGAACTTGAAGCAAAAGCCTTATCAGATCCTTTTGGGAGCTCTGGAGCTGGCATAACCCTTCAGAGTTGTCTCCAAATATCACAAGGGAGCAGGTCTTTTAGACCCCCATATGGACTGGTCCCAGGTTGTCCCAGTAAAGGGGTGACCTTGAACAAGGTGACTTTCCTTAGCTGAGGACAAGTCCCAGAGAGGGATTCAGCTGAGAACTAAGAGTGGCAAACATTCCCAGGACTGGAGGAGCTTAGTTCTTCAGTCTTGGAGTGTGATCCGGGTAAACACACAGTCTGCTCTTATCCTTTCCCCAAGCCATTCAGATCGACATGTGTCCTAGAATCAGTTCTAGGAGTAATCACTCTGCTCCTGAAGGAAGCTTACAAGGAGGTGGTTTGTGGGATCAACTACAGGCACAACCAAGGAAGAAACTATGTTGAAACCATGCCTAATATTCATCATACCCCCTCTCCCTCACCCCAGTCAAGATTCCCCTCACTCTTGGCTGACACTTCTGTTAGCCTCAAAGGCTTACTGGTAGAAGGACCCAGACCCTCATTCCTGAGGGGTTGCCAGGTCCTTCTCAAGCTTTGGTCACTGAACTTGTTCATTTACTACCAAAATTAGGCAAAGGAAAGCCAGAAGGTATCTAAGTGGATCACCTGAGTCCCAACTGTATTAGTTACTGTCTATGTAAGAGCAGTTCTACCTCTTCCAAATAATCAGAATCACTTGCCAGGTTGGTGACTCCCTTCCTTGCATGCTCTTCTCATAATGCAAGAAGGTTAAGTGACTAGAACAGTGCTCAAAGCTTGAGCTTTAATGGGATCCTTACTGTGTTCCCTGGTGGAGACTTTCTCCCTCTGATAACTAAGACCCAGAGTGGTAGGAATAAGGAACACAAATTGGGTCACTTAGAGTAACAAACAGTCTTCTCCTACCTTCACTACTTGGTTTTAGAACCCATGTGTTCTATATCTGGGGGACATAGAACCATATATAGTTCTTGTCCTAGGGTCTATACAACCATTTCCCAAAGTGTCCTCTCTAAACTGGTGGCTCTGCTATTTGTTCAGCAGACTGCAGGATTGCTAAAATGACTGACAGGCCCTTGGGGGAAGGTGATACATAGCAAGACCAGTGAAAACCATGAGGATAACCCACCTTGCTGTGAGATGTGATCCGATGTTACCTTATAAGGCATCATCTATCAATGGATAAAATATTCTCTAAGTTCTCTAACTGTGGTGCTGGCTGATCCCTATTGGCAGAAAATTCAAACCAATACCCCCAAAGAGTGTGGATTTCAATTACTATGACTGTCAACCTCTCTCAGGATAGAAGGGGTCCTTTATAATCAATTTGCTACCAAGGTGCTGGTTGGTCTCCTCTTGGGATGATGTCATATTTAGGATTCAGCATTTCTCTCTGTTGTCATCAGACCCTGAAGAAGCTAGATCTGCCATGGTGAATGGAAAACCATGCAGTTTGGCCAATGCACAGTCTCTAGCCCCACCACCAAGCATCACCAGTTCATGTGCCCAGTGTGCCAGCTTTAGGGTAGTTGACATCAATTGGCTGAGTCAGTCTCCTTGGCTGTTTGGTGTCTCTTCTATGGTAGATGAGGTCTCATGGGTATTGATAATCAGTAGAAAGTCCATCACACTTCATACCAAACCCAGTAGCTTCTCCATATGCTTATTCCATAGAACTCCTTGTCCCCAGTCTTCTTTCTTCTTCCAGCCAAGCCACTTCCTACTTCCCACATGTCTGTATATAACCTCAGACCATGTCTCTCTCTGCACAAAGTAGATGGCCAGGTATACTGCCCAGAGTTTTGGCCGTTGGGATGATTTCCCCCCACAGTATCTTTCAATGCCAGTCCTCAGTGGGCTACAGTGCATTTCAGTCCAGTTTCAGTTTGTACCTTTATATTGAACTGACCCACCCATGACATAGGTTTGATTTATCCCCTCCTCTGTCAGTGGGTCATAAGGAAATCCCCCACATGGCCACACCTCTGAGCTAAGGGAACAGGCTGATAGCAGAGTGGTGGGTAGCATGAGGGTCTGGGCCACCTGCTAGTGAACTCCATCTGGGACTTCTGGTCTTGTCTGACCCCAACGGTACCACTTCCTTTTTACTCTGGATTACTGCTAGCCTTGGCCAACATTATGATGTGGTAATGCCCAAATTCTGCTCGTGATAGGTGTTTCTGATTGTATGGCCCCCTGCTATCCAATCGTCAAGTGTTATCTTTACCAGAGCAGTCACACAATGGGACGTGTTTATCAGAAAGTTAATAATAATTCTTTGGGATAGATGGCATGGTCTTACTACCTAACTAGATAAGTAATAACTACCTAACTACCATTCTTTTAGGATGAAGAGTTATCTAATACCTAGGGTATATTTCTCAGCCTTTAGGGCCTCTATAAACACTCCTAAACAAAACAAAACAAAAAGATAAACCGACATCTTGTTCCACATGTATATTCTTGACCTCATTAAGGTGGAGGGATAGATCTTAGGGACACTCATGGTGTAGCTAACACGTGCCAAGGCTTACCGGAGTATGGACTGAAAGGAACAGAGAAACTTTTACAGGTTTCAATGGCCATTCTAATAATCTAAAAGGAAATGTCTACATAGTATTATCAGTGCCCTCTATGACTCTTTCATATCCTAAAATTAAAGCAAATGTTTATTTCAACTAAGTCTTTCCACTTGAAGCAGGTACACATGTGCAAATCATTCAAGTGATTCTGTTCAACATGAGAAAAGGTGAACAACAACAAAAATCAGCTCAAAAAGAGAACTTGTTTACCAACGGTACAGCCTATCTAAAAAAACATAAAGTAGCAGAAGCCTAAACGAATACTTGGAGGAAAAGTAAAGCATTATTTAAACAGGAATTACATATGATATTGTATTATGGAACCCAAGACGGGGGAGCAAAACCTTTAAGGGAAAGGGATTTTCCTGTTCTTAAAGAAACATGTATGTTATTAGAGAAGTCTGAGCCCTGCAGACTTTAGTTCTCTGTAGCAAAAAGGCTCCGCGAAAGATGAAATCATCTGTATTATATTATGAGCAGTCAGGCCAGTTGAAAAGGGACATTGAGTTTGCAATGTGGTAGATATTAGCAAACACTTAACAGAAACCACAAAAAAACCTCGTGCATTGGCCTGAAGTAAGCCTTCAACATCTGCTCAGACCTTCAGAATCTACACTGCTGAGAACATAAGTCAGTTTGTTGGTCATTCCTCTGAACTTGAAGCCAGATGAGCAAATCCAAGCCATTTTATGGTACAATCATTCAAATCATTCCAGTATGTTACAAGATTTTTTGCCTTTGCCTTGAGCTTCAAAAAGAATTAGGCGGCATTTGTAACACTTCACACATTCCAAGGAAACTATTGGATCCAATTGTGAAAGTTTTCAAGTTTTGATGAATTTTTAATGTATAATTTTCGTTGGGTATCCAACTTAAAATGATACTTTGCTATAGAATCACAGGGCTAAAGTACAGCAAGGAGGTTGTTGCTATTTTTATTATTTTATCACATTTATACTATTTATTTGTATTTATTATTATTGTTTAATAAATGCTTATTTAGAACTGGTGATGATGCTTTCACAGTTTCTCCATAGGCTTCATAAAAAAATATATTCATTGATCAGGTTTAAGATTGAGAAAAGGGTATGTAGACATGCCACACAAAAGGAGAAATTCAGTTTTATCCGAATTTTTAACAAATGCTTTAAAAATATATATATGTATATATATACACATATATACATAAATTTATAAAGCCAAAAAACAATGGAGCAGATATTTGAGTTATCCCACTGCAGTCACATAACATTTTCTTGTCAACCATGAAGTGGCTCAGATGGCATAATCTATACTTGGGAACCCTTACGGGTGTAATAACACAGAGACGGTGGAGAGCATCCTTTACTGCAGAATTCTTCTCATCCTCAGAAGCCAGCTACTTTACTTCACATGTGCCCAAGAGCCTCAGTGCTTCCCCGGGAGATCGGAGGTTCTGCGGGGTTTCATCTATGAGATTGTTCCTGCCTGGGAAGGAGCGTCAGAGAGAGCATGGGGCAAAGGACTTAGCGGAAATTTTAAGCTGACTCCTCAAATACTCTTTTCTATTTTTCCTGAAACTCTGAGATATAGAATCTAAAAGCAATTGGACCCATTTCTGTGTGCCAGGAACTGTGCTTAATCCCTTACCAGCACTGTCTTTTTTTAAGACCCACAACAGCCCCATGGAAACTCCGCTGCTCTTACGCTCCCTCTTTTCTTATGGAGGAAACTGAGAATTCAGGAAACTGAGATCAATTAACAATCTTGAGCTCAATAGGTATCTTAAGATCCAAAGGTTAAAGTCTACTCAATTCTAAATATTCTTAAATAAACAGCTAAAAAGAATCGAATCTATAGTACAATTCTGAAAGCATTAAAATTCACATTCTGAGGGATGCCTCAGCCCTCAGTGGCTCAGTAGGGTAAGTGTCTGCTCTCAGCTCAGGTCATGATCGGGCTCCCTGGTCAGCCGCTCCCCCTTCCTTGTGCTCTCTGTCTGAAAAATAAATAAATAAAATCTTTTTAAAAAATACAAAAAATTCACATTCTCTGAGTGCCTGGATGGCTCGGTCAATTAGGCTCAGGTTATTATCTCGGGATCCTGGAATCCAGCCCTTCTTGGGGCTCCTGGCTCAGCAGGGAACCTGCTTCTCCCTCTCTCCCTACTCCTTTCCCTGCTCATGTGCTCTCTCTCTCTCTCCCTCTCTCTCTAAGTAAATAAGTAAAATCTTTAATAAATAAATAAGCAAACAAACAAATAAATAAATAAGTGTCACATTTTGGGAGTCAGGACACAAGATCCCAATGATACATCCCTTGGATAATTAACTTGGTTAACTCCCAGATATAGTTTTTCTTTTTCTGGAGAAGTTTTTATTTTGTTTTGTTTTGTTTTGTTTTGTTTTGTTTTAAGAAAAGAAAAGGTAGGGGCGCCTGGGTGGCTCAGTGGGTTAAGCCGCTGCCTTCGGCTCAGGTCATGATCTCAGGGTCCTGAGATCGAGTCCCGCATCGGGCTCTCTGCTCAGCGGGGAGCCTGCTTCCCTCTCTCTCTCTCTGCCTGCCTCTCCAACTACTTGTGATTTCTCTCTGTCAAATAAATAAATAAAATCTTTAAAAAAAAAAAAAAAGAAAAGGTAAAGGTAGGCCTTAGTAGTTTGGAGTTGACTTAAGGGGTTCTTGAATCCTGTTCATGCAGCTGTAACTGTCGGATGATTAGTTAGATCCGTAGAAATCACAAAGGACTTGGCGTTTCCTGCTCCCAGAGAAGCAGCAGAGGAATTGCTGCTCTGCTCCTCTGCTCACGGTTGAGCATTTTAGGATGCCAGCATTTTCCTATGAGCCTTGCTGAGAGAGTGACTCACTTACACTTACAGACCTAAGAGAATTTTATGATAACACACTAATATCTGCAACCTAAATTCTTGATGCGTTTCCACAACACCCAGGAAATTAAGGGTCCTCAGAAAAATGTTTCATCCCTTTCATCATCAAGCTCTGTACTTGAGCTTCGAGGCAGTTCCTAAGGCTGTAGAATGTCATAGCTCTGAGGCACCTCAGACAGCATCCAGCTCAACGTCTCCTTACTGGAGCCACTGGGGAATGTACCAAGACTTCCTAAGGAAGATCATGGAAAGGCTGGTTTTAATGGAATCACATTTGAATCTATCACCTGTGCTCCTTCCTAATGTGTACCTGGCCCAGACCAAGGAGATTTCCAAGATCTGGGAGCTTATCTGTCCACTTCTCTTTCTTTCAGAATCAGCCTTTGCTTAGCTTACAAAATAAAGGGATATCTCATCTCCACTTGAAATCTTTCCTGGGTGCACTCCCCAAGGATATGAAACCCTCTGGGAAGCTAAACAGAAATGCAAGTTGAGGATGCAGAGCTCCTGAGGGCAGAGTTCCAGGAGAGCAAAGTGTTAAGAATGTTCCCAAGTGTGTGTTGTTCTCATATAAGGATGAAAAAAGTGAATGTCAGAGAACTTAAGTAACCTACTAATGATTACAGAGCTACAAAGCACAGGGTTTGAGGTCTGCTGGCTGCAAAGCCTTCCCTCTTTTTTCCTCACCACTTGCTTTACAACAGATCAAGACTGGGAGGTGTCTGGTACGCAGTCATCAAAGTTCAGTATTTTTTTTATTATTATTATTATCTTACCTATAGTATTTAGGTCTCCAATAGAAGAGGTCAGAAACTCTGGTGGAATTAAAACTATAGCCACCCTCCTTCAATACAGCTGATGTATGGCATTACCCTCTAGATTAAGACTTCTTTCATTCTTAGAAGTATAAAAGATAGAATTACAAAGAGTCGTATTACACACGCTCTAAGCATTAACTGCAAGCGGGAGTTTAATAGCTAGTTTTTGAGCCAATTTTTGCAATGGCAATTTTCCCTCCTTTCTGTGCTCTCTGCCCATTTCTCCAACCGAATTTGGTTCACAAGCAAATTGTACTTTTAATTGCCTTCAATTAACCTGAGCAGGTAGGTCGATGAGAGTCGTTTTCAATTTATTTCCTGTTGTTTGCCTTTTGAGAGGACTACCCAGAGCTGTGTCATGGGCCTTCATCTCCCAAAATTACATTCCTTCAAAAGAGCCCTGCCAAAACTGGGTAGTGAGAGATCTCCCTTCAAAACCTGGATACCGAGCTGGATACCGAGTTTTCTGACCCAAAAGAAGTATATCAACCACGTCCTTCTTTAGTGAGTTATCCCATATGTGGTATGATTTTAAAATGGAGGAAAGAAAGGAAAGGTGGAAGGAATAAAAGGAGGCAGAGAGTGGGGTAGGGAAAGAGGAAGAAATGGGGACCCAGTGGTCTGAGTTGCTATTTAAGTTTTTCCATCACCCCTCTGTGTGAATTCTCTTTACCTCTCTTGTTTTCTGGTTATATGATTTGTACAATTGGGTTAATCACTCTATCTATAAGTTGGTTGATATGAGCTAAATGATATAAATTGTTGCATAGTTCAATTTCTTGGACAGAAAAAATTCTCAATAAATTGGGACTTACTGATGAGAAGTGAATGCAGGGAAATTCTCATTTACTCAGCAAAACTGACAGAGAGAACACATTTGGCTTCTACTGGGATCGACCAGGTGATGGGGTAATTCTTCCTCCAAGAAAGAGATGAACCTTCCCTTCTCTCCAGCTTGTACATAATTATTCCTGCAAGAATTATTATTTAGTAAAACTAGCTCAAGATTCCATCTCCCAATGGGGGGATACTGAGAGAAGAGTGAGAACAGGAGAAGCATGAGTGGAGCCCTAGCTAAATTATCATCAGTTTTGTAAATAAATATCAACTAAAGGGCTACTGAACAAAGCCAACCCAATAAAATGCAAAGTATATCTATCTATCTATCTATGATAGATATGTTTGAGTTGAGTTTTAAGGTATTTCTCAAGCTGCCAATCTTTTATTTTAAATAGGTGATAATAATGTAAGGGCCTATTTAGCCAGAGTGATTCCATCCAGTTCAACAGTGATTTTGTTGTTTATGCAGTAAAACTTGAACTGATCCTGCCCTCCCCCTCAGGGAACTTACTTAAAAGCAAGTCCGAGAAACCAGTCCAAGGTAACAAAGCCCAAATACAAGGGCAGGTCAGGCCAGGTGGAGACATCCAATCATTGGGTGGGGGGGTGCATACTGTCTCCCTAGCTACTAAGGAGTGTGGGTCCCGCCTTTTGGGCTCCAATTCTGACCAAGGTGATAGGCTAGTTCAAATATCTACTAGGGTAAATTGTAATTCAATTAGCCACCAGTGTGTGACCTAGCATGACTATGCAGCTTTCTCTGTGGCCAATCTCATTGGCCACCTGTGTGTGGCTAGGCCCAACCACATGGCCTTTGCTTTATAAAAATTAGTCTGTAAGGCAGGGAGGGGTCATCCTCTCTGTGAGATGCGGCCCTGACCCGTCAATTTGATTCTTGATGCTTGGCGTGAAAAAAAGCTTTGCTTGATCTTCGCTTTGTACCAGTCTCTTTGATTACGGACCTAACAATAATAGTGATACTTATCAAAAGCTCATTCTTTTCTATACTTATTAGGTACATTATTTGTGTGAATTCATTTGATCTGTACAACAACTCTTTGAGATGGGTAATAATATTATTCCCAGTTACAGAGGAAAGTTGATGATCCAGGAAGGTCGTGTGACTGACTTATTTCATATTTCTCATAAGTAGTGAAGCCAAAATTTGGATTGGGTATTCTGGCACCAGAGCAGCTGCCTTAACAGTAGGACATTCTGCCTAAAGTTTTCAAGATAATTAGAGCTAAAAGAACAAAAAAATAAAAGAATAGCATATCTCTGAGTGAGATTACCTGTGGCTTTTCATTAAGATCCTTTCTAAGTGACTATTACAGTGAATAGAATATTTCATGAAGATAAGAATTTACAGGATGCCTGGGTGGCTCAGATGGTTAAGTGTATGCCTTTGGTTCAGGTCATGATCACCAGGTCCTGGGATTGAGTCCTATGTCAGGCTCCCAGCTCAGCAGGGAGTCTGCTTCTCCTCCCTCTGCCTCTCCTCCTGCTTGTTCGCTCTCTGTCTCTGATTCTCTCTCAAATGAATACATTTTTTAAAAATCTTAAAAAAAATTTACTGCTGTAGGAACTTTATAATCATTCCATCAAAACAGATCACCTTAAAGATAAGGAAGAGTCAGCTTTCAACTGTAGTCCCCCCCAAGCTGTCTGGTACTCCTTCAAAGGAATTAACATACCTGGAAGGTAAATGCAGAATTCCATTGTGTGTAAATAGTAATATGAATAACAATAGTAATGACTGACTTGGGATATTGAAGAAGTCACAGTGTTCCTGTTCTATTTATGAGGTTTCCAATTTCTTACCGAGTATCAAGGATGTGAGAAAAAGACTACTCTGGTTAGGTCACCTTGTACTTGGCCAAGATGGAATTGTTCTCTATAGAATATTCTTGGAAAGTATTGAAGAGCAGTTATCATAGCAGAATCATCTTCTAAGGAAATGTACCTAGATCCAGAGATTGGATCGGGGCCACTGTTATATACAGACTGAGCCTGAGTCTACTAAAATAGCAACATCCTCTCCGTCAGGGACTCAAATTAGAGTGTCAGACTTTAGGGACGCCTGGGTGGCTCAGTTGGTTAGAGTGTCGGACTTTGTCCACACATTGGGGAATAAATTGAACATGCAGCACAGCTGTTCTCGTGGCATGGGTAGAGAGTGTTCTACAGAACTGTGCTTTCACCAGACCGTACAAAAGAGGCAACAGATTCAGCAGTTAAGAAATGAAGCCCTTACAGATCTTTCTTCTAGATTATTGACTATGTTTGCCCATCATTTTATTTATTTTTAAGAATTTTCCAACAGTGGACTATCACTGTGGGATATAATAAATTTGAGTTGAATTAAATGGAGAAAGAAATTCCTGTGGCTTGGAATCATTGCCTCCTTGTTTCAGGATTTCCTAATACCTTCAGGCCAAATTTGGTGGTGAATTTGTAAAATAAATTAATTTCCAGAAAATTCCAACCAACAAGAGCCAAGAGTCTCCTACCCATGGATAGAATATGAATTCAGTTTAACCCCTTATCAGCTGAGATATCTGGACAAAGACACCCACCTTCTCCATGCCTGTTTCCTCAACTGTAAAAGAGTAATAAATTTACACCTAACTTCAGGGTTCTTGAAGATTCAGTGGAATAATGATGTAAGTAGTCAGGCTACTGCCTGACACAGAGGAAGCACTCAATATACACACTAGATTATATCTGCTGAGAAGGTGCCCCAGTTGATAATGTGCTTTCTCTGGACCTAAAACCCATTGCATTTTAGGCACAAAACAATCCTAACTTCCTTTAACGATATTTTGTGATTTCTTTTGATATTTTTTTAAGAGGCGATATGCTAATGTGAGAGTATTTCTGGTTAAGGTCAAATACCCAGGCTCTAGCCACAGAGCTGTTGCAGAACAGGAAATTTGAATGATTCCTTCTGTTTCTCTGTGTCACTGTTTTTCTCCCATCTAGAATGAAAATCATGCCCTTGCAAATATCTTTTGGAAAGAGACTATCTAAATAAGAAAATCAAGCCCATAGTAAAATCTCTAACCTGTCCAATGACCTACAAGCACTAATGATCCTACAAGATCCAGTAATGAGAGAGAATTCAGTAACCTAATTCATACCTTCTAATCGCTTTTGCCAGTGGTCATGGACTCGTGGTCAAGTGAAGTTCAGTAGGCAACAAGTGGACATGGGATTTAGTAATGCTAACTGAACTATATGGGAACTTAATTACAACTCCTAAAAATTTTCTTAGGAGTTTTCTAAACCAACGGAAGCTAGATAAGATGTATAGGAATAGACAACCTGAGAAATATTTTGGCACCTCTATCACTCAGAAAAGAAAGGAGCATGTGTCCCACTCCAGCTTAATTATTAAAACTAGTTCACACAATGGAGTGGAGTGAGCATGATACCTGAAATTCCAGGGTCAGGATTCAGGTACCACCTCTGTGATTTTCAAGTGAGTTAAGTGCTCAATTTCCACATTCTAGAATAGAGGAAGTAAATGATACTTCTTCAAGGTGTTGCTATGAAGATTAATTGGCCAAGAACATGTAAAGAGCTTAATCTAATTCTAGTTCTTAAAAGATAATTAATATTAGTCTCTTTCTTTATTTAAGCAAGTCTTCTTCTTTGAGAACAACTGAGTCTTATCATTCAAGTTTATGGGATAGGGAAAAAAATAAATTTGGGATCAAAATAATTTTTTAAATCAACTTAATTTTGTTTGTGTCAAACTTTTCGCCTTTGACCCCTACCTTCTTTGTGGTGGTTGACATGAACAGAGAGGTTGCTGGTTAATTATAAAAATAGTTAAATTTATAAGGGATGTTATCCAAGATCCAGATATCCGATAATTTGGCTAGATGATCTATATGTCCAGAGGCTCTATTATCTCGTTTTTCTATCCTTGACCTCTACTAATAAATAACTTCTTTCCCATCCTTGAGACCCATTCAACAACTCAAGACAGGTCAAAGTTACACAAGAACATCACAACTCACACACACACACACACACACACACACACACTGTCCTCAGTTATTGCTTATTCTGTGCATGAGTGGAGGGGGTGAGATTCCCTTTCATCTCCATCCATAATGAATGTCACCCTTGTTGTCTCTGCTGAAGAGACTCTTCCAAGGTCACCCATCTATTTCTTTTGAATGGCTCCTCTTACGCATACCAGTCTTTCCCAGTTGGCCAAAATTTTAATAATCTCGTTTTCTCGTCCAATGATCTTTTATTCCTCTTTAAAGTCCATCAAAAAGCTTAGCATAATACCTGGCATATAACAGATTAAGAATAGATACCTATTGAATTAATTTAATCATAGACTCAGGATTGGAGGGGAATTTAGGGATTATTTAAATCTCCCACTCCTGACACTTGTGTTTCCAAGCTGTGTGACCAGGTGAAAGCCACTGGTTACATGTAGCTCCTGAGCACTTGAAATGTGGCTGGTGGGATTGAAGAAAATAATTTTTAATATTATTGAATTTTAATTAATTTTAATTTAAATGTGAAAGCTACTGCTTCTATTACTGTAAAAGTTTTAAGCCTGTTTGGAATAATATAGGTAGGAAAATCAATATTTGCAACTGCGAATATTATAGCATCTAAATACAGATCAGGTATTTACAATGAAAGTATAGCATCTTAATTGAGTGATGGAAATGTAAAATACACGTTGAATTTTAAAAAGTACAAAAAAGGGGCGCCTGGGCGGCTCAGTGGGTTAAAGCCTCTGCCTTCGGTTCAGGTCATGATCCCAGGGTCCTGGGATCGAGTCCCACATTAGGCTCTCTGCTTGGCAGGAAGCCTGCTTCCCACCCCCGCCTCTCTGCCTCCCTCTCTGCCTACTTGTGATCTCTGTCTGTGAAATAAATAAATAAAATCTTTTAAAAAATTAAAATTGAAAGTACAAAAAAGTTCAAAATATATGATTAAAATATATTGATGTGTTGAAATTCATTTAATAAATTAATATTGTACTATTAAAATTAGTTTCACCTGCTTCTTTTTACTTTTTATTTATAGCTACTGGAAAATTTAAAATTATACAGGGGCTCACATGATATGCCTCTTGGACAGTGCTATTTTAGAGCATTCCAAGCAGAAATTCACTCCTCCTGGCTTCCTCTAGTGAGTAGCTCAGTGATAATGCGGATAGCTTATCCCCATATAATGGCTCTCTCACTTTTTTTTAAAAAAGATTTTATTTATGTATTGACAGAGAAAGACAAAGCGAGAGAGGGAACATAAGTAGAAGAAGTAGGAGAGGGAGAAGCAGGCTCCCCGCTGAGCAGAGAGCCCGATGTGGGGCTTGATCCCAGGACCCTGGGATCATGTACTGAGCCATAGGCAACGCTTAACAGCTGAGCTGCCCAGGTGTCCCAAGATAGCTCTATTTGTTGAAAAAATTTTTATATTTATGGATTTGCAATCTTCTGCATTCTTCCGCTAGTGGCCTCTATTTTAGTCTCCAGAGGGAAAAATAGTATATTCCTTTTCCTGGTGGCAACCCTTCAAAAACTGAAGAGAGTTACAGCAGCAATAATAAAAGTAATATTAGCCAAGTATTTATCATGTGCTAGGCATTGGGCCATATACTTGACATAAGCTACCTCATTCACTCTTTGAGATAAGCAATGCTATCATCTCCATTTTATGGATGAGAAAACTGAGGCTGAGGGCATGTAAACAATAGCATATGAGAAGCGCTTAGCATGCTACCTGGCACACAGTAGACACTTAAATGTGAGTTGTCATCACTGCCATCGCTAATACTTTTGCTGCTTTTTACAATGATTCCAGCTGTTGGAGAACTGATAGAGCTTTCCACTCTGCTATCAATCAGTAGGTGAATTCCCCTTGCATTTCTGGGTTGCCCATATGAGCACAAGAAGGTCTAATAGAATCTCATAACTTACTGCCCCAGGGAGGAAGCTTGAGAGGCATATTATGGACACTAGCCAAGGTGCTGTCGAGTTTGGGCTGCGAGAGTTTGGTCCAAGTCCATGCCAGGTCAGTTGTTCTAGAAGGAACCGAGGGGCAGGGGATGGGGGGGGGGGGTTGAAGAAGTGGCTAAAAGATCTGCGGTGGTTATGGAATGGGTGACTGATTCGAGTAAGCGGGGATGTGTTCCACAACCCCCAGGGGATGTCTGAAATGGCAGGTAATACGAACTGTGTCTATACTATATTTTCTCCTATACATACATCCTTATGCTAAAGTTTAATTTATGAATTGGGCCCAGTAAGAGATTAGCAACAGTAACTAATAATAAAATAGAACAACTCTAACAATATCGTGTAACAGAATCCTGTGAATGTGGTCTCTCTCTCTCTCTCACAATAACCTTCCTGTCCTGTACTCGCCCTTCTTGTAAAGAGGATAGAATGCTTCCATGTGAGAGGCAGTCAGGGGCAGGCACAGGCATCGTGACACAGTGTTAGGCTACTACAGACCTGATGATTTTTCAGAAGGAGACTCATGTGCTTCTGGCCCACGGTCAGCTGCAGGTGACTGAAAGTGCAGAACAGATAACTGTGGGTAAGAGGAGTACTAGATCATCAAGGACAAAGTACGATAAATAGAAACATCCTTTTGAGGCAGCGATTGCCAATACTTTATTGATCATGTCACTAGGTCCCTAATGTTACTGTTAAGCCACTATGTGACTTTATGTTCTCACAACTATAACTCATTTTCTGTTTTGTAGATCAGAAACTACATTTCAAATACAGGCTGATTGGGTTTCGGTCATTTGGCCCTCAAAATGAAAGCCGATCCTCTTGAAGAGATAGTGGTTGTGGATTGGCTCGAGAACCATCATTTGAAAAAACAAAACAAAACAGAATAAAAGATCTCAGCACTTAATAATTTAACAGATATATGGAGGAATCTAATTATTCTTTTAGTGAAGGTCCAACAGGGGTCATTCAGCATATAAGTATGTGAGCTTCATTACACTAAATGAGCTGGCTAAAATGGGAGCATAAATTTATCAGAACAGATGTGATTCGATCACAATTAAAGAAAAAAAAATAGCATGACATACCATCAGGCATTATTAGAAGAAAGCACTGAATGTGAGAAGAATTATTGACAAAATAGGGACCTGAGTAAGCAATGTAACTTTGTGGAAAACTGAGTGACTGATTAAGTGGAGAGAGGGGTGCGTGTGTGTGTATAATATATAAATAGAGAGTTACTACATATTGAACCTTTACTACGTACCAGAAACTGTGCTAAAGCACTCGATTTTCTTAAAAAAAAAAAAAGTACTTCATTTCATGACAACCCATTATGTTGGTCATATTATTGTGCTCTGCTTACAGACAAGAAAACCGAGTCACAGAAAAAGAAGTATTTTGTGTAAGACCCATGGCTAATAAGAGCCAAAGTTTGAAATGAGTCCAGAATCCTCTCTCTGAAATGGACTTAAATTCCATGATGTATGTGATGCACTGACTCTTTGAAAAACTAAATGATGCTAGCTACCATTTACAGAGCATGTAATAACCACGCAGGCTGGGAAGTGTTTTCTATGTCAGTTCTAAGTCTTGGCAATGGGTTTCATGTCTCCACTTTACACTCAGAGGAACTATGGCTCAAAAAACTAAGAAAATAAAAGAAGGTGGAAATAAATCTTCTGTCTGAAAAACTTCACAGACAGAATAAACACTGCAAACATTTACAGAGGGTATGCAAAACTGGTGAGATATTTATAGATGTCTGCTGCTGTTGGCAGGGTAAGGCCAAGAACTGCACATTACTCATCACTAGGAACCTACATTGGAGTGCATAATTCTAGTTGTAAAATATTTATATCTATATGTGCAATTACAGTTGACAACTGAACTTCTAAGAATATTTAATCCTTCTGATGTAAAAAGAAAGAAATAAATAAAGGCCCTAAAATATTTTCCATAACTTAAGGGTCATAAAATGGTTGTGTAATCACACATGAAAACTGAAGGAAGGTTTTTTGTTCAGAGTTGATTTCTCTGAAAGTCTGATAGGATAGGTAACACATTAATAATAGACATGGGCTGGTACCTTTAAATACTTTTGAAAGTGAAAAGGGAATTTCTACTTCTTCAGACATTTAGCAAGTACTTAGGCCATGAAAATTAGAGTTCTGGAAACAATGGAACACCTCAGATTTGAAACTCTGGTATGTTGTACTCTATTTGATTCAAGCATCAGAGGCAGCATCACACAGATGCATACAAAAACGCAGCAAAATCACGTTGTAGAGCCTTTCCCGGTTCCATGGTCGTGACTATAAAATCAAATCAAATCACACTTTCCATGTATACCATGACATTGCTGCAATCACTACTGCCCAGCATTAGCAGGCTTCTGGTAGTAGAAAGCCTTGACCATGAATTGCTTTTCACAAATCCCAGACAAGTGCTGCATGGTCCCCAGCTTGAAGGACAGAATACATTTATAGATGGTAAGTCCCCTGATAGTGCCAAGTGTACTAGTTGAGGTGGACTGACAAAATAGGCCCCCAAATATATAATGGTTCAACAATGAAGGTTTCTTTCTTGCTCATGATCAGTACTAGCTAGTGAACAGATCAGAGAGATATCCCTTCTCTATACAGTAATTCAGGGACAAAGGCTAATGAGATCTGCTGTCTTCAACAAATGGCTTCCAAATTCACCTTGAATATTTAATCCACTGCAGCAGGCCAGAAGGGAAAGAGAGCACAGAGGAGTGTACCACTGAGGTGTAGGCTCAGGAGAGACACTTTGCTCTTCCACTCCTACTCCATTGGCCGGAACTCTATCACAGGGCCGCATGGAGCTACAAGGAGGGTGAAGGACATAGACTCTATGTGGTCAGGAATGGATGTGGTTCCTCATGGCCCAATTACAAACTAAAAATTCAGTGTTAGTTGTACCACCTCAAATATACACATCCAACAGACAATAGTGGAACAAAGGGAAAACTGTAATATGAATTTATTTGGGAAATGGGTCATATGAGAGACTCAGATATCATTGGTTTATGTCAATGATGGAATGCTGGGAAGGCATTATGAAGCACCTCTATTCCAGGAGCAGGGAAAGTTCTTTGATTAGGCCCACGTTCCTTTCTTTGGGAGGAACTCCCAGAACTACTGTTCCCCATGACCTTGGCTCCCCTCATTGAGAGGTGCTTCCAGAGGGTGAATTTTGAGTGTAAACAAGTCTTGGGGAAGCATAGCTTTGAGAACCTGCCTTTTACTTTTGTGGGTTAGAGGTCTAAACCGGTTTGTTTGTTTGTTTGTTTTTAATTATCAGAGGCTTTTTGAAGCAGGACCTAAGTTTTGGCCAATAGCAAGAGACAGTAACCAAACCCAAGATCTTTTCCCCCAGCTGTGCTCCAAGTCTCCTTTCTACACTTCCGTGCTCACAAGCCACTTTTTTCAAATGAACAGTGGCTTCCCTGAGGCCTCTGGGACAATGGACTTGGGGGGGTAGTGAGTGGGTGGGCAGAGTAATGTAGTCAGTCTGAACTTTGCTGCAGGGAACAGAAAACTTTGTTTAACTGAAGCTTTAATGGACTTTTGCTGCTCAAAACCATTTCATTTCTGTATATAAAGTGGGAAATTCTGCACTCAACACTAACACTAAAATTCTGATTTATTTTAATAATTTCACTTTGAAATCACTTTTCAAGTGATTTTTGATTTTTCAGCAATCAGATTTACCAAATGTCTTCCCTAGTGTGACAGATAATACTACTAATCAAATACTCACTCTGTCTCCTCCAACTCTGTGGAGGGAGGCTATTTTTCCAGCCAATTGATGTTAAGGATGGACATGTGACTTGTGTTAGCCAGGAGGCTGTAAGCAGGTATGACATAAGCAGATACTTGTCATGTGCTTTGCTATTGGGCTCACCCTCTTAAACCACTACCAGCACCATATTAAGAGCTACTCCTGAATGGTGGTTCTCTTTCTGGCCAGGCCCCAGAATGAAAGTATGTGGAATATACTCAAGCACTACCTGAAACGGAGGTCCAAAGCCTGCTAGGCCTCCATACTAAGATAGAGTTGCTCACCCACAGCCAGTCTTGAACAGCTGTCTCTCAGGTGTGTGGCCCACAGACAAGTGAGTGAGAATCAGCTGTGTTGAAGCCACTGAGTTTCAGAGTGGTTTGTTATGCACCAACAGCTAACTGGTACACTCTGCATAAAATGGGTATTCACCTTTATAGTCTCCAGGATCTGTTTCCTTGCTATCAGTTATCTACTGCCCTACCATTGAGCCAATGCACAAAGTTTTGATATGGCACATAAAAATAAAGATACAATTTCAGTACTACTAAGTGGGGGTTAGCTGCTTTAACGACAGCAACAACAAAGCAACATGTATGATAGCTCAAACTTATTCAATAGGATTTGGCAGGTGAACAAGTGGAAGGTTAACATGGTTTTAAAAAAGTTGTTCTTAGGGTCTTCTTTATTAGATCAAGCCCAGAAGTTAGGGTGGAAAATGTATCAGAAGTTTTCCAATCCACGTCTAGATGTGGTATACAAAATTTCTGCTCATATTTTATTGGCCAGAACTTATCTGTCCAGCCACACCTAACTGCAATGAAGAATGGTAAGTAAATTCTAGTTGCGTGCCCAGGAAGAAGAGTATAACATGTATTTTTGGTGATCGGCTCATAATCTCTGCCATGTCACAAACAGCCCCTCTCTGGGAGGAGGAAAAGACCTGACAAGGGCATCCTTTGCTGTGTCACTCAAAGGTTTTGTTTTACTAAGATTGTTACTATTCCCATACTTCCCATATAATTCTGCTTCTATACGGTCTCCTATTTCATGTGACCTTTTGTTAAGCTCTTACTATATTCTAAGCATTTCATATGCTTATTTCAGTTAGCTCTCATATTACAAATGAAAAAAAA
This sequence comes from Mustela putorius furo, assembly GCF_011764305.1. Lineage (NCBI taxonomy): Eukaryota > Metazoa > Chordata > Mammalia > Carnivora > Mustelidae > Mustela > Mustela putorius. The sequence continues at coordinate 23,125,032 of NW_025421322.1, read as the reverse complement.
ACTCATAAATAAGTAGGGAGTCAGGAAAAAACTTATGTCAAAATCCAGCACGTTATACTCTATCTCTATATATAATCAGGTTCATCTTAGATGATCTCAAGTGTTTAAGTAAATGAACTACAGTTCTTCACACCCATACACACATGCATACACACACACTTACCTATCTATACCAAGATAAAGGATAAAGAAGCAGGTTGTGATTAGGCTATGAGGGTTTAATAATTCACCCCAAATGGATATTCTTATTGCACAGTGAAACTGAGAGCCAGTTAGGCTCTTCGCAAGAGAATGTTTTAAGGAAGACTAGCACAAAGAATTAATTAGAGCAGGTAGAAGGCTAACTAATGTAAGTAGGCAGAAAACGTTGTAGGATGCTATTAGTACATGGCTTGTCACCTATTCCTGCCTGGCTCATTCTGGCTTCCAAACTGATAAAAAAGGAAACAAGTTAATTTAAGAATGAAATGGTCCCTAGATGTTCTCTTCGAAAATACCTTTTATTGTACTTGGATGACACTAAAGGCCAAATATGTAAGCATGTCATTTTACTTTGGCTTGGAGATCTAGCCAAGAGAATGGAAGAGTGACCTTTTTTCTCTGGCCTTCAGATCTTTTAAATTTAGAAATTCATAACAATTTCTGTACCATATGTCCTGATCACCTCTAAGTTTCTTATTATTCCTCTGGATCTAGTTCAAGCCAATACAATTTGGAGGGTGTTTTTTTGTTGTTGTTTTTTGTTTTTTGTTTTTTTCAATAAAAAAGTGAAGACACCTAAGCAAAATATTCATGCAATGTCCAATAATCAGTTTTATGTCCAAGCCCAATTATAGTATAAGGGCAGTAGTTGATATCATTTCTTTTGGGAAAATGTTTTCTATCCTATCGAGGAGATGTGCCCAATGATATAATTATGTTTTCACATTTTAAATTACTGGAATAATTAAGAAAAGTAAGCCAAGAAAATAAAGTTTTACTTGGAATGCTATAATTTGGGATGTTTACTTTTATGAGAGTTGATGTCACTGGCCTCACTTTAAAAATGAAGACTATTGAATAACATTTGGAAAGTTAACAAAAAAATCTTGAGCCAAATTCCAATCCATGAGCAGTAAAGAAAGAAGAAGGAAGGGTTTTAAGACAAAGGATTGGGCCTTTCTTCTACCACTTCCTCTCTGAAACTTGTGAGGGATCCAAACACAGAGGCATCAGATGCCTCACCTTTAAAACAATGATAGTCACACCTTATCAGTCCAAAGACAGAAGGCTAAACCATTCTCTGAGGCCTCCTCTAGTTCTAAAATCTAAATCTAAACTCTAGTAAAAACTTAAAGGATGTGGGTGACTAATAACCTAGGTCTCCATGACAAGTGGAAGTTAGTGCTCTGAAGGCTTTCCCATGCTTCCTCTATTCCCTCCAGGGTAGATCATTAGAAGTACTACTAATTACCAGTCGTGGTGGATTGTAATACTCTTGGCCAAATAGTCTAATTTTGCTCCTCCCAGCAGAATGATTTTCTTATCTCTACTTTATTGAACCCAGGAGTATCCATGTGATATGAGTTGGCCAAGGAAATGTAGGCAGAAGTGGCTATGATTACTTCACAAAAGCACTGCTCTTCAAATAGTGAATAATGTAGGATTTCACTGTAGGGTGACCAGCCATCCCTGTTGACCCAGGTCTGAGGATTTTCTGGGATGCGGGACTTTCAATGCTAAAACCCAAATGTTCCAGACAAACCAGGATGAGTTGGTCACATTTGGTTTTATTGATGAAAGCTGTCCAATTTGCTTGGATAAAATGTTGTTCCATGGCTGCTCAGGATCTCCTAATTCCTTTTTAATCTGTTTTCATGCAAACTTAACAATCCTGTGTACCATTTACTTCTGTAGAAGTTTTCTAGAAAACAAATCTGACCAATTAACAACCCATACAAGGTTTCCCCTCTCTGACAGCATTGTCAATTTAGTAAAAGCCTTCACGGGGTAAACTCAAGGAAACAGAAATGCAACAATGAGAGATTTTGGAAACAGCAGGAAAATGCTTAGCCACCCTCAGTTCATACCATATACACCAATATTTACGGTAGACATAGGTTTGGATTTGCATATATGAGATAATTTTTAGGGTCTCACTCTTCCCCATAGATGTTCTGTGACTTTGCAGTTGCCACTTAATCTCTTAAGTGAGTTTGGTTTCTTGTGTTTTAGAAATGGGGCAAAAACAATATGAATAGTGTTTTATAAACTCTACAAAGCTATAAAATTATGCTATTACTGTGCAGTGCATTCATAAAGACTGACCATATTTTACATCACATGCTATCCATTCACAAAGTAATTTTTTCTTTAATGATCATTTCCCCTTACACCAAATCACACTTACACATAGCAAAAGAAGAATGGGCAGGTGGCATCTACTCTACACTCAGAAATATGGACATGATGTCAACTTACAGGGAGGAATTCCAACTTGGTCAACTAAGCACAGGTCATAACTATTGGAAATACACATTTGGCAGTGTAAGGGGTGGGTACAGTATGGGTGAGGGATAGGAGTTAGGGTAGTAGAAGGAAAAGGAACTTGTTATTATTCTGAATCTCTGTACTAGGAGGCAAAGGAAAGAAAATACACCAGAGTTCCTAATAAGTTTACTTTCGTTTTAAAGAGGGGCAGTTAACACCCCTGTCTTTACCTGTTCATACTGCTATTATTAAACTCCATAAAATAGGTGGCTTATGATCAACAAACATCCATTTCTCATAGTTGTCAAGGCTGGGAACTTCCAGATGAAGGCTCTGGCAGATTGACTGTCTAGTGAGAGCCTGCTTCCTGGTTCATAAATGGCCATCTTCTCTCTGTCCTCCCATGGTAGAAGGGGCAAGGAAGTTCTCTGGGGTCTCTTCTATAAGGACACTAATCCTCAAGTGACCTGATCACCTCCCAAAGGCCTCACTCCAAATACTATCACGTTGGAGGTTAGGTTTCAACATATGAATTTTGGGGGGATGCAAACATTCAGTCTATAGCATTCCCTCAAGCCACTGTGTTCATTCAAAGTAAGACCAGTTTGAAAGGTGATTCAATTAGTTTGCCCCTCCAAGCCTGCACCCCATTTCCTCCTCCCTACTTCGAGCCCTTGTATAGATTACCTCAATGGGTTATCTTTGCCATCTGGCTCCAAATGGGAACACTGGCAGAAATTAGAAGGAGGGAAGTGAGATTAGGGAATTCCCCTCTGATTGAACCATTTTCTTGAATGGTTGTTGAGAGGTTGACTATATCCCTCAACTGAAACTCACAGCTCTGGTCAAGGTATCCCTCTCCACATGACTCATTCCAGCTTCCCATTACCACTGGCTTAAGGTGATAACAGCACTCTGATGTTACTATCCCAGGGACATTATGCTATCAACTTGTGGTTTTCCTACACTCTGTTAAACCCTCTTCAAATAATCCATTTGAGAACACCATTTGTTTCCTACCAGCCCTAAGGTATTCAAAGACTTAACTCTTTATCAGTCTTAATATACTTGTTTAGATATATATGTCCTGTTTATTTTTTAAAAATCTGTAACAATATTTATTTTCATCGATTTATAGTAATACTTTGTAGTGATTATTATTTCAATGGAAGAGAGTATTTTTTTTTGACTCTGCCTTTTTTATTCATGATAAAAAATAAATCAGACTTACAAGAAGAACCAGTTGCTCTACAGAACAGAATCTTGACCAGCCTCTCTGGACACTGGTTTTAATGAAGGCTACCGAAAATCTCAGAAACAGAGTCTCCTTCCTTGTGCTTTTCTGCAAGATAAGTGAAGCTGATTTCTGGATCGTTTCCAAAGTGCTGTTTTTAAAGGCCTGGCTTCTCTCTCCTCTTAGACCATTTCCAACTAACACATGTGAACAATCTGAGCCTTGCCAGTGTATTTCCTGGCAGACACAGCATGTGTCAGTTTTATTGCTCATTCAGACTTGGGAATTGAATTGAATGCAACAAATGCTTATTGAACCACAATTTTGTGCAAAAGCACTTTGTTAGGTGCTGTTGAGAATACAGAACTAAATTATTATGATCCAGGAATGAAAAACTTGGAATTTAGGAAACATATTTAAATTGAAACAGTAACAATTGTTATACAACTGTAATGTTCCAAAATTTTCCTAGCTACTTATTCATCATTTTACTCCGTTTAAATTTCAAAAAAATGTTGGAAAGGAGCGATATCTTCTGTTTTTATGAATGAAAAAACACAAAGACTCAGATGCTAAGTATGTTACTCATAATCATACAGTTTATAATGGGGGAAATTAGGATTTGGATGATCCAGGATTTAGATTCACTAATGCAAGCATTCCTGTTGCCAAAGCCCATGTTGATCACTGTAACCCTTAAAAACGGCACTAACCTTATTCTGTATTCGGAACAGCCTAAGGAAATCATCTTCCAAAATGTCAGCTATCCATTTAGTATTAATGCTTCTCCCTCTGAGCAGCTGCCAGAGCAAGGGCAAAATTAAAGCATGAAATGTATATTGCCTCCTGCAAGGGGAGTCAGGAAGAAGAGATAGAGATGCATGTGCAAATCTACTCCTTAGTTAGGTCAGAAATGGTTTTTACAGTCTGGCTCTCTCAGACACAGTGAAGTGAAGAGACCTGGAGAAAATTCAGTATGTTTGCATCCAAGCAGAAAAGCATAGAAATCTCCCTATTGTTTTGTTTTGCTAGATACATAATTGTTTGTAAATAGGAAAATAGAATATTAGCCTCTCTTTTTAATGCACTAGGAGAGCTTATGAATTAAGGAAAAAGGCAGTGATTTCTTCATTTAGACAAAAAATCATTTTTAAAATACTAGTCATCTTCTTCATTAATCTTATTTCACATTGTTACAAAGAAATGTTTCTTTGTCATTATTAGACATTACTAGTGTGACTTTTCTTGGTTAAATACTATATTGGAAGCAATTATATCCCAGAAATTTCCTGTTTAAGAAAAAAGGAGCCTAAAAAGAAGAATTAAATAGTTGATACTCTGATAAAGCTAGAGCTCTCTCTGCTCCAGGACAAAAGACTGCTCCTGGGAAACACCAATAGCTAGTCCCTTCCTGCCACAGGAATCTGGTTGTGTCTGCATCATGATTCATGTGATAAGTGATCTAAAGTCTTCATAAAGGAAAAATATCTCAAAGGACTCTCTCTTCTGCTCCACTTTTTTAAAACAGGAAACATATTTTGCTTCTTATCCTAAATGACCACATCATTTGCATCTTGGGAAGCAAATGAAGTTTCTTCCCAAAACTAAATATTATTTCTTAAAGGAGCTCTCCATAATTAATGAATAGAGCCAGATGTCTTTTCTATGGGTCATCATTTTTCAAGATGAAATTTGGTTTGAATGGCAGTAGGTGGATGCTAGTGCTGGCCAAATGTGCACATGATTCAGAAACAGCAGACTAGTAAATCTTTCACTTCTGTATGCTCTTGTTTTTGTCCACTTCTCTTGGAACCAGGAAGTTGTCCCTGTGTTTTAACAGTACCAAGCATGAACCAGACACAGTGGTTGCATACGTACTATGGACCACAGGATCACGTGAGCCAGGAAAGTCCTGCTGATTGTGGTTCCATCCAAGTCTTACCATAATGCACATTCCAATCCCCCTTCGCTGGTTCTGATCTTGCCTGACATGATGTGAAATGAAAGTTTGATGCAGGACATGAGCATCTGTGTGGCTCTGGGTAAGTCATTGCCCTGAGTTTCAGGTGTTTCATTTGTAAACTGGATGAACTGAGACTAGACAAAACTTGTTTTTCTCAAGCTCTAATATTCCACGCACTAAAAAGCAACAGCCTTCATAGAATTCTTCCTCATGTCAAAGTCATGTCTTCAGAGGAAGTTTCTGAGCTGCCAATGTAAACTTCAGAGTTTCTCAGTATGGAATACAATTGCTATCAATATGATGATGTCTGGACCACTGCTGTTCTGGTCCCTGATCTCCTATCTCGTTCCATGTGGGCAATGGCCAGAGTTCATACTTCAGAAGAGATGAGCCATTGACGACCACCCATGGTGCATGCTGGCCATTGTGTCTAAAACAAAATAAGATATGCCACTGTACTTGGAACACAGGAGTCTAATATGGGTTCACTTCACCAAAGGGCAGAGAACATTGTTCGGAAGATATTGTAACAGTTTGGCCTGGAGTAAACAGTCTTCAAAATTAGAACTGGCATGGTGAGATATATTCTCCAGGCTTTTGTCCTATGGTTGTGATGTGTCATCATTTGACCAAAGAGTTAAGCCACAGTTTCGTGTTTCCCAAATAACAGACATTTGTACGCCACCCACAGGGATTTTGTGAACCCACATTTTTATTTAAATAGATTCATCATTTTAATGTCACTCATTTATTTAAAACAATTTTTCCCTATCATAAAGAGAAAACCATAAGTAGAAGTAAACCATACAATAAAGAATAAATAAGACTGATGAATCACAGAACTGTACCCCTGAAACAAATAATACATTATATGTTAATTTAAGAAAAGAACAAGTAAAGTGGACTCTTAATCTCACAAAACAAACTGAGAGTTGCTGGGGGGAGAGGGTTTGGGAGAGGAGGGTGGGGTTATGGGAGGGTATGTGCTATGGTGAGTGCTGTGAAGTGTGTAAACCTGGCGATTCACAGACCTGTACCCCTGGGGATAAAAATATATGTTTATAAAAAAAATAATAAAAAATTTTTTAAAAAAGTGAAAGAGGAAAAAAAAGAAAAGAACAAGTAAAACAATTGCTACTAAGTTTTAAAAATCAAAACTAACAAAAAGTTAATTTTTAAAATGAGCAGTTGAAAACCCTTAACATAGTCTTTAATCCCTGTGCAGGTATGTTCTACCCATCTACCTCTTCAGTTTTGCCAATACATGCTCTTGCTTGTTCCACTCCAAACACAGTGATCATCTTCTAGCTTTTAATTATCCTGGCTCTTCTTCATCAGGGCTTTTTCTGGCTATTTTCCCTACAAGTAAGGCTCTTCCAGACCCCCTTCCCACATTTCTGTTCAAACCTCAGCTTTCAGACCTCAGTTCAAGGTCACTTCCTCAAGAAAGATTCCTTGTCTCTATGACTGAGACAATTTTTCATATACCTTTAAATCACCATGTACCATTCCCTGGCATGTCTTATTTTGTGGCCATATTACATTTCTTTTGCATTTCTTTGTTTAATGCACATCTCCCCCAAGAGACGGTAAGTTCCACGAAGGCATGCCAAACCACAAGAAGGGGTGGGATCTGAGGGAAAATCGTGTATTTTTCGGGAAAGAGAGAAGTCATTTTCCTTTGCAAAAAAGAAAGTATTTCTTCAGGTAAGGGGACACCAAGGGGAGTGGTTCTGTGTGGTGGAAGGCAGAGATGTTGAATTTCAGGATTCTTTGCATCCAAAATCTTTAGAGTCTAGCCATTTGGTCGTGGAGATCTCATTTTTCTCAATTCTTATTTTTACATATGAATACCCTGATAACTCTGTGGACTTACATTAAAATAGATATGGTTCTATTAAATAAATGCTCATGAATCAGCTGAGATCATCTTGTATACCACTTACAACAATGGCACTTACAACACACTTTGGGAAACTGTATTAGAGTAAGTAAGCATGGGATTAATATTCCCAAAGTCCAGCCTCTCTTGTATCACTTTTCTGGAGAGTGTAATTTAAGGGTTTCTCTATGTCTGCAAAATCAAAAAATCTGAGTAGACTTTAGGGCCCCACTCTATCTTTGCAACTTATTTCCTAATACTATTCACCAATTCCCCTTGTCAGTTCCTGACAAGCTGAACATTCCCCAAACATTCCCTCCTCTAACCTTATGCTTATGCTCCTCTTTGTATCGGGAATGCTGTTACTCACAGTATATCTTCTCACAGTATTCCTAATTCTTTTTCAAAGCCTATCTTAAATATCTCCTCTTACTGAAAGCTTTCCCTAATTCTCCTAAATAAATTTAATCTCTCCCTCCACTGAAAGGCACAGGACTAGAAGTTTATCTAGTTTCCATCATACAATGTATCACTTCTTACCTTGTATTGTACTACTTTATTCCCATATCATACTGTCACTGATAAACAATCAGATACTTAAACTGTATGCTCCTCGTGAAGCAGGGCTTTTCTCTCACGCATATTTTAATTTCTTACAGTGCCTGGCACAGTGTAAACACTCAATAAGATCTAAAATTGTATAAAGGAACCTGACCTGTTCCCTTTTAAAGAAATGCTTAAACTTCCTGGGCCTGACTTTAAAATCTCATCTTATCCATGTGTGCGATACTTTCCTGTAGGCACTCTTTCTTCTTTCTTGTATTTCAGTTTTGCACAGGGAGTGCTAAGCAGAGAGAATGGACCTCTCCCTGATCAATATTCACATCTGGCTGGGGTAATAATGCCAAGATGTGGCTTGAGAGGAGTGCCCAACTGTGAAAGTACATCTGTGAAGCCAGAGGAAGGTGAGGAGGTAGAACATGCATCACAGGACTTTGGAGATCTAGGGCTTCTATGTTCTTTGATAAGCCATGTTTACATTTAGGAAAGATCCCTCAAAGTGTGATGTCCCTTCCTTAGGTAAGTTTCTTCTTTTTTACTTTTCTTTCTTTCTTTCTTTTTGTTTTTTGTTTTTTGTTTTTTTGTTTTACTAATGTACTCTGACCAATAGAATTAATCAATAATGCTGATAGGAAACTGTCATTTGACAAATCACAGTTACTTATGTTTCAATTTCATTCAGCTACCCTAATGAATGTGATCTCTGCAAACCTGGCTATCTTGATGGCTCTGTCTCTGATCCATAAACCATTTGTGGGCTGCTGTCAAGTCAATCATTTTCCAACAGCACCCTTCACACCCCTCCTGCTGAAAAGCCCACAGGTGCTGCTTCTCCATACCTCACAACGTAAGATCAGTCTTTATCTTGGCATTCAGTGTCCTCTACCGTCTGGACCAACTGACATTTCAGTTTCCTATACTCAAGTTCAGAAAATCAAGCTGACAGTCTCTGTACTAAGTTGCTTCTAAAATATTTTGACTGAGGGACGCCTGGGTGGCTCAGTTGGTTAAGCAGCTGCCTTCGGCTCAGGTCATGATCCCAGAGTCTTGGGATCGAGTCCCACATCGGGCTCCTAGCTCAGCCGGGAGCCTGCTTCTCCCTCTGCCTCTGCCTCCCATTCTGTCTGCCTGTGCTCGCTCTCTCCCCCTCTCTCTCTCTGATAAATAAATAAAAAATAATAATAATAATAAAATGTTTAAAAAATAAATAAAATATTTTGACTGAGTTAATACTATTGAAAATGTTGCATGAGTTGTCAACACTTAAAAATCAGAAGGGAGCACATAAAAATCCAGATTTCTGCCCTACTTGAAAAATTTAGAACTCCTGGCAACACTAGGTCTTCATTCTTGAGTGACAGTGCTCTCAGGTATCACCAAACAGCTTCTGTCCCCTTTGGGTAGCCACATCTTCTCCAGGTCTCTGCATACTCCATCATTCCCTATGATTCCTGCACGCACCAGACTTATTCATTTCCATTCTTTGTCAAACCTCTGCACGCAGCTGCATTTAAAGCCCCAAGTCTAGTCACAACAGATAATTTGCTGTCAGTCTAACTGTCTTGCCCCCACTAATTGTTTGAATCGTCCCCTCTATTTAGGCGACCCTGCTTCATTCTGCCTCCCATCAATGGCCAATGTTTTCATCAATACTCTTCTAATGCGCCCTACCAAACATGCCCTATCCTTTTTTCTCCATCTTCACAATATCTTGTAATTTATTTTGTGGAATTACCTTTGTCTATTTTGCAGTCAAATGCTCTACTACTGAGCTATACCCCCTATCTTTGTCTATTTTGAATTATGGTTGATTACAAAATGGGATTAGAAAATGTTTTTTTTTTTTTCAACCTTCTTGAGTTAGCATTGGACAGATGACTTTGTTCTTAAACCAACTTGTTCAACTCTGCATTCAGCCACCCACTAGCTCTGTACTACAAAGTTAGACCTTTCATGCTTTAAAATGCGAGTTTCTTTATCTGCAACTAAGACTCCTATTCATTCTGGAGGATTTTGTGAGGATTAGAGAAGACAGTACATGAAGAGGGCTTACTACTGCTCCTGGTACCTAAAAATCTCTCTCTAAATGTTAACTTTGCTAACTCTTATTATGAATATGACAGCATTCCTGGCAGTCATTTAAAGCAAAGAAACTTTGCAGCTGAATAATCAAGAGGACAATGACCAGTCTTATTTGCAGCCTATGAAACAAGCAGTAACAAAAATCTTATTTCATCTCTTTTACTAGATAGTAAAAGATTAATATTTGACATTTACATAGCACCTGCAGAATATAAAACAGCTGGGGTTGGTGTTTCATAAAGGAGCCCTCAAAGGGTTCTACCTTCAGGACAGATCTCATTAAAATCAAAGCAACATGACATTATCACCTTCCTTAAAGGAATGGCAGAGTCATGCATTTTAACAGAGAAACTGACCATAATAGAGCATAAAAAATTATCTACTCCTTATATAAAATTCCCTCATCCTATTACTCCTTGGAATACCACATGTAGGCTAGACCAACTTCCCTTAAGAAATAAATAATCAGAAATTAAAGTATGTAAAACATAAAGAACCTACTGTATGGGTCAAAATAAATATGAAGCCCTTACTATTTGGAAAGATGACTGAAGAAGAAGGAAAGGGAGAAGGAGGAGCCATACTTAATATTCCCAAGCATGTGCTTAGTGCGTGATCTCACATCATCCTAACAACCCTAAGAAGTAGACATTAGTACACTCTTGAATTCACAGATAAAAAACTAAAATTTGGGGGCACCTGGGTGGCTCAGTGGGTTAAGGCTCTGCTTCAGCTCAGGTCATGATCTCAGGGTCCCGGATAGAGCCCAGCATCGGGCTCTCTGCTCAGCAGAGATCCTGCTTCCCCCTCTCTCTGTGCCTGCCTCTCTGCCTACTTCTGATCTCTGTCAAATAAATAAATAAAATCTTAAAAAAAAAAAACCCAAAAAACCTAAAATCTGGAAAGGCTATATAACTGGTTTACTGCTGCATAGCCAGGGAGTAGTAGAGATGAGATGCCAACACGATTCTCTTTGTTCCAAGAACTCTATTCTGGTTCATTATATTCTAATACCAAGGGCACTCTGTGAAAGTGTCTAAACAAAAAAAAAAATTCATTCATTTATTCAATAACCATTTATGATCTCCAGAACTTTTGCTAAATTTCGCATTAGAATTAAAGAAAACCTTTGGATACAAAGGAATACACATGAAATTTCTACTGAAAACTCCAGTGAATGATCGTTACCTGCAATATAGGACATTTCTTCTAAACATTACTGATGTCAAAGCATAGCAAACCACCCTTAAGTAGTTCACGTGAATATTCTTGAATATCCTTAATATTTTAGTCTTGAAATCCTATGTCAAATGTTCAAATATCTAACTTGGATGAATCTTGGATCTGATTCCCTGATGTATTTCTCTTTTTAAGATGTTCTTGATAGAATGAATGATCATAGTGTGGACTGGGCACAATCACACCTACTGCGACTGTAATTTAAATCTGAGACAAATCCAAGTATGATCCATTAACATGTAGATTTGGGAGAGGGGCAGAAAATAAAACTAATTCTTCCTTTTGGGAGAAAAGGAAGACTAACATGAGTATCTTCTACATATTATACATATATTATATTATTTAATTTACATATTATTTACATATATTATATAATTTACACATATTATATTATTTAATTATCAAAACAAATCAGTGAAGTAAGAATTATTACTACCAAAAGCAGAAACTGAGTCAGGAGGAAGGGATTTGTACCAAAATACATGACTCATCCATAACTGAGCCAGTTATTCAAATTCTGGTCTTTTTTTTTTTTTAAGATTTTATTTATTTATTTGAGAGACAGAGATCACAAGTAGGCAGAGAGGCAGGCAGAGAGAGAGGAGGAAGCAGGCTCCCCGCCGAGCAGAGAGCCGGATGTGGGGCTCTATCCCAGGACCCTGGATCATGACCTGAGCCCAAGGCAGAGGCTTGAACCCACTGAGCCACCCAGGTGCCCCAAATTCTGGTCTCTTAAACCATAAAGCTCATAATAATCTCCAAAGCCCAAGAAAATATGGATAGTTTCCTCTCCACGTTTTGAAGAATTATTTTCATAGTAATAAAAAAGTTGATTTTTTCACTTTCTTATATTTTCCAGCTTTTAAAGAAAGAAAAGATCAAACATTGGTTTCTTTTTTCTTTTTTTTTTAATCAACACCTATGATCAAGGGTAGTAACAGTATTCACCCCAGGTAATAAACTCGTACTTAGTTTGGAGAAATGTTCCAATGAGCCTTTCAGTGATGGAAACCTCATTTATGCTGGAAAAGCACAATCTTACCTTCTCTACCTATTGTTGAAACATGTTGGTGTTTTATGTACATGGAGATGTTCTTCTAATGTTAATTGGGTTTTTAAATTTTGTTTTGTTTTGTTTTGTCTGCATTGAAAATGGGGACGGTGGAGAGAGAGAGGGAGGTGACTTAGGGATCACAGATTTGACACCTGGAGAGAGAAAAGAGTCTGAGATGAGAAGACCTACCACCATGATGACAAGCAGTGACTACTTACACGGGAATTGGACCTGGGGAGAAATAATGCTATAATATGGTATATATACATACTGTATAACATATGTGTTTTTACTATCTTATTAATTTCTTATGCTATCCTCAAATTCACAAGAAAGTCTAACACACATAGGAACTTCCTATCAGACATGCTTCAGAAGCTCACATGGAACAGGGCAGCATATACCTAATACTTACTGGATGCTTCCATATGTGATGATCACTTTCCTCATCTATTTACATGTGTCACCTTCTTCCACAATAAGCATAGGAAGGAAGTGCTTTCATTATGTTCACTTTTTCCTGTGGGAGCTGAGGGCCAGAGAGATTATATCCCTTGGCCATGGTTACATAGTGAGCAAAAGTTGGGAGCTGAGATTTGAATCCCTAAACACTTTCAGTGAGGATGATACAGTTATCTCCACACTTCCTCCTTGTCAGAAGCCATCACACTGATAAAGTACCATATTAAAAAAAAAAAAAAAGTAGTATGGGAGGAGTTTTCCACAATGCACATCAGTGTCAGAGTCTGAGGAACTAGTGGTAAGTAGCAACAACTGAGAGTGGAGAAGCTGTTTGTAGATTGGATCTTACATTTAAAAAAAACTTACGTCCTCAAATAATATAGAGGAAGCAATAGGATGTTATTCAGAATATAGGAGAGAATCAAGTGACCTATGCTGGGGTTATAGAAGGATGGTTTAGGTATTCTACCACTTCTCTTACTTATTTTTCAAGCCATCTTGGTTGACCTTGCCTGGAGAACCTCAGCCATCTTTCACTGGTCATGCCACATGGAATTGCTTTCTGCATTCTGCCCATGGATGTCATCTCTATATATCCCAGTGACTAAATGAATCAGGGATATGGAAAGCAGAATCCTATTACTAGAGATAACTCCGGAAAAGTTAGATTATCTGCAATTTTGGCTTTGATATTTGCCAACTTCTTATTCAACTCATATTTTTCAACTCTTTCTACTATGGTCTTCCTCTCCCTTTCTTACCGTTTTCTGTATAGATAGCACCCTGAATCCCACCCCTAGCCCAGAAGTTATGCACTTAAAGTATTTTAATTTGCTACAAAAATAAGATATGTTCATCTTGCTGCTAATGCTGTCTGATGTTAATTTAGAATGGCTTTGAAGCCATTCCTGTAACAGTGCCCTTTTGACTCACTAGCTACAGCATTTTTCAAGTGTGGTTGCAAATCTCTGACATTCTTCTTATGGAGAAGTGAAGTCTATGTTCCCTCTCCTTGCATCTGCATGGGCTTGTGTTACATCCACCAGTGGAATATGGCAGAAATGCTATGTGACTTCCAAAGCTAGGTCTTACAAGATCATCTGACTTCCTCCTTACTCACTGGAATCCTTTCTTTGAGAGTCCTGAACTACCACGTAAGAGGTCTGACTATCCTAAAACCACAATGATGACGTCTTCCATGTACATTTCAGTAATAATTATTTCTCCTCTTCTACCAACACACCTCAAAATCATCACATGTCATGATGGGCAAGATGTTGAGTTTCAAGTGCCAGAGGCTCAATTCAAACAAATTTAAATTTAACAGAGGGATTTTCTGAACCATATGCCTAGGAAGAATATTAGATTAGCACAGAGAATCAAAGACCTACAGGGAATAGGGCATGGTGTCAAGAAACTCAGCTCATCAGGACTCTCTCCCTCTGACTTCATTTATATTCAATTCTCCGATTTCCTCTGCTTGATTTTATTTGACTGTTATTGAAAATGATAACCAACCATCAACCTCTTAACCTCCAATCTAGCAGTATTAGCAGAACCTCACTATCAATATATGGAAAGTTTTTCCCCAGAGTCATCTAACAATCCTATGAAAGAATCCTGAGTTTGTTTACTTGTGTTACAGATTTACCCCTTGGGGTGATTACTATTAGGAAGGGTGTTATGATTGGTCCAGCCTGAGGAAGGACATCCTTGTGTTGAGGCCTAGAGGAAATCATTGACAGCCCCAACTGGACCACATACAATGTGGGAAAAAATTCCTAAAGGGGATACTTCGACTAGAATAAGAAAGATTGCATTGAAGCTGCTGCTTCACCAAGGACTAGGCAGTATTCTGTCTACCCTACCCCATTGTAGGAACTGGATAATATTCATAAGCTCCTTCTTCATCTTTCTTCAGACTATAGTAGCACCCTTCCATTCACTTTAGAATTATATTCTAGATTTTAAATTTTAGAATTATATTCTAAAGTGAATGGAAGGATGCTACTATAGACTGAATGTTTGTGCCCCCTAAAATTCATATGTTGAAACCTAACTCTCAATGTCATTGTATTTGAGTGGGGCTTTAGAGGTGTGTAGGTCATCAGGGTGAAGCCCTCATGGGGGGAATCTGCTCTGATAAAGGATGCCCCAGAGTGACCCCTTGACCCTTTCACCCCATTCACCATGTGAGGACACAGTGAATGACAATCATCTGTAAGGAAGCAGACTCTTACTAGACACTAAATCTTCAACTTCAAAGCCTCCAGAACTGGGAGGTATGAATTTTTGCTTTTTATAAGCCACCTACTTCATGCTATTTTATTAAGCACCCTGAAAGGACTAAGACATGTACCAAGTTTGAGTTAATGTCATTCACGTGGGGGAAGAAAAGCTGTTAGTGATGCTGATCTGAGAAAATGAATACTGAATTTGGAATGCTGGGAAATATTTCTATGAGGATACAAGGAATCTGCTTCTAAAGTTGTTGGATCATCTGAAAGAAATGGATGTGCAGATTGTTAGGAAGCTGCTCAAGAGAGTCCTTTCTTTCTATTGAATATTCAAATCAATGACCATTAAAGATAGAGTTACTAATTTCTTTCTATAAAATAATGCATAAGGTATACCAAGAACTAAAGATAACAGAGCACCATGAAGATGGCGAATTTCCTACAAAGTGACCCAGAACAAGAGACCAAAGTGACTGATCTATAAGGAAGTGACCTACAGACAGTTAGATGAAGCAGACTGATCCGAGAAGATCTTTGTCAACAGGAGCACTGCAAAGGAGTTTCTACAGATGACTCTACAGGTTTGGACTTGGAGAAGTGTGGTGTGCTCCTGTGTGACCCATGCTTTTTATGGCCTGAAAGTGACATTCATAGTGAAGATATTGACTCATTTATGCTGCTAAAGCTAACCTGCGAGGAATACGACCATGGGAACCTCAGTACCAAGCATCGGTCCTAGGGGCAATATAGTTCTAACTGAAGTACTTCTTCAGAATGGCCTGGAATAAAAATATGCAGTGTGGGTTGGAGGAAGGTAAAGCACAGGTAAAAGTCAGAGAAATTCCCAGGATGAAGTCCAAGGAGTAAAGTGAGGGTATAAACAAGAAGCAAGTGTTGGAAAGATCAGATACCTATCAGGAATCAGAGTAAATTAGAATGATTGGAAGGAGACAAACCATTAGGATAGTGACAACAGGGAAAAGGTCCAGGGCCCTGCTCTTTCTTCAATTGGCTGTGGGCCTTAATGATTGGGGACAAGTAAACTGATCTAAAAATATAAGACTTAGTGTATACTTAGAGCATTTCAGACCATTGAATTCACTTCAACTCCTGAGAATATGATTTTATTTTGTTTTCATGAAAAGTTATTTTTTGCACATTGTGGCCAGTAGGGTTGCAGAAGGGGGATTGTTCTGAGTATCCAAGAGGTGGCTCAAGATTGCAGAACACTCTGTAAGGTAATAGGGAACTTTTGTGACATGGGTATCTCAGAACTAAGGTTTACACCTGATTCCCCCCATAACTTGATTTATGGACTGGTTAACTTATTCTTACAGCAGGATTCTTCTCTCATAGATCTGCTTAATCTGTTATGTTAACAGCATCTAGTTAGTTCCAGCTGTTCCCAATACTTTGCCACTTCATACCCTGTAAGCCTGTCCCTGTTATTCTTGAAACAGGTAGCAACTTGGGAAACACTGCCTTACAAAAAACAGAATTGGCTATTTAGGAACATTCTGGGAAGGCTGAACAACACATCCTTTTCCACGTGTCTAACACCATCTGGAAGCATTTTATTTTTCATGAAAAATGCAGGTCACTTGATTATTCTATGGTTCATTGCTCTAGAAAATGTTTCCTAAATAAAAATAACTAACAAAAAACCTCAAAAAAAATACAGAACATTTCAGTACAGTCATTTATTAGCATGATTTCAGTGGCCAAGAATTTAGAGAGATCAGTTCCCAAAAAATCAACATAGAAATGATGTATTTGGACCAGGGGGTATTTAAATACTAAATGACAATATGGCAAAAATTAAAAAGAGTACACTTCTTAAAAAAATCCTTGAAATGGATTTAATTCCCTAAAGCCTCTACAATACCCAGATCTGATCATGTAAACCTCATGCTCAAAAATACTTAAAAGGTAGTAGTCATCATTTTTCTCCTTTTTTATCTCTAGACTCTCAAAAATTAATACCAAAAGAACTTTTACTTGTGGATTTTGGTTTATTCTACTAAAGAGAGTAGAAACTACTCCTTAGTTTTTCAATGACTGAAAAGGATAAACATGGAGCTAGACAGAATTTTAAAAATTGATAACCAAAGCTGCTACAGTGTGGAATTAGTTACCTTGAGAGGGAGGAGATGAGTAAAGAATTACATTCTAGATCAGATCTTCAAAACGCAAAGACTGGGAGCTGGACTTACATGTGTGCAACAGTAAGGTGTAAGCAATGTGGAGAAGTGGAGACTGTGAAACCTGGAGAGTGTATTCTCCAGCTACTGAAACTCAAACCACTTCTTTTAAACAGTATGGTGGAATCAAATCAAGGTTTAGTGTACCTTGAATATCATCAGTATTTGATGAACACTGAGGACTTGCCATCTTCATTGTGCTGCAGTGGATAATCATCATTAGCACTGTGTGAAGTCCTCCAATATTTTCTATTCTTCACTCTTTATCTCTCTGAGGTAGGCCTGATTATCCCCATTTCACAGAAGAAGAAACTGAGGTGTAGTACAGGGTGATTCCTGGCATATGGTAGGCTCAAGAAACGTTTGTTGAGAGTCTAAGCAAATGATAGTCTTTTTCTACCATATCTTATGCTGTGATATGGGGCTGAGGCTGAAAACTTAACTTTCCTTTGTTTATTGAATTGCTATTTTTTCTTTTTTCTTCTTTTTTCTTTCTTTTCATCTTTCTTTCTTTCTTTTACTGCTAGTGTCTGTTGGGGACTCTAGAGGAGCCTGAAAAGCAGTAAGACGGGGGAGGGCTTCCTCCTTGGGCTTGCCGTTCCATTAGGCATTACACCAGCAACAGCCCTCCTCCCAACAGCAGCAGTTGGTTCTGCTTCTCAGCTTCCCTGACATTCCCAGAACAAGCCTCACTGTAGCCCTTCAGAGCTGACAGCAGCAGCCAGACAGTGCCCCCTGCTGGGCGGTCTGAGCCCTAAGTCTGTGAGGCCTCTCTGAGCTCTTTTTTTTTTTTTTTTTTTTTTTAAATTTAAATTCAATTAGCCAGGGAATAGTACATCATTAGTTGTTTCTTTTTTTTAAGATCTTATTTATTTATTTGACAGACATCACAAGTAGGCAGAGAGGCAGGCAGAGAGAGAGGAGGAAGCAGGCTCCCTGCTGAGCAGAGAGCCCGATGTGGGATCCGTCCCAGGACCCTGGGATCATGACCTGAGCTGAAGGCAGAGGCTAGAACTAACTGAGCCACCCAGGCGCCCCCATTAGTTTTTGATATAATCAATGATCTTGAGGGATCGCCATAAACCAAATGTCACCCTCTCCTCAGAAACCTGAGTCCTTTGCTTCTCAGGGACTCCTGTGAGATCCGAAGTACAATACTAACCTGTTAGCTTCTTCTCCTCAGAGGTTTAGATCTGGCTCTGTGAGGCCGCTCTTTTGAGTTTTTAGATCCTAAAAAAAAAACTAACTCCTTCCTTTTACTGCCCCAGTCTATGGATGGAAGCTGCTTCTTCTGTTACTTCACAGCTTCCTGATTTGCTATTTCAGAATTCCAGCCCCAGATGAACCAATTCCCAATATTTTCCCATCAAAATATCTGGTGTGATTCTGGTTTCCTGAGTGAAGTATGACTGATACAGGATACCTACTTTGTAGGACTGTTTTGGAGATTAATTTATACCTGACTCACAGTAAATGCTCTTTAACCATTATTTGATTCCTCACTTAGAGCAAACAACAACATTATTTCTCTCTCCCAAGTTAGTATCTTTGACATATTTGTTAAGCAAACCTTCTATGCCTTCATTTAAGATAATGTTGATAATGTTGAATAGAGCTATGCTAGGATGAATCTGTTTCATGTCACTAGATCCCACCTTCAAAATTGGCTTCGTTTTTTGAATCAATACTCTCTGGGTATGTTACCATCTCTATTAAATGGGAAGGTATTATTTTCATCATTAGATTATACAAGAATAAACTTACTTATATTTTCAGAAGAAAAAAAAAAACATTTCGTGTTTAAGACAAGTTTTGTCTGTAATGAGCACCGGCATGAGAAAATTAATCTTAGCTCTTCTGGTAACTAATGTGTGATGGTGGGCAGGTCCCTGAAACTCTCTCCTTTCCAGATCCCTTAAAAGTAAAATAAGGAACTTGAATGAGGCAACCTTCAAAATTTATTTCTTTAAGCTTTCTTACTTAAAATAGGAAATAGTGTTATCTCTACATATTTCAAATAATGAAGATATTTCTGACAATGACATGATTCTCAACTGACGATATTTTCAAGAGCAAGAAGCTGAAGTTGGGATGTAAATGGTTCCTTTTTTAAGCAGATGAGAAGCTAGTTATATCAAACCTGGAAAAAAAAAATCCAAGTGAAATTAATTTCTCAAACATGTAAGTACTTCCATGGTCAATTCACTTTTGAGTCTAAGAGGAAGGAAAGCTAGTCTAGCCAAAATTATAATTATGAGAAAGCTACTATGCCTTCTTATCATAACAAAACCCCTCTATAATAATGCCAGAGCTGGTGGTATGATGTGATCATAACACTATCCATTTATGTGGGAGTAGAATATGTGTTAAACTTGCCAACTAGAACATCAAGTTCAGCTAACAAGTCTTTGTGGCCCCCAAACTGCCACTGTGGCATCCAGCTGTCGCCTCACCAGGGACTTCAAACAGTGTCGCTGACACCACAGGCAAGCAGCTAGCTGTAGTTCCTCTCCTATGGGTTTAGAAAGAAATAACCACAACCACTAAAGCCAAAGAATTTTTGAAGCTTCACTACTATCCAAATAAATATCCTCATTCCAAAGTAGTAAAATGACAAGAGCCTAAAATATCTACAGAAAGAAAAGCCCAGATTAGAAAAGATAGAAATTTTATTCCCATGCTTACTTCCTAAATAAAACATTTTTCTACAGCTTCTGGTCATTTTCTTCCCCTCCTACCTCTCTTCCTTCCTTCTTTCCTCTTTTTCCTTCCTTCCTTTGTTCTTTCCTCCTTCTTGCATTTCCTTCCTTGAAAAATGATATGGACCTATTATTTATTAGTCTATTACAGTATTTTTTTTTTTTTAAAGATTTTATTTATTTATTTGACAGAGAGATCACAAGTCGGCAGAGAGTCAGGCAGAGAGAGAGAGAGAGAGAGAGAGAAGCAGGCTCCTGCTGAGCAAAGAGCCCGATGCGGGGCTCGATCCCAGGACACTGAGATCATGACCTGAGCCGAAGGCAGCGGCTTAATCCACTGAGCCACCCAGGCGCCCCCAGTCTATTACAGTATTAAGCACTACTTGAATAGAGATGAAAACCATCGTCCCTAAATTCATGTAGCTCTCAATCCAGAAACGTAAAAATAAAATCACATATGATAGTAGAATTGAATAACAATTACTATAATAAAGATGGATACTGGATTCTATAAGAGTACAAAGCAAATCAGGGTGGAAAGTTGGTGCCAGAAAAGGGAAGATACTTGATATGGGCCATGAAAAATAAGTCAGAGCAATGTGGCTGGAAAGAGAAGAAGAAAGGGACATTTAGATGGAAGAGCAGAACATGAATAGTGAGTCACATGAGGAGAAGCCCACCAGCTCCACAGTCTATGAAGCAGAGCACCAGTGCTGTTCAGGTCTACATTGTACATTAAGAGAAACCTTTGAAGAGAGCTTGACATGATTGATTTTCATTTTAGAAAAATTACTTTGGGGTCTTTGAGGAGAATAGAGTAGATGAAACTGGAAAAAGAAGGAAGGACATTCAATACCACTGCAGTGTTTCAGGGATGATAGAGAAGCATTTCTTACAGGAGTAAGCAGGAGAGGAGAGACAGGAGATTGCAGAGAAATGGAGTTGAATGACTACATACTGGAGGGTGTGAATGAGAGAGAAAGAGAGGTCTAGGATGAGTTCTAAGACTACATTTTATTGCTATTTATTTTTTATCTTGGCTGTCTCAAGTGTACATGCTCAAGAGCAGAAATTGAGTCCTA
Source organism: Mustela putorius furo (assembly GCF_011764305.1). Classification (NCBI taxonomy): domain Eukaryota; kingdom Metazoa; phylum Chordata; class Mammalia; order Carnivora; family Mustelidae; genus Mustela; species Mustela putorius. The sequence goes on along the minus strand of NW_025421322.1, from coordinate 23,103,867 downwards.
TATTTTGTGGGAAAAACAAAGACTACAGTTCTCTCTCCCATCCGTAATTATGGTACTTAAAATCTTTTCACCATGGAGACTTATTTCTGCTATTTCAAAGATGTATTATTCCCATAAGAGTGTCAAAGTATCATACATTACACTCCAGGTAAGACTAATAACTTAAGTCCATTCTTCTTTTTTTTTTAAGTCTATTATTATTCAGAGAAGTACTCCTAAGAAAAAGCAAATAAATATTTTTTATCAGAGGATTGTGGACATAATATTTGTCTCCTATATTAGTGTTCATATAAAAATAATATTTTAACGACAATATTTTTCACTAGCCCCTGAGAATAATGTATGCTCTTGAATATGTATCAAGATTATGATATGGCTTTCTGTAGCCTCTGTATTATCTCATATCCACCAGGATAAGAATTTCCCATTTGATAAGCCCAGTCTCAAGTGCTTCTCAAAAGAAGCTCTCCATATTAAGGAAAATGAACTTACTTAGATAAGCTAGATATAAATGGATTGAAGGGAGGAATATTGAATATTAGTGATCCAGCACCAAAAGATAGAGAAGGGAGGGCAAGATAAAAAAATATTTACTGCAAACTTCTTCTTAAAGATCTTTTCATGTTTAGCACAATTATTAAAATTCAGGAAAGAAATTAAGGATAGAAATGCGTTTCTGGGAGTCATTAGACATTGCATGAAGAGAGGAAAAAGAAATAGGGCAAGAATGAGGTTTTGGGAAATTCCAACACTTAAGGAGGAAAAATAAAATGCTTTGAACAAAGACTTGAAGAATTTAGACAGCTAGCTGTATGAGTATCTGATAAAAAGTTATTCCAGGTCTAAGAAAGAGCCAGAGCAAAATCCCTGAGAAGTGTGAGGAACAGCAAAAACATCAGTGGAGCTGGAGCAGTGGGCAAGCAGAGGAGCAGAAAGAAACAGGGTCAAAATGTGATGATGAAGGGCCATGCAGAGCTCAGTGACCATTGTCTTGTTTCTGGCTTTCCCTCTGAGTGAACTGGGATGCCATCACAGGGTTTTAAGCAGAGGACTGAAACAATATAGCCAGTATGTTTGGAATAGTCTATAAGTTAGGCAAAATCAGATACAGAGTTACCTGCGAAAATACTATTAGGTTAAGAGATAATGATGGCTCAGAATTGTGAATGTATTTCAGAGATAGAGCCAATAGGATCTCCTTGTAAATTATATGTAGCTATACGAGAAAGAGAACAGTCAAGGATTATTCTAAGGGTTTGTTTTTGTTTGTTTTTGTTTTTGTTTTTGTTTTTGTTTTTGTTTTGCCAGAGGGACTTCAAGAGTAGAATGACCAGTATCTGAGATGGGCTAGGAGTGGAGCAGGTTTCAGAGAGAAGCACAGAATTCAGTTTTGGACATGTTAAGATTGATATAAATCTTAGCTATCCAAAAAGAGATTTCATGAAGGTGGCATTTGTGAGACAGATCTCATATGGAGCTATAAACTTGGGGATCATTGGCCAACAGAGGGAACTTAGGCTGTGTGACTAGCTGAGATCAACAAGAGAGCAAGAGTAGATCAGAGGAGGACCATTGACTAAGCCTTGGAGCCAGAGAAAGACAGAGACACAAGGAGGAAATCCAAGAAAGCACAAAAGTTTGTGAGCTGACTATACAAAGTATCTGTAGAAGGAGAGATGTCCAGTACGTCAGATGCTACCAGTGTGTCAGGATTGGCCTGAAAATTGGCAACTGGATTCAACAACATGGAAATAATTAAGTGAACCTGACAAGAGAAGTTTTTGTGGAATAGTGGTGATGAGAAGCTGATTAGAAACAACTCTTTCAAGAAATGTTTGTACAAATGGGTATAAGGAAATTGGGCCAGCTTGTAGGGAAAGTATGGTAAAGAGAAGTTTGTTTATATTTTATGATTGGAGAAAAATAGCATGTTTATATGCTGATGGGAACATATGGGGGATGAATAGGAAGTGAAATAGAGATAGTGATATTAGAAGACATGCCTAAGGACCTTAAATCTGGAGGAAATAAAGAGTACTAGAAGGGTGTGTAGAGGGTCTCAGAGGTAATGGCAGTTAGAACTGTTTTTTAGGGATAAGATAAACTAGAGAGTAGGAGGGAAAAGAACCAGTAGAATTAAAATGGTTTAGTATACAGAAAAATAAATCATATATGGAACTAGTCTCCAAGGAGATGAGCGGAGAGAGGATACGAGTGTAGATGGAGACTTGATCCCTACACACAGGAATAATTCTTCCTCTGATATGGAAGGAAGGATGATACAGATGAGATGAAAGGTTAAATCAGGAGATAGAAGTGAGGATTTATGTAATTTTGTGGTGATGTAGAAGGTGAGGACATACGAGGAACGAAGGGTAAGTGCTAAGTGCAGGAAAAGAGTGAATTCTGGACCATTTGCTGAAGGCTGGAAATGGACCACAGCTAAGGATAAGTGAAAGATGAGTTAACTGGCTGAGATTAATGTCCCAGAAAAGGTGAAGAATCATACATTTATAGTGCCACCAATTCATATACTACTGTGATTCTTTTCCTGCAGTTTTCTTTAGGGCCTGACTGTAGGAGATGAGAAGGAAGACTGAGTTGATAGGTCCTAGTTTGTGAGGCCGGAACTTTGGAAATAAAAGGGAGTATGAGTTGGTATTCAAGGAGTCACAGTGATTAACCACGATGTCTAGGTTCAGTAGTGCAGTAAATGAAGCCAGGAGGTGACAGGTAGAGAAACAAAAGGAAATATAAGGAGTATATGGTTCCTGGAGGTGGAAGAGCCAGCAGCTGTGAAAGCTGGAGATTGGTGTCGATTGATTCCAAATGACAAGTTAAAGGTATGACTACATATAGTGAAATGCTGGTAGAGCCAATATGTCTGAGTAAAGTTGGATGGGTCATTTGCCTTGAATCTTGAGTCACTAAGGATATTGGTAGAATACGTAGTTGGGGGGGGGAAGATTGTGACCCAGATATTTAAGGCTTGTTTTTTGTTTTCTTTTGTTTGACAGATCCTAAACTGATTACTGATTCATTGTAGTATTCATGGAGTTTGTTAAATTATACTGAAGATCTACTGCTAAAAGTTTGCTGACCCCAGATATAAATGTTCCCTTGGTGTGTTGTAATCATTTAATTACTTCCCTAAGTACTTATCATATTATAACATAAGAATTAAGAACAGGAAAGAAGAGTCTGTTACCATTAGTATTGTTCCATAACAAACTATCCCAAAACTTTATTTCTTCAATTTTTTATTTAAATTCAATTTAGTTAACATTTACTGCATTATTGGTTTCAGGAGTAGAATTTGATGATTCATCAGTTGCATATAACACCCCGTGCTCACCACACCAGGTGCCCTCCTTAATGCCCATTAGCTAATTTCCCCATACCCCCATCTATCTCCCCTCCAGCAATTCTCAGTTTGTTTCCTATAGGTAAGAGTCTCTTACAGTTTGCCTCCCTCTCTGTTTTCATCTTATTTTATTCTTTCTTCCCTTCCCCCATATTCTATTTAGTTTCTCAAATTCCACATAGGAGTGAAATCATATGGTATTTGTCTTTCTCTGACTGACTTATTTCGCTTAGCATTATATCCTCTTGTTCCATCTTTATCATTGCAAATGACAAGGTTTCATTTTTTGATGGCTGAGTAATATTCCACTGTACATATGTATGTATGTACCACACCTTTACCCATTCATCTGTCAATGGACATCAGGGATTTTCCCATATTTTGCCCATTATAGATGTTGCTGCTATAAATATTGGGGTGCATATACTGCTTCAAATCACTCTTTGTATTCTTTGGGTAAATATCTAGTAGTACAATTGTTTGATCATAGGGTAGCTATATTTTTAATTTTTTGAGGCATCTCCATACTGTTTTCTAGAGTACTACCCCAAAAACTTTTTGATAATTTTATTAAGATGCTGAAGGTCAGGAACTCAGAGAGGGTTGCATGATATCTGGGGCCTCGGCTGAGGGGAGTCAGCAGCTGGAGATGACTGGACAGTTGGGGATGGAATTATCAAGAGGTGTCTTAATTCACACATGTGGTGGTCAATGTTGTCAGCTGGGACCTTAGCTGAGGCTGTCAGTTGAAGCATCTACGGATGGCCTCTCTTGCTTGAGCTTCCTCATATCATGGGAGACTCAGGATAGTATAATTTTGTGTATATTGTTTGGGGCTTCAAAGGTGAGTGTTCCAAAAGAACCATATAGTAACTGCATGGCTTTTCCTGACCCAGATTTGGGAGTTACATAGTGTCATTTCTTTTACATGTACTAGTGACAAGTGAGTCTTTAAATCAAGGTGAAAGAAAGGGGATACAGACCTCAAATCTCAATCGGAGAAGTACCCCAAATTTGCAAACATGTTTTAGAGCTTCTGAGTGGCATTCATGGGATTGTTTAATCCTTCTTCCAAGTCTAATGCTAAGTGTTTGCTGAGTCCTATTAAACTCTTGCTTGAGGCCCTGGGTACAGTCGGTTAAGCATCAAACTCTTGGTTTCAGCTCAGGTTATGATTTCATGGTTGTGAGATCAGCTCAGGTTATGATCTCATAGTTGTGAGATCAAGCCCCACACAGGGCTCTATGCTCATTGTGGAGTCACCCTGAGGTTCTCTCCCCCTCTGTTCCTCCTGCTCATACACTCTCTCAAAATCAACCAATCAATCTCAAAAAGAAAAAAAAAATCTTCTTTGAGGGATGCCTGAGTGACTTAGTTTGTTAACTGTCCAACTCTTGATTTTGGCTCAAATCTTCTGTTCGATAGGTCTTTGGCTCAGGTCATGATCTCAGGGTCCTGGGATCAAGCCCCATGTCAGGCTCCATGCTCAGTATGGTCTGCTTGAGATGCTCTTTCCCTCCCCCTTCATCTACTCCTCCCCTCTGCTCTCTCTCTCCCTCTCTATCTGAATGAGTAAATAAAATTTTTTAAATTTTTTCCCCTTGATTCTAACTATATGATGTTCTGGAAAAGGCAAAACAATGCAGACAGTAAAACAATCAGGTGTCGCCAGGGGTTGGGGAGGGAGGGATGAATAGCTGGAGCACAGAGGACTTTTAGGGCAGTGGAAATACGCTGTACGATGTATGGTGCATACATGTCATTGCACATTTGTTCAAACCTATACAATGTACAACATCAAGTCTGAGCTCTAAGGTAAACTGTGGACTTTGGATGATTATAATGTGTTAATGTAGGTTCTTCGATCATAATAGATGTCTCACTGAAGTGGGAGACATTGATAATGAGAGAGACTGTAGGTTTGAGGGAGTACGGGTATATAGGAAATCTATCTACTTTCCTCTCAATTTCGCTGTGAACCTAAAATATCTCTAAAAAAAAATAAGTTCTTAAGAAAACACCTAAGGCATGATGGAAATGGTAGGTAAGTTAAATTTTAAAAAGACAAATTCTTCCTTTAGTGTCTTTAGTAAATTTGAGATTTCCCAATTTTCTAGCCAGTGCTTGAATGTTCTCACCCTCATAAAGTATGTTTGGGTACATATTAGTAATTCTCTTCATAACTGAAAAACCATCAATTATATGCTGCACAGATTCATAAAAACCACCAGCAAAACCACAGCTGCTCACAGGAAAAATTGCTCATCCAGAGTTTATTTCAACAAAGGTGGCAGTAAACAATACAGAATAAGTTTTCCCATTCTTTTTCAATGCGTGAGTCTTCTTGGCATGTTGCAAGCTTATGTTATTTCAGTTGTCTGAGTAATTCCTTATGTTTGTTTAAGAATTGCCTTATGTTTATCACTAAGTATAGGTTACTGTGTTGAGTGGATATGCTTTATTTTTATTCTGATGTAATTTAAAAATAGAACAAGTAAGTAAGAGATAATGGTTAGAAGCAAAGGTCCTTTAAACATTGGATAATATTTTGCAGTGGTATTTGCATTTTATGGGAGAATTGAATCAACTACAAATTCATTCATTTCATAAAAATATCTAGTTAGAATGTAGAATGTCCACAATATTCTGAGGTTTGCAAGTGACCAGTGAGTTCAATGAAAACAGTGGATTAAAGTTCTAGGTTACAGTGCAAGATGGGTTGTAATGTTAGCTACCTCACCCTGAGTAATTAGTCTGAGCCTTAGTTGTTCTCCCTGTGAAATGGAGTTTATATCAAGCTCACCTTTCTAACAGAAAACAACTACAAATTATGGATAAAATACAAAAAAAAAAAAAAACTATAGCCATCAGAAAAATATCAAGATGGTCAATTACTTAAGGAGTAAAGATCATAAAGCAAGGGGAAATACATTGACATGAACCCCAGTTCTTTACTGCTTTTTTTCCTGAGCTATTTGCTCATTTGTTGGCAGTGTAGGGACTGAAGTCTAAGGAGAAAATGGCAGCTAAACATCCCCAGTCTTCAGGGATTGATGCAAAGATTGTAGAGACAATGTACGTAAACACTTAGCAGAGTCTGGAATGTGATAAGTACTTGAAACCTATTTAAGAGGATGAAAATAAACATGACAGAGGGTCTCACGCTTTCCCATTGCCTTCTCTCTTGGCTCCCCCACCCACTTCCTTACATGTTTGCTCTCAAATGTCCTCACCCCATGGAATTTGACTATCTGGTAAAGGACAAGTTTTCCAAAAAGTGAGTTGTTGGAAATTACTCTTCAGGTGGGTACTGTGATAGTATCAAGAAGGACATACAACGTGGAGCATCTTTCCTCATGCTATTTTACATCTCTGGATCTTTGGTGAGGTGGTATAGCTCAGTTTCAATCATGACTATTTGTTAAGTGGCTCTTAGCCACTGACAATATCTTTTTTCATATCTTTGGCAATATATTCTAGTTAAGTACTATTATAAGTACTATTATAACCTAATATTAAGACAGTTATAGTTCATAGATACGGATTTGATGATACTTATGATGCTGGAAATGTTACTTAACCTAACATTTCAGCCTCCTCATAATTAAGATAAGGATAATGCTAATGCCTGCTTCAAAGGATTTCTTTTAAGATTAAATATGATGTATGTAACGTCTGCACAGGTGTTAGCAAATAATAAACACTCGATAAGAATTATTATTATGATTATTGTATGTGAGATACTGAGGCTTTGAGAAGTCAGTGATAACCCAATTACACAGAGCTTTTATGTGTCAGAATTGCAAATCAAACACTCACTCTTCGATTCCAGGATTTGTGAGCTTAATTACTATGCTGTGATTACTATATTGTAACAGATCCAGAATTACAGGATGGAACCAACAAGCATACCAAATTTTGCCTAAGAGGTTCAATGGTGGCTTCAAAAGATATATTCATTTCATAATTCCCAGAAACGGGGAATATATTACCTTACTTGGAGAAGAGGTCTTTTGCATATATAATTAAATTAAGGATCCTGAATGACACAATCATCCTGGGTTATCTGGGTGGTCCTCAAATCCAATGATGTGTGTCATAATAAGAATGTGGCAGAGGATCAAAAGATATGCTATTTGCAACAACATGAATGAAATTAGAGGGTATTATGCTGAGTGAAATAAGTTGATCAGAGACAGAATTATCATATGATCTCCTGATATGAGGAATTTGAGAGGCGGGGCGGGGACTGTGGGAGTAGGGAAGAAAAAAAATGAAACAAGATAGGATTGGGAGGGAGACAAGCCATAAGAGACTCTTAATCTCAGGAATCAAACTGAGGGTTGTTGGGGGAGAGGGGTAGGGAGAGAGTGGTTGGGTTATAGACATTGGGGAGGGTACGTGCTATGGTGAGTGCTGTGAATTGTGTAAACCTGGTGATTCACAGACCTGTACCCCGGGGACTAATAATACATTTTATGTTAATAAAAAAAAATCAGGCAGAGGGAGATTTCACACATGAATGTGTGCACACTCGCGTGCGCGCACACACACACACACACACACACATGAGAAAGCCACGTGACAAGAGAGACAAAACTGGGGTAAAGGAACCACAAGCTAAGGAATGCTGACAGCCACCAGAATCTGGAAGATACAAGGAACAGAATCGTCCCTGGAACCTCTGGTGGGAGAGTGGCCCTAGCAACATCTTGGTTTCAGATTTCTGGACCCTGGAACGGTGAAAGAATAAATTCCTGGTAATTTGTTATGATAGCCCTAGGAGACTAATATACCTTGTTTCAAGACTGATAAAGCTGCGATCACCAAGACAGCATGGTACTGGCATAAAAACAGACACATAGACCAGTGGAACAGAGTAGAGAGCCCAGATATGGACCCTCAACTCTACGGTCAAATAATCTTTGACAAAACAGGAAAAAATATACAGTGGAAAAAAGGCAGTCTCTTCAATAAATGGTGCTGGGAAAACTGGACAGCTATGTAGAAGAATAAAACTCGACCATTCTCTTACACTGTACACAAAGATAAACTCAAAATGGATAAAAGACCAACGTGAGACAGGAATCCATCAGAATCCTAGAGGAGAATATAGGCAGTAACCTCTTTCATATCAGCCACAGCAACTTCTTTCAAGATATGTCTCCAAAGGCAAAGGAAACAAAAGCAAAAATGAATTTTGGGGACTTCCTCAAGATCAAAAGCTTCTGCACAGCAAAGGAAACAGTCAACAAAACAAAGAGGCAACCCATGGAATGGGAGAAGATATTTGCAAATGACAGTACAGACAAAAGGTTGATATTCAGGATCTATAAAGAACTCCTCAAACTCAAAACACACAAAACAAACAATCATATTAAAAAAATGGGCAGAAGATATGAACAGACACTTCTCCAATGAAGACATACAAATGGCTATCAGACACATAAAAAAATACTTATCATCACTAGCCATCAGGGAGATTCAATTCACATTGAGATACCACCTTACACCACTTAGAATGGCCAAAATTAGCAAGACAGGAAACAACATGTGTTGGAGAGGATGTGGAGAAAGGGGAACCCTCTTACACTGTTGGTGGGAATGCAAGTTGGTGCAGCCACTTTGGAAAACAGTGTGGAGATTCCTTAAGAAATTAAAAATAGAGCTTCCCTATGACCCTGCAGTACTGGGTATTTACCTCAAAGATACAGATGTAGTGAAAAGAAGGGCCATCTGTACCCCAATGTTTATAGCAGCAATGGCCACAGTCGCCAAACTGTGGAAAGAACCAAGAGGCCCTTCAATGGACGAATGGATAAGGAAGATGTGGTCCATATACACTATGGAGTATTATGCCTCCATCAGAAAGGATGAATACCCAACTTTTGTAGCAATATGGATGGGACTGGAAGAGATTATGCTGAGTGAAATAAGTCAAGTAGATAGAGTCAATTATCATATGGTTTCACTTATTTGTGGAGCATAACAAATAGCATGGAGGACAAGGGGAGTTAGAGAGGAGAAGGGAGTTGAGGGAAATTGGAAGGAGAGGTGAACCATGAGAGACTATGGACTCTGAAAAACAATCTGAGGGTTTTGAAGGGGCGGGGGGTGGGAGTTTGGGGGAACCAGGTGGTGGTATTAGAGAGGGCATGGATTGCATGGAGCACTGGGTGTGGTGCAAAAACAATGAATACTGTTACGCTGAAAAGAAACAAAAAATTTTTTAAAAAGACTGATATAAGACTGATGTCAATTTAAATTTAAAAGTCACTTATTATTTACCTCAAGTCCTACTTCCAAAATCTTGCCTAATAAAGCTACTTTACATCAGCCTCATTTTCCTTCAACTTCTTTGTCAGTGTACATAGTAGTAGCTTAATAGGCATTTTCCTTGATTTTTGGCTTATATGCATCACAGAAGTTGATATTCAATTTTATTTTCTCATTTCTTCATGTTAAATTTGTTTCCCCAATTAGGACACAGGCTCCCTTGAGCTAGAGCTCTCTAGCAATTTGTTTATATTTCATTCATGTCAGCTCAAGAAACTGGGTCTCAATAGCCCTCAATAAATACCTACTGATTGATTATTGTGATTGACCAAATAAATGAGAGACTAAGAACTTCCATAAATATAAGAACAATGGGCTATTCAGGAAGCAGTAGAGACTTCACAGTGAAACACATCTGAGTTTCCTTCCTGTTTCAGCCAGTTACTAACTTTGTGACCTGGTAGGAGTTACTTACACACTGAATTGCAAATTCCTTATGCATAAACAATGGTACCTGCTGTCCAACCCGGTTAAGGGCAACTGAAACAGTATAATGCATACATATTGGTTGTTTTGTTCTTCCCAGAATACATTCACACTTTCTTGAAGTAATGACACCTAATTTTGACCCACCAGTTAAGGTCTCTGAATAATGATAGCCAAGGTGTCATCTGCTCCTGGTCAATGGATAGTCATGTGAGCCAAGACAGTCGATCAGACTTTATTCTTGTAATTTGAATCTTAAAACCCAATGACTGAAGATGAGGTTCAAGATGACTTCCTAATGCCTGAGCCCTAAGATAATTCATCATTTCTTATGATCTGGAAGACAGGAACTTTATAAGGGACAGGAGCTTCATTGGTTCCCCTCCTTTCTGACACCTAGCTCTTTAGTGTTTTTCTTCAATCATAGGATTCATTTCACAGAACTGAATTTCCTCTCGGTGTTCTATTTGCTTACATTTACCAGAGGATTCAGTTAACCAAAGGTTCCCAAACAACATGTTTATCCGGTGACCAGGGCAATATATTGAGCCAATATGTTGTAGCAATTACTACCAGTGGTATTGAGCACACACTCACATGCAAAATAGACTGACTGGTATAGTTTGCAATTGGTATTTTCTTCCTCTATAACCCTCCTGCGGGTGATTTTGTGTTCCAAGGGACATTCGGCAATGTCTGCAGACATTTTTGGTTGTCACAGCTGGGGAGCTGCTTGTAGGCCTCTGGTAGGTAGAGACCAGGAATGCTGCTAAACCTCCTACCATGTAGGTACCACACAAATAATTACCTGGTTTAAAATGTCAGTAGGGCCAAGACTGAGAAACCCTGCTTTAGAGGAAGCAGGACAACACACCATAATTTCCAAGGAGTAAGTGGCATTATTTAGACTAATTGATCCTGGTGTTTAGAATCAGTTAATTTACTGCTGGAGGAAAAAAAAAAATCAAGACAGTGATTGCCACAAAGTTATGAAGATTTTAAGGTCTTTCTCAGCAGTGTGCCTACCAACATCTGGTCACGGTGCTTCAGCCATTCGTTGTCCTGCGTCTTTGATGATTTCTTTGAAATACTGTATTAAGTAGCAGTGTCTTTGCTCTTTTCCATAGCTCTCTCTATGTCCTCCATTTCTTTAAAGAAACCTCCATGAATGTGCTCTAATGAGTCTCTGAAATCAATTGTCTTCCCTTTGGGAATGACCTAATCAACAAAATCAGTCTATATAAAAAACCCAAAAAAGGCGGGGGTGCATGTTTCAGGGAAAACCAATTATAGTCTTTGCCAACCAAATGTTCTTTTACATGCAAGTAATCTGTTCCCTATTTCCCTTTCTCTGTCACTGTATTGCCCACCAGCATTACATGGTTTTAATAATGATGATGATAATGAGATGAACTTCAAGACGGGTTACAAAGTGAAGAAATAATTAGAGGAAAAAAAACCAAGACTTTCCCTTTGGAAGGGAGGGATTTGGCTTGTATGATAAAGGAGCTTAAGTCATTCAGCTAGGATTGGTAAGAAAGATGAGCTTCAGACACAAATTTTGGTTCTTGTCATGGAGTCAAAATGACTTTATATTTTGGGTCCTCTTGCTTGAGGGTTTTTGGTTTTTTTGTTTTGTTTTGTTTTGTTTTTGTTTTTTTAATAATTGCTGTGTTATCAGAAAGCTGTAATGATTTAAAAAAAAAAAAGAAAGAAAGAAAGAATGCTATAGTAATCTACAATTTCATCAGTAAGAGGTCTTTAAGGGATGTCCCTAGGGGGTTTCACAAAATTCTGACAGTTTTAAATGTTTCACTAACGAGAGAAGCTCTAAATGAAATGGCAGGATGAAAATAGCTTCAAGTAATTTCCCAGTGCCAGGAACATCTCCCATTGAATATTTTCATTGTCAGGGTATTTACTGCTTTGACTCTAAAGTAGAACTATAAACTCTTTTTAATCCCCTCAAAAAAAAAAAAAAATCCATACTTGCCAAATGTTTGGTTCTTTTCTGAGCTAACTATATCCAAATGAACATTTAACTAAAATGATCTTTCCCCTCACATTGCTCTGCTGCAAATGGAGGAATGTAAGAAAACAATCCCACATTTCCTGTCATTATTAATGATAATGAGAAAAGAATATTTCCTGGAGATTAGAGCTCATTAGAGCTGCTTAATCGGTGATAGTGGGGACTATCCATATAGTTCTCTATGCCTGTGTGTCAGAAGCAGCTAGATCGTTTGTAGATAGTCTTTGCAGAAAGGTGTCCTGGGAAGAGGAATCATCCCTAACTGCTACTCACTAGTTGTTTGATCTTGGGTAGTGCTAAAGCTCTCTGGACCCACTTCCTCGTCTATAAAATGGGAACAATAATACAAATAGTAATGCCCGCCCTGTTTGCAGCCTATGGTTGCTGGCAACCATTTCAAAACGAAATGTAATGTTTGTGAAAACACTTTTAAAAGCTCTAGCAAGGTAAATTGCTATAAATACTAATAGCCGTGAAAAAAGAACATATCTAGATGAATGGGTAATTCGTCTCTTGTCACTGAATCGTAGTTCAGTTACTATAGTCCAATTACTCTCTGATGAAATATATGGATTGAATCATTGTTATCTGTCTGCAGACTGAACAACCAAATTACCACAGGCATGCTATAATTTTTGGTGGTTTTTTTCTGTTATATTACGACTTCTGGGTCCAAGATCCTAGGGATAATCTTAAATCTGTCACCTACTAGATATTGAACATGACATAAGTCAATTAAGGGATCATGTCCTCAGATGTATATGGTATATATACATATCTCTCGAGTCCTCCCATAGACATTCGAATGCTTCCCTTGACGGTAAACCACCAGCATCAATGCAAGCATACCAATAATTCCACAGCCAACACTGGACCTTAGCACTCTAAAGAGAAGATGACAATGGGTCTTCAAAACATAACTCTTTCACCCATAGGGTTTTAACCAACACTGTTTTGTCTATATTGGCCATAAAAGCAGGTAGACTGAGCAGAACTGTTTTTTTTTACCTCTACACGCTGGCAATCAAATTAATATCAAAGACAAAAGAGAGTCTTTGGGGGTTCTGTTTTATTTTGGCCACAGAATAGTAAAATGACACTGACGTTTTGGGCTTGACTACAGTGGTAACATTTGGGATTTTTAAATTTTAAATTTTAAATTTTTCAAAGGATCACAGAATGGTCATTCCCATAATGTAAAGAAACCTGGTCATGTTTACTACACCCGACACTCAGATACTTGCCAAATAAGGAAGGATCCAGATCAAAGTAAAAACCAATATTATTATCTTTATGTGTCGCTAGCAAAAATATTTTGAGCTTTTAAGGGATTTTTTTAGGGATTATTTTAATTTAAAAGTAAGAATGTATCTGATTTAGTACCTTCTATCTTTTCCCATTCTTCCCTCAAGTGGGCATGGTGCACGGTTATATAATCACCATAATGTTTCTGTCACGGTTGCCAGATAAGCACTACACACACACACACACACACACACACACACTCCTCTTCCTCTAAAAACCCAGCACAAGCCTGCATTTACTCAAACTTAATATCTCTAACATTTAGATATAATTTACATAAAGTGAAATAAACAGATCTTAAAAGTACAGTTTCATCAGTTTTGGTAAACGCAGACACGCATGTATCCCCAACCTCTACCGAGACGCAGACCGTTTCTATCATCCCAGAAGTTCTCTCCATGCCGTTCCCACCCCTCCTCCCCACCCCTCCTCCCCACCCCTCCTCCCCACCCCTCCTCCCCACCCCTCCTCCCCACCCCTCCTCCCCACTCACGCACCAAAGCAGCCGCTGTTCTGGCTTCTGTCACTGTGGATTAGTTTTACTTCTTCCAGGATTTCATGTAAATGTAATCCCCCAGTAACGGTGAAGTCAGTAGGAACTCTCGTTGTACCTCGTTGCTTTCGCTCCGCCTAATGTTCTTGAAGCTCCTGTTAGGTGTATCAGAAGTTCTTTTTTATCGCTAAGTAGTTTTCCACTATATGAATAGTCTACAGTTTTTGTTTTCCTAATGATGGACTGGTGAGGTGTTATCAATAAAGCTGCTAAGAACAGTCTTGTATCAGACTTAGTTGGACATATGCTTTTATTTCCCTTTGATCAATGCTTAGAAATTGATTTGATGCAGGGTGACCTGGGTGGTTCAGCTGCCTCTTAAGCATCTGACTCTTGGTTTTGGCTCAGGTCATGATCTCAGGGTTCTGGGATCAGGCCCTCCCTCGGGCTCACTCAGAACAGTCTGCTTGTCCCTCTCCCTTCCCCTCAGCTCCCCCGTTCTGCCCCCAGTGCTCCTGCTCTCATGCTCTCTCTCTCAAAGAAGCAAATAAAATTTTAAAAAAAGAAATTGATTCCCTGCATCAGAATAAACGTAGGTTTAACTGCTAAAGTAGAATGCTTTTATTAAGAAACTGTCAGTTTTCCTAAAAATATATAATGTATATCAATATATAGTGACATGTCTCTTTAAGTTATATACACTATATATGCTATAAATATATACTCGTATTTATTATTAACTATATATTATTGTGTTTATATATATTTATAACATTTATAGTATATAAGACAATGTATAAAAATGCATATATAGTGACATGTCTCTTCTAGTCCTCAAGTCTTCTGCTAAGCTTTATATATATATATAAAATAGATATATAAGATAGATATTTTTACATACATTTTATATGTACCGTGATATATATTTACATATAAAGAAATATGTATATATATATTTATATCACTGTAAGAGGTATATATAGGGGTACAAGATTAAAGAATCTTTATTTTAACAAGTACAGCTAGTGTGGGCTCCTACTTTGAGAAACAGTGTTCTCAAGGTCACAAGGGGAGGCTCAAAGTATATTCCTGCCCCAAACCTCTTTTATTCCATTACAGAGTGAAATCCTCTCTGATCTGTGTCAACTACAAATTAGAGTCCACATGGGTGTACACTACAACCACTACTGGGGTAGGAGATGTCAGAAGGAGAATTGATGCTCTGAGTATCATTAGTTAAACATTTACAATTCCTTGACACTATGCTAAACACTTCTGATGTGTAGTTATTGCTATTTTATTTAAGACTTATAACAATCCAAGTGGCTATCATTTTCACATTTTAAAGATGAAGAAATGGGCGCCTGGGTGGCTCAGTGGGTTAAGCCGCTGCCTTCGGCTCAGGTCATGATCTCAGGGTCCTGGGATCGGGTCCCGCATCAGGCTCTCTGCTCAGCAGGGAGCCTACTTCCTCCCCTCTCTCTCTCTGCCTGCCTCTCTGCCTACTTGTGATCTCTCTCTGTCAAATAAGTAAATAAAAATCTTTAAAAAAAAAAAAAAGATGAAGAAATCAAGTTGATGGAAATTAATAGTGTTGAAATAAATTTCTAGGCTCAAGGTGGGGCCACTCCTGCCCAGAGTGCCTCTTTTTTGGTTCCTGGACCCAGTTCCAATGTGTGTGTGTGGGGGGGGGGTTTCCTCCCACACACAACACCAAGCAAATCTCAGATACCAGCAGAGTGTCCAAGAATCCAACTCAATTCTAACACTATCTATCCCAAGATAGCATCAGATTTCCCAGGTTATAGGTTCAGCCTTACAAGACTGTCCCCCGTACCCCATTTCAGACACCAGTCCCAAGCCCCAGGCTGCTGCTCCCTGTGCTTCTGACCAAACAGCAACAGATGGGACGTTCCAATGACTCCTTCCTTAGGTTCTTTCAATTTGCTACAGTGGGTCACAGAACTCAGAGGAACACTAAATTGTGTTTACTGGTTTAGTAAAAGATAGGATAAAGGAGACAATCAACAGCCAGATAAGAGATACAGAGGGTGAGGTATGGGGAAAGGGCTAGAAGCTTCCACACCCTTTCCAGGTGTCCGGCTCTCCCCACATCTTCACGTGTTCACCAAATGAAAGCTCTCAGAACTTAGTCCATTTGGGTTCTTCTGGTGGATTCATAACATAGTGATCATTGACTAAATCACTGATCACTGACTGATTCAACCTTTAGATCCTATCCCTTCCCTAGAGTTCAGGGTCATCTGAATGACTAAGTATATATTTCTTACAAGTCATAATATCATAGTGCCACATCAACAAACCAAAACTTAGATAACTTTCCTGTTCAGGTAAATTCTCTGCTTGATCCGAAAGGCAGTCTACCAAGTCAACCAACCCCCAAAGGCTAAGCCAACTCTAGACATTTTCACCCCAAACAAGGTTGACTCTGTGGCCTCAGCCAACCATACATTTTCTATTTTTCTATTCCTCATCCTTCTTTTTTTTTTTTTTAAGAAAGATTTTATTTATTTACCGGACAGAGAGAGAGCACAAGCAGGAGGAGTGGCAGAGGGAGAGGGAGAGCCCAGCTCCCTGCTGAGCAGGGAGCCTGATGCGGGGGCTCAATCCCAGGACCCTAGGATCATGACCTGAGCCAAAGGAAGACACTTTTAACCAACTGAACCACCCAGGCACCCTTCTTTTTTTTAATTCTTTATC
The DNA here is from genome assembly GCF_011764305.1 of Mustela putorius furo. Taxonomy (NCBI): domain Eukaryota; kingdom Metazoa; phylum Chordata; class Mammalia; order Carnivora; family Mustelidae; genus Mustela; species Mustela putorius. Next base: position 23,087,190 of record NW_025421322.1, on the reverse strand, counting down.
CTATAAAACCTTTCTAACTTCTGTCCCGTTTTGCAGTTCTCTGAAAGGAGACCATCAACTTCATAAAGTACTAAGTAAAGCTTATTTGTAATACCTAAATTGTCTTCTTTAATATTTTTTTAATAGAAGCGACTTACTTAAGTTAGTTTTACAAAGAACATGCTCTTAACCTTTGAGATAAATTGTTTCTTAAAAACCTAAAGGGTTATTTATGAAATAATCAGGTCCAATTTTCCTTTTCCGTAAGATTAAATTCACTTTTGTAAGAAAAATACATTGATGATAATCCCTTAGCAGGAATCTACGTTTATTCTCATTGAATCTGAAAACAACTCTGAAAGATTTACAAGGAACATTACTTCTTACATTTATAAACAAGGAGACAGAGAGTTGGAAGTCTAACGTCTCACCCGAACATTCACAGGCAGTCAACACATGACTGAACGAGATTTTCCCAGCTTGAAGTCCTGTTGTCTTTCGACTAGACCATCAGCTGTCCTGAGTTTGAGTTTCTGCTTCTCCGCCCGGTGGCTATAACTCAACCTCTCAGAATTGCTCTCAGGGTGAAAATGCATAACACATCTGAAAGCACCTCATTCAGGATGGGACAAGATGGTAAAGATGCTCTCAAAACATGAGTGAAATCTGAATCTTAGTGGCTGAAGGACAACGGGATAGAGTAATAGTTAAACAAAATGCTCTCAAATGGGAAGTTCCAGCTTTCCTATCTCCTGATTAAACTAACGATTCACCAGAAAAACCTTTTTTCAATTTAGTTTGGAAACTTTTTTAAAAATAATTTTTTAAATTTTTAAATTTTTTATTAACATACAATATATTATTTGCCTCAGGGGTACAGGTCTGTGAATCATCAGGTTTACATACTTCCCAGCACTCACCATAGCACATACCCTCCTCAATGTCCATAACCTCACCCCCCTCTCCCTACCCTTCTCCCCCCGGCAACCCTCAGTTTGTTTTGTGAGATTAAGAGTCTCTTATGGTTTGTCTCCTTCCTCATCCCAACTTGTTTCATTTTTTTCCTTCCCTACCCCCTTGGAAACTTTTTTAATTTGAGACTTATTCTTATTGATTTTAATGAGTCCTCTTTTTGCCCTAAGTCATCAACTCCAGTGCATTCTTTTTTCTTCAAAGTTTGAAACTTTAGCTTGGCGTTTCTGAGGATTAATAATTCTGAATTCTGCTGTCCAAAATTATTTATGAAGAATACATAAGTAAACAGGCCCCAAGGTTCATCTTTTTTTAAAACAAATCTCTGAAATTTGTTTGTTTGCTCAGATCAACTTTCTTCAGATGCTATAAAACAAGAACAACAAAAAAATCCAAGCAATTAATGGTTTGGTTTGGCTGGCTTCATATGATTAGTCAAGGCTTTACTGTACTTAACAGATAGAGGACAAAGGGTAACATTTCAAGAAATGGTTCGCTGACATTACATGTGTTTTAACTTGGAGGATCCTGTTCTGAATTTTAACATGTTCAGATTCCCAGCCTTGAATTAAGTTGTTTCGAAAGCTCAGAGTAAATGTTTGCAGTGGCAAACCCACCTAAGAGACTATGCAGTACTTTGACTTTGGAAAGCAAATTAATTGATTTGGGAGCTAAAACCTCAAAGTTTCATTTGGATCCATTGCCTATCTGAGTTCTAGGAATCTTCTACCACCGGGTCCAAAGGCCAGGAATGGTAGATACCGGTTTCTTCATACCCTAACCATACATTGGCTAGACAGCAGGAAAATGTTCTATGGAGATTTAGTGCAAGAAAAGAATGGAGGGAGGGACAGACGGAGAGAGGAAGAAAGGAAAAAAGAAAAGATCTTAAAGAAAAAGGAATGGAAAGAAAAGAAAATATTGTTTCAAAGTTTTCATGTATAACTTCTAGTACTTGAGATAAAGTTGATTTCTATTATTTTTCAAAGGGAACTTACAAACTCGAGCAGTTATTCTTTTTTTTTTTTTTTTAGAACATTAGCTAATCTTTATTGAGAAGTCATGATGGCAGCCACTGTTCTGAGAACTATATATTAACTTATCCAATCCTCAAACAGTGGAGCAGCTACTCTTAAAGTGGAATCCAAAGACCAGCAATGTCCTCTGGGAACTTGTTAGAGATTCAAGTTTTCACTTCCCGCTCCAGGTGTATTACCAGGTGGTGGGTATGATAGAGGGCACAGATTGCATGGAGCACTGGATGTGGTGCAAAAATAATGAATACTTTTATGCTGAAAATAAATAAAAAAGAAATTAAAAAAAAAAAAAGAAATTCCAGGGGCAGGCCCAAGACTCTGGTTTTACAAGTCCTCTAGAGGTGATTCTGATGCATCCAAAGGTTTGAGAACTACTGAACCAGATAAAGTTCACATACAGTCATAAGATCATAAGATCATAAGCAATGTTACATCCAAGGTGTGTTAGACCACTGCAAAATCCTGCTTCTTATGCTGGAATAACATTTTCTAGCAGAAATGTCTCCATTTACTGAGTTGCAAGCAAAACGAAATGCAGGTACTTGGTAACTTAGAACATACCAAGTTTACATGGGGTTAATGTCAAGAGCGCGGTGTCAGGGATCCAATTCTAATCATAAGCCAACAAAAGTAGTAATCAAATGAGCAATCACCAGCATAACAAAAACAAATATCTGACAAAAAGGGAAGATAGGAGACTAAGGCTTCTGCAGGGTCATCACAGGTGAATTCACCTGGGCACAGACTTCTGTCCGACAGACTTCCTACAGAGACTTAACTCCCCAGTCCACGTTCTCTTACTCACCCTGGTAACAAATACAGCCCTGCAACCCAAAGTGTGTGATGTTGTCACAAACCTTCCTGGGAGCAGTTCTGGCTGGAGAACTCAGTGGCCTTCGTCAGAGGAGTTTAGGAGCCCTGTGCTTCAGACACAATATTTTCCACCTGCCCAGACTCTGAAGTCCCTCAAGGGCACTCAATTCACATATCTGTCAAAATGACTGTGTGATCTGATTTTACCTCAGCTTCACCAAATTGGATGGTCCCTATGAGAACATATTGTCAACAATATCCTAAACTTCTTACCCCAACCCACATCACAAGTTCTCCTCACCACCTGAAAATTCCATGCTGTCCCTACCCATTTTTTATTGGGTATGTCAAGAAATTCACATGCATTTGTGAAATGGGCATATCTCCTTCTGTTCTGCCATTCCCCTACCAAGACCAAAATCTATCCCGACTGTGCTGGATCATGTCTATGAAAATTTTGTTCCACCAAGTCCCCAGGCTTGCAAACCCCCCAGGTGGCTTTTGGGAAGATTTGCATTTAGGAAACATAAGTCTAAAGGTGACAAATGAAGTTCTGGAAGCATTAGAGATATACCAGTGGTGGGGGGGTGGGAAGTGGAAGAGGGGGTAGGAGAAGAAATTGATGGCATCACTAGAGGATGGCATCACTAGACATAAAGGATGACATCATTTGAAATAAAGCTTGAAGAATGGAAGAAATTAAGTGAAGCGTTTAGGAACCCTAGCAGGAATTATAAAGAACACAGACTTCGAAAAACCACGAGAAAGTTATGTCATACAAATGGAGAGCTGGAATAGTTTTAAGACAGTTGAAATGATTGGTCAACAAAAGCATTAGAGGGGTGCCTGCGTAGCTCAGTCAGTTAAGCATCTGCCTTCAGCTCAGGTCATGATCTCAGAGTCCTGGAACTGAGTCCTGCATTGGGCTCCCAGCTGCTTCTCCCTCTCCCTCTGCCTGCTGCTCTCCCTGCTTGTGCTCTGTCCCTTTTGCACTCTGCCAAATAAATTTTTAAAATCTTAAAAAAAATAAAATAAAATCAGTGGGCTGATTTTATTTAAAAAATTCAAGGGCTACTACTTTTGGAAAACAGGAAGACTATCAGATTTAATGATAGGTGATTAATATTGCAAAAGCAATTCTTGAGGAATGGTGGGATGGAGGAGGTAGCAGAAATCGGTGGTTAGTGCAGTGAAAGAGTAGTGGGAGAGAAGACAGTGAGTGCAGCCTACTGTCTCAAGAAGGATGGTGGTGAGGGAAAGGAAGAAAGGGAAAGAATGTAAGAGATATTTGGAAATGTTTCTAGGTAGAGAAGGAAACACTTTCAAGGAGGGTAGTTGAGGAAGCAAGACAGAGAGGAACATCTCTGCTGCTGGCACCCCAGAGAGGAGAGAGGATGGGCGTGGACCTGAGCAAAAGTTCAGAGGTGTTGAGGGTAGCTGAGAGAGTTTGTGCCTGAAAGCCGCAATTAATTTTCTCAGCATTATAAACATTCTGGACAGTCTTGGCACCAATGCATACTGGAAGCTAGGGAGTTGGCGGAAATTATTTTTTAAGACATTAGACCAAAGAAACTAATTGCCTGGCTTAATAAAGCCACAAATATTAAAATGATTAAGAAAGATGGGAGAGAGAAGAGATCGTTAGGTCAAGGGTGAGAGGAAAGATAAGAAGAGAGAAAAAGGGGGACAGAAAGAGAGACTCAGGGAAAAGAGGGATGGGGCAGGGCTAGGGAAAGAGGCAGACAAGGAGTAGAAAAAGAGGAGCTGAAGAGAGAGAAACGGATGCCCTTTCAGAACATTGAATAATTCGTTTTGTACTTAAATTCCTAGAAAGGGGAACCTAAACAAAGATTTAAACCCTTATACATTCTTGTTGACTAGCTGGCTTTCAACCAATGATAAATTCTAAGCCAGAGGTTTGGTGTAAGTTAATGCAAACCAGGGGAAAGATTTTGATCACAGAAGCAAATATACTTCCAGGCTGGAAAGTTGTGGAATATTTCACAGGGGAAATGAGGAAAAAATTTTGCTCGTAGCTGCAGTGCATGTTATTTATAAAGGTCAGAGGGGGGAAAAAAGAACATGATAAGATATAATTTTCCTGTCTTCTGACTACAAATAAGGTAAATTCAGTGACTTTGTCACTCTGAGCAGATATGAGACTGTTGCTACATGCAAAGTTTTGCTTTTCCTTTTGTGTGTGTTCTAGCCTAAAGCCACCCCCAGAGGTGGTCCTAAATCCATTGACAGCTGCCTTGGATTTCACACTTCATCCAAAGTGAAGATTGTTCTTGCTGTGATGGCTCTGTGCCCTAGTGGGCAACTGCTTTAATTCTCCCTTCTTCCAGATCCTTACTGAGAGCTTCTCTGACCTTGGAGAATCCTAGGATTGGGACTCTCCCATCTCCCTGATATTTGGACTTTTGTTCAGTAACTTGTAAAAGTGTTGGGAGCAGTTACAAATGCTGTTTGTATTTGTAAGATGGCCCAGTTCCATGGTTTTAAATACAGGGTTACTAAAATAAGTACTTTCCTAACCAGCAACATATTCTGAACGTATTATTGTGGTAAGGATTGGAGTCAGCATGGTATAGTCAAAGAATCCAACTAGATGGTTGTGGAGTCAGATATATTTAGGTTTGCACCCACTTTCTAGCTTTATGGCCTTGGGCAATTTACTGATGTTCTCTGGGCCTCAGTTTCTGGTGTCCACAAAATGTCATCAATAATAGTATCTAACACAGAGAGTTGTGGTGAGGATATAAACCAAATAAAGGGTTTGAGTGTTATAGAAACTTAAAGAGTGCCTCCCCAAAATTCATGTCCACCTGGAAACTCAGAATAGGACCTTGCTTGGAAACAGTCTTTGCAGATACGACTGCGTATGAGACCATACGGATGAGGGTGGGCCCTAAACCAAAGACTGGTGTCCGTATAAGATGAGGAGAGGATGCACAGAGGAGAAGAGAAGAAGAGCACGTGAAGACAAAGGAATGAATTATCCCTGGGCAGGTCAAGTAATGCCTGGGCCACCAGGAGCTGGAAAAGGCAAAGAAGGATTCTTCCAAGAGCCTTCAGAGGGAGCATGGCCCTAATGTGCTGACTTTGATTTCAGACTACTGATTTCAGCCCTCAGCACTGTGAGAGATGTTGTTTTGAGCCTCTAAGTTTGTGGTAATTTGTTAGAACAACCCCAAGGAACTAGTACAAATATATAGTAAGTGCTCCACACAAATCGCTCAGCATCAGGAGGGTCTTATTCTATGTTCTGGTTCTGGTAATTTACCTTGTGGTCCTTGGATTGGAAACTCAGTTTGATTCTATTTTACCAGCATCGATCCCTCCAGTTCACAAATTCAGCCATTTACTCACTTTTTCTTTTTCTCTAGACCTGGGCTAAGAGGCATCCTGCATATTCTCCTGTAAGCTCGGCCATTGGCTCCCCACTTAACTGGCTCAGCCAATTCAACTCATTAATCCATTCATTACAGATTAACTAAGCACTATGGACCAGTTCGTCTATTAAGAACTCAATATAAAGTAGTGAATGAATTTAAAAAGTCCCTCTTTTCAATAAAATATACTTTCTGTTGAGAGGAGGAAAAAATGATAAACAAGTAGACAGGTGAATATATAAAATGTCAGATGATGTTGAGTGCTCTGAAAAAAAAGGAAGGATGTGGGTATGTAGAGCTTGGGACAGGATACACATCAGTGGGACAGAAACTGTCTTTCTGACGAGGTGGTACTTTAATATTGACCTAAGTCAAGAAGGAGAGGAATGAAGTCGCTCTGACATCTGGGAGGTAAAATGAAAGAAGAAATAGAGGCTTACAGCCTCATAAGCCATGACTTGGGCTTGGCCTTCTGCACTGAATGATGTAAGAAACCATTGGAGTTTCCAGGATAACGGAGAACATGATCTGCCTTATATTTTCAGAGAATTCCTTTAGCTACTGTTTTAAAAAATGGGTTTTCAGAGGGCAACTGGGAAGCAAGACCAGTCAAGTATGACTGCAGTAAGCCCAGGCTAAATGTAGTTTCACATTTCTCTCTGACTCTTTCTTCAGAGCAATGAAAAAAGGCAGGTGGTAGTGAAAGCATTCATAAGTTCCTGGAGTCCGTTTATATCTCGCAGATAAAGCCAAATGGATTTTTTCCCCCTTAACGAACTGGTTTGATTTTCTAAGAGAAGGAAAAACCAAGGAACACTCCAAATATATTATTGAACTAGAAAGACCAAAGGGGAGGATGTCTAGGGGAGAAGAAAGGAGGTGGATTCAATGTGTAGCAATCAGCAAGCTGTGAATGCAGAACTGGTGACTTCTCTCCCCTTCCTGGCAGTCATGCCCTAGCTCTCAGCTGCTGGAACCCAAAAGGTTTCCAGCAATGCTAAGGGGACTAACCTAGTTTATAAAAACTGGGAATTCTAACTGTGCTTTCCTAAAGTATATTGTCTTAAATATATCTTTAATGTGTTAAAATTATATGATCACGTAGCCATTTAGAACACCTCATACATGAGGTTCCTCCTGCCAAAAAGCACAATTGGCATGGGAGCCCCTGTGTTTTCATTGCTGTTTGCTTCCTGCCCATGTGCTGGAGTTTTCTCAAGTAACGCTGGCCAGGCATTTCAAATGAAGGTGGACCCCCCAACCCCAACCCACCAAGCCAGACCCAGCTCTATAAAGATGGCACTTGTGGAAGTGACAAGGCCAAGGCTGAAGATGAATCAGAGCATTTTAAATAGCCACTGAATTTTTTATCTGCTCCTTTGAAACAATGAGGCAAAGAAGGTCACTCTTGCCAGAGTTGCCAACCCCTCTTCTTGATAAGCAGTTCAGTATAAAGGGCTTAGCGATTATAAAATAAAATATTCCCCACTCTCTTGTGGGCAAGCTGGGGAGGGATTGGAGAGGGACAGAGGTGATGGAGCATGGTTTTTCACACCCGCTCTGTCTTTCATGGATGATTCTCCTTTAACCATGAGAAATTCCTTGGGGCAGCAGGGCTACCAGTACAAGGTCTGAGGTGGTAACCTTTTAAGACTCCCTTTGCAAAAAAAAAAAAAAAGAAGAAGAAGGAAAGAAAGAAAGAAAACGGATAGAGAGGACTGCTTAGAAACATATGTTCTTCAGGGAGTCTTGTAAGTCTTACTCTAAACTCTGAGCCAACACAGCTGTGAGGGAGCAGAGGTCAAGACTTCACAGAAAGCCAGATGCTGCAGTGAGCATATATTGTTTTGCAGACATATGGGTCTATGGATCTGTGTGGTGTATAAATATATACAGCGACATGTGTGTGTATACACTGGCAAAACCCCCTCCCCACTTCCCATCCTTTTAGATAAACTGAAGGAGGAAGCGAGGATTTCCTGTGAAAACAGTGTGTAACCCCGCTCATCTGGTTAATGTGTTTAGCTGGATCCGACGTAACCAAATGAAAAGGAGGAGTAGGAAAGGAAAAATTCGGTGGTGAGACAACTTCACAGAGGCAATGCAGTCTAATTCAATTCAATTCCTAAGTACTATGTCTTATATTGTTAGTACTATGTGGGATGCAGAAGTAATTAGCAGACTAGTCACCCATGTATAAGCAGTGTGACCTTGGGACTGACTTAACTTCTCTAGGGAGATAACTGTGAGTGGGAGCATCCCCTGTTCTACCCTCTGATACACTGGGTCCTTAAGAGAGTCACCCACAGTGTGATATGCGGCAAGGAGACATGGGCTGGGATTCTAGTCCCAATTCTGCACTGGCTTGCTGTTCCCAAGGCCATTTCATCTCATCCTGCTTCTCCTTTCCCCAAACTATCCCCAGAAAGAGACAGCTTCTTCATTGTAAAATAATATGATTGGATTCGCAAAAAGGTCACAAAATCACTGCCTAGAAAAAAGCAGAGTGGGTTCCAAGCACTCCAATGGGGAATGAGGTCCCTCTACATGAGCGGCGACTCATACAGCTACTCTCCACCATTGTCCCACTGCTGTCTTGGGACAAGGTGGTCTGGACTAATTTTTCAAGGAGAATTTGCTGTATGTATTCTTATATGAGACTCAACAAGTCTTTAAAAAAACTGTGTAAGACAAACAAAATACATCTGGCAGCCCAATCCTGTCCCACATGCTGCCAGTTTTAACCTCAGGATTGGATGGGTTACAGCATTTCTTTTAGTTCAGCAATGAATGAGTTTTTGGCACAGCTCTCCCGAGAGTGCCCACTGTATCTCCTGGCAATTTCTGCCAATCTTTTGGTCCCTGAACAGGGAACTGCCAAGGGTTATTTACTCCTTGATCTAAAGCTCTTCTAACACTAGGCAGGGTAATTTCAAATCCAGGGGCATCGCGAGGCTGCCTCATGGTAGTCACAGCTTTAAGCAAGGCAGTAACACTGCCTAGAATTTATAAGAAGACATTTCCTGACCCGCCCCAGGAGTCTTCTCTCAAAATCTCTGACTCTATACCCACTTAAAAGAATTGAAGACTTTAGTTCTGGAGGCTACATGTGCCCAGTAGAGCCCAGGAACCTAGAAATGACTCAGCAGCACTCAAATCCCAGATCTAAACTTTTTGTGCATCAGTATTAAAAAATAAAGAAATCGAACCTACCATTTTAGAGCATCGCCACACACCTGACCTGATTCAAGGAGCTTTCACATAATGCAATGCAAGGAAATCACATCTGACATAAGCAAATCTTGCCACATGAAAGAATGGTCAGGTAGTTAGATATATGAAAGAGGTAGCTATCCCCAAAAGATCTCCTCAATTTTATTTTCTTTTTTCACTTAGTCCCTATTATATGCCATGCATACTTGCCTTTACACACTTAAAGTCTAGAGAGAAAAAGCAGATTTTGAAAAATGAATTATAAAAAGAAAAACAAACTTAAGCAATAGAATACTGGATTGCAGAGGAAACGTTAGTTTCATGGGACCACATAATCTAACTTGAGTATAGGGGATTAGATTAGAACATTCTTTCCACTTCTTTTTTTTTTTTTTTTTTTTTGGTTCCTCTGTTCCTAAACCGAGAAACTCGCCAACCCAGAGAGAGGAGAACCAAGGCAATTTCTGAGACATGGAGAGACACACAATGGATTAAGAAAGAGAAAAGGTGTCATGAGTTAAGAATAGAGAGAGAGAAGCATGGTCAAGAGGGAACGCGGTCTTCTAGGGCATGTCAAGACTTTATTTGAAAGTCATAGGAAGCTGTGAAAGATTTTAAGCAGTTTTTACTTTGTGATTTGTTTCTTTTTACTCTGAGGAGATGTTCTCCATCATCTCAGTGAGAGAAAGTAGTGATTTGGTCAAGGATAATGACAATAAAAATGGAAAGAAGTAAGTGAATTTGAGAAATAGTGAGATTTGCATTTTTTTCTTTTTTTTTTCTTTTTTTTTCTGAGAGAGAGAGAGAGAGAAGCAGACTCCCTGCTGAGTAGAGAGCCTGATGCGGGACTCGATCCCAGGACCCCGAGATCATGACCTGGGCCGAAGGCAGCGGCTTAACCCACTGAGCCACCCAGGAGCCCAAGATTTGCATTTTTTATATCAAAAGAAAACAACACAAACCATAGCATATGTTTTACAAAGTGGGCAGTTTGGTTTCTTGTACTATCATATTTCACATTCTTCCATATTTCCAGTAGACAATTTCCCCCCTATGGAATAGTAAACGTCTTAGTGGATGGTATGGTTATGGATGTTAACATCTGATGGCCTGTTCAGACTATTTATATTTAAGGACATTTTCTGCAATCTGCCCCCCCACCCAATTTTCTTTTTCTTTTCTTTTTTCTTTTTCCTTTCCTTTCCTTTTCTCTCTTTCTTTCTTTCTTTCTTTCTTCTTCTTCTTCTTTTTTTTTTTTTTTTTTTTGACCTCCCTAGCTATCGCTTAACTCGAAGTAAAAAAACCGAAGTGAGGGAGAGGTCCTTTCCCCTTTTTGTTATAGTTGGTTCAACATCAACAGTTTGGGTCCAATATCTTACAAAGTTTAATGGTTTATTTTAATTTACTTACAACGTTGCCAGTAGGGCCCAAAGCGAATATAATTCTGGTGAAAGTCAGGAGACAAACTAAAGAGACAGACTTTTTTTTTCCATAATGAGAATCACCCCTCTACTTCAATGTCCACCTCTCTGCTTCAGAGTCATGCTTAGCTTACTCGATTCTTAGGATGAGTTGTTCCTATGAGAGCTCTCGGTTATTCATGAATATAAGATATTTGGTAACACTGTCTCCTTCCTAGTTACCTCTGGTCCTTAGCAGGGTTCATGAGGTAGCCTCAAGTGGAGTCTCTATTACTTAGGCATGTGACAATTAGAAACCTTATCTATTTTTAATACATATGCCTGAAGAAAGACATTTATATAATCAAGCTGAGTGTTGCATTTTATATTATTTTACATTGTAGGAGAAAAACTGTAAAAAATTTTGAAACGAATAAAAAAGATTACTGTCTGACTCAGCTTTCAGATTATCTCAATCTTTTATTGTCCTATACATTATGGAGCATTTACAATAAAGCCAAAGGACTGTTTGTTGTCCATCAAAATGGGAATTGTGTCCAGTGTTGTGCAACTAATCACTGCCCTATAAGACAAACCATAAGAAACTCTTTTATTTTTTAAATTTAAAAAAATATATATTTTTAAAACCATAAGAAACTCTTAATCTCAGGAAGCAAACTGAGGGTTGCTGGAGGGGAGGGTGTGGGGGGGATGGGGTAGCTGGGTGATGGACATTGGGGAGGGTGTGTGCTACAGTGAGTGCTGGAATTGTGTAAGACTGATGAATCACGGACCTCTATCCCTGAAAAAAAAATACATGTTAATAAAAAAAATTATTGCCCTATGGATATTGAACAATTTTATCAGTTTTGCATTTTTTGCAATTTTTCTTCAGTATCTGGATGTTTATATATTTGTTGGTTCTTTGGATCCATCTTTGGGCTGGTGCTAACATTTTATTAGTTAAAAAGTTAAAATATGTGACCCATTTCTATTTTATATATGTATGTGAATCATTGTTTTACCATTGAAAATTATCCTTCAACAGTGACTGTCCCTATGTGCTTCTTATTACCACTGCAAAATGCTGACTTTGATTTGAACTCCAAATATTTTATAGTATCAAGCTAAAACCTAACAAAACGAAAGATCCAAGGGACAGTATCATATATGGCAAAGAGTTCAGGGTGACTCTATTCCAATATATGGTTGAGTTTAATTTGTTGTGAATCTATTTGCTACCCCCTGCCCCCAAATGTGTATAAAGTTCAGGCAGTAGATATATTTGGTTTTGGTGTCCGTGTGATCTCTCTTACAACTACCCAACTCTGCCATTATAGCACAAAAGAAGCCATAGACAACATGTAAAGAAATGAGCAGAACCTGGTCCAATAAAACTTCATTACAAAAACAGATCATAAGCTGTGTTGGGGCTACACCTGCTCTAGGATACCTATTTCTTGAATTTCATGCTTGAAGAATAAATACTACTGCCTTTGCAGTTGGGAAATCTTAAATATACTTTGGAGGAGGAGAGTGAAACATTCCCAGTTTTACAAACTCCTCGAAAGAGTGTGGTGATGTAGGAAATGCAAGTGGAAGACTGTGAGATCTCCTTCCCAGCCCCCTCGCCTTTCCCCTCCCCCTCCTCCTTCTTCTATAGCATGGCGCGCAATCCTATCACACAATGACACTCTTTTCTTTCAACCTAAAATGCCCTGTTTCGTTATGACCATGAACTAGTAAGCGATAAGAGATAGTAAGTGTTCTCTCTCTCCTTTATTATAAACAGATATTGGCCTGCACCCAGCAATCTCTGTCACCCATACTGGAAATTGAATATTCATTAGAGAAAAGAGAAGCAAAGTAAAAGGAGGAAGAAGAAACATACTGCACAATTGTAAATTTCTGAATAAAGCCACCTCGTTTTTATGCGTTAGAGACATAATACAGTGAGTATTTCGTTATGTATTTCTGCAGTCCCTTTTATCGGGTGCATGTTCCTTTAACATGGTTGTGATGATACTTTACATATTATTTTGTATATTTTTTCTACTAACAACTATTTCCCATATTATAAACTTTCCATCATATAACTTTATTTTATTTTTGATATAATAATAAAACAAAACACAGGATATTTTATTATAAAGATAATATATTAAAAATTATCCATTGTATAATTTTAAATGATATAATGTCCCTATTAGGTGTGTATAAGTTATTTATTTACTCTTCACTTATTCCTGAATATTCAAGTTTTTAATCAATTTTTAATTATCACAATATTGAAATGAATATATTCATTTCCATACTGTCTTTAACAGTTGAAAGTGGAGTCTCAGCCCTTGAATTACTAAAACCAAGGGTATAAATATCCCAAGATTATATGAACCACCAAAGATAAATATATGGTGCACAATTCTGCAATAAGGAAATCTAACATTTAAAAATACATTACAAATAATTATGGACCTAGGGAGAAAAGTACAGAAAAATATGAAATGAAAGTGTTCTTTCTTCCAGACCACTAGCCGTAACCAAACGATAATGAGTCTTAACTATTTGTGGACTGCTTTACAGGAATTTTACTTTATTTTATTTTTTAGGAAGTTTAATGTTCATAGAAATATATATACAACATCCTTTTAAAAACCCCAATAAGATGTGGTATACAAACAGTTTTTACACACTGATTAAATCATTAAGACATTAAGTACTCTCCTATTGAAAGAAATTCAGGTGAATGCCAGCTTTTCACCATTACAACAATGCTGCAATGAAAACCTCTGTTTACATTCCTCAGAAGATTCAACACAATACAGCTGGACCATAAATTCCTAGAAGTTTTTTGCTTGGTCCAATTTAAGAGCAATTGCCAAGACACCCTCTAGGTTGGTTGCACCAGTCTACATCCTAGGGGAGATATCTTAAATCATTTCAACAAAACAGTGTTTATTGAGTCTCTGATCTCTGCAAGTTATTTTTTGCTAGGCACAGGGAACACAAAGAATGAATAGGGTGTGGTCCCTGGGCCACAAAACCAGGCTACAGGCGAGCTATGGCTTATAGGTCAACTCCAGCCTGTCTCCTGTGTTCGTACATGTTGTTGTATACAGAAATGAGACCCATGTAGAACTTCTGACCTTCATAACATAATAAATTTCTTTGTTTTGAGCCACTAAGTTTGTGCCAATAAGCTAAACCAGCAATAGGAAACTAATGGAGAAAATCAAGAGAAATAATGGAGCAGTTAATGCTACTCTCCTTATAGCTGGATGGCACGTGTGTTAAGGGACCATATGACCTATGCCGTTATGTGGGAGGAAAAACTCTCCCAGCTTGGAATATCATGTATTGTACTTTATCGCATGGCAAACTTGCTTTATCTTCCAAGGCAACCTCTCCACAATTCTTGCAAAATGGATTGAGCCGCTTGCTTTGAAATTTAAACTGCTTCTAGGGAAGGGGACCTCTTCGGACACAGTCAACCTCATTCTGTTGAAGGTTTAGAACAGTTTTCCAAGCCACAGGTATGACCAAGGAGAAATGGGAATGCCCACTATAAAATTGTTTGGAATGCCATCAACCCTCTTTATGAGGCTGGGTGATTTCTCTTTACTCGTAAAGCAGAATGCGGAAACTATCTCAAATGAATATATGGGAACTATGGAGAAGCCAACTTCTGGGTTTGGCTTTTGTAAAGGAATATTTCATTGACATAAATGTCTTCTTTTCTTCTGGATAGACAAAGTGGAGAGGCAATGGCTAATACCAGAATGCCTGAAATAGCTGTTAATTTGGTTGAAAAAGAAGATAAACCTCAACTTGCCCTCTGGCAGTCTCAGCTTCAAGTTGTTGCTAACATATGAAAGAGGGGTGTCTGGGTGGTTCAGTTGGTTAAGCATCTGACTCTTGATTTTGATTTAAGTCATGATCTCAAAGTCATGAGATGGAGCCTCACATCAGGCTCTCTGCTGGGCACAGAGCCTGCTTAAGATTCTCTCTCTCCTTATCACATTCTGTCAAAAGAAAAAAAGAAGCAACGCAAGATATTTCTTACATTGTATTCTTGAAAAAATATTCATGTAAAGTAGCACACTGAGTACTGATTTGAGTCCTACTTGATTTGAGTCCAAACGTCTCTGAGAAAGATCTTCCTGATCTAGCCATTGGTACACCTTTTATACATAGACATACATCTTTTATCTATATGTAGGGTCCAACCAATTCACTTAGTGGCTGAATTTTGACTTAGAGTGTCTATGTTGGCTAATAAAAGAATATTAACTTCTTCTTCTTGCATTCCTGCTCCAAAAATGTGTGTTCTCCCTGAAGTGTATTTTGGACAGGTCAGAAGGTGTGGGGAATAAAAGCACAAAGAATAATACTTTCAGGGACTTTCTTGCTATCCACGTAGTTTTAGCGCAGATCTTCCCTGACATACCCAGCTATCAATACCACCACAACTGCCACCCTTAAAGGAATGTATTTCACTCTCATTCCTCTGCGGAAAATATCTGCCCCAGTCCTAACACCTTCCTCAACAGCCCTATAACCCACAACCTTCCCTCCATAATATGGTCACCCTACCTGTTATCTAGGGTTGAGGCACCCCAAATAGGAATGGGTTCCCTAAGGCAATGTCTCAGGATCCCAGAAGCTCTATCTATCCTCAAACTCCTGAATTTGTACAATATATGTTTACATTTGTACTGCTCCTGAGATAACCAGGCACCTCCTTTGTTTAAGTTCATTCACACATCCTATTGTAAAGGGTCCTAAATGTGTTCTGTAACTACTTGTATAATATGGCTCTACAGGCTCCAAGTATTTCTCACCATGTCAAAAATAGAGGGTTTTTACTATTCTTTATTCATCTGCCATTTGCACAGTCCAATGTAGCAGAGGACAGGAAGATAAGGTTCTCTTTCTACTTGAGTCCAATAACTCATTAAAACCTACCACAGGTCTGAAACATTTAACTGTGTAATATATTTTAGTTGTGAGCCTTGCCCATGGTAGATGTGCAATAAATATTCTCTTTATTTTATCCTATTTTACAAATTCCTTAAAGTGAGAAAAAGAGTTTCAGTATCTTCCCCATATGACTTTTTAGTTGTAGGAAATCCTCACCTCTAGGTAGTAGCATAACACAAATACACGTGTGGTAAGGGACCATATGACCTATGCCATTTTGTGGGAGGAAAAACTCTCCCAGCTTGGAATATCATGTATTGTACTTTATCGCACGGCAATAATCATGTAAGAGTAGGTAACTGATTTTGGTGGGCAGGTAATATTCCGCAAGATTCAGAGGCATACAATTATTCTACCCGGAGACTAAGTTGTCAGACAGGCTTCAGATTCTCCTGCATTCACTAGGCAGGTGGAAATGAGCAGGTGGAAAAGGAATATCCACATCTCAATTGACTTGGCCTGAGCCATGGCCTATTTCTTCAATTCCCTCCCCTTGCCAAGAACTTGGCATCACCTAGATGCAAGGAAGACTGGAGAATCCTGTTCCTGGATGTATAGCCACTTCCTGGCCACAATACTAAATATTAAAGTCAAGGGCCAGATCATTGGTGATCAGTTAGTCTCTGCCATAGAATTCAACCTACATTTGATATAAGCACATTTATGTATATGCACATAACCCCACATCTCACATAGGATCTTTTCCCACCATATCTTTTCCTCTGCATATCACAATGGCAAAAAAGCAATGTGTTTTATTTTACAGGCAGCATATAAAACCTTGAAGCTCATCCAAATCTATAATTATCTGATAAGCCCTTTTCCTCAATTCTGGATACAAAACATGTTCACATCTGTTGTAGATTCAATTACTGGCCTTGATTCTTCATGCCTTTGCCATATAGCTTTTTGTTCCTAGGAAGAATATATTTTTCTGCTTCTTCCCTCTGAGCACAGCCGTGTAACTTCTTTGGCAAATAGGATGTTACAAAATATGACACAAGCAAGGGCTTAGAATGTACATGTGCATTTGAATATTATCTCTGACACCACCATTTAAAGAACATGCCACAGCTTGCCTGAGGGTCCAAGAAGGCTGAGAGACACGTAGAGCAGAGTTGCCACAGCTGCCACAGAGTTCTTCAGTGAGTAGAGTAGCCTGGCTGAGCTCAGCCCCAATCGGCTGTACTCTAGTGAGCTCATAAATCTGGGAGGATGCTGATTGCTAAATGCTACTGAAATACCATGATTATTTGTTACACAACATTACTGTGGCAATGGCTAACTGATACAATGTATTTCAGTCTTCAAATTGTTGCTCAAGAGCCAATATTCATATATTATCACAAAAATCAATGGGGCAGCTGGGTGGCTCAGTCAGTCAAGTGGCTGCCTTCAGCTCAGGTCATGATCCCAGCATCCCAGGATCCAGCCAGCTTCAGATTTCCTGCTCAGTCAGGAGCTTGCTTCTCCCTCTCCCACTCCTCCTGCTTGTGCACCCACATAAACAAATAAAATCTTTTTTAAAAAGTTACTTTTCCACCTTTCTGGAGGCATCCTCCACCCTGAATTTTCCAAGAACAGCTGGACTTAGTTTAAATTGATTGAGGTGATTGCTTAGGTGTTCTTTCAAATGCAGGTAATGAGAGACGTGGAGAGTGAGAATCAGTCCACTCTTCCTATTGCTGCTTGCTGTCCTTGGATGTTGCTATTGAAGACTGTCCAGCATGATCGTATAAATCTCTGTGATAGGAGGCCTCTGGGTGGCTCAGATGGTTAAACATCTGCCTTCAGCTCAGGTCATGATCTCCAAGTCCTGGGATGGAGTCCCACGTCGGGCTCCCAGCTCAGCGGGGAGCCTGCTTCTCCCTCTGCCTCTCCCCCTGCTTTTGCTCTCTCTGTCTCTCTCCCAAATGAGTAAATAAAATCTTGAAAAAAGTCTTTGTGATATCATTGTTGGTGCAGATTCCTGAACTAACCATAAGATTCTTGAGGTTTGGGTTTTAAGAGTATTAACTTTTATTCATACCTATCTTCTTAGCCATTGTCCTCTCCAGTCATATCCTCCAGGTCAATGTGGCTACAATTTCTACATGTTGTGTTATAACTGGCATGCTTCCAAAACATTTGAACCCATGTTTGAGACCAGTGAAGATTCCTGATGCTCTTTTTGGGCACTTTCCACCAGCCAAGTCCATTCCCAACCAAAGAGTTTCTCATAATGGGAATGATCAAAGCAAAGGAGATGCCAGTGTTCATCTCCTCAAAGTCATTATCCTCTCTGCACATTTCATCCTACCCTCTCCAAATTCCAGCTTTGATAAGCAAATATCATTCTGAGAATTGTATTTTTTAGACTACAGAAGTTTTATTATGCCCTTTCTGTAATGTATTTATATATCTGCTCCCATTCCAGTGACTGTTCCATACTAATAAATCAGCTCTATGTTAATGTGTTACCTCCATGAACAAAGGGCTGGCTAGTGCAATTTATAAAATTATATCCCATCTTCCATCAAATTATATCTAGTATTCTGCTTCAAATATTAATTAAGGGAAAACCACTCAGGAGAAAGAGCTATAAGGGGACTTAGGGTTTACAGAATGTAAGGGCTTAAGTGATCACACAGCTCACTAACTATCA
Organism: Mustela putorius furo; assembly: GCF_011764305.1. Lineage (NCBI taxonomy): Eukaryota > Metazoa > Chordata > Mammalia > Carnivora > Mustelidae > Mustela > Mustela putorius. Next base: position 23,068,757 of record NW_025421322.1, on the reverse strand, counting down.
GCCAAAGTCAATCCTCAGCCAAGGAGCTTGCAGACAGATTTAGTTGAGCCAGAAAATCTCTTTAGGTAGGATATGTCTTCTTAGTTTTAATCCCTGTCTTGCCCAGTTGCCTTATAGCAGACAGCTTCTCAATCTAGTAGTATCTCCTTTCCTTCATCCATATAAATCAAAAGAAATTTGAATTCAGGATCTCTGTTAGGGTTCATTTCACAGATGGGGAAAGTGAAGTCCAACTTAATGATGTGGTTTATTTGATGACTGGTGGAGTCGGAGGTGGAATCTCAGCCTTAGGACTTTGAGCCTTGGGCCATCTACTGGGATTCAGAATTCATCCACACTGAAAAACGAATTGGCAAGAGGTGAGCTCAGAAGCCATTATTCTCATCCCAAAGCAAAAATCAGTGCATCCAGGTGTCCGGCAGGCCGGAGTGCAAGAATGATGGAATAGTGATGGCCAGAATAAGGGAGAACAGGCCAATGGAAAGAGAAACAAGATTCTCTACTTCCTCCTCCAGGACTGAACAGCTGCTGAGGGATGGTAAATGTTTCCTTTTTGGAGTTAACTCTGAATGAACTAAAGGTGCCAAGAATATAGATGAAAGGAAAAACATGTCAACATCAAGACTGACTCTCTTTGCCCAAGTAAAACAGATGGCTGGAAAAAAGTCAAAGAAGCTGGGTTGAAAACTAAATGGGTGGTCCCAGGGGAGGCTGGGATGTTGTCTTATTGACTAGTCCAAGCCTTGGAAAATAATCCACAATTAAACCAAATTAATTCAGATTGCCCTTCCTCCAGGCTGCTAGCAGACGGGCTGAATGAAGACCTAGGGAAAGAGATTGTTAGTGGAGCATTGTTAGTGTAACTTGAAAGAAAGTGAGAAGAATAAGAATGTGCTAAGGGAAATAAGAACAAGAAACCTAGAATAACTTGTATCAGGGATTCCTGTTTGATAATAGAAAAGGGAAAAATTCCTATCATTAGCCATGTACCAAGTGGAAAGTGGAGAAAGAAGAATTATTAAATACATGAACTTGAGAAAGTTGTCTCAAGTAAGAGGCTGTTTAGGATAAGTGATATTGAAACACTTTATCAATTAGAGGCTATTGTTATATAGAAAGCATAGAGATAGAAGTTAGAGAACAGCATCTCAAGGAAGCTAAAATTCCTTTGTAAAACTTTCTCTGATCTTTCCACCATCTGAATCCAAAGCAAAATTGATCAAACTGTCATCTGTGACACATCACTGTGGCTTATAACATATAAACATTTATCACACTACATAATTTACTACATAGGATAAACTATATGATTATTTGCATATTAAAATAGACCCACTCACCTCTCTTAAAAATTTACATACAAGAGGAGGAAGACAGACAATACATCAATAAACAGATGAACATATAAAATGTAGCAAATTATTATAAATGCATTGAGGCAGACTAAAGGTAGATTTTGAATAGAAATAATATTCTATGACTATTCTGTATGCCCTACTGAGAACAGATGCCAGAGATAAAGAGATCAATAGAGAAGCAGAGAGAAAGAGAGAGAGAAAAATATAGACAGATGCTGACAGACCAGTTTAGGAAAATATTTTGAAAGATAGTGTTAGCATGGACCATGTTGACAGTGGACATAGTGAGAAGTGGTTGGATATTTTAAAAGTATATTTTGATGGATGGACAATGAGATTTGAATGTGGATTATAAGAAATAGAGAGTTGTCAAGGATCCTTAGATATTTAGTTAGTCTAGGAAGATGGTTGAATGGAGTGGCCAATTACAAAGCAGAAAAATGTGGCTGGACCAGGTTTGTGAGTGAGAGGAAACACAATAATTAACTGTCTTCTTGTCAGCTTCCTGCACTATACTGTGGAGTCCTCCATGACAGGAGTTTTGCTTTCTTTCTCTTCATGTGTCTGCAATACCTAATCCAATGTTTGACACAAAGGTGCTCATCCATTTTCTTTGTGCCTAAGGAATGAATGAATGACTTGGAAACATGCAGTAATATTTTTATTTCTTGAATTTCATGATACTGTGAGCTCTACTGGAGGCATACATTTTATTTAGTCACCACTGAATTTGCATCTAAAACAAAGCCAACACAAAATGTTGTTGAATAAACAGATTCTTGTTCTGTTCATCCTACTGATATTTCTAGTCTCTGTATCTGGTTTTGGTTAAACTGAAGGAAATAAAAAAGGAAATTAATATGTGTGTGTTGGCATGTATTTTATCACTTAATTGATAAAAAGTTGCTTTGGAAAACAAATTTTATATTTCTTATTACCAACTGATAGTCATTAATATTGGCAAATCTAACGGTTTCAAATATCAAAATCTCTCCCTGAACTTTTGGCCATTACATGTTCTTTTCCCATTTTACTAGAATTTCATTTAGAAAGTCACTAGAATGTCAGGGAATGCTTCCAAACACTCAACGTGTTCTTGTGGTTTAAAAGAACAGATATCTGGCTCTGTATTTAAATCTTATTAAGATGCTCAACAAATTATTAAACTGATTCGAATTTTCTATAGTTTAAAAATCACTTTTAAACATCCATCTTTGTCCTGGACAATTGCCAAAACTAGCAAATGCATCTCAGCTGGGGAACAAGCTGCCACTTCTTCCTTCAGATCCTCTTTCAACACTGGAGATTGGCTCACACAGGGCAAGGGGCTAAAAGTCAGACCTGTCCTTGAATCTTCCCTTTGTCATAGGACAGATTTTCTAAATTGCCTCTTTCAGAACACCACAATCTGTGAAAATAAGTTTTGGAAATTGTAGTCTATTCCCTCAGAGAGATTAAGAATACATGTAATGCCTTAAAAGAAATGTAGCACTGTAACGTTTTTAATTCCAGTGCTTCTCAAGCCCACAGGGCTACAGAATGCTGGGATAAAGAAGCACCACTAGTCAGTTGTGAGAAATTTGGGTTCCATCATTCAATTTTGTGAATGCTTTTCCAGAAACTGAGGCTGAGACAGTTAGAAGATCCTCCTTTCTCAGTAGTGCAAGTTTTCTGGGCTTCTTCCTTTAAGCAACTCTGCTGGAGAAAATGAGGACCCGGGGTTAGGCACTGGTCTCCGCCACCCACAGAATGGGACAGCCAGAAAAAAAGCCTTGGTTTGAAAGATGTTTCCAGACTTTGTCTTACCTCTGTCCCTTGCCATTTATGTGATTTTTTTTTAAAAGTTCTTTTATATTATCTGAGCCTCAACATTCACATTTTAAAAACGAGGAGTGGTAAGTTATACCCTACTTATCATGCATGACTGCCATGAGAATTAAGTGTATGTTACAGAAATTTATAAAGTGCTGCAGATTATACAAATGAAAAGCATAATTGCAAAATTTCCAAAAGGAATTTTTTTCTTTACCAACACTGTTCAGGAGAAACACAGTAGAAGCCAAATGTGTAATTTAAATTTTCAAATAGCTACATTTCCAAAGTAGAAAGATAGGGGTGAAATTAAGTTTAACGATATACTTTATTTAATCTAATGTACCTAAAACATTAATAAAATATGCAATATAATCTATTTTTAAATGATGAGATATTTTACATTCTGACTTTTTGTGTCAAGTCTTTGAAATCCAATGTGTGTTTCATAGTTACAGCATATGTCAATTCAGACTGGCCACATTTCAACTGCTCACTAATACATTTTGCTAGTGTGACTATTAGCACAACTTGATACCAAATTTTTATCTGCAGAGTCAGTGATTTTGTTCTAGTTGATTCCAGAGTAATAGTTTTTACATTACGATAATCCACATTCTGGAAGCTTTAGATGAGAATCCATTTTCTTGCCCATTACACCTTCTAGAAGTTGTATTCCTTGGCCTGTGTTTCTCTTCCATTTTCAAAGCCAACAATAATCAGTTGGGCTTTTCTCACATCACGTCACTCCAACACTGACTCTTCTGCTTCTCTCTTCTTCATTTAAAGACCCTTATAATGACACTGAGCCCATCTGAATAATCCAGGATAATGTCCCTATTTTAAGGTCAGTTGATTAGCAACCTTAAGTTCATCTGCTATCTTAATTTCCCTTTGCCATGTCGGTTCAATCATAGGCTCCAGGAATTCAAACATAGGCATCTCTGTGAGGTCATAGTTCTACTAACCACACTATCTTTGTCAAATTATATGCAAATTGTTTTTCTCTGACTCTGTTTGCAATCTGAGGGAGGTCACATAGATGTTTCCAGTTCCTTAGTAATTTTACAAAATATCCCCCACGAATATTTTCAACATTCCTAACTAATATTCAATTTTAACTTCTCTCATCACACCATTGAGTCCTGCCACAGGTGAGGAAATCTGGAGTGGGTACTACCTCTTCCCCTTATCAATAGCTGTTGTTTTCCACTTAGCCAAGCTCATGGAGGAGGGCTTGAAGCTCTGGCATTGGTGCTCTTTAATGCCAAATATTATTACCATCAGGTGCTCCTGTAGGCTCCATGAAGATCCTTCACCAGGAACTTCACCTGCATTCGCCATGATACAGTCGGTATCTTCCCTCAGTTAGCTGCTATATCTCCCCTCACAATCCTGGGGCTCCAGCATTCCTCCCCTCTGTTAAGGGCATGGGAAACCTCCAGGTTTCTCAACTCAAACTGTATGGTTAACCCTGAGCTAGCCCCCTTCCATGGTGGGAATGCAGCTTGTACCTCATGCTGCTCTTAGAGCAATCCAGTCATAGCTTATGACATTTAGACTTTCCATGCCTCACTCATAATATTTATCAGATTTCGAGTTGTGTGAATCACTCCAAGTCATCTCCTCAAAATTCTTTTCACTGGCCTTAAGGCAAGACAGATATACGCTCCCCAGTTGGGGGATATGGAAAAAGAAGAAATACAACATAAAGGCAACACTTTTCAAAACTGTCCCTTTTGCTCACTTCTTCACATGCAGCTTAGAGTTGGATAGTGGGATAAGACTAGCATCTCATTACATTTTGAACATGCAGTCAAGCACTCAAGTTTATGGGATGGCTCTCAGCACCTACTGAATTGCTCTTGGCCTTTGGTGTCTCAGTGGAACGTGAGATATATTTATATCTATATTTCATAGTAAATTCTTTATATTCATGCAAGTATAGCAGGGCATTTAAACACACTTCTGGAATATAGATACTTCCAGTATAAAGAGACCTACCCCAAAAATCTTTTCTGAGTTCACCAAAATACATAAAACTTTTGTTTTATAACCACAGAAAGAGGAAGAATTTGAATATGGAGTCATGGAACATTGGAAAAAGAACAGGAAAGATAATGATAATAAAGAGAAAGAAATGGAATGATTTATGTCCCATTCCTAACCTCCTGTACTACCATCCCTGCTTCCCTAGTGTTTAGAAGTGTGTTAGCCAACAAAGGGAGGAGATATTTTGTTGGAGACCCTGATATAAAACAATGTTCATCTGGGGCCCACTTGATAAATCTTGGTACAGATTAGGAAAAGAGATACTTTTCTTACCTCTACTTGGAACCTGCAACCACTTTGGCATTCCAAGAACTGGTAGCCTCATCAATAGGAGATAGCCACCACACCCAGGTGTTGTTATTCCCACATGGGTATCCAAAGCACTGTCAATGGGACAAGCAGTCCACATCAAATCTAAATGTAAATAGGTTAAGTGTATCTTGCCTGCTGACTATATGCTAAGGAATAAGTAAGTCCTACATGGTAAGGTAGGAAGCCTTGTGGTACAGATTAAGTTAAGAACCTTTGAGTTACTGATGTTGACATGACTTTCCATGTGCCCCCAAACTGGAAAGGGTCTGGGGCATTGTAGTACAGAGGATTTTACAGTTGACAATGGATTTGCTAAATTATTTCAAGTGACTAAAGAACAGGCAGATTGTTAAGCAAGTTGGATAAAAGACAAATTATGAAACTATTTGGCAAAAAATTGTACCAAGGCTTTAACTGTATATGGAATCGACAATGAAACATTTGTTTCTTTTGCCCCTTGGGAGCTCTTCCTGAGGATCATATTTATATGACCCCAAATTTCAAATAGAAAAAAAATTGATTGAGTGGTTCAGGTATTTTAAAAATAAGAATCAGTTATCACACAGAGAAACATTTTTAGACGCATGACTGAATTTTTCAGTTTTTGTCCAGATACACAACCCAACACAGCAGAGATCTGTTCTGAATCATTGTGGGCAGGGATAGCTAGACTCAGATCCACATACATCACCCACTTCTTATTGTAGCCCTCCCTTTGATCATGTTTGGATCATCTGCCTACCATCCAGGAACTGAAGGGCTTGCAAGGGAACTGAAGAAGCAAAGGGAGTTTCCTCTATGTGGTGTTTGAGGAATAGGGAGAAGAACATGAAAAAATAAAGAAGAAGAAGAAAGAGAGACATTGGCACATGTTCAGCCTTAGATAAACATTTTGAATAGACTGCCGTTTTCTTAATGGCTGTTAAAAATTCCTAAAACTGTAACTCTTCACCTCTTATTTCTTTCTAAATGCATACTTCTCTGGATTTCTATTCTGGTCCCTTCTCCTGTCCACTTCGTACCCTGATTGCTTGTCAGGGTTATGGCTTGTCGCTTCTTATTACATGCTTGCCACTTCTTATTACATCAATTTCCATGTTCTTTCCTTTTCTCTTACCTCCTAAGCAGTATTTCTAGGAAGCATTTCAGACCAATGATTAAATCCTTGGATGATCCATAAAGATAAACTCAGCAGGACCCATCATGTGCTCACATTGGCCATCTTGGGTCCATCATCTCACCATTTTCACAAATTAGCAACCTCCAAAAGCTTCATCTATTTCCTTTCCTGTAACCTCCACAACCAGCTAGTCAACAAATCCAACTGATTTTACACCTGTGTCCTCTTTTCCATGGCTGGTATCTGCTTCATGGTATCCTACCCTCCACAAGAACTTCCTAAATAACACTTTGCTTCTCATCATCCCCTTTTGTTAATCACTTAATACTGGTATGACCTGTTGAGTTAAGCCTGTGATGGCTTTCCATCTTCTCTAACAAAAAAGCACAAGTACTTGACATAGTTTTTAAGATCCTTCACATTAGAAATCTAGACTGCTTTATCAGTACTTCCTGTTAGTACTTTTGTGGGTACCCCTCATTAATACACCTCATTAATCCCATACTACCATGCAGTTCCCACCTCAGCTTTATTCTTCTACTTACCTACCATCCCCAAACAAAAATTGTGTGTAATACCTTGACTCCTTCCAAGCTCATGTTGTTCTTTTTATGTGGGAGACCTGATAGCATACAAACAATGAACAATAATGAGAGCAACAGCTACATTTATTGAACGCTTCCTATTAGCAGATGCTATTCTAACAGCTTGCCATTTATCAAGTCATTTAATCCTCACTCAATCCTCAGAAGTAAGTGGTGTCATATCCATTTTGTAGATGAGAAAACTGAGGCAGAGTGGTTAAGCAATTTATCCAAAGACACAGGGCTGACAAATTCTCTCATTTATTATTTTTTTTAATCTATCTATGAAAGACCCACAGCAAATATCATCCTCAATGGGAAAAGCTTGCAGCCTTCCCATTGAGATCAGGAACACGACAAGGATGCCCACTCTCACCACTCTTGTTCAACATTGTATTAGAAGTCCTAGCAACAGCAATCAGACAACAAAGAGAAATAAAAGGTATCCAAATTGGCAATGAAGAAGTCAAACTCTCTCTCTTAGCAGATGACATGATTCTTTATATGGAAAACCCAAAAGACTCCACCCCCAAACTACTAGAACTCATACAGCAATTCAGCAACATGGCAGGATACAAAGTCAATGTACAGAAGTCAGTGGCTTTCTTATACACTAACAATGAAAATACAGAAAGGGAAATTAGAGAATCGATTCCATTTACTATAGCACCAAGAACCATAAGATACCTGGGAATAAACCTAACCAAAGAGGTAAAGGAACTGTACTCGAGGAACTACAGAACACTAATGAAAGAAATTGAAGAAGACACAAAAAGATGGAAGACCATTCCAAGCTCTAGGATCGGAAGAATAAACATTGTTAAAATGTCTATACTACCTAGAGCAATCCATACTTTTAATGCCATTCCGATCAAAATTCCACCAGTATTTTTCAAAGAGCTGGAGCAAATAATACTAAAATTTGTATGGAATCAGAAGAGACCCCAAATCGCTAAGGAAACATTGAAAAACAAAAATTTCTCATTTATTTATTTATTTAAGATTTTAAAAATTTACTTAGCAGAAAGAGAGAGAGAGAGAGAATGCACAAGCTGGGGGAATGGCAGGCAGTAGGAGAAGCAGGCTCCCCACTGAGCAGGGAGCCCGATGTGGGGCTCAATCTTAGGATGCCAGGATCACAACCTGAGCTGAAAGCAGATGCTCAACTGACTGAACTATACAGGTACCCCTCTTTTTTATTTATTTAAATTTTAGTTAGTTTACTTGCAATGCAATATTGGTTTCTGGAGTAGAATTTAGTGATTCATGACTTATATATAACACTCAGAGCTCATCACAACAAGTGCCCTGCTTAATGCCCATCAACCATCTAGCCCATAGCCCCCACCTTCTTTCATCAACCCTCAGTTTGTTCTTTATCATTAAGAGTCCCTATGGCTGGGGCACCTGGGTGGCTCACTGGGTTAAGGCCTCTGCTTTCAGCTCAGGTCATGATCCCAGGGTCCTGGGATCGAGCCCCACATCAGGCTCTCTGCTCAGCAGGGAGCCTATTTCCCCCGTCTCTCTGCCTGCCTCTCTGCCTTCTTGTGATCTCTGTCTGTCGAATAAATGAATAACTTCTTTAAAAAAAAAAAAAGAGTCCCTATGGCTTATTTCCCCCTCTCTTTTTTCCTTTTCCCCATATAGGAAACTATATGTTCCTCTTTCTTTCTTAAATTTCACATATGAGTGAGATCATAGGGTATTTGTCTTTCTCTAACTAATTTCACTTACCATAATATACTCTAGCTCCATAATATACTCTAGCTCCTCTCATTGTAAATGGTGAGATTTCATTTTTGAAGGCTGAGTAATATTCCATTACATGTATTATATATGCCACATCTCCTTTATCCATTCATCAGTTGATAAACATCTGGGCTCTCTCCATAGTTTGGCTGTCATGGATAATGTTTCTATACACATCATGATGCATGTACCCCTTCAAATCTGTATCTGTGTGTTCTTTGGATAAATACATAGTAGTGCAATTCTTGGATCATAAGGTAGTTCTATTTTTAGCTTTTTGAGGAATCTCCATACTGTTTTCCAGACTGGCTGCACCAGCTTGCATTACCACCAAAAGCGTGTGAGGGTTCCTCTTTCTTCACATCCTCGCCAACACCTGTTGTTTCTCGTGATGTTGATTTTAAGGGCTGACAAATTCTTATTGAAGTTCTAAATAAGCGTTTCATTTCATTTCATTTGCTCCTTAAAGCAATGTTATGAGGTAAGTATTATTTCATAAATTTCACAGGAAATTGGAGTTTATAAAGGTCTGCCTCCAAAACCTTTGCTATTTTCCATAATAAAATGCTTCCTCTCATCTAAGGGGAACATACAAGCTTTATTGTTAAACTGAAATTTGGGGCTCTCTCACTTAATGTAATATTATTTTCTCCATGATGCTTTTAGTCAGCTGGCCAAATGATGCTAAGCAGGCTTGGGTTACACATTCTGTGATGTGCCAGCTGGAGCACAATGAGCCAAGGCAAATAGGTTTGTAAGAACAACTAAATTATGAATCTGTCTGTGACATCCAACTAGCATAGTCTTGATAGCTTCATTGGCTGGGATACATGTTATATAATATCCAGTTTATGGACGACACAGTTCTTTGAGAAATCAATACCTGGGACATTGTTTAGAGCAACTGATTTCAGATTTTACGTTTTCTTATTTTGAATATTTTCTTCTGAGTAAAACAGTATGTTCGGTTATGAAGACGGACATTTTGGCCATCATTCTAATGACGGGCATTTCCGCCCCCCTCCCCCAGTCATCAAGGAGATTGCTCTTGCCTCTTCTACTGCACAGCAGAGGAAATCAAACCACTGAAACATTGCACAACCACACGTATTTTCTCCTGTTTGCTTTTCCTGAGTAAATAAAGATGACATTTTGCAGCTCAGTGTCAAAGATCGAAACAAAAAATGAAATCACTGCTCAGATGTTGCTTTATGTAAAATTGAAAAGCTACAAACTCATCAACAATGTCCTGTCTTTTGGTCGGTGGCCAAAAATGAAATAACATATTTAACAAAAAGAGAAAAAAGCCAATTATGAAAGTTGTCTGGGAGATGGTAGGTCACTTGAAAGTTTTAGAAAGTGCCTCTTTCCAGCATTATTATTTGAGAACGATGTTAGTGAGGGTCAATGCACTGTGTTACTTCAGTAACACTCTCAGTAATTGCTGGCAGATGTATCAGATGATTTCTAGTCAGAATTTCAAAGTAGAGACATTTAGTTCCATTCTGTGGATAATGATGAACTTTTACAGCAACCATCTCTCTAGATACTGGTTTGTATGATGAAAGATGAAAAGTCCCATCACACCACAACACAGACTGCAACCACCACTACACCTAGCCTTTGTGTCAAAGAAGTCCTCTTTCTGGTGAATGGTACCTCTGTTGTCCTGTCATTCTTCATACCCAGTCATCACGTTCTTATCCAGTCTCCTCTCATGAGTCTTGTTCCCTCTCTCTCCTCTAGAATTAGAACTTCATTATACTTCTCAATAGACTTTTATTTTCCTTTTGAAAATTTAAGAAAGTAGCTTGGATTAGAGATCCCAATGTTTACCACTGAACAAATATCTCTAGTTATTTTCATACTATTTTTCCAGCTTTGTCACAGGATCACAACAAATATAAAGGAAACATTTTAAGGAGGAACATCTATCTCAGTTTTACTATCCAAACATCTCAGGACATTTTTCTTTTCTTTTTCAAGTCCTCTCACCATTGTATCCATATAATAATTGCTTGTATTTTCATATAATCAGTTCACACACATAAATCTATTTTCTATTTTTAACCAAATATTTTTATATAAAATCATAGGTAACATAAAAATTAAGCATTGCCATATACAGTTATATGATGTATATGATTTTCATTTTTAATGGTTGTGTGATATTCATGATTAACATACCCTTTTATTGAATTATTTTTTAAGAGCTTTTTTTTTTTTTTTTTTTTTTTGACAGAGAGAGAGAGAGCAAAGGAGGGGACAGAGGGTGGGAAAGGGAGAAGCAGGCTTCCTACTGAGCAGGGAGCCTGATGCGGGGCTTGATCCCAAGACCCTGGGATCATGACCTGAGCAGAAGGCAGATGCTTAATGACTGAGCTACCCAGATGCCCCTGAATTACTTTTTAAATACTGGACAATTGCATTGTTTTCAATGTTTTTACTTAAAAAGGCCATCATTCTTCATGTTTCTTTTTGATACTAGATGAGAGGACAGGATTTGTGATATATATTGTCAAATTGCATGTCATACTTTTTCCATCAATCTATGCATTTCAAGTAATGTGTGAGTATATTACTGATACTTTTAAAAAATCAGCAAGATGAGTCATATTTTCAGGTAATTCTTAAATTGCATATACTCTTTTTGCTCATAAATTTTTTTTATTTAACCACTGAGGATTTTTTTCCTAATCAATTTGTATGAATATTTTGTATAAAATAGAAACAAACCTTTATAATGTTATAAAAAATTTTACATAGTATTATTTTTCATTGTTCAGAAGTTTAAAATTTTTATGACCGGATCAATTGATTTTTGTTTTTATTTTATTTTATAACTGAAAGTGTTGCCCCAACAGGTATCTAATAACTACTCATATTTACTTTTTCTGATTTCATTTTACTTTAAAGTTAACTATATGGAGTTTATCCATTTGGAACTTTCTTACAGTATGTTCTGTGGTCATATTCCATAAATAGAATCACATGTGGAATTTTTTTTTCCTGATCAAAAATAAGAAGAACCAGTCCCTAGAGATCTACATTTAGCAGGTCTTGGGTTTAAAAAAATGTGTATATGTATATGTACTATACCCAAACATGCAGTAAATGAATTAATGGATTATACATAGTTATAATATATTGAATATAATTATATAGATTTAATTAATATTATTATTATTTATTATAATATGTCACCCAGTTCAGAAGAATTGCAAGGAAGGAGCAGTAAATATATAACAAATAGAGCATAAAATAAGGTTTGGCCCATTTTTTCCCCTCAGACTGGTGGTTTATCATTTCTTACTTTATCAAAATATTACAAAACTCCTCTATTCCCCATTGTTTTGGCTACTGCTTTTACAGATATGAACATTTCCTGTGAAAAAGGGAGTCATAATTTTCTCTATTTCTATCTGGAGTATGTCCACTTAGTACTCCTTGTCTCCACTCTATACACAGTCCCTCAAGTTCCTTGGATGTGTAGACCTTGAATATCAGCAAGCAATGTCTCCAAACATAGAAAGAACAAGGATGAAATTGCAGAAAGCAATTGAAGAAAGCAGCTAACTTGAGAAAGCTGCGTCTTGAAACACAGTGCTGGCTTGTTTCTTTTTCCATTGACCTGTTCCCAGCACTAGCACAATGCCTGCCCACAGCTGTCCTATCTTAAATCCGTAGGTCTTTGCTCCACTGGACAGAATTTAACCTAGAGCATGGTGTCCAGAGAGGCCACTCTAGAAGAACGAAGAGCCCTGACCACCTTCTCCACAATGGCAGAGAATGAGATTTCTAAAATTACATGTCTCCCAGACAGAAAGCCTCTTTTCCAGACTTTTTTGACTTTGATGTGGCCATGTGACTGAGTGTTCATCAATGGAAAATGAACACAAATGATAAGGGCAATTTGTGCATCACTTTCTGAAAAGGAAATCTCTGTCCTCCTATTTCCTCCACTTCCTACTTCATGTGAGCTAGTCCACGCAAATGATGGTAAGCCAGTTTCAAGCATGCAGACAAGGACAATATCATAGGGGATATAGCAATGTGAATGAGGAAATCTGGGCCCCTGGATGATCTCCTGGAGCGGAGATACGTAACTCACCCAGATACCTGCTGACATCCAAACAATCATATGTTGTGGTCTTTTTGTTAGAACAGCTTATATAGATGCAAACTAATATACCTATGCTCTCTACCCTCACCAGCCCTTAACCCTCCTCCACCTTTCTGGAATCTAGTCACATTTTATTTTAGATACACACACAGGTACACAGACATAAACACGCGGAAAAATATAAACCAAGACATACAAGTGTGTGATGTTACTCTCAGTGACTCTCATTATGCCCCAATTCATCTTTCTGATGATGCCATTCTCAGTAGTTCCAAGAGGATTTACAATTTGAGAGGGCTGATGACCCAAAGAATTATAAGAGCCCCAGCTAGACTTCTAGAATGACTAACTTCATTGATTTTCAAGTTATTTTTTTGTACATTATCTCTCTATTGGGTAACAACAGCCTACCCCAAAATTTACTTCCCATAGCATTAGTTTTCCTACTGAAATCTTTCTTGCACATATTACTGAAATTATTTTCCTAAAAAAAAAAACTGTGTCAAAACTTTCCACAGCACCCACTTTACCAGTAACTAAATTCATAACTATATAATGATCTCCCACCTGTCTTCAAGAGACAGAATATATGCTTATAAAAAGAAGAAACAGTAATAAACAGGTAAAAATATATCCTATATAATGCTGAAAAGTGCTATGGAGAAAAAAGAAACAGCTCAAGGGGAACAAGAAGTGTTAGAGGGAAAGTTTTGTTGTTGAGTTAGTTAGTTAGTTAGTTAGCTAGTTTTTATGTTGGGTGGTCAGGGAAGACCTTACTATAAAGATATCATTTGAGTAGAGATCAGAAGGAAGTAAGGATAAAATAGTGTAAAACAATGTAAATTTGGTTTAAAATTATTTCAAGGAGATTAAAAACAACAACAACAACAAGTGCAAAAACCATGAAATAAAAGCAAAGTTGGCATGGCTGAGGAATATCAAGGAGACAAGTACAGCTGAAGCAAAGTAATTAAAAGAGAAAATAGAAGATGAGTTAAGAGCAGTGGCTAGAGATCATACCATGGGGGCCTTTGGTTAAGAAGAGTAGAATTTCACTCTGAACAAAATGGGAAACTACCAAGTATCCTGTGTGTCAGGCATGAAGGTGTAATATCACATTCTTAGGGAGTTGACAATCCAATAGAGAGACAGTCATGTAAAACTATCATTGTCTATGATGAAGTACTATGCTATGCCTCTTTTCAGGGAGCAATTCTGAAGGCCATCTACCTTATCAGAGGAAATGATACCTGGACTGAGGAAGAGGCAGAGATGTGGAACCAACCTCATCTTTTCTCGTCACAGTCCTAAATGTTAATGGGCCTCAATGATTCCAACTCCTGGGTCAATCTTGGAAGGATTTCAAAGCTTATTTCATAGAAACCTAGGAAGTCTTAAAGTATATTGCTGTTGCAGTGCTGAAAACCTAGTTCTTCATGTGTTTCCTAAGTTTCATTGTTCCAATTCCCTAACCTTCTGCTATTGTGGAAAAACATATTTACTTGGACTGCAGTTTCCCTGATTAGCATTTCACTTTCCTATTATCTTTTGTCTCTCCCTTTATCCAGCAGCAATCTTTCACAAGGACCATCCATCAGCCAATGTTCAGTTAAGGAAATAAAAAGTGCTATAGGTATTTCAGGCAGAGAAGAATTTTAATACAAGAATTTATTTGCAAAATATTAGGAGGGCTAAGCAATAAAAGAAGAAAGTTCATGTTACCCAGGTGTCTTGATTGCATGGAGCCTGTGCTTTCACTATAGATTGCAGGAGACGGTATTCCCAACAACACTCACACTCCTGCTGCTAATCAGACCATGAGTTTACACACATCAATGTTGGTACCAGTAGTAGAAATGGCATCTACTTTTCTAAGGTGAGTGCTTACCACTAACCTAATAGAAATACAGTGTCCAGTAAAGTGACTGACTCATCACCATTTTCCAAGAGCTTTTCAGATTTTGTCAGGAAAAATCCCACATCCCTAGAAGCCTTTGGTTCCAGGCAAACTGGGCCTCTTGATACCCAATCGGCAAGGGAATTTGAGAAATGCAGTTTTCAGGTTTCCAGTCTCAGCAGTACAAAGGAAAGTAAAAAATAGTTGCTCTGGGGCTGAGTACCAGCAGAGAATTGTCTGACATTGTATCCTTAAAGAAAATAAAGGGACACTTGGGGGGCTCAGTCACTTAAGCATCCGATTCTTGGTTTCGTCTCAGGTTGTGATCTCAAGGTTGTAAGATTGAGCCCCATGTCAGACTCCAATCTCAGCATGGAGTCTGCTTCAGGCTTTCTCTCTCTCCCTCTTTCTGTCCCTCCCCTCTTCCCATTCAATCTCTCTCTCAAATAAATAAAACTTCTAAAAATTAGTAAAAGATAAAGAAAATACAGTTGACTCAAAATGAGTATGTCACCAATACTTAAATGTGAGCATAATCCATTACTCGGAATTCCTGTTGCTATGTTACTATTGGACATGCTGACAGGAAAGATTCATTGATTCATACTGAGCTCCTATGGTGATGTAATTCTGATCACGAACAGGTCAGATTCTAACTGTAAGATTTTTATGAAATTAAGGGATATTATGATTATTTAAGGTCCATAGCACACTGCCTACACAGAATAATTATCCAATAAAAGGAATTATTACTATTGCTACTACTACTACTACAACTTTTAACAGCAACAATGGTAACTGAGATCAGTTGTCTTTAGTCTTTTCATAAGCAAAAACAGCCTGTAGAAAAAAATGAAACTGAGGCCAAGTGGAAAAATAAAAGCAAAAAACCAAATTCACTTGTTGTCCTTTCCAGTTTCAAAGAGTATGGAATATATAGTGTGGCTATTTCCTACCAGAATGTAGTTCTAGACATTCTAGATCCTCTTGGAGGAGAAAGTAATCCCTTCTTCCTGGTATAGTTGTGGATGTGGGCTGGGCTAATTATAAGAGCTATGAGCTGCTTCTTATTCCTTTATGCAAAAAAAAAAAAAAAAAAGGCAAAGGACACTCTTATACTGTCAAAACATTCATTAAAACAAAGGGTATCATCTTTAGCATTAAGGAATTTTATACCAGTCCTTGGTACCAATAGGAATTCACTGCATACTCACTGGGAACATAACCCTTGCTTGGTTATGGTATAATTTTGCTTGCATGGCTTTTAATATGTCACATAAAATATAGTTAGCTTCTGGTCTTTCATTTTGTGTTATCATGTGAATATAGGTAAACTGACAAGTGGTGACACACTCTTCAGGCAGGATGGTGGAGTCTAGAAATGGCTGCCTCTCACTGAAGAGCAGACAATCCATGCTTCCTTGGTTTTGCACAAGAAACTGTGCAGAAAAGGGCTTCCAGAAACCAACACCACTGACCCTCAGGATGGAGCCCAGGGTTTGCCCCTTAACCAGAGCTTTCATCATGTGTTCTTGGTTTATAGTCCTCTATCCTGGCTGCCAAGCAGGACACTCACAGCTTTCTAACCTGAACAGACAGAGACTGCATATTTATCCATCCTGGGCCCTGACATCTGATGCCCAGCTGTGATTACGCCAGAAGAATGGACTCCAAAGGCATTGCTTAGTGACTTCTTTCAGGGAACAATCCCCTGGGAGGGACACAAATCTCTTACAGAGCACAGAGGGAGGCTCTGGAGCTAAGGCTGCAAGGGACCTCAGTGGGGAAATTTTTGCTGGCTGTGCACATATAATTTGGGTCTGTAGACAGAACTAAAGTGTTGCTAATGGACTGTTTATTTCTCAGAGAAGACAATAACAGGGTTGTATATTTTCTTTTTAAGACAGTTACAATGACTTTCCCTGCTCTTCTGTGAAATGCATACCTACATGAGCCCCTTTACACTAATGCTTTCACCTTTTCTCATTCATTCATTCTGAATAAAATTCACCCATCCATTCATTCCCTCATTAGTATTAAATGCCTGGACTGTGTCAGGTACTACGCTAGGGACTTGGAACACAAGAAAGAATAGAAAATAGTTCTTCAAGAGGTTCTTTGTTCTCTCGTCCATGGTGGCAGACAACAGCAAGAAAATAATTGAAATGCATTCTGAAAAGCTTGTATAGAGTTTCAATATACAAAAAATCTTTAGGGGAAAAACTGTCATTCATCTTGACACCCAGTCCAAGGGTAAACATATGCTGGTCCTTACACCAGCAGATTTTCTTTTTGATAAAACTGAAGTAGAGGGTGGGAAAAGGCAGAAAAGACACACATGAAATGAGGTTGTCTGACAAAAGAAAGAGTTAATTCCCAGGGGCCAGACATTTTGTTTCTATCAATAAAGCAAAAAACTCAGCTCTTTCGTACACTGTTGGCATAAATTGAACTTGTGGTCAACCAAATCATGACCACATCCACCACCAGTTTTAGGGAATTTTGTAGAAACTGTCAAAACTCTTTGCCTCCCTCTTGCATTCTCTCAACTAATTAAAAAAACACACACACACAAATGGTGAACTTTATCATTTTTTCCTGTTGAATTTCACCCTATTGGTTGGATCCAATCTCCAAATATGGTGAAATTGTTATGAATTTTGCTTCTGTCATCTATTATTGTAACTACTCCACCCAGCTTTATGTCATCTGGAAATTTCACAAGCATCCCCTTGCCTCCATCAAGTCCATCTACCACACAGTAACCAGGGTTATCTTTCGAAAATAAATATTTTGATCTCCTTATTCTTCATCCACACATAGTCGAAATATGGCTTCCCATCACGACAAATAGCCTAGCATCGGAACTTAATCACACAATTTGTTCACAACTTGCCCCTTGTTTGGGTCTTCTTCATTTCCTGACATTTCCTTACCCCAAACATACTGAACTATTCTGAAGTTCTTGGAATTTAATGTATACCTACTGCCTATCTGCCTAGCTCTGCTTTCTTTCCCTTCTAGGATCCATAATGTTTTTCTCAATCTTCTCTGATAATTACTATTTATCCTTTAAACCCAGCCACATTATAGCTTTTCTGGGAAGCTTTCTCTGGACAAATCCACAAAATCCACAGCCCCCACCCCAGGCTAGCTTAATCTCTGTGCCTTCCTGATAATTGACAACCTGTTTTGGACTACTTTGCTGAACTCAGCTAAAATCAGAGAAAAGGTACTGTCTAGGACTCCTTTCAGCAATTCTTTCCCAGAATTTCTCAATCAAAATGAAAAGCTTTGAGTAAAGTCTGGGAATTGTATTGATGTCAATATGGAAGGTAGTTTCTGGCATCTCTGTTCAACATTTAAAAAAAAATTAATACTAGATGAGAGACTGTGGACTCTGAGAAACAAACTGAGGATTTTGGAGGAGGGGGTGGGAGGTTGGATGAGCCTGGTGGTGGATATTATGGAGGGCACATATTGCATGGAGCACTGGGTGTGGTCCATAAACAATGAATTCTGGAACACTGAAAAGAAATTTTAAAAAATAAATAAATAATTTTTAAAGTAAAAAAAGAAAATTAATACTAGATAATGACATGGGTCAACTGATCTAAAATGTTTGCATATTCACCTGTGTACTGGACTCTAGAAATTCAAACAGAGTAAGTCATAGGATCTAATATTGAGTTCATAGCTGAGAAAGGAAATATTTAAGAGTTACATTGTTGCTGTTCAGAGTTGGACCAGCAGCATCATCATGACCTGGGAATGTGTAGGAAATGCAGATTTTCAGCTCTCACCATCACAGACCAACTTAATCAGGATCTACATTCTATCAAAAGTCATAGGCAATTTGTATGAACATTAGAATTTGAGAATCTCTGAATTTGATCTAATTTGAAAAGTGGATTGTTAGTATATCAACAAGGCAAACAGGAAATAAAATTTTGTTTTGATAAACACTGTGGAATACCTGGATGGATTAGTTGGTTAAGTGTCATCTCTTGATTTCAGCTCAGTCATGAGATCAAGCCCCATGTTGGGCTCCACACTGGGCATGGAGTCTGCTTAATATTCTCTCTCTCCCTCTGCCCCTCCCACCCCCCACCTCATTCTCTTTCTCTCTCAATAAATATAAATAAATAAATAAATAAATAAATAAATAAAAATAAACAGCACAATTGTGGAGTAATTTACTTCAGCATAACCTTGTGAATGATGGCTAATACATGATGGAAACAGAGTGAAAGAAAATTAGGAATATCTTGATTTTTCCTGGATGGCTTTTTAAAGAACACCTGGGCTTTCAAATCACTCCCTACCCAGCATAGATGACAAGACTGGTTTAAATTTATGTCCCTTTGAGACTGGGCAGCCGCTGAGCTAATTTCATGCACAAATGGCTGGCCACTGGTTTCATTTTCCCTCCCATGTGGGATCCACAACATGGTGTGGTATAATGATGAGGGCCATATTAATTAAGAATTTGGACTGTGATCTTGACTTTGACAGGGCTTAGAATGTAATAAAATCACTTAACCTCACTTAGCCTCAATTTCACCCTTGCAAGAGGCTGAGATTTGTGAAGTGTCTGTTATTGGGGTTTTGGAGAAATTACTTTAAATCTGATTCATATGTTTATTCAACAAACAATTATTGAGTATTGCTATGGCCTGGACACTACATCTATTTTCTCTTTGCTCTTAAACCTATATTTCTCTACCCTTAACCTCAAAAATCTCTATTTGAAAGTCTCATATTTTTGTATTTTCCAATCACACCAAGCAATTAATTCAATTCTGATACTGTTTACTATCTTACAAGTTGAGAGCGCAGTCCCACAAGACTGTCCTCACTTCTGATGCCAATCACAAAGGTAGATGTCATCTGTGCTTCTGACCCATTGGCTATAAATTCAAGGTTCCCATGACCTCCTCCTTGGGTAGATTAATTAACTAAAGCAGCTCATAGAACTTAGAAAAATATGCATGCACCTATATTTCATAGTGTATTATACAGAGTATTATAAAGGATACAGATGAACAGCTAGATGAATAGGACAAGATGTGTGTGTAGGGGCTCGGAGCTTCCATGTTTTCTATAATTGTACCATTCCCTTTCATCTCCACATGTGCACCAACCCAGAGTAAATCATCGGCCATTGACAATTGAGTTGACTTCCAGCCCCTCTCTCCTCCCTGGAGGTCAGAGAAGTGGGACTGAAAGTTCCACCCACTAAATCACATGGTTGGCTCCCTGGCAAACACCTCCCATTGTTAGGTGCTTCTAAAAGTCACCTCATTAACATGAACCCAGGTTTGTATTTTAGAAGTTTGTTATGAATATTAGGACACCTTTATCTCTCTTATCATTCAGGAAATTCTAAGGGTTTTAGGAGCTCTGTGCCAGGAATGGAGACCAAATATATATTTATCATGAATCACAGTGTCCGAGAAAGAAGTGACTGGCAGAGGACCAAGCTGAAGCTTTGTTTACAGTGCATACATAGAGGAAAGAAAGGAATCATATCTCTTGTCTTAGTGATAACATGAAAGAACATGTCTAAATTTCAACTGTTTTAACACAACATGGATAGCCTTCTTTGTTTCTCTTTCTGCTTTATTCCAGAATCCCTGTCCAGTACCCAGAGTAGTAGTACAAGCCTCTTCTGACCATAACAAAACATTAGCCAATTCATATGAGCTAAAAGCTAAATATTGTAAAATTTATTATAACTGAAAATGATGAAAGCAGCAACTATCCAAACACACATGATTCTGAGAAGTGTAAATGTTACTGATATCCTTCCACAAATACATTTTGCATTGAGATGTAAAGACTAGATACCTACCTGTAGACTGGTGCCTTAGAGCCCAGTGGGATAATAGTTTGAGTGAGAATCTTATGGGACAAACATGATGAACCACAAAAAAGAACCATCTGGTTTTGCATTATTTTCCAATTTCTAATAATACACTGGAAGTAAAAATAACCTTCTTAAGATTAGCCTTTTGCTAGACAGAGCCAGAGACACTGAGATTTCAACAATCTAACTAGCCTAAAATTCCTGAAGTTCTTCATCACATGAAATGGTACAAATAGAACCGATATTTAGATGGCCCCCATATTATAACAACTGTGTGACAGTAGTGAAATTGTGAAATACTTCTAGATGTTAGTGAAAAGCCATACACTAAACCTCTTCTCTGAGGATAAATGTTTTGAAATTCACCCCTAGGGTAAAGCCTTGGTATCCATGGTCAAGTTGGTGCAGTGGTGTAGTGAGATGATCTGGAGTTCAAAGAAAGAAATTTGAGCCTCAACTCTGCCATTAATTTGAGATGTAATATTTGACAAACCCTTTAACATCTCTCTATTCCTTTTTCTTCATTTAAAAAATTAAAACGGTCAGAATGCCTGGGTGGCTCAGTCGGTCAAGTGTCTACCTTTGGCTCAGGTCATGATCCCAGGGTCCTGCAGTTAAGTTCAGCATCAGACTTCCTGCCTCTCCATCTGCCTGCTGCTCCCCTTGCTTGTGAACTTTCTCTCTGTCTCTCTAACAAATAAATAAAATCTTTTAAAAAATAAAAATTAATAAAAATTAAAAATGGCAATGATAACTCCTCCACCTACCTTATAAAACCAAAATAATCAAGTAATGTTGTGTGGGAGCCCTTTATGTTAAATGTAACATTAGATAACATGTGAGAGGATTATTATGCACCAGAAATTCTACTGGGTGTTTCACATCCTTACCAGATTCTATCCCACACAATGCTATTCAAGAGAAATAATTAACATTACAGTTTCACAGTTGAAGAAACTGAGATTGTGAAAGAGCACATTTCCCAAGGTCATATAAAGGTTTGGCAGAATGAGGGCTCAATCCAAGATCACTCTGACTCTGGGATTCGGCTTGTTAGTGAAACATTAGAAGAGCTATTAAGAATGGCATGATTGCCCTATAGTTCCTCTTTGAAGAAACCACATAAGAATTTGAACAAAGGTAATCATAGGTAAGACCATGATTGCCAGGTAATACCTCTTTGGATTTTGACACCCCCCCAAAAAAGTGTCAAAATAAAAAAATCCAGGTTTTTTGGTCCATAGACTATATGCTTGTGTCAGCCTCCTAAAACATATGTGATAACTCTTTTAACAAGACCAGGACACACAAATGTTTTTGATCAAATTTTCCAATTTCTGTATTCTTCTGATGACAAAACATGTTACAGCCATTTTCCCAGGACTTGGTAAGATTCTCTCTGGTCAAGGTGTGCTGGAAGGAGAAGGGCTCATCTGGCAACATCTAGGACTTAATGGGAAGCAAGGAAGTCTAAAGCATTGAGCCCATATGTTTACTCGACTGGTCGGCTTGTCTTCCCATCTGGAAAAAGACTGAGGGCATGTAGGACAAGGGGAGTTGGAGAGGAGAAGGGAGTTGGGGGAAATTGGAAGGGGAGTGAACCATGAGAGACTATAGACTCTGAAAAACAATCTGAGGGGTTTGAAGCGGTGGGGGGTGGGAGGTTGGGGGAACCAGGTGGTGGGTATTAGAGAGGGCACGGATTGCATGGAGCACTGGATGTGGTGCAAAAAGAAGGATTATTGTTATGCTGAAAATAAATTTAAAAAAAATAAAAAATAAAATTAAAAAAAAAAGACAGGGCATTAAAAGTCTCTGACCTTGAAATAGGGTAGAAGGCAATGAACCCCTGCTGACCACAAATTCAGACAACTGTATCAAAGCAAACCAGGAACAACGGCAAAATGAATTCTAGGCCAAGGCTAGCTTGGTCTCTAATCTATTTTTGAGAAAAAAGTTTCATGGTTATGACTACTTCAGGAATGTAATGGAATTTGTTCTTAAGATTTGTTTTTTTCCACCCACTCAAGTATACCTGCCCTTCTCATCTTCTTCCTCTCCAGATGGGAACTCAAGCTTCTCATACTCTTTCCCCTAGTTCTATCTAAATCTGTTCTCAAGAAAAGATTTGATAACGTTATGGGGGGGGGGGGAGGAACTACTTAAATAAGCTTCACGGTGCTCTTCTTCCCAGGGAGATTTCTATTTTAATGACCAAGACAACTACCTCTATAGAATCATCACCTAAGAAATCAGTGATGTGAAAAGTAGGATAATGGATTTCTGATTAATGGATCTGAGATCACATTTATGTTGCATGGTCCCATCTAAACTATTTTACTCTCTGCTACCTCATGGCAGGTTTCTGAAGGTAAATACCAAGGTTACAAAATAAGAAAAATGTAAAGGAAGCCCTGAATACATAAAACACTCACGAATATCTGTATTGTAGTCAGTGCTTGAGATTCCCTTGTTCTTTTCCCCCTCCTGCTTTCCTCAACGATGAACCTCAAATATTGACTCATACGTGAAGCTTTTCCTGACTTCCACTGAGGCCTGCTCTTCTTCTATGCTTCTGTATTGCTGTATAAATCTATCACCTTATAAATATTTGTTTAATAATCTGCCCATTCACTTGTGAGGTGTTAATCAGACTTTTTCATCTCTGAATGCCTGGTTACGAGCTCATGCCCACATAGAAAGCACTTAACACTAGGAGAATGACAAGGGATGAGCACTGGAAGTAAGCACAAAGGTTGGTTTGTCTTACTTGGTTTCAAAATTGGACTTGGACTAACAATTGGGATACTTCACACAACAACCTCTATTACCATTTTTTCTTTTAAAAAAATGTCTGACTTGGGGCGCCTGGGTGGCTCAGTGGGTTAAGCCGCTGCCTTCGGCTCGGGTCATGATCTCAGGGTCCTGGGATCGAGTCCCGCATCGGGCTCTCTGCTCAACAGGGAGCCTGCTTCCTTCTCTCTCTCTCTGCCTGCCTCTCAGTGTACTTGTAATTTCTCTCTGTCAAATAAATAAATAAAATCTTTTAAAAAAATATTTTAAAAAAATGTCTGACAATATTGTGCTCAATAAGTAATAATAAACTCAGTAACTCTTCTCAAGGTGAGGGAAGGGGATGATATAATCTTCAGCTTATATAAATTGTAACTGACTGCAGCCCCTGAAGCAGGTTACAGACATACTCACACATAAACTCTTTAACCAGGCTCCATGATTGTATGAGGTCAAGCCCCTACAATAAATTACAAGTGCTCTGCTTCTCTAATAGAACCCTAATATATCTCTCATGATTGTAAAATAGAATTACTCATCATGATAATAAGGTCTTTGCTGAGGATCAGTTTATGAAAAAGACCCTTGCTTTTCTAAAGCAAACAGAATAATCATGATAATAGTGGGAACAACTCTTGTTTATATATCACATTATTATTTACAAAACAATTCCACATTTTCTATTTAATGCTCAGAAAAATCCTCCATGGCATTTTCAACTATCCCTGTCTGAGAAATAAGGAAACTGAGACTTCAAAAGTCAAAATAATTTGCCCAAATTTACATAGCTTAGACTAAGCCAGTGTCAAGGCCAAACCCTGAGGGCAGCTGGCGAAGTGTTACAGTCTTAGATCCAGACTGAGAATTTTATAACATTCCTTTACCGGCTGTGTGATAATGGGCATGTATATCTCATGAGATTATGTAAAAATGCAATGAAATAACACGTAAAAAATAACATGTATTTAGAAAGGCACCTTACATATATATAGTAATGACTCAACAAATGTGTCAGTTGTAGTGATATTACTAGTTATTAATAAATTAAAAGAAGAAACTCATAATATAAAC
The DNA here is from genome assembly GCF_011764305.1 of Mustela putorius furo. Classification (NCBI taxonomy): domain Eukaryota; kingdom Metazoa; phylum Chordata; class Mammalia; order Carnivora; family Mustelidae; genus Mustela; species Mustela putorius. Next base: position 23,044,017 of record NW_025421322.1, on the reverse strand, counting down.
TCACCAGGAAATACATATTTTAATTAGATAAGGACTAAAAGAAATCAAAGAAGGGTCTACTTACTCACTATGTCATCATGGGCGAACAGTTAGATTTCTATGATCCCTGTTTTCATGGTCTATCAATGGGAATGATGTTACCAGCCTGCGGACCTCACCTTCCTAGCGCTCACTTACCACTTACCACATCCCTTTCCTTCCTTTCCTTCTTCCCACTCATGTTGGGATGCCTTTGCTCATACAGTAATTACAGACATTCTTTTCTTTTCCTTCTGGGGCCCTAAGCTGCCATTCTCAGAATCATCTCCTAATATTCCCCCCCAGGACCCTCTGTTTATCCTTCTTCCTCACAAGATTGCTAGAGAACTTTTCTCTTCTTTTCCTTTGTTTTTCCTTACCTTTCCTTTTTTTCTCTTTCCTCTCCTTTTTCCTCCTTCCTTCCTTTCCCTTTCTTTCTTTCCCTCTCCATTCCTCTCCTCTCCTTTCCGGTAAACATGTATCTGACACATCCTTCTCCGATCATCTCAGTAACCTCAAATTTCCAGGCACCCCCCCACTCTCTGCTGTATTCACCAAGGCGAGAGTAACTCTTATTGATCCTTCACACAAGACCACAAAGACAAAGCTTAGCTTGGGAAAATAGGATAAGTATTTATTTGGCAGCTTGCTTTGACAAATGCCTTCGAGTTTGCCCATGGTTCCGTTTGACCTTAATTTCCACAATGACGCCTCAGTACTTTGGCCTTCTACAAAATTACCTCCACATACAACGACCATTACTGTTAATTCTCGTAACAGGGCTGTTAACAGATCACATGGCAAAAAGTACCCCTCGCCTACCCCAAAGTAGTTTAGCCTGGCCAATTTCACCCCAGCCCATCCCCGGCCCATCTTCCAGAACACAGGAATGCTTCAAGCCCTGCTGGAGCCTAGGCGCACCCCAGAACATCCACCAGAGCCCCATCCAGCCTCAGATCCCCTGCTTCCAAAGGCCACACCTGTTGCATTGGCCATCTTTTATTTTGACATGTAGGGTTTCTTTTCTTTTTAAATGAATTCCGCTTTTGCTTTGTGTAGTAGAAAGCCTTCTGTTTTCAATAGATTTTCTTTTGTTAATCATCTACTTCAAAAATATTCTCTTCAGCTTTCACTTTATTTCCTTTCATCTTCTCATTCATAAATCTCAAAATCTGTTTCACTTCAGTTATTTTTAAAATATACTCCAGTGTACTTCCTTTGTCAATGCATTTGCAGTGTCACCAGCCCTGGGTCCACGCCTTCTTGTGATGAAGGCTTCTCTCATATGCAAATAAATTCACATAGATTTCTAAGACTCTACAGAGATTTCCAAGATAGAGTTTTCTTTGTATAACTGAAATATATTTAATAGATTGGGGAAAATTGGGGGCAGTATGTGAGTTGGTTTAAGAAATAGGTAATGAGCAGAAATAGGTAATGTGCTCAAATTAGGTTAAATGATAGTTATTTTAATCTCTATTATCTACTATTAGAATCATTTCATCAACAAAAATTTACTAAAAATCTGCTATATGTCATGCACGATGCTGGGCACAAGTTGCTATATGTGGACCAGAGCAGATATAATTCTTCCCTGATAGTATTTACACTCCAATGTCAGAGACTGATAATAACCAAATAACCAAATAAATAAATGAAATATATTAGTTCCTTAGAAGATGGGCTGGATTCTGTCACAGGAAATGACAACAACAATAAAATATTAGGAGTTAAAGCAACAAAGACTTGTCATTCTCATTACGGGTCCTTAGTGGGTTAGCTGGGGATCTGCTCTTCATCATTCTCTCTTTGGGACACAGGCCAACAGAGCAGCCATGACTAATGCATGTTCCTTATCTCTGCAGCAGAGGGAAAGAGGAAATAGTGAATCACACTGGGGTTCTAAACTCTTTCTCCTAAACCTGACTCATAGCTCTTCTGCTCACATCTCATTGGTCAAGGCAAGTCATGGGTCCACACCAAGTTACAAGGGGGTTGGGGCACTAAAAGAATTGCCCTCTGACCCCATGCCAGGAGGAGTAGACACGGAAAGATTGTGAAGAGTCCTAACAAATACTATTAGGAGAGACTATATCTTCACCTATCTTCCTATTAGTATGCTTGGATTATAAGTAACAGAAAACCAACCTCATGTCTGAAATAAGAAGGAAATCCACTTTCCCACAAAGAAGAAGACTGGTAATGGGACAGACTCCAGCATGGATTGATCTAATGGCTCAAATTATTCAGGATCCAGGTTATTTTTATCTCTCTAATCTACCATCTTCAGTAAATTAGCTTTGCCTTCAGATTGGCTCTCTTAGTTTCAAAACAGATTCAGCTCTTCCCAGGTGACACGCTGAGACAAGGATATGTGTAAATGAAGAAAGTAAGAGGATAACTCCTTCCTCTGTCTCCTTGAGAGAGGAACTATGTGAAACCCTAGGTTCTTGCATCAAGTCCCATTGAGTCTTATGCTAGTTCCCAATCCAGTCCTTGTCAAGGAGAACAAGATTGCACCAATTGGCTTAGACCAAACACTTGGAGATGAACTGATGTTGGGGAATATATCACCCTGTGAATTCTCTTTGCCTGCCATACCCTTTGACACATACATCCTTGCTAAGGTCATGCCTAAATATGTACGTGACAATCACTTATGGAAGACATTTCATTTTAAACTGCTTTATGTGATTCCCTCTATAACTTTTGGTTTTGATGTTATGTTCTTAACATATAACTAAGGGGTGTTATATTAGTTTACTAGCACTGTCATAACAAAGTACTACACACTAATCCATATAAACAACAAAAATTTTCTAAAATCAAGGTGTAAGCAGCCTTGGTTCCTTCTGTGAGTGAGCAATCTGTCCCGGGCCTCTTTTCTTGGCTTATAGATGTTTCATGTTCAAATGGCCTTCTCCCTGTATGCATGCCTCTGTCCAAAATTTCCCCTTTTATAAGGACACCGATCATACTGGACTAGGGGTTCACCCCTATGACCTCTTCTTAACTAATTACATCTGTAACAACCCTGTTTACCTAGTTGGGTGCTAGGGGTTAGGATTTTAACATACGAATTTTGGAAGGGACATAATTTAACCCATAACAAGAAGCCATACAAAATTGGCACTTTTCCCTGGGTGTATATTTTTAATATTTCCCCTTATGTTTCTCTCTTTATCTGCTTAGTGCCATTGTAAAGTCAGAAACTTATATCTATATTTTTATATTATTGGCAATTTTGAACCTTATTACTGATCCAATGTCTCTTTTGCTGCAAAATTTTTTCTTCTATATTCCTATATACAACACTATACTTCATTTCGCTTCAACTTTTTTATCTTTATCTTGATGTCTTTATCTGTTCTTACCCTAATCCTGCTTTAAATAACTCACACCACTTCAGTGTGAGTAGGGAAGAAGGGAAGGAGGGGGATAAAAACAGAGAAGGAAGGACAAAGAAAGAAACACTAATGATCAGCATTAAGAACTTCCAAAAATATAATAGCATTTTAGAAAACATCAGCATTTTTAAGATTTAGCAATATTCTAAATAAGTCTATAGTTTTTCTATTTATCTGCAATACACAGATAAGGTTAAGATACAAAATGTAAGAAACAGTAAAAGTACAATAAACTATCAATTCAGAATAATGGATAAAAGTGAAATGAAAAAGTGACATTCGATCTATGGTGTATTCCCAAAAGAAGATAGCTTTTTTTCCTTTCAAGTACCTATACTATCTTCAAACAGGACAGCAAGGTTTTAGCAAATCAAGATTGCTTGAAGACATGTTTTAATGAATACATAGTAATATGGTTAAAGATATGAAATGAATTTGTAAGTGAATAGGCTAAGGTGTTTGGGAAGTAGCTTCTTTTAAACGTCAGTAACGAGAACCACTCATATTTATTAAACACCTTCTGCATACCAGCTAATATACACTAAGCACTCTACTTACTGCACTTCATACAAGCTTCACAACAATACTATGAAATATGTGCTACAATTACTACCATTTTACAGATAAAGATATAAGGCTTAACCAGTTTAGCTTCTTCCCAAAGTCACAGATCTAGAAACAGGCCAAGTTAGAGTAGAACCAGTCTGTCTGACCCAAAAGTTCATGTTCTTAAAATCTCACTCCTCTCCCAAATGAAAAGTATCCCTCCTTTAAGATTTGTACTATTCCTCAGTCTTCTTTCTAAATTACCATACATTTTGGTCAACTGCATCTTTTATAATACCCTTAGAAGCTTATAACTAGTAAACTAGTAAACTAGAGATAATTTAGAAATAAACTTGGTAAAAAAGAAAAAAAGATTATATTCTCTTTGTATTTAGCAATTATAAGAAAAATAATAATATATTAAGGAAAATATTAAATATTGAAATTATTAAAACCCTCAAATAAAATATTTTTAAATTATTAAATAAGTAATGACTTTACTTCATTAGCATTTTTATAGTAGTCTTATGTTTGATGTGGCACTCTGTATCTGTTTATCTATTACTGTGTAATAAATTGTGTCCAAACAAGTACTTAAAACAACAAACATTTTTATCTCACAATTTCTGTGGTTAGAAATCCAGGTTCAGCCAAGTTGCATCTCTCTGGCTCAGGTCTTTCATGAGGCTGCCATCAAACTGTAAGCCAGGGCCGCAGTCTCATCTGAAGTATCGGTGGGGGAAGATCCACTTTTAAGCTCACATTGTTGGGAGGATCTAGTTCCTCTCAGCTTATTGGACTGAGAGGCTCAAGGCTCAGTTCTTCAGTGGAGTTGGTAAGAGGCCTCCCTCAGTTATTTTCCTGGTAAGGCTTTCCTTAGGGCTGCCAACTTCCCTCAGAGCAAGCAAATAAGACAGCGAGAGAGGATGACCAAGATGCAAACCTGTCTTTTTGCCACCAAATCTCAAAACTGTCATTTCCTCTTGTTTGCTGTATTCCATTTCTCAATAGTGAGTCAAGAAATCCACTCTTATTTACTCTAGGGGAAGGAACTACCTAAGGGTCTGCATACCAGGAGGTAAGGATCATGGGTGTCATCTTAGAAGGCTCCTCTCACAATGGCTGTACATCATTCATGATTTGTATGCACATTCTTCTTGATAGTAATCACTAACAAAAATCTCCATTCACCAGGTAATAAAATAAATTTGAATCTATTTTATAAAAGTTTATAAAAAGTTTATAAAAGTTTATAATGGTTAAAATTACATTTCAAGAGGGGCGCCTGGGTGGCTCAGTTGGTCAAATGTCTGCTTTGGCTCAGGTCATGATCCCAGGGTCCTAGGATCAAGCTGCATGTCTGGCTCTCTGCTCAGCGGGGAGCCTGCCTCTCCCTCTGCCTGTTGTTCCCCCGCTTATGCTCTCTCTCGCACATGCCAAGTGAATAAAAAAAAATCTTTTTTTAAAAATTACATTTCAAGATAATAATAGTTGTTTCACTGACAAATGCGACACTGAACATTTCTGTGCTACTTCAAAGGAACTTTGATTCCAAAACTTTTCCTCATATTTTTTAAAGCAATGTTAAATCTCAAACTTGCAAAACATGCATGAATGTGCATATAAAAATGGATACTGTCAAATGGGTATATGGCTTCAAATACCCAGTAGGAGCCAGGTATGAACAGGTATACTTGTGGTTGCCTCAAGGAGCCTTGTCCATGAGGAGCTCCTGCCTGAATTTACATCCCGCTTCAGCCAGTCACACTGTGGTCTGTGCACCAGATTCCTTAGAAACTAGGACATGAAATTTTCTGGCAGCTCAAGGATCTCTCATTCATGGTGGTCAACAGCCATTTCTCAGCTTGCTGCTAGAATATGTCCAGGAGGCAAAGCATTTATTGGAGCATGTCTACACTGGTGTTTCTCTAACTTCATTGTGCATACAAATCACCCAGCCATCTTGTTGAAATTCAGATTCTGATGAAGCAAATCCAGCATGGGGCCGGAAATTCTCCATTTCAGTGCAAGTTCCTATGTAATGCTGATGTTAGTGATTAGCAAGTCTCTATACAACAAAACTGAATATTGAAGACCACTATTGCTCATCTTTTTTTTTTTTAAACTGAGAATGATGAGAGAGTACTGCCAGACCCTACTTCTCATGATTACAATCTGAGGATATAGTAGAGCTATAGAAATACAGATATCTCTCTCTTTATATATATATATATAGATATACAGAAATATAGTATAGTTGTTCTACCTTGAAACCCTTAGATCTCTTTAGCGTTCTGTTCTGACCTTCCTACTTCTATGGGCTTTGCTACTTAGGGCTCATACCCTACAACATTATTCAGAGGATTACTCACTTACACCGCCCCCACTTACCAAGAGAGCCAGTAGTGCTTGGTAGTTCATGCCTGCCACCCCCAGCCCGGGGGCAGCCTATAGCTAATGACTGACTATTGCAGGAGTATGAAAGCTGAGCTTCCTTCGCGGTGAAGCAAAACCCAAGGTCAAGGTGTACCATGTGCTCCAGAGCTCGCTGAAGGATCAGGATGAGACTGAGACTTCACTAGAAATTTCCACCTGCTCAGCTTCTTCCCCTTCCCTGTCATGATTCCCCCACTCCCTTACAGATTTCTCCTGGGCATACTTCCTTATTAAATTATTGACTCAGGTATACACTGGAAGAGGATGCTCGCTGCTTAAGGCAACTGACTAGGTCACCTTAGACCCTGTCTCCCCTCCTAAGGGCAAAGGACAGCAATATCTATAGCACATATTTGACTGGCACACTGGGAAGCTCTAAGCTAGAGACCCAATTCTGTGCATAAATACACTGTGTGGCAAGAATCACGGGACCCATAATGGTTTACAGTCTCACTTTTATTTGCTGATCAACAAGGCAAGACATCCACCTGTTTCCGCATTTGCAGGCCTCATGCTATTAACATGGATATCACAAAGCCACCGCATCCACATTTGTAATTTTAGAAAGGAAAAAAATGTATGACAGATGTAAAATTATTTGTAGGTTCTCCCAAATCATTTTTTGCCAGTGATTCCTAATTTTTTCAGGAAGCAATTTTAGTTGGCGTGTGTCCTCCAGGCTTTGCAGTTTGGGCTACAGTGTGTGAACAGGGATGGTGAAGCCATTAACAAATTTATTTAAAGTAGTTGCATTTTATTTTTAAGACAAAACAGGAAGCCCTTCATTTTGCTGACAGACTTTTGGTGTTTGAATTCTATTTAAAGTGAATTATGAAAAAGGTCCATGTTGGGAAAGAAGCTCCAAATAGCTTCATGAGCCTTATGTAACAGACTAACATCTCATTATCCTGATACAAGTTTGTTCCAACCCGTGGATAATTCAAAGCAACTGCTACTTCCTTTAAATGCCTTGTTATTCTTTAAAAAAAATAGCTGGACCTTCGTTCATTGAGACTCACTGATTTTTATTTTTTTCTTCCTACTTCTCTGATTCATTAGTTTCACCATTAAGTTCAAACAGAGCTAAGAATTATTACGGTAGCTAAAAATCAGTAATAGACTGAAAACTATCGCTTAAATCTATCTATACATTCCCCCTCTTTGAGGAAGCAGTTTTGGGCCCACTCTGTTCCCTGATGCAGGCTTTAATAATAGTAGTTAAGTTGGGTGTTTCTTTCTGCAGTTAATCAAAACTACTCCCAACAAGACTGAACGTAGCTTTTCCACATTCGAACTGCAGCTGTTTTTCATATGGTGGCGTTCCAGGAAGGATCTGCATGCTCCCAGCCCCAGGAGAAGGTGGGCAGAGTATGAGAAAGTTCTGTCTTCCACCATTTCCTGCCTTTTCTGTTCCTGGAACCCTCAAAACAAAATGATAAGTAGTCTCATCCTTAAGAAAATTCTTTCCTCCATTTTTTTTCTCCGTCTAAGCAGCTCAAGCATTCAGCAACCAAGTTTTGGGCTGCTCGCCTCTCTGGAAGGGAATGAGAGCTAAGAAACATTTTCTCTTATAGTCAGTCTTTTGCAGCAACAAGGTGATGGAGGCAGGGACAGAAAGCACTCACTTCTTTCACTGTGGATATTTGTTCAGTGTCTATCACGGGTCTGTGAGCAACAGAGAAGATCAAGGCTGATTTCTCCACTTGTCAAGTTCATGCTTTTATTTGGGGTCACAGAAAAATAAGTCAGGATTTGAAAAACAATGGGACTAATTACTTAAAAGAAATATTTGTGACTCAAGCACAGAGGTTAAGTAAATTGCCCAAGTCACATACTTTGAAAAGCAACAAACCAAGAACTTGAACCTAGGAACATCATACACCCAAGCCAAAGCTTTTCCCAGCACTAGTTACTCATCATTTTGAAAATATCGGCTTATTTTTGAAGTGAAAGAATTTTTGCCTTGTTCATCTCTGTGTCCTCTATGTACATGTCTTAGTTTCCAAACCTGGGAAATAAGGATAAGCATATGGTACCCTGATTTTAAAGTACCATTGGTATTGGGGCACCAATATCTGACTCTTGGTTTTGGCTTGGGTTGTGCTCTCTGAGTCATGAGGCTGAGCCCTGTGTTGGGCTTGAGCTGAGTGTGGAGGAGTTCCTCTCTCCCTCACACTCTGTCCCCTCCCCCTACCTCTCTCTCTCCGACAAATAAATAATCTTAAAAAAAAAATACATAAAGTATCATTGATTTTTTTTAAGATTTTATTTATTTATTTGACAGACAGAGATCACAAGTAGGCAGAGAGGCAGGCAGAGAGAGAGGAGGAAGCAGGCTCCCCACTGAGCAGAGAGCCAGATGTGGGGATCGGTTCCAGGACCCTGGCATCATGACCTGAGCCAAAGGCAGAAGCTTTAACCCACTGAGCTACCCAGGTGCCCAAAGTATCACTGATTTTAAAATACCTTGTTTAATAATAGATTGTAACAAGAGAAAACACGGTATTAAATGTACACGTCTATGAACACTGTAACTGCAGAAATTAAAATGAAAAAAACTATGAATACAAGTATAAGAGGTGTATAAGCAATGCCTCAGGAGATTCTTGTGAAGATAAGTCAGAGCATTTATGAAGAACCTTACTCATTATCTAATACATAATAGGCATCTTATAGACGACAGATCTTACTGCCACTATTACTGAACTAAATTCAGATAGCACTTAGATGTGAAGGGGCTTAACTACCTGGCTCATAAGATAAAGCTTTACAATAGATTCATAGGTAAGTTGACTCTTAAGACTTACTCTCCAATTTGATAAGGCATGGAACTTCATTTGAAGGAAAGGGGACAACAGACACAAAGACACGCTGGTATGTTGTTTTTTATGCATCTACAATAGGTTGTCACAGCTCGACTGCAAGGACTACATAGAAAACCTACCACAGACACAGCTGGAGCTGGAAGCAGGGCGAAGTCAGGAAGGGCCTTGAATAGGCCTTCGATGGCATGACATAGCATTTGGGCTCCCAAATGAAAAATAAACAGAAGTCAAAGAACACTTGAAATTAAACTTCTCTACAATTTCATGTGTTGCTGTCGAAGAAGATAATTCATTTCTTCATTCCATTTCCCAGATGGAGAGATCTTAAGAGTTCTATTGTGTTTTGTTTTGTTTTGTTTTGAACAATTCCATTCTTTTCTATAGTTTTAACACTATGGTAATTCCACAGCAAAGGGATGTCTCCACATCCCTCTTGTGACGAGAAGTCACAGAGCCCTTTCTCGTCAGATCACTCTGTACTGTGGGATGGGTAGAACAGACTAGATCACAACCTGTTTCTGAAGACCCTGATGCCGGATAGATGACTAATGACTCAGCCAGTAAGCGACAGAGATTCACACTCATGGTTTTGGACTTCAGATCAAAAACCGCTCAGGCCTTTCTGGAAAGAACTTCTGGGTGTTTCATCCTGTCGGAATCGGGCTGGTCTATTCTGTCTTTTCCCAAACACAGTTCGCTCACACTTTCCTCATACAGATCTTCCTACCCACAGTGTCACTTACTCCCTTCCTCGTGACTTTCTATTTATCCAAAATCTGACTACCAGAAATTTGCAAACTCAGATTCTTCCCCACCTGAGAAGACTTCTCTATTCCTTCTAGCCATAGAGGACCATTTCTCCTTGGCGCTTCCCTATCCTTTTATGTAGCAGGACCAAATTCTTATACTAATCATATTTGAGCTACTTTTTCCTTCATTTTCTTCCTAATCCTCTTCCCTTGGAGATTCACAGACATCAACCTTACCTTGAGTAAAACTAGAATTTGAGAGCAAGAATTTTTAGGAATGCAAAAAGGGCTTAATGTTTGTTCACAATTTTACTCTTCAAAATAGGCTTTTTAGTCTAAAGAAAGTACCAAATAAAATATAAGCTATAAAAATAAATTGGAAATGGAATAATAAAAAACCAGATATCTAATTCACAATTCCCACATCTGTACTCAAGGAAATCTATCGGCGGACAATGTGGAAATGTCAGCAGGATCGGTGTCCTGGGATGGCCAACAAGCATGAGAAACCAGTACAAAGTTGATACATGGATATTTTTGATCATTCAAGGAAGTGCCCTATGTCACCCCAAAAGAAAAGTCGAATCAGAGTGACTTCACTGTCATAGGGCATGGACCTTCTGTCAACTGCCCTCTTTAGTTGCCAACGAAGCATCCAGAAGAAGAAAATCAATAAGTCCCTGGGGTTTTCACAGTCTGCACTAGAACTGACCATAGGCCTCTGTCAGTGGTCCAGGACAATATGAAATTTGGGCCCCTAGAGTCTCATGATGCTGTGGAAATGGCCTAGAAGGAAGGATTCCTTACCTTCATTCAGCTGAATAACTCTAACTCCAAAGAGATGATGTGGTGGGATATGCAATGTAAAGTCCAGTTCTGGATTGGATGGGACTAGAGAATGGTAAAACCCAATCCCATTACAGTTTTAAATTCCATATGGTTTTTAAATTTCTCCTATATTTATGTCTTCACTCCACAACTAGATTATGAAATACTTTTTGGTTAAGACTAGTCTTATACCTTTGTGTATCTTTAACAGCACTTACAGAAACTAAATGCATATAAAATATCAATTAATTGATACCATCTTAAATGTCCAGAATATGGTAACTTATCAATATTGTACTAATACATTAAATATTGTTGTAAAAAGGGCCTCCCTTTCAGGTTGTCTCAGGGATGTCTCTTCACCTTGAGCCAGGTAACTGTTACTTTTGTTTCTCTTTGCAGAACCCAGAGTTTTATCTGTTTACTAAGGAAAAACAGTAATAAATATGTATTTAGTGCTTACTTATGTGCAGGCACTGTCTCAGGCTAGGGATAAAGCATGAGTAGAAAAAAATTCCTGCAGCCTACAGTGACCTGAACACACACTGAACACACCCAATCTCAACTGATCTCAGAAGCAAGGCAGAGTAGACCCTGGTTAGTACTTAGATTGGAGAAAAAAATCCCTACCCAACTCTTTTGCCCTTTTATCTCCAAATAAGGCCAAGACACTCTTAATGATACTTACAATCTTTTTTTAAATTACTAATTGAAGGAATTTTTTAAAAATTATTACAGAGAAGAACAAGTATAGCTTGTTGGATACTGTTTTAGGAAAATGTAAGATGAAGAACCCACACGTCAGTGAGACCAGACTTCACATAGATCACTTCCCCAACTCGCTGGAGTTCCTGTTAACTTCTCATGTTATTTATTTTTGTATGTGGATGGGAAGTTTATCATTTCCATGCAGGTGAGAAGCCTTGCACAAGAGAATATACTAGAGTGACCATGATGGGATAAAAGGAGACCTTGAGGATAAAAATATAACCAGGCCATCCTGTAAAGAACATACCAAGAGATCTTGATGTCACTCTGGTCAATGAAGTATTGTTTAAGAGCTATAGTTCACTCTGGAGCTGTCAGACTGGTCTTTGTACATATGTTGGTGTAATTCTGAAATTAATTTCCCAATGAGAGGTAGTTCATTGACTTGAAGATCACTCTCCAGTAGAACTTTCCACAATGACGGAAATGCTCTATAATATAGTTCTATAATACAGCATTTGTGGAGGAATTGAAAAGTAACCTGGCAAAGGCTATGCATCAGGAAAAGTTTAAGGATAAAGCCAACAATTCAATGTACCTTAAGGTCCTATATTGTGGTATCCAATAGGGCAGCCACTAGCCACATATGGCTACTGAGCACCTGAATTGGTTAGTGGTGAGGAACTGAATTTTTAATTTAATTTAATTTTAATTAATTTAAATTTAAACATACTTATGGCTAGTGGTTCTGGTACTAGATAATGCAAATATAGAAAAACCTATGTTCTAAATTAGTATTGTCTAACAGAAATATAATGACTGAGATATAAATAATTTTAGGTTTACTAGTAACCATATTAAAAAGTAACATTATTTTCAAGAATATATTTTATTTAACCAATTTAAATTGTATTTTAGTATTTAATCCACAGTATAGTATTTTAGTATTTATTATAGTATTTTAGTATTTAATCCACAAAATGATATCATTTACATTATTTTATTGAACTAAGTCTTCAAAATCTAGTACATATTTTACACTTAAGAGCATCTCAATTTGGATGCCAAATTTCCACTGGTTAACATGGAATATAGTCTTGAAAAAAACAACAGGGAAATATATGTAGGCTGCTTCCATTTTTAAATTTAAAAATATATTAATTAAAATGAAATAACATTAAAAATTTCCTTCCCAGGTCACATTAACCCCATTTCAAACACTCAGTAACTCCACGTGGCTTGTGACTACCATAGTGGATAATAGAGCTCCAGACAAACAAAAAAACTCACAAAATTTAGAGGAAATAGAAATAAGTTGATTTTGTAGTGAGACCAAGATAATAAGTGTGAAGAAAAGTTTCAACTATTCCAATTTAGATGCTGGGATCTCCTACCAGAACAAAAGTGGAAAATAAAACAACTTGTATAAATAAATAAATAAAAGTATAAAATATTATAAAATAATGTATAAATAAATAAAATAACTTGTATAAGTGGAATGTCCCCATTTCCTGTTCATGTTCTCATTTTCTAGTCTGTTCTTTCTGAGGTTGTGCTATTTCCAGTGTGTAAATTTGGCGTGTCCTGCTCCCACATGTTCCCTTTGCCCTCACGGAGGAAAACCTCTCTATAAATGAAGAGCTCTAGGGATTCAGTCCAGCTCGTGTAAGGTCTTCACACTTCATTCTGCATCACCACAGTATCCTCAGCACAGCATCCCCTGGCTCCAGGGAGCAATCACTGCTCTGGCTCACATTACAGGTATCTCCTTCCCTCTGGGTTAAGCAGCTGTTAAGAAGTACAGAAGAGTACTATACACTCTGGATTCACCTTCTCTCCATTCCTGGTCCAGAAAGAACAGATGTGAGAAACAGCTTGTTCAAAGAGAAATAGAGCTGAAACTGATCTTCACATTCTTATATCCAATTTTTTCCCCACCTGACTCTCCCAAGTATTAATGGAAAGCTGCTTGAAATGTCAAAGGGGAAGACAGGATGTTACTTCTAAAAGGGCATGTTATCCCTCAGAGTGTGAAGAAATTAGAGTGTCTAATACATGTTGTCCACATCTTGTGAAGGCTATCCATATCCAGATGCAAAGAAGGCCCCAGAAGGATGTGGGAACTTCTATTAGAGAACCATTGCCAACTGTTCCTTGGAATATCTTTCCTTGGAAATGATAGACTAGCCTCAGGACACTCAATATTAATCAGCCAACTGGCACATTTCAAATTTCCTATTCCATTTATGGACAGTCTAATCTTGTCAGATGTTGCAAGGGTTTTCTGTAGGGCATTCTTTTCCTTTTTTTTTTTTCGACATTCTTTTTCTTAATGGATTTCAGGTGAAGAAGGTTGAGTTCATCATTTTCCTCAGTTCATAATATTTTATTATCTTTGCTTCAGACAAGTCCCACTTATTTATTTATGTTCATTCACTCATTCATTTTCCTATAAACATCCTTTAATCCCCCTTTCTCACTCCTAAATCTCCCCCAAGAGGCAAACATTACATGTTATTTAATATCTTCTCTATTTTAGTATATTATACAAGATATGTACTTTCTGTGTACATGAATTTTAAAATTATCTATGTTGTTCAATTTTATTACTTACTTTATTTCTTAGCTTTTATTTTTTTATATTCTATTTATTCATTTGAGAGAGAGAGAAACAGAAGAGAGCACAAGCAAGGGGAGAGGCAGAGGGAGAAGGGGAAGCAGACTACCCACTGAGCTGGGATCCCAACATGGGACTAGATCTCATGACCTGGAGATCATGACCTGAGCTGAAGACAGATGCTTAACCATCTGAGCCACCCAGGAGCCCCTCTTAGCTTTTCACTAGTGTCCATATGTTGAAGATCCCTCTATGTTGCTATATGTACAACATACCTGTTGCTTCTAACTGTTGCATAATACCCATGGTGTGCACCCACTATAATGTATCTATCATCCCAAGTAAGGGGTACTCAAGCTGTCTCTAATCCTCATTACCACATATAATTCTGCAATGGCCTTCCCCATGCCATGATCCTTTATTTAACTACCTGAGAATTTCTTTGCAATATTGACAAGGGGGAGAGAGCAGTCTGGCATATTTGGCATGGCATTTTTACTATGACATCTCTCACTCCAGAGGCCAGAGAACCAATACGGTTCTGCAAGCTGCTAGGTATATGTATTCCAATTTTTTACTCAGTCACTAAAGAAATAATCATAAGCTATGGATGAACTGGACCTACTGTGAGATGCATCCAGTCCCAAATTCCATTTATCATTTTACCTCTCTAGATCCCCATTCAAATAGGAAGGCCATGATGACATTCTAGGTTCCCAGGTGGCAGTGTCAGCTATATTCCACATCCTTCAAGTGGTCTGGGCATTGGCCTCCCCCCCCAGGGTAGAGTTGCTCTGATAAATGTTTCAGGTACTTCTGGAGAAGAACTGGTGGAATATTTATTTTACACACTTGTAAAACTTGCTTTCTGGGATTAATTAATCTCAAATTTAGATACTAGGTGAGAAATCACAATTTTCCATTTTAGAAACTAACATCAATCTCTGCTTACTTTTTATTTTTCCGTTACTTAAGTCAGTCATTCACCCTAACCATTATTTGTCACTAGGTACAATGCAAATTATTTACTCAAGTGCCACCACCTTTCCCCCGATATTAAGTACTATCATATAGCCTCTACATTTCCAGAATCCTATCTCTCCATTTCCATCAGGGCACAGATCCATGTTCTGAGGCAGCGTCTACATGACGAACTCTGACTGGGAAAAAGAGGGAGAAAATTCTGGATTCATAGGTGTTTGGAGTCAGGTTGCAGGTTGTCTCCTCTCACGTGGTTAAACACACTCAAACATTCTCAACTCTCTGAGTTCTTTGATTCCACTGACAAGGCAGTTTCAACATCTCCAACTAATTTTCTGTAGGTCTAACTCACTGCCATGTCAAAGTTTTAAGAATACAATCTAGCAAAGTGTATTAAAGATGTTAAAGCTATAGTCATGGGAAAACGTCTCTAGGACAAAAAAATTTGCCTACCTGGCCTTCTATTCCACCAATTCTTTATTAGTTTCCTAGGGCTTCTGTGACAAAGTACCATAAACTGAGTGACTTAAAATAATAGAAATGTATTCCCTCACAGTTCTGGAGGCTAGAAGTCTGAAATCAAGACTATGGCATGGCATGTTGTCTCTAAAAGCTCTAGGAGAGGATCCTTCTTGCCTTTTCCTAGTTTCTAGCAGAAGCCAGGGAGTGTAGACATATTCCAGTCTCTGTCTCTTGTGTCATGGGATGGCCTCCCTGTGTGTCTCCGTGACCCTGTGTCTTCACATCAGCATCTTATAAGAACATGTGTCATTGTGTCTAAAGTGATTTATACAATCTCTTCATAACTTGATTACATCCATAAAGTCCCTATTTATGAATCAGGTCACATTCATAGGTACCAGGGAATAGAACTTGAGCATAACTGTATGGGGGACACAACTCAACCCACAACATACTCTATGTCAACTCTAGTCCAACCCTTTTAATATCTGCTCACATATGTGTCTCTCTGTTTGCTATTGATACATAGTTGCCAGGTTCTGCAAATTTTTTAGTAACAAAGCTGTTTCCTTCCAGTAAAGGAATTGTAGTTTCTGACTCATACTAGATTAAGACCATTTCTAGTTATCAGTCTGCAGGCAAAGAGAGGAGGCAAGTGAAGATGCTGAGAACAAGCATCATCTTGCAGGGTATTTATCCAAGGAGAAATAAATGAAAGGCAATCATAAGGAGGAAGGGGTCACTTCTGCCACCCCAAAAGATTTAGAAGTATTTGGGAGTTCAAATATGCTCAAATAGCTAAAGAAAGACATGAACAAAGAGCTAATGTAAACTACAAGAATGATGTATGAAAAAATAGAGAGTACAAATTAATACAAATTATAAAAAGGAACCAAATAGAAATTCTGAGAAGTAAATAACAGAAGTTAAAAAAAAAAAAAAAAACCACTGGAAGGATTTAACACCAGATTTGAGGACACAGAAAAAGAATACAAACTTAAAGGAAGATATTATCTAGTCTAAGAAGAAGAAAGAAAAAATAACAAAGAAAACAGAGTATAAGAGACATTGGGAAGCCATCGAGAATACCAGCGTAAGCATAATGGGAATTCCAGAAGAAAAGGAGAAAGAGAAATAGGCAGAAAGAATATTTGAAGATATAATGCCTAAAAACCTCCAAATTTGATTAAAAAACACTATTCTACATATTTAAGAAGATAAATGAACTCCAAGAAGGAAAAAATCAAAGAGATTCACACTAAGACACGATATAATCAAATTATCAAAAAAACAAAGATAAAGAGAGAATCCTGAAAACAGTCTAGAATAGAACCTCTGTTCTATGACTAGGATATGGATGTGGGAAAGGGGTGCTCAACGTCTTGCTGCAGTAACAAGGAGTTAATCTCTCCAGCTTGGAGAGGAAATAAGGAATGCTGGCAGCTTGTCCCTCCTGCAAGCCTTGAGCAGAAGCTGATGGGAGTGGGAACTTCCCATTCTTGGCTTCATCCACCCAGAGTGGAGCTTCCCTCAACTTGAACCCTAGAGAGAGGGGTGGGAGGAAGGAAGAAGATTCTGGCTTGAATGTCACAGACTCTCACAGTTCTTACAGAGAGTAGTTAGATTTTCTTAAATATTTTTACCCTAGGAAAATTTATAGAAGATTTCAATGGTTGTGGGTTTTTGTTTGTTTGTTTGTTTGTTTTATAGTTTTTGCCAGTTTGGTTTGTTTCTCAGGGGAGAGGCCCATGGAGCAACTCATGTTGTCATACAGAGGTGGAACTCACCAATGTGATACTTTTTATCCATGCTAAGATCTCTTACGGAAACCTCAGTGACCAGTCTGGAATGCTCATGTAGTAGTTGACTTGCACCAAAAAACACATTTCCAGCGGACTTGGTAGACTGCAACAGTACTTTCATGGCTTTTTAAATGTTAATTATCCTAGGGCTAGTCGATGATGAGGCTACATTTTGCCACCACTGCAGCTGTCCTCCATAAAACACAGATATTATCAGTACCACGGCCACTGTCACTCAGAGGACACCAAACTTGTGTTTTTGGCATCCTCACTCTTCCTAGCCACCTAGTGTTCGTGATGAAATAGGGAAACTATCCCTGTTTCCTCACACTAGGCCACACTTCGTCACCAAAGTGGGCACGTCGTTACGCTCCCTGTGTAATGCAACACCCCTCAATGGTATGCCCCTGTAATCTGCCTGATGCCTCCCTTTCCACATACATAGACTTGACTCTACAGAACTGGACCTGGAAACCAATCTCTGAGACAGGTATCTTTGGATCCTCAAAATATTAGTTCTTCCCTCTTTGCCTTTACACACACAAAACCCTAGTAAAAATCTTTACAGAAATCTGGTCATGATGTCTTCTCACATTAGTTTATTAAACATGTATATATTTGTCTATCTCCCAACAGACACTCAAGATTTCCTAAAGCAACAGTTGGGAAATTTTGGACACTTCAGCTTTTCCTAAAACAACAGTTGGGAAAATTTGGAGGCAAATCTGGCCTACTGCCTGTTTTGGTACAACCCATAAGTTAAGAATGGTTCTTACAAATGAATATTTGTAATCAATTTCACAATAGAAAATGCTAATTTTGAACCCTCGTTAAGTGCAATGCTATCCCCCCAAAAGTAATTCTATTCTTCTCTCTAATTCTATTCTTCTCTCTAAGTAATTCTATTCTTCTCTCTAATTTCAGATGAATATTTGTAGTCAATTTCACAATAGGAAATGCTAATTTTGAACCCTCGTTAAGTGCAATGCTATCCCCCCAGAAGTAATTCTATTCTTCTCTCTCTTCTATTCTTCTCTCTCTCATATTAAAAAAAAATGTTTGTACTTCAATATCAGATTTTTGAATTTTACCAAGAAGATAGTGTAGAGATGTGCATTCTTTTCATATAATATCCTATATAGAATCCTCAAATTGTCCTTTTGCTCCACAGTGTCTAACATATTTACTATCTGTCTCTGCAAAGAAAAACTTTTGTAAATGCTACCCTAACAGACACCCACAAGAATCTGACTTTGAAGACTGCTAGAGAAGGGTATGAAAGGTGGGGAAACTGGCACCCTTCTGCACAGGATATAGTGTTGTGGGTCTGGAAGAAAGACTGTGAGAGCTAGTGACGGAGCTGGAAGGCCCCACAGCACAGGCACAGACTTCCAGCAGATGTGTCAATTTACTCCTTTCCTGACCAGATGGAGACTATAAAGCTGGAAGCAAGGCAAGCTTCTTTGTACCAGTCCTTTACACTCTCAACACATAAACTCCAAAAAATGGCAGACACCTTGCTGTCTTCAGGGCAAAACACTTTCAGTGAATTTTTATTGGCCTCATTCTCACCCATTTGCATGGCTAACCCACCGTGGAACGTTTTTTAATGCTCCAGCCACCTGCACAGTAGCATGTTGTATTTACGTCAGAGGCAACAGGACATGGTAGAAACTTTGCGAGAAATAGAAAATGAAGGATCTATCCTTCCACTTAACCTAATCTATTAAGTGATTTACTCTATCAAATCCACCATTTCCCCCTCTATGAAATGCAAATTATAACACATAGCTATTTACAAAGCTGATACTCAAACATTTAATGGCCAATATATTGCACAGGCATTGATTCATCAGAAAGAATGTTGGCCATGAAGAGCAAATAGGCCACAGAAGCCAGACTTATTCACATGTTGTGTGGGGACTAAATGACAAATTGTGTGTCAAGTGCTCAGCACAGAATCTAAAAGACAGTAAGTTATTCATAATTTTTGCTATCATTATGATGATATAATTTCTTTTCTTCCTTATATATTATTTCCTACCTTATTTACTAAAATGCACTGTATTTCCCAGATAGTGATGTATTCATAGTGCAGGGTCTTCTTTTTTGGGGGTGGGGGAGAATTTCACACAATGAAGAAATGGGCTCTCTTTAAAATAAATATCTGGGAATTGGTAATGCTTAATGTTGGCGTGAATGAAAACCATCTCTTGGCTGAAATAAAGACATTGAACATCTTTTAACATCAGTGATTAGGAAAGAGATCAAACAAGATCAGCAGTTTTACTTCTTGATGAGTTCCACCAAGATATGTAATAGAAATGATTACTTCTTGACAATGTATGCAACATGCTAGGTAATATTTTAATTGCTTTACACACATTAGCTTATATAATGTTCACAACAACTCTATCAGATAATATCTTGGACACCTTTCAATTAACATTTCACATTCTCTTTGTCTCTCCTTTCCAATGTTCTACACAGCCATAGCAACCAGTTCTGCCTGGATTTCTACTAGCTTCATGTTGTACAACTTCAGGCCACCTGCCTCACTTCAGGCTGCTCTAACAAAGTACCACAGACTGGTGGCCTTAGCAACAACACAAATTTATTTCTCACAATTCTAAAAGCTGGAAAGCCCAATCAAGGCCTTCAAGGGAGGGCTTTCTGGTTCATAGACAGCCATATTCTTGCTGTGTCCTTACATGAGAGGAGATATGGAGCTCTCCAGGGTCTTATTTTTTTAATAAGGAAACTCATCTCATTCATCTCCCAAAAGGCTACCTCCTAATACCATTCCACTGGGGGGTTAGTATTTCAACCTATGAATTTGAGGGACATAAACATTCAGTCCATTGCCCCACCTATTCCATTTGTTTTATCTCCAACCCCCAAGATTCTCTTTCGATGTCCCAGAGTGGGACACCAAGGTAACTAGATCAGTGCCTGCATAAAATAGGTGTTAACCTCCAGGCAACTCTTTATTCAATGATAATAGGAAGCTGACAGATTAATTTTTCCCCCAAGATGGACAGTCCTTAAATATTTTTCATATGGATTCTTAGAAAGTACTGCAGAGTTAAGTAACCAGTAGCATATAGCAATGGCCAACTCAATAATAGATCTTTGAATTGGCTCTCCCTTCTTCTCTGCATCACTGCTTCAGCCTTTACTCTTCCTTTGTGATCATACTCCCGAAAAATAAATTCATACATCTCACTAATAAGACTTTGTCTCAGGGTCAATTTTATGGGGAACTTGGTAATATTCCACTTAGTACCAAGAGTAGACCTAGAAAATAAATTCTCAAGATGAAATTTTGAAGACTACTTATTCACCAGTCCGACAGCAGTAAGATCCCTGCTGCTAGTGGTAATTGGGACAAGGATTACCTTTGAAATTCAGTACGGTAAGAATTACTGAGACTTTTACTGCCATGGTTTTGGATAAGGTGCAGGTAGAAGGTAAGGCATTAGGCTATGTGGTGACCATAGCACATGAATGGTGTATGGAGCCAATGACACTTATAATAATCACAGAATAGACTGCTTTCTTTTCTGTTGGAAGTCGAAAAAAGCAAATAAAATCGTAATAGCTAATTTCAACTCAGGAAATTCTGCAAAAGCCTCTATGTCCTCTCTGGAAATTTGAAAAAGACCCTAATCTCCTACAGATGTAGGGCAGATTGTGTTGAAAATCAGGCCCCTGATCTAATTGTAAGAGTGGCAGAGCTTTACAGGAGATTAAATGTGATCCTCGACAGATCGCTTATGTCAAAGTCAGGGATCTGGCAGGAAAAAAGTGCAACTGTGTGACCTGGCAGGGGGACAGTTAATGGATAAGCCCGAGACTCTTGTGTGTGTATGTGTAAAATCAGATTTGTTGAAGTATAATTTATATACAATGAATTTGCCCTTTTTAGTATACAGTTCAATGAGTCTTGACAAATTCATGCAACCACTACCACACAAGATACAAAATACTTTCATCATCCTGAAAAGTTCCCTCATGTTTCTTTGCAATTAATCCCCTCCTCCCATTCCCAGCTTCTGGCAACCTCTGAATTGTTTGCTATCTCTATAGGTCCACGTTTTCGAGAATGTCATATGAGCGGAATTATGCCACTTAACAGAATACTTTCAAGATTCATCCTTTTTGTACATATTAATAGTTTGTTCCTTTTAATTGCTAATAGCATTCCATGGTGTATATCACATTTGTTTATGCATTCATCTGAGCCTGGGAATCTTGAACTCCCGGTTCAAGATATCACTTGGGCCATCCTTGCCAGGAGGGGAAGTCCCTTTCCTCTTGCCAGAGAATACCTTCCCCTTACCTGGAGACCCTGTACTATTATGAGGCCACACAAAACCAAACAGGGAAATACAGCCCCTGCTATAGGAGGAAATAGCATACACAGCAAAGGGAATACTAGAATCTGGATATGTTAGACAGAAAAACCACCTTCAGAATGTTCATGCCCTAATCCTGGAGAACTGTGAATATTATATAGCAAAAGATACTTGGCAGATATGATTAAGATTTAAAACCTTAAAACGGGAAAGTTTCCCTGGATTGGCCAAACTTAATCACAGGAGAAAGAAAAAAGGCAGAAGAGAAGAAGGTCAGAGAGATGTGGCTGGAGAAGGACATGACTCACTTTTGTAGACAGTGAAGAGGGAGGAACAGAACACCGTGGAAGCAGTATGGCAGCCTCCAGAAGCTGGGAACAGTCCTCATCTCACAACCAGTAATAAAATGGGGACCTTGGTCCTACAACTGTAATGTATAAATTCCACAAACAATCCAAATGAGCAGGAAATATATTGTTCCCTATAGCCTCCAGAAAGGAAATCAGCCTGCCGACAATGTGATTTTAGTCCAGTGAGAACCATACTGACATCTGACCCACAAAACTGTGAATAAATTTGTGTTAAGTCACAAAATTTGTGGTTATTTGTTATGGACCAATAAAAAAACTAATATTCTATGTCATATATATTAACAGGAATTGGGGGAACAGGATGTAAGAATGTGCCTTAAGGATATTAAAATGGAAGGTAGAACAGAAAATAAGGCCTGTGTGGGGGATAAATTGGTACTGGAGCACTGGTCCATGACTTGGAGTCACTATTCTGGCAGAGATGTATGAAATCTATCCTAAAACTCTCCCAGGATCACTCCTTGAAATCTGACATGGTGACGGTCAAGTAGATGCTAAGGCTTCCCTGGCACAGTCTTGAGAAAGTTAGCTAAGAAGTAGGAATATCAGAAACAATTTATTTTGTGAAACCAAAAAGAATCAGAGGACATTACTTTCACTAAAACAATAAAAAATTCTCTCATGAGGGTACCTCTCAACATTTATAGGAAGTGTGATTGTGGTTGTCCTCTGCAGGGCAGGGTAGATGATACAAGATCTTGACAATGGGCATACCTGAATTCTAGAAGAGCAGAGGCCAGATGGCACACTTAAACTTCAGTTATTGTTAACTGTATACAGTTTTAATAATGTACAGTAAACCAGGGGCACCTGAGTGGCTCAGTTTAAGCATCCAACTCTTGGTTTTCAGCTCAGGACATGATATCAGGGTCCTGGGATCAATCCCCGCTTTGGGCTCTGCGCTCAGCATGAGTCTGCTTGGGATTCTTTCCCTCTCTTTCTTCCTATCCCTCTGCTGCTCCCCCAATTGTATGCATGCTCTCTTTCTCTCTCTCAAATAAATAAATAGATAAATAGATAAACAAGTAAAATCTTTAAAATAAAAATAATGTACAATAAGCCAGATTGGTTTGCAGGAACCTGAAGGAATCTGGTAATGGCTGTTTCATGGTGTCCCTAAGGGCAAGATAGAAAAGCATACTTTGGCTAAAATTAACAAGTCAGGAAATGACAGATGCTGACAAGGATGCAGAGAAAGGGGAACCCTCCTACACTGTTGGTGGGAATGCAAGCTGGTGCAGCCACTCTGGAAAACAGCATGGAGGTTCCTCAAAATGTTGAAAATAGAACTGCCCTATGACCCAGCAATTGCACTACTGGGTATTTACCCTAAAGATACAAATGTAGTGATCCGACAGGGCACGTGCATCCAAATGTTTATAGCAGCAATGTCTACAATAGCCAAACTATGGAAAGAACCTAGATGTCCATCAATAGATGAATGGATAAAGAAGATGTGGTATATACACACAATGGAATACTATGCAGCAATCAAAAGAAATGAACTCTTGCCATTTGCAACAACATGGTTGGAACTAGAGGGTATCATGCTTAGTGAAATAAGTCCATCAGAGAAAGACAACTATCACATGATCTCCCCAATATGAGGAAGTAGAGATGTAACATGGGGGGTTTGGAGGGTAGAAGAAGAATAAATGAAACAAGATGGGATCGGGAGGGAGACAAATCATAAGTGACTCTTAATCTCACAAAACAAATTGAGGGTTGCTGGGGGGAGGGGGGAGGGAGAGAGGGGGTGGGGCTATGGACATTGGGGAGGGTATGTGCTATGGTGAGTGCTGTGAAGTGTGTAAACCTGGTGATTCACAGACCTGTAGCCCTGGGGGTAAAAATACATTATATGTTTATAAAAAATAATAATAATAAATAAATAAGTTTTTTTTAAAGCATACTTTGCTACTCATCTTTTACAATTAAAAAAATAGTAATAACAAGGTCAGATGAATAAAGGTCTGATGTCAGCACCCACAATAAAAAAATTATAATTCAGATTCTTTAACATAGGACTTTGTCATGATGAAAAATTATGATTCTTCAGCCACATCCATATCCAGTCATTGAAGGGCAAAAAGATCCTGAAATGCCACAGAATAACATATGGTAAATATCCCCTAATCCTCTCCCCAAAGTGATCTATGCCCATTTGCTAAGATAACTACACATTGGAGAAGGGCAGCACTCAACATTTCAGTAACTATCAGATGCATGTCTGGGATGACAACAATGCCAGGGGAACCAAAACACCACCACGTTGTTACTGCTTACACGTAAATTTATGGAGGCCAGGTGATACGTAGTGTCTTGTCCAAATCTGTCTTATACTGTTCTAATAGGAATCACCATGTGGTTATTTCCCTGATCAAGTGTATACCTAGGATAGATGTTGTTAAGAAACAGAATAATTTCACTTCGGTTCTCTGTTCTATAGATTAAAGTCATTATGGTAGGAAGGACCAAGTGGAAGCTCCTGGAAAAGCCCTCTCATACGTAGTCCATAGAGATAATCAGAAAGAATATTTCTCATTGGGAAAAATCACCTTTAACCCCACCGTCAAAGACTTACATGGGGAATTTTACAAAATGTAGGAGTAATTGTCCCCATTGTAGCCCCATTCAATATACCTGTCCCATCTCTGCAAAAGCCATATGAATTGTCATAGATGATGTTCGTATGATCATCTTCAGGCAGTAGCCCCAATCTCAGCTACGGTGCTAGACGGGCTACTTGGTATGCTACTATTGATCTGTGAGTGCATTCTTCTTGAAACCAGCAAGTAGGGAGGATAAAACCAGATTGCTTTGCACACAGAAAAACAGTAGTATTTGTGGTTTTGCCACACTGCTATGCTAATGCTGCTGTGCTCTACTACAAAATAGTTCACAGTAACCTTCGTGGTCTTAATAGCTCACAGAGTGCCACACTAGTGTATAAATCCCTGCTAAGATATAGCTCAAATTCTTGCATCTTACATGTTTTACCATTAAGAGAGATGGACCACTTTGGATTGTTGAAGCAACACAAACTACACTTGGGAATATTCTTAGGCCCGTTCATTTCTGCCATATTCAAGTGACATCTGAAGTTCAAAAATGTTTTCTTCTTTTAAACATCTTCATAAATATCCATATGCTTCCTCTTTTATCTTCAGTACCCACCCCCTCTTTCTCTCTCTCTCTCTTTTCCCACTCTTTCTGTCCCTATTTCTCTCACACAGGCCAATTTTTTTCAAATTTTGCTTTTTTTCTCAAAGAATGATTCTGTTTTCAAATCATTAATTTATGCTGTTAAACTGAATAATTCTTTTCATCTGTTTCATTTAGTTTTACCTACTAGTTCTTTTATTTGTTTCAAAAAATGAAGGCTTAAGTCATTTATTTTAGGTATTAGTTTTCATCAAATGCAATAAAGTGTATTAATTTCCCTAAATATCACTTTGACTGCATCCTGTTAGTTTGCATCGTTATTCATTTCTAAATTGGTGATTTCAGTTTTAATTTTCTCTTAAACTCAAAAGTTTGGAAGAAGTTGGCATGGTTTTGTTGTTAATTTCAAAGTAACTGAGTTTTATTTATTTATGTATCATTTGTTAAATTTTGTTGCCAATACACAATTTCATTAGTTTTTAATGAAGTATGGGTTTTATACCCTTATATTTTAAAAATATCTTTCAATCTTCACAGCATCAAAATGGGTAACTTTAAAACTATTCCACTGGTGTTTCAAAATGAAATATATTCTCTTTATTGGTTAAAATAAAATTAAATCAACATTCTAATATGATTCATCCATCTTTTTTATATTTTCACAGATTCATTTTTGCCCATTTAATTCATTAGTTTCTGAGACAAGTGTGGTAAAATTTTCAACTACAATGTACATGTGGATTTTTCTATTGCTTGTATTTCCAAAAGCTTTTACTATATATATTATGTTTGTGCGCATGCGCTTCTTCTATTACTTGTGTTTCTAATATGTATTTCTTCTAAATAAGATGCATTCATGCTTCTGGTGGATTACAATTTTATCCCCATAAATCATTAATTTTTCTGTGTAATATTTTTTACCCTGAACTCTGTTTTGTCACACACATCACCATTTTTTTGGTTAATGTTTTCACAAATTATTCATCACTTTATTTTTTTATTACTTTATTTTTCTTTTGGAAATAAAATATCTTGTAAATAGAATATAACTGAATTTGATGTATTTATTTACCTAATACAAGAGCCTTGAATTCACTAACTTAACCTTCTTTGAACTTTATGCTACTCAACTAATCTGTTATTTCATTGCTTATGCTTTTAATTATGAAGACTAATGATTCCCTTTTACAAGAAGCCATTTTAGTTGACTTTTAAGAATGAGTTACTCTCTCAAATATTTATAAGACTATTATTTATACCCATTTTCATACTTCCTTCCACTTTCTATGCTAAATCTAGACCATGGGACAATAGTGCTTCTGTGAGGTTTACTGCTTCACTTTTATGTCTCTGTGCTCTGCAAAGGTTTGGTACTTTTCATTCATCAGGATTGTGTGTTTACTTTGCACAGTATAGCGACTAGACTGCATTTCCATGACCTCAGTCAGAATCCTTTTTTTCTAGACAGAGAGTCCATAGTCTGACTGCAGGAGTCCTACATCCAAGGACTGTGCAGAATATGAGATAAGGTATATATCGACATGGCATGTAAAATTAAGTTTCTAGTCCCATGTCCCTGTGTGAGCTAGAGGTTTCCTGGTGGTACTACTCTTACTCTTGAGGCCAACAAGCCCACTTTGGCAACCTCATGTATTAGAACTACCACTTTAATCTCTATCCCATCTTGTACAGCAATGTCACTCTTCTCACTGACAAGCTTGTTCTGCAAAATAACAGAACAAGCCAACAATGACTGAATTTTTACATCCTCTAGCAAGCAGTTAAACTAAACTAGAGCCTCTCATATCCAATGGGATAAAGGTTTTTATTTTCCAGTTTTGGGTAAAGAAGCTACCCATGCACCCATGATTTGTAGCCAGGGAGTAAGGCTAGGCTGTACTGCCATTAATGGCTCCCAGAAGACCCTACAGATGAGAAAGGGCATAAGGGGGAATAGGAAGGGTCGACTTCTGGAAGGATTCCATAGGAATAGGGCAGGTGATGCTGGAGAGAAAAAAATCACCAAGTATTCTGTGTAGAATAGACATTTGGTGATTGAATGAAAGAGGAAAAAGGAGGTTAAAATTAGCAAAATAACAAAATGGTTACATAAACTAGAAGGAACAATGCCAAGTGGGTTCTCTCACATGATTCAACAGCTGCATGAATGTGAACCTTAGAATGCATTGCAATCTAAAATGTGCTTGATTTTTGCAGCTCCAAAAGCATTAGATGATGCCTGCTTTCCATCTGGACTATTCAGTATTTATGTGAATATTTATAGATAGTTTATCCTCAACCTACTTCAAAAAGGTTTTGTGTTGGCTTACCATGAAAGACAAGCACATAATCAGATTTTTTAACAGTAGAAAGAGAAAACACAATAGACTCCAAGGGAAAATAAACTGATCAGAAACATAGGTATAGCTATTATGACTGAGCATTAATTCTGGCTCTGGGCTTCCTATAACCCAAGGCAAGATATATTCAGAGTCTGAGTAACAGAAGATGGTAGTTCATTAAGAGAGACAAAGGACTCTCCTGAGAATGAATTTATCATATCTTTACTCAAAAGGGAAACCTTCAAACAGCTGCAGAAGCATTTTTTTATAAAAATATTTTCCTCTGAACCATAAGTTCAAAAATCAGAGTCTACTTAATCTTGGGAAACAAACTGAGGGTTGCTGGAAGGGAGGGGGTGGGAAGGATGGCGTGACTGGGTGATGGGCATTAGGGAGGGTATGTGCTATGTGAGTGCTGTGAATTGTGTAAGACGATGATTCACAGACTTGTACCCCTGAAACAAATAATGCATTATGTGTTAATTTAAAAAATCAGAGTCTAACACTGAGGTCTTATTTAGATAAGGCATCTCTTTATAGCCTAAGATATTATGGTCTTGGTATATATACCCTCTTGAACTTCAATGCTATACTCACCTCCTGCACATAGTTAATTTCTGTTATCTGTTTATATTTATAATGGGTACTGTCTTCTTCTCAAAGCTTGCCTTAATTACCTTTTCCCCCAGCAAGGCTGTTGGGTGTTATTCCACATACTCTAGAATACCACTGCTTACTTCCATTGCAAGCCTCTGCCCGTACCTTATAATAATACGGTATTATAATTTTCCCACTGCTAGAGCCAATGCTTATTTTTACGTCTATCTTCTAACTCCAATGTCCTCAATCATAATTCTAATAGAATCTTAAAATCAGACTAAATTTTTGACTTGCTAACTTTGAGAAAAGCTACATGAATTGGATGTTAGAGGTTTGTGTTTCACTAGGAGAGTAGGACATGCCACCTCTGGAGAATCTTCAGACAGGGTCAACATTTTCCTCAAGCAATAAATTTGGATATGGCTATAAAGCTCTCCTTTATTGAGTGATTACTATCTTCAGTCATTCCCCAGTTCTTATCTTTGGGTTCCATAACTTTAAAGGTTATCTGTATACCAGTGACTCTCAAAACTAATACTTCCAGGCCCAATCTACTCCCCATGAGCATCTTTAATTCATCCAGTTGCTCATAACAACCATCTTGGTGTAATTCTAGTCTCCTCTCTTGTTCTCATACTCTGAATGCAATTGTTATTACCAAATACCAAGGAGTGTGACTGCTGGATCATATGACAAGAGTATGTTTAGTTTTGTAAGAAACTACAAAATGGTTTTCCAACATGGCTGCACCATTTTGCATCCCCAGCAATGAATGAGACTTCCTGTGACTGCACTTCCTCACTAGCCTTTGGTGGTGTCAGTGTTTTGGAATCCAACTATTCTAATGGGTATTTAGTGGTCTCTTAATGTTTTGATTTAAATTGCCCTGATTATATATGCCATGGAGCATATTTTCTTGCTTTTACTATCTGTGTATCTTCTTCTCTCTCTCTTTTTTTTTTAAGATTTTATTTATTTATTTATTTAGTTGACAGAGAGAGAGATCACAAGTAGGCAGAGAGGCAGAGAGAGAGAGGGAAGCAGGTTCCCTGCTGAGCAGAGAGCCCGATGTGGGGCTCGATCCTAGGTCCCTGAGATCATGACCTGAGCTGAAGGCAGAGGCTCTAATCCACAGAGCCACCCAGGTGCCCCAATCTGTGTATCTTCTTTGGTAAGGTGTCAGCTCAGGTCCTTGGCTCGTTTTTAAAAAGTGGGTTGTTCCTTATTATAGAGTTTAAGGGTTCTTTGTATATTTTGGACAATAATTCTTTATCAGATATATGTCTTGCAAACATTTTCTCCTCATCTGGGGCCTTTCTTCTCATTCTTTCAACCCTGTCTTTTGCAGAGCAGAAGTTTTAATTTTAATAAAGTCCAGCTTATCAATTACTTCTTTCATGAATTGTGCCTTTGGTTTTGTATCCAGAAAGTCATGACTATACTCAAAAACATCTGGATTTCCTCCTATATTATTTTCTAGGGGTTTTATGGTTTTGAATTTTCCATTAGGTCTATGATCCATTTTGAGTCATTTTTTTGGTGAGGCATATAAGGTCTCTGTCTAGATTAATTTTTTTTTTTTTTGCATGTGGCTATCCAATTACTCCTGCACCATTTATTGCTTTTGCTCTTTTTTCAGAGGTAAATTGTCTATATTTATGTGAGTCTATTTCTGGGCTCTTCATTCTGTTCCACTGATCTATTTGTCTATTTTTTCACCAATACTATACTGTATTAATTACGGTAGCTTTACAGTAAGCCCTAAAGTCAGGTAGTGTCAGTCCTAAGACTTTGTTCTTCTCCTTTAATAACAAATTGGCCCTTCTGGGTATTTTGACTGTCCACATAAACTATAGAATCAGTTTATCAACATCCACAAAATAATTTTCTGGGATTTTGATCAGATTGCACTAGATCTGTAGATCAAATGAGAAGAACTGCCATCTCAACAATAGTGTCTTCGCATCCATGAGCATGGAATATCTCTCCATTTATTTAATTCTTTGATTTTTTTTCATCAGTTTTGTAGTTTTCCTTATGCGGGTCTGATACACACTGTGTTAGACTTTCACCCAAGTATTTATTTTGGGAGGTGTTAAAGTAAGCAGGAGTATGTTTTCAATTTCAAATCCTATGTGTTAATTGCTGGCATATGGAAAAGCCATTGACATTTGTGTATTAATCTTGTATACTGTAACTTTATTATAATTGTTTATTTGTTCCAGTGGTTTTTGGTTTTGTTTTCTGTTTTGGAGGTGGAGTGGGGGGCTTGTATTTTGTTTGTTTTGGGGTTTTTTTTTACATTTTTTAAATTTAATTTCTTTTCAGTGTAACAGAATTCATTGCTTATGTATCACACCCAGTGCTCCATGCAATACGCTCCCTCCCCAATACCCACCACCTGGTTCCCCCAACCTCCCACACCCCTGCCACTTCAAACCCCTCAGATTGTTTTTCAGAGTCCATAGTCTCCCATGGTTCACCTCCCCTTCCAATTTCCCTCAACTCCCTTCTCCTCTCCATCTCCCTATGTCCTCCATGCTATTTGTTATGCTCCACAAATAAGTGAAACCATATGATAATTGACTCTCTGCTGGACTTATTTCACTCAACATAATAGTCTATCCTTTCATATCTTCTCTGGGTTTAAAATGAACCACTAAAGAAAACCATGTTCAAGTAAAGTCCATTGCTTGAATCATTAATAAATAGGTCTCCACTAAAAAGAGAGAGGGAGGGGCGCCTGGGTGGCTCAGTGGGTTAAGCCGCTGCCTTCGGCTTGGTTCGTGATCTCAGGGTCCTGGGATCGAGCCCTGCATTGGGCTCTCTGCTCGGCAGGGAGCCTGCTTCCTCCTCTCTCTGCCTGCCTCTCTGCCTACTTGTGATCTCTCTCTGTCAAGTAAATAAATAAAATCTTTAAAAAAAAAAAAAAGAGAGAGTACTAAATTTATTAGTTGGGGCTTTACCCCTTTAACCAATATTTAATAAAAGCAAACATTTTATTTTTTTCACATAAAAATTTAGTCTGGTAGCCGGCCCAGAAAAATAGAGTCTTTCTCGCAAGGTCACCATAGATCCCAAGACCTTTCTTTATTATTTTCGGATTCTATAAGGTATTATCTTTATATGTGTCCATATTCCAGTTTGTGGGAAAGAGGAAGGAAAACCAGAACACAGTCTCTTTCTAAGCTGATAATATGAAGGTTATACATATCACTTTTGCTTACATCTCTCTGCCCATAATTCAGTTACATGGCCACATCTAATTACAGTGAAAGTTAGGAGGTATAGCCATAAGGTTAGCCAGGTATGTGCCCAGTTAAAATTTGGTGGCATGTGGAGGAATCTAATACTAAAATCAAGAAGAGAATGGATTTTAGAGAAAAATTATGAGAAATCATACCATAAAGTAGGTAGAAATAAAGAAGTATTTTTTATGACTTAACAGAACCCACAACTTTATGGATTCTGTAAATTTAAGTCAGTTTTAATGAAATATGGAAATACTGAAAGCTATAGGGAAAGACATTGTAAAGCAATACAATATTTTGCCATACTTTTTAAATCCACAGTTTCCTAAAGTATGGTTCACTCTAGTTAAAATGAACAAGTGACAATTATGTATGGTCTTTGGACACATCTATATTTCATTTTAAAAATTATTCCTTTATTTATTGTTTAGCTTATTTTTATGGCAAGCTATCCAGCTTTTCATTTACCACAAAGACATAAAATTTGCTTTAAAAATACATTTAAATGGGGTGACTGGGTGGCTCAGTGGGTTAAGCCTCTGTCTTCAGTTCAGGTCATGATCTCAGGATCCTGGGATCGAGCCCCACACTGGGCTCTCTGCTCAACAGTGAGCCTGCTTCCCCTTCTTTCTCTGCCTGCCTCTCTGTCTACTTGTGATCTCTCTCTCTGTCAAATAAAAATAAAATCTTAAAAAAAATACATATATATGTGTGTGTGTGTGTGGATTTTATACAAACACCAAAGGCAGAGCATCACATTTAAAGAAAAATATCCAGTTAATTATAATATAGATATAAGATTTACATGACCAAAAATGCTAAGGTGGTATACAAATCTTAATCTACACTCCTTTAATAAACATAAAAATTTCATTCTTTGTTGATATTTCCATATAAATTAAATATGGCTAAAAGCAAATATAGTCTAGCTCAAAATTTTTTTCATATTTTTAAGTTGTTCATATACCTCCACACTCTGGGATTCTAATGCATTCCCATAATGAGATATGGCACCTCACTGAGAATCATTAAGTAGTGGAATCCTGAACATTTTTAGTGTTGAGCTCGTTTCCATAAGTGACCATATATTGATTTATGACACTCTGAGCTCCAGTTTTGTCATCTATAAGATGGAATATTAATATCTGACCTAACCTCCCAGATTTAAGAACGAATCTTAAACTGTTCAGCCAATATCAATTATAAATGAACCTGTAAATGTAAGGAATGGAGTAGGCAACAGTCACCCTCATTCCAGTCTCAGCAATGCCATTTTAGTCAAAGTACACCTACTCTCAGTCTGACCACTGTCACAGTGATAAACCTATTAATGAAGGGTGAAGAAAGGAACAGCCATGAGAATTCATGGTCAAGCCAGTCAGAATCTGATTCAGAAAAAGACAGTTCTAGACAGTGGAAAACTTCTGACTTCAAGGGCAAAATCAACCCTAACAACACAAAAAGACAATACTGAGAATTATCCCAATAAATGTCATTTTAGGGAAATAGTCAGGGGGAAATGGTGCTTTCATTGCTTTTAATGTAGTTATGCAACTAATGTGTATTATGGAATACAGCATTTTTAAAGTAACTATTTTAAACAGTATCTAAATTGATTGCTCTACAAACATACATATACATACATGCAAACTTTTAGATATTTTTTTTCTTTTATAAGAAATATGTCATTTTCTCTATTATAGTGACAAGAAAAGAAACTTATCAGAATTCAAATGCCTTGTCTAGGATACATAACTACAACAAGGTAACGCTTAGAATGTCTACCATATTTATAGACACTCCATATGTGTTTATTTTATAAATGAGTTAAACAAATAAATTAGTTAAATATTGAGAAAACTGAGAAAGTTCAGTTCCTAAAATGAAGACCTGTTTTATGCCATTGTATTGTTCTCCCATTTTCACTGAGTTACAATTCCAAAAAGTAGTAAAAAGGAACAACAACAAGAAAATTGTAGCTTATGTTATAAGGGCATTTGCTAATGGCCAAGGTACTAGTTATATCAAATTTATAGTTTCAAAATCATTTCACGATTTCTTTCTGCCCCAGAATGACTACTTATACAAATTGCCATCCATTAGAACACTGTCTACCACAACGGTCAATCAATAGTCACATCACATTTAACCCACAGACCCTTTATAAAAACAGGATGTTCAAATTAAGTAACATATATGATGTAAAGGCTGTTTTATAGATTACATAGAAGTATTCATGACTATAAATGTTTCCATCCTTTGATCTGTGACTTTTTATTCACAGGCTCCATTCTTAAGATCTCCAAAGTTTCTCCCAATGAGGAGGCTCAAGTCTGTGGTGATGAATCATGTGGGGGAGCTCTGTTTTTAATTCAGGTTCCTCCCTGCCACAGAGCTTTCAGATCATGTACACAGAGCTCAGCATCCAATGAGATTAACTTCTCTGAGAAAAGAGGTGATATGTGGAAATAGCTCAGCACCAGCTCTGTTTTCTCTATCTCAACTCATCTGGGGTCATACAATTCCAGAGATAGTTGCTATGGCCACTTGGCAGGGTTGAAATTATCAGAACAACATGGAAGATTAGAAATGGCAGTGAATTTTTTCTAAATTTGAAAGACTTTCAACGTCCTTCAAATTTTATGTCTAGATCTTTGGTGTATAGATCCTATTAGATTTTGGTTGTGCCCCCACTTAATTGGCTCTCAAAGTAGTCAGAAGATTTTAATGCAAATATTCCTATTACTTGCTCACTCATGCCTAGAATTTGGTCTCTGCCTACCTCAAGGTGCCATGGCAAAGTAGATGTGTTCCAATAACTTTTTGGAAACTCCTGATTTGGGAGCTGATTGAAAGGTCAAATTACTTTTTATAGTAAGTTCTATCAATAGTCAACTCCACTACCATATTTCCATTTTGACTACATCTGCCAAAGAATTCAATCTTCTTTCTGAATACTAAAAACTAAAGAAACCCAGTCTTGATGAAAAAAATCTATCATTAAGAGAATGTCAAAAGAATGAAACACCAAGAAAAAGAGGTAAAATTAAGTCATATGGCAAGGAAGTTTCTGTCTTTTTTTTTAATTATTTTTAAAGATTTTATTTATTTATTTGAGAGAGAGAGAGAGAGAATGCACAAGAGAATGAGAGAGAAGGAGCAGGGAAGAGAGGTGGGGGTAGGTAGGAGAGGGAGAGGATGAAGCAGACTCCCCACTGAGCAGGGAGCCAGATGCAGGGCTTGATCCCAGTATCCCGGGATCATGACCTGAGCCAAAGGTAGCTTCTTAACCAACTGAGCCACGCAGGTGCCTGTGCTGCCTCATTTTTGCTTCCTTTAGCAGAAGTGCTAGTCAATCCATTACCTATCGAGTGGCTTTGTGGATTGGGTTTTTGTAACACATTGGGTAAAGATGATGACCACAGGCAATGGTACTAAGACAAGTATACTTAGCACATTAATTATGTGCAATAAAAGTGTAGCTACTGTGCCATTTCTTTTTTAGGTAACAGACACAAAATTGGTCACCAAACCAATAGACAGTCCATTCTACTTGCATCAGACAGAAAGTCTGAGAGGCTTCAGATGCTTCCATTTTATCCTACGAAGTCCACTTGGCAGCACTGACTGAAAATTGGCATGCATTTTCCAGGGAAAGAGTAGTAAGCAGCAGTTGAAAACAGCACTCTTGACTTACACGGCTGAGATTTGATTCTTGCTTGTACCAAATTATGTGTGACTCAGTTAACTCCTGTTTGAAATGGGGATGATGAAAGTTCCGTCCCAGATAGTCATGAGAATTAAATAAAATAAGGAATGTTAATGCACGGTATCCAAAAGGCACTCACTAGGTACTGGTTTTTTTTTTTGTTTGTTTTGTTTTGGTTTTTTTGTTTGTTTTTTTTTTAATTTTTTATTTTTGATAAACATATATTTTTATCCCCAGGGGTACAGGTCTGTGAATCACCAGGTTTACACACTTCACAGCACTCACCAAATCACATACCCTCCCCAATGTCCATATATATATATGGAACGCTTCACGAATTTGCGTGTCATCCTTGCGCAGGGGCCATGCTAATCTTCTCTGTATCGTTCCAATTTTAGTATATGTGCTGCCAAAGCGAGCACTAGGTACTGGTTTTTGCTGGGATTCTTGGAAATACTGGAGGTTCTTCTTCCACCTCACAGAAAAACACTGTAGTTTGCCTACCACTGCTAAAAATCATGTTTCCTGATCAAGCCTTTCTTATTTGACTTCATCATTCAAAAATACACAAACCTTTCTTATGTTTCTGTTCTACAAATGCATTTATTTCCATATTACTCCTCATCAACAATTCTCAAAATAATGTATTTAAATGGAATCAATCTCTGAAATTCTAGCATCATCGTATGTCCTACAAATGACTGGATGAAAGGCTTGTGTCACTGTAGACAACTTTATAACCTTGTCTAAATATTTTGTGTCCATCTAAAACTCTTATAGTTGATATCACCTCATCTTCACATATTGCTTTTAACTTGTAAAATACCCTGCTTGCCGATTCATCTCATATAAGGATTTTATGTTTACATTTTTCTGTAGGAGATGCTCTTCTTTTTTATACTGCCACAAAGCAGCATGCACTAGGCACCGGAGAGAACAGTTCAAGCCTTCCTCGCTGGGGCCAAAAGCACAACTCCTGTAACTTACACACAGTTTCTAGACCCTGCTGTGATCAGTCCCACTCCCCCTGTCCCAGACAGAAAAATCTGCTCATTTTTCATTTCCTTCCCCACATACAAACATAGTCACACAGACTTAAGTCTTATTAATCAAATGTTAATTTGTTACAAGTTATGTCTATTTCAATGCAACAAAATTGCTAATCCCCAGATGACCAAATCTGCTCATTCTCGTTTTATTCCCTTAATATGCTGGTGCCTGGTATTTGAAGTTAATGAGGTTTTACTGTATGCAAGCCATCTACATAAAGGGTAGTCAATTCATATCAGGGCTCATTCTGCGCAATGAGGTTTGCAATGAGGCTGTTTTCAATAAGGTGACTTTGATATTCCCAACCATATGTGTCCAGATGATCATGAAAATAGGATATGTGAGGAGAGCTGGAAATGTGTTTGACTTGTGAGGCCAAACTTCTAACACATCATGGTGGTCTACTCTCAAAAGTATACATAAATATAAAGTGCATATATGAAAGAAAAAATCTGGACCACATTTCTTCTTTTAAATTTTTAAATCCAAAACAGAATTTGCCAAATATTAAGAATAATAGACAAATTACCACACTAAACAGGAAACAGCTAAACACTGGTATCAGACTTCACTATTCCTAAAGTCCAGTGAGTATCTCCCAGAGCTCATCTCCCAATACCTGAATCTTCGGCCCCATACAGAAGTTATTGTTCACTCCATCTCCAGAAACCTCTTCTTGCTTCCAGAGATACCTAAATTCATAGTCCAGGACTTCTAGGGCTAATCTTGACATTACTATAGATATTCATGTTCCCTTATTATTTAAGGCACTTTAGCTCAACATTTTCCCAAATTCCATCTCCAAAATTAGGCCTGTGCTTTACTGAGCATATTTCTAAGGTAAGTTATTTAAGTTGCATACATGATCAAGCTTGCATTTTTTCTCATCCAAATTACATACTAAAAGGTCACTAGCTTAAAATATAAGTTCAGCAGCAACAGTAAAATATTGTCCATATCAAGCATTTAGCATGGTGTTTTAAATTTCTTTTGCTATGTAACTAATTAAGACAAACAGCAGAAGCTAAAAGCATCATGCATTTACTATCTTGCAGTTTCTGGATGACAGAAGGCTGAACACAGTATAATTGGACTTTCTGTTCCGTCACAAAGCAGGAATCAGGTATTGGTCAAGTTGGGTTTTCATCTGGGGCTCAGGGTCTTCTTTCTAGTTCATTCAGGTTATTGGCAGAAAACAGTTCCTTGTCGTTGTAGGTTTGAGATACCTGTTTCTTTTTCCCTATCAGTTGAGAGTGTTGCCCTCTGCTCCTAGAGATGCTTTTAGATGCTAGCCATGGGACTTTATCACAACAAGGCATCTTACTTCTTCAACACCAGCAAAAGAACCTCTTTCATTTGGACTCCTTGTGACTATTTCAAGAGCTCACCTAATAATGTCAGGCCCATCTAGGATAATCTCTTTCTTCACTAACTCAAAGCCAAGTGATTAGGGACCTTAATTACATCTGCAAATCCCTTTACTTTTACCATGTAGTGTAGCCTCAACACAGGAGTGACATCCCATCACATTCACAGGTCCTACCAACAACCCTGGGGGACAGGATTTCACACCAGAGGGCAGAATCTTTAAGGTCATCTTAGAGTCCCTTCTACCATTCTTTCTACCACACATTGGTGCCAAGGGACCCTTCAGGAAGGCCAATCATTTTTGCTGTACCTACAAAGGCATCCTAAGGTACAAACACAAAGTACTCCTTATAGTTACAAAATTTCACTGTGCTCCCCTTTTCATTCTTCCTTTACACATGCTGTTTTGTCTTTCTAAAACAGTCTTTTCCCCAAGCCCTTGCTCCTATTTAGCTGATTATTCCATAACCCTCAAGATCTGTGTCAATCAACTTAAAAAAAAATTAATTAAAATTTACTATGGGTAAAGCTCTGGAGACACAAACTCCTTCATGGAGTTATATTTTAGTAAGAGATGGGTGGGGTGGGGTGGGGTGGGGAAGGAATTCTAGGACTTCTGACTCTAACGTGGCAAAAAAAAAGGTATTTCTAAACATCATATCTTTCCACTCATTAATGCAAACTGAGAACAATAAAGAAAAACACAAGTTTCTTCTTTAATGAACTAGTAATGGCTGAAGTGATGGAGATGTGGTAAAGGACTTATGAGAGCAGGGAGATATCAAATGTAAAGGCCTATAGATGGAGACACAGACGCGAAGTCAACTACGTGTCCACATAATCCTGGAGAAATTCTGGGGATGCAAGGTATCAGTATCCATAAAATAAAACAAAACAAAAAGAAGCTTAAAAATCTACATAGATGGAAATTACACACCAAAATTCTCCAAACCCATCCAAAGAGCTAAGTCCAATTAGAAGGAAAAGGAGGTTATAATATATAGAATAACTGAGCCAGAGAGACCTCACCCTTACAAACATAAGACAGAGAGGAGAGGAGAGTAAGGACGAGGACCTAGATATTTTATGGGGAATAACAAAAAACTACATATTAAATAGTGAGACAACCAGCTCCTCCCCAAGGACAGAACATAGGCAATCAAACGTACTATCACTCAATCTCCCCAGCCCACTGGCAAAAGATTAGAGGAAGTATCTCTAGAAAAGCCGAGCCATTCCTAAAAAAATAGTCTGGAGATACCATTGTTTGTTGGAGAGAGTGAGAGCAATTCCACAGAGAAATAGCTAAATACACCAAAGATAACCCATTGACATACACCAATCATCCCCATTGACACTGACATTTTAATGCCTAACTCCTGTGTAAGAATAGCCAGCTACAACTGCTATTTCCAGCACTTGGAATAGTTCATGGTATATAATAGCATGCAATAGCCATTTGCTGAAAGGATGAATGAATGAATGAATGAATGAATGGATTTTACAGCACTGTAAAATCCAAGTCACACTAACTTCTAAATCATAAAATAAAATTTACTTAAAAAAAAAAAAAAAGAGCAGGGGTGCCTGGCGGCTCAGTGGGTTAAAGCCTCTGCCTTCAGCTCAGGTCATGATCCCAGGGTACTGGGATAGAGCCCTGAATCGGACTCTCTGCTCAGTGGAAAGCCTGCTACCTCCTCTCTCCCTCTTTGCCTGCCTCTCTGCCTACTTGTGATCTCTGTCTGTCAAATAAATAAATAAACTCTTTAAAAAGAAGAAGAAGAAGAACAAGAAGAAGAGAGCGAAGAGTTACTGAACTGTTGAAAAAACCTTTCAATATGAAAAAATTTAAAAAGAGGTATTAAAACAAAGTTTAAGAAACAAATACAATGCCAGGGCAGAATGCCTCGAATAAGATAGGAGCAGACAGTGATCCACAAGTAAGAATATGATGTTATGAAAAATTAATAATAAGAAAATGAGAAATAGCTCTGCAAATTAAAAAACAAAATTACTTAAATTCAGAAAAAAAAATAGAGGAAGGGGGCAAGAAAAAATTCCAGAGAGAAGAACAAAATGATGAAGATATCAAAAATAGGAAGGAAAAGATAACGCAAGAATCAATCCAGAAAGTACAACATCTAACCAACAAGTGCCCAAGAAATGAGGTAAACTAAGGTAAATACTAATTGAAACACTAAGTTGCATCATCTTGAAACTTCAAGACATCAGAACTTTAGGAAAAATTGTAAACAAAAGGTCATACACAAGGAATCAGTTATCACAATGGCATAAGACTTCTCAAAGAAATACTGAATAGAAGACAACTGAAAACAACTTTTAATATTCTAAAGCAAATGAAATTTTCACCTTTAGAATTATAAAATCAGTGAAAGTATCATTCAAGGGTAAAATCAGAATAAAGACATTTTTAGATATGGGCCAAAAAATTGTTTTGCATGAATCTTTCTCAAGAAATTACTGAAGAGGGACGCCTGGGTGGCTCAGTTGGTTAAGCAGCTGCCTTTGGCTCAGGTCATGATCCCAGCGTCCCGGGATCGAGTCCCACATCGGGCTCCTTGCTCAGCAGGGAGCCTGCTTTTCCCTCTGCCTCTGCCTGCCATTCTGTCTACCTGTGCTTGCTCCCTCCCCCTCTCTCTGATAAATAAATAAAATCTTAAAAAAAAAAAAAAGAAATTACTGAAGAAGTTGTTCAATAATATAAGGCAGTAAAATCAAGCAAAGGAACGACATGGGATGTCTTATTTCCAACATGAAATTTCATAGCTTTCCTCAAAACAAGGAGCTAATTTTTAAGCCAACATGGACCTACCCATAACCTCTTCCCCTAAAAGCAGTTGCCTAAGAGAACAATGGAATGGCCTACTAAACTCTCAGTCCAGATGTGGGCTCAGGGTGCAGGATGCACACTAGCCTGTTGTGTTTCAGTCACTAAAACACATGGGTCACCTGGTCACTTAGGGGTAGGAACAAGGTAGGTTGTTCCAGTATCTTCCTCTATTTAGCCTTTTTTTTTTTTAAGATTTTATTTGTTATTGGACAGAGAGAGATCACAAGGAGGCAGAGAGGCAGGCAGAGAGAGAGGAGGAAGCAGGCTCCCCACTGAGCAGAGAGCCTGATGCGGGGCTCGATCCCAGCACCCTGGGATCATGACCTGAGCTGAAGGCAGAGGCTTAACCCACTGAGCCACCCAGGCGCCCCTCTATTTAGCCTTTTGTGGAGAAGTCAGCTGGTTACCACACTGAAGTCCTATGACAAACTGAATTTAATAGAGGTACAAAGAGTGATCTACATTGTATGCATCCTGTGTCCAGACTTTGATTCCAGTCATTGCTGAAGCAGCTAGTTTTAAACAATGTAACGTACAGAACTGTACCTTGATCCCACCTTACCTTAGCTGTACCATATATTTCAATTTCCTTACCCAAGCTTAACTGATTCTCCAGGGTGAGGCAACTATCCAGCATTCATGTACATATATTGAAGAAATGTGAAGAGATTAATGACTTATGAGGCCAGCTAGGATCATTGAGGAATGAGTGGATACATTTTTCTTTCTCCATTCCTTTTGTGAACAATTCTGGGCACCCCATACGTGGCTCTTTGGTTTTGTGCAGGACTGGGAACCATTCTCCACATTGGACAAGCAACCAGAGAGCAAACAGTCCAGCTTAGAGCTGAAGGATAGAGGACTGCAAGATGGATGAATCCAGAGGAAAACACACGAATTAGATAATGGATAGGGAGGGAGGGAGAGAAGAAAGAAAACCAGCACTCACAGAATAACAGCATTATTTGGGAATGTAAATATAGTCATATACAGTACATGATTTAGTAGTATATGGCTTTTCCTTGACCCTCGTAATGAAAACTAATATGGATTTAAGAACAACTGTAAAATAAGTATCATGATAGAATGGAAAGGGGCAATGCCATGTAAGAACTAAAAATCTTTACATGATGTTACTAAAAGTCTACAGATTATGTCTAAATGAATTAAGTGCAAAGAATATACTTATTTAGAGACATAAAGAGGTATATTTTTAAGCCTCTCTGCCTTTTGTTTTTAAAGTTGTGGCAAAAAAAAAATAGTACATAGGGCGCCTGGGTGGCTCAGTGGGTTAAGCCACTGCCTTCGGCTCAGGTCATGGTCTCAGGGTCCTGGAATCGAGTCCCGCATCGGGCTCTCTGCTCAGCAGGGAGCCTGCTTCCTCCTCTCTCTCTCTCTCTGCCTGCCTCTCTGACTACTTGTAATCTCTGTCAAATAAATAAATAAAATCTTAAAAAAATAGTATATAAAATATTTACTATTTTAGCCATTTCTAAATGTACTATTCAGCAGTATTAAGTATATTCACTGTCTTGTGCAACCAAACTCCAGAACTTTTCCTTCTTAAAAAAAACTAAAGTTAAACTCCATACCTATTAAACAACCCCCATGTCCCCTGGTCCCAGTCCCTTGCAGGCAACTACCACTCTACTTACTGCTTATATTAATT
This sequence comes from Mustela putorius furo, assembly GCF_011764305.1. NCBI lineage: Eukaryota > Metazoa > Chordata > Mammalia > Carnivora > Mustelidae > Mustela > Mustela putorius. Next base: position 23,001,904 of record NW_025421322.1, on the reverse strand, counting down.
TGACTCCTCCAGGTACCTCAAGTTAATGGAGTATCAAGTATCTGTCTTTTGGTGACTGGCTTATTTCACTCAGCAACATATCCTCAAAGCTACCCATGTGGAAGTATAGTTCAACATCGCCTTCCTTTTTAAGGCTCAATCATGTTCTATTGTATGTATATATCACATTTTGTTTATCCATTTTTTCCATTATTGGATAGTTAATTCCCTTTATATTTTGGCTACTATAAATAGTGTTGTTATGAACTAAGTGTGCAAATTATCTTTAAGATCCTGCCTTCAATTTTTTTGAATATATACCCAGAAGTGGAATTGCTGGATTACATGGTAATTCTACTTCTAATTTTTTTAGAAACTGTTATATTATTTCCGTAGTGGCTGCATTATTTTACATTCCCATTAATAATACACAAAGGTTCCAATCTCTCCACATCCTTGCAATACTTGTTATCTCCTATTTTGCTTTGTCTTGTTATTTGATAATAGTCATCTTAATGGGTATGTGGCATTGTCTTATTGTGATCTTGATTTTGTTTGCATTTCCTTAATGACCAGTGATGTTGGGCATCTTTTCATGTGCTTGTTGGCCATTTATATAACATCTTTGGATAAATGTCTACTCAAGTCCTTTGTCCATTTTTTTTTTGGCAGTTCTTTTTTTTAACTTAATTATTTTTTTATAAACTTATAATATATGATTAGTCCCAGGGGTACAGGTCTGTGAATCACCAGGTTTACACACTTCACAGCACTCACCATATGTCCATAACCCCACCACCCTCTCCCTACCCTCCTCCCCCCCGGCAACTCTCAGTTTGTTTTGTGAGATTAAAGTCTCTTATGGTTCGTCTCCCTCCTGATCCTATCTTCTTTCATTTATTCTTTTCCTACCCTCCTAACCCCTCCCCAATGTTGCATCTCCACTTCCTCATATCAAGGAGATCATATGATAGTTGTCTTTCTCTGATTGACTTACTTCGCTTTGCATAATACCCTCTAGCTCCATTCACATTGTCACAAATGGCAAGATTTCATTTCTTTTGATGGCTGCATAGTATTCCATTATATATATATATTAATGGAATACTATGCAGCCATCAAAAGAAATTTTATATATATATATATATATATATATATATATATATATATATATACCACCTCTTCTTTATCCATTCATCTGTTGATGGACATCTAGGTTCTTTCCATAGTTTGGCTATTGTGGACATTGCTGCTATAAACATTCGGGTGCACGTGCCCCATCAGATCACTACATTTGTATCTTTAGGGTAAATACCCAGTAGTGCAATTGCTGGGTCATAGGGTAGCTCTATTTTCAACTTTTTGAGGAATCTCCATGCTGTTTTCCAGAGTGGTTGCACCAGCTTGCATTCCCACCAACAGTGTAGGAGGGTTCCCCTTTCTCTGCATCCTCGCCAGCATCTGTCATTTCCTGACTTGTTAATTTTAGCCATTCTGACTGGTGTGAGGTGATATCTCATTGTGGTTTTGATTTGTATTTCCCTGATGCCGAGTGATGTGGAGCACTTTTACATGTGTCTGTTGGCCATCCTGATGTCTTCTTTGCAGAAATGTCTGTTCACGTCCTCTGCCCATTTCTTGATTGGATTATTTGTTCTTTGGGTGTTGAGTTTGATAAGCTCTTTATAGATTTTGGATACTAGCCCTTTATCTGATATGTCTTTTGCAAATATCTTCTCCCATTCTGTCAGTTGTCTTTTGGTTTTGTTAACTGTTTCCTTTGCTGTGCAAAAGCTTTTGATCTTGATGAAATCCCAATAGTTCATTTTTGCCCTTGCTTCCCTTGCCTTTGGCGATATTCCTAGGAAGAATTTGGGGCAGCTGAGGTCAAAGAGGTTGCTGTCTGTGTTCTCCTCAAGGATTTTGATGGATTCCTTTCTCACATTGAGGTCCTTCATCCATTTTGAGTCTATTTTCGTGTGTGGTGTAAGGAGATGGTCCAATTTCATTTTTCTGCATGTGGCTGTCCAATTTTTCCAACACCACTTGTTGAAGAGGCTGTCTTTTTTCCATTAGACATTCTTTCCTGCTTTGTTGAAGATTAGTGACCATACAGTTGAGGGTCTATTTCTGGGCTCTCCATTCTGTTCCATTGATCTATGTGTCTGTTTGTGCCAGTACCATACTGTCTTGATGATGACAGCTTTGTAATAGAGTTTGAAGTCTGGAATTGTGATGCTACCAGCTTTGTTTTTCTTTTTCAATAGTCCTCTGCCTTTGCCCATTTTTTAATAGGGTTAGTTTTTTTTTTTTTTTGAATGATAGGAGTTCTTTATATATTCTGATTATTAACCCCCTCATTAGATACATGATTTGCAAATATTTTCTCTTACTCTATAGGTTGCCATTTTCACTATGGTGATAGGGTCCTTTAATACATAGAAGTTTTTAATTTTGACATAGCCAATTTGTCTATTTTTAATTTTGTTGTCTGTGCTGTTTGTTTCTCAAAAAAAAAACCCACTTAATTCTAATGTTTTTCTACCATTAAAAATAGTTTGTAAAATTTTGTCAATGGTACATTGTGAAAGCTTTTTAAGGGAACATCAAAAAAGAGGAAATGGATATTTAAATCACACTGCAAGGAGCAGGCAGGTGGTCAGGGATGATTAACCCAAGGGGGCAAATGGAGGTCCTGAGTTTTAAAGGAGAGTAAAATTAAATAATTATAAATAACAACAAAAGCTAACATTGAATATTACATTGTAGACATTACACTAAGGAACATATGTGTGTGTGTGTGTGTGTGTGTGTGTGTGTAGCAAGAGAGAGAGAGAGAAAAGTTTCTCCTTTAATCTTTCCAGTGACCCCAGAGTGACACAGGCACTATTACACTCAGAGGAGAAAAGTAAAGCTCAAACCAGTTAAGCCACTTGCCCAGATTCTCCCAGATGGTAACTAGCAGAGCTGAGAAATGAAAGAGTCTAATCAGAGGACAAAACATGACAAAACACATGCTCTTAGCTCTGCTGTCTCTTTGAATAAAAGAAGTTGTGTAAGGGATTCCAGGCAGAGGGAACAAGATGAGACTAGCAGAGAGGTATGAGCCAGCACGCTCCGCTGGAAAAGCTGCAGGAAGCTTAAAGACCTGGACAGAATGCTGACAAGAGAAAATGATCCTTGCAAAGAGGCTTGTGTGTAGGGAAGGCCTTTAAATGTATGCGTGCAAACTATGGGCACCATTAGAGGATTTAGGAAAAGAGGAATGATCTGGTTAATTTGTCTTTAGGAAGAATCCTTCTGACCACTATGTATAAAATGGACTGGGAGGTGGACAGACTGAAACATGAAACCAGGCAGTTGTGAAAATGGTGCAGATAAAGCCTGGCTTAAGGCAGAGGCTATGGAATGGACAGAGGTACTTATTTTTGAGAGTCTGGGGTACTAATGAGGTAGAATCTTCAGGACCCTGAGCTCCAATGTAAATGGTAAGTGACTCGGAAAGAAGGATGAGAGAGGTGTGGGGGTGGTGGGGAACGTTTAACAACCTGCTTCTCAGGGGAACAAAGAACACAAATACCCAGGGGTTTGTAGCATTTACCAATGTCCATGGTATAAATACTGAATGTAGAGCAATTCCACCATACAGACACAACTGAAGTAGATTACCTCAAGAGCACAGAAAATAGCAAAACATAATAGAATAATGTGGGCATGATGAATTCATTATTATCTTTGTTATGGATATAATGTATCTAGTTGCAAGTACGTATGATTTTATATCTTCTGACAAAGACTGTCTTGAGCAACTGGCTTACAACATTCCTGAAAATTTCACCATGAGCCAGTGTGAGCCAACTCCAGCACATGACAGGGAGACCCCCAAGGTTCTGGCAACTAAGATGTGATCTCCAGGAAGCCTCCTTTAATTCTGCTAGAGTGAGAAGAGAAGTCCATCTCTGCACTCCCACAGCATCTTGCGAAGAGTTTTACCATTCATTACTTCACACCAAATTCTCATGGCCTATTTGAGTCAAATCTCCTCACTAGTGATATTCTAGTGCTTAGGAAATCAGAGCCAACTTTTTCCAAAATATTTCTGGGCCAGACACAGTTTGGTCTTGAAGTACAAAGATAAATAAGAGATAGTTTTTATCTTCAAGAAGCTCATCATCCAGGAAGAAAGACAGATAGTCTAAATACTAAAATCCACTGTATTAAGAACTATGATAGGGGTAAAGATGTGGTACAGAGAAGGCACAGATGCACACCAGCTGACCCAAACCAGTCGTTGGTCAGTCAGAAAAAGGACTTTGCAAGTGTTGACATCCAATGCTCATGATTCTCTCTACATTTTCAGTTTTAAACTTTAACCAGATACAGGGGGGGAAAAAATCCAAAACCCAAAAAATATTGACATGAACAGCAGCCTGAAAGCATTACAGCTAAAACACTAAAGCCAATTTGAGAGTTAATGGAAAGATAGCCCTTCGAGTATTTTTTCACTCTTAAGATTCTATTTTTTTATTTTATTTATTTATCATTTATTATTCATTGAGAGACAGAGAGAGCACAAGCAGACAGAAAGGCAGCCGGAGAGGGAGAAGCAGACTCTCCACTGAGCAGGGACCCCAACATAGGGCTCGATCCCAGAACCTGGAGATCATGACCTGAGCCGAAGGCAGATGTTTACCTATCTGAGCCACCCAGGTACCCCAAGATTCTATATATTTAAAACACTCCAGATTTCCAGGTATAATTTTGCAGTCCCTTCATTTTCCAAAAGGAAAAATTGGCTTGAGTCAGGAAGAGGCTTCTGAATTCTCTAAATACAAGAGTAAAGGGACAAGGCTTTAATCTTCTTCACTCAGTACCCCAAATCAGGCCCTTACAAAAGGAAATTTGTAGGAAACTCTCGTAAAAGTCTAAGAAGCTTTCCTGTCTTCCTTCCACAGTTAGAGGAATGAAGCAGCTGGACCCCTATCTTGTGCAGGGATGCTTGAATTATTACTGTCACTGTTCCAGACAGCCTCAGCAATCATTCAGTTGCTGGTGGCCTTGGCAAGATTCTCATGCAAAAACTCAGCACCAAAGTGAAAAGCTATTCGTCCTTGAGAATGAGAGCTCCTTGGGGATTGTGAACCTTGGGTCACTGTCCTTCAAGAATACCCAGGTTAGGTATTCTGCAGTGCTCAAAAAATATTTAGTGCTATTGACTTTTTGCATATGTGTGTTTTATCAGTATGAATAGGGACCATCTTTCAAGAGAAATTGTGAGATCCACAGCATAATGTAGGTGGGATATCATTGCTACCAAATAAGTCGTTTTCTGGCTTTGACACTACAAAGTCTATTCTACATTTTTCAACTAAGTTTAAGCTCAGGGCTGCCATCTAACTAGTCATCTAAACTTTTAAAAATGTCTTAAGAGAGAGAAAGACAAACCAAGAAACAAACTATTAACTACAGAAAACAAACTGATGGTTACCAGAAGGGAGGGGAGCAAAATAGGTGATGGGGATTAAGGAGTGCACTCGTAGTGATGAGTACCAGGTGATTAAAATAAAAAAATTTTTTAAAAAATCTAAAAATTCTTTTAAATTCTTTAAATTTTTTTCTTTACCTCTGAATCTCTGCTTACAATACTTTTATAAAGATTAAATGAAATAATGTTGAAGAGTAAAGAATGAGTATTTGCTAAACTAGAAAACACAATGTAGATATAGATATGATATAGATAAATCCATATCTAGATATAAATAAAATTACTAATATTATTAATGCTAAAAAGTGCTAATCATTTAAATATCTATTTATAAAAAGGTTTCACACAATTATAAATTAAATTGGGATGTTGATACAAAAGCCAGAAAACATAAAAAGAATGATAGTCTTTATATCATAAATATCTAAATTATAAACTTTCAAAAGGCAAAAATAGAGTTAAGACATGGATAACCACCTGAGAAATTGTATAGGATACCTAAAAAAATTATATTTATATATATATATAAATTGTATTTATATATGTATATATAGACATATAGTTCAATATATAATATGTAGAATAAGAATTGTTAATAAAAAATATTCAAGTTTTTTGTCATCATAGAAATGATGACATAGTGAAATATGAAGATTTTTAAAATCATTTTAGCAAATATAAAAACTGATGGTACTCTAGGCTACAAGTGTGGAAAGATACTCTCAAACCCTGTTCATCAGAACAAATTAGCTTTTCTCAAGAACAATGTGGTAAAATACATAATAAAATTTAAATATGCATACCCTGGGACATACCACATCAATTTCTAGATATTATCTTTTTAAAAATCTTTTAACTGTGTCATTTTTAATTTATTTTTAACTATTTATTTAAATTCCAGTTAGTTAATATACAGAGTAATATTAGTTTCAGGTGTACAATATAGTAATTCAACACTTCCTGGGCTCATCACAACAAATGCACTCTTTAATCCCCATCTATTTTACCCATCCCTCCAACTCACCTTCCCACTGGTAATCGTCAGCTTTTTTCTATAGTTAAGAGGATGTTTTATGGGTTGCCTTTCTCTTTTCTCTCCTATGTTCATCTGCTTGGCTTCTTAAATTCCACATATGTGTGAAATCATATGGCACTTGTCTTTCTCTGAACGACTTATTTTGCTTAACATAATACTCTTCTAGCTCCATCCATGGGATTACAAATGTCAAGTCCATCAACTGAAGAATAGATAAAGGAGATAGGTAGGTAGATAGATAAACAGGGATAGAGATAGAGATATGGAGGAATACTACTCAGTCATAAAAAAAGAATTCTTAGAAATTATCTTAAGGAAACAATTGGACAAGTTAAACAAAATGTGCATATGATGTGTATTATAATGTTTAAAATATTAAAAATTGGAGCACTAGATATATAAATCATAATATAGTTTATAGTTTATTTAATGGAATATGTGGCTATTATAAATATCCATATGCTTCTATATTTATCGACATGTTATATTAAGTTGTTCCTGGTATATTACAGGATAGTCATGACATATTAACAGAAATAGTTTGAAACTGTGTGCAAAATTTATTTATCTATTTTTTTAAAAATTATTTATTTATTTATTTGACAGACAGAGATCACAAACAGTCAAGAGGCAGGCAGAGAAGGGGATGGGGAAGCAGGCTCTCTGCTAAGCAGAGAGCTTGATGAGGGGCTCAATCTCAGGATCCTGAGATCATGACCTGAGCAGAAGGCAGGGCCTTAACCCACTGAGCCACCCAGGCACCCTATAAACTGTGTGCAGAATTTAATTAAATTTTTGTACTATAACATGATAGACAATGAGATGTTAACCTTGGTAAGAATAATAGTTAATTTTATTAAATTATTTTTCAATAAGCCTATATGATTTTTATGACAATAAAGGACATTTTTATTTCAAAGGCATAATTTTTTTCTTATATCTGTTCTTTACCAACTAAAATAGACATTTTATCTTTATGAGAAAACTACTCTTTTTCTCTCCCACTCTTATATTTTCTCTGGCTGCCTGTCACATCAATTGCTCAGTAATGCTGTGATCTGATGTTGTCACAATTTGTCTTCATCCTAAGACTTGTGACATCACAAAGTCGAAACTACTCTGAATTGAGGTCATAGTAACGCTAAGAGAGAAGTCCCTATATATCAAATATTTTCTTTTTGACCATTTATGAAAGGAAATAAAGGTGGAGGAAAGGAGGAGAGCAACTAAAAGGAGAAAAATATAAAGCTATCTGTGAAAACTGGTGGTATGTTAATTTATTTCATCAGCCAAAATGGCCAGTAGTGTTTGTAGGTGAGATCAGTGTATGCATATGTCCCCATGTGATGTGTATTTGTATCTTAAAGAAAGCACATTTGAAAAACAAGTCCATTTACCTGAAATAGGAAGATCCTTTTGGTCATCAATTTGGGACTGACCTGTAGAAAATATTTGCTTTAGGGACACAGACTACATTAACCCGTAACTATCAGCTCAAGTGATCCATTAAGACGGGTGAAAGAAAGGTAAAAATCTGTTCATATACTAAGCAAAGAAAGAGTATGTAGTGAAAACAAGGGACATGAGCTCATTCTAAATGTTTCATTGATGTGTTCTAGAAATCCATTTTCAGCTTTTTCTTTCCACATATACATTCTACCTTGAGTATTTGACTTCTCCCATTGCTTCAATTCTTAGCTAAGACACAGGCTTACATATTATTTCATTACAAAATGAACCCATTTCAAAACATGCAGTAAGAATAAAGGAGTTCAAAGGAGAAAGAGATTATGTCTGATGGTAAAATCCAAGAAGGGGTAATGTTGCTGAGTGCTTGGAAATGGGAAGAATTTCCTAGACCTGGTCATAAATGGTGAAGGTATTACAAATGTGTAAGAGATAGATAACATGAAAAATTAAAAAGAAGAAAACACTGAACAAGTTAAAAGAAACCCAGTAAACCCATAGTTTTACTGATGTAAAAAATACATGTTCTGAAATAGAAGATAATACCAGAAAGATAAACTAGGGCTGGATTTATGGAAGTCTTGAATGTCAAGTTGGGAATCTGAGAAAATAAAAACATAAACCATGAATATATTGATATTTTTCTGCTTGCTTTTCTCCATGATTTAATAATGCAATTTGTTTCTGATATCATTCTTACATAAAATGGTGATTATTATATTTTCTGAAGAGTGAAAAAATAAAAACCCAACATTAATCCAATCAAAAAAGTGCTGTCACTTTTAATCTCCTTAATTACACAGGTTGAAAGACATTATGGAAAGATTTGGCAACATTTGAGAAAATGACCACTCATAGTTGAGAGAAATAAGTCCAAATGATACATGATTTTCAGGGAAATTTCCTAAATCTAAAGAATGGACATGGCCCATTCTTCATCCAGGCATGTTGACTATTAATGACACAATCCATTTGCAATGGAAGTAAACGCTCAGGGATAGAACAGATTGCTAGTGAAAGCTTAATGACCAGAGATCTCAGAAAACTTGGCAACCAAATGCTAAGTATGCTTACTGAGTCTGGAGAAGAAAAGCTTTGATTAGTGGTCATCAAAGCACAAAGCAAAGGGTCATCACACCTACTTAGCCATTGCCTCTTTGAAGTAAAATTTAGTGGGTTGCTGACTCCCCACACATCTCTGCAAACAGGTGCCCAACGCCACTTCCCATGCTGATTTGCTCTCCTTTTCCCTCTCTGTGTAAGCATAGTCTGCCAAAGGGAAGGAGACCTTCCAGGATACTGAGGTTAAATCTGGACACACACCTCAAAACCTACACAGCTTAAAGTACCCACTCCAAAAGTACACTGATCCCAAGCCAATCTGTGTTGAAATAGGCCAAAATTGTTCCTACCTTTTGTTTTTATATCATTGCCATTTTGTTGAGATTCAAGGAATTTTATTTCACTCAATTTAACCTGTAGCCCAAGGAGATGTGGCTAGATAAGTTGTTCCAGATAGGCAACCCATCAGTGGGATAGAAGTAGGAGTAAAATTATCTGTAAGAGAAATGAATTGGTCACATAATATGCTAACAGGACTAGCTGATACTCCTTGTTCCAGATCATTTTCTCCATCAGCTTGAAATTTCATCATTAGAAATTAATTTGAGTCTTCAAGTTTTCCACTCTTTAAGATACACCTACTAAAAGGCACTAGCATCCCAGGTTTTATCAGCAGGACCCTTCAGGGGAATGGGTTGCTGGATAACTGGTTTGGAGGAGGGAGATAACACTAGGAAAGACAGTTATTAAAGGCACTATTTTCCTCTGCACCATTTTGGGAGAGAATGGGAGGAAGGCACCACTGTTTCTAAATTAATCTTCCATACTTCAGTAGTTCAGACTTCCGACATTCCTTCCATTCTAATAACCTGGCTTCACCTTAGGAGAACCTTATTAAAAGCAACAAGAACACCATAATGGTGGGAAGAAAATCAGGGTATATTTGAAGTACATTTAGGTTGGAGTCATAATTGGAAATTTTTATGTAGTTTTCTTGGAGCAAAGTTAGGGCTGGGAGTACAGGAAGGCAAGAGATGTCATGTGTGATCACTACATGCTTTAGTTCTACTAGAAACATAGGTTTTAATTTTTCTGGGATAAATGCCCAGGAGTTCAATCGCTCAGTCCTATGGTAAGTGTAGGTTTAGTTTTTTAAGAAATAGCCATAGGGGGCACCTGGGTGGCTCAGTGGGTTAAAGCCTCTGACTTCGGCTCAGGCTTGGGTCATGATCCCAGGGTCCTTATTTTGATGAAGCCCATTTGATATTTTTACGGATACATAATGCATTACATGTTTATATCTAAAAATTCTTCACCAAGCTTTAGATCCCAAATATTTTCTCTATGGTATCTTCTAAAAGTTTTATAATTCTATATATAAAACTGGCAGGCAGAGAGAGAGGAGGAAGCAGGCTCCCCGCTGAGCAGAGAGCCCCATGCGGGGCTCGATCCCAGGACCCTGGGATCATGACCCAAGCCTGAAATTTAATCTTTTTTGAAATTAAAAAATAAATAAATTTAATCCTACCTGAGTGAAATTTTGTATGAGGGATGAGGTGTAGGTTGAGGTTCATTTCTAGTTTACAATCAGTATCCAATTACTCCAATGAAACCATCTGGGCTTCAAGATTTCTATTCTGGGAGGTTTTAAATTATGAATTCAATTTCCTTAATAGTTACAGAATTATTCAAATAATCTCTTTCGTATTGAATTAACTGTAGTTTTCAAAGAATTAATCTATTTCATTGAAGTTGTCAAATTTATGTGCATGGAGTTTTTCACAGTATTCCCTTACCATACTTTTGATGCCTGAAGGATCTGTAGTGATAGCTCTTATTTCATTCCATATTTGTCTTTTCTTTTCTTTTGTCAGTCTTGCTAGAAGTTGTCTCATTGATCTTTTCAAAGAACATTTTTATTTCTTTGATTTTCTCTTTTATTTACTTGTTTTCAACTTAATGTTTTCTGCTTTTTATTTATTATTTCCTTCTTTTGGATTTATTTTGTTCTCCCTTCCCTGCCCCCAAGCCGGTATCTTAATGTGGGAGCTTCGATTACTGATTTAAGACTTCCTCTTTTCTAATGTAAGCATTTAGTGATATAAACTTTTCTCTCAGCCTGGCTTTAGCTGTGTCCTACAAACTGTAATATGTTTTATTTTTATTTTAATTCACTTCAATATGTTTTTAAAATTTCCTTTGATACTTCCCCTTTGATCCATAAATTATTTTTTAATGTGCTATTTAGTTTACAAGTATTTTTAGATTTACCTGTTACTTTCTGTTATTGTTTCTTATTTTGATTCTATTGTGGTCAGAGAATATGCTCCATATGATTTAAATTATTTTAAATTTGTCAAAGTATTTTAATGTCCAGGCTATTGTCCAGCGGGTAGGTTGGGGTACATCCTTACCTCTTAGCAATGGCAGAAGTCTAGGCTCTTCACTTGACCTTTATTAGCAGGGAGTTTTTTCTGGTTTTGGCTGAAATAAAGTGGGTATTGTCTACGGACTGTCAATTTTTTGTCTTTCTAGGTCATCTTTTCTTTACTGGTTCTTTGGCTAAAGAGAACAGGTTTCTATTAGGAGTTTGCATTTTTATTGTTTTTTTGTCTGTGTTCATTGACATTTCTGAATTGCTGGCTTCTCTAGCATCTAGTATCTGGAGATACGAAGGAAAACGAAAGCCCAGGAAACTCACCACCATGTTGTTGCCTGGTTCCTCGGGTGCTTAACTGGTCAGGCTTCTCTTGAACTTTTAGTCTTCATGTCTGTGTTTTATAAATAATGGACAGAATTTTCAGTTGTATTTAGTGGGAGGAATAAGAAAAACTATGACTCTCCCTTCTTTATAAAAGTAGATGTCTAATTGTTCTTTGTTAATGTCTGAATATATATTTTTAAAGTTTGTTTAAATTTCTAATATAGTAAACATCAATAAGGATAACCCAAATAAGTAAAAATTTTGAGGTCTTTAAAAAATTTTCAACTGGAAAAAAGATCCTGACCCCCCAAAATTAGGAAACCATTATTATAAATAAATATGCTATATAAATAAATTGCTACTGAAAAATGTACAGGGTTATAACTACACATAACTCATTGGGGTGAAGGGAGTAGTCTCCATGGAGATACAGAAGAAAAAGCCAGATCTACTATTTCCCTTCCCAACACCCTGAGAACAATCTGTGATACATAGGGTGATTATATGTCTTGCTTTTCCTGGGAAAGTCTATGTTTACAGCTGTTTTCAAGGCATAATTATCAATAATAGTCCCTTGAATTCTCAAAAGTATCCTTCTTTGCATGATAAATTATATTGTTGCCAGGATTATACAGATTAAGATGTGCCAACATTCCTCTTTACATTCTGCCTTGGAAAAAAAAACTTCTCAAAGCTCAAATTTTCAAATACCTTAGGATACAAAGTATAAATATAATATTTGATTTTTAAACCACGTGTTGATGCTACCATTTCTGCCTGGCAAGCTGAGTCTTGCAATATCTGTTTGCCTTGTTACCACTGCCAAGACAGGACAGTAATCCCTCCTCCCCTCCCCCCACCAAGTCTCTCTCTAAGTGTTGACAGTGTGAAGATTATCTCTTCTACAATTTTAAGTTTGCCTTGAAGCTTGAGCTAAACATGTCCTCTTAGGTTTACATATAGGACCAACCCCAGAAAGCACAATATCTGGAAGGACTTCTCAGACCCTGGCATCCGTTCAGCCATATTTTCTCACTGCTACTGCTAGCTCATCTTCTCCATTATGGGAATCAAGAAAAAAAATCTCATCTATGACAGAAATACTAGAAAAAGTTCCAGTATTTGGATGGCCAACCCTAATGACAGAGCCAATTCATTCTTTATCCACTGATTTCAAAAACATTTATTGGGAACCTACTATGTGTTCCTTTCTTGAGTTATATAATCACAGAGAATGCCATATAAAACAAACTGAAAAGTACTCATCTCTTTCAAAATATTCTTTCAAAAACAGTTTTTAGAAGAAACCAAGCATGTACTTTTCCATCTCAACATATCCTAGAAAATCTTCTATACACTAATATCCCTATGAACAAACTATATTATTAAAGAACAAAACAAAATTCTCATATACACAACATTAATAATTGGTGTGGCAACCACTTTGAGAAGTTATGTGAGAAGGAAATATTTTCCTATGAAAATATGAATTTGAAAATGGTCTCATTATTGCATCCTCTTATGAAACACTTAGACTTTGAGTTTATTGAATCAATTCCTAGACAGTCTCATAAATACAGGATTTCCCTCTCAGCAAGTTTGAACTCTATAGAGAAAACGGGAGTCTCATTATCTGAATTTAACAAAAGAACAAAGTCATGAAGTTTATGTTTATCTGTTTTGAAAGCAAAATCTCTTGGAGACCTAAAACTAGCACAAGCCCTGAAAAACAAATGAATTTTGAATGGTGCTAAGTCTCCCACCTCATATTCCGTGCACAGCAGGCCAGTGTTAGGCCTCACTCTGCTACAAGTCAGGGCCAAGCAACATGGAGGAGGAGAAGGCCTTCTTACCAATAGAGAATATTGGCACAAGAGAAGAGCAGGGTCTGAGTGACTATCATACTATCAACAAATATCACCAATATTAGAAATTTATTTGCCAATTTGGGCAAAATAGTAAAAAAATAAAAGGAAGTTTTTCTCTGTCATGGGGTCAACTTAGTTTTCCTCTTCATGAACCAACTTTCTCTTCCTCTGGATGCCTGTGATTTGCTTTACTTCCAGGGAACTTGCTTACAGTTGTCACTCAACTCCTAGAAGTTATTGAGAGTAATATGTGACAAAGAAGCCACCCTCCATCCCTTTAGAGCCGAAGTTTGATACCAGGGCATATTTCTCCACAGAGCCAAGACTTAGCCTCAGAATCCTCCAACAGCACAGTATTCGAGATACTCTCTCTCAGTTGCTCTGGGTTGACACAAGAACCCTATTCTACATCACTGTCCTAAAGTATGAGTTTATGTGTATGATTTAACCACATAAAAATATTCACACTTCTAGACTGTGTCTCATTAACTACTCATAGTCATATGCTCCGTTACTATCTCAATTCCTTTTCCTCATTCACGTCTTCTCTCTCTCTTTCTCTCTCATCCTCTTCCACTGCCTTTTTCCCTCATTCTCTCTTGTCTTACCTCAAGATAGTTCTCCTTTGTTAAAGTCTGTCAGTCTTTCCTCAGCAACTTCAAAACCTACCACCCCCATGGAGGCTTCCTAGCTATTCCGATCAAAGAAATGCAGGAGCCTGTATTTATTATCCACCAGAGCACAAGTTTGCAAATATTTGCCTTTTAATATTATACTCAAATAGGTATATTCTCATGAGCCAAATGGAGATGATAACATATGACCTTGTGGATAAGTACACATAAATGTATTCATAATACCAGTAAAACACATACTATTAACAACAAATGAAACATTCTGAACAAGTACAGTGATATTTCTGAATCATTTAACTGTTTACCAGTACAGTTCCAGAGCAGGAGAAATGGTAGATTATCAAAGTAACCATGAGAGACTATGGACCACAGGAAACAGAGGGTTTCAGAGGGAGGGGGTGGAAGGAGGAGATAACAAGGTGATGGGTATTGAGGACGGCCCGTGTTTTGATGAGCACTCGGGGTTATACATGACTAATTAACCACCAAACACTATATCAAAAATGGACTGCATGGAGCACTGGGTGTGGTGCAAAAATAATGAATACTGTTACGCTGAAAAAATAAAAAATAAAAAAAAAAAACCTAATGTTCTATTACACAGTGGCTAACTGAACATAAATAAATAAATAAATAAATAAATACTAAAAATATATATAAAGAAACAAAGTGACAAACACAAAAGTAATAAAAATGACAGAACCTAAAGAAAATGGAGCAATGATAGCACTTATAATATGAACCAAAATTTAAAATACTTACAAAAATATTAAGAAAATATGCAGGGATGGGGAACCTGGATGACTCAGTCAATTGAGCATCCAGCTCTTGATTTCAGCTCAGGTCATGATCTCAGGGGCTTGGTATTGAGCCTCGTGTCAACTTCCACACTGGGTGTGGAGCCTGCTTAAGATTCTCTCTCTCTTTCTCTGTCTCCCTCCCTTTCTGTAAAAAATAATGAAAGAAAGAAAGAAAGAAAGAAAAGGAAAGGGAGAGAAGGAAAGGAGGGAGGGAGGGAAAGAAAGAGGGAGAGAAAAAGAAAATAAAGAAAGTATGCAGAGCCTGTAATAAAGATATCTCTAAAATTTTAATGAGGCCATAAAAGAACAGAGAATTAGAAATATTTCTTGTTATTTTTTATTATGTTAAGACATTCCATATTCCTTGATAAGAAATCTGCAATAAAGATATCACATCCTCTAAAATTAGTTTGTGATCTTAACACAATTCTGAACAAACTACCAGAGAGGAATTTTGAGACTGGGTAAGTAATTTGGTGAAATAATTTTCAAGTTAATCTAGAAGAAGAAATTGATGTGATTATGAAAAAAACTGAAAAAGAAGAGTAATACAATGTTTAATATTAAAGATAGATTACTTCCGGAGCCCCTGGGTAGCTCAGTCTGTTAAGCTGGACTCTTGGTTTCAGCTCAAGGCATGATCTCAGAGTCCTAAGATGGAGCCCTCCACCCCTCCACCTGCCCTGGGCTCCAGGCTCAGTGCCAAGTCTGCTCGAGATTCTCTCTCTCTCTCTGTTTCCCCTTTTGTCTCTCTGTGTGCACTCTCTCTCTCAAATAAATATATAAATCTTTTAAAAATAGATTATTTTTATTAATGAAAACATTGAGATAATAGTAGTGGGTAATAAAATTAATAATAGTTATTGAGGGACTATTAAGTGACAGACTTTAAACACTTTACAACATTATTTAATTTCCACACAGTTCTCTGTTGAAGACAATGTTGTACCCATCTTACAAATGGCTAGTGACAAATTGAGTCCCAGGCCAGAATTCACATGTGGAGGTAGAAAAGAACAGACTGTTGGACAGGAGCTTAGGCTCTGGCACCAAAGAGGTCTGTATTCCAATGTCTAATGCATCCCTTGCTAGGTGTGGGACTTTGACCTTGTGATTTAACTTTCTGAAGCTTCAATTCCTAATCTGTATTTTTGAGGATAAAAAATAGCCATCCTATACAAGCAATCTATGACCATAAATCTACTTGACAGAGTCCCTGTCACATAGTTGATGCTCAATTAATGCAAGCTTAAAAATTTAAAAAAAAAAAAAACTATGGTGGGACAGGTATTGAAATTCAGTAATAATAACACATAGTGAGCAATTACAATGTTCTGGGCAGTTATTTTTTTTCCCACATAAAAATTCAAACATTAGCGTTAGTCACTATCATAACCCCCATTTTAGAGATCATGAAACAGGAGCACAGAGAGATTAAATAATTTTCGCCTGGCAAACAGCCAAGCTGAGGCAGCCCTGTGATTAAGCACCAATGGTGCTTTTAGCCACCATAATCAACAGCACTTCCTCACATGAAATCCCACTGAGAGGAGTCATAGAGGAAGTAGGATGCAGTGGGAGAGCCAGAACACAGGCTCTGGTTAGGAGTTCATTCCATAGCCTAGGTTTGAGTCGAAAAGACATGGGCAAAAGCAGAAACTACAGAATTAAAAAGGTGAGAACCAGTGTGGCACCTTTATTCAGGGGGGAAAAAGTATCAGGATTGTAAAAAGCAAGCAGTTATAGATGAGAAAAGCGTCCAATTTCCAAGTTTGAAAAATGGGAGAAAGATGTTGTTTTTGGTCAAGACAGTTGGGCACTGAAGAAAAAACAGCCTTAAAAAAACTTTGTCCAAATTGGCCAAACAGTATACACTACAAAAAAAAAAAAAAAAATCAATAGCAATATTTTATTTAACATTTACTATGGGTCATGGGCAATTTCACAGCCATGAAATTCCCGCAGTTGATGTGTGATAAATAAAGGCAAGTTTCACATGAAGACAATATAATCAGTATAGACAGTGAAGCAATGTATTTTGGAGATCTTTTGGTTTCATTTATCCAAGCCAAAGTCTTTTTTTTCCACTGCTTGCATGCAGACACGTTTTGCAAGTCTTTGGGAAAATTAGGGGAAAACCAAATATAATTGCTTAAAATTTTAAAGGGCCAGTTCTTAACAAATTACCACTCAGAGTTTTATCAAATTTAGGCTATTTAAGAAACTTTAAGTGCTCAAAAATCTAGGTTTTTTTTTAAATTGATTAACATGCCATATAAAATGTCTAGAAATAACGTGGCATGACAGCTTTCCCAGGTATATTATATTAACTAGAAAGATTCCTATGTAAGCATCATTATGAAAGTCACTCTTAAAATCCCAAATGACCCTTTTCCCAATCCTTCTCATCTCTTCTTCTACTCCTATGTGAACATCTGAGAGTGAAAAAGATATCTCCTCCTTCTCACAGAATCTCATGCTCAAGGTAGAATGTTGTCACCAGCTTCCTGGCCTGAGAGAGTTCCAACTCTAACTTTGCCAAAGAGAAGAGGCCATGATTTATAAAGGCCTTCCACTGCCAGCTGGTGCTAAAAAAAAATTAAAATTAAAAATAAAAAAAATCACGTCACAGCAGAAGACAACATAAATTCTCATCAGGTTGTTTTCCATAAACATTACCATCATGAACAAGGCAGTGTTCTACCCAGCCTCAGACTACCCTGAGAGTTCTTGAATTCTGTTCCCCAACAAAGTTGTTTTTAAGAGACAACACCATGGGAAAATTTCATAGTATGGGGAAAAATGACCTATGGTACTCAGCTTCTAAGCCCTGGTTTATCTAATTCAGTTATTTAAACTCTCTGAGATTCAATTACCTCATCTATGAAGTAGAGAACTAGGTGAAGAGGCTCTAAAAACTAAACACAATGGGGGCTCAGTCCGTTAAGCATCTGACCCTTAGTTTTGGCTCAAGTCATTATCTCAGAGGCGTGGAATCAAGCCCTACGTCAGACTTTGTGCTCAGTGTGTGGAATCTTTCTCCTCCGCCTGCTCATGCACACACACTCTCTCTCTCTAAAATAAATGACTAAATAAAACATTTTTTAAAATAAAATAAATAATAAAAACTAAGTACAATGGTAACATTTACTTAACTGCTCTTCCACCTCAATGTGGATTAAAACATTTTAGATGAGAGAAGGCCCCAGAAAGCAAGCCCTGCCTGTACTCTTTACGACAGACCCTGGACCTCATGACTCTCTCACTAAGAGTGACCCTACCCTGGTGAAGGTTATAATACACAATAGGTCACCCTGTTGCTGCTGCTATTTTTCTGGAATACTTCAATATTCTGAACTCTTTCATCCTTTCTTCTGTTTCTTTCTATTTCTGTCTCTCCCCTTCTCTAAATGTGTCCTCAACAACCAACCTGAGCAATCACAATGTCAGCCACTAGGGACAGGGACTAAGGGCAGAACTAGCCCACATGGGACCTAGAATCTAAGGATCTAAGACCAGTTGGTTCCTCAGAGCACAGCATAAAGATCATCATACCATAACAGAGCTAATGTTCAAGGACGCAAATTTGAGAGGAATTCTCACCAAAATTCATAGACTCATAAGTGCACAGAGAGTAGAAAGGATTTTTAGACTTCAGTTATTTTAACCTGAAGTAAACATGTTGGACTCCCTGATAGATGGTTCCCCAGCTTCTCTTTCAGCACTTTCAGTGACATGGCACTCACTCTTCATAGGACAAGCCATTCCACATCATCGACACCATATAATACATGACACATGATGTCCCTTTTCTCCAAGAAATACAGGAAAACCCTTTTTAACCTGGCCAGCATACCCCTGGGAGGATATTTGTAATGTTTCCCCAAGTGGTTATTTTGGAAGGTCATTTAATAATCTTGATAATTAAGAACACATAGTTTGAACTGATTAATATCTTGTATTGGCACAATAACTATTTCAAGCACAGCAAATATCTTGGGAAAAGACTTTCTTTGTAGTTATGTAACAGTTCAGGTTTAATGTTTGTTGTTTGAAGAAAGAGGAGACAGACAGGATTTAAATGCTTTGTTTTCATTGTACTGATTGGAAAAGAGTATGTTTAAATTCTGTATATATGGTGGGCTCCTTGGAAAAGATGGAAAGTTGGATATACTTATCTACTTTTGGTCTTTTCCAAAACCTCATTTAAATGGCAATAAAAGATTTTTTAATGCATAAATCCACAAAGATGAGGAGAAATGGGAGAGGGAAAAAAATAAAATATTAGAAAATGCAAAGTAGATGGATTGGTATCAAATGACTTAGACAATCCAAAAAAATTAAATCTTAGTATAGAACTGAGAAAAGCCATGTCCAACTTAATTTTCCCTGAGTTCCCTAAAGAGAGGAACTGCTCACAGTTTTGAAAGTGTAAATAAAAGGGGAAGCATAATAAGGAGAGTTGATAGTCAATTTGAGGAACAGATATCCAGATTTTGTCCCAAATTGCCCAGAGCTGGGGACAGGCCAAACGTCAGAAGTTTATTCTCGAGAAAGGATAAGGACTCTACATGAGAAACATCAGGTACATTTGTCATCAAAGGTATCATTTTTCAAAGAGAGGATTAAGTGAACCCCATCAAACAAGCCTTCGAGAGATCTAGAAATCCACCCAATAAACAAATGGGTTTCTCTAATCTTAGTCAACCCTGTGAGCCTGAAAATGGTTCAGAGACATATCCTGGAGTGGTGAATTTAGGGATAAAGAATCAGTCAAGATGAGTCATCCCCACGGATCCAAGGTGATCCCAACACAGGAAGGAGAAGAAGGGAATCCTCCCAGGGACAGTGCAAAAATTAGGCCGAGGGGCCAGCAGTCTAAAAAAGAGCACAAAGAATGTTCTGGAAAAAACTCCACCAAGAATAGAAATTGGTAGGACACCTTGTATTTAATTTCAGGTTGCATTGTGCTGAATACATAAAAAACTAAACAAATAAAAAACTTGAGAAGGAATAAAAAGTTCTCCAGAGGGGGGAAAAGAGGTTACCATAAAATATAATGTAGAAAATTGTGCCTTGCTCCCTCACCTCAGATGGTTCCTAAAATTATGCATATATTATGGAACACGCAGAGGATATCACGCAGAGGATATCAAACCCAAGTTCAGTGTGAATATTATATTCATGTCCTAAAAGGCAAATACTGTTAAACTGACTAAAATAAAACAAAATTAGTTTAACAGGCAGGTGGATGGGAAGACAGAGGAAGTAAATGGATAAAAATTGCAGGGGAAGGAAATAAAACAAAATCTGCAACTTCAATGGTAAAAATCCAGGTGACAATTTCCTAAACTAAAACATGGAGAAGTAATAAAAGCAAATTATTTAGAGATACAAAGGTAAATACAAAAAAAAAGTGAAAATATTTGAAAGATATTGCCTCTGAAGAGGATTAAATGGGATGAGAGCAAAATGAGGGTATTGATTTTCATATCAATGGATACTCTAAGGACCAATGTGACTATTTATTTATAGGTATTTATTTATTTATTTATTTATTTGACAGAGAGAGAGAGACAGCAAGAGAGAGGGAACACAAGCAGGGGAAGCGGGAGAGGGAGAATCCTGCAGAGCAGGGAGCCCGATGTAGGGCTTGATCCCAGGACCCTGGGATCATGATCTGAGCTGAAGGCAGACGCTTAACAACTAAGCCACCCAGGTGCCCCATGACTTTTTAAACTACACAAATGTATGAACTGTATAAATGATATACTAAAACAAGAAAAATTAATGGGCTTTCTACAAAACTCTAGGGCATCTGTTAACAGCTAGAAGAACCAAAAAGGAAAGTACTTTTCAGACCAAAACTCAGAATTGATTCAACAACACCTTGCATTTTGGTGTAGCTGGCAGAGCCCATACTCACCAGGCTCAAAAGAGACAACACAACATCTGTGATCCAAACACTGAACCCATGTTTTACCTCCTTCCTAACAGCTTGGTCAAATATCTAGAGGCTGTAAATGCACCGGGCTATGGATTGAACTTGATTTGCCTGTTCTTTTAGCACATGCAAGCAGAAACCATGATTTAATGCAAAGAAGTGTGGTTCAATATTTTGCTTTGGAAATCCCTAAAATAGGACAAAGTCTAAAGTTATGTCAGATTCAGGTTAAATGGTTCTGACAGGGGGGATTAAATTAAGGCTACTGATATCCACCTAAATAAGTAGCCACAGAGTCTGACCAGCTGACAATCTGTTTTCAAAATGTCATGGGCTTCCCTTTGTCTCTCTCAGTCTCTCCAACACAGACACAACTGACTGACATTGACTACAGGTATTTTTTTTTCTGAATATAATTTAGTTGGCTCTGTCTGATCCCACTGACGCTAATCAAAAGGAAATCCTACCTATGAAGGCAGAATGGACATTCCCCCCAAAAAATTAAGACTAGAACTACCGTATGACCCAGCAATCCCACTTGCGGACAATTATCCAAAGGAAACAAAAGCACTATCTGGAAGAGACACTTGCATCCATACTCACTGCACTGCAGCATTATTCACCATAGCCAAGATATGGAAGCAACCTAAGAAGTATAGCAAAGCTTGTTTCTAGGCCTTTTTAATGTTGTTTCCTGCTTCTCGAGTTCTACTTCAGGGCTCCCGATCAGATAATTTCAAGGAGGCTAATCTTTTCCTGGAGGCATTTTTACCTGACTGAGAACAGATATTAAATAGTCCCCAGGATTCCATTTCTTACTAAATTACCATAAGCCGAAATCACTGATGGTGCAAATGCCCATGCAATCACCTCTGTATGCGAGATCATTTACTCACCTCTGTCAACACTGGCTCACTAAGGTTCAAGGTGAACGGAGAAGGAATCAAGACTCCAGACTTCTGCCAAATGTCCCATGTGTCCTTCAGCATTAGGTGTGATCATGAGAGTGTAGCTATGGTTCTAAGACCATCATATTTTTACCCTCTAGTGTCTCCCACAAGTATACAGAATTTGTTTATTCTGGTCTTTGAATGGATTATTATTTTTAAATAAAGTCTGAAGATTTATTTTAATGTTTGCCTCTCTATTTTTAGTTTCTTTCCAGACTATAGGACTTTCAGCCATTAACATGGGTTTAAAAGTCTCCCAACCAAGCATAGTCCACCATTGATCACTCCATTTAATACCATGTTTTTTAAAAGATTTTATTTATTTATTTGAAACAGAGAGTGAGAGATCACCAGTAGGCAGAGCAGCAGGCAGAGAGAGAAATGGGGAAGCAGGCTCCCTGCTGAGCAGAGATTCCCAACACGGGGCTTGATCCCAGGACTCTGAGATCATGACCTGAGCCGAAGGCAGAGGCTTAACCCACTGAGCCACTCAGGCGCCCCCAATATCATTTAAATTTAGATTTGAAATATATTATAAAATAAGAATACACATATACAACTTAACAAGCTTAATGATTGGGAACTGCTCTCTTAAATCTGATAGAACTCACTTCATATCCTTGTCCTTCACCTTCTAGCTCTATGACCTAAGTTAAACTTTAGCTTTCTCATTTAGAATCAAGTTGAGATGAAATTAAAGACAGTATCTGAACAAGGTGCTTGGGTGCTTTAGTCGGTTAGGCATCCAACTTTCAGTTTCAGCTCAAGTCTTGATCTCAGAGTCGTGAGATTGAGCCCATCCTCAGGCTCTGTGCTAGGTATGGGAGTCTGCTTGAGATTCTCTCTTTCCCTCTTCCTCTGCCCCTCCCCACTCATGTTCACACTCTCTCACTGTCCCTCTAAAAACTAAAAACAAAAAAGACAGTATCTGGAACAGCAAACACTCAAGAGATATTAGCTATTATAATTACATTATTATTAGTAGTAGTATTTCCATGTAGTTCCACTCAGAGATAATTTATTTTTGAAATGATACCACATTTCTCAACAGGTTTCACATTGTTTATCCACCCTTCTGAATAATTTTATAAAGCTTATGAAAATCAGATTAATGTTTTTTGTTATACATTAGTATTGAGTACAGGCATTTTTTTTCCCAGAGAGATCCTGATATATATTTTCTTAAATAAATAAATATCTCCTATCTCAATTTGTTTCTTTTTAGCAAGAAAAAATTAACATGCCCAAATAGAGAAATAAAAAGTAAGTATTAGAAAGTTGGTAAATGTGGTAGCTTTTATTATTTTTCATTTATTCACGGCTTTCTCCATAAAAGGAGTTTGTGTTTCTGCCTCATGACCACCAGACTTAGTATTTTACTTACTTTGGCAAAAGAAATGTGAAAGGAACAAAAGCTACCATTAAGCAAAAATTTTAAGAGCTATCAGGTGACTTCGTCATCGCTTTTTTCCCACCTCCTCAAAATTAGTCTGGAATTTCCCCCTTAATTCCATAAGTCTAAAGGAAATATTTGTGGAGCATAAGGGCAGTTAACCCATAAGTGATAACAGCAGAGATACAGACAATTCAAAGTACTTTGGATACATGTGAGAAATAAATCTTTGTTGCATCAGGCCACTGATGCTTAGGGATCGTTTGTTACAACAGCATAACCGAGAAGAAGCTGACCAATACAGAAAGTCTAGAGTAAGGTATGCCACAGTAGGAAAGCTAAAATAGAGGGCATTAATGTAAGGGATGAATGAAAAAAAAAAAACCTTACTAATTGTTGGGAAAATGAAGAAAAAATATGAGGCAGTGATAAACTGTTACCTGTAATAACTTGGAAGATAATAAATCTAATGTCATGTGGCTTTAAGGAAAGATATTGAGAAACAGAACACTACCAGATTTACTAAATTGCTTTTAGTTGCTTTTGATAAGTTACTACTGAAAAAAATGAAATCAGAAACAACTGGAACTGTTGGCAAGCAGAGTTGCGATATGAAACTGTTTTCCTCTCCCAATAGCCTAAGACAATTTTGAGATATACTTGAAAAAACAAAGTCCAATGAAGACCCAACTTCATGGCAATGTCCAGTCCAATGGTGGGAAAACATCTCTATGTGTGGAACCTCTCAAATCATTAAGGTAGTGTTTATTAAGATACTTCAGGTGATGAAACAGCTCAGAAAGAAGAGATGAAAGCCATGAATCTCTCATGGAAACATAATAAGCTTGATTTACCTTGAAGCAGATCTAGGGAAGTATAAAGATGGGTTTCAAAAAGAATTTTGTGTGCATCTTCCTGGAGTCAAATAAATTAAAATAATTGAAATTCCAAAAGAGCCAACTATCTCGATGAAAAGAAATTGACCATTTGAGGCTTCAACTGAGCTTTGCCACTTCCACCTCCTGTAAACAAAAGTAGAAAAATAAATCTGTGAAGACCCCAAGTAAGGCATTTTCCCCAATGCCTCACTCAGATTGTGCAACAGCATCTGGAAAAGAAAGACCAGAGAAAAGGAGGAACCGTCCAATAAGTGAAGCCAGAGTCAACAAGAACAATGGACTGAGGAGCTAATTCCAAGGCGCAGAATTTGGATCTAAAACAATGAGGTTTTTAAAATACTCTTTCACAGGAGGCCCTCTGATTGTCTACCTAGAGAGTATTATGCTAAGTGAAATATGTCAGGCAGGGAAAGACAAATACCATATGGTTTCAGTTATACATGGAATCTAAAAAACAAATGATTGTCTACTCAGTAGGATTTCAGAATTGCTATGAATCAGTGACTCCTCTGTATCTCCCATGTATTCCCTTTCCAAATGAAGAGCCCTGCCTGCCTTTAGATGTAGCCCACAAATGTGGGACCAGATAATTTTTTGTTTATGTGATATAGATTACCACAATATTCTAGACTGGGCCATTTGCTAGTATTGGATGCAAGTTTGGTGGGTATACCTTACAGACAAGATCAGTGCTTTGTAAGTAAGGCTGAGGAAAAAACTATTTGAGATAATGAAAGAGAATTGAAACAGTTCATTATTATTGTCACTTATTTACTGTCCCTGCTAAAAGAGTATTTCACTCCCCTACCCAAATGGTATGAGGCTTAACAAATTCATTTGTTTAGACCAATGGAATTGTCACTGATGTATGTCATGTTCAAGCAGATGCTTTTAGAGTAATTATGTGGTTCTGTTGTTATTGCTATTATTTGGTTTACTCTCTCTCTCTCTCTCTCTCGTATGGAAACAGCATGTCTAAGATACTGACAGTCCCATAGCCTGGATCAAATAATGAAGAGAACATGTAGAATGCAGAACATGATTATAGCCATCACAAAGTGAACAGTAATAAAATTACAGTTAACCCCACAAAGACGATGTAACATGAGTAAGAAAGGAAACTTCATTGTTCTAAGACACTGAGATTTGGGGGTTATTTTTATCACAGCCTAACCTAACAAAAATTGATTAATAATATATAGCTGAAGTACTGCATTTAATAAGATATGCATAGATGCTTCCAAGACTGAAAAAGAACATTACCTAACAATGATCTATTCTAGTATATGTAGATATGTCTTGCTTATGAATTACTAATATACAATAATATTTCATTTGTGGATTGCTAATACATACTAATATAATAATACATAATAATATTATGTATTTTGAACAGCCTTCCTATATTTTGTCATTTTCCACATTATGAATCCTGCTCCTCTGGAGTAGAATTCAGGAAACATCCTTTCAATGCAAATGTAAACATATGACTTAATCCTTCCAATCTGATACAACCACATAAAACTTGAATTGGAATGAAGCAATGATCTATGGAAGCTTCACTCGGGGAAACTGACCTTTAGCAAATTTGGGACAGAAACATTTACTTATTTAGAAATGACACTCATTTGCCCTGAGTATAAGGAACTGGACAACAGTGACTGTGGAAAGATTCTGCCACGCTGCTATACATCATGCCTGGTTTCCTAGCTTGGGAGTTCATGTCTCTTTGTCTTCTAAATGGTCATTAATAAATTATTTCAAAATTTAAACTAGCAAAGGGCACCTGAGTGACTCAGTTGGTTAAGCATCTGACTCTTAATTTCAGTTCAGGTCATGATCTCCCGGTCCTGGGATCAAGCCCTGGGTCTGGCTCTGTGCTCAGCGGGAAGTCTGTTGAGAATTCTCTCTCCCTCTCCTTCTGCCTCTCCCCCTGTTTCTGTTCTCTCTCTCTCCGTCTCTCTTTCTCTCCAAAATAAATAAGTAAATCTTTTTTTTTTTAATTAAACTAGGAAGAGATAGTTCTGTGTGCAAGTAGGTTTCCAAACACATACATAAACAGAAATACTGCACTTTGATATAATTTGTACAAGTGGGAAACTGTTCATATTCCCAGTATAAACCAACTTCCCTGGAACATAACATCCTCCACTACATTCATAGGTGGAATTCAAGAGGAATTTCATTACAGACATGGGTAGTCTAAATTTCTTCTCATGCCTCCTGCGCCTCAGCTACAGGAGACTTCTGGAAAGTATCCCATGTGTCATCTTACACCTGCACACCTTTGTCCAACTCATCAGAAATACCTTCCACCTGGTCAATGCTTCCCATGTTCCAACGTGCAGAAAACTGGAAAGAATAAAAAAGAAACTCTATCATTTTCCCAAGAAACTAAATACTGCATGTGTAGAGAGATTTTTCTGATGCCTGTGGGGAATGTATCCCCCTCAAAGCACTGTGTACCTTTCTTAGAGCATTTACTTTTATTTGCTTGTATCATTTAATTTCTTTGCAGGTCTCCACATACACATTACATTAAAAGCTCTTACAGGATCATGAGTGAGTCATTTCTGTAAATCCAAAGCAGTAGTAATATCTTTGTCTTCTATAAGTACTCCAAGAAGGGTACAGATAGAAGAAAACAAAACAATTCTGTAAGAGTAGAACAGATGATACAAAACAGGAGAGGCATTTCCTCAACGTTTAAAGTTATCTTCCAAGGCCATAACAGCAGCAACAAGTTTTGTTCCAACATGGCAGTAGAGTCTATAGAAAGTGATGAGTTAAAAATGCTTTCAGGAAAGATCAGATCACTATGCTACCTTTAGAGGAGAGAAGACTCCATTCTGATGTGCATATTTAGACTCTAGATCACTGAATGGCCTGGAATGTTTGGAAACAGGAAAGGAACAAATTGAGCTTCTTCCTTAAATGTGATTCCATCAGTGCTTGTTTCAGATTGAACTACTGATATCATCTTAAATGCCTGAGCAAGAATACCCTCAGGCCAGCTTTTATTTCAACAGCAACAAAAAGCTGTTGGAATGGATTCTAGTTGCTCAGTGAATCTGGACCATGTGAGCACAGCCGTATGAGTCCAGATGGCATAAAGTGGGTTACACTCTGATTCTGTACTCGACATCTTTGTAACAGAACTCCCCTGCCCCTCTCAAATAAAATCAATTTGTTTGAAACCAAAAATACAGGCATAAATTATTTATTTGATTTCAAATTACTAATCCCAGTATTAGCAAAAGGTGTTTTGCTAATACTACAACTTTGATTAGCAAAAGGTGTAGAACATAATAGGTGCCCAATAAAAACTTACTGAGTTGTACTGAATTGCAAATGAGTTAATGCATTTCTCCTTCCTCCCACCCCAGCACAAAAGAAAAAAAAAAAAAAAAAAAAAAAAAAAAAAACTAACCTGCTGCTCTGGTTATTTTATAAATGTAATCATCTTGAACTGTTTCCTTATATCCCAAGTTAAACGTTATGTTTTTACGATGCCAAAATATTTATTTTGCCAATGAGTCCATCATCTGGTTTGACTCAAAGTATTAACTAAATTGACTATATTTTACTGACATAAAGGCAGGGTCCATGTTTCCTTTCTTGACTTTCTCTTTCTTTTTTTATTTCTTCAAATTTGGCTTCCTAGTCAGATGAGGATATATATCCTTAATGTATTTTGAACTATTCCTTTCCAAATCAATCAACTTACAAGTTCTTGACTTCTTTAGTGCTGAAATAGAAGGATTAAACCCCCTTTAATTCAAACTGAAATCTGTCTAGAACCAAGAACAAACTGGAGAAGGCTTCTGAGTCTTATAATGCAAGCTATTATTCTTTGTACTATAATGAAATGCAGTGGAGAAGCAGCAATGAGTTCTTGGATACCCTCAAGGGGGGGAAAAGGAGTATTAATTGGTGTTTCTCAATCTGAAATAAAGTAATATTCTTTGGGGGACAATATTTTTTTTTTTGTGAACTTCATTTGTAATTCATCAGCTTGACCAAATCAAAATGCAACATAAGGGAACACTCAAATAATAAGGTTATATGCTTTTGGAAAATAAAAGGAGATATTGAAAGAGCTGTGATTAATACAGTAAGTGATTGAGAAGAAAGCAATTTAATGAAACAGCTGTTCTGGGCTTTTTTTCCTTCCTTCTTTCTTTTTTTTTTTTTGTTTTTGCCTATTCTGGATGTAAATATGAAAGTGTATATTCCTGCAAAAAAGAGTAATTTTGCTTTCCCTAAAGTAAAAAAAACCTTTCTATGTTTACAGTTACACAAAAATAACAAGTAGCAATTCATGTGCTATTACTCAGTTTCAGATCATGAACAAGATTAATTGTCATGAAAATATTCATCCTTTTGTAGTATTATGGAAAACAGACCCAGATATAACGGAAATGGAAAAAAAGCTCCAATTGTTCTTCATAAATATTTATGAATATTAATTTTCCAGTCTGCATAAAATAGGATTCTACTTTAGCTGACCATCAACTGAGTAATATTGTGCCTATTTATCTGACAAAAAAAATATATCATTCATTGAACATAACAACCAGCAGGTTGAGAAAAATTGGGTTCATTATGCTGAAATCCTCATTTCTCTGCTAAAAACTTCATTGCATTTTTATTGATTTTTCTAAGCAACACTGCAATTAGAAAAGGTACCTATTACTATACCTACACTATATAGGTACACACCGAATTTTTTTTAAGATTATATTTATTTAGAAAGAGAAAGAAATCAGGGGAGGGTCACAGAGAAAGGGAGAGAGAGTTTCAAGCTGACTCTACACTGAGCAGAGAGCCCCGTTTGGGGTTCTATTCCATGACCCTGAGATCATGACCTGAGCAGGAATCAAGAGTCAGAGGCTTGAAGACTAAGCCATCCAGGCACCCCTCACATTGAATACATTTTTTTTAAAGATTTTATTTTATTTATTTGACAGAGAGAGAAAGATCGCAAGTAGGCAGAGCAGCAGGCAGAGAGAGGGGGGAAGCAGGCTCCCCACTGAGCAGAGAGCCCGATGCATGGCTCAATCCCAGGACCCTGAGATCATGACCTCAGCTGAAGGCAGAGGCTTAACCCACTGAGCCACCCAGGCGTCCCCTGAATACTTTTTTTTAAATGAATCTGTTGGAAACTTATCACTAAACCATAAGTCAAAGGCCAATTTTGACTATTTTTTACAAAATAACTTTGGTCCCAAATCTCTTTTTGGTATATAAAAGCCTTTTTTAATTAGTACATCAAATTATAAGATCTTCTATTATTCAAAGTAATGACAAATGGGAACAGCATTTCTAGATGCCTGCAAAAACTCTGATGTTTTATCATAAAAAGTAACTGATTTGTATTGGTAGGAAGGTCACAGGCACTACTTATCGTGATTTGTTGCCAGCATTTATACTGAGGAGTAAAGCAAAATTTCATTTATATCAGTGAAAATAAAGATGTAATATTTTCCTCCATCAGGTTCATAGATACTCCTGATTTCTATCCATCTTAAGAACCCCTGTGTGGGGGCACAATTCTAGACATACTCAGGACACCCCTGGAAAGATTTAAAGAAGCAAGAGCTCGCTCAGGAATGCCCTTTGCAGGTAGGCATTCTGTGAGGCT
This sequence comes from Mustela putorius furo, assembly GCF_011764305.1. NCBI lineage: Eukaryota > Metazoa > Chordata > Mammalia > Carnivora > Mustelidae > Mustela > Mustela putorius. The sequence continues at coordinate 22,972,038 of NW_025421322.1, read as the reverse complement.
TCTTTTCTTGTTGTGTCCAGGGTGGTTGTTACAGGTTCCCACTCAGGGCCTGGATGTTCAGGACTTACTCAGGAGATACCTGAAAACAAGCTGATCAGTGCAGGTTCTCATTTTCCTGACAGCAAGCAGTTTCTGAATCGTATCAGATTTCCAGCTAACTGAACGCATGAAGGTGAATTCATTTCACCATCTTCCACAGCCACTCCCGGGCTTGGCCCAGAGCACACTGGAGAAGACGACATGCAGCTGGCTATCAATCAGGGTCACATCCTGGCCACCAAAATCATGGCGACAGGGTAGCCTGCTGAATGCAAAACTTGTGTAGCAATATTCAGAGGGACTAGGAGGAGCCGGGTCTGCATATACTCATGAACGTCATGGAGCCGGTTACACCAGCAGCCCCACCGCACACCACTGAGTTTGCAGACAGCCCTCTAATTGCTGGATGATCTCCTTGGCAGTGGACATCTGGGTGATGTCCTCTTGGATCTGTAACACACCTGGTCACGGAACCATAGCCTGAAGGTCCACAGCCTTCAGGAATTCCTCATCGAGTGGTAGCAGCATGAAGGCCCTGTGGACAGGCGAGCCATTCTCCTTGGCCAGGCAGGAAGTAGACAACCTGCTTGTCCGATGTCCATCACACCTCACATGCTGTTTGCCCAGGGACATGGCAATGGTAAGCTTAGATGTTGGAGTGAGGAGAAGGGAGATGAAGGAGGCTGGTCCGTGAGCTGCCTGAGCCTCAGTGAGAGCCCAGACTGGCCAGCAGTCACCAGGCTTCAGTTTGTGGTCTTAGTCAATCCGAATGCCTGTCACACATGCCCGAGGACTCCCAAGCACAGGGAGCCCGTCATCATGGACCCGAAGGCTCAGGCACAGCGCAGACCCTGCCTGAACGTAAAACAGTGCTTTTTTGTTGAAACTGGAGAGGAGAGGAGTGAGAGGAAGGAAATTAACTTTTGTCAAATTCTTCGTGTTTGCTAGATATTGAACTTGGTGTTTCACGTATATTCCAAAATTATAAATAAGGAAACTGAGAAGAGGGTACCAATATATCAAATTCTTTAGAAGCAGCATAACGAAATAATATCATTAAAGTTTCAGTGGAGACACCAAGATAAGCAGATACAGCGTTCCAACATGCCAGACCAAAATAAAACTTTCAGTCTTCGTGTTATAGACTGTTTTTCAAACCAAACTGAGATACAGAAGGTTGAATGAGTGGAGAGAGAGAGAGAGAAGACTTAAACAGACTTCTGCCAGCTCTGAGTCATGTCACCTTTGGCCTGGCAAGAGAACCCTCACCAGGTCTCCTTGTAGATCCTTAGATGAGTCTGGTAAGCATGGTGGGCAAGATCTGACTCTTGCCAGAAGGCTGAGGGGGAGGATAGTGGGTGAGCAAGCACATGGCCAACTAAGCTTTAGTCAGGTGCATCTGGAAAGAAACTGCACTTCCCTTTGAGAGGTGCTGCAGAAGTGTGCATGCTTCCCATGGACCAGTTTTGTGGTCGGGAGGGAGAGAAAACTAGCCTAGAGCCTGTTTTTAACTTATGCCCAAGAGTCTTCTAGAAGGAATATTGGGTTTCCAAAAGCGAAGTACGTATGCAGAGGTCCCCTGAAGACCCAAGGACCATGAGGAAGTAACCAAAGAATGGGCGCTGCCCTCAGAATGGAGGAGTTGCTGCTAGAAATCTTCAGGAGGAATGGCACGTTAGAGCCCACAAAAGCAGAGACAGGAAGTGAGCTCCACACACCTGCATGGCCAGAGAGGGGACAAATTTATTTTCTTGATTCACACAAATCAAGAATCCACTCTGTTTCGTTATCCCCCTCCTCCTTCCCTATATTCCTTACTTAGATGGGCAAGGGTAGTAGCTAGTTAGCTGAGTCAAGGTTGAAAAGAGCGTATGACCACACCCTTACTCCCAAAACGAGTTGCCAGACGCAAGAATGGCCCACCTGGGAGAACAAAAAATTAAGATTAAATGAATTTCCATATTTTTATATTCTTCTGTGCTTAAGACCCCTATTTAGAAATTGAATTGAGTCTTTAATTTGAGGTAATATCAGGATATTCTAGATGATTTGCAAGATGTGAATTTTCTTTTCACTCTCTAGATTCAGAAGCAGAGTTATGACTTCTTCCCTGTCTCTCACATCGCTGGTGCTGTGTGGATTGCCTGATGTCACAGCAGTAAATACCAGGATGTTGCAGAGATACCCCCAAACCAGGGGCCACCTGAATAAGCCTTCATACAGCTTGGTTCCCCCCAACTGCCAATTATTTGGCATAATGTGGAAAGATGTGGAAAGGCTGAGAAACAAAACCAGCACCTAGGGGAAGAAGGGAGTTTATACGAGGTTAGATGGTAGGATAAAAAACGACACTGTTCCCTGAGAAACACGTCAAGGAAAGAAAAATGCATGTCTTCACCAGCCACAAAGTGCCCAGCACATAAATGACCCACACTGGAGTCAGACCTAGGATGCCGCTCAGCTGACAGGAAAGAAGAAACTGTGGGAAGTCCACCTGCGTGGAAAAGGTTTTGGCAGCAAAATCACTCAGGTATTGACATACTTGGAAAAAGAAATACTGTGGTCCTATTCTGTTACTTTAGTAAAGACTATTACTGTGGTATTTCTCCCAACCAGCAGGCTAGAGGTACGCCAAGGGGTAACTTGAGAGAGTGTTATGTGCCTGATACATGGTAAATATTCCCTATTTTATTGAATGAATGAATGAATGGATGGATGGATGGGAATCTAAATCTATTGATGATCATAATGATATTACTTTTCATTGCAATATAAATATAGCCTCTGCATTTCCATTTGACTGTTGGTTGTTGTTCTGTTGTTGCTTTATTGTTCCTGTTCTTGTGTTTCATGGCTTAAAGGACAAAAGAACATACTGGACATGGCCTTACAATTCTCAGACTTAAAACAAAAGAAGCCAGTCCAATGCCAGCTACAGCCTGGGAAATAAGGAAACAGCTGAACACGGGAAAAGTGAACTGCCAGAATCCTAACCCAACTCTCTTCACAAACAATAAGTAGTGGGAGAACCAGACTAAAGTAAGGCATGGGAGTTAGGTGAATACCCCTCTCAGATTCCAGTTTGAGGGGAGCCAATGAGCGCAGCATCCCAGCGGCAAAGTTCTGGAAATGCATCAGAGGCCTCCTGCACGCTGCTCCCAGCCTCCTTTGACTGCAGGGCTCCCATAGAAGGCCCGTTACTGGGAGTCACAGGACTGTGGGCCAGTGACTTTCTAAGACTTCCCATTAGCCTTGCGGAATGTTCTTAGCATTGTTGTCTTAAGCTCTTCCTCCCAACCAAACTTGCTTCCTTCAAAGGGTCAGATCAGACAATCTCTCAGCTGATTGAGAAATCCGACACTCTGGCACCTTCTCACAGTTCTCTTCCCTCTGCCCCATGGGTTCTGGAAAGTCTGACCTGACCTAGCAACTACCGAGCGTTAGAGCACTAGGAGAGTGCGTATGCCCAGGCTACCGCCCAGCGGGGCAGCAAAAGCTCGTTCTCTGCAAGAATGAAACCGAGGGGTGCAAAGTATTTCTGGAGAAAACTCCACATGTTCTTCATGTCAAAATCAGACTTTTTAAATATTAGTTCAAATTTCTCTTAAAAATCACATGCAAGTCAAACAAGACATCCACCACTGAGATTTCGCCACAGCTGGCCAGCTCCTAGCTTCCACTCCATGGCATCGGGCTCCCTCACCAGTGTAATTCTTGACTCTGCCTCTCCTAGGATTTGCTTTGTTTTGCTTTTTGCTATTCGAATTTCCCTGTCAAAGAGAGAGGATTCTAGCAGTTCAAACAAAGGTAGTTCTTACAAAACCTTGAGCTGAGTACCTCTCAGGACTTGGAGAACACTTGAGACATGGAGATGCTTGGAGAGACCAGTTGTCTTTAAGGCAACGGAAACAAATAAACCCCCATTCCTTTCCCTGAATTCAAAGACAGCATAGAGACAGCCCTGCCTCTGTCAGGGGCTGCTTCTGACCTAGCATTTAAAGTGCCTTCGGATGGCCTTTGAAATTTGAGAAGGCTGTATAGTAGCCCTGTTATAAAGTCTGCTTAGCCCAGAAAACATGTCTTTAATGGCAGTCTAATATCCTTTGGACAGCTACTGTAAGCCTTCTCAGTAAATCACTACTGCTTATGGGCTTAAATTCTATTACGGTCCAGTTAGTCTTCATCAGTATGAGAAAGTCTGATTTATTTGGTTTTCAAATTCAAAGTTTCTGTCTCGTTAGAAGACAAAAATCAGTATTTTATTTGCCCTCTGCAAATGTTAGTAATTGGAGGTCCCTAAATGCACATTCATTTTAGTTGTGCAAAGACAGCTACAGAATAGCATTAAAATGGATTTCTAGACCACATTTGTGGGAAGATTGCAATGACAGACCTGAGTTAGTAAAATTCCCTCTCACTGTCCAAGCTCTGAAGCATCCTCTGGCTTCCCTCGTCTATTATTCAGAGAGAATTCAGCCTTAGGGAATATTAACACAGGCCATGGCATGACAATCAGTAACAAATGAGTTTCACATTATCTGGTTCTTTCCTGCTTTATTCAGCAATGCTGCTGAAAGTTGTTTGCCTGTGCATTTCTAAAGTGCAGAGTGCCATGGACATGATTTGGCAGAACCCTAAAGCTATCTCTTCCTCATTTCTAGCCATTTTGACAAACGCTTTTTCCTCAAAGTAATTCACGCACAACTGCAGACATTTTTTTCTATCTATAGACTTTTAGTCTAGAGTTCAGTTCTACAATACTGTTTCCCTAGCTAAAATTCTAGGTGAAGATTCATATACAGGGAAAACGTAAATTATTCTATCCATAGATTAATGATGAGAGATTTAACTTACTGCCCAGGAGCCTGATTGTTATTATAATCCTACCCATAAGAGTTGAGCCCAAGAAGTAAGAAATTATCTCTATTTGTTCATGTATATAAATAAGTGCATTATACCAAATAATATCTAAGGCCAGGGACAAATCTATACAATTTAGGGGCCCTTGGTAAGAAAACCAAACTCAAAATTATGAAAGATAGAGATGAAGGGAAGTTATATATAAAATGAAACATTTATTTACAGTAAGAAATAACAAATCATTAATTTTAGAAGGATGACCAATATCATACACATCACTAAGTAGGGGAAAATGAAAAAATAGTTTTATTAATCTGGGTGATGGACTTTGGGGAGGGTATGTGCTATGCGGAGTGCTGTGAACTGTGTAAGGCTGATGAATCACAGACCTGTATCCCTAAAATCAATAAAAAAATAAATAAATATTAAACAAAATAAAAAATAGTTTTATTAATTACCTACCTGGCACATATCTATAATACTTATTTCCCTACCTATTTTGGCAGCCTAGTCTTGACTGCCTCTTTCTTTGACAACAATTTTATAATACCATTGTTTATGGAGAAAAGAAGCGCAATTCAGTCTTTCTTCTATAAGTGTTAATCAAAATCTATATTGTTTATAGTAAATTGTTTAGAAAATTTTCTTTCAGTTTTAACATGTATTATTAGCAATCTCATGTAAACATTTAATATGTTAACAAGTTTGGGGAAACTTCTATCCAATATTCTTTGTATATGAGCTGTAAGATTCGGAAGGATCTTCCACAGAGCAGCTTCTGCTTCTCTATTTTTGAAAATTTGTATCTTCTACACTAACCACATACTCCCAAGCCAGACGCCAAAGACAATTTAAAATGCAACATTATTTCTGGCACCTTTGAGACTTTACCCTGAGTGAGCCAGAAAAATGGTTGGTAGGAATATTCCTGAAAGCCATTTCTATAATCAGATGGCCAGCAATAATTTAACAATGCCTGGAAGAGACCACAAATCACATAAATATAGCCCATTAAACTCAAACTACAGTTAAATATGTCTTACTGTTTTCAAATTTTATAAAAAATATATCACCATGGGAAGGTATTGCTGGGATCCTCCCAGGGTATGGTATAAGTGAGCAGCCCTAAAGCTTATGCTTAAGAACCTTCATGGTAAATATCTCTCTCTCTCTTTTTTTTTAACTTTATTTTATTTTTTCAGAGTTCCAAGATTCATTGTTTATGCACCACACCCAGTGCTCCACGCAATACATGCCCTCGATAATACTCACGACCAGGCTCGCCCGTCCCCCCACCCCACCCCCGTCCAAAACCCTCAGTTTGTTTCTCAGAGTCCTCAGTCTCTCATGGTTTGTCTCCCCCTCCAACTTCCCTCAACTCCCTTCTCCTCTCCATCTCCCCATGTCCTCCATGTTATTTGTTATGCTCCACAAATAAGTGAAACCATATGATAATTAACTCTCTCTGCTTGACTTATTTCACTGAGCATAATCTCTTCCAGTCCCATCCATGTTGATATAAAAGTTTGGTATCCATCCTTTCTGATGGAGGCATAATACTCCATTGTACATATGGACCACATCTTCCTTATCCATTCGTCTGTTGAAGGGCATCTTGGCTCTTTCCACACTTAGGTGATTGAGGCCATTGCTGCTATGAACATTGGGGTAAATATGGCCCCCGTACCCCTTTGGGGTAAATACCCAGTAGTGCAATTGCAGGGTCATAGGGTAGCTCTATTTTTAATTTCTTAAGGAATCTCCACGCTGTTTTCCAAAGTGGTTACACCAACTTGCATTCTCACCAACAATGTAAGAGGGTTCCCCTTTCTCCACATCCTCTCCAACACTTGTTGCTTACTGTCTTGTTGATTTCGGCCATTCTGACTGTCAAAAAATGGGCAGAAGACATGAACAGACACTTCTCCAAGGAAGGCATACAAATGGCTAACAGACACATGAAAAAATGTTCATCATGATTAGCCATCAGGGAGATTAAAATCAAAACCAAATTGAAATATCACCTTATATCACCTTTTTAAATGTGTTCAGTAAATCTAAGCAAACATAATGATAGATATTTGCCATCATATATTTAAAGATATAAACAAGATCTTTCTTGATAGTTAGGAATTTTATCTCATTTCTTTTTTCCTTGTACCTACTTCCCACTGCATTTCACAAGCACACACACACACACACACACACACACACACGGTATCCTAGCTTAATATATTTTTATATTTAAAAGGTCACCTTATCAATCTTATCATCTTTGTCATGCTTATCTTATTCTACAACAAAAATACTTATATAAATTTAAAACAAAGATTTTAGGCTTGAAATATGAAGAAATTTCATCTAGATTCTGTCATAATTATATGTAGTCCATAATTAAACAAAAGAACAAATATATTAAAATCCTGAAACTCAACAAACAAAAAAATTAAGTGTTTTTTAGAAGTCTCTTAAAGAGAGTGTTTCTTTGTAATTAGTTCATGTATCAATGGATGACTATGACTTGTCACTAAAAGGAGACAGTTTTCAGGATAATGTCTTTTTTCTTACTTCCTTTTTCTTCTTATTTTTCATTTTTATATATACAAATTCTGGGGGAAAAAATTGTTCTTACCACAAGATGAATGGATGCAAGAACTTTTCTATTGCAATATCATCCATTTCTTTGAATCTCCTCCAAGTTATATGCCAAAACCCATGTAGTGATCTATCATCTAAAATTATTTTTAATAGTCTCTCAACTGAAAGCTTAGTTATTTCCTCCTTCAATTTGGTTGAAAGCCGAGAATTGGAAAGTACCTGACCTATAAAATGATTTTTTATCCAATTATGGAAGTCATTCACTTTCTTAGTTTCTGGGAAATATACCAAAAAGGTTTTCCTAAGTCTTAATAATGAGTCTTGATTTTTCAAACAGTGGCACCTTGTTTGACCCAGTATCCTCAGAAAGGTTTGAGAATACAAAAATGTTGTTATTTTCATACATTTTTGGCAATACACTAATTTTTTATAAAATAATTTTGTCTTATCCTCTGCCTTAAACATATTTTCTCCCAAACCTTGGCATTACAATTGAACCTGTACAGTTTATAGAAACTATCCACTCTATAACCTAAATGGTGGAGCCATCCACATTGTCTAAGCAATGTATTGATCCAAGAGTTATTGCCTATAAAAAAAACATTTCACTTTAGCTATCAATTCAAACGAATTTATTAATTGTGTTCCTAGGATCATCAGCTAACTTTTAAATTATATTCCTAAAAAAATACACAAACTATGACAACTTGCAATGGTTTTCCTTTCTAATGACTTTTTTTTTTTTTTTTGCTTTATGTTCACAAAACTCTCCCTCAAGAACAATCAATATCTGACAATAACCAGGTAGACTAACAAAACAGACTATTGACTAATGCCAAGGGACAATGGGGATATAAAAGTCCTTGAGCCTTGCTAATGTAATTTTAAGACTAGTGTAGCCATTCTGAATGTAAGTTAGCCCAGCTTAGTCAAATTACATAGACATTCAGCCCCCCACCCCCGCTGTGACTCAGAATTTCCACTCTTAGATGTATATCCCCAAAACATTGTCATCTAAGTGGGACTGCATATGAGGATGATCACTGTGGCACTGTGGTGGACACAGGAGCTAGGGACTATCAGACCGTCCCTGGGAGAATAGATAAGCATAATGTGGGAAAGGGTCACTGTCCAATAGATGGATCCTAATATCATTGTGCTGGTGAGAAGGAAGGAAAGAAGGAAGGAACGATAATAGGAAGGAAGGAAGGAAAAGGGAAAGAGAGAGAGAAGGAAGGGAAGGGAAGGGGAAGGAAGGAAGGGAAAGAAGAGAAAGAAAGAGGAAGAAAGGAAGAGAGAGAGGGAAAGAAGAAAAAAGCAGAACAGATATATTTTATAATATTTATGAAAATTTAAAATACTTATACATTAGACAATACATATTTACAGGAACACACAAGAGATGATAGGTGTTAAGTACATTAGAATTACTGTTGCATTACAATTTATTGAGTGCTGACAGATTGATATTTGATGTATTTTATAAATATATAAGATATGGTCATCATTAACATTCTGCCTTGAGATACTGCTCCACCTGAAACAGGATCAGCATCCACACTTCAGAATACTCTTTTGTTCTGGGGCGCCTGGGTGGCTCAGTGGGTTAAAGCCTCTGCCTTTGGCTCAGGTCATGATCTCAGGGTCCTGGGATGGAGCCCCGTATCAGGCTCCCTGCTGAGCAGGGAGCCTGCTCCACCCCACCCCCTGCCCCCGCCCCCCTGCCTACCTCTCTGCCTACTTATATCCCGGTCTGTCAAATAAATAAATAAAATCTTTAAAAAAAAAATACTTTTTTGTTCTTTCTTGAATCTTTCTGGGTGGGATGATTGAGGAAGAAATTTCCACGGTAAAATAAATTATGCAAGGGGAAAGAAAAATCAGCCCTTAAAGGAATGAATCTGGTCTTGGAAGAAAAGAGGGAGTTAAATAGAGGAATCAAATCCTTGATGAATGAAAGGGTGAGGACTAAGGGAGGAGCCAGGGAAATCCCCTTCCTACTTCTCTCTCATCCCCTGATCACCCCAACACAGCTTCTTTTTCTTTCCTTTTATACATTCCCACCCCATGAGGACTTTACCTGGAACCTTTGAGGTAAATACAACTGACTGATAAAGAAAAGCTGTCAAACCTTGTTTTGAACTGAATGTTTCCCCCCACCCCAACCCTGCCAATTCACATGTTGACACTCTAACCCACAGTGTGCCTATATGTGGAGGTGGGAGCCTCTAAGGAAGTAATGAAGGTTAAATGAGGGCATAAGAATGGGGCCTGGATCATATAGGATTAGTGTCCTTAAAGTAGAGACACCAAAAACTACTTCTTCTGCCTCTGCATTTCTCCCCCTCAACCTTCCTCATCCTCGCATACAGACATACACCAAGCAAAGTCCATGTGATGACAGAAGACATTGCCGGAAGAGAGCCAATCATCCGCAGACCGGGAAGAGAGATCTTACTAAAAACTGTATCAGCTGGGACTTGGAGCTTGGACTTCTATAGCTTCCAGAACTGTCAAAAATATACCTCTATTGTTTAAGCCACCAAGTCTGCACTATTTTGCTATGACAGCCTAAGCTGACTAATAAAAACCTCTGGTGTATTAATGGAATTGGAAATTAAAACAATAATTACACACTTTGAAAAGTTTTAAATAAGGGAGAGATATGAGTCAGAATGCATTTAAAAGCATAGTTAAATGACAGATAATTTGATACAAATTTTTAATTCAATATACAACTCTCTAACTGCATCTTATACAAATGATTCAGCATACAGATATTTAAGTATAAAAATCATGGTGTAAGAACAACAAAAAGGTCAGTACTTAGTTGTTTTAAAATAGTCTGTTATGTCAGTAGACTGAAAACATATGGAGCCAGGATGGCAATACTATAAGCCCCAGTGATTTTAAAATAGGATATGTAACTTCTCCATCATGGTGATTTGAAACTGGGGGACAATCAAATCTCAAGCAGTTTATTAGTGCCAATGAAAGACTGAATTCTTCTATTCAAAGGGAAATGGAGTGCCTGGGTGGCTCAGCCAGTTAAGGGTCCAGCTCTTGATCTCATCTCGGGTCTTGACCTCAGGGTCTTGAGTTCAAGCCCCGTGTTGGGGTCCATGCCCAGCTTAAAAAGAAAAAAAGAAGAGGGGCAAGTAGCAAAAGGTATGACCAGTTGTTTCACAAAGGGAGATATGTGCAGCAGCAGGCATAAGACAAAACTGCTCAAAGCCGTTAGTCAGGGAAATCAAAATTAAAGGAAAAAGTAGATACCACAATATACCTACCAGAATGGCCAAGATGAAAAAGACTGACGACACTGATGTTGGCAAAAATGGGAAGCAACCTAAACCCTCCAACAACAAATGGTGCAGCCACTTTGAAAAAAATACCTGGCGGTTTCTTTAAAAATGGAACATTAACCTCTCCTGGGACTTCTCTTGCGTATTTATCCAAGAGAAGAGAAAGCCTGCATCTATGAAAATCCCAAGTGTCACTCAAAATGGCCAAGAACTGGATTAATAAGAAACTGGATCAATAAATTGCAGGGCAGTCATACAATGGAATGCTACTCAGCACCAGGAAGAAATGAATTACCGATAGAGGCACCAATACAGCTGAATGTCAGAAATGGTGCACTGAGTAAAGGAGCCTGAAACAAGAGTAAACACTGAATACTTCCATTTATATGAAATTCTAGACTAACCGAATAAAAAAATCTATAAAGAAGAAATCCAGAGCAGCAATTGCCTCTTTGGTGGATGAGAGTGAAGCTTGGCTATGAAAGGGTGCAAAGCCGTGTACTGGGGTAAGAGGGTGCTGGGTATAGGTTCTTCATGTGTTGGACAAAATTCACTGGCTATTATGCAGATATTTGTGCATTTTACTAAATTTAAATCTTATGTCAGAAAAACAATTATAAACAAATATCTAAATTTAGTAATGATTTGTATGCTGAAGTTGTTAGGGATGACATACACCGATGTCTTAAACTTATATTGAAATGCATTTTTTTCCAGCTCCTGTAGCATACATTTATTTGTAAAGTGCTCAGAAAGCAAAATACCCAGAAGCTGTGGGCGGTTGTACCATGGTAAGCAAAATTTAGTGCAGAATTATTTTCTTGGGCTCCATAGCATTTCACTTTTGTGTTATTTAATCTGAATGTAGATGCTCCAACCCTACACTTCTTTTTTTGCATTTTAAAAAATGGTGGAGTGGTAGATGTATAGACGGATGGAGGTGAATAGATAACCTGATAAAACAAAGAGAGCAATAGGTTAAGAAGCAAAAGGAAGGCTCTAGAGCAAATACGACACATTATCAAGCCTGAATGGTGGCACCAGATGGTGTCTCCTGTTATTTTTTTCTTTGTTTATTTTTTCTATATGCTTGAATTATTTTATAATTACTAATATATTTGTACAAAACATGTGTTACTTGTGTAGTACACAGAAAATATTTATGCAGACATGGCATCAGAGAACCTTTGAAACAACTCTGCAGGCTGCAGTTCCCATCGTTGAAAGTCCCAAGGTGATTTTGGAAATTACATTAATTCACTGGAGTCCTACTGTTAATTTTATCCAGGTGAGTTGATAAGGATACATGCTTGAACAAATTGTAAGACCAGAGGGACAAATGTATAAACATACCCATTCTTGGGTAGGCTGTATTTTTATTCCTAATTATTCACTCCCTCCTTTTGTCAGGGAGTTATGTCTCCCCGCCCCCACCATTATCATGTGACTTGCTCTGGCCAATGGCATTTGAGTAGATATAATCTACGCTATGTCCAAGGGAAAACTATGAGAATGTTATGGGCCAAACTGTATTCTCCAAAAATTCATATATTGAAGCTGTAATGCCCAGTTCCTTAGAATGTGACTGTATTTGAAGACATGGCCTTTAAAGAGGTGATTAAGTTAACATGAGACCCTGAGGGAAGGTTCCAATCCAAACTGACCAGTGTCCTTGTAAGAAAAGAAAGTGTAGACACACAGACAGCAGGAGCATATGCTTACAGGGAAGAGGCCATGTGAGAACATAGTGCGAAGGTGGTCATCTAATAAGCAAGAGAGGTCTCAGGAGAAATCAAACATAACACTTTGACAGTGGACCACAGTCTTCAGACAAAGAAGGATAAGAACCTACATGTCCCACCTCAGAACCTCCACTTCAACCAGGGTCCCAGAACTGCAGGCCAGGTAAAGCCACATCAGCTACCTTGGAGTTACCAACACACACCACGGAAGTAAGGGCTTACGGTTCCAAGACACACACACACATGCACACTCACACATGCATGCACACACACAGTACAGGTGTGTAATACACACTTTCTGGCTGAGTAACCAAAGGTCAAGACTTAAAAGCAGTACTGGACCACAGCCTAGCAATAGCTGAATCCTCATGGAAGGAACCTCTGGAATACAGAAATAAATCTGAAATTTTATTTAAATTTATCATTGTCATTATTATTACTTATTAAAAATTGCAGTGATGGCCGCATTTGAGGACTTTGACTTTGTAGTGCAGGAACAATGATTTCTCAGCCCTGCCCGCTGCCTGGCTGCACTCATGGTTACTGAATTGCACGTCAACAATAGAAAATAGAAACTTAGTGTTTTAGTTGCCTTGGTAAGAGAGCAATTTGGCTGGTGCTATGGTGCAGAGAGCTGCTGATGGTAAGTTGCCACAAAGTTATTAAGCATTCTTTCCCCTCCATCATAACCAAAATAAAGCCTCTGTAGGCTCAAAACAGTACGGAATTTTCTTCTAAAAGCCTTCTTATAAAGCCTGTTGTTTTGAAGTTTGAGTGAACAAAATGTGTTTTGGTGTGTGTTTCCTTGAACCCATTTCCTCTACCACTGGCAGATTTTATAATAAGGAATATAGATTTATATTTCAATGGACTGTTAGAATTTCAAGAAATAAAGGATATTTTTCTTCGTGCCCTTACATTTTTTTTTATTATGTTTAGATCAAAGATGTATATGCTAGATGTTTTAGGAATGAGTTTCAGGTCTTTCTGACTCTTAAAATTTTGAGATACCTAAGTTGATATTCATTTTTATTTGAGATGAATTCCCAAATATTCCTTTTCATTAAGAAATTCATACATAAAATGAAGTAAACAAAAATTCACTGAAGTTCTCAGTAGATAATTATTTGACATTAAGAACACTAATCCACCTGATAATTGTATAAAGTTTAAGATATAATATAATCTATTATTTGGTTGTATATTATTTATGTTTTACATATATTTTTATACAAAACTAATGTTTTTCCAAGTCGTGCAGCCAAAATACTCTCAATGTTCATATTAAATGCTAATATTTTATTTTTTAATTATTTTAAAGTTCTTCACTTTTTAAAAGATTTTATTTATTTATTTGACAGAGAGGAAAGCACAAGAAGGGGAAGTAGCAGGCAGAGGGAGAGGGAGAAGCAGGCTCCCAGCAAGTAAGGAGCCTAACATGGGGCTTGATCCCAGGACCCCAGGATCATGACCTGAGCTGAAGTCAGACGCTTAATCAACTGAGCTACCCAGGTGCCATAAAGTTCTTAATTTTTTAACACAAAGTTAACATACTTTAAAACCATCATGATTTATTGACAACATTTTAGTTTTGCAACAATGAATATACACCTATATTTCAGTGGACTTTAAAAATTTCAACAAGTAGAACACCAAAGAATACTTTTTATTACAAGTTTATATTTAGCTTGATAATTTATTATTTGATTGAAACATTATATATTTAGATATTAATGTTGGGAATATTTAGATATTGACAACAATTTCTAACACCATAAGCACTCATACTCCAAAGAAGAAGGCCAACTAGAAGTTTTCCAAACAGGATCCCTGGAACTCTTCCCTTTAGGCTTTCTTTAATGTCTGGGGCCCACTCGGCATGTGCCCAAGTTAGGCCAGGAGTGCTGAGGTGTTAAGACACCCTTCCTACCCCTAAGATACCTTTATCAGCAACTTATGGGACTTGATGGATAAATTCCTCACTTTAACCTCTCAGCTGGAATAACTCTAAGGTAGGATCTACTCTATCCACCAAATTTCTGCAACAGAGTCGGGTCCTAGTTGTCCAGTAATAACAAGTTCAATAACATACCTTTCTTGGTTTCCTTCCTTTCCTGATATCACTTCCCACTCACTTACTAGAGCTTAATGGACTCACCTCTCAAATGAACAACTCACACTCACATCGTTTTCTCAGGTTTGGCTTCTGGGGGAACCAAATCTAAGAGGTACATAGTCATGAAACCACACACTCACCAGGAATACTGGAAAGGACATTGAAGTGGGAACCTTTATAAGTCACTAGTCTCAGGTTCACAAAGACAGACTCTCCCATTTTAGTCTGAAAAATTTCAAACCTGTATCAGTTGTCTATTGCTGTATAACAAATTGCCCCACACTCAGTGACTTGAAATGACAATGATTTATTACTTATCACTATTCTGTCCATTGGTTGTGCTCATTTTTTCTGGCTCACTCATGCAGTTAACTTCAGGAGACTCAATGGGCTTGAAAGTCCAAGCTGGTCCCACTCATATACGACAACGCTCCCAGTCAGCTGGAGCTACTTGATTTTCCTGTGCGTGGCCTCCCATCATCCAGGAGACTAGAGTTAGCTTCTTTATGTGTAAGTCCCAAGATAGCATTTTAAAAAGACAAAGACAAAAGCTACAAGGTCTCTAGAAGACCATGCTATAGAGCTAGCAAGTCCCTCTTAGCTAGCAAGACTTCCTCTTATGGCAGAGATTGCACTTGTGTGCTAGAGAATTCACTCTCACAATTAAACTACAGCTATTCATTGGGAAGAGGTAGCAGCTAGGAACATAGGCAGACGTCTGGGAGGTGGGGTCATGACTCGCTTAGGAAGACACTGTCTTCAATGGTAGTGTTAAAAATTGTTCTTCTCAGGGTGCCTGGGTGTCTCAGTGGGTTAAGCCCCTACCTTCACCTCAGGTCATGATCTCAGGGTCCTGGGATCAAGCCCCGCATCGGGCTCTCTGCTCAGCAGGGAGCCTGCTTCTCTCTCTCTCTCTCTCTGCCTGCCTCTCTGCCTACTTGTGATCTCTGTCAAATAAATAAATAAAATTTTTAAAAAATTACTTTTCTCCCTTTTTTTCTTACCTTTGCAGTATCCTTATTTCTCACTCACCTTTTACAGATTTTATTTATTTATTTATTTGAGAAAGAGAGTGAGCAGGAGAAGAGGAAGAAGGAGAGGGAGAGAGAAAATCTCAAGCGGACCCTGCACCGAGCATAGAGCTCAATGTGAGGCTTCACCTCACACCCCTAAAATCATGACCTGAGCTGAACTCAAGAGTTGGACACTTAACTGACTGAGCCACCCAGGTGCCCCTCATCTCACCTTTTAGATACACTCCTCTCTATTAGAATGTTATTCGTATAATCTCACTCTGAAAGACCTTGCTACCTCTTTAAGATAGTAGTTTTTCCTTTGGCTCATAGCTGAGGGGACTCCATCATATGATAAAGGATCAAATGTGTCACTGGGAAATGTTTATCCACTTTCTGAAGCAAAAATTCCTCCAAGTGTTTTAAAGATGTAAACCTGCCCCTTTTCATGTCTGGCAATGATGCTGATGATGAGAAAAACCTTCCCAGACCAGGATGATCTATCCAAGATCTATTTATTTTTCCATAATCCCTCTGTTTATGTGTTCTCAAATGACTAATGAGGCCAATCTGGAACTAGCAGATTTTGCCACAATTTAGACAGATGGTTTCAGTATATGTGCATAAAGAAAGTGATGTTAGAAATGTGAAAATAAAGATATATTTTGTACTACCCTGAGTTTTTCTAAGAGAACAAATATAAAATGACCAGGGGGCATGGAAATATTTCAGTGTTACAAACCACACAATGTGATCTTCTTACCTTAGAAGTCTCTGGAATAACTACTGAGAATCACTGCGCTAACATATAGATGATTTTTTTTTTTTTTTTTTTTTAGCCCAAACACTCGGGAAAGTCTAAACATATGCTCTAGTCATTGCTTTAGAAAGCTTGTATAAGCAATATTAAGTGAACTGTTACTGATAAAAATGTGACCTCACCAAACCTGAGCCCTTCCTAGAACTGAAGCAAAACCAAATATTTCTGGGTAATTTGAAATATAAACAGAGCTGACCATTTTTCAGGTCTTTACATAGATGACACATTTCTGAATCTTCTACTCTAATCCAGTTATCCAAATTGTAGTATGGTCCCGCTTACATGAGAAGACCTAGAAGTCTTGGTACATTTCCAATTTATTGCGTAGATCCTAGCAGTATGAAGACATATTCATTCATTCACATATCCTCAAGTAATATTCACTGAACACTTACTTTGTGTTCAGACAAGATCATTGATGCTGCAAAATTCTGACATGAGTGTACCCATAAGCCCAGTCTTCAGGAAACAAGATTTCATAGATGTGTGAACAAATTGTTGTAACACCATATGGGAAATTTATATAGCTCCTCAGAGAATACGTGCATTGTTTCTGCTAATAATGCCTGCAGTGATAACAACAAAGAAGTAGAATGGAGGAAGCAGAAGGAGGAAGAACCCAAGTATAAAAGGTTGTCCTGTGACATATTACCCAGAAACGTGTGCCACAGCAGCATCATTGATGGTAAGTTGCTAAGCAATTAAGCTTGTCTGTGGTGGTGGCAGAGACCAGGGTTGTGTGTGGATCTTAGATGCAGGAGTAGAATATCTACATATGTGACAAGGCCCTTCGATGCAGGACAGAAGTAAGAGTAGAAAGCAAATGAGGATGTGCAATGGGTCATGGGCTGGTTACCCATTCCCTGCTGCAGAAAAACTCCAAATGAATTTCAGGATGCTAAATTTTAACTTGGATATCCAGGCCATCAGGAAGATATGTTTGTAAAGGTAGGAGGATAGGAAAAGCATTATTCCCTATTTTGTTAGCTCCATCTGTAATTTTTAAATGGCGTGAGGACTAAGAACCTTTAGTCCCACCTACATACTGTGTACGTTTGGGAGCTGAGTTATCAAAGAGCCACAGGCTTCTGCAGGCCACGCTTCTGGTTTCTTTGGTGGTGATACCCCTTCCTAAGCTTTACAGGCATTTGACCTATTTGTTTCCAGTTAGTTCTTAGAGGTAAGCACAGCCAAATTTTCCTTCCTGTCCCTCTTTCTCTTCATTTCATTGGGTAATTTGAAACATTGGGTTTAAAGGGCTAGATAATGCTGTTTATTTAATCTTCGGCACTAGGTTGTCTCCTGATTTCTGAATAACATATAATAGGAAGGAGGTGTTAATGGCCTATGTCCTCACTCTTATAAAAATGGTCCATCAGCACTGCCCCTCATAACTAGCCCGATAATCACCTCTTTTAGAATTTTTCTAAATGTAGCAAAAAGAAGCCAGAATACAGTAACAGTGTAACTTTTTTTTTTTTTTTTCAAATAAGTTTGGCTAGACAGAGACCTCTGTTGACATAAGACTTGCCTTCCAAGGTGTTACAGAGGATTTTTAACCAATGTTTTCTTAAAGCACATAGGGAAAAAGCACCAGCTTTCCAGCCTACAACATATGTGCTCTACCCCTCCAGATCAAATGCTAAGCTGAAGGCATAGATAGGTTTTGCATATCTGTAACAACAGCGGCCCAGTTCTAAGTATCAGTTTCTATATTAATTATAGAAAACAAACTCAATTGCATGAGACACAAAACACAGGGCATAAGCAACACTCAAGTTCATTTCTTTCTCTGGGGTTTGAAGGGCAGCTTTGGCATTTTCACCGTGTAACTTTCAATTCTAAGTCTAAAAGCGACTATTCCAAGTGACAGAAAGTAGGAAAGGGCAAAACAGCACAGATGTAGTCCTCTTAAGGATAAATCACAGAAACAGCACATACACTTTCTATTTCCATCCAGTGGGGCAGGACTTATTTACACGGCCACATCAGGCTGCTAGGACAGCTGGAAAATGCAGTCCCTACATGGGGAGCCATGTATACTGAGAAAATGGGGCATTCTATTACCCAAGAAGAGGGGATGTGTAGTGATGAATAATCAGCAGCGTCTACTACAACGACCCACAGTCCAGAATCAAAGCCAGAAGAAGAAGAGGGCGTACAGCATTCGCAGAGAAAAGCAGTACAGATGATGAAGTAGGGACCTTATCGAGAGCTGGATTTAAGTCTGACGCCCTCAAGCTGTCCGTTCCACGGAAGAGCTCCCACTGTGACAACTTCTCCCTTTTGTTTGCTAAGAGGACGTTTCTCCACATTACACATACAGAAACCCATCTGCCCCTTGGAGGTTTCAATGATTAGTCTCGTTTTCCACGGTTTTGTTAGACACATTCACCACCAAGAAGGAGGCTTTCCTGTTAATGTATACTAGGACCTCAGAGGAGTGCAGAGAAGGGGGAATAATGAACATAATCTGGAAATGTTTCTTTTTTTTTTTTCTGTAAAAAAAGGTAGGACTTCCGTGGCTGCAAAAGAAATAAAGAAAGGCAGATGGAAGGGAGTCAGGCCTCTGTAAGGGCTGACCAGAGGAGTTGCCCCTGTTACTCAGACTTTGCAGGTCTGCAGGACCTCGGGGGATGACTGGGAACCAGGTGGCTTAGAAGGGTCAATGTACATAAATAAGATTCCCAGGTTGAACTTCAACCTACAACTAGCTCCTGAACCTCTCTGTTCCTCAGTTTTCTCATCTCTGAAATGTAGACAATTACCACGTTTGGGTTATTTTGAAGATTTCAATGAGCAGGTTTAAAAAGTGTGAAAGCTCTGTGCTCTACAGTGAATGTTTAATAAATATTACCTAAAAACGTGTATCGTGGTGTTCTTATCTAAATCCTAATAGATGGAGGAGATCAAAGGTAGTTTACCCATAGTAGTATTTCTCCCTACCTCTAACACTGTGCCTGGAACACAGCAATCATTCAAAAAGTGAATGAATGAGTAAATGAAAACATCTTGAAACCCATTCAAGTAACCACCCTACACAAGGTTTCCCTGGCATCTCGAGTTTCTTAGTGGTTCTTAAATAGTGGCTCAAAAATGAAGAAGTTATGTTAGAAATGTGAGCCAGTGTACATAATTCTATCTGAACAAAGAAAGTCAAAACTGCTTATTAATTTACAGTGAAACCTTCACGTCAGCCTGAGAAAACCAAATGTTCAGCAGCACTGAAATCTTCTAGAACACACACACAAAAAGAATCCGTGAGTTTCTTTGGGAAAATGGAGCCATCTACAGGCCAAATCAATTTACTATCAAACAAACTCATTCCTTGACTTTGTAATCATAGAAGAGGAAAGGTTTTCCTTTAATTTCTTATTACACTTCATTTTACTTCTTGTTACTCTCGCTCTTCTGTTTCTAAATATATAGCTGGAGTTTTGAAGCATATTCAGAATATGACTAGTCTTTACTAGCTCCAGTACAACCCTGGGCCACCCCACTATCACTTTTCCTAGATCAGTGCAATCATCTAATTAGTCCCCTGTTTCTACCTTTGACCCATTACAGTCCATGAACAACAGAATCAGAGGAATCCTTTCAAAGTAAAGCCCCCAAGCATCTGTCCATTAAATTTAAAGTGAATGAAGGACCACCGTAAATCACACGATTCTAAGTATCAAATGGTGATAAAGCGCTAATAAAGACATGGTGCCTTTTTGCAAAGAAAACAGAAAAGCTTCCAGAAAAATTATTAAATCCTCTATAAGAAACATAAGAGCAGAATGACTGACGAGGAATGAGACAACTAAATGATAGAGCATCAAAGCTGGTTCTTGAAGGACCAGTAAACTGCTATCTTACTTCTGGTCTTTCCAATCAAATAAGAATAATTTAGGAATAATACAAGAGTTGCTACTTATTAAGGACTGACTCCTTACAAGACACATTGCTGAGTACTCAGATGCATGACCTCATGTCATCCTTGCAATCACCCAAATCATTAGGCATGTGACCCCATTTTGCCCAGTTTCAGGCAGAAACTGAGAGTTACAGAAGTTAAGTAATACTAATACGCTTAATGATACATCTAGTCAACAGTGGGTCTGAGAACTGAATCCAGCCTGTTAAGGGAGACTGTGATCTTAAGGACTAGGCAACACTCCCTCTGTGAAAGGCAGAGACAGAGATCCTGGTGACAAAGCTAACAGCAAGGGCAAGAGGTTCTCAGTATCTGTTCCACAGGCCTTCCGCCGGCACAGTCCTGGAGCTTTAAGATGGCTGTGACTATTTAAGTAACGACCCTGCCAGTTCCTGCCTCAACTTAAATTTTTGACATTGCAAACACACATATGCACACAGAGATGTAGCCGCTGCACGAGACTATGACACCAAGAGCTCAGAACCACAGCAGGAGTCCCATATGGGCAGGCACTATGTCTTGTCACCATTCTGTCCCCAGTGTGCCCGTGGGAGGTGTACAGTGGATGCTGAATAAGCGAACAGATGAACTGAGACTCTAACTGCATCTTAAGTATCCAGTTAACAGTTGAAGGTAAAAGTACCATCAGAGGACAGATTGCACAACAGACGGTACCAGCTGCCTGAGAGTTGACTGATTTTATTGTAAAGGATTTGAGCCTTCAATAGGCAATTGAGTGAGGATTTGGAATTAGCTAAATTAGGTTATAGTTCAGGTGAGTCTTGTTCATTTTAAATCTGATTTTATAACTGTAGCTATCACCGACTTCGGTCAGGGACCTGCATGACACATATATGCTTTGCTGGTAATCATTTGAGTAAGGCTTTTTTTTTTTTTTTAACTGATAAAGCCAGTGGCCACCACACCAGGGGGCTGGCAGAGTGACAGCAGCAGTTCCAAAGGTTATGGTGAAGAGAACAAAGGTCCTGAAATGAGAGGAAATGGGGCGTCTCAGAGTTCATGAACACCAGCCCACAGGATTAGAGTCCCATCAGGATTCATTCAGTTTCAAGTAATAGCAATCCTGCTCGAACTGGCTGAAACAATGATTGCCTCCTGTAATTGATATGTTCAAGAGATGGGGCCAACTTGGGAACCACCAGGCCCAGTGCCTCAAAAAAATGTCATCAAGACATTGCTGGTCTGTCCAGCTCCTGCTTCAGCATTTCTCTGCACTTGGCTGCATTCTCAGATAGATTCCTAATCAAGCCAGCAAAAGAGGTTTCCAGGAGCTTCAAACTTACATCGATTCACTTAGCAAGGCTGCTGAGTAAAGAGGCCTCTTTTCCAACCAGTTTAGCTGATAAGTCCTTGGATTCCCCCTGACTGGCCTCACTTGTGTCCCTTGCCCATCCTTGAATCAATCACTGTGGCCAAGACCATGCAGCCAGCTCTCTGATTCGTCAATACCTAAGGCTGGAGTCCAAGGATGGGGTCATCTCTGCCCAAATGATGTAGACCTAGAGTGGAAAAGAACTGATTCTCTAAGTCAAACCTGAGGTTTCTTTTATTAGAACAAGGGATGCTGGGGGGGAGGGCAGAGGGGAAGCAATAGACACGAGGCTATGAATACCAGCTGCTGAACATAGGCAAAAGCGTGTTGAACATGACCCGACTAACTGACCCTGAATTGGCTTGGAATGGAGGATGGGAGATAAAAAGGGGACACTGCATCCTGTTAAACCACAAAGCAAATAGCAGGCATTGCATTAGGGAGGAAGTTTGAGTAAGTTGCAACTTAGTGACAATGCTTCAAAAGGTCATCATTCCTTCATTAATGTGCATGCAAGAAGGAATGAAAGAATAAACAAATGCAGAGCAACTCCTTAAGGTAGGCATTATTCATCCCATTTAACAATTAAAGAAAATGAGGTACAGAGGTTGAATATCTTTGTTAAGTTCTCATAAGTCAGCAACCAAGAATTTTAGTGGGGGGCTCACCTCTAAGTCACCATTCCTATGTGCTCCAAAAATGGGGGGTATTAAAATAGAGACTTATTATTGTGGTTTTTTTTTTCTTTTGGGGGGTGCTGGGGGAAAAGGGCAGAGAGAGAGGGAGAGAGAGAACCCAATACAGGGCTCAATCTCACAACACTGAGATCATGACCTAAGCCAAAATCAAGAGTCAGACACTTAAATGACTGAACCACCAGGTGCCCCAACTGTGACTAATTCTTAATCCTAAAATTCAAAACAGTGGCAGGGACTTTCATAATAAAAATATAACTTCAATCTGGACTCTTTTACCAGCCAAGCATTCTTAGACAAACTAGCTCATTTCTCTTAGCCTCTGT
The DNA here is from genome assembly GCF_011764305.1 of Mustela putorius furo. NCBI lineage: Eukaryota > Metazoa > Chordata > Mammalia > Carnivora > Mustelidae > Mustela > Mustela putorius. The sequence goes on along the minus strand of NW_025421322.1, from coordinate 22,949,272 downwards.
TTTCTCATCTGTAAAATAATGATAATAACCCTCTTTATTGTGGAGATTAAATGAGATAACCTATGTAAAAGCACCTAGATAATGTTGGTACAATTAAATAAATAAGTTATATAATACTGATTAAATCAATGTGATATTCTTTTTAAAAATAAAACAGAAACATGGCCCACCCATGCTTTAAAATAAAACAAAAGAACACCAAAAACAGCAAGAAACACCTTAGTTTGGCTTCCACTCCATCACCAGTCGAAATGATCCTCCATGTTGTTACTCAAGTTAATATAATTACATACAAGGCAAGGAAGAAGCTTTCCTTAAGCATAGAATGCATAGAAATATGGCCCCAGCTAACTCATTGGATCCTGAAAGCAATTTGGATTGAGTTTTACACCATCTGCAACCTCTCAGACTTCAGAAGCTTTGAATCAGCACTGTGCCACCTTGCCACAGATTGGACACATATAAAAAAGAAAAAGAAAAATCAAACCATAACCTTGGACTCCATCCAGGGTCTTGTCCTGAGGTAAAAGCTTTAGAAAATGTCTCTCTTCTGTGAAATAAAGGAGTACTCATATCCTTGCCCATGTCAGACCTTGACACTCTTTTCACTTTTTCCTGTTCTGGTGTCAACTCCCTGACCCCAAGTCACGAACTGTCTAGCCTCTGTGATGGCTTCACAGATACGCCTCACTCCTTCAGTTCAGTGACTCTCCTCACCTCCCTCCTCCTCCTATCCCCCTGAGCAGCCTGGCTGTCCCGCACGTGTCTACTGCCCAGGACACACAACAGGACAAATAGACACTACAAAGGGAAATACTGATAAATTGAATGTAGTAAAATTAACTATTTCTGTTCATCCAGGCACCTGGGTGGCTCAGTGGGTTAGAGCCTCTGCCTTCGGCTCAGGTCATGATCCCAGGGTCCTGGGATCGAGCCCCGCATCGGGCTCTCTGCTCAGCGGGGAGGTTTCCTCCTCTCTCTCTGCCTGTCTCTCTGCCCACTTGCAATCTCTGTCAATCAAATAAATAAATTAAATCTTTAAAAAAAAGAGAACTATTTCTGTTCATCAAAAGATATCAGTAAGAGAGTGAAAATGCTGGAGAATATACCTGCAACATAGAAATCTGACAAAGAACTTATTTCGGAATTTTTAAAAATACCTTTGTTACGTTGATAAGAAAGGACAACCCAATTTTTTAAAAAATAGGTAAAAGACTTCAGTAGGTATATCACACGAGAGGAAATCTAAAAGGCAATAAGCACATGGAAAGGTGTTCAACATTACAAGACATTAAAGAGTTGCTGATTCCAACCAAAGTGGAAACATTTTACATATCCATAAAACTGGTGAAAATTTTAAAATGACCACAGAACGGATCAGTGTGAGTGTGCCAAAAACTGGAACTTTCATCTCTTGCTGGTGGGAGTGAAATTGGTACAACTACTTTAGAAACTATTTGACACTATTTACTAAACCTGGGTATATATCCTATGACCAGTGATTCTTTCTCTCCAAGTATTTTCCCAAAAGAAATGCACAGTGTTCATCTATCAGAGGATAGACAAATAGATAGATAGATAGATAGATAGATGATAGATAGATAGATATTCAAAGCAGGATTACTGTGATAGCCAAAAGCAAGAAACAACATAAAAGTCCATGAAGAGTAGAAAAGAAAATTGTGGTAGCGTAGCCCTATAACAGAACATCAAACAGTAAAACAAAACCAACTCCTGTTCCACACGTGGCATGAATGAATTTCAAAAACATAATGTTGAGCAAAAATACATGATCTAAGATCTCTTTTACGTAAAATTCAAAGAGGGGGAAAAAAACTAATGTAGAGTACTAGAAGCTAGTACAATGGTTACTTTTGGTGGCGTAAGGGGCTGACTGGGAGAGGCAGGAGTGGGGATAGCATGATGTTCTCAATTTTCTCTATTTTCATCTGGAGGAACACTGGTGTTACATAAGTGTATTCACTTCATGAAAGTTTATTGAGCTGTACCTTGAGATCTGTTCACTTTACCAAATGGAGGCTGTACATCCATAAAAAGTATACTAAGAAATGCACATCCTCTTGTTGCCTCTAATTAAGGCTCATGAGTTCCTTTCAACCAATTCTGTGACTTTAAAATAAGCTTATAAATATGATTGGAATTTACACGTCTACACAGAACATAAAAAATTATGTCTAAAACATTAAAAAATATGTCTATTTTATTGTGGGCAATTAAGCTTTTACTAAGCAATGGTTTGTGGGAACCATCACATACAGAAATGGGAAACAAGGGGCCAGGAGTCAACGTATGAGTGAACATGTACGGATTACTTACTACACAATAAGCAGTGTGTTAAGGACTTTAGGTGTAGTATTTTATTTCATCCTCACAATAAACGTCTGAAGTAAGTGCTGTAGTATCCCTACTTTACAGGTTAAAGAAGCTGAGATGCAGAAAAGTTGAGCATCTTGTCTATGTCCACACAGCTAATGAGTGTCTAGAATGAGGATCTAAACCTCAACAGGTCAATTTACCTTGTCAGCTCTGTGGACACGAACTTCCTCGGACGTCCTCCTCCTCCCTGGGAGGCAACAAGACAGAGGAAGTGGGAGTTGCAATCTCTCTTCCCTCTCTCCCAAGGAAGAACTTCACAGTTAGGGGCTAGGTAGCAAACAGTATAGACAGTTCGTTTCCAGAACTCCATTTTGGCCAGAAGCACATATTCTGTGATGGGGAGGTATCCCTGTGAGAGAGGCATCTCTCCATGTTGGAGTGGAAAACGAACACACAGGATTTGGTGCCTCACCGCTCTCCCTCTAGTATGCCCTCCAGCCAATCTGTTTCTTTATCTATGAAATGAAGGTGAGCAATCTTCTTCATAAAGCTGTTGAGTGAATGAAAATGCCAGATGTGTTAAACTATTGCAATTAGGGGAGGTTTTCTTTCTGTTCTTGTCTTGTCTTTTCTTTTCTTTCTTTCTGTCTGCCTGTCTTTGGTTGTTTTTTCACTGTTATTTGTTTGCTGCTTGTGTTGTTTGTTTTGCTGCAGTGGGGCACAACCTCTGCTGTCTCACACACTCTCCTTTCCTTTCAAACGCTCACAAGTCCTGGGATGCACTGTAGACAAGTGATTCACCTAAGAGATCCCACAAATTTTTTTTTAAGATTTTATTTATGTATTTGACAGACAGAGATCACAAGTAGGCAGAGAGGCAGGCAGGGAGAGAGAGCGAGAGAGAGAGAGGAGGAAGCAGGCTCCCTGTTGAGCAGAGAGCCCGACGCGGGGCTCAATCCCAGGACCCCGAGATCAGGACCTGATCCGAAGGCAGAGGCTTTAACCCACTGAGCCACCCAGGTGCCCCAAAGATCCCACAATTTTTAAGTTAAGCTTCATATCCTATCCACTCTACAAACTGCCTTAAATTCCCTTCCTCATTCCTTTTTGTGTGACCTAGTTTGGACAGCTTGGAGGAACATTCAAACTTGATTTCTCTCCTTTTATACTTAGAACCAATGCTCAGGTGCTGCATTTCTGCTCCCTTTTCTTCTGGGTCTTATCCTGATCTTTTTTGTAATGGAGGATCTCATAAATCTAGCGACCACTTGCACATCACCTTCTTTGTGACATGTCTGCGTCTTTAGTCATCTTTGCCCAAAACCTTGTTATTCTTTTCCTTTCGTTTTTGCACAGTTTGCTGCCATCATGCACCCAGCTCCCACATTTACACCCAGAGTCATCTGTGGTTTCTCACCTTCAACCCATAAAATCATTCTTACAAGATAGATGCTAAGTTCAGCCTACCATCTCAAAACTTTCTTACCCCTGGCGGTTTTGGACATCTGGATCTTTTCATCCTTTCATTGTATATGACATTGTATATGACACTGTATATGTCACACTGTATATGAAATTGTATATGAGATCACATGTATATGACAGGTCTATGACATGTATATGTCATTGTATATGACATCATTTCATTGTATATGACACTGTATATGTCACACTGTATATGAAATTGTATATGAGATCACATGTATATGACAGGCATATGACATGCATATGTCATTGTATATGACATCCTTTCATTGTATATGACATCTCACCTGGTCCCTCTGTTTCTGCCTCTCCCCTCTCCTTGCTTAGAGATCTCTTGTCTACATCCTTATAAGCTCGAAACTCCTGAGGAGGCAAGGAAGGCCTGGCCCTCTCCATGCTCCCCTCTCCAAGTACACCTAGCACTCTTGTCTTCTCACACCCTGTCTTCCTGCCATCCTGACATTACCACCATCCCTTTCATGACCTTTTGTGCAAGCAGCCTGGTGTCCTCCTCCCAACCCTACCCTTTCTGGGAATCTAGCAATCTCTTACACACACTTTAAAATGCTACCAAATATAATTTCCTCTGCAAAAGCTCTTCTTCCCCATTGCCAACAGCTCAGTTGGTTCATTTCTACTCTCAGTCCCCAAGGTACTTAATATATTGAATTACAATATCAGTTTTTGAATTCCTGTCATTCCTTGGGAGCAAATATGGTGTCATATGTATCTTTATATCCCCAGTGTTTAGCACTGGGCTATATCGCTGTTGGGGCTAGAAAAGGTATCAGAGAGGAAAGCCTAAGCAGCATGAATGAATGAATGAAATTTTTTACAAATTCAAGCTGAAACATCCAACTTGAGATCCTTAGAAAATACAAATGTAAAAGCTGCACTGGAGAATGAGAAGCGGATTTGTAGAAAAAGCACTCAGTTAAGAATCCATATACCTGGGATGTTAGTCCATCTATGCCATTCACCAGCCACGGGGCTAGAAAGTTGTAATTATACCCTCACGACTCTTAGACTCGATGATGACTGACAACCTTTCCAACCTGAAGACACTAAAAGGCTTGATAAAGAACAACAAACTAACAATGACCAAAGTCGTTCTTTGCACTTGTCAGAGTTAATTCACATGCTACTGAAGGTCTGTCATACACAAATCCCTCTCCTGAGGCCAGGAGAAGAGAGCCACAGCATTTCTAAGCAACAGCTTTAGGGACACATGAGAAAGGAACATTGACTCAGAAGCAAAATAGAAAGGACACCCTCTGGATGTGAGAAAAACCACAGGAAGTCAAAAGAAATGCTTCTTTTTACAGGAAGATTGGAACCAACCCCCCAAAACAAAACAAAACACAAACAAGGCAGAGCAAACTGAAAGTCCATTCCAATGCAAAGCATTTTTATCTCGGGGCAGTCAGATGGTGCAAAGATCTTGCTGAGTTAGATGCAGAAGCTCCACATGCAAAAGAGAATGGAATTTTAAGTTTGCACACGTGGTTTTGTTAATTGCCAATTACCAATATTTGTAATTAGCCTTGGTTGTCCTTTCTGGCCAGAGTTAGAACATTTCTTGGTTTCAGGAATAGAAATTCTGTAGTTATATTTTGGAATGGGGGGTGGCGTTGAAAGAATGCATAACGGAAGGCTGATGAGGATGGTTTCTGTGCGATCAGCATTAGGGAGAGCCGAGGACAGTGAAAGTCAAGTCTTACCGGAACTCTGGAACAACTACTATTATGGCCTCCCCAAGACCAGAATGTTAACTGGGAACACAAATTTCACCTAGAAACATCTCCAGGAGTCAGGTAAACTGCTTGTATCTTTGGCAGCCCAAGTTTGATAACTCATACCCTACTGTCCACTGTTAGCATGATTCAATTATATCCTTTGCCTCTTATGCTGTGTGACTTTCAACTTCTACAAACTCACATGTTGTCTCCTTAAGTCTCTTCATTAGGTATTTTCCAAAGGGAGGATCGGAACACGGCTCCAGTCTTGACATTCTCTCCTTGGAGCACTTACACAATACCACTGAGTAGGCTGCTAGCCAGCCTGTGGCTGGATCCCACTTGAGTCTCCACCCTGGTTCCAACAGCTTTGGCTAGAATAGAATGGTCAACTGAATCAACGTTGATATTTACAAAAGAAACCCCTTGTTTCTTTTTAGGTGAGATAGGCACTCTTGAGACTTGGCCTGCTCAGGACACAACCGAGGCCCACTTGGAGAGCAGAGAACAGCTTTCCTTGTTTTAAACTGGAAGAAGCTACCAGCAACTCCAGACACCTCTGAGCATATATGTTCAGTGTCCAGCAAACTCTCAAATGACCCAGTGACGTATACCAACAGAAAGCCACTTTTCGATGTGTTTTCTGCATCAGTCAGCTACGCTGGTTAAACTTCCATATCAGCTGGCTAAGTCGTGCTATACTAACAATGTTTCCCGAAATCTTAGAGGCTTACAGAGGGTGATTTCTCTCTCACGTGTGTCCCTCGTGGAATGGCTCTGCTTCTGCCCCATGTTGTTTTCTCCTCGGGAACCAAACTGACAAAGCAGCCTCTATCTGGATTACACATTCCATTTTATCCAACGTAGTCCTAGCCATGTTTGTTGTCCCTGAGAAATTATTAATAGCCTATCTTTTCACTCTCACCTGTATACCCTTTCACTTTCAAATATTCCTGGTTTGGACAATAAATTACATGTCATCTTTCTTATCAAGGTTATTAATGATTTCCTGGCAAAGGAAAAAGAGACGTGGCAAAAAACACAAACTGGCTCTTCAAAGTTTCTGGTCAAAAATGATTCAAGTCACTTCTGCCACATTCCATCGGCTAAAATCTACTCCTGAGTTCAGTGTGGTGAGAACATACAAGTGCCCCCAAGGAGAGGCAGCAAATATTTTGAACAAAACACAACCTACCAAAGTGAATGATGGGAAACATGAAGACAAAATGAAATAAACAGTTTGCCCAACGCATGTGTGTGGAAGGGGCAAAAGGTAGAGTTAGAGTCACTGCACTTTAGGGCTTCTGTGATTTTATCAATTTTCTAGGTTTGTCCAATGACCTTATTTTATAAGATGAAAAAAAAAAAAAAAAAAAAAAAAAAAACTGAAACCCAGAAAGGGAAGTAACTTGCCCAAGTTCCCAGAATTCTGTAGACCAATCCACGGCCTGCTAATGTGAGAGTATAGGCATCTGATTGAAGGAAAAGTAGTTGGTAATAATACAAACCACATAGGTCTAAATCTAAAGCAATCCCAAGCCAGTGACTTACACAGGTAAAATTGGCATGGTCCAAACACAGTAACTGAGAGTGCCCAACAACACAAGAACCTTTGTAAGAACTCAAAAATAATTCAAGCCTCTTTCATAAGGGAATTTCAGAGAATGTTCCCACCTTATATTGAAACATTTTTGAGTGTTACCTCCTTCTTGTCATTAGGTGACCTGACTCCCTTCCAGGGCCCAGCTTCATGGAGATCAGTAGTTCTCAACGTTGGCTGCAACCCCCATGCCCAGTCTCCACCTCTCCCCAAAGATTCTGATTCAGTTGTTGGGAGAAGAGGTGCTGATAAGTAGCACTATTTAGAAGCTCCCAGGTTATTCTGATTTATATCCAGGACTGAGAGTCACTAATATAGGAGGGGTTTTTTTTGTTTGGTTTGTTTGTTTTTCAATATTCCACAGACCAGAGTAATAGATTTTTAGTCTAATAAAACACTCCAGTAAGGAGATTCATATACTGTTTGATATGGACTGAATGTTTGTATCCTCCCCAAATCCATATGTTGAATGCCTAACTCCCAATGTGATGGTCTTTATAGGCAGAGCCTTTGGGCAGTTTTTAGGGTTAGGTAAGGTCATGAAGGTGGAGTCTGCATGACAGGATTAGTGCCCTTTTAAGAGGAGACAACAGAGAGCTTTCTCTCTCTCTCTCTCTCCATATTCACACAAAGGAGGTCATGTGAGCAAAGAATAAGATGGTGACAGCCTGCACTCCAGAAGAAGCCTCAGCATGAAACTCCTCTTGCTGACACCTTGACCTTGGATTTCCAGCCTCCAGAACTGTGAGAAATAAATGTCTTTTGTTTAAGGCACCCTTTCTATGGTATTTTGCTAGGGCAGCCCAAACTGATCATTTTTCAAAACTCCCCCAGTTCTCTTTTTCACTGCTAGAACTTACACACACACACACACACACACACACACACTCGTGTGTTTCATTTGTTTGCCTGAAATACATTTTTAAATGCAAGATAACATTGATCATCCAAACCACTATGTGAGAAGATATGCTATTTGTTCCAAAGAGTCACTGGTACTTTTAGTTTGAAGACTTAATGTTTCTTTAAGGAATATAAGGCTAACAGTTAGAAAGCCTTTGGTCTACAGCTGGTTCCACCACATAACTGGCCATTGGATATTGGCTGGATCACCTCTCTACATATCACTTTCCCATGATAAAATGAGAGAATCAAAACAAATGCTTTTTGTAATGTCCTTATTCTGGGGCAGGAGTCATACAACCATCCATAAGGCAGAAGTCCTAACCCACTTTATACAATGTATCAAGCTTTTCCAAAAACAGCAGGGCTCAGGACTCTCTTCTTCTCCCCAGCCCCAAATTGGTTAATTGGTCCAGGGCAGGTGAGGCCATTGTATAGATCTTTCTTAAATCTCTCCAGAAGATTCTAATGAGCAGCCAGGATTGAAAACTAAGAGCTACTTGCAAATGTTTACCATGAGAATATGGACTCAGGTGAAGTCATTTGCTCAAGGTCACTTAGCTTTCAAGTGGTGAAGCCAGAACACAAACTCTGGTTGTCTAGCTGAAAAACTCCTTCCACTGCAGGTGATACAGAGCTCCTGGCACATAATCAGCTGTTTGATACTATTTCTAAAACTTCGGTTGCTCCTATTTGGAAGTGAACTTAGCTGACACATCAGCCACACTCATCTCTTGGCTACTGTGGGGGTCAGGACAGAAACTGGTTTCACTGTGGAGCTGGGGTCAGGATATTTTTCCATCTGTGCCCAGGAGGATACACGGGTCTTCCATATCTGAGGTTAAAAGAATAAGATGCATAGAGAGTAACTGTGAATTATAAATAGGAATGTTTATAGATCTTTCTGGTTTGCGTTTCCACATAGAACTATTTTCTGGTGCACTACATTGGCATTCTGATTAATGTTACATTCTTGGCTTGTTCTTCAGTTGCAGCAACACACAGATTTCTGTCTACATGTACTATTAACTGTCATCTGAGCTTCCCACGCAATGCAGTTGATAATTACACATTCTGGAAGCCGAGTGTCACAACCAATTAACTTGACAGGCTCCACTGATTTGGATAGAAATAGAGGCTGTACAAATCTGTTTTGTGGTGTCTCAGTATAAATAGAGAAGTGATTAAGTGAAAGGATGACAATAAAATAATACTGGCACATAAGGGACGGGTAGAAAGATTTTGAATGTTGGAACCAAAGAGACCGAAGTTCAAACCTCCATCTTGCCATTTCCTAGTTGAATGGCCTCACACCAGCTACTTAGATCTGCTTTTATTTTTAATTACATATTTGCCCAAAAGGTGCGTTTAAAAATGTGTGTGTTTCTTAAGAAAAATAATAAATATCTTTATGTTCAACAACCCAGGTGAAGAAGTAGAAATGACCAGCCCTCAATGCCCCTGGAACTTTCCTTGTTCTCATACCCTCTTTCTGCCCAGTGGTAACTCTGAGACTCTCTTCATCATCCTCTTCCTTTCTTCTATAATTTCCTCACCTGTATATGTATCTCTAAATAATTTGTATTCTGCCAACCTATTCTGAATTTTAGAATCATATATGTATCTTCTGTGGCTTCCTCTATTTATTGCACATTGTGTCTAGGACTTGTTCACACTAATGTATGTAGCTAGACATCATTTCATTCCACTATTACTCAGCATTCAACTAAGTGAATATAAAACAATGTATGCAACCACCCTACTGGCAATGGCCATTTCAGATCCTTGGTATTATAAGCAATCTTAAAAGAAGGATTTCTGTGCAATTTCTCCCAATTACCATTGTCAATTTTTTAGAGCAGGAGTTGACAAACTACAGCCCAAGAGCCAAATCCAGCTTGTCATCAGTTTTTTGCAAATAAAGTTTTATTGGAAAGTAGCCACGTCCACTCACTTGCTTTTGCTTATGGCTGCTTTCCCACTACTACACACAAAATTCCATTTGCTCTCCTGGTTGGCTCCTTTCCCCAGTCCTGAACACAAAAATCCTATATCCCTCCACTCAGAAAGGTCTAATTTTCTCTTCTTTTTTTCTTTTTTAAAAAGTCATAGTCTTTATAGTCCCTTAAGGAATCAGTCTAAATTACTAGCAACTGCTTTTACAAAATAACTTCCATTTCTCGAAAGCAAGAACATTAAATTTCAAACACTCTGAATGGTAAAGGGAAATCATTGTGTTCATCCTGGGGATAGTAATTTAGGCATGACTAAGGGGACAAGGGTAAAGAATGCTGTTTGGAAATAAAAGTATTGTTGCTTTTATAGATTTCTACCTCCTACTTCCTATACTTCATGCTTGTTCTCACTAGGCCAATCATTCCTAGAAATAATACCATTCCCTCTCCCTGTAGCAATTTGGTCTAGAAACCACCAAAAGATGATTCCTTAGGAAACCAGATGTGTGGGCTAGTCTGGCCAAATGTGTGGCTAGTACAAGAAGAACACCAAGAATCTCCCATCGTGTGAGCTTTGGGAAAGAAATTTGCTGCCTCCCATCTTTAAAAGAGATTCCAATCCCATGCCTCAGAGCATCACTGGGAAGTTCTGGAAGTAGCTTCATCTTGAAGCCTGTTATTTGCCTCTGGTAGAAATATGTTACTCCCCAGTAAGTAGTAAGTGTGGTTTGTGGAAAATCTTTAGAACTTAATGCTATAGAAACAAGACCTTGGGAAATCTTAGATTCCTTGATACCCAGACTTCTAAGAGAGGTTCAATGCCCAGTTCCTGCTTTGACACATTTTAATTAAGTCACTTTGTTACTCATTTCCATTATCTTTTTTAACAAGTACTTTAAAATAAGCAACAGCTAGGTGAAAGACTTAGTACTGGTATAGGTAAAGATGAATCTGAAATAACCCTTGTCCTTAAGGATAGCATGACCTTCAATATTTGCAGAACTTGGTACAAAATTAAAATGCAGGGTTACTTGTTTGAAAATTCTTAATATTTTCAAGACAGTGATAGGTGATGGCATAGCAGTCAACCAAGTATGAAGTCCTTCTAAAAGTGGGTTACTGTGTAGTTCATGCCCATGAAGCAGCCCTCATAATCTGATAGATGAGCTAGGTTCACAAAAGTAGATACATGATAAAGCAAGAAAGAATGGCAATAGTGTTAAATATCTATACAAGTAATATGGTATAGTCATGTATATCTAAAAGCGAATCAGAATAGGCAACCCACAGTATGAAGTATTTAAAGTGGACCTTTAGAGGTAGAGAGTATATGACTAAATGCATTCTTGACTGGGAAACATGAAAAGAAAATTCTTCTGATGTGATAATGTTCACTTTGACAGAATAGAAACCACAAGGGTTAGAATGGAGAGTGCTGTAGGTGATGTGGTAGTGGTGAACATACAAAGGGCACTTAAGGTCACTTATTAGGGTGTACTGAGACCTTGAATTCTTTAAATTTGGACTTTATCTTGAATTGTATATACTGAAACTTCCAAGATTTTTAAGAAGGAGAATGACGTGATCAGTTCTAGATTCCAGAAAGAAAAATAACTCTGATTGTATTGTAGCAAATGGATCACAGAAGAAAGGGACTAGAGACAGAAAACTATTAGGAAATAGTTAATAACGCCCAGAGTGATAAAATGATACTCTGTGTTGTAGATGAAAAGGAGACAGATGGAAGACACACTGCAGTGCCCTTCCTCCTTTGAAAAAAGAAAAGGGGGGACCTCCAAGGAAGATGGCAGAGTAGGAGGATTCTAAGCTCACCCCATCCTATGGATATAATTAGATATACCCACATCAATGTATATAACCCAGAAAATGATCCAAAGCCTGGCAGAAGAGATTCTTCATGGCCAAATGTAGAGAAAAGGGTAGGAAGGGCAGAGACATGATGGGGAATGAAAAAGATCCACGGTCCTCAGGAGGGAGAGACGCCATAGGCATGGAGAGGACCAGGTACCCAGGCACCCAGGCATGGGGGACCCATGTGGGTAAGATGAATCCCCATTACATCTGGCTTTGAAAACCAGAGAGGCCTAACAACTAGTGGGGCTTAATACCTGGAACTTTAAAAAAGAATCAGCAACTCTGCTCTGGGAGAAACAGGAGGACGGAGTCCCTCCCTTAAATAGCACAACAAACAGCCAAACAGCCCTGCTGAGATATAGCATAGAAGCAGCAGTTTAAAAAGTGCCTGGGGTATAAGGGAAGATTTATTTACTAATGTTATAGCATATGCTGGAGATGCAGAGATCTTTGGGAGACTTCTCTAAGAACAAAAGAGCTGGCAGACACCATTTCCCTTCCCCATCCCCCAGCCTAGATACACAGATATTTGTGTCTGTGGAAACAGCACAGTGCCAACACTCTCCATCTATTGCTAATAGTGTGCCCTGCCCCACCACCCAGCACTCTTCTGTGAATATGACTCCTCCATCCCAGCCTGGCCTGGCACGAGTTTTCTGAGTGGCTCCATGTCCACTCCCACAGCAAATCACTGTGGACCTTGCTGGCACCATGAGCCCCCCCCCCATGCATTCTCTTGCAAACCTAACCCTTCCAACGTGCCCTTGGCTGGGGTCCATCCAGAGCAGTGTTACAAGCCTGGTCACATGCAAGCAGCCCCAACAGGGACCAGCACCACTCGAAAGTGACTTCTGCCCTCAGAGGGGGAAAGATAACCACAAACACCAGTCCAACTGTGGCCCAGCAGTGGGCTAGGGGCAGACATCAGGTCTGACTGCAGGCTCCAGCCACCAATGAAAGCTTGTCAAGGGACAACACAGGGTAAGTGCCCTGTAGTTTGGTGCTACTGCATCTCTGGCAAATCCCTCATCTGACTCAACTCAAGCCCAAAGTGGCTCCAGACTAGCCCACTAATAACACAGGAGCCAAACCCACAATGGGCAAAGAGACCCTCTACAGACAACTAGACTGAAGGCAAATGTGGTTCAGCCACAACAGTAGGGCTCACTCAACATACATAGGAGAAACCCCTGAAGTGCCAGGTTCTGGCAAACAGGGGACATCACACTGTAGGGCACTACAGGATGTCTTTTTCATAAGGCACTACTTCAAGAGCAGGAGATGCAGTTGACTTCTTTAACATAGAAACAACACAAATAAATGAGGAGACAGAGGAATATGTCTCAAATGAAAGAAAAGGACAAATCACAGCAAGAGAGCTAAATGAAACAGAGATAAGTAATATGCCTGTAGGAGAACTCAACACCCAACAAACAAATAATCCAATCAAGAAATGGGCAGAAGACATGAACAGACATTTCTCCAAAGACATAGAAACGGCCAACAAACACATGAAGAAATGCTCAACGTCACTCCATATCAGGGAAATACAAATCAAAACCAGAGTGAGATACCACCTCACAGCAGTAAGATTGCTAAAATTAACAAATCAGGAAATGACAGATGTTGGCAAGGAAGTGGAGAAAGGGGAACCCTCCTACAAGGAATGGAAGGTTGTGCAGACACTCTAGAAACAGTATGGAGGTTCCTCAAGAAGTTGAAAATAGAGCTACCTCAAGACCTAGCAATTGCACTACTGGGTATTTACTCAAAAGATACAAGTGTAGTGATCCAAAGGAGCACCTACACCCCAATATTTATAGTAGCAATGTACACAATAGCCAAAAGAGCCCAGATGTCCTCCAAAGGATGAATGGATAAAGAAGATGTGGTTCATATACACAATGAAATACCACTAAACCATCAAAAAAAAAAAAAAAAGAAATCTTGCCATTGCAATGACACGGTAGAAAGAGGGCATCATGCTAAGTGAAATAAGTCAATCAGAGAAAAACAATTATCATATGATCTCACAGATATGTGGAATTTACAAACAAAACAGAGGATCATAGGAGAAGATAGGAAAAAATAAAATAAGATGAAATCAGAGAGGGAGGCAAACCATAAGAGACTCTTAATCTCAGGAAACAAACCGAGGGTTGCTGGAGGGAGGGGCATGAGGGTATACAATATATGGATAATGGATGTTAAGGAGGGCACATGACATAATGGCCACTGGGTATTATATAAGACTGATGAATCACTGACCTCCACCTCTGTAACCAGTAATACATTATATGTTAATTAATTAAATTCAAATTTTAAAAACAGGAGAGTACATATTTCTTTAATGTATACATTGAACATTCTTTTTTTTTAAGATTTTATTTATTTATTTGACAGACAGAGATCACAAGTAGGCAGAGAGACAGACAGAGAGAGAAGGGGAAGCAGGGTCCCCACTGAGCAGAGAGCCCGATGCGGGGCTCAATCCCAGGACTCGGGATCATGACCTGAGCTGAAGGCAGAGGCTTTAACCCATTGAGCCACCCAGGTGCCCCAACACATTGAACATTCTTAAGAATAGATTTCATATTAGGCCATAAAACAAGTCTCAACAAATTCAAGAAGACTGGATTCATATCAAGTGTCTTTTCTAACTACAATTCTATGAAACTAGAAATCAACTATAAGAAAAAATCTAGAAAGAATACATGAAGGTTAAATAACATGTTACTAAACAATGAATGGGTCGACAAAGAAATCAAAGAGGAAATTTTTTAAAAACTACATAGAGACAAAGGAAAATAAAAACACAACAGTCCCAAATCTTTGAAATGTAGCACGAACTATCAAAGGGGGCATTTATACAGGCCTACATCAAGAAGCAGAAAAAATCTCAAATAAACAACATAACCTTGTCTTACCGTAGCTAGAAAAAGAACAAACAAAACCCCAAACCAGCAAAAGGAAGGAAATAATAAAGACTAGACTAGAAATACATAAGACAGAAATTAAAAAGATAATAGAAGAGGTCAATGAAATTAGGGGCTGGTTCTTCAGTATGATCAACAAAATGGATAAATCTTCAGCTATACTCATTAAAAGAGAGAGAGAGAGGACTCAAAATCAGAAATGAAAGAGGGGAAATAATAACTAATGCCACAGAAATACAAAGGATTATAAGGGGAAATTATGAAAAATTATATGCCAACAAACTAGACAACATAGAAGAAATGGACAAAATCTTAGAAACACATATACTCCCAAACCCAAAAATTTCTTCTTCAATAAGAAATACAAAATTTAAACAGACTGATTACCAGCAATGAAATTGAATCAATAATCAAAAAACTCCCAACAAACCAATGTCTAGGACCAGATAGCTTCACAACTGAATTCTATCAAATATTTAAAGAAGAATTAATACCTATTCCTCTCAAACTAATATAAAAAAGTGAAGGAAAGGAATGCTTCCAAATTCATTCTACAAGGCCACCACTACCCTGATACCAAGATCAGATAAAGACACTACAAAAACGACAACTGCAGGTCAATATCTCCGATGATGCAAAATCCTTAATAAATATAAGCAAACCAAATCCAACAACACATTTAAAAAATCATTCACCGTAACCAAGTGGAATTTATTCCTAAGATGCAAAGGTGGTTCAATATTTGCAAATCAATGTAATACATCATATCAATAAGAGAAAAGATAAAAACCATATGATCATTTAAGTAGAAGCAGAAAAAGCATTTGACAAAGTACAACATCCATTCATGATAAAAACCCTCAACAAAGTAGGTTTAGAGGGAACACACTTCAAAATAACAAAGGCCATATATGAAAAAAAAGAAAAAAACACAGCTAGCATTTGCATACTCAATACTCATACTCAATAGGGACAAACTGAGAGCCTTTCCCCTAAGATTTCCCCTAAGATTAGGAACAAGACAAAATGTCTACATCACTTTTATTTAACCATGAACTAGAAATCCTAGCCACAGCAATCAGACAAGAAAAAGAAATATAAAATGAACCCAAATTGGTAAGAAAGAAGTAAAACTTCCACTATTTACAGATGACATGATACTATATATAGAAAACCCTAAAGACCACCAAAAAACTACTAGAACTGATAAATGCATTCAGTAAGGTCACAGGATACAAAATCAATATACAGAAATCCATTGTATTTCTATACACTAATAATGAAGTAACAGAAAGGGAAATTAAGAAAACAATTCCATTTATAATTGCACCAAAAATGAATAAAATACCTAAGAATAAACTTAGCCAAGGTGATGAAAGACCTGTACTCTGAAAACCATAAAATATTTTTAAAAGAAATTGAAGTTAACACCAATGGAAAGACATTCCATGCTCACGGACTAGAAGAACAAGTATTGTTAAAATGTCCATACTACCTGGAGCATTCTACAGATTTAATGCAATCCCTATCAAAATACCAACAGCATTTTTCACAAAACTAGAATAAATAATCTTAAAATCTGTATGGAACTACAAAAGACCCCAAATAGCCAAAGAAATCTTGAAAAAGAAGAACAAAACTGGAGGTATCACAATTCCAGATATCAAGATAAACTACAAAGCTATAGTAATCTAAACAGTATGGTACTGGCAAAAGAACAGACATATAGGTCAATGAAACAGAATGGAGAGCCCAGAAATAAACCTACAATCATATAGTCAATTAATTTTCAACAAAGGAGGAAAGAATATGCAATTGGAAAAAAACAGTCTCTTCACTCTCTTCAACAAATGGTGTTGGAAAAATTGGACAACTGCATGCAAAAGAGTAAAACTGGACCACATTCTTTCACTCTACACAACATAAACTAAAAATGGATTAAGGACCTAAATGTAACACCTGAAACCATAAAAATCCTAGACAAGAGCACAGGCCATAGTGCTCATAGAGCAAGAGTAACAAAAGCAAAAGCAAAAAGAGGCAAGAGAAACAAAAGCAAAAATAAACTACTGGGTCTCCATCAAAATAAGAAACTTCTGCACAGCAAAGGAAACCATCAACAAAATTAAAAGCCAATGGGAGAATATATCTTCCCAATGACATATCCAATAAAGGGCTAGTATCCAAAATAAATAAAGAATTTACACAATCCAACATGCAAACACCCAATTAATCCAATTACAAAATGGACAGAAGACATGAACTGACATTTCTCCAAAGTCATGCAAGTTAGCCAAAGACACACATGAAAAGATGCTCAACATCACTAGTCATCAGGGAAATGCAAATCAAAACCACAATAATATCACCTCACACCTTTCAGAATGGCTAAAATAAAAAATACAAGGAACAACTTATACACTGTTGGTGGGAATGCAAACTGGTGTGGTCACTGTAGAAAACAGTATGGAGGTTCCTCAAAAAGTTAAAAATTGAATTACCCCATGACCCAGTAACTGCACTACTGGGTATTTACCCAAAGAATATGAAAATACTAATTCAAAAAGATATATGCACCCTTGGGTTTATCACAGTATTATTTAGAATAGCCAAATTAAAAAAGCAACCCAAGTGTCTATCAGAAAATGATAAAGAAGATTATGTATGTGTGTGTGTGTGTATATATATATACACAATGCCAAGCTTAGGAAGATTGTTTTTGGCCTCAATGCCAAGCTTAGGAAGATTGTTTTTGGCCTCGTCAAGCATATATATACATATATATATATATACACACACACACACATACATACATATATATATACATACATATATATATACACATATATGTGTGTATATATATATACACACACACATACAATGGATTATTACTCAGCTGCAAAGAATGAAATCTTGCTATTTGCAGTAAAGTGGGTAGATCTAGAGGTTATCATGCTAAGTGAAATAAGTCAGTCAGAGAAAGATAAATACCATATGATTTCATTCATAAGAAGAATTAAGAAACAAAACAAATGACCAAAGAATAAGAGAGACAAGCCAAAAAACAGACTGTTAACTATAGAGAACAAAGTTACCAGAGGGGAAGTGGGTTGGGGGATGGGTAAAATAGGCAAAGGGGAATAAGAGTATACTTACCATGATGAGCACTGAGTAATGGAAAGAATTGTTGAATTACTAAATTCTACACTTGAAACTAATAACACTGTATATTAACTATACTGAAATTAGAATAGAATAAAATAAGAGAACTGCTGGGAATTTATAGGATTTTTTCCCTTAAACTACTGAGGTATGATTGACGTGTAAGGAACTGTGCATATTTATGTATTTGAGTTGGTGAGTTTGGGGATAAATCTACAGCCATAAAACCAGCACCATCATCAAGAACATACACATATACATCACATCCCAAAATTCCCTCCTGCCCCTCTTTAACATTATTAGTGTGTGTGTGTGTGTATGTGTGTGTGTGGTAAGAATACTTAATAGATCATTTACCCTCTTAGGAAATTTTCAGTAGACAATACAGTATTGTTAGTTACCGGCACTATGCTCTATAGGAGGTCTCCAGGATTTACTTACCTTGCATAACTGAAATTTAATACCCTTTGACCATTATTTCCCCATTACCTCTCCCCCCCAGCCCCCGGCAACAACCATTCAACTCTGCTTCTATGAGGTTGACTATTTTAGACTCCACACCTAAGTGAGGGGTAGATGGGTTATAAATATTCATGCAGCACTCCTGGAGAACTCAATGCCAAGCTTAGGAAGATTGTTTTTGGCCTCGTCAAGCATGAACAAGTACAGACCCCCACTAACACATTCTAGGCAGGGGAGCTGTCAGCAAGGTAAAGTCATGGATGTCATGGCAGGAATGGAAGGACCTACCTCGAGCTGCCCATGTCACTGTATGTTTGTTCCAGTCGGACTGCTGGACTATTGAGGTGTAGACGGGTTTGAAACACATAATCCTTGCCAAGAGCCAGGCAAGCTCAGGTAAACTCAGCCAGAAAATCTTTATACATATTTTCCATAAAATACTCAGAAAAGCATCCATTTTTAATTGATAGATGGGTAGGAACCAGAAAAAACAATTTAAAAATGCTCAAGTAGTGGGTGATGGGCATGTAGGTGGGCACTTGACGGAATGAGCACTGAGTGTTATACGCAACTGATGAATCATTAAATTCCACCCCTGAAACTAAGAATACACTATATGTTAACTAAATTGAATTTAAGTAAAAAAAATAAAAAATGCCTGTGTAGGATCTGTTTAAATACCCAAAGCATGGGGTGCCTAGGTGGCTCAGTTGGTTAAGCATCTGCCTTCCACTCAATCATGATCCCAAGGTCCTGGGATGAAGCCCCGTCTCGGGCTCCTTGCGCAGTGGAGAGCCTGTTTTTCCTTCTCTCTCTGCTGTGCCCCCTGCTTGTTTCTCTCTCTCTCTGTCAAATAAATAAATAAAATATACTTTTAAAAATACCCAAAGCATCACTTTGTGAGAAATTTAACAAAGTGTAAGTTTTCTGATTCAAAAATAGATGACAAAATCGAAAATATTTGTTTCTGGCCATAATTCAAATCGAAAGAGCTGTAGTGTATTAGAGTAGAATGGTTATACAGAAAACGCTTTGTTCGATTCATGGTTTTTGCAGCTCACTATTGATCTGATCTGAGACAAGTAATTTAGCTTCTCTTGTTTCTCATCTTAAAAGTGAATATATTATTTGCTTTGCAAATTTCTCAAGATTATTGCATAGGGTAGGAGATCAGCAATCATTGAAGGCTTCCAAAGCACTCTAGAAATCTAAGATCTTATGAGCTGTCCTACAGACCTTAGTGGTCTGGAATTTTTGACTCCAAAGTTTTAATTTACTTCCTTTTAGCAAATATACCTCCAAGAAAAAGTGGACTAGAAACCGCTTAAGACTCTGTGTGTGTTTTGCTGTTGCTGGTGTTTTTGGACAAACATGTAACAAGTATTAGCAGACATCATAAGAGACTGCATAATACAAGGAGTAAATAGGAAGGTCTGCCAGAGCCTTCAGTATGTAACTGAGAAAATACATTCCATGTATGTTGTCTTCTGAACATATGGGAAATGTTAAAATAAGTGAACCCAACAAATACTTGTAAATCACATTTGTTTCTCTCGCTTCCTCACACCCCCCAACAAAAAACACTCATAAATCATCCATTTTATGTATAAGCACAGTTGTTACCTCCTACTTGGCTGCTTTTGACTGTATAAACTGGCCGTGTTAAGTCCAACTGTTCCTGGCATAAAGAACTCAGCTGGCTCTTGCTCCAATATGTCTCAGGTTCACTAAGTGTATACGTCTCCATCTCTCACTAGAAAGAAAAGGCCTTGAGGGCAGGGTCTGACTTCTTGGTTGTATCCTTAGCACCTAGTCCAGTGCCTGACATACAACGGGTGCTCAAACAACGGTGAAGGAATGGACAAGGAGTGAGGAGTTTCTGGAACAATATGCATAGCCAGGTTTTTTCCATATGACTCCCAAATTTGCAGGGGTAGATTTTTCCTCTGCTCTAAGTAGTTCTCCAAAGATAATACTAAGGCTTCCTTTTGTGTTTTTTAATAACACAACTCCACCTAATGCACTATTTCAATCTTTGCGTGGTTGTAATGAGTATTAAGTGGGTTTACCACCTGTGAAAAGTTTAGTGTTTACATGATATGTCCTCAATAAGCTAAAAATTACATTATTTGTTTATGAGAGGAAGAACAGTAACTCGGAAGCTAGATTACCTAGAATCATATTCCAGCTCTGCTACTATTGTTATGTGATCCCAGGCATATAATTCACCTCTCAGTACCTCATTGCATCAGCTCTACGATGGGAAAATAATACTGCTCACTTTCATAACACTGCAGTGAGACTCACATGCGATCGTATGTTTGAAGGTAATGCAAGAAGATGGAATCCATATATGGTGATGGGAACATAGTAAGTACTCAATAAATGCTAGAAAAAGAAAAAAAAAACAAGAAACATTTGGTAATCTCCTGCTACATACAAGAAAGTCATCTAGCTGCTACGGCAGAAGAAGAGCAAGACCCAATCCCAACTCTAATGGAGTTGAGATTCTAGGCAGAAAGGATCTCAGAATAATTGAAAACAGGGATAATTAGAATTTCCCTCTACTTTGGACCAGCATAGAATTGGGAGAAAAGAGATTTTTACAGGAACCACGTAAGTAGAATGTTAAATGCCTCCAAATACTTCACTTCTTGGATGTAAGTTAGATATAAATAATAGCAAGAATAATAACAACCACCAGCTGACTATGCTGCAAATTATATATTTGATCGTGTTTAATCCTTATAATGAAATGGCAAAGTAAGAATGGTTACCCTCATTTTACAGATTGAAGTTCAGAGAAGACAAATAATTGCCCAAGGTCACATATCAGGTGTATCCCATAGCTGCACAAACTGCGCCTCCGTCCTTCCCCTGGCCTT
Source organism: Mustela putorius furo (assembly GCF_011764305.1). Classification (NCBI taxonomy): domain Eukaryota; kingdom Metazoa; phylum Chordata; class Mammalia; order Carnivora; family Mustelidae; genus Mustela; species Mustela putorius. Next base: position 22,927,936 of record NW_025421322.1, on the reverse strand, counting down.
AAGCCAGAACTTGGCAGCTACATCAATAAGCTTGTGGGGGGCATATTCTCTCATTATGAACCCGTCCTGAACAGGCGGCTGGCCTGCTGGCTGGGGTTGTCGTAGCTGTGCTCTTGCTTTCCTTCGCAGTAGAGGTCACACGGCTCGGGGCATTTCCTCCCCATCTCACTGTCAATCACAACATCCTCCTCTGAGGCTTTCCTCACTTTCCCAGGGACCCACTTTCCAGCTTCAGGCTTTGTCCCAAGTGCACAGACCTTAATCTGTGCCAGTGCACCCTCCTAGCTTTGCAAAACTGGTGCACTAAGTTCTCCCACTTACCGCCAGCCCTCCCACCTTGTCAGCCAGCTCTGAAGCCAGCAGAGTCGTGGACACCTGCGCATCTTTCTCTAACCTCAGCTCTTCTTCCCACTTTCTAACTGGAGACAGCCTCGAGTCCCACACGGGCATCGGGCTGACCTGCCCACGGTGGAGGCCAGCCCACTATGCAGCCTGGTTTCCAGTTGCTGAGCCTGCTCTGCGAAGTTCCTCCAACAAGCACATCAGACCAGCCACGTTTACCCATTTGTAGTCTGGGACTCAGATCTGGTCCACAAGTGCCGAAAACATGGGTCACCTCTCCTCACAGATTTCCTGCAGGTGCCTCTCCCCCAAGACCTATTTCTCTGTCTCCTGACTGGCTCCCCAGTCTTAGCAATTTCCCAGAGCAAATTTGAAGCCACCCCCTCACCCTTACCTGGAGGACAAGCGGAGACCCAGATTGGTGAATGGCGGTTAATAAGCAAAGGAACTTACATATGATGTTTGTCTTGGGGAGCCACAAGGCCACTCGATCTCCACACCCAGCTGCCAGAATCCTAAATATTTATATAGAGGCCTTAATGGGGTTCAGTCACATACACCGGCCAGAGAGTCTCAAGTACACCTCACTCTTTCCAGGCTGAATTCTTGAAAGGGCTCAGCCCAGGGGAATGGGGGGGTGGATTATACGTTACAAGGATGAGAGGGGGTGAGAAGCCTCCAGGTGCCCCAGGACCAGCTTGCAGGTTAAAAGGTTACGTCCTCTCCATAACCTCCCACACCACCAAATCTAACTGCTCTAACAGATAGATCCAAAACTGTGTAATGGCCCAGACACAGCAGAACCACTGCTTGCTTCTTGCGGGATGCCTGGGGGGGCTCAGCGGGTTAAGCCTCAGACTCTTGAGTTCCGCTTAGATCATGATCTCAGTGATCTCAGAGGTTGTGAGATTGAGCCCCACGTCAGTTTCCACGCTCAGCAGGAGCCTGCTGGAAGATTCTCTGCATCTGCTCCTGCCCCCCTCACCAAATAAATAAATAAATCTTTAAAAAAAAAAAAAAAGTTTATCTCTTGCTATGCAACAATATGGATTGGTAAATAGAAAGCAGAGACCCAAGTGGCCAGATGCTCCGTCAACATGGATATTTTAACAAAAGAGGGAGGAGGAGACCAACCATAAGAGACTCTTAATCTCAGGAAACAAACTGAGGGCTCCTGGATGGAGGGGGGTGGGAGGGAAGTGGTGGCTGGGTGATGGACATCGGGGAGGGTATGCGCTATGGTGAGTGCTGTGAATTGTGGAAGACTGATGATTCACAGGCTTGTACTCCTGAAACAAATAATACTGTATAAATTAATAAAATTAAAAAATAAAAAATAAGTGTTAAAAAAAAAAACAAAACAGGGAGGAGAAAGAGAATGGAGGCCAGGACACGGGAAGATGCGTGGGCCAGGTGTGGGAGTGGTGTGTGCCCTGTCTGCTAAGTTTCCATAGTTCTAGAATTCAGTCACATGGCCTCCCTTAACTCCAGGGAGAAATGGCAAATGTAGATCTGGCTCGGCAGCCGCCTCCTAGCTATACAACGAGGAGCACATATGTATATCTTCAGCATTTTCGAGACTGAAAAGTACATACCAGATCCATGATTTCTACCCAGGTCTCCCTGCCTCCAAAGTCCAAGCTTTTAAACTGATAATTACAAGAGCCACCTAGGGGCTCCCTATTGCCCCTAAGTGCTGCACAAGTCCCAAACCATTTCATGCTCAAAACAACTCTATGGAGTGAGTTCTGTTATCTGATAGTTTAAAAAAAAAAAAACCTGATCCAGAATTAAAGAGCTCCCTCCTGACAACTGGGGTGACAGAGTATGTGTTGGATGAGAGCCTGCAGCTTCTCAGTCTCTGGCCTGGACAATTTCCCGGTGCCCTTCCAGCTCCCCAGACAGCCCCTTAAAGCCAAGTTCTGAGATCACCTCTCAGAATGTCTTCCCCCCGTTACCCCAGGAGCAGAATTGAGCTGTCTTCCTCACGATGCCACCAAGGGTCCCAAGATGTCCTGCGGGCTGTGATTTTTGGCCTGGGTGATGCCCTCATTGGATTATCCCACTTTCCAGATAATCCTTGCTGTGGGTTATCTGGAATTCCACAACAAAACACTCCACTACGAGAAAAAGGCTTTGGCTTTTGACACAAAGATTGAATGTACTTGTAAGCTCTTGGAACATAACATTTCTCCCAAAAACTTTACCATAAAATGGTGACATTTGTCAAGACTAAAAAGCTATAATTCTATTCATAGTCTACTTTGAAGTAGAAAACTAAAATTGCATTTACTGGACATAGATTTAGAAACCTCTATTTTCAAAGTAACCACAGACCAATTTTTTATGTCAGAGTCTTATATCAGAGGAAAGTTCCCAGTGGTTCTCCTTCTGAAGGGATTTCACAGCATTGTGCTTACGAGCTCAGGATTCGGAACCAGTTGCGTGTGTTTAAACCCCAGCTCTGTCACCTATTCTAGCTGTGCAACTCAGTAGTTCCCAATCTATAAAATGGGGCCAAATCCAATGTCTATTTTATTATTATTTTTTTAACCGACAGTGTTTTCTTAATTTCCGGCATACAATCTAGTGATTCAACAATTCTATACATCGCCTAATACTCACCCCAGCCCTAGTGCTCACACGGACCTCACCACAGAACCTACTCTTCTGAATGAAGAGGGAAGGTCTGAGTGTGTCAGACGTGACTCAGTGTGACACCTGGCCCACGTGAGGGCTCACCACATTCTGGAAGGTGATAACGGCATTTTATTCTCTTCATTTTAGAACCCTCACAGTGACCAAGCCAAACTCTGCTCCTGACACCCAGGCCCGTCATTCAATACAGTAGTGAAGGTCAAAATGTGGCTGGAGTCTGCCTCTCGTCCAGTCTCAGAGGGCACGCCATAGGTCTGGAACGTGCATTCCCTCCGCGATGCTAATTTGCACCTCCACAACTAAAAGGATGAAATGAGGGGTCTGGGTGGTTCAGTTGGTTAATCATCTGACTTCAGCTCAGGTCATGGTCCCAGGGTCCTGGGATCAATCTCCAAATTGGGCTCTCTGCTCAGCAGAGAACCTGCTTCTCCCTCTGTGCGCTCACTTGCTCGCTCGCTCTCTCTCTCTCTCTTTCTCTCATACATAAATAAAATCTTAAAATAAAAGCGTGAGATGGGCTTTAAAGTGCAGTTACCAAAAAGCTAGCTTCAGAGCCTGATAGACACATATTAAGGGTCTCATTCTGTGTGGGCTTGGGAAGGTAGGTCACTGAACTTCTCCAATCCTCAGCTTTCATATTTTTAAATGGCTTTGTAATAATCCATCTCTATAGGCTTACTATAAAGATTAAGTGCGATGTGACAGACACCGTGCAAACCACTTGATAAACATACTGGGACTTCAATGAATACAGAAATCCCTTAAGGCTTGCAATGGATTCTCACTTTTTCTTGAAATAAAAACACAGCAAACGTAAATGTAAAATGGCACAGTAACTATGGAAGTTTCTTAACAAATTAAATGTAGCATTACTATGTGATCCAGAAATTCTATTCCTAGATACACACTCCCCACAATGAAAACATACATCCGTGCAAAACAGTGTATGCAAATGTTTATAGCAACTGGAGTCGTAATATCCAAAATGTGAAAACAACCCAAACGTCCATCACCTGAAGAAGGGGTAAACAGTATCAACTACTATTCAGCAATAAAAAGAAATTAAGTACTAATACTGGTGTGGGGGTTTCTTTTTTGGGGTGATGAAAATATTCCGGGATGATGACTCCACAGCTATATGATGATGACGGTGTAACTATATAAAGACACTAAATACCACTGATTGACATACTTAAACCAGGTGAGGTTTATGGTATTTAAGTTATACCTCGATAAAGCTATTTACAAAGAATATATGTAATGGTAACTATATATATACTCTAGGTCCTTAGCTGGAATGCCCAAATCGCTTTGTGTGTTATAAACATTCCAAGTGTAGCTATCGAATGAAGAGCAAAATACAGAAGCCTGACCTTACCTCTGAAATGTTCTGCTATTGCTTGAGTCCTCACTTGCTACCCAACCAGAAATCAGGTTGAATTGAGGGCCAAAGCAAGCCTAAAGAAACTCAAAATGGAAAACTCTGTTCCTGCAGTGAGGTATTGGTGTAGGAACTAGACCCCATGTTCGGTGGTTGTTTGGTCTAAAAGAGTGATGTCTCACCTACAAATACATTCCCTTTCATACACAGTTTAGAGAACAGAACTATGTTTTAACAAGGCCACCAGGCTAAAAGATTTTACTTCCTCGGTCACACCCTTCTTTGAATGTATTTTCCCCCAACATTTACAAGTTTGTCAGGAAAGTGGCCTAATTTATTCATTCATTTAATTAGCATTTGGAGATCAGTAACTCTGTGCCAAGAACTAATCCAAGTTGCCATTAGATAATACTCAAATGACTGATCTACTGGGGTATCATCAAACAGAAGCATTTCATTTCTTCAAGATGTCCCAGGTATTCTTATGGAGGTCAAATGGGAATATAGATTTAATGAAATTAAGGTTTGGTTAGCCATTCAGAAAAAGCAAAAAGGATACTTTAGTCTCCTAAGATCTTTAAGCAAAGAATGGTGATGCATTACTGTCCACTGGAAAACCATTTCTTATTACTCTGGTCCTTTGTCTTCTACACACACGAAAGTAGTATTGATCCAAACAGAACATTGAAAAGAATTATTTTCCAATGAATAACCGGATTCCAACTCGGATTCCAGCTACAGTTTCCAAGACAACAAAAAGGGAGAAGTGGCCCAGGAGACAGCATGATCCACTGAGGCACCAAGCCTGAGTCCGCCAGCCTCCTCTGTGCACGAAGCTTTACCTTGGCTGTTCCCTTCGGCTTTCAACTGGCTTCAATTACCTCTAGATTTAGCTTCAGCAAACAACAAAGTATTCAAAACTCAATTTTCCATTCTTCAAAGTGCATTACTAGAAAAAGTGAAATGCAAGGCAACAAAGAACATTTAATCATTAGGATCTTGCCCCTTGCTGCGGTGAAACCACACGGCTTGGCCCCCTTCCAAGGCTAGAATTAATGAATGAGCAAGATTCTCAGGGAAAGCCTTTAACTACAGCCTGCTTAGCCCACAGAGCCCGCCCCATTATTGCTCTTGGCATGTCTGCCTGTGTTTCTAATGGACCACCTTCCCTCAGGACCGTGCAGAGAGAGAAAGGTACAGCCTTATGAATTCATGTTTCCATTTCTTGTCTTTAGGAACAGACTTAAGGAGATTTAATTATGCTCAAGCAGAAAAGTCTTGAGTCCTCGACAAAGCAATTGCGTTCCTCCTTTGTCATTTCTCAGCTGTGGTGAATCGGGCATCCGCTTGTGGGCTTGTGGGTCCTGGGCTCCAGTATCTTAACACCAAATCTTCCCTAAGGTTGGACCTCATGGGCCCTCGGGGCTTAGCTCCATAAATCTCTTGACTTACCATCCTCCTCCTTCAAGAGGGGGTGTTGTGGAGTCGGGGTCAAGGGCAATGCTGGCTACATCCTAGGGGCTGGGACTCTGGTAGTTTTGACTACTTCCCTCTGGCAGGGCTCCCCTAACACTGGACCGGGAAACAGGCCTGAAATGGCTTTGTGACACTTGCTGTGTGTAGGACCCCCAATAGTCACGTCCCTGTTTTTATATGAATGTTACTCCAATTTCCTTTTTGGGAGTTCCCCCTGCACTGCCAGCGAATCACCCTACGCATCTCTAGCCAACGGGCAAGCACATGACAGAAGCTGGGGTCATAGACATCCTCCCCCTACAACTCGAATCGTCAATGACAAAAAAATGACAAAATGATCAAATGTATCACATATATCACAATGATAAAAAACAAACCCAAACTGAGCACACTTACCTTTTTTTCTCAGGGAAAGGAGTGTTTAGGGGAAACTACTGAATCAGTGCCTGCTCTTCCCCCGCCGCTGCCCCCACAGCATGCAGACAGCTGTGCAGGCTTGCACTACAGCCTCCCTCCTGTTCCTTGAGCAACACCATGTCCTTCCAGTAAATTCCCTCTTTGCACAAGTTAACCAGAATCCGTTTCTGTTACTTGAAACTAAGCAGCTACATAATAGGTCGGATTTTTCTCAAGAATATAACTAAGAACCTGGTCTCTAAAGATGGTCTATGCTTCCAGTCCTTCAAGGAAATCTTTAAAAATGTACCTTGTGCTCGTGTAGCACCTTACAGTCTTAAAGCACTTTCTCTCTGTTGGTCTCTCTGTGTCTCTCTCTGTCTCTCCCTCTTCCTCCCTCTCTCTCTGTTTCCCTCACTCTCTTTCTCTCGACACACATATGGGTGTGCACATATATAAGTACATGTTCACACACACACACACACACACATATACACAGAGAGAGAGAGACAGGCAAACAGGGAAACAGAGAGAGAAACAGAGGCTCATTCTCAATTGAAACTAAAAAAACCTCTGTGACAAAAGTAGATACTGTTTATAGAAATTATAACTGAAACATACATGAAACATAAAGTGAGTTGCTAAGAAAACCAGTGGGGTGTAATGTCCTCAGATTATCAGGGTCCAACACAGGATGCTCTCAAGCAAATGATTCACAAGGATACTACTAAGTGCCTTAGCACTTACAAATGAGGCGGTATAGATGCCTTATCTCTGTTCATCCTTTTCATGGCCCTCCTAAGACACTGTTAGGATACTTTATGCGGGAGGTGCACGGGGGTGGGGGGTGGAGGGTGTTTGACCATAAAGTCTGTGTCCTTCACCCTACGTCATACAGATTCTCAGCAATGGAGCAATGGCGGGGCGGGGAGGGGGGAGGGAGGCAGAGGGGAAACCATTAATGGATTTAAATCAGAATAAATTTTCAGTAAATGTTACTTGGTAATTGGTTTAACTGTGAGGGCAGCAGACCCCTACTACTGAACGTAAATCAATATTAATTCAGTGTAGATGAAAGAGTTTAACGTTTAAAAATAACCAATAAACCAAACAGAATAAAATATAGGCAAGATTATTCTGCTCACGGAATGAGGAAAGCCCTTCTACGCCGAAAAAAACAAAGGAAGCACCTTAAAAGAAATTATTGATACGTTTGACTGGATACCAATTAAAAACATCTGGGGCACAGAAACTACTATAAATTGAACTCAAAGACAAAGAGGAAAAGTATCTCCAAAATACATTATGCAAGGTGAATAGTCTAGTATATGCATATTTCTCCTAAAACAAAATTAAACAAACACTTCAATTTTTTAAAATACGCAACAGTCACAGACAGGTCAGAGAAGAGGCAATATGTATAGACAGGAAACAAAAACATCTAATAAAAAAATCTAGGTTCTCTAATGATAAGTATAAACTGAGGGAATTATAAGCTTCTTTTTCTTACTCACTATATCAATAAACAAGTCTGAAGTAATATCCGTACTATTACAGCGGGGTAAGCAGTGAGGGCCCAGAGACAGTGTAGAGAACACTTTGGGACTTTGCACCAAATGTCTTAAGTGATGTCTATACAATGTATCTCAATGGGGAAGAATTTTAAAATACATTTGTATCATACAATGTGATGTAGTTATTGGGTGACAGTTATTATTATTAGTTATTGGGTTTTGTCTTCTTCTTTTACAAAGTTTTTACAGTGAATATCTACAGGAAAATGTGTACACATATGTACATGCACATTGCTACATATATATATGTATTATATATATACACACACACACACACAAACACATATAAATAAAATTTTTAAAATTTATGCACATTTAAGTTTATATGTATTTACATACGTGTGTATATGTGTGTGTGTTCACTGAGAAGTTCAAACTCAGTGGGGCAAAATCCAAAACCATTCTTCCATTCTATTCTCCCCCTACTCTGAAATCTGCCCCCCACCCCCCATTTTGACACCCTGAGCATATTCTACAATTTCTGGGCACTTTCGGTTATTTGAAAACTGGGTCTTTTCGTTTTATTTATTTTTGTTGAAGACTTTATTTTTTTATTTGTTTGTTTAAGAGAGAGAATGAGCATGGGGGGAGGGGCAGAGGGAGAGAATCCCAAGCGGGCTTGGTGCTGAGCACAAAGTCAGAAGCAGAGCTAGATCCCAGGATCCTGATGTCATGACCTAAGCCGAAATCAAGAGTCAGATGTTTAACCTACTGAACCACCCAGGTGCCTCGGTCCTTCTGTTTTAAAACAGAATTTCTTCTCTGATTCGGTGCTCTCCCTTGACCCAGCGCTAGCCCAGCTCAGGTGGAGGGGGTCAGGGTCTGCACCTTCTCTAAGTGGGAGTGAGGATGGAGCGTTTTGGCTGGGCTTCTGGGCCACTTACCTGCTCTCCCTCTTCAGACCTAACTCTTTTTCTTTGAAGTACAAGGATGATAGATAGATAGACAGACAGACAGACAGACAGATAAGGGAGGGAGGGAAAGAACCAGGACTAGCAGGTCCAAGTCTCCCTTTGTTGGCTGCCCCTGCTTTTCTGGTAGAGCCCTGTGTGGAGTGCACGGCAGAACCCCCTTCCCCTGGCGCGCCCTGATTTGCAGGGTCTCGCTGGGCATCCACTTCTTCCACACCCCCTGCCTGCCCACTGCGATGGTTCTCCAAAGCCCTTTGCCGCTGGGGCTTCTACCAGAGCAACTAAGCGACTCTGGAAAGAAGCCTCCAGTGCTTACCCATCACGGGAGCTGAGCAAGGGAGTCAGAACAAGGAGAACGACACCAAATGCCTCATAACCCACCAGCTTCTCTTAATTCCTGTCCCATGAGCTTTCCACCCGCACTTCTCTGCGTCTCGTTCCCTCCAGCCATTCTCTAGCCTGCAGCCAGAGGACTCCTTCTACAGCTTACATCCTAGTGCTTCAAAATTTGTCCAGGATTTCCCACACCCTTAGGACGAACTCCAAACCTCTTAAGAGAGGATATGAGGTTGGCATCTGGCCTGTCCTTACCATGGACCAACATCTCCCTCTCATCTCTCCCATCCTGGCCTTGCTGAATGTTCACCCCGCTCCAGGGGGCCCCACTCCTTGTATCTGGTCTTCGCGGGCGCATCTCCTCGCTCTGGCACACTCTCCACGATCCCAGGGCTGCCACACTGGCCTCCATCCCTCACCTAATCAACACCTGCTCATTCTTTGTATTTCACTTTAAGCCTCACTCCCTCAGGGAGGCCACCAGTCCGAGACAAGAAAAGGTCCCCAGGTACTTTCATGGCCTGTCACATAACCCACTGCATAGCTTACAATCCCTAATTTTTTTTAAAGATTTTATTTATTTATTTGACAGACAGAGGTCACAAGTAGGCAGAGAGGCAGGCAGAGAGAGAGAGGAGGAAGCAGGCTCCCTGCTGAGCAGAGACCCCGATGCGGGGCTCGATCCAGGACCCTGAGATCATGTCCTGAGCAGAAGGCAGAGAGGTTTAATCCTCTGAGCCACCCAGGCACCCCTACAATCCCTAATTTAATTTCTGTGCTTTCACTGAGAGCTGGAATTGGATCTGCCATGTTGACAGGAGTTTATACTCCCGGACCCTGCACCCAGTCCCGTGCCCCGTAATAAACACTTCAGTGTAAGTGAACTCACAAACTCAGACTCCGGGCTGCTTAAGGGCATCTGCCGGGTTCTCTGTAGGACACAAGCTGAGTAATCAAAACCAGGTGAGTAAGAGGAGTATTTTCCAAACAGTGGGCCCAGCCGAAGGAAAGAGCAGGGCAGGAGCAGCATCTGAGGACAGGAACACAGTGGGGGGCACTTGTGACTAGGGCATAAAGGGTGGGGGGGAGCCTCAGTGGAGATCTACTCAGACGAAAGGCTATATGGAGAAGGAGGCCCGAGCAGAAGCTGCCACTGCCAGGAGCCGCTGGCTCAGGAGGGAGGCAGGGAGGAAGCAGCCCCCAACTCTCCCTCCTGCCACCCAGGCACCCCTACAATCCCTAATTTAGGGATTGTCGCCAGTGTCGCCCACTGCAAGCAACGCAAAGCCACAGGGCGCGGCACAGCGGTGCTGCGGCCCATCTATGCCAGGCTTCCAGGGCACCGTGCAGGGTGGAAGAGAGCAGACCTGGAGGGGAGGCGGCCCCAGCAGGGGAAAGTCTCAGCTCGGCCCTGCATTTCTTTGCATCGCGCTCAGTGCCCAGAATACAGACCGTGGGCCCTGAACACCAATGCAAATGGAAAGAAAGGCAAGAAAGGGAAAGAAACAGTATTGAAATGAATGGCTTTGAAGGGAATGGACCAAACTGCCAAGTACTTTCCATGTCAAGGGTTGTCTCATCTGCAGGCTATAATCATGGATGTTGCATTCCGGAATTCCAACGTGCTCACTCTAAGCCTCTGGATTTGGCCAAGTTTGCAACGCGCCACATCCCAGGTTGTAAGCAATTCTGACGTATCCTGCAGCTCACTGTTGCATAACCTTTTATATGGCTGGATGTTTTATCTTTAATTACAGCCCCCCCGCCAAGTTTGGAAAGCATAATAATTTGAGCAAAGAAATACTGTTTCTATTTGGGGTTTCAAACCCTAAGAGGTAATAAAGCGTTAAAGGCTCATATACTGGTACTTTTTTTTTTAAGTGCCACTTTTACATGGGCTTTCTGACGTTTTGCAGCAGCATCTGCGCGGGCCACCAGGTGCTGGCATTGTGCTGGCATTGGCTCGCGCACAGCGGCGCCTCGTGAACACACAGCTGGCCGTGGGCGTGGGGCAGCTCCGTAGGGCCCAGGGCCATCTGCATAGCAGCGGACCCTGAGGCAGGGGGCAGGCCCTCTAGCATCCCATTAGGAGGGCAGTTAACAGAGTCCTGGAACTGCAAGAGTCACTCAGGCCAGGTCAGGCTGACTCTAAAACCACCTGGCCCCAAATCAGTCATTTTCGTGGAAAAAATTGCCAAACTTTTCATTTTAAGTAACAACCAGATGATTAGATTGTCCCCTGCTTACCCAGCCATGTTATTTTAGCTTAGGCCCAATCTTAAAAAATAAATCACCATTTAAACCCAGTAATGAAACTTAAACACAATGCAAACAGTTGGACTACGGGGTCCTTTATGCCTCGGTATTTAGAACAGTACCTAAACTATCGGCTATAGGAGAACTACCTCTTGTCAGACTTATAGTGTAAAAATGAAAATCATAATAATGATCTCACCCAGTTCAAGTATTCTGTGTAATTAAATCATGTTATAATGGGATTATAGTGGCAATAATGGGATTACAGTGGCTATATATAGGCTAAAAAAATCACCTACCTTGATGTCAATTTTCTCTAAGGCTGTACCAATAGGACACAGAAAACCTCACCCCACCTCACAGAGAATTAGTGTTTGATCAGGCAAAAAATAACAGAGTGATCTGATCAGCTATATAATAGAAAATTAAAAAAAAAAAAAGGTACATCATTCACTAAAACCTAGCTGGTCTTCTCTTTGCACAGAAGGGTAGAAAGAGAGATGAAAACAGAAAGCAAAAATCCCAAGAAACAGGCTAAAGCAGAGATAAGCACAATCAAAAAGACAAACCAAGAAAAAACACAGATCTCAGAAATAAACTGGAGAACTGCAAGAATCTATCTTCTATGGGGTAGGATCGCCATCTTGTGGACAAAAAAGATAGTGCAGCTAAGGGTTTCTGACGCCTTGTTCCTTTTCCTCAACCACTCAGTAATTGCAAACCCTAGCATCACTTTCTCGGTACATTTGCAAAGAACCAGTGAAATTAAACAGAGGGAAAGGCCAATGTGTGGACTGATGTTCCCTAATTCTTCTTAGGAGAAACAATGGCTCAGGGAATATTCTAAACATTAAGTATTAAAAAGATGCATACACACAAGAAATTTCAAAACCTAAAAATAATGAAGTTTGTAAACAAAGTTTTGTTAATATCAAGTTTTCCATAACTTATTTCTCTTTCGTTCACCTTAAGTAATTCATTTATTCGTTCAACAATGAATATTTATTGAGCCCATACTATGCGCCCCCTATACCACTTCGGGTGCAGGGAATACAGCAGTGAACAAAAGCGGTAATACTATTTCCACTTTGCAGATGAGAAAGCTGAAGACCAAAAAAGTTAATTGCTCACTCACGCTCCCTCACAGAGCAAGCAGTGAGCCAGAATTCGGACCCACCAACTCTTACTGCAGACTCTGCTCTTAGCCAGACCTTGAAACCAGCCCTCAACAAGCGGCATCTGCAAGGCAAGTGATCGAAGCCAAAATTTGAGCTCCAGCTTCTCATTTCTTTCTGCTCCTTGTAACTCGCATTCGGAATCACTGGATTTAATCACACTATAATTCAAATTTGACAGCTATGCCCAAACTGCTGCTCTTCTCTGACACTGGAATAATTGGTCAGTGAAAAATCAGATTTCAAATCATGGAGTCCAATTGTTTTTCACTTTAGGGAAAATAGCAACCCGTCCAGGAGCTGTGAAATCGATTTGGTCAATTACAACCAGATTCTTTTTAAAAATGGAATGAATCAGGGGTGCCCGGATGGCTCAGTGGGTTAAGACTCTGCCTTCGGCTCAGGTCGTGATCCCAGGGTCCTGGGATGGAGCCCCGCATCAGGGAGCCTGCTTCCTCCTCTCTCTCTGCCTGCCTCTCTGCCTACTTGTGATCTCTGTCAAATAAATAAATAAAATCTTTTTTAAGAAATGGAAGACATCACCTATAGATACAGATAGCAAGGACAGCTATTATTAAGTAAACCTTTGTTTCAGGTGTGTGTGTGTGTGCGAGAGCACACCCCCCTTCCCTGGGCCCCCACACGCAACAGTGCCCATACATATGGAAGACAGATGTAAGTACACAGCCCTCTCTATATTGTGATGTAAAATACACTTCTTACAGTGGGTCTCAGTCTAAACATCTCGAAAAACACTCATCTAGGTGATGCTCATTAATTCCCTCAAAAACATGATGGGTCGTGCAATAATAGTCTTCGCTTTCCAGTCTACTCTGTTGAAATCAGATATGTACATTGGAACATACATCACAAAGATGGAGTTTTCATTCTTTATTCAGACATGTTGCTGTCACGGGCAGACCAACCAAGTCTTTACTGGTATGTTATCAGCAAACCTGCAACAAGAGCGAAATTTTTACTCTTTGGTGTAATTATCTCTCCAAAGACCTGTCAGATTTTTGTGTCTCTCATTGAGAAGACAAGTCATCTTAGCATCAAAAACATTCTGCCTCATTTTGCTAATTAAGCAATTTGTGTCACACACTGGGGAAAAAAAAAAACAAAAAACAAAAAACAAAAAACAAATTATAGGCCTTAAAGAGACAGGCTGGGTTTTCAACCAGTAGGTGAGTTTATAGACCATATGTTCAGCTGTCCTCAGGCAGTTTTCAAAGTTGGAAATGTCAGGCATTTATATGGTTTATTTGTAAAGCACTAACAATAATTGGAACATTATGGTCTGATTATTTGCTAAAGTAATTTATTCAAGCAATTCAAGTGGGTGAAATTTAAGGGTGCAAAAAATATCATGTGACACCAAATAAAATTTTATTACTGTTTTTGCACTTACATAATTTAGAAACACCTATTAAAAATAAAATATAAATAGCTTCCTCCCTTACAACAAAATTTAATCTTAGCTCATGCTTTTAGAGACACAACACAGGGCAAAAGATGGTTTTGATAACCTTAGAATTTTCTGCCCGAATTATGATTTGGAGCCAAAAACATCAATACTCCAGAATAATCAAGAGTCGAAAACATCAATCAGTTCTGGTCATGTGGCAATCTGGGTCAAAAACCAAACACTAGCAAAGCTTAAATGTGTCTATTTCGGTTCCATGTTGGCCTTTCTTGGTATCCTCCTATCAGTGTCGGGGAAATTTCTGGAACAAAAGAACAGAGAATTTCAGAGATCCTTCTCCACTCACCCCTTCCATGTCACTGCCATCTTTAATCCACCATTACCATGTCTCCAATGTATAGAACCTTCTGTGGATAAAGCAGTGAGGACCCCAAGGCTCGTCACCAGCCCCATCAGTCTCCATGTATAGACCATTCCTCTTGCTCTCTGTGTCTCTATAGTTCTATTCACAAACCCCAAGAAATTGACTGCCAAGTGAAGACTTACCCCTTTTATGGCCCTGATATCCCTGATAATTTCTCATCTCAATACTTTGCCCTCCTATCCTGAGAAAAAAGGCTGAGATTGTGCCAGACCCCCACCCCCATGTGGCTTCTGTGATGGGTATCTACCCAGCTTCCCTGCTGAGCCCAGACAGCCCTTCAGAATCCTCCTCAGCATGCAGCAGGAATCACCACTACCAGCTCAACAGAGTGCACATGAGAGTAAACATATTTGCCCCTCTGATCATTAAACATGAAAGTGTCTAAAATCAACATTTTGGGATAAACTTTATCTCGAACTGTCCCTCGCAGTTGAAAGAGGAACAAAAATCAATGTCAGACGAGGCATTTGGTTTTAAGATTTGGATGAGAGGGTCCTAACATAATGCATAAAAAAGGAACAGATAGTTTCTCTGGAATAAAGTGGACTCGATTAATAGGACCAAAAATGGGAAATCTAGTCAGTCCCCATTTCAAAGGTTTTGCCCCATTGATCAACTGAAAATTAAAACTTCTGTCAAATCGATAGATATGAATTTTTAGATCTGAACAAAATTGGCACTTAAGCTATGACAACATCTTCTTTTCCCCTGAGGGTATATATAGTCTAAGCCACATCTCAAAGGGGAACCAAAGGGCTTCAAAAGGATTTGACTTTAAAGAATTTTAGGGGCACCTGGATGGCTCAGTGGTTTAAGCCTCTGCCTTCAGCTCAGGTCATGATCTCAGGGTCCTGGGATCCAGCCCCACATCGGGCTCTCTGCTCAGCAGGGAGCCTGCTTCCCCCTCTCTCTCTGCCTGCCTCTCTGCCTACTTGTGATCTCTCTCTGTCTATCAAATAAATAAATAAAAATATTTAAAGAATTTTAACTAGGAGGAAATAGGAACTTTTCAACTGTGACAAGATAATATATGTAAAAGACTAATTTACATTTTATATTTGGCTACACTATGGCCCTTACCCCTCTCTGTACTCAAAAAGGAGACAAGCTTTCATGTTTTATTGCATGTAAAGTAGTCAAGATGCCCACAAAAGGTATAGCATCCCATCTGAGGAAAATATCTGCTCTACCCCAACATCAGCTTTACACTGAGAGGAAATAGTACTTGAGTTTCTTTCAGAGGAGACAGGTTTAATTTAGATGTACATTGGGTGAATTGGGTTGGGGGGAGCAACTGGATCCCTCCTCCCAAATCCTAAATGCAGGAAACTGATAGGAGCCTCTAATAAAACCAACATGCCTGAGTTAACTAACAGCTCTCCACTCACATGCTGTGCGTTTGTAAGTCAATGCACTGGACCTGAGTTTTAGAGCCTCCGTTTATAATGGAAAAAGTCATTTTGAGGATGAGAAATAATGAACACTGAGTCCCAGCACACAATAGGTGCTCATGTAATGACCACTTTGTCAAATAGTATTAGGTTTTTTTTTTTCTGTTGCCGGAATAAAAAGTGTTTTGTTAGGTCTGTTGCACTAAACAACTCCTGGGGGCGCCACTGACATCCTGATCAAGGCGACTGGCATCCCATGGAGTCACTGAGCTTCACCTTCATTTCTGCACAGGATATTCTACTGTCTGGCACACAGAACTATCATTTTCTCAGAAAAGAAAAATAAGCTTCCAAACCAGACATCAAGAATTAAGAAGATGTGGGTGGTTTTCCCCAGGATAAAAGATGGAGAAAGCAGCTTGGGGATTGATTCTATAGGTGGCAGAACCCTCTCCTCTGACACTCCTAGCTCCAAAATGACAAGCCCTCTTCTAAAGCAACTCCAAGATGTTAGAGCATGGACCAGGAAAAAACACAGCTGGCATTTATCAAAAAGTAATCACCCTCAGGAGACCTCATGAGCCTAGATAGGACTAACCTCAAAGTGTCCTTGCCAAGTCTTCTGCGCTGAGAAGAGCCTCTAGAATATTTTCCTAAGCTTGGAGTGGGAAAAAACCTCCCAAATCCTAATATTTTGTTTCCTGCTGGCCAGGCAGGGCCACAAAAGTGGGATTGCCTGAATTGATCATATTAGATTTGGATAAATAAACACAAGTGGCATTTCTTAACCCTGAGTGTTGAGGGGTAAGAATTACACCATTATGTGAGGTCCAGAAATCAAATCTGAGTTCCTGAATTCTTCCCACATAGCCAAGGACTCTAGATTCTAGCGCAGTAGCTGGCATATTGAAGGTCCCAATAAACATTTGCTGACTGAATAAATGAATGAATCAGCAAGTCCCAATCTGGTGGGAACAGATTGTATTATGTCTGTCTCCCAAAGAATTCAAATCTAACCACAAGTTATTCTGAGCTCCTCTGTTTACCATTGCTCAAATTTGATATGTCAGAGACATGATAGTCTATAGTTCCATAACTTTGGATACGTGTTCTGCGTACTTTAGCAAAATGGCCTCTGCCAATGCCCTGGAATTGTCCTCTGTCTCCTATTGCAAAATGTACGGGTATTTGCAAACCCTACACTATGGACAAAAAATAACAACCTCCAGGTGTAATCCAGGAGCTTCTTTCCCTTTAAGGCCAACAAAAATACTACTCTCTGACTAGCTCCTTCTTGTAAAATGAAATACTTCCTTCCTACCCCCACTTTCCCACCACCCCAAAAGCCTAGATTTTCATGGCTCTGTTATTGGAATGTATTAGATCCTTTGCAGATGTACCACCAAGATGATTTTTATTTCTGAATCCAGCACCTGTACTGGCTTCATTTTATATTCTGTAATTACTTGCTCCAATTCTAACCATCACACCTTTCTGTTCTTAACTTTCTCTTGACTTTGTTTTCCTTAATCTTTTTTTATCACTTAATCTTTTTTGATGTTAACAACCTTATCTTAATGCAAAGTATCTGTGGTTCATTTGCTTCCGCCAATACTATTCTATGAAAAAGAGGCCCCTATATTTCAAACTGGGTCTTAAAAAAGATCCCGAAAGAAACAAAGCACAAAACAAAAGCCTGTCATTGTCCAGCAGTAATTATGGTCTTTTAATAAAAAAGGCAAAACCACACTCCTTGGGGATATGACAGAGGAATTTCTGTGATGAGACTTAAGCTATTCATGTGGGTTTGTAAAGCTAGTTCTAAATAGTTAAAGCCAGGCCTCAATACATACACAGAAATTAAGTCAAGATCATCAGAAAATGTCAGGATAATGCCTCTATGCTTGTTATTTGTCATATTCTGCAGTAAGAGTTTATGGCCCTGGTAAGAAGTCTGCATAGTCAGCTCATCTGGTTACATTTACAGATATTGAGTGTTAATGACACACCTGACCCAAATTTATTCTCAGAAGAAAACAACGTGGCCTTAGCAACCTGAGTTATGTTTCAAAAACAAGCCATTTAGACCTAAATTAGATCAAGGTAATAGTGGTTCAATCCAACATATGAGAATTCTCCTTTGGTTCAGGAGATTATCCCATCGGAAAATTCTGAAACGCTTCTCAGAAGAGTTTTAACAGATAACAGTGAACAGGAAAAGGAGCCACACCAATGAGCAAAAATAAAATCCACAAAGAGCTGTGGGAACAAGTGATAGTCAGGGTTGAAATGACTCCTCCACCTCCTCCTAGGAATAGCATTAATTGGGCACTAAATATGCACCCCCAGATTCTGCATGTATTATTAATCCTATAAGCATTGTTATTACTCCCATTTTACAGTTGAAAAAAAGAGGCAAAGAATTACTCTCCCAGCAGGGACCCAAAAAGTGGCAGTCTCATACATAATACCCTCTAGTTCCATCCACGTCATCACAAATGGCAAGATTTCATTTCTTTTGATGGCTGCATAGTATTCCAGTGTGTGTGTGTGTTTGTGTGTGTGTGTGTGTGTATACCACATCTTCTTTATCCATTCATCTGTTGATGGACATCTAAATTCTTTCCATAGTTTGGCTATTGTGGACATTGCTGCTATAAACATTCAGGTGCACATGCCCCTTCAGATCACTATGTTTGTATCTTTAGGGTAAATACCCAGTAGTGCAATTGCTGGGTCATAGGGTAGCTCTATTTTCAACTTTTTGAGGAACCTCCATGCTGTTTTCCAGAGTGGTTGCACCAGCTTGCATTCCCACCAACAGTATAGGAGGGTTCCTCTTTCTCCGCATCCTTGCCAGCATCTGTCATTTCCTGATTTGTTAATTTTAGCCATTTTGACTGGTGTGAGGTGGTATCTCATTGTGGTTTTGATTTATAGCTCCCTGATGCTGAGCGATGTGGAGAACTTTTTCATGTGTCTGTTGGCCATCTGGATGTCTTCTTTGCAGAAATGTCTGTTCATGTCCTCTGCCCATTTCTTGATTGGATTATTTGTTCTTTGGGTGTTGAGTTTGCTAAGCTCTTTATAGATTTTGGATACTAGCCCTTTATCTGATATGTCATTTGCAAATATCTTCTCCCATTCTGTCAGTTGTCTTTTGGTTTTGTTTACTATTTCCTTTGCTGTGCAAAAGCTTTTGATCTTGATGAAATCCCAATAGTTCATTTTTGCCCTTGCTTCCCTTGCCTTTGGCGATGTTCCTAGAAAGTTGTTGCTGCAGCTGAGGTCGAAGAGGTTGCTGCCTGTGTTCTCCTCAAGGATTTGGATGGATTCCTTTTTCACATTGAGGTCCTTCATCCATTTTGAGTCTATTTTCGTGTGTGCTGTAAGGAAATGGTCCAGTTTCATTTTTTGCATGTGGCTGTCCAACTTTCCCAACACCATTTGTTGAAGAGACTGTCTTTATTCCATTGGACATTCTTTCCTGCTTTGTAAAAGATTAGTTGACCATAGAGTTGAGGGTCTATTTCTGGGCTCTCTACTCTGTTCCATTGATCTATGTATCTGTTTTTATGCCAGTACCATACTGTCTTGATGATGACAGTTTTGTAATAGAGTTTGAAGTCGGGAATTGTGATGCCACCAACTTTGGCTTTCTTTTTCAATATTCCTCTGGCTATTCAAGGTCTTTTCTGGATCCATATAAATTTTAGAATTATTTGTTCCATTTCTGTGAAAAAAATGGATGGGATTTTGATAGGGATAGCATTAAATGTGTAGATTGCTTTAGGTAGCATAGACATTTTCACAATATTTGTTCTTCCAATCTATGAGCGTGGAACATTTTTCCCTTTCTTTGTGTCTTCCTCAATTTCTTTCATGAGTACTTTATAGTTTTCTGAGTATAGATTCTTAGCCTCTTTGGTTAGGTTTATTCCTAGGTAGCTTATGGTTTGGGGTGCAACTAAATGGGATTGACTCCTTAATTTCTCTTTCTTCTGTCTTGTTGTTGGTGTAAAGAAATGCAACTGATTTCTGTGCATTGATTTTATATCCTGACACTTTACTTTATTCCTGTACAAGTTCTAGCAGATGTGGAGTACAGTTTTTTGGGTTTTCCACATATAGTATCATATCATCTGCAAAAAGTGATAGTTTGACCTCTTCTTTGCCGACCTGGATGCCTTTAATTTTTGTTGTTGTCGTTGTCTGATTGCTGAGGCTGGGAGGCTGCCATTTTCATTCTCATGCTCCAAAGCTGTATGGAAAGCCTTCTGGAAACAAAACCCATGAAGAGCAAACCCGAACAGATTACTGAGCCTGCCCCCTGGCAAGGGCAGTTCAATTCCACCTGGGGCAAAGATGTTAGAGAATTACTGAAATAGGCCCGTCCCCCAGAAGATCAGCAAGAACATGCAGCCAAGAACAAGTTTACTGATCAATGAGATATACAAAACTCCAGCACTAGGGGAATACAGCACAAAGAATTCAAGGCTTTTTTCACATGGTTCTTTAGTTTTTCAAAGTTAATTTTTAAAATTTTATTTATTTTTTTTTTCTATTTTTTAAAATTTTCTTCTTCTGCCTTTCAACCAACATTTATCAATTCCTTTTTTAAAATCTTTTTAAATTTTCATTTTTATAGTCCTAGTCTATCCCTTCATTGTATTTAACCTTATTTTTTGTACGTATATATAAGTTTCTCTTTCTTTAAAATTTGGGATACAGTTTCTTCTAACAGACCAAAATATACCCTAAATCTAGTGTATGGCTTTGTTCTAGTTCCCTGCCGGATCACATTCTCTTGGGGGTTTATTTATTTATTTATTCTTTTTTTTTTCCAATCAACTTCTTATCAATTCCTTTTTTTTTTTTAAAGATTTTATTTATTTATCCGACAGGCAGAGATCACAAGTAGGCAGAGAAGCAGGCAGAGAGAGAGACGAAGGGAAGCAGGCTCCCAGCCAAGCAGAGAGCCAGATGCGGGGCTCGATCCCAGGACCCTGAGATCATG
This sequence comes from Mustela putorius furo, assembly GCF_011764305.1. Lineage (NCBI taxonomy): Eukaryota > Metazoa > Chordata > Mammalia > Carnivora > Mustelidae > Mustela > Mustela putorius. The sequence continues at coordinate 22,907,173 of NW_025421322.1, read as the reverse complement.
ACCTGAGCTGAAGGCAGCGGCTTAACCCACTGAGCCACCCAGGCGCCCCTTATCAATTCCTTTTTAAAAATCTTGTTTAATTTTCTTTATACTCATATTCCATCCCTTCCATATTTATCCTTATTTTTATATATGTATACATTTCTCTTTCTTTAAAATTTTGGAAGGCAGTTTCTTCTAACAAACCAAAATATACCCAAAATCTAGTGTGTGGCTCTGTTTTATTCACCAACCTGATCATATTATTTTTTTGTTTTCCTTTCTTTCCCCAGTTTTGGGTCTCTTCTGATTTGTTGACTGTATATTTTTCCGGGTCATTGTTACCCTTTTAGCATTTTGTTCTCTCATGCATCTATTCTTCACCGGACAAAATGACAAAATGACAAATTCACCTCAAAAAAAGAACAAGAGGCAATACTGACTCCCAGGGCCCTAATTAGTAAGACAGACATTAGTAAGATATCAGAACTAGAATTCAGAATGATGATTATAAAGATACTAGCTGGGCTTGAAAATGCATAGAAGATACTAGAGAATCCCTTTCTGGAGAAAATAAAAGAACTAAGATCTAACCAAGTCAAAATCAAAAAGCTTATTAATGAGGAGCAGTAAAAAATGGAGGCTCTAACTGCTAGGATAAATGAGGCAGAAGAGAGAATTAGTGATATAGAAGACAAAGTTATGGAGAATAAAGAAGCTGAGAAAAACAGAGATAAACAACGTCTGGATCACGAAGGTAAAATTCAAGCAAAAAGTGATACTATAAGGTGAAACAATATTAGAATAATTGGGATCCCAGAAGAAAAAAGAGAGAGGGGGCAGAAGGCATATTGGAGTAAATTATAGCAGAGAACTTCCCTAATTTGGGCAAGGAAACAGGCACCAAAACCCAAGAGGCACAGAGAATCCCCCTCAAAATCAATAAAAATAGATCAACACCCCAACATCTTAAAACTTACGAGTCTCAGACACTTCTCCAATGAAGACATACAAATGGCTATCAGACACATGAAAAAAATGTTCATCATAACTAGCCATCAGGGAGATTCAAATTAAAACCACATTGAGAGGGGCACCTGGGTGGCTCAGTGGCTTAAACCTCTGCCTTCGGTTCAGGTCATGATCTCAGGGGCCTGGGATCGAGCCCTGCATCAGGCTCTCTGCTCAGCGGGGAGCCTGCTTCCTCCTCTCTCTCTCTCTCTCTCTCTCTCTGCCTGCCTCTCTGTCTGCCTCTCTGCCTACTTGTGATCTCTGTCAAATAAATAAATAAAATCTTTAAAAAAAAAAACACACATTGAGATACTACCTTACACCACTTAGAATGGCCAAAATTAGCAAGATAGGAAACAACATGTGTTGGAGGGGATGTGGAGAAAGGGGAACCCTCTTATACTGTTGGTGGGAATGCAAGTTGGTACAGCCACTTTGGAGAACAGTGTGGAGATTCCTCAAAAAAATTAAAAATAGAGCTTCCCTATGACCCTGCCATTGCACTACTGGGTATTTACCCCAAAGATACAGATGTAGTGAAAAGAAGGGCCATCTGTACCCCAATGTTTATAGCAGCAATCGCCACAGTCGCCAAACTGTGGAAAGAACCAAGATGCCCTTCAATGGACGAATGGATAAGAAAGATGTGGTCCATATACACTATGGAGTATTATGCCTCCATCAGAAAGGATGAATACCCAACTTTTGTAGCAACATGGATGGGACTGGAAGAGATTATGCTGAGTGAAATAAGTCAAGCAGAGAGAGTCAATTATCAAATGGTTTCACTTATTTGTGGAGCATAACAAATAGCATGGAGGACAAGGGGAGTTAGAGAGGAGAAGGGAGTTGAGGGAAATTGGAAGGGGAGGTGAACCATGAGAGACTATGGACTCTGAAAAACAATCTGAGGGTTTTGAAGGGTCGGGGGGTGGGAGGTTGGAGGAACCAGGTGGTGGGTATTAGAGAGGGCACGGATTGCATGGTGCACTGGGTGTGGTGCAAAAACAATGAATACTGTTACACTGAATAGACTAAATAAATAAATAAAACAAAACTTACAAGTCTCAGAGACAAAGAGAAGATCCTGAAAGCAGCTCAGAACAAGAGGTCTATAACCCACAAAGGCAGAAACATTAGATTGGCAGCAGGTCTATCCACAGAGACCTGGCAGGCCAGAAAGGACTGGCATGATATATTCAGAGCACTAATTGAGAAAAATATGCAGCCAAGAATACTATATTCACTTGGGCTGTCACTGAAAATAGAAGGAGATAAAAAGCTTCTAGGAAAAACAAAAACTAAAAGAATCTACAAACACTAAACAAGCCCTACAGGAAATATTGAAAGGGTTCCTCTAAGCAAAGAGAGTCTAAAAGTACCATGGGCAGCTGGCCGGTTAGCTCAGTTGGTTAGAGCGTGGTGCTAATAAAAGTACCATGGACCAGAAAGGAACGGAGACAATATACGGTAAAGTCACCTTACAGGGAGTACAATGGCACTAAATTCGTATCTTTCAAATAGTTACCCTGAATGTAAAGGGGCAAAATGACCCAATCAAAAGACACAGAGTATCAGAATGAATTTAAAAAAAAAAAATGGACCTATCAATATGCTGTCTACAAGAGACTCATTTTGGACCCAAAGACACCTCCAGATTTAAAGTGAGGGGGTAGAAAACAATTTACCATGCTAATGGACATAAAAAGAGAGCTGGGGTGGCACTCCTTCTATCAGACAAATTAGATTTTAAGCCAAAGACTATAATAAGAGATAAGGAAAGACACTGTATCATACTTATCAAGGGTCTATCCAACAAGACAGTCTAACAATTTTAAATATCTATGCCCCTAACAAGGGAGCAACCAATTATATAAGCCAATTAAAAACAAAATCAAAGAAACACATTGACAATAATATCATTATAGTAGGGGACTTTAACACCCCCTCACTGAAATGGACAGATCATCAAAGCAAAAGATCAACAAGGAAATAAAGGCTTTCATGGACACACTGAACCAGATAGACTTTACAGATATATTTAGAACATTCTATCCCTAAGCAACAGAATACACATTCTTCTCTAGTGCACATGGAACATTCTCCAGAATAGATCACATCCTGGGTCACAAATCAGGTCTCAACCAGTACCAAAAGATCAGGATCATTACCTGCATATTTTCAGACCACAATGCTCTGAAACTAGAACTCAATCACAAGAGGGAACGTGGAAAGAATTCAAATACATGGAGGCTAGAGAGCATCCTACTAAAGAATGAATGGGTCAACCAGGAAATTAAATATGAATTGAAGAAATTCATGGAAACAAAATGAAATGAAAATGAAAACACAACTGTTCAAAATCTTCTGGATGCAGCAAAGGCAGTCCTGAGGGGAAAGTATATAGCAATACAAGCCTTTCTCAAGAAACAAGAAAGGTCTCAAATACACAAACTAACCCTACACCTAAAGGAGCTAGAGAAAGAACAGCAAAGAAAGCCTAAACCCAGCAGGAGAAGAGAAATAATAAGGAGAAATAATAAAGATCAGAGAAGAAATCAATGAAATAGAAACCAAAAGAACAGTAAAACAGATGAATAAAACTAGGAGCTGGTTCTTTGAAAGAATTAATAAGGTTGATAAACCCCTGGCCAGACTTCCAGACTTACCAAAGAGAGAGAGAGAGAAATGACCCAAATAAATAAAATCATGAATGAAAGGGAGAGATCACACCAACATCAAAGAAATACAATTATAAGAACATATTATGAGCAACTATTTGCCAGCAAAGTATACAATCTGAAAGAAATGGATGCATTCCTAGAGATGTAAAAAATACCAAAACTGAACCAGAAAGAAAGAGAAAACCTGAGCAGACCTATAACCAGTCAGGAAATTGAAGCAGTAATCAGGAATCTCCCAACAAACAAGAGCCCAGGGCCAGATGGCTTCCCAGGGGAGTTCCTACCAAACATTTAAAGAAGAATTAATAGCTATTCTCCTGAAACTGTTCCAAAAAAATAGAATTCAAAAGAAAACTTCCAAACCCATTTTATGAGACCAGCATTACCTTGATCCCAAAACCAAAGACCCCACCAAAACGGTGAATTACAGACCAACATCCCTGATGAACACAGATGAAAAAATTCTCACTAAAATAGTAGCCAGTAGGATCCAACAGTACATTAAAAGGATTATTCACCACAACCAAGTGGGATTTATTCCTGGGCTGCAAGGTTGGTTCAATATCCACAAGGTTGGTTTAATCTCAGGAAATAAACTGAGGGTTGCTGGCATGGAGGGGGTGGGAGGGATGATGTGGCTGAGTGATGGACATTGAGTAGGGTATGGGCTATGGTGAGTGCTGTGAATTGTGTAAGACTGATGAATCACAGACCTGTATCCCTGAAACAAATAATATCTTATATGTTAATAAAATAAATAAGGAGGCTATCCTAAGAAAGAAAGAAAAAAAGAGGGCAAAGAAAGGCTAAGTATCTTTGCCCAAGGTTACCTAAGATGGTTGTGAAAGAGACAAGAGACATGCTACACACATGCCAACAAATTTATTTCTGTGTTAGTTGCATAATAGAAAGTTGACTCACTTTTAGCTCTGGTCAGGGCAGAGAACTGGCCATTTCTGATGTTTATACTACAGGGAGAAAGAATCCCAACACCCATGAAGGAGCCTATATTCAAAATCAGACAGGGGGAGTACTAGTGGTACTAACACTGTCTCTGATTTGTCAGCTATGTAACCCGGGCATCACTTACCATCTTTTAGACTAAGTTCTCATTTGTACAATGGAGATAATCGCTTCCAGTTTTCAGTTCCACATGTAAGGATATTGAAAGTCACCACTCTAGGGACGCCTGGGTGGCTCAGTTGGTTAAGCAGCTGCCTTCGGCTCAGGTCATGATCCCAGGGTCCTGGGATTGAGTCCCACATCGGGCTCCTTGCTCGGCAGGGAGCCTGCTTCTCCCTCTGCCTCTGCCTGCCTCTCTGTCTGCCTGTGCTCGCTCACTCTCTCTCCCTCTGTCTCTGACAAAAAAATAAAATCTTTAAAAAAAAAAAAGAAAGAAAGAAAGTCACCACTCCAGCCTAACAAATAAAAAGTTTAAACAGGCTGAAAAATTAACAACTCTCCTTGGATCTGTAGGAGAGGGGAGGACACCAGGCAAACCGCTGCCCCCAGTTTGGAGAAACAGGTGAGTGCAGGCAGTTACAGAACTGATTCACAAGCAGAAACCACTGGGACCCAGTGCTGCTAGGAGACTTGAGAACTGTGGTTGATGAATTGCTGGAAACTCAGATGAGACAATTCTGAGAGTTAAAAACTCCAGGAGGACCCAGACACAGGGAGCTCGCCTCCCCAAGGACTTTGTGAAATTTACCTCCTCAAGCTCAATCAGGTTCTCGTGGAAAATGTCAGAGAAAAACCCCCTCAGCTTCTGGCAGTGGGACGGGGAAAGGAACCATTTGAAATGCCCCAGAGTTCCCAGTCATTCTGAACAAAGCCCGCCCTCATGGGAAACTAGTTAAATGGAGCCCCAATACCAGGACATTTCAGAGCCTCACTGAACCAACCAAATGACATTTCCAACTCCTATTGCTCTAGCCATCTTCTCTTACCAAAGGGGTTGAGGGAGAAAAAGCTGAGAAATGCTTGAGACATAGGCTCACCAATGTAGAGGCAATAAAACCAGCCCATCGTGAGCACCCACTCACAGTGAAAGTTTGATGAATACAGAGTTGGATTACTTTTCTTCTTTTATTGTTCAGAGCACCAGATAGGACACAAAAGACGTGCTTAGCACATCCAAACATACAATTCACATGTTGATTATGGTTGCCACAGCAACATATCTTTTTTTTTTTTTTACTTTTAATTGGCTCAATTTGTACTTTTTCTTTTTGCCAAACGATTGCCCATTCCCAAAACAGCTTGAAATAAGTTTCTACTAAACACACGTGTACAAAATTCACTACAACGTTTCTAATTGAGCACTATGAAACATCTAGGTAAAACAGATAATCATAACCAACTCTTCACAGATTCCCACATATTAAAACTTGCTAGAATCAGGCTTACTTGGTAGACTCTAGCAAATTAACTTTTGAATTTTGCTTTCCTGAATTGCTTGTCAGTATATCTCAAAAGATTTTATTTATTTATTAATTTACTTATTTATTTGAGAGAGGAGGAGTTGGGGCAGAGAGGGAGGAAGAGAATCTTTTTTTTTTTTTCTTTATTTATTTATTTGACAGAGAGAGACAATAGCAAGAGAGGGAACACAAACAGGGGGAGTGAGAGAGGGAGAAGCAGGCTTCCCATTGAGCAGGGAGCCTGACGTGGGGCTGGATCCCAGCACTGTTGGATCACGACCTGAGCCAAAGGCAGATGTTTAACCCACTGAGCCACCCAGGTCCCCCAAAAGAATCTTAAGCAGGCTCCACACCCAGCACGGAGCCAGATGTGGGGCTTGATCTCAGACCCTGAGATCATGACCTGAACTAAAATCAAAAGTCAGACACTTAACTGACTGAGCCACCCAGGCCCCCTCAAGAGATTTTTTTTTTAAATCTTCATGTTTATAAAATAGAATCTTTCAGTGGAGAATGCTTCCACCAGTAAAAAATAAATAAATAAATAATAAATTATAAATCCAATTGAGGCAACATGGTACAATTTATGCATACATGTATACACTACATGTATAATATTTAATGTATTTAATATAGCTATAGTATGTATTTTAGACATGTGCCTACAAATATATAATTTACACAGACACATATAATCACACATCCAGCACTTGCTCTTACAAAGATATTACTTAATAAAGCAAACCTTCAACTTCTACAGTGATACAGAAATCCTAATTCTTCAAGGCTTGGAGTAAACCATCAGCTTCAAATGCTAAACCAAAAAATTTCTACTACGCAAATTCTGTTAGCAAGATTTGGAGGAGGAGGATGTGGGAGAATGCTTTAACTACTCTAAGACAACAAATATTTTCAGATATATTAGGATCTATTTGAACATAAGATGTCTTCTTTTGCACATACAGAGTAGAAGTAGTGAGTAAGGTGTTCAGCAAAATCACATAAAAAAATCATTAGTGGTTCTAATGCATTCATAAGTATGGGGCAAACACCAAATATAAATAACAAAATACTTTGGAGAAAATGATGGTAAGATAGAATAGGTTGGTTTTTGTTTATATTTGCATGTACATCCCAGCACTTTTTTCCTTGCTAACCAGTGCATCTGGGCCAGTTACTCCTTTTTTTTTCTCACAGGAGAATCAAGGGGCTGTAAACTCATTTTTATACAAGCCAAAGAAAATAATTAGGAATTGGAACTCTCCTCTGTCCAAATCATATAATACATTCCAAAAGCAATTATCAAAGATCCAGATATTGTCTGCTATTTTCAATTAAATGCCCCATTACTTTCTTCTGCTGTCAAGGATTGCTGAAAGTAGTTTCACGCTAATTTACCACAGTTCACAATATTTAATACCTGAGGAATGTAATTCATTTACACTTTTGCAGATGGACCGACTTACATGATTAATGATGCTGCTGTTTGCAGTCTTGCTCAAGATCCCCCTAAAAGGGACAGATTACCAGCTGAAGAAGGTATCTCTGCTCTACCCCAACATCAGTATTCGGCTCAGTGAGAACATTCTTTGAGTTTCTTTCAGAAGAAGGGATAGGTTTTATTTATTTATTTATTTTGTTTTTTTTTTAATTTAAAGAATATATGTTGTGATTAGTTGTTGTTTTTGTTTTGGGGGAGGAAGGCAATCAGATTTCCACAACTAATGATGCTAAATACAGGAAACTGACATGATCCCCTGGCAGAATTAGCATACTTGAGTTAAATAACAGCTCTACAACGTCCATATTGTGTTGTGTGTTCCTGACCAATGTATTTAGACTGGTTTTAATGCCTTCATACTAAAATGAAATAAAAGTTGTTTTGAGGATTAGAGATCTGGTACACAAAGTCCCGAGCACATAGTGGGTGCTCATGAAATGGTTATTGGCTGATTCACATAGGCTCTTCGATTTGGGGGTGAAAATATGTAGGACAATAGAGAAGAAAGCTTTTGTCCTCCACCACACTGTTTAGAATTGCTCAGAACACCTTTGATACTTGGGATTCCCAGAGCTGAATAGTGCTGAATGGAAAAAGAATATATTACAAGGTCTTTTTCCAAACATTACCACAATCATATGTACACAAACTCATAGTCACAGAATTTGCTTCTTTAAATTCCAAGATGGCACACATACCCTGCCCTTTCCCCTAGTAAAGCACCATATAACCAAAATAATGTCCCGGCTCTCAGCCTTAAATGTAGTGAGGAAGTAGCTCAGTATAAGAGTAAAGGAACATGGATACATAATTATTTAAATATTTTGATCAATACCCATAACCTTAGCTCTCTCTATTACCAACCAAGACTGCAATGTCGGTAGCTAATCCCAAACTTTTAATAATGCCAAAGTCCCACCAAAATCTGCTTAATTACTATCTCCTTGTTTGCAGATGTTTTTAGGGAGATGACTATGAGACTTTCCCTAACCAGTGAGTAGAAAAGGCAAAGATCATTTTAGGTGGTTATTCCTAATTCTACAGCTGACTTCCTCAAAGAAGTACATTTAGTGTCATGTCCCCTCATCAACAGAGCACCCACCACTGACCACTTTGCCACTGGCCAGAGTTTGGGTGTCAGCTCTGCATCAACTATGCAATAACATCATTAGAGGACCTACCCAGCGGGCCCTGAGACCACTGATCAGCCACTGTGTCTTACCCGTTGTGGATAGTACCCCATGGGTAGCATCACAAGGACAGTTTTAAAATAAAAGTAATAACTCTCTCCACAATAGCACTGTTTCCAGCAAAGGCACATGGTGTGGACTGGAGGGAATGTTCACGCACCAAATCTAAGATCTAATTACTTAGCAGCTAGGTAAGAGCTAAGGTGATAGAGGCCACACTGTTGAAGAGACACCATCTATGGGTTCCCAAAGGAATACACCACACGTCAGTCAACAATTTCTTAGAGTAACCACAACTATATTCCCTTTTATACCTAAAAAATATCCAAAGTTCCTAGAATAGTTCCTAGAATAGTACCTCATACCATACTAATTATTTAATAAATACTAATAATTAATTAATTTTTAATTAATAATAAATACTAATTATTTAATAAATATTTGCTATGATTATTAAAATGGAGGGCAGAAAAAACAAGTTTATTAAGTTTTATTATTAAGGTTGCTTCCAGATAGGAAAATTAAATTACATGTCTGAGTCAATTTATAGAATAATTCCACTATTTCAACATTAGACCTAAAATATTCTTCAAATAAAAACATGCTATGTAGCTACTTAAAAATGAACCACAAGGAAAGTATGCAAAATTCATAATTTATTTTTGGAGCACAGAATTGGTTATTCCTCATTAACCATGGTAATAAATAGTCTTTGATCTAATTACTGCTGCTCTGCTTATTTGCAACTCAGGCTTCTCAGAAGTCTCTCGCTCCTTCCAGGAAATCCTCATTCCTAGCTAATGGGCAAATTAATGAAATGAGGCGCATCAAAGAGCTCTGAAAATAAAAGTACTATTCGGAAGAAAGCTATCTATATTCTGCATCTCCCACATCCCCAAATGACCAGTCATTGCCACTCTACACATCACACTCTCACTTCACCTACAAGTGTGGGGCGGGTGGGGAAAGAAACTTTTCAAAGTTCAGAGTTCACAGAATAATGCAACAAACACCCACTGCTCACCACCTTGAATAGTATTATTGTCAGTATGTTCACATTTTTTTAAACAGAGAAAATATAATACTACAGATATTGCTGAAATCTCCCCTGTCCACCATCACAAGTCCAACCCCTTTCCTTTCTCTCTGCCCCAGTACCTATTTTTCCCAACCATTTCTTTGTAATTTTACATGTATGCACAGATGCATATGTAAGTTATATAAGTTATATATGTTATATATATATATAAACTTTATATATATAAACTTTCTATTTTTCACAGATATATATATATACACAGATATACAGATACAGATATATATATATATACAGATACAGATATATATATACATATACAGATATATATATACAGATACAGATCTGTGTGTATATATATAGATATATATACACACAGAGATATATAGATATATCTATATATCTATCCATATCTGTATCTATCTATATATATATATATATATATATACAGAGTATCTGTATTGGCTGGGTTCCAGGAAGAAAACAGAGGCATACCCAATTGGGTTATTTGAGGAGAATTTAGTGAAGGTATTACTTACAAGGTCATGGACAGGGTTTAACAGGCATCATGCAAAATCCCAGGGCCAGCAAAAGCCAGAAACGATTACCACCTACGGCCTGAGGATGTGAGTGCAGCTATGTGAAGGGGAAGCTTTGACTTGAGCAGAGGAATGCAACTAATCTGAGTAAAATGGTGAGAGGAAGCTGAGGGATGCAGTGCTCTAAAATCACCCTGCTCTTGACATTCTCCCTGTCCTGCTAATGTCCCCTGCTGTCCAGCAACCAGAAGATTGGGGGGGTGGGCCCATTCAGGACTCATCAAGGTCTCGGTGCATTCACAGCACAAGGTAGGGAAGGACAAGGAATGGGGTGAACTCAAGGTAGGAGTGGGGTGAGTTCTTTTTATTTATTTATTTATTTATTTATTTTTATTTTGGGGGGGTGTGAGTTCTTTTCAGTAACTAAAGGAAGTTTCCTCTTTTAACTGGTTGGCTGGGAATTTTTTTTTTCATGATGAATGAAGGTTGAATTTTGTCACTGAATCTTTTCAGATCATCACGTAGATTTAATCTGCCATTTGCTAAATTACAACAGGAGATTCATACAGCCCAAGCCATCCTTGAATTCCTCAAATAAATCCTGCTTTGTCACAATACATTTTTAAATACCATCACATCCAATTATTAATATTTTACTTAGGTATTTGGCATCTCTATTTATAAATTCGATTGGCTTAAACCTTCCTTTTTCAATTGCCCTTGTCCCATATTTGCATCAAATTTACCAAAGCCTTATAAAAGGTGTTGAGTAAAATTTACTTAAGGTAAGAGTCCTCTGCAATTAAAATGATGTTGGAACGCACATGTAGTACCATGGGAGCTGATGACTTTGAGATTGTTGACTGCAAATTTTACTTAACTGGATGTTTCAGACCTTTCATTAATTTTTAGCAATTTGCTTGTATCTTTTCAAAAAGATATCTCTTTTAATCTAAGCTTTAAAAGTCATTTTTATGACATTGTTTATAGTTGCAGATTTTTAAAATCTCTAGTGTTACATCCTTTTTCATTTCTCCTTTAACTTGCTGTCCAGAGGATTTGGTGTATAATGACCTAAAGGTCATTATGTTTTAATGCTTTTAGTAATTTTCACTTTTATTTCAAATTTTTAACCAGTTATTTAAAAACACATATTCTTAATATCCAAAAATAAAAGGCTTGGAGACTTCCTTTTGATTTTGGGGTTCTAATGTTTTAAATCTAGATGATACTAATTCTTTGGAATTTATGGAACCTGTTTTATAACTTGCTCTGTGACAAATTTTTGTGAATATTTCACATGTTGTGACAAATTTTTGTGAATATTTCACATGTGCTGAAAAGTATTAGATTGAGTATATTAATAGTTTTGTTCAGCTCTATCTTTTTAATTATTGGTCTGCATTATCTGTAAGCTTTTGAGAGAAATGTGTTAAAATCACCCACTATGACTGTGATTTATCAATTTGTCCTTGATATTATATTGAACTTTTAGCTTCAATATTTCAAGGCTACATTGTTAAATGCACAGATATTCTTGAGTAATGTATCATCTTGGTAAATTAGCTTTTATCAATATAAAATATTTTGTCTTTGTCTAGTTCACTGTTTGAAATATATTTTATCTGATATTAATAATGTTAGATCTTTTTCATTCTTTTTCATTTTTTTTCCTGATTTCTCAGGTACATCTTTCTTCATAACTTTTTTTTTTTTTTAACTAAACACAGTGAGTTTTTGTGATTTGGGTATATCTTTTCTAAAGAGCACCTTATTGGACATTTTTCCTCTAAGCCAACTATCTTTTAACAAGTCAGCTTAATTTTGCTTTATAACTTAGAGGATTGCAATTATGTTAGTGGTTATCTGTAATCTTTTAACATATATGCAAATTTACCTTTACATTTTAGTTATAATTTTTTAGCTTTACTCAGTATTTGTAGCTTTAATCAGTACCTTTATCCTTACCCAGAAATTGACCAGAATCTAAAAACTTAACTTTTCTCTGAAATCTCCCTCTCCATCATCTTTGTTACTCTGTAGAATTTGTAGTTCCACTTTGTTTTTAAATATAAAAACTTAGTAATTACTGGGGCGTCTAGGTGGCTCAGTGGGTTGAGTGTCTGATTCTTGGTTTTGGCTCAGGTCATGATCTCATGGGTTGTGGGATCAAGCCCCTTGTCAGGCTCTGCACCCAGCAAGGAGTCTACTTGGGGATCCTCTCCCTCTAACCCTCTCATGCTCTCTCTTTCCCTCAGATAAATAAATAAAATCTAAAAAACAAAATAGTAATTTCTATTTTTTTACAGTAAACAACAAATTGTTTATAATTACTTCACAAATTCCATTTTTTTCCTTCTAAATTATTTTGTTATTTTGCTAAGTTATTTTACAAGTCCCCCCATTTCAACTAGATGTGCTTGCTTTATTAAAACGCTGTTTATTTGTTCATTTCTTTATTCCACAAACCATAACTGAGTGACAGCCATGACCAAGTGTGGTGTTGGAAGCTGGATGTAGGAAGATGCAGAATTTAACCAGCGGTCAGAACTCATAGAAACAGAGGGTAGAATGATGGTTGTCAAAGCCTGGGGGAGTAGGGAGATGAAGAGATGCTGGTCACAGGGTATAAACTCCCAGCCATACGATTAAAAAGTTGTAGGGATTTAATGCACAGCATGGTGACTATAGTTATCAATAATATATTATGTACTTTGAACTTATTAAGAGAGTGGATCTTGAATATCATCACCACAAAAAAAAAAATTGTATGAGGGATGGAGGGGTTAACTAACCTTATTGTGATAATCATTGTGTAATAAATACAAGCATCAAATCATTACTTTGTATACCTTCAATTTACACATGCCAAGACTATCTCAATAAAGCTAAAACAAAAAGAGGAGGGGCTTACTTCCTGACAAATGACTTTGGGCATGTATTCACTCACATCCATCACAATTATCTCAAAAGAGTATCAGTCATAATCATGGTAATAATTCTAAAGAACAATGTTAGTATAGGGGGTAAGACTTTTTCCCTCCAAACCTGAGCTCATGACAGCCTCTGTGGCTGACCCTCAGATCCCATCCATACCCTCTAATTGTACCTAGGGGTTTTCTCCCTACATGTTTTCCTGCAAGGAACAAGACAATGGTTATTATACACTTTTAATCTCCTATAAATCAGGTTGCTCCAACAAGTATCTTCAAGAATAGAAAGACCACTATGATAGAGAAGTCCTGATGGCCACAATAATAATCATAATTAAGTGCTCATCTCAAGAGTAAGAATGAATGATTGGTTGGTCTACTGGAAAAGTTCTGATGGTGGTATGGAAGGGGCAGAGGAGAAACAAAAGAATAATAGTGTAGGAGCAGATAACCAGAAAGGTGAGCCCAGATTACTTATGTGCAGGGTTTTAGGGAACTGGGGGGGAGTAGTCATCATTTAGAATGGACGAACAAAATTTGGTCAGGATGGGCTGGAAGAGTAAGCCCATAAGTAGGATATGTGAGAATCATCAAGGAGTAACTTTCCTCCTAGCTCTGCTTCCATAAGATGTATTTCTCTAATTCCTTTTTCTTAATAATTTTTTGCTTTTTTAATACTCCACCTTTCTTTTTTGGAAAATACCCAGCTATCCCCCTTTCCTAGTCATCCAAGGCTATTATGTCAAGAAGTAAGATCTGTGATGAGCATAGCATAATGTATAGACTCGTCAAATCACTACGGTCTACACCCGAAACTATATGACATTGTGTGTCAACTATAATTTGGAAAAAAGAAAGGAAGGAAGGAAGGAAGGAAGGAAGGAAGGAAGGAAGGAAGGAGGAGGGAGATCTGAAACTAATCCTGACAATATCAGGAAAGGTGCCAGGGACCTAACTCCCTGGGGGACATATACAAGATCTGTGGTCTCCAACTGACACTTTCTCCTAAAGTTTATCTATCAAAGTTCAGGGAAGTGCCAACCAATTTGGGTAAGTGGCAGTATTGCCTCTTAACAATAAAACCAATTGTCTCTGGAAGCCTCTTCAGGTAAAATATATTCTATTTAAACAAATCTGTTCAGTTACAGATTCAGATTAGTATCTATGGTCATTAGCAAGTACTAAATGCCCCCCCCCACACACACACACCCTAACTTAACATGTTGTATTGCTTTAGTCAGCTGACCAAGAGTTCTCAAAGAGGGCCAGAACTGATAAAGGAGAAAATTAAATGTTTGCAGCAAATAAGGGGAAAAAAAAAAACAAAAAAAAAGCATATGCTAGTCTCCCAGCATTCTCGGCAACAGCAAATCACCGTATCTTCACTTGTCCTGTGCTACCAGAAGACACCATTAGATGGCAGCAGTGGCAAATAACTGAGCGGCCCAGGCGGGGGTGGGGGGGTGGGGGGGTGGGTTTTGTTTCTTTTTTCTTTCCTTTCTTCTTTCCTCCTTCCTTCCTTCCTCCAGCCATCCCTCCGTCCCTTCCTTTCTCTCTCTTTTCCTTCCTTCTTTCTTTCCTCTCTCTTTCTCTTTCTTTTTAAGGAAGTAAAGCAGTTTGTTTGGTGGAAGGTGAATAAATACCCTAAAACAGTCCTTCAATAGGCTTAAGATTTTTCACTGGCCTCCATGTTTCCCCATCTGACAGCCAGCCTGGAAAAGAACACCTCTGGGTATTCAGTATGGGAGGATTCCAAAGAACAACAAAACAATATCCCCAGAAGAACAGAACGCTGCAGAGCTGCCCACTGCCGTAGCACTGGCCTTCGACTACTCAAATGATATCGGAGGAATCAAATGAAAACATTTCACCGAAATAAAACTTTGACAGGACTAGCTTCACAAACAGGACTTAAGTTTGCTGCCCTTCCGTGGAGTCAAGGACGATGTCACAACGGGAGGAGGGAGGCATTTTCAAAAAGTAAAACTTGACCTGAATAAATCAAGGTCCCCTGGAGAAGAGAAACAGCTAGGGGAAGGGGAAAAAAAGAAAAAAGAAAAAAGATTTCTCTGCAAGAGTGTAATTGGTAACTGCTACTTCACTTCTGCCGAGCTGGGCTGAGTTCTCTTAGCCAACATCCTGCTCTAACTGACTGATCACAACTATCCCTCTGAGAAAAAAAGGAGCACGCACAGAAAGCCTTGTAGAAGCAATTGAGCAATCCAGCTAAGCAACCCACTGCATGACCCCAGCTCCCACCGTCTTTGAAGGAAGTAAGCGATCCTCAGGTTGTTTCTGGCCTTGGGGAAAGCTCTCCAAGCACTGCATGTGCTAAGCACTTGAATTACAGCATCTCCTCTCTTATCTGCAAGGAGCATGTTATCATCCTCATTCCACAGAAAAGAAACTGACACTCAGAGACATTAAATCCTACGTGCAGGGCTCCACCAATCCTAAGGAGTAAAGGCCTGCAGGCTCCAAGACCAAGACTCCTCCTCCGGGGTGGCAGACCAGGTGAAGGAAGAAGAGGCTCGGGACCACAGGCTGAGGGCTCTGAATTCAGCCCAGACCCTGGCCCCTGACCTCTCATGGTGGTTCCCCAGATCTTTTAGCTGATAGAACAGATCAAAAAAGTGGGAGGTGGAGAAATGTGGGTCCAACTCAATGCCAAACTCAGACCACGAGTCTGCAACAGCACCCCACCTCCACCCACAGCGACTGGGCTGCTGCTGTGTGTGTTTTCAGTGGAGAAATCGGGTCCTACTACCTTGTCCCTTGTGGCAGTGAAACCGTCTGCTGCTGTTTTGTTTCGAGCATCACAGGGCTACTCCCACTGTGAAGTTTCTCACTAGTTTTCACTTAACGGTTTGGCACTGATGATGGCTACTGAGACTTGTATTTCATTAGAGTTAGCAGAAAGGACATTTCTTTCCCAGCTTTATGAGATATATTGACGTACAACATTGTGTACGCTTAAGGTGTAAGACATGTTAATTTGATACATTTGTATATTGTGAAATGATTACCACCAAGAATGGAGTTTGTGGGGTTTTTAGATTTTGTTGTTGTTTGTTTTGTTTTGTTTAGAGAGAGGGAGCACATATATATGTATGTGCATGAGTGGGTGGGGAGGGACAGAGGTAGAGGAAGACAGAAAATCTCAAGCAGATTCCACGTCCAATATAGGGCTCAATCCCATGACCCTGAGATTGTGACCTGAGCTGGAACCAAGAGTTGGACCCTTAACTGACTGAGCCATCCAGGCACCCCAAAATGGAGATTTTTAAATCTTAATCATTCTTCTCGTTATTTATTGCTAGAATTCCTCACTAAAGAATTTTCCCTCAACAATTGTTTGATTACCCGAAACAAATAAACAAACAAAAAAGGCAGGATAAATGCTAAATTCTTTCCTTTCACCTATTTTCAAAATACCGATCTGGTGCCCACCCAACCTCCCTCCAAATGAACTTGTGGATTTTATATATTTCATGTATTTCACTATGTTGCAGTCATTATTTGCTTTTATATTCTTCCCAAACTTGGCCAGTGGGAGGTCCTTCAAGTTGGCTCATATAATCTTGTTTTGGGACATAACAATAGGTTTCAAGCTCATCTCAGACATTTCTTGCCCCAGATCAAGAATTGGCCTTTTCTCCAAGAAATGCTGGTTCCTTCACAATGGAAATGTTTCTTAGATATTATAATCTGGGTATCTGGAGTGATAATTAAAAGTGAGTCGGCCATGCTTATACACTTTTTCAGTGGACAGGACTAAGAGAAATTTGTAGTTTTTATTTTGTTTTTATTTTTTTAAGATTTTATTTATTTATTCGAGAGAGAGAAAGAGAGAGGTCACAGGTAGGCAGAGAGGCAGGCAGAGAGAAAGGAGGAAGCAGGCTCCCCACTGAGCAGAGAGCCCAAAGTGGGCTTCAATCCCAGGACCCTGGGATCATGACCTGAGCTGAAGGCAGAAGCTTAGCCCACTGAGCCACCCAGGCACCCAAATTTGCAGTTTTTAGCAAAAGAAAAATGAATCCTAATTCAATTTCTAACTCAAAGCAAAGATTTCAGAATTTTTACTTCAATATTTTAATTTTATTTTAAGTGTACCTTTTCTCACTCTGAAAATTTTGTCTCCTCAAGATATTAAATTAATGCCTTGGTTGCTTTACTGTATTCTTATACAGGATAGTATTCAAAATAGTAATGTAAATATCACCACTAATGACTAGCCAAAAGAATTCAGTCTAAGAAGTCTTTATACTTCTCTTTGTCCTTAAGATATATCCCTAGGGATGTACAATTTATTACTTTTTTTAAGATTTTATTTATTTATTTGACAGAGAGAAATCACAAGTAGGCAGAGAGGCAGGCAGAGAGAGAGAGAGGAGGAAGCAGGCTCCCTGCTGAGCAGAGAGCCCGATGCGGGACTCGATCCCAGGACCCTGAGATCATGACCCGAGCCGAAGGCAGCGGCTTAACCCACTGAGCCACCCAGGCGCCCCGGGATGTACAATTTAAATATATGTTTTAAAGTCATTTGAAATAATTCTCAAGATGGTTATACCACAGAATTGCTATAAATTAGGGGTTTTTTCAGTTTATTTAAGTTCTTTAGGATTTTTAATAAGTTGGTATGTTTTTTTGATTTAACTTTGTATTTTTATGTGAAACATTTACATCATCCCAAAGTCAAAAAATGCAATAAGGTCTATAAGGAAGCAATCCCCTTCACATCTCCGATTTCTCTGCACCTGCCACCCCATTTTTTATTAACGTTCAGTTCATCCTGCTTTCGAAATTCTAAATAAATATGAATTTATTCCTTCTCCTCCTTTCTTAACTGGAGCATACAGTAAACACGATGCTGCATTTTGTTTTTGTGACTTAACAAAACCTTGCTGCTAGCTGTCCCTCATGTCTTCCTTACTACTCTCCACAGCCAGAGATTATGGCATCGTACGAATGCTCCAAAGGTTATTTAACTCGTCTCTCTTTTTTTTTTTAATGTTTAATTGTAATATTTTTTTAATTTTTTATTTTTTATAAACATATATTTTTATCCCCAGGGGTACAGGTCTGTGAATCGCCAGGTTTACACACTTCACAGAACTCGTCTCCTTTTGATAGACATTACGGTTGTTTCTAGCCTTTTGCTAATAAGTGCTCTACGTTCGTCTTATTCAGCCCTCTCCAGAGTCCAGTCAGTTCGCCTTACTCTTACTTTATAGGAGAGAATCGGCTGCATAAGCAGTTAAGGACTTGACCAAAGTTACAGAGCTAGGGAAGGCTCCAAGAGACAGGATTCTCCTACGGCCCATCATTTCTCTTCTTTGCACAAGTGTGTATGGTTCGTGCTACAGTGTAAATATCTGCTAACACCTTTATTTTAGAGTAGGGGGAGAGAGCGGGAAGCACATGCTTTGGGGTAGGTTGTAGAGGAAAATTTAGCCTGAAGTTCAAGGCTGGGATTTCAGGTCGCGGCCAGCCTGTGGGAAGAGTATCCGAGGAACAGCTGGCCTTTCTGGCATTGTCCCCAGTCAGAGGAATGCCAGACATCCACAAGCAGGTGGGTCTATTTTTGGCAAAAGGACCTTCTCGGGGCCTGCTAAAAATCACATCGTGTCCCCTTCTATCAGAGTGCACTTTGCTTCCAGGGTAAATCCACTTAAGACTCCCTTTGAAAGATACAGAACAATCCATTCTTGACCCTTCCCTCACCAGCGGCTCCCCACTTGTTCCAGACCAGTGAAAATTTACACATACGAAACCAAACAGAGCGAGCACAGTTCTAAGTGAAACTTATTTTATGGTCTTTAAAGGGAAAACATGAAGCTGAGATTTGGAGGAAACCTTAGGACTCCGGCCAGAATCTTTCCTTAATCTTCCCTTTTTCCATCAGTCTGTTTTTTTTTTTTTTTTTTTTTTTTTTTTTTTAAGAGCAAGAATCAATTCTGAGGGATAATTAGTCCACACCATTAGGTTATTTTAAAATGAGTTTCTCAAGGCAGGGCCTTGTCCCAGAATACTTTCAGCCCAATTTCCGCCCACATTCTCCTCCCCAAAATAATCGTGTTTAGGATAAAGACCAAAAACACTGTAAGAGAGGAGGATCATCCGCTTTTCAATTTCAAGACACAAATCATATTCACTGCGGAGTTCTTACCAAGGCAGAGCAGGCAGCCACTACATTTTATAGATATTTTCCAAAAGAGTTTAAACAAAGGAGCTTTCTTTTCTGCCTCACTAGTTGGAATATGCCGTGCCCTGAGTAGTCCTGTTAATAAAGGTTGTATTGTGCCACTGCTAAGCTTCTGAAACCAAACAGCTCAAGCAAATTAGCCACAATATTATCGCCCTACGGACCGAGCAGCAGTGGTTAACCATGTGGGTCTGATCTCATTGTGAAGCTGACCAGCTTCCCAGTTAGCCTGGCTTAGGACACTAGGAGCTCAGGTGTGTGGTCCCACTCAAATAGAACCAGCACTTCTTAACTCCCGTCTCCATCTTGTCAAGACAGCAATGTTGACACGTGAGTCAATGCCTGAAGGTTCACTTATTCAGCATATATGAATTTACTTTCTTCAGTGTGATAAGGATAGGAAGGTGTTTGTGAGCAAGACACACACGCTCCGTACTGTCTGAGAGCCACAGGGAGAAACATGAATACAGAAAAACAATTCTGCAAAAGTTAAGTGTTGCGTTATGACCTTGGGTATATTTTTGAGCTCTTTGTGCCTGTATGTATCCACTTGTAAAGGGGGATAACAAAAGGAACTAAGTCGTGAGGTTACTAGAAAAAGTGAAACACCTGGAATGTGCTCCATAAATATTAGATATAATTAATTATTGTCACTCCCCTGATTCTAAAGCTAGATTCTCTCCTTATCCTTCCCAAAGTGTATCTTCCAATGTTTCATTTAATTAACCCAACAAACTTGTAATACTGATATTACCCACTTTGAAAAAGTTGAGGCTACAGAGTTGAGTGGGCTGATCCAAGTCATACTTTTCACATAAAGGAGAGATGGGGTCCACGTCAATTCACATCAACTCAACCCCCAAATTCCTCATTCGCTTTACCTACACCTTAGGTCATTTCCTTGTTAAGAGTCAAAGCCATTGGGCCGTGAAAACACAGAGGAGGAAGCATTCATTCCATCGGGAGGCATGTGGAGAGGTTTCCTGCAGAAAGAAATTGGAGCACACACTCTTCTGCTAAACCTTCCATGAATCCCCATTGCTACAATAAAGCATGCTTACCAAAGCCAGAAATTCCTTTGCCTGTTGGCCGGCATATGTAAGTCTCCAGCAAGTCCTGCAAATTATAACTACGAATTTTATTCCTGCACCTGCATTTTTTCCTATATATCTACTGCTACCACACGAAATCAAGGTACTATCACCTGGTATATGATTTCTCCACTGATCTCCCTGCCCTTCTTCCTGCCAACCTATCATCATTCCCTGCACAGCAGCAACAGGAACCTTAAAATGCCAGCCAGACCATGGCACTCCCTTCCCTTAAAGCCCTTCGATAATGATCCATTGCATTTAGAATGAAATCTACATTCCTTACCAGAGCTCTAGGTATGCACGACCTGGTGCCTGCCTGTCTTTCGCACTCCACTTCATCAAGTCACTTTGTGCTACTCATTATTCTGCAGCGATCAATGCCACCTTAATTTTACCTGACTGAAAATACTTCTATCCGACCTCAAGTCTTTGTATTTGCTGTTTTCTCTGTCCAAAATGCCATTGTCTTTCCCTCCTGACTGGTTCCGTTTAAATGTCCAGATCTCAATATCACCTCCTCAGGGAGATTTCCCTAAACACTCCATCTAAAATAGGGCCCCATCACAGCCCTTCCTGTCTCTACAGTTATTCTCTATTACTGCACACGGGCTGATTCTGTTAAGAAACTAATCAACTCCGTAATTTTTAAATTATGTATTTATGGACTGACTGGATACCTATTGGACTACAAAGCTCCAAGAAGATTGGGAATCTTGTCTATACTGTTCTATATGATACCCTGGTCTTATAGTAGAAGTTCACAGCATATTTATTAAAAGGACAGAAGGGAGGAAGGAGAGGAAGAAAGATTCGCCATATTTTTTTTTCAGAAGCATAAGGCATGAGCAGGTAAATGTATAAGGAACATAGGGAGACAATTCATGGCAGAAGGAACAGCTTGAATCTATCTTAAGACAGAAGAGTTCAAGATTTGTTTTAAAAAGTATATTAAAAGAAATATAATTTTTTTTTAAAAAAGTATATTAATGGGGGTGCCTCGGTGGCTCAGGGGGTTGGGCCTCTGCCTTCGGCTTGGGTCCTATATCAGGGTCCTGGGATTGAGTCCCGCAGCAGGCTCTCTGCTCGGCAAGGAGCCTACTTCCCCCCATCTCTCTGTCTCCCCACCTCTCTGCCTACTTGTGATCTCTCTCTCTGTCAGGTAAGTAAATAAAGTCTTTAAAAAAAAAGTATATTAATGTGCTCAGAAAGAAGTTCTACAGGGAAATTAGGATCACCAGCCAGTTTACAAATACCTATAAAATATGTATGGCATCAAAATATACTGTACTAGAAATTCCACTTATATATGGCCATATAATAGATTACCCAAAACAGTGGCTTACAGCAATCACAATCATTTATATTCTTCACAAATCTGAGCCTCTTGAGCATGGCTCAGCAGGAATAGCCCATCTCTAGTCTATGTGACACTGGTTTGGGAGACTCAACTAAGGACTGTACATTTCCAAGATGGTTCACTCACATATTACTCGTTAGCATTGGCTGTTGCCTACGAGCTCAGTTCCAGCTGTGATCTGGGGCTCTTCCTTCCAAATGCCTTCAGGTAGGCATTTCTACAGACTGCTGGGTTTTCCCTCCCTGCGCAGTGGCTGGACTCCCAAGAGCAAGGTCTGAAGAGAGAGCAGCAGAAGAGCATGGCATTTTTATGATTTATCTTTGGAAGTAACATAGGATCCCTTCAACTCTACTCTACCTTTTGAGTCACAAAGTTCCATCCAGGTTCAAAAGGAGGATACCTAGAAACTGGGTAAGTGGCAAGGTTTCTAGAAGAGAACTTGAAATAGGAGACACTGTGGCAGCCATCTTTGTGAAATACAATTTACCACACAGGAGGCAAATTGTGTTACAAGAAAAAGAAAAGAATTCAAAAATTAGAGGTGAGGTGCTACATGAGACTTGAATGTCTGAGTGGAGTGACGGCTGCCAATCAAGACAGAAAATCCATGAGATAAAGCAGATTGAGGAATTAGAGTAAGTACAACACTGGAGGGAAATTTTGAATTTGAACTTCCAAGTTTGGTGGATAGTTGTTTTGTTTTGCTTTAGCGCTGAGCATTTATTCTTGCCTTATTTTGATAACAATCTCTTTTTTTTGAGGGTGATTCTGTACTTGCCTACCCTGCGCCTACCCTGCGTAAACAGGGCCATACCCAGGGATGTGCTGATAAACCAGCTCTCCAAAGTAAATAAACAAATAAAGCCCTGAATTGTGGTGTGAATACTCTCACCTCTTTGAATTTAATGCCGCCAACAGTGTAACAACCAGCTCAGATAATTACTAAAGTGTTGTAATCAACTGCCTCCAGCATCCCGGGGCTGATATCCTTGGCTTAGTACTGAATGGCGTGACCCAGACCTAAACCAGTCAGCACACTGAATTCCTTCCGGTCATGGTCTTTGGTTCAGTAATGAACATTTCGGTCAATCAGAGCCAATGAGTTGCAATGGGACTCTGGCATCCTGAGAAAAGTCTTTACTTTTCCTAGATACATGCAATTAAAAGATATTGCTGAGGGTTGCTGGGGGGCGGGGGGTTGGGAGAGGAGACGTGGGGTTATGGACATTGGGGAGGGTATGTGCTATGGTGAGTGCTGTGAAGTGTGTAAACCTGGCGATTCACAGACCTGTACCCCTGGGGATAAAATATATTATATGTTTTATAAAAAATTTTAAAAAATTTAAAAAACAAGATATTGCAACAGCACTATTGCACCATGAGAAGTCATGAAGTCACACACTGGAGCCAACCCTGTACAAAGCAGAACTGAGAAATGGAAGGAAGGCAAATCTAGATGATATTATTTGAGCCATAAATCTAGTTGTAGCTATAATTACCTCCACTTAAAGACTTCAATTAAGTGAACCAATAAATTCTTTTACTTTTTCTTCTATTCTTTCATTTCTTTTTTCTTTTATTTAGTGTAAGTAAATTTTGTTTTGTCTTTCTTCTATGTTCAGAGAATCTCAACTGATAGACTGTGTGACACCCAGATACTTGGTTGTATAAATCTGAAGTTCAGTGGACAAGTTTGGAATTGATAAAATTCAGTGAACATTTACTCTACGAGAACGATAAAGCTCGCCAAGGGAGAAAACCATCCTGATAACCATAATTTTCTTAAAATTTTATAGAAGCAAGAGATATGTGAGCAACAGTATCAATAATATAATCCAACTCCTTCATTTCAAAATTATGAAAACGGCAACTCCCAGGTGGCTCAGTTGGTTAAGTGTCTGCTTTCGGCTCTGATCATGATCCCAGGGACTTGGAATGGAGTCCCACATCACACTCCCTGCTCAGCAGGAAGTCTACTTCTCCCTCTGCCTGCTTTCCCCCCTTCTTGTGCACATTCTCTCTCTGGAAAATTAATAGATAAAATATTTTTTAAATTATGAAAATTGTGTTTCTAAATTTTCAATACTTTGTCCAAGGTTACTTCATGACAGCCAGAATTAAAACCCTGATTCCCTGACTCTTATCTATCCCTTTTCCAAATAATTGCAAATTCTGTGTTAGTGAGATCTACTTTAACTGAACAAATATATATTATTTTTATATTATAAATAAGGAAATGTATAACATTTGCAAGTTTAATGGATAGCACTTTACTATTTCAAAGCACCTTGTATAATTTAATCGTCTTGCCAACTCTGTAGAGTATGTAGGACAAATATTTTAGAGATTAAAAAAAGTCAGTTTGGGGGCGCCTGGGTGGCACAGTGGGTTAAGCCTCTGCCTTCATCTCAGGTCATGATCTCAGGGTCCTGGGATCAAGCCCCACATTGGGCTCTCTGCTCAGCAGGGAGCCTGCCTCCCCCTCTCTCTCTGCCTGCCTCTCTGTCTACTTGTGATCTCGCTCTCTCTGTCAAATAAATAAATAAAATACTTTTTAAAAAAAAAGTTGGTTTGGAGTGTTGGAATGATTTCTTCAAGGTCAAACAGCCAGTGAAGGGTAAAACCAATACTAGACTATAGGACAGGTGATTCCTCCCTCCAGTGCTCTTACTTCTGCTTTTCTAACATAACATGTTTCATTGCAAATACCTAAAGTATAAATTAGTAAAATTGCCCAGGATTTGAGATGACTTCTCATAAACTTCAGAAAAATACATTCTACAATGTTTACTCTTTGCACTAATCTATAAGTCTTCAGGCACCAAACTGACCCAATTGGCTTAGTAGTCAAGCAGTCAGCATAGAAGTTTCCCTAGGAGCTGTATGAATTTCCAGGGCTACGATAACAAATACCACAGACCTGTTGCCTTGCAACAGTGGAAATTTATTCTCTCACAGTTCTGGAGGGCAGAAGTCTACAACAAGGGTCATATTCCCTACAAAGTCTCCAAGAGAAAATCTGTTCCATGCCTCTTCCATGGCTGCTGGTTGCTTCCTTGGCTTGCGGTCACATCACATTATCTTTGTCTCCACCTTCATACTCATCTTCTGTCCTCTGTTGGTCTCTCATAAGAACACTTTGCATTGGATTTGGGCCGACCCATAGATTCCAAGATGATCTCCTCATCGCAAATTCCTTAACTTAATCACATCTGTGAAGACACTTTTCCAAGTAAGGTAACATTCACAGGTTCTGGGGATTAGGGCATGGATATTTCTTTTGGGAGGGTCACCATTCATCCCACTAAGAGAAGCAAAGGAAAAGAACTGTTATTTATTATTTTTTTTAGAAGAGTAATTTATCCCAAGGTCAGAAGCTTTACAAGTGGAACAAATCAAAGATCTGCACCACCACTGATAACAGAGCATTCTTTTCCAAAGCTGGTCGTGAACTCATTTACCAATTTTGAAAAGATCCGAGTGGTCTACAGTACATCCTCTGAAAAGATGCCCTGCCATCATCTTTATCAGTGAGCTGTAGGTGAGGGGCTTGAGGGTGAAAATGTATTCAACAACTAGCGACTTGCCTACATGCTTGGGCATGTGCTTTATTTATACGACACCCTCTGCCAGAGTCAGCCTCATGCCAAGAGGCAAACTTGAAAAGCCACTGTTGAAACAAGAGCTCCTGTTTATTTCTGACCAACATAGCCAGTTCTCCACATCGCTCACTCTCATGGAGAATCTGCCACTAGACCAGCCGTGCCTCTCCTGTTGTCCTTCAAACAAAGATTGGTATGTGTTCATTACCAACTCCAGAGCAATGTCTGTGATGTGTCACAAACCACAGAACTCACTGGTATTGACTGTATAAGATAGTTTTCCAGAGACTAGTGGCACCTCTACAGTATGCTTATTCTCCCATGGGAAAGATACCCTCTTGTCCATGCTCTTGGAAGGAAAAAAGGAAAAGAAAAAGAACACTTAATGAGCATGATGGATATGTTCAGTAAGCCCCCAGATCTACTCCCCATCCTTCTCCACTCTGATCCACAGCTTACCTCCTGTGACCTTAGTGGACTCTCTTCCTAAATGGCTTCCAGTTGGGTTTGGCCAACAGAGGGCCCTGGAGAAAGTGGAGGGAGAAAAGAAGGGAGGGAGGGAAGCTGCACTATTCATTTCCCAAACCCCCACCCCCGACCATCATCATCACCACTACGGTGGTGGTTAAGAACAGGCCACATCTCTCTATAGGTCTCAGCACCTCTTCGATAGCTCGCTCACGGCCTTCAACTTCTCCAGGTCCCAGGAAACACTGTCAGCTCAGACCTTCAGGCTTGAAGGTGGTAGCCCCAGAGTATTGCACTATCTTTTTTGTGGTTTTCTTACACCTCATGTATACATTTTAAAATATATATATATTTCTATCACACTTCCCTCAAATTTTCCTAATTTGAATGGACCATCTGTCTCCTAAAGGGACTCAGACAAATGAAGACCAATCCTTTCAAGATCTTCACTAGATGCTCCTTTATTTCAGTGATCACAATAGTCCTCCAGGGTAGGTTGTCATAACCACATATGATTAGATGAGGAAACCAAAGCTTATAAAGGTGACAGGACTTGCCTGAGGAGGCATAGCTAGCAAGTGAGGAATAAAGGTTTTAAATTTTAATTGTCCAACTTTAAAGCCGTGGATTTTCATCATTTTTCTTATCAACACTAAAGAAATGTCTTAAAAGATGCTTGGATAAACAGGGAGATCTCAGGCACAAAGATGCCGGAATGGATTAAATGTTCTATTCAAAGTTAAACTACAGAGCCACTGGGGTGCTAGGGTGGCTCAGTGGGTTAAATCCTCTGCCTTTAGCTCAGGTCATAATCCCAGGGTCCTGGGATCTTTGAGCCCCACATGAGGCTCTCTGCTCAGCGGGGAGCCTGCTTCCCTCTCTCTCTGCCTGCCTCTCTGCCTACTTGTGATCTCCGCCTGTCAAATAAATAAATAAAATCTTTTAAACTATAAAGCCATGTCGAGGCCCCAATTCTCCCTAGTATTGCAGGCAGGAAGAAAAAGAAAAAGAAAAATCTACCCAGCAGCCACAAATAATTGGAATGTAATTTACATCTTTACTATATTCTTCTAGAAGGCCAGGAGTAAATTACATTTATAATACAGAGCTAAATTTCCTAAAAGCCTGTTTTTCCTTCATCATTCTCTATCTCACATATGGCAGCTACCCACAAAACCTTTTCCAACCCACCTCTGAACCCTCAAGATCTCTCTCAAAGGGTTCTCTGTCTTCTAGTTCCCTCATCCTTTCTGGATTTCTTTTTTCCCTCCCTGCCAATAACTCTCTGCCTTTTCCAGTGAAAATTCCTCTTATCTCTTTCAGGCTGTTCCAGACATTCTTTTGGCATTTTTTTTTTCAATTAGCACAATTAAAGAACTAGACTCATAAGTACCAAAGAAATACACACATCTTCTGGGCAGATTGGGAGTTTTGTTAATATATTAAAATACTTTATTCTGCCACATAATATAGATTTATTCAGTTTTCAAGGAGAAAAGATTTTGGTACCTCACATGAAATCTATAACAAGGATGAAATATAAATTGTATATACCTCAATCAAGGGAAGGGTAGTGGGAGAGTGTGAAGAGAATATGTAATTCATATCATATCATTTTCATCTCTACAGCTTCCTAATCAGCTACATGTAGTATGAATATTTGTTTCAATTCAATTGTTTGGAACTCAAGATTTTATTTGAGAAACATCATTATAGGCTATATCTTTTATCCATTATAAACTGTGTTTGCATATAAAATTATAATTATTAATTAAGAATGACAGGGATTAAAAAGTACGCTTATCATGGGTCATGATTTTGGCTTAGGTCATGATCTCAGGATCATGAGATCAAGCCCTATGTCAGGTTGGAGTCTGCTTAAGATTCTCTCTCTCTCTTTCTCCCCCTCTGCCCCTCCCTTCCATCTGCTCATTCTCAAAAAACCAAGGACATTTATCATGATGAGCAATGAATAATGGATAGAATTGTTGAATCACTATAGTGAACACCTAAAATGAATATAATACTGTAAGTTAACTACACTGGAATTAAAGTAAAACACTTAATAAATAGTAAACCAAAAAAAGAGTGGTATTTATTTCCCTACCAATAAATTTGCCAGATCATCTGTATCCCAGTCTCTAAAAGGTAACCACACAGCCATTCAAACAGCACCCCCCAAATAAGCTCTACCTCCTGGAAGGTGATTATAAGGACCACTGCCCTTCACAGCTTTTTAAAAACACTTTAATTGGTGGAAACTCAGTAAAAGGTAGAATAAATCTGCAGTCAAGCAAGCTATTTGCCGTAGGCTTTGTAAAATAACATTTATGGGTTGAAAGTAGTTCATCTGGAAGTATTCTCTTTGGTAAGGCAAAGTGGAGAGGAAAGCGGGGTTGATTAATTCCAGGATTTAAAAGACAGACCCTCACAGAAGCATTAGACAATAAGCCAACTCATCCTGGATCTACCTACAGTTCGTAAGGATCACAAGGATCTTCATTTGTGTAGCCCGAAGAAAGGCACCAACCAAAGCTAAGAAGTAAACAGTTTATTCTTTTTCTAGGGCCCTGTAGGGTAGGAAGTAGAGAAAGCAAGAAAACTATCATTGGCTGAACCCCCTGCCATGTATGAGGCCTACTGAGTAAGTTAATAACTTACCTGAAGTCACAAAAGCAGAAAATAGAAAGGCCAGGATTTGAAGAATGTTTGTATGTTTCTCTGGCCCCTTAGCCTCCACTGTCTTACTAAATTGTAATATCTGTGGGAGCAAATAGCTTGTCAGTCTGTTGTTGAATTCCCAGAGCCTCACCTAAAAGGAGCTCAATGAAAATACGCTGGATGAATGAGCAAATGAATGAGCTCTCTCTGACTTCAAAGCCCAGGGTAATTCTACTCTACTTTACTTGTGGATAGAAAAACAAAACTCAAACAGCAGTTGCCCTTGGGTTCTGAGATGTCTCCTTGGCAGGGTACTGGTGTCAGGATAGAATGTCTTCCTTTACAAAACCAAACCTCCCCCCATATTAAGTTATCACTGAAGATGACGCGGTGCCATCACATTGGAAATGACAACCCAATTCCCATTAGCAGACAAACACATTACCCTTCACGATGATGTGACCACTTCACTTCGGCCCCCACAGTTAACTTGGGAGCAAACTGGAAACCATCAAGAAAGTTCAGCAGAAACAATTACATGATAATGAAAACTTCCCATGAACGCCTCATGCTGTTTTAGGTTTACTTTGGCTGTGCTTGTGGCCAAAACCCAGTCAATCAACCAATTGTTCACCTTATGCTACACCAAAAGACTGGTTTGTCTGACTTCTTTCTTTTCTTTTCTTTCTCTTTCTTTCTTTCTTTCTTTCTCTCTTTCTTTCATGTCACGGAATTGATGAATTACTTTGGCATCAGGTAGCCAGCTTTTATCTGGGGAAACAATCATCTTCTACTGGGAGAGCTATTCAGTTGTGTGCTAGTGCTTTATCACCAGCCGTGCACAAGTGGTGCTGTTTGCAATTTGATAAATGTGCACAGGGGCTCAGAGGTCCCCAAACACAAGTCTGATATGTAAACACAATCAAATCATGCTATTAACCAAGGGAACAGGTTTTGATTGCTCATTCTTCTCTGTCTTTTTCAACTCCTTGGCAAAATTTCCTCATACCTCATTCTGCACAAGCAAAGTGAGGGGCATTTTGCAGCCCTGGGTGGCACTAGAATAAGTGTCAAACGTCTTCCACCTGTTATAAACCGAATTTTTGATCCGAGAAAACCCCACTGAAACTAACAATTTTGTAAGAAACTAGAGCACTCTCGAAGGCTTTCAAGCTCGTTTCAAAATACTGGGGAGTACCTAAGGAATGCAAAGGAGTAACTCATTCTTTCAACTTTTCTCTACCAAAGCCATGGGAATCAGATCTTTGGGTTAGGAAGAACCAGAAATGCCACATGCACTCAAACACATGAGTCCCCTCTCTAGATAACTAAGGACTAAGGTTAATTATTTAAGTGAATTCCTGTCAAATGTTGGGCAGTAAACATGATTCCCTCCATTTAAAGATTATTAACGTGAAGCAGAAAAACGAAGCAATTTGCTACATGCCCTAGGCCGGGTAAATGGCCAAAACTGGAACCCAGTTCCACCTCTGAGTCTTAAATACTATACTACCCTTCCTCATCTCTTTAATATTCCTGTCAATCTGGTCTTGTATTCCTTGTTTAATCATGAACTCAGCCCATTGAACCCTCAGACATCTCTATTTGAGTTGTCTGCTCTGTGCAGTGAATTAAATGTTGCCTTTCTACAATTCCTAGCTGCTGATCCTAGATCTGGCCTGGGGCCTTACTAATAAGTGTAATCCCTCTTCCCAGTGACAGGCTTTTGAATATTTAAAGCTGGCAGTCATGTCACCTGAAGCCTCCTTTCTTATGGGTAAATAGTCCCAGATCCCTCAGCCATCTCTCATACAACACGGTTTGACTTTCTTGATTGCTTTCTATTTTATGTGTTCCTCTTAAAATGCGACCTGAAAGATTCAGCTGCCATCTGCCGTCACCTAGAAGACCAGAAATCTCAAGAAATCTCACCAGCTTTAATCTATTAATGCAGCAAAGATTAAATTGAAATTTCTATACTCGGCACCAACCAACCCCATATTTTGAAACCTACACCTTATGGGCACCCAGCCTTGCCTCAAGTGCCTCAACCTTCACATGCAGTGCCAAATCTCTAAACAATGCTCTCTTAAAAATGCTAAGCAAATCTTATGTGAAATTAATCAGAGCACCCAACGGGACTCTATATTATGAAACTTAATCTACTTAAATGTACTGCCTTGCTCCTCAAAGCCTCATGGCCCAAGGCTACCCTATCTCTAAGGAGTTCATAAATCCTTAAGTGCCTGCCACAAACCCAGTCACTCTTCCAGGAAAGTGGTCCCAAGTGGCTTTCCTTGCCAGACCTGTCATTACTGTTAATAAGGTACAGTCACCTACACCCTTGCCGCTGCTGACGAGATCATCCAGGGAGAGGTACTTGAGCTCAAGCAGCTATATGGTCTGGTTACCTCTGCAAATGACAGCAGAAAGGATGTATTCCTTATCAAATGGTGCTGAAACAACCTTGTATATTTTCTTCAGAAAATCTGTAAGAATGTTAGTCTCCAAGTTCTTATGTGTAAGAAATATGTTGTTTTAATTTCTGAATTTTATTTCCATAGTTAGTTCCCGTATTACTGGAGGCTTAATCATAAGCTTTTGATGGGTCCCTCTCCTTTGGAAGGGGTTACCTCTAAGTTGAGGGGAGTTTATGGAGTACCAGGCATTGCTGGGGTGAGGGCAACAGGTCTGTGTTATTAACCACACAAACATCTGTGGAACTGTCTCCCTGTTTGGGTCTCCCCTGGTCTCAAGCACTGACTCATTCGCTTTTGGGGTATGTCATCTCCATTCTCCACCAGGCATTCTCCTGGCTAACTTCCTAAGGACTTGGGGTCATTCTATGTACCTGTGCCACACACAGGAAACTTAACAGAGCTGTTCATATCTCTTTCCTTATTCGTGTGCTTCCTAAAGGATCCGGGATGGCCTGTTCCACACATGCCCAGATGCCCTAGGAATGCCGATAGTTGTGAAATATAAAAATCAAGGAAAGACTCTGATTCTCCTTCTGATGTGCCATCATTTTCTTGAGACAATAAGCTCAGCCCCTCCTTTCTGTTATCTAGATAGCAGAAAAAAATAATGGGGGCAAAAAATTTAAATTTAAATTAATTTAAATTTTTTTTACATTTAAATTCAATTTGCTATGGCAAAAAGCATTAGTCTTCTGCAAATATAAACTAAAGGCACACAAGAAGTTGGGAAGACCACTCAAACTCAATGGTTACCCCAAGTGAGAATACAGGAAGTCTTTTGATTAGTATTACGATCCTCATTTCATAGGTGAAATGAGGCTAAAATTTGCATACTTACTAAATAGCAAAAACCAGGATATGAGCTCAATAAATGTGATCCTAGAGCAATACTTTTAACCACTTTTGTGGCAGGAAAAGTCTTCAGGGAGAAAAACCATAATGAGGGGCCACAGTGAACTAATTGTTATAAGAAACAAAAAATGTGTAATGCCATAAAAGTGTATAATGACTGGAGAGGGGAAAATAGTAGGGCTCTGATTTAATCTAAAGCATAAAACTAGATCCTTCTGAAGAAGCGACATTTGAGCTGAGATATGAAAGGCTGTATAAGAGCTAATTACTCATCAGGAAACAAGAACAGCACAGGCAAAGACCGTGAGGCAACACTGATCACAGCCTCAGGTGCGGGAAGACCAAAATGGCTGGAACAGAGAGAGTCTAAGGGAGATCTGTGGATGAAGAGGCTAAAAATGGAAGCAGAAGCCACCTCTGGTAAGTCTTACAAACTACATTATTGATTCTTACTGGAAACAGCCATCCCACCAAGAGTCTCAAGTTCTGAGCACATATCGCCTCTTCAAGCATCATTCAACATAGATGAACTAACATAATTTCAAACTCACAAGGTATGGAAAATGTCTGGCTGAAGTTAGCCTGGGTATCCCCCGTTATCCAATCAGTAGGAGGTATGAAGTCACATGGTGGCCAAGTCCACCAGTGTGAGGAAGAAGGTGAGGTCTACTACAAACAAAAGCATGTATCAGACTAGACTCCTGCCTTGACCAGCACCTCTGAAATAATAGTATTCCCAAGTAAATTAGGCTTAGTCAGTGGGTTTTATTGTAAAGATAAAACAGGATTTTAAGAAAAACTGGGCATTCATTCAGAAAACATTAGCTCCAGCAAGCCACGCACACAGCAAAAGTTGTGTGATCAGTCTCTCAGCAGGCATCCAATTTGAATGTTCTGCCATTAAGGTTTCTCTAGGAGCTTCAGGCTCTGCTTCTTCTTCTATTATTATGACTTAACTCGCTTTGTGTCTTCTGTTCCAATTCCCCAAGAACAAGGACCTGATTGAGTTGAAGAGAAAACTTCCCACCACCATTGCATTTCCAGGGTTTACCTAAACAGGGCTGCTGTCATTCCAGTGCCATTTCTTCTCCAATTAGCTTAAGAAGCACAGTGCTCGAGTG
The DNA here is from genome assembly GCF_011764305.1 of Mustela putorius furo. NCBI lineage: Eukaryota > Metazoa > Chordata > Mammalia > Carnivora > Mustelidae > Mustela > Mustela putorius. The sequence goes on along the minus strand of NW_025421322.1, from coordinate 22,874,037 downwards.
AAGTACTAAACCTGTGTGTAAGGAGATGATTACAACAAAGAGGCTGGAACCAGTCACCCAGATTTTGGGTTGATTTGTCAATACTGGCTACCAGCGATTTTTTAAAATTATTTTTATTTTTTATTTCCTTTTCTTTTTCTTTTACTAACTATTTATTTATTTATTTATTTATTTATTTATTTATTTATTTAGTGGGAGTTGTGGCAGAGGGACAAGGGGAGAGAAAATCCTAAGCAGGTTCCATGTCCAGCACAGAGCCTGATTCAGGGCTCAATTTCAGGACCCTGAGATCATGACCCAAGTCCAAGGCAGATGCTTAATCAGCTAAGCCACCCAGGTCCTCCCCACTTTTTTAAAATTTATGTTCAACCAATGTTTTAAAATAAGATTTCATGTGAAAACACAGATTTCCAGTTCTCTTGAAAGAATTCTGGGGTATCAGAAAACACTAGCCACCATCAAAGGATACTGAGTAGTGACTGAGCCATTTAAAAGGCCCCTGTGCCCTCCTTTTGAGCGTAGCTGCAGGATCTCCCCACCATCAACTAGCTTCACTCATTCACTTACACACCTAACTCTTGTAGGCATTTGAGTTGGCAAACACGAAAGTGAGTGGTTGCAAGCAGTCTCTTCCCAAAAAGGAGTTTATGGTGAGGCAGGCATTTAAAGAGTCGCTGACTACAGAACTGTCACTATTTCAAGATCAGAAATTATGCCTGGTATAATTCCATTGCTTCGGGTGGCCACTGGAACAAACTTGGAGATAGTCTCTGAACACACTTAGCCAGTGTCCCTGTAAGCTATGGCCTTTCTGCAAGTGATCCTTTATCATGATAGCCTGGCTGGACTTGGCCTGAGCATCTCAAGGAAGGATAAGGATAAAGGAATGACTCCTAGGCATTGGACCAATCCCATTCCAGTTTTTAGGTCATCCTTCTCTGTCCTAATAATGCCTGTTACAAAACACAGTCATAATAGGCTCTCCTTGCCAACCTGCATGCTCCTTCTGGTTATCAGATAACCCAGAGGGGCGCATGCCTCATGCTGGTAAAATGGGCACTTGTATTCCTTAAACTAGCACGTGCATGCTTTGGTCTTGAGATGCTGTAACTTGTGGTAAAAACACATTTTACAGGCCAACTGGTGTTCACATTCCTGCCAACCCTATGACTGTGGGCAAGTCACTTCATCTTTCTCAGCTTCAATTTCTTCAACCACAAAATATAGGTGGTAATATGTGCCTCAGTAAATATCCTGAGGAGTAAATGCAATCTAGGTGTATACTCCTTCTTCACCAGTTGGGCTATAAGCTCAGACCAGCTATTTGAATATTTAAATTAGCCTAATTCCAGCCCTCACCTTGTCATTGCCTCTTCCCAGCTCCCCCTCCTCTGCAGGGCTCTCGCAGTCAAAATATTTAGCACTGGATTTGCAAAGACAAGAGCTGTTCAGTGTTACAGGTGGCTGGATAATTTCAACGCGGCTGCAGCTGTCACTGTTTCAGGGTGAATTCCATCTGGCTTCTATGGCGAATTCACTACCAAATCCCACTGAGCTGCCACATGCCTCCAACCACCCGCCCCATGAGCCAGGGAGGGGCCCAGCTCAATGCAGCTGCTGTGGTCAGCAGGCATGTGGCATGGGTGCAGAAATAACCTTTGTGAAGACAGGAGGTCTCTCTCCCCTGGAGGTACCTGCTGCTAAGGAAACTTCATCTGTCTATCCCACTTTTTGCATCAGTTCCCACGTTAGTCTCTTAGGTTAGCAACTGCTTTTGCTGATACACACTGTCATCCACTTTCCCAAAGCACACCTCCAATCTAGCATGGCCAAGTAGGAACTCAACAGCACATTGTGACAGAACCCATTCTCTCTCATGACTTCTTAAGTCCCCCAGGTCCCTGAACCTAGGGGCAAACCTCCCTCTCCTGGGCTCTAGTCCATCTTCTACAACTGGGTGAGTGAGTGCCATCCATGAGAAAACCACAAAAATGGGTAAAGACCCTGGCCTACCAAATGGCCCAGAGTGGATGCTCCTCTTTGCCTCCCCTCTGAGCATGGCCCCTCTGGGTCCTGCTTAGTACTACATGTCTTCAACCACGAAGTAACCTAGAGATGGGCTAAAACTAGGGCTCTTTGACTGCTCAAGTTCATGTTTCATGGCATTTATTCAGGGGAGGTGCTGCTATGATGTCCTGCCCTAAGGAAATGATGACTTAGGTGAAGTCAGTACAGCACAGAGGGGGCGAAGGTATAGTGGTGAACAGCATGAGTGCCGGGACAGCTCAACTGAGGCTGAGCCCAATTGTGCCACTGCCTAGACCCTGTGACCTTAGTCCTTAATCTTGCTATGCTTTGGTTCCCTCATCTGTAAAGCGAGACTGTCATGAAAACTATATAAATGAATATACGTAAAGCCCTTAGAACAGTACCTAACATCTAAAACGTGCTAAATAAGTTATTATTTTTTTTAATTTGGAGGTATCTTGTCATCCCATTCCTTCAAGCCCTAGCTCCCATACAGCATGGAAATTTCCAGTGAAAAGTACTAACACGGCATCTTTGAAAGTTAGAAGGAGAAGCTTCAGATTCTGTATCCAGCTAGGAAGACGTGGCTCCCCAAAGTATATTTAGACACTACTCATTTTTACTTTCCACCAAAGACATAAGTAAGTTGTTTTTCATTTTGATAGCTGTATATATTTTTAAATTCCTTTGTTGCCTGTTAATAAGAAGGGACTTTTTATGATTGTTGAAGTTGAAGGGGCCCCAAATAGCATCACCTTCTTTCTGATCTAAGGTGAGAATCCACTGAGAGACAATCAGAGAAAAATCAGGTAAATGAAGGAAACATGGTAGATTTAATACTGATAAAGCTGATGCACAAATGTTAGGTATGCAGCCGCCCTGCATTTCCTCACTCTAAACCCCAGAATTGGATAGACCCTGTTGCAGGAAGCTCTGGTCTATCTCAGACCTCCTCCCTCCAGGACAGGGCTTTTGCTGCTAAGATTATATCATGGCTAAAGCAGACAGGAAATTGTGATTTTTTTTTTCTGGCAAGCAGTTCCCAAAGACAAGAAAGCTTTGCAATGCCCAGTTTCTCTTCCATAAACACCAATAAAATGTCACCTCTCCATCTCCAAATGGAGGATCTAACAATAGGAGGGGAAAAAAACAAAACAAAACAAAACACTGATGACCTACCATGTGGAAACATACATGGGAAATAATGTTCCTCCTAAGGATGATATTTATCTATGACTCCAATCATGGGAGTTCAGCCACACCACTGAGATATGCTGAATTTCATGACACTTTCAATGACACAAATACCTTCCAGTTTGCTGCTTGTTTCTGAGGCCATGTCCCCTCTGATTCAGAGGCTTCCCAGTTTCCACAAACCCTCATGAAGACCAGTGTTTCTCAAGGCCCTGTCCTTGGCCCTTTTCTGAAGGAAGGTAGACTTTTTGGTGGCCTTAAAACTGTGAGTGGTTCCAACTAAGCATTTTTACTTCTTGTCCCCAAATTTCTTTCTGCTAGGTGCCAGGCTCAAACAACCTATGTCTTAGTAAGTATCTCATCTTGCTTACCCTCTCTGCTTCTCAACCGGGGGCTGTACCTTTATCTCTGAATCTCCAAGCCCTAAGACACTGACACCCAGAAGACATTCAAAAAAGAAAGAGTAGAGAGGGGTGATTGAGAGAAAGGGTGCATTAAGAAAGGAGGAGGGAGGACAAGATTGCAGGGATGCAGAGAGGGAAAGAAGAAGGACACTGAAAAAGGAAGCAAAGAAATGTGAAGAACTTCATTGGCAATAGAAGGAGAAACCGTACGTATGATACTTAAGCATGGTGCCAGCATGCAATAGCTTTTGCAAACGTGGGACCGTTCCTTGAGCTACCTGAACTTCTAATTTTCTTGTGTGTACAAATGGGATTATTTGGGGGTGCCTGGAGGGCTCAGTTGGTTAAAGCGTCTGTCTTCAGCTCAGGTCATGATCCCAGGGTCCTGGAATGGAGCCCTGCATTAGGCTCCTTGCTCAGCAGGGAGCCTGCTTCCCCCTCTCCCTCTACTTCTCCCCTTCTCATGCTCTCTGTCCCACTGTCTCTCTCAAATAAAATATTTTTTTAAAAAAATAAATAAAATAAAAATGGGGTTATTTGGTATATTATTCTGTCAATGTTTGAGAATGAATCAAGCTAACATCTATGTTTACTACCTCAAAGTGTCTGTTACATGCAATAAACACTCAATAAATGTTAGTTAAGTGTAGGTGTAAGGTATGAATTTTAAATCATCAAGGTTTTGCCAACTGGCTAAGATTTTTACAGGCTCCATCAGACTTCACCTCAGTCTTGAAACCCTGAAATTAACTAGGCTACATGAATTAGGTCCACGACAGCTGCCATATTTTACTTAAGGGTTCCTACAAAACCGCATCAAATCTAGGAGCATGGGCTGACTCCGGTCTCTCCTTGAGTGCTGAGGTACCCATACACTCATTGTTAGAACCACAGGGTCAGTTGAAGAGTGGAGCAGTGCAATGCTTATCTGAAATCTTCATAATTATAAAAGGAGACATATAGTCTTAAATAGCTTATGAAAACACAGCAGCACAACAGAGGATGATTGAGTTTGCCTCAAAATAGCTGCCTGAATAGTTTCCCTTTCAGGGTTCAAAAAATAAAATTAACTTCCTGACCTGAATTCCTCATTAAAATTCTTTGCAATTGAATGAGTTCCAGAACCTCTTCCATTACTGTGAGTCTTGGATGCCAAGGCCTGGAATTCGACTTGGAGAGAGAGAAGGATAGAAAGAGGATGGAGCATCCAGGCTCCTGCATTGGCTTCTCCTGGTCTGGAAACTGGCTTGGTGGGGGAGCAAAAGGCCCTCAGTAATGTGTGTTACCTACAAAACAGCCGAGGGTCTGGGTGACCTAGGTGGCTCCATTGGTTAAGTGTCTGATTCCTGATCTCAGCTCAGGCCTTGATCTCTGAGTCTCAAGTTTAAGACCCATGTTGGGTTCCATGCTGGGCGTGCAGCCTCCTTAAAAAAAACAAACAAATGAAAATACAGCCAAGGGGTGTAACTCCCAGCAGTCACTTTAAAGAGACTACTGGTTCTTTCAGGACAAGGCTGTCTGCCTATTTTGGAATCCTCACTTAGTTCCAAATCCTCATTCCTGACACATCCCAGGTGAAAAGGGTTGTTGTCTGATTAAAGCATGAAAGAAGAATTAAATGAAGGAAAATGTGAGGAAACAAGTGAATGAGTTGCTTACTGAATAAATGAATGATGGGAGAACTGGAGAATTTGATACAATTCCTTTGAAAAGTGCCTGAAGACGTAGAGAAGTGCCTAGACCTTGAGTTTACAAATTCAGGAACTAGATTTATCTGCCATGATGAGATGATGAGATGCTCAGGGTTTTTACCCACTTAATCTGATCCATAAATCATTGATTAATTAATCAGAGTGTCAAATTGCTAATTTATTATAAGAAATCTTAACTTCTAACTTACAAAAGTGCTTAGCCCAATTTCTGACTCACAGTAGGCACACGACATTATTTATTGACTGTGTATAATATTTAGTCAATTCAACAAATACTTAATGAGCACCCACTGTGAGCCAGACGCTGGACTTAGCATGGGGGGATACAGTGAGTCTGTATCCAGCCTAATCTATCATATGGTGCCATGAGGCAAGTTTCCCCAATGAGAAAGTCTGTGTGGGAAACTTCTAAAAATGGCAAAGATTGCTTGTTGCATATGGAATCAGAGAAAATAGAATTTGATGATCTTAATGGATAACTTCACCGAACTCTGATGGGTTGATACTGACATTTTCCTACTCTTTTTGATCAGGTATGTCACTTTAAGAAGAGCTGGCTGGGGGACGCCTGGGTGGCTCAGTTGGTTAAGCAGCTGCCTTCGGCTTAGGTCATGATCCCAGCGTCCTGGGATCGGGTCCCACATCGGGCTCCTTGCTCCACGGGGAGTCTGCTTCTCCCTCTGACTCTGCCTTCCACTCTATCTGCCTGTGCTCGCTCTCCCTCTGAAAAATAAATAAATAAAATCTTTAAAAAAATAAAAATAAAAAAAAGAAGAGCTGGCTGGCATCAGGTACCTAGGTCATGAATATATTACTTCACCCTGGATTTCCTTTTTTCCTAGGGTCTTTCTAGCTTCAAACAAAGTGATATACATCATCTCCTTATTTTACTAATCTCTGTATCCCCCAAGACAATTGCATAGTGCTTGGCATTTATTGAAAACCCAGCAGTTTATGAAAAACTACAAAATAATGGCCATACATCCAAACACAGAGATTCACACATTCATATGTATGGAAGGATTTATAAGGCTAACAGCATGGTTGAAATCTCAACTGTCATTAGACTGGAAGAAAAAAAATCAGGCATAGATGGGGCGTTTGGGTGGTTCAGTTGGTTGAAAATCCAACTCTTAATTTCAGCTCAGGTCATGATCTTAGGTTCCTGGGATACAGCCCTGTGTTGGGCTCCACGTTCAGCAGGGAGCTTGCTTGAGGATTTCTTTCCCTCTCTCCCTCTCAAATAAATCAATCTTAAAAAAAAAAAAATCAGGCAGAGTTACTGAAGCCAACAGATGCAAAGAGGGACCAGAATGAGTTGTAATTCACAAAAAAATGAAAGAGTAAATAAGACAATGTGCAGGTACCTATATGTATATCAATATCAACTTCTACATGTGTATTCCTTTGCTAGGGCTGCTCTAACAACATACTTCAAACTGTGTGACTTACACAACAAAAAGTTATTGTCTCACAGTTCCAGAGGCTAGAAATTGAAAATCAAGGTGTCACCAAGGCTGTTTCCTTCTGAGGGCTGCGTGGCTGGGCAGAACTGTTCCATGCCTCTCCCCAGCTTCTGTTGGCTTGAGGACAATCTTTGGTGCTTCTCGGTTTGCAAAAACATTGCCCAGATCTTTGCCTTCAGCTTCACATGGTGTTCTCCCTGTGTATCTCTTTCTAGATTCCAATTTCTACTTTTTATAAGGATGCTAGTAATTTTGGATTAGGACCCCTCTAATGATTTAGTTTTAACTCTGATTAGCTCTGTAGAGACTTATTTTCCAAAATAAGGTCACATTCCAAGGCACTGAGGGTTTGGGACTTCAAGATACCATTTTTCTGGAGGACACAATTCAACCCATACCAATATGTCGATCATTCATGGAAGATCTCTGCATAAGTACTCAAGAAAATATTAACAGTCAGAACCTCCAAGGAACTGGACTATGAAATCAGGGGATTTTTAGTTTTTGCTTTCTACTTTTCAATATTATTTGAAAATTTAGCCATGACCATATAATCTTTTCCTGATTAAAAAAAGTACTACCATGAATGCCTAACTGAGGCTTTCTTTATTCTATGATGGAAACAGGCAACAGAGCATTTAGAAGGAAATATATAGCTGTCCCAGGCATTTTATGTTTGAAGTAAATACTTCAGGATTTGGGTAAGTGGAAGGAAATCTAGATTCTGTTTCCAATACACAGAGTGCTTTGCTAAGCCATATAATCGAGGTCGTGAGGTACGTGGACCTGGAGTAATTTAATCCCATTTTGGACACAATACCCAGTATGTTTTTGGCCTTCAGGCTGGGCAAAGGGCAGTGTCTGTGTGTGACCCATTTTTGAGTCACATTAGCTTATTGGCTACTACCAAACCACATCTCTTCTGTTCTTAAAAAGTGGATTAATGTGGAATTTGCTGTCTCTGCTATGATCCCTTAAAAGGGCTATGATTATAGAGCCAAGTAAGGCCATCTGAGGCAGAGGCTCATTCCTGCTGCATGTACACTTGGCGGTCTTCTCTGAGTGGTTCCCCTGTGCCATGCCTCCAAGGCCACAAGTGTGCATCCCATGGGGCCTGGCCAAGGAACTCCAGTGCTTGCCTTTCATCAGTACATTCAAGGCCAACACCACACAAAACTTATTTCAGCTGTCTCACAGCTCAGCTCTCGCTTCTGCAAAGAGACAAATTGGCTAATGGAAAACTTTGATTTCGGTGTCAGTACGAGACTGTGTTGAAAGAGGAGACTTTTTAATGTAAAAATAGAATCTACTTAATTCATCGGTCAATCATCAACTTTTATTTTCTTTGAGATTTTGCTGAGTAGCTGGCATTGGGGCAGCATTTTAAGTGCAGTGATTAGTAACATAGGCCTCAGAATCAGAGACTTGGTCTGAGTGCTGACTGTCAAATATTTAAGGTTGGGCCACATGATGTTTCCAGCATTCGATCACCTTAAAATATAACCCAAGGCAGTGTTCTCAGACTTGGTCTGAGTGCTGACTGTCAAATATTTAAGGTTGGGCCACATGATGTTTCCAGCATTCGATCACCTTAAAATATAACCCAAGGCAGTGTTCTCTTTAGCATAGCAAAACCAGATTATTAGTTTATAAGAATTGGATTCATTGGTATGTTAATAGGAAGAAAATGAATTTCTCATGCAGAATGATAACAGTTTTTCTAAAAGAAAGTTCTGCTTGCCCAGTACCTTTGAACATCCATTCTATAATGTTGTCAAGGACCAGGCTTTCTATTCTCTTATCCCATCCTCCATATCAAGTGATTTTCATCCCCATGGTGGCAGAAGGTCTGCTGCACATCCAGCCATCGTATCCAGCCATCGCACTTACTTCCAAGGCAGAAGACTGTAGGAGGGCCAAATGCCTTCTACCTACTGGAAACCCTTCCTCTCAAACTTAAACTTAAGAATCATTTGTCAGAATTGTATCACATCACCACTGCTGGCTAGATTGCAGCTGGGAAAACTGAATACTGAGCCCTCTAGTCTACATCCTAGAGGAAAGCAAGGGAGAGGCATTTGAGAATCAGTGTTGAGTGAGCCACTCCTTGACTAAGGCAGGGATAAGAGAAGCCAACATTAGTTAATGAGCTCTTTATTTATAAGCTATTCTTATTTTCACAGGAAGATGAGCAACTAGGGTTCAGGGAAGTTATGACAAATGACCAAAATACAGAGGTAGAATTCAAGCCTGAATCATTCTGTCTTCAAAATGTTTGCTCTTGAGAAGAACTTTCTTGCTTTGGATAAGAATCTGGAGTTTTCCTTTAAGGCCTTTCTACTAAGATGTAAAAATAAAGTCATGTCTACAATTGGCAAGATATCTCTTTTCCTGGCACTAGGACATAGTGGGATTGACAATTTTGTTGACAATTTGTTGATTATTCAAGGTGGAGGCTTGCAGATCCTGTCAGGCCATTGTAGCTACTGTCCTCCCAATACAGTAGGCACAACTATGTCTATTCTGTGGCCAATGACAAGGTGTCCAACTTGATTTAAGTACCAGTAGTTATCTCCAAACTCTTATAATGGATTAAATTGACAAGTTAATATGCCTTTTATATTCATTTTACTTTAGGCTATAATCAGAAGGATGTTTAAACCATTATCTGAAAAAGTAAAAGGATATGTTTCTCAGAACTTCTACAGAAAAGTGATCAATAGGAACTTATAAACAGTGATTGATAAAGAGATTAGTAAGAAGTGGTGTTGGGATTTGAGTTGGCTTCCTGATATTATAAACTGTGAGTCAACTAGGGTATAAAAAATACAGGGAGCAGAATGTTAGATAAAAAGTAAACCACAAGTGCAAGTGTCTGCCTGTCATTCAGGAAACAAGGTCTTCTACTCACTCGAGTGCCTGGTGATTTAGATGGAAGCTTTATCTTCAAAGTATGCTGCCTGGTAGTTAGGACCAGACGTCATGGAATGTGGAGATGCATCAATACAAGATAATACCGACCTTCAGAAGTCTCTGTGTCACAATACAGGGTGAGCCATGGACAAAAGCATAGTACTTGTGTCCTTCAAAATGGAAACTAAACTATGTGGTGTGTAGAATAAGGTGTGCTGCTGCAGTCCTGGGAATGGAAGTAACAGAATCAGAGAACTGGCTTTAGAAATTGGCCCAAAGTAAATGATTCATTCATTTTACACACTTTTATTGATCATCTACTGCGCTAATCACTGTGACCCTACCTGGAATAACTTGATCACAAACAAAGGGAAACAGTGGACTCCTTTAGAATGAGGGTCCATTTAAATCAGGCACTATCTCACTTGTTGAGAGCAAACCTGTCTTATCACTCTTCCCAGGAACAAGAAGAAAACGAGTCCATTATGACTAAGCATGAAAAACTAGTTCTTACTACAACTTCAAAAGGTTTCGATGTCTTAACAGGCAAGAACATTTTGTTAAATAATCAAACAATTAAGAGATATCTGAGAATTACCCAGGGCTTATCCCAAAATAAGCAAAAAGCTATTAGTCACCTACAGGGTTATCCAATTATTTATTCAACAGGGTCCATAAATTAACATAATGTGTATGAAATGAACTTTTGGAGGTATCAGTGGCTATGGAGCTTGAGCTGGTGACCGATTTCCCTTAGCACTTTTCTGAACTGAGCATTTAGTTGAACCTCACACCAAATTCATGATTTCCTGTGCCCCAGGACTCATTTCCCTAGTAGCAGATTTTGTATTATATTTAAATAGTCTTCCATACTATATTACATGTTCTCTGAGGACTGAGAGTATTTCTTATTCATACGTGTATACTCAGAAGTTAATACCAAGTCTGGCATATAGTAGATTATCAAGTCTTTTTTTTTTTTAAGATTGTATTTATATATTTGAGGGACAGAGGTAGAGCACATGCATGAATGAGCAGGGGAGAGGGGCAGAAAGAGAGGGAGAAGCAGATTCTCCGCTGAGCAGGAAGCCCAGCATAGGGCTGGATCCCAGGACTCTGGATCATAACCTGAGCCAAAGGCAGATGCTTAACATACTGATAAATGCAGGTGCCCCCTCAATTCATTTGTGAATACATGAATATATGAGGTCATTTCTTTATCAAAGGTAAAATTCATAATTGTTTAGGAAAATGATGTCAGAAATACACAAGTAAGTATTCTTAAATTTAATAAAAAGAAAAAACAGGTGGATGAATCATTTTATTTGAAACCTTCTGCTCTATTCTTCTTAGAAAAAACAGTGAGATCCCTTCATGTATTTACATGAGAAGGAAAAACAGTGTCTTAGGGTCAATCCATGATGCTATAAGAGAATGCCATACTGGTGACTTAAACCACAGACATTTATTTTTCACAATTCTAGAGGTTGGGAAGTTTAAGATTAAGGTACCAGCAGATCCAGTGTCTGGTGAAGGCACCCTTTTTGGTTTGCAGACAGATTATCTTCCCATGGTGTCCTCACATAGTCAAGAGCAGAGGAAGGGAATGCAAGCTCTCTCAGGTCTTCTTATCAGGACATTAATCCCATTCATGAGGGCTCCATTCTCATAATGTAATTATTTCCCCAAACCCCCACCTCCTAATGCCATCACATTCAAGGTTAGGATTTCAACATATAAATTGTGGGTGGACACAATCAGTCCATAGCAAATTGTTTTCTAAGGTGAAATCTTGAATGGTATCTTTGTTCCTAAGTACCCTTGGCAGACCGACAACTTACACAATGTATGGGGCCAAGTCCACAAATTGTGTTCCATCCTTTTACTGCCGACTTGTTAGATTTATATGTTAAATTTACATGCATGTTTGATAGGCAGGCACTCTGAGTAGCTAGTAATTTGGTGTTATTTCAAATGAATGTTCAATACTTATGTAGCTGGGCAGGGAGAAACAAATTTTTCTCTAAAGAAAATTTACACTAAAATAGATTCACTTACTAATTCAGATTCACTTACCAAAGCACTGAAATAATTTGGCAAAACTATTTTCTTTTCCCTGCAGTTCTTGTTTCTCTTCCATTTTCTTGTGATACTTAATAAACAAGAAATCTTCTTGGGAGGCATATTTATGTGTGCAAATTTGAGATAATAAAACAAATTCCAGAACACAGCATTCTATCATGCATTATTCATTTTCAGAATTTTAACAGACTTTCAACTATGCCTGGACATGTGACTCACAACATTCAACAGAGATAGGTGGGTGATAACGAGGAGGCCTTTTCTCTTTTCCACTTGAGGAAGCTCTCTGGTTAGGCAAGAAAATGACTAATTAAGCTTCTCAAGTCCTAAGAGGTAAAAACCCGAGACGCCATAATGGTGATTTATTCTAAGAATGCTTTACCTTCTCTGACCACTAACCCCTGACTGGACACTAAGATGCTGCTTTGGGGGAATACCCCTTTAAATTAAGACCTCAGAAAGATCTAAGGCACCCCCATTTAGTAAAATAATAGGGCTTCAAAGAAATTGAGTAATATTGACCCACAGCAGTCTCAAACAGGAACCTAAAGGAAAGATATCACAAAGCTATCCATAGATGTAGTTTTTGTTGAGCTGAACCCCAGTAAGATTCCCAGAAGATTCACAAAGTTTTAAAGAAAAATGGATTGGCAGAAACAGTACCAGGCTGAGGGAGGCTGGGTGGCTCAGTCATTGAGCACCTGCCTTCGGCTCCAGTCATAGTCCTAGGGTCCTCAGATGGAGCCCCACATTGGGCTCCCTGCTCTGTGGGAGGCATGCTTCTCCCTCTCCCACTCCCCCTGCTTGTGTTCCTTCTCTTGCTGTGTCTCTATCTGTCAAATAAATAAATAAAATCTTAAAAAAAAAAAAAAAAGGAAAGCACTAGCACCAAATTAGATCAAAAGGAACAAACACAGACTAAAATGAAAAGATGTCTTTAGAAACCCTGAGAATGCTACAAACTTGGAAACATGAAACACATATTTAGTCCTACTCAAGGAACCACCAACTTGGGCCCTGCTAAACTGCAGAATTACTATGAATTTATGACTCCTATATGCCTCCCATTACTCTTTGTTTGGAACAGGAACATCTACAGCAGTTATCCTATGGGAGTACCATTATTGAATGCTGGGTATGTAGGAGAAGACAAGCTGTCTTTCTTGATAGGTTTTGGGGGTTTTTTTTAAGATTTTATTTTTTTATTTGGCAGAGAAAGAGAGAGAACACAAGCTGGCAAAGCAGCAGGCAGAGGGACAGGGAGAAGCAGACTCCCTGCTGAGAAAGGGATCCTGATGCAGGGCTCAATCCCAGGACCCTGGGAACCATGACCCAAGCCAAAGGCAGCTTCTCAACTGCCTGACTCTCCCCAGGCAACCCCTCTTCACTGGTCTTCAGCTTAAGAAGAACTGTACTCAAAGAATGTTTTCTTAAGGAACATCCTAAAAGTCACATTAACACCTAGACCACTAGACCATCTAAACGAGAAGGAGACTCTATACTCTAAGTTGATGCTGTAATAAGATGAGACTTTATGAGGCCTCCAAAAAAGTTAAGTATATTTTGTATGAGTGAGGGTTATGAATCACTGGAAACCAGAGAGAAGACTGGTTGTCAGGCTTCAACAAATGATTCTTGTCTTCCTGTATTTATGGATTTATAGAATCCTTTCCAAATTGAGTAAGGCTGGTTTATAACCAGCCAATAACCAGTTTTTTCTTAATTCACTCATTCTTTTCATTGCACATGGAGCACACACTGCGCAAAACAGACTGTATGTAAGGCAACAAAACAAGTAGCAATAAACTTTAAAAGATTGCAATAATATGAAGTATCTTTTCAATGACAGTGGAATAAAATTAGGAATGTATAACTGAAGGAAATCTGGAAAATTCACACATATGTGGAAATTCAACAACACATTATTAAGCAACCAAAGAGTTAAAGGAAAAATGAAAGGTAAGTAAGAAAATACTTGGAGATAAAATGAAAACACAACATTCCAAAACTTATGGGATGTGGTGAAAGTAGTGCTCAAAGGGAAATTTATAGCTATAAAGGACTACATGACAAAAGAATAAAGATCTGAAATCAATAACCTAGGCTTCTACCTTAAGAAACTAGGGGAAAAAAAGAGCAAAGTAAAGACAAAGAAAATAGATTTTATTTATTTATTTCACAGAGAGCGATCACAAGTAGGCAGAGAGGCAGGTAGAGAGAGAGAGAGGGAAGCAGGCTCCCCGCTGAGCAGAGAATCCGATGCGGGGCTCGCTTTCAGGACCCAGAGACCATGACCTGAGCTGAAGGCAGAGGCTTAACCCACCGAGCCACCCAGAAGCCCCAAGACAAAGCAAGTAGAAGGAAAGAAGTAATAAAGAGTAAAGTAGAGATAAACAGGGGCACCTCAGTTGGTTAAGCGTCTGCCTTCGGCTCAGGTCATGATCCTGGGGTCCTGGGATCAAGCCCCATGTTGGGCTCCATGCTCAGTGGGAAGTCTGCTTCTCCCTCTCCCCCTGCTCATGCTCTCTCTCTCTTGCTCTTTCTCACTCTCTCTCAAATAAACAAAACCTTTTAAAAGGTAGAGATAAAATAGAGAATAAATGAAACCAAAATTTAATTCTTTAAAAAAATCAATGAAATTGACTAACCTTAACCTAGGAATAGAAGAGAACTCCTACAACCTAATAAAGGGCATCTGTGAAAAATTCACAGTTATCATACTTAATGTGAGATACTTTACACCTATAATCAGGAACAAAGTAAGGATGTCTACTCTCCCCATTTCTATTAAACATTTCACTGGAAGTTTGAGCCAGGACAAGTGGGGAGGAAAGAAGGAAGAGGAGGGGAGGGGAGGGAAGGGAAGGAGAAAGCACCCAAGTTGTAAAGAAAAACAACTATCTCTAGATGACATGATTTCATAAATAGAAAACCCAGAGACTCCATATAGATGCTATTGGTACACGTGAACAAGTTCAAGAAAGTGGCAAGACACATCAACATACAAAATCAGTTTTGCTTCTACATGTTAGAAAATGAACAATCCAAAAATAGAATTAGGAAAATAATTCTAGCATCAAAATCAATAAAATACTTGGGCATAAATGTAACCATGCAAACTTATACCTTGGAAACAAAAAACATGTTGAAGGAAGTTTAAAAACACCTAAATAAATGGAAAGACATTTCTGTGTCCATGCATTGTAAGACTTCGTATTGTTAAAATATCAGTACTATCAAAAGTGATCTACAGAGTCAACCCATTGATTTCCAAAACCTATTTCCTACCAAAATCCCAACTGTCTTTTTGTAGAAATAAACAAGCTGACCTAAAACATATGGTAGTGCAAGGGACCTTGAATAGGCAAAACAATCTTGAATAAAGGAGCAAAGCTGAAAGACTCACATTTCCCAATTTCAAAATTTGCTTCAAAGCTATAGTAGCCAAAATAGTGTGCTACTAGTGTAAGAATAGACATATAGCTCAAAGGAAAAAAATTAAGATTCCAGGGATAAGTCCAACTAATTTTTTGATAAGGATACCAATCCATTCAATGAGAAAAAGAACAGTCTTTTTAACAAATGATGCTCGGACAAGTGGATAGGCACATGACCCGAGAATGAAGTTGGACCTCTACCATACACCACATATAAAAATTAACCAAAATGGATCAAAGACCTAAGTTTAAGAGCTAAAACTCTTAGAAGCAAACATAAGGTTTAATATTTATGACCTTAGATTAAGCAATGTTTCTTAAATATGATACCAGAAGCATAAGAAACAGAAGGAAAACAGAGGTAAATTTGACTTTAGCACAATTAAAAACTTATGTACATTTAAAGGGCACTTTTAAGAGAGTGAAAAGACACCCACCCAGACAATGAGAGAAAATATTTACAAATGATATATCTAATATACTGATAATTATATATCTGATTAAGAATATTTAAAGAACTCTTACAACTCAACAACAAAAAGACAACCACCCAACTAAAAGTTGGGCAAAGAACCTGAATAGGCATTTCTCCAAATTAGATATACACCTAGCTGCTGAGCATATGAAAATATGCTCAAAATCATTATCATTAGGGAAATACAAAGCAAAATCACAATGAAATTCTACTTCACACCCACTGGAATGGCTAGGAGGAAAAAAAAAAACAGAAAATAACAAGTGTTGTGAGAATGTAGTAATATTGCAGCTCTCATACATTGTTGACTGGTCTATAAAATGGTGCAGTTATACAGTTGTAGAAAATGGTTTGGCAGTTCCTCAAAAATAAAACATAGGATCATTGTAGGATACAGCAATTCCCCTCTTTGGGGATATTTGTGGGGATACACACACACACACACACATATATATGTGTATATACATAATACATACATATACACATATATAATACATATATATATATATACACACACACATATCTCCAAAAGATTCCATATATACCCAAAAGTATTGAAAAGATATGTTCAAAGACATATGCATGACTATTCATAGCAGTCTTATTCATAATAGTCAAAAAGTGAATCAACCCAAATGTTCATCAACTGATACTGATGTACAGATTAACAAAAAGTGGAATATACAATCAATGGCATATTATTCAGCCATAAAAAATGAAGTATTGGGGCGCCTGGGTGGCTCAGTGGGTTAAGCCTCTGCCTTCGGCTCAGGTCATGATCTCAGGGTCCTGGGATCGAGCCCCGCATCGGGCTCTCTGCTCAGCGGGGAGCCTGCTTCCTCCTCTCTCTCTGCCTGCCTCTCTGCCTGCTTGTGATCTCTCTCTGTCAAATAAATAAATAAAATCTTTTAAAAGAAAATGAAGTATTAATACATGCTGCAATAGGATAAACCTTGAAAATATTATGTTTAATGAAAGAAACCAGAAACTAAAGGGTATATATTATATGATTTCATGTATGTGAAATGCCCAGAGTAGGCAAATCCAGAGAGACACCCAGAAAGCACACTATTAGTGTTTGTCAGAAGCTGGGGGTAGGAGGGAATAGGGAGTGACTGTTTAGTGATGACAGGGTTTCCTTATGGGTAACAAAAATGTTCTATATAATTAGATAGTACTGATGGATATACTAAAAGCCACTGAATGGTAGAGGTAAACTTTATGTTATGTAAAATTTACCTTAATTAATTTTTTAAGTTGACAAATACTACAAATATAACAAAACCTCAAAAAAAAACACAATATACTATACCTCTATTACACTCTGCTCCCTATAATTTTTGTCTGGGTGTTCTTTGTATAATTATCTCTTCACATAACAATAATTTCATACTATCATTTTCTATGAAGAAGTAAACGAAACTCAAATGCATTTTTAATGCCGCTACTGAGCTGCACAATTGTTTAATCAAATTACCCTACGCTATGTACAGTAAGTTATGGATGAATATATTTAGGTATGTTTCAAGAGGGATATTTAGACTACTTTGCTGTGATTTTAGCATTTTAAATGCCATTTTTTCTAGGATTGCCAGGCTTCATCAAGACAAGGTATGTCGCATGTGCTAAGACCAATTCAATACACTGGAAGCATAAAAATGCTACCTCCTAGTTTGTAATATTGTTTTATATCTGTGCTGGACAGGAATTATGGTGAGTTCTGTGTTGCCTTCTCATTTAACAAATATATTAGTGGAGGAAAAAAAAACCGATGGGGAAGAAAGGAATTATTTAAACCAGTATTCTGCAGGAGCAAAAGCTAAAAAAGAACATCATTAACCTATTCAGTGCCTCTAAAAACAATAGGACTAAAAGATGACAGCAGAGAACACAAACTATCAAGACGTTCCCTAATAGGAAAATAAATAAATAAAGGATTAATATGTTGGTGCTGCACCTGGGGACTCCAAGAAGTGCTACTGGACTAGAGTGTCTCCTTAGCCAGGGAAACAGTTTCGACTGTGATTAGAGGAGCCTTCACAGAGGAGCTGATACCACAACTTAATTTAGAGGGATTAGCTGGATTTCTCCGCACACAATAAAAGTTAAAGAACACAAGAAATAGAAGACTTTATATGGGCAACACATACAACAAAATGAAACAGATGTCAAAGTCTTGGGGCTGTCACAACTTCAGAAGGATTCACCGGCATCCAATAGAACCATGAGAGATTGAAGTGAAGAAAGAGGCAGAGGCCAGATAAAGCTCATGGCATTTTATTGTTCCAGGAATGTTAGATTCCCAAATTCTTCAGGAAGAGGCATAAATATATATTCACCCTTTATCTAATTATTCCATTTCTGACCACTTATTCCATAAAAATAATCCAAAGAACAGAAATACATTGTATGCATAAAAATGTTTACTTCGGCTTTAAATGTAAATGCAAAAAAAATTAAATAAATAAAAGCCTTAGGAGAGGTGGAGTGACTTTAAAAGTACTCCAATGTAATTATATGCAACTGTTTAAAAAGTGAGAGATGGAGGACTGCAAAAGGTAGGAAATACAGCACAATGCTAAATGGAATAAAGCAGATACAGCATATATACTGTGATTGTAAATATGTAAAAATGCCTCTGTCCCAGATACGGTAGGTTTCGCAGAGGACAATGGCCAATTTCACAGGAGGCCAAGCAGTCTCATGAGAAAAGTGGTATCTGCGCCTACTTAATTATGTGTAATTAATAATGCAATTAATAATATGCATAATTACTCACAACACTACCCCTTCCATTCTCAAGAGAGTCCCAGAAAGCACATGAATTGTATGGTCATCCTCCTCATCCAATAAAACTTTACCCTGAGGAAAGAGGATCAGGGTCCATTAGCCTGGACAACAATTACAGCTCATCAGAGCAGGGAGATAGTAATTTTTCTCAAATTCTTTTGGTCCTGCCCCTCACTCCATCCCTCAAACTGGTGAGGCTTTTACACAAAATGAATAAAAAATTAAAATTATTATGCAGCCATCAGAAAGGATGAATACCCAATTTTTGTATCAACATGGATGGGACTGGAGGAGATGATGCTGAGTGAAATAAGTCAAGCAGAGAAAGTCAATTATCATATGGTTTCACTTACTTGTGGAGCATTAGGAATAAGATGGAGGACATTAGGAGGACAGGAAAAGTGAAGCGGGGTAAATCGATGGGGGAGATGAAGCATGAGAGACTGGACTCTGAGAAACAAACTGAGAATTTTGGAGGGGAGGAGGGGAGGGAATAGGTGAGCCTGGTGGTGGATATTAAGGAGGGCACGTATTTCATGGAGCACTGGGTGTGGTACATAAACAAGGAATCTTGGAAGACTGAAAAAATAAAATAAAAAATTAATTGGTTAATTAAAGAGCAAAAAGGTCTCTAATCAATTAAGATCACAAGGAAAGTTATGTCATGGCTATAACACAGCATAATACTGGAGCATGAAGGGATATTTCCCTGTTCCTGCGATGAGTATTTAAGCCAGGAACAGAATATTGAAGCAAGTCCACCTCACCTATATAAAAAAACTAGCCAAGGGAACATCAGATACCAGGTTATAACAGAGGTGAAGTCAGGGCAAAAAGAATTGAGATGCAGAGATGCACAAATTTTTGTTTGTACTTTACTTTTCATTCTAATGTATACCTATGGAAAAGGACAAGAAGGTGATTAGTCACCCTAAAAAAGCAGTATAATGAGCACTGTGTATTCTATAAGACATCCTATATGAATCACAGTTCTGTATTGCCGGAACAAATAATAATAGATTATATGTTAATTAATTGAATTTAAATTTTAAAAAAGCAGTTGTTCTAAGTTAAGGGGATTGTAGGTGTCTTTTTCCCTTCGTTTAAAAATCTTTATAGTTATTAATTTGTGACTCCCATAACAATGCTTCTATTAAAAATGTTACTGGTTGTATCAGGGCATAGTCAAAGAAGCAGAACCACTAGGGTACAATACCCCTTCCTCAATGATCTCATCGCCTTTGCTATCTCACTGGAATTCCTCACCCTCCACCATCCCCTAGGTGATGTCTGCACTCTGGCCTCTTTGCAGCAAGAATCCTGTTAGGTGGGTTAAACACAGAATCTGTTTTATCCCTAATGTTTCCTCTTAGTAATTTTTCATCTGCTGACCCCCAGCTAGATATAAATCCCCACGTGTCCACGCTGTTTTTAGAATTAAGCCCAATCTTTCTCACGCACTGCGAAATTCATCACAGTGATCCCTAAAGTTATCACCATAACCCCCTTCCTTGAAGACTTTCTTACAGTGACTATTGAATATTTTTTTCTCTAACAGAAATTTATCACGAAATGATGTTGAAACCATAGAAAACCCGGCTTGAATCTAGAAATCAAGAGAACAATGCCCATAATTATGGCACAGAACCAGTTTAGAGAGGAAATTATTATTGCTGCTTCTAAACTCTGCCCACTGTAATCTGCACTGCCAACACCACTGACCCTTGACACTGGGACCCTCCCAGTAGTTCCAATATTCCGCTATTCAGGGAGAGTCTTGCTTCCACCAATGCTGCTGAAAAACAACTTCCTTGTGAGCCCTCTTTTTTCAAGTCACCAACTTTCATTGCAAGTGTGCAGAGTGTGCATATGGTCAGAGAAGACTTTTACGCCCACTCGCCTCTTAGCTGCAGAAGAGGCTGGAGAAATGATTATCTAATATCCTTCTGTGTCTCCCAAGTGGGAAATTCACACACACGGTGGATTTCTGAAGCTGGGCAGACCGAAAGAAGGACAACAGCCACTAGACATACCCAGCCAATTGGTCTGAGGATTGTCTCTGGCAGTGAACCTGAAGAGCTCAGAAGAACCTGGCTATCACTAGGGAGCATCTACAGCTTGCCTAGCAGCATGTTAAGTCCTTTGCTGGGTCAAAAGAAGTCGGGGGTCCCTATGTTCCAAGAAATCATATTCAACCCCTAAAATGGACAAAACTTGACCTTCCCATAAGGTCCATCCTTTTATCACTGCCCAGTGTCCAGGGAGAGCAAACTGTGCTTTGTGCTTCCAGAAGACCTCATTACTATTATTGAAAAGAACATTCTGGTCAGAAATAAACAATGGAATGTTTCCACTTTCTTGTTTGGAAAGCTATTTAGAGAAGAGGGAAGAGAGTGAGCGAGGGTTGGTGGTGATGTGATGGATGACAAAAGCTTCTCTCCATGCTGCAATGGCCCAGAAAAGGCAAGAGTCACACACGTAATGCTCGTTACTGCTAATGGGAGCTGGGTCTGGCATCCAGAGAAGAACATGCCCTTGGAGCTGTACTTCCCTCTGTGGACAAATTGACATTGAGAGAACCTTTGTCATAAATAATCCCTGCCATTCAAAAGAACATTTAGCCCATTTCTGCAGAGGGAAGACAAAAGAGTCACTGAAGTTTCCCAGACTCTGGGAGCTCTCTTCAGGAAGACTAACAAAGGCACAATAGGATTCTGAACTGCAATGATAGATTAAAAAAAAAGGGGGGGGTTCTGCATTGCTGAGACTTGTGATGGCTACAGAAGATACATAATGTCAAATATCTAGGTACAAAATTCGGTAACTGTTCCCCAAAACCGTAGTCTCCTGCTTTGTGTAGGATGTTCTTAAAATACATGTAAGTAAAACTAAAATAAATAAATAAAACACTGTTACAGTCCATTCAACCAAGGATCCTGTCCCTGGAAGGATCTTTAAAAGTATTAGGTGAGGGAGGGCGCCTGGGTGGCTCAGTGGGTTAAGCCGTTGCCTTCGGCTCGGGTCGTGATCTCGGGGTCCTGGGATAGGGTCCCGCATCGGGCTCTCTGCTCAGCGGGGAGCCTGCTTCCATCTCTCTCTCTCTGCCTGCCTCTCCGACTACTTGTGATTTCTCTCTGTCAAATAAATAAATAAAATCTTAAAAAAAAAAAGTATTAGGTGATGACGATTTGGGCCCACATTATGTAAATAGTAAATAAATGAAAGAAGGAAGATTGATTGATTGCCTGATTGATTAAAAGACTCAACAGCCAGCTTCACTGTCCCTCTGCCTGTCACCCGTCTCCAAGAATCTTTCAGGGAGTTCATTTTAAATTCTAAAAGAGTTGAAGATCAGTGACCTACACTCTCCTCAAGCCTAAGGATTCCGTTTTGAGGGTATATTGCACGAGACTTCTAAGAGGGTATGGAGTTCTTTCAGAAAACCTTATCTAAATGGAGTACAGTTTATCAGAAGCTTCAGCTTAACGATCTGTACCCATCCTTTCAACATTCCTGTGTCCCACGCTCCCCCATGCTCATTATGCTTTGACCACATTGGACTTTGCTCTACTCCCTAAATAGATGCAGCTCCTGTCTGCATCGGGGACTCTGAACATCCTTTTTTCCTCCGGCTGTGCTTCATCCCTACCATCGCTCAGCCTTTCAGCCCCTCGCTAACAAGAAGACTGACTGTAGGCTCATCAGAAGCATTACCACCGCTGACAAGGCTCTTGTGATCACTCCATTTGCAGTAGACCTTCTCCCTTAGCTCAGTCCTTTGTTTTCTTCATAGCACTTCTGATCACGTGTATGGATAGGGGTCAGAACATACCGCCCTGAAGCATGCAGTATACGGGTTGTTTGAGCTAAAGATAATCAGAAACAGAAAATACAGGGAAAGTTCTTTACCTCTCCCGTACCTGCCTAAAATGAAGTGTACATTTCCCCTTTTGTAAAGGAAATTTATATTTATAAAGGAAATTTTCATTAGTAAAGGTATTTGTACTCAGAAGAAACCTACTCCCAGAGATGCAATCTCCCCCCCCCCCAGGAGACTCTTCTCTTCACAAGGCAATCATTTTTTACCATATATGTCCGTCCTTCCCCTCCCCTAATGTGACTTCCCCAGCCAAGCACCAAACCCCTATTCCTTTCTGTAGCTCAGGATAGTATACAAGTCTCAATCATCTGGCTGCCTTCTTGAGTTTGAGTTTTTGCAAAACTCCTGTGTGTACATGCATAATTAAAATTATTTTTTCCTCCCTTGTTAATCTGCCTTATGTCAATTTAATTCTTATACCAGCCTTAGAAGCTAGAATGGTAGAAGGAATACTTTTTCTTCCCCATCAATATCTTTATTTTTTTGTATATGTTTTTGCTTTTTCTTTTCTTCACACTATAGCTCAAGCTCCATGAAGGTAGGTGCAGGGTCTACCTGGCTCCTTATTTTATCCTCAGGGATAGTAACTATAACATGATATGAAATAAACAAATGCCGAATAAACAAATATATTCTCACCCCTCTTACTACTGTTGTAAGAAAATGAGGAGAACACAAGAAAACAAGTTTATATTAATGGATACATTTAGAGCAACATTTTTCAGGGTATAACCTATAGGCAATAAATATTCACCCTAACTAATTATATCTTTTACATTTATAACCAAACACTAAAAAAAAATAGGCCATTTAACAGGAAGGTCTTGAAAGGCAGTACAAGAACTAACATTTACTTATCTCACAGATAGTATAGGATCAATATCAGTTCTTATAATTCCTCCAATAATCCTGGGATAGATATAATTAGAAAGTAAGTCTTACTATTTAACTGTCCTTCCTCATCTGCAGATGTGAGGCAATTAAAAAACAAAAAGAAATAGCATATGTAGATGTACATCAGGAAAAACTGGAATCAGTTTGGTTGTGAATGGTTGGAAGTGGCTTCATAGGAAATGTGGGGTTTAAAAGGAATCTTAAAAAGTGAGGGGCTTTCAGAAGGTAGAAAGAGAAGGAAGGTCCACCCATGCAGATAGCAGAGCATAAAGAAAGTACAAATAATAAAGGAGTCAGCACAGAAAATTGGAAAACAACAGTGGAGAGGCCACAATGGTGGCCCACATCAAGAGGAAGTTTGAAAGACTGATTCTAACTGCATTCTGGAATTCCTTAAATTCTAGGGTGAGGAGACCAGATTTTATTATGCTTCACATAAAAACAAACTATAAAAGGTTTGGTTATGAAAATGACATTTGTGGAAAATGAATTTCTTCATGAATAGGTGAACTGTCATAAACAGAAGACAGAAAAGGGGGTGATTCTCAACAAAGCTAATGTTCTTATCCAGATGGTTTGTAGTTGAAGTAGGAGTAGTGTAATTCAAATGTATCAATCAGGGTTCATTCAGAAAAACAGAAACCACTCTAAGTACTTTATTTTTTTTTAAAGATTTTATTTATTTATTTGTAAGAGAGAGAGAGAGTAAGAGCGAGCACAGGCAGACAGAGTGGAAGGCAGAGTCAGAGGGAGAAGCAGGCTCCCTGCGGAGCAAGTAGCCCGATGTGGGACTCGATCCCAGGACGCTGGGATCATGACCTGAGCTGAAGGCAGCTGCTTAACCAACTGAGCCACCCAGGCGTCCCACTCTCTAAGTACTTTAAACAAAGGGATTTTAAAGCAGAGAACGGGCTACACAGATGATATAAAAGCTGAGAAGTAAAATGGAACAGTGAGACAAATCAGGAATGAACACAGAGCAGCTGTTACCATCCTCAAGATGGGTACAACAACGGGAAGAAGAGTATTACTAGAATCTAAGACCTAGAACTATTTCTCATAAGCTGGAAACAAAGAGAGCCTGCTGGGATGCAGAAACTGTTTATGGGATAACGGAGCCATGGAGCAGCTGTAACTGGTGCTGGAGACGCTGCCCAAAGAAAGAAAGCAAGAGGAAGAAAATGCCATGGCCTCTCCCCTCACCTGTCTCCCCCACTGGCTGACCCTAGACAGAAGACAACTAAGCAAGGTATCCTGGAGAATAAAGTTCCCTGCAAGTCAAAGCAGAAAAGGAGGTTAGGGAATAAATCAGAGTTAAAAGGCAAAAGGTCAGCACATCAATTAAAGAAAAGCTGGGATTTTGTGACTCGTGGTTTATAAGGGGGTTAGGAAGAAAATATGCCCAATAATATGCTTCAGTCATGCCAATAAAAGAAAATAATGAAATCAGGAGAAAAGGTTTACAAGGAAGAATATCTATTTTAGTCACAGTCTCAGAGAAACAGAACCAATAGTGTGCTCGCATGCATGTGCTGTGTGCATGTGCACATGAACGTGCACGTGTGTGTGTGTAGACAGAGAGAGAGAGAGATCATAAGGAATTGGCTCATGTGATTATGCAGACACAGTCCCAAGATCTGCTGGGTAAGGTGACAAGCTGAAGACCCAGGAGAGCCCAGGGGATAGCTCTAGTCCAAAGGCTGGCAGGCTCAAGACCCAGGAAGAGCAATGTTTCAGTTTGAATTGAATTTGGAACTGATGTCCCAGTTTGAAGTCAATAAAGCAGGAGGAATTCCCTCTTATTCAGGGGGAGGTTCAGCCTTTTTGTTCTACTCAGGCTTTGAGCTGACTAGATGAGGCCCACCCATATTAGGAAGAGCAATCTGCTTTACTAAATCTACCAATTTAAATGTTAATCTCATCTAAAAACACCCTCACAGAAATACTCAGAATTATGTTTGACTAAATACACCCCTTGGTCACCCCAGGGTGACACCCCATGGCCCAGTCAAACTGACACATAAAATTAGCCATCACAGGGACGCCTGGGTGGCTCAGTTGGTTGGACGACTGCCTTTGGCTCAGGTCATGATCCCGGGACTCATGATCCTGGAGTCCCGGGATCGAGTCCCACATCAGGCTCCCAGCCCCATGGGGAGTCTGCTTCTCTCTCTGACCTTCTCCTCGCTCATGCTCTCTCTCACTGTCTCTCTCTCAAATAAATAAATAAAATCTTAAAAAAAAAAAATTAGCCATCACAGCATCTAAGCTGCATCTAAGTTAACAGCAGTTTATGTGAAAATTCCACAAAAAGGTATAGAGCTTAAAGAGCTGGTCAAGACTGGAAAAATAAATATAGGAGTTGTCCAATATACACAGAAAAAACTGACCCATGGACAGGAGCAAGAGAATATGACAGTGAAAATCATAATCTGGAGGCATTATAAGTGTCTCCATCTAGAAGCATTAAACAGTATTAGCTATTTTAATATTACTAAGACAGATGAGAATGTTTAACCAAAACATTATACTTATCAGAGCAGCAAAGCCCTAATGATAATGAAATCTTATTATATTGTTTTTATTTAAACTAAAGCATCTAACTCAATTCCCAACTTTGTATCCTGGATTCTGAGATTTAGTGAGCATGTCTGCATTCATCATGTGCACACCCTTATAGTTTTATAATCATTTATCTACATTGTTTAGAATAGCCCAACTATTTTTAACATTAACCACAAAATCTCAGTGACTTAAGATTAAAAAAAGTTTATTTCTTCCCATGTCATTCTCTGATACTGCTGGTGGTAATGGGCTCTGCTCCACACAGCCATTCAGGGACCTAGGCTCTTTCCATCTCTCCCGTGGCCTTTGGAATCCTTCACTGGATCCTCAGTATCCAACCAGTAGATGAAGGAAAAGAATAAACATGGTGGACTGTGTGGGAGGTTTTTGGGGAGGCACACAGATGATGTACATAATATGTTCATATGTACATATGTTCATATGTACATAATATGCAAGTACTCATTCACAGGGCCACACTTTTGTGGGGGAAGCCAGGAGTATAATCTAGATAGGTCTCTGGAAGCCCAAGGAAAGTGGCTGGACAAGCAGCTATGCTCAACCATGCTGATCTAGTCCTTCTTAAACTATTTTTCAGTTTGAAGAATCCTGTACCTTTGAACTTTTATTCCCATGACTGTATGACCACCCTCCCCTGTAAATACTCCAGCTCAATTACACTTCTCTGATCTGAGACAGCAGAACTACACGGCAAGCTATCAGGGATAAAGAAGGAGAAAGTAAAAGGAGAACAGAGAACTTCTGAATTGAAATGAGCTGAGGAGAAATGCATCTCACACACCTCATTGCACAAAGGAGGACACTGAGTACCAGAGAGGAGAAGTGACTTGCCCAAGGCCACATATCTTTAAATGTAAAACTGGGACTTAACCCAGCTCTCTTAATTTTTCTGCTCAGGATTCATATCAATACACCACTATTTCAATATGTGTATGCAAAAATTTGGTAGAAAGATATAGTAACATTTCCACGAGTTTTTAACACTCTGAAGCTATATAATACTGTTGGATGTTTTGCTGATACTTTTGATCCAGGAAGTATATATTTAGATAAGCATTCCTGGAATCCAAATTAAAAATCCAGAGCCCTTCATCGGAACGCTTATTGTTAAAATTATTTTTCACAAAGTATTTACTATGTAAGTACTAAGTAGTCTTTGTAGCTTGTTTTTGTTTTTAATTTTCCTACTTGCTGTATTAGAATGCCTTCAATTCCTAACAATGGAAAACAACTCAAATTAGCTCAATTTTTTAAAAAGGAATCTACTGAATCATGTCGATATTGCAGGATTTAGAGACATCCAGTATCATCAAAGCGCTGTCAGCCCACCACTCATGTCTACTAATTTTCAATTCTCTTTCTAGGCTGTCCTGATTCCCTTTTCTTGCAGACATTTCCACATGTCGAAAATGATGGCCATTGGCAACACCAGCCCTACAAGTTTTCATTTGACATGCAGAGAGAAGAGAGAGTCTTTCTTTACAGCATCAATAGAAAAGCCTGAGTGGATTCTAACTGGCCTACCCTCAGTCACCTGCCTTTCAGTGAATGGATACCGGTGGGGGTGCAGGGAGAGGGAGCAGATGTGATGATTGACATCCCACCAGACCTGGAAGGAGTGGTGAAGGATTTCCCCCAGAGACCAGAAAAGGGGCTACGAAACATGCTGAGCAGAGAAAAATATTAACTATCACAGTCCATTCTGCTTGTTGATTAGGAAAAGGATATTAAAGATAGAAAAATAGAATCCATTCCTAATACACAGTTAGACACATGATATATTAAGTAATACTTCTATCCTATCAAAGAGCCATCATGCAAATTCAGGACACTTTCCCTCCTCTCTTTTAAATTAAAAATTCAGAACAATAGATATCACAAGATATAGTCTCTCTGTCAAATACCTCTTTACAGGTACTCAATGACAAATTGAATTTACAGGTATTCAATGACAAATGCCAAATTTGTAGTTAATTTGGTTACTTATGCAAACACTAATCATTCAGATAGCCTCCCATCTTAAAAAAAAAAAAAAAAAGTAGAGCTAAATATTCAGTTTAGGAAAGGGCTATGAAATACTTCGGTTCATCTTTTTCATTTTGCAGATTACGGAACTGAATACCAGAGAAGTGAAGTTAGCTGGCTCGGTTATGCAGCTTTTTACTGAATGAATCCTGGGTTAAAACCCAAGTTTCCTTCCAGGTAGTGCAGTACTTTTCCCATTGTACATCACTGTTCACGTTTTGTATATGTTCCTCACGTTGTAAAAGATACAGAAGCAAACAGACAATTGTCAACTGAAAAGAGAATTTATTGGATCTGTCAATCATTCAAAATTTTAAAATTTTTATGCAATAAGTTTTAACAGAAATTCTCCTCTACACAGTTCTGTCCTATCTGGGAAAAATGGTGGCTTCTACGAACCAAGGTTCAAACGTGTGCTAAATGCTTACAAAAATAATTACCACATGGCATTAGAGTGACATGCATCATGAGGAATGCTTTTGTTACTTGGTTTCAGTGTTTCGTGTTTTATTTTGTTTTTTTCTAAAAAGTTTATCTCCTGCTGTGTCTTTACGCAATTATACACAGCATGATTAGATGAAAAAAAAAAAAAGATTCCCTAAATACCACGAACAGCCAAAATACAGTTCTAATCAATTCACTTGATGTTAAATTGTTTCAAAATATATTCTGGGTATTGACACAGGCATTCTTAGTTTCTCTTATTTTAATAGAAATTAACTTCTGTTTTCCTTAACCAATAAACTTCTGCTCAAGATAAAAATATTAAGATCCGGGGTGCCTGGGTGTCTCAGTGGGTTAAAGCCTCTGCCTTCTGCTCAGGTCATGATCCCAGGGTCCTGGGATTGAAACCCACCTCGGGCTCTCTGCTCTGCGGGGAGCCTGCTTCCCTTCCTCTCTCTCTGCCTGCCTCTCTGCCTACTTGTGATCTCTTGCTGTTAAATAAATAAATAAATAAAATCTTAAAAAAAAAAATTAAGATCCTTAAAACCCTAATCAGAAAATGCAAATTAAAATGAGATACTACCAGGGCGCCTGAGTAGCTCAGTGGGTTAAGCCTCTGCCTTCGGCTCAGGTCATGGTCTCAGGGTCCTGGGATGGAGCCGTGCATTGCATCAGGCTATCTGCTCAGCAGGGAGCCTGCTTCCCTCTCTCTCTCTTCCTGCCTCTTTGCTTACTTGTGAGCTCTCTCTCTCTGTGCCAAATAAATAAATAAAATCTTTTTAAAAAAATCAGACACTACCTTTTGCCTTCCAGGTTGTAAGGGCTAAAAATGAAAGTGTCTAGGTTAGCAAGAATGGGAGGAAAGGTTAAAATTAATAACTACCCTTTAGGGTAAGTGTAGGAACTATACTCCTTCTGCAGGCTGAGTGGGCAATATATATTTAGGGCCATTAAGAAATAGCCATGTCTCTTAATCCAGTTATTCAACTTTCAGTAGTTTGCCCTAAGGAAATTATCAAATATATACAAAAATGTTCATCACCATATTGTATAACATGAAAAAAAATCAACAAAAATCAAAAAAGAAGGTGTGACTAAATAAATCAGTGATAGCATATATGATAGAATATTCTGACCTCAATGACTAAAACTAAAAGATTGGCAAATAAATTCTGTCTCTCAGTATGATAAAATACTAGGTTGCTATTTTTTAAGAGGTAGAAATATAATCGAATTCTTGTCAACCTTGTATGACCTATATATATGTGTAGCTGTACACACACACACATACACACACATAAGAATAGATAAATACAAATACTTTACAAGTATATGTACTAAAAATATTCATATATGTTATCTCTGCCTGGAGATAATATCTACTTCAAATTATTGCTGCCAGGATTCAATATAATATATATCTATGCAATATATTATGTAATATATATAACACATATATGTGTAATATATAATAATATATAATAAAATATTATATACACATATGTAATTGACACATATAATTATATATTATTTATTATTATATTTGATATATTTATTTATAATGTGTGTGTGTATACATATATATGTATGTATACACATATAAAATCTCCCCATCAGAGGGCCTGGGAAAGGGTAGCCCTTCAAAGAATGATAGTTACCTTCTTGCCTTTACAGTGTTTTCCTTATGTGACACCCACCCAACACTATCCTATGTCTAACTATCCTCTGGCTCCAAGAACACAATAAGGGATAGAAAAGTACATCAGGGAAGGAAATAAATCAGGAAGAGAACTAATAAACCTCTGGAGCTCTTTGCAGTGTCTCTGCACATATCCTGTCAAGCCAAAGCTTTAAGCTGATGTCAGTTTTCAAATGATAACAGGATGACAGGGCTTCACACCCCAGTGTGTGATCTTACAGTCTACCTTACTGATGAATAGAGACTAAGGATAACCTTTTTTTCAGAAAGTGTTCTTACTACTTTTTAAAAGCATAAATCAGGCCCTGGAAAAGATTAGGTTCATTACTTTCAAATAACCACGTGAAGGAACCCATGGCCGCATATCCAAGCCTAATGGATTTTGCCCTCTGAAAGAGGCATAATTTTGGATTCTCCTTCCAGGTCCCTGTTGGGTTTCCATGGGAACAAATGTTTCAGGGTCAACTCTACTCATCTTGGGGTTGGGGAGCTATATTAACAAATAAGAAAGACAAAAATCTGTCTCCTTTGGGAGCTGACTCAGTCTAACTAGGGGCATATATTTGGCCATAATAGAGAAATGGAAGGGTCTGATGTGATAGGAGTTTTTAAGGCCAAAGCAGTGAAAGCTCACCAAAGTATGACATAATTTTTAGCCCTTCAAATTGCTACCTGTTCCCTGACCACCTTTAGTCTGCTTTCCCTTTTGTTCAGAGAAAGGGTAGATGGTATCTTTTCAGGCTATTCAACACAAAGGGGAAAAGGACTCTCATACCCCATCCTACAATCTGACTTCATGGAAATTAAAGTCAAACTGAATGGAACATCAGGGGCTAGTTACTTCCCTGTGAAATAAATTAAACCCCAAAATACACAATGACCTAAACTACTGGTTAAATTCATTGTTGCAAATGTGTATTGCAGTGGGGACTTCCATTCACTCTTCAAGAAACTGCATTAGAATTCTAGAGCAGCCTCAGAGCATAATGAATGGAGAATGCAGATTCCCAAAGTAACTCTTTTGGCCAAAGTAGCAGATGTTACACACAACCACTGACTCCAGGGAAATATGTAAAACATGATTGGAAATGTTGAACATAGGGAGAGAGGAGGTCTTCAAAACAGGCCAAGTTCCATTATTTCTGGTGAATGCCACTAAAAAGTTTGTCTGAATCAGTGCTAATCACAGGAAATACTTAGTGTTACCATATGCCTGTTCTTTTTATACTGATGCAATATTTATCACTTCTTATCACCATAACATACAACATCTCAGGAAAAAGGTGTCTGAATGAGTACAGCTATAGATTTTCTCCTACAATATGAAAAGATCTTTGGGGTCTAAAATCAAGGGTCCTGATAACAGCTTCCCTCTCTAAAACCCCACATTTTGTTAGTACATATGTCCATCAGTAGTAATAAATAAGACCTTCATAAACTTGAAGTCTCTAAAAATGAGGAAAGCAAACTTTAGTGGCTAGTTTCCATTTTAGGGAAAGGAAAAAAAAAAGAAAGGAAGGGTTTGCTATGTCAAGATGTACCCTGCCTTGTACTTGAACAGCTGGCATGTCTCCTCCCACTCAACAAGGTCCCCATTTCTTGAGGACTAGAACCATGGCACATCTTTACCTAGAGAATAAAGATCTGACTCTCATTCCTCCATGAAGTGGCAATGATCCATCTTCCCAGCACCATCCCCTTTCCTTCCCATGTTCCCTGTATGCCAAGCAACCCCGGTTATTTGACATTTCCAAATGAATTCTGTACTTCTCTGTTAAAATGTACTGACTCAGGCTAATTGTTCCACACAAATGCCCTTGCTCAAACTCTTTCCTTTTATAATATGCCCATTCTTTGGTGTCTTTCCTAGCCAGTATCTTGTCTATGAAATCTCTGGAGGGCCTCCAGAACCTGAATCACTCTTTTCTTCCTCTATGTTCCTACAGCACTGTTGTTTCAATGTTTACTTTTAGAACGTATCCTGTTATGCCTTTATTTAGAGCTAGTGGTGTCATCGCCTCTGTTTAATTAGAAGCTTATTATTTAATAATGTTGTACTTATCAGTGTATACTTCATGTTGCACAGACACTTAATAAGCATTTTTGAGTAAAATCATCGATACTAGCCATCACAATGACTAATAAGGTCTCAGCAAGCCCAAACTAATTATCCAATAACAAAGTGTTGCTTAAATAATTATTACACAGACACAAAACAGAATACTCTGAAGTCATTTAAAATGAGTCATAAGAGATTTCCAAGTAATCACTTTTTTCTTTTCTCCTTAGTAGCTTTTTCAAACTACTTACAACCATCCCAAACTCCCAAACTCACCACCTTTCTCTTCAACTCTTTTCAACTCCCATTTCTGACACACAACTCTCCCATAGACATCTCCACGAGGTTGTCCTATGAGCGCCATATCCCAACATTTTCCAGACTGAAGCCATAAATGTCCTACCCCACTGTACCCAGCATGCTCCTCCTTTCCCAATGGACAGCCTCACCACCATCCAAGTAAGAAATTCAGAAAGAATTCTCTTCTCACTTTCTATATTCATTCAATCATCATAGCATATAGAATCCACATCCTCAGTATTTCTTAAATCCATTAGCATCGCTCCATCCCCATAGACAGTACCCTATTTCAGGCCACCACCATCTCTTGTCAGGGTTCCTGAAACTGTCTCGTAACCAGTTTTCCTGCCACAGTTATGCCATATCTGTTCCCTATATAACAAGCACAATAGCGTTTATAAAGTGTACGTCACACTCGTCCTGAAAAACCCTTTCAGTGCCATCCCAATGCCTTCAGAATAAGCTAAAAAACCCTTATTATGGTGTCTGGGTTCCATATTAGGGTGATACCTACTTACCTGTATGAGTTTCATCTTTCAAATATTCCCTTTCTTTCCTTTCCATGTTCCTGACATCCTGAAAATCTCTGAGTCTGTTAAGTGATCCATTCTGTCCCACACTGTGTGGCCGTTGTTTATGGAGTTCACTTTGCCTATAACATTCTCCTTTCTTCCGAGACCACCTCCTATACCTGTTAACTGCACCTGGCTAACTCCTACTCACATTTCAAAACTAAGATTAGATATTGCTCCTTTCAGGTATCCTCAGGCCTACAAGTCCAGTTTGGGGGGTTTCTTTTTACTCCCAAAACATCTAGAAACTCTATCATAATACCCAACCCAAGGCATCCTGTTACATGTCTACATACTGCATTACAAAATTCTTGGGAACAGATATTGTGTCTGCGTCCACCATTCATCGCATCAACAAGTAGTATTGTAGTACTGGCTCTAGAATTACGATCAATAAAAAGCAAAACCAGGTTATGTGAGTTCCTTCGGGTCTCTAAGAGCCTATTGAGGGAAACAGATATTGATCAAGTGGTCATACACAAAACCGAACTCTGGTAAATACTACAAAGGAAAATTAGGTTTGATGAAGCCCTATCATGAGGAGATTGACCTAGTCAGGATGCCCCAGGCAAAGAAGACCTTCTTGCTTCTGGAGGATATTATGACTGAGGGGAGATCTGAGACTAAGAGGTAATTAATGGACAGGGAGGAAATGTTCCATTTTAGGGAACAGCATGTGTCAAGGCCCCAGGGTCAGATTCAAGGAACTGAAAAAGAGTCAGTGTGATTGGAGCACTAAGAGAAAAAATTCAGATTAGTTAAGGCTGGAAAGTAAAAGTCTAAATGTTCAGATTTGCATACTAGCCCTATAGTCATGGAAGGATTCCGCACAGAGATGCTGGGATCAGACTTTTGATCTGAGAGATCAGTCTGACTGAAGAACAGAGGATGGACTGGATGGACCCAGGAATAGATGTCAGTATGCCTGTTAGGATTCTGACTATGATCATAACCTCAATGGCAGATAATGGAGGCAGGGATTACATTGGTGGTGTTGGACAAAGAAAGAAAGGGAATACTTGAGATATATTTGGGAGGTGAAATTAGTAGACTTGGTATGTATTAGATGTGGAAGTTAGGAAGAAGAAATTCCCTAAAGTGGTATCTGGTACAGAGTAGCATTGTAGGAAGTATCTATCCAATAAATGCTTTTAAAAATATACACATATGAACCTAAGTACAAATTCCAGTTCTTTCACTTACTGGATAACTTTATCAATTCAACTTTTATGTGACTAAATTTCTTCATCTATTAAATGGGGACAAAAACAGTAAAAAAAACTCTTAGGGTATTTGCACCAGATAAAAATGTGAAAATTCACATTAAGCACTTAGCCCAATCCTTGTTATTTAGCAAACACTCAATATATGTGAGTTTTTAAAATATGTATATAACTTCTATATATTATTATTACATAAACATGGATAAAAATATATTAAGGATGTAGATCAGATTTTTTAAGAGGATTATTGTAGGGAGTATATGAAGAAAGTAAAGAAGAAGGAACCAAAAAGACAAAAACTATACCAGAAAAACAATAGATACAATATGAACATATTTATGAATTATAAAATTATGTGTCTTTTTAAATTTTTTTAAAGTTATGTGTCTTATGTATATATTTTAAACAAATGTTGAATGTTTTCAATAAAAATAAATGTCTTATTAATAAGACTATCTTCTTTACATATGCATATTTTAAAATCTTCTCTGTAACATACATGTTGCTTATAATAAGAAAAAAATAATTTGAAATTCCATTTTATATTTCACCTTCTGCAAGTATAAAGAGCCTTGAAGTATCCATTTTTTTATGCAGTGACTTTGAAATTTTATTCTCTTACAGCCTAATCTAGCCATTGGTATCATCTAGTACTCAGAGTTAATTTCCCTAGATTTGAGGACACTAAATTTTCCCCTAATCTTGCCTGTATTTCTGTTTTAAACATTGAAGAGCCGAAATGCAAAAGAACTTCAACTATGTGTGTATCTAACTATAGTGAAAGGAATATAATATTACTGAAGACAATGGCAGAGAAAATTAACCAAATAAAGCAGATCTTTGTATTTAAACAGTGTGAACTCACAGCCAATGACAGATAATGGCCCCCCAAAACTGATGTAATTAAATAAGAAAAAATAGTCTGTAATAATTACCCCTACTTGTTAATCAAAATTCCCCCCAAACACAGTGGAAGCTTGCTTTAATAATGCATTTTGCAATCAAATGGACAAGCAGAGGAAGGACAAAATTAGGAAACTTATAATATTGAATTTTCATGTTATTTCCCAAAGCAAAGAAATCCTAGGTTTATAAACACATATCTAAAAATTA
The DNA here is from genome assembly GCF_011764305.1 of Mustela putorius furo. Taxonomy (NCBI): domain Eukaryota; kingdom Metazoa; phylum Chordata; class Mammalia; order Carnivora; family Mustelidae; genus Mustela; species Mustela putorius. The sequence goes on along the minus strand of NW_025421322.1, from coordinate 22,838,741 downwards.
TGAGTGCAAGCAAGCAATCTGATTACAGGAACTATTTGGAAGAAAGAAAGCTGAAGGATATAACCTAAACTAAATGAAGGTCAAGACAGAATAGAATAAAATCATCAGAGTTTTGAGTTCAAAGATTTTTTTTAATAACAATCACATTCGAGGTACTGTACTAAGTACATTGCAAATGATCAACCAATTTGTCCGATCAACCCACTGAATCACTTCATGAGGAATCCAGACACAGAGAAAGGATGACACGTGAATGAATCCAGGTCCTTGAACTTTCTCTTGTTCCCACAGTGTGAGGGTTGAAGAAGAGGAACAAAACTTCAGATTTCACTTGAGAAAATCTCTGAGTATAAAGGGAGAGTTCTAAAACAGCATTTGGAAGTATCCTCATCCCTTAAGACCAGATGATTTTTTTTTTTTTTTTTAAAGATTTTATTTATTTATTTGACAGAGAGAGATCACAAGTAGGCAGAGAGGCAGGCAGAGAGAGAGAGAGAGGAGGAAGCAGGCTCCCTGCTGAGCAGAGAGCCCGATGCGGGACTCGATCCCAGGACCCTGAGATCATGACCTGAGCTGAAGGCAGCGGCTTAACCCACTGAGCCACCCAGGCGCCCAAGACCAGATGATTTTTGTATGACTTTGTTAAAAGAAGAAATTTGGATGGTACTTCTAACATGATAAATCTTGAACTCTGACTTACATTTGAGTGTGTTGGTTTTATCAGTAAAAGAGCAGACAGGCTCAAAGAGTTTAACTGAAAAGATTTTATAGAAGAGTCTATTTCCATAGTTGAGGGAGAGTTAAAGGAAACCAAGAAACTGTAGTAAGGAACCCAGGGCTAATAATACCTCAGTCTTGAGTGGTGTCCTAAAGAGCAGCCTGTCAGGAGCAGGTAATGGATCTATGGGAATGGAACATAGCAACACATTAGGGATACCTTCACTGCCAATGTTTAGAGGGCTGGAGACATCATCTGAAAGAGAGTGAAATGGAACACATTTCAAGAAGAATACAACATTTAAAGCAGAAATACCAAGGGTATCCTCCTGGGTTTTGGCAGATACTGGTATGGTAACAATGATTTTTATCATGGAAAGATAGTACCTATTATTAACTCCAAATAGAGTGAGATGCACATACCATCTATCTGTGTTTGAAATAATTGTGAAAAAACATCCCAGAGACTGGGTTGTCTTAAGATATTAAAAGGAACAGAAGCAAAACCCAAGAGATATTAAATTGAGACCGTTCCTGAACTGAAATATCCACAATTTCTCATTTTAGGAATGAGTAAAAGCTTGAGAGAAGCAATGCAGAGGCAAAGCTAAGTACACATTTATAAGCAATGATTATTTAGGATGAAACATAACTATAAGAGGGCTGGCCACCAGTCCAATAACCTTCCCATTAAGCCATTCTGTCATTACTTCCTCATGTCAGTTTAATATGGTTTAGGTTTAACATAATATTATCTAGAATTGTTCTGATGGTTTCCACGCAGAAATATTATAATAAATAAGAACGTGGTCCATAAACCTCAGCCCTGTTCCCTTTACCCTTTTCTACCAGAAAAGGAGACTACTACGAAACATACAAAGCAAAAAGATATACCTAATAAGTCAATGGTGGAAATATGATAAAATCATGTAAAATGATTTTAGGCAAGAAAAGAGGTAAAAAGCAACAGAGAATGGATGGGACAAAGTGAAAACAAATAGTAACACAGTAGATTTAAATCCAACTATCTCAATAATCACAAGAAATATAAATACTGTCCCTCTCAAAAAAAGATCGTCAGATTGTATTTTTTAAAAAAGCATCATCCAACTTTATGTTGTATATAAGAAAGCTTCTTTAAAAATAAACATAGGTAGAAAGAATAGAAGGATGTAGAAAGATATGTCACACAAACACTAATCAGCTGAACTATATTTATATTTCAAAGCAAGGAATAGTATCAGTATTATAAAGGAGCATTATCTAATGATAAATGAGCCAATCTATCAAGAGGGCACAACAATTTTAAATGTGTATGCCCCAATAACAGTTTCAATGTACTTGAAAGACAAACTATTAGAAAGAATAAATAGACAAATCCACTATTTGGATTGCTAATTATAGCTAGAGATTTTATTACCTCTTTCAATGTTTGATAGAACAAGTATATAGAATATCAAAAGGAGGTAGAAGATTTAACAATATATTGTATATTGGTCTTAACTGTAATGTATTCAACACTCCAACCAACAAAAGCATACTAGTAAACACAGAAGTGTTTACAGAAGTAAACACACAAGTAAACACAGAACATTGACCAATATGGGCCATATATGATGGACCTGAAAAAAAGATATGTAACTACTGAAGTCATAAAAATTACATACTCCAAGTACAACAAATTAAACTGAAAATCAATAATTGATAACTGGAAAATTCCCAAATATTTGGAAATCAAACATTACACTTCTAAACAACCAAGGAGTCAAGGAAGAAGTCAAAAGGAAAATTAGAAAGTATTTAGAACTGAATGAGAGGGGCTACTGGTGGCTTAGTGGGTTAAAGCCTCTGCCTTCGGCTCAGGTCATACTTGGGGTCCTGAGATGGAGCCCTGCATCAGGCTCTCTGCTCAGTGGGGAGCCTGCTTCCCTCTCACTCTCTGCCTCCCTCTCTGCCTACTTATGATCTCTGTCTGTCAAATAAATAAATAAACTCTTTAAAAAAAAAAGAACTGAGTGAGAATAAAAATATAGCATATCAAAATATGTGCATGCTGTTAAGATAGTGCTGGTGGGGGTGGGGAATTTATACCTCAAATTCTGAAAGAGAAAGAAAGAAGGTGGCCTCAAATCAATGATCCAAGCTTCCACATTAATAAACAAGAAAAAAAAAAGAACAAATTAATCCTAAATTTAGCAGAACAGAAAATAATAAAGGAAATTTTAAAATCAATGAAACAGAAAATATAAAAACAACAGAGACCATCAATGAACTCAAAACCAGATCAACGAAATTAATAATCCTCTAGCCAGATTGATCAAGAAAAAGAAAGGACACAATTTGCCAAAATCAATAATAAAAATAAGGATATCACTAAAGATCCTACAGGTACTAAGAATAGTAATAAGTGAATATTGTGAACATCTTTATGTTAATAAATAGCATAACAATAAATAACAACTTAGAGGAAACAGAAATTACATAAAACACACATACTACTTAAAAGGAAATAGATAATCTAAACATCCTGTATTTAAGAAATTGAATTTTTCATTAAAAACCTTCTCATACAAAATATCCAGCCCCAAATGGCTTCACTGGAAATTCCTACCACATATTTAAAGAGTAAATAATACCAGTTCTACACAAATCCTTCCAAGAAAGGAAGGAAACATTTCCCAACTAGTTCTATGAGGCCAGAATCGCCATGATGCTAAAATCAAAGACGTTACAAGAAAACCAAACCAATAGCCCTTAAGAATACTGATGCAAACATTCTTTAAAAAATTTTAAACAAATTGAACTCATCAATAAATGAAAAAGATAATACATTCTGACCAAACATTTATTCCAGGAATGTAAAGATGATTTAACATTTGAAAATCAATGTAATCCATCAATAGAGGAAAGGAAGACATATCATCCTTATACATGCAAAAAAAATCATTTAACAAAATTCAACGCTTATTCATGATTTTAAAAAAAATAAACTCTTAGAAACCTTAGAGGAAAAATTCTATACATAATAAAAAGTATCCATAAAAAAAATCTACAACTAACATCATCCTTCATGCTTTACCCTTAAGGATTGGAACAAGGCAAAAATACCTCCCCTCACGTCATCTATTTAACCTTGTACTGGTGGTGCTAGTTCATGCAGTAAAGCAAGAAAGAAAAACAAAATGCCAGCAGATTGGAAAGGAAGAAGTAAAATTTCCTTATTTGCAGGACACATAATTGTCTATACAAAATATCCCTCCAAAAAAATATTAAGTGAGTTTTGGAGATGTGGATAACAAGATCAACACAGAAAATCAGTTGTATATCTTATATCTTATTATAATTGAAAATTTTATAATAGGCCATTTACAAAACCACAAAAATATGAAAAAATAGAAATCAATTTAAGAAAAACTATGCAAGACTTGTAAGCTAAAGTGACAAAATACTGCTGAGAGAGATTAAAGATCTAAATAAATGGAGAGAAACACCATAGGCTAATTAAGATGTCAGTTCTTTGGGCGCCTGGGTGGCTCAGGGGGTTAAGCCTCTGCCTTCGGCTCAGGTCATGATCCCAGGGTCCTGGGATGGAGCCCTGCATCGGGCTCTCTGCTCAGCAGGGAGCCTGCTTCCCTTCCTCTCTCTCCGACTGCCTCTCTGCCTACTTGTGATCTCTGTCTGTCAAATAAATAAATAAAATCTTTAAGATGTCGGTTCTCCCCAATCTATAAATTCAATGCAATCGCATTCAAAATTCCAGTAGTCACTTCTGTGAAAACTAGAAAGCCTATTCTAAAATGCATATGAAATGACAAAGGAACTAGTATGGCCCAAAATACTGACAAAGAACAAAGTCAGAGGATTTACACAACCTGACTTTAAAGTTTACATCCAAGGTACAATAATCAAAGGAGTGGGGTATTGGTGTAAAGACAGATGTATAGATCAATAGCATAGAATAGAGGCCCCAGAAGTAAAACAATGCATCTGTCTGGTCAATCCATTTTAAGAAAGATACTAATGTAATTCAATGGGGGAAGATAATATAGTCAAGAAAGAATGTTTCAACAATTGAATATCCAAATGCAAAAAGAAAAAACAAGTATGAACCTCAACCCTTGCATCATACCACATGTAAAAATTAGTTCAAATGAATCATAGACTTAAATATAAGAGCTAAAAGTATCAAGTTTTAAGAAAAACAAAAATCTTAGCAATTCCAAGTTCAGCAAAAATTAAACAGATTTAATAAATAAGACCCACAAAGCACGGGATACAAGAGGAAAAAATTGACAAATTTGACTTCATTGAAATTTAAGTTTTTGCTCTTTAAAAGACACTGGTAACAATAAAGAATACTTACAATAACGAGAAGACAAATATCACCAAAAATATCTATAGGGACAAAAATATCTATAGGGACAAAAGATTATAGTTTACCAAAATAAAGTATACAAATGGCAGACGAGCCTGTGAAAATATGCTTATCTTTCATCATCGCAGAAATACAAACTAAAACCGCAATGAGATATCCTTACACACTCAACAGAAGAGCTAGAATTAAAACGAGGGTCAATACCAATTACGGACAGTACATGGTTCTCCTACACTGTTCCTGGGAATGCACACTGGGAAAGAGCAACCATTTCTTTAAAAGTTATGCGTATCCTTCCCACAACCTCAGACTGAAGAAATGCCAGAACATTAGTTTACCTTTTACTCAAAAAGCGGATTTGTTCCTAACAAACCCAAACTGGAAAGAATCTAAGCTTTCATCCACATCTGAACAACCCCACAAACGGTGACTGTAGGATCCTCCACTTTTTAAAAATGTGCATCATCATGCTTTGCCCTTCTGAAACGCCTGCATTCTAACCTGATCTCGCGAATGGAGAGAAATCCGGGGCGGATGGTCACTTTTACGACAAAAGGCGAAAAGCGAAAATCGCCGTCCGCGTGGGTTTTGCGGCAGTCGTTATCAGAGGCCGCCGCACGCCCGTAGCCGGGGTTGGGTGCCATGTTGCCGGACGCTCACCGGTCTGGTGACCTTCGGTGCTTTATCTCGATGGATTTTGTGCCCGTGTTAGCAAGATGTGTCCGAAGGGATCAGAGAAGTCTCAGAGGCGATTTCTTTGGGTCTGAGAATGCTTAAAATTGTGTCCATATCAATTAATCATAATTGCGTCTTTGCTTTTATGCCATTTTGGCTTTCGAAGTTCTCATGGAAATGCTCTACTTTTGGCGGTGTGGAAACCTGTATACATGCGTAATGAAACACAACGCAGCAATAAGAAGGAATGAACTGATAAAAAGCCAATGATATGAATAAATCTTGAGAATATTTTGCTAAAAGCAACCAGGCCCCCAAAAACAAAAAAATATACCACATACTGTATAATTTCATTCATGTAAAATTCTAGAAAACCCACAATTATAGTAAAAAAAAAAATCTACAAAGAATCAGGAAGAAGAGACTGACTTCATTTTTTTTTTTATAGGTTTATCTATTTTAGAAAGAGCAGAAGAGCGTGAGCAGGAGGGGCAGAGGGAGAGGGAGCGAGAATCTTGAGCAGACTCCGTGCCGAGCACGCAGCCCCACGCCGGCCTCCATCTCACCACCCTGAGGTCACCACCTGAGACGAAGCCAAGAGTTGGATGCTCAGCTGCCTGTGTCGCTCAGACGCCCCAGAGGAGGTTGACTTTAGAGGTATGTAACGGGACTTTTTAGCGGGATGAAAATATCCTGATTACCATAAAGGTTACACAACTGTATATAATTTCCAAAACTCAGAAAGTGTTACACCGAAATTAGTGAATTTTATTGGGTGTGACTTACACTTCAATCATGTTGACCTTTTAAAAGTGCAGAAAAGGGGCGCCTGGGTGGCTCAGTGGGTTAATCCTCTGCCTTCGGCTCGGGTCATGATCTCAGGGTCCTGGGATCAAGCCCCTCATCGGCCTCTCTGCTCGGCAGGGGGCCTGCTTTCTCCACTCTGCCTGTGTCTCTGCCTACTTGTGATCCATGTCTGTCAAATAAATAAAATCTTTAAAAAAAAAAGAGTTTCTTAAAAGTAAATAAATAAATAAAAAGTGCAGAAAAAAGCCTGCAGCTGTAGCGATTTGTCCATGGAAATTTTTTGTTGAAATGTAATGGGCAGTGGATTGTCTTAACTTTGAAAAGGTAATCCTTTGCTGTTCAAAAAGTTACATGCAATGACACATGATACGATAATGAAACTGTACTTAAAATACAGATTATTCTAAGGAGTCAAGGGACGGACACCAGGTGTCATTGAGGATATAGGGCAACTCTAACTCTCATACACTGCCATGGGAATTGTACCCAACCGGCACAACAGCTTTGGAAAATTCTTTTAAGCTGTCTATTAGCCTTGAAGATAAACACATCTCATGACCCAATGGCTTTTCATGTATGTTTCTTTGTAATAAAAATAAGCTCTTCAGGGCCACTGGGTGCCTCAGTCAGTGGAGCTTCTGACTCTTGATTTTGGCTCAGAACATGAACTCAGGGTCCTGAGCTCAAGTCCTGCTTCGGGCTCCCTGCTCAGTGGGGAGTCTGCTTGAGGATGCTCTCTCTCTCCCTATCTCTCTGCTCCTCACACCATCTCTCTCTAAAATAAATAAATCAATCTTAAAAAAAAAAAGCTCTTCCATCAAATAAAATATATAATAATTTCATAGATGCTTTATCCATAACACCCCCAAATAAGAAATCCATGAAATGTCTAAAACCAAAATATAGAGAAATAAATTCTACTATACTCACAAAAAATGGAGTAAATTCAGCAATAAAATATGGGTGGAATATTCAGCAATAAAACAATGAATGACTGCTATCCACAACAATATAGATAAGTACCATAAACAATGTTAAGTAAACAAACAAACAAAAGCGAGACCCCAGTTCCATTCAAAGTAAGTTAAGAATAGGCAAAATGAATCTAAGTTGGCAGAAGTCAGGATGGTGCTGACTTTGGTGGAAAATATTATCTAGAAGGGGGCGTGAGGGAGACTTGGAGTGCTGAAAATATTCTTTCTTGATGTGGGGGCTGGTGATATGGCCATATACACATCTAAAAGTTCTTTGAAGTTGGTTTAAAATAGAGCTTCCCTATGACCCTGCAATTGCACTACTGGGTATTTACCCCAGAGATTTAGATGTCATGAAAAGAAGGGCCATCTGTACCCCAATGTTCATAGCAGCAATGGCCACAGTCGCCAAACTGTGGAAAGAACCAAGATGCCCTTCAATGGACGAATGGATAAGGAAGATGTTGGTCCATATACACTATGGAGTATTATGCCTCCATTGGGAAGGATGAATACCCAATTTTTATATCAACATGGACAGGACTGGAAGAGATTATGCTGAGTGAAATAAGTCAAGCAGAGAGAGTCAATTATATGGTTTCACTTATTTGTGGAGCATAACAAATAACATGGAGGACATGGGGAGATGGAGAGGAGAAGGGAGTTGAGGGAAGTTGGAGAGGGAGATGAACCATGAGAAACTATGGACTCTGAAAAACAATCTGAGGGTTTTGAAGGGGCGGGGGGTGGGAGTTTGGGGGAACCAGGTGGTGGGTATTATGGAGGGCACGGATTGCATGGAGCACTGGGTGTGGTGCATAAACAATAAATTCTATTACACTGAAAAGAAATTAAATTTTAAAAAATTTTTAAAAAAGAAAAAAAGTTCTTTGAAGTGCACACTTAAAATTGGGGCACTTTTTGTGTGAATTATAATTTAAAAGATTTTGAAATTTTAAATCATGTTTTACAAATTTATGAGAAAGAGAATAAAAATCATAGTCTTAGACCGATAAATACTACTCTTGTTCTGTGGTTAAGACCTGAAGGGAGAATGCTTTTGGAACATTCTTTTTGTAAGGATCCCTCTGGAGGGTATTAGGGAATTCCCAGCAGCAGATCAGGTGAGCCTGCAAGCCATAAGAGAAAAAAGCTCATATTTTATGAAATTAAAATGTCAAAACTTTGCTTCTTTCTCCATTGGTTATTTCTTTTTAGTTTCCTATAAGGGTTGACAGTGGACATCTGTCATCTTGTCCTGACTGGGAATCAGCAGATTATCTTTTAAGGCCCCTCTACTTCTGAGTAGTGGTGTATGTGGAGGGGTCAGTTACCCTCCCTGTGATTTCAAATTATCGATTGATAAGAATAATGTTACTGGCAATAATGAGAACAGCTCCTGTCTAATAGCTCCTGAAAACGTGCTGGTCACAGCACTGGCATCTTTGTACACAGTTCCTCCAAGGTAGAGAGGCAATAGAAGAGTATATTCTCTGGAATCAGATTCCCTGAGGTAAAAACCTGGTTCTGCTTCTTTTCAAATGTATAAACTTAGACCCTGGCCTCTTCATCTGTAAAATGGGAATTAAAAAAAATACCTTGCTCCCAAGATTGTTGCTAGGATTAAACAGATTCATATTAAATTATCGAGAATATACCCAGCACATACAAAGGGCTATAAATGTATTTGCTAAATAAAATGACAAAAGTAACTTCAAAGATGCAAAAAGTGCAAGCTCACGGTGCTAACAACGTGCCCCAAGGGTGACGCAGTGAGAGTTACACCGTAGGGGCAGACCGTGAGATCCTGCACTGTATTTTGGGCTTTTATTTTTCCCTTTTAGAAGAGTAAAAGGGGCACCTGGGTTTCTCTGTTGGTTAAACCTCTGACTCTTGATTTTGCCTCAGGTGATGTCAGGGTTGGGAGATCAGGCCCGTGTTGGCTGCATACTGAGCATGGAGTCTGTTTAAGGTTCTCTTTCCCTCTCCTTCCGCCTCTCCCCTACCCCTGTATACATACACCTCCTCTCTCTCAAGATCTTTCTCTCTCTCTCAAAAATAAAATCAACAATGGAGTCAGACTTTTTATTACCATCATGCCCTGGTAATTCAAAATAATGTCAGAGATAAAATACTTTCCCACTGTTCCTGTACCCCAAGAACTTTGGACATCCCAGCATTGAGGTTTAGAAAAAGCCTTGAGTGACACAACTACAGATTCACAAGCTGCAATTCAAACCCATATCCACCAAATTTCAAAGTCTGTACAACCTGAACCTGTTCTAAGGGCCATTTTTGTTCTTCAGATACATTTTTTGGGAACCCTACCTGCTGTGTATAATATTTTACATCATCTTCTTTGAGACATTTTTTATTCAGGAAATAAATAGTAGTATCTCCCACGTTCTGGGTTCTGTTCTAGCCACTCGGCATATAGCAGTGAATAAGATAGTGTCCTCTGTCTCTTAGAACTGATATTCTAGTAGGGTGATAGAGAAAAGAAACAAAGGCATTGTTTTCAGATGACAATAAGTAAATGAGGAAATAAACCAGGCTGATAGACCCAAGATGTGCTGCCCAACACAGTAACCCTTAGTCACATGTGCCTATTGAGTATTTAAAATGTGATTAGCATAAATTGAATTGTGATCTGTGTGTAAAACACATATAGAATTCAAAGACTAGTACTAAAGAAAAAGGGTGAAATATCTAATTTATGTATTTATGCATGTTGATAAAACCAAGACTCTTTCATGTGTAAAACAACATATATCCTATGTCCAGTATTCTTTAATATTTTCTATACTGCAGATTTGCCTGTGATGAATTTTCTCAGATTGTGTTCATCCGAAAAAGTCTTTATTTCTATTTAATTTTATTATTTTTAAAATATTTTATTTATTTATTTGTCAGAGAGAGAAAGAGCAAGGAAACACAAGTAGGGGGAACAGCAGGCAGAGGGAGAAGCAGACTCCCTGCCGAGCAGGGAGCCAGATGCGGAACTCGATCCCAGGACCCCGGGGATCAAGACCTGAGCCAAAGGCAGACATCAACTGACTGAGCCATCCAGACATCCCTTATTTTATTTTTTTAAGGATTTTATTTTTAAGTAGTTCTATACTCAAAGTGGGGCTCAAACTTAAAACCCTGAGATCAAGAGTAGCATGCCCTACCAACTAACCCACCCAAGCATCCCTCTTTTATTTTTTTAAAGTTATTTTCACTGAATAGAGAATTCAGATGGCTTTTGTTCATGGAGCCTTTTAGTCTTCTGGCCTACATTGTTTCTGATTAGAAATCCCCAGATTTGTATCTTATATTCGGAATGGAATATGTATTTCTTTTCCCTGGCCGCTTGTAAGGTTTACTTTTTATCATGGGTTTTCAAAACTTTCATTATAATGTGTGAGACTTTTTCTTGCTGCACCTGCTTGGTGTTCCATTGAGCATCTTTAACGTGTGGATCGATACTTTTCTTCAAACTGGCCTATGTTTTTTCAAATAATTTTCTCTTTTTTTCCCTCTCCCATTTTTTGTTGTTGTTGTTGTTGTTTTTTAATATTTTATTTGTTTGGCAGAGAGTTAGAGAGCACAAGTAAGCAGAGCGTCAGGGAGAGGGGGAGAGAGAGAAGCAGGCTCTCTGCTGAGCAGGGAGCCCGATGTGGGGCTTGATCTCAGGACCCTGGAATCATGACCCAAGCTGAAGGCAGCTGCTTAACCAACTGAGCCACCTGGGTGCCCCTCCCTCTCTCGTTTTAATGAAACTTTAAGTACACATATGTTGATAATTCATATTTTTTCCTGGCTACTAAGGCTCTGTTCATTTGGTCTTTTTTCCCTGATCTGGTCTTTTTTTCCCTGATCCCATAGTTTCCATCACTACACTTTCAAATTCAGTGCTTTTTTCTTTTCTTCTTTTTGTCTAATCAGTTGTTAATCCTCCTGGTGAGATTTTCCATTTCAGGTATTGTTTCATTTCTAGAAATATCATTTTTTAAAATCCTTCATTCCTCTCCTCATTAGGCTTATTAAAATCCATGAAGGTGTTTATATTAGCTATTTTAAGATCCGTGTCTACTAATGCCCTTACCTTTGTCATTGTTTATATTCTTCATAGTGAGTGACTGATGCTTCTCCTTGCATTCAGTTGTATTTTTTCTACTTCTTCATACGTCCTGTATTTTTTTTTTTTAAAGATTCCAGTTACTTACTTGAGAGATAGTGAGATAGAGCACGAGAGGGGAGAGGGTCAGAGGGAGAAGCAGACTCCCCGCCGAGCAGGGAACCTGATGCAGTACTCCCCGCCGAGCAGGGAACCTGATCCTGGGACTCCAGGATCATGACCTGAGCTAAAGGCAGTCACTTAACCAACTGAGCCACCCAGGCACCCCTGTCCTGTATTTTTTTTCTTTTATTAATTCCTGGGTGTTGTGTATTTTGACGATGTTGAGTGCTGGATTTTTTTTTTTTTAAATATACATTCCTTTAAAAGATATTGGACATTATTTGGGCAGGCACTTCTATTATTTGTTACTCAGCCTGAGCTTTTAAAAGGTTTCTTAGAAGCTTTTTCTAAGGCAGGTTTTGAGGGGCCTTGACTGTAGAGCTAGTTTATTTTCTCTCGTAAGACATGACCCTCCCCTGTTGCCACTGAACTCCTCAGGGTTTCAACAAGGACTCTTTACTCTGGTTGACCCAGACTCAGACATGTCGCAGCCCTGCTGTGTTCCAGGAACTCCTCAGTTTACAGTCGGGTGGTTATTCTTTGCCCAGCCAGCCTCGTGGGCTCTCACCGGTTACATCTGCGGCTTAGTAGTCAACACCATCCTCAAGGGGACCTTTATGCAGATTTTGGAGCTCTTTCTCTAGGCGGTTCCCTCCTCCCTGGAACTCTGACCCTCAAATTCCAGACACCTAACTCTTCCAAAATTCCAACCTCTGTCTCCTGCCTTCACTTCCATCTGAAAAGTGCCTCCAGACAGAAAGCCCAGATGTTCAGAAAGTCCACGATGCTTCCCTTCTCTCCTGAATCACAGTCCTGCACTGCCTCTGGTCTAATGTGCAGGAACAGGTATCCCATCAGCTTCAAGTTTTCTCATCATTGGCTGTGAGAAGGTGTGCCCATCACGGTGACTCCATCACAGCCAGAGGCAGAAGTAAGCCTGCATAAAATCTGACAGTTTATAAAAATAAAAATGTTGTACTTCTAAATTTTTAATGAAAATTAAATTAATTAAAATTAAATTAAATTTTAAAATTTAAATTAAATGTTTAATTTTTAAATAATTTTTAAAATTTAAATTTAATTTTTAAATTAAACAATTCTTAAATGTTTTATTTTCAAAAAAGTAAATTAATTCCAAGAGTGTCTCATCATAACACATACTTAACATAGTGTCTCATCAACCTAGCTTTCAAACTAGTTTGCAACTTGGAACGACCAGAGTTCCTGCTTTAAACAGTCTGGGATGTTACTGGATGATTCTACTCCGCAGTCAAGCTTGAGAACCACTGATTTAGTATACTGAAGTAGTCAGTGACTGACACCACACTATGGAGGGGTAGATGTAGTGTATTTGGGGGTACAGGAGTGTTAGGGTGCATACAGGACTGAGTATACTTGTATAGATGGAGTTTACCCTCTACTGAGCTTTCTAGATCAGTAGCTCTCAAAGACAGTTGTTGGAGAAACCCTGATCAAGATAAATGCCTGCCAAAGGATATTTTTGCAGGTCAGGATGTGCCTAGCCAGGCCTAAGAAAAGAGTAGAGAATGCTGTTCAGGTGGTAGGGGCCATGAGGAAGTAGCTTTTTATAAATGAGTAAGGGCCTATAGTTCATGGATCAACCTTTTGATCATCTGTTCAATAATAAGAATCAGAGTGGCTACACCAGAATCAGATCAGAGAAGACACATGTCTGGAGTGCCAGGGCTCATGTCCCACTCCTCTGTTCTACAGTTGCTTAATTTTTTCAGACCAAAACCACCACGTAAAGGAATATTGATGGTTAATCTATCTCTGTTGAATCAGAGATTGAACTGAAAAACTTCACACCCTAAACTGAATTTTCTTCTCTGAATATACCCAGAAAGAATGAACATATGGAGGAAATACACATCCATCAGTATCCAGTATCTCCTCTGTGTCAGCTAAATAACAGCCCCAGTCATCTTAGGGGATAGGATAGCCTCATTATAAAGAAGAAACCAAGGAAAGCTTTAGAACCTTCTCTCTCATAATTTTACTCAGTGAGCACAGAGGAAAAATACAACTGATTAAAGTCTGTCTGCCTAAGGCCAGCCTGGTGTCTCTTCGCTCCTCCTGGATGGAACTGCTAGGTCTCCACTGAGCACACAGCATCAGAACTACTTCCAGCTAAGGACCATTCCAGGTCTAATGTCCTATGGTTCTGTTGTTACAGCATCTTGCCCAGTTAGGCAGCCAATTAATGTTTATATAATATGACGTTTTCTTGGGTGCCTGAGTGGCTCAATCAGTTAAGCATCTGCCTTCAGCTCAGGTCACGATTTCAGAGTCCTGGGATCACATGCCACGTCTGGCTCCTTGCTCAGCGGGGAGCCTGCTTCTCCCTTGCATGCTGCTTCCCCTGCTTGTGCGCTCGAGCACGCTTTCTCTCTCTCTCTCTCTGACAAATAAATAAAAATCTTTTAAAAAAAGAATATGACTTATTTTTTCTTCATCTCACAGAGGAATCCCTCCCAGCTAAAGAAAGTCCCTTAATTTTACCCATGAAAACTCATACAGGCTGGCATTATGCAAAGCATATAGGCATTGGACAGAGCTGGCTTCAGATCCCAGAGCCAACTATTTCTAGCTACGTGAGTGTGGGCATATTACATAAAAATCTCAAAAATTCATTTATCCCATTTATGAAAGGAGAATGAAAACATAGTGTCTGGGTCACTCAAGGTAACAGGACACTGATGACATCCCAAATTTGGTCATTGAATTTTGTAATTTAATACAAGGACTATTCACAGTGGTGTTGGCAGGGTTTAGGAGAACCCACAGTGTGGAGCAATTATGACACTGAGCCTGAAGTGGGGACAGAGTTACCAGACCTAGCTGTATGGAGAAGAGAGCTTAACCGAAGCTGAATGTTCTGGAAGAGGGATGCAGCCAACCCAGAATGAGACCCAGAGAAGTAAATACCTGACCTCAGTCTGCTCTCACCTAACCAAACCCAACAGGAAGCTAGAGGACAAAGGAGCAGGGTAGGGAAGAGTAGAGAGTAGAACTTGGGGTGGGGGCACATTAATAGTACAGTACCCACGTAATGTACCCTGAGGATTTAATAGCCAGACTGAAGTGGATTACTGTGTGGCAGCTCTTTTTTCTTTCCCCTGGTGCTTAGCTCTTTTCTCTTCGGTCAGGTCTCCTGTCACTCTTCTTCTCCTCTGAATCTCCTCCTCCCCCTTCCCTGCCCGGGTCTAATTCTTCCCAGAGGCCTGGCTCCAACCCTAACCACCCAGCCTTTACTACCTCCATTTGTTCTTGACATACTTGCCATTCTTGAAGAATTGTAGTGTCGCATTCTTCTACCTGGAGGGCTGTCTGTCCCTGGCCAAAACCCCTTTCCCCCTACCCTGAAAACATCCACAAGTGAAGGAAATGGGGAAAGGGATGAATTCAGGCCTCATAGGATAAATACCACCCTTAGTAAAACTTGTATTCTAGGGGCGCCTAGACAAATACCACAATGTTGTCAAAAAAAATATTTAGGTCTTTATTCCTTGCCTGTTGTGAATGGCAATCAATAAGAGGTCAGTAACAACTAAGAAAGAAAATGGGAGCGAGAGAGAGGGAGGGAGGGAAGGAAGGAAGAAAGGAAAGAAAGGGAGAAAGAAAAAAAGAAAGGAAGAAGCAAAATGAAAGAAAAAGGAGGGGTGAAGGACGGAAAGTAGGTCTGGCACATGATGTTCACTCAATAAAGGTTTAGGTACTTGAGGTTTAAAGATAAATATGGTTCACTGTTACCTAAAAGTCTTTGGAAAGCAATGAAAAAGTGTTTGGATTACCTCCTTTTTTTCACCCAGGTCCCCTCATCTCTCCTTTTAAGCAAGGCTAAGGGTGGATCCAAGACTCCTAGTCAGAGGAATCTCTAGGAAGCTTGGCTATGTATCAGCGTAACCCAAGGGTTTGTCTTTTTGTTGCTAGGCCTGATTTATCCCACTAATATGTGTTGAGTCACGTCCTATCAGTGTAAGTTCTGTGATCATAATCGAACCTCATGAGATAATATTATGCCATAGGAGAGATAATGTTATTCCCAGTTTTACTGATGAGAAAATTAAGGCTCAGAGAGGTTAAATAATTTTTTGAAAGTCACATTACTAGAAATAATGGAACCAAGATTCCAAAAATATCTGCCTTTCAGATATTCTAATTTTGATATCGCAGCCATAACAGAATAAATCAACTAGCTTCCCAGAGAACCTCTAGTCTTGGGGCCCAGAAATTACCCTTAGGGTATAAGCCAGGTATCCAAGACTTTTCAGTTTGTTTTGGCCCAGATGCCAAACAGGGTGACTCAGAGAGTTGTGACCGGGGCAGAATTTACAAAAATGTATTTACAACCGATCAGATCCCAAGGATGGGAGTCTGATGTAATGGAAAGGAGTTTAGACACCTGGTGTTTAGACCCAGCTGTATCAATTAATGTTAGATGCTGGTACAGTTATCTACTTACCATATTTGTTAGGAAGCTCACTTGACGTAAAGTAGAAAAAAATCCTAAGAACAATATAATTAATTCCTTTATTTAAAAAAAGAAGAAGAAAAGAAATGTGACAGAAGTTTAAAGAAGGTGCTGTTTAACCTTTCCTAAAAACATTTGGTGGAAGCAGTATTTTAGACCATTGATTACAATGAGAGTTTTCGTCTATCCTTGGTTTTCATTTGTTCTGGCCTTTATTTTCTGTCACTCATTAACATGAATCATTAAGGTCTACTTCAAGGTCCTGCACAAACTTATATATTCAGTATGATCAGAACTATGTTAAGAAGATAAGTGGTTCATTTAAAAAAAGAAACACGAAGGGAATACACTCAAATGCTAGGATTATCGCTGAATGATGAGATTTTTTGTCTTTTCATGAGAGCATTCTTTTCATAATGAACACATATTATTTCCTGAGTGAAAAAAATAATACCTGCTCATTTTCAGTCCTGTTAGTTCTCACTCAAATATGTATTTTTAAACAAGCAACAATGAAGTAATCGAACAAATAAAGAGTGTCTCAAAAAGTTCTTATCCATAAATACAATCTACTTAGAAATACATCAAAAATGAAAGGAAAAAATTATTCTGCCAAATGTACTCATGTACAAATGTAATTTTTATGACTATGACTTTATTTCTGGGGTGGTACTGATCCTTGAATGAGAAGTCAGAGGCTTCTCCATAGGATACTTCAGTGTTGTAAAAGGTCTCAAATTATTATCTACCCAGCATTGTGGCCACAGAACAGAATAATCTATAATCAGCACACACTATGAGCTACTCAGAAGAAACACCTGACTATCTACCGTAGCTGGGGTTTTCTTTCGGGTGGGTGTTCATTGAACTGGGCATGAAATTAGAAGAGTGGATGTTGTAAAGTTCTATGTATATATTCCATTTCCTTGGAATACAGGAAAGTTTCCACAGTCCAGTCATGAGGACCAAGTTCAAGGTGTATCCCCCTCCACACACATACACACACACTGTTGCTTTAAATACTCAGTATCAGCTGATGCCCAGTCTTACTGAAGGCTGGCTGAAGGCTGAGGTTCTTCCCCACTCCTTCATCAACTTCAAATATTTGTTCAGCTGCTACAGTTGAAGCCATTTTTCCAGGAGAAAAAAATAAGACAGAAATATTTGTGTTTAAACCTAATTGTCGGATGTTCTGGATGCTGCGATGGCCTACATGAAATAAACCCAAAATATGAGTAGGCAGAGGTGACTGGGAACATGTTCTGGTGATGCCACCATGTTTGTAGACAGTTCACCACCCAACTGGAAATTTATTTATATGTCATCATTACCTTATGAGACATGAAAAGTTTTCATAATCACTTGTCATTTTTTGCTGTTTGACAATCAGTTTATTACTTTCCTTCTGACTCTGTTGTGTTTTTCCTGATAGACTATCTTTTCTCAGCTACTGTTTTGAACAAAGCACTGTCATCTGTTGTGGTAAAAGGAAGTATTAAAGCAAATCTGTTGGCACTTTTATCTTCGCTTCAACCTCCTAAGGGAATGTGAAGCATGTGTGATTCCTCTTTTAGAACGTTTGCTTTACATGTCATTGCTATAGTGTATTTCTGTCATTTTTTAATCATGACAATGATATAAAATTTTTTAAATACTTCTCATAATTTTCTCATGTAATACCTATAAGATTATTACTGGTTATGTTCTATGATGTAGATATATTATAGATACCCAAACCAGGTCTACATTTTTTATTCATTCTACAAACATGTCAAGTACTGGTGAGTTAAATTCCTAGAGGGTGAGTTTTGACAAATGAAAGACAGGAGACGGGAAAGAACCTTGTCAGTTCCAGTTCAAGATAGTGACACAGGAAGATCCTGAACTCATCTCTTCCTACAGACACACTGAATCTATGGCTGTGTATAGGATAATTTCCTCTGAGAAGTAAAACAATTAAAACTCCTTTATATCAGGCAAATGAAAGAGAAACCACATTGAAGTGGGTAGATAGACACGAGGGAAAAAGGGAAAAGGAAAAGAAAAAGGAGAAACAACAACAAAAAGATGGCACTTGTTTCCTTTTTTTCTTTTTTTGGCAAGTGCCATCCTTGTACTCCCCAGTTGCCCAGCTTCAGCCAGTGGGCACCATCTTTGCACTTTCCCTCCTCCATGCTCCAAAGCACCTCTATCTTCCAGAGGGGAACTTACACACACCAGGGTTGATGCCCTGGTATTTACACATGGTGACCTTGTTTTTGTAGCTACCACCCGGGAAACACCCCTTGATCACCTGGCTTAGGAGGCCAGGAGGGCTTGCACTCCTGGGTCCCGTGGGGCTGTAACATTTGGAGACACAGTTCTGGGTAGACTACCACTCAGGGCACTGGGAATATAATGCCTATGAATAAATTTAACCAAGGAGGTGAAAGATCTATACACTATAAATTATAAGACATTGGTAAAAGAAATTGAAAAAGATATAAATAAGTAGAAAGATATTCTGTGCTCATGGATTGGAAGAATTAATATTGTTAAAATGTCCATAGTGCCCAAAACAATTGAAGAATATTATATTTATATTTATAATTTATATTTATAACTTATATTAATTATAAATTATATAAATTATATCTATAATTTATAAATTATAATTTATATTATAAGACATTGACAAAAGAAATTGAAGATGTAAATAAGTAGAAAGATATTCTGTGCTCATGGATTGGAAGAATTAATATTATTAAAATGTCCATAGTGCCCAAAACAATCTACAGATTCAATGCAGTCCCTAGCAAAACTCCAGTGGCTTTTTTTTTTTTTAACCAAACTAGAACAAACAATTCTAAAATTCGTATGGATTCACAAAAGACCCCAAATAGCCAAAGCAATCTTGAAAAAGAACAAAGCTGAAGGCATCACATGCCCTGATTTCAAACTATATTACAAGTCTAGAGTAATAAGTCTATAGAAATCAAAACAGTATATATTAACACAAAAACAGACACATAAATCAATGGAACAGATAGAGAGCCCCGAAGTAATCTCATGCATATATGGTCAATTAGTTTATGACAAAGAAGCCAAGAATATATGAGGGGAAATTGTAATCTCTTTAATGAATTGTTCTGGGAAAATTGGGCAGTAACATGCAAAAGAATGAAACTAGAACATATCTTATCCCATACCCCCAAATTAACTCAAAATGGCTTAAAGACTTGAATGTAAGATGTGAAACCATTAAAAACTCCTAGAAGAAAATATAGTAAACTCTCTGATATTGATCCTAGCAAGAGTTTTTTTAGTTTAACACAAAAAGAACAAAGGCTATGAAAGCAAAAGTGAACAAGTGGGACTATATCAAACTGAAAAGCTTCTTCATATCAAAGGAAATCATCAACAAAATGAAAAGGACTAAATGAGAGAAGATACTTGCAAATCGTATTATCTGATAAGGGGTTAAAATCTAAAATATAAAGAAGCCATACAACTCAATAGCAATAAACAATCTGATTGAAAAATGGGCAGAAGGTCTGAATAGGCATGTTTCCAGAGAAATACAGAATACAGATCAACAGGTACATGGAAAAGTACTCAGCCTCACTAATTAATCACCAGAGAAATGTAAGTCAAAACCACAATGAAGTATCACCTCATATCTTTTAGAATGACTGTTATCCAAAAGACAAGAAATAACAGGCATCGGCAAGGTTGTGGAGAAAAGGGAGTCCTTGTGAACTATTGGTGGCAATGTAAATTTATGCTGCCACTGTGGAAAACATTATGAAGATTCCTCAAAAAAATTAAAAATAGAACTGCCGTATGATTCAGCATTTCTACTTTTGGGTTTTTATCTGAAGAAAAATGAAAACACTAACTTGAAAAGATATATGCATCCCATGTTCATTGCAGCATTATTTACAAGGAAAAAAACCTAAATGTCCATTGATGGATGAATGGATAAGGAAATTGTGTGCGTGCGCACGCGTGTGTGTGTGTGTGTGTGAGAGAGAGAGAGAGAGAGAGAGAGAGAAACGGAATATTAAACCACAAAAACAGGATGAAATCTTGCCATTTGACAGCATGGATGGACCTTGAAAGCATTATACTAAGTGAAATAAATTAGAGTGAAATAAATACCATATAATCTCTCATATATGAATTCTGGAAAAAAAGGGGGGAAAAGCTCATAGATACAAAAATGGACTGGTATTTACTGAAAGCAGGGGAAGGCAGTTGGGCAAAGGGACTCAAAAGGTACAAACTTCCAGTTATAAAATAAATAAGTCATGGGGATGTAATGTACAGCCTGGAGACTATAGTTAATGCATTGAATTTTGAAAGTTGCTAAGAGTATCTTAAATATTTTCATCATGGGAAAAAAAGTCTTTCACTATGTATGGTAATTAATATTAACTAGACTTATTGTGATCATTTCACAGTGTATAAAAATATTAATCATTATGTTGTACACCTGAAACTAATGTATGAAATTAAGCCTCAATTTAAAAAAAGAAGGAAGTCATCTCCTCTATTTTTGTTTTGTTTTGTTTTAAATTTTATTTATTTGACAGAGAGATCACAAGTAGTCAGAGAGGCAGGCAGAGAGAGAGAGAGAGAGAAGCAGGCTCCCTGCTGAGCAGAGAGCCCGATGCGGGGCTCGATCCCAGGACCCTGGGATCATGACCTGAGCTGAAGGCAGAGGCTTTAACCCACTGAGCCACCCAGGTGCCCCCATCTCCTCTAAATTCATTCCACAAACCCATCGTGAGCATCTAATATATTTTAGGTATTGTACCTGCTTAATGATATTATATGGGTCTTGGACGTAGGCCTGATATTCCTGTTTCTTTTTATGGTGAAAGATTTTTTTTTTTCTCCTTTATCCTGGAAGCTACTTAAAAACTGGAGTCAATGGGAATAAAATAAATGGGCTTGCATGCAAAATATCTTTCCAAAACAGCCATTTCTTTTAATGATAGCAAATCTTGGAAATCTTGCTGAAAGCTATATGACTCTTTTAGAATACACAGGAGCTCATCTTCCCACAATGATAGTATCAGGTGAAGAAGAAATCTTAGAGATCAAGATGATTACAAGGGCCAGGACATTTTTAAAAACTAAGAACCAATGCAGAGATGACAAATTTCCAGTTTTTTGTTTCCAAGGAGAGCATTCAAAAGTAAACTCCCAACTACTACTACACAATTTCATAGTATAAAGAACGTTTTAATACCATAGGAAGGAAATGATCTCATAATTCTAGAATTCTGTTATCAATTTAACATTATAAAAAACTCATTAAATATTATTTTCTCATTTCACTCCCACTCTGTTTGCCCTGATACTGGACCTTTCAGTAAGATCTAAATTGTGAGCTTTGGCATAGACTCTGTTTTCTAAGAAAATTCTGCTTATTCTGTGCTATTCTTTTATCCTCATTTTAGAGATTAAGACAAATGAGACTCAAGCAGGTTTGTCCAAGGTTACATAGCCAGTAAACTGCATCCCTGGGATTCAACTCCAGCTGGCCCAATATGTCTGATTATTCTGCAATTTTTCATTGTCCCAGTTTATTTGTTCTGACAATATAGAATCATTTAACTTAAAACAATGACTTATAAATATTTCTTTGGTAATTGTGAATTTTGTGAGAGACATGTGCTTAACACAGTATCTTGTGTTAAAATAAAGTCAAATATGTTAAGATTAAAAATAAGAAAATTCATGCCAGGTACCTAACCTGTATTTAGTTTCTCCTTCTAACTTAGTAAAAGGTCAGGAAATATTTGGTTTGGAATACCTTCATATTTTTCTTCTTCCTTTCCAACTAAGGGTAACTATGTGACACAGTCGCAACTGAGGAAATATTTAATTGGAAACACTAGGAAAGGATTCTGGGAGAGCTCTTTAATAGGAAAGTCACTCCGCTAAAATGCGTTCCTTGCCCTTCACCTTTTTCCTTCATTCTACGTAGACTGTTTGATGTTGGAAAAAAGAGCATTTGTCTTTCCTTTTTATTTTCTTTTAAGATTTTATTTATTTATTTGACAGAGACAGAGGGCACAGGTAGGCAGAGGGAGAGAGAGAAGCAGGCTCCCCACCAAGCAGGGAGCCTGACACAGGACTCAATCCCAGGACCCCAGGACCATGACCCAAGCCGAAGGCAGCCGCTCAACCAACTGAGCCACCCAGTCGTCCCTCTTTTTTATTTTTATTTCTTAAAGATTTTTATTTATTTGACAGAGCGCACGCAAGCGAGCTTGAGAAGGGGGGAGCAGCAGAGGGAGAGGGAGAAGCAGACTGATGATCCCAATGTGGGGCTCAGTTGCAGGACCCTGGGATCATGACCTGAGCCAAAGAAGACACTTAACCGACTGAACCACCCAGGCGATTCAAGGAGCATTCCATCTGGTGATGCCAAACAACATTTTGCAAATGAAGACCACGTGCTGGGAAATCCCTAACTGATCAATGATATGGACATGCCTTTTAAAAAATAATAAAAGGATTGAAAATGTGGGTGCACATTAAGGAATTATGAGGGTATCAAGTAAAGAATCTGGATGAATAAATGTAGGCACTGGGAATTGTCAACAGATGTAAATAAGACACCTTATAAGGTGGAAAAACAGATCAAGGGAGAAAGAAAAGAAAATTGTGTTGGGGCGCCTGGGTGGCTCAGTTGGTTGGACGACTGCCTTCGGCTCAGGTCATGATCCTGGAGTCCCGGGATCGAGTCCCACATCGGGCTCCCAGCTCCATGGGGAGTCTGCTTCTCCCTCTGACCTTCTCCTCGCTCATGTTCTCTCTCACTGTCTCTCTCTCAAATGAATAAATAAAATCTTTAAAAAAAAAAAAAAGAAAATTGTGCATTTGAGTAAAGAAAATTGAGTAAAGAAAAGATCAAGAGATGGACCCAGTAGTAGGTGTTAAAAGCTGAAAACACACAACCTCAGCCATCGATGTCTAGACTGAATTAACATTGGGCTTCTGAGTCCACAGACTGAGGAGGCTCCCACCCAATCTAAAGCTAAGGAGACAGCATGACCTCAACTGATCATATCCTTCAACTGGATACAATACTCCCTCTGCTCACACAGTGATGTAAAGTTAAGTTTGAACCAAATCTGATTTAAGCTGACATGAAATGCAAAGACCGGGTCCGAAGTTACCAATGAAGGTACCAGAATGGGTGGGATCAAGACCTGGCAGGTCCTTCAGGCTTTCTTCAGTAACTCAAGCTTTAGTTGATTCTTCACTCATTTATTCAGCAAACGTACACTGGTGCCTGGTATGTTCCAGGCATTGCTGGCAAAAGATGGAGATCCCTAAATACTGTCAAAGCATTATTTTCAAAAAGCTAAAATATGACTCACATGATCAGGGTATTTAGCCAATTTAATATAGAAGATCAATTTCTTAATTTACATAGAATGATTAGATTATTTGACTAATTTAAGGGGAAATGAGCAAAAGCATGAACCATTATCAAAGAGCATATGAAGAGCTGAGAATTTGCAGAGATTAAAGAAAGAATATTCAAGCAAAATTGCTAGGTTAGATAAAAAATGAATAAACTGTCCTCTGCAGTTAAATTTTCTACTAGACAGAAATATGCATCGCTATTTGACAGAAATCTTCAAGTTAAAATGTAACATCACAGAGTCAGGGCCCTGATCCCTACAAAGAAATAGAATTATCAAACTACAGGCATTTTCTCCTTATTATCGAATAGTCCCTGGGTAGGTCCAGAATGACACTGAAAGGACAGTGAAAGGACATGCAGTCCTCTTTGCCTTGTTTCTAAGTATCTAATTTTGAAAACAAAAAGCAGATTCTTAGAGCTGGTCTTACAACGATACTTCCCAACTTCAGGAAAGGAAAAAAGTGGGACAAAAAAAGAATGAAGTTCTCAGTATAAATATACATCTGGAACTTGCAGAGGAAACTTCATTTCACTCAGCTGAACAAAGTGATTATTATTAAGCAAACTTTAAAAATGAAAAAATGGAGGTCACATAATAAGAGAAGCCACTAGTCTCAAATCCATACATGTCTGTTGAAACAGCCAAGTTCTGTCCAACAGGCCACAAGGCCACTCATGAAATTCACCAGTTTGTGGAGCCAGTCACTCATTGGTTAATCAGACAGAATTTATTGACCTTCTCCCACACGCTCAGCGATGAACTAAATAGATAGGTTCTATATTCGTTCAGTCTGTCTTACACAGCTTACATTCTAAGGGGTCCCCTATCTTCATTTTAGCCAACTGTCCCCTCAAGAATTAACCACTAACATGTTTATAAAAAACTAGGGGGACAGTAGTATAAAGTGCTTCCTTTTTCTTTTTAGAAGCATGTTCCTCTTTCTGGCTCATAGCGCATAGACGCCTGCCCTTTTTATCTACCAGCCTCTGCCTCTTGCTTCCTCGACTTCCCCTTCCCAGGCCATTTCATTCTTGAGCTCAGAGCTGCAGAGCTGTCCTTCTAAGTCAGACACCTCACACACTCGATTCAAAGGTGTCAGATGCCTAAATGACTAGCAGCTGCCCTGGGGAAACCTGAGCCAGGAGCACTTTCAAGCAGCCGCTCCACCAATGTCCCTTTCCTCCGGTGACGGGTGCATGCTGGGCCAGGGCCGAGCAGAAAGTAGGCCCACACTAGAGCTTGGCTTTCCCTTAGGACACATGTCTCGGGAAGCTGTCACAAATGTCACAGCTACGTGTCCAATGTGAGCATAACTCAGGCGGCTCTCTGGTGGTCACCCCCCTCCCCGGTACAACAGAGCCCAAAGGCCGGCTCCACAATGGTCCAGGTATGGAAGGGATCCCCTTGGCGTTTAGCGAGAGTGCAAAACAGCATGAGTGTGTACCTTTATAGCTCATGCAGACTTTCCTTACTTCTTAGAAACTAGTAAAATGCATTTCCTGCCTCTGAGCTACAGTGAGGTAATTTCTCAATGCTTAAGCAATAGGCCATGAAACTTTGGACCTGTAAGGGTGATAGATAGATGAAGAAACAAAGAAAGAAAGAAAAAGAGGGAAAGGAAGGGAAAGAAGGAAGAATGGTAACTACAGAGGCGATGGGTGTATTAATTAGCTTGATTGTATTGATTATTTCATCATGTTGTACACCTTAAATATTTACAATTGTTGTTTGTCAGTTATACCTCCCACCTTCACCCTCAATGAGCCATTCCAAGGTTTAAGGACATCCACTGCAAAACTGCTTTTCTCCTGGGGCATAATTGAAATCTCTAAAACCACAGCTTCAGAGTTCCTCCATCCTCTTGTTCTGTGTTTGTGGAGATGGCATGAGACTGGTCAGTGTCCACCGAAGTATAACTCACCGCAAACCTTTAAGCACAGACTTCTCTTCTGTAAATATCCTCAATCCCCAAGTGTCTAGAATTACATGGCTGTTCTAAGCAAGCCATGAAGTTGGACAAGAATCTGTCTCAGTGTGTTTGTTCCCTGTGTGTCTAAACAGGAAGCTCTATCTATGGGAAAAGACCTGACAGGGCCAGGTCCACCATATATATATATATATATATATATATATATACACACACACACACACACACACACACACATACATGTATATGTATATGTATAATATATACAGATTACAAAATGTAGAAATATATATTTTATACAAAATATGTATTTATATAAATATATGACATTTATATATGTATATTTATATAAATATATATTTATATATTTTAAGCTTTTATTCATTTTTTGACAGAGAGAGAATGAGCACAAGCAGGAAAAGTGGCAGGCAGAGGGAAAGGGAGAAACAGGCTCGCCTTGGAGCAGAGAACCCCAGTGTGGGACTCTACCCCAGGACCCTGGGATCATGACCTGAACCGAAGGCAGACACTTAACTGACTGAGCCACCCAGGCGCCACTCAACATATTTTTTTTTAATAAAAGTTTTTTTTAAAAGATTTTATTTATTTATTTGAGATCACAAGTAGGTGGAGAGGCAGGCAGAGAGAGAGATGAGGAATCAGGCTCCCTACTGAGTAGAGAGCCCGATT
The DNA here is from genome assembly GCF_011764305.1 of Mustela putorius furo. Taxonomy (NCBI): domain Eukaryota; kingdom Metazoa; phylum Chordata; class Mammalia; order Carnivora; family Mustelidae; genus Mustela; species Mustela putorius. Next base: position 22,812,426 of record NW_025421322.1, on the reverse strand, counting down.
CGGGGCTTCATCCCAGGACCCTGAGATCATGACCTGAGCTGAAGGCAGAGGCTTTAACCCACTGAGCCACACAGGCACCCCTCAACATGTTTTAAAGTACAAAACAAGCTAACTTTGCTCTTTCTTCTTTCTTTGAAAAGTATACCTTTGTAATGCCAAAATTGAAAAATATTTTTAATGCTCTCTATTTTAAAATGACTGGAAGTCAGTATTACATCAGAAGTAAATGAATTTAATTCAGGTGGGGGTATTCTGTTGCTGAACTGCCAGTGTTAGAAGGAGTACTAAAGCAAAGCCATAGTTTGTAAATTATTATTTTTTTCCTAAAAATATTTTCTTGCCTTATTTCAGCACATCACTAATTGCATTGCTAAGGATTTTTCACATAATTTGGATTCTACTGACAGCAAAGCCACGTTAGACATACTTTCTTGAGTAGCATTGTAGTTCTTAGATTTTTTTTTTTTTCATTAACTTCAATTTACAGAAATTTTTCTCTTCTGGGGCAATAGCAATTGGAATTGTCAACGAATTCTTTCAGCAATAGCTAGATTCAGAAATTATAATTTTATATACTATGTTAAGACATTTTAATGTGGTAACATATAATAAATTATCATTACAAAAATGTAAAATACCTTAATTTTATCACATAAGGTACAATTACGTTGTAATTTTATCATCTATTTATGCAATAGTCAAATTCATAAGATCTGTGCTTCATATAGCTATTCTAGTGAATCTCATGTATTATCTAAATTTAATTTAGTTGCTTTAACAGTGTTTAGTCATTATTCTCAGCAGCCCATGTCTGAAAGTAGTTATGACATTAGTCCTGATATGTGTTTCATCAAGATGTCTCTCCTTTGACTTGATCCAGAAAACATTGCATATAATCTTGGAATTGTTCCCAGTGTCATTACTATAAGCATTGTAGAGATCATTCTCCTAGTAATAAATTCCAATTATGTACCTTACAAGGCACAAAAAATGTTTCTGTGTTTTGGCCAACATTCTACTTTGCACACTTTTTCCCTTACCCACCAAGTTTGTGCCATTATCCTACACCTTTCCTTGGTGATCTTTTAATTACTTAAATTAGCCAAATATGGTTTTTCTTTGTTAAGTTGTATTAAATATTTTTAGAAAAATAAAACTCCAGTACCAATCTAATTGCCAATGTAAACAAGCCATATCATGATCCATGTTTGCTAAATCTAGGCCAGGGCTATCCACCAGAATTTTCTGCCATGTTGGAGATGTCTCAGCTCCAGTACCAATCTAATTGCCAATGTAAACAATCCATATCATGATCCATGTTTGCTAAATCTAGATCAGGGCTATCCACCAGAATTTTCTGCCATGTTGGAGATGTTCTTATTCGAGCTATTCAATATGAACGACTGTGCTGTACGTGTGGCTAAGGAGCGCTTGAAATATGATGAGCGCAACCAGCAACCTACACTTTTGATTGTGTTTAATTTCAGCTTATTTGAATGTAAATAGTCACATGAGACTACCAAATTGGATAGCATAGATCTTGCCTCTTTGTCCCTACTTTGTCCTTCTTTTATTATGCGAAATCTATTGACTTCTTGCTACTGGAGAGGAAGGCTTTATTAATTAATTTATCTTTCTCTTACTTAAGAGATCTGCCACTCAAATTATTCCCATGCTGTGATATAGTACCCATCTCTTCTATATTGCCCAACCCAGGACAGAAATGTGGAGTATTGTTTTGCTGGGGCCTGAACTGGTTTTCTACACATGAGACCTTCTAAAATGAAGGCCTTGGTCAAGGGCTCCTCTTCCCCAAATCTAGGGTTAGGGTTGATATAAAGGAGGATCCTGAGGGGAAAAGAAGATGAGGAGAAGATGAAGGACAGGAGGGCACAGAGACTGGCTTATCTTGTCCCCACCCCTTACTTTCTCAACTGTGGATTCCCAGTCGTGGAAATAAATAGTAGCTGGCAGCTTCCTGACCACAGCTTTCTTTCCATGAAAATGTTCTCTGTTCTGAAGAAGGAGGCTAGGAGTTTGCATAAGCAATACTCAATAAGGAATAATTGATTAGATGAATGAACAAAGCCTACATCCATGCCACCACCCTCCACACTAGAGGGTTTTGCAATCAGCCACTCTTTGCAGTCCAACAACTGGACACATTTAGCTGTGGTCCTGAAACTCTTGGGATTCAAAGACCATGCTCCCTCTGGAAGCACTGAGGAAAGATCTCTTCCAGGCCTCTCTCCTGGCTTTTGGAAGTTCCTTGGCTTGTGGCAACATAGCTCCAGTCTTCATGTAGCATTCTCCCTATGTATGTGTATGTCTTTGTCCAAATTTCCCCTTTTTATGGGGATACCGGTTATGCTGAGTTATGGAGCCCACTCTACTCCACTATGAATTTATCTTAACTAATTACAACTGCAGTAACTCTATTTCCAAATAAAGTTGTGCTCTGAATGTGAATATGAATCTGGGAGGGACACAATTCAACCCACAACATACACTCCAGATTCATCTATTTTTAAACATATTGCTATGTTACGTTCACCTAGTACCTTCTCCTTTTCCAAAAAATTCATATATTTTGCGGATAGATCATGTGTCATTTTCATTTTATAGATATGAGGTAAGAAGAGTATAAAATAGGAAAGTGACACTCCTAAATTCACACAGTTGTTTCCAACACTAGTTTCCAAGTGTCCTGATTTCCAGGCCAGTGATTTAATGCTAAGATTAGATTATATTGCCTCTTCTCCATACATAATTTATTTTTTTTAAGCCACCATTATTGCTATTGCTGTAGTTCCCAACCACACTGAATGTTCAAAACACTTTCAGCCTGGCCTGTCTTCTGTCCCCATAAAAATTTCAATGTCATCTTTTGTTTCCCTGTTTGGTCTGAAGAACAAGATAAAAATTTTCAGAGATTGACTCTAGGTCCTGAGTCTTCATGGAGGCAAATCAGGTGGTTTGTGACACTAAACCATAAGGCAAGCCTTGGTTTCTCAGAGTCACTGGAGTATCCCTGGGAATCTGGCTGATGGAATCTCTGCATTTCCCTAGGGGCAGATCACATAGAAGGTAGAAAAGTCCAAAATTTGAAGTGAGGCAGGACCTGGCTAAAGTTTACCATGGCCATGTAGTAGCTCTAACTACTTACTCAGACTTATTATAATTTCAGTGATGTAATGGAACCCATCAAAATCCATATAGGAGCATTTTATAAATCATAAAGCACTATACAAATGTTAGCTTTTCATGTAATAGTAAGTATATTCCACTCTTCTTCCACTGAGCATTTGAGCTAATTGTTCTGCCCTAACACCACCTCAACCATCTAGGTGCTCAGAACACTCCCCTGTGTTTCGGAGCATCCTGCCCCTGGAAAGTGTGTTGTCTACTTGGGGTGGGTCGGGATAGGACTAAGTAAATCTGAGGCGCAGTTGGATACCATTTCTGCTGATGGCCAGCACATGATGAGGCTGTGGATGGGGACACCTGTTTAGAGTAGATGGTCTGGGAAAAGGATTGAACCACATGCTGCTTCCTGGCTCTAGTTCCAGATGTTCCATACTCGGGACTGGCTTTGGAACTCTGTCTTATCCGCAGAGTCCTTCCCTTCTCTCTTCCCTCCATACCAGGCAGTCTTCACCTAGTCTGAAGTAGGGAACGTTTCAGTATGAGCGGGGGAAGTTTGAGGGGATCAAATATCCTTTCAGTTCTTTTCGAAATTTTCAAAGCAGGAAATCAAGGGTTTGACTGCTCTCTAATTCTCTCTATTGACCTTCCTCATGCTAACAGATAATATATATTTAGATACCTGGTGATAGGAAGGGCTTCAGGCCTTAGAAGGAAAGAAAGACTATGTGAGGGCTCCTGGGTGGCTCAGTGGGTTAAAGCCGCTGCCTTCGTCTCAGGTCATGGTCTCAGAGTCCTGGGATGGAGTCCCACATCGGGCTTTCTGCTCAGCAGGGAGCCTGCTTCCCTCTCTCTCTCTGCCTGCCTCTCCATCTACTTGTGATCTCTCTCTGTCAAATAAATAAATAAAATCTTAAAAAAAAAAAAAAAAAGAAAGACTATGTGAAACATATATATACATATCAACTCTAAACATATATTATTATTAAAAACTGGTCAATACATAATTCATAGTGGAGACTCCTCTGCCCCATTAGAAGACGGACCAACTCACAGTGAGATTCACTCCATGAAGGTCATTTAATGTAAATCTAGTCAAAGAGGCTTCCACCGGGGACAGGAACCCAGATACCATCTTTCTTTGCTAATGTTAGCTATGAGATCTGGGGCTGGTCCCTGAATGCCTGCAGGTCAACTGATAATAGTTCCTAAAGACACTGGGTCCCAATCTTGTGAACCTATAGATGTTACCTCATACGGTAAAAGGATCATTGCAAGTGTGATCAAGCTAAAGATCTCAAGATGAAGAGGTTATCCTGGATTATCTGGGTGGGCCCTAAATTGGATCACAACTGTCTTTATAAGAGATATGCAGAGGAAGATTTCAGATACACTGAAGGGAGAAAGTGACAGAACAGACAGAGATTTGAAGATGCTACACTGCTGGGCTTGGAGATGGAAGAAGGCCTCGTCATTAGCCCATGAATGGAAGGAGTGCCCACAGACACCAGAAACTGGAGAAAAGCAAGGAGAATAATTCTCCCCTAGAGCCTCCAGAGGGAGCACATTTCTGCCAGCACCTTGATTTTGACTCAGTGATACTGATTTCAGACTTCTGGCCTCTAGAACTCCAAGAGAAGAAATTCCTACTGTTTTAAACCATGAAATTTGTGGCATTTTGTTACAGCAGCCATAGGAAACTGATACAATAGATCTGAGTCCAAGTTTCTCCTGTGTTGAATGGGTTTGGCATGCAAAATAGGTTAGGGGTTCTCAACTCTGGCTAGATAGCAGATCAGCAGGAGAGCTTTTAAGTGATTCTAATGTGGCCTTAGCTCCAGAGATACTGTTTAATGGTTTGGGGTGAGACCTTGGTATCAGTACTTCTAAAAGCCCTGGGTTGGGGACACCTGTGTGGCTCAGTTGGTTAAGCATTGGACTCTTGATTTTGGTTCAGGTCATGATCTCAGGGTTATGAGATCAAGCCCCAAATCAGGCTCTGCACTGAGCATGCTTAAGATTCTGTATCTCCCTTTCCCTTTGCCCTTCCCCACCCAACTCTCTCTCTCTTAAAAAAACAAAAACAAACAAAAAAACACAGTTGTTGTAAGGTACAAGGTATGGAAGGTATGGAGCCACTATGCTAGATGGCTCTTCGCAAAATTAACATGCTTTGGTTCTGTCTTTGGACATTAACACGATGAACTACAGTATTTGCACGTGGAATAAGAAATCCCTAGGGAAGACCAGGGGAAAGAAAGCCTTCAGGAGAAACCAGGACAAGAACTGGTTGGTATGAAAGAGTCAGAGGGGCATCACAGCAAATTCTAGCATGTCCCTTTAATGTTCAACAGCCTTGCTCTTTTGAGAAGGGTGAATGAAATCCCCACTAACAGTGAAGACACACTGGTGAAGTAGGTGACTTTCAGAAAAGCTACATCAAATGGGAAGCCAGTTTACTTTTGTGCTCCATCAGAATAAAAATCAAAGGACCAGCAGGAATTCAAAGGACTCCCTTTCTTAATGATTCATTCATCCGTTTATGAAATATTTATTGGAGTGCTTTCTTGTGTGCCATTCAACATTCAGTCATTCAACAAATACTACAGGGAGCATAGTGTGTATCAAGGACTGTTCTAGGAATTTGAAATCCAGATAAAATCCATAAAGATCCTATTCTTGATGAGGTACTGGGTGGGGCAGGAGGGGGAGCGGGGAGGGACATGCTGTGATGAAAAATAAATCAGGGATGAGGAACAGGAAATGGGGTGGGAAGTAGTCCTCATGTTGAACAGAGAAAGGCTCACAGAAGATGTATATGAGGAAAGCCCTGAAGTGGGTGAACTTCCCCAGCAAAGGGAGTGACAAGAACTGACAACCATTGTTTTCAATAAATCTAGAAAATTGTCTCTCCTCGGAGCTTGATTACTTGATTTAAAAATCAGTGTATTCTCTTCTGCTTTGCCGTATTTCACAATTATTTGGAAATGGAAAATATGAGACTCTATTTAACTCTAAGGAAAGCTCAAGGTTGGGGGTCCTACGTTGGTGAAGAATTGGTTCTGCCAGTAAGTCCCTTCTCTACCCTTCTTAGCAATAAAGAAGGCAAAGGGAAGCTTTTCAGGCAAAATATCCCAAAAGCAAAAGTCGAGCCACTGTGGGTCTTCAGTCTCCAAAGGGCAAATTCTCTTGACAAGAAGCCCAAGGGAAGGAAGAACAGTAACCAGGGTGGCAGAAGCTTCTAAGCCCCATGCTGATTTTCGGCAGCGCTGTGATGTGATTTCCCTTTTATCATTTTTGGACCAGTCCCCCTTTCCAATTAGGGATCACAGCTGCTAAGAATAAAGTGGTGTCTGTTTAACTGGCAGAAGGCACAATGGTCCACTCAAGCCATCAATGAGAGTCATTGTTCAGGAAATATCACCACTGAGATTTTTTAAAATGCTAATGTAATTAATTTCTCTTTCAGTGCTGATTGTCACCCGTTCTTTTCTTTTTTCTTTCTTTCTTTCTTTTTTTTTTTTTTTAAAGCATGCAGGCTTGTGTCTTTTTTAATTGTAGTGGATCGAAAACATTTCTTCTGAAACTGCAGATTCGGAATTTTTAAACTTCCAGGAATCTTTGCTATTAAGTGTTTAACCAACTTATATATAGAGAACGCAGCACAGAAAGGCTGAGGAACGTGGTGAAAGCAACTTTGCTACTTAATGAGTCTTGGAACTAGGACTGAGGAAGCAGCCTCTTCACTCTTTACCCCCCAAACTGCACAGACAGAAATAATTTTGTTGGAATGATCTCCAGTGCGCCATTAAATTTTCTTTGCCAGAAATAAGTGCTGAGTATCTTCTCCCAGCAGTCTTTTCTTAGGGCTCAAACGTGCAGTCCAGTCAAATTTCACATGGTCTTCTTGTTGGATCGGTGCTACCTTTTCCACTGGGGAAAGAATGTCCTTGTGCACCAGACGGCCTCAGGGAATCGAAGGAATGTGTTGCTCTTTCAGATTCAGGCGTGTTTCCTAACAGCATGTTCTGTGGCTTATGTGGACTTTGGATATCAAGGGTTTGTTGCCTTTGAGAGATCGATTAGTGTTTCTTGTGGGTAAGTCATTCTTTCCAGATAGGGGAGGATGCTTCGGTCCTCCAAATGCTGAAGACTTTGCACTCAATGAGCCTCATTTGAGAAGGGAATCCCTCAGCGGGTAAGTGGCCAACTCCTGACTTTGGCTCAGGTCATGATCTCATGGTCCCGGGATTGAGCTCTGCACTCTTCATGGAGTTTGCTTGAGGCTTCTCTCTCCTTCTCCCTCTGGCCCTTCCTGCTCTCTCTCTCTTTCTCTGGAATAAATAAATCAATCTTTAAAAAAGAGGAGAGGGGAATCTCTCTAATATTCTGGGAAATGCAAGTGTAATTCGCTTTACATTAACACTAAGAAAGCTTTATGTTATCTGCTTATCCATAATTCTGCTGTGTCTGGCAAAAAAAGGCCCCTGATTTAGACATGCAGGTGTAGAACAATAAAAACAGCAATGAACTTAGAGTTCAGAGAACGTTTGCTTCAGGTACTTCATTCCATCATTTGTTCAGCGAAAATGTTATTATTAAGACCTATGGAGAGCCAAGCTCTATACTGGCTATTAAAGAAAAAAAATATTCATGACACTTGTTAAAGATGGAAGGCAGATTTCATTCAAACAGAGGCTGTGGAGACAGATCTGGGGACAACTGTAAGGAGATCTAGCAGTGGGAGAGAGAGACTGGACTCAATTCGGAATACAGCCTAGGAAAGTGGGACTTAACAGCCAAGGAGCAGTGTAGGAAGTCAGTAGATAGAAAATTACTAAATGGGGGAGACAGGCACCTGGGTGGCTCAGTCAGTTAAATATCTGACTTCAGCTCAGGTCATGATCTCAGGGGTCTGGGGTGGAGTTCCTTGTTGGGCTCCCTGCTTGGTGGGGAGCCTGCTTCTCCCTCTCCCTCTGCCTGACACCTCCCTGTTTGTGTTCTCTCTTCCTCTCTCTCTCTCTGTCAGATAAGTAAATAGAATCTTTAAAATAAAAAAAAAAAGAAAGGAAGGAAGGAAGGAAAGGACTAAGAGGAGACATCAGGAGTTGGGGAAGAGGAAGGATTCTTGCTAAACCAACCTAAAGTGAAGGCAGGGCAGGATGATCAGATATCATCTGATGGAAGATGAGGAACCACATTACATACCGAGGGTGATCAGGTATTGAGGATGGGAGATTCTGACTAAACGCACCTGGCAGGATACTTGCTAAAATCAGACAGTACAGAAACAGACATGGAAATCCAGAAGTTGAGGCCTAGTTGGAAAAGAATTCAGGAGTACCTGAGTAGAGTTTGCTTAAGAAGAGAATCTTTGTTAGAGGCAATGAAGGATATTGTTGATCTTAGACAGGTTTCCTGCTCTACCATGATTTGCACTGTGACCTTTGAAAACTCCATGTTATGTCTCTCAGCCTGGGTTTTCTCATCTTTAAAACAGGACATTTTAATACTTGCCTTGAGATCTTCATGAACACAGAACATCAATAACATATAAACTGTGAATCATGTTTCACATGCACTGAAGATTTTAAATAAAGCTCTTTGGGGGATGCTAGTTGATAATAGTAATATGCCAGGCACAGTATTTTTAGGGTAATTTAACCATTTCAACGTCCTGCCAGGTAGGTAACATTACTTCCTTAACAACCAGAGTAACTGAGACTCAGTGAGGTAAAGTGTTTGTCCAAGTTCCCAAGACCAGGGAAGAGAGCATCTGGGATTCAAACACTCTGATGTGGAAGGCTCTGCAGTGAAGGCCATGCATATGTGACTTGTACAAAACACACCTGCCTTCAACTGAGCAAGAAAAAAAAAAACATAAATGGCTGTAAAACCCGTAGAGTAAACTAACCAAACCGGTTTGTAAAATTTCATGCACTTACGATGATGTACATCCCCTGTCCCCAGCAATAGAAATTGCCTCCTAGAGCCAAACATCTTATCTTTTGATACAAATTCCAGAACCATCAAAAACTGTAATTGAAATCATATCTCCAGGTCAATCAGTCTACAAATTTGACAGCTTAATCAAGAGATGTGTGGTCTCCACTGTCAAAAAAAGTGCGTGTGTGTGTGTGTGTAGCTCCAAGCAATTTCAATATGATAAACTCAGATGAATAAAGTTTACCTTGCCTCCTACAGAGATTTTCAGGAACTGGCTGGCCTTTGCAGGCTGAGACACTTTTTTTTTTTTTTTTTTTTTAAATCACAAGTGAAAAGTCAAAACCAAAACAGAACAAAAAAACCCAGAAAACTGCTAACAAAAATTTCTACCTCAATAGCTCTTCTTTAGACTGTTAAACACCCAAGAAGAATGATCAGGAAACAAAGCCGTCCATGAGTTTGCCCTCATCTTTCCTTAAGGTGTCACCAGTGGTGCTACTTGTGAAAGCAGACAAATAAACCTACAGGTAGCCTTGACTAAAGTCAGGGAGACATTTACTCCCATCGTTGTGGGGCAAATTTGCAGCCAGGAGAGTAAACCAAATCCTAGCCTGTGGCAACCTTGAAGTGTTCGTTCCAGGATGTCTTAGGTAGAAGAGGTCATCAGAGAAATCATGTCATCAAATGTGATTATTGGGCAACTTCCGCTTCCTCGGGGAGCCTGAAATACATCCATCAGGGTGGGAACACACCAAATGCAAAGAAAAAACAGCCATAAAGACCAAAGTTGTGAGTCAAGGCCAAAGAGCAAGAGTTGGACTCAGTTCCAAATACCATCCAGAACCAATGTTAACATCACTATCTCTCAACTCTGAAGAGGACTTTTATTTAATTCATTAAAATAATTCAATTTTTTAAAAAATCCTATTTTTTAGCTGTTTTTTCCCCTGTGCTTTGTGTAGTCCATCAGCCAGACCACAGAGAGTGTTCACTTTGGCACAAATCCTCACTTAGTCCGTTTACATGCCACATGTATGTTCTATTTATCATGCCAAATAGTTGGAGAGAAATGTGTTCATTGCTGTGTTCTGAAATGTCTAAAGGCATCTGTATTGCTTTTCACTCGTTGCAAACCCCATACATTTTCTCTCTTTCTGTTTAGCCTATAAAAATTTCTGTAAAGTAACTGAAAAGGCTACCATCACTCCCATTTTACAGATGAGAACACGACGACTCCAAGTGGCTAAGTGACATGCCTTGTAAGGACTAAGAGATTCAATGTCCTGCTGTAGGAAGAACATAGACTCTGGAGCTGAGAAGACCCATCACTGCCCTTACACCTGCTTTTCTTTCCTCTCTTCCTTTATCCATCCCTCCCTTCTCTCCTTTCTCCACCTAGCCCATAGCTATTGAACTCCCTAAAGAGAATTTGCTACAGGTGTTGATTGGTTGCTGGGACTCTCTCACGGCCGAGCGCCGCAACCTGCTCTCCCTGGGCCACAACAACATCGTGCGCTGCATCCTGCATTCGCCCACCAACCCCGGCTTCATGACGTGCAGCGACGACTTCCGAGCACCGTTTTGGTACCGGAGATCCACCACGGACTAACCCGCCTCCACGATCTAGGGTTCTTGTCTCGAGGACTGTGCCCCTTCTGCCCCCGCGCCCCATCAGCAGCTCCGGTCGTAAGTCACTGCACCACCTGGCAGGTGTGCCGCCATCTCTCCATCCTTCTTGGATTTGTACAAAAGAATCTTTTTTTACCTTGATGTAGAATCATGGTGGGGAAAGTTGGAAACGCAGATCTGTGCAGTGGTTCTGCATTCACTGATTATTACAGTGTGATTTTCATCGGTTTTGTAAATACAGGACTTGCCATTTCTCTTGAGTCTCTTGATCATTTGAAGAAGGATAGAGTATTAAAGTGCTTTCTAGATCTCAAAAAAAAAAAAAAAAGAATGAAAAAAAATGAATCAGTAATCTGGTAATCCAAAAGCAATAATGAATCCAAAAGCAATAATGCCAAACTTGATCTGTGCCAACCTTGAAGTTTTAGCTCCATCACATCTTCCAAAAGTTGACCTCACCTTACACATCTTAGCTGTTATAGCTATTTTAACTGGCTAATATGGATAAATGTGGACACTGTTCGATGCACATAATTTCACCACAACTATTTGTGATTACAGAAGTATTCTTTTGTCTCCAAGTATCCTTGAGAACAGTGATTCAAGACTACAAAGTTTGAAGTAATAAACTGAGCAGACTTCCATGTTGGAGAACGACTCATTGGAGACTTAAAGAATGAAATGAAGGTTTCACTCTCATCTCCAGCAACCCCCCCCCCCATTCTTTAAACACCCTCATGATGTATCTATGTTTTGTGTTTAGCAGTAATGCAGTCATTACCATTGTTCTTTATCACATGACCTTGGGCAAGCTTCTGACCCCTCTGTCTTTCATTCCTGCAGGAAAGATACTTATCAATGACTTCATTGTATAGTCTGAAAGAGCCTGTTGGGAGGCAATCAGCATTTTTTTGATTAATATCAATAGCAAGGAGAAGATGGAGACAGAAAGAAGAGAAGGGAAATGAGAAACATTAGCATGGGAAGCTACAAAATTCCACTTGTAAGTCCATTAATGGATTTCCACATTTAGTTCCTCCTTGGAGGGAGAAAAATTTAGTCTTTCCCAGAGTATGTGTAAAGGCATGATACTGAGCAGGCTTTACCACAAAGAAAGGGGAGGAGGGGAAGAGGGTGGGAAGTCTTAGAGTCAATAACTGGGCTAAATAACAGTTGAAGTTTTCTATATTTATAAACTTTAATATGTAAATGAGAATTGTAAGACAAATTGAGTACAGAATATGTCAGAGTTACCAAACTGATGTGATTGCGGAAACATTTTCTCACAGTCTATGTCACAGAATTTCTGTGAAACACACTTTGCTCAGTTATAACTGTAAGAAAAAAAGAACTAAAAAAAGAGAGATAAGAACTTAAGATAACATATAGTTGAATTACTCATATTTGCACAGTAATTTAGTTTATCAATACCTAACTGACATAATCTCAGTGTATGATATTTGATCTCACTGCCCTCTCCAATTTCTTCTAATGCTATATGACCCAATGAAATCAGCTCATGACCCCCATGAGCGATAGCAGAGTTCTTCCTCTGTCTCCCTCCAATTTCTCCCATTCTTTTTACCCCTATGTTCTCTCCTTTTTCTCCGAATACTGAGTACAGGGCCAAGGGGAAAGAGACCTCCTTCCTGGACCCCAAGTTTAGTACTTTCTTTTCTGTAAAATCCTAAAGAGATGGGGAGTTCCAGGAGTCCAGCTAGTTAATAGCCCAACTCATATTAGTTGGTGATGTTGGAGAGGCACCATGCTCCAGACACCTGGAAATATGGGGAGGGGGGGGATAACCACAAAACATGACTGTCTATGCAGAAAGGTAAACTCAGATGAGATTCAAATTCCAGCTTCATTGCTGCTATTGGACAAGAAAAGGAGAGGAAGGAAGAGTTGTTCTCTGGCCCTTTACATTCTAGACATTGCTGGTCTTTGGACAGAGAAGGTAAAAATAATTATCTGGTAACCTCTGCATCATTTTTACTGGCATGGCATCTATCTATAAGAGACAGTTGGTATCTTTGTGTGTGTGTGTCTCTCACAACATCTCTTTCTTTTGGAGAATCGTGCCTTCTCCCTACTTGGGGCCCATACGGTGTAGAAAGGAGAATTCCTTCCCTCTGATCCAATAGAGAGAATGCCTGCCGAACAACTCCTTTCTGTGGTCAAAGGGATGGATTGAGGGATGGGCATATGATGTCAGCAGGTCAATTAGTGTTAACCCTCAGGACTTTTGCAGAAACTCTCAGGAAAGAGGAGTTCTTTGTTCTCTAGATCCCTAGCTATGAGGATGATGTAAGCCTAGAAATTCTGGTGACTTTGTTAACCACCACATTAGAGTAGTTTCATACGAATGACTCCAAAACTGAAGAAAGCAGGGTCAAAACACAGAAAGAACAAGGCAATTTACTGATGGCTTTATTTTAACCACTGGATCAGCCCTCCTGAAGCTAGAAACACTTGTGAAGTTGTAGTTTTATGAGCCAATAAATCCTTTTATCTAGAGAAGTTAGATATGAAATTGCAACTTAATGGATTTTGATTAATGCACTTTAGAATTCTAAACCTCTGTAAATTGAAGAATATATCATTTTAGCATTTTGCCAAAGATGACTGGAAGGAGAAAACAAAATGTTTGCCTTCTATAGTTTAATATATAGTGATATTTTAATGATTTTACTATATTTTATTTTATTTTAAAAATGTTAATGGGGGTACCTGGGTGGCTCAGTGGATTAAGCCTCTGCCTTCGGCTCAGGTTATGATCTCAGGGTCCTGGGATGGAGTCCTGCATCAGACTCTCTGCTCAGCAGGGAGCCTGCTTCCCTCTCTCTGCCTTCCTCTCTGCCTGCTTGTGATCTCTCTCTCTGTCAAATAAATAAATAAAATCTTTAAAAAAAATGTTAATGAAATCACTAACATGGGAAAATAATTTCACTGTCATTATAGAAATTGTCCCCTTCCTCTAATTTTTAAGAAAGTATTGGCATAAAAATTTTCATTATAATTTATTTTTAAAAACTCTGTCATGTATACTTATTCCCAATTCCCTTGATCCCAGTTATGCATATTTATGTATTTGTGTATTCTCTCTCTCTCTCTCTCTCTCTCTCTTTTAATCAGTTGGTTCCTAGGTTTGTCTTTGTTATTATTCTTTACACTGAGTCCATTTGGGGCTTATTGATCCTCTCTATTTTTTGTTTTGTTTTCTTTTCTACTTCATTTATTTCTTCTTTTAAATTTATTATTTCTTTCCCTCTACTTGTTTGTGTTTAAATTGCTGGAATTTAAAATCTTTAAAAAAAAATAAATAAATAAAAAATAAAAAAAATAAATTGCTGGAATTTTTCCCCCTAATATTTCCTTGTAGTACTATTTTAGATTCTTGATATGTAAGAAGTTTATTAATTCATTTTAAATATTTTCTGAAATCCATACATATGACTGCTTTTTAATCAGTGGTAATGTGGAAATTTTTTTTTTTAATTTGTTTTGCTTTCCAGTCACATCTGGTAATTTTTTTAATTTTTTAAAAATATTTTATTTACTTATTTGAGAAAGAGTAAGAAAGAAAGAGCAAGCACAGGAGCATGAGTTGGGGGAGGGACAGAGGGAGAAGGCGAATCAGGCTCCAGGCTGAGCCGAGAGCCCAGCTCAGACTCAATCTCAGGACTCTAGTTTCATAATCTGAGTGGAAGGCAGATGCTTAATGTACTGAGCCCCCCAAGCACTCCTAGTAATTTTTTAGTTTTGTTTTTGCTTTCTAATTATACTGTGGTTACAGGAAGGAATTAGTATATTACTAGTGAAACTCTGGTTTTTCACCTAGATGTGCTTTGGAGGTAAATACATGGCTGGTTTTGGCAGATAAATCAATATATTTTTGCAAAAAAATGTGTATTTGCTAATTGCTAAATACAGAGTTTGATGTAAGTTCATTAGGTTAACCTTATTAGCTGTGTGTTTTTAATTATTCCGTATTTCTCCCCACTTTTATTTTGCCTTGATTATTCATTCATGGATTCATTTACTCAACAAATGTTTATTTAATTTTACTGCTATCTTGGGTAATGCCACGCACTACATTAGAATCTTAAGATATAGTGAAAACATCAATAAAAAATCAAAGTTCCTGACATCATGAAGTTTCATTTCCAATGGGGGGGAAGTAAGATATTTAACATCTTGATATTTTAGGGGGAAGGGAGGGTAAGAATGAAGTATATAGAATTTAGATATTGATAAGAATCATGGGAAAAAAATAAAGAACAAGGATAAGAATGGGTGGGATAAGGAAGGAGGCTGGATATTAAGTAGGATTGACAAGAAAGGGCTTACTGAAAGAAGCACACTTGAATAAAGACTTAGGAAAGTGAGGATGTGAGCTATGCAGATATCTGAAGTAAGAAAAATTAGCAAGTACAGAGGTCCTAAAATGGGAGATTCTTGGTATGATCAATGAGCACTTGGGAGCCAGTGAAGCTACAGTGGAATACGTAAGGGAGAAAATAAGGGATGATGAGTTCAGCAGGAAAGGCACACTAGGTTGGACGTGGGAGGGAGATTATGTGATGACTTTGAATTATTTTCAGGTCTTTGGCTTTTATGCTAAGTGAGATAGAAAGTGAGATAGGAAGTATTTTGTTTTATTTTTGAGATGGAAAATTATTGGAGAGATGCAGAGTGATAAATATTATCATAACCAGGTCACTTGGATGCCTTTCTTATTTTTTGGAGATAAGGAGGGCGGGTATAGAGAGAGCAAAGAACAGAACCAGGGACAATAGCTGGAAGGTAATTGAAATGTACATGCAAAAACTTACTGTTGCCATGGTCAGGAAGGTAACAGTGGAGGTCGTAAGATGAAGTATTTTGAGTATGGCTTGAAGACATAGCTAGCAAGACTTGCTAACAGATTAGACTTGGAGTATGAAAGGAAGAAAAAATGATTCTTAGGGAAGTTAATCTTTTCCCTCCCTGCGTCACACCAAAGAGACTTTGAAAATTTTCACTTTGCCATGCCTTTTCTTTTTATATGTTTATTTTCCAAGATTTTACTTCTTTCTTGCTATATACCCTCCAAGTGAATCATTATCTTTATTGTTTTGCATATAGCCACTGCCATTTAGATTTGACTACAGTATTATCTGTTGGGTTTTTGGCTCATCTACTTCTTGTATTACACTCCTTCCTTCTGTCCTTCTATGCTACTTCCTTTTATCTGAAGTTTATTGTCAGCTATCAATTTATTGCTTATCAGATCCAACTTCTCCCCTCAATATTTGCTTTGTGATAATGGAAGAAACTCCTTTAAGCATTTCTTTACAGTTGAATGTGATTTTAACCTTTTCTGTAGAAGGCAAGGAGGGATATTACAGTAGGAATGATTTCTACTGTTTCTGATGCACCATCAATCAGTGACATGACTATGAGGACATTTAGTGGTGTCCTCATAATTCTTTACCCAGAATATGTGGACCCTTGGCAATCTTGTAGCTGCAACCTGGTCTGTGATGACTTTTCATGGTCCTCTCAATAGGGACCCTGAATTCTGCCTACACTGGCATCCCAGCTCCCTCTGTATAACCTCCCCCACCCAGAGGTGTGTCCCTTATGACACTGTGGCCTCTGCACCAGGCTCCACTCATTCTGGCTTCCTGAAGCCTTCTGCTTTCTCCTGCTCTGGAAGGCTCTTCTCTTGAAATCTTCTCAATATTAACGGCCCTCTCTACAAGAATGCTTCAGACCTCTTGTCTACACCAGCATCACTGTCTGCCCTGCAAATCTGCATGCCTGACCACCCCCTGGAGCATGCAGTGGTTTGTCTCTGCACTCTGGAGTGTTTAGAGGGTACTTGGTCATTTTCACTCTAGCTACTTCTAAGAGAATCTCTTTGTCTATGGTGTTCTGCAGTTTAACAGAGATGTCTCTAACACCTTTCCACCCTATCAGGTTCTTGAACTTCCAGAAACAAGAATCAATTAATCTAATCTAGAATATTTTCACCCATTTTCTCTTTAAACATTACTTCTTCCTAATTATCCCTACCTTTTTCTACTGTACTCTTGTTAAACATATGTTAGGTCTCTTCATTCTAACTTGCATCTCTTTAACTTCTCTTTCCTAGTACCTATTTACTCCTCCATGTTGGTAATTTCCTTAGATATACTTTCTACTTTCCCTAATTCTCTCTTCCAATGTATCTAATCTGGAATTTAATCCACCCATTGAGTTCCTAAATACATAACTGTAGTTTACATTTCCAGAACTTCTATTTGATTCATTTTCAATTTTTCCTGTTCTTTTTTCATAGTTTCTTATTCTTTTATCTTTTATTAAAGTCCTTTCATAGTTCTGTGATCATTTTAAATGCACATATGTTGCAGTTTCTATACATCAATTCTATCACTTAAATTTCCCGCTATTTGTTGTGTCTGCTAATTCTCATGGTGAATTTTTTCCTCAATTGCTTTATAATTTTTCATTGTCTATTTTTCTTCAAAAAGGATTTCTCTGTAAAAATCCTGTGTCATAGTTGAGAGTACATTCTTCAGAAGAAAAATTTGACTTTCTGAAAAATGTCAGAATCATTTTTATGTTAATTTTTCAGCACGGAATTTTCAAGCCATGCAGACAGTAACAAGTACAATCTCTTATCCAAGTGAGAAAATGTCCATGGTTAAATTTATCCAAAGAAACTGTTCCCACTCAAATTCCAAGCTGACCAACAAGGTTCCTTGTTATCTCATTGTGCCAATGGGTCATTTTTGTCTAGTCTACCCTTTCTCTAGAATGATAGCCCTTGAAGAGTTAGGCCTAATATAGCAGCCTCACTTACAATCCTTTGTCTCATGAGGGCTCACTTTCTTTTGTCCTAGTGTACACACCTAATACCCTAGGTTACTAAAACTGACAACCTCTCACTTAGGATGTCCACAGTCCAAAGTTATCAACTCACTTTCTAATAGTTCTCTTGGTATCCTGTGTCTTCTCTTACTTTAATCTAAGCCATTTATACCTTCAAAAGAATGTTGTCTGTATCTAAACTGGTATTTTGAGGTGTTTTTATTAGAAGAGTTTCAGGTTATCAATTCTACCATGCTTCCTGATATAAAGGTACAACTGTTATTTTAAAATATGTTTCCCATAGTAAAATGTAGGTTGTCCTCATTCTGACACAAGCAGTTGTAAAAAAAAAAAAAAAAGCTCTAATACAGCCAGAATTACAACTGGCAAAAGAGAAATGTAATTTTCCTATTGATCATTCTTTGTTTCCCAAAGTGCTAAAAGTTTAAGGATAGAGAACATGTTTTTGTTGGAGTCTTCTGAGTCATATTAATTAGTCAATGTTTTCAAAGTGCTTTTTGAGATGAAACCATTATTCATGAGCAAACCCAAGATTTTTGTTATCATAATGATGGCTCCTTTTAAAGATGCTAATTGGCCCACCTGCCATGAAAGAACAATTTCACCTTTGCATTAATGACTGAACACAACATACCTAGGTATCCTACTTATGAATTCATAAGTGAAGACTTCATAGGCAAAATATGTATGATTATACTGTTACCAGAGCAATGAAAATTCACTGCAATGAAAATGAACATTTTGGCAATGCTGTACACCTCCTGAAAATAGAATGTTGCTTGTATGAGAGCCGCAAGAGAAAACCATTATTCCCATTGTTTCCATATCATTGTTTATATATATATATATATTTCCATATTTGTAAGCAGACTATACCTTATTGAAGTAGTCCATTCTCAACACCTGTTTTATGAATATTGTTTAATGCTATTTCTATTCTATTTCAATAGAGGAGCTAGAACTATTAAATAGTATTTTCAGCATTTAAATAAAAATAACAGTAACGAATTACTAAATAGTAACATGAAGAAGCTTTCTCTCAAATTCTTTTCTAACATGCAAAGAGAGAATGTTATGCTCTATATAATGTTATCCAAATATTCTTTAGCATTTTTTTTCAAAATTATATTTTTAGCCACACTGTGTTTCATTGGCTGTCAAATGTTTGATATGGCATTTGAACTGACTTAATTTTTTCCCAAGGGCTAAAATGATTTTTTTAAACCTTCTCTACAGAAACAAAACTATTTGGAAGGCAACATTAATAGCCCTCTCATCTGAGAAAAGTGAGAGGGCTATAAAAATCTAGCATACAGAGCCAAGTACACTGCAGCTCTTGTAAACCTTAAATCTAAAAATAAACTTTTTCATGACACTTGTTTGAAAAAAGAGTTGTTCTAAGAGAATATTCTAGAAATAAATTTAATCCAAATGTCTCATTTAAAAAAATTAGTTTTGAAGCCTTTGTTCCATAATAAAAAAAAAAAAACAGCCTGGTATATGAGCAATTCACCAGTTGTCAAGTAGGCATTTGGGGATCGTAAGTTAACTCTTTCTTGGACCCAGGTGCCCTGGAATGGAATGATGTACTCATTTACTAAAATGGCACCCCAAGTTCAGAAGAGTTAAGGGAACACCTAAATCACTGCCAACAACCAGATTCCATCTCGAGATAATCTATCTAGTTCATATATAAAGTAAATCCAACTGAAATTTTTGAAAATCTGATGATATATAATGTTCAGAATCTAGCTCTTAAACAGAAATCTTTTTTCTTAATTTCAAAAATTGATCAGACTGGCTTATGAGTTTCCATCCTACAGAAGCTACACTGGCTAAATAAGGAGTTTTAAATAGCTGGGCAAAGAAATTCTCAACCATCAAAGAAGTTAATTAGATACATTTTGGGGAGCTGCAAATATGTCTGTAATTGAAGATTTGGATGTGTTTCGTGTTGGGTGTTGGGTACATAGGGGGTGAATATACATAGCTTCTGCAGTCAATAATCCCAAGCCAAGAGAGAAAGCAGATATCCACTTCTGCCCATTATAAATAATGTAGAAAGACAAAACATGCTCCAAAGTGCCTTCATGGCAGAAAGGGGTGATCACTGCTACTTGGGAAGCTCAGAGAGGTCTTCCACAGGAGGCATTTGTACTAAGACTGAAAGCTAAGGAGGAATTTTGTAGGTAGGCAAGGGGGACAAGAGGCATCCCAGCAGAATTTTGAAATACGATGGTTGATTTGGAGAATTATTAATTTCAGTATGATTGGCACATTAAATAAACCCAGGAAAACAGTAGGAATTAAGGTTCCAAAGACACACACCTACGTATATTTATACTTTAGTATTTCAGCCATTTTTAAGAAAGTGCCCAAGGATCAGATTATGTTAAGGAGGATATACTGGCAATAAATTACTACAAATTTAGTGGCTAAAACAACACCCATTTATTATCTCACAGTTTGCCTGGGTCAGGAGTCTAGGCATGGCTTAGCGGGGTCTTCTGCTCAAGGTCTACAAGGATACAGTCAAGATGTCTATTAGCTATATTCTCACCTGGGGCTTATGTGAGGAAAAATTCACTTCCAAGCTCTTTCAAAGTGTTGGAAGAAATCATTTCCCTGTGGTTGTAAGAGAGCCTTCTCTTTGCTGGCATAGCTAGAAGTCACCCTCACATCCTAGAGACTGCCCACAGTATGCAGCTTTCTCCTTCGGTGGTGTATAATATGGTAGTGTGCATTTTTCAAGGTCAGTAAGAGAGTGTCTCTCTCCAGCCTGCTGAAACAAAGTCTCGCATAATGTAGTCTAATCAAGGGAGTGATAACCCATCACCACTCCCATGTTCTTGGTTGCATGGAACCCATTAGCTCTTCCTGCAATCAAGGGGAGGGGATGAATTCTAGAAGAGTGACTAATTTAGGGGTGTATCTGACTCAGGGGGCTTGAAAGAATCTTTCAGTGGAATCGAATAGAAACTGGGTATGCAATTATTATTGATTATTATTTTCAATTCCTAATTTTGCAATGACTTATATTATAAAATTGGAGGTAAATTCCTTTGGGAAATTACTGGCCCTAAAATATAACATGACACATAGAAACATAGCAGATATTCTCAAATCAAAATAAAGATTTGATGAACTAACAGTGCTCAAAATAGTTCAGAAAAATTCACACACTAGAAATAGTATCAATTCTGTGTTTGACATAAGAAATGTCTAAAGGAAATATTTAAAGTAAAGCAAAAAGGGGATAATGTCACATTAGATTCTATTATCACAACCCCTCCCATGGTCCGCAGTAGAAAATCCAGCAGTTTGTAGAAATTATTTGGCTTCTGGAAATGATCAGGAGTAGTTGAGGTATGAAATAAAGCAAGAGAGGTAGCAATTCCAAAAGCAACAAGTGATTATGTAAGGTGACTTTACTGAAACTAGAGAGAAGAAAAACATAAAAATTCCATTTATTCACTCAGCAAATATTGACACTTCTAACATGCCAGGCACTGTGGAAGGCACTGAGGACATGATGCCAATCAGGGCAGACTTAGTCCATGTCTTCAAGGAGTTCATGACCTTGTAAAGTTACAAGTATAAAGTGAGCCCTTCTAGCCTTGCTCTGTTCTTATGGTAGCCACTGGCCACATGTGGTTATCGAGTACTTAAAATGTGGCTAGTCAGAATTGAGAGATAGTATAAGATATTCACTAGAATTCACAAATTTGCTACCAAAAATATATAGACTATTGTGTCAGTAATTCGTATGTTGAATAGATTAGAATAATATTTTTTTAAAGATTTTATTTATTCACCTGACACACAGAGAGAGATCACAAGTAGGCAGAGAGGCAAGCAGAGAGAGAGAGGGAGAATTAGGCTACCTGCTGAGCAGAGACCCCAATGGGGGACTCTATCCCAGGATTCTGAGATCACAACCTGAGCCAAAGGCAGAGGCTCAACCCACTGAGCCACCCAGGCACCCCTAGAATAGTATTTTTTGATGCGTTGAGTTAAATAAATATATAGATATAGAATATATTCAAATTAATTTTATCTGTTTCTTTTCATGTGGCTCACATTTGTGACTTGCATTATATTTTTTATGTCTTTTTATTGGACAGTCCTCTAGACTATGTGCTTCTTATTTCTATACCCTTTTATTCATACCCCTCAAGAAGGAAGCAGAAAGGAAACAGACCACTTGGAACTCTATAGGAACTCTATAATACAGTAAAGGATAGTTGTCAAACTATTTCTCTCTAAACGCTGGCTTTCTTAGAACTAGACAGTGGTAACCCACCAGATAAAATACAATAATGGCTTCTTCTCAGTTTTTGGGATTGGAGGAAGTCAAATGAAATAATTTTCTTTTTTGCTCATCCATTTTTCCAAAACCTTTGTTACTAGTTATTGCTTTTGTGCTGTAAAATAAATAAATAAGAAGTTAGTATGATCAATGGAAAAACTGGAAACAGCCCCCATCTACCAAATACTGAGAGCTTCCCTAGAAAACAGTTTTCCTGGTCCCTCTGTGACTTACTTCCAGACTTTTTTCCATTTCAGTCCAGTTTGTGCTTTGTTTCTGACCTTTAATCTCGTGTCTTGTTTTGGATCCTCTTCTGCCCTTCGGACAGAAGTCAATATTTGGTTTTGCTAGCTTTAATGTTTGATGCTATAGATGTTGGTTCTGTTTTCCTCTTCTGGCCTTGGGCAGCGGGAATCATATCCCAGTTTTGGCCTCTTAGCCTTCCCAGATAATTCTAAATTATACTCACAGAAACATAAGGTGTTGGAATAAGGAGACATTATTGCTTTTAGCTCTTTGCCTTAGGCAGTATGAATCATTCCTAAGCATCTAAGAAAAGAGCGTCTTCTCCCATAATTCACTTGATACCACAGATGACATTGTCATACTCCCTACAAGGAGAGAGAAAATTTTCTCCCCAGAAATCCTTGGTGGTTAAGAGCTTTGGGAAGTTACTGAGAATCTAACAAGTTACCTTTTCTTCAGATTACTTGTCAGGAGAGTGGGATGCTGAGAGATAACATTTACGTGATACAGAATGCATAAATTGAGACCTATAAGAAATAGAACTTCTCTTGTTTTCTTTAATTCAACTTAATTCTGATTCTCCTCCTCATCCTACCAGGCTGGCAGAATATCTCATCTCAGGCATTATTGGGGTCCCCTCTCTGTCCCAGGTTTGCACCAGAATATGGGATATATAAGTAATATCTAAAATACACACACACACGTAGAGGGAGAGACAGAGACAGAGGGAGAAGTGGAGGGAGAGAGAGAGAGAGAGAAGAGGTATTTTAATCTCCACTCTATATGAGGACCACTGCTATCTCAGAGTCCAAGCCCATAGTAGCTCCCCGGCCTCTGATGGCTGTTGACTTCTGTGTCCCTAATGGGGTCTGAAAACTCATAAAGCTGAAAACTTTCCCAATATAGGTCCCACCCTCCTTAGGCATTCATCATAGTTTTAACTTCTAAATTCGTGTCTCCTTTTCAGGGGCCGTCACAGAGCAGTATACAGTATACAGATCCTATTGGTCTGGGGACACAAAAATCCCTCCCCCTTTCCCCCTTCAGGAGAATCTCCATTTCCTTGACTTCAAAAGCCTTCACCCTCTCATCTCTTCCTCTGGGATATGATCTTTTTAAAATACCTACAGGATTTATATAAGAGACAGAGAGTTACTGACTTCAAATTGCTTTTACCAAGGCGCTCTGGCTCCTACCTGACATTGTGAAACCACAGTTTTAGACAATGGCTTCTTTGTTTTTTCATATGTCTCTAGTAACTGGTGTAGTACTTGGTTCAATAAGCATGGATTATATAAGAGAATGAATGAAAGAATGCATGAAGAGTATTCAGTAAGATTTTTTTTTGAAAGATTTCATTTATTTGACAGAGAGAGAAAGAAAGCATAAGCAGGGGAAGCAGCAGGGAAAGGAAGAGGGAGAAGCAGACTCCCCGATGAGCAAGGAGCCCAATGTGGGACTTGATCCCAGGACGCTGGGATCATGACCTGAGCTGAAGGTAGCCACTTAACCAACTGAGCCACCCAGGTGTCCCTGTGGACCTATTTTCATTTCACTTCTTACAAGGAGCTTTGATGGCAAGATTGCCAAGTCCCCATATAGGAAGAGCCTACACATTACTTCTAGATCAACAGTCCTTGCAACGTCAGCTTTGACTTAAAGACCAATAAGTACAAGGATGGAACAAAGCATAGGGGAGACTCTAGGACTCTATTATCTTCAGGTTCCCAGAGTTGTTTTTTTTTTTGCACTTCACCCACTAAAAGATGAACTTTATCCATTATCATCCTTTTCTCCTTTGATCTTCCTCAGTATGAGAAATGTTTCCTCTCTTTTTGAAAACAAGTGCCTCCAACTAGGCTTGGGATGGGTAGCATGTGACTGCCTAATAGGCACCATTGGTTTACACATGGCAAGGATGACAGAGTTCTAGAGCAATTGAAGACAGTGAGATAGCATAGAGCACCATCACATGTGAGACATCCATTTGGCTCTTACATCAGAGTAGCCACTTGAGAAGGGGCAACATTATTTATACTACTCCCTGTTTCCACAGATAGGAAGCTGTACTAGAGTCATGCTCCTGGCTTCCTTCCCCACCCTCTTACTCCTCTCCATGTGAGAAGTGAGTTCTCTAACTGAGGAGTCTGGGGGAAGAGAGGAGACAACCCCATTCCATCACAGCTATTGGGACAGCTCTGCTTTTGTGAGGGGTAAGAGGGTGTCTTGCACCCACTGACCCTGTGAATGAGTAGGAGGTAGATCTGCCTTATCTTTGCACTCAATGTTAGGAAGTAACATCCACCAACCCAACTGTGGGGTCCCACAAAACTCCCAACACTGCTATGTTCTGTTTACTGTGATAGCCATTATGAATATACCAATAAGTCATGGTCCCTTTACTCAAAAAACTCATGGATCATAGTGGGCAGAGGCACATACAAAGTGTCAGTTAGCTGAAAGTAAGGAAGCTTGTGCAGGTGCCTGTTGGAAACCATTATAGTCTGTCTGCCCTGATCTGGCTCTGAGGTATTTGGCAGAACTTTGCTTCTTATTCTTTCAGCCCATTTTGGTTTTTCCTCACTATTCTCTGGTACATTCCTCTGAGTTGAGAAGTTCATTTCTTTTTTTTTTTTAATTTTATTTTATTTATTTATTGGATGGACAGAGATCACAAGTAGGCGGAGAGGCAGGCAGGGGGTAGGGGGAAGCAGGCTCCCTGCTGAGTGGAGAGTCCGATGCGGGGCTCCATCCCAGGACCCTGGGATCATGACCTGAGCTGAAGGCAGAGGCTTTAACCCACTGAGCCGCCCAGGCACCCCGAGAACTTCATTTCTTTATAAGTCCAGATGGGGAGGCAGATAATAAGCAGAGTGGCAACTTCAAAAAAATGACCTGTCAGTTTTTACTACAAGGAGATGTTGGGAGAACATCCCTTCTGTTTTCCAAAGATGGGGAATTAAAGGCTCTCATACACCACAATATGGAAGCCTTCTTGTAGGAAAGGTCCAAGTGATGTAAAATTGTCAAAGTTGAAGTCTGATTCTTAAAAATTAGGAAGAGATAGAACTTACTTTCTGAACACTTCCATCCTTTCTTAGAGTTGTTTTGCCCGCTCAGTATTTGCTTACCTACCTGCACCCTGAGGTGCTCAGGACCCTCAGAATGTCTCTTGGTCAGCTACTCAGATCAGTGATAAGTAGAATGGCTTTTAGTGTTTTGAAACTGTTGGATGAGAACTCTTCCAGACACCCAAGAATGGATCATTTTGGCACAACTGCTACTTGCCTCCCTAATATCCATTGTCCTTTTCTTCCTTAGTAATGGAACCCCAGATCGTTACCCAGATAAATGACTGTCAAGAAATAAAGATTAATTTTCATAGCTTCTTTATAGCCAGCTATGAGCAAATGGCTGTATTCTGAACAACAGTATTTACAGGAAATTGACCTTCAGCAGCTTTCATGAAGCACACATAGGTCTCTGGTATGAACCACTGCTGTCTCTTTTTTTAATCCCTTTGTCCTTGAAATAAGGATGCTATGGCTGAAGCTCCAATAGCCACTTTGAGCAGGGGCTTGAAGGCCACATATAAGGAAGGGTGGGTGAAGAGCTGAAAGAAGGGTTCCTGGCCCCCAGTTTCCTACAGCCCCCAAAGCAGTTCTGGATGACCACTGGATTTTTGTATATGGGGGGAAAATAAATTTATTTTATTTAAATAATCACTTTATTGGATTCCTATCATTCGTAGGAACTGTAACTCTTCTGATAACTGAGGAGTTTGGGGGAAGAGAGGAGACAACCCCATTCCATCACAGCTATTGACAGCTCTGCTTTTGTGAGGGGTAACTCTAACTCTAACTGATACAATAATCAAGCTAGCCAAACTCCTGTGGGTAGCAGTATTGTCTCTCTGGCTTTTTGAGGCAGTCCAACTCATCTATCGACATGAACCAAGTGGCTGGGAAAGGTGATCAGGGGCACCTCCACCACTGTTATGGCAATTTCCTGGCTCCTACTTGTCAGTTTCAGATCAGCCCTCAGCTCAGCTTTGAACTTGGATGTCTTCCATTTTACCTAGAGACACAGGGTAGGAGAGAGGCCAAGAGCAGAAACTCAAGACTTCTCTTGTCCATACCTGCCCAACCACTTATCCCCTGCTTGTCCTGGAGTAAGTTAACCTCTTTATGCCTCAGTTCCTCATCACTAAAATGGTGGCATGAGTAGAAACTACTTCATAGGATTATCATACTGCTGAAGTGAGATAGTGGATGTGATGTGCTGAAGACAGTGTCTGGCA
This sequence comes from Mustela putorius furo, assembly GCF_011764305.1. NCBI lineage: Eukaryota > Metazoa > Chordata > Mammalia > Carnivora > Mustelidae > Mustela > Mustela putorius. The sequence continues at coordinate 22,785,973 of NW_025421322.1, read as the reverse complement.
CGAAGGAGTGCTAAGTCTGCGTTTGTTTCTATTATTATTATCACTAGGGTGTTTGATGCTTTTTGGACTTTGAAGACACTTTGTCTTCCTGGTATAGAGTTATTGCTTTTCATTTTATTTATAACTTCATTTAAAAATGGGTCCAAATTTGCCCATCTCATCCCTTCTCCCATCTACTTAGAATAAGGGCATTTGGAGCCAAGACACTGAGGCCCAGATGCCAACTGAATGGCTGGTGTCAGAAATCAGAGGGAATTGAATTATACAGGTGTCCCTGCGTGAAGTGGCTCAGGCACAGAAAGCCAGAGTCCTTGAAGAAAAGGCAAGATTCAAATACTAAAAGAACATAAACAAAAGATATCCTATTTTTATTTTTTTAAAGATTTTATTTTTATTTATTTGACAGACAGAGATCACAAGTAGGCAGAGAGGCAGGCAGAGAGAGAGGAGGAAGCAGGCTCCCCGCCGAGCAGAGAGCCCGATGCAGGGCTCCATCCCAGGACCTGAGATTATGACCTGAGCCAAAGGCAGAGGCTTTAACCCACTGAGCCACCCAGGCGCCCCAAGATATCCTATTTTTAAAAGAAAACAAATGAAACATATGATAAATTTCTAAAAAGCTTCTCAGCCTCACTTGCAATATAAATTAAGATAATAAAGAATTATTTCTCATCTGTCAGGTTGATAAAGATTTAAGGAGTTTGATAATGCCCAATCTTAATGACGGTGTAGGAACATTGTGAATTCAGGTTCTGTCTCCCCATGTGATCTTTAAGCACACAGAGACATGCGTAGGGAGAAGGAGAGATGTATACAGATACACAGATCCTTTCGTTGTTTTATTTGAAAAATTTAAAAAAAAAAGCTCATCCTGTGTCTCCTATTTTATTATTTGTTGTTTTTAAATATGATTAAGTTATGATATCATTGACATACATTTTATTAGTTTTAGGTGTATAGCATAATGACTTGATATTTGTATATATTGTGAAAGGATCACCACACTAAGTTTAGTTAACATCTGTTACCTCACCCGGATGCAGTTTTTCTTCATGTGTTGAGAACTTTCAAGATCTACTCTCTCAGCAACTTTCAAATATCCAATGCAATATTAACTGTAATGTCCCTGTGGTGTACGTTACATCCCCAGGTCTTATTTATCTTATAGCTGGAAGTCTGTACCTTTTGATTAGATATTATTTTGACCTCTTTACAAATATTTGTCTAGCATTCCCAATTCACGGACACCTCAAATGTTTCCGGCTTTGTCCAACTGTAAAAAATGCTGCCCAGGGGCACCTGGGTGGCTCAGTAGTTTAAAGCCTCTGACTTCGGCTCAGGTCATGATCTCAGGGTCCTGGGATGGAGCCCCGCATCGGGCTCTCTGCTTGGCGGGGAGCCTGCTTCCCCCTTTCTCTCTCTCTGCCTCCCCCCCTGCCTACTTATGATCTCTGTCAAATAAATAAATAACATCTTTAAAAGTGCTGCCGTGAACGTCCTTGCATGGTAACTTTGTGCACTGGTGTGAGGATAGATGTCAGAAAAATTCCCAGAAACAGAACTGTTGAGTCAAAGTGTACGTGCATCATAGTGCCGGGAAGCTCCCCAAAGTGTATTTTATTGCCATTTCTTCAAGGACTCTGGCTTTCTGTGCTTGAGCCACCTCACATAGGGACCCCTGCTATAATTCATTCTTCTTCTGAGTTCTGACACCAGCCACTCAGTTGGCCTTCAGGCATGAGTGTACTGGCTTCAAATGCTCTTGTTCTAAGTGAATGGGGAGGGGGTCCAATGCGTAGATTGGGACACTCATTCAGGAGAGTTAGGCGACAGAATGAAAAACTGTAGCTCTACTTTTTCTAAGTCGTGACTCCTCCATGAGGAAGAGGGAACAGGTTATATAAGTCCTAGGCATCTCCAACCTGGTGTGAGTCTCCACCCAGCTCCAAAGTCCCCAACAGCACAGTGTGGCCTCATGAGAAACCATTACTCTGTAGTGAGGACTATTCAGAAAGACGGACAAGTTCTCCCATCCTGCTATCATCCTATGCCAGAATTTCCAGAATTGAATCCCTACGGGAATGCTGAGAGGAACAGGGTTCTCCAGGCAGTAAGGATTCCCCAGCCTGGGGCCATTTAGAGCCCATGAAGTTAACCCTGGCCAATACATTTCCCAGAGCTCTTGGCATTCCCTCACAGCAGAGGAAATATTAGAGAAAGTAGAGTTCAGAAAACTGTGTTCCAACTTTTCAAATAATGCCTATCAAGTAAAATACATTTGTGGTACAAACTTTGAAGCCCTTTTTCAAGAACTTGTGCAGAGCCCTGTGTTGGGAAATAGGTGTATGTATGTAACAGCCTTCAGAGGCCTCTTAAACTCCTTCACCATCCCCTGAGAAAAGGCATGGTTCAATCCATCCTTTCTTACTTAAGGGAGCCTCTCTTCTCCCACGGATGTTGCAAAATCTTGCTTTTGATCCACTCCAGGGAGTACCTGAACTCAGGAAGCGAGGGCACTTGGCAAAAGCAGCAAATTCCCCTTCAGAACAAAGAAGCGCAGTGATAAACGCGGCTCTAAGAACACACTGTGCTAACCTACAGCTCTCTCGCCAGGTAAGCCACCTGAGCTCTGAGAGGGACTGCATCACACGGCTTAACCAGTCACCCAGCCATGATTCCTGCTTCTCCAATCAACCTGTGCCCTCCGCACCACCACCGGGTCTGCGCCCGCCCATACCCACCTTGTCTTTTAAGTTCTAACTCAATGCTCACTTCTCTGGCCCTGCCCTTCTCTGAGGATGCCCACCTTCCACATTCTCCTGGGCACTGATGTGTTTAATCCCCACCACAGTGGGTTCCTGTGTGTCTTCAGAGAGTCAGAATGACCCAGTGGAACTTTCCAGGACTTTGACATCTGGCAGACCTGTGCTTGAATTCCAGCTCTGGCAGTAGCCAGCTATGACCTTGGGCAAGTTGCTTAATAGTTTCCTTCACTGTCAGATGGATAATCACAGTTGCCTTGGAGAGTTGTTTCAAGGATTAAATCAGATAATACATGTAAAGTACTTAGCTCTGTTCTTGACTCACGCTGTCAGACCTATTATTCTTCGTGTTACCTCTACTCCCATTTCTAATGTCACATAATGACTTTTTAAAAATTCAGATTGTCCATCCCTTGAAACAGAAACCCAAGTCCTGTGCTTTTTAATCCAATAAAAGCATCTAACACAGGCTATTTATGGATTCATCGATAATTGTTTCTGAAATTATTGGAGTATTTAGATAATTTTGAGGTCAAAGGTGAGAGGGGCATATGACTCAGGTTTAAAAGTTGATGGCCTCAAAAAAATAAATTAAAAATTTAAAAAGGGAGATGATGGCCTCCACAGAGTTATCACAGTATTGTATAGAGACTGAAGAAAAATGGTCAAGCTTAATTGAGAAAACCTGAGTTGTAGTAACCTTTGTCAGGTCTCACAACAGCGCTCAGCTTTTCTGTCCTTGGCAGAAACAATGCTTAACAGTAGGTGACCCATGGGGCACCTGGGTGGCTCAGTGGGTTAAGCCTCTCCCCTCGGCTCAGGTCATGATCTCAGTGTCCCAGAATCAAACCCCACATCAGGCTCTCTGCTTAGCAGGGGGTCTGCTCCCCCCTCCCTCTCTGCCTGCCTCTCTGCCTACTTGTGATCTCTCTCTCTGTCAAATAAATAAGTAAAAATATTAAAAATAAAAAACGCAATATGTGACCTGTTCACCTCTCCAGGCATTTTGAGGATCTGTTGCCATGATGTTTATGAAAACATTGTCAAACAGTAATATAATATAAAAATGAAAGACCTGAGAATGGTTAAGTAAATTAGACTTATTACGATTACCTAGGAAAGGAAGAAAGAGGGAGACTGTTTCTCCTGGAAAGTGCCAGACCGCTGAGCATTGTTACAGTCTGTAGCCTTGAAATGTGTGTCTCCCCGGATGACAAGAGGTCAGGCTGTGCTTCCCAAGGCTGCTGAGGACCGGATCAGCTTGCTCCTTCCTTAAACTCTGCCCCTGCACCTGCATTAAGCCTCTGACATGGCTAAAGCTAATTTCTAAAATATTAGGGGCATTTAATGGGATTAAAGTCCAGAAATGTTCTCTGGGTTGACTACATTTACCAAGAATAGAAATTGCACAGAATTCTGGAACTTGTACAGGTTCAAATAAACCCAAACTTCACCTCTACACAAGTCCCATTTTAATACCCCTTGGTTCATGTTGTTTGGGTTTCCCTTCATTTGCTTTGACTGCAAGTGTTTTCAAGTGTTTGCTTCTTGACAACTGAGAGTTTGAAAAGAGGTGAAAGATTACTATCAGACAGCTCTTCAGTGCCTTTTGTTGTTGTTGTTGTTGTTGTTGTAAGAACCTAATATAAAATCAGCTGGTCTGGTATTGAACCACAGAGTAGAAAAAACATCTGCCACCTTATTTCTGCCAATAGTTTGGGCAAGGGTATAGGTCGAAGGAGCAGAACATGAAGCAGAAGGAATATAAGAATAATACCAACACTAAGAATAATAGGCAGCTTGCTCGCTGCCAAAAAACCTACCTTGGGAGCTTTACATATAGTTTATGAGTGGGGATTGGTAGACCTTGGAGTGCAGAGATTTGATTCTGTGAGAATGGGAGATTGTATCAGAGTACTGAGGATAGAATTGTCGTATGCAAACTTCCCAGAGACAGATAGAGGAGTCCAGACCCTCATTTCAGTTCCTTTCATAGGGAGATACAAAGGCATGATCTAAAGATCAAACCTGGACTGTGTATGTCTTTGGTTTGCTTGTCTTTTTCTCATTTGTGGGGCCAAATTACATGCAACACAATTGTAGCCAAATTTTTTCCAGCTTAATGGAGATAAAATTGACATACAACATTGTGTACATTGTTGTACACAATGTAAAACATTGTGTTGTATATTGTGTATATATACACAATATACACAATATATATGTATACTGTGAAATGATTAAGTGACTTTAAGGTTACTTAACACACCCATCACTTACATAGTTACCTTTTTTTACTTTGTGGTGAGAAATTTTAAGACCTACTGCCTTAGCAACTTTCAGGTACATGGTAGCAGATTGGTAACTGTAGTTGCCATGCTGTACAGTACATCACCAGAACTCAGTCATCTTGTAACTGGAAGTTTGTACCCTTTCAAAGGCTGTACCCTTTTACATTTTTTTTGACCACTTTCACCCATTTTCCTCACTGCCCCCCTACACCAGGGTACTCTCTGTTCCTATGAGTTCATTCTTTAGATCTCACATATAGGAGAGATCATATGGTACATGTCTCTCTCTGTCTGGCATATTTTACTTATCATAATGCTGTCAGGTTTCATCTGTGTTGTCACAAATGACATGACTTCCTTTTTGATGGCCGAATAATATTCCACTGCATTTACCTATACCCCCATATTCTTTATCCTTTCATCCCCTGGCATTTAGGTTGTTTACATTTGGCTATTGGAAATAATCCTACAATGAACATGGGAGCACAGTTTATCTTTTCATGATAGTGATCTTATTTTCCTCCAGATACACACCCAGAGGCAGGATTGCTGGGTCCTATGTTATTCTATTGTTAATTTTTTGAAGAGCCTCCAGGCTGTATTCCATACTGGCTGTACCAACTTACATTCCCACCAACAGGGCACAGGGGTTTCCTTTTCTCCATATCCTCACCAGCCTTTGTTAGCTCCTGTCTTCTCAATAGTAGCTATTCTAATTGGTTGAGCCAAATTTTAAGAAACAATTAAAAGTAGATTTCTTGATTGTTTTGGGAACTCAGAAGACCTGGAGCCTCTGCTTTCCTGGATGGCAGCAATCCCCAGCTTTTGCTGAGTAGTGGTGCCCTTTCCAAGAAGTGGGGGCCCTCTAGGTTTGTCCATCTCTTATCCCTGATTATTACCCAACAGTGGGACCATTTATCACAGCACTTGCATGGTTTTTCTTGCAGTACAGAAATATCTCTTCTATACTTCTGTCTCTATCAAAATTTGGAAAACGGTATAGAAATTTAGAAGGCGGAGTATTTCAAAACAATTGAAAGGGGCCATACTTCCTTTTGCAGGTGAAGAAGAACATAAACAAGAATAAACAATAATGTAACATAGTTATGTAATATATATAATATGTGTAAAATAATGCGTGTATTATTTATACTGTCACAAACCTCTCCATCCCTAACGTAAAATTGCAATGCCTGGTGGTGGGTATTAAGGAAGGCACGTATTGCATGGAGCACTGGGTGTGGTGCATAAATAGTGAGTGCTGGAGCAGTGAAAAAATAAATAAAATCAAATAAAGTAAAAAGAAAAAAAATGCAATAACTTTGGCCTTGAAAGAATTTTAGATCTCATTGGTTACACTGGAGTTTTTGTGATAGAATCTAAGCTCACTCTAAGTAGATTCTATTGGGAAAAACAAGAGGACACCCTTGATCTAATTGTAATCCAAAGCTGCTTTCATTTTTCACTTGGGGCAGTGATGTTGTTGACACCAAAAGGAACAACCAGTTTTTTAACCTTTCGGAAAGCCTGTGGGACAGAGTTGAAAATATAGCAATATTAAGGATGCCAAAAGACACTCTCTGGAAGAGAGTTTGATCCTCTCGAGGGCTTCCCTTTAGAAAGATTTAAAGGCCTTCACTCAGAGGACCACAGGTATAAAATCAGAGCTTCAGTCAACAGAAGCCCAAAACGTGGCGAAGAGGGCATGGTAACCCAGCAGAAAGGGGACACGATGCGGAGTTTGTCGAACTTTAGTCTGAATTCCTATCCTTCCACCCCAAACCAATAGAACCTTGCGTGGGTTTCTACAGAGTTGATGTGAATAGTACATAAGAAAACATCAACTGCCTTTTGTAAGCGCTTTCAAATGCTGGTTCTGATTCTCTTCTGTGTCTCCTAGATATAGGATAATGGCAGCTCTCCCGGACTGTTTCCCAGACCAGTGTCCCTTCATCGGAGTTCCAGCTTTCCTTGCTGTTAACGTGGCTTCAGAACTTTTCTCAGCATTTTAATGCACTAGAGCAGGGGGCATTCCCTTTCTGTAAAGGGCCAGCTTAGAAATATCTTTATATTTGTGACTATCTCTACTGTCAAAGGGCTCAAGGGTCAGAGGGCTCTACATTTTCTGTCACTATTACTCAACTCTGCCTGCCTCTGAGGGTGAAAGCAGCCAGAGACAGTATGTGCACAGACGGGCATGGCTGTGTTCCAGCGAAACTTAACTTACAAAAACAAGCAGCTGGACCAGACGCCATAGTTTGCCAACCCTTGTCCTTGACTGTGCATCTTTGCATCCCTACACAATTCTTGCTGTCCGAATGCATAGTTTGAAATTTTCAGTGTGTTTTAGGAATGAGGGAGGGAGGCAAAGTGGAAGGGACAGAAGAAATAGCAAGAGACCTCAAAGTGAATTTCTATATACCTAAAAAATGGGTTATCCATCTATATCTGTTGGGTTCTTGGGAAGACTACAACAGTGGAAGTATGTGAAAGTGCCTGGGTCAGAATCAGGGAGCATTAAACCAGCTCCTTTTTCTTTACCTAGCATTCAAGATTATCCGTGATTACTAAATATTTATTGAGTACCTGCTATTTATTCAAGTTTGACTGCTCTAGAACCACCGAATCCTAGAAGGGAGATTTGGTTTTGGCTTTGCCTCCAAGGATGTGTGTGACCTTATAGAGTCTTTGGCTTTAGATTTCCACATCTGTAAAATGACATATATCTCCTCAGCCTTTCTAAGAATGCTACCATATTTGCATGAGAAATCCTTTGGGAAAAAATGTGTATTTCCAGACCCTACATAAGATATCAGAATCCTTTGGGATGAGGCTTAGGTTTCTGCATTGTTATCCCCAACTCTATTTTGGAAAGGAAAAAAAAAGGCAAAACAAAACAGTATTAAAACCTACAAAAAAGTTGAAAGAATCATACAATGAACCCCCACTTACCTCTTACTAGATACTTATTGTTGTTTTTGCCATATTTGCTTCATAGATCTTTCCTTTGCTCTTGTTCCCTTTTTCTGTCTCTGTATTTGGAAGTCAGTTGATAGTTTGCCACATTTTCTTGGTAATTCCTCTCTTTCCCCATTTGAAAGTGTGTTACAGACATCACTTGACACCTAAACACATCAATGCATATCTTCTAAGAATGAAAACTTTCTGTAACGATAATGGATAATGCCCTTATCACATTCAAGGAATTTAATTAACATTGATGCAATTATATTATCAAATAGTCTATATTTAAATGTCTTTGATTGCCACCAAAAAAAAAAATAAGTCTCTATATTTTTTCTTTGATGATATAGTCCAAGGTCCTTCATTTTATTTTGTTTTCATGTCTCTTTAGCTTCCTTTCATTTAGAAAATTCCCTCGTGTTTTTGTTTTCCATAACTTGACATTTTAAGAAATCCAGGCCACTCATTTTGTACAATGCAGCCCCCACCCACCTTTCTGGTTCTGCCTGTTTTCCCCTATCTAGATATTTACATGATAAATTGGATCAAGCCTCTATGTGGTACTTTGTATAACTTTAGCGGAATATATTCTAAACACAAAATGAATTGCAAAGAAATTTTGAACTTACTAGGTAGGTTTGTTGTTGGTATTGGAATAGTGATAGTAACTCTGAAAATTTCTTTCTGTATTGCAGGACACAGCAAGATGAATGAGTACATTGACAGTGCTGGAAACCAGATTCTCATGTATCAGAAGACAAAAATATGGAATAAGAATAAGTAAGGAAGTACTTTATGGTCTTGGATTCGAACTGGGGATAAGTACAAACTCAATCTACCTGCCACCATAGTAGAGATAGGCACCTCTAGTCTCCAGATCTTGGTTTTTAAATTATATTTCATACTGAAGGGAACCAGAGCTCCTTAAGGAATGGCTGATCCCAGGGCTAGGCAGATAAAATACATAGTTTGTTATGCCAGAAAACAAAAAGGAAAAAAAAATGTATGCCTAAAGACAATGGGACAATATCAAAAGTTCATAGGAGGCAGCTTGACGAGGCTTGTGCTGGCCAAATTTGGCGTATCTAAGCAGAAAACAGAATAATAACAGTAATGGAATATAGCACATTAGATAAGAATCCATCAGAGTGAAATTAAAAAGCAATAGCAATAAAAAAGACTGTATATAGGGCACCTGGGTGGCTCCGTGGGTTAAGCCGCTGCCTTCGGCTCAGGTCATGATCTCAGGGTCCTGGGATCGAGTCCCGCATCCGGCTCTCTGCTCAGCGGGGAGCCTGCTTCCTCTATCTCTCTTTCTCTCTGCCTGCCTCTCTGCCTACTTGTGATCTCTCTCTGTCAAATAAATAAATAAAATCTTAAAAAAAAAAAAAAAGACTGTATATAGAAGAAAGATCCTCATTTCAGACCAATGTCTGCTAGTAAATGCAGAAGGAATTATTGTATTCAATATCTGCTTTTTTAACATGCTCCCCAGGTGGTTCTTATTCCCTCCCAAGTTTGGGAACAACTGCTAGATGTTTCCTTGAAGCTCTTTAATTCTACAACAGCTTTAAAATTTTAAGCATAGCTCCTGCCTTGGAAAAACTAGTATTTAAGAGAAATGTAGGAAAAATAGAAATTCTAGTCAGCCTGTCGACAGTTTGTTTCCTGTAAAATACTCCTGAAAGTATTTTTCCCCACTCTTTTTTTTTTTTTTTTTTTTTATTTATTTGACAGACAGAGATCACAAGTAGGCAGAGAGGCAGGTGGAGAGAGAGAGGAAGGGAAGCAGGCTCCCTGCTGAGCAGAGAGCCCGATGCAGGGCTCGATCCCAGGACCCGGAGACCATGACCTGAGCCGAAGGCAGAGGCTTAACCCACTGAGCCACCCAGGCACCCCTTTCCCCACTCTTTAATATGCCAATCGTCCAGGCTACTCCTGACTCCTGCCATTCTATTCTAACACAGTCCCCTGCAGTACAAAATACTGACCCCATGGAAACGGGAAAGGAGGCATCTGCCTGGGATTGTCTCCAGACTCTGCCTTTTGCTTGTTCTAGTTTTCTTTGTCCCTTCACCAGTGAGACAAGAGCTTGCAGGCATCAAGGCATCCTTGGACTTTAGTCCAATGGACCCTCAATGTAAATTCAGTATCTTGTGATGCCTCAGAGGGCTTTAATTTCCATTCCAGAAGTAGGGCACTAACCCTTTGATTTTGAATGTGTCTTCTGCATCTGGGCTTCCAAATTTTGTAATTAATTGGAGCGATTTATTTTATAGTTCTAGTATAATCAGGCAGAGAAGCAATTCAAAAGTGAGCATATAGTTATGAATTTCTCTGCCCATAATCAATCTTTTCCTTGGCTCCCCACATCCAAATCAATGGCCAGACCCTAGTAATGCTGCTTTCAACATTTTTTAAGCATCATCCTTTGACCTTCCTTTTCTTGCTTTCATTACCAAAGAGCCACTGTTGTTTTCTCCTTAAAGTTTCTCCTTTGATCACATTAGACTCTAGCCTAAGCAAATGACACCAAAATACACTTATCCAGGCCTTTGACTTGAGCGCCTTTAGGACGCTACGTGTTGCTTGCTCTACCTTTCCCCCAAACTCAACACATCTGACAGGAATCCATACCACCTCTTTTTTTTTTTTTTCTTAAGATTTTATTTATTTGTCAGAGAGAGCGAGCGAGAGCGAGCACAGGCAGACAGAGTGGAAGGCAGAGTCAGACGGAGAAGCAGGCTCCCTGCAGAGCAAGGAGCCCGATATGGGACTCGATCCCAGGACGCCGGGATCATGACCTGAGCCGAAGGCAGCTGCTTAACCAACTGAGCCACCCAGGCGACCCCTCCATACCACCTCTTGACCTGCTCTGCCACCCCCTTCCTGGCTACCTAAGCTAATACTTAGTATATTATAACAATTCAAGTGTGAGTTTGGAATCAGAACAATTAGAACGAGGCTTAAATCCCAACTTGTAAGCAGGGTGACCTTTTTGAGCTCAACATTCTCTTCTGTAATATGGGGATAACATGACATATGTCCAGCGGTTTGTGTCTACAATCAATGACATGTTTTGTGTGTACAGGGCCTGACATGGTGTAAAGATTTAACAAAAAGTAATTATTTCATTGGCTTCTCCTCCTCTTTCTAGTTCTCTATATGGTAATTTATCACAGTCTGTTCAGTATTTCTTTAAACTATCTCTTTCACTTCCACACAAATCCAGCTCGTTATCTCTGCTTAGGTTACTGAACAATCTTCCCAGGTTGTTCTCCTGTCTTCAGTAGCCACGGAGACTTGTGTTCCTTATGTGCACAAGGAATCTTGTTAAGGCACTTCAGTCTCTCCAACTAACCCATTCCTCACTCTGTCAACAGATTAATCTTCCCCAGGATCTATTTTTATTGCAACTCTCCCTTGATTAGGAAGAATCAGTGGCTTCCCAGGACCTTTGATAAATTCCACATGTGGGGTAAACAGGCTCCAACTTCTCTGTAGTAGAAAATTATAATTTGGTCTGGCCCGGTCCTCTTTCTTGCCTTATTCTAGTAAATATATGCCTTTATTTTGGTGAATTGCTTATCATCCCCATTCCAGCCATGGGGCTGGCTACCTTGGGAGCCATCAATCATGGTACCTATCTTCAGCTACCAGACTAGATATGTGATCTGAGCTGAACCCATCTTTGTCCCTTTGGATACTTTTCTATTTGAGATGAGGGGAAGAGACCTTTCCTACTTGGAAGCTGAGCTGGGTACGCTAAACCTTGGCACTCCCATTGGCCATGGTTTGGCCTTGTGCAATCTGAAAGAATGAAGTACGTTGGTATCAGTTCCAGCTGTACTCAAGACTAGCCTTTCTCTTGCCCTTAGCAAATTGGCTATGTGAGCTCATGCATTTCCCATTTGGTGTTTAGTGTCGGTTGAGATTCTATCACTTGGAGCCAAGCATTCTGACTAATAATACTATCTTTTCACCAGATCTCTGTTTCCCCTCTTTCTCAAACCCATTCTAAGCTGATCAGCCCACTGCTCAGTGAAGATAATCTTGTTCATGCTTTTCTTCCTGCCTTTCATCAAGCTGTTCCCCCCTGTTAGGAATACTTGTTTGCTCTTATCTCATTCTCCAAGGTCTATGCTTCTCTAAGATTCAACTCAAAACCTTTGCCTTTCCTGGAGCTCAGCTTGTCATTCTTGAGCGCTAGGGAGTGTTTCCTTAGCTTAACATCTAAGCTTCAGATTCCAAACCCTAGAAGTCATCTGGTATTTAGTTACCAATTGGGTCATTCATCCTTGTTATTTCCTACCTTTCTACCAAATTAGAATAAAAATTCCAACTTCAACTGAGGTCTAGAAGTGAAGGAACTTGTTCCAAATCACAAACCCTATTTGAGGCAGAATATATTGAAGTTTCCTTAAAAATACTCATGTCTGGGGGCACCTGGGTGGTTCAGTGGGTTAAGCCTCTGCCTTCTGCTCAGGTCATGATCCCAGGGTCCTGGGATGGAGCCCACATCAGGCTCTCTCCTCCACAGGGAGCCTGCTTCCTCCCCTCTCTCTCTGCCTGCCTCTCTGCCTACTTGTGATCTCTGTCTGTCAAATAAATAAGTAAAATCTTTAAAAAAAAAAAAAAAGTACTCATGACTGACTGATGATATTGGAGGAATGAATTCTAAAAGGAAAAACAGGAACCAGGAGCTTAAGTTATCAAAAAATGTCTAGATTGCTAGGGGATTGAGGGGAAAGACAACATAACATAAAGAAAGTGCTAGAGTTTATTAAAGGATGGGAAACGGAAGCCCATAAACATTCTGTGATCTGGAGGTATTACTAGGTATCAAAAATGTCGGTGTAAAGTTTGCAAGCCTTCCAGAGCAGTCAGTGAAGGTGAGGGTCTTGATAGAGAAGACAGTGGGTGGGAGATACAGTATTGGGGAAGTAGCCCAAGTTTCAGTTATGGCTGCAGCTAGAACAGAAGGAATGGGTGAGAAATCAGTCCGGGATCAAGGAGGATCTGTGCATAGCCATGCTGACGACTCCGAGTTCAGAGCAATGAGTTAGGGAGACGATCGAGGAGAACACTGCTGTAGAAGCAGGGAATGAATTGGGTGATGAGCAAAAAAGGGCTGTCAGCTTGTGAGGTAGAGCATGAGAGAAGTTTCTCATGAGGTCAAGGGCAAATACAGAAGGATGACTCCATAAAGGGAGTGGAGACATCATGGGGAAAAGTGAGTTTCCCTCATTGATAGACTTCTGATTCCAACGGTTCTGAAAGTAATTTAATAACCAGCCTCTTTTGGAGTCTAAGGAGCAGTTTAGCAAGATCTGAAATAGTTATTTGAACTTTCCGGTCTATTTCATTTCCTACTATTTGAAAAATGTGTATGGAAGAAACTTTGATTTCTTATTCCTCTTGACCCTTGGAACAGGACATGATTTATGCCTACTTGGGCCAACTTGTGGCCTAATTAGGATGTGGAGGGTTCTCTTGCCTACCAGGATTTCAGAGAGCCATTTTGTTCAACGTGTCTTTAATATAAGATCTGACTTACTGCTCACAGTTTTAAAATGTATGACCCCTTAGGAAAAATAGCTTAAATTTATATCCTAGGTCTTGAAAGACTGGGGTAAGGTCTGTTTCCCCGGTGGGTTGTTTTGGAAGGGCAGCGAAGGGAGTGGAACTCAGGAGGAGAAGCTGGAAGATAAACATCGAAGTACTTTGAGCGCTGCCCGGGGCTAGCCCTGCTCCTCCTTGAAATGTCCCAGGTGCAGCACTGACCTCCGTGTGAGCAATCCCAGGACTCTCGCCCGATCCCCGGCCAGCTGACATCCTGGGTGGCGGTCTATCTAGTTTACCGGGGACCCACCCAGAAAAGCCGGGCACACACAGTAGAGGGTATTCGCCAACCTTCTTCAAGTTGATGATAGACCTGTTGGCCAACTGGGGCGTACCAGAGAAGAAGGAACCTGCTCGGTCTTCTTTCTGTTCGGTGCCATCCCCGAGCCTCGGGGCTTCACCTCGGAAGTGAGGCTCTCTAAGCCAGCGTTTTGATACAGCTGCTTCCACTGATTTCACCCCCAGCTCTGCGGCCGGCTCCTTCTCCCCGTGTACTCCGTGTTCATGACTGTCTTCCTGTCTGAATTGTCTCTGCATCCCCGAGTGGGCCTCTGGCTGCCTCCTTGTACTCCACAAGCCTTTCGCCAATAGTACTGGCATCTCTAGGCCTCCCCTTAGGAGTTTCTGCGTTTCAAGCATCCCTCTTGCAAACTCACCCCGTCTCTCTTTTTCACTCTTTCTCTCTCACTCTAGTTCCCCTCTCTTATCTCCCCCCTCCCCTGCCAGATATGAAGAAGCCCTCTGTCTCCTCTTCTTTACTGTTCACCTTGGGTACACTGTCCATCCTGCATATTGGACAAATCTCCCTAAAGATGTGCTACCTGCTTCTTAGGAAACATGGCCAAAAACACAGTGATGATATTTTCCAAACCCAAATGTTGGGTCATGTGTTCAACCCCATAGAAGTTTACTCAGGAGGTAACAGTAAGCAACATTTGAAATCAAGACTGACACTGACAATCCAAAGTGTTTCGCGGCTGAAGCTCAAAGAGGACAAGGAGGAAAGTCGGTTTTGCAATACTCCAAGGCCCTACCTTGTGATCTGGTCCACCTCCCTCTCTGAACTTGCCCCTACCTCTCTCTTCCTCCCACAGACTGCCCCAGCCACCCTGAGCTCCTTCCCGTCCCATGAACCAGACAAGCTGGGTTCTGTCTCAGGTGCATTGTACTGGCACAGCCTTCTTCCTGGGATCTTTTCCCCCGGATCTTTGCAAGACTGCCCTCTTCTTGCCATCCACGTCTCTCTCCAAAGTCACCCCCTCCCAAAGGCTTTCCATAACAGCGCCACTCCAAGTCTCCCCATGGTCTCTTGCCGTGATTACTCTTGACTCTTAACACACTGCTCTATTTTCTCTCCAGCGTTTACTTCTGCAAGAAAAATATCTTAAAAGTTTGTAGTCTTTCTCTACGTCCACTCTACCACCCACTACGATGTAAGCTCCATAGGGCGCACCTTTGCCAGTTTCCCTGCTCCCAGATGACAACATGTAGAGCACAGCCTGGGATTTGGTAGGTTCACAGCCAAACTCTGTGGGACGAATGGATGCACATACACTGTTCCTTGTCCCTAGGCCCTTGGTGCTGGGGGGCTGAGGATCCCGTGATGTGCCCTGCAAATCTACGTTCACACACACCCTGGAGCAAAATGCACATCCCACTGGGAAAGGGGCCCACAGAGGAGCCTCCCAGTTCTGGCTGGTGGGAAATGAAAATCAAAAGTTTAGGCCAGAAGGCGGAAACAGAGCAGGAGACAGAGCTAAGCAAAAGAAATCTGGTTTAAGGAAAAGGGGGTCAGGGAGCTTTAGGTATAATTTCGGGAATACGGAGTTGGACTAGCAGTCACGAGAGCCCAGTGGCTGCCTTGCCCCAAACCCACTCTGTGGCCTTGATTCCGTCTTTGCTACACTCTGAGGTTCAGATGCCTTATAAAAGGAGGAAGGTGGAAACCTTTTCAGTGATTGTTCTTAAAAAAAAAAAAAAAAAAAGGAGTTGTAGGAAGGTATCATCTGTCTCACAGCAAATATTAAGGAGATTTTCTGGGCCCTAGTCTCAAGTTCTGCGAAGAACTAAGAAGTTGAGGAAAAGGTTTACCCTAGAGAATCCGAGTTGCCTATCAGAGGCCAGAGATGCAAAGGTATTTGAGGAATGAGATAGGACTTCTAGGCCTGTAAGACCACAACAGTTACCAGCTTCAATTTATGAACATGTCTATGGTAAAATTTTTAAGAAAGGATCAATGAGGGAAAGGCAGAGTGGTGGCTAACCTTGGAAAGAGGGAGAGGCTGGAGGCAGGGGCAGGTGCTACCTTTCTACAGTCAGGACAGCTAGGTGCTCCCTAACCTTGGAAAGAGGGAGAGGCTGGAGGCAGGGGCAGGTGCTACCTTTCTACAGTCAGGACAGCTAGGTGCTCCCTAACCTTGGAAAGAGGGAGAGGCTGGAGGCAGGGGCAGGTGCTACCTTTCTACAGTCAGGACAGCTAGGTGCTCCCTCCCAGAGAGGCAAGCCCAGCCTCCTTGCAGGATACACCCGCAGCTAACACGCCTGGAGTTTTCAGGAGATGGTAGGACCATGGTTCAGGGGCCAGACGCTTCATATCTGGCTTCAGATCCTGATTGCCACTGACCAGCGATAGGCCCCGGCCAGTTATTAAACCTGTATCTCTACTTGTTCACCCATAAAATGGGAATGATGATAGGGATAAGGACCCCCCAAGAATCCCTGGGAGGAATAAATTCGTATGTGCAAAGTATGCAGAATAGGTGCTGTTTGGATAATTCCACTGACAAAGCCACTTCCAGGTACCATGTGCACCTCAGGCCTAATGATATTCAAGGTTTGTCTCTCCTTTTGATACCACTTTCAACAAGCTGCCTCCTCCTTCCCATGCAGGTTAGCTTACACAGGAAAAAATGTGTTGATCACAGAGATTCTGAGAAAGTACCATTCCAGAGCCTGTGGTATCTTACGGCAAATCAGTAAGTCACTTCGAGTTGTGTCTGGGCTTCCCACATTGCTTGAGCAGAGGTAAGACCATGATGGAAATGGAGGGTATCAGTTTGGGTTTCTCAATCATCACAGTGGGGTTCTGGTGCCTGGCTCCTCCTTAATGTTTTGGGTTATTGCATAGACACTCAGGCTCTGATTTCCCTAAAGAGTGATAGGAGTGAATCCTCGGCCTCTAAAGCAGAGGGCAATCCCAACGGGTTTTCCCACCCCACAGTGGTATACCCTATAGGCTCCCTGTCTGATCCTATGGTTGCTGGCCCTGCAGCTGTGGGTACTTTTACAGGAAAGAACACAGATCTTGTAGAAGACTGGTGGATTAAAACTGTAGGAAAGGAGGGGGCTGCAAACAGAAGCATTAGTCCAACGGTCTCCACTCATCTGCCTTCAGTGACTTCTTAAGAGAAGTTCAAATGTTTTCATGTCATCTGGGGACCCTGCCTGGGACTCCAGCTACCTTTTAGGGATTCATCTGACTTTTAAAGAATTGTCAGTTACAAGTGTGGGTTGGGGGCGCCTGGGCGGCTCAGTGGGTTAAAGCCTCTGCTTTTGGCTTAGGTCATGATCCCAAGGTCCTGGGATCAAGCCCGGATCAGGCTCTCTGCTCAGCAGGGAGCCTGCTTCCTCCTCTCTCTCTGCCTGTCCCTCTGCCTTCTTATGATCTCTGTCTGTCAAATAAATAAAATCTTTAAAAAAATGTTTGGGTCATTCTGGAAGGGTTAGAGAATGCTGGGTAATGTCGGTGGCGATACATGTCAGTGGGAATGTGTTGGGGAAGATTTCTTTCCTCTGGACACCTTGCTGGGTGGGGTTTGCTTTAGAAATGAGCAGATTTGAGAGTTTTGTTTTGATTTTGGACAGAAGAGAGAAAGGTGTAAAGAAATGGGGGATTCAAGAGAGACTTAAAACTCTTGTTTTTAGGGAGTGGGTAAGGCCATGACACCTAACTATGGTGGGGGAGAACCTAAGACTTTGAAGAACCAGGAGGACTCTGGGAGGTTCAGCTGTGCCACGGGTTATGTTGGCATTTCCGGATTGGCTTAGTCAGGTAACCAACAATTATCATCTTGTTCTTCTGGAAAAAAAAAAATGCAGCCTGAGCTCCAAATAAGTAGCCAGGAAGGAACTTTTCGGTTATAATCCATTGGCACTGAGTTCTTAAATGGTGAACTTCCTATATTGGATCTTGGGAAAAAAAAAGAGAAAGTCCCAGGAAACGTTTGGTATGGCACTGGTGGGGGAAAAGATAGGACAGAACCACTGAGCATATTCGGTGTTAAAGCTGGGAAGGCAGTTCCTGGGGCCTGGGACAGACAGTGACCTGCTGAAAAGCCCGACCAGCACGGACCTGTCCAGAGATGCGGCAGAAAGATGTCCTGCGTTTAAAGAGAGGAAGTTTCCGGTGGGCACTCGGGTTATGCTGACGTTAAACGCTGGGTTCTCAGGACAACCCGGGGCCTCGGTCTGAGTCTACCTGGCAGTTCTCCCGCGAGGGACAGACAGGTAAGAACTCAGCAGGAGAAGCCAAGCCTCGGGTGGGGGAAGTCAGCGTGAGGAGAGGGATACAGACAGAGCTGGGGGGTTAGGTCTGAGGGACAATCCAGCGGGGTTGGGGGAGAGTGAAAGGGAAGGGGTAGGGGCGTCGAGGGAGGGGACCCAGGCAGGAGGAGCGGTCCCAGCAAGGGAGCGGTGTGGGCGCCGGCGGAGAAGGAAGGCTCGAGAGGAGAGGGCCGCGCTGGGGAGGGCAGCGGGCGCGAGGAAGCCGTCTCTGCCGCGCCGTGGGCTCCCGGGAGCGCGGCGGCGGGGGTCTGAGCCGGCGAGCGGCGAGGCAGCGGGAGCGCCGGGGCTGCGGCGGCTGGAACAGGTGAGCGGCCGCCCGGCCGCGGGCCCCGCCCCGCCCCGCCCCGCCCCGCCCCGCCCCGCCCCGCCCCGCCCCGCGGGCGCGCCTCCTCCTCCCCGCCCTCCCCGCGCCGAGCTGCGGCGCGGCTCCCCTCGGTTTGGGCTTTTGCAACTGGCGCCGGGCTTGCTTTTTTTTTTTTTTCCCTCTCCCCTCCCCTGAGTCTGTCTGTCCTTCTTTTAGGTCGCTCCACCCCTCAGGCGAGGGGGAACGGGCCGGGCTGCGTCGGCCAACTCGCGCCGAGCGCGCGTGCGAACTCCCGGAGCTGCGTCCCGCGCCCGGCCTCCTCCCTGCGGGGCGCGCGCTCCCCGCTCCCCGGGCCCGCGGCCTCCCCCGCAGCCCTTCCCCACTTTTCCCCCCTTTGGCAATCACATGGCATTTTAAGAATGCCGGAAAGATGGCGGTAGCGGCGGCGGCGGCGGCGGCGGCGGGGCCGAGCGGCGGGGGAGGCGGCCGGGCGCAGCGGAGCGGGCTGCTGGAAGTTTTGGTGCGGGATCGCTGGCACAAAGTTCTGGTGAACTTGAGCGAGGACGCCCTGGTTCTGAGCTGCGAGGAGGGCGCCGCGGCGTACAACGGCATCGGCACCGCCACCAATGGCTCGTTCTGCAGGGGCGCCGGCGGCGCGCAGCCCCCGGACTCGCCCGCCGGGGTCCGCACCGCCTTCACCGACCTGCCGGAGCAGGTGCCCGAGTCCATCTCCAACCAGAAGCGCGGCGTGAAGGTGCTGAAGCAGGAGCTGGGCGGGCTGGGCATCAGCATCAAGGGGGGCAAGGAGAACAAGATGCCCATCCTCATCAGCAAGATCTTCAAGGGGCTGGCGGCGGACCAGACCCAAGCCCTGTACGTGGGCGACGCCATCCTGTCCGTGAACGGGGCCGACCTGCGGGACGCCACCCACGACGAGGCGGTGCAGGCGCTCAAGCGCGCGGGCAAGGAGGTGCTGCTGGAAGGTAAGGGGTTAACGCCGCGCGGGCCGCGCACACACCCCCTCACCCTCCCACCGCACGCTCACGCTTACCCAGGTGCCGGCACCGCCCCGGGGCCCTGCGTGGGGGGCGGTGGCGGGGAGTTGGGACAACTTTAACCCACCTGGGGGGCCACTTGTCCCTACCCTAGAGTCGCTGCGGGCTTGGACCCAGCACGGGTGTGTGCAGAGGCTCGGCGAGCTGGGTTTCTTGAGCTACGTGGCAGGCGCAGGGTCAGATGCTTAGGGCACCGTGCGTCATTTTTACCCGCGGATAATCCGAGGGTAGCGTACGGACCGGAACGTGGCACTGGTGAGGAACGGCAGCCGTCCGCGCTGCGGTGAAGGCTCCCTGAAAAACCGCAACTCTCTTAGTTTTCCGCTTGGGCACCATGTTCTCAGAAGCCTGGGCAATCCATTTAAGAAGGTTCAGTCCTAAAGAAGTCAGAAGTGGCCCTGTTTGAACGCTAAAAGCCCATTATCCTTCTGGACTTTCCTCCTCTCGGATTGGAACCCGGGGTTATGCTGGCGAGTTGTGCCCTGAGCTGGGAAGTATTTTGCAGCTTTACGCAGAAGTTCCCTTTCGGTGCCAGGTGTTTGGCCGGTCAGTCTGGATTCCAGGCTGCTCTGGGTGGAG
The DNA here is from genome assembly GCF_011764305.1 of Mustela putorius furo. Taxonomy (NCBI): domain Eukaryota; kingdom Metazoa; phylum Chordata; class Mammalia; order Carnivora; family Mustelidae; genus Mustela; species Mustela putorius. Next base: position 22,765,833 of record NW_025421322.1, on the reverse strand, counting down.
GGTTGCTGAGGCAGTTTTTCTGCCTGCCTTTTCCCGGGATTTTTCCCTAGTGGGGTGGAAACAGTTTCGCATTTGTAAACAGTTTACCCTGAGTGTGAGGCTTCTAAGAATGGACTTTGAGATCCTGTGTGCATACCCTCCTAATTTTTCAAGTGGAGAGAACAAGTAACCCTGGTTTTGTATCCTTTTGCGGTTATGTGCAGAAAGGCAGTAAGGTATTAAGTGGATAATCACTCTTCGTTTCCCACCTCATCTGTATTTCTTACTTGATATCTGCCTCCCTGGCCCATAACTTAATTTGTACAAACCTCAGTCAGTACAAATATCATGTAATTATTTTTGTCTATTTATTCAGCTTCCCCTCACTGTAGGTGGAGATGTCTGGGGTCTTTTATTTAGTTAGAGTTCATTTCCCCTGAGTTGATTTGCGTCCTGAGTGAACAAATCAATGAACCCATAGCCATGGAAACAAGAGTGTTTCAACTCAGATCTTGTAAACTGGTAGTTGATTTAAATCCTAAATTAAGGACTTAGGTCAATTTCCTGCTTACCAGATGTGGTGCTGGTGTGTGAAACTGAGAAAGTTCAAAGTTGGGAAACCAGCTTTGTTACATGTGACAGCTGATGCAACACATGGTGTCTGCCTCCTGCTGAGAATACAGAGGGCACCCCCCCCAACACACACACACCTTTATTTACCTAGAGGATTTGTGATGTCTTCATATTTAATTGCTACCCTGGATCCAGAAACTGGAAGGCCATTTGCTTTGGCTTGATGATTAACATAAGTAAACAGAAAAAAAGTTTTCATGACTTAAGTGTGTGTTGGTTTGTGTGACAGGGGCAGGTGGGATCTGGGGCAAGTGTAGTTTGGAGTGTAAACCGCTGGGCCACCTGCTTAGCTTGCAGTGTTTACTATAAACTATCAGGGGACCAGGAGACAAAAAACAGGTCAGTTCTGTTTCAAGGCACTGCCCTTCATTATGTCTTTTCTTTTCCTTGGTTTCAATTTAATGAATAATGACTTAGCAAAGAGATAAAAAATACCTCTCAAAAAGAGGAAGGTAAGGTGATTCCCTGCAGTTGAAAATAAAGAAAAAGAATCAGTTATGTGACTTTAGAGATGCAGCAACTGAAGAGTGAGTGTTGTAAAAGCCTCTAATGTGACATTCTTGCAACAGGTCGTGCTGTGTTGCAGACAGGACCTCTGGGGGAAGCCCTTTGAGTCTCCTAGACGTGAACCACCTGGGCTTGGGGCAGCAGTCTTAGCCCTTACCCCAGCCTGTGTTTTCAGAGATCAACTGCAATCTAGAGAAGCAAACAGAGGCCCTCCTTGAAACAGTGTCTCTTGTTCTGAGTTCCAGTGTTGGTTCTAAATGCAGTAGGAGAGATCATAGACCATGAAAGCCAGTATCACACATCTCTTTTGTAGCTTAATACATGGATTCCCAACTGAAGGGGCATATCAGAACCACCGGAAGGGCTTTTTAAAATCACATACCTTCTTGCCTGTATTCTGAAGTGCAATCTCAATGGCTGAATTTCTACATAGGAGTGGCTTTGCAGATGTAATCAGCTGGGACAGGAGGCTTAGGGAGATGTTTTAAAGATATGTTTATATGGAAAATGCAGTTTTTTAACTTAGACTGGTCTTGTTTTGTTTTTTGTTTTGTTGTTGTTGTTTTTGTTCTGGAGCGGATTTGGTGGGTTTTTTGGTTTTGTTTTTTTTGTTGTTGTTTTTTTTTTTTTTGGGCCAGCGGGCAGCCAACACACCCCATTCCATGACATGCGCCCTCTAGTGGAGAATCAGCACCACTGCTCATGGAACACCCTGAAATGAAAAGCTGAAGAGCAAGTTTCAAAGCCTGCCTTCTAGTTCCAGTCTCTCACAGAGTTATCTGAACCGCGTTGAGCCTTAGTGTCTCCTGAAAAATGGCAGTAAGAAAACTCGGCTGGACATTCCTGCTTTTCAGGGCCGCTCTATGGAAGAGAATCTGAGAGTAAAAGAAAAAAAAACATGCATCAAATGGCTGCTATGATTAGTTATAATTACATGAAACGAAGCTGAAATTGTCCCTCCCAAGGGATAGTCCATTCCTCATACTGTGCTAGGGTTTATAGTTCTTATTTTTAGTATACTTTTTATTATTATTATTATTATTACGTAACTGTAATGTTAGGAGACCATTCCTCTGTGGGAAGGGAATCATGGCAACAGCTAACATTTCTTGAGCGTTTCTATGTGCCGGGCTTTACTTGCATTTGTTCCTTACACTTTTTGTAACTCTGTGAGGCCAGTACTGTTGTTCCTTTTACGGATGAGGAAACAAGATTATAGACAGTGGGTTATTTGCTTAAAGTAACACAGGGAGGAGGCTTCCAGGTCTATCAGACTTCAAAGCTCATCCTTGTAACTTCTGGGTGAAACTGACACTCGGAGCTTCTCCTTCAACTATGTACTTAACGCAGTTGAAGATTCTTCAGTTCTTGCGCTCAGGATGTTCTTCCCCATTTCTCAAATATGCTGAAATGCTCGAGACAGCCTTGAGCAGGAGAAGCAATTGTGTGGGCTGCGCAAAAGGGAGGAACAGGGAAGAGGATTGAGTCTAAAAACCTTAAGGCACCGAGTGCCTGGCTCCCTAAAAAAGGGAGCTGCTGCCACATTGGGGGCTGTTTTGCAAAGAGGCAGGGTCTCTGTCATTTGAACACCTGGCCTGCAAGGAGATTACATTGTAATTCAAGCTGAAAATAAAGTGTGAATATACTGTGCTAGTGAAGTCAGTGTTTCACCAGATAGTCATCAGAGTTAAGACCAGATGTCTTCACGTTATGAACTCACTTCCCGTTTGCGGGAGTAGGGCCAGGGATCCTGCATTCAGCCATGGAGATATGGAAGCCCATACCAGCAGGGGACACGGTGTACACAGACACGGAGTGAATGGCCCCCTGTGAAGTGGAGCTGGGCACAGCTGCAGAAATGTCCTGGTAGTTCTGAGTTAGGGGTGGGATGCGGGTTTTTTTGCCCTTAGATTGATAGCGAAATAGTAATTTGGAATCTTTCAACATTTTAGTAACTGAAACTACAATAAGGTTAGTTTCTCCATAACTTTGTCCAGATTGGAAAGTGCAGAATGTTCTGGAAGACTCATAGTGGGATAGGGAAGGTGGGAGTGGGTGGTGAAAAGAATCTTATCTGGGTCCAGAAGGTATCCTAGGGAGCTGGACCAGAAGAAGTAGAAATTCAATGGAGAAGGTCAGAGACTCTTGTTGACAGGAACCCTGTCCATCAAAGCTCCTCCCCCAGCACTGCTCCCAGGAATGCCTGGCTGCTGAGATCATCTAAAATGTCACTTGCACAGTCAGTTCCTTAGTAGTAGAAGTAGGGACGGCAGGGCAGGGAGATGTGGCGCACGGCAGAGGCAGTGGTTTGGTTGGCATGAAATCTCAGGACTGGACAAGAACTTGCATTTTAGAGAATCTTAGTTTACTTAAGATACAGGATCTTTTTTTAAAAGATTTACTTATTTTTTGAGAGAGAGAGCATGAGCTGGAGCCACCCTGGCGCCCCTGGGATGTACGGATTATTAAAGAATATCCAAGAACTGTGGAATTTAGAGTCTTGAAACTCGGGTGCTTACATTTTAACTAGCGGTTACTCTTTTCACAAGATGCTTTTTCTTGTTGGGCCTTGATTTTCTTCATTGGGAAGCTAGGAAGCTAAGTTAAGCCATTGCTAAACCTTATTTCACTTTATATCCTATAAATTCAGACCCAACACCCTTTTGTTTTCCCCCCAAAGATTTTATTTATTTGGCAGTGAGAAAGAGAGGGAGAGAGAGAGCACAAGCAGAGGGAGTGGCAGGCAGAGGGAGAAGGAGAAGCAGGCTCCCCCCTCAGACGTGGGCTTGATCCCAGGACTCTGGGATCATGACCTGAGCCGAAGGCAGAGGCTTTGACCCATGGAGGCACCCAGGCGCCCCGACCCTCCACTCTCCTGATGAGCCAGTATTCTATAAGAACGCTGATTCTGGGGGCACCTGGGTGGTACGGTCAGTTAAGCCTTCACCTCTTGGTTTTCAGCTCGGTTGTGATCTCAGGGTCATGACCTTGAGCCCTGTGTCAGGCTTTGTGCTCCGCAAGGAGCCTGCTTCAGATTCTCTCTCCCTCTCCCTCTGCCCTACCCGCTCTTGCACGCATGCGTGCTCTCTTTCTCTCTCTCAAATAAATAAATAGATCTTTAAGAAAAGGAACGCTGATTTGGCTTTGCCCCTCTATATAGTAGTCCTCGTTATATGGGGTTTTGCTCTTCCACGGTTTCAGTTTCCCGAGGTTCACCACAGCCTGGAAAGCAGACAATCCCCACTCTGAGAAATTCTCAGAAGGTCACCGTAGCCTAATGCTCTGTCACAGTGCCTGCGTCACTCCCCCGGCTTCACCTCCTCACCTAGGCCTCTTAGCATCTGCCCTCATCATGGGAAGGGCCAGTACAGGACAGTAAGATATTTTGAGAGACAGGCCACAGTCACAGAACTTTTATGACAATATATTGTTGTAATTGTGCTATTTTATTGGTTATTGTCGGTGCTAACTAACTTATTATTACTGCCTGTTTCATAAATTAAACCTTACCATAGTTATGTTTGCATAGGAAAAAACCGTAGTATATATAGGGGTCAGTAGTACTGTCTGTGGTTTTAGGCAGGCATCCCCTGGGGGTATCGGACCATATCCTCTGCAGGACCCTGTGGTGCCTACCGTTTTCCAGACTCTTTACATATGTAATAAAAGCTAACATTTATATATTCCTTGCATCACAGGAGATGCTTTTCTAAATGCTTTACGTGGACTAAATCATTGGATTCTCACAGTCACCAAAACTATTTCCAGATGAGAAGACTGAGGCACAGATCACCAAAGTCACTTGCCAAAAAAACACAGAGAATAAGTTCCAATGCTGAAATTCAAACACAGATTTATCGCTTTGAAGCCTCACGAACAGCCTTATGTGAGAAGCAGGTTAGGGACGCATATCCCTGGTTTGTTGATTAGAGTGAAGCTCCAAGAGGTCCCATGATTTGTCCAATTCAGGTCTTCTTGCTTTCTTGTCTACTGTATTTGTTTTCTATTGCTGCTCTAACAAATTACCCAAAACCTTAGTAAATTAAAACACAAATTTATTATTTTACAGTTTTTTAGAGTCAAAAGTGTGATGCAGATCTCACTGAGCTAACTTCGAGGTGTTTATAGTGCTGTATTCCTTTCTGGAGCCCCTAAGAGAGAATCTGTCACCTTGCTTTTTCCACAAGCTTCTAGAGACCACTCAGGTGCTTTGGCTCCTGACTTCCTTACATTTTTAGCCTGTGGTGGCAGCTTGAGTCTTTCCCACATCAAAATACTCTAGCCAGCATGCCTGGGTGGCTCAGTTGGTTAAACATCTGCCTTCAGCTCAGGTCACAATCTCCAGGTCCTGGGATCGAGTCCCACATTGGGGCTTCCTGCCCAGCAAGGAGTCTGCTTCTCTCTCTCTCTCTCCACCCCCTGCCCCTCCCCACCACTCGTTCTCTCTCTCTCTCTCTCTCTCAAATATATAAATAAAATCTTAAAAAAAGATACCACTTCAAACTTTATTCTGCCTCCTTGCATTGTTAAGGACTTGTTTGTGATGACTTCAGTCATACATAGATAGTCCAGGATAATTTCCCTTCTTAAAATCTATTTTAGGGTGTCTGGGTGGCTCAGTGGGTTAAGCCTCTGCCTTCAGCTCAGGTCATGATCTCAGGGTCCTGGGATCGAGCCCCGCATCGGGCTCTCTGCTCAACGGGGAGCCTGCTTCCTCCTCTCTCTCTGCCTGCCTCTCTGCCTACTTGTGATTGCTCTCTGTCAAATAAATAAATAAAATCTTAAAAAATATATATATTTTAAACTATAACTTACCTGATTAGCAACCTGAATTCACTTTGCAGCCCTCCTTCCTCTTTGCCAGGCAAGGTAACCTATGGTTGGGATCTGGAGACTAGGAGGTGTGCATGTTGGGGGTGGCGGAAGGGGGCATGTTTCTGCATATTGCATCTGGTTTGCTGAAATGGTAATGGTACAGAGTTCCCAGGTAGCTCTTCAGGAATGTCCTCCACCATGGTAAACAGTCCTGTCCTGTCACGTGGCAGAGGAGTTCCTCATTCATTCATTCATTCATTCATTTGCCTAACAGGTAACTTACTGAGTGTCCTCTGTGTGCCATATACCACTAGAGCTTGTGCATGACGGACAATATCACAGTGACCAACTCAGATAAGTCCCATACAGGCAGCTGCAGGATGCAGGGGAAAGTGCTACATCACAGGCGTTATGGGATGCAGTGGGAGCCTCGGAAGGGCATCTGGCCCATTCTTGGACAGGACTGTGGAAGGCAAAGGTCTCAGGGCAGCCCGACAGAGAGCTTGGCTCTCAGCTGTAGCTCCGTGTGGGTAGAGGTGGGGGGAGTGTGGCCTTCTGGCCTTGCTAAAGGGTGAGAATGGAAAAAAAAGACCGGAGAACTGAGCAGGAACTGCGGCTTCTAGGCCTTGCTTGTTACAGAGTTAGATTTCCTTCTCTGGGTGAAGTGTGCGAGGCAGGGAAATGTCATGCTGAGTTTCACATTTCAAGAAGTGCAAGGTAGGCGAGGCTCTCTTGAGGTGACCCAGCCTCACGGGCCCACAGCAGCCCGGGGTTCAGACGCTCGACCCTGACTTGTGCTTAGGAAGGAGCCCCCTCCGCCACGGGGCTTAGGTTTGTAAAAGTGGCTTCCAGCACATTGTGATTTTGTCACCAGGTCAACCCTCTGTGGGTGATTGGGCTGGGGGAATGAGCCCCCCTTTTTGTAGAGGAGGAAAATGGAAGTCAGAGATGAGGGGACTGGTCCAAGGTTACCTTGTGAATGGGGGAGCTGGACATCGGATTCTCTCCCACCCGCCAGGCTCTAACTACTGCACGAGACATCGTGTCAAGACGTTGTACAGTGGACGAAAGGAAGTCTGACAGGTGTAAGGCATGGCCTCTTGATTTTGGGGAGTTGACAGTTACTGAGGAGGTGGGGCATTTGAGGCTGACGGTGAATTTCTTGAGATTCATCATAGAAAGGGTGTGATTTTTTTTTTTTTTTACCCCAGCCTGTGTGGCATAGTACGCGGCAATGTATTAGGCTGATGGGAAAATGTCTTGGGAAGGAAAAGAATAGAAGGACAGAAGGGAGGAAGAAGGGGAAGAGAGTGAGTGGGGGCTAAGGGAGGGAGAAGAGGAAGGAATGACAGCAAGCTCCTGTTCTTGGGCCGGCTCTTGGTTCTTTTCCTGGCAGTTTCCTTCTCACGGCAGTATAATGCTGTGGCTTAGAGGATGGGCCTTGGATTTGCTCAAAGAGGGAAGAGGGAAAGTACTTTGGGGACCTGCTGACCTTTTCTGATGACGCCCATCCTCCAGCCCTCGAGCCGTTGGACTGTGGTAAGGATCCACTTTTAGCGTCGATAATGAAAACTCCATCCGGGGCTGTAGCGAAGAATACAGAAGCCACTTTATAGCCAGGGACGCGCTTACTTAACATAGACCGGTCTTGAAAGGCAAAAGAGGAGCCAGACATGATTTTTAAAAAAGTTATTGGAAAATGTAATTATCCTTTTAATGTTGTATTTATAACCACCTTTCCTCTGCCCCCCTGTGGCTCAGGGACCTACAAGTCTGAATATGTAAGAACACTTTCCACCTAGGGAGATGAAAACTGTCTGCTTAGATATTTTAATTCTTTTTTTTTTTTTTTTTAAAGCTGATGTATCAGCCTGAAAATTCAGACCATATTCCTTATGTGAAGTGGATCAGGACTGTCCTTCAGTTTCATGTTTCTGCTGTGGAGGGAAATGCTTTTCACGTTCCGTGGTGCGTTGTAGCACTCACCCCTTGGAGTGTGTTTTAAAAATAACTCACTGAAAAAAAAAAAATAAAAAAAATAAAAAAATAAAAATAACTCACTGCACACAGCTCCACATTTGTGAAAGACATCTAGCCGAAGCTACCAGTGGTCTGTTTGGTGAAGGGAAATTATTCTCCGGCAGCTAGTGGCCTACTAGGAATTCTATTGCAAATGATGCATTTCAAAGCAGTTCATGTTAAAGAAAGGCCAGAATTTCCCCTGCATTTATACCAAATGTTTTATATACCAGACCTCATTACCCACTTCACTGGCTTTGATCTATAATAATCGCTTGCCTTCAGCTCCGGCCTGCAGAGTGCGACTCCAGAGAAAATATGTAACACCACGAAGTAGTGTCCTAACAGACCCATGCAGATGAGGCCCGCTTCCAAAGTGGGACAGACAAGATGGGAAAGTTCACGCTCAGTAGAGATTATGACGGAAATTAAGATGATGACCCATCCCGTGGCTCAGTGCTTTTTAAAACTACTTCCCCTGCCTGTGATTGGAAGCGTCGTTTGTAGCTCATTGATAAATGTGGGAAGCTCCATCTCAGATTTGAGGACCGGTTGCTGAGTGTTACCATAGTTGGTAGATCCTGTTCTTGGACCGGCTCTTGGTTCTTTTCCTTGCAGTTTCCTTCTCACGGCAGTATAATGCTGTGGTTTAGAGGATGGGCCTTGGATTTGCTCAAACTGGGCTTACGTTCTCGTCCTGCTTCTTGCCTAGCTGTGTGAGCTTGAGCGAGTGACCTACTTACAAGCCTCAATTTCTTAATCAGTAGGTTCATTGTTAGGAGGAGAGCAATTGTGGATGGAAAGTGGTTAGCTCATTGCCTGGAACATAGTAAGCACTAAATATTTACTAATTAAAATATGTCATGTCGCACGCTTAGCTAAGTACGGTTTGCAGATAGAGGATCCAAGCATAGACGGGAAATGAGGGGGTCAAGCATATGTGATAGAACGTCTTTTAGGGGACACGAAGGAGAGTTTGGGATTTGCCATGTTTGGGAACCAAAGGATGCAACTGATGGCCCCGGGAGAGTTAGTTTGCCTTGTAAAGGTGAATTAGGATCCCGCAAGGGTCTGTTTCATTGATGACGTTTAGCAGCATCAGATGTTTTCCATCAGCCAAATCACAGTGTAGGCTGCTGTGGTTTCTGGTGGGCAAATGCGAACTTTGTCTTAAAATGCTGATCTGCAGGAACGTGCAGAAAAGTGTTTTGTAAAGGGAAAGTGGGCAAGTACAGATTTAACCTACACAGCAAAATTCAGAATTCTTTGAAAAATTGTCTAGGACTTATAGGAATGTGGAGATCTTATTAGCCCAAAAAAAACCCAATATTTCCTTTGTTAAAATGTGAAAAGTGAAATATTTTTTCGCATTTTTTATGTTTTGTTAAAATGTGAAATATTTACATAACTGTTACTAAGCCAGCATTATACTTTGGTTTTTTATTTTTTTATTTAATACTGTATTTCATGGAATCCAAGAGACAACCCAGTGGAAGACAGATCATTGTTCATGTGCCCTTGAAAAAGAAAAGATAATGTTTAAGATGGGCGTGTCTTAATAGGATATCTGCTTAGAATTAACGGTGTCGGGGCTATCCCTTCAATACAGGGATAAGTGAAAAGTAAATCCATCCCCCAGAAAGGGACAACAAAGGAACTCGCACATCTCAGATTGGGTTTTGGTAGAAGGAAGGAAAAATATTGTCTACTGAGGTTTTGAATTGCAAGTTGGTTCTAATAAATATTGAGGTCTGAATGTACAGTGTCAGTGTAAGTTAAAAAAAAAAAAGACGTAGGCAGATGATGTAAAGTGGTTTCAGACGCGGAGGGCCCCTAATGAATGATTGGAGTAGTTGTAAATTCTATCTGCAAGAACTCAGCTTCCATCTGGGCCTCCAGCAGTGTTAAGGCACATTCCTCAAATCAGAAATGATAAAATCTGAAAAAAAGAAAGGACAGTTGGATTGATGACATATGGTGTATAATAATTACACAACTAGTTATTAAAATAATTTTTCTTGTAGTGTTTGAAAGGTGGCACCTTGTCAGTAGATTGAAGTAAAAATCTGCAGGGGGATGAGATGAAATTCCTCTTCTGAAATCGAACGTTCCAGAGGGAGACAGGTGTGGAGTAATAAATCAACATTTATATAAATTACAACTATTTCTATAATTATAAGTTATGTAAATACTGTAGCGGAATTTAGGGAGTATCAGAAGCTACTAAGGATACCTGGTGTGCAAAGGAATGGCTTACAGAAGAGGTGACTTGTACAGTGGGGTTACATAAGCAAAGTGAAGCTTAAAATATAGGTAATTACTTGGCTATTTGGGACCCTGCATTTCAGATGCTTTCATCTGAAAGCTTTTTATCTGCAGTAAAAATCAAGCTTAATGATTTTTCTTTTTTGCTTGCAGTATCCACAAACTATCCTCTGTTCTTTACTTCATGTTTAGAATTTGTCTAAATCAAGATAATGTAATGCTATATAATATATAATATAAATATAATATAGCATTCCTTTGCCCACCCTTGCCCAATACCTTTTTCATTGTCCCCCAGAATGTTAGAATACAGGTTTTACTTAATAATTTAGTAATTATTATTAGAATATATTAGCACGGTAGGCACATAATATTTGGAATATTTGAATATATTTCTAATTCTAATATACATATATAAAGTATATTCTAATATTCCAAATATAATATGCCTATGTTCTGCTTCTTCATTTCTCAGGGTCAGCCATTATTGACTAAATCATTCTGTTTTTATAAAATTGTCATCATGTCAACATTGTTTCATTTTCCGGCCACAGGATAGTTTTGATCAAGTTTCTTGCAGTTTCTAACAGTTTCTCTTTTTTTCCCGTTTGCTTCATTTTCATATACCTAATTTTTTTTTCCCCAAAAGAAGTACTAGACTTATCAAATTTCTAAGAATAACTTCAGACTTTATCAAACTTTATCAAATTTCTAAGAATAACTTCAGACACTCTTACATGGCAAATCACACCCCCATTCTGTTGATTTTCCTGCTCTGTCAACGGACGACTTCTCCCTTGGTCTGGTGCGTGGCCATCTTCCTCAGGCTGTCCTGAGCTTTCTCCTCTGTTTCCATGGAGCCTCTGTCCCCTTCACTTGTGGTTTACTCCCTAGTTTTTGCTGGAGCACATTCACCAGTCGCTTCCTGAGAAAGAATGTGTGGGAGGTAAATAGGTGAAAATATCTTTAATCGGTTCTCTCACTGGACTTACACTCTGGGTGTGAAAAGTCTGAATGAACATTTTCCCTCAGCAGTTTTCAGAGTTTCTGTGAGAAGTCTTTCTGCAGTGAAATGTCTCATTCTCTTTCTTTTATGTGTGGCCTCCTTTTTCTTGCTGGAAATTTTAAATTCTTCTTATCACTGATATTCTGAGTTGCATCTAGTGATTGGCCTTGGTGTGGGGTTTTCATTCATCAATTTTCTAAGCCCTGGATGGACACAGATGAGCTAAAACTATGGCTCCCAAACCGTGTGCCAATATGCCATAGGGTGCCCCAGTGAACTCACCAGGGGGCCATGGAATATTTTGAAATTTGGGGGAAAACAGCAACATCTTTTGGACACTGGGAAAATCATTAACTGGCGACTCAATAGGAGATTGCTACATTCCTTTTATGATGTCAGTATCTTTGCAAAACTGGTTTTTTGCAGTTGCCGTGATTTCAAAACAAACAAAAGCAAGTGCCACACAAAATAAAAAGTAGTGTGGAATAGGAAATGAGGGTGGCAGCATCCGGTAGGATTCCAGCTTTTGGGGAGTTGTATAATGTCCAGCAGGTGCTACATTTTTAGGACACAAAGATGTAGTACATTGTTTGGATTTAACTACTTAAAAACACTGAGTTGGAAAGTATCTCCTCGAGCCCCAGGATGTCATCAAAAAGGTAACTGTGACATTAAAGGTGCCATTTAATGAGTCGACTGGGACCTGTGGTCTGAACACTCTTGCACTTCATTTCTGGAACATTTTCTTGTTTTATTTCTTTGACGGTTCTCCTCCTCCCTCTTCTTTGCTCTCTGTGCATGGAAATTCTTTTGGTTGGTGTCGGACCCTCTGTATTGATACTGTGCAGAAAAATAAACTGATTTTTGTTGCTGTCTTCTTGCTGTTTCTCCAGTTGTCCCTTTCTGTTTATTTTTGTTCTTTTTCGTGGAGAATCACTAGATTTTTATCTGCAACTCTTAAATTGATCTTTTTTTTTTCAACATTTCATCTGTCATATCACTGAGTTCCAGGAACATTTTCTTATTCTCATTGCTCATTTTTTTAACAGCACCCTCTTGTTTTGTGGATGCCACGTCTTTGCTGATCTCTCTGAACGTATTAATAGTTTTTTGAAGATTTTTTTCCCACTAGTATTGACTCGGATGTCTCCAAGTTCCTTTCCCTCTGCTTTGCTTTTCAGTGTGTTACGTCTGCATAATCTAATAGTTTCATCTATTTCAAACTATTTTAATAGTTTCAATCTATTCTGAGATTTGCTCCATTTTTGTATTCCCCTCGAGGCAGGAACTGACTTGAGGATCTCAGGGTAAGATGTTTACTTGGGATATGATCCCAGGAAGTGCTGGTGGTAGAGTGGGGACAGGAGATAGTAAAGGGAATGAGCCCATCAAGGCCATCATGGCCCCACAGTGGGCCACTTGGTCACTCTGGAGCTTAGCATATTTCCCCCTGAGGTGGGACGAAACAGGTAAAACTTACCCACTCTCCACTCATCCTTTTGTTAAGGGCTATTGCTGGGGGCATACCTCTCCGGTGCTTCTGTTGGGCATCCCCCTGAGGTCACGAGTACTCCCCTGCCCAAAAGATGCCCCCAGGCCGAGAACTGCAGGCACTCCCTGCCAGCAGCCTCCCTGGTGTGGACCAGACTGCAGAGGAGATACATGCCAGCGGGCTCCAGCGGGACCATGTGGCCTAATTTAAAAGTGTTCAGAGGAAACCTGGTGGAAGATGGACTGCGCTCAGATCCAGACAGACTTCCATCCCAAATCTCTCATAAAGGCTGGTCTGGGCACGATCAAGATGCCATATACTGCCCTGGGAAACTTTACGAAGCAGAGCTCTGGCTACCTGTGCCTATCTTTTAATTTCTTTTAATGTGAGGTCAATAGGGAGTTTTGCCTTCCCTGTTAGTTGATCGCAGTTCCTGTAAGTTGATGATGCACAAGTTAGATTAATTGAGTCGAAGGGGAGTGTAGTGTTTCTCAGCTTCGGTCCTGTTGACCTTTTTAGATAAGGACTGGCCGTGAGCAAAGTGGACCAACTAGCTGTGTGACCTTGGCAATAGCCTTACCTGCCTAGAACTCCATTTTCTCATGGAGGACAATAGTACTTTCTTTATAGGACTGATGTGGGAACACAGAACTCAGTACATAAAGAGTTCAAAGTGTGTTGACTGTCTTTGAAGTATGTTTGTTTGTCTTTCCCCACTAGACGGTGTTTCTAAGAGAAGGGATCAATCAGGTCTTTTCTGTCTTAGAACCTCGGAGAACCGAAGAACATTGGCCCACTTATGGCAATTATGTTGGTCATTAGTGGTGGCCCTAACATGGCAGGATTTGGGGAAAAGCAAGAAACAGCTTTGGCTGGTGAAACTTGCTGACTATAAAATAACATACATGGTATTGGGTCCATAGCTGCTCAAGAGGGTCTTCAGGCCATAGGCCTTTATTATTTTAATTCTCAGTTGAAAGAGGGCCTAAGGTAACAAAGGTGATCCTTCCCCTTAAAACTTGGAAAATAGAATTTTGTAATGGATTTACTAATTTTCAAATATTTTAAAAACTTAAAAATTTTTTATTTTATATGGGCACATTTATTTTGAGCTATAACTCATATCAGAATCATTATTTCTTATTTTGCCAGAAAATGTACTCTCTACCTCAGTAATAATGAAGTAACAGGAGACCTTGTGTTCCTGGTATGGTATGTGTATCAATCTATATCTATCAGGGAAAAATAATCAATATAATTTTATAACTGCTCCAAGAACTCACTTAAGTTGTGTATTCTTTGAAAAGACCCCGGGGTGCCTGGGTTGCTCAGTGGGTTAAAGCCTCTGCCTTTGGCTCTGGTCATGATCTCAGGGTCCTGGGATCAAGCCCCGCATCGGGCTCTCTGCTCAGCGGGGAATCTGCTTCCCCCTCTCTCTCTGCCTGTCTCTCTGCTTACTTGTGATCTCTGCCTGTCAAATTAATAAATAAAATCTTTTAAAAAAATTAAAAAAAAAAAAAAAAGAAAAAGCCCATAAAGCCTGGAAGAATGATCTGAAAAAAGAAACCTTTTTTTTTTTTTTTTTAAAGATGTTATTTATTTATGAAGGAGCAAGCAAGCTCATGAGCCTGGGAGCGGCAGGCAGAAGGGGAGGGAGAAGCAGACTTCTCTGCAGAGCAGGGAGCCTGACACTTGATCCCAAGACCTGGAGATCATGACCTGGACGAAGGCATATGCTTCACCCACTGAGCTACCAAGGCACCCCAAGAAGAAACTATTTAAAGAAGGAATATCAGACACTGATTTGTAAAATTCCATTCTCAGCTAGTTTATTTTTTTAGATGTGTTCATATATGTCTATTTGTGTGCATCTAATGTCAAACATGCACGCAAAATACACTTTGGGACAATCAGAAGGTTCCCTGATACAGTTGTAGTGACGGAATGTCCAGCAGGAAACACATAGAACAGTTTTGCCAGGGGTGTGTTACAGACAGTCAGTGTCACCATAGAGTGAGGGAGGGGTCCTGAAAGTGGGGACGGTGGGGAATGATTGTGCAGAACCAGGGCAGGGCCTGATCTGGACCCGGAAGAAGTCATTCTTGTCTAGCACTGCCTGCTTCCAGGCTGTGTGGAGACAGGATCCTTGCCATGCCAGCAGCTTTCCTCTGTCCACTTACCAGCCCCTTCCCGCCGGCGTGTGATGGGCAGATTCTTGTGTCAGGGCTCGGGCTCTGGGAGCCTCCTACTTCCCACACCCTGCCTGTTCGTTTTCGTGTACAGATGTGTTTGGTTGGGTTTTGGCTTCCCTCTCCAGTCTTTCTGACACTTTTGCAGATTTACCCCCTTCATAGGTTGCCTGTGTTCCTTCCAGATTCATACACTAAAGTGCATCCCCCTCATACCTCAGAATGTGGCATCTGGAAATGGGGTCAGTGCAGATATGGTTGGTCAGGATGGAGTCACCCTGGAACAGGGTGAGCCCCCAGAAGACTCCTGTCCTTAGAAAGAGGGAAGCTTGGACACAGACATCACACACAGATAATACCATAGGAGCCTGAAGGCAGAGACTGAAGTCAGACATCTAAAGCCAAGAAACTCTAAAGATTGCCAGAAAACCATCAGAAGTTGGAGGCTGCCTGGAACAGACTCGCCGCCACAGGAGGAACCAACCCTGCCAACACTTTGACTTCAGAGCTGGGAGAGATTGCTTCTGTGCTATAGGCCGCCCAGTTGGTGGCACTTCGTTAAAGGGGGAAAAAAATTACACCTCCCATAGGAGGCTTTGGAATACAGTTCATAAAAATTCGGCAGGGAGTTTAGGGAGTGAGCAAATAGTAATTGAGACCTAGCACAGTTTTTTCTCTTTGTCAAATGTCTAATGAGACCATCTGTCGTTTACTAAGTGTTCAGAGATTTCTCTGTGAGTCAGTGCTGAGAGGGCTAGGTACTGGCAAAGGTTGTTCGAGGTTGCTGCAAGACATACATATGGCACCACTGAATTTTGCTCTCATGCATGTTAGCTTTGCCATGTTACTGTTACTTTGGAGCAGTTTCTCTATTTTTTGTGTGAGCCAGAACTCGAGATCCATGCTTCTGAGATCATTAATCTAGTTCCCAAAGTCTTCATAGGCAGGGTTCCTGGGTGAAACACAGTTATTGGATACAGAGCATTTTTCCAAGTATAAATATGTCCCGAATATTGCACGGGACATACATAGGCTCAAAAACATTTGTTGCTTACCTGCAGGTCCCATTTAACCGGGCATCCTATGTTTCTACATGCTAGAACTGGCTCCTTATTTACATGGCTTTCAAAATCGTGGACTTGCTGCCAACCAGTGACAAAACCGGGAGTCAGCAGAGAGAGACTGATCGGCGGGTCGATCATTGAAAATGGTTTTGTAAAGATGAAAGTAAACCAAGGAGCTGCTCAGAAGGTGTGGCTGTGGCCTTTCTCAGGACCTTCTCAGAAGAAAAGAGCAGCAGAATGAGGCTGTGGTTCCTTCTCCAAAGACTGTGCCTCATCCCCAATTTTAGAAGGACCAGAGTTAGAAGCAGCCCCTAAGAAATGAGGCCAAAGGGCAAGCAATAAGATGGCCATAAATCCAGAATCAGCATGGACTGAATTACTCATAACTATTATTACTAACATGATGTGAAGTAGAAGAATTCTGAGAATTGAAGAGTAGGTATCTTGATGTTGTAGCTATAAAACTGTTAAAAAAAAAAAACTAATAAAAACTAATTCTTATTAACAACCACCCCTTTTATTTTTACCCTGCTTTCTTTCTGGCACCTCGAAGTACATGTTTATATACGTATCTATATGTGTGTGTGTATATGTATATATATATGCACACACATATGCTATACTCTATATTGTTTATTGGTTTCTTATTTGTCTCCCCTGTTCACAGCTATATTCCCAGTGCTCAGAGCATTGCATGGAACTCACTGCCACACTCAGTAAATACCAGTTGAATGGATGAACCAACCAATAGCTTTCTTTAACCCACGGCTTTGCCGAGGACCTCCAGTTGGTTTAAAAAAGGGGCTTTACCCTTTGAGCTTTGCCTGAGAAGTTTCTTCCGCTGTGAATTAACTTGGGCTGCGGGGGGGTCTGAGAGCCATGGGGAGAGTTTAGACAGAGCAAGATCCCCTTGTCCAAAATTTCCAGCATTCCATTGGAAGTCAGTGAGTTGTATCCAGCTTTGGGACATTGTATGGTCTAAGGGACTTCTGAGTCTCTCCAGCTTCTTACTGATTGGTGGAGAAGTTGCCCTTCTCTCATACTAAATCCACCAGCTGTTTGCACTTTTCTTCTAGTTTGATCCACGAAGGGGAAAGAAGACACATGGGAAGAAGATTTCATTTCCTGGATCTTATTGTCACAACTCAACCCAGCTGCAGGATTTTTTTCTTTCTACATCTTAAAAAGTTGTTTGTTTGTTTTTTAATCGTGCTTGACCTGTATTAAAAATAAGTTGAGGGATGTATTTATCACCGAGAAAGACACTGTAAACTAGTCACAGTTACAAAGTTTTTTGAGGGGCGCCTTGGTGGTTCATTCGGTTAAGGGTCTGCCTTCAGGTCAGGTCTTCATCTCAGGGTCCTGGGATCGAGTCCCCCCTCCTTCCCTGCTCAGCGGGGAGCCTGCTTCTCCTTCACCTTCTGCCCCTCCCCCTGCTCCTGCTCTTTCCCTCCCTTTCTCTCAAATACATGAAATCTTTTTTAAAACAAAAAAGTCCTTTCATGTGCTTCCGATCCCATGTATGTATGAAGATGGCAAAACAACTCCAGTTTTTTTCGTTGTTCTTCTTTGGCAGTAGCATTACAATTCAGATTAAATCTTTGATTGTTAAGGTGTTCTAGAATCTTGTAAACAGGATTTTTTAAAATCACCTTAGAAAAATCGGTATTTTGGGGCGCCTGGGTGGTTCAGTGGTTTAAAGCCTCTGCCTTTGGCTCAGGTCATGATCCCAGGTTCCTGGGATCAAGCCCCATGTTGGGCTCTCTGCTCAGCGGGGAGCCTGCTTCCTCCTCTCTCTCTTTCTCTGCCTGCTTCTCTGCCTACTTGTGATCTCTCTCTGTCAAATAAATAAATAAAATCTTAAAAAAAAAAAAAAAAGAAAAATCAGTATTTTGTTACCTAAACCAGTGTAGAATTTGAAGTTAAATAGCTGGTTTGCACAAAAACTTGGACCCTGATTGCCCAAATCTTTGTAACTCTAGTTGTCAGAGACCTAGGACTGGTGGGGGGCAAAAATTTTTAAATAGGAAGTTTGTGACTCGGATAGATTGTGTGCTGATAGATGACATTTGGGGACAGCGTTTCTTCACGGACAGCCTGTGTCCTCCCTTTCAGACCTCAGCCTGCCTTATCTTTTCAGCAGCATGATTAGAAGTGGTTGCTGCAATTGCTGTGGAAAAATCCACCAGGAGGTTATCATATTTAATGTTTCAGAAAACTTCCTTTGGAAGGCGATAACAGTATTTCTTTTTTTTTTTTTTTTTTTTTTTTTTTAAGATTTTTATTTATTTGTCAGAGACGGGGAGAGAGTGAGCGAGGACAGGCAAGACAGAGAGGCAGACAGAGGCAGAGGGAGAAGCAGGCTCCTGCCGAGCAAGGAGCCCGATGTGGGACTCGATCCCAGGACCCCGGGATCATGACCTGAGCCGAAGGCAGCTGCTTAACCAACTGAGCCACCCAGGCGTCCCGATAACAGTATTTCTTAATCACGGTGCCGCTGGGCAAGCACAGGTGTGTTGCATACCGTTAAATCACTCTGTCCTTAGGACAGACATAGTGTTGTTCTTTGAAAGTATTTGGCTCTCCTTCCCCCTTTTTCCTCCAACCCCCTCTTTATGCCAAAGAAAGCGCATTTCCCAGACTTACTCTCCACACCCAGCAAGGTATTCATTCAGAAACCCTGAGTGATTTTTTTTTTTTTTTAACACATCCCCCCCCCCCCGCCCCGTTGCATCTCCAAGCTCAAATGATGCATGTTTCTTACTGGGTTTGGGTCCGCACATGTTGACTGAGAATCTCCAGTGTTCCAAGCATTAGAGCAGATTACAGAGATAGAAGCTTATTAACAAAGCACCCCCCTGCCCCCCAGGTGCTTCCGATCCCTGGGCCAGGAGCCCCCTAGAGAGGCCATGTTCTTCTCTCTGCTTCCATTGGAGTTTGCCTTGCACTGAATCGGGAGAACCACGGTATGAGAGATAGTTCAGATCTAGTAATGAAAAAGGTGGGTTGGAATTGTATTTCAGTCCATTTTGGTTCCGTTCAAGGTATGAGTCATAAAAGGCAAGTGATGGGAAAGCAGAGGGCTTCTCTTTACGAACCAGTTCAGAAACATTTTGTAATACCAGCTTCTATTTCATTGTAACTGCAACATAAAACCCAAGTCTTTGGTCTGCCATCTGAACCAATTACAGGTTTAGCCTCAGCCTACTTTTCTAACTTTCCAGGTAAAGGCAATGCTTTAACTAAATTCTTCTGCCTCCTACCTCTTGAAAACCCTGTGCCATATAGGACCTTCGTACTTGGCTAGCCATGGGCAATTAGTAAGTGCTCGGAGGATGAATGAATGAATACGGATGTAGGTGTCTCCTGGGCCATGCGGTTTTTTCACATCATTTCGCATTTTGAGTGGAGAGTATTGCAATTCCAAATTCCTCACAGAGAGGGACTCTGTTTGGTGTGACCTGGGTCAGGGAGCTCTCCTTTGCCCAGAGAGCCGTGCCCAGGAAAGGGCACGTGGCCAGGAGCTCACTTAGGGGGGGTTCTAAGCACATTCCCCGGAAAGGGTATCATGAGTATGACTGGCCACGCCTCCGAAGAGCTCACTGGGGCAGAGTTCACTGAGAGATCTTAGGGGTTCGAGTATTGAGAAGGGACAATAGGGAATGAGGAGTTTGCTGGTTTTTCTTCTTTGCCTTTGAAGGTGGACAGAAGTCAAAGAAATGGTACAGAACTGGAAAGAGTTACAAAGGAAGTGGTATTTTCAAGGGAACGCCAGGCTTCTGTCAGGGCAAGTAGAAGGAGGAGGAGGAAGTATCTGAAAAAAGATTTAAGATAAGGAGAAAAAAATTTTTTTTTTAAGATTTTATTTATTTATTTGACAGAGAGATCACAAGGAGGCAGAGAGGCAGGCAGAGAAAGAGTGGGAATCAGGCTCCCCACTGAGCACAGAGCCCGATGTGGGGCTTGATCCCAGGACCCTGAGATCATGACCTGAGCCAAAGGCAGAGGCTTAACCCACTGAGCCACCCCAGGTGCCCAAGGAGAAAGAATTTTTTATGACAAAACATAATTCATTTTATTTTATGCTTTCATTACACGTATTGACATATTTTTTGCTCATTATCTCATTTTTGATTACATAGGTGTTTAGTGAGTATTCAGGGCCAAGTCTAATATATAATATTGCTTTTAATTTAAACAGTGCCTTCCAATTTTAAACAATAATATTACAAATTTGAGGAAAGTGACCCACTTTTGGCTAAGATTTGTCAATAATTGTTGAGTGACTCAGTGAAAAGTGAGTGAATGAATGAATGAGTTAGCAAAAACAAACGAAGAGTGAAGAGTAGGTGTATTTGGAAAATTATCAGTTTTATAATTTACTTTAATGAGAAATATTTCCTACTCTCTCTGAGTTTTCTGCCAGCATTTGTTTTCAAAATTAACCTGAAGAGTTCTCCCAAGTTAGATAGGTTTGCAAATGCCCTTTAAGCTAATAAACAGTTGCTTATTTTAGGAGAACTATTGATTAGACATACTGAATAAAAGGAAAATTTTCCCCTTTTAAGTTTTCTGTGATGTGCCCTTGCTGCAAAGACCTGTAGTTAGAAGATTTGACTAGGAATCAAAAGGAAACCTGTTGTCTTTGTTTTTCTTTCTGGGTGAAAAGCAAAAGGTAAATATCATGGTCAAATGAAAAAGTAAATTGGATTTTAAATTTTTATGTGTGTCTCCCCAGGTTAAGGCTCTCTGACTTCATTCCGCTCTATGGTTATAATTGACAAGACCCCCTAAAATGTGACATATCCACCTGAGGGTTGACAGAACTAAGGTAGTTATAGGATGAATGCTTTTACATTGTTGGGCAATGACTTCACTGGATAACAGCTGTTACATTTATAACATTCCATGTGTGTGGATAAACATATGCATATTTATTCATAATTTAAATTATTATTACTTCCTTTGATCCCAAAGCATCCTAGAGTATACAGTCACTTAGAGGCCATAATATTATGGTTAGCATTCTCTCTTTTATTTAGTGGAGGTTCAAACCTAGATAATGTAAAATGAATTTCTAACCAGTAAATTTTGTTATCCACTTGGGTTTAACTTTTAATGGGCTATATTCCTAGAAGAAAAAAATCTTTAGAAAACTCTGTAAATGTTTGGGGAAAAGCTTCAAGGATTTGGTTTTCTCCTAGTGTTATGGGTTGAGTTATGTCCCCTCCTCCCCACCAATCATATCTTGAAGTCCTAACCCTCCCCCTTCCCTGTGCTCAAAAGAGGAACTTATTTGAAAACTGAAATTGTTGCAGATGTAATTAGTTAAGAGGTCATACTGGAGTAGGGTGAGCCCATAATAATTACAAAATTCTTTTTTTTTTTTCTTTTAAAGATTTTATTTATTAATTTGACAGAGAGAAATCACAAGTAGACAGAGAGTCAGCCAGAGAGAGAGAGAGGGAAGCAGGCTCTCTGCCGAGCAGAGAGCCCGATGCGGGACTCGATCCCAGGACTCTGAGATCATGACCTGAGCCGAAGGCAGCGGCTTAACCCACTGAGCCACCCAGGCGCCCCTACAAAATTCTTATAAGAAGGGAAATTTGGACAGGCAGCCAGCCACAGAAAGAAGACCCTGTGAAGGGTCACAGGGAGAAGTTAGGTGGCTCCCAGCCATTGGGAGAGCCTTAGAACACAGCCCTCAAAGGGAGCCACTTCCGACACCTTGATTTTGGACTTCTGGCCTCAAGGACTGGAAGATGATAAATTTCTGTTGCTTCAGCCACCCAGTTTGTGATACTTCAATAGAACAGCTGTAGCAGGGGCGCCTGGGTGGCTCAGTGGGTTAAGCTGCTGCCTTCGGCTCAGGTCATGATCTCGGGGTCCTGGGATCCGGCCCTACATCGGGCTCTCTGCTCAGTGGGGAGCCTGCTTCCCTCTCTCTCTCTCTCTGCCTGCCTCTCTGCCTACTTGTGATCTCTACCTGTCAAATAAATAAATAAATAAAATCTTAAAAAAAAAAAACAGCTGTAGCAGATTGGTAGACTTTGGCTGCTTAGAGGCGATCATACTGGGTGTCAGTGCTCCTCCTTCCCCCATATGCTGACTTCTTGGAAATCAATTCCATATTCCGGCCTCTGGTACTTTCCTTCTTCTCAATATTATTTTATTTATTTATTTAAGAGTTTATTTATTTATTTGAGCAAGAGAGAGCATGAGTAGGGGGAGAGAGATGGGAGAGGGAGAAGCTGACTCCCCACTGAGCAGAATGCAGGGCTCAATTCCAGGACATTGAGATCATGACCTGAGCCAAAGGCAGATGCTTAACCACCTGAGCCACCCAGGCGCCCCTTCTCTGTAACATTTATGATGTCTAATAAGGCTGAACTGTGATAGAATAATTGTCCAGGAGGACCTGTAGTGTAGCCTAAAAACTTCCCGAATAAGAATAAATCTATTTCCTGTTTCGGGAAATTCATCCAAAGGGGGCAGCTTGGAAATCTGTGGATAAAATACAGACCTACTAGAGTGGCTGGATTCTTGCTTTGGCTGTACTGTTTGTGGCCTTAGGTAGTGTATTTAACTTACCTGGATCTCAGTCTTTCTATTAAAGACTGTTTATTAAAATAAAAGAAAATCTCTATCTTTCCGCTTTGTGGTTACAAGTCCAAAAATCTATATCACGCAGGATGAAGTAAGCGTACATGCAGTAGTAACATTTCAGTGCTTTTTCTCGCTTTCGTACTATCCAAATAAAAATGTCACTGGTTAAAAAAATTGCAAAGTACAAAATGTCTTATAATGAAAAGCACAGCCTCCTGCCCCAACTTCCCCCCCACCACCAACAAGCCCACTTCCCAGAGGAAACCACTTTTAACAGTTTCCATATTTAGCTCTTTTACTGGTTACCACCCTAACTTTAATGATATGCTTATGCTACATTTCCTTGATGATCAGCTCTAGACATTATCTCTTCACTCCCCCAGCACTTACTAGTTTTAAAAGTGAAGAATCACTGATTCAGCAGACATTCCTGATAGCCTGCAGGTCATCGGGCCTCTTTAGGGCTCTTATTCTCTATGGATCTAATTTGAGAAAAGAGCTTTAGCGTCAGTCAAAGGAAACCCAGGGATGAGATGATCTCCACCGGGCATAACACAAGATGACAAGAGTTTGGTTTAATTACTCAAGCTCAAACTGGGCCTGACTTGTTATGTTTTTGCTCTTTTATATTTTTCTGTCTGCATATATTTATTTTAAATAAAATAAGGCACAAACTGAACTTGGAACATCCTATATTACTTTTATAAAAGGAAAAATATCTATCCTAAAGCTTGGAACAATAGATATTTAACAGAGATAAGATGCTCTTTTTTCAGACTTAAGAGCTGACCAGACTGCTGTGAAATTGTCAGCTGATGTTTTTGGGGGCACTAGCCTGATTTGGTTTGTACCTTACCCCTTCCAGAAAACTGCAGTCGGCTATCCAAAGACAGGGAGCCGAAGAAACCATGACAGTTTCTTGGAAACACAGCATTTCTGTAGTTCAGATTTTTCTGGAAATGCTGTTAAGCAAATGACTTTGACTTATAATTTAGAAAATGCCTTGGTCATCCATGAGGACAAGTCAGATACACTTTAACAGGGTTTTCTCCTGTTCACCACTTGGGGTTCCTTTGAGCCCAGTCAGATTTCTAGCCCTTGATCACATTGGGTGTCTCACCAGCACTGGTGTTCATGGGGTCTTGGTCTCAACTATTACAATCACTGTAGCCACAGATCAGTATTCAGGCATGGCTGGAAAAGATGTTAAAGGATGTGTCTGAAAAAGGGACAAACAAATTTTGTGGGGACTTTTCGTGGGGACTATTTTTTCAGGACTGCCTCTGTCCTGAACTTCACGAAGGCCCACTGGACATTCTTGGGGTGGTTAAAGGAGTAGACAGGCGTGTGTTTCGGTGCTGATTGCTACTTACAGCCCTCTTTCTGGAATCTCTCTCTTGCCTCGTTAACTTCACACTAGCAGCCTTTCCCAGTTCTCCTGTTCTGCCGCTTATCTCTTTTCCCAAGGTCGCAAGGTCGTCATCCTCCGTAGGTCTCTAATGGGCTTTGGTAAGATTCTGTCTGTTTCTGCTTCTTTTCTACTCAGTGTTTCACCTGTCCTTCTCTGCACACAACATTCAAATCCCTTTTTCTAGCAACTGCCTCTGTCCTGAGCTTCATGAAGGCCCACTGGACATTCTAGCGTGAGTGACCCAGAAGTTTCTCAAACATGGTATGCCCCCAGCTCGTCTTTCACTTTCCTGCTCAAACTTACCTCCTCCAAGGCCCGTCAAGTGAGTAACAGACTCACACTTTTCCCACTGATCCAAATCAGGAAACTGAGGCTCGGGCGCTCTCTACCTGCCCATCTCTCGGAGCTCTGTTCATTGCCCCCAGGCAGTGTGCAGATCCTTACCCTTGCCTCTGTGCCCACGGCTCTTGCCCTGGTCAGGTCCTACCATCCTGTTTCTCCACTGTGGCAGTCAGTGTCTTCATGTCTGGGCTATCACTCACCGGCCTTTCTAATCCTTCATTTTCATATTTTGGTTTTGGCCAGAACTATTTTACTCGACAGAAGTTGTGATCATGTCATTGGCAGCTCAGAAATCCTTGGCTGGATCCCTAGTGACATCAGGATATAAATGAAACTGTATAGCCTGACATCCGCCACGTTTTCATCTGTCCCCACTGGGCTTCATTCAGTATAACATGTCCAGGGCTCCATGTGGAGCCTGGGACACAGTAGAGGCCTAGGGAACGCATGAATAATGCATGAAGGCATGATTGGATGAATATATGAATGAATGACTCAGCAGGTGATAGGTATTGAGCTTGGCAAACGTGCGTGGCTCATGCTGCCAGGAAAGCTACTTCCCTCCTTTTCAGATGAGTGAGATTCTGTTCAGTGTGTCATTTTTGTGAAGTTCTTCCTTACTGTCTAGTCTCAGCGTCCTCCCAGTGTGCAATTTGGGGACATTTTACTTACGCCACAGTCATAGCAGTTAAGAGATGTCATGGTGATTTATTATTTTTTAATTTATTTTTTAAATATTTTATTTATTTTATTTATTTATTTGTCAGGGAGAGAGAGCGAGCACGAGCAGGGGGAGCAGCAGGCAGAGGGAGAAGCAGGCTCCCTGCTGAGCAAGGCAGCGATGCGGGACTCGATCCCAGGACCCTGGGATCATAACTGAGGGCAAAGACAGACGTTTAACCAGCTGAGCCACCCTGGTGTCCCTGTCCTGGTGATGTATGTGCGTCCTGGCTGCTCATAGAGCCTGGACCCTTCTATGGCAACAAAGACTCAGCCCCTAGCACAAAACCCGACACACACCGGAAATCGTCCACCTTTGAATTCCCACCATGACCACTTTCTTTCAGAGTCTCACTGCATTTCTTCCGAGGTTCTGCAATAGCTTCTTGAGAGTTTTCCCCACCTCCATTCTCTCATCCTGAAATCTACTCTTCACGGCCCTGCTAGGTTCATTTTTTTTTTTTTTTTTTTTTTTGTCCAGAAAATGGAAAGGTTTGCAGAAATGCTAGAAAAGCTACTTCCCTCCTTTTCAGATGAGTGAGATTCTGTTCAGTGTGTCATTTTGTGAAGTTTTTCCTGATGATAATAGGAGTTGGGACTCTTGATTTGGAGGTTGTTGCCTTCCCAAAAGCAACTGGCATTTTCCCTTTTTGGGGTGACTCTGATCATTCTAGAGTTTCAGGCATGCTCTGTAGCAAGATAAATAGAGTATCATTTTGCAGGGTACAGAAGATCCTTCAGTAAATTTTAGCTGCTTAACCATTTCACAGGATTTGTGCTTGGAGAGTAAATAGAGTTAGTTAGGAGGCAATGTTCCAGGAAGGAGACATATTTAAGCCTAAAATGAACTTAATAACTCTGTATTTTCCCTGCTAATGGGAGTCTTGGAAACCACCTGAATTATATCAAATAAGTACAGTTATTGCAGTCTGACTAGATTATGTCCGTGTGCGCATAAAGTCTGGATGTGGCCAAAGCAAACGAGTGCACCGTGTTCACAGAGCTGTAGTTTGCACAACAGCTAAATAAGTTTCCGACTTGAGAAGGGACAGAGTTCAGGGAAACATCAGTCTCACCAAAGTGTTTCTGCTGCTGCTGCAAAATGCCACTGTTAATTGGAATTGCTTATTACTTCGGTTACTTTCAATAGTGCTTTGGGGAATACTGTTGCCTTCATATTGGGTAAATCTGTCCCTGCCACCAGTGACTGGGCAACCTATGGCATTTTTACAGGCGGCCTGTTACCCAAGACCAGACATCCAGTTTCCCGTATCTGAAGGACACATTTCTCTTGGGATTTTTACCTTCTGATCAAAGCCTGAACCATTTGGGGAGGAAAAAATGTGGTCCTAATAATATTTGCCAGTCACCTGTGGCTTGCAGAGTACTAAATGCTTATTAACTCATTAATCCTCTCCATGAACCCTGGGAGGAAGGTACATGTCAAGTCATGTTTGCTTCCTTCAAGGCCTATGAATTTGAAGCACAGATTTGCATGGGCAGTTTGGGCCACCCATGGGCAATCCCAAGAACTGACCCTCCCATTTTGAGGTGTCCGAAATCAACATTGGGCAGCTGATTCTCACCTTTTTTTTTTTTTTTTTAAACCTATCTCTCCAAGATGGCTCTCCACTCCATAGCCACCAACTGGGAAAATCTAGCAGGAGACATTGGCTGAAAAATAAAACTTTGAGAGCAATTGCAACTGTTTGTCTGGGTGGGGACTAGATACTTATAACATCAAAACAATAAGCATGGTCTTGGAGTTCTTCTGAATCCAACATTTTTGTCGGTCTTTGGCTGTCCTATTTATCCATGGGGTAAAGTTTTGCTTCAACATAGGTTTCTTCCTAATCCCCTCAAAAACATATATGAACAAAACTCTGGCATGTGCTTTCTTGGGGACCTAGTCTCTGGCTTCTGGAGAGTTCTGTCCTTCCTCATTGTATAAATGGTAGAAATATATCCCAGTTGAAGATTGGTATTGGAGGCTTACAGTGAAGACGGGGATATTGTTTCTACTTCATAGTTAAGAGTCTTAATATATGCCCCCTTAGATCTATAGATTAAAGGGGATTTCTGAGGATCTACCCAGTTACAGGGCCGGACTATAATCAGCATGCTTTTCAGAGAACCATATTGTCACCTTACCATTTTCCTAATGAAGTATGCAGACCCCTAGGACATGCAGACTATTGATTCATCCATGTGTGCATTTTTCATTTAGCAAGTACTTCTTTATTATCCACGTAATTTTAAGTACTTCTTTATGAACCACATGATAGCGATGTGCTCAGCTCCTGGCGGTACGGAAATGACCCGATTTATGAAAGAAGAGCAGGTGGCCCATTTTGCCTTAGGCCTCAGATTCATAAAAGGACTCAAATTGGGACTTCTGATACTGTTCCCAAATGAAGTTTTATTTTGGTTGTAAATAAGAGTCATTTGTGAAATACAAGCATTTGCGGATATGCGAGAATTTTGTTGGTCCCGTTTTGGCTTTTTTTTTTTTTTTTTTTTAAGATTTTATTTATTTATCAGAGAGAGAGAGAGGGAGAGCGAACGAGCACAGGCAGACAGAGAGGCAGGCAGAGGCAGAGGGAGAAGCAGGCTCCCCGCCGAGCAAGGAGCCCAATGCGGGACTCGATCCCAGGACGCTGGGATCATGACCTGAGCCGAAGGCAGCTGCCTAACCAATTGAGCCACCCAGGCGTCCCCGTTTTGGCGTTTCTTAATTTCATAGCATATTGGGAGTTTCAGAAGTGGAAGTGAGCTGGGCCCCTGACAGCCTCTGAGAGTTTTCCGAACCTGTGTCTCATTACCCCTAGGAGAGATCAGGCATCCTTCCCTGCCAGAGAGAAAGAAGGTGGCACGCCAGGAGAAAGAGCATCTCCTGGGAGCATCGTGAAACAGGGATGTGGGATGGCTGGAAAGGACTGGAAACAGTTTCTATAGCCTGCAAAGGTGCAGGGCGTCCTAACGCCCCACGGGCAGTTTATGGCAAAATGAGGCTAGAAGGAAGGTTTCCTGATCCAATGTGCTCTGCTCTTTCCGCCACAGAAGTGGATCTCAACAGAAGATACTTCTTGCTTCTGCATCACTCCCTGGGAATGACATTAGTTCCTTTATTTCTTCTCTTTCCTTCCTTCCTTCCTTCTCTTCTCCCTTTCTGTCTCTGTCTCTTTTATCGAGTACACTCTATTTTATACTTATAGCTAGGGTCCTCTTGCTACACTACTGCATTGTTCCTACCAACAATAGAGGCTAGCTTACATCAAAAGCAGAAAGTTTGGTTTTAATCAGCACAATATTTATGTTGTGAGCTTTGATCTTGGCTCTCCTGCCCGAGGCCAGAGCAGGACTTCACCACAACAGTGAACTTGGGGCCACGTGTTCTCTCCGGAGCTGGGATCATCAGGGTGCGGTTAGCCTGTTGCGGAATGAATATCCCTTGGACCAAAAGCCTGCAACTGGTTTTTCTCAGTAGATCCCAACTATATGAGGAAGAGCCGGAGGAAAGAACACACCCTCCCCAACCCCCCACCCCCCGCCCCCGCACACAAGCCACCCCATCCTCCCAGCAAAACACGCAGGAAACTAACCAGGCGCAAGGGACCATTTACCTGCCCCGTCCTGTTTGTATTAACTCCTTTTCTTTGGGTCTTAGACACATGCAGTATGACAAAAGTTTAACTCCATGACTTTTATCAAGTCTTCCCTGGAATTTTGTAATTATCTTTGGGCTGCCTCATGGGAGCCCCACTTGATGTGCCAAAGGCTTTTCAAACTCAGCACGCCAGGACGGCGCGTACCACTTTCCCCTAGAAACCTCTGCCTCCCGAGTTTTTGTAATCTGCCACCAGGCTCTCGAGCTAGAAACTTCGGATTCATCCTACACTCCTTTCTCTCACGCACTGCGTTCTGTCAATTTAACCCCCAAATGTCTGCAAATCCAATTACTGCATTCTAGCCACTCTGAACCCCACATGGCTGCCAGGGAAATGTGTCTAAAATGCAAATCTGATTGTGCTTTTCGTCCTCTGTAAAAAGGTCTGAGAATCCCCCAGGCTCCGAGAATCACGTCCATCATCCATACCCTTGAAAATGGGCTAACTGGGTGGTCCTCCACACCCGGGCTCAGCTACTAAGGCTCTACTGTGTTGTAAACCCCTCTGCAGCTACCCTGAATGTCTCCCTGTGCCCTCATCAGGTGTGCTTATGAGTCCTGTGTCTTTGCTCCCATCAGTCGCACCACCTGGAATATTCTTCTAAAACCAGTCGCATCGGGCACCTGGGTGGCTCAGTGGGTTAAGCCTCTGCCTTCCGCTCAGGTCATGATCTCAGGGTCCTGGGATCGAGTCCCACATTGGGCTGTCTGCTAGGCAGGGAGCCTGCTTCCTCCTCTCTCTCTCTCTCTCTCTATGCCTGCCTCTCTGCCTACTTGTGATCTCTCTTTCTCTCTCTGTCAAATAAATAAATAAACTCTTAAAAAAAGAGAGAGAGAAAATGCGGCCTCAAATTCAGAACATGTGGCTTTAACCCCTCCCCACTGATATCGGTGACCTTGAACAATTACATTTGCTTGAGCAAATAACTCACCTTTGAGTGCCTTCATCTGGATGGTCACAGTACCTGTGATGTAGGGTATTTGGAAATATTAAATGGGATCCGTGTAAAGTCACCATGTTTGGCAGGCAGCAATCATATAGTGGATGTTGGATGCAATCATTTTTTCCTGTGTTTGCCATACTGGATTGTGATTATTTCTTTACGTGGTTCTTTCCCTGTTAACTTGAGGATTCCGGAGGGGACCAGACCGTATCTTATTTATGCTTGTATCCTCAACTACTACCAGGAAGATTTTGGAATAAGCATTCAGAAGTTGTTTCTTCGAGTGGATAAAGCCAGGAGCATCTCATCTGAAGTTTTTCCCATCCCTTTCTTTTCTTCTCTGTCCATTCCCTCCAGGGACCCCTCCAGCCCTGAATGAATGCTAGAGCACTTCCATTCTTGCTCTGGACCCCAGAATCCACCAGTTTAGGGCCTCTTCTCTCCTCTTTCTTTTCTGTGGCAGGTGCACAGCAATTTGGGTGTCCCCCAGCCTTCTCATTTCAGTTTAGTTGACTCTAGTGGTATTGGATGCAGGGAGATGTTTATCTGCCTCCTTGGTTATAATACATATTTTAAGAAAGTGTGTCCCTCACCTCATATCTACGCAGTCTAGAGAGTTCTTGACAGCACAAATAGAGGAAAGAGATAAAACGTGTAACATTGTTACCCAGCAGAATTCCTGAGAGTAGCATATTTTGGGAGACCTCTGTTAGTAGGGCAAAATTCTGAGATAAAGATGCTTAGAGAACTTGATTACAGCTCTATTTGGTGTTAAGTGTCAAAGAAAAGGGCACAGTTTTGTTTTAAGCATGTTTTCCATTGTTTTCAAGTCAGACCCTTGAGCTGAAAATGAGTCTTGACTGGGAAGAAGGCTGAAAACAATAAAAGTCTTCTCCTGTCCAAACCGATTGACTAAGAAAAAACATGTAAGCATTTACATAATCTTAGTTGTATTCACTTCTTACCAAAGAAATGTAATCACTTGTGGTCTAAGGGAACAGAAATTACTTATACATTTTCCCCTAAATCCTTTTCTTTATAATTGTATGGCAACAAATTTTCCACGTGCTTTTTCCTGAAAAACAATTGTTTCTCTCCTCTTCAGAAAACAGAAATAATAGAGGCTAGAAGAGAATACCTCCCAGGGTTTCTATAAATTTTAATTCCATAAATTCTGATCTTCTTTTCTCTCACTCTCTGGATTCTGAGATTCTAATTTTTGACCGGGTCTCGACCTTTCTCTTTTCCCAAAACTTTGTTCACCTCCCTCTGGGACAGAGCAATTTCCTTTCCTGGGGATATGGGGCTGCTGGCTCCATTCTCTTCCAGCCACAAATCCGGGGTCACTGTCGCTGTTAGATCTGCCCAGCCTCCCCCCAGGATAACTTCTTTCAGCCTTCCATTGAGGGAGCAGTCTGGAGAGAGATAGTGTACCGTGCCTCTTCCTGCTAGAATTCCACCGTGCCTCCATACTTCTCTCTTTCCCATTCCCCAGCCCAATGAAAACAGAGGCAAAGATTGGTACCAGAAATACACTGCTTGAGAAAATTAAGCATGGTCCATTTAGACTAAATGATTCCATTGTTAAGAGACTGTATTTTAAGAGGAACTTCATACACGCAAATTTTATATGTTCCTATTTAATATTGAAGGCTGAGTTGTTTTAAGGTCTAATGTTTTTCGGTAAGCACTTGACATCAGGCAAAGAATGCCCAGTTCTTAGGCATAGCTCATATCATGAAGGCAGAGATGGGTATAGGGAATGAGGTGAGGAAAGTTTAAGGAAAAGATCCACACAGACCTGCCTTTTGGCAGAATGAACGGCCCTTGTTTTTCTTCTCTTTGTGTCTGTCCCTCTATGAGGATCAGTGTTTGCTGGGAAGAGAAAACCACCTGGCCGTGTGGGACTAACAGGAGAGAGCCTCGCAAGAGTGGTTATTGTCGTGGCAGCAACTGCTCACGGATTAGCGAGAACAGCCACTTGGAGGAGAGAGTGAGCCTTGGGCCAGGGGTGCGTGACTGTTGATGTTCTAGGCCCTGCGCAACAGCAAATTCGCTTTGTGAGTTTGGGTAGGTCACACAATACTAAGAACATCACATGTTAGGACCACCTTGAACGTTTGGTAGGTGTTTTTATGTGTGCTGGTGGTTTGTTGTTTTATTATTGGTTGAGCTCACAGTGTGGTGGGCTCAGGCAGACAGACTCCTGAGGCAGCTGCTGGGATCCCCTAGAGCGAGCGTTCCAAGGGACAGGAGGGGGTGGCTGCCAGTCTCTTCAGTCTGGACCCAGAAACTGGCACAGCGGGTCATTTCAGCCGTGCACCGAGTAAGTGAAAGCAGCCCCAGTGTCCATCCACATGAAGGAGGAAGAGAAGTCAACCCCACCTCTCCACAGGAGAGTCCAAGAAGGCTGCGGGCTGCGTCAGCCTCTCCTGGCTCTAGGGTACCGACACATGGCCAGGGGCCTCACGACTGGTGGGGTGTGAACGTGTGCCAGAGGGGTAGCCTCCATCCCAGGTGAGCCGTTGCTGGCTTTGCTGCTCTTTTCTTCGGTGAGTTTCATACACAGGAACCACTGGCTGTCTTCCCAGCAGAGGCCCCGGATCATCAGAATGATTGTGTGGCTCTTGGGAAGCTCAGCAAACCCACTGAATGCGGCTGCCGTGAAATGATCCAGGCCCCAGCAAGATCCCGCTGCTGGGCTGGGCTGTGACCCCCTTCGCTCTGAGGGATTGCAGCGGGACTCTTGCGGGGGGACAGAGGGTAGCGTTTCTCCTTCCGTTCCTCAAGTCCTCATTGCCAAGGTCCCAGGAGTGAGACAGGTGAGTGTCAGAAAGGACAGAAAGGTAAACTGCAGTTACGCGTGGTAAGAATCAGGCCATGGTGCTCAAGAAGCAACAGAGCTTGCTGAACGCCGGGGAACAGACAAGACTTTTAGGGAGGTGTCTTGGAAGGACTCTCTGTGTTTTATCCCACTGAAGACCCAGAACGACCCTCTGAGGAGCTATGATCCCCATTTCAGGCTGAGGTACAGAGATGCTAGTGAATTCCCCAAGGTCACACAGTAATAAGCATCAGAGCCCAGGTCTAAACCAAAATAGTCTAGCTCTAGGGCCTGTTAACAGCTGCACTGCTAGAACCTTCTAGTGCCTTTTTTGTTTGTGACTGTTAGCATTTGCAAGGTCTAAAGAGTATATAAGCAAGCCAGGTGCTCCACTGCAACAGGAAGCTGATTGTATTGTTGAGCTACATAAGCCTGGGGTGCGTCTGAACACTTAATACACATCGCGGACAGCTATGAAGTACCTTGGGGCAGGAGGGGATTTTAGAAGCAGTTGATTCCAGCTTCCCACCCACTGCAGGGGTCCCCAGAGGATCCTTGTTCAGCTTTGTTTGAACTTTAAGGTCAGGCGAATAAAAATACTGATGGTCAGCATAAGAACTGATGCTAATAATTGCTGTAACTATGGAAACAAGCTAGATACAAAGGACGAAAAAGGTTTTTGAAAGCGAGTGAACACCATGTGTGCATGTGCATACACACACACGCACACACACACACACACACACGAGTGCACACGCACAAGGTAATGACTAGTTTTGGGAACCCAGATTAACTAATTACGGCTGGATAATGGAGGGGAGTGCACTTCTGGTATCCTGTAAAACACGGCCTAACACTTTCTTGTTACTTGTTTTGATTAGATAAATATGATTTTTTTGGTGTGTATTTGTGGAAAAAATCTCTGTGATAACCATTCTTATAACTGAAAATAGGATACTTGTCTTTAAGTGGATTTAGGATAAAAAAACATAGGTTATACAGGAAAAAAATAGCAGAAAAGAAAAAAGCCAGGAAACAAACGAACACTAACAATAAACCCCAAAGTGTATACATTATGGTAAATACATAGGTTTACATTTTTCTCTTAAAACATAGAATATTGCAGAGTGGATTAAAAAGACAGTAATCTGCATTCATTGCCAATTGAATAAAATTTGTCTAGTCCGTTACTCCACTGTACAGTGTTCTATCAGTTAATACCGTCTTCAGTTACCTTGAAGATGGACTTTATTCACTTTGGTATTGCCAGTAGATAGCTGGTATATGGTTGGTACTCAAATATGTGTGAAATGATTTAATAATAAAATAGACGGTAAGTGGATAACAATGAGAAAAATAGCATTGAATCAAAAAGTACTCTGTACAATGATTTCACATTGATAAATGGCACAATCAATAGTGAAGATATAATAGATTCAAAACTTTATGTGCCAAGGAGCATTGCTGTAAAATATATGGAGCAAAAACTGTTAGGAACACAGAGATGAATGGGCGGGAAGAGGCTAGGCTTTGTAATCAGTCACATCTGGGTTTGAATCCCTGCTCCGCTGCCTATGCTTGAGTCAATGATCTCTCTTTTCTGAACCTCATTTTCATCAGTTACAAAAATAGAAGTAACCTCATTGTTGTGAAGATTAAGTAAGGGAAAGTGGATAAAATACTGGCCCAGAGTAGTCAGCCTTTCTTCCCCATCAGGGCCTTTACTTTTTTTTTTTTTTACTTTTTTTTTTTTTTTTTGACAGAGATCACAAGTAGACAGAGAGGCAGGCAGAGAGAGAGAGAGAGAGAGAGAGGGAGGGAGAAGCAGGCTCCCCGCCGAGCAGAGAGCCCGATGCGGGACTCGATCCCAGGACCCTGAGATTATGACCTGAGCCGTAGGCAGCGCCGAAGGCAGCGCCGAAGGCAGCGCCTTAATCCACTGAGCCACCCAGGTGCCCCAGGTCCTTTACTTTTTGAAAGAGGAAGGAAGGGAGGGAGAGAAGGAGAAGGACCAAAATCCTGGACATCGTCACATCTTTGCATTTTGATATCAGCCCATTACGTTACATTATCAAACTTTTTGATCTTTGCTGGTCTGATCAGTGAAAAAGGAACAGCATGGTAGGTGTGATCTGCATTTCACTTACTTTGAGTGAGGTTGAGTATCATGTTGTAGATTTAAGAGACTTAAATATCTTTTCCTGTTTATATTCTTTGCCCATTTTTTTTTCCTTTTTGTTTTTGTTGTTAGGCTGATTAACTCTTGTAGGGGTTCTTTATCGTTTAAGGAAATCAGCCTCTCCTTATTTGCAAGTAAGTTTCCCATTTGTTTTGGGACTTTGTTTTTAGTGGTTTTTTTTCATTCAGTAATTAAAAAATTTTTATATAGTCAAGCCACTAATCTTTTTAAATGGCATTCTGGTTTTATGTCATATGTGCAAAGGGCTACCTCAGCTTAAGATAATTTTAGAAGGTCATTTTTCTCCTAGTATTTGTATGGTTCCTATATTTAAGTTTATATCTTGATCCGTCTGTGATTTATTTTGTTAGAGGTATGTTATTTTAAAATGCCCTATAAATTGTATGTGCTAAAAATAAGTTGTGCTCTTTATTAATATCATGCCATTTGGTATCTTAAAAAGGGTGGGACTTTGTAGAAAAATGTTAAGTAGAGACACCTGGGTGGCTCAGTCGATTAAGTGTCTGCCTTCCATTCAGGTCATGATCTCAGGGTCCTGGGATCCAGTCCTGTGTAAGGCTGCCTGCTCAGTGGGGCATCTGCTTATCCCTCTTCCTCTGCACGCCCCCTTTCTCTCTCCTTCTCTGTCTCTCTAGCTCAAATAAATAAATAAAATCTTTTAAAAAATAATGAAATAAAATAAATGTAGGGAGACCAGGCAATAAGCTACAGATGGCCACCAGGTTGGTTGTGGAAAGGGGGTATGTCAGTTCCCTTAAGACAAAGGCCCTTGAGGGGCACCTGGGTGGCTCAGTGGGTTAAAGCCTCTAACTTCGG
This sequence comes from Mustela putorius furo, assembly GCF_011764305.1. Taxonomy (NCBI): domain Eukaryota; kingdom Metazoa; phylum Chordata; class Mammalia; order Carnivora; family Mustelidae; genus Mustela; species Mustela putorius. Next base: position 22,730,334 of record NW_025421322.1, on the reverse strand, counting down.
CTCAGGTCATGATCCCAGGATCCTGGGATCGAGCCCCACGCCGTCGGGCTCTCTGCTCTGCAGGGAACCTGCTTTCTCCCCTCTCTCTCTCTGCCTGCCTCTCTGCCTACTTGTGATTTCTCTTTCTCTGTCAAATAAATAAAATCTTTAAAAAAAAAAAAAAAAGACAAAGGCCCTTGAAACTGTGAGCTAGCTACAGGGAGGCAGAGTTCAGCTCCTCCAGGAAGAAAGAATATTTTAACAATTACAGAGCCCAACAATAGAATCGGCTTCTTTCATCGATGGTGGAGTAAGTGAAACGGTTTTCTGAGTATTCCAGGAAGCCTGCATTTCTTACTACTATAGTCCTCTCTCTGATTTTTCATAAAGAGCTTTGCATTTTACAATGGGCGTCATTAGCAAGCAGTTCTTGGGAAATAAGTGTGTGTAGGAATGAGAGGTGTAGGGCTTCTCATGTCTAAATATCAAAAGTAATTTCATGGGAATCATGTACGTGCTGGAGGTAGAAGTTTCTAAAATCATTCAGTGTTGTGCTGACAGACCGGTCTTCACTCCCAGCTCTGTGCCTGGCTCTGTCCCTCCATTTCTCAGTAGGCCCATCTGAAAAATAGGGATGTTAATCCTACTTGCTAGCAGGGATTGTAGTCACGCACTCTTGGAAGGTTAAATGCTCAATACCTATTAGCTATTTTTATGTTTATCCTATTTAGGCAAAATTCCATTGCCTGGTTTTTCTGTTTTTGTTTTTCTTTTTCTTCCAGCAAGCATTTATTGAGTACCCACTGTGTACTAAACAATGTGGAGGGGCATCTGGTTGGCTCAGTGGGTCAAGCAGCTGCCTTCAGCTCAGGTCATGATCTCAGGGTCCTGGGATGGAGCCCCACGTTGGGGCTCCCTGCTCAGCAGGAGACTGCTTCTCCCTCTGCCCCTCCCCCCTACTCATGCTCACTCTCTATCTCAAATAAATAAATAAAATCTTTAAAAACAACAAATAAACCCAACACTGTATTGGATTCCGGGGCATGAATGAATAAGATTAAACAAGGAAACTGTCCCCAAAGACCACAGCCTTAGCTTGTACAGAGGTAGGGACAAAATGTTAATAAAATCCACTCTTAGATCAACAAGGCCAAAAGTGCTGTACAGTCCAATCTAAACCGAGAAGGAATGGTGCCTATGGTAGAGTCACTTACGTTGGCAGCGAGCCCAGGGCTGACTAGCAACTGGATTGGAAGTTCACCCCACCCTCCAAACCCAAACAATCCCCCTTCTTTCATGCAGGTAACACGAGATGACAGCACAGGGATCAGACCCTAATGCACAGCCTTTCATGAACCCCGTCCCTCTTTTCATCCTGATCAGGGGATAAAGGAAGTGGGTTTCCTGGCTGGTCTCATCCTGGTCAGCATTTTGCCTGCTTTGCAGAACCACTATCCTAGTTAAGTGCAATCTGTTGGACCTGCATTGGGTTGAAAACAGCAGGGTCTTTGTCAGTGAAAATAGCTGTGGCGACAGGGAGGACATTTGTAAAAATGCTGGCCTGGCTCACGTTCCCTGCCAGCTGGTGCCACGCTCTTTGATGTGACTCTTGAAATTCCCGATACTCAGCCCTTAAGGTTTAGCCAGGACCTAATGAGTATTGAGATTCAGTTCTCTGGGATCATGGTACCGGTGGCTTCTAAACATGGGTATTGTCCCACTGAAGCTGGCCAAGACTTCTGAGAAGTTGAGAAAAATAGGTTGTTCTTGAAGAGGTATCGAGATATTTTTGTAAAGAATTTTTTGGGTTCTTTTCCAGTGGTTTTATTTTTATTGGGTACCAGCGGTCCAGGAGTTGAAGGTCATGTGTCTTAGTCCATTCCAGCTACTGTAACAAAATACCATAGACTAGGTTTCTTATAAAGAACAAAAATTTATTTATTTATTTATTTATTTTTTGGCCCTGATTCATTATTTAATGGCTGTGCAGACCTTGGTCTCTTATTTCTGCTGCTTGCGGGTCCACTGCTCTGGGGTCAGGGTTTTCTGCTCAAAGGCATGAATGTGCAGAAGCTCTTCTGCTAGGCACGTGTTCACCAGCCGGTGTCTCTGAAGCAGTGGCTTCCCCTCGAACTTGGCCGACACCACCAGGACTCGGAAGCTGGACGCGCAACGGTGGGGAGTTGTGTCCTCGACTTCCACATGCTCCGCCTCCAGGTCCCGCTGCAGCTTCTCCCAGAGGTATTCGGCGCTGAGTTCCATCGCGGCGGCCCAGAAGGGGCGACAACCTAGCCGGGAGGGAACCCCAGCTCCGACCCCCCAGAAATTTATTTCTTACAGCTCTGGAGGTTGGAACTCTTAAGATCAGGGTGCCAGCCGATCAGATGAGGGCCCTCTTTTGGGATGCAGACTTCTCATTGGATTCTTAACACAGTGGAGGGAAGGGTGAATGTTCCTTCTGGGGTCTCTTGTTAAGGCCCCCTCATGACCTTAGCACCTCCCAAAGGCCTCTCTCCTGGGGCCATCACCTGTGACATTAAGATCTCAATATGTGAAGTTTCGGGGGTGGGGGGTGGCCACAGTCAGACTATGGCAACATGGATAGCTGGAACCCAGCCTTCATGTGAGACCTGTGTCACAGTCCAGGTTATGCTTTTGATAAAAAGAAACCCTCCCACTAAAAGTGTCTGGTCGCTCCACAGAATGTCCTCTACCTATTCCAAATTACAAGTATAAAGATTGTACAGCAGTATGGAAAACGTCTGTGAAGTGATGCTTTGAAAAGCCTATTCCAGCTGCCTCTACCTTATGATCACTACTATCTGTATGGAGAAGGTCTAGGAGAGATCTCTTCAGTTAAAAATGTACGGTATGTCTAGGTAATGGAACGTGTTCAGAGATTTCTCTTTGCCTTTTAAAATTTTATGTGCTGTAAAAAATAAGGAAAAAATGACTTAAAACAGAAGGACTGTGTTTGGGTAAGTCTATAGGCCCCTGTTCATTCTCCCTTATGAGCATGGACTAGGCCAGTGTTTGCATGTGGGCCTGAGCGTCCTATTTGCTTCTATAGAGAGTGGCAGGGAATGCCTGGCTTTCCCAGACCATTGCATAGGGGTGGGAGAACTGTGGCCAATTCTGGCCTACCACCTGGGTTTTTTGTTCACCTGCCTGGGAGCTGAGCCGGGTTTACTGATTGCCATAGGAGCTCTCCATGTCAGAAGCTAACTTTCCTCCGATGTCCTTGTTTTGATCTTCCCTGTTGTCTTGGGCTTCCCTAGAGACTCCTTCGTAAGTAGGATCTGAGCCTTGCATTTCTTTTCAGTTATCCCGTTATTACACAGGAGCCCTGTTGACGGATGGGGCGGGGGAAGCACTCTGTTATCTCGTGATAACAGATAACTCTCAGTGAGTTTTTTGTCATTGCAGATTCAAGAGCCTTTTCATTTCTTTTCCTGTTTAGATGTTTTGCTCATTTTTTCCTGTTGTGTTGATTACCTTTTGTAGGCGTTCTTTATAGTTTCAGGAAATTAGCCTCCCCTTAGTTGCAAATATGTTTCCCATTTGTCTTTTGGTTTTGTTTATGAACTTTTTATTTTCCATGCAGAGAGTTAAAAAAAATTAATAAATTTGACTGCATAAAATTCTTCACAAGTGCTTCTCACGAGTTTTTTTTTCACACCATGGGCGAGACAGGAAGCCAAAAGGGGCTCAAGTTGGGTATTTCCCTTCTCTCACGTCAGTTAGGCTCTGATAAAACCCCTGTTAGTGGTTTAGGCTCTGGTAAAATAGTTTCCATTGAGGGCAGGTCTTGTTAAGGAGAACAGAACAGTCTGGGTGTATTTCAGAATGGCATCTTCCCCTTCCCTCTGCTTGAAGCCTGAGGAGAATTTCTACCAGTTACAGTGAGAAACTTTATGAGGTTCCTTGAGACAAAACCCAGGCAGTTGTGGGAGCCCCTCAAGGCTTGGCTTCAGAAGTTTTTAATCTCTCAGTATCCATTAATTAATAATTAAAGGATAGTCAGCCAGTTACCTATTAAATGTTCTTACCCAGTGCTGGTTCCAGCAAAGTCCTTGTTCAGGTAAGATGTGATTCTCTGTAACTACCCATCTCTCTAGGTTTGAGGGTATTGACTTGCTCTATGATCTCAGTTCTCTAAGGGACTTGAGAAGAGTTGTTGATTTCCAGTTTTTCAGCTTTGTTCTTGCCATGAGTATGGGAGTGATGACATCTGAGCTCTTCCCATGTCAAATCAGAAACTGAAATTCACCATCTTTTTTTTTTTTTTGTACAGCTGTACTGTGAATGGTTTCTATATCATTAAATGGCTTATAAAAGGAAAAAATATTTTATGACATGTAAAAATTATATCAAATTCGGTTTGGTAAATTTCAATTCAAATTTCAATTATATCAAATTCACATTTCGTATCCAGAGGTAAAATTCTACTGAGGCATAGGCACTCTCGTTCATCTGTGCATTGTCTGTGGTAGAATTGAGTAGTTGTGACTGAGACTCTACGGCCAGCAAAGCCCAAAGTATTTACTATCTGACCCTTTCCAGGAAAAGTTTGCTGAGCCCTAGGTTACCCCAGTCTGGTCACAAGTCCTGGGTAAGTTCAAATTCTTTGGTGCTGCGCTTGAGTTGAAAACGAACAGTTACTGAGCCCCTGTGAAGTGCTGGAGAGGATTGTTACATTCAGAGATGAATGAAGACTTGGGCCTGCCCCCAAGGAGCTTACAGGCTTGTGGGGTATACTGGAGGGCCAACCAAAGCAGCATTTAGTGGCCTGGTTCAGAACGAAAACCACTGGCGTTAGTCTCGGACAAGAGAGAGTCAGTAGAGCCCAGCCGATCTGATAAAATGGGAAGTACCAGAGGATGGGCTAAGGGCTGCCTCTTGTAGGAGAAGGTCTCTGTTGCCGTTTCTGACAAGCAGTGACTGTTAACAGTTATGCACACCCAGTGTTGGCTGTGGGCCCCTCAGTATTGTAAGGCCACTTCTGAATATGCACAACTATGTTCAGTGTGATTTTTAATTCTTAAAGTTAACCAGGAAGTAACTCCCATTTGGGAAGGAATTGGGCTCATTTCTGAAAAAAAAAAAGAGTTCAAAGTGGACCGCCAGTCGAATCTCAGATAATCGCCAATGATCAGGGAGAATCTCCTAAGCATTTATAAGGAGGTAGACATGCGTGAATATTTTTAGGTTGGTCTTGACTCTTGTCGGTAGTGTTTCCACTCGCTCTGTCCTCTGAAGGGGTCATGTAGGAGAGAAGCTCGGCCTCAAACTGTTGAGCACGGGTATGTCCTCTAACACAGGGTGGCTCTGTTGTGATCTCCATAGAGAACAGGAACCTAGTTTCTCTAGAACCAAGCTCTAACATCTGGAGATGCTAGAACTTTCAAACTCTTGGCCACAACCTGCTGTAAACTCCTTATTGTAAACAGCCCTTATTGTTATGAGCAACAGCTGTAAGACATCAGAAACACTTCCTCCTCTTGAGTGGGTTGTCGCTGACGAGGAGGGTCTGTGTGGGCCCAGAAGAGTAAGATAGATGTAGGCAGCAAGCAGATACACAATCTCAATGGCCTTATTCGCTAAAGACAACTTCCCTGAGGAGAGTAAGATGGCCGCACTAGCGTCTTGAGCTCTCTTTGGAGACCATAGCATTAAGGTTCATGATCAGTTAGTAGCTTTAAGTCTTTCTGGCTATGTCCTGAGACTGAAACCCTGGCACCCTGGGCCCTGGTTTGGCAAGGAAACAAAGGTAAATTCTCTCTCTCTCTTTTTTAATCAGAGTGATTGTGAAATCTCCCCAGGAGGTCTTATAAGGAGGCCATCGCCAGATGCTATCAGACATTAATGGGGCTGGAGATAATGAAGCCAGTGACCCATGCAGAAGGGACAGAGGCACAAATGAAGAGCATGTTCTTGACCATCTCACAGCTCTCCTTGAATTTAGACTTAAGAGGACCTCCAAATTAGTATGCTAAGATCTCCTTAATGAGAGTCGTGTCTTACGCCTTCCTTAATTATGTCCAGAGGTGGGGAGCTCGTGCCCTTACCTCAACCCGCACTGGGGTTCGCTAATGACTGGGCTAGGGTTCTTATGGTTGCAAGTGACAGAATCCAACTCACACTGGTTTGAAAGAAAAAAAAATCAGCATTTTTCTTTTTTTTTTTTTTTAAATCTCTTGACAAAACGTGGAAGGGTAGGTTTCAGGGGTGAGTAGAATCTGGGCTTGACTACTACGAATCAGTCAATTTCAATTTCTCCGTCCCTCTCCCTGCCTCCCTAACACTCCTCCTTTCCTCTTTCAGTCTGGAATTTTCTCTGCTCATCTTCATTCTGTGAGATTGGTGTTCTCCACTTCGCAGAACACACAAGTAACTTCCTAAGCTCACATACACATCCAGCTCCCAATAAAGGCTTAGGTATTTGTTCTTTCTGTTTCCCTTGTTCCCTGGGCGGGGGGTGGGGGGTGGGGAGATCTGGCTAACTTCACCTCCCTCTAGTGTCTATGTCTTTGCGGTCCCAGTGGCCAGGAAGGAAGGACACCCCCAGGTGATGGTCGGCATACAGGAAAGTTTTTCACAGACGAAGGGAAAGAGTGCTAGGCCAAGGAGACTAGAAATGGACATTAGAAACATCTTGGGTGATTGGGATTGCTTTCACCAATGCTGTACTTCCTCATTTGGCCTTCTCTTGAAACACAGAATGAATGAGTTCTTTCTTCGGCGTGACCTTTCCATTGCTTGAACACGGCTGCCACATCTGGCCACTTGGCCTTTTATGGCAAGCTCCTGGCCCAGGTGTCCTGTGTCTGCATTCCTGTGCACTCTTCCTTTCCGCTCCAGCAGGACCCTCGTGGGCTCCTCCCTCTCCTTCAGCCTCCTCGATCACCCTGCCCTTGCTCCTCACCCTGCTCCTGTCCCCAGAATTCCCCTTAATCATTGCTCACTCGCCTTTGACAGCTGAGGACCCATTACCCAGTATCATGTAGGAATGCAGTCCTTTCAGTAGAAAACAGGTTTGGGAAACCTGATAGATCTGTCTGGATTCCATCTTCCCCACTGAGTAAAAGTGGGACCTTGAGAAATTGAAAGTTAGCATTTTGCAATGTTGTAATAGGATTGTGGACCAATTAAGATCTACCACCTTGTCCCCAGCCCAAAGCCGGATGTATGAGCAAGCACCAATAAACTGTGGCCCTGGTTACTGTCAATTCTGACATCTCCTAGGAAAGGGACATGTAGTTAGAGACCTTATATTCCATCCTGTGCCTTGGAGAAAAAGATGGGATTCCTCCTAGCCTGGGAAGGACAACTTTGAAGATGAGACCTGACTATATAGGCAGGCAAAAATTGGACCTTTGGACTTAAATTTCTTTCTCCTGGAGGCCTTAGACACCTGGTCCACAGGGAGTGTAGCTGTTGATTGAGTTTCTCTTCTTTTCTATCTCGGATCCTGAGCTAATTGTCTTGATGAAAGTTAAAGCCCCATTAGCCCAAGCTAGGGAATTGGACAGAACATGATGCCATCTAGGTCAGCTACTACGGACCCTAAAGGTATAGATGGTTCCTTCCCAGGCCTTGCTGCAAGGGCTCACTCAGCCTGTTCAGTTCAACAGAAGAAAGATGGTTGTCATGTTCCTGCTTCTGCCAAGTATCTTGGCATTTGAGGCTCTCCATATGTTGTCTCTAGCCTACTTCTCCAACTTTAACTCCCTATACCCCCTTATACTCGCCTTCTACCCATTCAGATCATGTTCCCAGACCCTGCCTTTTGAATACAAGCCCCCCTCTGAAATTTTCCCACATCATTACCCAAGTGGGTTTCCTGCCACAAAATAAATTCTTGCACCTTATGCCCCCATCCCTCCATGAACAGCCATCCACTGAATGAACCCATGTTTGTTCTGTCATATTACTCTTGTTCTGTTCCAGTATTAGAGATGTGGGTATGAATGACCTCGAGTTCCTGACCTCATGGCGTTTACATTCTAGTGAAAGAAACAGAACACACACACAAATAGATACTTTATGCCAGGTGTGTTAAGTATTGTGTTGAAAACGAAAGCAAAGTAAGAAAATAGAAGATGCCGTTGGGGTTGGGGAGAGGGGAGGGAATGACAATTTCAGATAGTCTCATTATGGATTTTAGAGTCTTAAGGATTTGGAGGATTGGGAAGTGGAAGGGCATCTAGTCCAGAATACCTCCTAATTTCAGGATCTCTTTGACAGCATCTCTGAAATACTATGAACCATAGAGGTAATACACTGTTGCTATTAAGAGCACAGGTCTAGGAGTTAGATTAACCTGAGTCTGAATTCTAGCTCAATTGCTTGTTACAACTTCCATCTCAGAGATGCGACTTTTAAATAATATATGTATCATTTTATATATATATATATATATATATATCACTTATATAAACATATAGATAATATATAAATCAACATAAACATTGAAATTTAAAATACTTAAAATCATTTAAAATGATGTATTTAAAATATGTAAAATTATATGCATATATGATATTAATTATATATTTAATATTTATTTAAACTTACTTATAATGCATGTATACATATGTGTTTGTTTGCTTATTGCTAACCCTAGTGTTTCTGGGAGGTTTAACTTAACCAGGTGGTCTGGCCTAAGATCAAATTGGATTTTTCATTACCTTTTTGGCTAATGAACCAAGTAAACCTGCCTTCTGCTAGGCTTGGTTTTTGTTAATTATCTCTTCAAACTTGATGTTCTTTTTTTTTTTTTTTCTTTTCTTATTTTGCATGTTGTTTTTAATGAGACAGTGTTTTGGGGAGGTTTTATAGGCAAGAGAAAAAGGAGCCTGTCACCAACAACAGGTAGCGGGCTATAATGCCGACCTTCCCTAAAACATTTTAAGGGACATGGCGAGCCGTGTGCTGAGTTGCACCGTTTGTGGCTAACTGCTCTCAGCTAGAACAAGATGAATAAATGCGAATAAGTGGGCAAAGCTACGTGAACATGATGGCTGACGTTTCTTGGGCGCCCATAGTGGGCAGACACTGTACTCAACTAACTCTCATACTCTTAGTATTCACATGTTACAGAAAAAGGGATGGAACAGAACCAAGTTAGTAGCTCAGGATGATCTAACTAAGAGCTGAAAGAACTGCTGGGATGAGAACTTGTTTTTATTTGTAATAAAATATCCCATTGGCATACAAGGGAATAAAGCTGTAATCATGAGCCAAATGCATGAGGGAGAAGGAAAAATGGGGCCAGCTGTGAGACCAGACATTTTCTTCCAGGGCCAATAGTAACAGTGCCAGCTCTGCGGGTAGAGACACAGTCGTGGGGACAGACCTCTTGCATGCAAAACCTAGCTTTTTTTTCTTTTTTTTTATAAATTTATTTATTTTCAGAAAAACAGTATTCATTATTTTTTCACCACACCCAGTGCTCCATGCAATCCGTGCCCTCCATAATACCCACCACCTGGTACCCCAACCTCCCCACCCCCCCGCCACTTCAAACCCCTCAGATTGTTTTTCGGAGTCCATAGTCTTTCATGGTTCACCTCCCCTTCCAATTTACCCCAACTCCCTTCTCCTCTCTATCTCCCCATGTCCTCCATGCTATTTGTTATGCTCCACAAATAAGTGAAACCATATGATAACTGACTCTCTCTGCTTGACTTATTTCACTCAGCATAATCTCTTCCAGTCCTGTCCATGTTGCTACAAAAGTTGGGTATTCGTCCTTTCTGATGGAGGCATAATACTCCATAGTGTCAGAAAGGATGAATACCCAAAACCTAGCTTTTAAGACATACGTTGTATGGCTATCTGAAAAGGTTGAATGAAAAAGAAGCAGAAATAAACATATATTTGGAGTCATTTGAGGGGCTTCATCCAACCCTCCTGTCCCAAATTACCTCCTCTGCCAGGGTGTCATGTCTGAAATGCTTTTAGTTAGAGATAATATCCTCGCATAGTTTTTCCAGGTGTCCTGTTCCTGAGGGCCGTACATTTCGTCTTTTCACATCGACTCCCCACTGTTCCCTACCCTGAGATAACTTCAGGTCCTTCCTTGACCTTTTGCTCACACGCTCTCACTGCTTTGTCCTCTCCAGGAGAACATCTCCATTCCTGACTCTCTGTCCCTCCCTCTTTTGTTCCGTGAAGCTGCAGTGGGCCCTCATGGGTTTGTCGTTAGCTGGAACCCCTTAGCCGTCGGTTATGATTCCTCTCCTTAGAAAATAGCATTGTAATGTTGAGGGAGCTGGCTGATTCTGTGTGCTTGCAGTTTGAACTGTAGTTTACTGGGTTGGAGGGATGGATGAAGGGCGGCGGGCAAGGTTCTTATAAATTCACCAGACGCCTTTCCCAGTCTTCAATCCCGGCTCCCTCTGCTTATGCATCAAGCTGGTTCTGCTTGTAAAATAGAAACCAGCCCTTCGTTTTCCACCTGACACCTCATGACAGATGGCAATGTCCCTTCTGCTTCTCATCCTTATCTCTCAGCATCCTTCTTCTGTGAACAAATGAGCATCCGTGACCCTTCGTGAGTCCATTCCGTTGAAACAGAAGGCCAGATACACCCTGGTGTATTCAATTATTTTATAATCAATTCTCTCCTCTGCAGCATCTTTCTTCTGAGGGTCAGAGAGCGCTTTACAAACTGTATTGACAACAGAATGGGCTCAGAAGGCAGAGCCCAGTGACTGGCATCTGAGGACCATGATTTAGGAGAGAGGGAACATGAAAAGATGGATTTGACTTTGGTCAAGGAACGATAAGCCCTCTGTGCGTTACCTGCAGAAAGTGACACCAGGAGAAACCAGATCAGCAAATAAATCACGAACGAAAGCATTTCCGGCAAGCCAGTTGGTGTTGGGGGCAGTTGAGAGCCCAGCAAGTGATCTCTTGCTGGGGACACTTAGCAGATCTCTATGGCTTGATTAACGTTTTGAATGCATTAATTCTCACTATTTGTTCAGTGCCTGCGATGAGCCAGACACAGGGTCTGTGCAGCCCTTAGCATAGGGAGGCTTAGGCTGCTGCTGGCGATAGAGTTGTGAACGGATATCCCACACTGCTTGCCTTCAGGAGGCTTATGAGAAGACCCAGGAAAACGTGATAAAGAGGATTAGCAGAGATGAACAGAGGAAGCCGAGTGAAGACTGAATGTCAAGAGCAGAGGTTATAAACTGGTATATGCATAATGGCCCACGCGGTCTAAAAAGGAAATGTCCTTTTAAGTCAAAGTTGAAAAATAATGGAGTGATTGCACAACTGCACCCTGCCACGTGCGTGCCTCCACGTGCTGCCACACGCACTAACACATACGTGCTGTCACACACACAAACACATACGTGCCCTCTGATCTCGAGCTGGTTTGGAAGAGCTCAGATCTGCTAACTTTAGCCCCGGTTCCCATGGTAAAGACTAGTTAAAGCAGAGTAACGTTTTAGACGGGGCTGTCCCTGACGAGCCGCAGCTTCCCCACCCCCACCCAGTGCATAATTCGAACACATTCATTGCTGCGCAAAGTGACCGTCTTTTGCAAATATGCCTCCTGGGCAGTCTAGCATTTAAGCCCAAAGTCGGCGGCCCGGAGGGGCAGGAGGGAATGAGGGAAGAAGGTGTCAGTCCTATTCTGAGAGGTGTCGGAGAGGAAGTGACTGTCTGTCGGATGTTGTTAAAAGCTGAAATGTTAATTAGGTGGAGAAGGTGGACGGACTTCCCCAAACGGGATTCGGAAAGGAAAGGCGAGCAAGTGCGTGGGAGCTGTGAGCTTTTGCCTGAAGCGTAGTGTTGGGGAAAGGATGCCAGAGAGAAAGAAAGGTCAGACCACTGGGGGCTTTGCTGGACAAGCTAAGGAATTGGGACCCATTTGCAGCGTTTCTCTCTCTGCAACCCTCCCTCCCCAAAGACACTAATCCAGTGAACTAAAATTCTAAAAATGAGTTCAAGATAAAGCCACTTAGTTACTAAGGCCAGAATCGTGAGGCTTTACTTGATTCTTCTGTTCCTGCCCCTTCATGAATGTATTTCTCGAGCTCTGCCATTTCCACCTTCTGAATATCCCTCAGTGTCCGCCCCTTGCCATCTCATTCTGCCCCGTCGGCCGCGTTCCTGCCAAGGCTCTGTGCATTCTCAGATGTGCTACTTCTCACCTCAGGGCTGCCTGCTTGCTGTGTCCCTGCCTCCGTCTTAATTTCACTTTGACAAGCTCTTACCCACCCTTTCGCTTCCAGCTTAATTGTCACTAAGTCAGGGTACCTTGCTCTGACCCGTGCCCATTCTCTACTTTTTTCTTCACAAGACTGGGTCTCCCTCTGTATGTTCTCAAAACATCCTTACGCTTCTCCACCCAGGAACATATAACAATGAAATGGTACTGCTTGCATAATTATCTGCTCAGTGGTTCTCACCATCTTTCAAGTGTTAGCTCCGAGGGAACAAGGGTTAAGTTGTATCCGGCCTGCCCATTGCATCACCTGCCCCAACCCCAAGCAGGGGTCAGTGGCATTGTCCCTGGGAAGTTATAGTTACAAAATAATTATCAAAAACAATGCTATATAGTATACTATACCAAATACTGTGGTATAGTAATGCTTACTGCATTACGGAGGAGTAATGGCAGTGTGGCTATATGAGCAAAGGGACCTTCCTTCTCTCTCTCTCTCTCTCTCTTTTTTTAAGATTTTATTTATTTATTTGACAGAGATCACAAGTAGGCAGAGAGGCAGGCAGAGAGGGGGGAGGAAGCAGGCTCCCTGCTGAGCAGAGAGCCCAATGCGGGGCTCCATCCCAGGACCCTGGGATCACGACCTGAGCCGAAGGCAGAGGCTCTAACCCACTGAGCCACCCAGGCGTCCCTCTTATTTATTTCTTCATTCAAACAGTATATAATGAGGCTCATTATGTGCCTGGATTTGTTTTAGGAGATAGGGATAGAGGACTCTGTGACTCTGTAGGGTGCATTTTGATGAATACGTGAATGAAAGAGGCAGAAAAGGATGGATGGTTGGATGGATGGAAGGGGGAACGGAGAAGGGGAGGGAGAGAAGGAAGGAAGGCGGGCGTATTCCCCTCAGTAATGGAATAATTTGTCTCTGGTAGAGAAGGTTGGCCTTGAAAATTCACATGAGATTTCTTAATACTTATTAACAATGAAAATCATCATGTATATGATGACTTATTTGAAAAACCAGAAGTAGAAATTTCTGTTCACATCCTGTGTTTGCTAGAGATTTATAAAGTAAAAACTTAAAAACTTGGAAAGGACCATTTAAGGGCTTTGGTACAAAGACTTGGACAATCTGTTCATCCAAGGAGGAAACAGAACCTAGACAAATGAGGAGTTAGGTGAGTCACAAGTAAACACTCAGCAGACAGGGATCTAAAGGCCAGTGCAGACCTTGCCCTCCTGTTTCAGTCTGACATGAGGGTTGCTGCTGCTGCTTTCAGTGGAAATAGAAAGACAGGAAGTTACTCGGTTCCTAACTTCCCCTAAGTCTGTTTCAGTTTTCTTCTTTGCAAACGTTTATCAACATATTTTCATAAGACTTTCAGAATAACCAAACACTCTGCCATCAGCCCCAAGAGAGAGCCTCTTCACAGCACACAGACAACCACAAGATACCACCAGAGAAGGAGAATGAAATGTACTTGGCAGAAACATAGAGGGACTGTATAGTAGTTTTTGTAGAGTATATTGATCCAACTCTTGACATGGAAAGATCAATACATTTTAAGTAGTCTTAAAAAAAAAAAAGATTTGGCTTTTCAGTTAGTAGTCTGGTCAACTAATAGCGTACGACGAAAGGAATAATTTAAGACTTGGCCTCCGTTGCAGCTAGACTCTGCAACCCTGCATAAAAGAAGGAGCATGCTTATCCTTTCTCTTTTACTTCCTCCCTCTATCATGGGGCTGTTGAAGGTTTGCCATAGCAGTTAATTTATAAAGTTGGGGAAAACAGGTCATTGAAAGAACGAGCTAGAAATAGGCTTTGACCGAGACCTTCTTGACTAATTCCTGGAAGGCTGTTCTCTGAATTTTTTTCAGGCATTTCCCTGATTCAGAGTTTAAAAAAACAGGCAAGCTAGAAGATGATATTATATAACCGGCGTTAGAAATAGCTGTATTTTTTGGGTGCCTGGGTGGCTCAGTTGGTTGGACGACTGCTTTCGGCTTGGGTCATGATCCTGGAGTCCCAGATCGAATCCCACATCAGGCTCCAAGCTCCATGAGGAGTCTGCTTCTCCCTCTGACCTTCTCCCCTCTCATGCTCTCTCTTACTCTCTCTGTCTCAAATAAGTAAATAAAATCTTTAAAAAACACACACACACACACACCATATTTTTATCACTTATATTTCTTTTATTAGTAAAGTAGCTAAACTTTACTGTTTTCCTTTTGGGTGTCAGATAGGATGCTGCCCACTACGTATATAATTACTGACAATTACAAAATCCATACAAGGGTGGGAGCAGTATGTCTGTTATTTTCAGGAAAAGAAACTGAGGCCCAGAGAGATGGATGCCAATACCTCACTCAGCGTCCTGCAGCTGCAAAGTGACATGGCCGGGGACCTAAGTGCCCGAGACTGCGTGGCTCTCAACCTGGACTGTGGTCACCACAGCAGGCTCACTGAAACCAGAACGCTTGCCCTACGCAGTGACACAAACATAGGTCATCAGCGCCATTCTAGTCTGTAGTTGGGCCCAGAAGTAGTAACCATGTGGCCCTTAGAAGAAATTCTTGTAGTTTAGTTTTCTGTGGAATTCTCTGCCTCAAAGTGACATAGCAAATTCAGGAAACTTCCCATGTCTCCCCTTCTCTGGGCAGTTCCAGAGCAGTCCTGTAGCCTCCTGTTGCAGAAATTGGGCTTTTCCCAGACAGCAGATCATTTCACCAATCCCCCTCCCCCTCTCGTCTCCAAGCTCCCCGCATGTGCCAGATGCTTCAGAAAACAAATCCTTTGTGTTGGATTTCCAGACCACAATTCCCAGACCACGGAAGGATGAGGACCAAGTTTTTTTTTTTTGTTGTTGTTTTGGTTTTTTTTTATTCCGTCATCTTTATTTTTGTGCATATATTTTTAGAACAAGTTAAAAAAGGAGGGGGGAGAAAAACCCACTCCCAAACAAACAACTCCCTGCTGCAAATACAGAGAATTACAGGAGTCCTTACGTTCAGGAGAGTGGAGCAGGATGTCAGCTGTTGCTACAACAGAGCTTATTTGAGTGGACTCAGGGTAACCTACCTAAGAGAATGCCCAGTTGCCCAGGACAAAGGGGAGTGCAAGGTTTGGGTGACTTAGAGAAGCCAACAGACATTCTTTCCCAAGAGTTGAATAGTTAAAACTGACAGACAAGTCACTTCAGCATCTCATTCAACAGAAAATGCCTAGTAATGTGTGAAATGTATTTCTTTTTTTTTTTTTTTTTAAGATTTTATTTATTTATTTGACAGAGAGAAATCACAAGTAGACAGAGAGGCAGGCAGAGAGAGAGGAAGGGAAGCAGGCTCCCTGCTGAGCAGAGAGCCCGACGCGGGACTCGATTCCAGGACCCCGAGATCATGACCTGAGCCGAAGGCAGCGGCTTAACCCACTGAGCCACCCAGGCGCCCGTGAAATGTATTTCTTGTGGGGGAAAAAATAATCACTTTTTATCTCTCCACCCAGTGGCAACTATGTTTTCAAAATTGGTGTGTTCTAGATCATTTTGTTTGTATAGGTACATAGGGAGCATGGATATGCTTATATATTTTTAAAACAAAAATAGGGCTGTACTATATATTCTGTATTTTCACCTGCTTATTTTTAGTTTAAAATACACCATGGACATCTTTATTGGGTTAAAAAAAAGGGGGGAAGAAGAAGTCGGGGGTGGGGAGCAGGGCAGTGGAGAGGGAGAGAAAAGAAAAGAAAAAAGGAAAAAAGTACTTAATTATTCTTCATTGCTTTAGAGTATTACTGGAATGAATATCCAGTAGTTGTTGGCTATAGACATTGCTTTCTGCTTACCTATTACTAAGTATCCACATTGATATACTAAATCTTTATGCAGTACTTACTAATTTTCTTAGGGCAAATTAATAAAAGTGACATTAATGGGCTAAAAGCTCTGCACATATTCAAGGTTAAACTGCCCTTAGTCCCTTGTTTTGGTTTCCGGAGACTGAAATATGTCCCAGATTAATCTATGTGTAGAATCCATTCAGAGTTTCTTTTTTCCAGGAAAAACTCTACCAACGTCTAAAAAATAAGTAGTAAGATATTGAAATAAAAGGAAAAAGTTATGCCTATTGAGTCCTCTGCAATTACAGTGATGCATTCTATTTGCTGGTAAACCATGGAATTAATGCCATATCAAACATACGAAGAGTTACTGGAAAGTTTTGTTTTGTATCTGAGTGAATGAGGTGATCCTTCTCCTCCAGACGAGTCAGCCTGAAGGCTGGGTAGAAGGATGAAGACAAGTGATAATTCATAATCATCATCTTGTGTAGCCCCAGGAACCCGTATGTCTTCCTAGTTCAGAGAATTGCATTAACATTGATCTTGGCTTAAATGGATCTGTCTGCTTTTAGAGGAAATGAGAAGTACTAGTTAATTCTTCGTGTGAGAGAAGTAAAATGCCCTTCTTCCAAGGCTGATTGAATCCGCTTCTCTTCCTAATAATCCTAGAAATAAATGCAGGCAAAGACATGAATTTCCTTAGCACATTAGCTTTTTGTGGGAGGGATTTCCTGATCCAGAATAAAGAAAAAGCCCTATGTTTCTTTCATTGGACACTACGGTATAACAGTATAACAGTACTTTCAAGCCCGGGGCTCCGTGCTCTAGTATGAGACACACACGTTAAGGAGAAGATTTTAGCTATTTCTGTGCCACCTGCCAACATAGTAATGATGACACCCACGAAACCCAGGAAGTCCTGCCCCCCTCAGTCCCTAACTACTTGCTGTTCCTTTAATGTTGCATTCAGAGACTACAGGAGGGTCTTGGTCTATCAGGAGATGGAGAATCACTCCTTCTACCCCTGCTGCAAATCAGGCTCCGTTAGATTTTGACTTCCTTCACTGATGCTCAGGCCCGTCACCATAGAACCGTGTATGACCCTTCGCCCAGGATTTCGTTCCTGTGGTCTGGTCACTCTGCCTGCATTTACAGCCATTCGTTAACTAGAGTGATGCTGGCCAGGTAGCAGGAACATTGATCAAGAAGCCAAGGAAAGGGTGTCAAATGTGCTTCCGTAATTACCTCTGTGTTATTTGCAATCTCCAGACTCTGAGTGATAATGAAACACAGTCAGGGGCTCGGTGTCGTTTTAAGATCTGTGTCCTTTGAAGATGAAGCTTCATTGGGATTGCCCTCACATACTCTGTTCCTACAAATCAGAGGTTTCCTTATGCAACTGAATGGAAAGGTCCAGAAAGAAGAATTTCTGATTCCATAGTGCAAGTCACTGTTCCAGAACCCAAAGGTGCCAGGCAAAGCTGCCAACTCCACACCTTCCCTAACACTCATGAGAGAAAAGCAAATCTGTGAATTGGCATTTTGGGTTATGCTAATGGAATGACCAGAAACCCAGCAGGCAAGTAAGATCACTTTAGACTGTACCTGTCTTCCCCGCACAGCTTGAGTTTTGATAGTTGTCTTAAAGGAAGAATCTTGGCTCTATTGTCTGGACACCTGCTTGTAGAACTTTTTGACCTTTTCTTTAGGAGTTCTGTTGTTCTAAGGACTTGAGTGTGCACAAGAACGATGTTAGATTTGCACGCAGAGTGCCACGGAGAGAACACTGAGAAATTTCTCCTCCTTCAGGTCTTTGTCTTGAATTTGGGAACCAGATGCCAGCCCCCACCATTGGCATGTGGTGAGCTTTCATTCTCATTCAACACAGAGATTCTGTCCTGGGTTATGCCTGCTCCTAAAGGTCCCCAGTATCCTAATCAGTAACTATGGATTGTTCCCTCGGTCTGTTCAGGCTGCTGTAATAAAAACCTATAAATGGGGTGGCTTGTAAACAATAAATATTTACTTACCACAGTACCTGGGGAACCTGAGATCGAAATGCTGGCTCATTCTAATGTCTGGTGAGAGCCCACATCCTGTTTCATACACAGCGGTGTTTTCACTGTGTCCTCACACGGAAGAAGGGACAAAGGAGGTTTTCTGGGCCTTTTAAAATTTTATTGTTTATTTTTTATTTTCTATTTTGTTAATCCTAAAACATTTTCATTCCAGTATAGTTAACACACAGTGTTATATTAATTTCAGGTGTACGATATAGTGATTTTAACAATCCTATATCTCGGGCCCCTTTTACTAGAGCACTGATGTCACTGACGAAGAAGGGGCACCCCCCAGGGGCCCCGCCTCCTACCATCATCACCCCGCGGATGAAGAGTTCGACATCGGCATTGAGGGGGACACCAACAGTCCATCCGCAGCGACTGTAAAAGCAGATAGACAAAAGGCTTTTTAGTCCTTTGGTTTTAAACAACTTTAGTTATGGTATTTTTCCGATCATAACACAGAATAGGTATAATGTCGATGGGGGCAGAAAGAACAAAACAGACAATTTATGATGCAGAATTTTTTGCCGACCTTAGATGCTGTCTTTAGGATACAGTGTCCTTGCTTCCTCCATGTTTTTCTCCGACTACAAGGGTGGTTTGGCATCCTTTTTCTGTAGGTATCCTCTTTCCCTAAACGCACTGTTCTATTCACCTTCAGGGAAGGGGCAGCCTCTCCAGTGACCCTCTGGGGCCCCAGAGAGCTTCCTGAAGATTACATCACCTCACTTTATATTTCTCTGGAATGTCTTATTTTTGCACACTTGGAAATCTTTATACTTTCTCTCCTTCCAGTCATTATTAAAAATCTGAATTGAGGGGTGCCTGGGTGGCTCTGTCGGTGAAGCATCTGCCTTCTGCTCAGGTCATGATCCCAGGGTTCTAGGATCGAGCCCCACATCGGGCTCTCTGCTCAGTGTGGAGCCTGCTTCTCCCCCTACTGCTCCTTCTGCTTGCACTCTCACTCTCTCTCTGTCAAATGAATAAATAAATAAGTTCTTTTAAAGAAGTCTTAATTGAGACTTGGCGTAGGTCTGATCTCTGGGGTCACTATTGGTTTTACTTGTCCCCATACCCCCTACCAGACTTGAGTTGACCTGTCTTCCTCCCTCTCTTTTGCAAGAGCCACAGGAGAGCCCTTGCTTCATTTTGAGACATTCGTGCTGTGTTTGGGGCCTTCAGTCTATATATTATAGACCTATCAGTCTAATAATTTCCAGAAAGAGGAAGGAAAACCCATGATTCTAGTCTGTCTGTGATCATTTAAAGCTCATGAATGGAACAGCCTATTGAAATGCCACCCATATGGTTGAAAGAGTTAACAAATGTCCAAAAAGGGGAGAACGTCTACCCTAACTATAGGCAGAAGCTCCTACAGCTGGAGCAGGTACTTAGGGGCTGTCTCACCAGTGAATCCCTCTGCCTTCCATAGGAAAATAAATGGCCTCTGACAAATGTGATCCTTTCAGTTGAAAAACATCCTCTGGGACAGGTGAGCCTGTTAACCTCTTTCAGTAATTCTTCTCTTACTCAATAATCCTGCATCGGTGCACTTTTCCTTATAGCTCATGAAAATCCTTTTTATTGCTTTTTTCTTTTCTTCAAGATTTTATTTATTTCTTGGCGAGAGAGACAGAAATAGCAAGAGACAGCATAAGCAGGGAGGAGAGGGGGAAGCAGGCTCCCCGCTGAGCAGGGAGCCCCAGGTGGGGCTCGATCCCAGGACCCTGAGATGATGACCTCCGCGGAAGGCAGCCCCTTAACTGACTGAGCCATCCAGGTGCCCCCTAGAAAATGTTTTTAAAGGCACAGTTTTCTATCTCAAAATGTTTTCCTGAAGCCATTGGCCATAAATTGTCAGGCAGTGTTTCGCTTGAGTGGCAAAGGGCTTGCTTTTCTTCTTTTTTCCTTTCGTTTTTAAAAATTTGAACTTAGATTTTATCCTCTTGTTTGCACAGACTTGTCATTTCCTTTTGTTGTTTTTTTTCCACTTTTATTTTATTTCTTTTCAGTGTTCCAGCATACCTTGTTTATGCACCACACCCAGTAGTCTGTGCCTTCATAATAGCCACCACCAGGCTCACCCAACCTGCCACCGCCCTCCCCTCCAAAACCCTCAGTTTGTTTCTCAGAGCCCACAGTCTCTCATGGTCTGTCTCCCCCGATCCAGGCCATTCATTTGCATAATCTACCCTCCCAGCCCTTGTGGATATTTGGGTTTGTGATTCTTGATTTAAACTCCTACTTTTTCAACAACTTTTTTTTTTTTTTTAAGTAAAAGGCAGTCTTTGTATGTATCTCCTATACATACCCAACTTTAATCCTGACCCTGGGATGGTTTTGGAGAATGAGGAGTTACTATGATGTATTTTTCTCCCATATGGTTAGGTAAAATGTGCCAGTGTTTGCCGATTCCCATGCCGTAAATACTCCCACCGTGGCTGATGCCAGGTACCAGGACAAAGGCATCGAGTGCTGACTTGGGCAGACGTGCATGTGATCCATTATGCTCCACTATCCCACTAAATACTGCCACATCAGACCTACCATCTCTCTTTGATTGATTTACTCAGATAGGGGCTCATCAGATAAAGAAGATATTTGTTTATGGCAGTGGACAGAACAAAATGCCTAGGGACAAAGGAACATACCTTTCTCCAGCAAACTCTAGAAATTATATAAAATATGAGATTGGCAGTTTTCTTCTATACAGGGCCAAAGAGTAAATATCACAGGCTTTGGAGGTCACATACGCTCTTTAATACACACTCTTCTTTCTTCCTCCTCCCCTTTTTTCTTCCTTTCCCTCCTCCTTCTATTTTACAACTTCAAAAACATTAAAAACAAAACAAAACAAAAATACTTTTCTCATATTCTCAGCAAGCAGACCTTACAAATGCAAGCCAAGAGCCAAACTGGCCCATGGGCTTTGGCTTGCAGCCCCCTTGATATAGAAAAGTAAAAATGGGCAAGATGCTCAGATTCATATTTTTAAAAACCATGATAGGGTAAAATACCATATTATATGGTTACAGTTTTAACCATGTGTATCTGAGTATGAGTGTAGAGGACGTGAATCAAAGTTACCTAGAAATTTTTAATTCAAAGAAATAAAATCACTGAACGGTTGCTATTAAGACTTAGGAAACTTGGACACACCTTGGGAATAGCATCATGTAAAGATAATGTCTCATTTAAAAGGAAAAGAGCTATAAGAAGTGGACGTGGGTGCACAGAACACCAAGAAATACGTCCTTGTGTGCAGACTTATGGCCTCACCTAAGGGTGGGGGCAGAAGGCTGAGAGACTATAACTGGGCCTAACGGATTGAGAGCTTGAGCTGTGGATCGAAGTCCTTGCTCTGCCGCTGGAACCAGTCTTACAGATCACCTGGGCTTGGGTAGGGCTTCCTAATTCTGAAATTTTTGCCTTCCACACAGAGAGGGGAATATTGCTATTCCTCCTCTACTTTATTGGCGAGGAAGTGAGGGAGAGGGTCATAAATGCCAAGCAACTTATTCAAAATGGCAAAGTTAATGGAAGAGCTGGCGTGAGTGAAAATGGCGCAGGGCCTCCATTTCCACATCTGTACAATGGGAGTAATCATTGTAACCGTCTCGTCATGTTGTGGTGAAGATGGAGTCAACAGATTTAATGTGCTGAGAATGTGTCTAGCACGTATAAATGCTCTTGTAACTCTTAGTTATTATTATCGTTTGACGGCAAAATCCAGTAAAGGAAATGGATGATGCCTCCTTGAGGGGATCACTCTATAGAAGAAAGAGGTGCAGGTGATGGAGAACTTGGATGAACTTGGATGCTTTATTGTGCAAAGTACAGAAGCTAGCACGTGTCCCATTCTCACATGACGGTTTCATGGCTTGGCACATAGTGAGCATGATCACGGCCATGTTCGCTGTGGACTCCGCCTTGTCTTCGGCCATATCTGTAGGTGGTACATCACTCCCCTTCCCTTCCAGCTCTTCTCATGTCACTAAAATTAAAGAATTTTTTAAAATAGGTGGTGTGTGTTGGGGGGAGGGGTGGGGTAAGAATCCAGTATCTTGCCTGTGGCAAACACAGATCATAGAAATTTTTTTTCTTTATAGAAAGGAAGCAGGCAACTGCTTTCCTGTTGAATTTCTTTTAGGCCCATTAGCACATTTCTCCTGGTTCTGGATTGGTTCCTCTGGGAAGAAGGGTTCATGCCTGACTGCATCATTTTCCCTCACACCAGCCCCAACTTCCATTAACTGCCATTTTGAATAAGTCACTTGGCATTTATGACCCCCTTCCCCCATTTCTTCACCAACAACAGAGGAGTAATAGCAACACTTCCCTCTCTGTGAGGAAGGCAAAAATTTGAAGAAGAATTGGTTAGCGCTATCCAAGCCCAAGTGATTTGTAAATATTTAATACCTAGTAGCTGAGGTAAATGTCAGGAGAGTGTGGAACTCAGCATTAATCTTTTTGTTCCAGAAGCCCTTGAGGTGTGTTTAATTCCCCAATCCAAACACTGGGGACCCCAAACTCCTCTGACCATTTCTTCTTTTCCTTTTTCCACGACGCCCAAATAATTTCCTATCCAACATCAAATTAACAGTTCATTCTAATTCCTCTGCAAAAGGTAATTTTAGTTCATTAGGAGCCCCGGTGTCCTGTTCTCTAAATGCTTGCACAGATACACTAAGGCTTCCTTGGGAAATTCCCTTTTTTGACAGGAGCTCGCCTTTGTGTTTGAACCCAGACTGAATGCCGTTGCCCCAGAACCACAGCCACTGTTGGAATTCCTCCGTTCTTAGCTAGCTTACTTCCTTGGATCGGCTGGGACAGTTTCCCCTCAACTTCACAACCCCGCTGGGTCCTGATACCGAATGAGACCCTCCATCTGCTCCCGCCAGCAAGGTTCCCTGATTGAGGCTACAAAGGGTGTAGGTAAATTGGGGAGGGAAAGGGATCATTTTAACAATAATTTCAATAATGCCTGGAGCTCTCTCCAGATTAACTCTGTTCTTTCTCTTGAAATTACAAGAGCTTTTCAATAAACACGGCTCTGTTCACAGTTTCATGGGGAAGACTTGCCCCAGTCTGAGGATGGCTTTTGCTTCTGTTGTTCTCTGCTGTGCCCATATCACACCCACCTCAGCTGCCCGACAGAGGAACAATTCTTATGAACAATGATTTGCTTTGCAATTTTAGCTTATTCCTAAATTGCAGAAATGGTTGACAAGTGAAGTCTTCTGATTACTTTTGATTGGAACAGAATGGAGCCCAGATGTAGGAATTCTTGGAGCTGCCCTGTTTGGTGAAGGAGAACAACCCCCAAGCAACAATAAAAACGTTGTCATTTTTGTTGAAAAAAAAACAAAAATGAAAAACTGATGCTGAGGTATGCATTCTGTGAAGCTAGATAGCTTATGTTTGCATAGCATTTTGCAATTTACATAGGGCTTTTAGGTACCTGATGTGTTTTTGAGGCTTTTGGTTGATGATTCAGTGACAGCTTTTGAGGACAGAGCTAGGATGAATGGGGAATTGTAGGGGGGAAAGTTTCTGTTACATTTCAGAAGGAAGGAAGAGGTGTATTAAGGGAGGGCAGGAAGGATGAAATCACTTAGCCTCTCCAAGACTTGCTTTCCTTATTAGAAAAACAAAATATTTTTTAAAATTTTATTTATTTTTTTAATTTTTTTAATGAGATAGAGAGAGACAGCTTGAATAGGCAGGGAGGGACAGAGGAAGAGGGAGAGAGAGAATCCCAAGCAGGCTCCATGCCCACTGCAGAGCCTGATGCAGGGCTTGATCTCCAGACCCTGATCATGGCCTGAGCCAAAGTCAGGAGTCAGACGTTTAACCAACTGGGCCACCTAGGCACCCTGAAAATTATAATTTTTATCCTATTTTTTGCATAAGATTTTGGATCATCTGCCATAGACTCTGTATGAAAGTGCTACTTCATCCAAAACATCCTTTGCAAGTTTGGGTGAATGTTACAGCCTATATCGGGATGATTCATGACAAGTAGGCCTACCTAAAATTCTTCATTCACTGGCCTACCACACGGTCAGGTTCCCACTTTGGGGGGCAACACAGTAACTGCTTAGCACTCATCAACACTTCAACCAGATTGGTTTAGCCACTTATGTGTTGTCTTCTAGGGGGAGCTACTAGAGATGAAAAATGGGATTATACTTATTACAGATGACAGAGGTTTGAGAAAATGTCTGAACTGGAGAATCACAAGGAACCAGTGAGGACTGCATTACAAGAGTAGGTGGAGAGCTTGCTGAAGCCACATTCATGAAGATAGACCTTGGCATGGTTGGCCCTGGATTTGCCCGCAGCCATAAAAGTATCAGCAACTCCCTGTTCTCCTAATCGACATCAGAACTCCAGTGTCCTCCAGTCTCTCCGGAGACTGTGCTAGCAGTTAGGTTTTTCTGAGCTTGTTTTCGTTTTGGCTTTCATTTCTTTATCAAAAACTGCTAGTTTAAAAAAAAACTGGTAATTTATAGGAGATGATGTTAGGTTTGGATATAAATTGCTTTTCCTCCTCCCCTTAGAAAGCACCAGTAGGAACATCCACTATACAAATCATGAGATTTGTTTAAACTGAGAACAAATTGATAGCTAACTAACATTTCTTTAGTGCCCCGTAGTCGACAAAGTATTTTTCTCATGCTGTATAATTTATTTAGAGCATTAACTCTGTGCAATAGGTACCCTGAATATTTTTGGAAAAATGAAGGTCATAATACACACTTGTCTCATGAAATTGAGAAGATTAAATGAAACAACATTTGGAAAGAACTTTCCATAGCCCCGTGGTATATGGAAAACACTTACTACTAATGCTTCTATTTTATGGGTGAAGAAACAAATTCAGGGAGATCATGTGATATGTTCAAGGTCACAGAACAAGTTGAAGGTGGACCCATCACTTAGGTGGCCACTCTTCCATGCTAGTGTGTCAGTGGACAAGCAAACCATTTGACATTTAAGTTTGGATTCCATGTTACAAACTGTTGAGAGAGAGAGAGGAGAAAGCAGAAAGAGAGAGAGATGTGGACAGATCGATAGAAGAAGCAGAGAGAGGATGCTGTGGTCTGAATGTTTGTGTGCCCCCAGATTCTTATTTTGAAGTCCTGATGCCTGACAGGAGAGTTTTAGGAGGTGGGGCCTTCGGGAAGTGCTTAGCTCTTGAGGATGGATTCCTCACCGATGGGGTTAGCACTTACGACAGAGACGTCCCACGGCTCCCTAAGCCCCTTCCACCATCTGAGCTGCAGTGAAAACCCTGGGGCCCGGAAGGGAGGCCTCACGGGACCCTGCTGGGGCCCTCACCTCAGACTTCCGCTTCCAGAGCCGGGGGAAATGATTTCCTGTTGCTTACAAGCCACCCAGGTCTGTGGATTTTGTTATAGCAGCCCAAACAGACTAAGACAGAGAGAATTGAAAATGTTAACGCGTCACGACACAGGTGAGAGCTAATGAGTACTTCACCCAGGTGTGATTGAGGAGAAACGCCCAGGCGCACCTGCGCCTTCCGTATGGTAATGCAATCAGAGGGCTTATGGGAATGAAGTGGGTTTAATTTTCCTGCAGCTTCTGGCTTGCAAGACTTCCATGCCTTCGCCCAGCCACGTCAGCCCTTGCAGGTTAATCGGTGGTTGGTTGGCATGGCAAGCCCTGGGGGGCGCAGGCTGAGGGAGAAGCGCCCTCTTCAAATCCAGCCTGGTTCACGTGAAGGTGTTCATGAGGCCTTTTGGCATATACTTGGCTTCTTGACCTCCCCACGCACATCATGGAAATGTAATTTCCCGCCACAGAAGTTTTGGTCTCAAATGAAAGTCGCCCTTGATAGACTTCTGAGGTAAGCAGATTCATGTTCCTTGGCTGTCAGCTTTCCTTTTCTTTTTTCTTTCCTCTTCTCTTCTCTCCTTTCCTCCCCTCCCTTCTGTCCTCTCCTTTTCTTTCCTTTTTAAGATTCACTTATTTACTTGAGAGAGAGCGCTCTCGAGCAGGAGGGCCAGAGGGAGAGGGGGAAGGAGAGAAGCAGGCTCCGTGCCGAGTGTGGAGCCCTACGTGGGTCTGGACCTCACAACCCCGAAACCATGATCTGAGCCAAAACTCGAGGCAGAAGCTTAACCGAATGAACCACTCAACGCGCCCCTCACAGTTTTTCTTTCTGTCTCCCCTGGACCACCACCATGCTTTGAGCTGACGT
Organism: Mustela putorius furo; assembly: GCF_011764305.1. NCBI lineage: Eukaryota > Metazoa > Chordata > Mammalia > Carnivora > Mustelidae > Mustela > Mustela putorius. The sequence continues at coordinate 22,704,037 of NW_025421322.1, read as the reverse complement.
CTGCCTGCTGCAAAGCCTTATACTTGCCAAAGGTCTCTTCAGAATATCCTGAGTCTTAGCTATTCTGTCTCTCACTCCCCACGATCCATTAGTCTAAGGGGTACCTTCCAAAGGGCAAGGTTCACAACAAAAATGCTTGGGAGAATCGTTGAGAACTGACTTTGACTCTGCTTCTCCTTCCTCCTCCCGGGCTCTTCTTCCTTCCTGCGAGAATCCCTGCCTGACGCATGTCTCCCCCGTGTGTGGAGGTGCTAGGGGCTGCCCTAACAATTTGCCACAGACTGGTAAAGCCTCCCGGGAACCCGAGAGTTGCCATCTGCTCGTTTGGTAACTAAAGGAGTATTATGTCCCAAAGATCGCAACATCTTCATCTATAAAGTGGTCTTAACATTGCTGTCAAGCATAGATAGAGGAGGTAGCGGAGAGCCCGGCCCGTGGTAAGCCCTCAGTAAATATTAGCTTTCAGGACTGCTGTGCAAATAAAATTGAGCGCTGGTCTTGAACTTCTCAAGTTATAATCTGCCTGCTTCCTCTCTGTGTGTCTCTGTTATTTTTATTCAACAAAGTATTTATCGAGTATCTGATATGTTCTAAACACTGTGCTAAGGTCTTTACATTCATCGCTGGTATTTAATTCGTGATGAGCCTCCAGGTTGATATTATTACTAACAGAACTTTATAATCCTGGGGTGATAGCCTTGAACTAGACAGATACTATACCCTCCTGCAGTACAGTGGGCAAGTCTGGCGTTAACTAGTTTAAACTAGCAATTGCAACAAAGTGATCATGGCAGCTACTCCTCCTTGAAGCATTGCCTACTTCTCCAGAGTGATTACTGGATCCTGAAGTTTGAATAGAGTTTGCCGGACTATTGCTAAGTGCTGGGAGTTGTGAAATTTATCACCAGTTGTGTCCCTTAGGGAGCTTATCAATGAAAGCGTAGAGATGGCAGGGGATCGAAAAGATGGGGTCGTTTGTACGTGGAGCTTAGAGGTAATTATTCCTCATTACCTAGTAAGCAAGAGACACAGATCCACACTCCGTTCCTTCTTCCCACAGGGCCCAAAGAGCTTGGAATTCTGAGCCAGCATCCCTAGGGAAGGCAGGTGAAGACAGAGAAAGGTTACTTGGTTGGCTAAGTGGGAGTTTAAGACAGACTCAGTGTCACTGAGACTGGGCCCTGCAACTCCACGAGCAATGTATTGACCATAGAACCGATTTTTTAAGAAAAAAATGAAACCAACACCTATGCCTATACCACCAGTGGCCGGCCCTGGGTTTTCTTCCTACCCCTCAATTTAAAGCCACAACCAGATTTTTAACACGGATAGAGTCTGACTTATGCAGAGCAGTCCTTAGGTATGATGATTCATTTCAGGAAAAGGAAGGGAACAGGCCACCAAATGATTCTGGAATCAGTTATCATGTGTGTGTTTTTAACCACTTTGTAAGTACCTCTTAGAGACGATATTTGGCCAACTCATACTTTGCGTACATATAATTTTACTCCCAATCAGGGTCTATTAGGTAAAATTAGTTTTTTCTGTCACTTCCCTCTGATTGATGTCCGTCCCCTGGACCAGCATTCCTGATAATTGCTAACAGCTATGGTTTGAATTGCCCCTTGAAAGCAATGTGTTTTATCCCAATGTACAAACTCCCCAAGTGAAAGCAGATACAGTTGACTTAATGCCCATTATGGAAGCAGTCATGCCCTTTCAATCTGACGGCCTGCAGGTGTCTCAAAGCAGCGTTGTATGCCTTCCCTATTCATAGATTATTTCTTTGTTTCAAAAAGAAAATGATCAGCTCTGAACTGAAGTAAATGATTTGAAATGATTTGGTATAATGATTTGAAAGCAAAAGAAAAACTGGCACGTTCAAGACCCCAGAACCCCCATCCTCAGAGTCTCTAGAAAAGTCTCCTTTAAATGTGAGCTCTGCTGGAGATGGCAAACATCATTTTGGATGTTTTTGCCTTTTTTTTTTTTTTAATCATAAACTGTAATGTTGTCTTTCCCTCAGTGGCTCAAGGTTGCAGAAATGAGTAAACACACAAATTGTTGGAAGCTATTTGATAACCAGAGGGGACTTCAAAAAGTAATCAATTTACCCACAAGTCATATGAGCCCTTGGAAGAAGAGAACACAGCCGCCATATCCTACTGAAAGTGTCAGTAGTAAAGCTCTTTACAGAGGTTTTTGAGCTTTCCAACTTTTAATTTTCATCCCCTCGTGGAGAGATAAGCATCTTGAAAAGAGCCAAATTGCTTCATGCGGCTGTGGGAGGAAACTCCAGTTTTGAATCACTGCTTGCTACTTCTACACCTCCCCCCCCCCCCATTTTCATGAAATAAAATCATCGTACTAGTTGCCTTTGCAGAGATAATACGACATTTGGGAATGCTGAGTGTTTTCAGTTGAAGTTCGTTTCAGGGGGAAGTTAAAAATTTAACAAGTCATGATAATTTCGCAGAATTAAACCCATGGTATCTTGTAACAGCTGAGGTGCGGAACGACAGAGGGAAAGGTTCTGCTGCAGGCATCTTGCAGTTTTGGCTTCTGTTTCTGGGTTTGGCACTTGCTCTCTGAGTGACTTAGGGCAAGTGTCCCCCTCTGTGGGCCCCAGGTTCCTCCCTGGTGACCGGAGCCTGATGTCTGAGTGCTCACTCGGGTCCTTTTCTGCAGTGACACCCTGTGACTCCTGGAAAGGCCAAGTTGCCAGGCTTTTCTGATGCAACACTAAATAGTCAAGAAGTGTCAGAAGTCAGCTCTCGCAAACCTGGCCCATGAGGGTTTCCAAAACCAGCCAACCGAGTCGATGTTTGCTCTGTTGATCCATTCCCGTTCTCCTGCCGTTGACCATTTTTCATTCTTTCTGGATCTGGAAGAAAGCAGCTGCTGCCTCATTTTATGGAACTGTGTGGTTCTTCTTCTTCTTTTAAGATTTTATTTACTTTTTTGGCAGAGAAACACAGCAAGAGAGGGAACACGAGCAGGGGGAGTAGGAGAGAGAGAAGCAGGCTTCCTGCAGAGCAGGGAACCCGATGCAGGGCTTGATCCCAGGATCCTGGGATCATGACCTGAGCCGAAGGCAGATGCTTAACAACTGAGCCACCCAGCACCCCTGGAATTGTGTGGTTCTTAATAATCATGGTCATGTATTTTCTTTACTTTAACTGGTAGGAAAAAAAAAAAAAGTTGAGAGAATGAAGCATCCTTTCTCCCACTCTTAAGCAAACTAAAATATACAAGGTATAATTTGACTTAGATTTATAAAACTGCAATTTATTCATTTAAATGAAAGTACCTATACTTTTTCTTCATAGCTAGATTTATTAAGCCACCCTGTGGCAGGCTAAGCTAAGCCAAGCTCTCTTCAGATATACACTATTTAAAATCTTTAAGTCGCCATGAAAGATAGATGCCACTATACCCACTTTATAGAAGACGAAACTGAAGGGGAAAGATATTAAGTAACTTGCTCCATTTGTAGTGGAACTGAGATTCCAACTCAACCCAGTGACCTTAACTGCAGGACACTGTACCCAATGATTATGCATGTGTACATAAAACATACTGAAGAGGCGTGAGTGACGGTAACACTACTGTTCGCAAAACAGTTTGTGGCAGAATGAAACTCATTTTGAGGTTCAGTTTGAGGTGAAGGTCTAGAATTCATTAGAACAGCCCCTGGTGTCTATGGCAGGTTCTCAGCTCAATTGAGCAGATACTGGGATTTACAACAATGGAATTTGTGGTTGGGTCGTCACACTGGGGTTGGTGATAGACTTGCCAGTGCATCCTTGTATGTTGAGATGATCGTTTTTACAATTTCTGTGTTTGCAACTTGACTTGATGCAACAGTCATTGGCACAGTGGCCATGGGACAGTAGCCATTGTATTCAGGGTTCTGGGACATTACTCCTCACTCTCTGCTTAAAAATATGTGGGTGGAGGGGCATCTGGGTGGCTCAGTGGTTAAGCATCTGCCTTCATCTTGGGTCATGATCTCAGGGTCCTGGGATTGAGCCCCGCATCGGGCTCCATGTTCAGTGAGGCATCTGTTCCTCCCTCTCCCTACAGCCCTTCCCCCTGCACATGCTCTCTCTCTCTCTCTCTCTCAAATAAAAAAGAAGTATGTGGGTAGAAATACTGGATCCAACAAATGGAATGTCACATCAGGCATGATTTCCAGTGGCACTGTCATTTTGTGAGGTTAATGCTAAGTTAGGTAGGGCTCCTGCCCTCCTTCAGCTGGCTCCAAAAGTGACAGGACTCTCATTGTGGGCATCTTTGATAAGCATAAGAACATATGGGTAGAATATGGAGTTATTAACAATAACCTAATAATAATTATAGCTCCATAGGGGAACATTTAAAAAATAATCTAACAATTTAATACTAATTAATAATTAAATAATTAAATTAATAATAATAAATAATAATCTAATAATAATTATAGCTCCATAGGGAAACACTTAAAAAATAATTCTAAGTATTGAACGCATGCTCGAGTACATAATTCAACAAGAATCAAAAGTTTCACCTCCCATTCTCTCTCTCATTTACCCCTCCCAGAAGCAACCACAATTACCAGTCTCTTCCAGAATATTCCAGAACTATTTAAGACATATTCAGAACATTCTGTATGTATGTATTCTTTTTCCACAAAGTAAAACACATTTTACACAGTTCTGTACCTTGGTTAGGAAATAGGATTTTCTTTAAAAAAAAAAAAAGAAAAGAAAAGAAAGAAAAAAGCTTCCAGCACATAGGGGTTCATTAATAAATATTTTGTTCAACTAATTAATTCACAAAGGTTACAGGCAAGAGAGAGGGAATGGAGAAATGATATTTGCATGGTAACACCATCCCACAGTAAGGCTCAAGAAAGATTTGCCCAGGAAGCTGGCTTCTAAGCTATGAGATATAAGGTAGGAGGTGTAGCTAGAAGACCAGAGGGCTTGGAATCACACTCACACAGAATTCGTTAGGCGTTATTCACTCAGTGATCTGAGAATTCTCATAGGAAACCACCCAGCCCAGTGTTGGGCACATGGTGGGTTTTACACAGGAATGATAGAAACTTCCGTTGTGTCATGAATCTTCTCTACAGCATTTTGTCTGTACTTCAGCGTGAGTCTTGTCATAATATTCTACATACTGTGAGAAGAAAATCTGGCCTTAGATTTCCTTGTCTCTGAAAGCAGCGGCCATGAGTATTACTCACAGGTGGCATGGGAAGCACTTTGCCTACTGATCGTGTTGAAGGCTCACAGCAACTCTACGAGGTCGTTACGGTTATTACCATTATTTTTCAGACCAGAAACTGAGCAGAAAAATATTTTTCTCCCAGTGACCCCTCAAGTAAACAGCAGCTAAGGAACTCGGACCCTGATCTGCACGCTTCTAATGCCACTTGCCTGCCCCTTCTCTGGATTAGATGGTTACACTCCCTGTATACAGCCCTTGGACACCAAAGAGGAGAAGTGAACTTTCTACCTCAGCCTAGGTCCCAGCAGACATCCCTGAAGTTCCAGGAAGATTTCTGGAGCTTTTAAGTTATTGCAAATGCAAATAACAAGATGAGACTCACTTTGCCCCCATGTGTCAGAGATCCCGTACTGTTTCTTCCCATGTTGGTCAGCAGGGGAGGGCATGTACTGAGATGCATTTTCTGATCTCTCCTACTCCCACCTTTCAGCCCCCCTGTTCAGGAGAACCCCGGTGCCTCTTCATCTCTTGATCACAGCAGGATCCATACAATTCCTGAGGCTCAACACAAGAAGAGAGAGAGACAGTGTTGACTGAGAATCCTGGCAAACATTATTTAAGCTGAAGAGGGGCACTGCAGATGGACTGCTAGACTATTAGTGCTAGTAATGCCAGGCTGCTTTCTTGTCAGCGTTCCAGTTTCAGATGTTTATGACTGTTTAATTGCCTCCACCATTGCACAGTGCCAGGATGTGCCTCTTGGAAACACCACTGGAAGTTCATTGTCAATTACAGCCCGCTACCCGCACTCTTTGCATTTTGGGTTTGAATAGCTTTTTTCATTCCGAGGACTGTCACCAATAGTCCAGATAACGGCTCTAATTTTCCCTTTTAGAACTCAGATTTTTTTTTCCCCAATTTGTACCATGAGAAGGAAAAAAAAAAAAATCTGGTGGAACTGTTTTCTTTCTGCTGAAGGTGGGATTTTTCCCTTTAATGATATTTAAATAGGAGTCTTTTTCAAAATGTCTACCCTCATTCTTATATGCTATCTGAAATTTACTCGTAAATTTGTTTAGCCATTTGAATATTTCTGGGAATTGCGTATTTGACATCAAGGTTGAAAGAGAAATTTAATCCACAGAGGGTGATTTTATCAAGAAAATAGCTTTGCTATGAAAATATATGGTTCTTTTCTTTTACAGAGCAACAAAATGAATTCATATCCAATAAAATTTATAATTTTTATCAATGTCTCTGAGAACATCCAAGAAGCTGGAGAAGAGAGAGCCTAAGAGCTAAAATAATATTCAGGTTGTTAAGGGATACCTAATAATTTTTTCTCATGCAAGTGTTAAAAAATAGATTTTCGAAACTCAATGAGCACAGAGCTTTTAAATCATTTTGCTTATACAGCACCAGTGAGCAGGGAAAACTTTAGCTTTCGTCCAATACATGACAAAAGCAGACGCCCTTACTGAGGTGGGAAAGGAGGTTGTAATTCAGGATAATGAGCCCTGAACTCACACCCTGACCTTCCACGTGGCCATCAGTCAGCTTGATTGGATTGGTTTATAGCAAGCTACGAACAGTATCTTTTTTTAGGCTTTTGGTACTCGTGGTCTAATTCATTTCAGTGATCATGATAACCCTTAACTTCATAGAGTTTATGAATGATGTTGAGGAATTTTCCCACAGCAACTTTTAAGAAAGGCTCTGCCGTCTAGCATGATGAAGTAGCTGCCTTAAGGTAAGAAGACAGACATAGGTAGTGTCTTCAGATCGCTTTCAGCCCAATGTCACCGTGATGAATACTGGGTGTTGTAGGACCTACGTGGACATAATATGTGCTCTTTCTCTCTCGTGGCTGCTGCCACCAACAGCTTCCTTCCTTCCATCCTCTTTTAGTTTGGGGTCCCCTGAAAGAGAGTCTGAGATGAGGACTGAGGGGCAGCTCGTTTCCGTGGGAGGCGACCTCCAGAAACTGGAGTAAGGGCAGAGAGATGGATGGGGGCAAGAATGGGAAGTCCTTGGCGAGTGCAATATTGAGATACTGAGCTGGTTACCGCTTTGGGCAGGGAGGGCTCAGTCTCACTGGCGACCCTGTGAGGAAGTGCTCCGAGTGCACCTAGAGTGGCTCCCCCCACCCCGCCCCCACCACCATGGGTTGGAAGGCTGGAGCGTGACCCACCAACTCCTCCCCCTACCCTTGTTCTGTCCCCCGCCTCCCGCTTCCCTGCCTCACGTTAAATCCTCCACACTTGGCTGAGTGGGTTCTGCAGCTTTGGAGAAAGTTCGGAAGCTTCAAGATGGGAGGCTCTCAGGAAACTGATGGCAGCCAGAGGGGAGAGGGGTGGGGAGTGGGCAGAATGGGTGAAGGGGAGTGGTTTCCAGTTAATGAATAAGTCGCAGGAATGAGAGCCGTGGCATAAGGAATATAATATAGTCAATGGTACTGTGATGACGTCCTGTGGTGACAGATGGTGGCTGCACCCCTGACGAGCATAGCGTAACGTGTAAACTTGTGTAGTCGCTGTTATACACTCGAAACTAATGTAACATCGTGTGTCAAGGATCCTTAATAAAAGGACGGGGTCGGGGTGGGGGGCAGGGGGATGTTCTCAGGGTCTGAGGGAATGGCCCGCCACAGCCCGACCTGAAACCCGATGTGGCTCACGTCAGAAGTGGCTGGAGGGCTATCGCATGAAACCCCAGCAGCAGCTGCCGTGATATGCTGACTCCTGTCCCTCGCCGCCTGCTCCCCCCGCCGCCCCGCCTGCTTCCCCCCTAGTCAGGCTCCACCTGGTACATTTCCTCCCACCACCCTCGGTGCTCCCAGCCCACCTCTCCCTGCTTCGCCCCGCTGTGCTTTTCTGCCACCCCTGCCTCTCTCCCTGTCTAGCTGATGTCATCCCTGTTTGGGGGCCCCTTTTCTCTTATCTGCTTTCTATTTCGTCAAAACAATGAAAGACCGCACCCCCCCCCCCAAAAGTGGTTTTCAAAGCTCCAATCTCACATTGGGTTAGAGATCGTACGAGATACCGTGAGCTAGTTTGCAGCCCTGTGTTTAAAATCCAGTGCTTCCTTGCCATCAAATTATTCAAAACTCTCCTGTATTCCATGTTCCTTAGAAGGGACTCACTCCTGAAAATAGCTGTCAGAGTCAGAAAGCTGGAATAGGGTGTGGGTTGAGGAGTTCAGCTTGTTGGGGAGAGAACTTTATTCTGAGAGTTGCAGGAGACACACACCCCTGCGTAGCAGGTGACACACGACGATGGGACTCTGTGTTCCATAGCAGCAGCAAAGAACGTACGCCAACTAGAACTAGTGAAAGTAGGCAGGGCTGGGCCCGCAGCTGTCATTCCGCGCCCACAGCTTGCCAGGGCGTCCAAGAGCTTTGACAGTCGTATTACCCAGGCACGTGTTGTTCACTGTCCCCTGAAACAGGGCACCTTTGCTGGGAACCTAAGCTGAAGGACTGACAGACAGCCGAGGGCCTTCTGCTCTTTGCTGTTTCTCCTGGCGTTCTAGCTTCGGGGGGCCTAAAAGAGTTGGCAGAGCCAGAAGTAATCTCTTTCCTTCATGGTGAATGAGCGAGAAGTTCAGCTGCCTCTCCCATTGGACTGAAAGCACCTTGCAGCAGGAGACACATCCTAGGACCTTCACTATGAGCTAGGCATAGTACTCAGGCTATAAATGTATCTCGTCTTTTTTTTTTTTTTTTAATATACAGTGTCCTCCTAGGTAGGTATTCCTATCTTCATTTTGTAGTTGAGGAAATTTGAGTGTGAGAATGGTCAAGCGTGAATGGGAATATACAGCTTTTCAGGACAGAATTAGAACTTGGACCCAGTTGTCTCTACGTCTAAGCCAGCACACAGGCCACTGCTCTGTATGTCCTCGCTGCGTCTGTCCATGTGTCTCTTCGCCAAGCAGCCAACTGGGAGAGAACGAAGGAATAGAGAGAGTACTTAGCAAACCCCGGGCTGATCTCACACATCTATTTGCTTGCTGCATTTGGAAGTACGTGCCAATCACACCTATCTTTCTACATTGAGAAATGTCATGTTTCTTTGCTTTGCTTTATTCTAAAAATAATTCTAATTGGCTTTTTGTATAACATATAACATTGACATACACCCTTTAAGACTTTTCTGAGTATATATAATATGTAGCGTACATGAGTGTATCTATGTGCATATATTTATATATAAAATATGCTGTATAGGACTCATTGGAGCCCTCTTTGCTCATTTAACAACACCACATCACCATGAATATACTTCCATATTAAAATTTCATGTCTCTGTTACGGTTGGAACAAATGGTGAGATAACAAAATCAGACCAGAAAGGACTATTTGAAGTTATTACCCACCTTTATCTAAACCAATGGTCTCAAACTAATTTTTAACCATGACTTATTTCTTTTCCAACTAAGTAGCAGGAATAAAAATTCCCCCAAAGACAGAGCATTAATAAAAATGGCGGTAGGGTTGTGTTTGTAGGAATTTATTCTGTAAGTGCAGCTTATGAAGCCAATTAGAGTAATAAGGCTGTTCCAATTAGCCACTCTTTGTAATTGGAAGTTGGGGATGCCAGCTGCAGTTTTCTGTGTGTCTCAGCACCTTATGTTGATTGTGTACTGATGGGAAGACCACAGCCACGCAGGTAAGTATTAGGAAGTGGTCCTCATTATGTAACAGAGTCCACAGCAATTAGCCAAAGATGTGCTGCAGAAGAAGCTCGATGTCAGAGCTTCTGCAGAAGTGAATTAGCCGCGTTAAGAGCAGTCTTGACCTTGTGTGCTCCGATGTGTCAGAGTTCCGGGTAAGAAACATTAGAATACACGAGCACTCCTTTTTACTACCGCTTTGCAAATAGTCAAAAGTAAATTCTTATTAAAAAGTGAAATCTTAACCAAATATCCTTGTAACCCCTTAAAGCACGTTTTGTAGAAATGAGGGATTCCATGACACCTTAGAGGTTTCTGGAACTTAGCTAAGAAACCACTGATTTAGCTACCCCCGGAAGTCCCAACAAAGGTATCAAAGCGGGGAAAACAGGGAGACTAGCCAAGAGCGCCCCAGGAACACACCCAAGTATTTAAATCCTGTCATTAGGCTCAGAAAATCGTTCCTCATGCCTGACTCGAGTCTTTTCACCTCCTGCCCAAGCTTACTGTACAGAAGCTCTTAGAAAATACTTGACGTCCAGTAGACTGAGGTGTCTTGGAGGAGTCTGGTCATGGATCACCCTCCTTCACATCAGGTAACTCTGAGATGTTCTCCTGCTTCCGCCGGGCACTGATTACCCGAGATTAGGCAGCAGTATTTTCTGATCAGCCCAACGTCCTGCCCGAGCAGTAACGACATCCGTAAGTCACCTCTATATGGACGACACTTGATTCACTCAGTGTCTTTTCAGAGGTTGGGTTTGTCAAAGATCCTGGCTGAAGCCCTCACAGCACTCGCGTGTGTCCCTCTGACTCGCCTTGTTGTAACTCACGCTGGGCTAGCGGTCCTCACCGTGGGTCAGGTGGAGAGGGGAAAGCCAGTAATGTGATCCGGCCACTTGAGTCAACTAGTTGCTTGGGAGGTTGGATGCACTCAGCAGGGCAGGGCAGGAGGCCCTAGGCAGATCTGATGAATAAAGAAAGACCCCCCAGTTGTCAGAACGGGGTCACAGGGTCAGAGAGTCCAAGGGACTTGACATCTGACTGTGTGTTGTCAGGAGGGTAGGGAATCTGTCCTTTCTGGCTCATGTTGGGCCTGTGTGCTGGAGCCTCAGACGGGGGCAGAGTGGGGAGGAGGCGGAGAGGAGACTTGAGAGCGTGGGTGGAGGCAAGGTCTAATATGGCTCAGCCTTGGGCATATGGAGGTTTCCCCCCGCAGCGTATGGTACAGCTCGGGCTGTTGTGGACATGGCACGCCAGGAGGTGATCTAAATTATGTCGTGAGCTCTTGCTTCTCTTGCTGCCAGTCCCTTTACCCTCGCCCGTGCGGTTACTGTAGGACCCATCACCAGAAGGTGTGGTGGTAGCCCAGACGTCAAAGAGACTTTGCAGCTGTGGTCTAGTCTTGGCAGTGAGTATACAATTTTTATTAAGATATGGATAATTCGAAATCATTTTCCACACATGAGGATGAGAGCTTTTAGCTCCCTGAACATTTGCCATGACTCACATAATTGGATTCCTGCATAAAAGAGGAGGGAAAAAAAGGTCAGGCACCTCCCAGCATAGCAAAGGTGAAAGCTCAGAGTAGCCCCTGGCCTGCCATATTGCCTTGTCTCCCTTCCCTGTCTCTCTCTCTCCACATCCTCACTTGAGTTTCTTGATATCACCTCCTAAATACGCCACCTGCCCCCAAGTCCTTGTTTCAGGCTCTGCTTTTGGGGGCAGAACTCCAGACTCCGGTGAGTTCGGCACTGAGACCATCTTCTCACACCAGAACATTGCATAGAGCAAAGGCAAGGCAGTGACATCAGCCCATGGGCCCTCTCAGCCCGAGCGAGCCAGAGAGGGGCCTGGCCCACCAGTCATCTGTGTGTCCACAAAGTAGGGGTGTGCCTGGGGTGCGAATTTGTGCGGGGTGCCGTGAGCGAGAGGCACTTGGGGGATGGTCCCTTGGAACCAGCTATGGAAAACTCGGATTATTGTATGGGGGATGGTCACTTGGAACCAGCTGTGGAAAACTCGGATTATTGTATGTTGCTTTTCTGTTGACTCTCTCCAGTGTGACACAGGGCTTTTTGTCACCCCGCTACTTGTCGAGGCAGAAGAGCATATTCTTCCTTATACAGAATCGACACCTTTCTGCCTGAACGCTCGTAACATCTGGAGTTAGAAATGCAGGGGGCGAAGGTGCTCTATTTTGATTTCTTCTGGCAATTTTCATTTTCCTTAACTTCCCCGTGGGTTCGAGGCGCTCTGTAGTACCTCCCACCTGCCCTCTAACCCTCACACCCCAACTTCCGAATAACGCTTACTCTTTCTTTCCCTCCCAGAAGTGGGCAGGTGGGGGTCGGGCAGGACGAGCATTAGGACCAGACCCTAGTATCTTCAAAGCTCTGGGCGTGAGTACAAACGGAGGTTCACGTACTATTTCAGCACTATCAGTCAAACTCCTAAACATGAGAGGAAATCTGTCTGGCCACCTGCAGGGCTGGCTATCTTGAAACCTCAGATCCCTTGGAGTTCTACTCGTGGAAGTAGTGGAGGGGAAAGCTGGTGGGGGCCTAGGGGAGCAGTGGGCCCGGCCTGAAGCTTGCCACAGAGCTCTTGGGCCACATGTATGGACCCCCCCCCAGTCCACACAGACTCTGTCCACACCCTGCCCCTGCAAGCTAGTGTCCCTTTTGCTCCTCTTGAGCCCGGACGGTGGCATAGGATGGTTCAGTGGGCCTCAAGACAGACGGGGAGGAGAGATGCCTACATGCCCTCAGCCAGCTTGGAAGCATTTGGACAGGAAATTTCAGGGTCCTGAAGGAGGGACACAGGCTCCAAGTGTGTGCATCCCCTTGGCCTGGAGGACTCCGCAGCCCTTGGGGAGGAGTGTGGCCAGAGAAGGACCAGAGCAGAGCCCTCTGGGAGTAGAGCTCAGGGGCGTGGCCTCTCTTGCCTGGTTCAGAGGGCGGGACTGCACCAGGCTGGTGGATAGACACATCAGAACCTCTTGCCTTCTACCTGGAGCCTGTCCTCAGGCACCACGGATGTTCTTCTTTGAAGCACTTGAAGACAGAAGGTTCTGTTTCCCATTTCATTTTTGTTTTCTCTAGAATGCACTGAGGAGCTCTCTAAAAGCGTGGGGATTGAATAAGGAGTTTCTGACCTTGGCCCCGTTTCTGTTTTGAGCAAAACAGTGGACAGTCTGCCTTGACCCTCCTCAGCTTTCTTCCACCCTGCATGTCATCCTTGGTCCTGGACCTTCTGGGCCAGAGGAAGGACCCGTCTGAGGCTGAACCCAACCGTGGAGACCTCCGTCCAGCCTCTACAGCAAAGCTGGGAACTTCCTCGTGTTGGAGAAGGCAAACCTGAGTGCGCTGGGGGCTTAGCGTTATCGGCTAGCCGAGAATCTCCGTTAGTAAAACCGAAATCAGAGGGAACTTGTGCTGGCAAAGCTGGAACCAGAAAAAAAAAAAAAATGTAGCTGATGAGCAGGGAGTTTTAGTCACATACCCTGGGCCATTGGAGTCGTCCAAGCAATTCTTTGACTTGGGCTGCCTTTCTGTGAGGGCCCAGTGTCTCAGCTCCCCACTCGCGTGGTTGGGAGAGCAGCCCTAATGGAGAGCGGGCCCATTTGAGTGGGGTTCAGTGGGTGGCATCTCAGGCTCCAAGATACCAGGTGATATTTCCTATCGTCTAGGCAGAACTGAGAGGAACATTAAACTGCATCTCCATTATCAGTGAGGTCCTTAGTGGCCTGAGGACCAGAATCAGAACATTCTAATCAGTCTGCCTCCTGTTCTGCGCAGCCTCCTACTGGCCCGAGATTAGTTTGCAAGGAAGGCGGAACCCCCTTCCCCAGGGGAAACAGTGCTGGACAGGAAAGTGTAGAGTGTTGACCCAGGGAAAGATTCAATGACATCTTGGAGGGCCTTGTACTGTGAACCAAAGGGTCCCTTCTGGGGCTACCGGAGGATTTCTGCGGGGAGGACTGGCTCCCTTGGCTAGAACAGGGAAGTTCACGAAGGTTCCCGAGAGGAGATCAGGAAGGATGTTGCTGTTCAGAGAAGCCCAGCCTGGAGTCCTCTTTGTCTTTCCCTTTATCCCGTCCCCGAAACTACTTCACAGTACTAGCAAAAACTTCGTTTGCAGTGCCAAATGGTGAAATGTTAGGATTTCGGGTTGAAGAGAAGGTCAAGGGCATCTCAACTGAAATGGGATCTTGGGTTCCTCTCCACAGTGCTGCCCGCCCACCTCCAGCCTCATCCAGAAACCTCCAGCGAGAGGGAGCTCTCTCTGCATGTAGCTGTGGGCATTTCTCCTTGTTAAATCTCTTCTTATCACGTGTTAAGATCCTGAACATCGCCTGTCCAGAACCGGGGATCTGTATCTTAACGTTTAGCATCTCCGCAAGGGAGGAGGGACATCTGTAATTTGCAAAGCATTGACTCTCACAGGATAGGATAGTTTGCCTAGAATGTTGGCTAAGACATCATTTCTTTCTTGTATGAATGTGTGAAGAAAACAACAGTATTGTTAGGTGAACAGCTTAAACAGGGATGCAAATTTAAAGTTACTAGTATCTGCAAACACTTTGAAGTGTATTTTGAGTGAAAATAATCAATAATAAGAGAATTCTGCACAGAGTGTATTCTCTATCCCCAGGCAGTCAGTCTATGGCAGACGTGCCTGGGGTGGAAAAATTCATTCCCTGTATTCTCTCGTTCATTTATTCACACATTCATCAAACATTTATTGGGCACCGACGATGAGGTCAGCCCTAAAACAACAGGGATGGAAGACCTGAGTTTTCTCCCCTGCAAAGGAGCCCAGAATCCAGCGGGAGGGATGATTTAAACCATCCCTTGTAACTCCCCAAGAAGAAGATTCCCGGGGTTCTAAGAGGACCAAGGGATTGTGTCTAGATTAAATCAGAAGGAATCTCCCAACATAAAATAGGACCAGCACAGGCTGTTATTAGCTGGTTCTCTTCATCACTTTCTCTAGAAAGCCTAGTTCCTTGATGAGTTTGAGACTAGGCTTTTTGATTAGTCCAGACTCTTGATTAGTTTCTTAAAATATTTCCTGCCACTGCTGTGCTAGCAGGACCCAGGGGTGCTTCCAAGATAGGAGATGGTTGAAGAGGAGAAGACAATGGAGAAGCAGTGCCCCCTCCCTTCCTTGTCATTTCAGCCTCCAGTAATGGGACCCTTGGGTCCTGCCAAGTAACTTTCTCAGTGCTTGACATCACATGAAATCTTGCATAGAAATGTAATCAAGTTCCTACCCACATTCTTTGTTTTTCTATATGTTCTAGGCATCTTTTGTTTATTACTCTTTTAAAGGGGACATCCTTAAATCATAAAACCCAAGTCTGTTGTTTTTTTCTTTCTTTCTTAACCACTTTTCTCCCCCAGATCCACAACTCCTATGATACAAACTCATTTGCTGATGTTTTCTGGCTCTGTTGAGTAACTGCCAGCCACACATTTTGATGAGAATTGAGACACTGGAGCAGTGGATAAAAATAAAATGTAAACCCCCACTTAACTATAAGCAATTTATCCTTCATTAACAGGATAATGAACCAAACTCTCTGTTTCTCCCAGAGGGACATTGTGAGCTTAATGGGAACCAAACACATGCTTCTACTTTTCCTGCATTTAATCTAAACCTGTTTTGGAGAAGTGAATGGGTTAAGTCATGACTGAATGACCTTGGAGGTAACTTATTAAAGGGGACGGAGCTATGCGTGTATAGGGAAATGAAGAGAACATTCTAAGATAAAGGCTGGATGTCTTCTACAACTTCAGTAGAGTAGTGTATTGAAAGAATTCAGTGGTGATGAGGATTTATGTCTTTGGGGTACATGGAATTTCTCCATTTTGTGCTATTATGTAGCTCATCTTTTCACTGCTGACAGATCAAGAGGTTTAACATTTCAGTTGCTTTCAGCATTCAGCCAATGCAATAAATATCAGGGGTGGTTTGTGCTGAGTGTAAGAACAGATGTTCCTGCAAGAAGCAGGGTAGAAACTTACACCCACAGGCTTACACCTTCTCTCTTGCGGGAGATCTCTCCTACACCTTGCTCTAATTGTGACTTGATATTTTGATAAACTTTGTATACTTTCATGTTTCCCTGCAGGGGGTCCTTCTTGCCTGAGTTACCACCTGAACAAGGGGTCGTATCCAAAACTTATCTGGCTTCTGAACTTTTTGCTTGAGAGTTTGTGATTGGACTTGGAATATTTCTACCTCACCTTCTGCTAAGGGTAGTTTGGGGGAAAATTCCGTTTGGGAATGATACCTGCTTCTCCTTTACAGCATGCTTTTAGTGAAGAATGCCTCTGCCAGAAAGGACTTAAGATATGCATCTCAGTGATTCTGTTTCCTTCTAGAGCGTGGATTTATTTATTGTGGCCAAATCGCCTTCTGTGAAATGCAGTATTGGTTTCATGCTTGTGAGGGCAGGTTCCTGCTCCCTTGTGAACACTGAATGATATAGCTGGGCAGAAGTGACAGCATAAACTTCGCTTCCTGCTGCAGGCTAGTGTTAATGCGTGGCTTTGCTTATGCTGGTCTCTCAAATGTAATCTTCTGACGTAGGTGGACCTCCATCTCTGAGGTGGGCAGAACTGGGAAAGTATGTTATCAGAGTTGTCTCTGCTTGGCAGAAAATTAATTTCTGGTCTGGTAGGCTAAATTCAATCCGCTTTCACCCAAAACGTCAAATATAAGTGTTTCGGCCATCGGTGCCCTTAAATATATAAAGAGTGTGACATGAGAGCCACTAATAATGAACGCCTTTCTCCAAATGTGTTTCAGCCTGTGACAGAGTTAGATATTCCTCCCCTTCTGTTCCTGGGTTTCCTCTTTTGAATAATAACTATTTTGGGGGGAAAGCCTTTAATTGGTAATAATATACATTATCTCTTATAATGCTTATATCCTGGTGTTATTATTGGGAATGGACAGTTAATAACACACTACAGCGTGGGTGAATGTCAAAGACATTATGCGCAGTGGAAGAAGCCAGAGAGCTGCAAACAATTACATACAGTACAATTCCGTTATAGAAAATTCTAGAGTAAGCAAATCAGGTTGCCTTTCTGTGGGATGGCTTGAGGGACAGTTGACTGAAGATGAACATGAGGGAAATTTCTAGACCGACAGAAATGTTCTGTATCTTAATATGCTTTCATCTGAACTCACTGAATGATACACTTAAGACCTGAGCACTTTGCCGTATATAAAGTATGCCTAAATTTTAAAAATTACCATTTCTATTGGTATATATAGACGAAGAGGCTGAGCTTTAGGAAGATGGAATGTGTTGTCCATCGTCATGCGGTTGAAGGAGAGAGCTGTGCCTCCAGCCAGGGATCCTAACTCTCAAGTCCAAGGTTTTCCAGTCTAGCTCAGTGTCCAAGAGTAATGATACTTATATTACTCCAGTCTTCGGTCAGTGCATTTTCAGATGCTTTTCATCCCGGGAGTAGAGATGGGTTTCTGAAAGCACATGCTGGATGCTAGAAAGAGCCAAGAGAAGACTGGCATCTAAGGTGTGCAGCACATGTAATGATTAATGGCTAGACCCACATTGATAAAGTGGGTTCAGATTCCCACTCTGCAGCTTACCTGTGTGTGTAATGATTCACCAGCAAGCCTGTCTGGGCGTCAGCTTCTCCCTGTGTGCCGTACTTTGTCGTGAAGGCATAAGTGTGGTTATTCATAGATAGTTCATAAGTGTCTGTGAATTACCAATGAATGTTTCCTATTATTCAGTTTTGGTTAAAGGAGAAATAAATGATCCTGTGGCATTAATGGGTTTATCATTATTCTGTGTCTTAACAGTGTGAAACCTTTGTGCTGTACCTTTCCAAGTAGCCACATAATTAATTTTTCATCATATTAGAGAAATGCGTATATAGCTAAGATTTAGTAATTCCAGTGCTTCTCTCCCTACATCTTTGTTTTGGCAGTGGACATTACTGAATAATTTAGAATTGGATGTACTTCATTCACTGTATAAATAATACCATGTATTTCTAAATTCTGGTAGAAAATTCATTCCAAGTATAATGCATTTATAAACCTACGATTCCATGAACTCTGGGTATGATTCACTGAAATATGTCTTAATGTTTGTAAATGATTGTTGAACTAGAAAGAACTATTTCTGGGAAGTAATTAGTATAGTATATAGTTTAAGGTGGGTGGGCTTTCTTAAAGCAGAATATCCATTTAAGAAGTATTTGGGGTGGGGGGGTGCCTGGGTGGCTCAGAGGGTTAAGCCTCTGCCTTTGGCTCAGGTCCTGATCTCAGGATCCTGGGATCAAGCCCTGCCCTGCTGAGCAGAGAGCCTGCTTCTCCCTCTCTCTCTGCCTGCCTCTCTGCCTACTTGTGTTCTCTATCAAATAAATAAATAAATAAAATCTAAAAAAAAAAAAAAAAGTATTTGAGGGCATTACTCAAGAATAGAAGACAAAGGAAGTCTTTTTTTGAACATATATATTTGACCAACAGAATATACTGCTGTAATAGCGTAAGTTCTGCATCTGTCATTTTAAGCATGTAGGACTAGAAGTATTTGATTATTTTATATCAGAACCCTCTTGGACCTTCTCTGGTCACAAATCCTGTATGACTTGTCAGCTTATCCTAAAAGGTAATATATTTTAGATAAGCATTATCTGTTGAACAGAAAAGAAGGAGTGAAAAGTTTAGAGCCTAATAGACAGTAAAGGGCTTATATTTTTCCAGCAGAAATACTTTGGACTCTCTGGTTCAGGCTCTTTGGATCTATCTGCAGCTCTCTCCATGGCAAGTTTGCATAGAGGGAAACCCGGATGGCCAGGTCAATGAACAGTGAGAGCGTTCAGTCTGTAATTCATAGCCAGGATTTCCCATTTCACAATACTAATCTCCTGGGGTTACTGTGTGTATTAAACCAGGTAATATATTTATAGCTTCTTACAAAAAAAAAAAAATTGTACCATAAATGGTATCTCCCTTTCTCATTTCCAACCAAGGCAGACCTTCCAACAACAGACAGAGAGCAAGGACAAAGGGAACTGGCAGGTACCGAACACCCTAGGATCACTGTAGAGATGGCAGCCTTAGTGATATTTTCCTGTTTGAATTAATCTGTATCTCCACCATCTTTCCCTTCTCCCACCTTCTTTGCAGACAGCCAAGGGCCAAGCAAAGGGCAGAGTGAGGCTCAGAGCTCAAAAGGGAAGTAGCCGTTGAACTGGACAGATGACTTAAAAGCCTTCCTCCTGTTCTAAAACACTGTCTCTGCTCTGAGATCTAATCTAGGAGCAGAAAAGATGAGGGAGGAGGTTGTGGGTGTTGTGAACAGAAAGCTCAAACTGAACAGGAAGCTTATTGGGTTATTCAAGAACCAGTATCGTTTAGCTACAGGATTACAGGCTTCCAATCAGACCAGTATGGCTCATGTTCTGACGCCTCCGCAAATGGCTACATGGAACATTTCCTGACCTCCCCAAGCCTCAGTATCTGCATCTGTTAAATGGGGCTAGTGACCCATAACTCGTATATTTGCTATAAATATTCAACTGGATAGTATTTAGCACACATTCAGAAATGTTCCAAAAGGCAGCTTTACCTGAGTACCAATATGAACCTCAAAATAATCACCAGAAAATGTTTTAAGGCATATCTGTCAGCCCTTAGAAAAGGATCTAAACCAGAAATCTTATTGTCTTGTGCAACAGACAAACCATCGTTTGTGGTAGAATACTGGAAACCATAGATATTCATTGATAGAGGCCAACACCAGAGTTTTAACAAGTCTGGGGCCGGCAACCTGAAAAATATCTCAGATCAATTTTTTTGATTCATGATTTGGCTTTTATAGACAAGTACTGATATGGTGGTAAGGTTTGCTTATTCTAGGTATTAAATTCAATGGTATATTATAGGCCGAAAGAGTACTTGAAATATATAAAAGTATATAACACCTTTAATATTGCATAATTTGAAAAAATAATGAAAAATGTATATTTACTTTAAATTTCATTGCACTAAGGCAAAGTCTGTCAAAAATGCCTCCGAGGCAAGGTCTCCCAGATCCCCCAGGCCAAAGCTGTGCTGTCTTCTGGATATATTGATGGATTTGGTTTGCTAATATTTTGTTTAGAATTTTGGACTTCTATTTATGAATGAAGTGAGTTCCTTTCTGGAAAGGAAAGCAAGTGTCCTTTCTGAAATTTTCTTTGTCTAGTTATTAACATTATACTAGTTTCACAGTTTGAAATAGTTTGAGTAAGATTTGAATGATTTGTGTTTGAAAATTTAGTAGAATTCTCTGATAACATCTTGTTCTGGTGTTTTATTTGTGGGAAAAATATTAACCAGGGTTTCCATTCCAAGTGTTACAGGACTAGGCACACTTCTTATTTCTACTTAGGTCAGTTTTAGTAAGTTTTCAAATTTATTAACATAAATCTGTCAAAAGTGTTATCTTGTTATTTTTTTATTTTAATTACTTTAATTTGTTTTATTTTTTCAGTGTTCCATTGTAATTACTTTTTTTTAAAATTTATTTTTTATTTTCAGCATAACAGTATTCATTATTTTTTGCACCACACCCAGTGCTCCATGCAATCCGTGCCCTCCATAATACCCACCACCTGGTACCCCAACCTCCCACCCCCCGCCCCTTCAAATCCCTCAGATTGTTTTCCAGAGTCCATAGTCTCTCATGGTTCACCTCCCCTTCCAATTTCCCCCAACTCCCTTCTCCTCTCCTGTTATCTTTTTAATCTCTTTTGTATCTGTTATTTTTCCCAAAAGAATACTGGTTTTTCTGGGGCATCTGGGGGGCTCATTCAGTTAAGCATCTGAATCTTGATTTCAACTCAGGTTATGAACTCAGGGATGTGAGATCACGTCCTGTGTAGGGCTTAATGTTGGGTGTGGGGCCTGCTTTATTTATTTATTTATTTTTAAAGATTTTATTTATTTATTTGACAGAGGGAGAGAGATCACAAGTAGGCAGAGAGGCAGGCAGAGAGAGAGGAGGAAGCAGGCTCCCTGCCAGGCAGAGAGCCCGATGTGGGGCTCGATCCCAGGACCCTGGGATCATGACCTGAGCTGAAGGTAGAGGCTTAGCCCACTGAGCCACCCAGGCGCCCCTGGGGCCTGCTTTAGATTCTCCTCCCTGTCTCTCTGCTCCTCCCCCCCAAAAAAGAATACTGATTTTCTGTTACCTTTTTTATTTCATCAAATACTGCAGGGGGTTGTCTGTTTTTTTATTTGTTTGTTTTTCCTACACTACCTCTAGATTCTTCCCTTATTACAGATCTAGAATATTTTGATAATTTGAATTCTGATATGACCATTAGAGAATGTTTATTAGTTTAACCCCTGCCTATCCATAGACTTTGCCAGCTTTCCTAGCAACTCATTACTCCTTAGCTATAGTCATTTAGCCTGTATCTCCATGGCACTGGATCTCTTATATTGTTACAGCTGTGGTTATTAGATTTATTAGATGAAATACTAGATTTAGAACATGAGGGACCCAATTCCAGGGCTTCTGCTTCCCGGAAGTAAGATATTTAAACTCTCTGAAGCTCAGTTTCCCCCCACCTCTTCTATTGTTAAATTTTCCTAGGGGTCTAGTTATTATAAAAAGTCTTATTACCTCTTCTCTGGTGCTCACCAGCATCCCTTCCAGACTTCTTTAAAAACCAAAACAAACAAAAACAAGTCCTTCTATCTAGACTGGTCAGAGTCCATTGAAGTTTCTGGAAGTTCAGAGGAGAAACATGTAAGGTTTTATTCCCCTGGCTCTGACAGGCAGATCCAAGAAGCTTGCTCGTAGGTCTCTCCTCGGCCATCTTGACTGACTTCTTATAGTTCTTGGCAATTCCTCGTGCCAAAGAGTTACAAACAAGGCCAAGCTACATTTGGCCTTTAGGAGAAAATCTAGTACATCAGGTGGGTTCTGTAGGCATCGTTCTGTTGAGCAAGATGTGTTTGGGTGTGCATAATACACATGCTTGACCGAGTGTAGAATTTGGTGGGGAAGGTTGCTAGGCTCTTAGCTCCTGGGGTATAGAGGTCTCAAGCAGATACGTGCATAGGCAGCCTCTTGAAGGACTTTTTGTTCACGCGTGGCTCTGTGGAGGCCCGTAAGCAGGCAGTGAGAAGGACTTTTTGTTCACGCGTGGCTCTGTGGAGGCCCGTAAGCAGGCAGTGAGAAGGACTTTTTGTTCACGCGTGGCTCTGTGGAGGCCCGTAAGCAGGCAGTGAGATTGTGCACAGGAAGTGTTTTAAACTGTAACACACTTACAGTGTGTTAGTGGGTGTTCGTTCATAACATCGTCTAGTTGGGGAGACCCTGATGTTTCAAAATCCCTTCCTGCAGTCTCCCTTTCTTCCCTACGCCTGTATAATTGCTTTGGGTCCATAGCATAGCTTAGGGTAAAAAACAAACAAACAAACAAACAAACAAGAACAAAAAATTCTCAGACCTGGCCTGAGTCTGCTCTTGGTAATGACATTTTATGTACTTAATGTGGTTTCCTTTGGAAAAGCTTTATGACTCTGGGCCTCTGCCACCGAAAAGTAGCTGCAAATTTACTGAGGCTGAGTTTGAGTTGCAGGATGTTTTCACCAAGCTACACGTGGAATAATAGAGGGTTATTTTCCAGAGATGCCTGTAAAGAGGGAGTGAGAGTAACGCTTCCTGCCTTTTGACGTAAAGTCCTATGCACATAGGGTCCTCTGTATAAGAAAGAGTAAAAACAATATTAGGGCTTGAGTATCAGACATCCTTTCTACCCGTTACTCACTTCCTGTCTTCAGATGTCAGGGGATAGCTGTTAAAGTAGTTACTGTATTTTCCCAAGGAGGAGAAATTACCATTATTGGCAGCGGTGAAGAGCCTGCAGCAAACTGTTGAGAGGTCAAGTCTGCAGACATAAGAATCCATGTCTTCTCAGTGCTTGCCACTCGGACGAATACACGTGAGGCTGTTTGTGTGTGTGTGCTGACTTACATTCAATAGCAATCCCCAGGTTTTTGGTTGGTGTCTTCTCTGATTGGCACGATCATAAAATTCTCAGAAGCAGTAACTTGTAAGTCTAACCAGTTATCCATCTTGCTAAGTCTAGTCCCACTGAGCACAGAGTAGGGGCTTAATGTATCTGCAGCGAATAAATAATGAAATGATACTTTCAAGCATTGATGATTTTGATAGCTTTGATAGAAAAGATATCGGTGTTCCCGCTATGCATTTTCTCATTTAAATCTCAGAAGAGCAACAACGACACAATAGTAATAGTAGTTAAATGTGAGTGTCAGGTATATCCTAAGTATGTCAAGTATGCCAGGCGCTGTCCTAAGAGCTTTGCATACCTTTTATTTATTTATTTATTTGAGAGAGAGAGAGAGAGAAAGTGAGAGTGTGAGTGGTGAGAGGGACAGAAGGAGTGGAAGAGGGGAAGCAGACTCCAGGCTGAGCAGGGAGCCAGATGCTGGGCTCTATCTCTTGACCAGGAGATGATGACCTGAGCTGAAAACAAGAGTCAGACGCCCAACCAGCTGAGCCACCCAGGCAGCCCTGTATACATTTAAAAAAAATTATTTAATCTTCATTAACAATTCTTTGAGATAGGTCCTGTTATTATCAGGTGAAGAAACTGAGAGACAAGGAGATTGCATACCCTGCTCAAAGAAGCCCGGCTTGGAAATAGAAGAGTTGGGGTTTAAACCGAAATCCTTTGACTCTGGAGCTCATTTATTGAAGTAATGCATTGTATGGCCTCCCTAAGGAAGGCACTGTGTTCTCTTTGTACAGGTGAGGATTCTAAGGCTCAATGAACTGTCCTCATGTCATATAACTAATATGTAGCTAATAAGCACGTAAGAGTAAAGAAATGGAGGCATGATTTTATTGGTATACAACCATGACCTGTCTCACTGTATTGGAGTCTTTTTGTAGTAGACATCTTAATCACCCACATTCCAGAAGGAACATAGAATGTGAGAACTTGAGGGGGGTTTAGAAACAATCTGTCCTTCCAAGGAGGAGACATCCTTTCTGAAACATGGAACATATCACCCTCTGGTTTCTGTTTGAATGTCACAAGCAATAGGGAACTCCCTACATCATAGTCTTTCTTACATTGAGCCCAGATTTTACCCTGATAATCTGTATTCACAAACTGTGACTCTACCCTACAGAGAAGCACAGAGTGAGCTTAGCCCAACCCACCACTTATTAGGTCCCATCATCTCTTTCTGAGGCTAACTCCTGACAATGGTATCTGACTCTTATGGTGTTTACTATGTCAAGTACCCTGTACATTTTTTAGTTTGAATTAAGTCACTCCGTCCTCACAACAATCCTCTGAGATAGGTGAAAGAATTAACATATGGGGAAACTAAGTAATTTGCTCAAGGCCACAGAGCTCAGCGATAGGAGAGCCAGGAATGGGACCCCAGCAATCAGACTCCAGACCCTTCCCTTCTGCGCTCTAGGGCCTCTCATTTAATTTATGTTCTCTTTGCTTCTTGAACCTTTCCACAACCTGGTGATTCCTCTTACCCTCATGTAAACATTATTCATCCTGGGGCACCTAGGTGATGCAGTTGGTTGGGTATCTTACTCTTCGTTTCAGCTCAGGCCTGATCCTGAAGTTGTGAGATTGAGCCCCATGTCCGACCCTGTGCTCAGTGTGGAGTCTGCTTAGGTTTCTCTCTCCCTCTACCTCTGCCCCTCCCCACCGAGCCCTCCTCCCTCCCCACGGTGTGCACTCTCTCTCTCTCTCACAAATAAAAATAAATAAATCTTAAACATTGTCCAACCTATTAGGATTTCAGCTATGGACAAATGAGGGTGATAAAGAGGGGAACCATCCTCTCCTTTTGTGATCACCATATTTCGATCATTGGAGCCTAATGTCCTATTTATTATGGGGGCCATCGTTATGGAAATCCCTGGAACTCTCCTTCACAGTAACTATAATGTAGGTTTTCCTATCCTGCATGCTACAGTGATGCTTATTTTGAATCCACAGTGACAGAATGTTCCATCTTATCCCTATTTTATATATATATATATATATATATATATATATATATATATATATATATTTTGGCGGGGGGGGGCACGTGTGTGAAACTCTTAAAATCTTAGTTTTATCTTCTAAGGCTTTGGGTGCCTCTTCCAGCTTTATCTAGGAACCTGAAGTATAAAAGCAACATCTGGCTTATCTTTTTATTTATCAAGTAA
The DNA here is from genome assembly GCF_011764305.1 of Mustela putorius furo. Lineage (NCBI taxonomy): Eukaryota > Metazoa > Chordata > Mammalia > Carnivora > Mustelidae > Mustela > Mustela putorius. The sequence goes on along the minus strand of NW_025421322.1, from coordinate 22,678,881 downwards.
TCTGGCTTATCTTTTACTTTAAAGAAGGCCAAACACTTATGTATTAATAGTTTATACGACACTCAGGATGCTTTGTGTATTTCTGCAGAGTCGAGCCATGATCAGTGAACCCTCAGTATAGGAGTGAGATTTGGGTTCAATATGAGAAAAGGAATCTATGGAAGACATTTCAGACAAAATGGTGTTTGAAGAGCTTGATTCCTAAAATGTTCATGGTTGGACAAACAGGACTCAGGCAGCAGCATTTGGCTGCATGGGGAGGCAGTGTAGAGAGGGCAAGGGAAGAGCTCGTTCCCTTTCTAGTGATCAGGACTGGACGCTTTGGAGCTGGGATGCATCGGTCCAGGTCCTAGCTTGTCAGTCACTGCTCTGAGACCTTGGGCAAGTCTCTCTAGCCTCCACACCACTCGCCTTTCTTGTAAGGTAGGCATAATAATAAACCTACTTCATAGAATTTTTTTTTAAGATTTTATTTATTTATTTGACAGACAGAGATCACAAGTAGGCAGAGAGAGAGGAGGAAGCAGGCTCCCTCCAGAGCAGAGAGCCTGATGTGGGGCTCGATCCCAGGACCCTGGGATCAGGACCTGAGCCGAAGGCAGAGGCTTTAACCCACTGAGCCACCCAGGTGCCCCCATAGAATTGTTTTTAAATAAGCTAATAGACCTCAGACATTTTAAGTGAGGCCCCATGCATAGTAAGTAGCCAATAATTGCTAGTTATTGCTACTTTTCTAAAGTTCCCAGGGTTGAATCAGGCCCACTGCCTATTTTAGTAAAGAAAATGTCATTGCCAGGCTGATTTGTTTGCATATAGTCCGTGGCTCTTTGATGCTAGAATGGGATCGTTGTGACAGAGACTCGAAGGTCCACAGGCTCCACCAAATTTTCTTTCTTGATTTTTTCCAGAAAAAGCTTGCCAACCCCCATTCTACAGGATAGAGGATATAGACTTCTGACCTTCATCTGTTGCTTCTTTGTCTTAAAACTTTGGACATGTGACAAATATCCTCTGGCCTCTTCTGCTTAGTTATAAGACTCCTCCCTAAGAACAAATCTGTGAAAAAGATCCTATTAACATTGCCATTCATTTGCTCAACAATTCCACGTTTGACAGCCGGACATTGTGTTCATTGCTTGGATATAGATGTGAATGCCGCGTTTTCTTTTTCTCTAGTGAGCACTTACCATGTGCTCGACACAGTTCGGAGCCCTCTGTCATTTGATCCACCAGCAGCTCTCTGAGGCTGGCACCTCTATTTATCCCCATTTTACAGATGGACAAATGGAGGAAGGAAATGCAACCTTGCAGGTCATTGCCTGCCATAGGTGCAGAGGCACCTATGATTTGAAACTATGTACTGTGACTCCAGACTTTAGAGTTTTAACTTCTCCTGTAGAGTAGTCACTCAGCTGGGAGGGCCTCCTGCTTGCACCAGAGAGACTTGTGTATAAATAAAGAACTGTGATGTGTAAGTGCTCAAGTGTGCATAAGATCATGACCACGGTGTGTTGCGTGGCATAAGCCCTCCCATAACATTTCTGTCCCGACGCTGCTGCTACCAGGAGAGGTCACAAGGAGCTTCAGGTTGGCGTATCTGGAGGTCTTGAGGAGGTTTTACCTGAACTGAGGCTTACAGGATGCAAGTTTTCCAGAAAGATGTTTCCCTGCAGAAGAAACCACATGTGCAAAGAGCAGAGGCAGGAGAGAGCCAGCGTGCCATGTTCAGAGAATGAAAGGTAATTTCTTCATGGCTGGTGTGTGAACTGTGGAGACCAAGAGGGAGTCAGTCAGCTGAGATGACAAGACGTGGGCAGGAGCCGGCTTGTAAGGGGCTCTGTGTGAACTGGGGACAGACCCCAGTCCTCCGGGGTGTGTGTCCTTCAGAGCAGTGCCCTATATTTATCCCCCACATGCATGGACACCTCACCATAGGCAGCTCAAGGGTGGGCACCCAGTCTGTCTTGCTGACTGTGATAATTCCAACACTCAGGGCCCTGTACGTAGCTGGAGCTCATTAAATGTTGTATTAATGGATAACCAAACCAGTCAGTGTGTTTCTGAGCCGTGTGAGGACTCATGGGATAGGATAACCCCCTGGGTCTCTGGAGGCATCTCTGGGGGCAATAATTTTGCTTCGTTGAAAAATTAGGGCAGAATACATCGAATCACTGTACTATCTAAAATAGGGTAATTTTGAGATAGATTTTTAATAGGAGGCCAACAATTACTAAGCAAATTCATAACCAGTTTATTTTACTCCTGATGCCACACATTATAACTCAGTACCATGTTGTACATAAACAATGAATCTTGGAACACTGCGTCAAAAACTAATGATGTATTTTATAGTGACTAACATAACACAATAAAAATAAATAAAAAATAAAACTCGAGGGGCACCTGGGTGGCTCAGTGGGTTAAGCCTCTGCCTTCGGCTCAGGTCATGATCTCAGGGTTCTGGGATCGAGCCCCACATTGGGCTCTCTGCTCAGCAGGGAGCCTGCTTCCTCCTCTCTCTCTGCCTGCCTGTCTGCCTACTTGTGATCTCTATCTGTCAAATAAATAAATAAAATCTTAAAAAAAATAAAATAAAATAAAACTCGATACCCTCACCCAGAATGTCCTTATGACTTCATCAGTGACTTGGGGTCATCCTTCAAATGTCCCTTAGAATCCTGCCTTGAAGGACCCCCTTCCCCAGTGGAAGGCAAGAGAAATAAATACTGGTAAGTGAGAATGAGAATAATGATCCTTCTAGACAACTCTGCAAACCAAAGGAAAAGTGACTTGAGTACATAATCTCCACATAGACTTCCTGTCACATGTGTCAGATGCCCATAGAGTTTGGTTAAAAAGTCACAGGATACATCCAACCTAAAATCCAAGAATGGGGCCCACATTTTAACAGAGCTATTTATTGGTGAAGACACAAAGAGCAAGGTGAGGTAAGAAAAAACTTAAAAAAATATATATATTGTCAGAAGAGGCAGCTTCCCAAAGAATTGTAGACCGTTGGAAGGGTAGGGACTTCATTTCCCTCTCTTGACGGGTACGGAAAATGAGATCCGGGAGGGCAGTGACTGGCCCGGGGCTGGAGAGCTAGTTAGTGGCAGAGCTGAAGCTGTAACTCTGGTCCTCAACTCCCAAGGCCAAATTCTCTTGCCAGCTCAAGACTGCCTCCCCTGAGGTTCGCAATCCTGAAGATTTATTCCTTCCTTCACCATTTCTTGGCCTTTTTGGAAATATTGATGATCTCCCTTCCACTCCTTTCTTCTCTGAGATGACCTAGGCTAATGCCTTGAAGGGAACATCTTAACATTTCTGTTAGCAGATCCCCTTGTTACCAACCTGTCCCCAACCTGCAACCTTCACCCACAGTCCCAGTGCCCAGATTTCTTGCCTCCGGCTGGTCCCCTCTCAGCTTCCTTCACATTAGAAAATGCCCATTTTGTGTTCACCTCCCCCAGAGTAATGAAATATTTCTTTCCCTTCCTGTAATCTGGAAATCTGTTTTTTTGGGTTTTTTTTGTTTTTGTTTTTTGGTTTTTGGTTTTTTTTGTCTGTTGTTGTTTCTGTTGTTATTTTTAAGAAGAAGATTTGCACGTGTCGGAGGGACTCGCTGGCTGGCTCCGGAGCAACCAGCCTGGTTGGCAAGCTGATTGGATTTGCCGCAAGCATTTCCTCATTAGTAGCCTGTGTGTTGCCTCTCCTTCCAAATGTCATCTGGCCGCTTCAACAAAGATTTAATTGTGGCAACTTGGGGCCTTCGCAAACGTGGGCTCTGCGGAAGGCTCTTTGGAAAGCCTCACTGCTGCTCGTCCTTGAGATGACAAACCAGAAACATATTGAAAGTGACTTGGTGCATTATTGGTTTGAAGACCACTCCTTCTGGGCTCCGGTCCCCCTCCCGCTTTATTTTTTTGCAAGTGAAGACTGGAATGTTAATTGCTCCACCACAGTTTTTTAATTCATGATGCCCAGAAAGGGCATGGTTTATTAATTAGTTCTGATTATGAGCACCCTGAACTGGGGCCTGGCTGCTTCTTGATCGGTTTCAACAACTCTTTGCCTGAAATTACGGTCTGTAAGCACATGGAGGTGTAATTATGCAAACACTAGCTGTTAAACCCTCTATTATGCATACGTATTACAATATCTTAAAAGGCATTTATTGAAATGCCATAGTTTAATAGTTTAGGCTTACAGAATCAAGCTCTCTTATGTGACAGGCAATAGCCACTTAATTGGATGTTTTCTCCCAGTGCATAAAAATGTTGGCTTAAATACACACACATACACACACATTCAATTAATTAAAAAAAAAAAAAGTGTGAGAAACAGTAGTACCTCGTCGTTAAAAGCATGAACTGTGGAGCCAGGCCGACTGGCTTTGACTCATGCTTCTGCCTTTTCTCGCCCTGTAATCTGGGGATATGACTTAACCCTTTCCTGACACTGCATCCTTGGTAAAATGAGGACTCCCATCACGGAATTGTTGTGAAGTTCTAATGAGTTAGTACACAAAAAACACTTAGTAGAGTTTCTGAAATCTAGTCATTGTGCCTTTTAATGGATCTCTCCAATGCATTTATTTGTATGGATGCGGTATAATGTCTAGTTGTGATGGGCTAACAGAATTAGGGGCATCTTTGTGTGGTAGAAACTGAGAGTCCTCCCCCTAATATCTGTTCTCTTCTTCTTCTGCAACAATAGCCTCCCTTCCCCACCAGTGCTTAGCTGGTTTGGCACCAGAGTTAAGAGTAAAATTTCTTTTCCTTCTAGACATGGCCGTGTGGCTAAATTCTGGTCTATCTAGAGTGTGTCAGCTTCTTAAGGGAGGAAGCGTCGTGTGTCCTACACTTCTTCCTCCTTCCTGCTGATGGGAATTTGGTCAAAATTCCCATTTTGGCTGGAACTCAAGCAGCCATCTTGGGTTATCAGATGCAGAGCAGGAAGGGGGCAGAGGGCTGAGCTCCTGACAGCTTCAGGGAGCAAAGCTATCCTGGCAGCTCTTTTCTTTTGCTCTAGACTTTTAGTCAAAGAAAAACAAACCTCTCTATCATTTAATACACTGTAATTTGGGATACCTGTTGCAGTCAAATCTACTCTTTGGGTAACATTTTACCCTCCCTGAATTAGACTGTCCTCTCCTTACTTTAATTGCAATGTGAGGAATTATCTCAAGAGTCTGAAGCACAAAGAAAAGAAAAGGTTTCACACATGCTTTGTTTTCTGTTAGAGGCACCGCTTTACCACACCCAGGAGTGACCGCACTGTTCTTACTCTCTGCTTGAGGGGAGAAGGGACTTAGTCTCAGGCCTCCCTTGGTGATTAGAGAGGGACAGCTCAACAGTAGAATTTTCCTCATAACTGATGACCAAGTTTGTAGCAAGAAGGGATATTCTCACAATTTTATCATCAAAAACCCACCAGAAGCTGTGGGCCCTTGGAGAAATCCAGTGGCAATGTTCTGTTGCTTTCTTTGTTGTACACAAAACCAAGTTCTCTTTTCTATACATGTCAACAAGAAGCAAGATTCCTGAACAAAGGGGCTTTATGCAGGGATGAGTTGATGTTACCTGTTCTTCCTCAAGACTGATGTGAAAATATTTTGGTGATTTCAGCCTATCTTGTTCAGGAATGGTAATGATAATCTCTTTGTTTCCTTGTTGGTTTCCCCCTCCTCTTGAAATTGCAAACTTGTTTTCTGGTGGTACCAGAGACCTCTGGACTCATTTAGGGATTTGGCTGAATCTTCCTCACAAAACTTGTGAGAGGGAAAGGTGATCGATAAAGTTCTCTGAAGAAGCATGGTTTCTAAGGAGAGGATTAGCCTACTTGAGGTTGAAAGCAGGATGACCCCTTACTTCTCTTTGTCTTGACTGGGAAGAACACGGGTATTGTTTATCGAAGTTCAGTCAGGTTTCTTGAAGTCCCTCAGGAAAATCCTTAGCCTCTGGCATATTCTCTTAACTTCTGGGGCTCCAGTTAGACATATCGTAGACCTTCTCACTTAATCCTCTACATTTCTATTCAGTGTTATCCATGTTTTTATATTTTCATGCTACCTTCTATAAAATGTCTTCTGATCTACAATTCACTAATTTTTTCATTGATATGTCTACTATTGAAGTTTTAATTCTGGTTTATTTATTATAATTATATAGCAATACTTCTTATTTTGGCTACTACTACTAGATATTCTGTTTGGTTATTTTACCAATCTGTTAGGTCACTTTTTAAAAAATAGTCTCTGAAAGGGACACCTGGGTGGCTCAGTCGGTTGAGCATCTGACTCTTGATTTGGGCTCAGGCCATGATCTTGGGGTCTTGAAATCAAGCCCCATGTCCAGCTCCATGCTCAGCAGGGAGTCTGCTTGAGATTCTTACTTTCCTTCTCCCTTTCTCCCTCCCCCCTACTCTCTCTCTCTCTCGCAGATAAATAAATTAGATCTTGTAAAAAAATAGTCTCCAGAAGTTTCTCTCAAACTTTCCTTACATGGTAAACTGATTTGTTGCTTTGTAGTTTCTGTTGGGACTGTCACTGCTCTCCGTTATTTTTACTAGTTCTTGCTCATACTACCTCGTTTCTATGTGAACAACATTTTCTTAGAATTTATGCTGCTTATTGCCCTTGAAAGTGATTCACAGGGACTCTTTGAAGCCTAGGATGAAACTGTCTTCCTCTAGAAGGGATTTGCATTTGATTTTGCCAGTGTCCTAGACTTGTCTAGCTTGGGACCTCCTTAAACCAGGTATAAGATTAACTTAAGATCTCATGTCACCTACTCACTTCCCTTACCCCTTTTCTAGGCTTATATATATATATTTTTAAACAGGGACATATATTTTTGATCATCACACATGGGCAGTGTAGTCCTCAGCATATGATGAATGACTGGTGGATTTTAGATGAATGCATAAACCTTTAAATTATCATCCCTACTTTGTTAATGTATTCTGTCCTTATTTTCAGTTGGTCAGTTAAAAGGATTACTATTTTGAATATCCAAAATTACTATTTTGAATTTCCAGTCCTTTCTTCAAGGTATTGCTGCATCTTCTCTCTCTCCTTCATAAATTCCCCAAGTTCTATGCCATATAGGAAGTGGTTACCTGGTCAGTATTTGCTTCTAGGCTAGGACTTGCCATACTTCCCATGCTTCTGCCCATAGGTGGGTCAAACCATATATTTCTGGGATTCATCATGCTTTCCATGGCTATTTTGAGTATAGCTCCAGGTACCTCTGACAGTAACTCCCCATGGCTCTGTAATTAATGGGTCTACTTCTGCTGTCTTTTCTCTTTAGTACACCTGATCTTACTTTGCCAGAGTTCTCTCTATAGCGAACCTCTGATTCTGTCATCGCCTCACTCATAGACCAAGACCACTATGGATATCACCACTGCCTATGGAATAAAGTCCACACCTGTTAGCTTGTCATTTTTGCCTCCATTATCGAGGTGTGGTAGCCAGATTTCATTAAAGAATGTGACCTCTGGGGGGCACCTGGGTGGCTCAGTGGATTAAGGCCTCTGCTTTCGGCTCAGGTCATTGATTCCGGGTTCCTGGGATCGAGCCCCGCATCGGGCTCTCTGCTCAGTGGGGAGCCTGCTTCCTCCTCTCTCTCTCTGCCTGCCTCTGCCTACTTGTGATCTCTGTCTTTCAAATAAATAACTTAAAAAAATAAAAAAAAAAGAATGTGACCTCTGGGAAGTCAGACCAGCTCCACCACTTACCAGCCACATAAGTTAAACTTCTGTGCATGATTGTGCTGTGCGTAAAATAATGCTAGCCTTGGAAAGGATAATATATGTAAAGTTCCTGGTGTCCATCAGAATAAGAATAGCCTTCCATGACATTTCTTTTTAGCAGAGTCTGAAAGGAATAGCAACTTACTCTTTCATTGCTTGCGGGTATGTGGTTATTCAGAAAGTGAAAGATCCCTTACCCATTTTTTCTCTGGATCTTTGTTGTCTTATAAATATGGTGGTGCTTTGAATAGTCATTTTGAAGCTTAAATGTGGAAAGACATGTTAAGTCGCTGGTTCCATAGATTGTTAGGTATATAAGAAATGTTGGTTCTTTATTCCCCTTCAAACCGAGGCCCAACTTTCCTTTCCTTTTTTTTTTTTTTTTAAAGATTTTATTTATTTATTTGACAGGCAGAGATCACAAGTAGTCAGAGAGGCAGGCAGAGAGAGAGAGGAGGAAGCAGGCTCCCCACTGAGCAGGGAGCTCGACATGGGGCTCGATCCCAGAACCCTGGGATCATGACCGGAGCTGAAGGCAGTGGCTTTAACCCACTGAGCCACCCAGGCGCCCCCAACTTTCCTTTTTTATGGGATGCAATATGATCTGTAAATCAGAGTACATTATATAAAAGAGGGACTGTTATTCCTATCTCTACTTTTTAAAGTCTTTTCTACCCTTTAAGGCCAAGTTCAAATGACACCTGCTTCATGAAGCATCTCTGCGTTCCCACTTAACCACACTCACGCCTCTTCCATCCGGAAGAATAATAATACAACCAAAGGAGAGCCTTCAAACTGTCTCAGCCGATACTTGAATTTCTGTATGTAATAAGTTTCAGTCTATAATGTACAAAGCTAAGCAGTGTTCTAGCTTCTACTAAAATGTTTTTAGAGAGAAAAAAAAATTCAGTGTCTTCAAAACAGGTCTATTTACTCCAGCTTTGGACAGCTTACATCTGTCCTCCTAAATTTTCTGCATTTGTTCCTAGGTATGTTTGTGTTCCTCTTTAAGCATATTGCCCAGGAATAAACAATATTCTTTAAAAATACACCTGTCCTTTGGGCGCCTGGGTGGCTCAGTGGGTTAAGCCGCTGCCTTCGGCTCAGGTCATGATCTCAGGGTCCTGGGATCGAGTCCCACATTGGGCTCTCTGCTCAGCAGGGAGCCTGCTTCCCTTCCTCTCTCTCTGCCTGCCTCTCCGTCTACTTGTGATTTCTCTCTGTCAAATAAATAAATAAAATCTTAAAAAAAAAAATAAAATAAATAAAAATAAAATAAAAATACACCTGTCCTTTCTTCTTCTCTAACAGCACCTTGTGCTAACAGGTTTGTGGTGACCTTGGAGCTGTTTTCTCCTAATTGCACTTATATTCACTTATATTAAGTGAATTATATTCACTTATATTAAGACCCTGAAATCTTCTTTTCTTTTTTAAAGATTTTTTTAATTTATTTATCAGAGAGAGTGGGAGAAAGCGAGCACAGGCAGACAGAATGGCAGGCAGAGGCAGAGGGAGAAGCAGGCTCCCTGCTGAGCAAGGAGCCGGATGTGGGACTCGATCCCAGGATGCTGGGATCATGACCTGAGCTGAAGGCAGCTGCTTAACCAACTGAGCCACCCAGGCATCCCTGAAATCTTCTTTTCAAATGTTTTGGTACTAAATGACATCTCTGTCTTGAATTAGTATGGCTATTTTTGATACCTGTGGTCGAGTTCCCTAATACTTGTCCATATAGTTTGCATCTTGGTGTGTTTGGCTTTATTAAATCACTGTGAACCTAACTGGTCACTCATATGCCTGGATTCAGTTTCTTGTGAGTTCTTCCGGCATACTTTATTCTTGTTATAACACTCAGCTCATTCTGCTTTGGGCTGTCGTTTATGGATTTGTATGAAGTCCCTGTCTTAGGTGGGGTTCCTGAGAAGCAGATCCTCTGTCTGGGGGATCAAGCAGTGACTCTGTAGCTTCCCAAACTTGATGGCTTCTGTTGGGTCAACACCTGTTTTCTGGAACAGGTGGGCAGCTAAGAGTTGTTCTCAGCCAACACAGAGCATCTAAGAAAAACGTGCTCAGGCTGGTGGAAGGGATCAGAGGGGACCCAGCAGCATCCACTAGAGTCACCCATGATTTTGGATTCTTGAGGATGGAAACTACCTATTGCTTATTTTGGTAGGCTCTATAAGCCTGGCCCCATGTCTTGCCCCATAAAGGTGTTAGTTTGTGGACTTGAATCATCAAAGATCTGGAGTAAATATCCTCCAGTGTGTACCCATTCCAGTCCACTGCCATTTGTACTAACAGATAGCAGTAAGGAACTTAGCCACACTCCCCTCTGCAGAGCAGCACAGAACCGAACTGTGTGAGCGACAGGGAGAAGGGTATGGAAGTTCATGTTGCACATTCTAAGAATCTAGTTGGCCTCTCAGTACAAAAGCTATCTAAGGACCAAAGGCTTAAATTCAGAAGAGGCAAATAACTTCTTAAGCCCGAGGAAACATATCAAAGAGCAGACTTTCGGTCTGCTCCACTCAGCTCTGGAAATTTTTTTTTTTAAATTTTATTGAAGTAATAGGCGCATATTGGCCAAACATAAAAACGATATAAATGGGGTAATAAGTGAATAGTAAAGTCTATCTTTCCATCAGCTTGGCTTTTATTTCCACTCCCAAGAGCTAACTGCTGTTAACATATTCTTATGTTCCTATCCGGAAATGGTTGTATATATGCTAGCCTATGAATTTATGATTTAGGTACAAAAGATTACAGTATGTGCACTTCTCTCTACCATTTTTAAACTAATAATAGATCTTGTAGGTCTTTCTTCATCAACACATCTAAATCTATCTCATTTGTAAAAATGACTATAGATGTCTTACAATTTATTATTTTTATGATGGACATGTAGGTTGGCCCTAGTTTTCAGCTCTTACAGAAGGTATTTTTGCTCTTTCAAGTTCTTTCCATGCAAAATAAGTATCCTTTTATGTGAGGGGTTTTTTGGTTGTTGTTCATTTGTATGTTTCTTTGCATGTATGTTTTCTCAGCACCCTTAACTTGAAAAGCCTGTTCTTAATTCTGAATAGGGGCGTGGTTAGAGAACATGGTGACCAGAACCCCTGCTTCTTTATGGAACAATTACGTGTCTTTAAGCCCTATGCTTTCTCCTCCACTTGTCTTTCAGCCTCTTCACCAGAATGTATCTTAAAGTCAGAAAAGATAAAAGTTGCCATCATTGAAAAAAGCTGAAATTAATTCTCAAGTTCAGGTCATTGTAATAGCAAGTTCTAAATACCACTTTGCGGGGAGCTGGGTGGCTCAGTGGGTTACGCCTCAGCCTTCGGCTCAGGTCATGATCTCAGGGTCCTGGAATCGAGTCTCGAGTCGGGCTCTCTGCTCGGCAGGGGAGTCTGCTTCCCCCACCTCTCTCTCTCTCTCTCTCTCTCTGCCTACTTGTGATCCCTCTCTGTTAAATAAATGAATAAAATCTTTTAAAAATAAATAAATAAATACCACTTTGGTATAGAATTTAAATAACAGAAAAATTGTTCTGAGAGGAAAAGAACTTGTGAGTCTTGTTCAGAAATTAAGAGGTTGGGGATCAGGAGCTCGTCTAATGCAAGTTTCAGAAACACAATCAGACTTTCCAGAAATTCCCCCTGACGCGCTTTAAAAGCACCGTTGTTGTCCGTTTCCTTGCAGTGAAATACATGCGAGAAGCCACCCCCTATGTGAAGAAGGGCTCCCCGGTGTCGGAGATCGGCTGGGAAACGCCTCCGCCCGAATCCCCTCGCCTCGGGGCCGGGGCCTCCGACGCCCTGTCGGCCGCCCAGCCCTGCTCCTTCCACAGAGATCGGAAGAACATCCCCCTCAAGATGTGCTTTGTCACCCGGAGTCTGGCCTCTGCTGACCCTGAGAACAGGTAAAGAAGGCCAGGGGTCTCTGGGTCTCAGCCACGGGGCGGCCGCTGAGGGTGTGAGGGCCGTGCTCGTGTTCACCAAACACTCAGCAGGTCCCAGAGAAAAGCCTGGAAGGGCCCCGCCGAGATCCCGTGTGTGTTGAAGCGGCGGCCGGCCTCGCTCTCTTCCTCCGTCCTCCGTCCTTCCTGTGATCCTCATGACTCACCTTGTGCTGAGCTTTGCTTCTGGGAAGAGTTAAGAATTGGAGTCAAGATCCTAAGTTGGTCTTCCCTGGTTGCTAGTGTAGGTGACTTTGGGCCAGTTCGGCAAACCAGTAACCCTGTTTTGTCATCTGTAAAATGGGAATCGTTGAAATAGATACCTCACTGAGCCAGGAATCCATGTGAAGTGCTTAGTGCAGGAAAACCTTCACGAATATAAGGTAATAATATTGATTATTAATATCGGGTAGTAGTAAGCACGTCAGCCCCCCCGGACCTCGGTGCCCTCAGCTGCGTGCTCAGAAGTTTCCATGAGAGGATCCCTAATGCCGTTTTCCGCTCTAAACCTCTCTTTTGCTCAAGAGAGAAAAAGGAGTGGCTTTGATCCAACCCTGGAGTGATGTTTCTCCAAGTCCGCACATGATTTCTCACACCAGGGGAGAGATACATCACCTAGTTTGTGGTGATTATAAAAAGTTTAGCGAGACAAGCAAATATTTGGGGGCCCTCTAGATATCTTACTTTAGCTCCTTGGAACAAGAAAACATCTATCTGAGAGGAAAAATAAGAACTGTGTGGAGGAGAGGGAGCGGCATTGAGCCAGCAAATGGGGAATCTTGGAGCTCTTGGCATCCGCATTCAAGTGCTAAAAATAGGGACAGCTCCACTGGCCCTTATTTGTAACATGTGTGGGACAGCTGCAACCCACCCGAGCAGGATGTAGTTGGCTCTGTTCTGAGTCGCTGATGGGGAAAAGCCAAAGGGAATAGGGAGAGGAAGTTACCTCCTTGGCTCAGAGCTCAGAGCTTTTTTTTTTTGCTCTCTTCCTAATAAGCTCGCTCTAAGGAATCCGCTAGCCTTTCTGACTCCAGCGGCTGCAGGATCTAGCCTGCTCCTCTCCCATACCAGTTAGGTCTGCCCGGGGATCAGAGCTGCGGTTGCAGGAGAGAGAGGGGAGTGTCAGCCCAAGAGAAGTCAGAGCAGGCAGACTGGAAAGGATTCAGCTGAATTCTGCCATAAGCTACTCCAACCTGCTCTCTGTTTTGTCCTGCCCGGTTTCTGCTGATGTCCTGGGCCTGCAGCTGGATGTTCTGTTCACTCGGGGCCTGATCTTTCCTGGTCTCCAGGCTACCCAATCAGACAAGTCCTTTCTTCCAAGAGTCTGATGTCTAAGGTGTCTAAGATCTGGTGCATTCATAATTTACCGAGTACCTATCTCGTGCTGGGCATTACACTAATTACTTCAGCCTAGAGGCTGCCAAGTGGCCGCTGACAGGTGTACCCAGCCCACAGATATGGCCTGTCCAGTGTTTTAAAGAAATTGGAATTACTTACCACATCGAATCATTGGGAAATTCCACATGAGAAAGCCAGATTTCTGCTATTCTAGAACCATGGAAAGATCTGGTGAGATTATTTGGCCCATTTTGCTGCAGGCGGGAGCCCAGTAGAGGTTTCTCCTTGTATAGCGGGGCAGACTCTCCTGGTCGCTCCTATTGCTGTACCCTTGGTTGGGGGGCGGGGGCGAATTCTGTTAGCTACCTGCCTGCTTCTTCACATCTCCTGTCTAGTCCTTAAATCTGTGACCCCCTTGGCCCTCTTAATGGCCCTCTGAGTTTCGCTTTGTCCCTATTCTGTAGATAAAAAACAGAGGCTCAGCTCTTATATAAGTTCCAAACATCCTAGACCTAATATGTGGTTTTCCTGGGTTTCAAATGCAGGCCTGTGTGGGTGAGAGCGTCAGCTTGCCAATACCAGAAAAATGCAGAGACTAGAAAGTGTGGAATATTGTAGAAAAGATTCATGCCTAGGGAGAGAGTTTAAGTCAATGATTTCTAGGCTGTGGACTGTATGCTATAACGAAGGCATTGAATTGTGTTTGAAAGAATATTCTGTTTGAAAGAATATTCTGGGAGACATCAGGTCTTGGCTCAAACATTGGAGACTTCCATCTTTAAGCCAGAAGAAGGAATGTATTTTTAAAGTGGTATATCCGTGGTCTTCAAGGCCACCATTGATGGGAGGTATGGAAGGCCCTCTCCTGCCAGGGTGTGAGAACCACAGGGCAGGACTGAAAATGGGAGTCCAGCTAAACCAGAGCATCCGAAGGGGACTTGTGTCCGGACAGACCCAGAACTGTAGATAATGAGACTGACCTCTGACAGTGTACATGTGTATCAAATCACCATGCTGTCCGCTTTAAAGATCTTAACATTTTGTTACTTATACCTCAGTTAAGCCGGGGGCCGGGTGAGAAAAGAGCATGGTTTTAGGTGAGTCTTGACCCTGGTTGAGGAAGAGAAGAAAGGAAAAAGGAAACAAATATTTTATGGAACTCTGGTTACATGCTGAGCCAAGTACAATGTACCAGTCAGGAAGGCAGACTCTGCAAACCCTGACTCGGGGCTGAGCCCAGGATAAACCTAGCACAAAGTGGTTTTAAAAGGCAAAAACCAAAGAGATGGGCAAAGCGTACAAGGTAAATGCAAACTAACAGCGCTGACCAATGGTACCGGTTTTGATCTGGAAACATGATAAGGTAAAATGCAGACTGAAAGCATGAAACAGGACAAAGGACAGGTTGCTGCTAAAGGCCAGGGTGCACGAGGAACGTTGACCACTTGTGAATGCGCACCAAATAACCCAGCAGTGGCCTTTGCAGCGGAAACTGTAGAAGACGCGAGACGAAATAGAAATGTACTAATAGCAGGTAATTCAACACACTCTCCGTCCAAGTGGACAGAAGGTCAGTGAGGATACAAAAGACCCAGACAACATAATTAATAAGGGAGATAGGGATACATCACACACTCTGTGCACTGATAACAAAGAATACATTTTCCTTTCAGATCCGAGATAAACCATTGATGAAATTAACTATAGATTAGCTCACCAAAAAATGCAATAAATCTCCTGAGTTGGAATACCGTACGCAGCATTCTCTGAGGATAGTGGAATCAAAGGAGAAAATTATTTGCAAAACCAAGGCACAGAAAGCCTTTCTTCTTGGATTTTTAAAAGCTCTTTGTGAAATATCTCTTGGGTCAAAGGGGAGATAGAAACTGAAATTGTAACATTTCTTAAAAGCTGAAAATAATGCATATGTTAACCATGAAAGAGAAAGAAGGAGAAAGGGAGAGTTGACTCCGCATCAGCTAGATCCACGAAGGAATCGGGGTTCTACCACTATGTGTGAATTTAAGCAACTATCTCATTCAGTCTAAGTAATGACCCTGGGTTGTAGGTACTTTAATCTCTATTTTATAGACAGCGAAATTTAGTTCAGAAATGAGAGCTGAAACAGACGGTAGGTCTAGGGTTCCAACAGGAAGCCTGGGTTCTTAGTCATGATACCCTAGTTCCCTGTGACTTCAGCACCTGGCAGAATGGCTCTCCTGAACCATAGGGACAATGGCCAGGGCTTAATGGGCTCCTGGATGCTAAAACCTGAGCGCTGATGACAAATGCCACAGCATCTTGGGGCTAATTCCCTTGGCTGGTGACACACAGCTACTTAGAGTTTGCATTAAAAACTCCAATGTTCAATTTCCCAAATAGAAACAGCCATAGAACAGCAGGCAGGATTGCTGCTCTTTCTATGGAAAAGGTTACCCAGCAGGCACCGAATCCACAAAAATATGCCACTGCTAGTGGTTGTCAATGATTACAACACTTTTTAAACAATTATGCTTCATAAATACCTCGTTGTTCATATTGAGCTCTTTGCTCGCCTAGTCCAGGGCTATATCCCCCGTTCTGTAGACTCTTTGGACCTATTCCCTACAAGGCGCTTCCTTTCTAACTTGCCTCTTCCCCATCCTCTACCATGTCCTCTTCACTAATCTCAAAACTCCACAGTATTACATAAAAACCTTATAAGGATCTAGATCTTCCCTAAGTGTCCAGTTCTACCCATGTCATCATTTATGGCCCAGTCACCCTTAAATAATTCACTTCCCTGACATTTCCTAGTCACCTTTTAAAATTCAGCATAGGTAAGGCACTGGTCCCACTCTACCTTGTGTGTAGATCTATCGTGGCACCCTTTATAATGACTTGAGATTTTTTCTTATGTACCTACCTAGATCTTAAAGTCATTAAGACCCTTGAGGTCTGGAACACCCTTGTTACCATTTTAAAATCTCAGCTTTCTAGAGCATTGCTTGATACAAAGCAGGCTTTCAAAAATATATGTTAACGATAAATGGCAGATTCACCTGTCCATTTTCAGTATTCTTATCTTCTCAAACTTTAAAAGAAAAAAAAAAACTTCCATTAAATAACCTTGAGAATAAAAGAACAAATAAAAATGCATTTCTAGGGGTGCCTGGTTGGCTCAGTGGGCTAAAGCCTCTGCCTTTGGCTCAGGTCATGATCCCAGTGTCCTGGGATCAAGCCCCACGTCAAGCCCCTCATCGGGCTCTCTGCTCAGCAGGGAGCCTGCTTCCTCCTCTCTCTCTGCCTGCCTCTCTGCCTACTTGGGATCTCTGTCTGTCAAATAAATAAATAAAATCTTTAAAAGAAAAAAATGCATTTCTATTCTGCCAGGCTCAGCAAACTTAAATAAATCAGAAAAACCCATTAGTGAATTTTGTTCAAGTAATAAAACCAGTCTGGACTTTCAAGGCAGCCTAAGCAATGCATTCTCTCCATTCAAGAAATTAAATTGTCACCAAGGCTATCAATACAAGAGATGCTAACAGACCTTAAAAAGTGTTTTTTTAGGGCACCTGGGTGGCTCAGTTGATTAAGCGACTGCCTTCAGCTCAGGTCATGATCCTGGAGTCCCAGGATCAAGCCCCGCATCCGGTTCCTTGCTCAGCAGGGAGTCTGCTTCTCCCCCTGGCCCTCTCCCCTCTCATGCTCTCTCTCTCTCACTCTCTCAAGTAAATAAAGAAAATCTTTTCAAAAAAGTGTATTTTAGACAAGGAAGCTGGAAGCCACTCCTCCTGGGATCAGGAGAGCCTTGCCAAGGTGGCCATTATGGAAATTACTATCTTAACGAGACCCCCCCCCCAATCTCCTTTGGGCTGTTCCTAAGGGCACTGGACTCCCTAGGTAGATGCCCCCCCTCCCCTTGTGGTCACCCGGTTTGATTCCTGATGGGGATCAGAATTTTGGATTTCATTTTTGCTCATCAAATTAAATTGCTTTCTACTCTTGACTCCCCAGCATTGCTCCCATATCACTTTATTCTGAATCTTAGATAATCCTGAGTGCTTTAGTTCACATTTGTAAAGACATGGTCTTTTGGCGACCACCAGAAAAGAGTAATCATTTTACCATTTTAGCCTTATTTCCTCCTTTTCCCAGTGTTTAGGAGTGCTGTATTGTCTCCCTCACCCAAAGCTTATGTCAAGTTTTCAACCATACTCTTTAAACTTGGAATACTATTGAAAAGGCCCCTCTGTTAGTCCATCTGGGAATGAGGAAGATTCACACAATTCTCCTCTCCATCTCCTCTCCACAGTAAATCCTTGGATGTGAAAAGGGCTTCTCTTAAGAGGCTCATGCAGTGTGTACTTTCTTGGTTCTGTTTTCTCAGATGGACAGACCATGGTGGACTCATAATGGAAAGTATTGCCAGTGTACCATGATGGCATTGCATTTTGCAAAGGGAAAATATAAAATCGATTTACAGTGGAGCTATGGTCAGTGGACACAGTTTTAGTGTCTAAAACAAAGGCCCAAATTAACCACCTGCTAATATCAGTGAATAAAATTCTGGAGTTGAGGTTAGAAGAGAGGAGTTTGAATCCCAGCTCTGTCACTTGGTCCTTTCACTTTAGATAAATTACCAAATCTTTCTGATTTCTGGCTTCCTTATGTATACAGTATGCTTGCTAAGCTGACCATGTTTAACTGTTGTGATGATTTGGTGCCAGTGTAGACATCCCCCTAATTCCAGGCAGCATAACTGTGCCATGAATGCAACTTTCTTTTTTCTTTCTTTCTTTCTTTCTTTCTTTCTTTCTTTTTTTCTTTCTTTTTTTTTTTTTTTAAAGATTTTATTCATTTAACAGAGAGAGATCACAAGTAAGCAGAGAGGCAGGCAGAGAGAGAAAGAGAGAGGAGGAAGCAGGCTCCCCGCCTCGCAGAGAGCCCTATGCAGGACTCGATCCCAGGACCCCGAGATCATGACCTGAGCTGAAGGCAGAGGCTTAACCCAATGAGCCACCCAGGCGCCCCATGAATGCAACTTTAAATCAGAATACCTCCGTCCTGGATACAAGGGGAGGAAGAAGGTTTTGTTTTGTTTTCCCCCAGAAGAAAGGAGTTTCCAGGTCACCTCCCCAAACTGTTGAGCAGAGATTATTTTGTAAGACATTCTTTCACAGAGATTTTTATCCTTTGGGGATTTCTGGTTCTGTGCAGGAAACTCGTTCCAGTTTCCCAAGTCATGGGCTCACAGACCCTTAACTGTCATGTATGTATTGAACTCCAAGTCCTCAGCACCTCCCACTACTGACCCACTACCTGCCATGACCCCACTCCACTCTACTTTCTAAGAATGCCTTACGATCAACTTGAATAATACCCACCACTGTTGTTTTGAGTGCCTTCCCATCCACCTACCCACCTACCCCCTTTTTGATTGACATCTGAGGGTTTCCTTTTCTTTTTTCGCAAGCTCGGTAGTACATTAAAGCCCAAACAAGCAAACTTTTCTTATTACATCTTACCTAGTATATCCAGGTGTTCACAGCAAAAGGATTTCTGAATTTGTGTAGGCCACCATGGACCTGGAAGCTTCCTCACATGTCTAGGTTAAACTTTTACAATCATGTATAAAACTAAAATCAAACAAACAAAAAAACCCATGAATATTATCTTTTGAATGATCTACCACTTTTATTAGATAGTGCTGACTTCTCTCCACCACCAAGAGCACAGTTTTGGTCATGCTTATTCATCTGTCTGTCTCTGTCTCTTACCTCTGTCCCTCTCTCTGTCTGACTGTCTGTCACCTCTATCTACTACAGCCTTTATTACATACCTATCATCTATCTCTTCTTGCTTCTTACCTAGACAACCACTGAAATAAAATGAAATCTTTTTATTCCTCTAGAAGGGTACACATAAAAAGAGAGATGACCTTTGTGTTTGATGCAACCATGCTCACATTCTGCTTTTGAGAAATTCAGGAAGTGAAATACATAGTAATAAGTTCAACAGTTTGCTTAAAGGTGGTTGGGAAGGGGAAGTTCAGAGAGGTAGGGGTGAATTAGTAAAACATCTGAAAAAGGAAATGTCCTAAATAGTTGTGTTCTCTTTTAAGTATCCATAGTTAGGCAAAGTAAGGGGACATGGCTTTAGCATTCACAATAGTCCTAAGAAAATAGAAAAGATACTCCTTTTCAAAAGTTACTTTATTTTATTTTTAAAGATTTTATTTGTTTATTTGTCAGAGAGAGAGAGAAAGCACAAGTAGGGGGAGCAGCAGGCAGAGGGAGAAGCAGGGTCCCCAATGAGCAAGGAGCCCGATGCAGGACTGGATCCCAAGACCCTGAGATCATGCCCTGAGACAAAGGCAGACACTTAACTGACTGAGTCACCCAGGCGCCCTCAAAAGTTATTTTAAATTACAGTTGAAATGTTATTAAAACAATAAAGACAGTTTAAAAAATCAAATAGGTCTAAAAGATTTATTATTAAAAAATAACGGGTGTTTATCATTCTTTTTGAAACCTGTTTGTAAACTAATCACGAGACACATATCTGAGGTCTCAGAGATTTTTTTCATATTATGTATTTGCTCGGTTTTCTTTTTCCTGCGTCCCCTGTTGCAAAGATGACCTCCTGGATTGATTTTCTAAGTCTGTTTCTTTCTCTCTTACCTCTGTCACTTTTTTTTTTTTTTTTAAACTATATTTTTGGGACCTTTCTCATGAACACAGTGTGTTTAAATTTCAGCTATTATGTTTTAGCTTATTATTCTCTGGGTGTTCCTTTTTAAAGGAATTTTGTTCTTAGGGATACTGTATTTTCCTCTTACGTGTTGAAGACGGTTCGTTAGCTTTGTTTTCTTTGTGCTCGTTGTCTCTCCTGTTGTTAGTATTTTTTTTTTTTTTTTTGTCTCTGTTTGGATCTTCATCGGACCTGCTGGAGTTTTCCTCAGGTGTTTGGTGATCCTTTGCTATCTGCTCTTTTTTTACACTGAGGGATGAAGAAACCTATTGGAACCTCTGTGGGGCGGGGGGGGAGGAATCATCTGTTGGTGGAAATTCTTATACAGTTACTGTTTGGGAAGTCAGCTTTACCAAGAGACCTCTTCCAATTCTGCAGATGTTGGTGTTTGGAACTTTGGTCTGGGTCCATTGAATTACTTTCGAGAATTATCCAGTCTTTGGGTGGGTACAACCAGGAGAACACCTGGTTGAAAGCTTTCTGAGAGCCCCATCACTCAGCTTGCAGACCTCACATGGGACCTTGTTTCTAGACCTGCATCACCCTTAACTCTCTCTTTCTCTCAGAAGGTTCCAAACCTCTGCAGGTGTCCAGAGCCAGGAACTCACACTTCTCTAGAATTCTACAGAGAATACAAGCCCTTTAGATTGTAATGTTCTTGGCTCCTTTTTCACTCTGCAATTGATCACTGGGCTGTCTGTCCTCAGACACTGTCTGATCCATTGCTATCTGCCCTCTAGACACGTGGTGAGCACTCATTCTCTTGGGCTTAGATATATTTTACTGGGGTCTTTTAAGGGAGTGGCGATGAACACGAATGGCCAAGTCACTGTGTTTCCCTCCCAAAAGAACCCTTGCATGATTTGCATCTTTGTATACAACAGAGTGCACAAAAGGTTCATTTTAATGAGCTTGAAAAACATTTTCCTAGCCTTGTTATTTTTAAGAAAATCTGTTCCCTCCATAGATAAACTTGAGTATTCATCCTAATTATCATATATTTTTAATCAGTGGGAGATAAATTAGTAAGGTTTCCCTGGCAATGGTAAGCTAGTAAAAAGGGGCATTTAACTATTTTTGGGTAGCCTTGAGAAAAGGAGTTGAGGAGAATGCTTACCAACCATGGTTCCGTGATTTCATCAATACCCAATAAGATGAGTTCATTTTAGTTCTTTCCCGTGCCTCAAAGTACCATTCCAGGAAAATCTCAGTTTCCCCTCTTCTAAGAGCATTTCAGGAGGTTGAAGTTGACCATCTGGGAGCTGAGAGACTTTTGCTAATGTTGACTCTCAATATTTAGGTCTTGATCCTTTGCTCTGGATACATTAATTGAACTCCATTTGGTTTACAAAAAGCTGCCCCAGGATTTTCCAGCTGAGATAATGAAGCCTCTGAAAATAGCCCAGTGCTCTAATGCAGGCATCTTCCATTCATCAGGTATCACCTGCCATGGGATGGGTACAAGAGGGTGAGAGGGGGATCCACAGAGCAAGCCCTCCCCTCCTTCCTCAGCTCGCACATGTAATTTTACTTGCCTCAGCATGGATGGTTTGGGGGCACAGAGAAGCATAGATACAATTAGACAATACCTACTTAGGCATACATTTCCTGTGTCTGTTGACAGGTGCCTTCTTTGCTCCTAAACAATACTAGGATAGGAATTTTCACATTGCTGCAACATCCAGCCTGGTTGAGATTTCTTTCATTTTCTTAAATTTCAACATTTTGATGGACAGTCTTGACCCTTCGGGGTTTTGGCTAGGTCCTGAGCTGCCGCAGTGGCAGAGTGCTTGCCCTGACTCACCTTACTGTTGGGGGAGGGGGTGGAATGTGTGCAGACAAGCGGACAGTTACAGAACAGACCCTAAAAGGCGAGGCAGAAGGAAGGAGGTTCTGGAAGCTCCTTCACGGGCACACTACCTAATCCAAAGTTCTGTTTCTGGAGGGGGGTGGCGGGTGCGATTGTCAGAGGAAGTGATGTCTGGTGCTGAGAGTAAATAATAAAATAGAAGTTAGCCAGATCCAAGGTTGGGGATGGCAGACAGAGAGGGTATTCTTGGCAACAGAGATAGTAAGAAGTCTAGGCACCGAGGCAAGAAAATGCATAGCGCTGTTTAAGAACTGGAAGTTCCATCTCTTTGGAGCACTCCATGGGAAGAATGTGTCTAGTGTCTGTGGACATGGTCAGAGACATGTCTGTGGACATGATCAGAGCTAAGCCATTCTATGTTAGACGGGAGACTGAGGCTGGGGGAGCAGTCAGAGGGCTACTGCAGAAATGGAGGTGAGACATCATCCCGCCCGGTACTAGAGCAGAGCAGGAGCACTACAGAGAAGTTGGATGAATTAGAGAGATTTTAAGGACCAAAATCTGCAGGAGTTCCTGATAAAATGGAATGCAAGTTGGTGCAGCCTCTTTGGAGAACAGTGTGGAGATCCCTCAAGAAATTAAAAATAGAACTTCCCTATGACCCTGCCATTGCATTACTGGGTATTTACCCCAAAGATACAGATGTAGTGAAAAGAAGGGCCATCTGTACCCCAATGTTTATGGCAGCAATGGCCATGGTGGCCAAACTGTGGAAAGAACCAAGATGCCTTTCAACGGACGAATGGAAAAGGAAGATGTGGTCCATATACACTATGGAGTATTATGCCTCCATCAGAAAGGACGAATACCCAACTTTTGTAGCAACATGTACGGGACTGGAAGAGATTATGCTGAGTGAAATAAGTCAAGCAGAGTGAGTCAATTATCCTATGGTTTCACTTATTTGTGAAGCATAACAAATAGCATGGAGGACATGGGGAGATAGAGAGGAGAAGGGAGTTGGGGGAAATTGGAAGGGGAGGTGAACCATGAGAGACTATGGACTCTGAAAAACAATCTGAGGTGTTTGAAGGGGCAGGGGTGGGGTGGGAGGTCAGGGTACCAGGTGGTGGGTATTAGAGAGGGCACGGATTGCATGGAGCACTGGGTGTGGTGCAAAAATAATGAATACTGTTACGCTGAAAATAAAAAATAAATTAAAAAAAAAATGGGCTTCAAGGCATGAGGCAAAAGAAGTCCAGAAGTAGTTTTGCTCTGTCACCTGTAGACATAGAGCTATGGTCAGTCATCCCTGAGTCCTACTGCTAGGTGCTTACACTGGCGTTCAGTGGAGGGACCAAGGACAGGTGTGTTGTGGTGGAGGGTGGGAGTCGCTAGAAGCACAGGACAAGTTTCAGCCTTTGGAGATACTGCCTTGATTCAGAGTCAGAGTCTGACTGTCTTTTGATAGTCTTATGTCCCTGCCTGGATTCTCCAGCAAGGTGAGAGGAGCAGCGTGTCCTGCATTTCTTCTGTACTTGCCCCCGTTCTTAGAACAGTATGGAGGAGTCCCTCAGTAAATACAGAATGGCAATTGCAGTGATGCTAGGCAGGGTGGCTGATGTCACTCCTGAAAGGTTAACTGAAGAGTGTTTGGTGAAGGGACCATTTCCAGAAGGGCAGGTTGCTATTAGCGGAACCAGGGACACATGGAGACACACCCAGGGCTCAGCCACCACGGGACTCTGCTTCTGCCCTGGGGCCAGAGCAGAGAGAGAAATTCCTGCCACCTGGTGAGGCCTGGAACCCTGAGAGGTACACCGAGGCCCAGGGAGGGTTCGGGGCATGGCCATATCCCTAACCTAACCCCCTCCTGCCCTAGCATCTCCTCTTGGTGCTTCTGATTAGCTACGTACAACTGGACACCAGAGTAGACATGTGTAGACATGTGTCTGCCCAGACACATGCTGGGTGGAGCTGTACTTACAGCACTGAGCAAGGCAAAGAAGAGCAGAGAACAAATCTGGAGGAGGCAAAAAACAGAAAAACTAAAATCACAAGAAGCATTTTTACTCGGCGAATGGGTCTAATGTATATGCAACAAATGATACCTAGTTCTGAGAAAAAGGTAGTTTAATCAAACACTTCACTTCCTGACCTTGTTGGATAAAAACATCTCGGACAGCCTCAAATCCATATTTACAAGGTGCTGCTACATAAAAGGTGCTATGCTTCTTCTAAGTTTTGATTAAGATTTTCTTTTTTAAGATTTTATTTATTTGAGAGAGAGAGAGAAAGAGAAAGAGCACAGCAGCAAGGGGGCAGTGGGAGAGGGAGAAGCAGGCTCTCTGCTGAGCAGGGAGCCCAACCAGGAGATTCCATCCCTGGATCTTAGGATCATGACCTGAGCCAAAGGCAGACGCTTAACCGACTGAGCCACCCACCGCCCGGATCGAGATTTCTTTTAGGCCAGTGATGCTCAGGAAAAAAGCCTGTTGACTTCATTCCAGGCGGGAGCTGAGGATGGGCCCGGCGGCAAGACGTGGTCAGGGCGCCTTAGCCGAGAAATGAATGGCTTTCCTGATGCATTGTCGTCCTCTCCTCGGAAAGCAGACGTGCAGCGGGAGTGTCCTCTTCCTTTAGGACAAAGCTGGGGAATGGGGGTAGGAGTGCTGCAGTTCCTGCACCAAGCCGGCTTTAACAGTGACACTGCCATAGACACACGGAGATGTGAGGAACTGTTGTTTGTGCCGTAACTGTTGATCAGTGGCGTGAAGACTGCAAAATCCTTTTCATGTTAATTTTCTCTCATCTAAAATGCCAGATCATTTACCCTGAAGAGACACACTTGCGGTTGGAATGTGGTGCCTTTCTTCCCCTTAGAATAAAACCCTCTCCTCCACCTCTGTTATGAAACACACAGGAAAGGCCAAATAGTGCAATTTGTTTTTGTTTCCTGTACTGTTAAATATTCAGGCAATCAGAAGATGTTTCCTCATGTTACCTGGAAACAAAACACTAGATCCGGCCGTTAGAATTCTGAGAGCTGGTTTTCTCTGGCAATATTTTTTGTGGGATGTGTTATGCAATCTGGAGATGATTGACATTCAGGCCAGGCCAGTCTGAGTTTCCTTGCTAGCTCTTCTATAAATTATCTGCATGACTTTGGTCAATTTACGTACCTTCTTTGAATTTTTTAAATATATAAAATTAGGGAGATAGTGTTTCTATGTATGTACCGTTTTAAGGATTAAATAAGGTACGTACCTAATGTCTTAGTCTGAAGTAAGCACTTAGCAAATGGCAGCCTCTTTCCATTTACCTCTTTTATTCTAGAAATCTCCATTTCTCAAAAGACCACCAAAGGATTCTTTCAGTGGCAGGAAGATGCGTTAAGCATTTTTTTTTTTTTAGATAGTTTTATTAAGTGCCGGGAAAACCCTGGGTAGAATACTGAGTTGAAAAGTATACGACAGCTGTTGGGACAGATGAACACCACACTGTGACTTTATACGTTTCTCTGTCTGATGCCGCAGCCGTAGGAGCTGGCAGCTTGAAGAAGTGGGTCAGTTTGCAAATAGTATCTTTAATTTCTCCAGGAAAGACGGAGACAGGGTTTGAATCACTAAGCAGGGGTGGAATTTTACCACGGCCACACAGTTTTTTAGAAATACTCCAGTAAGCCTTGATGGCAGAATTCACCAGCCTGCAGCCAGATACACAGAGAAGGAGAGGGACAGATAGAACAGCGTGCGTGTGCACGAGCCAGCGAAGGAATTGGAAGCAACATTTCTCTTGATGCCGTAGTCCTCTCAGAATCCTGTTGACTTCAGTTGCTACGAGGCTTCCAGGCTTCACGAGTCTATTACCATGAGGTATAGTGCCCAGAGTTATAATAATACTGTCCGTGGGTGACCAGCAATGGAGAACATGGGTTTCAGTCATTTTTTGTTCCAGTTCTACGATCTTTTCTGCTGTGTTCCATCCATGTTTTCTTTTTAATCCTTCTTAAAATGGGAAGTACACCATTTTGAGACAGATGCATATAGCTTTTGAGGTCTTGGAAAAGAGAGAAGAGCTAACTAGTAATACCAGTCCTGAGCTAAGTGAACTAACCAAACCATTTATAAACCAGTGTTTGGAGTGGCTGAAAACTAATGAACTGTAGCTCTCTTAGAAGTCTGCGTGTTGTAGTGGAAAGAGCTCATGGCTTTGAAAACTGAAAGACACTAGGTTTAAATCCTGGCTGTTTGTGATCTTGGACACCTAATTTTAACCCTATAAGCCCCAGTGAATCCATCTGTAAATAATAAAATAATGAAAGCATAGTAAGGGCCACTTTTTAGGATTTTTACACAGATTAGATGTGCTCAAGATGAGGGGTAGGGGTGCCTGAGTGGCTCAGTCATTAAGCGTCTGCCTTCAGCTCAGGTCATGATCCCAGGGTCCTGGGATCGAGCCCCACATCTGGCTCCCTGCTCAGCAGGAAGCCTGCTTTTCCCTCTCCCATTCCCTTAGCTTGTGTTCCCTCTCTCACTGTCTCTGTCAAATAAATAAATACAATGTATTTTTTAAAAAGATGAGGGGTGTATACCGTCTTGGATAAGGTTGGTTAAATCAGGGAATATATAAAGCCACTGAATGGAAAGGTGTACTTCCTGGAATGTGAATTACCCTGTGAATTTTGGGAGAACAGAATTTATTACAGAGTTCATTCCCATGCATTGTAAAGCTATAATGTGAGATTTAAAACAAATTTATGCCTGCAGTTATTTGCGCTCAAACCTAGATTCCCTAAAAGTACAGGTTTACTCGTTTCAACATTTAAGAGTTCTCAGAAAGTTGCTGGAGGAGCTCGCAATTTTTATTATATATATAATAATATGTGGTAAATGGGGTCGCCTGGGTGGCTAAGTGAGTTAGGCCTCTGCCTTTGGCTCAGGTCATGATCTCAGGGTCCTGGGATTGAGTCCCATATCAGGCTCTCTGCTCACCAGGGAGCCTGCTCCCCACCCCCGCCTGCCTCTTTGCCTACTTGTGATCTCTCTCTCTGTGTCAAGTAAATAAAATCTTTAAAAAAAAAAAAAATGTGGTAAATGTCATCCGTCAGGTTGCCATGAAAGAAACAAGAGACTGTTCTAGGTGACTTAAGCAGAAATGTATTTAAGGAATTAGTTGCTTGCAAAAAATGGGAAGACCTTAGACTAGGTCTCCATTAATGACCCCCAAGAGTCTCTAAAACTGATACAATCAGGAAAATAGAGAACTAGGAGGTTGCCATTGGAACCCTCAAAATGATGCAGGACCAGGGGAGTGATCCAGGAATCAGGGAACTGGGATGAGGGAATTGGCATTTTGGGATTATCTCGTGACACCCAGGCTGCTGAGTGAATGGATGCTGGCAGTTCCGGCTAGCTGCCCTTGCTCCTTGCCTTTGACCCTGACATCCTTGCTCACCACCAGTGGCAGTCTGAACTTCCACCTTCCCAGTCTCCTGCGAGTACATAAAAGATATATTGGGCAGAACCTATTATATTTACAAAACCTTCCCTATAAGGGAATGTGGGAACATGGGTTATTTATTTATTTGTTTACTTACTTTAGAATTCTACATTCTAGAGAGGGTGCGATGAGGTTGAGTTAGCCAACTCACAGTACCCGTTACACAGCCTCGGTTACATGGTAGGAGCTCAAGAAAGGCTAATTCTCTTCCTTCCCCCGCCAAGACTCAAAATAAGAGCTTAAAGGAGACTTGGCACCTTGATATGGTTGGAGGAATTGTGGCAAAGATAGTACCTCTCCTACTGCATCGGTTTTGTTGAGTTTGGGAAATAGGTCGCTGTGGCAGAGAATAGTCCTTTTGTTCCCACAGAGTTTCCCAGTCTTCCTGTAGCTGTGTTGGGCCTTGTGACGAATTCTGGCTAATGAAACATGAGCAGAAATGATGTGTGTGCTTTTGAGGTGAGGCCCTGATGGGCACATGTGCTCTTGGAGCTGCAGCTTTGAAATGGCGGCGTTTCTTTACGCCGGGCGTCCTGAGTGACCTGCTGGAGCAGATCCCCACCCCACTCACGTCAGGGGATGAACATGTTATTTTCATAAACGTTGGTTATGTTAGATGACTGAGATTTCAGCCAGTCTGACACCACAGTGTAAACCTCTTGTGACCAATATGGTCATCATGGAAATGTCCAGACAACTCAGTCAAGCTGATATTTACTGGGAGATAACAGTAATTCTCATGCAGCTGGGTGTCGTTAGTAAATGAAAAATTTCCCCCTCTCTTTCTCACTTTGTATCGTTTTTTCCCCCACATTAAATAGTTTTTAATGTAGAGTCTTAAAGCAATCCATATGGCTTCTTTGTTAGTTGACATTATCCAGGTGAGTGAGCATGACCTAGAGGTACCTGATAAAGGACAACTCGGCCTTTTCACACTAAGAACATGTGAAAAGCATGCTGTGTTACTGCGGTTAGAGGTGTTGCTTTGGGAACTGTTATTATCTGTGGATAATGCTCTTTCCCTGTGAGTTTAGAGAATACCTTTGTCCAAAAGGAAGTCTCGCCTCTGTTGGTTTCAGCAAAAGTAGATGCCACTAGAGTATAGCCAGATTCTGTCCCAGCTGAAATGCTAGGATTTGTGTGTTTGTTTCTGGCCTTTCTTCTGCCTTTCTAGATTATAACGGCTTACATTTGAAGTATTGGCCAAGACCACCGATTTTTGATAAATGAAGAAAAGACTTGAAAATGCTCTCTTCTCTTATTTACCCTCACCTCTACCAGTCTCTTATTTTCAGGCAGATGAGCTTCCCCTGCAATAATTCTCAACCTTTTTTATTTTTTTAAACTCTTTTTTTTTTTTTAAGATTTTATTTATTTGAGAGAGAGAGAGAAAGAGAGCACAAGTTGGGGGAGGGCAGGCTGAAGGAGAAGGAAGCCACTGAGCAGGGAGCTCGGTGCAGGACTGGATCCCAGAACCCTGGCATCCTGACCTGAGCTGACGGCAGACGCTTAACTGACTGAGCCACCCAGGCACCCGCAACCTTCTTTTTAAATTCTTGTCATTGCAGCATGGGTATGAAAATAAAATGGTATATGTTGAATTATTTCATAAGGTATGAAGCTGAAGAATGTAAGAGAAAAATATGCCTCACTAAAGAAGGCTGTACTTCATCACCCCTTCACTGGGACCCAGGAGAAACCCAGGGCTTCCTCAACTTGAGTCCCCCTGTGTCACCCTTTATACCTCTTGCTATGTGGTGGTTTTGACATTTATTTGTATCTTGATTTGACTGACCTCTTACTGTCACTAACTCCATGAGTACAGTGATCTGGTTTGCCCCTGCTTGACATGCTTTCCCAGCCCAGTCAGTGACTGGTTCAGGACAGGCACTGAATGCATAGTCCCTGGACAGAGGTGTGTGCCAAGGAACGGACCGATGAGCGGGTGAGGGAAGGAGAACTCAAGGAAGACCCAGGAGATAGGGCAGAGCTTCTCAGCTTCCCCACTCTGCATTCCTACGGTCTGCCTGTTACCACTGATGGGGCCAAACAGATGTTTAGAATTTCTTCCGCTGTGATCTCTGTGGGGCCTTGGAAGTTCCTCAAGATACTCTTGGTCCCCAGATGGAAAAATCCTTTACCATGATTGCCTCAGTCACTATATTGGGTTGCAAAAGCCCTAGCACACCATTTCTGAGAGAAAAACGACCCTACGTAGAGCGGCATGGGCCTTGACCTCTGTGAGCTTATTTGTAAGAGTTGGGTGGCATTCCTACTGTGATGAGCTCCAGAGAGCTTCCCGACTTCTGTGTGACCAGTGTTCTGATTGCAGGGGCAGACCTGAAGCCTAGAAATGCTTGTGGAGGGGTGCTTGGGTGGCTCAGTCGGTAAAGCGACTGCCTTTGGCTCAGGTCATGGTCCCAGGGTCCAGGGATCGAGCCCCACATCGGGCTCCCTGCTCAGCTGGGAGCCTGCTTCTTCCTCTCCCTCTGTCTGCTGCTCCCCCTGCTTGTGCTCACTCTCTCTCTCTCTCTCTGTCAAATAAATAAATAAAATCTTAAAGAAAGAAAGAAAACAAATAAAGGGAAATGCTTGTGAACTCAAGCCCAGAGGGGCTGGTGGGGAGAAGGGGGTGGCCTTGGGGGCGGCTTGGGGAAGGTCAGCGTCTGTCCCCTGGGTTTCAGGTACAGGCCCTGGAGCCAAGCACTCTTAGTGGGTCTAGAGGGCCCCAGCTGCAGGCACTTCTGGGACTCTGGCAGATCTGTGCTGTTCCAGACTGTCCAGCTGTCCCTGTGTTGACCTGTGTAGCCCAAGCAGAGAGGATGGCTCACAGCCAGAGGAAATCCACATCCAGCCGGCAGAAGCATTTCCGTCGGCGTCCAACCAGGAAAACAGAGTACTCTGGGCATTTTATTTTATTTTTATTTTTATTTGGCTTTTTTTTTGGGGGGGGGGTGCATTTTAAACAGCAAATGGAATGCAGTGAATTGGTTTTAATGGTCAAAGATGAGCTGAGAAGCCAGCTTGAGTTTTTCCTCCCTCTTGCCCTCTGGTCTCCCCCTTTGTCTGCTGCAGGCAGAAGCCATGTGACACAGAAGCCTCAAGTATGGATCCCCTCGTGATACTAAGCAAAGTCAGGGAAAGTGCAAGGAATGGATTTGAGGGCCGATAGGCCCAGGACAGGCCCAGGAAGGCACCTGATGCATCTCGATATTTCTAGTGGTTAGCACACAGGAAGTACCCAAGAAATATTACACTGACCAGAATGAATGATCCCGTGGCTCTCATACTCATGAGGTTACATGTGTGTTACCTGACTTAGGTCAGTTTATCTCTTGGAGTGTGTTCTTGTACATAAAGGAGTGGCAGTTGGGTCCCCCATTTTCATCCTAACAAATACATGATTCTGATCTTCCGTGTCTTGCCAGAATTCTGTGTCACCTTCAAGAGCTTCTGTTCTCATTGTACAAGCGTTGTCACCCTGACCCCCAAGACAGACTCTGGAAGTCACTCTTGAGTGAGCCCTTCATGTCAAATGGCTTTAAAAGGATTTCTTCCTTTGATGGAGAGCCACTTCATGGCTCTGGTCCCAAGTGTGTTGCTTGAGGGCATCACTTTAAAATTGTTAATAATTTATTTATTTGTTCTTTTATTTTTTCAATAGTTAATACATACATCCAGTTTACTATGCACAAAAGGACATTCAGAGAAAAATAACCTTTAATTCCTCTGTCCGTGCCACTTGGTTCTCCTCCCAAGAAGCAACCACTGTTACCAGAATTTCATGTCAGAATGTTAATTTAATACAATTACCCCGAGGCAAATATATTTGTTTCCTAGGCCTGTAATAAGAAATTACTAAAAACGGAAAGTCTTAAAACAACAGAAGTTTACTGTCTCAGAGTTCTGGAGAGATTTAATCTGCTCTTCCCAAAGGATCTAGGAGCTGGTGGGGAGGAGGGGGTGGCCTTGGGGGCGGCTTGCTTCTCACATTTCTAGTGGCTCCCAGCAATCCTTGGCATTCCTCGACTTATAGCTGGTCACAACACTCCAAACTCTGTATGTCTTTTCTAACCTTGCCTTTGTGTGTGTGTATCTCTGTATCGTCTTTTTTTTTTCTTTTATTTTTAGAGAGAGAGAGAGAGAGAACATGCAGGCATGAATGGGGAGGGAGGGGCAGAGGGGGAGAGAGAATCTTAAGCAGGCTCCGCACCCAGCGTGGAGCCTGACACGGGGCTCGATCTCATAACCCCTGAGATCATGACATGAGCCAAAATCAATAGTCAGATGCTTAACTGACTGAGCCATCCAGGCACCCTGTATCCTTTTCATATAAGAATACTAGTCATTGGGTTTAGGGCTACCCTAATCCTTGATGACCTCGTTTTAACTAATTACATCTGTAAGGACCCAATTTCAAGTAAGGGGTCGCCTTGAGGTTCTAGTAGATAAGAATTTGGGGGGGGGGCATTTTTCAACGAGGTCTCAGTATCTTCCAGCTCCTTGTGACTCAAGCATGCGACAGAGACAACCAGCAGCAAAGCATCACATAAGGACTTGTGAGAAACACTGACTCTCAGGCCCCACTCCAGGCCTGTTGAACCACGATCTGCATTTTAATGATAATCCATCTCATTACCGTTGGAGAGGCACTTTCATTTTGACTCGATCACTGGGCTCTCCCAAAACTAATCTCTCCTCCTTTGGTCAAATGTCCTTTTTTCTGGTTTGTTTTCCAGAGCTGAAATTTAATTTCCTAGTGAATCCACAGGTGTGAGGAATTTATTAAGGAGGGGACGGTGATGGGAAAATTAAATGCACTCAGTGCCTTGGAAATAAAGCTTTAACAAATGATCAGGAAAAGTTCCTTCAGTGCAGATGGGATAACTGATTTCTGGTTTAGAATAGCACCCACCCTGGCTGAGATCCAGGCAAAATGTCAGTTGCTCCAACTCCTGAAAGGTCAACATATTGCTTCGAATGACTTTTATGAAATGCTCATCTCAAAATTGGAAGCACCATGGAGATGGCTCTATGTAATCCAGCTCCTCGATGTCCTCAACCTTGTACCTTACCCCAGCCTGTTTTGTTCCCTCAGATCCTCGGGGGTGGGGGGAGCATTTACTGCTTTATCTCCTCCTGTCTGAAGTAGAGCCAGCTTTCTGTCCTGGTTACGGGAGCAGAACAGTAGCGTGAACTAGAGAAGTCGACAGCTCATCAGCATAAAGCCTTTCCCTCTAGAGTTTCAACTGCTGCCCCTAAGTTTAAGCCTAAGGGCTGCTTAAAATTAGCAAAATCCTGTGACTCGAGTTTCTTATTCCCTCCAGCTGTCTTTTATGCATAATTAGCGATGGTGTTAGCAGGTGCCATTCAGAAAGAGGGACTGCTAAAAGCATGGATAATATACAAGCCCTATAATTGGTTCCTTCCAAAGTTGTCTGCTGTATCTAGAAACTGGGGCCAGGAAGGCAGAGCCCGTTTTGGGTGGGTTCATCTTTATAAACACAGTAACTACCTAATAAATGCCTTTGAACTGACATGAAGTGAGGACAGTCTAATCTGTTCCTTTATACATCAGTGATGGTGAATGCCATAATGCCTTCATTATGAAGACTATCATGCTGAAAAGACTTTATCGTAAAGGCTTATATTGTTGGGCAAGGTACAAGACTTCCACTCTGAGCAAGACAGAGTAACAGAAAGTTGATTTATCCTCCCTCCTACCTGAAACATCCAAACACAGCCGAAATGTGTGCTCGAGACCTTGGATTTCAGGCAGCGGTTTCTGTGAGATGGGAAACAAGACAGTCCCTGAGATTGCCCTAGCTTTCTGCCTTGAGAGTTTTCAGGCAATGGCACAGCGGCAGAGCACCCCAGTGGAGCTTAAAAGGCCCCCTAAGTTGGGAAGACAAGGAGGAGAGAGTCCAGAAAGATCAACACAGCGAGCCCCCACAAGACAGGTGGTGGAGAGGAGAGAGCTGCACAGAGAGGAATCTGGAGATTTAAACAATCTGGAGATTTTAAAGAGATTTAAAGAGGATCCCCTCAAGGTGAGTGGAGTACTGATCAGCAGGCATGTAAGCAAACTTCAAGAGACCAAGGGGAAAACTACCCCCAAAGGATTAGAGGTAACATTGCTCAGCACTCACGTAAGGCCAGGAATAATGCCTTTCCTGAGGCAGGACTGGAAGATGTCAGGATTCACAGGAGTAGAGAGGGACAGAATTCATTCTAGGTGGAACACCACCCCAGTTCTGCCTAACAAGTCTTGCAAACAACACCTGAAAAGATCAAATGGTTTCCAAGTAACTTAACTGTGTCCTGGGAAAAACAAACAAACAAACAAACACAAAACTCTCAAGAATATTTTTAGGAGTATAAACATAACCAGTGCTCAACAAGGTAAGATTCATAATGTCTGGCATCTACTAAAACATGAACAGACATGCAATGAAGTAGGAAAAATATGTTTCCTGATGAAGACGAGAACCAGTCCATTGAAATTGATCAAGAAGTGACCCGGATATTAGGATTAGCCAACAAGGACATTAAAACAGTTCACGTAACTGTACTCCATGCCTTCAAAAAGCTAACCAAAGACTTGAAAGATACAAAAAAGATCCAAATCAAACTCCTGGAGATGAAAACTACATTGTATGAAATGAAAAACACATTGGATGACATTAATAACAGAAGAGACCCAGTAACAGAAACTGTCCATAGTGAAACAAAGAAGATAATTTTTTAAAGACATGCACAGAGGGACATCTGGATAGCTTATTCCTTAAGCATCTGCCTACAGCTCAGGTCATGATCTCAGGGTCCCGGGATCAAGTCCCATGTCAAGTTCCCTGTTCAACAGGAAACGTGCTTCTCCCTCTCCCACTCCCCCTGCTTGTGTTCCTGCTCTCTGTCTCTCTCTCTGTCAAATAAATAAATAATCTTACAAAAAAATACATAAAGACGTGAACAGAGAATCAGTGAGCTATGGTACAAATTCAAGCAGCCTAATATACCTATGGTTGGCTCCTCAAAGTGGGCAGAGGAATAAAAACTTCCAAAGAAAAGCTGATAACTGGCTGGTAATTGTCCCAATATGATAAAAACTACAAACCCACAAATCCATCGAAGCTTGATAAACTCTATACACAAGATACATGGAGAAAGTGACACCATGGCACGTTATTATCAAATTGCTCAACACCAGTGATGAAAAGCTTAAAAGCTGCCAAAAAAAAAAAAAAAAAAAAAAAAAAGACACAGTACATAAAAAGCAGCAAAGAAAGGGCAACTTCTCCAGATGAATGTTTGGGTCCCCATCCCTAATTCCCTGTTGGAACCTAATCCTTAGTGTGATGGTGTTAGGTGGTGGGAACTCAGGGAGGTGTTCAGGTGTGAGGTTGGAGCCCTCATGATGGGGTTACTGCCCTTTTAAAGAGATCCTAGAAACTCCTGCTCCCTTCCACTATGTCTTCTCACCAGACATGGAATCTGCAGGATCCTTGACCTTGGACCTCCCAGTATGCAGAACTGTGAGCAGTAAATTCGTGTTTATAAGCCACCCAGTCCATGGTACCCCGTGATAGCAGCATGAGTCAACCAGGACAGCAGCTTATTTCTCTTTAGAAGCAATGCAAATGAGAAAGTCAAGCAAGATCTTCCCATGTACTGAAAGAAAAAAAAAACTGTCAAGTTAGAATTCTATATCTAGTGAAAATACCTTTCCGAAATTAAGGTGAAATAAAGATTTCTCCTGACATACAAAAAAAAAAAAAAAAAAAAAAACCTAAAAGAACTGGTTACCTGCAGGTGTATGCAACAGTAGCTAAAGAAAGTCCTTCAGGCAGAAAGAAAATGATGGCAAATAGAAATATGGGCCTACAGAAAAGAACGACTGTCTCTTTAAGAAGACCGCTCTCCCCTCATTGATCTGTGGGGGCATCGCCACAGTCATCAAAATCACTATGAGTTTTTCTACAGAAATTGGAAAATTGATTAAAAAATTCATATGGAAATGCAAATAGAATATGCATACAGAAATAGCCAAAGAGCTTTGAAGAAAACCAAGTTGGGTGACTCGCACCATATCATTCAAGAGTTTTTATAAAGTTTACAGTTATCAAAAAAGTGGGATAATGATGTTGAATAGATAATTGGTTGATGAAATGTAATACAAAGTCTGGGAAAAGACTCCTGCATAGGTGCACAACTGATTTTTCAAGAGAACCACAGAGGCAATTCAGTAGAGGAAGAGTAGTCTTCTTTGTGAGTGGTGTAGCAAAAATGGCGTATTCAGATGCCCCCCCCAAAAATGAACTTCCAATCCCCGCCTTATACCCTAAACAAAAACAAGTTTAAATGTGTCATCAATTTAAATGTAAAACCTAAAACTATAAAACTTCTGGAAGAAGACGTAAGAGAAAACTTATGTGGATTTAGATCAGTCAGAGTTCTATATGTCACCTAAATCACAATCCATAAAGAAATGTTGATAAATTAGATTGTATGTAAATTAAAACTTACTCTTCTTTTTTAAAAGATTTTATTTATTATTTATTTGACAGAGCGAGATCACAAGTAGGTAGAGAGGCAGGCAGAGAGAGAGAGGAGGAAACAGGCTCCCTGCTGAGCAGAGAGCCCAATGTGGGACTCGATCCCAGGACCCTGAGATCATGACCTGAGCCGAAGGCAGCGGCTTAACCCACCGAGCCACCCAGGCGCCCTTAAAACTTAAGAGAATGAAAACACAAGCCACAACCTGGGAGAAAATATTGTTCACCACAGAAGATAGCTGAATAGGAAATAAGCACAAGAAAAGATACACATCATCAGTCATTACAGACATGTAAGGTAAAACCGCAGTGTGATACCGCAACACAGTTTAATTTAGCTAGAATTAAAACCCTGATCATATCAAGTGTTGACAAGGATGTGGAAGAATTAGAACATCCATCCACTACTAAATGGGAATGAAAAATTGTACAACCACTTAAAAAAAAAAAAAAGATTTTACTAGTCATTTGAGAGAGAAAAAGTAAAAGCATGAGGAGGGAGGTGCAGAGGAAGAGGGAAAGAGTGACTCTCAAGCAGCCTCTGACTGAGCCTGGAGCCCACCATGAGACTGGATCCCACGACCCCAAGACCATGACCTTGGCTGAAATCAAGGGCCAGCCACCTAACTGACTGAGCCTTCCAGACATTTTGCTATAACCACTTTGATACACAGTCGTGTAATTCCTTAAAATGTTAAACACAAACCTACCTACAGTATGAATCAGTGATTCTACTCCTAGCTGTTTACCCAAGAGAAATGAAAGCATGTGTCCATAAAAAAAACACATGTTCCCAGCACCATTATTTGTAATAACCTAAAACTAGGAGGAACCCACATGCCTATCCAGAAGTGCACGGAGAAATCAACAGGGGTGTATCGTACATTGGTTACTACTTGGTCACAAAAGGGAATGAACTCCTGATACATGCTACAATATTTATGAATCTCAAAATAATTATACTGTGTATGAAAAAGGAATATATACTAAATGATTCTGTTTATTGAAATTCGAGATCATGCAAACTGAGCTGTAAGAGAAACGGAGGGAAGCAGAGTCATCACGGTGGATGTGCATATGTCTAAACCTATTGCTACTGAAAGTACATTTCACTGTATGTCAGTTAGATCTCAGCAACACTGTTAAAAAAAATACAGTGCAGTTACAGAAATAGTTTTCCAGAAAAACTGGGCTATTTGCTATTCTTAAATACCCTTAGCATCTCTGTCGCTGGTCATGGGTGGTCCCCACAAACCGGAATGCCCCCGCTTCCTTCCCCATCTGTCAAAATCCTCTTATACGAGAGCCCCATCTCAAATGCCTTTCTCTTCCTGAGCTATTTCCTGATCCTTACTCTCCAACATGCCTCCCTTGGATACTGTGTGTTTCTTTAATGGCACACCTGTTGTGCCCTGTATTATAATTATTTTGGTACCATCCCCCTCACTAGGCTATAAATGGCTTGGGTTCCATCCAACTTATCTTTGTATCCCACGGCCTCCTCCCATGCCTCCCAGACTCCTGCATCCATGCCTGGGTATTTTTGAATTCAATATTTGGAGGAAACATTGTCCCAAAGATACAAAGATAAGATTCAGTATTAATTAATTCAATCTTTGTATTAAGTATATCAAAGTATTCATAAATCAGATGATCATAATAGAATAGAATAGAATAGAATGCTCTTCTTACTCTGCTATAGTTTAACCTTTAATATCTAAAGTGGTCTTTCCTTTGCATTTCTACTGCTGCCACCCCTTTCCCTTCAAAGATGTCCAAGCAAGTCTCCACGCCTCCAGTCTCTGTCCCCTCCAATCCCATCTTCCCAGCGTGATCTCACTAAAATACAGCTTGATCACGTCCCTTGCTTAAATGAAATTCTGTCGGTGTGTCCTCTCTGGACTCACCCATTTCTGTTCCCACTTCCTTGCCTACCTCTCCCCTAAATTTTGTCTGAGCCTTTCAAGTACTGTACACACTTTCCATAATGTACAATGCAGTTTTCCCCTTCTGCCCTTTGCTCAGGCTGCCCCTCTCCCTGGGATACTCCCCTTGGCTACTCCTCCTTTTTGATTTAGCCAACTTATCCCCTTCCTTGAAAAGGAAGGAAAAATAGAACAAGATAAAAACAGAGAAGGAGGCAAACCATAAGAAACTCCTAACTCTAGAAGACAAACTGAAATTTGTTGGAGGGGAGGTGGGTGGGGGATGGAGTAGCTGGGTGGTGGGCGTTAAGGCGGGCACTTGATGTAACGAGCACTGGGTGTTGTATGCAACTGATGAATCACTCATTTCTGCCCCCAAACTAATAATACACTATATGATAGCTAGATTGAATTTAAATAAAAAATGTTCAAACTAATTAAGCTTTAGGATTGTCACTGTTCCAGGGGTTGTATTTGTTTAGAACTCAGCCAACTCCTGTTTGTAGATGAAGAAACTAGGATGCAGAGAGGTTGAGGTCTTCACTCAAGGATGCTCAGCTCATAGGCAGTGCACAGACCAAGGTCAACTGACTCCATTAATGACGTTCTAACCACTGTCCCATGTGGCCGCTCCTGAAGGGTGATCACTGGGTTCTTGTCTGCTAGCACATCCCTTCCACCCCATGGACAATAAGCTCCTTGAAGGCCATGGCTATGTTGTTGGACTCAGTGTCCTTGGCACCTAGCAGACTGCCCGGCCGAGAGTAAGTGTTCAATAAATGTTTTTGAATGAGTGATTCAGATGTGATTAAGGTTACCGGAACTTGCCCCACATAAGTATCTGGTTTGTTTTAGGTTTTGTGTGGTTTTTTTTTTTTTTTTTTTTTTTTGGGAGGGGATATACTGAAATCTTGAAATAAATAAATACATAATTAGATCAGTCCAGGCTAATTGATAAGCAGCCCTCGTGCAGATTGCCCAGGGGTACAAAGCCAAAAATAGAAAGTTCAATCAGTTGACTTGCACATCTGGAGGGAACACATACTTGGAATGCTATAGGCAGAGGCAGGCATCTGAGCAGCCCAGAAGCTCATCTGTTCCAGGTACCAGCCGCAGAATCAGGGAACTCTCCTCTCCCCTCCATGGCGTGCCCCCTCCCTTTCTTCCTCCCCATGCACCTTCATGTCAAGAAGTAGAAGCTTTAAGTAAATTTCCTTCATGGGTAACAACTTTTCTGTTCTACTGTCTTAACACATATTTTCTTTAAGGGGAAAAAAAAACTAATAAAATAAAAAATAAATTAAACAAACCTAACCCATAGCTTTGCTCCTTCACAGAGAGATTGACTCTCTTCCCAACTTGTTTGGCACCGTGGCATTTACTGTAAGAATGAAGAAGATTGAATTTCATGTAGCGTGACCTTTTGAAACTTGGGATGATCATTAGCAATATTCTGATTTTCACCCTCTCTTGCAACCAGTACAGAATTGCATGACAATTTAAAACTTGTCTAGATAGTTCAGATACAGATTTTTTTTTTAACATAGCAATTTTGTGGGTAGCTGATTTGTTTGTGCTTGTTTAAATCCTTCAAGTAATGAAATGATTATTGCTATCTACAGAAGAGGTGAACATGTCTTTGAGCAAAGACCTCACAGAGAAAATAATTATAAAGCTGTCATTTCTATAAATACTTTGACAGTGAAATATCTACAAAGTATTACAGTGACTGTTTCAAATGCAGAAAGAGGTATTGGCCCCCAATTCAGGACCACCCCTCTGGAAGACTGTAAAGAAATGTAAGGTGGTCTCCAGCGTGTGAGCTCTCTGTGCCCATCCTCTGACCTTGAATAAACATCGTTGTTAGGAATTCTGGATTCCAGGTTCAGTAATTCTACTACCTGCAGGTGTAACCACAGATAAATAAATTACTTCTCCTCCTGGAGATTTTTCACCTTTGAAATTAGTGGTTGGGTTAAATGACCTTTGAATTCTTTCTGGATTGCTAATTCGGTTTTTGATCATTCGTTCGTTCATCCATTTAACTGGCTCATTTTGGTTTCTGCTTCTCTTCCTCTAGTGCTCCCTTGCTAACTAAAATTGCCCGTGGCCCTTTCCACTTTTCCGAACCCCAGTTCCGTGGCTATTCTAGTTCCTTTGGGTGGCGTAGATCCTTTTCAGATCCTTCTCATCTCATCCAGCTTTTCCCTCGTCTTTTCCCTTCTCCTGGGGCCCTCTTCTTTGCTGAGTGGTGGCTACCAAGAATCCTTGTGGGAAGACAGTAACAGCTTCATGGCCTTCCACCAGTGACATCTTTCTCTGTATAGGGGCACTGGAGAGACAGTGCTTTTGTCCTTCTCCCCTTTTCCTCTCCTCCCCACTTAAATAGAAAGACTTAGTAGAAATTAAAACAGAACGGATGAGTGATATTTTGGCTTTGGTGAAGTACTATTACTATGTCTAAGAAGCTGTGGACATCACGGTGGTGAATTACTGCTTAGTTTATTAAGAACTGAATGAAAGATTGTTCCTAAAACAGATACAAATTATTCTCTCATGGTAGGAATTTTGCATGTTATTTGAAAACTTAAAGTGTGTGCTTGTCCAAGATTGCTAGCCTAGAATCTCAGGAACCACAGAAACCATATCTGTGTTCACTTCCCTTCCCCTCGTGTGCCTCGTTCCACGGCTAGGTGCCAGGCACTCAAAATAATTGATTAACGAATGACAATCCGTCTTGTAATTTTGTCCAAACATCCCACAGAAATGACTTAAAGGGCATCCACTCCTGTTCTTACCTCTGAGATAGAAGTATTCCTTGTTGCGTTAATTTTGTGTCATCTTTTGACCCTGATTTACACAGTTGCAAGTCTGTCTGCTTTTACATCCAACATGGCAAGGCTGGCAAGATCACAAATCGATTATTATAGCCCAAGAAAATTACGTATGACAAATTGTCTGATAAACAAGGTAATGTGAAATTAACCAAATGCTTCAGAATTGACTGTTGCACATCATCTGTGGAAACTACCCTCCTGGGACATTAAAACATGTTTGACTTTACTTACTTAACTATAGCAAATAAATCTTGTGATTTAAAACTGAAGCACTTTGTACCATAGAATTAAATTTCATTATTCAAGACCGAAAGAGTTCACAT
Source organism: Mustela putorius furo (assembly GCF_011764305.1). NCBI lineage: Eukaryota > Metazoa > Chordata > Mammalia > Carnivora > Mustelidae > Mustela > Mustela putorius. The sequence goes on along the minus strand of NW_025421322.1, from coordinate 22,638,146 downwards.
GTAGTAAGGCGAAAACACAATATAAAGGGAGGTGGTTGTAGAACCTTAACAAGGAGTTAGAAGTGGGGTGGGGGACGCCTGGGTGGCTCAGTGGGTTAAAGCCTCTGCCTTCAGCTCAGGTCTTGATCTCAGAGTCCCGGGATCGAGCCCCACATCGGACTCTCTGCTCAGTGGGGAGCCTGTTTCCCTTTCTCTCTGCCTGCTGCTCTGCCTACTTGTGATCTCCGTCTGTCAAATAAATAAACAAATAAATGAATAAATGAATAAATAAATCTTTAAAAAAAGAAGAAGAAGAAGTTAGAAAGGGAGCCACCATCGAGTCTGGCAAACTTTTAGTAATAGAGCCGTCCGTTCACTTAGCCCAGGAGAAACTTATGGATTAAAAAATAAATAAATAAAAATAGAGAAAGGAAGAGAAAGAAAAAGAAACTTATGGATTATGCCCCTCGTGTGTGTCAGGCAACAGGAGGAGATTAACAGAATTCATATCACACCTTCAGAGAATTTACGGTTTGGAGGGAGAGATACAATCTAAAAGGATAAGCCTTGAAAGAGAAACTGTTGGATGATGGAAAGCCACGACTCTCTCCAAGCTTGGGGTAGTGGGGAACTACATGTGAGAGCTACATTTCAAAACACTTTCTGGAAATATCAACTAGACAGCATGAGTGCTGCCAGTCCCCACTCCCATGTCCATGGCAGATGTCAGTATATGACGATGCTCCTTTTTCTTGTTGAGTCTAGAATGAGTCCTCAGGCTCTCTGATATCATCTCAGGCAGCTGAAAGCTGGCCTACAAAGTAAACCTTACATCCCATCCTAGACAAGCGCTTACCCTTGTTTCGCTGCGAAAACTTGCTAATTTACAGTGTAGCCATCTCTTTTGAAAGGGAAATACCACCAGTATAATATTGATAAAACTTGGAGACGGGATGGATCGTGGGAGAAGAGGACTGGAGACATCAAGAATGATTGGGTCATCTAACCTGAGTTATTGGGAAGATGTTGATCCCGTGGAAATAAAATAAACATAGAAGAGACAGACCCTTGGGGGATAGGTGGTCTATGTTTACATTACAAGTTTGAGGTTATTACAAGATACCTAAGTGAAGATGGAGAAATTTACCCAAACTCGTGTTTTTTGCCCAATCTGGACCATTTTCAGTTTTTAATCTTAGTAACAGACAGACACTGTCCTTCATTCAGCTCAGCTGGAAAACTCCGTGACCAACCTCCGTCTTCCCCATCCCTCAGAGCTGATCCATCATGAAGATTATCAGTTTTATTTTCTATGCACTTTCTAATCCCTGTTCTTTATACCACGTCTACCACGCCATATGGCACAAGACGTACCTAACCCTAAAAACCTTTCGTTATTTACTTGCAATTCAAATTTAACTGAGCATTGTATATTTTTATTTACTAACTCCGGCCCCAAATTATCTAATGCGAAGGAAGCAAACATAGATGTTCAGACTGCAAATGCTTTGCTCTGGACCAGGCTCTGGGATGGACTGTTTATGCTGTCAGTGTAGGATATTAAGAATCTAGAGACAAATATAAATTTATTTGACCTGCATAGCACATTGTATATTTCAATGGCTTTAAAAAAAAAACCAGTTGAGCAAGGTCAAATCACAGAATATTCTGTGAGGTACAGATGAAGTCAGTAGTGGAAAAACAAAATGTTTCTGTAGTTTGACATTAGCTGACTCGTCTCCTAAAACTTTGATAATGATATCATTCCCCTAGGAAAGTCGAAGTGCTGAAATTCTTCACATATTTTGTAAATTTATGTGTTACCGAAAAACTGAAAGCTACCCAACATGAAAGATACCGTCAGGTTCCCTCCGAGCCTAGCAGAATACTACATCATGCATGACCTGTTTTTGAAATGGAATTTTGTGAAAAATAGCAAAACACCTTTTCTGGCTCCTTTTCTCTTTACTGCTCACACTTGACATATTCCTTAGGTGATCTCAGTAGCCCCCATCATGGCAATGAGATTCTGAAATCTGCATTCTTAGCAGGGGATTGTAGTGTCAGGCAATAGAATCAACTCTGGCTGAGGATATGAGAGTGGTCACCTATTTCTCAAAGAGTTCAGAGAGGCAGGCTAAGCTCAATGCCCATTTGCATTGTGAATTCCGTTCTAGAAGAAATCCCACTGCTGTTGCCATCTAACAACCATGCCACAGTTGGGCAACTGCCTCAGCTTGCACCAGTAACAGCTCGCGACTGGCCAAGATCTGCTGCAGCTGCCAGTTAGAGCTGGATGCCGGCGCCGCCATACTTGCCAAAGATGTCTTCCCTCCACAACCACTTTCTCACGGTGCCTCCTTGCCGTTTTGGGTGAGGGGCTCTGAGCCCCACCGGTAGGAAAGATGGGGAACCTGAATTCTGGCTTCTAGCATGGGGAAGCACAACTCATAATTTTGAAAACTTTCCAAATACACAGGAAGGGTGTCTGAAAGATACTGAGTAGCAACCAAGAGGAGAAATGTTCTCTACTCTTGTAAGCAACAAACCACATTTTGCAAACACCCTGCTCAATGGAGCTGATGATTAAGACTCAGGCTGTGTAGTCACGTGCTAGGGATTCAGTTCCAGCTTTTCCTCTTACTTACAGGAAGATTGAACAAGTTAGCCCTGCTGTGGGACCATCTTCTCATCTGTAAAGTAGACACACTAATACCATTCATCTCACAGGCTGGTGGAAGAGACAAAATGAGGAAAGGGAATATCCTTTCACTTGGCGGTGATGGAGTTCTCATCCCCACAGGACAGCTTCTCCTCCTCATTATGAATATTGTAAATATAGATCTCTTATCTCTTTCTTTTGAAGTCTTTTTAGTTAACAACCAATTTGAGGATTTAAGAAAAGATCCTAAATTTTTTCTAACTTTTTCTGTCGTGTTTTCTTATTCACCTAAAGATACTTTTCCTAGTGAAAAAGGGATGCCAACATTCCTTTTCTTAAACTTTTTTCCTCTTATCTGTCTGATTATATTGCAAAAAATTTAGAAATGCAGGAAAAGCAGAAAGATGGAGATAAAAAATATCTCAAAATTCAACTATCTAGAGATAGCCAGTATTCATGGCATGCCATATATTTGTCTGTGAGGAAATCTTTTGTATCAGCCTTGGGAATCACAGATTCATGGAGCTGGGAGCAACCATAATGACCAGGAACCACGTGGTTTGAATTCCCCTCCATTCCCAATGGTGGCAGCAAGCCCTCAGGCCTTCTCTTCAGAACTACCTTCATCTGTGTTTTCTCCAGCCTCCCATTGGAGGAGAAAGGTCACGTGAAGCCTTTGTTGCCAGGCTGCAGGTTCTACTCATCAATTTTGTGTTGGGAGGCTTCAATTTTATGTGGCAGCCTCATGTTTCTGAACAGGGGAGCAGAGAATTCTGGGAAATGTTATTTGTCTCAGCGGGAGCCTTTAAAAGAGTAAGAGGGTAAGAAAATTACTCTTTTATTGCGAGGTTTGCCAAATGATCTCTGAGAAGCTGTGATATCATTCACAGGCTGTGCCAAGCTGGATCGAAACTGCTCATCTTGGCAGACATCTCGAGTGAGCGTGTAATTCCTCGGGGTTGGTATGGGCCTTTATCAGAAATAGTTCCATAGGCAGTATTTACATAACTGTGGTGGAGTGTGAGAATAAACACAGCTGTGGCATTGCCCTAAATATTTCTATTCAGCGGAGAATTAAAAGAACTTTATCACTGAACTACAGATAAATACAATTCATCAAGCAGTGGTCAGTTCAACTGGGGAACAAAACAGGAGTCGTAAAAGACTGTCCTGCTGAAAATAGCTCCAATCAACTGTCCTAACTTTATTGCTCCTTGAGGTGCTTCCTCCCTCCTCTTTCCCGGCTCCAGAAATGTAGGACTCATCAGCTTGCAAGGAGGTTATCTAGATTTTTTTTTTCTTTTTTCTTCTTTTTTTTTAATGCCAGGAGGGAAGTAGAAGGCACCCTCATTTACTGAGCAGGGGTTACTATGTCCCTCATTTCAGGAGGGTTTCCTTTGTCGTTCTGGTTGTAGAATTGAATGTTGGTGGGGGTAAGAGTATTTTTTGGTGTTTTTTGTTTGTTTTGTTTTTGCCAAGGAAAAAACTGTGTAACTCCCACATGCCATTGAAATGGAAGTATGATTGCCGTAGTCCTAAGTGATCTGCATCTTACGAGTTACTTTCAACACCTCCATATTTCACACATTAACGCAGTTCCCATTCAACTATGCGCAAAAAGATGGTTATACCGTGTATGAGTTTTCTAAGACCACCGCGACAAAGTGGGCACTGACCGGGAAGCTTAAAGCAACAGAAATGTACTCTCTCTCCGTTTTGGAGGCCGGACATGTGAAATCAAGGAGTTGGCGGGGCTGTTCCCTCCAGAAGCTTTGAGGGAGAAACCACCCCATGCCTCTGTCCTAGCTTCCGGTACTTGCCGATCTTTGGCAGTTGTTGACTGTGGACGCATCACTCCAGGCTCTATGGCCATCTTCACATTGCCTTTCTTCTCTGTGTCTCCATGTCTTTTCTGTCTCTTACAATGACAGGTCCTTGGATTTAGGACTCACTCTAATTCAGTGGGTAGCTGAGTGAGATAAGAATCTCCTCACCATCCTTGCTCTAATTACTTCACCAAGACTCTGTTTCCGAACCAGTCACATTCTGAGGTTCTGGGCAGTCATGAATTTGGAATGATGCTATTCATCCTGCTATATACATGGTGAGCTTCGTGGGCATAGGGACGCCCAACACATGCTATAAACACCGCGAGTTCTCTTGAAAACTCACGTATAGACACAGCATATCTTTGTGTACATGTATTAAGAAATCACCGCATGTTTCCAGCTCCATTTTGTAACTCAAGAGATTTACTTGGATTTTGTTTCCATGTGCATGCCTTGTCTCTTTATTAATGGTGTAGCTAGGAAAGGACGAACTTGCTCATATGGGCTGACAGTTCAAAAGCATTGTCTTCACTAATATAGTGCCTTTTCCCAGCTACTGAGCCTACAGAAGAGTCTTAAAATGCCAGAAGCATACATGGCACCTGCTAATGTCAGGATTTACAAGTCGCAAAGCACTTTCACAATTATTATCTCATTTGATGCTCTAGTAACCCCGTGAAGGTTTTATTATTATCACTTCCGTTATTATCGTCATTATCACTTCATCATCATTATCATCATCACCATCCCGCCCCTGTTGTCCAGGGGATAAAGAAACTCAAGCCTCATAGAAATTATGTGACCTATTTGTGGTCAGTGAGTCAGCACTCGTAGTTGTATTTGACAATCCAATTCAAATAGGTTTGTGCAAAAAGGGGACCATAGGAGAAAAGTACAAGGATATGCTGTGTGTCAGGTATGGCTGGATCCAGGCCCCTCAGCTTTGTTTTCCTTTGTGTTGGCTTCATTGTAGGCAGACCCTCTCCTTTTGATGGCAAGATGGCCTTCAGTAGATCCATGATTTTCTCTGACCCCACAGTAGATGTGATAAGGAAAAAACATCTCCTTGGCAGTTACTCCTACAGAAATCCTGGGCCAGATCTCCACGAAGCTAATTAGATCACACCTACAACACTCAAACCATTGAGCCCCCAAACCACTGAGGCTGAGAATGGGGGTAAAGCCTTTTGCCAGAAAGGGGAATGGAAACTGGGTAGACAGAATCACAGATGTGATTGTGTCACTCACAAGTGACAGAGCTTGGATTTGAGACAAGGTTGTTGGAACCTACAGCCCGGTCCTCCTGCTCTTCCTCCTCCTCCTCCTTCTCCTCCTCCTCCATCACCATCCCAATACAGTGAATACACAATGGATACCTGGGACAAAATTCAGAAGACAGAATATGAGAGAGCAAAGTCTCCTTTCTAATCTTGTCTTCTTTTCACCCCATTTCCCTCCTCGTCGAACCCTCCTGGATACATTTCCCAGCCTAGTGTCCACATTCACAAGCATTTATAAAAACCAGCTTGACATCAGTGATAGGACACTACTCTCACTGTTCTGTCCCGTGCTTTTTCTTTTTCTAAAAGATTTTATTTTATTTATTATTATTATTTTTTAAGAGAGGCGGGCTGGAGGGAAGGGGGTAGAGAACATCTTAAGCAAACTCCGCCCTCAACACACAGCCCCGTGTGGAGCTCTTGAACTCACAATTCAGAGATCATGGCTTGAGCTAAAACCAAGAGTTGGTCTGCCTGTCTCACTGAGCCCCCCAGACACCCCTGCCCTGTGCTTTCTTTGCTTCCATTGTCTCATGCATTTGGGGTCCCCCGACTTTAATGACTTCAGCTCCCCAGCCACAGTAGCGTTTCCACCCTAGGCCTTTTCTTATTTCCCTTTGTTTCCTGTCCGCACGCCTCACCTCCTCTATTTCTACTTCATTTCTTCATCTCTACCTCCTTCCGTACATTTACAGATGGACGAAGTACTTACTGGAGTTGAAATTGCTTTTGAAAAATGGGCTATGTGAAATATATGAAAATGGTTCTTTTATATATGTTATCAGCAAAATATTTCCAGAAGGTAAAACAACTCCCCATCTCCTTTCACCCTCACCGTTGCCAGTTAGTTCAGCCATTGAGAAAACAAAGGGGCCTTGGCAGATGCTTGTAGCTCCAGTGTTGGCCCAAATTCCTATCAGCATCCTGAACGTGGGTCTCATGGGGCTCTTTTAGGTAGAACAGAGGTAAAGGGGATAATAGGGGTTGGATTCTCAAGTTTACCCCAAATCATCCAAGCTCTTGCAGAAGACACTCATGCCTCTCCCCAAAGTTACCCTTCCTTTTCCATCCCAGGATGTTAGGAATAGTCCTTGTTTACTTTTTTTGTTTTTCCTGCATCTGGATTTTCCTTCAAGTCCACACTGGACTTGGGGAAAGAGTTGAACCAAAGCCAATCCTGGAGGACTCTCCCCGCCATGGGGGGGGGGGTGGTGGTGCTCTCCTTGTGTTGCACGCCTTTGGGAACACTATCCATTGCAAACCAGAATCGATCAAGACCGGTTGGCATTGTGACAGCTCGTGTACACGTTATCTCATTTGGTCTCTCCAAAAATCTTAAGAGGCAAGGTTACTGAGCCATTTTACAGATAAGGAAATTGAGGCTTCGGGAGGTTAGTGACTTGCGTGATGCCTCACAAGCCGACAAACTTTAGAGCCAGCCTGACCCCAAACCCCACATGCTTCACAGCTTCCATCTGGCACGTGTGCTTTAAATTGGTGAGAAAGTAGGCTGGTGAAGAAGGAAGGATGACACTGCCTGCCTGGGAATGGAATTTTGGACTTTCTTTCTCTAGCTCTTCATACTCTAAAACGTACACTGACAGGATCACATTTTGGTAAAGGGAGCTTCAATGACAAATTAGGCCAAAGTGTGTGTATTTGAGACCAGGTCATAAAAAGAAGAGCAACTCCTTCTTGCTTTCCGGGGGAAACCAGCTACTATGCCATGAAGAAATTCAGTGACCTCTGGGAGAGCTCACATTGCGGGGAACTGAGGCCTCCCCACCAACAGCCAAATGAGTGCACCATCTAAGAAGTGGAGCCCCAAGTAAGCCTTCAGATGCCTGAAGCTGCAGCTGACACCCTGCCCGAAAACTCACAAGAGTCCTTGAACTAGAACCACCCAACTGAGCCACTCTCTAATTCACATGCCACAGAAACTGTGAAATAATAAATGTTTTGCAGCCATTGGCCACTAAATTCAGGGGGAGGCTGTTACTCAGCAGTGGATAGCTGATACATTGCCTGCCCAGAAGCCTTCTGGTAACAGTCAGCTATAGGCGCAGCTTTACAGGGTACTTGAACTTGGGCTCAGAGAGGCCTGCCATGGTCCTTAATCAATATAATTTATGGAACATTTATTTTTTTTTATTTTAAAGATTTTATTTATTTATTTGAGAGAGAGAGAGAGAAAGAACAAACAGAGGGTATGGGCAGAAGGAAAGGGAGAAGCAGACTCCCTGCTGAGCAGGGAGCCCCATGCAGAAGCTCGATCCCAGGGGCCTACGATCATGACCTGAACCGAAAACAGACGCTTAATCAACTGAGCCACCCAGGCGCCCCTAATTTATGGAACACTTAAAGTGAATACCCAGGCCTCAACCTCTGGAAATTCCTACTCAGTAGATCTGGAATGGGGTCCAAAGCATCTGTGTTTAGTCAAGTGATTCAAAACAAAAGCAAAAACCTATTCAGGGTTTTCTGAAGAACACTTTTGATTGAGAACTTCTGTCATCTTTTTTCATTTTCCTTTTTTAACTATAAAAAGCCACAGGTCGCTCTATTGTGTCCTCTGAGTTCTTTCTTTGGGGTTGCAAGACTGATTGGAGGAGCTCAGTGCACCTTTCGGCTACGGGAACCCTGGCAACCAACCAAGCTCAGGGCTTCTTATGAACTCCTAGAGCAACCTCCCTCAAACTTGAGTTGCATCAAACTTACCTGGAGGGTGATTCCTGGGTCCCACTCCCAGAATTCCTAATTCCGTGCCTTCAGAGTTAGATCCGAGGATTTGCTTTTCTAGTTAAGTTCCCTAGTTGGTGCTGCTGCCGGTGGGCATCACTTTGAGAACCACCACTAAAAGCACAGGACCTGTTTGCCCTGGAAATAGTCCAAGATCCTCCCTGTATTTCAGGCAACAGCAGCCAGGGAAGACTAAAACAAACAGATTTTGGCTGAGATAAAAGTAATCTCTGGTAATAGAAATCCAAATAGGGGCGATTTGGTTGGGGGTGGGGAGGTAATAACTGGGAAGGGGGCATGAAAGGGACTTCTGGGACCCCGCGTGTCATGTCCCGTTCCTTGATCTGAGTGGTGGTTCCACAAATGTATTCCCTTTGCAAAAGTACATTTGTGCACTGCGATTTGTACACTTTTCTGTCTGCAGGTTATACTTGAAAAGTTTACTTAAAAATTAGTGATGATAAATGCTGTGAGGGCCTGGGAGAAACAGGTCTCTGTATCATTAGCCTGTACCTTTGTTTACAAGTCAGCTTTCCTCTGAGGACAGGCTGGCAACCCAACAAAGATGTTCTTTGTTTCCTTTCTTCCTTGATGGAATATCATTTGTGTCTGTGTATGTGATATCTGGGGAGTGGCGGCTTCCCAAACCATCATTTGTTTAAAAACAAATCCGGATCTTCAAAAGAAAATAGCGTAAATGAAATAGTTGCAGGATTTCAATTTCTAGAATAACGGATCATGTTAGAATAAATTGAAAAACACACTGAGGGGCACCTGGCTGGTTCAGTCAGTGGAGTCCTGCAACTCTCAATCTTGGAGGTTGTGGGTCTGAGCCCCATGTGGGGGTAGGGAGGACTTACAAATAAAATACTGGGGTGCCTGGGTCAGTGAGGTGTCCAACTCTTGATGTCAGCTCAAGTCTTGATCTCAGTGTCGTGAGTTCGAGCCCCACGTTGGGCTCTATGCTGGCCAGGGTGCCTACTTGAAAAAAAAAAATCGTTAAAATAAGGAAAAAAGAGAAAAAGAAAAGCGCATGAATGCTTTTTGAGAACCCTGGTTGCTATTTGACTATGTAACTTTACTGAAGAGTGAGATCTGCAAGCAAGAATTACCTCTTGTTTCTTTGAAAAGTGCCCAAAAGGCACGAGATTTTTTTTCTTCTGAGGACAGATGTCACCTGAAGAAGTCCCCGTTTTATCACACACACACACACACACACACACACACACACACACAAGCCAAAAGCCTTTGGAGTCTTTGTGAGGAGCCTCGTTTTGCAAATTTTTGACCAAAAAAAGCGCTAATTTTTGCTAAAACTCCCCCAGAGACATTCTACTTTCTAATTCATTCCTTTTCTACAATTTTAGTTTGTGAGTAAAAAGGTTTACTTGCTCTAAAAGTTTGGTTTCGAATGTTAACGAGGCCAGGTTGTGTTGGGACTTCCGATTTTCAGGGGATCTGCAAATTGTTATTTTGAAACTCGGGACACTACTGAGCATGAGAATGAGACTTCAGACAGCTGTGCAAGAAAACGAGTGCCCCCCTATGGGATGTTGTCCCTTTTAAAGGAGAGACACTGTAATACAGTAGCTAAATTCCTGGGATTTGGAGCCTAACCAACCTAGATTTGAATCCTAACATCGCTGTGTGGCCTTGGGTAACTTCTCTCTCCCTCCAAACTGTAGTTTTTTCCTTCTATTAAATTGGACTAATAATAATCAGTCCTAGAAAAATGAGGAGATCCATAAGTAAATAGTAAACATTCAACGCTTGGTAGCATAATAATTAAGGGACGAAGTAACAAATGGATCATTTTTCTTCAGTTTTGAATTTTCCCAATTCCTCTCTTTCTGGTGCAAACGTCAATGTAAAAATATTTACTTGGATGTATACATGAATGAATAAATGTGGGTTTTTTTCTCTCCCTGCAATACAAATGAGCTGTGTAAAAAGTACAGGTGTGAAGGACAGGTTAATGGTTGCTGGGGATTTGGGGGTGACAGTGGCGAGGCGAGCATTGTAACTATCAGGAGTGGCTGGAGGGAGGGTTTGTGGGATTGGAATAGTCGTGTGTTCCGAGTGTTGTGATTCACAGGAGACAAAGTGGCACAAAAACACCACACCTACGTTGTACCAATGTCAGTTTCCATATTGTATTCCATAACCTGAGGGAAAAACTGGGAGAAGGTTATAATGGGCAGAGGGTTCCATTATACAGTCCATATATACTGTTTTTGCAATATCTTGTTAATCTAGGAGTACTTTAAAAAAAAATCTATCTAGAACTTCCTTTTACCACAATCACAGTATGCAAATCTCATTTATATCTCAGGTGGTCCCTGTGAACCTCCAGGGTAGGCTTGGTGTTTGACTTTTGCCTGCTTGCTTGCTTGCTTTCCTTCTTTCTTTCTTTCTTTTTTTTTTTTTTTAAGATTTTATTTATTTATTTGACAGACAGAGATCACAAGTAGGCAGAGAGGCAGGCAGAGAGAGAGAGAGAGAGGAGGAGGAAGCAGGCTTCCCGCTGAGCAGAGAGCCTGATGTGGGACTCGATCCCAGGACCCTGAGATCATGACCTGAGCCGAAGGCAGTGGCTTAACCCACTGAGCCACCCAGGCGCCCCTTTCTTTCTTTCTTTCTTTCTTTCTAAAGATTTTCTTTATTTATTTGACAGAGAGAGAGATCACAAGCAGGCAGAGAGGCAGACAGAGAGAGAGAAGAAGCAGGCTCACTGCTGAGCAGAGAGCCCGATGTGGGACTCGATCCCGGGACCCCGAGATCATGACCTGAGCTGGCTTAACCCACTGAGCCACCCAGGCGCCCTCTTTCTTTCTCCTTCTGCCTTAAAGAGAGCCCTTAGTGTACCTCTCTCCTCCACTATTACCCCTTCCTAGGCCGATTCATTTCTTCATTACACATGCCCAAGGATTAAATGGTAGGAAGTGTGCCACAGACAGGATTCCGAAGGAATGCAAAGTGTGGTCATCTTTCGTTCTTAAATATTGACAGTTGCCTCTGAACAGTAGGATGAAGCATGTGCTAGCTATTTCCAGTCGCCTTCCTGTGTTAGCAGCAAGCATGTAAGTATATTCTTAAAATCTTGAGGATTGAGAGGGAAAGCAAATTAGTATCAGCTCAAAGTTTGGAAGTCCTGAAATGATACTGTGGATAAGCCAGTCAGCTGAATAACAGGAAAACCAGACATCCTTAATTCAGGTGATCTGGGGGTTGAATAACTGTGTCCCCAGTATCTAGACCAATGCCTTAGCTCTCGGTGGATGTTTGTGGATAAACAAATAAGTGAAGGAATGAATGAATGAATGAGGGGAGCATTAAGATAAACCAGGCAAAGCTGGCAAAGTCCGAAAGCAAGAGCAGAGAATTTAATTCACCTTTGTGTCCCAGGACTTGGCAAAGCATGACCTACTAGGGAGCATTCTAACCCTTCTCTCTCTGTGTCTCTAGGCAGCTTGAAATCCACTCTCCAGATGCAAAGCACACGGTGATCCTAAGGAGCAAGGACTCCGCCACCGCCCAGGCCTGGTTCAGTGCCATCCATTCCAACGTTAGTGACCTGCTGACCCAAGTGATCGCGGAGGTCAGAGAGCAGCTGGGGAAAACGGGCATTGCTGGGAGCCGAGAGATCAGGCATCTCGGCTGGCTTGCAGATAAGGTAAGGAAAAGGCTCCCTCGGGAGTAGATATTCCCGCCCCCTTGCCCCTACCCCTGGGTACGCCCAGCACTTGTGGCAACCATGCTTTCAGTTGCCTTGTTCCATAGGCTGGATCTCTCATTTGCGTACTGTTTGGACTTTCTGTCCAGCTCCAGCAGGCTTGTGTCGTACATGGCGGTGGGTGGGGCGCTGTGTCCTAATCAGCTTTGATTCCCCCACGTAGAGTCCAGTATGTTGCAGATTGCAGGTGTTAGCAGATTGGTGAATGGGTGAGTGAGGGAGTAGATGCGTAGCTTGACTGTCACACACGTGAAGGTGAGGGAAAATAACTCAAACGTGCAATGGACCTTTTGCCTTGTGAGGTGAGGAAGTGGAAAGGTTGCTTAAAAAGGGGGTTCCTGTGAGCTTTCATGAACCTGCTTATTAATAATGTAGATATGAGAGGGCGCCTGGGTGGCTCAGTGGGTTAAAGCCTCTGCCTTCCGCTCAGGTCATGATCTCAGGGTCCTGGGATTGAGCCCCGCATCGGGCTCTCTGCTCAGCGGGGAGCCTGCTTCCCCCTCTCTGTCTCTGCCTGCCTCTCTGTCTGTTTGTGATCTCTGTCTGTCATATAAATAAATAAAATCTTTTAAAAAAATAATGTAGATACGTTCATTTAAAGTAATAGCAATAATAACAAAGAGCCTTAGCAACTACCAGGTGTGGACTCTTTTGATATGTTATCTTATATTTTATCTGTATTCTAAAGCCAGCAGGCCCTGAAGGTCGTCATTTGTGAGCTCCTGTTTTGTGCAGGGCCAGGTACTAGGCAGGAGTAAAGTATTTAAGGATGAATGAAGATTTAATCTTTGTTCTCACGGAGGACAGTGACTGTGGAAAAGGACCTGGGGACATGTTAACACTGTCCCTCTGATTTCTTTTCCCAAGCTACATGATACCTTAAAGACAGTAAAACTCACTTTGCAGCCGTCTGCTGGGAGTTAACCCTTCTCTTCATGTCAAAGCATTCAGCCTTTGCCATTATCTATACCTGACTGCTGTCCCTTGAACTTGACCTGGAGTGCTCAGGAACACTGGGCTTGTGGACCAGTCTGACCTCCCAGTGACTCACATTGTAATAGGCAGTAAATGGGAATGATGATTGTCGCAATAAACAGCTTTCCTGCCGGGGAACCATGTCATCTGAGAAGGCCCAGTCAAACAGCACTTGAAAATAATACTTGAACACAGCATTAGGCTGTTTTTCCACCATTGTTCTTTGTTTGTACCAGTTCATGCCTGGGTCTCAGCCACAAAGTTCAACACAGAGTGGGTTGTTTGATTTGGTGTTGTCCCATCTCAAACAGAGTTCAAAGGATGAAAGGAACAGTGCAGGTGGTGGTCGCACTGAAAGTGTAATAAACAAGAACCCAGGTAGCCTCTCATGACCTGTGTGCTGGGGTTCTCGATGAAAACAATACAGCAGTTGGGGATGGTATCATTTTATAAGTCAACAGTCTCCAATACTCTCTGCTTTTTACTTCCTCCAAATATGTGGGGGGGCTTTCCATTGAAAATGACAGAAAGCTCAACTCAGCTTGAGCAAAAAAGGGATGTATCACTTTTGAGAACACATAGAGAACAGTACCCAAGGATCAGCTTCAGGCATGGTGGGATCCAGTGATCCAAATAATGTTATTAGGCCTGCTTTTCCATCTTTTTGCACCCTGCCCACTTCATTGGTGTACATGTAGGCAAGCCCTTATCCTTGGCCCGACAGTTCCAGGCCTATGTTTTCCATTACGGCTACTTGTCTACCCGAATAAAAGCCTCTTTGCCCTCATGGTTCCAACAGAAGTCCTGAGATTGAGCCTAATGGAACTGACTTAGATCAGATGTTCACCCTGGGTTGTGCTGAGATCAGTCTCATCCAAACCTTGTGCCCTGAGAAATGAGGAGAGGTGGTTCTCTAATGGAAAGTTTGGCTGTTGTACAAGCAACAGACTGAATGGATTCTGGGGAAGCCAAAGCAACACAGACATTATCTGCTAGAGGAGGAGAAAAGGATTGGGATGAAAAGGTGAACTCGACTGCTTGGGGCCTGAGTAGATGGGCAGATGTTCTGGAGATCTCAGGGTCCTGGCAGGAAGTGGATGGCAAACTCAAAAGTGATTGGAATGGATTTAATGAAGGGATAACTTGTAAACTGTGGCCAAGGTAAGGAAAACCAGGAAGAGATGGAGAAGCACTCCAGCGCTAACAACAGCAAGAGGCCACAGCCACCCCTTAATCTGAAATGGCAAGAAAAGGAGCAGTTACCTGAAACTAGCTAGACTTGTAGCTATAGAAAAGGGCCACCGCCTAGAGCTATGGTCTTTGGGAGGGAAGTACAACCCCTGTGACCCCGCCCACTGATCTCCTGCTGGTGTCTCCCATTGGCTGAGGCTGACCACAGGCCAGAGGCAAGGGAGCCCCTCTGATGCATCTGGATAAGCCTTCTCCAAAGGCATAAGCAGGGGGAAAATGGGTAGAGACTAGACCTGGGGGGGCAAAGGGCGCTATCGAGCCCACACATCTCTCTACTTCAAAGAGACTGAGATGCTCTCAACTCCTGGAGGTTCTTTTTTTTTTTTTTTTTTCCTTTTTTCCCTCCATCTCTTTTAACACAAACTTCATTACTATTTGTGTAGCTGGAAAATAAAATTGTGTCATTAATAATGTTGAAATTTTCCCCAAAGTTTCCATTTTCTCGCTTATAAGTTGTCTGCTTATACCATATTATCAGTAGAGTCATTATTAGGCATTCCCATGGAGCAGGAATAAAGGCTCATAAAAACTCTTTCTGGTTTTAGAATAGTATTGTTTTTCCAATTTCAGGTAATCATTACAGATGTTTCTTCAAATTGTATTATGTGTTGTATTCCTAAGAGCGATAATGACTTACCATGGACAATTACCAGAAGCAAGAATGTCTTTATTGCCTTCAGAGCTTCAGAACTTCTGAAAAGATTACCACAGATCAAGTCCTAGGGAAAAAATCCAAGCTGGAATCTTTTTTGATTAAATATTTAATACTGAATCCTAGTGTGGAGGCATACAAATGGTTTTCAGCAAAATGTTACAACGAAAGGCAAATCCCTAATACTGTGGCCTTCTTATATTATCACAAATATCAGAGAATTTGCTTGGTATTTGTAAAGCTATAAAGTGTGATCCTATATATATTCAGCTGTAATTTACCTTAAATTGATGTCCTTTGTCTTTTCTTATGCTGTTAATCTTTGATTTTTGTGATTAATAGCAGCAGCTCTGGGCCATGATTTTATACATATTAAATTTAATTTCAGATTTTTAGAACTGGCATTTACATGAGCTAAAACAATACGAAACAACAACAACAACTTCCCTTTTAAAATCCTGTCTGTGGGGCACCTGGGTGGCTCAGATGGTTAAGCATCTGCCTTTGGCTCAGGTCATGATCTCAGGGTCCTAGGATTGAGCTCCACATTGGGGTTCCAGGCCAACAGGGAGTGTGTTTCTCCTTATCCCTCTGCGTCTCCCCCTGTTTGTGTGCTCTGTCTCTGTCTCTCTCTCTCTCTCTTGAATGAATAAATAAAATCTTAAAAATAAATAAATAAGATCCTGCCTATGCCAATCTTAAAATTTCCTCTATAGTACACAGAAGGAAAACTTTGTATTAATGTTATTCTTTCCTCTGAGATGGTCTGAGGACTGGAAGAATGGCTCCCACAAAATGGCTAGTCCTTGAGGCAATGGGGAGAGTTCAGTGGTCTCCAAGAGAGGAGAATGAACATGGAAAAAAGTAGAGGCAATGGATTAATATAGCTTGTAGTGAAGGCATGCTAGAGATTGATCTTAAGGCAGGTGAAGGTTCATCAGACACATGTGATACCTTGGGTGGCATCCAATTATGGAAGACTTTAAAAGCTGGATAGATGATTTGAATTTGATTTGGTGGACAAGAGGGAACCTTCATCTACAGTATCAGAGAGAAGGGACTCAGAGGTAATTGCTAGGGACTGAACATTCCTGTCCTCCCCAAATCCATATATTGAAGCAGTCATCCTCAATGTGATGGTATTTGAAGGTCAGACCTTGAGAGGTCATGAGGCTTGGATGAGGTCATGAGTGTAGAGTCCCCACGAAGGGACTGGTGCCTTTCTTGGGGATGAAGAGACCAGACCACTCTCTTTCCACCATGTGGGATAGAGCAAGATGGTAGCCTTCCAAAGGCCAGGGAGAGGACCCTCACCAGCACCCTGTTCTTACACTTCCCGCCTCCAGAACTATGAGAAACAAGTGCTTGTTGTTTGAGTCACCCAGTCTGTGGTAGTCTGTGATAGCAGCCTGAACTGCGACAGTGACCTGAACTGACCTCTTCTTTGTACAGATGAGAAATCTGGGACCCAGAGAATGGAAAGTGTTTGATCTGAAGTCACACTCTAAATCAAGATACAGGAATAATTAAAGAGTGGAAAATGTGATGATATCCTTCTTTCTCTAATTTTTAAAAGAATCCGCTGCAGCTTATCCATTGCAGTTGATTTTAGTCTTTCCTTGAACTCTCGTAGCCATTCTCTGGACTTCCTACAGTGTCAAGGTCAGCACTGGGCCAACTGCCCTTGGGCTGGGGCCATTTTTTTTTTTTTTCTTTCTCCTTCACTTCCTGGCCTTCTGAACTGTGACAGTAACAGTCCAGGCCCTGTGCTGCTTTCCCTGTGTGCACACTCAGCTGTAGATGGGTCAAGTGTACCAGTGTGGTTGCTCCCTTGTTTGTCTTGGTCTTAAACCTCTTACCTCCTTCCAAGCCCTATATCCAAAGGGCCTATCTATACCCAAAGGGCTTATCAATGCTGATCTCTACCTGGAATTGTAAAATATAATATGCCCCGAACACAGTCTTTCAGTCATTGTTCTTTCATGTTTTTGCAGTCATTATTACTGAGGTGTTTCAATGGTCCAGTTTCAAACAAGAGACAAAGAAGCCAGGCTCTGATTCTTGCTACTTAGATAAACGCTAACCAACAGGGACATGGCAGAATTGTTGGATTTCCTTTTGTGCTCAGTTCTTCATGTGTTGCCTTTGCTTTACTTTGTTTTCT
This sequence comes from Mustela putorius furo, assembly GCF_011764305.1. Lineage (NCBI taxonomy): Eukaryota > Metazoa > Chordata > Mammalia > Carnivora > Mustelidae > Mustela > Mustela putorius. The sequence goes on along the minus strand of NW_025421322.1, from coordinate 22,620,882 downwards.
TAGTTTGCAAACTTATTTCTTATCGGATTAAAAACACAGAAACAGCACAGGGAAACAACAACAAAAAATCCAGTTGGGAGCTCTGAGATGCAAATTCAGTTCTCAGCTTTCCTCATTTCCACTTCAGATTTTTAAAAATGGGAACATTTATATAGCTGTGCCTCCCCAGGGTGTTATTGGAGGAAGGGAAGTTGGTAATTAGTATTTATTGTGTGCCTAGTCTGTCGCCTGCGATGTGTTTAAATAATTCCTATCCTATGAGGCTAGCCTGCAGTAAATTCACTCCTCCAGCAAGTGGCAGGGACAATGTAAACCCTTCTTTCCACTCAAGTCCAGAATTTTCCACTAAGCTGAGCTCCTACAGGGACCCAGGGAACATGTGTCCGTCTACATGAAACCACCGGAATCCAAAGTTAGAGCATTATCACATACCAAAAGCATTGTTTCCTCATAAAGAGACATATCAAAAGAACTCAAATATTTTATGTGTGTTTATGAAAATAAAGGGGGTCTTCATCCATTCAGGCTGCTGAAACAGAGTACAGTAGATCAGGTAGCTTATACACAGAAGTTTGTTTCCCGCAGTTCCAGAGTCTGGGAGTCTGGGATCAGGACACCCACAGAACTGAATACTGGTAGAGCCCTCTTTCTGATTTATAGACAGCCCTCTCACTGTTGCCTCACTGGGCAGAGAGAAAGGAATGGTAGCTCTCTTCTTCTTTTAAGGACGCTAATCCTATCATGGATTCCACCCTTCTAATCACCTCCCTTGAAGGCCCCACTGCAAATACCATCACATTAGGGGTTCAACCTGTGAATTTGGAAGGGAAGCTATTCAGTCCATAGCAGGGGACATGCTCATATGAGCACAGTGCAACCCTTACTAAAATCTTTTTTTGCTCCTATCCACTTTCATCCTAATCTTGAACTACTTTCATTCCTTTCGCGGTCCTAAAAAAGGAAATCCAAGAGAAAGAGATTATTCTCTGTTCTTCCTGTCACACCTAGCTGGCAGGTCTCAGTCTTTATTGTCCACACAGTGATCCTCTGCCTTTCTCCACTTTCTTCCTGTTTTGTGCTATAGAAGTCCAATGAACAGGACCGACAAAGACTGAAATGGTCTTTGTTAGGACAGGTTAGGGGAAGACTAAAACACACACACACACACACACACAGAGTTGGCCTTGTTTTGAGTGTTTCCAATATCTATGAATTCAGTTATGTTCCAATTTCAGTATATGTGCTGCTGAAGCGAGCACTATGAATTTGGTTATCATGATTCAAATCAATGCCCACAGTCTCTCAACAACACAGTTCATAGTTCAGTTACTATGGTCTAATAACTGCGAGTAATTTTATAAAGTACAGACCTTGCTGCCAGCTCCTCATTCAGAAAATCATTACGTGAACAGCCAATGTGTGTTGCCTGGTGACCAATCCCGTGATGCTCTCGCAGTCGGTCAGTGACCGGCCACAAACGTGTGTTCATTCACACAGACTGCAAAGCGGGTCTTGGTGTTTCCTCCTTGTTTCCTGGTGATGAATCTATGACGTTTGCTAAGCATGGATAATAGAAAGGGGGAGCTGTCCAAAAAAGATGAAAGTACGGTCAAGTAGAAAGTGATCCTTGTGGAAGTGAGCTTCTGATCAAACGGGAATAGAATTATGGAAGAACTGGTTGACCCTGGGAGCTTGGGGGCCAGTGCTGTTCCAGAGAATCTTGCTTTGCGTGCAGAAGGCAGTGAAGAAAGGATGAAGATGCCCCAGAAGAAGTGAGAAGCTTCCCAGTGTGGGAGCGCTCCGAGACATTTCGCCTCGCTGAAAGTAGAAAGGATAAAATGTTGCCGGCTGATCCAGACTTAGAAAGGAGTAGGATGGCTTGTCAAGGCCTGGAAAAGACGCTCACTGAGAACCTCACTTACGTGATGAGGAGAAGGCAACAAGCACTGTTCACACTGCACTCAAGTTTTCGACAAAGGAATAAAATACATGAATTCTCAATCTTCCTAATGTCTTAAAGGGATAGGTTACTAAGTAAATAGGTTTGACTACTTTTTTCATTTCCCTGTATATCTACAGTTGACAGAAAGACCATTTTTAATGTTTCAATAAAAAATTTTAAGTGTCCAGAGAACAATACTAATTTTTCCACGTGATGGAGAGCACTCGGTATGGTTTCAGCTCGCACAGTCATTTTTATTGGCCAGCACTGCTGTGCCAAGGCAGAACTGTCTCTCTCTCTCTCTCCACCTATCCATCTGGCCCTATACCTGTTCATCCATCCGTGTCGTCCTCCGTCTCTCTCTCATCCCTCTCTCCATCCATCCGGCTCTCTGTCTGTCCCTATCCATCCGCCTCTATCTACCCGTCTCCCATCTGTCAACATATGTTCCCTATAGCTCACATCATTCCCTAGACCATCATTAATTTTCAGCTCCAACAATAACAATTTATTCATCCACCCAAATGCCACATGAATATCACCAGTTTCATCCTGTGGCTGCACGGCCCAGCTCCCTTAGAGGAATCTCAAATGCAAATGTGCAATAGCCTTGGTCAGAGTGAAACAAGCTGCCAGTAATCAAGATCTTGACAGTGTAATTAAGGGAACGATATTTCTGGAGCCTCTAAATATATCAGCTTCACCATCTGCCTAAAAATCACCTACGTAGGAATTTCCCACCACTTCCCAGAGTGAAAATAGTCTCTGACCTGAGGGAACTCCCATCAGATAAGTAGAAATAGAACTATGGTCCAGGCTACCCCTGATTTGCCTCATCCCTAAATCAAGTCTGTTTGTTATGCTAGGAAACAGACTGTTAATGCAATTAAGTGCTAATGGGCCTGTTGTGCTGCTTTTAAAAGGCAAGTCATCCAGTTCCGGAGTGATTCACCTCTGAGATGGATCAAGACGGGAAAAACTGGCAACAGCCTGGTTATCTTCCTGTTAGTCTTCAAAGCTACCGCACACATGTGAATGCAGATTGCGCCCATCTGCCATTCTCTGAGAAATGGGGGCTCTAAAATGGGGGTGGCTAGGTGGGCGGAGAGGCAGCTCTAATGGAAAGATGGAAATATGCCCACTTTGCTGCGTGACTTCACAGCACAATTTGGTAATGGGAGGCCTTGTGGGGCTGATTCCCACCAATTCATATGAGCCCTTCTTGATCTCTTGGGAGACATGTGTAGACCTCAAGATGGAAAGCTCTGTGCCTGGCTGTATGGCCAGCACACTCTGCTCAACTCTATCTTATTGGTCATCACCGATCACCGTGCCTTTATGAAATAGATCTCTTCCAGAAAACCTTCCTCTCTTCAGTAAAGAAAAAAAGGTTTTCCTCTTGATTTCCATTACTTGATTATTCTGATCACCTTCTATTCACCCCCTTGGTGAGGGAGAGAGCCTCACCTTGAACAGCAGGAGACAGCAGATCCCATGACTGCAAACACTGGACAGAGGAGCCTGGCGGCAGCTCATTACTAACATTTACTGAGAGCCTGGGGACAATGCTGCAAGCCTCGCAGGACCCCGTAGGGTTCCTAGGGGGCAGGGGAAACAGCAGGGACTGTGAGACAGGCTTTGTAGTAACTAGAGGGCGAGATGCTCTCTGGATCCAGTGGGAGTATGGAATTGGCTTGTTTGAATCATTTTGCGGGCTGTCAGAGAAGTAAAATCCATTAGGGTTAGGACTAGGGTGAGTGCAGGGAACGGAGGTTGGGAGGCATATCCAATGAGAGCAGGAGCCCTGGGAGGCTCCAAGAGATCAAGACAGCACGTACGGCATGTCCAGTGTCTTAGGATTCTTTAGAAGCCAAGTTGGAGATGGAGATTAGGGACTTACAGAGAGGGCACTCAGGAGAAATCTGTAAGGCAATGGTTAAATCGAGAGAGGTTGAGGAGGAAGCTAATAAAATGTGCTATCAGCTAGAGTCTAGCCTCATCCCAGTCCCACAGGGGGCTCTGGAACAGGATGAGCAGCCCAGACTACCCACCCCCACCTTACACAGAAGAGTTCGGATTTTATGTCCCCATATGAGTCAGCCACTGGCTGTAGGCTACTTTGCAGGTAAAGAGAGGCCACTCCTGTGGGCCAGGGGCAGGTCTGGAGAGGAAGAGAAGGCTTATACTGTGGGCAGTCATTATTCACATACCATGAAGTCTGAGGGCTCTAACCTAGAGAAGGGAATTTTGGCAGAGGACCAAGCGATACCTGCTGTAATCCCTGGTGTGTTCACGCAGGGAAAAACATTCCAGCCCACATACATAAGATCTTCAGGGGGCAAAGGTATACTGATAGCCAGTTCTGAGACACGCAGGGGGCTCTAGCCACCACCTAGAAGTTTCCTTTTCTTTACAACTATAGTCAAATCCTAGTAACTCACCCTGGCATTTACTCATGACTTTATCCCCCACACCCTGGAAGAATTACTTTCTAATGCTTTGAAATTCCCAGTGTCATTTTCAGAGTCCCTCCACAGCCTTACGTTTTTGGCGTGGGCTTTTTATTAGTTCTGATAGGACTAGGTTGCAATATTACAAATGCAATGCAAATAACCACGTTTCATTTTTCAGCCTGAAACTCCTTCAAGTTGGTATTTTCAGGTTTTGTAAGCTGAATTAGAGTGATTAAATTTGAAGTCCTTTATTGATTTTAGGTAGAATTAGGAACAGGCATGCAGATGTATCTAGAGTTGTAGAATCTGATTTAAGAACACCCATAATATCATAGGGCCCGAGTCAAAATGAAAATGAGGGTCTTTACGGAGCTTCAGAGGGCAAGAGGGATTCTCAGAATTACTCTTACCCATTGCCCTTTCATAAGGATTCAGGGAGAGACCCTAAACTACTTCTTGATCTGTCTTGGTCATGCAAGTACAATCTGGCAGAGAGAAGAGGCAATTTCTTATTGAGGCTTGTTGCTCCAGAGCCTAGACAGTGTCTGTAGCGTCAGATGCGTGATGTGAGTCAGTGGACTAGTGGCAGTAGCCAGAAACGTATTCTCCGTTGCCAGCAGACCCTGCAATAGAGTCCTCTGAGAAGAAATACAGTCTCACTTTGCCTGTTCAACACGGCTTTGTTGGCAGAGGAGAGGAGCAACCCCAGGCACCTGACCCTCATTTCTGTGTTTTAAAAAATCATCTTTCCACATGAGGATTCTTGGACCATAAACTCGGTATGACTTAGGGCTTCCTTTATTTGAAAATGTCAAGCTTCTCAATTTTGAGTGAGATGCAGGAGTGATGAGTGGTGGTCTTTGAGTGCCTTTAATGTTTTATGAATTTATCATCCTTCCTAATGAGAGCAATAGATTTAAAATCAGAAAAGGGGGCGCCTGGGTGGCTCCGTCATTCAGTGTCTGCCTTCGGCTCAGGTCGTGATCCCTGGGGTCCTGGGATCAAGCCCTGCATCAGGCTCCCTGCTCAGTGGGGAGTCTGTTTCTGCCTCTCCCACTTGCCCTGCTTGTGTTCTGTCTCTCTATCAAATAGAAAAATAAAATATTTTTAAAAAATAAAAATAAAAACGGAAAGGAGGTCTCTGGACTCAGGCGGCTCTGGGCTCTCTTGCCCCCAGTAAGTAGCACAATTCAGGTACATGATTTACTTATTCCATGGGTTCTAAGAATCAGAACTTTAGAGCTATAGGAGGGACAGAAAAAAAAAAAAAAAAAAAAAAACAGAATATGAATTGGCAGTGTCATGTCACTTGACCGTAATCATGTAGCTAGTTTACTCGAAATGTGAGACTAAAATTCGTGTCGTGTATCTCTGACTCTTAGCCCAGGGCGTGATTGGCTCTACCCAGGACACCCCACCATCCACGTGAAGTGTCCTAGGAACGGTTCAGCATTATGCAAATATAAAATCCTTTGATTGCTGTTTTGCCTTTGGGGATCTAGAGGGCCTGCTGGTCTGGAACTTTGGTGAGATGAGAGGTTGGGATAGAGATTGGGAGTACCTTGTAGAGAAGATCAAAGGGTTGAAGAGATCTCTGGGGAAATAGAGAAGGAAAGAGTAAAACGTTGGGGAGTACCAGGAAGAGGAGATAGAGGAATGTAGGTTTCTGGTCATGATGGCTCCTGGGCCAAGGCCCCTCTCTCCCTAATTAATATGGACACCTTCCTCTTGTCCTGAAAGACTTCTAGAGTAGCACCAGCAATGCCTCTTACTGCACTTGTCTAGGAGACTTTGTTTTGGCTTACGAAACATGTCTGTGTAGCTCATCTACCTCTCCAGTCTCCCTCTCCTACCCCCAGCTTCCCCACTCGTCACTTCTTCTTTGCTCCACGTACAGAGAGACTAAGTCTTGTGGGAACCCTACCCTGGTTTCCTCTCAGATGCAGCATCCCTAGAATTTCTTTTCCCTGGTTAGCCGTCTACCTTAGGGCTGCTTTCTGCTCCTTAGAAGTAATGGGTTTGAAAGGGAGAAATGCAAATGAACCCGATCTTTATCAGAGGCAGTGGGGAAAAAAATGTTTCCGGGGACTCTGTCCGTGAAGACGGAGCATGAAGGCCTGTCTGTGTTTCACAAAAACTTCAGATGAACATTCTGTTTTGTGCACGCAGATCTCCCAACACAGACACACAGCACAAAGACAGCCCGAAGTCAGTAGTGTCAGCGCTCAGAACACATAAAGTGTCCTTGGTGTGTGTGTGTGTGTGTGTGTGTGTGTCAGAGAGAGAGAGAGAGAGAGAGAGAGAAAGAGAGAGAGAGAGAGCACAGTGGGCACTGTAATTGTCTCTGGCTTAGCGGTTGAATTCAGGAACCAAGCATCTTGGCTAAGGTGAATTTAGGGTCTTGAAATGAGGTTGGAGTCCAATGAATCGAGTAAGAACTGACTGAGTGAATGTGTAGGAGGGGTTGTGATGAAGCAGGATCTTGAAGAGGAGCGCAGGGCTTTGGACCGGGACCTACCTGCATTTTAATCCCTGCTTTGTTACTTACTGGTTGAATGACTTTAGACAAGTTTTGTTTGTTTTGTTTTTTTAAGTCTCTGATCCTTTGTGTCTATAAAAAAGACATTAATACTGGGGCACCTGGGTGGCTCAATGGGTTAAGCTGCTGCCTTCCGCTCAGGTCATGATCCCAGGGTCCTGGGATCGAGCCCCGCATCGGGCTCTCTGCTCCGTGGGGAGCCTGCTTCCCCCCTCTCTCTGCCTGCCTCTGCCTACTTGTGATCTCTGTCTGTCAAATGAATAAATAAGATCTTTAAAAAAAAAAAAAAGACAGTAATACTTACCTCAAAAGAGAATTTATAGGGTTTAAATGAAATATTTTATGTCGCTGTCTGGCACACAGCAGGCCGTAGATCGAACGCAGTCTAAGAAAGCAGTCTACGAAGGCCGACCCGCGTATTTTACTGGAAAGGTAGCTCTCTTTCCAAAGCAGCTGTTTTGAAATGGGATGTCTATAGAGGCCTTTAGAAATCCCCAAATCTGTGAATGCTAATAAAATATATGTATATATATTTTCTTTTATTAAATGTGGTAAAAAGGATTTGCTCTGGTTCTTTCACAAAGTACTGACTTCACAGTGAACTCAGAACTACCAAATCAGTGTTCTAGTGTTTTGTTTGTCTTTAACTTCTGTTTTCTAGCAGGAAACCATCACTTTCATAATCAGTACTATCATTTGCCTTTTTAGGCTGTTTTCCAAAAAGAACAGAGTAGAGTGTACACCCATGGTGTGTGTGCATTTTTTTGTGTGTGTGAGGTTTTTGTTTTGTTCTGTTTTGTTTTTTTTAAGATTTTATTTATTTGGGGCACCTGGGTGGCTCAGTGGGTTAAAGCCTCAGCCTTCAGCTCAGGTCATGATCCTAGGGTCCTGGGATGGAGCCCCGCATTGGGCTCTCTGCTCAGTGGGGAGCCTGCTTCCTCCTCTCTCTCTGCCTGCCTCTCTGTGTACTTGTGATCTCTGTCAAATAAATAAATAAAATTTTTTTAAAAAAAGATTTTATTTATTTATTTGAGAGAGAGTCAGTGAGAGAGAGCATGAGAGGAGAGAAGTCAGAGGGAGAAGTAGACTCTCTGTGGACTGGGAGCCTGATGGAGGACTCGATCCCAGGATTTTGGGATCATGACCTGAGCGGAAGGCACTTGCTTCACCAACTGAGCTACCCAGGCACCCAGTGTGTGTGTGTGTGTGTCTTTAATGACGTCACGTATGAAGAGAACAGCAGAGCCAGACAGGTGTGTGGCGGGAAGTCAGCCTGCACCTTTAGAACTGGTCCCTAGCAAAATTACAAATGACTGCAAGCCAGCGGCATTTGGGGTCACGCATGGTAACAACTGTATTAAATCCGTGAAGGCCAAAGATCTGCTGTCTGTGGTGGACTGAAACCTGAATAAAAATATATACCCAACATTAATGCTGCCAAAGTTAGGAAAGGAGAAAGAACAGTATAAATTGTGTTTTCTAGGAGAAGCTTCGTGGCAAAAACCAGACTTGAGTTGGTCCTCAAAAAGTGAAAAGATTTGTACTTCGCCTACTTTTTAATTTCACAGAGAAAGTCCGTAAATAAAGGAGCTTATTACATGATGCCTGGGAAAGAGGTCATAAGTCATAAGTACAATTGATTGATTGTGAATCTGTCTCAATTTCCCTGTAAACACAATATGAAATTCATATATATGTGTAATTTTAACTAAGACCCTATTTATTAAGCTTATAGAGGTAATTCCATATTTAACCAAATATAAATTATAAAAACACCTTTCTAAAGTTTATATAAACTCAATTAAATAAAGCAATAAATAATAAGTATTATAAAGTTTAAATAACTAAACGTGTAAAAATGAATTTCAAGCAAAAGCATACAAAAAGGTATTCATAATCCCTGTTTTTTCTTTTCCCTAGAAGAGATCAGAAGTTGAACAAGTATTTGTTCAAAGTTTAGGTTCTAATACATAAAGTTGTATTTTGTTGTTTTCTCCATTTTATATTTAAGGTTTCTTTTTTTTTTTGAGAGAGAGAGAGAGAGAGTGCGTGTGGTGAGGGGGTGGGGAAAGGGCAGAGGGAGAGGGAGAGAATCTTAAGCAGACTCTGCGCCCAGCTCAGAGCCTGACGTGGGGCTCCATCTGCCGACCCTGAGATCACAACCTGAGCTAAAAATCAAGAGTCAGACGCTTAACCGACTGAACCACCCAGATGCCCCTGTATTTAAACTTTCTTGGTAGCAAAAGAGAGCCTTAAAAATAATTGCTAGTTATTCAGGTTTCTAAGAACCTCACCCCGTACCCTTATATTATTTTGAGAAAGCAGACCTTAGAATTATAGAAGCCCAACTTTTTATTTTTTTTAAAGGTTTTACTTACTTGAGAGAGGGTGTACAAGCGGAGGGGGGGGTGGGGTTGGAGGAGGGTGTAGGAGCAGAGGGAGAGGGAGAAGCAGAAGTTGTGGGAATAGAACAGAGAACAAGTGGGCCACGTTCTCACTGCAGTGGAGCGTGCATTTCGGCAGACGAGATAGAGGACACACAAAAAACAATCCAGATACAAGTGCTAGGAGGGGAATGAGGAATGTGAAGTTAAGGGCCTAGGTGAGTTATTCTAGATAACTGTTTAGAAAGGGCAAGATACCAAGATGTTCTCTGACTCACAGACAAATGAGAACAATAGATGTGGAAACTAAGAATTTTAAATATATCTGCTCTAAATTTCTGTGTTGTAATGGTGCCTAGGAGTGTAAGAACAGTATTAAGTGGAATCTTAACGATGGGGAAAAGAAAGACTTTCTTGGTAGCAGGAATTGCGTGTGCAAAAGGCGCATAATGCATGGCCTCATTTCAGAATGGCCATTAATCTTGGGTGGCTGGAACGCGGAATATATATATTCAGGTGATGCTGCCTTTCTTAGCAACACCCTTAGGCAGTTGTACCTTCACTCCCATGGTGCTGTATTGCATTTTTAGAATTCTTCTTTGGAATTGCCTTTCAAGACCATTTCTTAGTAATGTAAGAAAATCTACTCTACGGTCACGTGGGCATCCCTCCTGGTCGGAACGTGTTCTGTTTTTCACTTTCCCCCTGCTTGGCTCAGCTCAGCACCCTCCATTCCTGTAGACAGTGGTTCCCGCCTCTCAGACCCAGGTGCCTGAAAATTAGTCTTGCCAAGAGCCTTGGAATATAGTTGGGCAATGGTGTGGTGCCAACTGAGGCCGACCATGAGGGACATCACACCCAAAATGCATGATGAAACCGAATGGCATAAATTCTTAAGGAAAATAATTCAACAACATTTATGAGTGCCTACCACTGGGCCGGGTACTCTGTTCTGCTTTGCTCCTAGTTCTAGTGAGCTTTACTTACTAATTTCATCTTCACCCCATAACACAAATCTGCAAGCTCATGACTCTCCTTCTTTTAAAAAGTTAGAAAGCTGTAGAATATTGCTTCTTATGAGATACAGCCTAGGGCCTTGTGTATTGGTCCCAAATCCATTTAGAAGTGAGCACTTCAGTGTCTCTCCCACACCAGTGTTCTTCCTTGGTAACTCAGAACTGCAGAAGTTATAATAAACAATTGTGTTGATCTGTTTGGGCTGCTCTCTATAATAAAATACCATACCATAGACTCGGAAGCTTATAAATAACAGAAATGTATGTCTCACAGTTCTGGAGGCTAGAAGCCCAAGTTCAGGGTGTCAGCAGGGGCAGATAAGGACTGTCTTCTAGACTGTCAACTTTTTGTTGTGTCCTAACAGGGGGAGGAGCCCCAGGGTAAAGGACCTCTGTGGAGTCTCTTGAGCACTAATTCCATTCACGTGGGTTCCACCTTCGTGACTTTATCACCTCCCAGAGCCCACCCCTGCCTCCTAATACTGTCACCTTGGACATTAGCTTTTCAACATATGAATTTGGGGGAGACATAAACATTGAGACCATAGCAACAATGAGATATTTGCCTTAGGGCTTTATGAAGTGATTTCATGTCTATTTCCCTTAGCGCTCCTGAGAACGCCCTGTTTCTATGACCCACGACTCCCAGAGAACGCGTGAGCCCATGCCTGTGTGCAGGTGTACCCAGGTTAGAGACGTGAACCTCATTCCTCCTGTGCTCTCGTGCAGAAGCCACATTCCCTTTCAGGAGGGACACAGACACCATCCGAGATGTTATGCCTGCCTCGCGGTTGTCATGGTGCAAAGTGCTTATTGGGATTCTGCCAAGATAGGTGTGATCATGGAGAACAGAAGCTCCTCTTTGAATCGTGCTGACAAGAAGGCTGATTCTCAGTGTTGGAGTGATTAGTTTGACCTTTCATTTTTAAGTGGTTTTATGAAAATGTGAGCCCTGCGTGCTCTGTAATTTTAAACATGGAGTTTTTTTTTTTTTCGTTTGTTTGTTTCTTCTTTTTCAAACCAGGCCTACGAAACTCAAGCTACTCTTAAACACCCATGTGGGTCGGGTAATCATCTCCCCAAATCACCAGCTTCTGGTGATGTCTACTCGTTTTGCCAGCCTTAACAAAAAGGGAAACTGTTAGTAAAAGCATGAGAGTCCTACCCAAAATGACCTAGCAAATCATTGCTTAGAAACATGACAGGCATGGAGATCTGAGGAAGCCCTTCTTTCCTAATAGAATTTTCCCGCTCCTACTAAAATTTTTTGTCCTCCAGAAGGGGTGATAAGAAGCGTTGAGAGCAGGATTTATGTGCCAAATGAGGCATGGCAGGGGGTGATTTGGGAGGCCTCACTCTGGGGAGAACAGTTAGTTTTTCCTTTAAGATTTATTTGTTTAAGAGAGAGAGTGCATGTGTTTTCGTGTGCAAGTTTGCTGGGGGAGGGTCATAGGGAGAGAGAGAGAATCCTGAAGCAGACTTCCTACTGAGCAGGGATTGAGGAGCTGGATGCAGGGCTCAGTCCCAGGACCCCAAGATCATGACCTGAGCCGAAAGTAAGAGTCCACTGCTTCACTGAGCCACCCAGGCGCCCCAGAATGGTTAGTTTTTTATTTGACAGAGATCACAAGGAGGCAGAGAGGCGGGCAGAGAGAGAGGAGGAAGCAGGCTCCCTGCTCATGTGGGGCTCAGTCCCAGGACCCTGAGATCATGACCTGAGCCAAAGACAGAGGCTTTAACCCACTGAGCCACCCAGGCAGCCCAAGTTTTTTAAAGAGCTATTTATTACTGTCTCGTTAGTAAGAGCTTAAGGAAGAAATTGGTAGGAAGCAAAAAAGAACAGACAAAAGAAAAGAAAGGAAGGGGGAAATAAACAGGAAAAACACATGCCATTATCATTTTACCTCCATTGGATTTAAACCAGTTTACATCAGTTAAAGGATAGAAATAACATTTGGATGTAAGAGACGTGCTATAAATCTTTTCACCCTGACCTTGAGGCTGCTTACTTGGATCCCTGATGAATGGTGTTTGATTCCTGGAAATATGATAATGCCACTTGTTTTCTTATTTTGGGTGATAAACCCAGCACATTCCTCATGTGAGCAGAAAGGCACATCGATAACCACGAAGGCCCATGGGTCCTGCGGAGGGATTTTCCCTCCCCTCAGTATGTAATGCCCCACACTTGCCTTTTCCCCCATGGCTGCTCTGAGCCCAGAATACTCAGAGTGTGCTCTAGAACCAGTGCCAACCCGCTGACTTCTGCGTCTGATGAGGCCTCAGTTGAGGCCTGACCCAAGTTCCAACATATTGTTGGAGCGGTCGGTTTGATTCTTGGCTCCGATGCTAACGGGCAGCTCCTGAGTTGCACGGCGTCCAGAGGAACCCGGGCTCTGGCAACGCTTACACCAGACGCGCGATGAGATGCGCTTGGGAGGAGGGCAGCGAGACGCCCTGTGCAGGGGCATCGTAAGAGACGTGAGCAGTGAGAACAGTGACATTGCCCAATCACCATTTCGTAGCTTAGGGGAGGCCATAAGCAATCAGGAGGTGGAAAAAAACATGCTGTCTTCTAGCTCCTCTTAAATTTAAAAAAAAAAAAAAAAAAAAAATCCCCCCACATCAGAGAGGTGCTTTATGAGCTGTGAAATGGGGAGGAAAGTTGAAATGTTTAAAGAGTCAGGTAATAGCTTTTATCATCAAAGGGAAGCTGACTTCCAGCCCTGCTGGTGAGTCACAGTAGATTTCAAAGCCTCGGGCATGGCCATGTGGCACTAACCACAAGGACACCGGTGATATTTCATTGCAATGCTCTGCTGTCCCTGCTGTCCAGCCCCTCTCCCCCCGGAGGTGGCAGGCCAGAGTCAGGTCACAAGAGGGCATGGTACTCTGGCCTGGGAAGCAATTTTTCAAAAGGCAGCTGCACACAAACATTTCTACCGGCACATTCCGTGAGACCTAATCCTGTGTCAGAAAGGAGCTGTGCCTCTCTCATTGCCGGCAGAGTTCCTGGCACGGTGAGTGCCTCCTAGTTCAAGACAGATCTCTTGGACTCACTAAGGAGCTATGAAAACGGACTGTAAGAGCCTTGCTACTAAAGATAGCTATTTGACTTCGGGTGAGGTACTACTGCTCTTAAGTTTGTTCCAGATGACTCATTGCACAGATGAGAAAACTGAGGCAAGGAAAAGGTAAAGAGCTTTGCACTTTTACTGCTCAGCTTCCCTTAGGCGCTAAGGTTATATGGGAAGGAAGCGTGTCTGCATGTGCCCTGGGGAAGCAGTGGACCCCGAGCCCAGAGGCCCAGGTCTGATGCTCGCACTGCATTTGTGAGCTCTTTCTTCTTAAATGAACTCTTGCTAGTCTCTCTGAGCTTCTGCTTCCACCCCTAGAAATGGCGATGGTAGTAATCCATGCGAAGGCACTTTGTAAACTGCAGAGCCCCATGTAAATGTAAGTGATGATTGATTTTCCAAGGCACCGTTCCCCAAACTCTGTCATTACAGTTGTTTTTCTTTTGGCTTTTGTTTTGGTCTTTGTTTGAAGGGGTCACGTAAGAGTAACGGAAGGAGTGGAATCCATGACCAAATGACTGTAAAGTGAGGGTGCTTGGGTGGCTCAGTCAGTGGAGCTTCTGACCCTTGGTTTCGGCTCCCGTCATGACGTTGCGGTTGCAGATTCTCTCTCCCTTCCCCTCTGCTCCCCCCAACCCATGCACATTCTCTCTCTCTCAAATAAATAAATAAATAAATCTTTTAAAAAATTACCTTGAAGCAAATGCTGCATTTTTCCATTAACATTTTGCTTATATTAAAGGCTCTGAGAAGTCCTGATATAAAGAAACCCATTTGAATGTGTTTTTATTTTGTTTTAAGGATTTAGCTATTTATATATTTGAGAGAGAGAGAGAGGGAGCCTGTGAGCCCGGCCGTGGGGCCGGGAGGGTAGGTAGGACGCAGGGCAGGGGGAGGGACAGAGAGACTTTAGCAGACTCTGTGCTGAGCACGGAACCTGACATGGGGCTCGATCTCATGACCTGAGATCATGACCTGAGCTGAAACCAAGAGTCGGCCACTTAACCAGCTGAGCCACCTGGGTGCGTCCATTTGAATATGTTGAATACCATGACTTAAATCAATCTCAACCATTATAATTTTCCATCTTTACCCACGGAGAGACAGATGTGAAGAATGTCACATACCTATTTTGTGTGACTGTTGATAACTGTTAAATTCATTCATTCACCATCGCTGATTGAGTGTCTGGTGGGCAAGTAGCAGACTGTAGTGTTTCTCTGTGGGCACTGCCCAGAGAGGGAGTTGTGCTAGTTAAATTGCATCTGGGTCCTGCCCCAGACCTCCTGAATCAGAATAACTCCAGGGTCGGAGCCTGGGAATATGCATTTTCCACCAGTCCCTGGCGACCCTGACCTGCGCTGAGGTTTGATAACCACTCCTGTGTGCTGTGCTAAAGAAGAACTTGGTTTCTTGGGGTTTAGGAGTTACTAGCTGTGTGACCCCGGGCAAGCTACTTCCATGTTTCTGAACTCCTTTGTAAGAAAAGTGAAAAGGGGTATCACCACTTCATGAAGCTTTTGTGAAGATTCAATGCTATAATGTATGCAAAGTGCTAATTACATCTGTATTCGTCTTTCTGGGCAGCTGTTACCCAAATTAACACAGATTGGGTGGCTTATAAACCGCAGAAATGCATTTCTTACAGTTCTGGAGGCTGGGCGTCCAAGACCACAGTGCCAGGTGGGTAGGGCGAAGGCCCTCTTCTGGGCTCTGGATGTCTCCTTGGATCCCCACATGGGGGAAGGGGGTTTCTGGGATCTCTTTCATAAGAGGGCTAATTCCATTCATGAGGCCTCTGCCCTCATGACCTAATCACCTCCCAAAGGCCCCATCTCCAGTACCATCTCTTTGGGGATTAGGACTTCAGCATATGAATTTTGGAGGGACAAAACATTCAGACCATAGCAACATCTGCTGTAGTGAAATCTCATTAATGGTGATAACAGCTGTTGTTGTTGTTGTTGTTGTTGTTAATGTTATTCCTGGGACCACTATACAGGTGGAGACATAAAATAAACATGATCACTGTCCTCCAGTGTTCTGTCCAGCCCTGGAGTGAAATTTTAGCAGTCAACCACAGACACCATGATCTATGTGCTATAGGAGTGAAATCTAATGGAAAGCCAGACATTCACTGTGTAGAGGGGCTCATGGAAGGCTGTACACAGAAGATATTTGAGCTAACCTAGAAGAAGGGGTCATTAGTTAAGAACCAGTCAACCCTGCTAATACATAGAAGAAAAAACCATGAAGAGTCCTTCGAGCCAGGACTCTTGCTAGAAGAGACATCAGAAGGAATGTCACCATGAACTTGGCCTTGCCTTTTTGGTAACTCTGGCAGTTGCCTTCCCACTCATCACTTTGTGTCTCAGAGGTCTTCTTTCTCTGATTTAATTTTCTTCACAGATTGTCATAGGGAATACTTTTTCCTTTAAAAAAAAAAAAACAACTCTGCAAATATTCAGAAATAATTTAAAATAATAATTCTAGTTTCTTTGTTGACTCTTCCCCCGACCCTGAGCTTCTGGTGGTGATTTGATAACTTTTGATTTTGTGGCTTCTCTCTTTTTTGCACTCTTGGTTCTCTTGCCAATAGGTGGCTAAAAATGACCATGAAGAAAGATCTAATTAATTCCAGGCTGAGTGGTGGATAGGACTAATAACAACTGGCATTAATTTCATAAGTGTTCTATTTAGCATTAATAAGAAAATTCAGCCAATTTTAGTTGATTGCCTGCTATAGGATCAGTCTTGCTCAAGGGTGTTAGTAGGCTCTAAATGCATAGTCCCTGTCCTTAGGTAGCTGATTAAAGAAGGAAATGACAAAGTGAGAAGTTTCAGAGTCAAGTAGTGATCCACAGAGAAACTGCAAGGCAAAACATAATCCTATTCAATTCAATAACTGTCAGAGTCTTTCCATGATTAATTATGAAATCAGGTGGGCTAAGTACATTGGTCCAGCCCTGTGCAGTATTCCAAAAGAAAAGATTTGTGTGGAAAATACAAATTTAGTAAATTTCCCTTCTGCCCCTCTGAGGGATGCGTATTTTCTCGTGGGGCAGCTGGTCTGTGCCATGTTTCCAGAGCAGATGGAGCCAATTTTTCAAGTATTTTATGCAAAGATTGGAAAACATCAGGCAAAGCAGTGACCCAGTGTTGCTGCAATGTCCATGCACACAGACAAGTAATAGGAGATAAATTGAGACACATCTCTCTTCCCTCCCCCCAAGCAGAAAAGGAGGAAGAATAAATGAGAGGATTGATTTGGTTTGGCTTTAAGCCATTTTGGTGATTTTTTTAAAACTGATTTTTAAAAATTAATGAGTGCCCATTGTGAACACTATTTTCCATTCATTTTTCAGTGTGATTTTGATATTGCAAGAGTGGCTCCCTTGGGGATGGGAGGTAGGATGGGTTAGAACTGCTCACCTTGCAGAACCAGAGTCTTCTGATGGCTCAGGGAATCCTGCCTGGTGGCGGGACTCTGGCTGGTGGTCATTGATCCCCCGCGTAGGTCTTTGGTGAGAGAAATACCCTAGCACAGAGCTGTATACATGGTCTACCCCGTCATTTCCCTCAGTTTGGAACACGGAACATGAACCACAGAGGAAGGAAGCAGGCAATTTGACACTGAGTTCTTCCTATGTTACGATCTTTGCTTTTTCTGTTGTTTTCTTTCTTTTCTTGCCCATGTCTTATTTTTATTTTGTTCTTCCTCTTATTTTTCCTTTCTGCTCATTTTGGTAATCGTATAGTCTTCACCTGTTGTTTTAATAGTTACCCTTTAATTTTTGGTATGTGTATATGATTTAAAATCGAAACAAAATTATTATCTCTAACCCCTTCTCCTCAAATACAAGGATCTTAGGAAGCTTTCACGCCACTCCTGTCTTCCACGTTATTTTGTTCAGGATCTTACTCACCACCTCCTTTACATTCCCCAGACTGGTCGTCACTCTTGTTACCCAGCAGTGATATTGGCTTGGATTTCATCATAAGTTGACTGGTTTCTTTGTTCCCTGTTGTTCTCCACTCCCACTCCTTCTGTGGGATTCAGTTTCTTTTTCTCCTGAAGCCCTTCTTTAGTGCTTGTTTGGCTTTTCAGCAAGAGTACTTGTCTTATTTTATGAGTATGGCTTCTAATGCTTTAAACAGACTTCTGCTACGTGTCTGTCCTTTCTTGTGTTATAGTGCATCGTATTTGTTTCCCCGGGGCCGCTATAACAAAGTAGGACAGCCTGAGTGGCTTAAACAATGGAAACATACTTTCTCACACTTTCAGAGGTTTGAAGTTTGACAATAGGTGTCCGCTGTGTTAGTTTCTTCTGAGACCTCTCTTTGGCTTGTGGGTGGTCATCTTCTCCCTCTGTCCTCACATGTTCCTCTACCCATGTGTGTCTACCTCCTAACCGCTCTACTTACAAGAACAAACACAAATAGTAGAGTAAGCCCCACTCTAATGACCTCATTTTACCTTAACTGCCTCTTTAAACAACTCTTGTCTCCAAATACAATCACATTCTTAGATACTAGGGGTTAGAACTTCAACATATGGATGTAGGGGCCAACAGAGACACAGTTTAGCCCATACCATAAGGTTGTAGTGGTCTAAGAACCCTCATGTGATGTGTCTGTTGACTCATTCTCATGGAGGATTTTCATCCCATGTGCTTTGAAATTTTGGACTGTGAGCTCATCTCTGCTGGGTGTTTAACCGTGGGAATGTCATATGTGTGGGTGAAAGGTGTGTCCCTATGGAGCAGCTGTATCCAGAAAGATCTAACAGGTGCTGCCAGAGTTTCAGTGGCTCAGACCAATGTTTATGATAATTACCCTGCTTGGGGTTTCCCCGATCATGTAGGCTATAGAAGTATCAACCCCAGACCCTCTTGAATCCTCTAAGCCTGTGGTTCTAAAGCATCAGAGGAGAACTTTTATCCTATTCAAATTATAAGATGCTATGAAGACAGGTTTTTTTCTCTCTACTCTTTCACTAGCTGTGAAGCCCTTAAAAGGTTCAGATTTATGCAGAGACGTTAATTACAGCCTCTCACCTTGTAAGCGTGGCCACCCACAGAGTTGCCCAGTAAATAATCATACGTGATGCTGAAACCTGTTTGGGGTTATAGAGACTAATTACCTCTCTTTCGTTCTATCCCTGCTTGGTCATAGCATCAACTCAATGCTTCACATCACTTCCCTCTTTTTCTCTTGCACCCAAGGCTTTCACATACTCATTCAAATCCGGTTTTATCTAGCATGTTCAAGTGTTTGGAACATAAGGATTTTCAAGACATCTGGTCTTCCATTACCAGAGCGAAAAGTTAGGTGGTGGGGTTTATTGAGATTGGTTTAAACGTATAGATTAATTTAAGGAGGGGGTGACATCTCTATGATAATGAGTAGTCCCTTCCAAGAAGTGGACATTTGTTTAGATTTTCTTGGTGTCCCTCCACTAGGTTTTTAAAATTTTCTTTGTGTAGTTTTGTACTTCTGTTTCTTAGTTATCTTTAGCTATTACACATAGGATCTTCTTTCATTTTGATTCTTACTTACTTTGCATATGTGAGGCTATGATCTCCATATGTTAATCTTGTTCCTAGCTAACTTGTTGAATTCTTCTATTGTTTCTCTCAGTTTTCTAATTGCCTCTCTTGGGTTTTTCAGGTATGCAATTATCTCAGCCCTAAAATATGACACTCTTACCACTTGTCCTCCCCATTTTTTATGCCTCTATTTTATTTCTTTTGCTATATTGATAGTACTTTTGTAACAATGTTATGTAATAGTAAGACTAGAGAGCATTTTTTTTTTTTTTAAGATTTTATTTATTTTAGGGAGAGGTGCATGCAAGGGAGGGAGAGAGGGAGAGAGAGAATCTCAAGCAGACTTCCCACAGAGCAGGGAGCCTGACTCGGGCCTCAATCTCACTCTACCTTGAGATCCTGACCTGAGCCAAAACCAAGAGTTGGATGCCACCCTAGTGCCCCAAGAGTAGAAAGCATTCTTATATTTTTCCTAATTTAAACAGGAATGCTGCTGTTGGTGTCTTGTTAAGCTTGGCTTTGGCTAACTCACAAATTAAAGTGACTGCCATTTATGTAAGTCTCCAGAATTTAAAAGCACTTTCGTGCACATTGTCATGTTGAATTCTTGCCCCCACCTGGTTTTATAGGACACGGAAAATACTCAGTTTGATCAATTTTTTTTAAAGACAGCTTATTGAAAATTTTCCCTGAGTGGCCAGTGATCTTCAGTTGTCCTGGCAGGTGGGTTTTATCTACTTTTGGTTACCAGGTAGAGTGATAAGACCTACGTAGTCACAAACATCCTATTTTATGTTTTCATATTGAAAACCAAAATCTGGTTTTCTTTTCTTCAACTAAAAAGCACCTAGGAAAAATTTCAAAAAAGCAGTGTAATGTTTTGGACTGAAATATATATGTCTCAATATAAACTTTTAGAGTAGTCTCTCTTGCTTTAAAGGGTATTAAAACCCCGGTCTGGTCTGTTTGTCTTTATGCAGTTGGCATTCACGGAGCTGCTTTGTAAGCCTCCTTGAGCTCCTTGGAGGTGCCCAGCAGTGGGGGCTAGTTGGGGAAAAATCCAGAAAAATCCACTGACATTCTACTTGCTAAGCTTCCTGTTGTAGATGGTGGCTGGAGCCTGACCCCCAGGAGAGGAAAGGGCTCTGTTTTTCAACATAAAGGCTCATTGGTCAGCCCTGCAGGGCTGCGTCCAGAAGAGGGTGCCTTTCCCAATTCTCTTAGAGAGTTCATAAGGCTGATAATTACAACCCATGGATTGAACTGACCCCCACAAAGCCTAATTCCGTGCAGTCTCTCCTTAGAGCTGTAGCAGGTTTTTTCTCATCCCAACTTTAAGAAATATGGGAGAATCTTCATAGAAGTTTTTGTAACTCTTTTATAACCCTCTCTGCTTTGCAACACAATGCCGTCTCCCTAGCCATCAACTTAGCATCTGTGAAGCAAGGATCCCTAATGAGCACAGGGTAGGAAAGGAGCTGACCACACAGCTTCGCATGGCTACGTAACAAGCACTAGCCAAGGCTGTATGTCATGGGTGGTCTTGTGAATGTACATTACTCCTGGCCAAAGTGAAATTTCTGAAGAAGCACAACCAGACGCAGTAAGGGGCCCTGGGAATTACATAGTCCATTAGCTGTGTAGCTGTTTCCTGGGAGTTTGGCAAGCCTTGTGGAAGAATGAGTAAGTAAACTCTCCTTCCAGAGCCAGTCATGAAGAATGAGGAGCACACTGACTCCTGATAGAGGTCCTGTGCCTCTGTCCATTGTGGAGGACTCAGCCCATCTCTTGCTGTTCCTCCACAGTTTGGAGAAAGGGGGCTGCAGAGTCAGCACTGATGAGTCTGATAAATAGAGAGGTGGAAGGAAGGAATCATATACATTGTCTGTGCTGTACTCCTCAGATATGAGGAATGTGGGTTCGGGAATGTTCTGTACCATCCCAGGAGCATAAGCTTGTCAGTGGGAAAGTAGAGACAAAAATGCAGTGTGGGTGTGCCTGGGTGGCTCAGTGGGTTAAGCATCTGACTATTGATTTCAGCTCAGGTCATGATCTCAGGGTCATAAGATCGAGCCCCGCATCTGGCTCCACACCGGGCATGGAGCCTGCTTAGGATTCTCTCTCTCTGCCCCTCTCCCCCCACACCCTCTCTCTTCTCTGAAAAAAAAAAAAAAAAAAAATTGCAGTATGGACCTCATCTTTGAGATTCAAGATGTCACTCCTTGTGAGGTTTCAAGCACTTTCACTCCTTCAGTAGAAACTTATGACATACATACTGTGTGCATTCATTGTCTCTGGAATCGCGATAGCTTGAATAAAGAAGCACGTCTTACTAGACACAAGTGCCTGGTTCTGAATCCTGATTTCTAACTTTCTTACCCAGAAATCATTACTGTTGTTCAGTCTTTAGATCTGATGCTTCTATTTGTGGAATCGTTGGATGTATGAATATACGACACAAAAGTTGTAAGCCTTCATAGGCTAATCAGTGGCCTATGACAAGACCACATGAGAAAAGAAGAGTTGATATTTGGGGAGACAGAAGAATGGGACACTTAGCAGTGGAAGCCTAATGGACAGGTGATGGAGACTCAGGTAGGAGAGCTCCTCCATGACCCCTGAGAAAGCTGTGCCCTACGCCATATGCACAGACCGGCGAAGGGAGAGATGGAGAAGTACTCTGCTGGCTCTCCCCTTTTCAGAAGGCCTGGCTCAGCTTCCCCCATGGTCTTTGGGTTCCATGAAGCCTCTGCATCCTCACCTCCTACTCTCTTTATTGGCCCATATGAGTAATTTTTCCTCTTTCACACAGCGTCTCTACCAAAGCAACCTGCCCCTTGCACACTTGGACATGGGCCCTCCAGGGGGGAGCAGGATTCCTTTCCCCAAAGCCCTAGCCTGACCACGCTCTTAGTCCCTCTGGAGAAGGGCAGCAGCCCCTCTTTTTCGTCATTCACACTCAAAACCCACCAGTGGGGAGGTAGGAACTTCACACAAACACGTTCTAATCCTGTTAGAATGAGCTGTTCCTGCAAGTGATTAGTGAATTTTAGGTCTGAACCTGTTGAGATGATTTCTGCATGAAACTTGAATCCCACAGAACCTCTGGGCACTGGGGCACTCAGCGGATGCCCCTTCTCATCCTTGAGCAGAGAACACTCGAGCACATGGGCAAGGGCCCCCCTCCTTTCAGGTCATGTTCCACAGGGCAGGGCTTCTCAGACTTTCCCTTGCAACAGAATCACCTGGAAAGTTTCTTGAATCACCACCTACATGGCTGGGCCCTACCCCAGCAGTTTCTGGTTCAGGAGGTCTGGGTTGAGGGTCCAAGAATTTACATTTTTAACAAGCTCACAGCCAATGCTAATGATGCCAGTTCTGAATCACACTTTGAGAAACACCACTTTAGACAGTGCTTTTCAGAAGACAAGTGATAACTGGAGAATGACCAAGAAAGCATCCAGGGGCTCCTCTGAGGATAACAGAAATATTCTAAAATCAGAATACAGTGGTGGCCATACAATGCTATACATACAGTGAGACTCATTGATCTTTACATTTTAAAACATCGAATGCTAGGGGCACCTGGGTGGCTCGGTGGGTTAAAGCCTCTGCCTTCGGCTCAGGTCATGATCCCAGGTCCTGGGATCGAGCCCCGCATTGGGCTCTCTGCTCAGCGGGGAGCCTACTTCCCCCTCTCTCTCTCTACTTGTCTTTCGGCCCACTTGTGATCTCTGTCAAATAAATAAACAAAATCTTTAAAAAAACAAAAAAAGGGCGAAGTCTGTGGTACATCAATCATGATAATAAAGCTGGTTTTTGAAAGTCATTACTTCCTAGAGTGAATGGCAAACAACATTTTTTTTTCAATGAATTAGAATGAAAGAGAAAATACCCTGTGTTTTACATAATGTATGAGGAACAGAACTGATAGGATACTCACACACACACACACACACACACACACACACAGAATGAGAGAGACCCAAATCCGCAGGGCAGGCTGGCCGTTCTGGCTTGACTTATATCTGCATTCTTGAGCCCAAAGGCAGCCGAGACCAAATCTTTCCTCTTCGGGGGATCTCAGAGCCCTTCCCACCTATGGAGGGTAATCTGCTGTACTCAGAATGCACTGATTTAAACAATCACATCTAAAAAAAATGCTTTCACAGCAACACCTAGACTGTTGGATCAAACAGCTGTGCACCAGAGCCTCGCCGGCCTGACGTAGAATATTCACCATCAGACACAATAAAAATACTGTTGGGCAAAATGGTCATTTCCATTTTCACACACACACACACACACACACACACACACACATACACAGAGGCACACATCTGGGTGAACTGGCCAGTGGTTTAAAATGTCTTCATCACCGTGAGTCGCTGCTGAAAAAATACCGAGGCCTCTGCTTTAGAACACTTCTTCAGAAAATAGACAAGATGAGCCGGGAACCAAAAGATCGGCTTTTATACTCTTGGTAGAAGCACACTAAATGGAACTCAATGGAATCTTTTTACGCCTTGAGCTTAAAGACTCTGTTGAAAGAAAGTAGTCCCCAGACTCCAGGAGCCCTATCTGGCTATCACCTTTATTACTCTAGACAGCCATATGCTTGTGACTGTCTGAGGGCTCGTAGTGCCAAGTCTGGGTTGATTGAACCAAGTGGAAAACGCGTGTAGGCTGGCAGGCACATCTTGTAGACAGATCCAGATGATTAAGCAGAGCTTCCCTGTGCCATTAACACGTGACCAAAGCAGTTCCTTTGGAGGAGGCTGTTGTGCTCTGCATTCTTAACCAGTTCTGTGCCTGGCTGGTGATCCTGAGTTCCCACTGCATCCCCACACAGGGCTTGCTATACGAGTGGTGGATGGGTTGAGACACAGGAAGTGGATGGTGGATGATGTGAGGAACAGGAAGTGGACAATGGGTGGGGTGAGACGCAGGAAGTGGACAACATGGTTCATGATATACATTACTTTTATTTTTTGTTTTGGAGAGGGCTTCACAATGAGGGTCTTTGCTTTTTAGCTTGAGGGAAATGATGAGGTTAGAGATGGGGTCAGGCTCAGCATGACACTAAGGATGTCTGTGAGATATTTTGGGGAATACCCTTCCAATTTACATTTTTTATGGTAATTTCAGATCGTCTCATCCAAGTAAGATGTCTTCAGATATCAGATATTTTCATCCTCATGTGACTTGAGAAATCTAAATCTAACATCCAAGTTCCCCACGCACCCCGCATGCTGCCTCCCCCTTCCCACCTTGAGACCATCCTAATGATAAGTAGCAGGAGCTGGCCCCATTCTTCGCTGAGATTCAGGATTATTCCCCAGAGTGGGGTGGAAGGACTGGGAGACAGCACCCAGCCTAAATGCTATGACCCTCGTCCTTTGTCTGAGACTCTTGGGCACCAAGCTCTCTCACCTGCTTGAGTGTGGAGAAGTGTTAGCATGTTTTCCCACCCACCTGAACTGTGTGCTTTTTCTTCCAGTTTCAGTCTAACCAAGTCCCTTTTCTCAGTCTGAACCGGACTGGGCCTAGCTATGCTGGGTTCTCATTCTGTCTTCCTCTCTAGTCAGATTTTCCAAGATGGCCCTGCTCTGCGGTGTCTGTTTCTGCCTCCTTCACTCCACAGGCTTGCAGCTGTGGTCCATCCCACTTCCCGAGGACCAACCCCAGTTTTCCCTCCTCTCCTGGCCAGCCCACAACCATAGTGACACAACACTGTGCTGACCAAGACAGTTTGTAGGTGAATTCAATGATGAATTTGTAGATAGAAGAGACAAGTGGAGAATTTCAGCTATCTATTCCTCAGGAATATCTCTACCTATTGATTGCAGTTTGCAGTGGCTTAAAACAATCATTTCTTACCTCTCACAGTTCTGTGAGCTGAGTGGACTTAGCTGAAAAGTACTTCTCCATTTACTATCAGCTGGGGCAGCAGTGTGTGGAGGCTTGACTGAGTCATCCCATCCAAGATGGCGCTCACACATGTCAGGCAGTTGTCAGCTGGGACCTCGGCTGGGATTGTCGACTGGATCACATGGGTTCTCCATGTACCTTCTCCGTATGATCTGGACTCCTTGCAGCATGGCGGCTGGATGCCATGGGGGAAGCAGTCCAAGTGTACAAAAGCAGAAGTTTCCCCCCTCTAGGACCCAGCCTCCAAAGTTAACATAGCATCAAGTCTGCTGCACCCGATAGGCAAAACTAGTCCCAGGACTAGCCTGCCGAAGGGAACTAGATCCCACGTCTAGATGGGTTTGTCTTTAATCTGTCACGTTTTTAATCTATCATCACATCAATACACGTAGATAGATAAAGAATAGCTGAATTGAAACATTCCAACTACAGTTTTCAGGAAATAATGGTGGTGGTTATGTACTTCTTGTTGTTGTACTGCATTTTCTGATTGTTCTGGCAATAAATGAATTGCGGCTTTTTAACTTTGATAAGTATCATACATACATAAATGTGCATATGTTATCAGTATGGTGAGGCGAATGTTAACAAATTGTGCACGCCCTTGTAACTTGCATCTAGATCAGTAGAGAGAACATTATCTGCATTCCAGAGATCTTCTTCAATAGCTGTTACTTTTTGCTAAGACAAGAAGCATTTAATATTTAAAGAGAAGCGTCTATTATAAGAAAAACAGCAGTCCTTACCAATCTTCTATTCTTTACAAGTAAAACACATTTTTGACATTTGCAAAATAACCACAAGCCCTTAATGATTCTTTAAATTATAGATTTCAAGGCTCAATTGGCTAATATCCAATAATTTGCAACAAATGAATAGAAGTGGATTTTCCCAACAGTTGAATGGCTAGTCTGAACATTTAGTGAATTGACCGATGGCCTATATCCTTATCAAAGCTTTTATCATTGTCAACGGTTATTTAATTCTTCAAACTTGTTTTGAAGTGAGGCATAAATAAAGACAAAATCAGGGTTTTTAGCAAAAGCCTCTAACCAGCAATTAGCTTCAGGAACATAGAAAAAACAAATCCTCATATGCACTAGTGTCATTTCTGTCCATCTTACCATTTCAAGAGGCAGTAAGCTTGATTTTCATGAGATAGAAATGACACATTTCTACAGCTCACCATTATGCAGATGATTTGCATAGAATTTTGATTAACTTTTAATGCACATTTATATTTCGAGATGGGCCCTGATGAAGAATCAAGGTCCAAGATTTGTTCTCATTCTTTAATTCTTGACCTAAATGTCCCTCAGGGCATTCACCTTCCCTGGCCATGTCATTCAGAGGCAGTGTCCCTTCTTCCTATCCTGATGGTTTTCCACAGAGCCCATGTGATCATCTCAGCAACGGCCTCCAGGTGTATTCAGGTCCTAATCCCTGAAACCTGTGAATGTTATCGTCTTTGGAAAAAGGGTCTTTGAATATGTAATTTAAATTAAGGATTTTGTGATGAGTAATCCTGGATTATTTTGGTGGGCCCATGTGCAATCACAATCCCTCTTGTCTTTCTGAGAGGTGGTCAGAGAGAAACTCACAAAAAAGCCGAGGAAAGCATTCAGGGCGAGAAGACACTGTACTCTCTTGACATGGAAGGTGGAGGAAGGAGCCCTTGAGCCAAGGCCTGCAAAAATGCAGCTGTAGGTACTAGAAAGACAAAGAAAAAATTATTCTCTAGGGCCTCAGATGGGCTCGGGTCTGTAGGCACCTAGACTTTAGCTCAATGTCAGTACTTTCAGACTTGAACTTGAACTTCAGACCAGAACTGTAAGAGAATGGATTTTTTAAAAAGGATTTTATTTATTTATTTGAAAGGAAGTGACAGAGAGAGCATGAGCCTGGGGTGGGGGATGGACAGAGGGAGAGAGAGAAGCAGGCTCCCCACTGAGAAGGGAGCCTGATGTGGGGCTCCATCCCAGGACCCCAGGATCATGACCTGAGTCAAAGGCAGATGCTTAACTGACTGAGCCACCCAAGTGTCCCCGGATCTCTGTTGTTTTAAGACACCAAGGTGTGGTAACCATAGGAAACCTATACAGTACCTGTCACAATTTGAATTATTTATTGACTTACCGTTTTTAATTTTTATCTCCCTTGCTGGACACTAAGCTCCTGGAGGTAAAGACCTGGTTTGTCTTCCCTGCTATAGCCCCAGTACCGAGTTAGGAGCTTGGCATAGAGTAAGTGTATGCCAAGTGCTTTTGCAGCTAAGGACAAGTTGGAGAGGGTGCATGGACATTAAGGGATGGGGATGGTAAGAAGGGGGGGGAGAGCATTCCAGATGGTTCTGTTGTGAACAAACATGAAAATGTGAGGATGGAGAATTAATGTGGGGTTTGAGGAATCCCAGGAGAAAAAAAGACCAGATAAGCCTGGAAAATCAGAGAGACCCCCGGAAGGAAAACAGGAGGCCAGATTAAGGACTTCGAGGACCATGAGGAGCCGGGAGTAGCAGCAAAGGATGTGGTAAAAGCCGATGGCTTTGGTCCATGTGCAGCTGGCTTACCCGGTGGTCATTTCTAAGCACCAGCAAAGTGGTGCTCTCCAAAAAAGAGAGAGGTTGAGCCCTGGGGAATGAATGAGGAATTTTACAGCTGGAAGGAATCTACCAGGAGACTCTTCCTCCTTCAGCATACAATATATGTTCTATTTTGAAGTCTTGATGTTAGTTTGAACTATGTGTAAGTAAGCAGAACCACAACACAACCTTTCTTAGGATTTCAGGCCTCTGCAGATCTCAGGCCTTCAAGACCACAGAATGGGATCGTCCCTGGTAGGAGGCCGGGTCCCGTCGCTGTGCGTGTGGCACGGGGTACCGCACGGTTCCCAGTCAGCCCAGTCAGCAGAGATCAGCAAATGAGCTTGCTCTGCTTCCTTCTTGGAGGTGCTCCGGCACCCTCGCTTTGCATAATTAGCTGCTGACTTAGTCTTCATTAAGGGCTTACCAGTGAAAGTGGTGATCAGTTAGCGAACTCATTCATTAGGATCTTTCTTTGTTGTGAAGGATACTCTTTTTTCTTTTCTTTTCTTTTTTAAACTGGTACTCCTGAAAACTGCCATTCTGTTAAAAAAAAAAAAAAAGCCAATGTAGCAAGAGCACTGGCTATTCAGCAGATGTGTGCAAATCACACACACTTACAAAAATCCTTCACACTACTTGTGGGAGGCAAATTAATGCCCCATCCCACATGGGGTACTACTTTCTGATGGCTGCTGTAACAAATTACCGCAAACGTTAAGGTTTGAAATTCTACACAAATATCACAATCATTTGAGGTTCCTACATCAAGACATGAGCTCTTTAGAAGAGACCCCCCTCCCACACACACACATGTACTTTGTGAGTGACAGAAATCATAAAGACTCATTAAAAACTCAAACAATACAGAATTGGGTAAAATAAACAGTGAAAGGCCCTCCTCCCTTCCTGCGTGATCCTAAGAAGAAACGCCTTGAACAGTTCCATATTTATCCCCTTCTAGACAAGGACTTTTTTTTGTATCTGTGAATTCGGGCAAGCTTTAAAAATAGGCTCCCCGGATGGTTTCCTAGATGAGGTGATTTATGGGATTAGGAAAAACCCCTGTCTGATGTGCCGTCTGTCTCTCCAAATAACTTTCTCATTATGCCATTTTATGGCTGAAATCCCATCATTAACGATTCATTTCTTTGGCTTAGTGGTTTGTCCCTTCTGAAGATGCAAATACTTCGTACAAGACTAACCCTGTAAGCCCTAACAATCCTTGTAAGAAGGAGCGTGTTTAAATGGAGCCGTTCCCTCTCTCTGACCCCTCATCTTGTCTTTGGTCACGATCACAGTTCGCAACTTTGGGGGTCCCCTTGCCTTTTTCTTCTTCGTCTTCTTCTTCTTATTATTATTATTTTTAAGATTTTATTTATTTATTTGACAGACGGAGATCACAAGCAGGTAGAGAGGCAGGCAGAGAGAGAGAGGGAAGCAGGTGCCCTGCTGAGCAGATCCTGATGCGGGGCTCAATCCCAGGACCCTGGGATCATGACCTGAGCTGAAGGCAAGGGCTTTAACCTACTGAGCCACCCAGGCGCCCCATTGCCTTTTCCTTCTGTCACCACCACTGACTCGAGTCCCGTGAGGACAGGGAGTGCTTGTGCCTTCTTCCCAACCACTTACCGGGCAACAGTGACATAGGCTGTGATCTGTCAGCATTTGATTGGATGAAAAACCTTGGACTACAGGACTCAGGCATGGGTGCTGGAACTCAATGGAAGGCCAGAAAAGTGCCATGTGAGCTGGTGAGGCTGCCTCCCAGGTGGCCCCGAGGCTGGTGCCTCCCGCTTGGGACCCAGGGTTTGCTTCCATGCTCCCCGCCCCTCTTCGATTGGTGGCTGTGCTCTTGTTAAATAGTTAGACTGTCACTCCTGGTGTCAGAGCGAAATGTTACTGACCTCACAGTGCTTGCCATTCTCCACCCTACAAATCAAAACCCTCTGGAACTGATTGTTTAAAGTCTGAGAAGGTGGAAAAATCAAAGCAGGAGAGGAGTATCTATTTTGGTTGGATATTGTGTGTTGTTTTATTGAGTGAGTCCCAAAAGCTGATTCTTCCCCCCTTTTTCTTTTTAACAGCTGTATAAACATTCGCCCAAAAAAAAAAAAAAAAAAGAAAAAGAAAGAAAGAAAAAGAAAAAGCCATGGGAACAGGGTGTGGGTGAAGGATCTGTTATTTGCAAAAATACATCCAGAAAGCTGGCAACACCCGTGTCCCCTTTATTCCAAGTGGCATATCGGATTCACTGACCTGGCTAACACTTGCCATTAATGGCGATCAATGCAGGGGGAACGGCAGAATGAAGAATAGCAAAGCTTTGTACATGAGAAACGAGCATAACCTGGCATCATCTGTTCTTCAATAAAAATTAAAACAAAATAGGGGCGCCTGGGTGGCTCAGCCAGTTAAGCTTCTGCCTTCTGCTCAGGTCATGGTCTCAAGATCCTGGGACCGAGCCCCGCATCGGGCTCTCTGCTCAGCAGGGAGCCTGCTTCCTCCTCTCTCTCTGCCTGTCTCTCTGCCTACTTGTGATCCCTCTCTGTCAAATAAATGAATAAAATCTTAAAAAAAAAAAAAAAAAAAAGAACAAAGCAAGAGAATAGCAAAGCATCCAGAGTAGGAGAAAGTGGGCTTGACTCAGTTGCACTCCTACTGTGTAAGCCTCGTAAGTGGCAGCAGTTAGTACCGCGTGTAATTGTATATTTATTGTTTGTTTGATGCTTTATGGAGCATCTGTCCCCCCTTCCAGCCTAGAAGCTCCATCTGGGGAGCTCTGTCTGGTTCTGCTCGTCACGACTTGCCCAGTTGCTCGCACAGCACTTGGCATACAGCGTGTGCTCGGGAATCTCTGTCCCGTGACTGAATACGTATCACCTCATTTAGCTGGGATGGCTTGTTCCACTGTGAATGGATTTGTAAAAATTGCTCCACATCTTAGTTTGACATAGGACTCTTCATATTTTTTTTGTCTAGGTAGCTTTCTAGCAAGGCTTTCAGCCTTTTTTTTTTCACACTTAAAAAAAAATCTATGTTTATAGATAACTTCGTTGTTCTCATGCATGGGGTCAACTGTAGATAATTAGTGACTGTTATAATAGAAGTAGTAAGAAGAGATTGTTCCCTAATATCCTCTTAATGAGAAAGTAGTGAAGCTAAACTCAAGTGGTCTGTTGTTTGTGGGTTGTTTTTTTTCTTGTATCGTGTCTTGTCAACTGGATGATCCCTTCTTCAATTTAATTTAATGAGAATGGATCTTTGCAGCCACTGAAACCAAAATGCTTGCTGATCAAGTAAAGCACTTCTTTAACCTAAGTTACACCTCTTTGCACAAAATGCAAATGACAGAGAACTGAGCTCTTATGGGGGCGGGAGAGAAAGAGCGGATAGAACTGTGTGGGACACTCAGGAGGACAGGGAGGAAAGGACTCCAGAATTCATTGGAGGTGAGGCTTGTCTCAGGCCAAAAAGGTCCAAAGGAGTGTATTGACAGACTCATAAAACTGAGAGCGGTAGGTAAGCAGCTGCCGTACATCAGGGAGCCATGATGCTGTCATTTGGTTAATGTGTTTTCCACCCAAAACCTACTCCCCACATTGTGAATCTAAAGCCAGAGTTGTTCTGAGATACTCCTTCCTGGGAGAGAGTGAGGAGGTCCCAGAGTTGCTGTGCATCTCTGGCCAATCTATCAAGAATGGCATGAATGCCTTTTGAGCCTTTTGATCCTCAGGTCTTAAGATGGCTCGAGGGAAAAAGTGAGTATAATGGAAAAGGTCACCAATTCTCTAAGGCAGAGATGAAGTAGACTAAATCCAACAGCGTGGTAAATGAGAAGCACATCAGAAGACGCTGTAGGAAGAAATAAACGGTTGGAAGCGAAAGATGAAAAGACGGAAAGTGTGTTCTTGAGTTTGAAATGGCTAATTTTCAGGACTTACTGATGATCCAAGGACCCAGGACGGAAGTGTGTTTGCGACTCCATGATGCTGAGTGCCAGGCGGCTTAGGGTCTAGGTTTTGTGCGTTACCCTCCCCTACAGAGGCTTCCTTCAGGGAAGTAGGATGCCTTGCAGACAACCCATTCCAGGCAATCAGAAGGCCTGTCGTTAAAACACGTGATTAGCACTGGGTAGCGGGGATCAGACTTGGTTAGGGGTGTGCCGATAGGACAGTGATGTCATTTCCTATCTGATGAGTCCTGCAAGGCCAGCAGAGGAACCATGGTTGATAACGTTTGACCTCATGTACTCCTCCTGTTAACACTCCATGTAATACTTAATCGTGCTTGCTCCTTTTCGTATGATACTTCATTTGATTTTCAGTTATCCTGTGAAGTAGATACTGTTACCTACTTAACTTAGGCCAGTGTGAGGCACAGGTAGAAATTGGAGGGCAGGAGCATGGAGGAGCAGAGGTATTTCTTCCCTCTCTCTGCTTGGAGGACCATCTCCTAGAGCAGCTATGCCTCGTCTCATTCTAGCTTCTTCCTGACAGTCCCTTCTTCCATGGGCCAGCTCCCTGTCATCCCACCATGGTTCTGTTTCCTTTTCTGGTCCTCAAAAGCTCCCCCTCCTGAGCTATTCTCTTGTTACTACCCTTTCTCCGTCCTGTTCGCTGTACCATGGGAAGAGCTTCAAGCCTTGGCTGGCCTAGGGTTGATCCTTCATTCCAGGATCTTGACTTTGACTTTTTGACTTTTCAGCTGTTCCAAAGACTTTGTAACCAGCTCCATAGAATCTGTCCTCTGGACTACCAGACAGTGCTCTGTTTTCTTGACTGGACCCCGAGTAATACATCGTAGACTGATTTTTATTACATTCAAGGTAAATACTACTTTCCAGATGACTTTTGAGTGTCAGGGAGCACAGGTGTTTACCTACGTTTCTGAAGCCAGAGAAAGAGACAGAAAGAGAAATTGATTTAGTTCAAGGAATTGGCTTGTGTGATTGTGGGCGTTGGCAGATCTGAAATCAATAGGGTAGACTGTTGAGAAGGACAGGCTGGACACTGAGAGACTTAGAGGACTTATGGGTGGACCCGAAGCTGTCTTCCACAGGTGAACCCTCTTTTTCCTCAAAGAAATTTCAGTTTTGCTGATAAGACTTTCGGACTGATTAGATGGGGTCCTCAGATTATCTAGGATAATCTCCTTTTTTAAAAAAAAAAATCTATCATGGGAAATGCTCATGGCCCAGGGCATAGTCCAAGTGGGTGTAGTGTAGGATTTCCCAGGAAGGGAAGCAGGACATGCTGGAGGCCTCAGGTGTGATTCTAGGTGGTTCTGGGTGTGTTGGGGAGAATAAGTTTGGGTCCAGATGGAGGGGCAGGCAGAGTATGCCCCGCGATATTCTGAGCATCAGAGGGACTTCAGAGGACCGACCATGGAGTATAATATAAACAACTGATTATAGATATAAGCCACATCTACACATACGTTCCCAGCAATACCTTGATTAGTGTTTAATCGAGTAAGTGGATAGCATAACCCAGCCACATTGACACATGAAACTAACCATCTCACTGGAGGAGAGCAAGAAATGGAACAGAGAGCAAACAGACAAACGAGTGATTCACTGTCTGGTTGAAGACACACACACTATTACAAAAACACAATAGAGCACAGGTATGCTTACAGCAGTGATGGCAGTCTCAACCATTTGGTAGAGTCCTAACCCTGTTTGTGAAGTCTACAAGTATCTACCTCCTTAGGTCACTCCCTTTGAGACCAGTGCCCCCTTGTCTAGTAGTCTTGGTAATAGCCAAGGGCTCTTTTGTGGTTTCCTGAACATTCTAGACTCTCCTGCCTTCAATCTAATTTGAGCTTCTTGCCAAAAATTTAGAGTCTCTTGAGTAAGTCATTGGCTTCTTCTTCAAGTTAATCTTTCATTAAGCCAACAATACACACACACACACACACACACACACACACACACACACATAAATATACATTGTAGCTCCTCCCATCATCCATGGGATGTGATCCCCCTCCCCTCACTAGATGTCTGAAACTACAGATAGTACCAAACGCTATATAAACTTTGTTTTTTCCTATAAATATCTATATGGTAACATTTAATTTAAAAATTAGGCACGGTAAGAGATTAATAACAACTAAGAACAAAGTAGAACAATTACAACACTGTACTATAACAAAAGTTCCGTGAATGTGGTTTCTTTCTCTCAAAATATCTTATTGCCCTGTACCCCTATCATATGATACTATATCCCTCTTCTTCTGATAAAACACCCGTGTGATGAGGTGAAGTGGGCGGAATGATGGGGACTGGGTGGCTCAGTGGGTTAAGCCTCTGCCTTCATTCAGCTCAGGTCATGATCTCAGGGTCCTGGGATCGAGCCCTGTATTGGGCTCTCTGCTCAGCGGAGAGCCTGCTTCCTCCTCTCTCTCTCTCTCTCTCTCTCTGCATGCCTCTCTGCCTACTTGTGATCTCTGTCTGTCAAATAAATAAATAAAATCTTTAAAAAAAGGTATTAAGAATTCCAGGACAGCAATAGAAGGCATTAAACCAAGTGTGAGACCCTTCTAAACACAGGGCGTTTGCCTCTGAAGCTAGCGTAGATTCCAGTGATCTGGCCTTGACCAGTTAC
This sequence comes from Mustela putorius furo, assembly GCF_011764305.1. NCBI lineage: Eukaryota > Metazoa > Chordata > Mammalia > Carnivora > Mustelidae > Mustela > Mustela putorius. The sequence goes on along the minus strand of NW_025421322.1, from coordinate 22,586,799 downwards.
CCAACAGAAGTAGGTATTTCTGGTCCTCTTCTTCCAGTGGGAGTAAAACGTAGAGGAAAACTATTCTGTAACTGTGGTCCTCTTCCTCAGGGAGGGATTTCCCTGTTGGCCTTCTATAGACAATAGCGAGCGTCTCTTATATGCTAGGCACTGTTAAGTGTTGGGGTCAGGCATCCTTTGTGTGTCCATCAATAATAAACCACAGAATATTGTGTCACAATAAACAATAAAGTAGAGTTGTATAAACTGGGTATGGGATTCGAGATCTCTGAGCAACAGCTTGCCTAATTTTATAACGAGGATGGTAATTGTATACCTCACAGGATTGTTTTAAGGTTAAATGAGATATGCTTATAAAGTAATGCCTGGTGTTTGGTAAATACTAAAAAAAGTATTATTATTATTATTATTATTATTATTATAGCAACTTAACTAGACTAAAGTGGTAAGAAACTGCAGAGTCTGTTGCCTAAATACATACTCAGGAACTACCGTGGAGATAGTTTACCGTATGTTTAAATTAAAACTCAAATAAATTCTCACAAAGGAAACTCCTTCTGCCGCAGTGTTGGAATGCTCATTCAGTAAAACAGGGGTGGTACCACAGAAGGAAGTTGGGGCTGAAGGAGAAGAGCTAAATGAAAACATGTAGCTCATTCTAGTAGGAATAAGGCTGAGTCAGGCAGTAGGGCTTCATTTGAGGGGTAGCGCTAGGTCCAGTCTATAAAAATTATTTACGATACCAAGAAAAGCGAAGTGGAATGAGCTACGCAGTTGGGGTACATGCAGAAGTCCAGGGTGTTGCCTGAGTGGGAAGCACCGGCTAAGCTCTGCAAGCGTCCCCTGAAAGTAGCTCAAGAGATAGAGAGCCAGCTCCCTGACTCTGCCTCGGCAAGATGTCCTAAGGGATTCCTGCTGCCAGTTGAGCAAGGCATACAGAGGGAGTGAGGGGTGCAGGAGGAGAGGGGAGAGGAGTCAAAATGATGTAGATTAGATCTTGCTACAGGGCTGGCCTCTCAGCCAGCATCACCAATCAGGTGGCTAGCCAGATGCCTTCCCCGCCTTTCTTCTGCCCATCTTCTGCTTCCGCCACCCCACGTGGCCAAAAAAACCAAGGGCTCAGATAGTTTCATGGCGCCCAACCCTGTATGAAGCACGAATTCATGGCTGTGTTATGAGAAAGGTTTAGGGTGGTTCCTAGTCACGTGTCCGGTATAACCAGGGCACAGAATCTCAACCTGTTGAGGTAATGGAGCTGCCAAAAGGGTTCTGATGAGGGGGTTCCACACTGCAGGGGAGCAGGCGTTATTGATGGTGCCTGGTTCCACCATTGGTGCGGTCTTTGTGCTCCAGGTTCAAGAGAGACAACTCTCACCAAAACTATCCCAAGGACCTACTCACTCACCGCAACACTGCCTAGCTTAAAAGGCGAGACCCTGCACCAAGAGTATGTTGTAAGCACAGAACATGTGGGTTTGGGGAAGTTAAGTCATGTTTTGTAAAAAAAAAAACCTTAGTGGTTTTGTAACCCCTCAGATTTGCTGCTGTCTTTCCTGTGTCATCTCTTCTCCTCTTCAACAAACATGCCTGCCCCGTAGAACTGGCGACCATTCTCTGGATACATTATTTCTCTTCCTAAGCTTCCCCTACACCACTAACTGTACTCTTGGACCTTCCTCCTCCTCTTCTGTGTCTAGAAGAGTCCCAGCTGTCGCTTCAGAATAGATGACTTCTCTTCCATTCTAACCCTCATCTTATGAGGCAGGACCAGTGTCTTCCTACTTGGAACACACTGAACGTTTCCTCTTCCAGCCCTTCGGGTCTCCTCCTGCTTGTGTTCCTGAGATGATGATCCCCTTAGATGTAAGGGTGAAGTCGTACTCATTGTTTAGTCCCTGAAGCCTGGCCCAGGGCTTGGCTTGTAGTAGAAATTTGGTAAGGACTCCTTACGTAATTGAATGAATGGATGGATAACCATCTATTATTATAAGAGTTACCATAATATTTTGTAGATTTCATATCTTAAAAATACTTGGTCGACTTCAGACTTGCTGTGTAAATACCCTCAAAGACTATAGATTATTAAATCAAAGTAAAGATAGTCCTTTTAAAAGTGTTTATCCCTATTTTGGAAACATGAAAAAAATCCTTAGTACTTTTGCAAGTGACACTAATGGATGATTAATATCACGGAAGCCAAAATTTAGATTTAGAAAAATTCTCCACAGAGCTAGAGCATTGAACTGTCAGAGGACAGCAACTGAACTGTTCCTAAGAGAAAATTTCTGTTACACTTTATAGCGTATTCAAATCATATTAGCCTTTGTTTCTTTGTAACACTTGCCTCAGTTACTTTTTTATATTTCTGCTTATTTACTCTTTCCTGGCTTGTCTGCCTTATACCTCCTTTCGGTGGCAGTGAGGCATTGAGCAGAGGACCCAGCACACCTATATGCTATAGAAATGTTCACTGAGGGACATCTGGGTTGAGCATCTGCCTTCTGTTCAGGTCGTGATCCCAGGGTCCTGGAATAGAGTCCCACATTGGGTTCCTTGCTCAGTGGGGAGCCTGCTTCTCCTTCTGCCTGCTGCTCCCCCTGCTTGCTCTGTCTCTCAATAAACAAAGTCTTTTTTAAAAAATGTTTATTGAATCAATGAATGTGTTTGGAAAGCCGGACAGGGAAAAAAAAATGACAAAGTGTTCTTTATTCAGAAAACCACGTTTTCTAGTTTAGTTTAGTTTTTTTTTTTTAATTAAGATTTTATTTATTTATTTGACAGAGAGAGAGGGAAAACAAGTAGGGGGAGTGGGAGACGGAGAAGCAGGCTTCCCACTGAGCAGGGAGCCCCATGCGGGTCTTGATCTCAGGACTCTGGGATCATGACCTGAGCCAAAGGCAGGTGCTTAATGATTGAGCCACCCAGGCACCCCATTTTTTAGGTTCTTAATAGTGTACTGCATTTACAGTTTGAGCAGGGAGTCTGATGCAGGCTGATCCCAGGATTATGACCTGAGCTGAAGGCAGATACTTAACGACTGAGCCATCCAGCACCCTGTTTTTTAGATTCTTAACAGTGTACTTCATTTACAGTTTTATAAATCTGAAGTTGGATCTACTATTTAAATAGTATAAAGGTAATTTTGTATGAAACTTGTAATTATAAGTCTTTGGAGAGGTCCAAGATCATCCAGAAAAATGTTTATGCCTGGAACGATCTCCATACTGACATGGTACTACATTCACTGCCTTCTTATGTCTCGTTTGCTGCTGTTGGGCTTCCATAGAATGTTCGAATGCCCTTGGAATTTTCCTTGTGGTTCTTTTACTCCAGAAGGGGACATGTCGGCCACAAATAGGTTGTGTGTTGCAGAAAGGCAATCTGAGGAAGAGAATGCAAGGCTGGAAAAGGAGGGAGAACACGTCACCCTGTTTTCACAGTTACTTTACTGCTCAGAAATAACATTTATATCGTCTCTCGTTGGACGGCTACAAAGAGCATGCCAATGGACTTGAAAGAGGCGTGAGGGATGTGTCTGTGCATATGGTCCAACCCAATGAGTGTCAGGTTGGATATAGAAACAAGCCTACTGGGTGAAGACAGAAGACGTCAGTGTTGGGATTGTTGGATAGGGGGACAGGAAGTATAATTGGGATCTGGGAAATAGAATTTTGTAACTGGACATATTGTCACTTCTAATAATCTTGGAGTCCTTTTACTTAAAAGAAGAAGAAAATAGATACTGGGTGAGCAGCTAGTGGTGAATCCCATTAATGGTATAAGTGAAGTGAACAAAAATCATGAAAATGGTACCTAAATGACTAGGGTTTGGAAAAACTATGCAGGAATCAAATGTTCATGGATGTCACATTAGGAAGAAATAGGGAGGGGTTCCTCTTCTAAGAGCCCATGGTCGCTCAGAGGTATACTCGGGCAGATACACCTCTATTCAGATCACCTCGCACGGACGCCTGACAGATTTTTTAAAAAAGATTTTATTGACTTATTTGAGAGAGAGAGAGAGCACATGAGAGGAGAGAGGTCAGCTGGAGATGCAGACTCCCCGCTGAGCAGGGAGTCTGACGTAGGACTCGATCCTGGGACTCCAGTATCATGACCTAAGCCAAAGGCAGTTGCTTAACCAACTGAGCCCCCCAGGCGCCCCACAGGTCAGCTGATTTTAACAATAGGCATTTTCATAGCATCATGGACACTGGCTAAATGGTTTAAAAAATGAAGGACTAAGAGCCGGTATCACAATGAGTTATATGAGCCAGGGAATCCCAAAGCAGGCTGTGTATCACAGTCTCCAGAGAAGTCGCAGAAACAGAGATGTGTAGTTTCAATCCTTGATACCAGCATTCAGCGGATTTGGGGTTCAAGAATTGGTCTTTCCATCAAGTGCCTCAATGATATAGAGGCAGGGAATCCGAGGGGACTGGTCTTTGGAAAATGAGTTCTATATACATTATAATCATGGTGACCATAATTAACATTCATTGTAGGTGTTCTCGAAGAGTCGCACACACCAGACTTATCCAGGGCCTTTGCTGTAAGTGCAAGTTCCTGATACTACCTCTAGCACTTCCCCCCGCCCCTTCTGCCTTTTCTTTTTTCAACCCCTAGCACTTTTGAATAATTGGGTCTTGGAAGGTGCAGACATCAGAATGTGTAACTCGCAGCCTCGCTGATTCCATGCAAGTTATCTGTAGACCAGATTTCGAGAAACACTCGTTTTTGAAAACTTGATCTTTGCTGGGCACTGTACTATAAGCCATTTATACACATTATGTGATTCCATCTTCCTAATGGTCTTACGGGAGAGGGACTTTTATTACCCCCATTTTACAGATGAGGAAATTGAAGCGTGGAGGAGATAAGTAACTCATTCAAGATCACACTGCAGATAGCTGAGCTGACTTGCAGACCAGAACTGTCTGACAGCAAGATTTATGGTCTTAATACTACATTGCATCTTTGCTTCCAGGAGGTCAGAGGGGGGGTGGGGGAAAAGAATCTTCCTAGTTGGGGCAGGTTTTATGAAGGCATTTAAACTAAAAGTAGGATAAGTGGACTTTGGAAGTTGTCACTGGGATCTTGGTCATGCGAATGTTGAGCTATCTCTAAGAAATGAATTATTTTTTGCTTCTGTTTGTTTAGTTTTAAAAATCTGCCAACTGGAAGCGAACATGTTGGTATTTCTTTCATACAGTAAATAGTGTTATGGTGGCTGACATTACTGGAGAGCCGTAAGACCACAGCATGACTTCAGAAAATGCTGACATGGTGTTGAGAAGCTAGATACTCCCTACATTTTAATAGTTTTCCTCCTTCAAAGCACCCTTCCTTTCTCCTTTGAAGGAGAAATAAAATTCTCCACAGACACACCCAGTGAGAACAAAACAAGATGCTGAAAGAGAGACTTTTTTTTTTAAGAACTCGCTCCTTTCGGATTTAATGATAATGTCAACTGCCTTTCAAAAGATAACTTTTTACCAAATTATGAATTTCTGCTGCACATCAGCATCCCTGTAAAGGGCATGTTTCCTGGGTGTTAGAGAAGGAAAGGCTGTTAGTCAAAGATAACTTGTTTACCAAACAGGGTCTGTAATTGAAAAGGCCCTTTGGAGTTAATGAAAATATAAAATAGCTTTCCCCAGACTGAGAAGAGTCTAATTTAATTATCTGTGAGGGTCACAGATTAGAAGCAGCTTTTCATCCATTTCTGGAAGCTGAGTCTGGACAGCTCACTCCTTGTGAAAGAAACAGGGAATTGGAGCCCTGGCTGGTTGAAGAAAGCCCATGAGAGACACAGAGGTCACGGACGCCTGGGCTCTTTAAACAGGACTGGATGGTGACGGTTTCCTATTATCTGGGTATGACTTCCGTCCTTCAGAGTTCAGCTGGAGTCTGTTGAACACCCCCTAGATCCCAGGCATTAGGCACGTACCATGGACACCTCGCAAAAATACAGAACCAAGAGCCCATAGGGACAGTCATCCCACCCAAGATGAGAATTTCCGGAGGCAGTGTTTTCAAAAGTTAGAAGGAATGAGTAAGGGGCAGAAATCGGTAGCATGTTAGGGCCAGAGGATTATTTTGGAGAATCCCCAGATCTTGAAGCCGCTGTATAGGAATTTCTCCAATAAACTTCAGTTTTGCAAGATTGCTAACTTACATCTTTCCCTGACCCTTCCCTTGATCCCCTGCACTAGATGGCGACTTTTTTTGGTATCCATTTTCATGTAGAGACAGAGGAGGTACTTCTTCAAGGGAGCCACGAGCTCGGCCACGATGAATAAACACACGGGTGCGCATGCGTACACACACACACACACACACAGATTTTGAGGATGGAGGCTGCTCTTAGCCAATCTGTCTCAACAGCTTATACACCTGTTATACCTCAGCCTTCAGATAATTCAGATCACACTTGTACTTCAGTGGACTGCTGCGGGCCCTTGAGGAACACAAGGCACTCAGGGGAACCCTGCCTGTGAGTTCTGCAAATCTGTTTGCCAGGATTGTGCACCTGTGCATTGTGTATTTCTCAAGTAGGTGTCTTTACTTAACAGCAGGTTGGCAGTCCATGGGCCATGCCTGGCTGCCTTGCAGGGGTATTTTCTCAGTCCCCATATTATTTAGTTATTTTAATTTTTATTAAAGGAACTTTTTTTCATTTAAAAAGAAAAAAAACAATAATGAACCTCCAGGTGCACATTACCCAATTTTTTAAATTTTATTTTTATTTATTTATTTGACGGAGATTACAAGTAGGCAGAGAGGCAGGCGGGGAGTGGGGGGAAGCTGGCTCCCCACTGAGCAGGGAGCCCGATGCGGGGCTCGATCCCAGGACCCTGAGATCATGACCTGAGCCGAAGGCAGAGGCTTAATCCTCTGAGCCACTCAGGTGCCTCACACATAACCCAGTTTTTACGGCTGCCTAGAGTCTGTTTATCTTGTTTTCTCCATTTACCCATTTTGGCGGTGGAATGGAGGGAATAGGACATGCTGGAGATTCTTAAAGAAGTGCCGGGCTTCCTACGACTTCACTTCATATTACTGTTCTTCTAATTTGAATTAGTTGCCAACTGATAAGCAGAATAATGCTTCCCCAGAGATGTTCGCATCCTAATCCTCAAAACCTATAGATACATTGTCTCACATAGGAAGAAGGACTTTGCAGATGTAATTAAGGATCTCAAGATGGTGAAACTATCTCGGGTTGTCCCAGAGGGAGGGGCAGTTTGGTCACATGGGTCCTTCAATGAGGAAGGTGGGAAGGTCAGAGTCAAGGGTAGGTGATGGAAGCAAAGGATGAAAAGGCAGATTGATGGGGAGTCATGCACCAAAGGAATTAGGGAAGCTTCTAGAGGTTGGAAATGACAAGGAAATGGATTGTTCCTTAGAGCCTCCAGAAGTAGCAGACCTGCCGACACCTTGATTTTAGGACTTAAAATTTCCACAACTATAAGAGAATTAATACCACTGTTTTTATGGTGATTTCTTAGAGCAGCAATAGGAAACTCATATATAAACTTCTAAAACTAGGGAGAATTCACATTAAAAAATACAAACTCTCTTGAAATGCTTCTTTTGGCAATACTGTGTCTACTGCCTTCCCTGGTAATGAATGATTGGCCAATGCTAAAAAGAATCTCCCCCATAAATGGGGTGTGGGTTGTCTTTTTTCTTTCCTTTTATTTTCTTTTTTCATTTTTACATCTGGTTCTCTGTAGTCTCTAAATTTGTGACTCCTTGTCTAGAATATTCTATGGTTAATACAGCCACTATAACATTGCTGAAAGCATGTACTTTGAATCTGGAGTTTTCTCAGCCAGGAGCTAGAAGGGCCAGGAACCACTTCACTTCCTAGTGATTCAAATATCTAGGAATGTATGGTAGCTACAAATATCCAAATTTCATAGCCTACTGTGCTCTGTTCTGTGTTGCTGAACATAGGATACATGGTTGATTGAGAACTGCACAGCTCATTAATTTGGACTTAAAACTCGCAGACGTTTGTACCAGAGTGAACACCACCAGCAAAGAATAAGGTGTGCTAAAATAACAAAAACATGCAAATTAAATTTATAGTATAATAGAATATTTCACTGCCTTTAGAAAACAGACATGGTTCATTGACTAGCCGTTCAATTGTGCAATGAAGAATAAACACGGGAGACTAATTTTGTCCCAGCTACTCATTATAAATAGAAATATCCCTCAGTGGAAAGACGTATTAAGGGTTATGAGTCATTTACAACTTAGTCTTGAATTACTTTAATCAGATGTGAGACTTGGGGAATAAAGAGCTTTGATTACTCAGAGGAACTTGTGCTGAGCCGACGTCTGGCCGGAGTGGAGCCCCGTGTGCCAGGAGGTGGGAAAGAAGGAAGGAGGAGTGTGTTGCCGAGTTGCACAGAGCTGGACCCCGTGCACCCCAGTCCGTGGGAGACACTACAGCCGAGTTCCCAGCTGGTCTTCTTCCCTCCTGCCTTTTCCTCCCGTCCCCACATCACCCCCCTTTTCCTTTCTTCTGAGAGGCAGCTTTGTGATCTGAAAATATCACAGTTTTGAAGTCAGGAAGGCACGTAAGTGGCTTTGTAACTATCATTGCGGAACTTCGGCTAGTGTGGGACCTCTCTGAGCCACAGTTTCTCCTTCTGTAAAACACAGATAATAATGCACGCCTCAAGGTGTCGAAGGGACTGAGGGAGGGGAAGCTGAGCGCGGCGCTTGTATTGTTTCCTAAGGCCGCCATAAGGAGCTACAGCAATCGGACAACAGCAATGGATTGTCTCGAGGTTCCGGATGCCAGCAACTCACCAGTCGGGCACTGGCAGGCTTCCTTGCTCCTGAGGGCCGTGAGGGAGTATCCGCTCCATGCCTGTCTCCTCCCTGCTGGCCAGCTTTGGCATCCTGGGGCTTGATCACTACTGTCTTCATGTTCACATGTCCCCAAGTCCACATTTCCCCTCTTATCAGCACATCAGCCATATTGGTTTAGGGTCTGTTGTCTTCCAGTATGACTTCGTCTTAATGAACTACATCTGCAATGGCCATCTTTCCCAAAATGGTCACATTCGGTGGTTTTGGGGGTTCGGGCTTCGACATCTGAATTTGGAGGCGAGAGGGACACCATGTAACCCACAGCACACGGCCGGTTCTTAATACACATTTACCCCTTTAGTCTAGCCCCCCTTAATAAAAGAATTATCTTCCTGGGATGTAGATTTTGAAACCATCAGATTGAAAGGCTCAGAATCCAACATGTCACGTTCTCTCTAAACCTTTCTCTCCTAAGTGCCCCTTCTAACTTACTTCTACTCTTGAGGTCCGAAGATAGAGCAAATCTCAAACAATTCCGACACTGCTCAATTACAGTATTGTATAATTCAGGCAGGGCACAGCGTTGAAATTTACTTTTGGACTTCCCTCAGAAAAGGTTGAGCTGAGCACACAAGTAAACAAGATGAAAGGGAATGTTTACAAGTTTCAAAGAACAAACCCATACGAAGCCGTGTAAGGAATTCATTTTCGTAGCAGCAGCGGTCTCCACTTCGAACAGCTGGTGTTTGGACGTGTCCAAAGGAAGTTGCCAGGTCCTGGGGGGAAACTCGGGTTGTTCCCAGTTGAGCCAAGACACTGAGTGGAGAGGCAAATATATTCTGACTCTAAATGGAATGGTTGGTGAGATAGGCTCCCAGGAGTTGGGGCTCCCTAATGAGAGAAGGAATTGACAGGTCGGGCAAGTCAAGATTCAAGAAGCTGGGAGAGGGAGGTGAAAACAGGTAATGGCCACGGAGCCAGAGCATCTCTGGAAGGAAGGAGAGAATCAACTGTCTAGTGATAAAAACTAATGTGGGCAGGGGAGAAAAAAAAAAAAGACAGGCAGAATTATTCAAAATGGGCATGACAAGGGAACACACAGCAGAATCCAGTTTGGAGTGTCCAAGTTCATGGCCAGATTTTCTTCCAGAATGCGGAGTGTTAGGTGGTTCAGAGTAGAATTTAGGTAGTGTGACCACACACCCGTTCTCCTTTCTGGGATTCCCAGCTGAGAGTGAGAGGGAATGATGTACTAATGAGAAACAAGAAAAGAAAACCCCACATTTATTAGTAGCTAAGCAAGTGCCCAATAAACCCTAATTAATACCAAGCTCAGGTAAACGCTGCATCCTGTAGAACATGGCTGAAGTGATGTGTCTTTCCTCCTGTGGCCTCTTTTGAATCTAGGATGCTTGGGTATTGAAGTGAGTGAACGGTGTGGACCAAAAAGAACAGTCTGCCCTAGGACCAGTCCAGCATGTGTTCCCGTCATGCAAATATGATGATGTGCAGTGAGTGGGTAGTGACCACAGTCACTCACTTGTGATGAAGATGACAATGCCCGCTGTTAAAAAAAAAAAAAAAAAAAACCCCATGACAGGTCTAGATCCAAACAATTAGAGTCACAGCCCCTCTTTCCTTAGAGGGGAAGTTAGTTAGACTAAGAGAGACGATGGGCAAAAGGAGGGTGGCAGAGAGCTCCTCTCCCCCTTCCTGTGGTTGTATTCTCCGGTAAGGTTGTCTTTCTGCTTTTCAAAAGGCAGAGAAGAGTGTAGGGTAGAAAATCAGACCCAACTTAACAAGACAGCGGCTTGGGTGGCTGGTCTGGTTCTTCCAACTTGTTAGTCCGAAATGATTGTGCGTAGCCTGAGCTGGGAGTGACAGAGATACAGAGTCACCCGAGTAGAGTCCAGCAGTCTTTAGGAAGCAAGAAGAGACCTCGGAATCACTTCCTGGAACATATCTTAGAATACATCCGTCTCATTAGCAGTAAGCAAAATGAGACAGAACAGTGGAAAGGCCAGATTCACGTGGTTGAAGTGCTCTGTGCCTTCTGTCTCCTCTTTCCATGATGCTGTATGACGAAAGAAGATATAAAACCCAGGCTCTGCACTCATCTCCTTGGATATGTGCCATCTGCCCTTAGATTGGCTTCATTGTGAAATCCCGGGGACCAAAGCATTACTTTTAACAGAGCCATCAAAGGCTCCTATTAGAGTACATTAGCATCTGACCTTCTGCGTACTCAGTAGACAAGATAACTTTCAAAAAACATACTCCATGTTGCCAGATGTTCCAAGAGAGAACTGGAAAACTAACAAAATGTTGTGGGTTCTTGCTGTTGTCTTAGGATTAATGTCTTGGCTTTACCCGCCCCTTCCCAATTCATGTCCACTCGGGACCTCAGCATGTGACCTGACTTGGAAATAGGGTCTTTGCTGATCTAATTAGTTGAGTTCATGCTGGAATTGGGGGGGAGGAGGTTCTGAATCCAGTGGCAGGTGTCTTGATGAGAAGCTCACAAGAAGACACAGAAGGTCTATGTGACAATGGAAACAGAGATGGGGCTGACACAGCTTCGAGGAACACCAGTGGCGACCAGAAGCTGGGAGAGGCAGGGGAGAATTCTTCCTTCTAGAGCCTTGAGAGGGAGCCCAGAAGCTGGGAGAGGCAGGGGAGAATTCTTTCTTCTAGAGCCTTGAGAGGGAGCGTGGTCCTGTCCCCGCCCCCCGGGAGTGACTTATCTACGATCCTACTGTGCTAATTCGTACGTTGACTCTAGTGCAAGTCCTACTTACGAACCCTGAATCTGGGGCTTTACTGCAGACAGCTTACAGAATTGCAGAGCCAGTTTCAGAATTTGGCAGGAGGAAGCATGTTGGAAATTGGGGAGTGCTGCTGTTGGGAACGCTGACATGCAAAAATGATACCCTCCTGAAACGTCCCGCAGCCAAACCATGTTTTCTTTTCCTTATTTTCATTCTGCTTGCTCTAACATTTTTCAGCATTGTCTTGACATCTAGTGAACTGGACACATTCATCCCATGTGCCCCCCAATGTCATCCGTCTGTGGATTCAGCCTGTGGTCCAGGTGCCAACAGTTTGGGAGCTGGGCGAGAAGAGAGAAGCAAACCCAGTAGTGAGGCCAGTGGAGCTGAGGCGCCCACAGAGCCCCGTTTCCGAGCCTGCTGGCTGCTCCCGCTCCCGCTCCCGTTCTCTGCCCTCTCTTCCTTCCCACTCGGCTCCGCATCCCGGTGTGGAGGTCCCCCCTGGCTCCCAACCGCTGGGTCCCAGGGATGTTGGGGACCAGCTAGAAGAGGGCTGCAGACCGCGGCCTGTTCGCGTGTTGCCCTGTTCCCATGGCCACTCTGAGACGTATTCCTCTCCCTTCGGTAAAGGGGAGGGGGTCTCCATCGGCCTCTTGGAGAGCTGGTGCAAGATTAATTATCTCCTGTTTGTAAAGCATTTGGAACTTGATAACCGCTCATTATTATTACCCTGCTATCTCATCCTTTGTTCTACATTCCTCCGCCATCGGAGGTGAAAAGATTTAAATTAAAAAGTTGCCGAGATAGCCGTGAGCTCCCAAACCCAAGCTGCGATTGACCTTCTTTCTCCATGAACTTTTCTTGATTCTGCCATTAGCCACTCGCCTCGCATCCAGACCTTCCTCCCGGAGCCGGGGAGCTGGAAGCAAGCGGCACGGGAGCCGTGTGATGGGGATAGTTGAGCACCTCCAGTGTCTGCCATATGGGAGACTTTGTATACGCGGTCTCATTTAATCCTCATAATACATGCACAAGAGGCCGTTTCGGGTGTGTTACCCATCGGTGAACAAGTGCTTACAGCAGTTAAGAAATCTCTTCAGATCCCTTAGCTGAGCAGTTACAAAGCCAGATTTCCCAGACGTTGTGGTTTGGCTCCAAAGCCTCGGAGCTGTACCTCCACCCTGTGCTCAAGTAGAAGGCATAAAATCGCAGTGTTAGGAAGAGTGGGTTGGCCTGGGTGGGGGGAAAAGAATCCATACATTGGGGATTTTGCCCTGTAAACAGAGTCCACAGAACAAAGAAGAGATAATAAAGCAAGAGTCCTATAAAGCAGTCCAAGCCTGGGAGCGGGGCGTTTTAAACTGAAAAAGGCGGTCTGACTTTTAAGTTGGAAGGCTGTCCGCAATAACTTTGTCTTACCCTTTTTTTTTTTAGATTTATTTATTTATTTTGGTGGGGGGGTGGGAGGCACAGAGAGAGAGGTAGAGAGAGTCTTAAACAGACTCCGCGCTGAGCTTGGTCTGACTCGGGGCTCGATCTCAGGACCCTGAAATCACTCCCTGAGCCAAAACCCAGAGTTGGACACTTAACTGACAGCCCCCTCCCCCAGGCGCCCCTGTCTTACCACATTCTTTGGCCAAGGAGGACATTAGACCCAGAAAGGCAAGGATTCATGCCCACGTTTATTCAGATCCTTTGTTTGATCACTTACTCCTACTTTGATGTGGTAGTAGAATATCTAGCATTTTCTTCTAAATTAATGTATAGTCAACAACATATAATTCTGTATTAGTTACAGATATGTAGCATAGTGATTGGACAGTTACATATATTACAAAATTATCACCACGGTAAGTGCCATTACTGTCAGTCACCATAGAAAGTTACTACATTATTGACTATCTTCCCAGTGCTGTGCTTTTCATCCCTATGACTTATTTATAACCAAAGTTTTTATCTTTTACTCCCCTTTACCTATTTCCTCATTCTCCCATCCCCCCTCACCTGACAACCACAGGTTTATTGTCTATATTTAAGTCTGCTTCTGTATTTTTTAACATTGTTTTGTATTTTAGATTCCACATATAAGTGAAATCTTACATTATTTGTCTTTCTCCGTCTGACTTATTTCATTTTACATAATACTCTTTAGGTCCAACCAAGTTGTCACAAATGACAAGATCTCATTCTTCTATATGGCTGAGTAATATTCCATCTTATATATGTGTGTATACACACGCATGTATCTTCTTGACCCATTCATCTGGCAATGGACGCTTAGATTGCTTCCATATCTTGGCTTTTGTAAATAATGCTGCTATAAATATAGGGGTGTCTATCTTTTAGAATTTGGAATAACTACTATTTTAAAAGGTTTGCTTGCTTACTGTATGCGAGACACTTTTCTAAGCTTTCCATATGTATTATTGATTGTATCATTACAACTTTGTCTAGGCAACTGCAGTAGTATTCTTTTTTTGGAAATAACCACAGAAAAGGTAGGGAGAGGTTTTGGCGCAACAGTCTCTTTAAAAGTGATCTGCAGATTCTAGATATTTTAGGGAAAACGAGGTCAGAAATTTTCCAGCTGTATCCCAGTGGTTGCTAGGAAGCTCGCTCAGAGGTGTGGCTGGCGTGTGGCTGGCGGTAGGACAAAGAAAGACATGAAGTCTCAGATCTCCGCCAGGCTGTAACCTCATATAGAGCCTCTTTCAATTGTCCTATATTTTGCTCTTTGACCAGTGATTGAATCTGATCAGAGCGATCAAAGACTTTTAAATGTTTGAAAGCTGCTGATGTAGATGATGTATGAGACCTGTCTCAAATAGGGGATTTAATGATTCTACTTCCCTTCATTTTTTTTAATTGAAATAGAATTGACATGTAACATTTTGTAAGTTTGAGAGATAAAATGTGCTGATTTCCTACCTTTATTTCTACTTCCCTCAGTTGTTACCAGTGACTTCTTCCCACTCTCTCAAATTATTCTTATCATTTTTTTAAAGATTTTATTTATTTATTTGACAGAGAAAGATCACAAGCAGGCAGAGATGGGGGGGACGCAGGCTCCTCGCTGAGCAGAGAGCCCGATGCGGTGCTCGATCTCAGGACCATGAGATCATGACCGGAGCTGAAAACAGAGGCTTTAACCCACTGAGCCACCCAGGCGCCCCACCTTCTTCTTGTCATTTTGTAAACAGGCTCTGCCAAAGGAACTGAGGGGACAGCATTCAGCTCACCCCGGTTGTGCTTCAGGGTCATTTCAGAACAGTGTGTCTGTTTCCGTGTCTTCTCCTTCGCCTTCTTCATGAGAAGCACGATCGATTCGTAAGCTACTGCCGCGGCAGGTGGCTGGGATCGAGATGGGAGTTGTCACATCTGTTTCAGGAGTCACGTTTTAATAAAATGTAGGCACATCCCAGAATGGTTGCATTCATGCTGGAGAATCTTTGGGTGCCTGGAAATTGGGATTTGTCATGGAAGTTGTCAACGAACAATAGCACAAATGCTCCAGCCTGAAAAAGAAAGTGTTCTTGGAAGGCTTTGCAGTGTAAGCTCACAGAGCACAAAAAATGGTATTAAAACCCCATTTTCAGCATAACATTTTTCTCCTTGCAAAGTCGGTTGTCCTCATGGGCAGATTTCTAGCTTCGAGCATTCACATAGTATTAAAATGAAAGCTCTGCACACAGAAGCTGTGGAAAATGCTCACTGAGTATTCTCACAGCACAGGTAACAAATCCATGAAGCTCTCTTGAACGACAAAAAATGTTATAGGGCTTTAGAATTACTCATACCTATATATACTATTTGACATGTGGTTGAGCTGGTGATTTCACCATTAGAAAGGTCTGCATTTTACTCTTGGCATTCACTGTTAGGGTTTGTTTTGCAAACTTAAAATTGTTTCTGAAGAATGATACTTAGTTGTGTTCACATTTAAATGATCCCAAAGTTAATGGATCAGATCTGACTAGGTAAGAAAGGTACTTTGGGAGGATCATTTGTATCTTTTTCAGTCCAATTTAATGAACTGGAAAAGAAATTTACTAAGTGTAACAAAGAGACTGGAAAAATTTTATTCCAAACCCCCCAGATACTATGCCTTGAGAACATAGCTTGGTTACCTTGTGAGGTCTAGTACATTGTCTGCTGTAACAATTCATTTTGATCTCTTTAAAGATGCTGTTGTTCTGTTTTGAAAAAGCACTAGGCTAAAACTAGATTTTTAAAATTATGTATCAAATGCTTAATGGGAGAAATGAATCAGGTTAGTCATTCACATTCTAGTATAAATAACTTTACAGTGGTTTCTTCTTTCTAGAAAGGGAGGCCTTTTTTTTTTAAGATTTTATTTATTTGAGAGAGGTAATGAAAGAAAGCATAAGCAGGGGAGAGGAGCAGAGAGAGAGAGAGAGAGAGAGAGAGGCAGACTTGCCCCTGAACAGGGAGCCCAACGTGGGGCTTGATCCCAGGACCCCGGGATCATGACCTGAGCTAAAGGCAGGCACTTAACTGACTGAACCACTCAGGTGCCCCTGAAGGGGAGTTTTATTGAAATTGTTGGAAGGGATGCATGGTCATTGTGTTATGGATTCTTCCTGGAAGAACTTTGGGATGGATGGGAAAAGCATGAGTAGAAATTATATAGCACCAAAGATATTCTTGGTTTTCCTTATATGTTTTTTTCCAAGGAAAGTCTGTACTTTGACATATTGTTGCCATATCCAAAGAATTCCTTTTGACAAGTTTAGAAACCAGTGAGTCAGTTTCCCACCCTCTGGTTCACTGAGGGCCTTACCATCTGCCAGATGTTATGCTAAGCACACTATAGACTTACTTTTCTTTCTTTCTTTCTTTCTTTCTTTCTTTCTTTCTTTCTTTCTAATTAGGCTTCTCACCCAACTGGGGGCTTGCATTTGCCACCTTGAGACTGAGTCACATGCTCTACTGACTGAGCTAGCCCGGCACCCCCGTGTACCGTCTCCTTTAATCTCCCCTCTAGCATTATGAGGTAGACGCTACTAAGAGGTATGCATTTTCTGCATGTGAGAAGCATTTTAGACATTTTAACTCAACCTTCGCCACAATCTTCTCATATGCATACTGTTATTTCCCTGTTTTACAGGTATAGAAACTGAGGTACAAAGAGATGAGCTGACTTGGCCAAGATCCCCCAGCTAGTAAATTGGAGAGAGCTATGATTTATGTTCAGGCATTCGGCTCCAGAAGCAACATTCTAAACCACTGTTGTGTATGATACTATCGTTATCGGTGAAGAAATAGAAGGGCAGAGAATAATAAGTCTCCCAGAGTTACCCGGGCAATAAATAATGGAGCAGGGACCCAGATTCAGGCAGCCCATAAAAACCACGGATCCTTCCACAACCCCCCTCTGCCATCCTGCCCATCTTCTCGGCTTTGATCGTTCTGTCTTAAAGCCACTTCAATACAGATGTCACTGTGGCACTTAAGAAAAGTAACGATAAGAATACAAAGAGAAGAAATTAGCTTTATCACTTAGGCAACTTGCTGCCTAGCTTAATTTTGAATAGATTTTGGACTGTGGTTTGTCATGAAAGGGTGGAATCTTCACTGAATCGCCAGCGTCAAAGACAACCTTGATCTCATCTGGAGCAGTGATTCTTAATCTTTAATGAGCCACCCCGAGGTCTTGCTAAAATGCAGATTTGATTCAATATGTCTGCAATGGGCCTGAGACTCTGCATTTCTAACAGGCTCCCAAGTGAGTCTCCTGCTTCTGCCGTAGGATCTGAGCTTCGAGTCACAAGGTTAACACACTGAGTGTGTTCAGACTGAGCATAAAGACTTATCACAGGGCTCAGAGTTCACATTGGAAAGAGGGAATTTTCATAGATGAAAAACATGTACAGAGTTTGGGATGATCAATACCGGGGTGGGGTGGGGGTTGACTCATAAGACCGAGCTACCTGACTCCCAGAATGGGAAGGGGCCTTAAAGGTCACCTGCTCCAAACACCCAACTAGACGTTTGAATCCTCTCCTATCCCCACCGGCTCATTTCACCCCCAGAGTTAAGGAGTTTTCTGTGCCAAGTGGAACTAAAAGAATTTTAAGATGCTGCCGGAGTTGCAGAAACAGTGTCAATGAAAGGCCGTGATGTCTCCTACCTCTCCAGACAGACAGACATTTGCCTCCATAATACATTTTTGGAGCCTTTGGATAGTTCTTCAAAAGCTTTCAAACCTCACCGTTTCCTAATAAAAACAATGCACTCTACCAGAGAACCATCTGGGCCTGCTTATTCCCCCAAGCATCTGCATCCCACTCTGAAATAATGATTTCAGTGCTGACTGGCAGGTGAGAAACAGTGACAGATGTTCGGCAGCTGGGCTCCTTCTTGCTGTACTGAGGATCCATGCCAGGGCCCTGGAGAAAACATCTTTTCCGGAATCAAGCATGGTTTCTTTTTTTATTTCATGACCTGAACACAAGGCTCCTGTGGTCGGGTCTTCTGACTGGTGTTGGGGGAGTGGGGGCAGGCAGCTTCTCCTCTCCAGTGCCCCCTCCTTTCAAGCTGTGACTTGACAGCGCCCTGCTTTCTGTTCCAGGTGCCCGGGGAGAGCGAGAAGCAGTGGAAGCCAGCCCTGGTGGTGCTGACCGAGAAGGACCTTCTAATCTATGACAGCATGCCGCGGAGGAAGGAAGCCTGGTTCAGCCCAGTTCACACGTACCCTCTTCTTGCCACCAGGTAGCCTTGGCCTTGTGTGTGAGTCTGATGTCTTTTCCATTTGAAACCCTTCTAGTCAATTACGAGTATATCAGCATGTTACCTTCCCGCTTCCTGTTGCGTTGGGAACGGAGAACTCGTCCAGAATATAACCGCACATTTCTACCCAGATAGGTGAATTACCCTTTATGGCCCAGCGTGGGGTCACACGGGGCCACAGAACAAAATGCTTGTCCATCGTGAAGGAGCGGTGACATCTGGGAGATGGCCTGCGCCTTGTCACCTTCCCCGGTTCCTTTGAGACGAACTATGCCCCTTTGTTCGCAGTCTTGAGATTCAGGTAGCATGGTCAAGCAAGGGTCTTCAAACGTGGGGCGCAGAGGTTGTCACGCGGGAGTGTGCCGGGACTGGGCTTTCTACGGTTTACTCGGCACAAGATCCCACAGCTTCTGGTTGGTGGTGCTGCTGCGTCTGTCTGTTTCATAAGACCTTCAGTGCCTATTTATTGTTCATGAGACATACTGTCTTAATGCACCATGGGCTCACCCTCTTTTTGAAGGTCTGTATTCTGAGCACAAAGCACATCAGATCTGAGTCTTGGTCCAAGCAATTGACCGCTCCTGGCTCCTGTTGCCGGCTCTTTCCGTATGTGCTTTAGGATAATGGGCATAGCTTTCATTACCCCTCTATCTCTCCTTCTTGACCTAGAAGGCAGGCATGCTAACGTGACGCTTATGGCCTCCCCGGTATTGGGCTTGGCGATATAGGGCCCTAAAATGTCTGTGGAATGAATTACTGTGTGGGACAGATTCTAGAAGGAGTTTGGTCCGACAGACAGAGAACATAGCAGATGGAGGTTTGGGGGCATCAGTCCCAAGCAAGAGAGAGAGATAGAAGCAAGGTGGGTTCTCCAGTTCTGAAGGGACTGAGTTGTGCCACACGGGATATAGCCAAGGCTTGGGCGCAGGGAGCACCAGGGGCAGAACATGAGGGGACAGGAGAGTAAAATGGCAATGATGTGTGGAGCCGAAACGCCTTTCACAGCCCTCTTACTTCCACTTACGGTGATTATGGAGAACAGCTAGGGTGACCCGAAGAAGGCGATTATTGGCCCCAGAGGTGAGTAGAGGAGGAGGCCTTCAAGGGGGCAGGGGTCGGGGCCACACCTAGATCATTCAGATATTAATGAAATGAAATGAAATGAAGTGAAACAGTAATTAAATTTTGAGTATCCTAAGCCTGAAAATCTTTGTCAGGATAGCTACGAAAACACTCTGGATGCTTACAATAAAATCACAACAGTCAGTGTCCAGACATCGTAAAATGTTCCTCTGGAGCTTTGGGCTGTGTCTTGGGGTCCGTTCAAATTCAGCCCAACCACCAGCACTTTCCATAGCCCTCACCTACGGGCACTGATGTGCAGATTCTGAGACATTCTCCCAACTGGAACCAAAGAAAGATCAGACCTTAGTCACTGTCTTCCAGGTACTAAGAAGAGAAACTGGCCTCATGCCTCCTAGACTGATTTTCAGGAACAGAAGTCTGAGAAAGGTAAAGTTTCTCTGTAACTCTCAGGCAACTTGAAGATAAAACTTACCCTCAGGCATAGCTTTCTCCTCGAAGTTTCTAGGCATTCTGACACGGAGGCTGCCTTTTTTATTCAGGCAGGTTTGCATTCGGGATTTTAAAAATCCAATGCCTCAGTCCACACTAGCCACATTCCAGGCACTCAGTAGTTGTGGCTGGTGGCTACTCTGTTGGACAACACTGATCTTAGAACATATCCATCCCCACAGAAAGTTCTGATGGACAGCACCACCCTGCAGCCTCTGTTGACTACCTCTGAATTTGTCCTCATTCAGGCGAGTGACTGGACTGACTCACTCCAGCGACCGTATGTCTAGAGCTCAGGCTGCCTGACGGGAGGTCGTCTTGCAGGGTCTTCTGGCCATCCACAGAGCAGACCATCAGTGTCTCCAGGGGGAGGGGTGCACAGGTACAGCCAATGGCATCTGAGGAGGTCCGGCTGGGGGCACCGAAAGTAGCTATGACAGGCTCAGGAGCCACGAGCATGCCAGGTCTGTCTGGGCTGTGAGCAAAGCACAGGAGTAGCCTGAAACCAGGAGCCTGCGTCCACCGTGGAGATAAAAATGGAAACCCTTTCAGTGCCACCTGGGCTTGTCTAGAACAAGAGGCATCATAAGAAATCGGCGCCTACCGTCTAAATGCAAAGGAGATGCAGCGAGGGTAACTGACCTCTCAGTGTACTGTCTCTTTCCCTCATCACCCTGCCTCGCCGCTGAACTGCAGAATAAGACTGTGTTGTTGGCACGTATGAGCCCTGTGGGCAATGGGGAGCTTAGGCTTATCGACATGCCCCTGACCTCCAGCTGTAGCCCGGGAGGCAGAGGACATCCAAGTTGCTATGGCGGCCCTGGTGGTTCCCTCTTATTTCGTCCCTTCGAGTTAGTGGCGGACTTGCAGCCTGCAGGAGCTGGAGTTTCCATCTTTGTTTTCCTCCGGCCAGGAGAGTGCTTCCCCCTGGGCTGTTGGAGATGGGAGGCTGGGCTGAAGCTGTTCGCTTCCGGCAGAGAACTCACTGCCAGAGGAGGTAGAAGTCAAAGGGAAATTCTGGATCCTTCCATTACCACGTTACCCCAGTACTTCCACTGGCTGCTTCCCAAAACCACATATTTAAGTCCATCGAGTGACTCATTTACTTGCCGTGTTCCATGCGGTCGCACGGGGCAGTGTGTCCTGCACAGATGAGCATTCAGACACGTCGCCTGTCTAGTAGCGTGATTTGTCTTTGCGTGCATTTTTCTTCTTTTTTTAAAGGTTTTATTTATTCATTTAACAGAGAGAGTGAGAGAGATTGGCAGAGGGAGAAGCAGGCTCCCTGCTGAGCAAGGAGCCTGATGTGGGCTCAGTCCCAGGACCCCTGGGGTCATGATCCGAGCCGAACAGACGCTTAACTGATTGAGCCACCCAGGCACCCCGAGTGCATTTTTCAAATGACTTTTTAAAATTTCCTTTTAAAACCTTTTGTTAATGTATGATTTATAGGGACACCTGGGTGGCTTAGAGGGTTAAGTATCCAGCTTTAGTTTCTGCTCAGGTCATGATCTCAGGGTCGTGGGAACAAGCCCTGCGTCCCGCCCCACATGGAGCCCCCATTGAGCCCCTTATCAGGCTCCCAGCTCAGTGCAGCATCTGCTGGAGATTATCTCCCTCTCCTTCTCCCTACAGGTGAACTCTCTTTCTCTAAAATAAAATCTTTTTAAAAAAAATATGATTTGTAGGGGCGCCTGAGTGGTTCAGTGTTAAGTGTCTGCCTTTGCTCAGGTTCTGATCCCAGGGTCCCGGGTTCGAGCCCCACATCGGGCTTCCTGCTCAGCGGGGAGCCTGCTTCTCCCTCTCCCACTCCCTCTGCTTGGGTTCCTGCTCTCCCTGTGTCTCTGTCTAGTAAAATCTTTTAAAAGGAAATATGATTTGTAAATAGTAATGTATACAAATCTAAAATGTACACTTCAAGTAATTTTTATTTATGGATATAGAGCTATGTTTTCTAAAATTTTATTACAGAGTATCTACTAATTAATCATGCTGAGTGACATTATCAAGAAGGCCGTGGTGAGACTACTTGCAAACAGGCCCAGGTGCTAATCAGCCAGTGGCTGACCTTCATAGAAGGAGGCTACGTACAGGCGTGGTGCTTTACATGGATTCGATTCAATTTTGCAAAACATGACCAATTTAAGAATCACCTGGCTGTTTACTAAAGAGGTCGGTCCTGGGGACCCTTCCCTGGAGATGTGGCTCAGTAGGTGAGGTTCAGGAGCAAGTGTTCTCTGAAAGCATCAGGCAAATAGCCGCATTTAACCGACCCTCCACCCCTTGCCCTCTCAGGTGTAGGTTTTATTCCTGTTTCACAGATAAGTAAACTGACGAGCTAAGAGGCTAAGTCATAAGCTAGTAAGAGATAGACGTAAGATTCGGAACGCACCTTTTTTTTTTTTTTTTTAAAGATGTTATTTATTGGACACAGAGAAAGCAAGTGAGAGAAAGAGAGCAGGAGGGACAGAGGGAGAAGCACGTTCCCCACTGAGCGCGTTCACGATCCCCTAGGGCCCTGGGATCAGGAGCTGAGGGCAGATGCTTAACCCACTGAGCCACCGAGGCGCCCCAAACTGAGCAAACTTTTTTTAACCACTGTTCCCTGCAGCCTCCCAAAAGAGCATGTTCTTATTCCCTGGAGTTTTAGTGGCTCTTTGAAGTAGCTGAGGAGAGCTATGTAGATCTTTCCTCCACCCTCCTGACAACTGTGTCATGCACAAGGTAGCCACCCAGATCACACGACAGAGTGAGGACAGGGCTGTAGATGCCATCGGAGACCTGGGCTGTGACCAGTTCTCAGCATGGGCACGAGCACCACCTGGGAGCTCGTTAGGGGTGCAGATGTCCCCCCACCCCAGCCGAGGCACTAGACCAGTGGATTCAGGCACTGGAGGCGGGGCCCAGCCTCGCTGCGAGTCAAGGCCCCCCCAGGTGTTTCCAGCCCAGGCTCCATTTCGAGAGCCTCCGGTCGGAAGACCCTGAGCAGGGACGTGGATCTTCCTTCCCTGCGGTCCTGCAGAAGCACCGTCTCGCCCCTCGTAGTGTCGACCGCCGATGCATGCGTTCAGAGGCTGTCCTGGATCCAGTGCTCACCGAGTCATCGGAAGCTCCTCAAATGTGCCGTTTGCTCGCCCTGCTTTTTCACTTGACATAATCCTGTAGGAATTTTCCACTGATATTTTGTACTCTGCCGTAGCTTTCTTTGACACCCTGCCTCGCGTTCCATTGCACGGATGCTCCCGGGTACAGATTCTGGAAACTTCGAGCATGGCTCCAAATCCCAGCTACGTACCAGCTGCGGAAACTTGGGCAAATTTTGTAATCTCTTACTGCCCCATGTCCCTCATCTGTGACGGGCATAATATCTGTACCTACCTTGGTAGGGTGTTAGAAGGTTACATTAGATAACGTAAAGGCATAAGGTAATGCTTGTTGCGTGCTAAGTGCTAAATAAATTTAGTTATTATTACTCTTGCTTTTAAACCCTTTCTCTATTTTGGGGGGTTAACAGTACAATGGCCACATTTGAAAAACAACTTCATCACACTAAAAACTTGGGAGCAACTGAAATGCACAGATTATCATTGGAGCACTTTGGAAGAAACCTTTTAAAGCCCATCCTAGCAATCAATCAGTCAGTCAGTCAGCAAGCAAGCAAACAGAAAGCCTGAAAAAACAGCTCCTTAAAAAGTAAAAACGGCAACTTAATTTGCTGGTGGAGAGGAGAGGTCACAGTATTGGGTTTGACAGCCCGGGCTTCACGTTCCAGGCTCGCCCGGTCAAGCCCCAGAGTTTACAGGCTGTGTGACCGTGAGCAAATCCTGTCGCCCCTCGGATCCTGCTTCCTCCCCTGAAAACTAGGATCAGAACCCCTACTGCAGTGATCAGGAAAATGACGGAATTGATGACTGCGTCTGAAGCAACTGGTAATTCTTTTCTCACAGTCCCGGAGGCGAAGGAGGCTAAGACCACAGCGCCGGCATGGTTGGTTTCCGGAGCGAGCCCTCTCCTCGGGACATAGGTGGCTGCCCCCTTGCTGTGTGCCTCTGTGACTTCTTTGCCCTGGAGCTGGGCCACACCCTTACGACCTCATTTAACCTTCATGATCACCTTGTCGGCCCTGTCTTGAAACATAGACGCACCGAGGGTTAGGGCCTCAACCTACGAGCCGACGGGGTGACAGCGGGAAAGGATTCAGTCCACAGCCATGACAGGAGAACCGCCTTATTTAGCATCACGGGGCCCAGCAGTGATGGGCAACCTCCAGTCCCCTTCCCTCCCCCTTAGCAGGGCTGGGCAGCCTCGTTCAGAAGGTCAGACATGGTCTTTCCTCTTGTACAAGAACCGGCAGGGCCAGAGCCAGAAGGAAACAGGGTTCTTCGAAAATCGAGTTATTCCCTCAGACAGTTCATAGTTGATTTGTTTAGTTTGTTTGGGTTTTTTTGTTTGTTTGTTTTGTTTTTTTTTTGGTAGTCCCAGGCACATCTAATTTATATTTTTCTGGAAGAGAGAAAATTTGATTGTGTTTCATAAGAGGGGCACTAGCCTTGCTCGTGATGTGTTCTTGGTGTCCACACCTATGTGGAGAAGTTTCCAAGCCGTCACCTCTCCTGCCGGAAAACAGGGATGGCACCTGTGTGCCTCAGTAGCTCAATTATTGGTAACAATGCGCTTGGGAAGTCTTCAAACACTAATTTTAGCTGTTCTCATCCCTCAGTTTTTATGAGTCCTTGGGAAAACATTTTTTTGCTTAGCCAAAGCTGCTTTGATGTTGCTGAACATTTAAAAAAAAAAAGGTACTCTTGCCCATATGGAGGAAGCTTATTGTTTTTGTCACCGTCAGAATTGGCGAGTGAGCTAGGCCTACAGAGAATAAGGATTAAGGTCGCAGTGCTTCTGAAATGCTAGAGGAGATGCAACCAGAAATTCTGCCACACCCGGTCCCGGTGGCCCACAGAGAACTTGCGGGGGTGGGGGGCGGTGGTGGGGATGCTGCTCTGTGCCTGGTTCTCCCACCTGGGGGCCCCAGAGAAGGCTGGGGTCGCTGGGGACCAGAGTGGATGAATGTGCCCTTCTCTGCTCTGACTCCACGGGGAGCCAAAGACGCTGGCCTTTCCTTTCGCTTAACCAGGCTGGGTTATCTTCGGTGCCTCAGGAACTAACCCTTTTCTGAGTGCTAAAAGTAGTTTCTGCCTCAGGCCAGCCTAGAAATTTCAGGAATGCTTTCTTTACACCAGGGGAAGTTGGGCCAGTTGTGTGGGTCAGACATTAAATTACAATCAGCTTGTGGTTTTCACGCTAAACCTGGGAGGCCTCTTCTGTTAGGGAGGGAAGGTGGACAAGCGTACACCATGGGCACTCCCTAGGGTAGCATGCGTGGCCCGTGGGTCCACACTCTGTCACACTGAGAAGTGCAGAGGCCGCCTTCACATCTGCCCATCCCGTTGGCCCCGGGATCCTGGGGTTCACACTAGCTGCCGGCCTCCTGTCTTGCCTCCTATTAATCCAGCAGCTTCTTCGAGTTGGGTGAGTGAGGAGTGGGGGAGATAAGTAGAGAGGTGAGTAGGGAGACTGGAACTCCTCACCCCCGCTGCTCCGGAAAGCCAGCTCTGAATGATGCTTGTAACAACACGGCCGGCCTGTTGATGGCTTCTTCCTTGGAGCAGGGATGTCCGGTTCAATTTAAGAAATGTTTAAGAGTCTCCTGTGAGGGGCCAGCATTGTACCAAGTGCCGATGGTAAGGGGATTTAAAAGAGTGCTGAATATGAGAGCTAAAAGCCGAGAGTTATAAAAGTTCATTGTTCAGGTTATCCGCTCGTGGTTTCATTTTCCCAGTAAAAGAGAACAGATTTTAATTGTCATTCTCTTCCATGGAGTTCTTGAAGGTCTTTTTATAATACATATTCAGTACTCATGGTGATATTCGTTGAGGTAATTAAAACATGGATGGGATAAGGGAATATGGAAGAGATAACCAGAAAACTCAAAGAATATATTTAAAAATTAAAGTTCTAAGATCGCAGGATACCTGGGTGGCTCCGTTGGTTAAGCATCTGCTTTTCAGCTCAGGTCATGGTCCCAGGGTCCTGGGATCAAGTCCCACATCAGGCTCCTTGCTCAGCAGGAAGTCTGCTTCTCCCTCTCCCTCTGTCTGCTGCTCCCCCTGCTTCTTCCTCTCCTTCCACCTGCTGCTCCCCCCCCCAAAAAAGGTTCTAAGATTGCTAAATGATAAAAAAAAAAGCTATTAACTTAAAATGATAAAAAGACCATGGACGGTCACGATGTGAGATGACCCATCAGATGGTAACCCTTGTTCATTTCTAGACATAGCACGTGTGTGGGTGTGGAGGTGAATTAAATCTGTGGGTGACCTGAAGAGCTCATTATTGTCTCTCACTGTAATTTCCTTTCTGCATATAGTTGACAAGCTGGAGTGTGGCCCCTCTTCCTGGTATCGTGGGCTTTTTAGTGACTCTCCCCTCACCTGCCTAGACACCCTCTTGATTGCTGGGTCCCACTGGGGTGGCCAACGGATAGAAGTATTCAAGAGTACCTGAACCATTTACGAGATCGGACCAGTTGTTTTCCTTTCTTTCTTTCTTTTTGTGTGTGTGTGTGTGTGTGGCTTGCATTGTGACATCTGCCGGGAGATGCTAATTACAGCAATTAAGTAAAATGAGAATGTAATATTGCTTAGCAACCCAGTTACCTAATATGTAATTTCACTAATTTGGCGGAATCTGTGTGCTGCAACTGTTTTTGTTTTAATTAAGGATATTAATAATAATGTTTTTGTATGGAACATTTTATGCAACACTCTCTAACACCCATCCAGAATTAGATTAGTGCATGAGCATCCTTTGTGAGACAGGTTTTTTTTTTTTTTTTTTTTTTTTTTTTTTGAGAGACAGGTTTTTTTTGTTTCTGTTTTTCTCAAAACCAGTCAGGCAGAGGGATATATCTGAAGAGGCAGAAACCATGTGCAGTCTAGTACCTCAGTTATTGGTAGAGATGCATTTTGCCTGGCCTTCTGTGGGAATGAGAGGATTTCCTACTGCCAAGTTCCCACAAGTCTCAGACAAAGAATTTGACCAGTGAATGGGTTTATCCCACAGCCACACTGAGCCATGTAGAATCCTCCTTGGGAGCCACTTTGGGCCATTGCAGTAATTTAGAAACATTTCACCCCCTTTTTTTTTTAATGTGGGTGAGGGACCCATTTATATTTAAATGTAGGTGGCTTGGATCCAGCTAACCATGAATGTGAAATCTTAAGGACTTGTTTGTTTTTGTTTTTGTTTTTGACAAAATGGTCACCTTCTACTCCGAGACCAAAAAAGAAGAAAAGAAGATAACTCTGACTCCCTAAACAACCAAGTCACTGCTGAAAACACTAGTTGCTAAAGGTAGATTGGAAGGAAGGAATAGGAAATGAATGTTAGGCTAATCCCATAAAACATCACATCCCAGTTACCTTTCTAGATCCCTTTCGCCAGGATTGAATTAATCTGGAAACGAGCATATCGTGGATCAAAATCCAAGTCTTTGGATCCAGCATCAGCTACTGTTTCACGTGGATGGAAGACCCAGGGTGGGAGAGAAGTCAGGGTATCTCATGGCAGCCCTTAATCACAGACTTCTTGGAAAAGAGTCCACCTTGTATTCTGGCTACTCATTTCGCAAATATTTACTGAGTGTTTGCCACGGACCTGGAATTGTTTTGGGTTGTACACGTACAGCACGGAACAACCCAATAAAAATCGCTTCCCTGATCAAGCTAATGGTAACAGTTGCTTCACCTGTGTATTCTGTTCCAGGTGCTGTTCCATGCAGTGTTCACATAACTCATTTCATCCTTAGCAACAACACAATGAGGTAGGCATACAGCTATCCCCAGTTTGCATTCGAGGAATCCAAGGCATGGAGGGTGTAGGTAACTTGCCAAGGTCCCCCCGGTTGGCAGAGAGCCGGGTTGGGCTCTCTGACTCTGCTCTGTCCCCTCACATCCAAGTCTTCATTCTCCTGCCCCACTCATGTTATATGGGCCTTTCAGTGGTTCAGTAACTCATATACCCAGATAATAGGAAATGTAGAGTCTTGCTGGAGTCTGTGGCTTTGGTTTCAACCATGGGAACGTGTGTTTGAATTCGATAACCAGGGAACAAAGCATGTCCTTGGGCTTCTCACGCAGGTTCCGATAAAACTTAGAAACTGGGTGTGAATTGCGACTTGAAAGCCTGTCCCGGGCTGCCTGCCCGTGTCTTCTTCCAACTGAGTAAGAAAGTTATCTTCTCTGGGGAGAGAGCATTTTCTTGGTTGCTGTTGCTTTGTCCCTGCCACAGATAAGAGACACATGGTCGTATTTTTAAACTACACAAATAGCTTAAAATGTAAAATAATTGAAACATAAATAATAGCTATTTCAGAGTCTCCCTTGAGACTGCAGATCAGAAAAAAATCTTTGGGAAGAATCTTGAGAGGAACGTCAAAAGGCTGTTCCCGGCAGAATGGAACAAATTCTGGCAGACGCCCTGCCTTTCTAAATGGGCACCTGATGACTTTAAAAAATCTTAATGTCCGCCTGACCTTCACCTGCTATTTAGTGTCCAGAATCCAGCTACAGTGATGTGTTCCCCAGTATGGCCTGCAAACGAAGACCCCATGAGGGGGGCATTTTCGCTGCCCCGTGTTTCATAGCATTTCAGAATAGGTCGGTGTGTGTGTGTGTGTGTGTTTTCCTTTCCAAAATTGAACTCACATTTTTATTTTGTATTTTTAAGATTTTATTTATTTGAGAGAGAACACCCATGAGCAGAGGCAGAGGCAGACTTCCCTCCCTCCTGAGCAGGGAGCCCGAGGCGGGCCTCGAGTCCAGGATCCTGGGATCATGACCTGGGCTGGAGGAAGAGGCTTAACGGGCTGAGCCACCCAGGTGCCCCTGAACTCATCACATATTTAGAACGTTTTTGAAAACTTGTATTCGTGGAGTTACTCAGCCAACAGAATCAGGGAGAGATGCCGTAAGTCTACTTACTAAAGGCTACTTTAGAGGAATCCATTACTGAATTTGGCCTGGGAATGAGGTCTAAGAATCTACTTTATTCCATGCTCTGAAAATCAGGATATCGTTTTCACTTTTCCAGTCTTGGAACCTCTGACTTGTTCTCCCTGAGTTCCTAATGATCACTGCCCTGCCCCGGCCCGAGTTTCCCGTCTGCAGCGTGTGAGCCCTTACAGTTAGTTCCTTGGTGTATATAAGCCTCCCCGCAAGGACTCGAGTTCATTGGAAGCAGCAGGCAGCTCTTTTCCAAGTGCCGCTCCATTCTCCGCTTCTGTGTCACTTCACTCAGGCTCCCATCTCAAAAGCATTCTTTTCATTAAAGCAGCAAAGCAAGGATCTTCAAGTCCTATATTCCCTCAGGCATCTGTCAATGTCACTGTTAGCCTGGAGAGGCCAGCTGCGTCTCCCTTATCGTCGCACACCACCGACATCTAAACGGAGCGACTCGAGTCATCCTTGCCAACGTCAGGAAACCCTCCCTTGCGTGGAGCCTCCATCTCCCCTCTGCATGACTGTTTCTTTTGAATAGCGGTTTGACTCCCAGTGAAAACAACCTGTCCTTCGCAGTGGACGTGGTGCTTGTGGGTCCTGGTGTTTCTTCATTTGGAACCCAGGTATTGGGTTCTTAAGATCTCAAGGAACTTGGGCAATGTGGCTTCAGCCTCTGTTGATTGGAGGTGCCTGCAAGCCCTGAGTGGTGATGCTCAGGGAACAGTTGGACAATACAGTATCCACTGTTGTACAGCTGGTTATTATTTAATTGGTTGGATTCGGATGCCAATACAAATTCATCTAGGGAAAGATTTCACGGAACATTTATAAATGTCATCAGGCCACTGTTTTCCTCTATATCTTCCTTGTAGCTGCCACTTCTACTCCCATGGCAGCCCACATGACTAAATAGAGGGAAGAGAAAGGATCTTGGTCTTACCTTGTCAGGTGGCCTTGTCTCGTTTCTGCACTGCCATGATTTATAAAACCTCTCTGTTTGGACTTCTCAAGATAGCGTAGCAGTACACGTCCACATCTCTGTGGCTTGTCTCCGGCTTACTACTCTTGACAGAAGCAATTAGTTGGGAGTGATATAAAGAGCAAAGAAATCTATACTTCCAACACCTTGATAGGAATGAAATGACAAATATGTTGACAAATGTAGGGTTCTTCTCTGTCCTTGTGCCAGAATCCACTGCTCTTCATTGTTGGGATGGGACGGCTCTTACTCCAGGTTCAGGTTCACCCTCTGGAGAAAGACCTTCATAGTAATCAGGTTGCCCCACTGAAGAGGAATAATTCTCCACCCGGCCACCTGACCCTGGTTCGTTTCTTCCACTTGACATCTGCCAGAGGCTGTTTCCGACTTTCTTCCATGTTCTAGGAGTGAGACTCCCAAGAACGGGGACAGAACCTGGAGTGACGCGTCTATGAGAATCAGGGGGAAGAGGGCACTTCTCCTCTTGAACTCCGACTCATCTTTTCTACTCACACCATGGCTAGCCTTGGGTTTGCATAGAGTAGGTGCTTTTACTGTTGGCTAGGACGCCATAACAAAATACTACAAAGCAGGTGGCACACACAACAGAAATTTATTTTCTCACAATTCTGGAGACTAGAAGTCCAAGATCAAGGTGCTATCAGGGTTGGTTTCTGGCGAGCGTTTCCTTGCTGTCTTATAGACAGCTGCCTTCTTGCTCTGTCCTCACCTGCCCTTTCCACTGTGTGTGTATGGAGGGAGAAAGATCTCTGGCATCTCTTTCTTTTCTCATAAAAAGCCTCCCTCCTACTGGTTGAGGCCCTGCCCCATCCCTGTGCCTTCACTTAACCTTTATTAGCTCATTATAGGCCCTATTTCCAAATATAGTCAACACTCGGGGTCAGGGCTTCAACCTATGAGTTTTAGGGGGACACAATTCAGTCCATAGCAGTGTCCCATAAATGCAGGTAGGATATATCAGTGGGCGAATGGCAAAAGCTTTATTGATTGAATGAATGAATGACTTTGGGACTTTTTTAGTGGTCATTTGAACAGAAAAGTCTTGAACAGAGCAGGAAGCTCTTCTAAGGCCCCCCAAATCCAAAAGTGCCCTGTAACTTCAACTGGCAGGTCTCAGCATCTCTTCTGTCTCATTTGCTGGAGGCCCGTTGGTTTGTGTAAGGGATTAATGAGGTGTAGGTTTCATCCCACGTGGCTCAGTTAGCTTCACGTTGAGATAGGCATTTCCACTGCATGTGTTAAGTCTGAAGAGCTAGACGGGGATCATTTAGATCCACCCTGACATAAGCACATGCAGGAGAACATAGAAGAGCTCATCTGGTATTCCAACCCCGACTTGACACCAGTGTTAAACAAATGACAGACAAAACACGTATGATGCTCGGTGTTGGAACGTATGTATTTTTCAGCGGAGTGGAAATTTTCAGTGGAATGGAAAACTTTATAGAAGAAATGAACTCACCTAGTAAATCGCTCAACGTTTTCATGGATTTATTTCCAAGTTTTTCTTGTACATATTTGAATTGCATACCCAGAGATTTTCCATCGATCTATATACATTTCCCCACACTGGTCATATGTGTTTATAAAATAATTTTCAAGGTCTGTGTAATACTCCACACAGAGGAGTGTACCCATACGCATTGTGTGAATATTGGGTGTAGTTCACCTGATATTTTTTAAAGATTTAGTTATTTATTTGAGGGGGGAATAGGGAGGAGCAGAGGGAGAAGGAGAGAGAAGCCCAGGCTGACTCCGTGCTGAGTGTAGAGCCCGATGCAAGGCTTGATCCCAGGACCTTGAGATCCAGACCTGAGTTGAAATCGAGAGTCTGATGCTTAGCCAAATGCGCCACCCAGGTGTGCCTGTAGATCACTCGATTTTAATCTAGAAAAGTATCTTTTTGTTACCAATATGCACGTTAGGTAGCGGAAAAGGAAATTTGCTTTCTCCGATTGTTTACAGACAGCGCTGCACGCTTCATTAACTGGTGCTGGTGTATTCAAAGGAACGCGTTATTCAGCATGTCTGTTCTTCAGATACCAAATCAACTTGTTCTTTGACCGAGAGACTAGATAATCCATGCTTGATTAGTGGAAAAATCCATTTCTCCTCTTCTCTTTCATTTTCACTGAGTGAAATTTGGTGATGAGACGAATACTACGGCAGCAGTCTTCCTTCCGACGGCTCTTTCCTCATCATTGCTGCCTGTAACACCCCGAGTTTCCCTGTCAAGGACTCCCTGTGCCCTGTACCCAACAGCTGGATACAGGCCTTTCTCATACCTTGTTTCACTGGGTTAATAATTTCATTCCCTATACCCAGATCTGCCAACAGCAAGTTTTCCAATAAATCGCATTTTTCCAGTTATTTGCTTCAATTTTATAGTCTGCCTGGAGGAAAATTAATATTGGTAGGAAATTCACAAACAAGTGACATTCTCCACGAGGACAGTCTATCTTCTTCTCCCTTCACTTGTGCCTCTGTGTTACATTTCTGCTGGCCCTGGGTTGTGGCAGAGCTGACGTCCCCTCGGTGGAAATTTAGGGGTGGAAAGCGAGAACATGCCAGGCTAGAGAAGGCATAAGGGAACTATTGTTTACGGAATGCTTCTTATGATCACTAAACACTGGATGAAGGGCTTAATGTATTTTATGTTATTGAATCCCAAGCGTGGGGGCAGGAATTGCATTTTTAAAAATAAGGATTCTGAAGGTGGAGGCACGAAGGGTAGGGAAAGGGTTATGGGAGTGATACTTAGTACAAACCGTACGCTAGGTCTGTGCCAAACGTGGACAGTTTACAGTATTATTAATACTGTTATTTCATAGAGTTCGCAAATTATTTCAGTTATTTAAGTAATCTGTACACCCCACGTGGGGCTCGATCTCACCACCCTGAGGTCAAGAGCTGCGTGTTCTTCGGACTGAGCCAGCCAGGCGCCCCCAACTGATACAGATTTTAAGATTTTAAAAAAGGAAGAACTAGGTGTATTTCCTGAAGCAACTAAAACGTAAACACCATTGAGTATAAAAGCACTTCTGAGCAACTCAGAAAACACTGTAAACTCTCAGTTTTTTATACCTGTTCTTAATGATTTTTTACCCGGCCCTCAGTCCCTTTAAAACCTATGGCAGGTTTTTGAGAAATGCTTTACTTCTCCTTTAGTCTCTCCTAGATTTTGGAAACCACGTCAGCACACCATCCCAGATTTTTCTCTCCATGAGATTCGTGGACCTTCTCTTTTATTATTATTTTGTGTTGAGGTGTAATCGATAAAATTTAAAATACATAAAATAATCATTTCATATACATATATAGTGAAATGATTACTGCAGTCAAGTTAATTAATACACCTAGCACCTTACCTAGTTACTTTTGGGGCATGTATGTGTGGGGAGAGGCTTAAGATCTACTCTCTTAGCAAATTTCAAGTATGTAATACAGTATTATCATTAAGTACAGTCATCATGCTGTACATTAGATCCTCAGGACTTACTTCTCTTATAACTAAAAGTTTATAGCCTTTGACCAACATCTCCCTCATTTCTCCCACCTTCCAGCGGCTGGCAGCCACCATTCTGCTCTGTTTCTATGAGCCAGACCTTTTTCAGATTCCACATTTGAATGGTCACACCCAACATTGTCTTTCTCTGTCTGCCTTATTTTGCTTAGCCATAATGCCCTCGAGGCTCATCCATCCTGTTGCAAATGGCAGGATTTCCTTTCTTTTTAAGGCTGACTAGTACATGTCGTGTGTGTGCGCGGGTGAGCATGCTTGGGCACACGTGCCCCTTTTACCCATTTACCCATCAGTGGTCATGTAGGTTGTTTCCGTAACTTTTCTGTATCTTGGATCTTGTGAATAGTGCTGCGGAGAACATGGTGTTGTAGATATGTCTTTCAGATACTGATTTTGCCTCCTTCAGACATAGTCCCAGAGGTGGCATTGGGGGATCTGGTAGTGCTAATTCTAATTTTGTTTTTGCAGAACTTCCATACTGTTTTCCAATCTGGTTGCACCGATTTCCATGCCCACCGGCAGTGTGCAGGAGGTCCCTTTTCTCCCTATTCTTGCCCACATTCGTTGTCTCTTGGATACTTCTCTATCCTCAATGAATTTTGCAACCAAAAAGCTTTTCAGCGAACCTTTTTCTTCAGGTCAGCATTGCCAAACAACCCTCCCACCAATTTGTGGACAAAAGAAAGCTCCTCGGACTTATACCACAAGCTCGTTGCTAGAAACTCAACAGCACGCAATGTTTTATTTCACCAGTACATTTGCTTTACAATATTTAAGCTTACGAGAGAAAATAAGCTTTTGGGTTTCCTTTGTGCAGTTCTTAATCTGGAGAGAATAAGCCCTTTGCCTAAGAAAGTACCTCTCCCGTGCACCAAGTGAATAGACACCTGGAATTCCTCTAACAAATCGTTGTGTTTCTTTCTGTATTAAAAGATAAAAAAAAAAAAAAATAAAAAAAATAAAAGATAAGGCTGGAAATGCAAATATCCTGGGGAGAGGTAACATTTACTAAATTATACTCGTGCCAGCCTGCAAATTATTGATAGCGGCATTTCTCTCCAAAGGAGGTTGAGATACCAAGGAGCAGGAGAGAGCAGGAGAGACCCAGGGGGCTCAAGGGGACACGTGAGAAGTAGGAGCCGGTGGCTGCTCAGAAGGGTAGCACTTGGAATCTGAGAGTCCTCTTTTCTTCCGTCTGGCCTCTCGGAAAATATCTACTGCGCGAGTCACATTTTATGCTGGGCGTGTTTTAAAGCCAGCGTGAACATCACGCGGTAAAGATCACCCTCGGAATCCCCTGAAATCTCCCATAAAGCACAGTTCTCTTGCTTCTCTTTCTTTTTCTTTTTTTTTTTTTTAATAAAGGTTTACTTATTTATTTGACAGACAGAGATTACAAGTAGGCAGAGAGGCAGAGAGAGAGGGGGAAGCAGGCTCCCTGCCGAGCAGAGAGCCCGATGCGGGGCTCGATCCCAGGACTCTGGGATCATGACCTGAGCCGAAGGCAGAGGCTTTAACCCACTGAGCCACCCAGGTGCCCCACTTCTCTCCTTTTCTCAGGAAGCCCAGTATCACCAGCTCTTCTTGGACACAGGATCGCTTCGCACAAGGGCACAGATCGCTGCTTCCTCCCTGAGTCTCCTGCTGGTTTGCTTGTACTTGGACGCTGTGCACCCATTGGACATGTCCCCAGAAGGACAATGGGCGCAGCCAGATGCTCGAACCACAAGGAACACAGGGGAAGGCCGTCTGATGCAGGAAACAGTGTCACGCTCGCCCTGGGACATACACATGCCCAGGAATGGAACAGAGGAAGGAACTAACACGTTCTTCCAATTGTTCTCTTTTGCGCTTTCTTAATTCTCTTTTTGACAGAGCAAGCATAGTTGAATTTGTCTCGTTAAAAGCATGTCATTCAACAACTCTGCATGTGTCACCAGAAGCAGGCCCCCTGGGCACCTTTAAGTCCCATTCTAGTCCTGGGGACAAGCTGGCTCCGCAGAAGGCAGAAAAACCACGAGGAACACTAGCACGAGACCAGACCCTCTGGGTTTAGGGCGGAAAACCGAGAGCCAATCACCAATCTGGGAGCTTTTTACCAGGTGACAAGTCAGGGGAACACAGTGGTTTTCGGTTTGATGATTTTCTCTCTCTCTCTCTATCTGTTTCTGTCTCAACAGGCTGGTCCATTCAGGTCCGGGCAAAGGCTCGCCCCAGGCTGGTGTGGATCTGTCCTTCGCGACGCGAACGGGCACCAGGCAGGGGATTGAAACGCACCTGTTCAGGGCCGAGACCAGCAGGGACCTCTCCCACTGGACGAGGACCATCGTGCAGGGCTGCCACAACTCGGCGGAACTGGTCACCGAAGTCACCACAGGTGAGTCCCACCGGCTCTCAGGGCACCAGCGCGCCCCGTTCTCCACCCCTCCTCAGTGTAGTTCCAGGCTTGGCCTTCTGGGCTGTTTGGAATTCTAGAAGTGACCTTAAATGCTTTCAGATTAGGTCACTGTGTGCCCTATTCAAATGTCAGTCTTTTCCCATCTCCATTCAAAAAAGAGTTGGTCACCTAGAGAGTCAGAGGTCATTTTCCTACCTATGACCCCCCGGGGGGCTTCCTGCAGGCACCAGCTTTGAGGCACTCAGACCAACTAGCAGGGTTCTTGTTTTTAACAGCGGAGACTGACTCTGAGTCATTTATCACAGAGTAAAATTCTTGGAAATAATAATTCTGCTAGCTCACGGAGTTGATGGGGGAAACTGGGGCACCAGTTTCTGAAAAAGAGCAGAAAGCAGAGGCGTGGGTTGGGGTGGGGGTTGGGTTTCAACAGCAAAGAGCAGAGCCTTGAGAAGAGACACCGGTGCCCCTGGTCTGAGTGTTGACGCCGGGGCGGGACAGAAGGAGCGCACAGCAGCCCCGTGCATGCCGAGCTCTGAGAAAGGACTATTTACATGGATTACATGTTTGTAGAAGGAAGACATATATATATATATATATATATATATACATATATATATACGCATATATATATGTATACACACACACATTTTTTTTTTAAAGATTTTGGTTTTTTATTTGACAGAGAGCGACATAGTGAGAAAGGCAACACAAGCAGAGGGAGTGGGAGAGGGAGAAGCAGCTTCCCGCTGAGCAGGGAGCCTGATGTGGGGCTCTGTCCCACAACGTTGAGATCATGACCCAAGCCAAAGGCAGGCTCTTCAGGACTGAGCCATGCAGGCGCCCCAGGAAGACTCCTTCTATACCATCTTATTTATTGAGTGTTCTCAGGACATGCCAGGCATTTCATATAATGTCTCTTGGTGTTTTCCACACTATGAGAAACAACCCTATTATGGGTCCAGAACTCAATGAGTTGAGGCAAGACCAACATTTAAAAAATTAAATTAAATGGAATGCACATATCAGTGTAAATACTGCTTAGATTTGTGGAACTTTGGATTCAGGACTGTGTGTGTCCCGCGTCACAAATCATTGCCTTCTCTCATCGAATCCTCCCAATTCCCTTGCCAGTCTGACTTTACCGAATCTGGAAGCAAATCCTTAAGAAAGGTTAAGTACCTTGTCCAGGATCTCACAACTAATAAATGTCAGGACCAACATGAACACTACGTTGTGTCCTTCTAAAGCCCATTCTTCATTGACTCCAGGGCCTACCGAGGCCTGGATGCACTGCTGTAGCGCTGGTCAAAACCCAGCAGTTCTGTTCAGGCAGCTGTGATGAATGATTTTCATGCCACTCTCCAAATCAGATGATTGATAGGTGATTGATAGGTGACAGACAGATAGATAGAAATGCATCTGTATGTAAATATATAGATAATTAAATTTTTTACTGGCCAAAGATAAAATTAGAGACTAGAAACTAATATGAATTTCAGCTAAAGTGAGTAAGCTAAGTACATACTGTAAAATATTGGACATTGGGGCAACAGGGTGGCTCAGTCCGTTAAGCATCCAACTCTTGGTTTTGGCTCAGGTCATGATCTTGGGGTCATGAGATCGAGCCCCACATCGGGCTCCACACTCAGCACAGGGTCTGCTTGAGATTCTCTCTCCCTCTCTCTCGGGTCCTCCCCACCTCTCTAAAATAAATAAATAAATCTTTTTTTTTTTTTAATGGTGTATATTTGCTAAGGTGGAGTCCACATGAACCCGGTGATTTTCAGCAGCCCCCACCATGTACAGTTAACAGTGTCGTTGATGCTGTTGCTCCTGGTTTTGAGATCTAGGATTGTTTCTGGTTCTGAGATTGAAGGCCAACCTCTCTTCCACGTCTCCTGCCGTCACTCATAACAAGGGCGTATGTGACAGAGTAGCTGCTCTCCTCAGCAGCAGTCTTCCAGAAAATCCACCTTTCAGTCTCACCAGCTGCTTCTGTCATGTTTTCTCCTGTGCTTTCGCTTCTCTTTGTCTCTGGGGAATCAGTACAAGGAAACAGCAATGGTGTGGGATGTAAGCCAGAAAGCCCTGGATTCAAATTCCAGTCCTCTCTCTCTCTTTCTTTCTTTCTTTCTTTTTTTTTTTTTTAAGA
The DNA here is from genome assembly GCF_011764305.1 of Mustela putorius furo. Lineage (NCBI taxonomy): Eukaryota > Metazoa > Chordata > Mammalia > Carnivora > Mustelidae > Mustela > Mustela putorius. The sequence goes on along the minus strand of NW_025421322.1, from coordinate 22,548,745 downwards.
TTTTATTTACTTATTCATGACAAACAGAGAGAGAAAGGCAGAGGGAGAAGTAGGCTCCCCACTGATCGGGGATCCCAATGTGGGGCTCGATCCCAGGACCCTGGGATCATAACCTGAGCCAAAGGCAGACACATACAACCCGAGCCACCCAGGGATGCCTCCTATTTCTTTCTTAATCTCTTACTTACTCTTACTCGAATCTCTTGTTTTCTTCATCTGTAAAAAGAAGGAAATAATAGTACCTACCTCACAGAGGTGTTGTCGAGAACGAAGAGAAATAACCCACATGAATCTCCTGGCCCAGTGCTTGACACATAAGCTCTCTCTACGTATTATTATTAACAATTAGTTGTTACCCTGTCATTATGTCCCCAAACCTGTGCTGTCCAGTATGCTAGCTTCTGGTCCTGTGTGTCTATTTCAATGTAATTAATTAAAACTAAATGAATTAAAACTAAATGAATTCCTTAATCACTTGAGCCCCATTTCCAGGGCTCAGTCACCCCCTGTGCCTACCTAACGGCTACCATGAAAGGTGGTGCCGATCTAGAACATTTCCGTCATGGCCCAGAGTGCTACTGTACTGCTGTGCTCTAGAGGAACAGATTTCCCGTAAGACATCTTAGGTGCAGCATTTCCAAACAGAAGTAAAGTTCTTTTTGGTTTACTCCTAAATCCTCAGATTGCTGTGATTCAGCCGTTTGGGGCTGGGGTCTGAGAATTTGTACCTGGTAACATCCCAGGTGGTACAGCTGCTCCTGGGCTGTGGCGCCCTCTAGGAGCAGCACCACCCCAGGGAGCAGCCTCCCCCAGGAGCAACTCCCACTCAGGAGTAGTCGAAAAGATGGGACACGCGTCAGTGTGTGGCGGGGTTTCTCCACATTCCCTCTACGCATGCAAACATGAAAAACCAGATGTTTTGTAGACTGTCTGCTGCAGAAACTCCAACAAAATGGCTGTCTTTTTGTAATTACCCTGAAACTGATTGGTGCCCCCCGCCATTTCCCGTCATTGCTGGAAACCTTTTGAGAGTGTCCCCAAAGCTCTTACTCTTATGCTGCATCTGTACAGCAAGAAAAATTAGAGCTTTGGACCTGAGAGTTGGAAACCCAGAAAACTAGACCTAATGAAAATGCTGGAGAAGTTCCACGCCCCTTGCCACAAATTCAGGAGTGTTCTAGGAAAGCATGGAAAAGGCCAAGTGGATTTGGTTTAGTTTCCATTCTGCAGATTTTGCAAAATCTTTCTTTCTCAGTATGCTGAACTCTACTTAGACAGGAAAGCCACGGAGCGGTTGGTGGACTAGCCAAAGGAAACAACAAAGCACTGTGTGCACTGAGCTAGCCCGGTGGTGGGAGAGAAGAAATTCTCTGCCGTGACCGCAGGTGCATCTCTGTTACAGATAGAAAGATGCCTTGTGGGAGTGGAGGAATGGGCCTTGTGTTTTAATCAGAGCTTCAATTAACTTGCTAATGTGTTCGATTCATCCTGTGCGGATTGAGAACATCTTCAGATAATCAGGTCCATTACAGGAAGGCCGTGAACACCAGCTGAGGTCAACTAGAATTGAAAGTAACCACAATCAGTTGATTCTGAATGTCTGAGGGCATAGCTTTAAAGTTCAAATACAGAGGCAGAAAAAAGAAAAACCTGTTGAAAGCTCATTCGCGCACTTATTCTATAGGTAGTAGAAGTAAAGAGGGTTGGAAATAAGGATTCAAGATGGGAAACCATACCTAGACCCATGCCACTGTCTCTGGCCATCCCGGGACGGCAGGGATGGCAGAGGTCTGGGGACTTCTGAGATGAGATTTGTGGAGGGGCTCTGCTCAGAAGGACTCAGAACTCTAGTAGAGAATGTAGTGGACCTTTGGGGAATAGTAACCCTTAGTTACAAATTGAAAGATGCCTGTGGGAAGTCGGAGGAGGGGGTATACTTTTAACCAGAGCTCCAATTAAAGGCCACCTTATTCTGTGAGCAGATAGAGTCCCCTGTCCCTTTCCCCCAAACCTGGAAAGTCCCCCAGCCGTTACAGTTGTCCCCAAAGGTCAACTCTCAAGGTCCCTCTCCACCCCGACTGCCAGAGTCTGAGAAAGATACATGACACAGAGTGGAAAGAACTTGAATTTCGAATTCTAAGCCACCTCAATTGGGCCACATTTCACCTATAATATATTAGCTAAGGTCCTGCTTTAGAAGTTTGTGGTAAGGTGGTAAGGTGGTAAGGTGAGGTTTAAAAAGCTGAGTTGAGCTAAGGATGGGACAGAGCAGTCTTACTGCTCCACTACTGCTCCCATCCTCCCCCAGCCCACCCCCCACCCCCCACCCCATCCCTGACTCGGTTCCCCTCCCAGAAAAAACGTCTGGTTGCCCTAAAGAGCTTTCAGATGTATATGAAGGTCTCAGCCAATTTACTTGCCTGCTGAGGTCTGTTAAATGCGTTGTTCTGTGAGCGGAGAAATCCAACCTGATACTTAATAACCTTTTCCAGAACTCTTTGATCAAAGGTTTAAACCTTTGCAAGTCTTCCTAAATAGGAACTAGGATTCTGGGGCAGTCCCCCGTCAGCTCAGACACTTCGAGCACTGATATCTTTTCCTAAACGCAGTGAGGACCACACATAAAAGCGGACGGCTGTTCTGATCAAGAGGTGTTAGTTTTGTTCCTCGGGATCAGAGGGTCCCCTGTGACCACCCCCTGAGCAGAGACGGGAAGCAGCCTCCTCCGTGGAAGGGGCCCCGTCTGAGAATCGCTCTGCAGTCCAGCTTCCCCAGGACCCACGATCCTCAGATCGCCAGGGGACCTTCTGAAACACTCATTTCTATTTATAAGATGAGATTTGTTGGACTTTTTTATAAAAAATAAAAATGGGATGATTTTTAAGCTGCTCACTCCCGACTTCTTCGGTGGGTCGCATTAGTCACAGGATGGAGGAATGCGCATTCCTTTCACCAGGTGGGGGCGTGGCAATGGGAGGCACGTGCGTGCGTGCCTGCGTGCGTGCGTGCGTGCCTGCGTGCGTGCCTGCGTGCGTGCCTGCGTGCCTGCGTGTGTGTGTGGGTGATGACGCTGACGACTCAGAGCTGGCTCGCCCTCTATCAGATGTCAGGTCTTCCCTGACAAGGCCAGCAGAAGGTAAGTACCCTCGTGCGGTCAGAGAAAGGCAAGAGCCCAGGTAAAATTCAGTAAATCCCAGCAAAAGGCATTCTTTCCGCTTATTTCCCTTGGTTTCATGGTTCAAGTTAAATGACAGTATCCAAATCAGTCCAAGGAGAATATTTTCGTGAGCAACGATTCATTTTCAACTTGGGGAGAAAAGTGTGGCCGGTCCCGGGACCGAGGAGACGGGCCGGGGTAAGTGCGTAGGAAACTGGACGGACCTGGCTGTGGCTACTGCACTCTCTCCTCTCTCCCCTGCAGCTTGCACCTACAAAAACCAGGAGTGCCGCCTGACCGTACATTATGAGAACGGATTTTCCATTACCACTGAGCCACAGGAGGGTTCCTTTCCCAAGACAATCATCCAGTCTCCCTATGAAAAGCTGAAAATGTCTTCAGACGATGGAATCAGGATGCTGTATCTAGATTTTGGAGGCAAGGATGGAGAGATTGTAAGTGTGTTTCTACAGACAGCCTGAGTTCCTATGTTACTCATTGGGCAGCACATCCGTGAGGGCTTGTGAATGCACCATGGCCTTATTATTTATGTGGCCATTGACTGTTTACGAAGTACTTGCAAGTTCATGTCTTCTTTGATCCTTGAAAAACTATGATGAGATCCAATTATTCCAAAGTTCCTTACTGCGGTCTTGTTTTCCACTAGCATACCACCTAAATATTTGAACCAAGGAATCTTTTAGAAAGTTAGAATTAAATTCTGATCAGATGGGGTCCCACCGGCTTCAAAATGCACCATTCTTTTTTTTTTTTTCTTTTAAAGATTGATTTATTTTTTTTTTTTTGAGAGACAGAGCACACAGAAGGCAGAGGGAGAAGCAGACTCCCCACCGAGCAGGGGCCCCGACGTGGGGCTCGATCCCATGACTCCCGGATCATGACCTGAGCTGAAGCCAGATGCTTATCTGACTGAGCCACCCAGGCGCCCCTGCACCATTCATTTTTTAAAAAGTATCAAGTCTCTAATCTAGCTGTGGCGTTGTGCTCATGTCGGGAATATAAGGATGGAAGCTGAGCAGGGCCAGCCCCGGGGCAGGTCTCCGAGGAGCACAGCACATGGAGAACAGAGGTGGACGGTTGGAAACAGGGGCGGAGCAGAAGGAGCAGCGGGGAACAAAGAGAAACTTGGTCAGTGATACCCGCGTGCTGAGAAGGCCAGACGAGGGCCCAGAAGTTTCGGGCTAATGGCAAATAATGCCTAACAAAATTAGCAAATTTGTCAGTTAAGGTAGCTTTTAGAGTTCTATCAATAATATGCACATAGCCAGGATATTTAAATTCATGATTTCCTGCGATCGATCGTCACTGCCTATTACAATAAAAAAAGTGTATTTCTTCAGTTCCGTGAAGGGTGAGAATTACCTGTTCTTTCCAGCCAGCGCAGCTGTTGACATTCTCAGGAAGACCTAGCATCTCATTTAAGCTGTCAAATGCTGGACTTTTAAGAGGACCTTGATTCTGTAATAACTAGGTTCTCTTTAAGTCCTTCCTAAGTCACTAGGTTAGTCAACAAATATTCATTGACTCCTGTTGATTACAGAGATGGGGAATATATAAAATGCAGGTAAACCTCAATTTCAAAGTAATTTCAGTGAAACTTGTGGCCTTCCACAATCCCTCCCTCCGCCTCCAGCCCCTTCAGTGGTTTCTCCAGTGGGACTGGACTGGGACTTCTCTGGAAAGAATTCAGGGGCTGATGGAAGCGTGGAACCGAGACCACACTCGAGAGCATGAGGCCTTCATTTCAAAGTCTGAGCAGGGCTGTTGTGGAAGGGGCGCCTCACAGCAACCCCCCCATCAGAACTTGCTTTCGGAAAACACTTCCCAGCCCATCATCTTCCTTTTAAAATGGATCTGTGGGGGACCTGGGTGGCTCAGTGAGTTAAACCTCTGCCTTCAGGTCAGGTCATGATCTCAGTGAGGGCCCTGGGATGGAGCCCCGCATCGGGCTCTCTGTGCATCAGGGAGGCAGCTTCCTCCTCTCTCTGCCTGCTTCTCTCCCTTTATCTGTCAAATAAATAAAAAAATATATTTTAAAAAATAGATCTGCAGGGCTTTACAGGACTTTTGCCTTATTGTTTGTATTTCAGTAAGTTCAGCCTGAAGCAGCAGTTTGGAAAGACACAAGTGATCTGAAAGTCCATTTTACTCGAAATACTTTTAATTCAGTTGCTGCTCTATCCATTGTTCGACCCAGTGCTCTTTCCTGAAGGTGACGGCTCCCTAGCAAAACAAAAACAAGAACAAAACAACCAAAAAAACAAAAGGCTCTTGGCCTTAGCCTTGGCTTGAAAAACCAAGGTTCTTTTTGCCAGTGAAGAAAATCACTTATGTCTAAATTTCTGCCTTTCTGAAGCCTGTAATTACAACCTGACTTGGAAGATGTAGGCAGGACTGCGTGTTTGCCACCAGTCCATCCCGCTGAGAAGGGCAAGTTCACACACAGCTTCCCCAGGCCTGGTTCTCCAGCCCCAGGAGGCAGGCCCCGCCAGGCCTTCCCTCTCCCTTTCTGGAGAAGGGAGCAGACATGGGCTGCAGGAAATGGAATAAATTGTTCTCTTTCTGTCTCTGTAACTAATTCACCAAATGTCTTGGGCACGTCCTTTTATGTCTTTGGAGCTGGGTCTCAGTCCATAAAATTAGATTCCTTCCAAAAGTTGGGTTCCGTGTTAGTGAAACAGAACACTGTGGTTCTCCCCAACTTTGGCATCACAGAAAGTCTTAGAACTTCTTCAGATCTCAGTTTCCCCTATAAAATGTGCAGATAATGGCCATTAGCTCATAATGGTTTTGTGAGAATTAAATAAGATGATGTAGAGGAAATACTCAGCCTGATTCATAATTAATACAACCCTAACTTTGCTAGGTGTTATTACACACTCAGGTGGCTGTCCCCCAACAGTGTCGTCAGCAGAAGAGGACTGGGGACAACTCCTCTCTCTCATTCTCTCTGATCACAGGTTGGGCCACATGTAGGAACTGCTAAGAAAGGAAAGACTTTAGTGGGGTTTTAATGGACAGGCGACACACATGTTACAACAGTCCAAGGGCACAGGACACTGGGGACACAGCCGCTGAGCGGTGTGGCTTCCCCATTCTGAGGGTTCACACGCTATCTCATTGAATACTCTAATTACGCTGTGAATTAGGTAGGACTAGGAAAAATTTTAAGTGACTTGTTCAAGATTACATATCTCAAAAGCTTTTTTTTTTTTTTTTTCCCTAAAATGTTAAAACCGGGACTCGAACTGAATCCTCTGATGTGACATTGAGTCCTGCTTCAAGCTTACCTCTCACTATTGGGATACCAAAAACAAACAGTTTCGATAGTCAAGAAAGGCAACCTCAACATTTATGCTATTGGTATATGTAAATTTCACAGAACCTATTTCGGGAACAAAGATGGATATAAAAAAATAAGTTCACAGAGTTATTTTTTTAAACCTCACTGGGGGGCGAGGCAAGGATTTAAAAACCATAATTCTGCATCAAGCATTGATTTAGAATAGCTCACATGCTCTCTTCTTTTGGGATTTCAGCAACTGGACCTTCATTCCTGCCCCAAGCCAATTGTTTTCATCATTCACTCCTTCCTGTCGGCGAAGATCACAAGATTGGGCTTGGTGGCCTGAACCAAGGGGGGATTTGCCTTCGAGAAAAGGAGGGCGGCTGCGCCCCCGGCGGGTGCCATCAGACACCATGAACGGCGCACCAGGTGTGGCATGCCATGGTCGGCTTTGGATCCCCGAGTCCTCTCCACTGCCCCAGACTTCTCTATCCGCTTCGCCAACAATAGGGGTGTGGGAGGGGAGGGCGAGAAAACACCACAAGGAATATCAGAAGAAAAGTGGCTTTCTAGAACAGTAGAAGGGTAACAAGGTGAGGGCGAATGGGAATAAATACACAACCTGGTTTTGAACTAATGACAGTCAAGGCTATCATGACCATGAGAACTCGTCTACCGGTCCTAGGCAACTGGTTCACCCAGCTAAGCAAGAACTCCGTGGATGAAGAATGGACATTTCACCTCTCTGTCCCCAGTGACAGTGATCTTTTGTTTTATTGTGATTTACTGCCTCCTTCCAATTGAGTTGACTTTCGCTTGTAATGAAAGAGCAGTGCTTCAAAGGGAAACCCACCTTTTCAATTTTAAGTATGAAGCGGCTATAATTCTCTTCCTAATGACTTACCTTTCAGTGACGTGGAATGACCCTGCGGTATTCTCATTAGCGTATGCTGAGTGGGAATTAAATAAAGCCTCAGCTACTGATCTGAGCTGGAAGCTGGTGGAATCTGAGCCGAAGTAGACTGTTTATGTCGCAAAGCTTTGCGGTGCAGAAAGGTGGTGTGCCTGAGAAGTGGTTCAGCGGGGGACTGCACTCAGACCAACACGTGCTGTCTCCGAGCCAAGATGGATAGCTTTACTTAGAGAAAGGAAATTACGGATATTTTTTTAAAAGATTGTCACTTGAGATATATGTGGCATATATATCTCATATATATATAACATATTATATATATACATATATATATAAACAATTCACATGAGGTTAACTAATTATCCCCATTTTGTGGTTTTCAGCAGAAGTACTGAGCAGTTGATTAACCCTTGTTTCTGCCTGTGCTCGCTTGCATGTGTTTTCAGACCAGTCCTAGAGTAGCCTCATAGAATTCTGACAGCTTCCACAGCTCTTGGGAATTGCAGGGAAATAATATAATGACCTGGTATTTTTCTACAAGAATATTTTCAGACAACATAGAGTGTATTGTTGATTTAATGCTTTTATTTTTACCTTTCAATTCAAATTCACTCAAAAGACACCTGTATTATTTGATTTTGGAGTCGCCTTCCTCGAACTTAAAAATTAGCTCTAGAGTTTCTGTAAGCATTTGTAACTCTCCTTTTCCCTTGTACTTTACGTAAACGAATGCTCTGGATTCGATCTGTGTGTTTTTTCAGAATTGTCTTTCAGCAACTACCTATGCAAAGAGCTTTTAAAGTCAAAACTGTTTTAAAGGAATGTAATTTTGCCCACGGAGACCCATACGTTTATTGAGTTACAAAGCAGCATCCAAAGTGTGTATAGTTCCAAAGGGCATTAACTGAGTGGTGTTTTGTTGTGTTTTGTTGGGGAAGGGGGGCAGTGAGAATAAGAGGTTTGATGATCAAAAATGTGTTGAATAATAGAGGTAAGAAAGTGAAACAGATATCATGACTGTGGGCCTCCTCAAAAACGTCAGTGTATACATTGTGATTCTTCAAGGGGGGACCCCCTGTACCATTCCTACACTTTAAAGCTTACAGAGCTCCTTTCTGACAGCATTTTGGGAAGCAAGTGTTTTAAAACAAACAAACAAACGAACCAGGGGTGCCTGGCTGGCTCAGTCAGTAGAACATATGACTCTTGATCTCGGGGTCTTCCATTCAAGCCCCATGTTGGGTGTAGAGATTACTTAAATAAAATAAAATACAAAAAACACTTTGGGAAACACAGCTTTAGGTCACTGATTATTTTTTTTTTCCGTTTCCCATTTTAAAATGCTCAAGAGTGAAGTCCCACCTGAATATTATAGGGAAGCTTTGATTCGTTTGTGAATTAGACTGCACTCTTTCATTACGTATTTTCGAAGTCACTGGAATGTTGTCATACGAGAATTATGCATTGTAAATAACATTAAAATACATATATTAATTAAGGCCAATAGTTCAACAATATGTAATCTGAGGTGCTCAGTACTATAGGAAGTATGAGTTAATTACTCATAATTAAATTGCAAAGATCCTATTCTATATTTATAGATGAATTAAAATGATCATAATTACAAATATTTCTTCATCACTTGAGTTTTAGACTGATTAATATCTGGGTGGGGGTCAACAAATTACATTCTCTGCATTTATAAAAACTTAATTTAAATATTTATATTTTAGAAAAAAATACATTTGAATAAATAAATGCATTTTCTGAATTAAAATGTACTAGCAAGAAGTAGACGATTTTACTAAGAGAATTATGTATATGAATCCTTGTTTTTTCCTTCAAAGTTAAGTGTGTCATATCAGAGTGGCTATGGTGAATTGATTTCAAATACTCATTTTTCCTTGTTTCTGAATTGAAGAAAGTACATAATGATTTTACAGTGTAAATTTTAATCTTGTCTTGATGTGTGTTTGAATGTTGTGAATGACACACAATCAGACGTCTGGATCATGCTTGGGTAGAGTTGGAGAATTTGTTTTTGTCCAATCTGCTCTGTGTTTAATCCGTTTCTTATTGGTATCAATGAATTATTAAATTCACATTTGTCCCTTTAAGGGCCAACCAATACTAATGACTGATGTTTCAGCTGTCCTTGTGGGAAGCCACCCATTTGCTCTTGGTGAGGTTCAGGGAGCTATGAGCATCCCAGGGATTTAAAGAAGGCCAATAGAAATATAGTTACCAATCTCCTTCCTGACTTGAACTAAGTAGAAGAAAAAAACCATAAACCTCTTAAAAACACCCAGGTAGGGCGTTTAATTAATTCTTTCAATTGATATAATTAAAATGCTAAAAAATGCATTCGCCTGAAATTAATGAGAAGCCTTTCTGGCCTGCCTTTTACAAATACGAGGTATTCCATCTTGAGGGGATTGGAGTGGACAGGGGTGAGGGAGTAATTTTTGAATGTACATGGAGTTAAAAAAAAATGTGCCTATGTTTATAGCACCATGGATGTCATGTAAAATTTATATATGAATTAAATAAATATTCACCTCTGAATATGGTGGACCGGCTGGCTGGTGGTTTCATCAAAGCCATAGAGGGAGTGTGAAGACACAACCTGCTCTTCTCTTCCTCCAGGACTGGCTCCAGAAGGTGCTAATGGGTACAGGAGGATGCCACTGGAAAATCTGGTTTTTTTGGGGGGGAGGGTTGTGTATAATTTCAGGATGCGTCTGCATCTGGGACTTGGGGATCTTGGCTCTCATTTTAACTAAAAAGTTTCATGGAATTTAAGCTGTACGCCAAGCTCCAAATACTTAAGTTCTCTGTCCTACTACAACTTGGTTTGTGTTTCAGTTGCTTATTATTAATCTTAGTCTATGGCTGAGAAGTCTTTCTACTATTTGAAAATCGAGTAGTAGTGAGATTACATTTAGAACTGTAGAATCTCACTTTTGAAGAGACTTCAGAGGTCATCAAGCCCATTAGTGCCCAAAGTTTATTTATAATTTTAGCAATACTACCCTAGGATCTTAGGGTATATGATTTGCTAGTAACAGTGCAACATAATATATACATATAAAAATGAATGTGCACCAATTAAATTTTTTTAAGAAGTCTGTATCACCCAGAGTCATCCCACATACACTCCTGGTCTAAGCAGTACATTTGGGGGAATGCCGACCTTGTATATGTATCCCTTACAGTTCATTCTGCCTGACATGGGAAGTTCCCAGCTATGGGATGAGAGCTCCTTCTTTCCCAAGGCAGGTCCTTCCACTGCTGGATAGTGAGAGTTGTTGCAAACTTCTTATTCTTAGAGCCAAAATTTAGGTCTGCCTTTCAGTCATGACCCTGTTCTACCCTAGAAAACACTTTAAGTCTGATCTCTTTTCCACATGAATGTCTTATAGGATAAAAAGACATATCAGGGCTGGGGGAAACCAGGGAATAGAAAATGATCTGAAAATGGCTTTAAGTAGGACACCTCGAATTCCTTCTTTTTATCTTTAAAGAACCGATTGGCCAAGATTAAAACTCTCCATACTACTTAGTGGTGGAGAGTAATGGGAAAGCAGACATTTATTTATAAGGCCGTTAGTAGGTCTACATTTGGCAACTATCTGCAAGGTTTTCTGGCAATATCTAGAAAAATTCTAATATACATGTACCTTTTCACTGTAAGAATTTATTCTAGAGGGGTGCCTGGGTGGCTCAGTGGGTTAAGGCCTCTACCTTCGGCTCAGGTCATGATCCCAGGGTCCTGGGACCGAGCCCCGCATCAGGCTCTCTGCTCAGCAGGGAGTCTGCTTCCTCCTCTCTCTCTCTCTCTCCTGCCTCTCTGCCTACTTGTGATCTCTGTCTGTCAAATAAATAAACAAAATCTTTAAAAAAAAAAAATTATTCTAGAGATAAAGTGCACAAAGACTAACATGGAAGAATCATCCTGGTGGCATTTGTTGTAAAATAAAGCTAAAAAGGTCAGGAAGATCATTAAAAGCCAAACAAATCCCAGCGCTTAGATGCACTAGATTCTGCAGCGTGACAAGGACCCATCTCTTAAGTGCTACTGTGACAAAGTTCCTAAGGGCAACTTCTGCAAAATACAGATAAAAACACAGACGTATGGATATGGATATGGAGTCCATGTGTTGTTTAAAAGGTGATTCTCCGGAAGAACGGCACCTGCCGGGACGTTTTGGGAATCTGTGCTTGTGCTGTCTTCACGATGATGGTGGGCGGGGGAGACACTTGGCCTTCACTGAACAGGAGCCACTGCCAGTAGATGTCCTGCAACAGGAGGACAGTCCCCGCATTCTGGGGGACCGTTTCCCACAAACTGTTTTGTCCTGTGAGTTGTTCGGGTAGGTGAAACCCATGATTTATCTGAGCCTAGACCCTGACTACACCTTACACAGGAAAACGTGTTTTGACCGACAATACATTCTGAATTTTCTAGATATGGACCTAGCACGTATATGGAAGGAAGACTGTGGTTTTGGTTCGTTCAGGGCGTTTTATCAAACATTTTATCAGAACGAGTCACCTAGGTCCAGTGTGTACGCGGTGCTCGAGTCATCGACACGGAACACCGGACTCCGTGTACACGCACCTCAGAGACACGGCGTCTGAGTTATTTTACCTTTCAGTGTGGTTGTGCCCCAGCATCTCCATATTGAAGTGCATCGTATTTTATGATTATGACTTTCCTTTCCTAAACTTCTTTACCTTACAGTTAGGGAATATCGATTTTAAACAATCCCGAGCGCACGGAGGCTTACTGCTGGGCATAGCAGATTCCCTCCAGGCCACTGTCTGGCGTCCGAGACGCTCCGCTGCTGGCCCAGCCTGAGGCCCCACCACAGCCGGCTTTGCTTGCCCCGAGGGCTTGTGCCGCTGAGACCCGACCGGCCGCTTGCTCGGAAATGCTGCCCCTCCGAGCCCCGTGTCCGCTGGCTACCGCCACCAGGCAGCCAGCGGAGGAGATGCATCCTCGCATCTCTGGGTTTTGCCATCAATTCCAGACTTGGGTGAAAAGCCACACACCCTAGGCCCTAAGAACTGTGTCCTGGGCGGCCACGAATGACCTGAGCAGTCTGGCACTGTACAGGATTTCAAGCTTTGGGGGGCCCAACAGGAGCTCAAAACAGGAAGGAGCCAAGTGGGAAAAGAATGCTCTTTGTCCTTCTGTGTACTGCCCCCAAGATATGGTTTCTGCATACACTGTGTGCCCTTAGACACTCCCTGTGACTGAGAACACGCCCGCCAGGGCTCGACGGGCTGTGTTCTTTGAGCCGGTTACAGGGCAAGCCGTGGCCCAGGAGTCATGTGTCACCTGCTCTGCTGGCCGCCTTCCCCACCTCTTCTCCCTTTTCCCCTTCACTTCTTGGGGACCTGGAATTGGACATTCCACAACCAGCGTGAGCACCTAATCGTACCTTACACGAAGATCCACTCAAAATGGATCACAGACCTAAATATATGAGAGAAAAACTATAAGGTGTAAAGATAACCCACAGAATGGGAGAAAAATGTCTATACGTCATATATCTGAGAAGAGCCTTGAATCCAGAATATGTAAAGACCTCTGACATTTGAACAACAAAAAGACAAATAATCCAACTAAAAATGGTCAAAGGAATTGCGTGGACAGTTCTCCAAAGAAGATACGTAAACGGACCAACCCGCACGTGAAGAGATGCTCAGCGTTAGTAGTTATCTGGAAAATGTAAATCGAAACCACAGTGAGATCCCTCCTCCCACTTCATGTCATTTGTCAGAAAGACAAATAATTACAAGTACTAGAAGGGATGCTGGGAATTTGGAACCCTAACACGTTCATGGCCGGTGGAAGGCCAGATGGTACCACTAGCTGCTTTGAAAAAACCATGAAAACAAAAAGGTTAAACGTGGAGTTATGGTACAGTTGAGCAGTTCTACTCGGCACCTACCCAAGATAATGCAAAATGTATGTCCTTGCAAAACACTTGTTCACAGAGTCCATAGCTGCCTTATTTGTAATCGCCGAAAAGTGCAAGCGGCCCAGATGTCTGCGAGTTGGTGATCAGCAAAACGTGGCTGATTCACACCTTGAACGATTCAGCTCTGAAACAGGACGGGGTCTGCCACAGGCTACAACACGGAGGAACCTTGAAAACCTCACGCTGAGAGAAAGAAACCAGACACACAAGGCCATAATTTGTAGGAGTCAGTGCACATGACATGTCCGGGAGAGGCAAATCTGGAGATATATAAAGTAGATCAGTGTCTGCTGGGGTCTGGGAGGAGAGAGAATAGGGAATGACGGCCAGTAGATATGGCCTGTTTGGGGGATGAAAATGTTCTGGAAATAGCCGTGATGGCCACACGACTTTGTGAGTGTACCAAACCCACCAAGTTATCCACTCTACAGGGTGAGTTTCATGATGGCTGTGGGCTTTTTTTTTTTTTTTTTAAGATTTTATTTATTTGACAGAGATCACAAGTTGGCAGGGAGGCAGGCAGAGAGAGAGGAGGAAGCAGGCTCCCTGCTAGGCACAGAGCCCGATGTGAGGCTCAATCCCAGGACCCTGAGATCATGACCTGAGCCAAAGGTAGAGGCTTAACCCACGGAGCCACCCAGGTGCCCCCCACCGAGATTCTTAAAAGCCCTTCTGATTTTAAGAAGGGTCTGCTTTGAAATTACTAGCTATAAATATTTCTAAGGTCTTAATCAAGGATTATATAAGCACACCTTAAATTCGATCTTTTTCCTTTGAGAGACTTTCGATCTTTTTCCTTTGAGAGACTTTCGCTATCAAAGATGCTGGACGTGGAAAACCATTTTATTTTCAGATCCGTAATGCCCTCATCCCTCAGGATTTCCTCTAAATGCTGGAAAGCTGCACAGTTCCTTCTCCGGCTCATCTCTCTTTTCCTGCATCATACCACATTCAGCTGAATGAACAAAGGGTCCACTGACACTTTTTTTTTTTTAACATTCTGTCTAGAAATAACCAGAAGAATCCAGGAGTTCATTAGATGCAACATATTTTCCAGCTCCAGCAGGCAACAGTGTTGCCAAACGTACCATCTCTGCACAATGCAGCTCAGCCGGAAGGGCCCAGTGGCTCCTCCTTTCCCTCCTTCCAAACTTCTCATCTTAAGGAGTGAGAGCTTTCAGCATCGTTCCCAGCCAGCCCCAGGAAATAATGCCCCAGCACAGCTGCTGTCGAAGCCCCGTCTCTGCCCTCTTTTGCGTTTCCCTTGGAAGGTCCCTGTGATGCTCGCCCTGTGTAAAGGCAGAGCAACTGCCTGGCAGGCGGGGCTCCTCGTGGGAAGCAGAGCCCCCAAGTTCGCGCAGCTGCCCTCCAGGCCAGCCCGCTCCGCTGGGAGCTCAGCTTGCACGAAGTGCGATCTGCCCGAAGCTCCCCGGCTAAAAAATCTTGCACAGTCAAAAGCTGACCTACGTCTCTGGACCTGTTAGGTCTCTCCTTTGTGCTTATCTTCACGTTTATTTGAAGTCTCTTGAACCACTTTTTACTTGGGAATTCAGGCCCTGAGGTAGGCAATGTGGAGATCATGCCGGGAAGGCAACTCAAAGTTTAGGAACCGATTTCTCTGATCAGTTGACAAGACCAACAGAGTTTTCCAAGTCAAAACAACCAGTTCGCTTTGGGGATGTAACTTGAGCTCAACAAAATCTCCAAAACACGGATGGAGTTACTGTGTTTTCTTGGCGAGGATCGATCTGGTCTCTCTGGTCTCCCTTGTCTCTCTCCACAGCCTTCACCTCCCGCCCTTCACCACCCAGTCATCTCCTCAGGCTCACAGGCCTCACACAGCCAACAGAGCTGTAGCGAGTGTGCAGTGCTTTGGAAACTGCATTTGATGACTCTTTCGAGAGCAAAATTGGTTGGGGATCAGCAGTTTCATACAGTTCAACCTGACAGAGAATACGCAAGTTTCACCAAGTAGATTGGATCTACTACTAATCATCTGGGACTATGACTTTGATACGACAATGGTATTTTATTTTTTTATTTTTTATTAAAGATTTTATTTATTTGTCAGAGAGAGGGAAAGAGAGCGAGCACAGGCAGACAGAATGGCAGGCAGAGGGAGAGGCAGGCTCCCTGCCAAGCAAGGAGCCCGATGTGGGACTTGATCCCAGGACGCTGGGATCATGACCTGAGCCGAAGGCAGCTGCTTAACCAACTGAGCCACCCAGGCGTCCCGAGGACAATGGTATTTTAAAAGGAAATAAGGCAGGGTGATTTTACTAAGTATCAGAGAACGCTCTAGTAGCCGTGTTACACAGCATGCACCAATTGCAAGTATGCGGTTTGGTGAGTTTTGATAAATGCATATGTAGTCAAATTAAAAAAGAATTAAAAAATGCAGCACAATAATAAAAGTACTCAATATTTAAAAAAGAAAAATTGTGTGTAGGCAGTGTAGCCACCATCCCACGCATGTTATAGAACATCTACACCACCACCAAGTTTCCTGGTGCCAGTTTCCAGTCACCCCAACCTCTGGCCCCAGGAAACTATTTGGACCCTGTATTTCTCTTTTCTAGAATTTCACATATCTGTCATTTTCTTCTCAGTGTATTGTGAGTCATCCATGTGGCTGATGATTTTAGTTTGTCTTATTGTACTGGTAAGTGGTATTTCATTATATACACATTTTATGATTTGTTTATCCGTTCCCTTATTGACATGCCTTTGGGCTGTTTGGCCAACCCATGCCCGGTTTGCCCAAGTGATGATGTACTGTGTGTTGGCTAACTGAACTTAATAAGAATTAAAAAGAAACAATGAATTAAGCCAGGGAGGAGAAGCCAACATGGTGGGGGAGGAGAAAAGCTCAAGTCCGTCTGGGGCCTCCGATATAGCCGGGTAGTTCTCGAATCATCCGGAACACGTGCGGAATCCATGGGAGATCTGAGAAAAGAAATGCTGCGATGCTCCCAGGAGAAAAGGAACTACCTTTTGGAGGGTAGGAGGTGTGGGGACTGGAATCTGATGTGACAGAGCCGAGGATACGGTGGAGGGGAGGCAACCTGCTCAAGGAGGCCACGGGAAGTATTACAAGCAGCAGAGCACGAAGTCGGACCTTCTGGAAGCCTGCTGCAGGGGGATGTCCCGGCCTTAAAGGTGCTCGGATGACGAAGCGGGATGGAAGCCCAGGTGGGCGGCGTTGTCTGAGGACGAGAAGAGTGGGGGTGCCCGAGTGTGGCCGTTTCCACGCACAGGAGCAGGGAGGCCGGCTGAGAAGAGTGAATCGAGGTGCCGGCATTCTGCTCTGTGCAGAATGAGGGGCTCCACAGTCCGGCGCCCGCTGTCCTGGCGGGCGCCCAGCAGGAGGCAGAAGCGCAGCGGACCGTCACCCCCATCCTCAGAGGAGGAACAGCACAGGTGCGCGCCAGAGGAGTCCACAAACTCTGCGGTTTTGAAACTCAGTGGCAAAACCGTTACAGGCTGGGTGGACACAGAGTCCTGACAGAAACTGGGGAGACAAGAGTGATTGCTTTTCTGTCAGGGCTCACTGAAGAGTGGGGAGCATGAACTTTCAGTCCTGGGGTTAAATGAGTGGGGTGGGGGTGCCATATTCATCCCGCCCATCAGTGCGGAAAGGCTTCGGGGAACAAAACAGCGCCACCTAGTGGAAACGGGAGCCTATTACACTGATCCCCGCTTCCCTACACACCGGCTTTGGGTGCATTTGCAATTGGGCAAGTCCACCAACAGCCCCTCCTTCAGAAAACCAGCCAGGACAGCTGGCTCTCAGCAAGTTTACTGATCATAGAGGGCTGCAAAGCTTCGGCTCCTGGGGAAAACACTAGATAGCATTTTTTGTGCTTTTATTCTTTAGTCTTTCAGTATTGTTTTTTCAGTACTTTTTTTCAATTCATTTTTATTACTTTTTAATTTTAAATTTTATGTTGTATACAGATATTTTTATTTTTGTCCCCCTTCATTGTATTACTTTTATGTTATTTTTATTTTATTATATATAAATTATTGTTATTATAGAACTATATACTATAGTATTAATACTTTTTATTAATTTATTAAATATATACTATACATATGTTTCTCTTCCTTTATTAATTTAAGATCTAGTTTCTTTTCACAAGCAGATAAAAATACACCCAGGGTGTAGTTTTTGTTTTGTTTCTTCTGTTTTATTTCATTTTTTTCTGCTGTCATTGTTGTTATTTGTGCCTTTTCTCTTTCTTTTTTTTCTTTTCTGGATGTGATGACAAGACACAGAAACTCACCCCAAAAGAAAGAACAGAAGGTAGGACTCACTGCCAGGGATTTAATCAACATGGATATAAGTTAGATGTCAGAACTAGAATTTAAAACAATGATTATGAAGATACTAGCTGGGCTTAAAAAAGCAGAGGAGACACTAGACAACCCTTTATTATAGAAATAAAAGAACTAAATTCTAGTCAGACCTGAATTAAAAATGCTATTATTGACATGCAATCCCAAGTAAAGGTTATAATAAAATGAGGATGAATGAAGCAGAAGAGCAAAGCAGTGATACAGAAGATAAAATGATGGAAAATAAGGAACTTAAAGAGAGAAAGAAAACTATTAGATCATTAAGGGAGACTGAAAGAACACAGCAATTCCAGAAAGTGATATAATATCCATATAGTAGGGGTCCCAAAAGACAAGGAGCAAGAGAAAGGGGCAGAAGGTTTACTTGAACAAATTATAACTCAGAACTTCCCTAATTTGAGGAAGGAAACAGGTATTCAAGTCAGGAGGCACAGAGAACCCCTCCTTAAAATCAATCAAGATAGGTAAACATCTTGACATATAATAGAGAATCTTGCAAATTTCAAATATAAAAACAAAATCCTGAAAACAGCTTGGGAAAAGAGGTCCTTAACCTACAAGGGTAGACACATAAGGCTGGCAGCAGACCTGTCCACAGAGACCTGGCAGGCTGGAAAGGACTGGCACGATATATTCAGTGTGCTCGGGGTAAACCAAGAATACTTTATCCAGGAAGGCTGTCATTCAGAACAGAAGGAGAGTGAAGAGTTTTTAGGACAAAGAAAAACTAAAGGAATTTGTGAACACTAAACCAGCCCTGCAAGAAATATTAAAATCCTTTGAGTGGAGAGTGAGCCCCAAAGTAACAAAGATAAGAAAGGAACAAGGACATTCTAAAGGAACAGTGACTTTATAGGTAATTCAATGGCACTAAATTTGTACCTATCAATACTTACTCTGAGTGTAAATGGACTAAATGCTGCAAACAAAGGCACAGTGTATCAGACTGGATAAAATAACAAAACCCATCAATATGCTGCTGGACTAATTTTAGACTTACATCTACAGATTAAAAGTGAGGGGGTGGAGAACAAGTTACCATGCTAATGGACATCAAAAGAAAGCTGGAATAGCCATCCTTATATGTGACAAACTAGATTTTAAACCAAAGACTATAATAAGAGATAAAAGACAAAAATGCAATCTACACATTCAATGCAATACCTATCAAAATAACACCAACATTTTTCACAGAGCTGGAACAAACAATTATAAAATTTGTACGGAACCAGAAGAGAATAGGCAAAGTACGGTTGAAAAAGAAAACTAAAGTTGGAAGCATCGCAGTTCTGAACTTTG
The DNA here is from genome assembly GCF_011764305.1 of Mustela putorius furo. Classification (NCBI taxonomy): domain Eukaryota; kingdom Metazoa; phylum Chordata; class Mammalia; order Carnivora; family Mustelidae; genus Mustela; species Mustela putorius. The sequence continues at coordinate 22,529,720 of NW_025421322.1, read as the reverse complement.
AGCTCTATTACAAAGCTGTAATCATCAAGACAGTATGGTACTGGCACAAAAACAGAAACACAGATCGGTGGAACAGACAAGAAAACCCAGAAACTGATGTCAACTCTATGGTCAACTAATCTTCAACAAAGCAAGAAAGAATATCCAATGGAAAAAAGACAGTGTCTTCCACAAATGGTGTTGGAAAAATTGGACAGCCACATTCAGAAGAATGAAACTGGATGATTTTCTTACATCATACAGAAAAGTAAACTCAAAATGGATGAAAGTCCTAAATCTTAGACAGGAATCCATCAAAATCCTAGAGAAGAATGCAGGCAGCAACGTGTTTAACCCCAGCTGCAACAACTTCTTGCTAGACACATCTCCAAAGGCAAGCAGAACAAAAACAAAAATGACTATCGGGACTTCATCAGGATAAAAAGCTTTTGCACAGCAAAGGAAACAGTTGACAATACTAAAAGGGAATCTATAGAATGAGAGAAGATATTTGCAAATGACTTATCAGATAGAGGGCTAGTGTCCAAAATCTGTAAAGAACTTACCAAACTCAGCACCCAAAAAACAAACAATCCAATCCAGAAATGGGCAAAAAACATGAACAGACATTTCTCCAAAGAAAACATACAAATGGCCAATAGAAACATGAAAACATGCTCAACATCACTTGACATCAGGGAAATACAAATCAAAACCACAGTGAGATACCACCTCACACTGGTCAGAATGGCTTAAATTAAGATGTCAGAAAACAAGTCTTGGCGAGGATGCAGAGAAAGTGGAATCTTCTTACACTGTTGGTGGGAATGCAAACTGGTGCAGCCACTGTGGAAAACAATATGGAGGTCCCTCAAAAAGCTAAAAATAGGGCGCCTGGGTGGCTCAGTGGGTTAAGCCGCTGCCTTCGGCTCAGGTCATGATCTCAGGGTCCTGGGATCGAGTCCCGCATCGGGCTCTCTGCTCAGCAGGGAGTCTGCTTCCTCCTCTCTCTCTCTGCCTGCCTCTCTGCCTACTTGTGATCTCTGTCAAATAAATAAAAAAATAAAATCTTAAAAAAAAAAAAAAAAGCTAAAAATAGAGCTACCCTATGATCATGATCCAGCAGTTGCACTAAATATATATCCAAAGGATACAGACATAGTGATTTAAAGTGGTACACGCACCCCAAAGTTTATAGCAGTAATGTCCACAATAGCCAAAATATGGGAAGAGCCTAGATGTCCATTGGCAGATGAATGGATAAAAAAGATGTATTACCTCTACAATGGAGTATTAATCAGCCATCAAAAAGAATGAAATCTTGCCATTTGCAAGGACTTGGATAGAACTAGAGGGTACTATGCTAAGGGAAATAAGTCAGTCAGAGGAAAAAAAATGGCATCATTTCATTCATATGTGGAAGAAACAAAACAGATGAACAAAGCGAAAGGGAAGGAAAAATAAAATGAGATAAAAATCGAAGGGAGGCAAACCATAAGAGACTCTTAACTATAAGTGTTTGTTTTACTGAGGGTTGCTAGAGGGGAGGAGAGGAGGGATGGGGCAACTGGGTGATGGGCATTAAGGAGGGCACTCGATGTAATGAGCACTGGTGTTAGTTATATGCAACTCATGAATTACTAAATTCTACCCTGAAACTAATAATACAGGGTATTTTTTTTTTTTTTTTTAGATCTTATTTATTTATTTGACAGAGAGAGATTGCAAGTAGGCAGAGAGGCAGGCCAGGGGCGGGGGAGGAAGCAGGCTCCCTGGTGAGCAGAGAGCCCGATGTGGGGCTCAATCCCAGGACCTTGGGATCATGACCTGAGGCGAAGGCAGAGGCTCAACCCACTGAGCCACCCAGGTGCCCCAATACAGGGTATGTTAACTAAATTGAATTTAAATAACAAATTTAAAAATTAAATAACAAAATTTTTAAAAAATTAAGCTGGTGTGAGTATTTAGTAATGATTTGCCTTGGGTAAATAGGGGATGGCTGAGTGTTAAGTTGAATTTTATAAGAAAGTCAAATATTTTCAAAATGATTATAGCATTTTCCTTTCCCACCAGCAATACATGAGATTTCCAAATGTTCCACATAGTCACCAAGACATGGTATCATCAGTTTTAAAATTGGATCCATTCTAGTGGGTGTTTAGTAACATCTCATTATGGTTTTAATTTGCCTTCCCCTGATGGCTGATGATACTGCACATCATTTCATGTGTTTATTGCCATTCCTATATCTTCTTTTGTGAAATGTTTTTTCTACTCCTTGCCTATTTAAAAAAAACAAAAACAAAAACTTAGATAATGTAAAACAGTAAAGGTTCTTTATATATTTTAAATAAAATGCTCATCAGCACTATTTTCCGTCCTCAGAAAAAGGAAACAGGGACTCTGCTGGTCGGTGTCCAAACTAATTTCTCAGACAGGCAATTTGGAAATATTACCATCAATCTAAGAGCCACAGATTCCACTCCTAAAAAGTTATACTAAGGAATAATTGGTGATATATTAGAAAATTCATTAGAGTTTTATTTATAATACGGAAAAAGTGAGCCTGTATGTCCAATAAAGGGGACTGGTTAAACAAATTGTGGTTCCCTGGTATTATGCAGTAATTAAAATGATACATGATATAAAATTCATGGTTCATTTTTAAGTGAAAAGCAACCTATAAATTAATACACATATGTGTATGAGCACACATACACACATATGGATGACCCCCATTTTAAAAATATTTAAAAAATAATTATATATATATTTTTAAAATAGCAACAGTGGTGGGGTGCCTGGGTGGCTCAGGTCATGATCTCAGGGTCCTGGGGTCCAGCCCGAGTTGGCTCCCTGCTTAGCAGGAGGTCAGCTTCTCCCTCTGACCCTCCCCCCCCAGTTCATGCTTGCTCTCTCTCTCTCTCAAATAAAGGAATAAAATCTTTAAAAAATATATTAGCAGTGGTTACATAAGACAGTGAGGCAATGTTGGAATTTGTTTTTTACTCTGTTTTGTATTTTCTGCATTTCCCTGATTTTGTACCATGGGAAAAGGTCTTATTTTCTGGTAATCTCTACTTAGTCATTCTCACTATATCTTATTTTCACAATTTCTTCCCTTTCTTTGTTTTTAATCCCAAATAAACATTGATAGCTCCAAGAGCAGTGGCTCTGGGGCGGGGGTAAGGGAAGATGGCTACCTGTGTGAATTTTTTTTTACCAATATTTTCTAAACCAGGAATCGTCCAATTAAGTATGCTGTTGGGTCACATAAGAAAAGCCACTGGCAATATCTCACTTGAAATTCAGTAATTTCAATAAGCCTAAAAACAAAGACATTTACCAAGAAGAAAAGAAATACCATTTTCAATTTATTGGAAATTATTAAATAACAAAGAGTAAAATTTTAAACACATATATAAAAATATTAACTTTAAAAATTAAAATATGGTAAAAAAAAAAAAAAAAAAAAAAAAAAAAAAAAAAAAATTAAAATATGGTGAAACTATAAAATAAGTATACAATTAAAGAACGCATTAACTGAGCATCCTCAAAACTATATAAATATTGGATATTTATGAAATTCTTTAGAGATGCAATATCTATTCTCTGAATAAAGTTTAAAATATTTTTATAATTTTCAAACTAACGAAGTAGCAATAGCTCTGTCCAATTTATAAGTGTCCAAAGTGAAAGATTCTGTGTTATTTCTTGCTTGTCTTTTCCAATACCCACTCAATCACCTAGAAGGAGAAAAAATAAGATAATTGTTTACTTCTACTGAAAACACAAGGGACAGAAAAAGATACAGTTAAAACTTTTAAAGTGTGGTAGAAAATTTTAAACAAAGTCACATGTCAAAATCTCAAAACACAATTTATCTTAAAAAACACATTTTATTTTCTAACTGAAGAAAATAAAACTGAAGCTGGATTCCTACTGTAGAGTACCATAACCGCCCTCACCCGACACAATGAAGATTCTGCACTGTTTTCTCACCTTTTTTTCCGGTTGTTTCCTAAGGGTCACCAGAAAGAAATTAAACCAAACTTTGAAAACAACTATGGATATTGGATTAATTTTTCCAGCACTTTGGATTATTTAACAGTTTTTCTTTCTTAACATCACCTTTAGAAACCCTTTTGTTGGGGCGCCTGGGTGGCTCAGTGGGTTAAAGCCTCTGCCTTTGGCTCAGGTGATGATTTCAGGGTCCTGGGATCAAGCCCCGCATCGGGCTCTCTGCTCAGCGGGGAGTCTGCTTCCCCCTCTCTCTCTGCCTGACTCTCTGCCTACTTGTGATTTCTGTCTGTCAAAATCTTAAAAAAAAAAAAAAAAAAAGAAACCCTTTTGTTAACTGAGCTGTCTGTTAAGAACTCCTAAATGCTCTGTTTGCATTAGCCTATTATTAAGTATGTAAAAGAGAGTTCTCACACAGCATATGTGACGGCATCGTAGCTGTCCTGAAATAAAACAGCAATTTAATTGAATGGAGTTTCTTAGGGATCAGTTATTTACCTGCACAGCATTGTTGTTTGCTGCTTTCTTCATTTCTTCAAATAGACCCCTTGAAGTCTTAAGATCCTAAAAATAACAAAATAAAGTATTTCACAAGTTGTACATTAAATTACAGGGAATAAGTCATTATTAAATAAACTTGAGATTATCCTAAATCATTCTACAAGTATCAGTGTGACTCAGGAAATACTACAAAAAAATTGAAGTATTATTATAATTTAGCTTTATCCCCAAATATCAAGATTCTCTAACAATAAAACACACATACATAAATTTCTGTCATTCCTTTTTTTTTTTAAATTAATTTATTTATTTGAGAGAGAGAGCACAAGTTGGGGTGGGCAGAGCATGGGTGGCAGAGGCAGAGGGAGAGGAGATCTCAGGACCCCAGGATCTCCATCACCTGAAACAAAGGCAGATGCTGAGCCAACTGAGCCACCCAGGTGCCCCCACATTTCTGTGATTCTAACCTCCTATTCCCAGAAGCACTAACCAAATCGAAGCCCCATCCTCGATTATAAATGTCCACAAATGCTTTGGTACTCAGGAAATGAATATACAGCATTTATACCTACTTTTCAGATAAAATATCTTTTCTCTCTTCTTTTTGGTTATTTTACTCCACAACAAAGAGGGAGTCACATAGGAAAGGAAACTGAAACCTCTGACTTTTAGAAAATATGATTGTATCAAATTAGATTACAAAGTAAATTAAAAAAATCTAATTGTATTTAAAAAAAGCAGTCCTCTGGCTCTCCCTCTAAGTTAGGCTTCCCAGAGGGGAGAAAGCTGCTTTCAGTTTTTTCAGCTGCTTCCCTTATGTACACCTGCATGTTTCTAAATAATATGCTTATGCTGCTGCTTTTGGATTTCGCAATTTTAGATGATGATCGTGGTTAGCAGTTACAAAGGTAATGGATTCCGGTCTCTGAATCCCGCCACCTCGCTCTCCTTCTCAGTAACTGTTACACCAGTTTCGATCACTAAATAGTCCATGTCTGCATGATTAAACCTACGTACATACAGCTCAGTCCTGAGCTAAGTTATGGTATTCTAATTATCTTATGTTTAATCTAATGATCTAATGATTCGATTAATTCTAATGATCTAATGTTTGTTTAATCTCTATTTAAATAATATTTGCTTCATTTGACATGTATGTAATTCTGGGTCCCCCTGCCAAATGCTACAATCGCCTGATTAAATGTACAAATAGCAAAGTTGTTTCAAATACTCAAATACACTGGCTAACCTCTTGGTTCAGTTTTTCAAAAAATCTGATTTTTCATTATTATTCTGATTTTTCCCTCTGGTGATCCTTCTCCCACAGCCTGCTCTGATCCGGTCTGACTGCTCCCTGGGTTAGTTCTTTCTGGACTCCATCCCTGTTCTGCAGAACTTCGTTCTCTTGCCCATGCTTCTGAGGATGTACGAATGACTGCTTTTTTTAGACCTTCCCCATCTGAACTATCTCAGAATCCTCATATCTGATTGAATTTGTGACCAGGTATAACAAAGTAGGTCACCTCATTTCCCTCAGACTGGAAGGTACTTTTCTACTGTCTTCTAGCATATGACATTACTCAATGTGGAGAAATCCATGGCCATTCTAAGTCTCAGTTCTTCATATGCAAAATTCCCTTCTGCGAAGCTTTTAAGAAGTGTTCTCTCTATTGCAAGAGGTATGGAATCCCACAATGAGGCGGCTTGTTGTAGAACTGCCATTCACTGGGCTGGACAAGCTGTGTGCCACCATGGCTCCTGTGTTCTTCGGTTCTGGAAAACTTGGTTAGATTTTTGATAGTTGGCTCTCTTTTATTCTCTATTTTTAAAACTTCTATTAGTAGCATAGTGGATCTTCTGGATTAGTCCCGCCATTTTCTGATCCTATGTTTCATGTTTTTGTCATATGATTCTAATTTCTGGAAACTTTCTTAATCTCAACTATTCAGCCTCTCTGTAGGATTGATTTTATTGTATTTTTAATTTCAAAGAGCCTCCATCTTCTACAGAGATTCTGGAAACAGCATCCTGTTCTAGCTTTATGGATCCAATTACATTATATTTTCTCTTTCTGAGAAAATTATAGTTTTTTAAAGTCTTTTATAGCATTCTGCCCCTTAAGAGTTCCCTTCATTCCTTTATGTTCTGGTATCTCTTTTTTTGAAAAAGTCTCAAAAGTCTGCTAATCCTTGGCAGTCCAATCATACACAAAAATGAGACCTGAATCTTAGTGGAAGCTCTGTCTGGTGGCTTCACGAGGCAGGGTGCTAAGGCGGCCGTCGGCTTTTCCCTTGGGACCTTTACTTCCTTCTTCTCCAGAGGCTCTTTCCGGCAGCGTCACAGAGGTGGGGGAAGAGACGAACGTGCAGTGTACCTCGTAGTGACCTCCGTGGGAGGGCTTGTGGAGGAAGCTGAGGGCTCACTTTGTAGAGTTTATTCAATTCCCCTATCATCCACCTGACACACCCCTGCTTTCCAGGATACCCGGTATCTTCAAATCCTAAGCACCTCAGAGACTGTCCCTTGAAGAGGTTCGAGTCTCACTGGCGCTCCACGGCACAGGCACTTAGGTTCTAACTTCCTTAACTCTGAGATACCACACTTGTGTGTGCTTTGTCTTGTCCAATCCACAAGGGGCTAAACATTTTTTTCTCTCTTCTTTTCTTTGTTTTTGCACTTTAATACCATCTTTCTTGAGAGATTTTAAAAAGAAGGTGAATTGAATGCATGTGGTCAATCTGCAGTTTTAAGAACCCACACAAAACTGCGATTTGAGTCAAAAACTCTTCACTGGACATAACCTAACATCATCTAAGTTGTACAGAAGCGTCATCTGAGTCGCTGATCTGTCCAGTGTGTTACAACTAGGCGATAATGGACTCAAAATTAGAAATGAGGTATTCTGATACCCATTCCAGTTGCCTTTTTACTATATATTAAAACTACTAATTAAACATGTTTTGAGGGGCACCTGGATGGCTCAGATGGTTGGACATCTGCCTTTGGCTCAGGTCATGATCTCAGCGTCCTGGAACAGACCCTCACGTAGGGCTCCAAGCTCAGTGGGGAGCCTGCTCTGTCTCTGCCCCTGCTTGTGCTCACACTCTCTCTCAAATGAATAAATTAAAAAAATCTTAAAAAAAGAAAAAAAACATGTTTTAAACCTTATTATCAACTTAAGTCAAAGACTTGTTAGGGAAATACTGAGGATACATTTTAAATATAGTTTTCTTCATATGAAGACAAAAATGAAACAAGTCTGATATACTTTGGCTCCAATTTTTCTATCTCCACTTAAAATATCTGGGAAAGATTATTAGCTATCAGTATAAAAATAACTCACTAAAAATGACTTTATGTCAACGAGGAACGTCAGAACATGACTTCAATTTTACTGTTAGTAGAGAAGACACCATACCTTCAGATAGAACTTGGAGATCTCAAAGAGACGTTGGCTGCATGCAGAGAAACATCCATGGGCCTCAGTAATGCTGTGTTTCTTCAGGGTTTCTGTAACCACCTCTTTCAGTATCTTGGATAGAACATAACATATGACTAATATTTCTTGGAAAAGGTACAAACCTATTATTTCATCTTTAGAGTTCAGTTGTGTGAATTACATCATCATGTAACTATGTGAAAGACAAGTTCACTAGGACAAAACAACTAGGAAAAAAAAAAAGAAATCTGGAACATTTACATGGTCATACATGTCACCAGATATCTATTAGAAAGAAATGATGGCAGTATCTGAAGAGGAATTCAAATCATGAGTTCTGAATCAAAATCTGGGTGTAAAAGCTACATGTATTAGGGATAAATATGGGGGTGTATTTATTTTTTATTATGGAAAATTTCAAACACTGAGAAGTAGAGAGAACATTTTATAACAAATCTCTATCTTGGTAGATCAACCAGTTTCAATGAGGATCAATTTGTGGCTAATTTGGTTTCATTTATACCTCTGCCCACTCATCCATTGTCCTTCTTATTCAGGGTTGTTTTAAAGTACATTACACATACCATTTCATTTCACTCATAAGATTTTAGACATATATTTTAAGTGAACCAAATAAAGGAATTTCTTCCCATGTAGAACTAAGAAACAGGAAATAAATCTTTACCCGTGTGTGCTTCTGTGATCTCGATTCCTTCATTTGTCTTGATGTTTTTGGTCCATGCACACTTTTTTGACCTGACCTGGCCTTTGTAGTGACTTTTGGAGTTTCACAGCTTAGAACTGGAACTGATGGACAAGTCACAGGTAATGATGGCTCTGCTCGGGGTTTTCTGGATGTCACCACACGATGATGATGATGAGTATTGCCACTTGTTTGAGAAAGAAGAGAATCTGAACTTTCAGACTTCACAAGTCTATTGTGGAGAAATACATCAAAAACACAGATTAAGTGAATCAACAATGAGATCCATTTTTCTGTCCTAAACATGACAAGTATGTTCACTGAAACATAAACCCAAGAAAAGCAAGCAAAATTTCTTGCTACTACTGCTTTAAAGAAGTAATGTGACATCATACTATAAAGTTGCTCTGTTCTTCAAATGAGTGACTAAAACATACAAAGCAAAGAATAACTAGAATTTCAGCCAATAGGAAAAGCAACAAGCAGTGTCACCGTTGCCTTATAACTTCTCACATAAATCAGCTCTGGCATTCTAGGTGGTGAAATGTGAAAATTTAATAATCATCTGTTAAGTACTAATACTTTTCTATGAAGATAATTTTGACAAAAACACCTTAGCCTATACTTATTGTACCTATGCAATTACGTGGACAAAATAAGTATTAAATACAAATAAAACTATAAAATTGGCTCTTTCTAAAATGTTTGAATTTCCTTTCACAAGATAGGGTCCGACATCCTTCAATTCTGCTAAACCACAGGCCACAGTGTACTTTCTTTTCTAGAACACATGTCTTTTTATTAGTCACAAGTCACAAATAAGGAAGTTACTGTTATAAATTACAGGATTGGAAATGTTAATGGATTTGCTTTTTAGCTTTATCACATTTAAAAAGTACCATGAATTTGTGAAGTCCCCATAAAAATAATTTAGTTATTCCATATTAGGGAAATAGTTCTATTATTATAAGAGAATATAGTAGAATTATTATAATGGAATATAATAGAATATTAAAAAAATACTCTCATATTTTCAAATGGTAAAAAAAGATTTAGAAGTCTCATTCTAATAATATCTTATACTTTTTGAAGGATTTACATACAGTAAAAATTTAAGATGCTTTAGATGCTAAAGACCTAACTTTGACCAAGGTTCTAAAGATATATAAATTCAATGGGAATGAGAGTGTTTATGAAAACTTCTGTTCCAGTATATGGACATTTTACTTATTAGGTAGCAAAAAAAGGACCAGGAAAAGTTTCATATAATATTATGCAGTGTTTAAAGCTCTATTTTACAAAAACAATGTTTCAGGGGCCTGGGCAGGCAGAAAGCAGTGCAAGAAGCCAGGAAGAGAAGAGCTAGCAAGAAAGACCCTCTTCAGGGGTGCCTGGGTGGCTCAGTGGGTTAAGCCGCTGCCTTTGGCTCAGGTCATGATCTCAGGGTCCTGGGATCGAGTCCCGCATCGGGCTCTCCGCTCAGCGGGGAGCCTGTTTGTCTCTCTCTCTGCCTGCCTCTCTGTCTACTTGTGATCTCTCTGTGTCAAATAAATAAAATATTTTTTTAAAAAAAGAAAGACCCTCTTCAGTAGGGCAGCTCTGCTACTGAATCTATTGGACCAGATCTCTAGTGTTCCAGGGCTTAACAACCTGACGATCCATCATGCAAATGGATTATATATTAGAACAGAAAGCAAGAAATTGTGTTTTTTTCCCAAATCAATTTTTTTTTTTAGAACTTACAAGCATAATGATAAGTGCGCAAAAAAAAACAACCCAAAATTCCTGATATGAAGGAATTGATCTAAGATCTATGCAGAAAGCTACTTAAAAACAGGAAAGACTAAAAAAAAAAAAAAAAAAAAAAAAAAAACCAGGAAAGACTAATTTGAAAAAAAGGGTGGACACTAACATACTTTCTGTCATGTGACCTTTTTTTTTTAAGTAGACAGAGAGGCAGGCAGAAAGAAAGGGGGAAGCAGGCTCTCTGCTGAGCAGAAAGCCCGACGCAGGGCTCGATCCCAGGACCCTGGGATCATGACCCGAACTGAAGGCAGAGGCTTTAACCCACTGAGCCACCCAGGTGCTCCCGTCATGAGACTATTTTTAATGCACTTAATAGTTCACCTTTTTTGTGGATAAAAGCAATTCTGATCTTTTGATCTCCTTTTCAATCGAGAAACTTCAGCTCGGCGCTCGCTTTGTAACGCTTCTCCATCAGGGACACTTCCAGGCTCTGACAAGACGGCAGGGGATGGAAGAGGGCTCAACACAGTGGATACCGGAAAACTCTCTCTGGTGCAGGTGGTTTGGGTTTCATAACGGATAAGACGAGACTGAAGTTCAGAAAATCCCCCATCTCTTTCTAAAGCTTTTCGGTCATCCAAGCAGTATCTAAACAAGAGAAAGACCATTAAAATCACAGGCTCCACGACAGCAATAGCCTTTTCCCTGCCAATGAGGAAACAGCAAAACATCTACTTGAAAACCTCTTAACTTCCTAGTAATTGTTGGAGGGCTGAATGAGTGGCCGACTTTCCTCACAAGTTCAGTTTTTTCCTAGCCTGCTAGATGATATGGCAAAAGATTTAAAAATCTGAAGTATAATCTGATTCCTCTTTGACTATTTCTGGGCAACAGATTAAGTTAATGCTCTGGCTTATTTTCAGAATAATAGAGTTGCTGTTTTAATACTCTTTAAATCTCTGCCAACCTCTGATTCCTCAGCACAGCTAATATGTAACAACGTGAAATGCTGACTTCTGTTAGAAAGGGCAAGTTTATTTTCAACAAAAAGATGAAAAGGGTATAAAGGTATCCTAACTGGCTCAAAAAAGACAGCTCAGAACATCTGGAATTTTTCTTTGAAACTCCCTTCCCCCCTTACTGCTTGATTGACAGATTTTTCTTCAAACACGTTGGCTGTCCCTGTGCATCTGGTTTCTAGCAAAATCCGATCCAAGGAATCAAGGAGATGTTAGCTCAGTAAATGCTTTTGGACTTAAAGAAATCCCGTGTTGTTAAGTACAACACAGAGGCACAGCAGGAACATCACCTATGAGATACGTGACCTTGGACAACTCTTCACTTTCTTCTCTGCTACAGCTGCATCAGGGAAACACAAACGGCTTCACAGATGTCATGGGAGGCGATCCAAATTAAACCCTTCCTCGTTAGCCATCCTCTTGCCTTGTAAAGTTCTAAGATGCTCCCTAAAACCAGAACTTTGGGTCCATAAGCTTTTAGTTCAGCTCCTAACGAGTGTATCATTACCCTAATATCTGATGCCTGCCTGGTCAAAGTGTAGGGACTTTTTCTTTCCCTTGCCACTTTCATATTTGATTTCTAAGAGCTGAAATCCCTGGATTTAAATTTGGCTCCACTACTGATAAGCTGTTTACACTTGGCCAAATTACTTAACTTTATCTATGCTTCTGCTGGCCTCCTCTGCAATCTGAGATTTATAGCAGTCATTTCCACGAGCTACCATGAGGATTCCTTGCATGTGCCCTGGGCACCTGTAGGCACTCAGAAGCAGTGCCTAGAACATGGAAGCAAAACAGTCAGAAAATGCATGCTACTGTTGCTAGTGTTACTATTATTAGTGGCAGGTTTATTTGCCACCACACCAAATTTTATAGTATGCACATTATTTAAAAAGCTGTCTAGGTGATTCTAAAGCATAGCTAGGCCTGAAAAATCTCCAATCTAACCCAACAATTTGATTTAACAGGGGAGAACACTGAGATCCTAAGTCAGAACGTGCAGCCATGACATAACTCTAACTAGAACCGAGGTCTCTCAGTTCTGTGACATTCTTGCTCTAGTCTGTTTTTTAATAAAACACATGTCATTGAAAACCAGCAGTAATTCTAAGGATTACAGATGAGTTCCATTTCTCTCCTGGGCAACTGATGGAATCGAAAATAAAATCAAGAACCATGAATGTTAGGAAAGGTTCTAGGCAAGAGGCAACGTAATGCCTGACGATAGGCCTGATGAGCCTATAGAAAGTTTTTGAGAAAAAAAGATACAGTCTGACTTCAAATGAGTGTTTTTTTCTACTCGGATTTTGAATCTAACATGCAGGTATTTTCCTTCCAGTTTTAATATCTCTTGATCACAGCTGTTCATAATGTCACTCCTTCAAATGAATTATGTGTACTGCGCCGGTTGACTTTGCCATTTAAAATGTCTTCAAATGATTACACTATGACCTGGCACTGAAACAAAAAGTACTTGTAAATAATAAAGCAATGGAAACAGAGAGGAACGGTGGATATTTGATATTAGTGAAGTAATAAATGACTACACTTCTGTATTTTCTTGCAAAACAATAACCAAATGCTTTGTGCATCCAAAGAAAGAAAAATATCTTCAAGAAGATGAAGCTATTTTGTTTGCTAACTACATAAGAGGCATGATACTACCCAGCACACACCAATGTCAATGTAGGCAGGAGAAATTGCCAAATGTCTTGGAACAGATGAAATAAATTTGAAACCAAAAGGATGCTGGTGTGGCCACCCGTCATAGTTTCACAGCAGAATTTAATTTCTTGTGAAAGAAAACTGTGCATCTTACAGTCAATGGTATCTAATGCTCCAGGATAAAATGAGTGAAAAAACAAAACAAGCTACATGGGATATGTTTTATTTTGCCTTAAGAAAATACTGATTTGTGCTTGAGCAGTTATATATATCTATTTTCCAAATATTCTTTACGTTTGGTATGGGAAGAGCTCAAAGATTCCAATGGCTTACAGCAGCATGAGGAAGAAAGAACTCTCCTTCACCTTCATAATTACTTTGACATCACACTCGAATTTTGTTACAAGTGGAGTCATTATCTATGTTGAAAACAAATAGGCCCCCCTCCCCGCCCCCCACATGCCCAAGTCTTCTTGAAAAAAAGCACGTTCCTGGATTCACTGTGCTCGCCTCCTACAACCTCCCTAGTTCGATCTCAATACCCCCAGATTAAGGAACACAAATTCAGAGTAAAGAAAACGGAGTCACTGAAAGACTTATTCGTTTAAAGGGGTAGGTAGTTCCTCTTAGTCATTTTAAAGTCCTCAGATTCTGACTTCAACTGTTTCCACATGCAGACAGAAGGGTAATGTTATTGTATGTACCGATGTACGTGTATGTTACTGTATGTTCCTTGTTACTGCTGACAGTCCTGCTCTGTATTCATACACCAGCTGGTCTATCCACTCTGTTGACATCCACCTAGGCTGTCTGCAGTTGGGGCTGTTACAGATAAAACTGCTCCTTGGTCCAGTCTTCTGTGGAGTTGTGTTTTCACTTCTCTTGGGAAAATACCTAGTGTTGGAACTGCTGAACCACAGGATCTGAGTATGTTTAGTTTTATAAGAACTTTCCAGATCCTTTTCTGGAGTAGAGATATCATTTCATAGTCCCGCAAGCAATGTACTACAGTTCTAGCTGTTGCGCGTACTTGTCACTATCAGTCTTCAATTTCAACCATTTTGGTGACTGTACAGAATTTTATGGATGTACTATAATGTATTTAACCAAGCCCCTACGGTTAGACATTTCCAATGTTTCTTATTTTAAATAACATTATGGAAAATACCCTTGCATAATACCTTTCAGTGTACACACTTTTTTCCCCATTAAGCTACATTAATCAATCTGATGTTATGAACATTTGCATGGGTTTTGGTAAATTACTGGGCAGCCCTCCAGGCAGGTTGTAGCAATTTATACTTCTATGGGCTGGCTTACTCATTCATGTCTCTTCACCACTAACATGACTTCGTAAGTGAAAAGTGTCCTCGCTGTTGTTTCAATTCACATTAAGAACGTGAATTAAAAAGCAGATTTTAAAAAGTTGATAAAAACGTGTCATGTATATCAGTGATCTGTACTTCCTCTTGGGTAAACAAATGGTTCAAGATTTTGCCAGCTTTTCCATAGGAGCATTTATTTTATTTTTTTTTATTGATTTGTAAGCAATCTCTCTTTAAAACATTTTTTATTTTATTTATTTATTTGTTTGAGAGAGAAAAAGCAAGGGTACGTAGGCAGGGGGAGGAGCAGAGGGTGATCTCGAGTGGACTCCAGTGCTGCGGAGTGGACTCAAGTGGACTATGGAGCTGATGCTGGGCTCAAGTTCATGAACCTGAGACCACGACCTGAGCCAAAATCAAGAGTCAGATGCTTAACTGACTGAGCCCCACAGGCGCCCCAGCATTCTTTAATTACAAAAGAAAATACCTCCGAATTTATGCTTAAAAATACTCTCCTCAGCTCAATCCTTAGTTTAAGAATTTCTTTGGTTTCTATCAATTATTGACATTGTTGTTTCAAAATCAGGACAAATCTATCATTCTTTTCTTGTTTGGTTTCTTCCTGACAATGTATTAAAAAAGTCTTCCCCACCCCTAGAACAGATTTTCCCCTAAATTTCATGATAGTCCTTTCCTTCCACAGCTTTTCACTTTTAATTCTGAATACTCTGCGATTTATTTTGATATTTGGTGTGAACCAAGAATCATTTTAAATTAATTTATTTTTATTTGCATATTTAATCATATTCTCACTGCTATCTACTGAATAGTTCATCTTTTGCCCTATGATTTGAAATTTTTCTTCTAGTAGATCAAATTCGTATGTATATTTGCTTTTTTCCTTGGATTTCCTATTTAGTTCTAGTTCTACACTGTAATTATAATAGCTTTAAAATACAATTTTCTGGCTATATGATAAAATTAATCTTATTCTTTAAATAAAAGGAAGGAGATAAATTATAGAACTATTTCAGCCAAAGTTTCAAAGTTGTTAAAAATTATATTAAATATTTATATTTATTCCACAAGAATTAATGCCTCTAGAATATGATATGTGCATAGGGAAACAAGGCATGTTTCCCTGAAGTAATCAACGCTGCATTTATGCCCCTGATATAGGTTATTTGCAATTTTTTCCATTCTACATTTCTTGCAAAACTACTTCTAATATTTATGGTTTTATTGCTATTTTCAATAAGATCTTTTCTCGTAGTATTTAAAATTGGACATGGTAAACTAGGCATGTATTTTATCATTGGTCACTTTTCAAATTTACTACTTCTAACCATCTTTCAGGTCTCAAACAAACAAAAAATAAAAACAAAAAAATACTTCTACGATCTCCTTTTCGATATATATACTCTTTTGAGTTTATAACTCTTCAAAGCTCTCTACCTAGATTTACTTATTTTAACTGACTAGCCAAAACAGTGATTAAAACAGAAACATTCAGCACAATGGGTAAAAAGGAAAAAGCAGTGATCATAGGTATCTTTTAAACTCTTGCACCTGACTTTAATGGGGAATTTAAATCTGATGCTTGAAAATAAAATAACCAAATATTTTGCCTCTAGTGTCAAACTTACATACAAACTCTTTAAATGAAATAAATCCTATTTAAACAAAGCAAGGAAAGTAAACATTTCTAGAATGACTTGCTGGCTGGCCCTCCACACCTTCCATATTTTCTCAATTGTACACCGTCTTTCCAATCTGCCCAAGCTGGAAACCCTGAATTCTTGTCATCTCCTTTTTCTCATCTCTAACATCTAACGGGTCTAAGGTTCTTTAGACAGCTATAAGTTTGTATTCTCTTTCCTATTTCCACGGCCTTGATAGCCAAGCATATAATTTCATGCTTTAAAAATAAAGGCATTTTTACTCCTCAAAAAAAAAAAAAAAAAGATCGATCTCCCTCCCATGTCACTAGTGACCTTTGTGACTTCATGATTTCATCTTATTATAGTACAATACATTTATCACTCCTGTTCAGAAATACAAATCTAGTGACTCGGTGGCCCAGTCAGTTAAGCAGTATCTTTGGTTCAGGTCCCGATCCCAGGGTCTGGGACTGAGCCCAGAGGCAGGCTCCCTGTTTTTCCCTCTGCCCCTCCCCGCTGCTCAATCAAGCTCTCTCTCTCTCAAATAAAGAAATAAAATCTTTAAAAAATAAAAAATGTAATTTATCTTCCTAGAATCTGTAACTCTGTACTTTGTTTCTCTCCTAGACATTGCCTTTTCTGCCAGGTTTACTCCAATTCATTCTTTGAAACATAGTTCAGATTTCCTCTTGGAAACACTCTCAGGTAGTTCTTGGCATTTAATTCTTCCAACCACTGGGCAGATATCTGTATTTTAACATATTTATAGTCTACTAAAATTATGTGTTTTCTTTCTCCCCTGTAGAGTATATGCTTCGAACTGGCAGAAATAATTGTCCTTTGTATCTTTAGCTTCTGAGTGAAAGACGGTCAGTATTTTTAAAGTTTACATGAAATGAAGATTAAGTTTATAAGCCAATCAAAATAGGATGTTTCAGGCAAATTATTTTACAAAATGAATCACCAAGGTCTTAAAAATTCATCATAAAATATTTTATCACCATTATTGAATTTCTTGTCCTTGTGAAAATGGTAGATGTGCATGTACATAGCCTCAGAAACTGCTAATTCCTTTATATAAGAGAATTCTCTGAACTTTTATTCAACTGGTCAATAAAAATTCTAGAAAAATTTACAGATAATTAACATAGTGCAAATGGGAACACATTTCATCTAATAGTTTCTGAGTAATTACAATGTAATTAGTGACCAAGGATTATTAATGTAACCAGTAGTATAAATATATATTTATAACATAGGGATGAAAATATTTTTGATTAAAATGTCTGGTAATTAATAATATAATATTTAAATGCTACAAAACTGATCAATCATCAAATACCTTTTTTTTTTTTTAACAACAGAAGATAAACTCTTACTTGTGTACACACTGCTTTGTTCTCTGAGTGATACACTTTTCTTTAGCTTTTTATCTTTTTATATTTTATTAGAGATACTCTTCACAATGAAAAAAGAAAAGCTTCACCAGCAACATGCAGAAGAATAAAGTGTAAATAAAAACTTACTCAATCCCATGATAATGACACACTGAGGCTTTTTCAAAAGGTAAACCCTGAAGTTTCCGAGGACTAAGTTCCGGTGTCAGAACAAAAGTCTTTTCCCTAAAACAAAAAAGTTTTCATTTGTATTTAGTTTATTTAGTGAAAAATAGAGTTCAAGAAAGCATCTAGAAAACAAAATCTGACTTCCTTCTCTATAAGTGAATCTTACATGGGATAAAAATTATGTAACATCAAGAAAGCATAAGAAAAATCAAACAAGGTTAAGCCTAAGTAGGTTCTGTCTCTTACATTTCCCGTGCACGTCAACTTTCTGAAGTTATGATGTTATTTATTTCACAAGACTATTCGGAGAAATGGCTAAATCAAGAATGAAAAATGATTTGTAGTGGAAATTCAAGAAGCAGCATTATTCCAGAAGAATTTTTTGTTGTTGTTGTTGGTATAGTGAACTAATGTTGTTGCATTTAGTTAGGTTCTTCTTAGGAGGGGGATAATTAAAGTCAATTCAAATCTTTTGGTAACAAAAGTATTTACTTTCTACTGTAACACATGAAGTATCCAGATTTTTCTTCCCCTGGGAATATAGTCCTGTTGACACCTACTTTAAGAGTTATTAGCAACCTGTTAGATATCAAAGGATATGGAGATTGCTGACTTCGGTTATGCTTTTGAAGTAGGTTCCAATCAGCAGGTATGGGAGAAGTAATCATATGGTGAGCTTACAATATTCATGCTCAACCCCTTCCATACTCAGACCCGCAGGGGTATATCAAAATCTCAGGAAGAAGGTCACTGCAATTAGGTTAAACTCTCCTGCTTATTCTAAGAGGTGCCCACTCTCCGCAACCCTCACCTTTCTCTTCCTGAGTTGAGAGGCACTGTTCCAATTCATCGGATCATGTTTCTGAAGCTCAGAACAGGTTAGATGGAAACGGGAGAAGAATGCAACAGCGCCTCTATGACTATGCAACATAGTCAAGAGAATGCAATACCAGGCGCCTGAATTCAGAAGACTTGGAGACGGTATACGGAAATGCAAGCAGATAGTATAGTTCCATGAGTAAGTACGTCCTCACATTTTTTGCCTTATGGTTTAATAATGAAAACTACCCACTTGCCACTGAAAATTATTGAGGGTACTATAATAAGCATTTGAAATTATTACATTAAAGTATAAGGCATATACCAAGTATGAACCTTAGAAAACAGAATTTATAATCTAATCCACCCATTTAAAGTGTTCCACAAAAAATAACACTAATTAATTGCAATGACCCCAATATTTTGATGACTCACTATTCAAGTGAATAATTTCCTAATGTAAAACGATTTAGGTACCTAGCATTTCACTTCCTTCCCTAATCACGGTGTCTTCCATTTCTTATTTCAATACTCTCAGCAACTTTATGTATTTTTCTTTAGATTGACTCATAACCTATTCTTTCTAAAGGAAATGTTTTAGCAAATATGTATTTTGTCGACATTTAGTATTTCTTCGGTATACACACAGGAGTCATGCCTGTGGTTTGTTCAACATTTCAATAGCTCCTTACACAGGTAGACATTTTAATAAGAGCCTACAGGTTCCTGATTCATTGTTAGGAAAGCTCATTCTTCAATTTCAATGTTAATAGAAGATTATTGGGTAATGTGGTCATTCTTTATTAACATGAAGAAACTGTATCAAATTTCTCTAAATAAAATACCTATAAATTACAGAAAAAATAGTATCTCCTCTATAAGTATATCCCCTAATGTTGCATCTAGAAAAATGCTCTCTTCAAAGAGTACAACATATAAAATTCAGTTTTGGCAAATCTGTTCAACTTTGTCAATTCACACTTAATGATCCGGAAGGACAATATCCAATAGCCAACGAGATGAAAAATGTGGATATACTTCTTCACTCTCTTGATTCCCATTAAAAAGAGTATCAATATCTCAAAGCTATGAGGAAAGAAAAATTATACAACTTTTATGTCATTAAGATCATTAAGTCATTAAAACCCATAATTACTAAGATTCTCAAGTTTTCAAAGTTGCTTCTTCTCTCTCTCTCTCTCTCGAGTGAACATTCACATGAAGGCAATAAGCTCCAGGATGATTTATGAGATAGAACTAATGTCAAATAAATCGCTTCCCAAGTGTACCTTTAAAATCAATATTTGCCAAAACAAGTTTTGTAGAAGTGATTAAAATGATCTATAATTTTTAAGGTTCTCTGGGAGGTCTTCAAAATAATGGATGAACGATTAAGATGGGAGAGTGATCAAACGATTCAAATCTCATGGTAATTGACATCACAATTTTACCTGTAATTAAGTCAGCTGTAGTAACATCTGGTATTTATTATCTAGTAACTTAGTTGTCTTGGAAGTCAAATTAGCAGTAAACTCTTCACATAGACACTGAGTCCTCAGTAATATTATAGTTTCAAAAGCATTTTTATTATACTTTTCTGTTCTCTTCAGCTGAAGGCTGTGCTTTTTACTAATATTAGGCATGACATGACAATGTCATAACAGGTAATGGCAAAACTCAGAACTAGAGAATAATGTAGAAAAAAGAGTTTAAAAAATTTGCAAGTCAAATTACAATTTTTTCTTCTTTGTATACAAAATAGAAGCTACTGACTTCTATAGGGAATAAACTGAGGTTGCTTTTGCTTTTACTATCCTTGTTTTCCTTATATTCAATAACACCAAATAACAAAACATTGGCTAAGGTAAAATGTGAGGATTAAGTCCAACCGATAATCCCTGGAGCCCAAGGAGCATAGGCATCGATTAACTAAGGAAATGAGATGCAATGTGTTTTAAATGATTTTTAAAAAATTAATTGGTGGGCACCTGGGTGGCTCAGTAGTTTAAGCCTCTGCCTTTGGCTCAGGTCATGATCTCAGGGTCCTGGGATCGAGCCCCGCATGGGGTTCTCTGCTCAGCAGGGAGCCTGCTTCCCCCTCCCCACCGCTTGCTCTGCCAACTTCTGATTTCTCATTCTGTCAAATAAATAAATAAAATCTTTTTTTTTTTTTAAAGATTTTATTTATTTATTTGACAGACAGAGATCACAAGTAGGCAGAGAGGCAGGCAGAGAGAGAGAGAGAGAGGGAAGCAGGCTTCCTGCGGAGCAGGGAGCCCGATGCGGGGCTCGATCCCAGGACCCTGAGATCATGACCCGAGCCGAAGGCAGCAGCCCAAACCACTGAGTCACCCAGGCGCCCCATAAATAAATAAAATCTTAAAAAAAAATTTAATTGGCATGGGGTGCCTGGGTGTCTCAGTGGATTGAGGCCTCTGCCTTCAGCTCAGGTTATGATCCCAGGGTCCTAGGATGGAGCCCCATATCCGTCTCTCTGCTCAGCAGGGAGCCTGCTTCCTTCTTTCTCTGCCTGCCTCTCTGCCAACTTGTGATCCCTATCTGTTAAATAAATAATAAAATCTTTAAAAAAAATTAATTGGCAATTATGTTTTTCACTTACCCCTTTTGGATCTGTAAAGGCTGAAGATCTCCAATTGGTAATCCATCTGAGGTAAAGAATTTTAGTAATTCTTTTGCATCCAATAATGTGATCGAGTCCCGTGGACTCTCTTTGTGACCCATTAACTGTTCAGATGAACGAGGTAATGAACCAGTTCTGAAAAAATAACGTTATATAGATTGTTAAAAGTAGATCAGAATTCACCATAGTCAGGAAAAGGTGATATGAGCAGAAACCAGAACAAAGAAAACTACAGAACTATATACTGAGGAAGAAAATAAAGTAAAATCTTTGTGAATTATTTAGTATAAAAGTATATTTTTAAAAATCTGTAAGTTAAAGTGAAACTTATAGTTAACCATGTCAATAATGCTACTACTTGACTAAAATAAGCATAATTATTCTTTAAAAGAAAATTTTTTTTAAAGATTTTATTCATTTATTTGACAGAGATCACAAGCAGGCAGAGAGGCAGGCAGAGAGAGAGGAGGAAGCAGGCTCCCTGATGAGCAGAGAGCCCGATAAGGGGCTCGATCCCAAGACCCTGAGATCATGACCTGAGCCGAAGACAGAGGCTTAACACACTGAGCCACCCAGGCGCCCCGCATAATTACATTCTTTATAAATGATGGCATAAGGAGCACCTGGGCGGCTCAGTCCTTGAGCATCTGACTCTTGATTTAGGCTAAGGTCATGATTTCAGAGTCATGGGATCAAAGCCCTGCACTGGGCTTTGGGTTGAGCGGGTAGTCTGCTTGAGATTCTCTCTCTCCCTCTGCCCTTCACCCCTGCTCTCTCTCTAAAATAAACAAATTAGGAGAAGTGAGTTGGGGGAAATCAGAGGAGGAGATAAACCATGAGAAACTGTGGACTCTGAGAAACAAACTGAGAGCGGGGAGTGGGGGGTTGGGTGGGCCTTGTGGTGGGTATTAAGGAGGGCACGTATTCCATGGAGTACTGGATGTGGTGCATAAACAATAAACTTAGGAACACTGAAAAAAAAATAAATTAAAAAAAATTTAAAAAGATAAATAAATGATGGCATGATTATTTAGTAGTGTGAAGTTATCCATTCTATAAAATTTCAATCTAAATGTTTTTGTATGTTCTGAAACCCCATAATCTCAAAAATTTTGATGGTAAAAAGTGAACTTGAAAGATTTTCTATGAACTTGAAAGATTACTTGAAGCACAACCATGAAATGAGACAGTAATCAGAAATCTCTCCCAAGGTCTCTCCTAGCCATGATTATAACATTACAAATAAGCACTGAATCATTATTATACCTGAAATATAGACAAGAGTTTATACTTCTCAAACTATTTGTTCTTAATCCTTACAAATTTCCTTGACAAAGATAGAACAGTTCTTATCTCAAAATGAACACCTGAAAACTAGTACTTTCTAAAGTGAAAGTCACCAGATCTAGAAAAGAATCATTATTACTAATTTTCAGAAAAAGATACTACCACACATTAGTTTATATTACAAGCCCAGGACAACAGAGCCATTTAAAATGACAGTCAGAACCAGACTGACTCTGAATTAGGTACTATTTCTACCTACACTCTCACTCTGTAAACCCAAAAAGCTCATGGAAGTTTAAAAACCAGAAAAAGGAAAATACTTGCAGAGAACGGTAGTGGTTTTATCAAGCACTGAGTCACAGATCATGCTATCGATCTGCCACAAAGCAGAAATAAAATCTTTCAATACCTGCACAAAAAATTAAATTCATGACTTTCTATTACTACAACTACTTCCTGATTACTTAATCACTCCAATTGAGCATATTATTGGTGATTATATAATTAAAATGTTGACATTATGGTTTTAGACTTCTATTTCTGTAAAGATCAATAATGTACCAACAGTGTGTCCTTTTCCCCCTCCTATCCTTTATTTTTATTTATTTATCTAAATTTTATTTATTTTTATTAACATATAATGTATTATTTGCTTCAAGGGTACAGGTCTGTGAATCATTAGTCTTACACAATTCACGGCACTCACCATAGCACATACCCTCCCCAGTGTGCATACCCCAGCCACCCTATCCTTCCTCCCACCCCCACAACCCTCAATTTGTTTCCTGAGATTAAGGGTCTTTTTTTTTTTTTTTTTGAGATTTTGTTTATTTATTTGACAGACAGAGATCACAGGTAGGCAGAGAGGCAGGCAGAGAGAGAGGGGAAAACAGGCTCCCCACTAAGCAGAGAGCCCGATGTGGGGCTCGATCCCAGGACCCTGAGATCATGACCTGAGCGGAAGGCAGAGGCTTTAACCCACTGAGCCACCCAGGCGCCCCTGAGACTAAGAGTCTCTTATGGTTTGTCTCCCTCCCTGGTCCTATCTTGTTTCATTTTTCCCACCCTATCCCCACGACCTCCCGCCCTGTCTCTCAAGTTCCTCATATCAGAGAGAGCATATAATTGTCTTTCTCTGATTGACTTATTTCTCTCACCATAATACCCTCTAGTTCTATTCACATTGTTGCAAATGGCAAGATTTCGTTTCCTTTGATGGGTGCATAGTATTCCATTGTATATATATTTGTGTGTGTGTATACACATACACACACACACCACATCTTCTTTATCCATTCATCTGTTGATGGACATCTAAATTCTTTCCATAGTTTGGCTATTGGGGACATTGCTGCTTTAAACATTCAGGTGCACGTGCCCCTTAGAATCACTGCATTTGTATCTTTAGGGTAAATACCTAGTAGTGTGATTGCTGGGTCATAGGGTAACTTTATTTTCAACTTTCTGAGGAACCTCCATGCTCTTTTCCAGACTGGCTGCACCAGCTTGCATTCCCACCAACAGTGTAGGAGGGTTCACCTTTCTCCGCATCCTCGCCAGCATCTGTCATTTCCTGACTTGTTAATTTTAGCCATTCTGTCTGGTGTGAGGTGGTATCTCACTGTGGTTTTGATTTGCATTTCCTGTTGCTGAGTGATGTTGAGCACTTTTACATGCGTCTGTTGGCCATCTGGATATCTTCTCTGCAGAAATATCTGTTTATGTCTTCTGCCCATTTTTTATTGGATTATTTGTTCTTTGGGTATTGAGTTTGATAAATTTTTAGATTTTGGATACTAGCCTTTTATCTGATATGTCATTTGCAAATATCTTCTCCCATTCTGTCAGTTGTCTTTTGGTTTTGTTGACTGTTTCCTTTGGTGTGCAAAAGCTTTTGATCTTGATGAAGTCCCAATAGTTCATTTTTGCCCTTGCTTCCCTTGCCTTTGGAGATGTTTATAGGAGGAAGTTGCTGAGGCTGAGGAGGAAGAGATTGCTGACTATGTTCTCCTCAAGGATTCTGGTGAATTCCTGACTCACATTGAGGTCTTTCATCCATTTTGAGTCTACTTTTGTGTGTGGTGTAAGGAAATGGTCCAGTTTCATTTTTCTACATGTGGCTGTCCAATTTCCCCACTACCACTTGCTGAAGAGGCTGTCTTTTTTCTATTGGACATTCTTTCCTGCTTTGTTGAAGATTAGTTTACCATAGAGTTGAGGATCCATTTCTGTGCTCTCTATTCTGTTCCACTGATCTGTATGTCTGTTTTTGTGCCAGTACTATACTGTTTAGATGATTACAGCTTTGGAATACAGCTTGACTTTTAAATTGAAAATATAAATCTAATAAAAACAGTCAAACAAGAAAATACACAAATGTTTTCTCTGAACTTCTTACCCTAAGAGGGTAGGAACTACATTATAAGTTTAATTTAATTTCTACACAGCTATTCTCTAATTGTGATTCACAAAGGTTTCTTAATGAATATTACTCCCAGTCAAATTTTATAGGCCAGATGCATTGGGGGCATGTGTAATTTGCATTTACATAGGACCCTGGACACAAAGATATCAAAGCAATTTCAAAGCACAGTTTGTGACAAATTACACCATCAAGATATGTCTTAGTTTAAAATCAATCAATCAATAAAATAATAGCATGTTATTTTGTCCAGTGTTTGCAAAGTTACAAAGTATTTTTTTCATAAATCATCTCTTTAAGCATTGACAACTTTGAATTAGAACTGGGATTGTTATCCCCATCTTAAGGATGAGGTAACAAAGTCACAGAATAGGTGAGTGTGTCCAAAATCAAATTCTTGCCTTCTGAATTTCACTATGTAAAGATTCCTTAATTCACCAGTGAAGTCTATTTTAACACAATACAAATTCTGAAAATATGCAAAGTAATTTTTGTTCCCAACCAAGAATTCAATGATATCTGCCCATATTGTGACGCACTGAGATGTAGTTGAGCATTGACTCTGTAAATATCACTGGAAGACACTAAAAAGAGTTCTTTGATGATAATGTATAGACTCATAAACACTGCGTGTAATTTAGTAATATAGGTATGACTTGAGTAGGAGAAAGGAGGTAAGGAGAGTAAAAGGAGATAGATATACCAATGTAGAATGAGGTAAAAAAAGGTGCAATAAAATAAGCTTCATGACAGAGGTAATGATCTAGTCCTTGGGTGCTTAATGAAGGAAGAGAACACTGAGTTTCAACATTTATAAAAGGCTTAAGAGAAACGTGATATTTGGTCTAGACCTTGAATGACAAACAATCTAGTTCAAAATGATGGTGCATTAAACATACACATTAGCCTCTCCACTCGAACAAATGGAAATCACAATGAGGAAGTACCAAACACTAAATTCATAGAAAGGTTGAGAAATGTTAGATGAAAAAATGGTGGAAAAAAAAAAGTGATAAACTAGAGCAAGCATGTAAATTAGAGCTAGAGAAAGAAACAGAACAATGTGGCCTCTGTCTTCTCATCCCACAATGCCACAGGTTAACACTCGACAGAGAGGCAGAGTGGCAGTGGGCAGAAATCCAGCAATGCATTTTAAGAGCCCTACTAGAACAAATGTTCAAGTACCATGCTACCACACCTCCCCTTATCCCTGCAATTTTACCTCAAGTGAAAAACAGAGAAATTGCTCTCTGAAGATCCAAAACTAGGTGCCTGTACCAGTCTCAGTGCTGATGCCCCCAGCATAAAGTGAATTCAGTATTCATTCAGTACTGAGTGAAGGACCAAGGCTGCCTACCTTCTGATACCCCCAGAGGTGTCCCAACGTGAAGTCTTCTAGGTACGCCCCACCCTGCATCTCCCTCCCCATGACATTCAGATGAGAACAGGCAGGAAACAGGACGACACATATAGAGAGAAAATTAACACCAACTACCTATACAAAGCAACTTTGTACTAAATTCCAACCTAGTAACAATCAAGGACCATCAGACATGGGAGGAAAGCTACACATAAGAAAAAACACCAGAGGAAAAAAACAGAACAGGTCCAGGGATAATGAGATCATCTAAGGAACAGAGAAAACAAGTTAAAAGAAGTTTCCAATTAACATGCTTTTAGTATCTTCGGAATTCTCATCATTAATAAAAGAAGAGATTGCTAATGAAAAAACAGAGTTGAGAACCAAAAAAAACCTTTTAGGAATTTAAAATATAACCTTTAAAAAACTAAAAGATGAAAGCATAGGTCAAGGAAATATGCCAGATGTGGGAGTGCTGACGATACTGACTCCATCTTTGGCCCTCCATCCCATTCACGCAATGACCTCTCTTGGGACTACGTGTTTCGGGTCCCCTGGAGGTTGATGAACGCCCTGACCAGGATTTGGAAAGGCTTGTTCCGACCATCGCTGAAACTGTTTAGGTATCTAGCAGAGACAGCCTAGTTTCTTCCCCTTTCTCCTTTCTGGCACACAGATGGCCCCACCAGATATGCTAAACATTTTGACCTCACTACGATGACCTCTGCTCACCCCCTCACTCTACAAAGTCTGCAGATTATGGTCCAGACTTTGTGGAGAACAGCTGCCCAGGGCTGGACTGTCATCTGCTTGAAACCCCGTCAGCAAGTTACTCTGAATAAAACTGTGTAGAAGGTATGGAAGGGTTTGCTTCGTTTTTACATTTCCGAGTGCCTTCTCAGTTTGGAGGATACCTTACTGTCCCTCTTCCACCTTCTAATACCCAGAACATACAGCAGTAAAGATAGTCTGGAAAGGGATCCACTAAAACGTTAAGAGTGAATATGTACACACAGAAAGTACAAGTAGAGGGTGAGAAGGGGCAGCACGGTCTCAACATCCTACTCTGTAATGCTCTATCTACTTAAAGTATGCATACATTCCTTTAATAAGGGAAATATTATTTCCTACGAAAACTAGAAAGTATGTACATTTCATAAACACAATGTAAGGATTAAGAAAAAAATGCTCATTTAAAAATACTGAGTTATTTAAATGTTACCTCATTTTCTGTTTAGCTTTTTCAAAATTTTCCAAATTTTGAAGAACATGCCTTTCTGGCCATTCTAGAGGGTTGTTTTCCATTAGATTTGAAGAAGTAGGTTCCACTGAACTGGTATCTAAAGGGAAATAAATCTAAGTAAGTACTGGAAATTGCTAACATATTGAATTTTGCTATATGAAAATATATACATATAGATCTATCCATCCATCCATGTGTACATGCACACACGTGTATATAAAGCTGTGTTAGGGGGCGCCTGGGTGGCTTGGTGGGTTAAGTCTCTGTCTTCAGCTCAGGTCATGATCTCAAGGTCCTGGGATGGAGCCTCTGCTCAATGGGGAGCCTGCTTCCCCCCTTCTCTCTCTCTGCCTACTTGTGATCTCCGTCAAATGAATAAATAAAAATCTTTAAAAAAAAAAAAAGGCAAGAACAAAATACTTGATTATAAAAAAAAAAAAAGCTGTGTTGGATAAGCTATGCAATACTTACCCACTGAGCCACCAGGTGCCCCAAAAAGTTCATGTTTTTAAAAGAGATTATTTCATTCTCAAAAGTATAATAATATAATAGATAACATAAGATGTTCTCAGATAAAAGTTACCTTAGGAAGAATTTTCACTTATCCATTTATATATACTATACATATATTATACATTATATACATACACATCTTCAAGTAAATCACTAACATTAAATGTTATTTCACTAACAATGTGTTTACTCTTCTAGCTAGTATGCTGCAATGAACTGAGATTGCTAATAACACTACAGTCTGTATCAAAAACAAAGGGACATGGGTGCCTGGGTGGCTCAGTGGGTTAAAGCCTCTGCCTTCAGCTCAGGTCATGATCCCAGGGTCCTGGGATGGAGCCCCGCATTGTGCTCTCTGCTCAGTGGGGAGTCTGCTTCCTCCTCTCTGCCTGCCTCTCTAACTACTTGTGATCTCTGCCAAATAAATAAATAAAATCTTTAAAAAAAATTTACAAAAAAAAAAAAGGGACAGTTTCCATTTGCATTATAAATTATGAGTACATCCAAACTATTTCAGCACTGTCAAAATTACTAACTGTACTACTTTGGGGATTCTCAAACCATCTGGTTTTTAATATTGTTTTGAACTACTACATACTATTCTAATAAATTAGCTGAAAATTACTGGACATTAGTGGTCTGACTAACCAACAGTTCTGACAAAAATATCCATTTTATACTTTGAGGTCTTACAAAATGATAATTTGGTAAATGCATTTTTATACAAAAAAAGAAAAAACATAAAACCAAAGCCAACTGCATGTTATTTTCCCTTTATTCATTAAACTACTCAACCTTGAACATTTTAAAAATACCTTTAATGACTACGTTGGATTGCCCCCTCCAAACACCATCTAAATATACTACTTCCCATCTCATAATAAGGGCAGTGAAATGCTATTTTATATGGCAATAAAATTTAAGATGAAATAATCTACTTTTTAATGTTGACATGGCTTTCCACTAGAAGTGCAAAGCAAATATCATTAGCAGATCTGAACAGATACATGCTGAGAACTCAAAAGAACACAAGTCAGGTTAAATAAAAGTAGACATTAATTGTTCTAAATATGACAATATAATTATTAATTATTGTTGACTACACAATTTACATAAATATAAATGACATAGACTAAATAGTAAGGAGTACATGGACAAACATTCATATGTACTTTTGGGGTATAATTTAATATAATTCTTACAGTAAAGCAAGACACAATATTTTATTTATGTGGCAGTCAGGACACTAGGACATGTTGATAACCAAAAAGCACAAAAAGGGCCTCTGAGAAACCAAGAATGCTGCTTTTTTTTTTTTCTTTTTTTAAGTGTTTTACTTTACAGGAAAAACAAAGAAATGAAAGCAATGCAGTAGGGAAATAGGGACTCAAAACCCGACCTACACAAATCAAGGCCAACAAAAAAGAAGTAATACTACAGATGATAATACGTGCACAGCCATCCCAGCCTTACACATATAAATACGAATAAATCACAAAGAAAAGGTTATATTGTAGTCGGCATATTCTGTTTAATAAAGTAAGAATTATAAACATATACTAGAAGATTCTTACTAAAATATCTAAAATAATAAAACCGTGATCTTATAAAATTACCTAGAAAACTCATTTATGCAGTGTGTTTATGTGCCCCCATGGCCTGAGGTAAAGGAGACAGTTGCTGTATTTTGAGTCCAGATATGACACTTGGCATTGTGAAAGTTTTTAGCAACTTTGTGGCAATGAGTATAGAAAATGGTTCGATCAGGACATTTTCTCCCTGCTGATTTTCATGTTACACATGCTAGAGTGCTAGAGTTTTTATTTAAAAAAAAAGGACAACAATAATCCTGATGATTGCCAATAATTCGTAATGAGCATGATTATTAAATAATGGGATCAGAATATGAAACATGATTGACCTTATTGCTTCTTTTCCTGTATAATTTACATCTAGATGTATTTACTCAAATAAAAGCTACCAAGGATGTTAAAAATCACAGCTTCATTATTACGAGTCATATTCAAACATATAACCTGTCAAATTTCAGTTCAGGCTCTAAAAAAAACCTTCAGGGTTTCTTTCATTTGTTAAATGTTATTTTGGGAGGAAGCAACTCCTCTATGCTAGGTACAGTCTTGGGCTCCAGGGCACTGGAGAAAGCAAGCCGACACACTCTACTCTCAGAGAATATATGGTTCACAGTGAAGACAAACTGTTATTAATAAATAATTACATCTACAGTATATAATTTAAAATAGGAAAAATAATAAAAAGAAAGATACAGAAGATGAGGACCACTGGAAACAATTTAAAATGAGGAAAGTCTGGAAAAGCTTCTTTGAGGAAGTAACATTTAAGTCAAGATCAGAAGAATGACTGTCAGTTAATCAAGTAAAGATTGGGAGAAAAATATTCCAGAAAGAGGACACCACATGTGTAAAGGTCCTGAGGTGGAAAGGAAGGTGACATGCTCAAGGAACGGAAAGACTGTGGCACCAAGGAAGCAGAAATGTGACACTGGAGGAATCCAGAATGAGTATGAGGGTGGACATCATTTAGGAATTTTGTAAGCCGTATTAAGGATGACACATTCTATGTACAATGGAAAGCAATGACAAAGCTCTGAGCAAAGGAGTGATATAATCTGATTTACATTTTAAGATGAGCACCCCAATATGCTCAGGGTGTTAATAGTGTTCTAGGACTTGATCTTGTATGAGTAACTGTAAGACACGTGTCCATACTTACAGAAAACCCATGCAATGACTGCAGCCCTTCCTGCCTTGTAACCATTATCTCCTGCACAAATTCTCTGAGTAAGCCAGCTTCTGTCTGGATCTCAGTCTGCCCTTTCTTACCTCCATACTCCACGGGCATGCAGCTTCTACCCCCAAGAAAATCCTATCTTCGCCACTCTACCTAGACCCTGTGCATTGCTCAAGACCTACATCCAAGTCCCTTTGCTCCTGACGAAGTGTTCTGTGACTCTCCTACCCTAGTTCTATTCCTCTCCTCTAAATTCACATTCATTTATTTAAAAACAAATATACAGCATTTCACACCAGGCAACTTTCTCAGCAACTTATAAATAACTCCTTTAATCCTCCTAACAACCTATGTCATCTCTAATTTAAAGATGAAAAAACCTGAGGCTCGGAGAGGTTAGAAAACTTGCCCAAAGTCACACAGCAAGTAAGCCGCAGAGCCGCATCCAGCCTTGTTCATCTGGCTTCAGAGCACATGCTGCAACCAAGAAGCTGTGTCTCTCATTTACGGAACACACCCCCCCATTCACAAGGACTCTTACACTGCCTCCAACACCCGTCTGATTACTCCGCACTGTTATGGAACATTCTTACTGGTATGGCATGATGATGATCATGATAATACAAACAGCTAACAGTTCTTTGGCATTTATTATGTTCTTACATACATCAACTCATCCAATCCTCACAATTAGTGAGTGGGAGACATTATTAGCTCATTTTAAACACGAAGAGGCAGAGGCAGGGAGTGGTGGAATAAGTGCCCAATGATGTCCAGCGAACAAGTAACAAAACTCAGACTTGAGCCCTGGCACCTGAGCTCCAGAGCCTGGGCTCTTGAAACGGTAGTGCGTGCTGTATCTGTAATTAGCTTCCGACATACATCATAGCCTGCTGAAAGTCAAGGATCCACATTTTTATTTCTTTGTGTACCTCTATGGTGTCAAACAGAGAAAGGCATCTGACAAACATTACTGTTAACTTGACTCTGGTCATTTTCTTATTAACCAATGGAATAAAAATGATTCTCATGGAATAAAAAAAAAAAAAAATTACCCTGTACATTTAAAATGCAGGGCAATCATCAAATGCTTTCTTGTTAGATCTTGTAAAGCTTCACTGTATTCAAACATATCACAAGAATAGGAACCAGGAAGACAGAGCTGTAAGTTAATAGAGAAATGATTTCCTGTTCCTTCGATGAAGTTTGGGGACTATTCCTGGTACAATGAACAGCAAATAGGGAGCATCTTGATGCAGGTAGTTTTAACTATGGTAAACTTACTGTGTATGTTCTACTGTTCTCATCTTAGGAAAATATAGCTTAGTAGAAATCCAGCTAAGTACAATTACTAAGAGGACTCACCTTCATTCAAATGCTTCTCCCTCTGCTCAAAACAATTATATTAAACATGCTTAATGAAAGAAGTGCCAGAAAGCTTTTAATGTCTAAATGATGAGAAATACGTACGAAAAGAACTAATAATTAAACTAACAAAAAACTTACCATTTAACATATTGGCGGTTTTAATTTTGTCCGTCTTTATTGGAATTGTTTTAGGAATAAAAGCATCAAAATGATCTAAAAAGCGTTCCCTTATGAGTATTAATAGAGTTTTGAGTTCATCAATAGAAACTACTTCAGGCAGGTTGGCCAACTTTCTCCTTTCTGTAAGACAAAGAAAAACCATGCAACTATTACTTTAAAAAACTGTCAAGAAGTGCATCTACTACTCTTACGATAAATATTTTCAAAAGTAAAACAGTTGAATTTCTCCAGCAAATCAACATTCCTATGTAGGCCTGTTTTCATTTTCAGCCCATCTGTAGGTAAAGATAGAATTCCCAGCTACACGAGATAAACAAAAATAGAGTAATCTGTTCACACCATGAAGTGATGAATGGTAAAGGCAAGTTTGCAAGTTTTCAGAATATACCGCAGAGCATTAAGAACATTGGTGTTTATGTGAAAAGTAAAACCTGTAAGACTTTGAGTTAAATGTGGTAGGTTGGCCACTTCCATCTTTTTCTTCTTCCCCAAACCTAAACTCACAGCAAAGGAATTTAAAAAAGGACAACCAAAGCGGAAATAATAAATAATGACAGTTTTGGACATTTTGGAAGGTAAGATGATGGTGGAGGGGTAGCCGAGTTGGTACAGCAGAGGAAAGTCAACTGGGTCCCCGCAGAGGCACTGCTGTGAGGTGTTAGGAAGATGATTGGCGGGACAGGCTGAAACAGGACAGCATGCATGGATGTTTAGGGAAGGGGCAGGGTAAAGACCTTAGAACTAAACGTCTTTACACCACCCTACATCCCTCACAGCTTGGAAACTCTGTTCTCTCTCTCTCTCTCTTTTTTTTTTTTTTTGGTAGAAGCTGAAAAAGAGTCCCAGCCCATGGAGCATCAGGCACACCGAAAGGCAGCCCTGAAATGGGGGTTAAAACTGGGGGACAAAATGGAAGTGTACATACTGAAAGGTCTGACTCCAAGCCCTGGAGCTGGGAAGCTAGCAGCTATAATATAAATGCTCCACTAGAAAGAGCAAAGGGGTTCCCCTTTTGAAAAACTGAATGCCCCTTGAGAAAAGAGCACGATCCTGATATTGAAGTGGAGGTAGGGACAGGAGCTCACAACCAAGGATGTCTTGTCACTCCACCTGCTGTATGCCACAGATTGCCAGACAGTATATTAGAGCAAGGTATGTAAGGCTTCCCGTCTAAAACAGAACAGACAGAAAGGAATCACCGGACATTTAGGAAACAGTGATTTGGAAAGTCTAGGTGCCTCAGTTGGTTAAGTTTTCTACCTTCAGCTCAGGTCACCATCCCAGGGTATTGGGATCGAGTCCCTTGTCAGCCTCCCTGCTCAGCGGGGACCCTGCTTCTTCTCCCTCTGCCCGTTGCTGCCCCTGCTTGTGCTCTCTCTTTCTCTCTCTCTGTGACAAATAAAATCTTTTTTTTAAAAAAAGGAACATAGTGATTCAAAGGAGCACATGCATCCCAATATTTATGGCAGCAATGTCCACAATAGCCAAATAATGGGAAGGTCCCTCGACAGATGAGTACAGAAAGAAGATATGGGGTGTGTGTGTGTGTGTGTGTGTGTGTGCGTGCGCACGCTCACGTGTCCATCGAAAAGAATGAGATCTCGCCATTTGCAATGATGTGGATAGAACTAGAGGGTATAATGCTAAGTGAAATAAGTCAGTCAGAGAAAGAATAATATCATAGGATTTCACTCATATGTGGAATTTAAGAAACAAAACAGATGAACACAGGGGAAGGGAAGGAAAAATAAGATGAAAATAGAGAGGGAGGCAAACCATAAGAGACGCTGAACTCCAGGAAACAAACTGGAAATTGCTGCAGGGGCGTGGGTGGGGGGAAGGGGTCACCGGGTGATGGGCAGGAAGGAGAGCACCTGATGGAATGGGCACTGGGTGTTGTATGCAACTGATGAATTATCAAATTCTACCCCCGAAATGAATAATACAGTATATGTTAGCTATGCTGAATTTAAATAAAGAATTAAAAACAAAAAAGAAAACGTGCTGAGGAAAGAGGGGACTCTGCGTTTCCACGGTCTTATGTTTACACTAAAAGGACGGACTTGGATCCAGTATATACTTCCAGCTCCCATGGCCCTCCCTCCCTCACCGAGCCACCTGGAGAAGAAATAAGGCCCGCTCTGATCCTTCTCTCCAACTGTCCTCTGAGCTAGCAAGTCCTCAGGACGCATGCTCTCTATGTGGTAAGAGGCCCTGCCCTCCCAAGGTTGATCTTCATTTGCTTAGTTCTTCATTCAAGGGGAGGAAATTCAATTCTGGGTGTATCAGAAAACTCACCTGGGCATAGATCTAGAAAGTCCTATCCTTCAATACGGCTTTTACCTGTTGCTTATCTCCATCAGTGTGTTGCTCAGTTTTATTTCTCAATCGGTTCAACTTTGGGAGAGTAAAGGGGTTTATTTTTGGGGACCCTCAAAAGAGCAAAAGTCCAAGATGAAAAAGAGAGACTAAAGCCAGCAAAAAGGAAAAAGGAGCCCAGCAGAAACAAAAACACTGCAGGGAACAAAAGAAAGCTTGCTCTGATTAATATTCTCATAGAACTAAGACAATCTACTACACCCCATGAAACAAGTACAGGGTTCTTTAATAAAGGAACAGATGATGAACAAGAAAAGACTTCTAAAAATTAAGCACATGAGAGCTCAAATTTTAAACATTCCATAAAGGGGCTTAAAACAAAGCAGAAGATATTGCCTAGAAACTAGAACAAAAAGAAAACAATATGGAAATAGGAAAAAAAATTAAGTATTCTGTCCAGAAAATTAGGTATTCTGTCCAGGTATTTTTTTCTATATAACTAATAAGAGTTCTAGAAAGAAAGAAAAAAATTGAAAAAGAAAGAAAAATTACTAAAGATAAAGGTTTTCAGATTTAAGAATGTGAATCTTCTATTGAAATGGCTCATCATTTATATAGCTTAATAAACTGAGGACAGAGGGAGAGCATGGAGAATACATACACACCATGAATCAGAGTAAAGCTTCCAGGGACAAGGCTTCTGGAGATAAACATTTGAGAAAGGAGTAAAAACAAATATACCAAAAATAAAATACTACAAAGGATAAGAATAGTATTAGGTTTCTCAATAGGAATAGTCACACAGAAGATAATAAAGCAATGTCTTCAAAATTCTGAAGGTAGATGATTTTCAACCTAGGATTCTTTATGACCTATCAGTCAAGTAAAGATATTTTCAGATATGCAAGAGGTTAAAAAAACTTACATTCCACAAAGTTTTAGTCAAAGTGGTTGCTGAAAGATACACTCCAAGCAAACAAGGGAGTAAACCAAGAAGGACAGGTGGTCTAGAAAAAAGGAGACTCTAAAAGAAGGGAAGAAGAAAGAGAAGTCTCTAAGATGTTCTGTTATCAGAACGAAATATTAAACACTCTGGAAAGAAATAGAGAAGTAAAAAGGAACTGCTGTGTTTGAACATACAATGAATTTAATGTTAAGTGTGTAAAAAATGCTGGAGCCTCTAGAAAAACATTTGCCTGTACAGAGGAGTGGGCAAATTGAAAATGATCACCAACCATAAGAAAAACAAAGATAATACAAGAGGTGATCATCGTCATATATTACATGACTCAGTGGTAAGCTTATGTATACGGTGGTAATAATGTTAAAACTAGCCACTGATATAACCAAAATTTATGACTTCACTGTAAAGGGTGGAAAGAGAATGTGAAGATGATAGGAGAAAGCTAAGTGTTTATCTTTCAGAGCTAGGTGCTAAGATAATGTCTGAAACTAGCAAATTAAGAAACAGCAGCATCCACCTACTATTAACAAAACTGGAGGAAATGTTAGGAAAACCAGCTGGAACAGCTGCGGGTCGCTGTCTACCAAGACTAAAAGATGGACAGGAGACAGTAGGCTACTGCTGGTTTCCACACGAAGTTTTTCAGTAGCATTTGCATCTTAAACATAGATCCCTGTATTACTTTTATAAAAATATTACACTTCTAAACACTTCTGGACTAATAACATTTTCTTCTATAATAAAACAGTAAATTGTAAATTCATACAGAAGTCAATTCAACATTATGTGCTGTCTATAAAGCACTATGCTGTGCCCTTGGACAGAGAGGATTAGAACCCATTATTACATGAGGTTGACACATAAATAATGCAAGAGAGTAGGCTGAGAAGGAAGCAGCTGGCCTAGAGGCTCTACTTTGGAACATGGGCTCTCCGACGACACCTCTGAAAAATCCCACTATAGTAATGTGGATATTGGTAGGGTCGTTCCAGTTGTGATCCAAGATAAGGAACACGAGATTCTTGCACTCAAGAACATTAGTAATGGTAAAGTAAGATTGTAAAATATGCTGCTGTTATTACATCTTCTTAGTGAGAAAATAAAAAGTAATGAAGCTTTTTATTTTCTGTACAATCTGCTGGGAGCCATTCTAAATGAAAAGTTATCAATGGTTTGTTTTCATGTGAAATATACACAATAGGTCATGTGCTTTGGAACTCAGCTCTATATTTTTATTAATGTTAAAAAAAACCTTAAATCATGAACCAGACCCATGCTTATTAAAATAGTCAATTATATTACAACATCGGGCTATCTGGAAAGCGGGGTAAGACTTCCTCCTGGCCTTAATGACCAAAAAAGAAGAGGAAACAGATGAAGTTTAACAGGGTTATGAGCAGAATAATTTACCTAAGCAAAAATTATTCTCTACACTAATGAATGTACACATAAGTGGCAAAGGTTTGGGAGAAAAACATTGGACTAAAGTCTTAAAAATGGATCAGCAAAAGAATGTTATTCCTAAAAAAGCTAGCAATTACTTAGGATTTAGTAAAGAAAAAGACAGTGGAATATCCAAAAGTACCGGAGGCTGATGGTCAATCAGGTTTGTACTAGGTTCTATGAATTTATTTTATTTTTTAAAGTTTTTTTTTTTTTAAATTTTATTTATTTATTTGAGAGATCACAAGTAGGCAGAGAGGCAGGCAGAGAGAGAGGAAGCAGGCTCCCTGCTGAGCAGAGAGCCTGATGCAGGGCTCGATCCCAGGACCCTGGGATCATGACCTGAGCCGAAGGCAGAGGCTTAACCCACTGAGCCATCCAGGCACCCCAGGTTCTATGTATTTAAAAAAGATGTGGGGAATTCAGAGGTGTGACCGGAATACTGGAGCAAAATGACAACACTGTTGTTGCTTTGGTATTTGTCTGGCATCATGCTGAATGGTCTTTAATTTAAAAACTGTCTAGCATTCTTAAACTTTTTCTTTAAAAATCAGTGAAACAAGACAGTTGATATTTCCAAATATAAAAAAATTGTAAACTACCAAAAAATCAAGTAGAAAAACTTATAAAATTATAAATATCATTCTAATATGATCTTAAGAAATAAAATAAAACTACTGGAAGTAATTATTCTAAAAAATTAAATCAGAACAGAAACTTTGATGTTTGCGTTATTTTAAGCAACAAAGTGTCTCAGTAATGTATGTACATTTTCATGCAAACTTTTCCAGTTGCTCTTTCTGATTCAATACTGGTCAGAGAAATAGTGGAGAGATAGTAAGTCTACTCCTTAACTTGTTGATAATTTTGGGGAAAAAAAAATCTTCTTGAACAACTTCTTATTTTATACCAAAGGCCATCATCTTTGTATTGATTCTGAATTGTTTATTTTTTTCCAAAGAAAGCTC
The DNA here is from genome assembly GCF_011764305.1 of Mustela putorius furo. Classification (NCBI taxonomy): domain Eukaryota; kingdom Metazoa; phylum Chordata; class Mammalia; order Carnivora; family Mustelidae; genus Mustela; species Mustela putorius. The sequence continues at coordinate 22,491,801 of NW_025421322.1, read as the reverse complement.
TTCCTAGTAGAGTAGTTTTCACCATGTGTAAGTTAATTAACTATACCATTTTCAGCACTTTTATATTTATATTTCACTTCTCTGAAGATCACTGAAATACAGTCAGACATGCTTACATAAGAAACTTTGTTTTGCTGTCATTTTCTTGTCTTTTAAGATACAGGAATTCTTAACAGATGCAACCTTACCCCACATTTTTAATCCAGTATTAACTCTCTGGATAGAGCAGAGCTTGGTTCAGCAAGTACTTCCATCATAAACTGATTAGCTGGGTTACTAATTTTCATCAAGATTACATGCCTTGGATTGCAAACTGGTCATTTCGTGGATAGGCCCAGAGCTGGTTTCTCCAGCAGCGACTAGCTGCAAGCCTTCCCTCAACTTCAGACCCCCACCTGCCTCTGCACCAGGCTCCCGGCGCGGAGCTGTGGCACCCTTAACAGCCGCAATACCTACGGCTCAGCTGCTCCTGCTCCTACACGTGGAGCCTTTACTTAGTGGTTGGGTAGAGCTGTCAGTCAGGCCTGCCACAGGAAGGTTAACCCTTGCAGCCTATTCTTCCACTCTGGCAGGTTTTCTGGTTGGGAGGCTAAGGGAGAGAGGTGACGGACAGAGGAGACGGTGAGGGAACGGAGTTACAAAGCTGCAGCAGGCTTAAGGCAATGGAGCAGGGCCTGCTGACTCTGGCAGGGACAGAGCGAAGTCAAGAGATGAGTAACACTGCAGGCTGATATTTGAAATTAGGGTTTTCCAGCCACAAAAGTACTATTTCAGTATGTTTCCTTTTTCTTGGTTTTAACATGTACTATTTTTTACTGAAACTGATTTGCCTTTCCAACTATATTTTCCTTGAGCTAGTATCACTAAAACAAAAAAAATTAATGGTTGGAGGAGTTCAAGACTACACAATTACACTGATTTGTGCAACTGAAAAAGTAGGTTAATATAAAGAACAATTGAGACCAAGTATTCTAAAATTATTTTCCACTGAATAAAATAGGCTACTGAATTCCAGATATTTTTAAAATGATTTTACAAAAACGATGATAGCTTTTATTTTATAATGTATCTACTTAATTCTAATATCACGCTTTTCTATACGCTACTAAAGAGGCCTCACAATTTGACTCAATTTCTTAAAAATTCCCTATCAGTTATCTTAAAATAAGTTCATATTAGGTACTAATGAATGATTATTTATTGAAGATTGTTAAGACTGATACGAACTAAACATTTAATAATAGCTGTAAAACTTAAACTATGACCCTTGGAAAAAGTGTTAATTTCCTGAATAAGGAAAAACCCATAATGTTAATTTCACTCTGCACATATGTGATATTTGTTATTATTAATAGTCATGGTTAAAGTCTAAGAATCAATGCTTAAGTTAGCACATTAATTTCTCTATAGTTGTATTTCCTTGTATTTTTAGTCTTTATCCTCCTGATAACAAAAATATAAAATGAGAAATTTTACAAAAATTCTATATTAATCAGAATTTTAAAACCATAGCTACCTTTTCCAGTACACAGTTAAAAAGATGGAATACAAAATTTTCCTAAAGAAATATTTTTATGGGGTGCTTAAGTGGTGTAGTCAGTTGAGGGTCTGACACTTGATTTCAGCTCACATTGTGATCTCAGGGTCATGAGATCGAGCTCGGCGCCAGGCTCCGTACCCAGTAAGGAATCCGCCTGAGACTTTCTCTCTCTCTCCTTCTGTCCCTCCCCTTGTTCTTTCTCTCTCCCTAAATAAATAAGTCTTTAAGAAATACACTCTTATAAATGTTATTAGCAATGTATGAATAAATAGGAAGATTCTGAATCTGGTGAAAAAATGTTGCAGACCTTTTCTACTCTGCATCACCTCTATCAAGAATAGTTCTAAAAATGAGGATTATACCTAAAAGACAAAGTAAGAAAAGAATGACAGTAACAATGCATTATGTCTGAACAGGTCAACATTCTTACAGTAAAATGAAATGTACAAATCATTACTTACTCAGACATTCTTTCAAAGCCAAAGCCTGAACATTAGCTAACTGTTTCTCTCTCTGTATAAGTTGTTCACCAGAAAAATGTGGAAGTGACAAGAAGTCAAAAGGAAAGCCTGAGAAATAGAGAAAAGTGTTAAGGATGTTCTATGACAATAATATTCAGTTCCCAGAAAATGTGTTATTACATAATTTTAAAAAATAAAAGTCAGTTACTCATCTCTCTTGCTCATCTCAAAATAATAATTAAGATGAAGAAATTAAGCATACTAAATTATTTTGCATTTTAAACTCTGATCTCCCTCTTCAACTGAAGGAATTTAGGTAACAGAGTAGAATTTCCTCCATCACATTTTCTTTTATGGCTTCAGCTACCGAAACTCCTATACAAAGCAGGGAGTATGGACACTCCCTAATCAACCACACTTACTAGTCACCCACTGTGTCCTTCCACAACGAACCCAGGCTAGCTCTATGAAAGCAATAAGGTACTCCAGTAAAGGTGACAGTGAATGAGTTCAGACTAGGTCAAAAAACCTGGAGGCTTCTTAGAACAATGCTCTAAGAGAAGATAGCAACCAGGTAAGAAATCAGACTATCCCAAGACTATAGTGTTGTAAGGAAGCCCAAGCTGTCTGTGAGAAAATAGACCAGGAGCCAAACAGGTAGGTGAAGAAGCATTCTTACACAACCTCCATTAAGTCTGCAGGAGAATAGAGCCCTAGCTTTTTAAGTGGCTGCACATGTATGGGGACTTCAAAATAGAACCATCCAGCTGAGCCCAGTCAACCCAAAGGACTATGAAAAATAATAATAAATAGTCATTTTTTAAGCTAACTTTGGAGTGGTTTGGCATACACTGATAGATAAGAAAAACTTGGAACTTGGAGAGAAAAAAAAAGGGCAATAAAATGGAACAAGATACTTGAGAGGAAGTAAGTAAAATGAGAGCTAAATTATAGAAAAATATTATATGTTTAAAGTGGAAAATACAGGGATGCCTGGGTGGTCCAGTCAGTTACGCGGCTGCCTTCAGCTCAGGCCATGATCCCAGTGTCCTGGCATCGAGTCCCACATCGGGCTCCTTGCTCGGTGGGGAGCCTGCTTCTCCCTCTGCCTCTGCTGCCACTCTACTTGACTGTGCTATCTCTCCTCTGACAAATAAATAAATAAAATCTTAAAAAAATAAAGTGGAAATACAAACAGGGTGCCTGGGTGGCTCAGTTAAGTATCTGCCTTCAGCTCAGGTCATGATCCCAGAGTCCTGGGATTCAGCTCTTTGTCAGGCTCCCTGCTCGGTGGAGACTCTGCTTCTCCCTCTGCCCCACCCCCTCATGCTTCCACACGTGAGCTCTCTCTCTGAAGTAAAAAAATAAAATCTTTAAAAATAAATAAGTGCAAAATACTAAACATTTCCTTTTTGGAATCAAAAGCTGACCTACTAAATTATACTAAGTATAATGAAAAATGGATGAATTATCTGTACTCTAAACTGTTTGTACATGCTGTAATATGTTCGAAATAAAAGGTAAATTGAAAGTGAAATGGAGTTTGGGAAAAATAAAAGCATTAAAAACCACAGAAGTTAACTGCATATACTAACACATATAGAAATATTTTCCACCTAAAATTAACACTTACTCAGTTTGGCTTCTACTGTCCTTGCTTTCATCTTTCCATGAATTAAACTCAGTGCAAATGAGCCATTGATCTGGTTGGCCGAGTGAATCAATGTGGCTTTACATTTTCTGTTGTCATTACCTTGTAGCAGGAGATAATAGCTAGAACACTCTCCCTTCACTTCAACATCTGGAACTAAGCAAAAACAATGATCTTGTTAAGTATGTGAAAATTCAGCATGCAACAGGGCAGAATCAGTCATTTGACCCACAGGGCATAATGACTTTCTGTTATTTAAAAACAAGCTGTTAAGCAACCATTTTAAGTAGCACTTGTTCATTTAACTCCGAAAACAGAAAGCAGACAATCTTAACAAAATGATACAAAGTGTACACATTTTACCTTAAAATGATGTGTCCTTGTTCATTAACTTTTGATGTTGCCCACTAGAGTTCCATGATATCTTTCTTACATGACCACACTCATAACGTATCAACTACTCTTTTCAACTTCTATCTCTTTAAAAGAGAATAAACTGACCCTGTGAGCACACACACAATTCCACTGATGGAGAAGAAGTATACAGACGCACTCCAGGCTAGCTCTTTGGTCCCTACAGCAGCCATCCATAATGTATTGTACAGAGGGAATGGAGAGCATTCATTAATCTGGTGTGCCAGTTACATGAAGGTCACTTAAGACAGCTTCTTGTGTATTTTAAAAACAAATCAAGTGAGGGTTATAGCGAAGGTCAAAGAAAAACTGCGAAGCCTTTGAGATTAAAAATAGAAGTAGAGTCCCTTTTTTGTTGAAGATGGTAAATTGGACATAAGCATTCATTTTCACTATCTCTTGAAATTCCACAAAATGAGAATAAAGAGATTTTAAAAATAGCATAAATCTACAAGGACTAATATCTGACAGAAGAGACAACAGAAACTAATTTTGAAAGCAGGAAAGCAAATGAGTAATTGGTACAGACTGCTAAGGAAGCTGAGAAAAACAGTGGAGAAGGCTTAGAAGCAACATAATTTATATTACAACCCCTGACAAGACTCTGGGTTGATGGTCCCAGAAGGCACTGGAAGCAACATGAAGGTGAAACAGGAAAACAGGTTGAAGTGTCTGAGCAGCTTGGCCTCCTGGCCAGTCCTTATTCTATTGAGGCACATGATTGTCCTTTTCCTAGTCCAGAAAACAAGTGGTTTATTCACTGCTGAAAGTAAAACAAGGTGTCTCTGGCCTGAGAGATAGTGGACAGAGAGCAGGGTTAGAGTTAATTCTCAGTGGATTAAGCATGTACTTGTATATTGAGTATTGAGACCCTGTACTCTTCTTCACCCATATAACTTCTAGAATTATGCAAGCTAGATAACAGAATTGAGCTTTCTTGGAAATGTGGTCAGTCCTAGAAGAATGACTGAAGAATCCCAACATTGGAGTCAGCTAAGGTGAGTTCACCCTAAAACAAAGATCAGAGTCAACAAGCTACACTCATGCACCCAAATCTTCCCATTAGCTTTCTGGTACTATCCCTTAAATGTGAGTAGGCAGACAAATGTTACAAGATCTCAAGGAAGGTTGCTAGTATGAGAACTAGATGTCAACATGGAAAAAAAGTGACTTGCAAGGAAATAAAGAATACACAGTAAAAAGAAATCACACACACAAAACCAACCAACCAACCAGTCGGATCACTACACTCCTCAGAGAAGATTCTGCATACATTAAACAAGAACAGGAGACTATAAGAACATTAATAAGAAAGAGCTCATGGAAATTAAAATTAAGAAAACGGGTAGAAGAAAAAGTTAAGTGAATGTACAAAATGTAAAGTAAAAATACGAAGAAGTGGAAAATAAAAAAGAAGATAAAGAAAGACACACAAATCAAGAGGAACAGCTACAGAGCACTAACAGAAGTGAGAACATAAACAGAAGGAAGGAAATTTCCAACAAAACAGCTATAAGAACACTTTCCTCCATAAAAAGGCAAGCTTCCAGGCATGCTGAGAGCCCAATACAAGAATAAAAATAGACCCACCAAGGTGCATCATCATGAAAATTCAGAAGACTAAGAATAAGGAGAAGATTCTACAAAATTCCAGAGAAAATATGGGTTTTCTTTAGAGAAAATAAGAATGAGAAGAGCACTAGAATTCTAAACAGTGCTAAAAGCTAGAAGACAACGGGGCAATACCTTCAAAATTTCAGGAAGATTTTAACAAATCTGCTCCACCAAAATAAGGACAATTAGATTAAAGGCACCAACAAAGAAAGGGCAAAAGAAACTTCCATGACGATGAAAAAATAGTCTTTTAAATCCAAAGCTATAGAACAAAGCTAGAGAAACCATTCTGGATTAGACAGGTCACAAAGAGCTGGAAGAGATTTCTTACATATCCATGATTGATAGAATACCTAATGTGCCTGAAGGTACTGAAAGGAGTTTCGCCACTGGGGGAAGGCTTTGTGGCTAGATAAAAAAAAAAAAAAAAAAAGATTCAGGGACGCCTGGGTGGTTCAGTTGGTTGGACGACTGCCTTCGGCTCAGGTCATGATCCCGGAGTCCCGGGACCGAGTCCCACATCAGGCTCCCGGCTCCATGGGAAGTCTGCTTCTCCCTCTGACCTTCTCCTCGCTCATGCTCTCTCTTACTGTCTCTCTCTCAAATAAATAAATAAATAATCTTAAAAAAAAAAAAAAAAAGATTCACTGAATCTAGCTGAAACGGAATACTGTACAGGAAAGGAAAATAAGATATATTACATGGCTCAACTGTGAAGAGTGATTATATAATCATAATAATTGAAAAATTAATATTAATTTAAAATAAAAAATTACCGTGAGAGGGAAATGTCAAGAATTTGAGTGTCTGTCGAGCAAAGGAGCTTAGAGGATTCGTACTTCCCTGTTTGAAAACTTACTATAAAGCTACTGTAACCAAGGCACTGAGGCGCTGGTGTTAACAACATACAGGATAACAGAACTGAGAATCCAAAAGTAAACAGTCATGATTTTCAACAAAGGCACCAAGAAAATATGATGGGAGAAGGAATAGTCTTTTCAACACATGGTCTTGGAACAACCGAACGACCAATATGCAAAAGAATGAAGTTGAACCCTTACCCACCTATCTCACATATAATTCAAAATGGATCAAAGACATAAATTTAGGAGTTACACTGTAAAGACCTTACAATAAAACAAGGGCATAAATCTTCCTGACCTTGGGAGCAGGCAATGGTTTGTTAAAGAAGAGATCCAAAGCACAGTGAAGGAAAGAAAAAAGAGAGAGAAAACTGAATTTCACCAAAATTAAATCTTTTGGGCTTAAAAGTACACCATCAAGAGAACAAAAAGTCAGCCTGCTATGGACTTGGGGTAATAATGATATGTCAGTGAAAGCTTATCAGGTTTAACAAGTGTACCATTAGGGTTGAATGTCGGTAATAGGGGAGGCTGCCTGTGTGTGAGGACGTCGGCTATACGGAAACACTCTGTACTTTCTACTCAGTTTTGTGGAGTATCTAAAACTGTCCTAAATAAATAAAGATTATTAATTTTAAAAAGTATCTATGTGACATGGATAAACATGAGAATTAAATACAAGATGCTATAGGGAAAGTCCTTAGATCAATGCCTGACATATGCTAATTATTGAGTAAGCACTACCAATTATTAGCTAAAAAGACCATGTAAATCAAAACCACAAAGAAGAACCTCCCTTGGATGAATGTAACAAAGAACACAGACAATAACAGGTACTGATAAAGATGCAGAAAAAGTGGAACTCTTCATACTGTTGGGAATATAAAAATGATATAGCTACTGTTTGACCGTTCCTCAAAAAAGTTAAACATATAATCAATATATGACTCAAAATTGCCACTCCCAGGTTTTTATCCAAAATTATTTTAAGCATATGTTCACATAAAAACATGTACACAGGGCGTCTGGGTGGCTCAGTGGGTTAAGCCTCTGCCTTTGGCTCAGGTCATGATCCCAGGGTCCTGGGATGGAGCCCCACATGGGGCTCTCTGCTCAGCAGGGAGCCTGCTTCCCCCCCCTCCCTCTGCCTGCCTCTCTGCCTATCTGTGATCTCTCTCTCTGTCAAATAAATAAATAAAATCTTTAAACAAACAAACAAACATGTACACAAATATTCACAGCAGCATTATTTACCCGAAAGGGTCAACAGTTAAAGTGTCCTTGAACTGATGTATGAATAAATAATAAGTGATACGTCCAAATGAGGAGTTGTATTCAGCAATAGAAAGAATGAAGTATTGGTGTTGTCATACAACATTATGCTGTGTGAGAGAAGTCGAACATTAAAGATGACTTGTTTATTGTATGATTACATTTAAATAAAATATCCAGAATAGGCAAATCTATACAGAAGGAAGTAGATGGGTGATTGCCTAAAGGTTGGGGGGAGGAGCAGGCAATGGGTATAGGGAGGAACCGCTCAAGGGTTTGGAGTCGCCTTCTGGAGACGAGATAATGTCCTAAAATTGACTGTGGTGATGGTTAAACAATCCATCCTATGATTAGGCTAAAAACCATGGAATTGTATAATTTAAATGATTGAACTGTACAGTGTGTGAACTGTATCTTAACATAGCTTTTTGTTTTAATTTATAATAATCTTAGGAATGTAAGGTCTGCTCACAAAAGAAGTTCTTAGCATTTTGGAATTTATATGCGTGTGTGTGTCTGTATGTGTATATAAGTATACATATGTACGCTTCTATGTACATATCTGTATGTACATAGTGTATGTGTATGTACACTATGAAAACTGTACACTAAGAAAACTGTAATTTTATTAGAAAACAATTTATTGCACAGATGAACATACTGTGATTAAAGCTTATTCCCCCAAACAACCATGAAGTACAAAAATAAATTTATGCAATAGATATTAATACTGTTCTTAAACATCAATCATAAAAAAGGAATTTAAATAGAGGTTTTAGGAAGGAAAAACACTGTTGTTACCAGTTGCATTTGAAACCAAGGTTTGCTAAGACTTATAGTGACTTTTTAATTCGTTTACCAACTTGGCACTTAGCCAATTCAAGTTACCAGTGTCCCTTCAATCCATGGCATTCTTTCCACGTTTATTTTAAATCCCAACCCCTTAATCATGGAAGCCTGTAATTACAGCAATCTTATTTTCCTCAAAAGAAAAATATTTATTTTAAAGAACTCCCCTAACCATAATGACTATGAAGTCATTTAAAAAATGTTCCAGGTTTGGCAGGTGTTAATTGAAGACTTATTAAGTAATTTCTATGTAAATATCACGGAGAGTAATAGATTTACAATTAGCATTGTCACTCAAATTTCATAGTTCTCCCTAATGAAATAACAGTAAGTGATTACAACAGAACATTTGTTCTCTTTTTCTTTTTCTTTTTTTTAAGATTTATTTATTTATTTTAGAAAGAGAGAGAAAGAGCACACACCAGGACGAGGGGCACAGGGAGAGACAGAACCTCAAGCAGACACCCTCCCCCGCTGAGAGTGTGGGGCTCCATCTCATGACCCTGAGATCATGACCAGAGCAGAAATCAAGTCTGAGACACTTAATGAACTTAAGGCACCCAGGAGTCCCTATATATTTTCCTGTTATTTTTTATAACATCAACTTGTAAGAGATTGGCTTGCATGCCCTCTCTTCACGAAAACAAACACCTATTTTGGATCTACTATACAGGTAAAATGAGAGAGGCAGAATACAAGTGCCATTTAATTGTATCAAATTTTACAAATAACATATAAACTATAATGAAGAGATAGATCAATATTAGTTTCATTAGCAATCAAAATTCTAGCAAAATAAAAATAAAGTCATATTTTATACCAGTAAGTTTCTCAGTGGTCCTTAAAATTCTGTAATATCCCCTCTTTTTAAAAGTTTAACAATATAAAATATAAGATAGTATTTATGTAAAGAAGAAATAATATCGATATATTGAAAAATATCTCAGGATGATGAGGGTAGTAAAGTATTCTAGTTAAGTAAATCTTCTGACTTACTGACAAATATTTTATATATACGTACGTCTCAAGAAACAACAAAATAATAAACGTAATTATTTTGATAATCAAGTTAAACATTAAATGGTAAAATAAAATCTAGCCTTCAACGTAGGCATTTTAGGAGGCTACACACTATCAATGATATCATTGTTCAAACAATTCTAGACTCAACTTTTTGAAATGGTCCGTAGGGTCAGCTGGGGAATCAGAAGGGGAAAAAAACCGACAACAATGAGGTAATTATATTCACGAAGCATTTTCAAAAAATGTATTGCCTTCCTTGATTTCCACTTTATTCATCAGACCAGGCTTTGAGCGATTAGGCATAAAACTTAGCTTCAATGAGACTAGCCAAGAAAATGCCCTGGCTCAACTCTAAAGATAATTTGAAATGGTTTAAGAAATGATAGTATTGTTGAATGGCTGTATGACACCTCCTACTGTGAAGATTCCAAAACTGCAGAAAAATTTATAAATTGCACCATGATTATTTTAAACAAGAAACGTTCAGATCAAAAACAGTATATATTTCCCTTTAGTTACAACACAGTAAAATAGACAATTTGAAAGCTACAATGAATAGAGAAACTTCAGAAGACATTTGAAGATCTTATTATCATGAAGAACAATGATCTCTATTGTTCCACAGATGAATCCTTAAGGTTGGACAGAATAACAAAAAGCTACCGCAGAGTTTACAAAGTGTCTACCATCACTAACTGTGACTGAAACAAGTTTGTGAGATACACTGAGCAAGTATTACTATCCTGATTTTCTAGCCAAGGAATGAAAAGCCTAAAATAGCGATTCTTTTTTTTCTTTTTGGCCTCAGAGCATCTGAAGGTCTTTCTCTTCAGTAACAGTGGCTCTCTAGCCTAGGGTTGAAAAGAGCACATCTAGGGCAGAAGTTCTTAATTCTGGATGCACTTGAAACACTTGGGTACTTTTATAAACTACTGAGGGTCTGGTTTCCTCCCCAGAGATGTGTATTTAACTGATCTCCGGTAGAGCCCTGTTTGATGTTCTTCCTTTTTGATTTTCTTTCCTTCCTGCCTTGCCTCCCTGCCTCTCTCTTTCCTCCCTTCTCCCTCAAACATATGCATATGCATATGTCAGAGTATAAATGTGATTAATTTAAGTAAATTGTGTAATTAGGCATCCATCACTATAATCCAGTTTTGGAGAATGTCCATTATCTCTCTGCAGTCAATCTCCCCTCCTATTCCTGGCCTCAAGCAACCACTGATCTGCTTTCTGGTCCTTAAGCTTTTTATAGAAATTCCATATAAACTTAACACATATAGGTACACCCAAAACTTTTCATGCAATATGTCGAGCAATATTCTACTGTCTGGACAAAACGAACTATGTTTATCTCTTCACCAGCTGATGGATGTTTGCATAGTTTCCAATTCTTAGCTACTATAAATACGCCTTTTATTAACAGTTTCTTGCAAGTGTTTATGTGAACATATGTTCTCATTTCGCCTGGATAAATACCTAGGATTGGAAATACTGGGTTGCAGAGTGAAGTATAAGTTTAGCTGCCACACTGTTTTCAAGAGTATCGAAGCCATTTTACACCATCCCCAGCAATGTGGGAGATTTGCAGTTTCTTCACATCCTCAAGATTTGATAGTCACTATTTTTAATAAAGCCATTCTAGTAAGTGTATTATAGAATCACATTGTGGTTTTAATTTGCACTTCCCGAAAGACAAATAATGTTGAGCATCTTTCATATGCTTTATTAGTTATTCACATATTTTTAATGAAATATCTATTCAAGTCTCTTACCTACTTATTAATTGGCTTGTCTCCTTATTATTGAGTTGTAAGAATTTTTTTTTTTTTTTAATGTATCTGGCTACTGTTGGACATGACTGGAAATGTTTTCTCTAAGTAACCTTTAAAAATTGTTTTTGGAGTTCCTGGCTGCCTCAGTAGGTTAAGCGTTCACTCTTGATTTTAGTTCACATCATGGTCTCAGGGTCCTGGGATGGAGCTCCACATCAGGTCCCACGCTCAGCAGGGAGTCTGCTTGTCCCCTTCTCTCTGCCCCTAACCCTGCTCAAGCATACATGAGCTCTCCCTAAAATAAATAAATTTTAAAAAATAAAGTAAAATTGAAAAATAAATAAAATTTTTTTCTTAGTGTTTTTCAAAAAGTAGACATTTTTAGTTTTGGTGAATTTATAGATTTTTTTCTTTTTATAGATCCTTTTGGTAGCTGTATTTTTTTACAGAAATTTTCTAGTTCTAGTGTTTACATTTAGTTATATAATCCATTTTGAGTTAATTTTTATACAAAAATCTTATATATATATGTTTTACATATGGATATCGAGTTCGTCTAGCACTGTGTTAAAGAGACTCTCTTTTTCCCACTGGCACCTTTACTTCTATTTTTTCCACTAATAATGCATATTCTTTTTTTTTTTTTTTAAGATTTTATTTATTTATTGACAGAGAGAAATCACAAGTAGATGGAGAGGCAGGCAGAGAGAGAGAGAGAGGGAAGCAGGCTCCCTGCTGAGCAGAGAGCCCGATGCGGGACTCGATCCCAGGACCCTGAGATCATGACCTGAGCCGAAGGCAGCGGCTTAACCCACTGAGCCACCCAGGCGCCCCACATGCATATTCTTAATTCAATACCATACTGTCTTGAATACTGTGGCTTTATATTTGGGATGTAAATCAAGTACTGTAAGTTCCCCAAAGTTGTTCTTCCTTTTCAAAATTGGCCATTCCAGGTCCTTTACAATTCCATATAAATTTAGCAGCAGTTTGTCAATTTCCATGTAAAGTCCTCTTGGGATTTTGCTAAAAATTGAATTAAATTATACGGGTAAATTTGGAGGGAAGTACCATCTTAATAATACTGAGTTTTCCAAATCACAAACATGGTGTTTCCCCAATTACTTATATGTTCTTTAATTGCTCTCAGTAAGTTTTAGTTTTCAGTGTATAGATATTGCACTTCTTTTGTTAGATGTAGCCCTCATTAACTTCTAGTCTAATTCCTTCCTTCTACTTAAACGTGGAATTAGTCTTCTAGCTTCTTGAGGTTGATGTTTGGATAACTGATTTTAGATCGTATCTTCCATAAGCATTTACAATCCTCTTAGTACTGCCTTAGATGCTCTCCATAATTTGACAAGTTTTGGTTTTCTTTTCTTTTCTTTTTTTTTAAAGACTTTATTTATTTATTTGATAGAGATCACAAGTAGGCAGAGAGGCAGGTGAGTGTGGGGTGGAGTGAGGGGAAGCAGGCTCCCTGCTGAGCAGAAGGCCAGATACAGGGCTAGATCTCAGGACCCTGAGATCATGACCTGAGCCGAAGAAAGGCTTAACCCACTTACACATCCATGTGCCCTGGTTTTATTTTCAATTAAAAACATTTTCTAATTTCCCCTTTGGTTTCTCTTCTTTGTCCTATGGGTTATTTAGGAGTGTGTTATTTAATTTAATTTAATTTCCAATAGTTAAAGTATTCCTCACATTTGTGTTGCTGATTTCTTTTTTTTTAATTTTTAATTTTTTTTTATAAACATATAATATATTTTTATCCCCAGGGGTACAGGTCTGTGAATCGCCAGGTTTACACACTTCACAGCACTCACCATAGCACATACCTTCCCCAATGTCCATAATCCCACCCCCTTCTCCCAACCCCCTTCCCCCAGCAACCCTCAGTTTGTTTTGTGAGATTAAGAGTCACTTGTGGTTTTTCTCCCTCCCAATCCCATCTTGTTTTATTTATTCTTCTCCTGCCCCCTTAACCCCCCATGTTGCATCTCCACTTCCTCATATCAGGGAGATCATATGATAGTTGTCTTTTCTAATTTAATTTAACTGTAACTGAAGAACACACTTTTAAATTTATTAGCCTCATTTAATGGCCTACGATATATACAGTCTATTCTCAAGAACGTTTCATATGTGCTTGAAGAGAACGAGGACGCTGCTGAATGGTGTGTTCAATAAAAGTTAGTACAGTAAAGTTGGTTGATAGTGTTCATTACTGAATTCCTACCACCTAGAAGAATGCCCTGAACCCAGCAGGCAAACTATAAATATTTGCTGATTAAAAGATTACTTTGTCTTGGCCACTGAAGTCTCTTTCAAAATCTTTACCTGAGTCCTTTACCTTTTCTCAAGGTGGAATTTATAGATCAGTTACACAGTGTCATTTTAACCTTACTAGTTTCAGCTCAGTATTTTGAAACATTGTTATCACCCTGATTTGAGAATAAAGGTACATGCCTCATCAATTCAAAACATTTCATTAGTCCTTACTAATCTAGTCTCTTTAAAAATATTTTTATTAGGAGAGTTGTCAGTCAACAAAACAGTAACTTTTTTCAAGAGTGCCTTTAAAATATTTCCTTTCATAGGCACCTGGGTGGCTCAGTGAGGAGCCTGCTTCCCCCTCTCTCTCTGCCTGCCTCTCTGCCCACTTGTAATCTCTCTCTGTCGAATAAATAAATAAAACCCTTTAAAAATATATTTCCTTTCTGGGATGCCTGGGTGGCTCAGTTGGTTGGACGAATGCCTTCGGCTCAGGTCATGATCCTGGAGTCTCGGGATCGAGTCCCGCATCGGACTCCCAGCTCCATGGTCTCTCTCTGACCTCCTCGTTCATGCTCTCTCTCACTGTCTCTCTCTCAAGTAAATAAATAAAATCTTTAAAATAAATAAATAAATAAAAATATATTTCCTTTCAAAAGAATTCCAATTTAAACAAAATGAGGCAACAACAGGACTTAAGATTGTAACCATCATGGATGGTTTGCAGATGCATTGAGACTTGGGTGAAAATTCTGACTTCACCCTGTGATATTAGAGAAGTTTGTTGATTTCTCTATACTTTAGCTTATTCATTTGTAATGCACAGTTAGGCAAAGAGCAACATCTAAATTTTTGACAATTCTGTAAAACTTCTCTGTGAACATATGGTAAGCCAGGCACTTTTCATTATACAACTGGCTGTTCAGTACACGTTTTAAATATAGAAGTCTTTCTTCAGAGTAATTGGGTTTAGCTCAGTTGCCTTTGTTCACATAGTTCTTTTGCATTTTTCCTAGTATCATAATACTTTCCGAGTATCTCACTGAAAATCACTGTTAAAAATGAGAGTCAATTATCATATGGTTTCACTTATTTGTGGAGCATAACAAATAGCATGGAGGACATGGGGAGATAGAGAGGAGAAGGGAGTTGGGGGAAATTGGAAGGGGAGGTGAACCATGAGAGACTATGGACTCTGAAAAACAATCTGAGGGGTTTGAAGGGGCGGGGGTGGGGTGGGAGGTCAGGGTACCAGGTGGTGGGTATTAGAGAGGGCACGGATTGCATGGAGCACTGGGTGTGGTACAAAAACAATGAACACTGTTATGCTGAAAATAAAAAAAGATTAAAAAAAAAATCATTCTTTGGCTATGCTTAATTTAGGCATAATTCAAATGGCACATTGTGGGACGCCTGGGTGGCTCAGTTGGTTGGACGACTGCCTTCGGCTCAGGTCATGATCCTGGAGTCCCAGGATCGAGTCCCGCATCGGACTCCCAGCTCCATGGGGAGTCTGCTTCTCTCTCTGACCTTCTCCTCGTTCATGCTCTCTCTCACTGTCTCTCTCTCAAATAAATAAATAAAATCTTCAAATGGCACATTGTTTTTCATTTTAGGTCAAGTCATCTGAAATTGCTGATACTTGACAATTTTTGATATACAAATAAGCAATACCATATGTTTCAAACTATGTACGTATTTTATTTCATCAGAGATGATTTGTTAAACCTAAGGAACTGATAAAAATTGGGGCACAAATTTTGATTCACAATGCATGGATGGGATCCATTCAAAATCTTTTTACTTTTTCAGACAACAGTTATTACTACCTGGAAATATATATTTCATGTTTTACTTAACAACTATTTTGGAGTACCTACTAAGTATCTGGTACTGTTCCAGGCACTGAAAAGAAAGAAATGAATAAAAATTTAAAAATTCCATCTTGTCTCTTCTCACTTTGAGTGAGAGAAAAAGACACTTAGTATATTAGATAGTGATAAGTACTAAAGAGAAAAAATAAAGCTGGGGAAATGGATATAATGTAAAGAGAAGAGTCTATTTGCAATTTTAGATGGGATGGCAAATTAGGTCCTGAATGAGAAAATGTCTGAGTAAAGGCCTATCAAAACTGAAAGACATAAACATAAGGGTTTCTGAAAAAATCTAAAATCTAAACCCAATACCTCCACTGTCATGTAAGCTTCCTAAGCGCATGGACTGTGTCCCATTTACTGCTCATCCAACATGTGTAACGGTGCCTGCTGTACTGCAGACACCTGATAAAAATATCTGTTGAAAAACTGAATAATTAATGCAAAATAGTATTTATATAAATAAATATGAATGAGTGCTTACACACCCCCTCAAATTGTTTTTACCACAAATGTTAGCATAATAGCCTTTCCACATCTCACTTTTTTCAAGATACTATCTCTTGTGGATTTATAGTTGGTTGCTACTGAATACAACGTTATAATTCAGACTTCTAATGATTTCTTAATATCTATTTTCTATTACAGTTCACATTCCAGGAAAGGATGAGCCACGTCTATCTTGCTCATTATTAATCTCCATATTATTGTATCATGCCTGATACACAGTATCTACTCAATCTCAAAAGAAAAAAATGAAGGAAAGGTATGACTGACTGGAGGAATGAATGAATGAGTAACAAGGTCATGAAGGACTAAAATGAGACAAGAGCTGAAGGAAACATTTTAAAGTTTAGGTTGGAGGACAGGGGACATGCAGGGCCAACAGGACAGCACAGCTGGACACAATGCAGTAAGTTACAGGAAACAATGTTGATTTAAGAGTCTGATCTGAAAGCTGATATCTTATTTGGAATAGTAAGAGGCTACTGGTAGTGGCACTATGAATGCGATACGAGGTTTTCCTAAGTGAGAGCTATTAAAACTTTATCCTCACTAAAACTTGGCTCCTCTTTAACAAAAGGAGTTCTGTCAATGAGATAAATAAAGAATTTCCCCTACAGAAAGGGCTATGGGTAGAAAAGAACTTAATAATCAACTGTACAATTTGATTGTTTCTACTTCTAAGATTAAAAAAAAAATACTGTAAAGTGTCAGCTTAATCAGCACTTAATGATAAAGCCTAATCAGTAATCAACAACTTGCCTTTGAAGATTATCATGTGATGCATGTCTTATTATTCAGAAGTTACCAATATTAAACTCCAAATTTCAAGAGGTGATAATTTAAAGAAATCAAATCAAGCCACACACTAAGGTAGTTTCTTAAAGTTGCAATAAAAATCATGAAAAAAAAAAAAAACAACAACCCACTTGAGAATAAATTTTAGATCAATAAATTATGTTAGAAAAAGTTACAAAGGCAAAATAAATAATGGGCTCTCCAGAATATACTGGACAGTATATTTAGTTTAGTTAGGAGATCTTAATATTCCTATTAGTTTAGGACATATTATATTTAGTTTAGTTAGGAGATACTAATATTCAATTCAAGCCTTAAACATGTGTAATATTGAGAAATGGATAAATATTATCCTATGATTTCATGTAAAATAAGTGAAATTGGCTCTGCTGCCACCTAGCAAATCTATTTCTGATTTTGTTTTAGCATCTGCCAAAATCATCACATATACATCTATTCCCTGGGAGGAGTTGAGAACAGTCAAAGCTGTATCTCTTTATGTACTAGCACAATGCAACAAACTATATTAACAATATCTGTTCCTCCAGGAAGCTGTTCTGAATTCCTGAGACTATGTTAGGTCATACATTCTGGAAACACCCTCCACTTCACCTTCACAGTGTCCACTAAACAGATTCATAATGATTTATCAAAGTGCTTTCATCACTTGACTATAAATTTCACAAACAAAAGGGCTGTGCAACTACTTCCTCAAGTGTAAGGACCCAGTTTGACTCCCCTTTATTTCCCACACTGTATCATGCAATAAATGGTATTTTGATGTTGATGTTAATGACTATAGCTATCTAGGGTCTTCAAACCACTATTTATTAAATCATTTTCTAACTTTTCTTCCACTTTTACCTTAAATTCAGGTATTTCTGAAGATCCTAGCCATGGTTCTCTTTTCTAGCCATGCTGTCTGTATGGTTTTGTCCAACCACTCCTAAGGCTTCAACTATTACCTAACGACAGTCATGGCAGGCTTTTACATTGGTGGCTTCTTAGTATTCACACCCTTGTCTAGTCACCTTCCCTTTGAATCTGGGCCATTCTTGTGAGTAGCTCTAAATAAGAGAATACAGCAGAAGTGACACTGGGCCAGTTCTGAGACTAAGCATTAAAAGTCCTGGCAGCTTGATTTTTGTATGTTTTGGAGTCTTAAGACACCATGTAAAAATTCCAGCTAACCTGCTAGAGATCACATGAAGAAACCATGGGGCAAGGGAAAAGGCTCTGAGACTTCCTGGAGAAAGACAGTTGTCTCTGCATGCCAGCTAAACCCAGCTCTTCTGAACAATCCACAAGTTCAGTGCAGCCACATCAGCGACCACTGGTGAGAATGGAAGAACCGCCCAGCTGAACCTGGGTCAAATTGCAAAACTGTGAGCAAATAAAAACATTTGTTCTTTGAAGCCACTTAGTCTTACGCTGCTTTGTTATAAAACAGATAAAATAGCTGGTAAACTCAAAATCTAAATCTCTAGCCCTGACCACCCTCTGGGGATACTGGACCTAATTTCAAACTCTGAATTTAAATTTCCACATAGATATTATCTCCATTTCAAATTCAACATTTGCTAAAATGGATTTCAGTATCTTACCTATATAATACTGTGTAAGCTGCTGATTTTAAATGTGTATTCCTCAGAATTCTATGGCTCTGGACTATTTCTAGAGATTTCTTCTAGAACAACGCAGGTAGACATGTTTTAATTTTAGTTCTTAGTCCCGTCATATCATGGGTGATGAAAACTAACTCATGGGTGATGAAAACTTTCTACAAGCTCAATAATAATTCAAACAAATTATTGTCCAATAAAAACAACACTTACATATAAGCAAAGTATGAAGCAACACTCTTTAGTTATATGACTTTGGGCAAGTAATAATGTTTTGAGCTGTAATTACCTCATAAAATACTAAAGTTTGGATATAAATGATCTGACTTTACAACAGAAATTAAGATTTCAGTTGTGTGATGACATTTTGAATGTAATAAATTACTAGAGGCAATACAGTGCTGTACTTAAGAGCATAGGGCCTGGGTTCAAATCCTTGGAAAAGTTAGAGAGTTATTAACTGTTAGAGCCAGGATTTTAACCAAGATTCTGCCAATTAACAGCTCTGTAACTTCTTCAAGCTCCAATTTCCTAGTCTGTTAAATGGATATAAAAATAAGTTTATAGGACTAATAAGAATTAAATGAGCCAATATTTCTAACGTACATAGAACACTGCATAACATGCAATTGTTAAATAATTTCTAATTTCTCTAGAAAACTGTAATCACAAGTTTGCTTTTTTATGTACTGACCATATAATAAAACAACCACTTTCTCTTTTTTTAGAAAAAGATTTTGTTTATTTGAGAGAGAAAAAGAGAGAAAGAGAAAGGTTGATCATGGGTGGGGGGAGGGGCAAAGGGAGAAGCAGACTCCCTGCAGAGCAGGAGCCTGACTTAGGACTCTATCCCAGGACCCTGGGATCATGACCTAAGCCAAAGGCAGATACTTAACTTACTGAGCGACCCAGGCACCCCTCACCACTTTATTTTCATCAATTTCATTCTTGAAAGGTCTCTAAGAAACCCATGTTCAATACAATTAGCTATCTACTTAATCAAAACTTCTGCCTTTAGATTACTGATATTTTTTTGACTAAATAAGGTAGCATACACTTTTGATACTAACAGTAGGTTACTGAGATAATAAAAAATCTTAAAATGATGTGGGTTCTTTTTAATCAGTAGTAATAAATATAATTTTCTCATCAAGAATGTCATCTCCACTTCATAAACAACTTAAAGTATTTACTACTTACCACTGATTGTCTTGGGCTTTTTAGCTATATATTCTCTCCATTTTCTTGAACTGAGTTGGCTGGGAGGTGGAATAAGTACGTTACTAATAGTACATGGCAATACAAAAAGAGCACCAACCTGGATAAAACAGAATATGTTAAAAAATATATACATATATAAAAATATATATTATATATATATAAATATATATCACTAAAATTAATAATCACTGAGATTAATTCTTAAGTAGTGTCACCTGACAATTTTTCACTTGAATTTCACCTAACATATACTTTGTAATGCTCTCTCACAAGGCCCCTGGAAAAACAAAAACAATACCTAAACTGTCAAAAAAAAGTAAAAAACTAGACAAAGGTAGACAAACATAGGCTCCCTTTTCCATTAAGTTATAGATCTCTGAAAACCTTGTTATTCACCAATTTTTTAAAAAGATTTTATTTATTTGACAGACGGAGATCACAAGCAGGCAGAGAGAGCGGAGGAAGCAGGCTCCCTGCTGAGCAGAGAGCCCTTTGCAGGGCTAGATCCCAGGACCCTGGGATCATGACCTGAACTGAAGGCAGAGGCGTAACCCACTGAGCCACCCAGGCACCTCATTATTCACAATTTTGCTTCAAGTTCAGGTTATGGTACATTTCTTTGTATATCTGCAAACCAGTGAGAGCCTGGGAAAGCCATCATCAAAAGATTTTGTCATACTTAGCTATAATTTTATAACCTTTTGTCTGGATAAATTATTGTTCTGGTTTCAAAATTACAATACATCTGTAGGTAATTTCAACGTCTATTCCCAGAAAGCAGAGATTTAATCCTAACAAGGTATAAAATGCAAAGAAACCATGAATCATATGCCAGAAAACCTACAGCAGCTTCTGACTGATTTATGAGAAAACTCAGGTTATTCATCTTTGCCTTGCCAGGAATGGGCATACAGATGTTTATTAAATATTTGTTTTCCCAAAGCCAGCATATTATATTTAGGCAAAATCTCAATTTGATTAAGTACTGAATAAAATGAACTACACTCTGAAAGCTACATTTTTCTGTTATTTTAGAATATAAGCTACAACAATCAGTAAATCCCAATAAATATTTTTTTAAACTCCGGGGAAATTTAAGTAAGATATCTTATAGATCTCAAATCTAATGAAAAATCACTTTTAATCAGCATTTGTAGAAGAATGAGTCTCATGACATATATATGATACTAAGTCAATACTTTAATGTATTAGTTTTACTGCTATTTGTTATCTTATGTGTCCTTAGATATACAAATAAGTATATTAGGAGCAAAAAAAAAAGGGAAAATTAAATGTTTATTATATATATATTTAATATTAGTGTTCCTTATCTTCAATAACGAGATGCATTATGGATTATTTTATACCTGTATTAAACAAATTACAGGTTTTTGTCTGATTTTTTTTTTTTAAGAGTTTATTCATTTATTTGACAGACAAAGATCACAAGTAGGCAGAGAGGCAGGCAGAGAGATAGAGGGAGGAAGCAGGCTCCCTGCTGAGCAGAGAGCCCGAAGTGGGGCTCCATCCCAGGACCCTGAGATCATGACCTGAGCCAAAGGCAGAGACTTTAACCCACTGAGCCACCCAGGTGCCCCATGTGTCTGATTTTAACTTGAAAAATTACCTATAAAAGTAATTCCTAAATATTGTATTTTATCTTCAAAATATCTAGAGGATACTTGGAGCTTTATACCTTTTAGGAAAATATTTCACATATGCCTGCCTATCATTTGGGCTAGATAAACTTCAAAGACACTAAAATCAGTTATCAACCATCATTTATAACATACTTGACAGTTTATAAAACATACTCCAATTTGGTTTTCACTGTAACTTTCGCAACAGGTAAAACAGGGATTATTACTTATAATTCACAATTTAAAAAGCTATAAGCCAGTGAATGGTAGAACTAGGATTTAAATCTGTTTTCTAAAGTACATTCATTCTTACTTGAGACTTTCTAATCTACCATACTCTTCTACTTCCCTATTTGAAAACATAGGTGAAATGATTAATGATCAATGATATTCTCATTTCCTAGAGTGGAGAGCCCCCCCATTAGGTGAACTAGATGAGGTTACACGGAGAACTATTTAGTTAATTGGGTTAAAATAGGAACAGATTTTTATTAAAATTCTTTGTGCTTTTTTTTCTTTTTCTTTTTCTTTTTTTTTAACTATACAACTCTGCAAGATTTCTATGTGCATATTTTTATAGAGATATATGATCTTATTAATCTGCTTAAAGTAAGTCCACCTGATCACTCTACTGCATGCAGTCTGCTTGTTTTCTTCATAGTTCCTTTGTTGCAGGGTGGGGAGTGTGAGGGGTGGGGGAGAGGGAGAGAGAATCGTAAGCAGGCTCCACACGTGGTGCAGACCCCCACAGTGGGCTGGATCTCACGACCCTGAGATCATGACCTGAGCTAAAGCCAAGAGTCACCTGCCTAACTGACTGAGCTACCCAGGCTCCCCTCTTCATAGTTCTTATGATTTTCTCTTTCCCCCCACAACATGTAAGTTCTGTGAAGATAGTCTTCATTTGTGCAATCCATCACTGGATCCCCTGTATCTAGTAGCACAGTGTCTAGCACATAATAGGATACATGTTGGAAGAATAAGAAAATATAAATTTTTAAAAATTCACATTCTTTAGAGGATGAAAATACAGGCTAATATTATACTTCATCAAATAAACACTTAGGCACACTATTCAAAACTTAATTTTATGGAAAAAGAGGCTAAAAGTCAAAACTTTAAGATTTATTTATTTGAGACAGAGAGAGAGAACATGCAAGGGTGGAGAGGGAAACAGAGAGGGGGAAGAAAATATTAAGCAGGCTCCACACCCAGCATGGAACCCATCATGTGGCTTGATCACATGACCCTGAGATCATGACCTGAGCCAAAATCAAGACTCAGACGCTTAACCAAGAAAGTAAAAATTTTAAATTATCTATAGTCAAGCATCTTAAGGCCCAAATTGTATTTCTTTTACTGTATCAATTTTCTAAGGGAATTATAACCCAGTATTTGACTATAATGCCATGGGGAAACTATAATAATCATTTTCTTCCCTACAGAATTATTCAAAATAGTTTATTTGTTGTTAAAGCAGTAAGATAATGTTAAGTAAATACTGCCCATGAATATTCTGTACATTAAAAACTGTTTTCATAGAAACACAGTAAACTGGGGTGCTTGGGTGACTCAGTGGGTTAAAGCCTCTGCCTTTGACTCAGGTTATGATCCTGGGTCCTGAGATCAAGCCCTGCCTCGGGCACTCTGCTCTGCAGGAGCCTGTTTCCTCCTCTCTCTCTGCCTGCCTCTCTGCCTACTTGTGATCTCTCTCTGTCAAATAAATAAATAAAATCTTAAAACAAACAAACAAACAGTGGGGCGCCTGGGTGGCTCAGTGGGTTAAAGCTTCTGCCTTCGGCTCAGGTCATGATCTCAGGGTCCTGGGATCGAGCCCCACATTGGGCTCTCTACTCAGCAGGGAGCCTGCTTCCTCCTCTCTCTCTCTGCCTGCCTCTCTGCCTACTTGTGAACTCTGTCAAATGAATAAATAAAATCTTAAAAAAAACCCCACAGTAAACAACCAGAAAGAAAAGCAAACTTTTAGTTTTTTCCATTAAAAACTATACTTGACTTTACAGAGATTATATATATATAATTAAAATTATAGGGGCGCCTGGGTGGCTCAGTGGGTTAAGCTGCTGACATCGGCTCAGTTCATGATCCCAGGGTCCTGGGATTGAGCCCTACATCGGGCTCTCTGCTCAGCAGGGAGCCTGCTTCCCTTCCTCTCTCTCTCTCTGCCTGCCTTTCTGCCTACTTGTGATCTCTGTCAAATAAATAAAAATAAAATCCTTAAAATTATATAATTAAAAAATAAAAATTAAATATTATATATATTTAATTATATAATTAACATATTAAATATATAAATATATGTAAATATATTTATATATTTAATATGTTAAATATATAAATATATAAATATAATTTTAATTATATATATGCAATCTAGTAAAGTCAAGTACAGTAGTATATTCAGTCAAGTATATTTATATATATATATAAAATTACTGAAATAGCCACAAATCTCATAAACACCACCAGAATGAAGAAAGAAAAATGGAGTGATGCCTGGGTGGCTCAGTCAGTTAAGCGCCTGCCTTGGGCTTAGGTCGTGTTCCCAGGGTCTGGGATCCATCCCTGCACGGGGCTCCTTGCTCAGTGGGAAGCCTGCTTCTCCCTCAGCCTGCTGCTCCCCGTGCTCGCTCTTTCTCTCTCTTTCTCTCTGACAAATAAATAAATAAGTTCTTAAAAAAAAAAAAAAACCTGAAAACTTACAAATGATAATACAGTGAGGCTTTAGAAGTTTTTCTCACTTCCACCCACCTGTCCTACCATAAAAAAGATAATGCAAGCATGAGAATATCTTCTCACATAACTGAAATCAGATGTTGAAGGAGTAGGTTAACAATAATCTAACATGTCTTCAAATTTTAAAACTAACAAAATTACCAGTCATGAAACTTATCTTTGAAAATCTCTTCTAAAAAGTTAACATCATTTCATGTCTGCAGAGGACTTTGGTGTTATTATGGGAAGTTCAAAGTTACCTTAATATCTATTAGGACCAAAATCCTTTGTTCAATTAAAGAAGCAAAATTATTATGCAAAAACAGATTAACAAACTATAGTCCCTTTTCTCACCCACCCTTAAATGTTAAGTTAAAAACAAAGTGAAAAACCTATACCTTCCCACGCAGAGAAGAAATCTGCTCGAGAAACAACATGGAATTCTGTCTGGTATTGTTTTTTGTCAACCCTCTGAACTAAGGAGTTAAAGAAATGATAGAATGGTGACCGTGAAACAATACTACTCCCTAAAACCAGTCTGGTGGTCTAATTCACAAGGTGCTTAGATTAATTTACTAAAAATTTTAACTGTAGGAATTCACAATTGCTCCTTTTCTTAAGGAAAAGTATTTTTCTAATGCTGAAAATACACCAAGAAGAAAGTGCCTCTATGAAGAGCATCCCTAGAAACTATCAGAAAAAGAGATTTGTAAAAACCTTAATTTCTACACAAATTTTAAGAACACTATGCTAGTGTTCCATTTCCAGGCAACAATTTCTTTTTATATAAAATGTTCTGTTCTTAGGTGTATTAAGAAAAATCATTTTTCTTAAAAGAGAGTCTAAAATATGTTGAATATTTGCAGATATATGAGATGGCATTTGTATTTACCGAAGTATATAAGAAGATACAGTGGACTGCTGCTTATCTATGCATCCTGCCAATGGCAAGAGAAACGTGTACATTTCAGGAGTCTGTAAATTACTCTGTTTTTCTCCACATATTCCTCACATTTCTCTATCCTCCCTACCCTATTAGCAATAAGTAGCAATATCATGCCTATTCTAGAAGCATATAGTACTTGAAGGAGAATTTTTTCCTTTTGAAAGTTGCACAACTTCTCTTAAAGCCATGGCAACAAAAAACATACTGAATGTTATTAAAGGGAAAAAAAAAACCCAGTATGGTCAAATATCTAGATGTGGAGGAAACATTCCAACACTCCACCTGACAAAGAAAATATAATCTAAAATGAACATGTAAATAAAAGGATACAACTCAAATTCAATATCCGACATATAGCAGGAGGGTAGATCTGATAATTTTATCATCTGCACAAATTCTAAAGCAGGGCCATAATAATGGAAAACCTAGGAAAGAAATAAGATTATGTAAACTTTAAATTCTATAAATAAAATAAAGGCAAACAAATTAGTGATTAGAGTTTAAAACTTTAAAATGGATCTTCAAAAGCAGGTGTTTACAAATTATGCAAGCCAAAA
The DNA here is from genome assembly GCF_011764305.1 of Mustela putorius furo. Lineage (NCBI taxonomy): Eukaryota > Metazoa > Chordata > Mammalia > Carnivora > Mustelidae > Mustela > Mustela putorius. The sequence goes on along the minus strand of NW_025421322.1, from coordinate 22,466,173 downwards.
ATTAAATCCTTTATAGCAGGCAAGAATTTTTTCTATTTTAATTCTATCTTTCAGAGTAGAGACATAGACATTTCTCAGTAACTGAAAAGAGTTTTGACAGACAGAAAAATGAGTCCAGAAAGAGACAAGCAAAGGAAGACAAGAGTTCTCAACTTTTTGTGATTATTTTCAGCAAGACAGACAGGTGGCCCAAGAGGCTAGGATACCGAAGAAACCAGACTTAGAGGATTTGCAAGACTGAGAGAAGGAGAAGATTCTCCAGGATGAACTTAGATTGAGTGGTATGATGAGATTAAAAAAAAATCCTTGAAATAAATGCTGAAGAAGTTAACAGCGCTAGTGAAGCCAAGTGTCCTAATTAACAAAGACAGCTCCACTCAGAGAAATAAAATTGCAGTATTTCTTTGGGCAGAGTCTAAAACTAAGCTCCCAGTGAGCTAGCGAAGGAGGACAAATATTTTAGAAGTGGAGGCTACAATACTTCCCAAAAAGGGCAAAGAATAACAAAACCATCTTGAGGAGACTACCCAAAGTTTTAAATTTGAAGAAAGCAGAGTAATTTCACCATCTATAATTGTGTATATATTATGTGTACATAAATACACACACACATATATATATAGTATATGTATACACACACAGAGAGAAAGAGAGAGAGAGAGAGATGGTACCCTAAGATTCCTGTCAATAGCAGCAACATTTAAATACATTATTCATACTTAAATGGCGTACTACGAAAGAAGAGACATTGAGGTCATCGATCTTACAATCTTTAGAAAAGAATCTAATATTCCTGTGAAAGATGGCCATGGTAGGTTACTTAAAGTAAGCAATTCCAAACAACTATCGGGAAATATGCTCCCATCAGAAATATGCCTTTTGTATTACACTTTGATCAGAAAATATTACCCATCGATCTGACATCCTTGTAACTTCAAGGACTATTGTTTTGCACATTCTTGAATTGAGTCTTTTTTTTTTTTGTCTTTTTAAAATTTTTTTCTAACTAGGTCTTTTAAAGTGAATTTCTAAAGGCTTCTATATAAACACCTCTTCTTATGTTATTTTTTCCAATGTAAAAAAAAAGTCAACTAACTAAACCCTTTTAAATTGTTGTATTTCATATTTATTTACATTTTAAGAATGAATCTATGGAGATATGGGATACAACCTAATACTTATTAAACTGTGAATGAAGGTACTGTGATCCCTTTCCTCAATTAACCTTCATAATAACTTTGTAAGGTACGTATGTTACTGTCTTCATTTCACAAATGAGTTAGTCAATCTCTGCAGGTTACAACGCCTTAGAGGTGACGGAGTCAGATTTCAAACCCAGGTCTACCTAACATCAAAGCCTGTTCTCTTTCCAGAGTATCATATTCCCTCCACACTGAGTCTCAGAAAGTTCCCATAGCAAAGGCCTCACCAAAGGAAGTTTCAGGCCTATAACGATCATTCCATTTTAAAAATAAAATAATAATAGTTTTGCCAACATTCAATGATGATAACATAGTATAATTTAAGTGCTTAATTATAATTATAATAAAAATTACACCAGTGAGCCCATTTAAGCACATATATTAGAAACGGTAATTTCAAGAGTCAAACATATCTTTTAAGAACAAAAATGTGCATGAATGAATGACTGCAAAATGAATTAAATATAGATTACCTTTGGTAAAATATTCTTATCCTTTGATGGTATTAACTTTTTGGCAAGAATGCAAGGATTTAAATTAGATGTACTAAAATTCTTAGGTGTGACTCCCTTTAAACAAAATTCAGGAAAACTAATTTCAAATCCAAACTGAAAAGAAACCAAAAGAACACAGTTATAAATACCATGAATAAACTTGCAAAGACCAATACATCTTATTGCAATGTAAAAATTGAGAAGAAAACCATGAGAAAAAACATTTTTTAAAAATATTTTATTTATTTGACAGACAGAGATCACAAGTAGGCAGAGAGGCAGGCAGAGAGAGAGAGAGGAGGAAGCAGGCTCCCCACTGAGCAGAGAGCCTGATGAGGGGCTTGATCCCAGGACTCTGAGATCATGACCTGAGCCAAAGGCAGAGGCTTTACCCCACTGAGCCACCCAGGTGCCCCAAGAAATAACATTTTCAATTCCTCAACTCAAAATGTGGTTCTTCCATTTATGTACACATCCTTCCTGTTTTAACTTACATATAGATCTTCTCATGAAAAGGTCTCCTCGGCTCTATACCAGCCCACAAGAGTACACTAAGCCCATTCTGTGCAACCACAGAGCCAGACAATCTCCTTTACATATACTTGTTCAATATCTGGCTTCCTATCACTTCCTATTAACAGTGCTTGTCTGTCTTATTTAAACAAATTCTTAGGACAGGGCCTAACACATAGTTTGCTTTCAAAATAAGTTGTTGATGGAAAGATCAATTCCTGCAGAAGCAGTATTAGTAGGGGTACTCATAGTAATGGTAACAATGGTACTAACATTTAATGAGTGGTTACTTTGTGCTTTACATAATTTAACATTCATAAAAATCTATAAGATAGGAGCTATTATGATACCTATCTTACACATGAAAGCAACTGTGGCACCAAAAGGCTAACTATTACCCAAAGTGTCACACAAAACTAGCAAGAAATAGAGTAGGTATTTGAATGCAGACAATGTAACTCCAGAATCTATGTCTTTAATCATTATAATGCCTCTACCCTAAAAGCTATTCTCCACCAAAACAAGTGATTTCAAGTTCTACATACATCTTGTGGCGATATAAACATTTAATTTCCTATTCATAAAAGAGTAAAAGAATCACATGAAGAGAACTCTGCCATTATTTTGTATATGCAAACATGTAGTTTCAAAAAATGAATACAAAAACAATTCTAGCTAATTCTATCCTATACACTTCCAGATGGCTATGTGGTTTGTTTACATTAAAACCACTTGTACAGAAGGATTACCTGCAGACTGGTATTTCCTAAGGTAAGGATGAGACAGCATGTAAATCAGCAAGAAGGACCCAATCACATTAAGTCCTATTGTCTTATTAGAAGTTTTATTAAGCCATAGTCAAGGGTGAATTGAAAAGGAAAAAAAATCTAGTAATTAGTGCAATAAATCTTTACAGAAACACAAGACTCAACTCATATTCCCAAGTCACCCTGAACAAACACTGAGAAACTTTACGATTTTTGGTATTTTTTTTTTTTAAAGATTTTACTTGTTTATTTGTCAGAGAGAGAGGGAGAGCACAAGCTGGGGAAGCAGCAGGCAAAGGGAGAAGCAGGCTCCTCACTGAATAAGGAGCCCAGTGTGGGACTCGACCCCAGGACTCCAGGATCATGACCTGAGCCAAAGGCATATGCTTAACCAACTGAGACACCCAGGTGTCCCAAGAAATTTTATTTAGTTTTGCCTATATTCAAAAATATGTAAAATACTAGATGCATGCTTTAACAAGCACACAACTTATAAAAGCCACTAAACATATTCATTCATCATAAAAGATGCCAAAATAGAATTGGAACCTCATAGAAATTGAAGATTAGAGAAGTTAAACTAATCTAATATTTTCATCTTGTAGTTGAGAAATTTAGGATCTTGTGAGGTCAAAAAAAAGTTATTCAAAATCAGAGAGCCGATTAGTAGAAAGTAATGATCACTTAAAGTAGTACTACAACAGGGCATCTGGGTGGTTCACTCAGTTAAGCGTCTGACTCTTGATTTTGGCCCAGGTCATGATCTCAGAGTGTTAAGACTGAGCCTAGTACTGGGCTCTGCACTCAGTGAGGAGTCTGCTTGAGATTTTTCTTTCCCTCTCCCGATGTCCGGGCTGCTGCTCCCTCCCACTCTCTCCCTAATAATAAATATTTAATCTAAAAAAAAAAAAAAAAAGTGGTATTACAGTTAAGAGATGTTCTAAGCAGGTTTCTAATAGTCTATACATGTAATGAAATAAGGCATCTTGGATCAATGACATGAACTCAACTAATGTCAAATTCTGTATTTTTTAAAGAATCTTATATTCTAGAGTTGCAGTGTCCAAAAGATAACCATGGTGACTATATAACTAAAATAAAGTTAAAAATTCTATTTGTTGGTTGAAATAATCACTAATGTAATCACACATAAAGTGCTCAGTAGCACTATAAAGCCAGTGACTACTGTATTATTAGCACAGGCAGAACATTCCTATTATCACACAAAATTCTTAGAGCTATTCTAGAACATCTATATGAGGTACATTGTCATTCAAATTCATTTCAAGTATCTGTGCTGTAAATAAAGCTAAAAGGCCTGCTTTATAAACCGTGATAACTGATAAATCCACTTACCTTTCTTTCCCATATCTGAATCTTTCCCCTCCATAATTCCTTTGAGTCAATAGCATTTTTGAGATCTTCTAAAGATACAACGTTAGCAGAGAGGTATTCTGCAATTTTCTGACAATTTCTACAAATAAAAAAGATTATGATGGTTAAATACAGGGTTTTATATCTTCCTTTGATTTAACGGTTATAGTTAACTATAATCCTAACAGGCAAAAATGCAAAGTTTCTATCATGGCTTTTATCTACTAATATTATAAAACATTCCAACATTCCTTAAGTCAGTCTCTGAGGGAGTCACTATTACATGTCTGTTTAATCTCATTATCCTGTTAAGAGGAATTACTCTTAACACTACAGATGAAGGAACAGATTCTCCTATTACTATTTATTAGCTGAAGTGTGCCTGATATATACACATGTACGCAGATACACAGACTTAGTTATCAGCCCTTTATCTTCAAAGGGAGAACGGTGCTCCTAAAATTTTTCTCCTACAGCTCTGTATGGAATTGCATAGAAGCACTTACCACAGATGATGATGGCTATTCGCATTCCTAGTTCTCCCTGTATTTCAGTGAACTAGATCAAATCTCGCTTTCTTAACTCATCAGCATCTATTGCTGTGCTTGGCATAAAGTCAGTGCTCAATAAACACTTGTTAAATGAATAAAATCATGAAATTAAGCCCAATTGAATACTTTAAGGATACAATTAGTCCTTACTAAAATAAAAAACATAACAGTACATACTTGTTTCTACATTTCACATAAAACAAACAAGTAACAAATCTTGTGTATCCCTGTATCCAGGGTATTCATCCTGGTGCTCAATGGACAATATGTACCTATTTAAAGGCACACAGTGTGTTTAGATAATTAATGCTCAATAATAGTTATAAAACAGCACTGATGATATTTACTAAAAACTTAAATGTCTCAGGACTATAAAGTACGAAACGAGAAAAATCTAGATTCTTCTCAATAGATAAACCTCTAAGAACAGTATGACATAAAACTATCTTGAAATCTAAGTCTGTTAAAAACAGGATACCATGCTAACTGTAAAAACAGAAACACTGTGAGCAAATACGAACAAAGCAGCTTACGTTTCAGAGTGATTTCCTGCTATGGTAACCTTTGCTGAATACCATTCCTTCAGATGTTTTAGTGCTCCTACAGCAGGCAGACAGTCTTTCAATCTAGGAGGATCTTTTTCAGAAGGCAACAGTACTATATCTGTCATTGCTCGACCTAGAAAGAGAATAAGGCATTTTCATAATTTTTTTTAAAAATCATATATATCTCAAAATAGTACTCTAAACACTGAATTTTATGTTTATTTGGAAGACAAAGAAGGATTTTAACTTTAACTTCTGAAATTCTTTAAAACAAAACATATCTTTAGAAGTTCAAAAGTTCTAAATGTTAATCATTTGATTTAAAGGCATGTTATCTTTAATAGCTAGCATATACTAGGAAACAATGGAGTCTATCATAATTACTTGCCAATTATGTGCCAGTGCTTAATTATATATGTTGCTCTTGAGATCACCAATGCTATTGTTGTACTGAACAGAGAAAAAAACCTGGGCAATTTCAGTATATTTTTCTACACTTAATTTACACAAAAGAGAATGAATTAATATAATATAAAATTATAAGGTTTCTTTTTATAGGAAAATAAAACACTCAGAAAACTCAGTTACACTGACAACATCATTAGCTCTTAAGGAAAAAAAGTATAATTGCATGAAACTTCACATTTTATAAAATTATAAATTTGCTAAAGGACCAAGATAATATAAATGAAACAGAAACCAAATAGAAATTTGATAATGGGGGCGCCTGGGTGGCTCAGTGGGTTAAGCCTCTGCCTTCGGCTCAGGTCATAATCTCAGGGTCCTGGGATCGAGTCCCACATCGGGCTCTCTGCTCAGCAGGGAGCCTACTTCCTCCTCTCTCTCTGCCTGCCTCTCTGCCTACTTGTGATCTCTCTCTGTCAAATAAATAAATAAAATCTTAAAAAAAAAAAAAAAAGAAATTTGATAATGAAAGCATTCTAATTTGCCAAAACAGCAACTATATATTTCAACGCATATTTTTAATTTTACACATTTCATTTAAAAAACTGATGTTTATTTATCTATTTATTCAGTTATCTTCCATACGGGACCTTTACACTAAAATAGGATCTTGAATATAAGGATTAGATGGTGAGCTATCAAGTCCTTCATGGTATCACATATGCTTTACTCATCATCACATACTCTGCTCCTAGTACAATACATTACATATAATAGACACAACAACTATTTGCCTAGTAAATGACCTTCAATGACGACAATATTCAAGAAATCTCTTCAAAATTATTTATAGATGCCAAACTGTAACTGAGCTTTAGCTGCCAGCTGCGTGACTGACACAAAGAAAGATAAATTTAAAACAGAATACAGTTTTAAGAAAAGTATGGTGCAGTCAGTATTTCAAAAAATATGCTTTCCATTATAGTAGAAAAAAAAGGCGGGGAGCTCTGTAAAAAAAGATGTTGAGTAGGGACACCTGGGTGGCTCAATCAGTTAAGTGCTGCCTTCGGTTCAGGTCATGATTCCAGGGTCCTGGAATCGAGCCCTGCATCAGGCTCCCTGCTCAACTGGCAGCCTGCTTCTCCCTCTCCACCACTTGTGCCCTCTCTTGCTCTCTCTCTTTCAAACAAATAAATAAAATCATTTTAAAAGACAACTGACTAAAGGGCTTCTTTTATCATATAACATTCTACTCAATAATGTATATAGTGACCTCACATCTTATAAGAATGTTATCCAAACGATCTAGGTTAAAGAACTTCTTTCTCCTAGAGGTGTTCATAGGACTAGTATTCTATAGAACATACTGTGGAAAACAAGGGTATGTAGAGGAAACATTCCTCAGTAATAACTACATAAGGAAACGATGGGTATTTAATTCTCTAAGTTCTAATTTTTGTTTAAATAAAAACAATTATGAGAACTATAATGTCTCAGTAATATACTTTATTAAAGTAGTGGATTGTGTTTTGTATCAACTTCAATTAAAAAATTATTTTTCAGAGCACGTGGGTGGCTCAGTAGGTTGAGCATCCATGGCTCTTGATTTCAGCTCAGGTCATGATCTCAGGGTCCCAAGATGGAGCCCCACATTGGGCTCCACACTGGGTGTGGTGCCTGCTTAAGAGTCTCTCTCTCTCACTCCCTCTAAAAAAATTTTTTTTTTCATTTTGAATTTTGAAATTAGAAGTGAGAACACTAGCATAAAGACTGAATTTATCACTCATTCACAGAAAGTATAAGATAAGATATGAATTATTGAAAACAGTCAGAAAATATTACCAGGAGCAGGAAGTTTATCGGACAGCTGATGCAAATTTTCTGCAGATTCTTCATATAGGCTAAAATAAAAGGGTAAGTTAGAAAAACACATCCTCACATTACATATAATAATAATAGGTAATATTAAATGGACCATGTGCCAGATACTATTAAGTATGTTAAATGCATTATCTTATGTGATCTTCATGACAATCCATGAGACACTACTACTATTATTATCCTTAAACAAATTTGCTTCAGTCGCATAACTAGTAGGTGTAGAAGCTAAGATTTACACACTGAGTCCAAGTTTTTAGCCACACCATCAAAAACAAACAACACTAACAAAACGGGGGTGGGGGGAACCTCTAAATTATACCTAGTATATGAAACATAAATCCTAAGTAATAGACCAAACATTTTTCTGAACTCTAAAAGTAAGTATTGCTAAGGGTTTAATAAAGAAGGATACTGCTTTTCTCTGAATGGCATAAAATAGCCCCAGTTGGAAAATATGATGATGTCCTCCAATTCCTCAAAATCTTTTCATTTTATCCAAATGATGATTTTTTTTCCTCAAAAATTCATAAACATAAACATAAACATAACATAAAGTTACTTAAATCCTTTGTCTAGAAAACTTAAGGTATCTTCTGATAAAGTATAGTTTTCAAGCTCCCTCTTGTGGAAATAATTATTAGGTCACTTATTAGAAATAATTACTCACCATCTTTTAATAATGGTGGGAAAACCTGGGATGATAAAAACTCTAAGAGGGGAAGGCACCTTAGAAATCACCTGAAAGGATCTCAACACTTCATGAACGAGAAAATAAAGGACCAGAGAAATGGAGTGACCGGCCCACCATCATGTACCTAGAAACCACCTTTAATGACCCCTGGTTCAATATCTTTTGCTCAGTTCTACAAAATCTCCTTTCATTAATCGTACAAACAAATATAATTTGAAAAGAGGAAAACAGAATTTTTAAAGTGTCCAGTAATTTACAGAAATATTATAATACATGAATCCTGCAAGAAACAGAAGTGGGATTTGTAATGAAATATTATAGAAGACTAAAATGAAAGGTACTAATGATGAGTTCAAGATGGGACATTTCATGAAGAAAAAAAATAATCAAAACTTTTGTCACCTGGACCAACTTGTATATTGTACCACAATTCAAAAGACCTGAAAGTGAACCCAATCATCTATACAATCCTCAGGAACTACGCATTTTAAAGTGTCTAAATGTTCAAGATATATATAAATTGAAGAAATCATATATTTCAACCTCAAATAGCAAAATGAAAATCACATTTTTAGAGTGAGTTTGAATGCCAGTTTTTAATTTTAAATAAAGTTTCTATTTGAGCTCTTAAAATTTATAATCCCAGGCAGAATTTATCTTTAGGAAAATAACATATTAATGAGAGTATCACTTTTTATGATTCCTGCAATTTTGTAAGCTTAAGAAACTAAACATTTTCAGATGCCCAGTTTTCCAATTTAAATAGTTTTATTCAAATAAAAGGCCCAAATTGCCCATCTTCCAAGATAAAGAACTGACAATTTCAATTAACTAAAATTGCCTTCTGATAGCTGCTAAAACATTTAACCTTCACTCTTGTGGCTAAAATACTGTCTAATGTTAAGCATTTTAAAGATTCTATAGAAAGAAAAAAAAAGACATTATAGAAATATATTATTGAAAGTAAGATATTGTAAGCATACTCAGCCAAGGATAATGATTCTCTGCTATTACTATCTTCTTCCTCAAAACACTCAGCACTCAGACATTCTTCAATATTTGTTTGAAGCACATTTTCAATTTCATCATTTTCTATATCAAAATGTATCTCTTCCCAGTCAGAACTGCAAAACTAACACATGAAAAGATTGCATTAAATGATGGGTTCTTGAAATTATTTATATTAACAAGGACATTTGCTAATGGCAATTTTTGCATTTCTGTTACCTGATAAAATCCACATATTGCCTGCACTGCAAAGAACCACCTCTTGGAACCGGGTATGCCACCTACAGAACATGCTTGAAAACAAAACAATGCTTATCAGAAGAAAGGCATACCACAAACAAGCAGATGTTATAGCACATATACTTAGAGAATTATGTAATTTTTGATACATACTATATAGTTAAGATAGGTGTGTGCATAAATGCATTTACAAATACATAACATGGGTCTTTTTAAAATCCCCCAAAATTCAAACAGAACAATCTGCCTGATGTGCAAAAGCATTCATTCACAATGAATACTTTTATTTTGTCAAAATCAAAACCCATACTATTTTATTCATCATTTTAAACACTAAAATTTACCCCCAAAATACACCCACTCACTTACTATTGAGTCACACAAAAGTGTGTAAGTCATTTTAGGAAAAACGATTCCCTCTTCAAAGACCATGAAGGTCTGATTCATCCCGGCTAGGGGGAGAGGAGATAAAACTACAACCTAAACGTTGGGAAGATTCTCTTCTTGGAGACCGGAATGTTACATGAGGATATGAAGTTAAGGGTCATCTCCGGGATGCTTGTCCATTTAGAGCCACAAAGAATGTAGAACTATGTAAAGAAACTGGATTCCCAGGAGGGAGGAGAAATGTGGTAACTGAAGCTTAACTCATGGGAGCCAGGTAACACGGTAAGTGCTTATTACCACTTTCTGCCAACAGCCTCAGCAAAAGATTTTACCTCCTACTTCATTAAGAAAATAAAAACCGTATTAGGTAATTACTCCCAAACACGCCATCAGCAAACATAGGACACTATTCGCATTCCCATTAGTCTTCCCTCATTTCTTCCTGGGACTACATGAGGACCACTGCCCTTTCAATTCAAAGTTATCCGTCAGTCTTCCACAGAGATCCCAAACTCTGATTAGATTATCTTTCTTGCACCTTCCAGCTCTCCTTTTCTGTAGTTCCTTCCCACTAGCATTTAAGTTTGTACAGATATTCTTCAAGTTATTGAGGAATATCCATTTCTTTACTTCAAGGATAAACTGAAAGTTTTGCCAACACTTGACAGTCCCTATGTCCTCATCACATTCTCTACTGCCCTCTAAATCCATTTCAGTCGGTTTTTGTTTTTGTTTTTTGTCTCCAACATGCCACTGTAACTACACCCCCAAAGGCATGTTACTAAATGTGACAGTTTTTACTGCTGTTGTTACTTGACCTCTCAATTAAGAGTAAGAAAGGAATCAAGGATGACAAAGTTGTCATCTTTCTCCTTAAAACACTTGGAACCTATCTTTCCAGTTGCTCCTCATGCCTTTAAAAATCAGTGCTCAATTCCTTTAAATACTGGGATTCAGTTCAAGATTTTCTGCTCTTTTCACTGTCCTTAAGCAAGCCCATTCTTTCTCATGGCTTGAACTGATATCTATACACTGATGATTCCATACTCTTTTTTAATCTCCAGCCTTCTGAATTCTGAACACATGTATCCAACTTTTAAAAACATTTTTACTTTGACATTTTAAAGTGTTTCCATGTCCTAAACTGGACAGGTCACTAAATGCCACCATCTACAGTATAGCCAAGCCTGGAACCTATTATCACTCTTTTTTTTTAAGATTTTATTTATTTATTTGACAGAGAGAGATGGCAAGTAGGCAGAGAGGCAGGCAGAGAGAGAGGAGGAAACAGGCTCCCTGCTAAGCAGAGAGCCCGATGCGGGGCTCCATCCCAGGACCCTGAGATCATGACCCGAGCCGAAGGCAGCAGCCCAACCCACTGAGCCACCCAGGCGCCCCCTACTATCACTCTTGATTGCTTTCTCCCTCTCCCCTTCTCCTAAACCACACCAGTGTAACACTCAGTCAGGTGGATTCTACCTCTTTAATTTCCTTCAGATCTATCCATTTTCCTCTACCCTGACTGCCTCTCTCATTTCTCAGCTGGTCTTCTGCAGCAGCCCCCTCATAACTACACTCTTCTCAAATCTGTCTACTCTGCTGTAGCCAGACTACTTCACTAACACAAATGCCACCACGTCTCCTCCTTCCTTAAAGCCTTTAATGTCTAATTATTGTTATGAAAAAGTCCAAACACCCTGACATGATTTACAAAGTCCTCCACCTAGCTATGCTTACCTCTCCAGCCCTAGCTCAATTATAATCATACTGCACTTTCAGTTTCTCAGACTTGCCGTATTACTGAAAGCAGTAATGCTCCCAGGGTAAGAAATTCAATGCCAGCAGTTCTTTGCATGGTTCCAATATGCAGATTTCAGTTACCATGGTTTCAATAACTCCTGGTCTCCCAAAACATGGTTCAAACTCCAGTTACCAAGGCTTATTAATTAACCATAATCACATAAAGTAAAACTTCACTGCTAGCTTCTCGGATCGCAAATCACTACATAAATCAAAGATGTGTATCACGATCAGCGACCAATCGCATTGCTACTGTCCAAGTTTGCTGACTGGTCACTGCACATCTGTTATTCATTCAGTTCATATGAATAGAGGACAAATGTGTAATTGTGTTTCCTTGTTTTCTCCCAGTGATAAGTCTACGATATTTTACAAAAATAGGTAACAGGAAGAGGAAATGGGCAAAAGGAAAACAAAAAACAAAATCGCAGCAAAAAACCCACAAAAAGTGGTAACGCCAAAAGTGATTTTCAAATCTAATGTAAATAGATTCTAGAAATAGCTGCTGTAATAAAAACATTGTGACACAAAACAAACTGAGGGTTGCTGCGGGGGTAGGGAGAGGGTGGTGGGGTTATGGACATTGGGGAGGGTATGTGCTATGGTGAGTGCTGTGCAATGTGTAAACCTGGCGATTCACAGACCTGTACCCCTGGGGATAAAAACATATTATATGTTTATAAAAAATAAAAAATTAAAACAACAATAACAACAACAAAAACCACATTGTGACAAAAAGAACGAAAACGTTTCAGAGAAAATGACGCTGGCAAATACCTTTGAATTAAAGGAATGCCACAACATTGAAAGTGCAAAGGATAAAACATCAGAAGCCAATACAAACTCAGGAGTACGGCAATTCACCAAAACATAGAAGAGATGCTCACTCTATATCCTAAGTTATACGATGACAAGAAAGTGACAAGCACTGTTCAAACTACTCTGGATCAAGTCTTTACAAAAAGAAAAAGAAAAAAGTTTAATTCTCAATGCTTTTAATGCTTCAATTACAGCCTATGACATAACTCCATTTCCTTTATATGTATAACCAATAGTGAGAGAGTTTTTAAAGTTTTGACAAAAAAATGTCATGGAACAATTGTGATTTTTGTCCCGTTGATTTTACATTAGGATCGCTTTGCATGGCTTCAGCGTGCAGTCACCGACATAGGCTCAGACTCCTGCGCAAACAAGGACTGCATGGATAAGAAATGTCTATCCACCCAAACAGGAAGTGGAAGTTACCGTGAGAATGCCTAGAATGCTCCCAAAGCTCTTTAGCATATACTTTCAAGGCACACGTGAAAAATCTTTCTTGCAGTAATAGTACTACTGACGTAAATCATACCAACTTGAAAAATTAGTGAGTATTACGCAATTGGGCAAATGGACTTGGGAAATACAAAAACATTAGAAATAACTTCCCAAGGGTGACAGTTTAAACCTGACAAACTAGAGGTTCTCTAATGAAAGAAGACAGAAAGGAACAGGCAGTCCAGTCACGAGAATTACAACATTATCAAAATGAGCACCCTATCCTAGCATCTCCAGAAGCTTCCTTTAGCTTGTAGGCCTTGGCCTGTTTTGCTTATCTCTTTCTCTGAGTCTTTGCATGACACTCTCAGAGGCCAAGAAGAGGGAGTAAAAGAGAAGATATTGATTTAAAAAAAAAAAAATAAGCTGATGGATTTGTATAATGTCAATAGAAACCACAGGAGAAAAAGTTTTGTGTTTTTTTTTTTTTGAGAAAAAGATTTTTACAAAACAAACGGTGGTCACAAAAGACAAATACTTAGAAAAATTTAAAACAGATAAGAATGGAGATAAGATCATTGTGCTTTTAAGAGAATCAGTAAGAGGTAAGGGTGGAAAAAATGATAAGAAATGGATGTAAAAACATTAATAATGTATGTGTACTTAGGAAAAAATTGCAAATCCTTCTTATAATGCCATTTAACCCTATTTTATATGGATCTAAAGATGGGCAAGAAAATTCTATAAAGGGAACAAAAGTTACGCTGAGAACCTAAAATAAATTTCATACAACTTAATTACATTCAAGCAGCAACAAGAGGGATTTTTTTCCGTTTTCAGTTCAGTTTTTTCAGCCACTATCCCAGTGGCTTATGCACAGTCAACAAATATCTCTTGTACCTTTAAGTGATCAAATTCATTACATTTACTTCCAGTACAAATGCAGAGTCAGAGAAATAAGAGGTTTCTGTTACACTTACCGGGAAAAGTACTATCTTCTGGATTCATTGAAGCTCTAATGCTTCTTTTCAGGAGATGATAAACATTTGCTGCTGTTAAAGCTGAAAAAGCAAAGACATACTAACTCATTAGGCTCGAGAGTTATGCAATCTAGGCATATTCCAATTTCACCATCAGAGACTCTCAAGAATATGTTGTACACATAAAAATTTATGTTGTACATAAAAGAACTACAAACTATCTTAGTTTCAATATAATAAATTAAATGCAAATAGAGAAAACAGGAAAGGTGCCCAGTTCGTACATGCTAGTCAGTTAACAGCAATCCAACCATCTCCCCGAAGAATTTAAAGTGGAGAATAGAAACTGTCACAATACTCTGGACACAACCACAATCATTTTCTCCTCAAAACGCTTGCCCAGTCAAAACAAATAAAATGCAATACGGATTACAGACAGAAACACCAAAAGGGAGTGCAATCTCAAACGGTTACAATTGTTTTTAAATTTACCATTTTTTTTTTTTTTTTTTTTTTAGCTTAGTTTATGTGTGGGATGTCTCCTCCCATTAGGATGTAAAATCTAGGCGAGTAAGACCCTTTTCCGTCTTGCTCCTTTGGAACACACAGGAGGCGGAAACGCTACGGAATGCATATATTTCCAACAAGCACACATTCCACTGCTAAGGCGCAGAGAATTGTTCAGTTAAATCTTTACTGTGCTAAGAACTTCTGAGCGCTGGAAATTTGCATCCACACATCTGTCCCTGTTTTTCCATGAAGATAACGGCCTTTGCCAGCCCTTACTGGGCCGATCGCGGAGAGAAACAAATGCCCGGGCGAACTCGAGATAGGTCCCTCCCCTGCAGAACTTGATCGCCAACTTCCATTTCTTCCCTCCCCGCAAGCCGTTCCCGCTCCTTCTCAGCCCCGCGCTTACCCGGCAGCTTCTCGGTACCCTCCACGGACGCCCCTCCAGGCCCATGCTCCGCCTCCCCACCCGCCGCGGACGGGACTTTTCCTTCCCCCCAGATCACAAGGAGCAGGTACCGATCCATCTCCTCAGAGCTGAACTAGACTGTGTCAAGTCCCGCTTTCCCCATCCAAATCGTCGCGCGCTACTGATGTACTTCCGGTTCCCTTCCACTTTAGGTCGGCTGGAAATTGGGCACCTTCCGTCTGTTTGCTGCAGCTTTTCCGGCCGGTGGGTTCTTTCGGGGAGTTATTCTTTCTGTAACCGTATTATTTGCTCCTTTCGTAATGAAACTGCTACCATGGGAAGATTGGAGGAGACCCAGGAAGAGCAGAGAAGCCGACGAAGCCTGGCTGACCTAGGAACTGTCATGCTTGGGTTTATACGTTTCCCGCCGGGCCAGTGACGCTGAGGTCTGGCCTTGATCCCGAGGACAGGACGGTGCTGTTCCTGGGGGAACATGTCCAGTTTTTCTAAGGCTCCACAGGTGAGCTCGAAATCTTGTAGCTTGAAGGAATTCATTACACCGGCAGAAGGAAGACAGGGGCTTAGGTGGACTTAGTGATGCTGAGTCGGTAGGAAAGCTGAGTCTCTGGGCCAGGATGCCTCGGGCGGGCACCGGCGAGGGTCGTGATTGTGGCTGCTGCTCGTCGTGCTCTGGGCGCTTCTTCTCTTTTCAGCCAGGACTTTTCATGTCTCCCCGCTCCCCGTCCCCGGATAGGGTATTCGGAGAGAAGGTCAGAGTCATAGGGTGGATCAGACAGGGGCATTGTGGATCATGGTGAGGATTTTTTTTTGTTCCTGGGTAAAACGAGGATCCGCTGAAAAGAATTGGAGTCAGGGAGTAACGTGATGTCACTTAGGTGTGAAAAGGGGCGCTCTGGCCGCCGAGCTTAGACTGTTGAGAAACGGGGATTGGTGGAAGAATCCGTCTGGAGACCAACGGCAGTAATTGAGGCTAAACGTGATGGTGGCACAAACCAAACTAGGAACAGTGTAGTGTTGAGAAGCGGTCAGGTTCTGTTTGAAGGTGGAGGCAAAAGGATTTCCTGAAGGATTGAATGTGAGCTGACAGCAAAGGAAGACACGGGGGTTACCCCCAAGGTTTTCTGTTTCGGTGAGGGGAAGGGTATGCCCTCAGCTGAGATAGGGAATGCATAATATTTGGGGGTCCCTGGGTGGCTCAGTCGGTTAAGCATCTGCCTTCAGCTCAGGTCATGATTCTGGGATCCTGGGATCGAACCATGCATTGGGCTCCTTGCTCAGCAGGGAGCCTCCTCCCTCTCTCTCCCTTCTGCTGATAACATAATAACATGATTATCTATGTAAAAAATCAGATGGAATCTAAGAAAAGCTATTAGATCTGATAAATAAGTTTAGCAGGCTGCTGGTTATAAGACCAACATGCGAAAAATGAAGTGCATGTCTATAGCAACAGTCAATCCAATTTAAAAATACAATGCTGTTTACAGTGGCATCAAAATATACGGAATACTTAAGAGATAAACCTGACAAAAGATGTGTGAAGAGAACAAGATAGAAACTAGAAAAGTGAGAGAGGAGAAAAACAGAAATGGTGAGCAGTTTAGAAGCGGATTTGAAGTTTGTAATAAAACTTAAAGTAAAACCAGTTAGTCTTGTTGTATTTTTTCCAGCATTTTTAAGCAACTTAATATATGCATAGAGAAAACATCTGGTTGAGATCTTTCTGGGTTGGAATTTTCTTAGAATTTGAAGTTACTGGTGAGTACCGCAAAGACAATGGTGTGTGCCTGAGGCAGCTTAAAAATGTCCAAGTAGCTATTTAAAATTTAAGTTTATTTAGCACCATTCGTCTATACTTGTCTACCTATATTCTGTTACTGTATTCTCCCATGGAATTGAACTTCTGAATAGTCTTCAGTTCCCACTTGGTCACTCATCTTTCAATTTAATATATTTCAGTCTCGAAACAGTTTTGAAGACCTTTATAAACAGTTTCTACTTTCATAAGAGTTTCTCGTTACCATTCCAGAAAATGCCGTAGTATAAAGGAAAATATATCTTTGAAATGTTTTAAATAAAGCATCATTGGGAGCACCTGGGTGGCTCAGTCATGAAGTGTCTGCCTTCAACTCTGGTCATGATCCTAGGGTCCTGGGATCAAGCCCCACGTCGGGCTCCCTGATCAGCGGGGAGTTTGTGTCTCCCTCTCGCACTCCCCCTGCTTGTGTTCCCTCTCTTGCTCTCTGTCAAATAAATAAAATCTTTTAAAAACTTAAATAAATAAATAAATAAAGCATCCACGTTGCAGATAGAAAAGCAGTCAGGAAAAATTACTGTGTTTAAACTTTGTAGAACGAAAAAAGAACCTCCTTTTCCAGAAATAGAGATGAAAACAAAACCAAAAAAAAAAAAAATTTATTAAGCAAAGGATCTTTTTGATCTATTACTGATGTTAACTGTAGAATATTATGTGATAGTATATAATAATAAATTTGATTATTTCCATTTTAATTAGAATTTTCTTTGTTTTCTCTCTGTCTTTTTCCCCCCCAGCAATGGGCCACTTTTGCTCGGGTTTGGTATCTTTTAGATGGGAAAATGCAGCCCCCTGGCAAACTAGCTGCTGTGGCATCAATTAAACTTCAAGGATTGCATAAACCTATATACCATCAACTGAGTGAGTATCATTTTAGATCTGTCACTAGTAACCATAATTTTCATCCCAGAATAGAATTTTGAAGAAATCTGCCAGAACTACTTCTGAGGACCTCTTTTTTTGCTACGATCCCTTATTCCATTCTTGCAAAAAACCTACTGGGGCACTAAAATGAGTTTGGTTTATTCATAAAAAAACCATACAGACCACTTTGCCTGAGACAACCCCATTTCATGCCATTACAATAGCAAATTATCAGTAGCCCTCCTTTCATTCTCAGATATCCTGATTGGGACTATAAATCAGATGTTCACTCTTACATGTTTCTTCATATGGTTATGTGATTTGAGTAGAGTTTCTGAAAATGAAGAAATAAATTTGCCCTCTCTTCTAAAAACATTTTCCTCTAGAAAGATGGATAGAGCTAACTCGACATGAAAAGTTTACTGTTTTTAATTGATAAATTTGATTTTCTGTAACCTTTTTCCAAAACAAAAGAAAAAAGTTGTGTTGATACTAAAAGACTTTTGCTTATTACATGTAGTTTTGATTGATTTCACTTAACCTGGCAGTTCAGGGACCATCTAGCAAGATCTAGGTGTCAGCTCTTACTGTTCCATCTTTTTTGACCTGTCAACAACATTTTTTGCAGTTAATCATAGTTTTAACTTGTTGAATCATGAAGTTGTAAATAAATCCCTATTTAAATATAGGTAACATTTTTAAAGAAAATCAACAGTTACAATGACGAAGTCAACACACACATTCTCAACATTTGGGTTATTTCCAATTTTTTCCCATTACAAATCATATTACTGTCAGCATTCTTGTACCTTTTCCCCAGTGCATGTGTGGAAGAATTTCTCTGAGGTGTGTCTGCAGGACAGTAGTTATTAGGTTCAAAAGTGTTTGCGGAACTAGTTAGTCTTTATTCTGATGTTCTAGAGAATTTGTATTATCCCTCCTCTTCAGTAACACTTGATGTTTTCATTCTCTTTAAGTTTGACTCCTCTGGTAGATGGGAAATACACTCTTGATGGCTTTGCATTGTCCTGATTGCATTGGTGCTGTGTATCCTTTTCTCTTTATTGGCTTTTTATCATTTCTTCTGTGAAATGTCTGTGTCTTTTGACCATATTTCCACTGAGTTATTGGCCCTTTACATTTTTGTAACTTTTATTGTGGAAGTTTTCACATTTTCAGAAAAGCTCAAAGAATAGTACAGTGATTTTATACCCTCCAGCCAGATTACAGTTATAATTTACCATCTAATGTATATGTTATATTTAATACATAATTTGACATGTAATTTTTTACACAATCATTGGAAAATAAGTTGCAGATGTCATAGTAAATCCCCCTGAATGCTTCAGCTTATGTCTTCTAAGAATAAGAATAGTTCCCTATATAACCAAAAAGCCATTATCACACATAACAAAATAAACATGATTTAATTGTGTAGTTTAATATCTGGTGCATTTTCAAATTTCTTTAGTAGTTCCAAGAATGCTCTTTATAGCTGTTAATTTTTTTTAGATCAGGATCCAGCCAAGGTTTATGTATTGCCTTCAGTCGTTATGTTCCCGTAGTCTATTTATTTATTTATTTATTAAGATTTTATTTATTTATTTGACAGAGAGAGAGAGAGAGAGAGACAGCAAGAGAGGGAACACAAGCAGTGGGAGAGGGAGAAGCAGGGTTCCTGCCAAGCAGGGAGCCCGATGTGGGAGCTTGATCCCAGGATCCTGGAATCATGACTGGTGCGGAAGGCAGGTGCTTAATGACTGAGACACTCAGGCGCCCCTAGTCTTTTTTATATAGAATAATCTTGTCTGGAGTGCCCGGGTGGCTCAGTGGGTTGAAGCCTCTGCTTTCGGCTCAGGTCATGCATGATCCTGGAGTCTTGGGATCAAGCCCTGCATCATCGAGCTGTCCGCTCAGCAGGGAACCTGCTTCCCTTCCTCTCTCTCTGCCTGTCTCTCTGCCAAATAAATAAATAATCTTTCCAATTTTAGTATATGTGCTGCCGAAGCAAGCACAATAATCTTAAAAAAATAAAAAAAAGAAAAACCCCTGTCTTATTTTCTTCTTGGAGTTAACCTTTTGGGGAGTCCAGTCTAGTAAAGAACTTTCTTATTAAACACATTCTTCATTTGTTCTTGGATGCATTCTCTTGCTAGTTCCTCCTTCCCAGTTCCTTTATTCTTTTCAACTTTCTAATTGCCCAGTCTTCTCTCATTAACAATTAGAGGAGTGCTCTGGAACCTGGTCCTTGGATACCGTCACATTCATTGAGCAATCACATTCAGTTTCGTATCTCTATCTTTAATATCTTTTATTATGCTTATAGCTCCCAATTTATATCTTCATTTTTGACCTTTTTCCTGTATTCGAGACTCATATAACCATATTGCTACTCAGCCAATCTTCTTAGGTGTGTGGTAGACATCTCTAGCATGTTTTGTGTATTTAACTTGGAGATAACTTACTTCCTGGATTTCCCCCACCCATACCAACCTGTTACTTCTAGTTTCCCCATCTTAATTAACAGCTTCTCTAGTCTTTTTCTTACTCTAGTCAAAAGTCTTATCTTCATTTTTGACTGCTCTTTGTTCAACTCCCTGTAAAGTGTTTCTATGTATATATATGTGTGTGTATATATATATGAAAAAATATATGTACCTGAAAGAAATATATATATATCTGAAATTCAGTCACTTCTCATTAACTCTCTCTTCTACTGTAATTTTAAACCATTGTACTCTCTATTCTGGATTATTCCAAAAGCCTCCTCACTGATCTCCCTGCTTCTGTTCTTGCCCCAGTAGGGTCTTTTCTCCCCAGATCAATTACAATTATCTTTTCCAAATGAGAGTCAGAGCAAAAGCCAAAGTTCTGTCAGTGCCTTACGAGGAACTACATGGTGTGGCTCCTGTTATCTCCCTGAGTTTATTTCCTACCTCCCTTGAGTAATCCACTTAAGGCTTACTACTGTTTCATTAATATACCTGCCAACACATTTTTGCCTTAGGGCCTTTTTACATTTTGTTTTCTCTGCTTGCATGGGATTTTCCAGATTTATGGCTTTTCCAGATTTATGCATTGCTCCTTCACATCTTTCAGACTTCTCCTACTTACATCCTGAGAGAGGCCTTACCCAATTCCTCCGTCAGCTCCCCCTTTCACTTACTATACTTTATGTTGCCTTTTAAAAAACATTAGCATTCACGGATCACACATATTATAAAAATGTGCATCATCCACCTCCCTCTACTAGACGAAGTTCTAAAAGGACAGGAACTTTGCCTAAATTTTTCACAGCTAGAAATGCCTAGAATGGTGTTTGACATATAGTTGGACAGCATAAATGTTTTCTGAGTGGATATATGCATTCATGAATACCAGTTTTGAGAATGAAGAAATTACTTTTAATCAGGGCTGTAGCATTTCAGCTAAGTTAGATTTGGGATCTGTGGACTGAGGAGGAAAAGACGTGTAGATGGTTTGATTTGGGTAAGAGCAAGAACATAGGAGTTCCTCCATTTCTCTTACTTGCTGCTCTCATCTTTCTCTTCCCTTAATGAAAATTTCACAGAAAGCCCACAGCCGTGCAGTCTTTAAGTACAGAATTTGAATGTAAGAATTCTGTCTTGGTGATCTTTGCTCTGCAAGCACATAGTACAGTGTCTGGTCCTTCAGAGATGCTTGTCAGAAACATTCTGTGGAATGACACTTTCAAGAAAATGTTTTATGAGCACAGTCAGTTCTCATTATTCACTATAGTTCTGGTCTTTAAAGTCACCATGAGGGGCGCCTGGGTGGCTCAGTGGTTTAAAGCCTCTGCCTTCGGCTCAGGTCATGATCTCAGGGTCCTGGGATCGAGCCCCGCATCGGGCTCTCTGCTCAGCAGGAGCCTGCTTCCTCCTCTCTCTCTCTGCCTGCTTCTCTGCTTACTTGTGATCTCTGTCAAATAAATAAACAAAATCTTTAAAGTCACCATGAATGCTGAATGAGAGTGGACACCGAACCATTGCTTCTAGGGGAGACACAGAGTTAGGTTCCTCTGAGCCTCTGGTTACAACATTTTTTTGTCAGCCAGTCAATACATAGTCTTGTTTGTTTTATGTGTGTTTCTGTTTAAAGACACCTTATTTAATATACATTTTGTTGACCTCACGGCCAACCGCAGAGTAACTCATGACTGAATAATGCTTATCGAACACACATTTTCTTTGTAAGACATACTGGAACCGTCTTGCACTTAGGAACACTACATAGCACTTGAGCATCAGACTTGAGGGATATTCAAAAAGTAAAGGCACTTTAGAAAGCACAAAAATGCCAAAAAGCTAGGATTAAATGGACCATAAAGAGACACTTGTTTATAGTAAAAGAGTCGAAACAAAAGACAGCCAGTGCATTACGTTATTTGACCTCAGTTGAAAAGAGTGCATCAAGCCACTCACATTTTTCACTGATGTGCATGTGTCTGCAAATGACTGAGAAAACACTGTAGGCATTAAGATTACAAAGAAATTTGAAGAGAATAGGCAAATTCGTAATGTAGAATCTGTGAATAATGAGGAGCACTTGGACTTCCAAAGTAAAATAGTGACCAGCAGACTTATACATGACTGATTAGAAATTTCTTTACTTTAAAAATCTTTTTTGGCAGACAAGGAAAATGCTATAGTTCTCAAATTACCAAGTCATAGAAATTAATTCCTTAGGCCTTCAGATACTTTGTTTTCCTGCCTCATTTATATGAGAAAACTAAAATCAGAAGAATAAAATGACTTTCTCACTGCACTAGCTGCTAGATTATAATAGAACTGGGACCAGAACCCAAGTACTTTGTTTCCTCAGGTAGTAATATTACCCATTCCACTTTAGTGTGCTGGTTCTTAGCTGCTTAAACTGTGTTTTCCTGCTGATTTGGTTTTTTTTTTTTTTTCTTCTTAACCTTAGCAGTGTTATTAACAAGGTGATATACGAGATCTCTTAGGTTGTCTTTGTGGAAATACAAACAGTACATAATTTGAGAAAAGTAGAAATAGTAGTAAGTATAGCACTTACCGGTTCACTGAATTAAAGTTCTGCTTTCTGGTAAGCAGGTCATTATTGGAAATGTATTCCTTAGGTACCTAATGAGAACATTCTGCTAGAAAACCAGATGAGCTTTTGTGGCTGCCTGTCTGGTTCATCCTTTTCTAGTAAGGGAGAATAGCATTTCTGTGAAATTAAAAATTTACATTTTAAAGACAAAGAGTTATTTTTGTTTCATTATACATTTTAATGCATAACATAATCAGCAAAACTTTATATCCACAAGATGTCACTAAAGTCAAGACTTAAATTGCAAACAATTTTTTTTTTTAAGATTTTATTTATTTATTTGACACAGAGAGAGAGATCACAAGTAGGGAGAGCGGCAGGCAGAGAGAGAGAGAGGAGGAAGCAGGCTCCCTGCTGAGCAGAGAGCCCGATGCGGGGCTTGATCCCAGGACCCTGGGATCGTGACCTGAGCTGAAGGCAGAGGCTTTAACTCACTGAGCCACCCAGGCGACCCCCAAAGAACTTTTAAATAAGGATTTGGTGTTGTAAATGGGGATGAAAAGATAAGCTACAGACTGAAGGAAAATATTTGCCAACCATACAGCCCACAAGAAATAAACATATAATTAGAGAATGAGCAAAGGACATGACCAATTATGTTGGTCATGTTGGCAAATAAACACGAAAAAAATTCAACATTATTAGTTAGGGAAATGCAGATTAAAACCACAATGAGATATCACTGCTCATCTATCAGAACAGCTGAAATGAAAAATAATGACAACAACAGATGCTATTGATGATGCAAAGAAGCTGGATTACTTACACATTGCTGGCACGAATGTAAAATGGTAGAGCCAGTCTGGAAAAGAACATGACCATTTCTTAGAAAACTAAACACAAGTTTACTATATATCAGTTGCACTTCTGGACCTTTGTCCCAGGGAAGTTAAAACACAAAATCCTGTGCCAATTAATAATACTTCTGTATTACTCTTTATCCCCCTATATTTATCAGCTCCTGGCATACTGTGTATTCTACTTACTTGTTTATTGTCTAGCTCATCCCACTGGAATGTAAGATTTACTATGAACAGGGATTTCGGTTGCATTCATTGCTATATTCCCAACATCAAGAGCGGTACCTGGCATTAGTAAGTGGTAAGTGGATTAATTAATCAGTCAATGGAAAAGGAATATAAAGCAGATTTGGGAGGAGAATCCTACCAAGCTTACATACGTCTCCATCTGAGTCTACCCATATATGGAATCTGAGTAGCTCAGACAATTTTGAATGGTCCTATTTCAAAGATAAGAACCAGGAGTGTCTCCCATGTAATCTAGGAAAGGAATTGAATGGGAGCCAAGCATCATAGAACAAGCCCTATTTACATTAAAGTGAACGCCAGGAATTTTTTTTGACACTTATTGTGACTGGTAACTACCATTATATAAGAGTCTACATTAAGAATCCTCAGAAGGAAACTTGTGATGTAGGTGGAGAATAAAATGTGCAAATGATAGGACAAAATAGAGTTAAATCAGTATCGTAAGAGAAATTCAGGCATCTTTGTGGACTCAAAGGACGTTGGCTTTGGTGTTAGGAAAGGCTTTATGGAAGGACTGGTATTTATTTTGGAACTTGATATTTATGTGGAGCTTAAATTTTATGGATAAAATTTAGCAAGTGGAAATAAGTCAGGAGAGTATTTCTAGTAGAAGGAGCAAAGAAAAGATAAGACTGTATATACGTGTGTGTGTGTGTGTGTGTGTGTGTGTTTTGAATAGAAGTAATGGAATAATGCTTCAGGGAATAGCAAGTATAGCAAGTAGTATGGCTTACCTTGTACAAACTTTGGTGTACGAAAGAACTGGTAAGTAAGACTAGAAATTTTGAGGCTATGCTCTAGGTCTCTTTGAATACCTTATCTGAAGAATTGGTACGTGGTGAAGTACAAACGTGATGATGAAGTCTTAGAATATAAGTGAGATTCGGTGGGGTGTGGTCCAGAGCAGATGACCAAGAAAGAATTTTTGAGACCTCTTTTGTACGAAATGGTGGTTTATTAAAGCACGGGAACAGGACCCATGGCAGAAAGAGCTGCTGCCCCAGGGTTGTGAGGGGTGGCAGGTTATGTAGGGTGGGGTAGGGGGAGGTAAGGAAAAGGGAGGTTTCAGTAGTACTTTCATATGCTCACAAGGACCTATAAGAGACTGGATGCCTTGAGGCCTTGTCATCATCAAGGTTTTTTCCTCTAGCTTGGTATTAACATTAAGATAGTTGGGAGATTTCTAAAGAATATCACATATGTCTGGGGAGGGGGAAGGTTGCAGGGTGTCAGCTTTTGCTTTGTCCTCAGCCAGCCTTCTGTTCCCCCATCAGTGACACATAACTTGAAGCTAGGAGGAGTCCGATGAGAAGGATTTCGGAGCTGTCCTCAGAACTTAGTGGAAAGGTGTGCGTGATCAGTTAGTGACTGAGATCACTGCCTCCAAATGCCGTTCCCCCTGCCACCCCTTTGCCATCCTGGTGTAGTAAAGAGGAGAAAAATTGTCTTTGAAGTCACTAGAATTGTATTTGAATCTTAACTTCACCACTTAATTAACCATGCGATCGTAGTGGAGTTGTTCAACCTCTGACTCCATTTGCTTATTAAAAAATAAGCTGCTGGGAGGGAGGAGGTGGATAAAGCCCACTTCGATGATTGTGAGACTTACAGTGCCAGAAAGTGAACATGAGAGGCCTCCACAGGCCCTCGCACGTGGAGGATATAGACTGAATGTTACTTCCTTTCTCCTAGGCAATATGGAGGAAAAAATGTGAGTTCTGGCTTTGGGGAGAAAACGAGCCAAAATACTGAAGCTATAGGACTGAGAAACACCCCTGATCTGTAACTCCTCATGAGACCTTCAGTTCCCTGACAGGAAGCTTTTGAGTTTCCACTTGGATTGACTTGGTCTGAATTTATTTGGCACCTGATTTTTTAAAGTAATTAATTAATTTTATCTATTTAATTTACCACTGAATATTATAAAAAAGAGTCAAATAACATTACACATCTAAGGCGAGAATTTTTACAACTAAAATCACAATTCCTATTCTAAAAATTACTTACTGAACTCTTTTTAATCTGGAAGAAATTTCTCTTGGAACATCTCTTCATCAGGCAACAGGGTTCCAATTTATATTCATTTGGTGCATTTTATAAAGCATAAGTTTTTAGTTAAAACTTTAAAATGAAATCTGTCCATTTAACTGAAATTTAAACAGAAATGATTATGCTGTATTCAGGATTTTAGCCTTTAAAGATATTGGCTTTTGTTTTAATATGTAATGCAGTAAAAAACCCAAATATTTAATTGCTGGTTAGTTTTATTTAGAGTCAGAGAAGTGCTTCTAAGAATATATTTAATAGAGATCTGGCATAAGTTATTGAGGGAGATTAACTTTTCCCAGAGTAGATGTTCATACCTTAGAGATGAAAAAACGTGATTTTCATCTGCTCTGTGGTATTCTTTCTAATGTCCTTTGAAAGATCCTTTTTGATCTCTACAAATAAGAGTAGCTTTGTTTGGAGTAGTTTAAGGTGCTTTTTGCATTCTCAAAGCTTAAGTAACATTTTATAAGTAAGTTCAGCTTTTGTTTGTGTAAAAATTTCATTTTTCCTCCACATAAGTGTCACTGAAAGAGCCAGAACAGGTGTTAAATAACACGGTGCATGAGCTTTGGCAGATCACTTAGCTAAGCAGGCCTTAGCTTCTTCAGCTGTAAATGTCTGCTCCAAAACTAAGGTAACTTCAGCATTCTCTGAAAAGGTGTAGATCTCTTCTCACCATCTTTGTTTTTCTCATTCATTCGCCCAGTTGCCTTAGTAGCCCACTGTCGATCACTTTTAGGAACTTCAAGCAATTCACCAAACACAAAGCTATCTTTTTAGTCCACTCACAGTAAGGTTCCTGTGTCTTTCCTTTATATTTCTAGATTCCCTTTCACTGTGGTAAAGAAAACCTACTGCTTTATCCTCTTTCCTTTACCCTTGGTCCACATAGACTATGTACTTCTCTCTGAAATTGCAATCATTCAAATTCAGAGCTTTGTATAGATCTGATCATGTAATCCTTAGTTTCCATATATGATATTTATTTATACTTATTTTTTCATTTTTTTAAATAAATAAGCTTTTAGAATCTTTTTAAAAATTTCCCTGTTAGTGATGAGGGAGCACGAGGCTGGCTGAGGACAAAGCAAAAGCTGGCATCTTGTACACCCCCCCTCCATCCACTTCCCCTCAGTCCTCTGTGTAGCATCCCTCTGGCAGCCCCGACTGCCATAAACAAGCAGGAGTCTCCCTTGGCTTGCAAATGTCCTAAATCTCACTAACAAAGACGATTGAGAGCAGGATTGTGACACCCCACCTAAAAGTCTCCCAACATAGTACTCTATTGTTCTCTGAATTTGGGAAGAATACTCAATTGTGATGTTTTACATTTGTTTTCAATTTGCCTATTGGTAAAACATACCTTTTTACTTCTATATGCGTATTGTTTTCATTTTGTCGTCTATTTTTAAGGGAAAGTTTGTATTAGATATTTAAAGGTATGTTAATATAAACATTTTAGCAAAGTGTGATTATTAATGGGAAAAGACAATAGGAATAACAATAGTTTGCCTTTCAGATATGTGTTGTTATTATTGGCATCTTTATTATATTCTCTTTTACCTTCCAGTGTTGAGATTTTCCAAATGTCTGGCGAATTCTTTCTATACTTAGATGTTATGTTAAAGAGGAACAGAACAGCAAAATCCTGTGCAAGGATTTTGGTGTTGCACTGTGACTTGCTTTATATTTTTTAATGTATTGTTTAGATTTTGAAAAGCTTTATAAATAACCAAGATCACTTTTTCTTAAAGTCATGACTTTCATTATAAAATCTTTTTTTCTTTGTTCTTTTTAAATCTAGGTGACTGTGGGGATCATGTGGTCATAATGAACACAAGGCACATTGCATTTTCTGGAAATAAATGGGAACAAAAAGTTTACTCCTCACATACTGGGTAAGATAAAGCCATTGTCTAACAAACATATGAAAAGATGCTCAGCATCACTAACCATCAGGGAAAGGCCAACCAAAACCATAAAGAGATACTACCTTAACACCTGTCAGCATGGCCAAAATCAAAAAGACAAAAAATAATACATGTTGGTGAGGATGTGAAGGAAAAGGAACCTTCGTGAACTATTAGGATTGCAAACTGGTACAGCCACTGTAGAAGACAGTATGGAGATTCCTCAAAAAATTAAAAATAGAACTATCATATGATCCAGTAGTTCCTTTACTAGGTATTTACCCAAAGAAAATGAAAACATTAATTTGTAAAGACATACGTATCCCATGTTTATTGCAGCATTATTTATAATAGGCAAGATAGAAAAGCACTCCAAGTGTCCACTGATAGATGAATGGGTAATGATGTACACATGTGCACATGCACTGGAATATTAATTCAGCCACAAAAAAGGATGTGGTCTTGCCATTTGCAACAACATGAGTGTATAATGTTAAGTGAAGAGTCAGACAGAGAAAGACAAATATAATATGATTTCACTTATATGTGGAATCTGAAAAACAAATGAATAAACAAAAAGAATGAGAGCTATAAGTACAAAGAACAGATTAGTGATGGCCAGAGAGGATGAGAATGGAGGGGATGGGCAAAGTGGGTGAAGGGGAATGGGAGATACAGGCTTCCATTTACGGAATGACTATGTCCTGGGGATAAATGGTACAGAACGGGAATATAGTCCGTGGTATTGTAATAGCATCATATGGTAACAGAGAGTAGCTACACTGGTGGTGAGCCCAGCGTGACATACAGAGCTGTTGAATCACTAAGTTATACAGCAGAAATTAATGTAATCTTTTTTGTCAACTATACTAAAAAAAAAGATAATGCCATTGTCAAGGAAGATAAGCAGCTGAAATATATTACTGTAAAAATACTATTGGTCTTACCAGGGGGTACCTGGCTGGCTCAGTTCAAAGAGCGTATCACTCTTCCCCTCAGGTTATGAGTGTGAGCTCCATATTCAAAGTAGAGATAATTTTTAAAAAGATGTTTTTTTAAATAAATAAACCCATCCCTTAAAAATGTAATATAGATCTAATTTAAAGAGTTATTTTCAAAAATTGGCATTTAAGAAAATACTAATTTTGCATATGCTACATTTACTCAAGCAAAAAAACCCACAGAACTGTATCAGAACTAGTTATTTGTTTTTCCTAGAAACTTTGGATGTAACCTCTCTGGTTTAAATTATTCTAATTTTTTAGTCAGTCTTCTTTTTGTTTCCTATAAATCATTCATGTTATTGCTATTTCCTGAACCATCTTCAATATCTGAAAAAACTTGAGATGATTAAGGAGTGATGAACAAAATCCCAAATTTGGAAGATACCTAGAATCCCCACAACATACCTTTCAAGATCTGGGTCTCCCTGCCAATGTTTGAATAACAGCCATTTCGTGGCTTGTAAGGCAGCCCATTCATTCCACCTTTGAAATGGTTTAAATTTTATTTTATTTATATTTTTAAAGATTTTATTTATTTGTCAGAGAGACAGTCACAGAAAGAGAGCAAGCACATAAACAGGGGAGCAGCAGGCAGAAGGAGAAGCAGCACACCACCTCCTCACCACCGATGAGCTGGGCGCCCAGTGTGGGACTTAATCCCAGGACCCCCAGATCATGACCTGAGCTGAAGGCGGAGGTTTAACTGACTGAGCCACCCAAGAGCCCAAAAATGGTTTAAATTTTAGAAAGATCTTTATGCTATTGAATCACAATCTGTTTTTCTCTAGCTTTCCTACTGGTCTTAGTTCTCCTCTTCGGACAGTATAATATCTATCTCTTCCACAGGGCATTCTTCACATAATTTTGAGGCTAGGATCAGTAAGAGCCCATTGATTTGTCTTTTCCCTTTGGCTAAACATCTGTAGCTCCTTCAGAGTTCTTCATATGGCCTCATTTCAACTATCACCTTTATATCCTGGTCACTCTAGAAAGACTTCTTTCTTGTCGGTGTCTTTCTTAACTAAATATACTCACCTGGCTATGTTCTGATGGTTTTCTAGTATAGTGGGATAGTCTGGTATAATACAGTATAATGGATAGTACAATGCAGCCCTTTATTGCAATAGAACTTTTCTTCAAGGCCATATCATTGAGTAATATACTGAGTTCATGATTAGCTGAAATTCCCGAGTCTTGTTTTAAACATGCTGCTGTTCAGCCATGTATATTCCATCCTGTGTGGTTTAGTTACATTTTAACACAAATGCAGTACCTTAAGTTAAATTTTATCTCCAGCCTTTTCAAATGTTTTGAGATCTTGAGTGTGTCATGTAATGTGGTAGTTAACTTTCCGGCTTCAGGTCGCATACACGTTGAATTAAGCATTCCTTCCATACTATCACGCAAGATATCCTGGAAAGGGGTGCCTGGGTGGCTCAGTAGGTTAAGTAGCTGACTGTTGATTTCAGCTCATGATCAGGTCATGATCTCAGGGTCCTGGGATCCAGCCCGGCATTGGGCTGCATGCTCAGTGTTAAGTCTGTTTGAGATTCTTTCTCTCCTTCTATACCGCTCAGGTCATGATCTCAGGGTCCTGGGATCCAGCCCGGCATTGGGCTGCATGCTCAGTGTTAAGTCTGTTTGAGATTCTTTCTCTCCTTCTATACCGCTCCCCCACTCATACTGTTTCTCTTTCTCTCAAGATAAATAAATCTTTTAAAAAAAGAAAGAAAGAAATGTTGGCCTTTATTCCTGGTTAAAATTACTTTA
Source organism: Mustela putorius furo (assembly GCF_011764305.1). Lineage (NCBI taxonomy): Eukaryota > Metazoa > Chordata > Mammalia > Carnivora > Mustelidae > Mustela > Mustela putorius. The sequence continues at coordinate 22,435,591 of NW_025421322.1, read as the reverse complement.
TTTCCAATTGCACCCTCTTCTTAGACAAGCAGACTTTCATGTCCCCATCTGTTTCCTCTCATCTCTTGCCTAAGTAGGTCTTAAATGCTGGCAATAACTTTTCTGCTTCCATTAGCCATCGTATGCTTTATTATGAAATTGTTATTTAACATAACCAAAATAATTCACATTGAGCTTTAGTAATTTCTACTATTGGGAAATCTCTATAAAATTCTATAAAATTAAAAGATAATGGGGGGAAGGAAATATGAAAAGTCAGAATAACATAATGTGATAAGAGCAGAAAGGGATGTATTGACCAAAATGCTGTAGTAATTACTGTAGCAATAATTTCTGTAGTAATAACTGCAAATGAAAGAAAGTAATAGCACCGCCAAGTAGCAAACAGCTAGTGTCATGCCCTCTGCTGGCAGTGTCCTCTTCAGTCAAGTTCTTTTTTCTAAGGATGAAAACCTAAACTATTGTAAATTATTGGTACCCAGTTACCCCTGCTGCTTCAGAATCCTTCATTTTAGCCAACATATTGCTATTTCTTGCCTCTCTGCCTTTGCATGTGTTATTCTCCTTCATAGGAATGTTTCTCAAGACCTCTCATATTTCTCCTATTAAAACCTGACTCACGTGTCACCTTTTCTGGAAGGCCTTCCCTATTTCCTCATCCCCCATAGGGTTAGTCACTTTTTGTTTCTGTTTTTTTTTTTTTTTAAGATTTTATTTATTTATTTGGCAGAGAGAGATCACAAGCAGGCAGAGAGGCAGGCAGAGAGAGAGAGAGGAGGAAGCAGGCTCCCTGCTGAGCAGAGAGCCTGATGCAGGGATTGATCCCAGGACTCCGAGATCATAACCTGAGCCTAAGGCAGAGGCCTTAACCCACTGAGCTACCCAGGTGCCGCTGTTTCTGTTTTTCTTGACTCTTCACTTTGTTCCTTCACTTCACTAGAGGTACCACTCTTACTATGCTCATAACACGGTTACCTCATGTATTGGAAAGTTAACTCTCTAGTTGTAAAAATGTTAATATATGGTAATTTTAGAAAATGCAGAAAAATGTAAAAGAAGGAACTAAAAATCATTTTCATCCTGTGGACTCAGCATTTTAATTCACATACAAGTTTACACCCTTTTTCATTTTATATAAAATTCCCAGAAAGCTTTTTGATAAATATTATTATTAGTCACTATGTAGTAGTACACAGTACAATTTGCATAGAAAATATTGTTCTATTTTTTTAATTAAAATTTTTAGTTTCATAAAGAGCTGAAAAACATCTTTATCCATTAGGCTTTTTCAATATATAGCGTATTCTAAATAAAAAGAAGAATGTAATGAATTTCAAGATTTAAGGGATGATAATAGATCTTTTAAAAGAATACCTATTTAAAAATACCTTTTAAAAGGTATTTCCAAACATTACTGTAATAGTGCACTAGGAGCGCAAAAGTGTCGGTGGTAAAGAACAGCTGACACAGTACTGTCATTAAAAACGATTTAATAATAAGATTCTGCTACTTTGATGAGCATCCGATTGTTTACGTTGCATTATAATAAGGTGTCAATACTTTCCTTAGCACTTTCTGTGCATATTTAATCTATTAAGAATACTATTCCACCATTAGATAGCATGTAGTTTTTATGAATTTTCTTTATGATGTGCTTTGTTTTATGTTGTGCTTTGTTATTTAACTTTTATACAATTAAATTTCTTTTCCTTTATAGTTTCTTCTGTGTTTTCCAGTCTCAGAAAATCTTTTCTCATCTAAACCTTTCATAAACATTCATTTCTCGTGGTTTTAGAGGTCAGGCAAGATGTGTTATGTGTGCACCTTGAACTTTGACATCTAACTGCTCAGTCATCTAAAATGTATTGGTATGAGTTAGAAATAGAGCCTACAGTTAGATGCCTTCTGAGGCATCTAACTCAGTCATTTTTCCTGTGGACAGGATACTGTTATATTTATTGTATATCCCCAGCACTCCGCACAATAGGCATTTGGTATTTACTGAATTAATTTGAATTGAAAAAAATCTGACTAACATTTAAAACAAAGTTTCTTCTCTTCCTTCAGGCTATCCCTGGAGGAGGAAGTGTAATTACTTTTTCACCAGTTAAAAACCAACAGAGTATTTATTATACTCTTCAAGTCATTCATCTGCTCGGAATTTTATGCTCTTCTCCTGAAATAAAATGTAGATGGTATTATGCTTTAGAATTTGGCATCCCAGTGTTCAAAACAGAAAGGTGATCTTTAGCATAGAAGGTATAAGTATTTTTTTCCGTGGAGAGAATGAATATAGTAATTGAAGTCTAGACAGATATTTCTTTTTCTGAAACTGAAATTCCTTGAAACAAATGCAAGAGTATCACTTTGAAAATTATCCATCTTTCTCAGCAGACTTCTAAATCTGCTTCTTAAATTTTATTCCTGAAATGTGGTTTTTTCAAATGTTTTCAAGTCTTGTCGAAAGAAACTTATGAAAGGAATTACATTTAGGTAATCTTTAACTTCTTTTGTAGAGTGCACTGAGTTTATGTTTTCCTTTCCCCTTCCTCAGAAATTGTTTAGGCTGTGTTTATCCATTCAGCTTAAGGAAACCTTACATCTATATATTGTTTTTGCTTTAAATTCCTTAAGCACTTTCACATTTTCTCATTGGCTCTTGTAAAAATCTTGAGAGGTAGATGGAGCAGATAGTATCATTTTCTTTCTTTCTTTCTTTCTTTTTTTTTTTTTTTTTAAGATTTTGTTTATTTATTTGGCAGAGAGAGATCACAAATAGGCAGAGAGACAGGCAGAGAGAGAGGAAGGGAAGCAGGCCCCCAGCCTAGCAGAGAGCCTGATGTGGGGCTCGATCCCAGGACCCTGGGATGATGACATGAGCCGAAGGCAGAGGCCTTAACCCACTGAGCCACCCAGGCACCCCTCATTTTCTTATGTGAATAAACTCTTATATGAAAAGGTAAAATGAGTTAAATAATATACTGGTAGCCACTGGCAAATCTAGATTCTAGACTGGGGTATGGGGCATCCAAGTTACCAAGCTACCACCAGTACTATCCCAAGTGTGTATGTATGTGTGTGTGTGTGTGTGTGTGTATCCCATATACATATGTGTGTATATGTATATATGCACATATATATATATACATACATAGTTATTGACCTCTAATTTATCCATTTTATATATATTTTTATATGAATGCAATGCAATATTTTATTACTTAGGACCAGCATATTACTCTTAGTGATCTTTTACCACCTTTTAATCGGAAACAGGATCATTCCCTGCTCAGAGTATGAATTCCACTTTATTTACTTATTTATTTATTTATTTTTAAGATTTTATTTATTTGTTTGAGAGAGAGATGGTGAGAGAGAGCATGAGAGGGGAGAATGTCAGAGGGAGAAGCAGACTTCCCTGGAGCTGTGGCCTGATGTGGGCCTCCATCCCTGGACTCCAGGATCATGACCTGAGCTGAAGGCAGTTGCTTAACCAACTCAGCCACCCAGGCGCCCTGAACTCCACTTTAGAACCAAAGTGGTCTACCACTATTTTCCCCAAACTTGACCCGTAGGTTATATAGACATTCTGACTTGGTAGGAAATGTGAAGCATATTGGTTTACTGCTTTTTCTTTCTTAATTCAAGCATGATAAACTGCCCCATAATGAATGAATGAGTGAGTGAATGAATGAATGAAAACTTTAATTCCCTAGAAAGATAATTATGTCAAGAATTTCCCAAGATATGGAACTTTTATGAAATAATGATATTTGACCACTTAAAAAGAATAGCACTTCAAATAGCATCGGGTTACTACTTAATTTTTTTTTTTTAAGATTTTTATTTATTTATTTATTTGACAGAGATCACAAGTAGGCAGAGAGGCAGGCAGAGAGAGTAGAGGAAGCAGGCTTAGCACCCTGAGACCATGACCTGAGCCGAAGGCAGAGGCTTAACCCACTGAGCCACCCAGGCGCCCCACTACTTAATTTTTTTAAGACACTAATGAACAGCATGTTTTCCTAAAACAAGAATAATTTCATAATAAAAATAGTTTTCATATTATAAAACAGTATTCATTTCAAGAATACTATGTCATAGCCTACTCTCAGTTTTAATGTCTTTGCTTCTTTTCACAGCTATCCAGGTGGATTTAAACAAGTAACAGCTGCTCAGCTACACCAGAAGGATCCAATAGCAGTAAGTTTATTGTATTTTTTATTGTTTATCATCTGTGGAAAAACTGGTTCAGAAACTATTTTTCCAGTCTTGATTCTCTTCTAATGTAGCTGGCATGCAAGGCTATAAATTCTGCACTTTAACTGTGTCTCACAAGTTTTGCTAAGTATTAACCCATCATTATTACTATTATTCAATTCTATATATTTTTCAAATTCTAATTACTCAATTCTATATATTAAATTATTCTTGAATTATTCAATTCTGTTTTCAATTATTCAATTATATATATTATTATTCAATTCTATATATTTTCTAAGCACTATTTACTATGTTTTACATGTAGCCAAACAGCTTTGTTGCTTTTCTTTTTAATTACTTGATACCAGCCTGATTACCTGGAATATGATATGTTCACTGAAAACATCTTGCAGAGCATTGTTTGTATCTATGTATGCTTATATATTCATTATATCAAATATGCAAAATATGTTCCAGTCAAAAGTCTTACCCTTTTTTGGGACGCCTGGGTGGCTCAGTTGGTTAAGCGGCTGCCTTCAGCTCAGGTTGTGATCCCAGCATTTTGGGATCGAGTCCCACCTCGGGCTTCTTGCTCGGCTGGGAGCCTGCTTCTCCCTCTGCCTCTGCCTGCCACTCTGTCTGCCTGTGCGCGCTCGCGCTCTCTCTCTCTCTCTGACAAATAAATAAATAAAATCTTAAAAACAAAACAAAAAGTCTTCCCTTTTTTTGTTCATTTGATGTATTGGTTACATGAAAGAGTTATGTTACAATCTCAATTGTGGATTTACTTTTCCCCTGTAGTTCTGTCAATTTTTGCTTTATATGTTTTGAAGATTTAGTGTTAGATGAATTTAAGTTTGGAATTATCCTGTTCCTAAGAATTAATTAGCATATATACTGGCCCTTTTTATCTCCAGTAATGCTTTTTAACTCCAGGTTTATATATTTTTTATATTAATAAGCTGTATCAGCCTTCTTTTGGTAGTGTTTGCCTGAAATGTCATTTTACTTTACATTTAAATTGAATGAGATTTTGTTTTATTTTTTCCCTCTCTTTCTTTCTTGCCTTCTTTTGGATTAAGTTTATTTATTCTAAGTCTAAGATTAATCAGTATCTTTACTTTCCTCCAGATCAAATCAAGATCCTCAGAAGATTTTCAGCACCTATTCTCCCTCACAGTTATGATTCTTTCTCTATTCAGAAATTCTTAAAACCCTTCCAGTTCAACATTCTTGTTACTGTTTTACACAGTTAACTGATGTTTTATGATTCTCTTTGCTTATAAATCCTTTCACATAACAGCCTTCCTTTGGGATTAATTTCCTTCTTGAAATATTTCTTTTGGCATTCCTATCATAACATTCTCTTAATAGTAAACTCATTTTTGTCTCAAACTATCTTATTTTTGCCTTCTTTCTTGAAAGTTAGTTTTGCTTATTCAATATATGAGATTCTAGCATAACTTTTTTGGTCTCACCTCTTTGAAGCTATTGTTCAAACAGATTTTAGCATCTGTTACTGCTGTTGACAAGTCACATGTCAATGTAACTATTTCTTTGTATATATTTTGTCTTGTTTCTTTTGGTGTTGGTTTTTCTGTTTCTATTCAAGTCTTGTTATTTATTTTGCTTGAGGACTGGTATCTTCAGTTCTGAAAATTTGTCAGCACTTAGGTCTTTTAAATATTGGTGCCTTTATTCTTTATCTGTTCCTTCCTTTTGGAAATATGATAATATTTACAGTAGTTGTATTATTTCATTGTACATGATTTATTAGTTCTCTTTCATATTTTGTGTCTCCCTGTCTTTGCTGCATTGTCAATAATTTTTTTTTAAGATTTATTTGTCTGTCATAGAGAGATATCACAAGTAGGCAGAGAGGCAGGCAGAGACACGGGGTTGGGAGGATGGCGAGCAGGCTTCCTGCTGGGCTGAGAGTCCGATGCGGGGCTTGATCCCAAGACCCTGAGATCATGACCTGAGCCGAAGGCAGAGGCTTAACCCACTTAACCCACCCAATAATTTCTTTATTTCTGTGTTCTAGTTCTCTATCTTTTTGCTTATGTCTCATCTGAGACATACTTTTACTTATGTCTCATCCTTTTATTGAGTCCTAATTTGAATTTTTATTTTTTTTCTTGAAGATTTACTGTTTGTCTTTTTTTCAAGTTTGCTGGTCAGTTTTGATAGTTTTTCTGTTTCTTTGTCATACTTTGGTTCCTTCTTATTTTTTTAAGCAGAGTAAACATAATTCTTAGTTTTTATATCTGATTCTGATATTTGTGGTCTTTGTGGGTCTGTAATACATTGTTTCTGCTCAGGATACTTGATAAGCTCATGTACCTTAAAAGTTCATCCCTGAGAATTCTTTAGGATCTATATCTCCAGAGTAGATTTTGTCATAAATTTACTTGGCAGGGGCTTAGTTAGTTAAGTGCCCAACTCTTTGCTTCTATTCCGTGTCATGATCCCGGGGTTGTGAGGTTGAGCCACAGGTTGGGCTTTGCTTCAACCGGAGTGTGCTTGAGAGTCTCCCTCTCACTCTGCCGCTTCCCCTAACCCTTGCACATGTGCACACACTCTCTTTCTCTAAACTAAATAAATGAATCTTTAATAAAAAAAAAATATTGTCTTAGCTCCTGACAGGTACATGGGGTTTTAATATTTATTAACCTCGTTTTATTCTGTCTTTCTCACTTTCTGAATTCCTTAGAACTTAACACCAACCTAAGGCCTCTTTAAGCTATACTTTATAGACTTCTGGGTTTTGATCCCCATTTTTATTTTTAAAGATTTTTTTTTTTTTTTTTGTCAGAGAGAGAGCGAGCGAGAGCCAGCACAGGCAGACAGAGTGGAAGGCAGAGTCAGAGGGAGAAGCAGGCTCCCTGCGGAGCAAGGACCCCGATGTGGGACTCGATCCCAGGACGCTGGGATCATGACCTGAGCCGAAGGCAGCTGCTTAACCAACTGAGCCACCCAGGCGTCCCGTTGATCCCCATTTTTAAAAAAAGGTGAATTTGGGGCCTTGAGGCCTTGTGCAATCAGGCTCATAGTTCTAATGTTTCCTATCAGTAAAGATTTGATTTTTTAATTTCTCTACTCTGTACCGTGGGTATTGACTTCTGTTGAAAATCTAGGTTTATGAGGAAGTCTTTGATCCTACTTCCTGACCAAAAAAGGGGTAGTCCTTTGAAATGCAAGCCCTGCACTAAGCTGATGCCTCTGGGCAAATGCCAGCCTTAGGACTCTTTTGTACTACTTTCTCCTACTTCTGGCCTCTAGTTGCTTCCATGGTTTAGAAAAGATTTTTTAAAACAGTATTATTAATTTCATTAATATTTATTTGTCATTTGAGTTATGTACTAGAAGTTTCTAATCTAAATATTAGCTGTTGATATTACTAAAAACAAAGTCTCCCATTGCCATTTCACAATTTTATTTTTCCTTCCTTAATTCTTCATAACTCAGTCTTTGAACTGTACTCATAGAATAAATAACAGTTTTCCCCATTAGGAACTATTTTAGCTTTATACCTAAATATATTCATAAATGAAAAAGTGTTATGCTGTGAAGACATTATTTTTTATTTCCCTACGATGGTGAATAAAAATAGCTATCTACTGTCAGGATACAGTCATTTGTTTGGTGTAATACTGCCTAAAACTTTCTTGAAGATGAGGGAGAAGGACGTATTTTGTTATAGTAAGTCCTGAAGTAACATTTGGAAGTTCCATGCTTTACTGTTTATTTTTATTTCTTATCATTTATAGGTGTTTTACAAAAATATGCTCAGAAGTTGCTCAAGAAATATTTGATGTTCTGTTTCAAAACATGTTTTTAGACTATTACAGGAAATAAAATATCCTGTTATTATGGATTGCATCTAATGGTATTAAAAAGTTATAAGGGCTTCTGTACCATATGTGCTACATGTGGTGCCATATGTACCATGCTTATATACCGTAAGTGCCACAACATATTGTAGTTTTAATATTTAATAAATATTTTTAAAATTTAAATTTCTGTGTTATTTAGGCATACTCACTATACACTAGGCGGCAGTATAGTTCCAACTTTTTTATAAGGATTTGGCAATAGATAACATTTATAGAAATTGTTTCAAGTTATGTTTTATAAACAAAGATTAAAATGTATTACAAAATGTTTATGAAGGCCTTGAAAATAGTTTAAAGTTAAATCCGTTTGAATTATTACCTCACTTAAACAATGTTAATTTTTTTTTTTTTGTATCTTAACTTTGACTTTGTATTTTGAAAAAGAATGGCTTGTTAAGGAAGAGGTCAGTTATTTTACTTCCAAATCAAATATTTAAGTGTTTGTCTGGAGCAGTAGGTCTTCTGCCAGCAGACATAATTTGCTAATCAGTACTTGGTGTATGGGCTTGTAAGAGAATTTGTTTCATAATGCGTGCTTCTCATTTCAGTACGGTCCTAGAATATTGTTTGTAAAATACATTAATTAATACATTTAAATAGTTATTAGTAGGTTATTAAATATTTCAAAGTATTTTTATAAATATACAGGTCCTTATTTGTAAACTAAAATAAATATGTTGATTCAGCATTTCCTTATCCCTCTATCATATATTTTAGTTTCATTAATAGTTTCTTTGTGCTTACATTTTTTTCTTTTTTTTTAAGTTTTTATTTATTTAAATAATCTCTACACCCAATGTAGGGCTTCAGTTGACAACCCCAAGATCGAGTTACATGTACTTCTGACTTAGCCAACCAGATGCTCCACATCTTTGTCCTTATATTTTTTCCTAACATGGTTCCTTTCTTATCTTCCCCCCACCCCCATAGTTAATGAAGTTATTTTGTGTGAAACAAATGGTACATGCCCTGGTCTACAGATGTGGACGTTCTTTAATATTTATTAACCTCGTTTTATTCTGTCTTTCTCACTTTCTGAATTCCTTAGAACTTAACACTTAAGCCTATACAGCTATAATTACTTGATTGCATGCACATGTTGTATTCTATTATTTGGAGTGAATATTGTTTGTATGTCTTCCTTTTTTCTCTCTCCCTGTTGACTTAAAACCTTTCTACACTTTCTAGCTTTCTCTAATTTGACTGTTACATTTGCATTTTTTAATAGGGCAAGTTTAAAAAAAACAACTTATTAATTCGAGTGACTACAACTACAGTTTTTTAAGAACATGAACCCTAAATGCCACATAACCCTGCCATAACAATAAAATTGCTGTTGGGATATTCTGAGGACATAATGACTAGTTTAGCCAGAGAAGATGCTCAGTAGACTTAACACTGTCAGTTTCTGCTTAAGATTTTTAAAAATTAAAATTTTAAAGATGAAAAGCTAGACCACTGCTGTCCAATGGAAATTTCTGTCATGATGTTCTATGTTCACTGTCAAACATGAAAGCTACTAGACACATGTGGCAGTTGGCCACTTGAAATGTGGCTTGTGTGACTAACTGAATTTTTTTTTTTAAAGATTTTATTTATTTATTTGACAGAGAGAGATCACAAGTAGGCAGAGAGAGAGGAGGAAACAGGCTCCCTGCTGAGCAGAGAGCCCGATGCTGGACTCGATCCCAGGACCCTGAGATCATGACCCGAGCTGAAGGCAGTGTCCTAACCCACGAGCCACCCAGGCGCCCCGAATTTTTCATTGCTTTTAATTTTAACAATAGAAATCTCTATTAAGATCTCCAGTGCATAAAGTATTAACAGCACTAAACTGGGAAATATATATGGGATTGCATTTGCTTTTGTATGTAGTTGAAGATTTAAAATTAAAGAAATAAGAAATCTTCTTACAGTGCAACACTGTTCTAACAGTATAGTTTTAATGGGGTTAATGTATGTCAAGTTACATTCTTGGATTATGTGTACAGATGGTAAAAATTGATGCAGCGCTCCAATGTCCCTATCAGTGGCTTACTGAAGACCTCGCAGTGTATTTGTATATACTGTATACCAGCAGGCCCCCAGGAGATTATGGGACATAGCGTGACTCTGTGTGACCTTCTCTTGACAACGTTTATATCAAATCACATTCAGACCAACAAAGACAATAATCTTAAAAAGAGAAAAGTAAATTGCGTAAGATTAGTTTGCCATCTTGGGAATGGGTATGGTAGAGAGAAAGGGACTTTTTGTCTTCTTGAGAAGTTAGAGAGACAAACACATGATGGCCGTGATTGCATGTACTGTGTCTATTCTGGGAGTAAGACCACCGCCTGGTTTGAATTCCAGCACTGCCAGTTGTTAGGTGAAATTGGGAGGCTCTTTGACCTCACTGAATCTGTTTTCTTGTGTGTGCAATGAGACTCAGCGTCACAAACAAGACAATAAATGGGGTGCAGCTGGCCACTGTGTACACAGTAAGTTTTCAGTGAATGTTAACTGTTACCATTGTTGTAGATTTGCAGCTTAGGGAGTCCGTTTCAGAACTGTCTGGCCATGCTTACTTTATGAATGTGAAACCTCCTGACCTGCCTGGAGGAAACAGGACTTAAGGCCTCCCTGGGTTCTGCTCTCTTCAGTATCTGACAGATTGGAGCCATAGGTTCTCGTACAAGCCTAGAGAATTGCTTCTTCTAGCAAACATCACATATATAGATTATTTTTAACATCTTCCTATTGTCCTTATCCTTTAAACATAAATTAAACCAGATAGAGCCTAAAGAAAATAGGAATGCACAAAACAATGACAGTTCCTTTGTTGCTGCCACATATCTACTTAGGTCCTAATTTCTTTCATTTCTTTTGAGTCTTTTTTTTTTTTTTTTTTAAGATTTTATTTATTTATTTATTTATTTGTCAGAGAGAAAGCAAGCGAGAGCGAGCATAGGCAGACAGAGTGGAAGGCAGAGTCAGAGGAAGAAGCAGGCTCCCTGCGGAGCAAGGAGCCCAATGTGGGACTCGATCCCAGGACGCTGGGATCATGACCTGAGCCGAAGGCAGCTGCTTAACCAACTGAGCCACCCAGGCGTCCCATCATTTCTTTTGAGTCTTAACCCACTTTGTTTTTGTCACGATCTCTAAATGTGGTTGCCTTCTTATATCCCAAGTCAAATTTTTCTTATTGAGTCTTGCATATATCTGTTTTTCAGATCGTGAAACTAGCTATTTATGGCATGCTGCCAAAAAACCTTCACAGAAGAACTCTGATGCAGAGATTGCATCTTTTCCCAGATGAGGTGAGTCAGTGGTCATTGGTAACGATGCTGCTGCAGGAACATGGCCAGAGCCTGTTAAATTGAGGGTACTCATTGCTAATTTTATCAGCTATTAAAAGCATGAATTTCATTTACATTTTTTATAACTAGTAGCAAATCTTGTGTGATCATGGATTAATAACTTAGTTTTGGTTGCTAATTATTTTCCTTGATTTAATTTTAGAATACTTGTTCCTAACTCAAAATTTATTCAGCTAAAAACGTACTTGGAAAAAAAATAGTTCTATTTATTACTATTAAACTATTTTATGTCCTTATGCTTTCTCTTTAGTATAATGTAATGAAACAGTAGAAGTTCTATAATAAAATAATTGTCCAGACTCTGGAATCAGACTGTCTGGAGTAGAATTCATACTCCACCATTTATTGACTTTATGGCCATGGGTGGTTACTTACTATCCCTGTTTTCTCATCTGTAAAATGGAAATAAGGGTACTGACTGGATTACGAGATTGTGGTAAGGGTTAAATGAGATAACATTTGTGGAATGCTTAGAACAGGCCTGACACAGGAAGTACCCGTTGCTATCATTACCACGGTTGTGATTGTTGTCCTTATAGTTCCTGCTAGAGGAATAACATGGAAACTAATTCCAGGATACCAAGTTGTATCAACTATTTAAGCCACTGAGTGCTCTATTTAGTTAGCTTACTGCATGAGTAAATTATTCATGCTTTTATCAAAATGGTTAATATATTACCTTTGCTGTGCATGAATGAGTAGAATTTTCCAGTATTCACTTTACCTTGTAGATGACAAGTATGGGAGCTATGTCATCATCTAAGAATAACTGTCTTTCATGAAATCACAATTATTAAAACTTGTTTCTGATTGTACTGTCCCATGTTTTAGAGTCCGTAATTTCTGAAAGACACACACACACAAAATGTGTATATATAAATAGATAATCTTAGTAGTAAGGTAGTCAGGTTTGAATGTAGATGTTTTAAGTATTCATGGTAGTTCAGTTGAACATCAAATTACTTAAATAATTTCAGATGATAAAATTAATGGGCCTTTCCCCCAAAACAGACTGTCAAACATTCAGAAGCTTTATAGCACATTTTGTTGTCCAGGCCATAGGGAAGTAGACACTCATAGATTGCTGGTAGAAGTCCAAAACAGTGCAACCCATAAGGAATCTGAGAATGAGGTAACATTGCATATAATACCAGACATACATAAGGAGAGCCACACTTGATCCAGCAATCTGTTTACTCTGAAGATACACAAGATTAATGTTTCTACATTATTTATAGTAATAAAATAATAGAAATGAGTTTATTCATAGGTAATTGTATAAACAATATTATATCCATTCAGTTGAGTACTATGTAATTATAAAAAAAGAATGACATATATTCTTGTGAATTGATGTATTCCAAGATACATTAGTAAGTGAAAAAAAAGCAAGGTGAGAAAATGCAGATAGCATACTACCTTCTGTATGTGTTATACATATATATGTTTACACATATACACTATATCTGCTGCTTTTTGCATAAAGAAACTCAGGAAGAAAAAATGAGAAAATGAAATTGGCTACTTACTGAAGCATGGGGACAAAGAGATGGAATGAACTAGAGAAGAGAGAATTAAGATGTTTTGGAGAATGCCTTATAGATTATTTATTTTTTACTATAACTTTCTTTTCATGGTAAGATTTTTATTCAAGGGGCACCTGGGTGACTTAGTTGAGCATCTGACTCTTGATTTCAGCTCAGGTCATGATATTAAAATTATTTTTAACACTTACTAATTTCCCTTTCCTTTCTAGAGAAGGAAAAGCTTCTCCTTAGAGAATATCATCTAAAAATGTTGTGAGATTGAGCCCCACCTGCGGTTGCATTCTCAGCTTGGAATCTGCTTGGGATTCTCTTCCTTTCCTTCTGCCCTCCCCCTGCTCACGCATGCTCTTGTGCTCTCTTTCTCGTTCTCTCTCTCTAAAAATAAATTCACAAAATCTTTTTTTAAATAAATAAATAAATATTATATGACAGGACTAGTAGAATTAAACACAACTAGTACCCAGATCTTGTTTTCTAAGTGCTAGTCCTTTTTTTCTTTTTTTTTTTTAAGATTTTATTTATTTGACAGAGAGAAATCACAAGTAGGCAGAGAGGCAGGCAGGGGTAGAGCGAGAAAGCAGGCTCCCTGCAGAGCAGAGAGCCCGACGTGGGGCTTGATCCCAGGACCCCGGGACCATGACCCAAGCCGAAGGCTGAGGCCTTAACCCACTGAGCCATCCGGGCGCCCCAAAGTGCTATTCCTTTTTAAAAGGAACCAGGTTCTCATTGGAGGAATGGTTGATTCTAGGTCTGGAGCAGAGAAAGAACAAAGTATGGAGTATACACATGCACTTAATTTATTTCTATATTGTTTATACTGGTAAATAATAAGTAATAGAAAGTAAGGCAGTGCTCAAAAATATCAAGAGAACATGGAAGGCATTTTGAATTGGTGACCACTGACCACATATGGGACAGCGTGAGCCTCAAAATGAATGGTAATAATAATGGATTATGTTGAGTAGAAGGTGAAAATTTGTGAGCCCACGATTATAGTCTAAAAATTATTATTATTGTTTTTTTTTTAAGATTTTATTTGTTTATTTGACAGATATCACAAGTAGGCCAGGAGGGAGGCAGAGAGAGAGGAGGAAGCAGGCTCCCCATGGAACAGAGGAGCCTGATGTGGCGCTCAATCCCAGGACCCTGGGATCATGACCTGAGCCGAAGGCAGAGGCTTTAACCCACTGAACCACCCAGGTGCCCCCCAAAATTATATTTAACACTTAGTAATTTCCCTTTCCTTTCTAGAGAAGGAAAAGCTTCTCCTTAGAGAATATCATCTAAAAAATGTAGAAATAACACTGAATTAGAAAAGCCACCATTTTATCAGCATATTCTGTAGTCACTGGGTGAAAGGTTATTGTAGAACAAGATATTCACACAATTTCAAAACATCGTGTCATAGACACTTTATTTGAAGGGAGAGAAGATACTTTTTTATTTTAAAGATACCTGGTGGACACCAACATAACCAAGAGATCAAACATATCATTAGTATGGGACAGACTGACATCACGTGCTTCCCACTATGAATAAAGTACTGAAGACCCAACATTATATATAGCGTTCTGTCAAAAATGTTTAACCTGACTTTAATGGGGAAACAATCCCTCAAATCCAAAGAAAAGGGCATTCCACCACATAATTGGCCTGGACTCTTCAAAAGTGTTAATTTCAGGGAATGACAAAGAGCAGGGAAAGGCTTTGTGTTAAGAGAGACTAGACTGAAGAACTTTGTATGTATGTGAAACAACATAGTAACAGCATCATAACTGCATGTAGCCTGTGATCCTTGACTGGATCTTAGACTGAAAAAAGATACATAAGACAATATTTTACCAGTTTGGAAAACTTGAATATGTACTTATATATCAGATAGAAAGTATTTCATCACTGTTTTCTGAAGCATGAACTTGTAATGTGGTGACATAGGAGACAAGCCTTATATTTAGGAGATACACACTGAAATACTTAGGGATGAACTATTTACAAATAACTCTCCAGTGGTTCAGCCAAAATGAAAGTTTGTGTGTGTAGGTTTGTATATAGGTGAAAAGGAAAGCAAACATGTCCTATTCTGACAGTTGGTGAATTAGGTGAGTTTAGGTGTCTTCACTAAATTCTCACAATTTTTCTGTAGGTTTGAAATTTCTCTAGAAATTGAAAAAATTAATCACCTTGCTCCCTCTTTATTTCACTCATTCTTCTCCTTATTCCCCCCATTTAGGTTAATCAGTCCCTCCATGCAGCAGGAACGGTGAAATCTCTCACATCTCCATGCGCACATTCAGTTAGCACGTGTGGGTTACTTTCTTGGTGCGCAGATTAAAAGAGACGCTTCCCCTCTTCCTGGTTTAATGTGTAATGCCCAATCAACAACGTTCATTCCTCATTTTGCAGTGTTTTAATCCATTCTTTCAGTAAATTGCTCTACTGGTAGAGAAAATTTGTAAGCTCATTTCAGTCAGAATTCCTTCAGTTCGGCAAACATCTACTAACCCACTATGTTCCACACCCTCTGCTGTGTAAGCAGTTGGCAACTTTTAAAATTGTGAATGATAGAGGGATTTTTTTTTTAATGGCTCCCCAAAGGAGTGTGAAATATTCATAAACTTTTGTAAATATCAAACTGGCAAATAGACTTTTCCAGGAAGTAAAAAATTAGAGCAACTTAATATTTATATGTCCAGACATCCTCTCTGTGTTCCAGTTCTGTGCAGTTAAACTTAAAGATTTGAATACATTAGGGGAGGGAAGTTAAGTATTTTTAAAATGCTTCTCAGTGAAGAAACACATTGTCAGTAGTATGTATTGTATTTTTTATGTACTGGTAGTGACTCACCCTGTACAAACCATAATTTTAAAAAGCCCACCTAACTTTTTAAAAATATTATTAAAATTTTGCCATATTAGATTTTAGAATACATTTATAATGCCTTAGAGCTCTGATTCTTTAAAGTTAATTGTAAAATTATATTTTGACTTGTAAGACATTGAATAGAAAACAGTGACTGTTTTGGTCCCTTGTCCTTGCCCAGATGTTTGATTCCCAATTATGTATGCTCTTTGCAGAGAATTGTAATTTACTATATAATCTTTTTTTCTTAATGTTTAGGAACATACAGTTATGAAAAGAGGGAAATATATCTATTATCCCTGTGGAAATACTCATCGGATGCTTTCCTCTTAACATCCAACCATTATTTCAGTAGAGTTTCCAAAAGTAACTTAACCATCCAGACTCCCAGGACAATTTCCTTTCCCTATTTCTGTATCATGAGCACAATATAAATGTAAATTCTTTTGGTTACTCATGCTCTTCATTTTATCCTTTCCTTTGCTTTAACATCTATTCTTCTTTTGAAATAACTCTCAACTATATGCTTTACTCTTTAGTTGGCTTTTCACTACCCAAATTCAGACTTTTTTGCATTTTACCTTTCCTTTCATTTTTCTGAATATTTGAATATATTAAGCAGGGGAAAGTCCTTGTGGGCAGAGGGAATGCTGTCAGTAAAGGCACCAGGGTTTCCCAGTGGAACAGAACGTGAGAGGCAAGGAGGCTGATGACTCAGACGCCGTGGACGGCTGTGTGGGAAGAGGTGAAGTCACAGGGGTGGCCTAGGAGTGAGGACACTGGTTTGAGAAGTGACATTTTTAAAATTATAGCCCTGTAGAGGCCATTGTCTTTTCATTTCCTTTTATATTCTGAGCACCTAGCATAGTTTCTGGTTCGTAGAAGGAGTTCTGTTAATGTTTGTTGGCTCAATGACTCAAGGATCCAGCAGGTTTTCATTTTCCAAAGTTTTTTCTGGCAACAACATGGAGTCTCAATTGAAAGGTTGTGTCCCTGGAAGCCACAAACCCAGTACATCCACTCAATCAGATGAAAAATCGTAAGAATCAGCCAAGGCAGTGCCTTCTGCGGTTGAAAGGAAGGGAATAAATTAAACAGTTGAGGAAAAAAAAGATAGAATTTAGTGACTCAGTGGTCCTCAGAATTAAAGACGTTTAATTTATCACGAGAAATAGGTTTGTCAAAATTAAAATATAAGGTACAGTATTATAATGAATTACTTGTATCATTAATATACTTTTCAGGGGTTTTCATGGATTTGTAAAGATTATATTGTTTTCCTCATTCTGTAAATATTCTTTTGTTATTTTTTAATATTTATTAAATATTACTAATTTATTACTAAGGGATATATTTTAAGAAAATTAAACGTAAATTTTATTTAACCTAGGACATACCAGAAGATATTCGTAAGAATTTAGTAGAAGAGCTGCCTCAACCACGAAAAGTACCCAGACGTCTAGATGAGTACACACAGGAAGAAATAGAGGCTTTCCCAAGACTGTGGTCTCCGTAAGTCTTTTCTCTTTCCTTTCTTTTTTCTTTTTTTTTTTTTTCTTAAAGATTTTATTTATTTATTTGACAGAGAGAAATCACAAGTAGACGGAGAGGCAGGCAGAGAGAGAGAGAGAGGGAAGCAGGCTCCCTGCCGAGCAGAGAGCCCGATGCGGGACTCGATCCCAGGACCCTGAGATCATGACCTGAGCCGAAGGCAGCGGTTTAAGCCACTGAGCCACCCAGGCGCCCCTATTTTTTCTTTTTTTTAAGCTCAGTTTAGTATCCTGTCTGTTTCCTTAACCAGATGAAAAGATCTTGAAGATGGGAAGAGTGAACTTTTTTTTACTCCCTTGGATACTCTTTCCATCTTCTACCTGTGAATAAATTCTAGATTTTGATATTAGAACCAAAAAGTCTCTAAGTCTTAAAACCTTGCTATGTACATGCAAGGGTGTTCATAAGTGCCTATAAATTGTCAGATATTTTGTTTGGGATGACAATACTTGGATTGATTATGGTCTCTTAGAATCATAAATCATATAATTACCTAAAACAGAGTGATTCTCCATTTTCCAGATTGCTTCACTAAACTTGAGAATATCATCTAATGAAAAGTCATCAATTCTGGATAATTAATAGTCTTGATTCAAATAGAAAAACAAAATAACAGACACTTCTTGGTATCCTCTACACAGTTTCCTCTGTCTGAGTTCCGAGAAGCTGCTTCGTGTTGACTTTTAATCTTCCTTGTCTTCGTTTTGCATTATTTCGCCTAAAACAACATGTCCCTCCCCCATGCTCTGAAATAACTCTCACTCATTCTTTAGACCTTAGTTCAGATCCCACCACCTTTAAGAAGCCTTGTGTAAACATCAAGACTAGACTAAAGAGCCTGGCCATCTTCTGCCACAGCACCTGCTGTGTAACTCTGTCATTATCATGGTCAGCTCGTGAGGGGCAGGGGCTGCGTCTAGTTCATCACTGTGTCCTCAGTGCGTAGAACAGTACTTCATCTGATGGGTCTCGGCATCATTTACAGAATTTATACAAATCAAAAAGGGAACCACATATCCTTGTTGTTGGATCTACAATGGGCATCTTGTCTTCTCCTAAACGCTACCCTCTGTGCTATAAAGTATACTTACTGTACACTTCCTTTTCATTTACTGCATTTATTCTAATGTAATTAAGTACCTGTGTGATTTTTTTTTTTAATGTCTTTTTCTAATTAGATTCTATGAGGGAACTCCAGGTTGTCTTATTTACCTGAGCATAACATCTGGCACATTCAGTAGGCATTCAGCAAATAATTATTGAATAAATAAATGAAGAAAGCAGGTTTTCTAGTATCAACTTTTATAAATGACATTAGGAAAGAACCTCTAGAAGATACGAAGTGACGGTGGTAAAATACTCCAATTTAATACTAGTCCTTTATGCTAGAATCATTGAAATCGATTGGCTTTAAAAACACTTTATTACTTTTGTTTCTGTTCACTGTATCATCTGAATTATCAATTTTCAGTTGACAGTAAATGAGTGATTAACAGACTCTTTATGAAAAATTGAAAAAACCAATTTTATAATATCTGATGATATCCATACCAGCTAGTTATCAGGATATATCCTCATGATAAATACTTTTCTCTGTACATTTTCTATCACTTCTTAGGTTCTGGTTTTCATTGCTTGACAATGACCAGAACTATACATTTTATGACATGACTTGAGTCTAACAACTAAGTTTAGTTAGGGTGATTTTCTCCTTCTTTTGACCTTTATAGATACCTACTTAATAATTTGCCTTCTTTTCAAAACCCAAGAGTCTATTTTAATTCGTTTTATTTAAATTCATTTTTTAATCCAGATTATGTAGTGACTTATTTATTTATTTATATTTATTTATTTTTTAAAGATTTTATCTATTTATTTGACAGAGGTCACAAGTAGGCAGAGAGACGGGGCAGGGGGTGGGAAGCAGGCTCCCCGCTGAGCAGAGAGCCTGATGCGGGGCTCGATCCCTAGACTCTGGGATCATGACCTGAGCCAAAGGCAGAGGCTTAACCCACTGAGCCATCCAGGCGCCCCTATAGTGACTTATTTAGATAAATCAGTAGTTTCTGAAAATAAAAGGTTTTACCGTTTGTTTTCCATGCTATGATCTTTACAGTTCTTCCCGCTTTGGCATCTGAGAGATGAGACTTCTGTACTTGGATAAATTCTGTACTTTTAGAAAAATAATTTTGATTTAACTTGTTGTTACAGATTTACATAGTCATTTATTGCAGATATATTCAATGTGCCTTTTCCTACTTAAACTACATAGAACTTTTATTTACATTTACAACTGAACCTACGTATATGAACATTTTTCTAGGAAGACAAGCCTTTATAACTTCTTTTAAAGAGATGCACAAATAGAAATTAATCTCTAATTTATGAAAAACATTTACTAGCTTAAATTTACCACCCTGGAATCTTTAATTTACTAAGAATTCACATAATATAGACTTTAAACTCAAGCATTCAATTAAAAATTCACTTGCACTTTGGGGAAGTTAAAAGGTATTAAATGGGGGCTCCTGGGTGGCTCAGGCAGTTTGGTGTCTTCCGTTGGCTCAGGCCATGATCTCAGGGACCTGGGATCAACCTCACATCCAGCTCCCTGCTCAGAGGGGAGTCTGCTTCTGCCTCTCTCTTTACCCCTTACCCTGGTTGTGCTATCTTTCTCTCTCTCAAATAAATAATTTTTTTAAAAAAATACATAAAAAGAAAGTATTAAATGTTTGGGGGACTTGGATGGCTCAGTCAATTAACTGTCCAATTGTTGATTTACGCTTAGGTCATGATCTCAGATCATGAGATTTAGTCCCACAACGGGCTCTGCCCTCAGTAGGGCCTCAGCTTGAGCTTTTCTCTCTCCCTTTGCCCCTCCCCTTGCTCTGTGCTCTCTCACTAAATAAATAAATAAATCTTTTTTTTTTTTAAAGTGTTAAATGTTCATTGTAGAAACTATGCATAAGATACAAAATTAAGGGAATAAATAATCTCACTTTAGTTAACTAATTTTGGTGTGTTAGCTTCCACTCTTTCTTTGTGTTTGTGTATCTATGTCTTTTTTTTTCCCCCCCCATTAAAAAGGAAATGTAGGCACAGAAAGAAAAATAACTTGACTAAGATTGCATGATTGTTAAGTGGTGGGTTAGGGATTCAAGCCCAAGGTCATGATCCTGGGTCATGGTCCTAACCACTCTGCCTGAGTACCTCTTGTAGCATCTTGGTTAAGTATACTTAAGTCATATGTAGTTCTCAGATAGTTTGCTTTATAAAGTTACATCCTAAAAAAGTATTTTACGTAGTCTTTGGGTTTTGGTGGTTTACCAGGCTGTATGAAATTCTGGAAGTCCTAAGAATGTCATTCCTGATTTTTTTATAGAAACACCATCATAAATGAATTTATATTCCTAACCAAAGGGGATATGTGGTACCTTTATTTTTTTTTAATCTAGAAATACTAAAGGTGTTATTAATCAGATATGTGACCAAATAGATTATGCATTCGGAGTTGTGTATCATGAATAAAGAGCACTGATGAAACTGCTCATTTCACGAAGTGATTCCTGGCTCATTTAAAACAAATCAGAAGATGACTAAGTGCCTTTATTATATTAATGGAATTAGGAAGGGCTTTTCTGTAATTATTTTTAAGGAGACTTTTAGAGAAACTTAGAGTAACCTGATGAATTCTTTTAGTAACTACTGTGGAGATGTATTTTCCTGCCCTTTCTTTTCATCCCAGATTTCTCTCTGACAGGAATATGCATTAAGGCACCAGGCTTTCCTTTGGGCTTTATTACAATATGATCTTTCCTTACAGGTAGCCATATAACTTCCCCAGATGATAATGTGGTATATACTTACGTATTACAATTTAGATGGTCAGGGCTGTCTAATAGAATTTCCCTCGTGATGAAAAAACTCTGTATCTGAGCTATCAATACAGTAGCTCCTGGCCACACATGTACTCAAGTACTCAACACTTACACTGTGGCTGGTGTGACTGATAAACTGAAGCAAAAAAATAAATAATTAAATAAAATACTTTTCTTTTATGTAATTTTAATTAAGTTTCATTAGCCCCATGTGGCTACTGACCCCTTTAGTGAATGTTGCCATTTTAGTTGTTTACCATTTCATAAAGTTCTAGTATTAAATATTACAGACATTAGAGTAAAAATGAAAATACCTAACACACTATGCAGGGCTATCCATTGAAAATGGGATTTCTCATTACTGGTAGATTTGCTTTCATGAGAAAAATGTTTGTTTGTTTTTTTTCTCCTTTTGGAGAAGGAGGCTACTTAAAATACACTCTCATTCCACCCAAAATAGCTTGGCCAACAATATAATCTTCCTTTGGAATGTAGTCTTTGGAATTTAGTCAAGATAGATCTGATGGTGAAATCTGCAGAGACTTGACTGAAACAGATGTACCTGGATTGTACCTAAGTCAGCAGACACAAAACTAGCTTGCTTTGGTTTTTGTTTCCCTAGTAATAAAATTTTAAATGGGTTTATGGTATAGAAATGTACATTTTTAAATTGGAACTATTATTAGCTTTTCGTCAAATGTAAGTTTATTAGCTTTTCTAGTAGAAACTAAAGCTTTTGAGCAATGATCAAAGAGTGATGATAGTCAAAACTAAGCCTTGAACCCTTTAGGTGATTGACAAAGTTTTTTTTAATCTTAATTGAAAGCTCCATTTTTGGGATTTCATTTAAATCATTTACAAAAGTCTCTGAGGCCTAATTTTCTTTTATGCAGATTTTCTTATGCTAGTTGTGTAGCCATTTTTAAAACAATGTTAAACAAGAAGGAAAGAAACTGATATTTATGAGAAAACAACTTTTTTTAATAACTGAAAGTCATTTTCTTCTATGAGAAGTATTGCCTATAAACCTCACTTCTTAAATTAGTTGATATACTTGGTGTATTAGTATTTTTTATAGCTCGTATGTACATATATAGATTGTGTTAGAATAGGTTATGAAGTTATCCATTGTTTCTTAAAGGTACAAAATAAACGTGTGGTTGCCATGTGCAAGTGATAGTTGGAGGGTGTGCACTTAGAATTTGTTTGTCAAAGAAAAAGCAACAGCACTGTTTTTTCTTCACAATTCATTTCCCTGGGTTGTAGCTTTCAAATGGTCAACTTACTTTAAAGCTGTCAATAATTATTTCCATATTCATTGTAGTTTTGCCAACACATTACAAAACCACAGTAATCATAGAAATTATAATGCTGTCACTGTAATGGAAACTTTTCATTATGTAGGGTAAAAATAAAACTTGGATCATTTTAAGCTTTTTTATTTTCATTTTTACAAAATTCTGTAGGAGAGCTTTTCTTAGGACAAATAAGGTATGTGGAAAATTTCATCTTGAGTTGCTTCACATAGTCCACAGAGTGAGTGGTGAAACAATACCAAAAAGAAATACATTTTTGTGTTCCTCACTCTTTAAGTCTGTAATGCTTTCTTTTAAGCAAAACCCTCACCTTTGTATAGAAACTAAGTATGGAAAGTTCAGCATCACTAAATCTTGAAAAGAGATGTTTATAAGAAAACCACGTCCCCAGGTTTAACGTCCTCTACAGAGTGTGCTGTTGGACGTGTGCCTACAAAGAAGAGGGTGGCAGGGCTGGAGGTGGAGAGATAGGAAGACAGTCGTGATTGGCCCTGAATTGTCTCTGCTGAAAGCAGGATTCGGTTTAGCGTGTTTCCTGGGTGATGCCTCCAGCACTATGGAAGGAGCACAGGTGCGGGGGACATTAGCCTTGGAAAAGGACTGTGGTGAGCATCGTGTATAATTTAGTCTGTAGCTCTAGAAGAGAGCAGTGATTTAAATTTATACGTGCCCTCCCATAGGAAACGTATGAATTCGAAAAATCTCCACAGATTTTAAGTTGTATTTAAATTAATACCCAGAAAACAATATTTTTACCTATGCCTCTTTTATAAAAGTGCTTCACATCAGAGGCTATATTTAAAGACCATAAAGAAGGATTTTTACCTTTTCAAAACCCATAAGGAATTGGGATCTGGACATCTTCAAGATTTTCCATAATTTTATGCTAGTCTGGTCATATGGCATTTTCCTACAAGATTTAACTTAATTTGCTGCTCTTCACAGACAGAAGTTATTAGCCGGACTTGAGGAGCAGGGTTACATTCCAATTTTCCCATTATTTCAACCAGCTCAGCACTGGCAAAAACTGTATACCTCAGTATTTCCAGTGCTGAATTTTGCTCAAATTAGACATTCTAAACTTTACTGTTCTTTTGGATATGAACAGATTAGGACTAAAAAGAATCTCTACTTGAGCAACCAAACCGTTTTTCCAAGCCAATAGAGCTTATGACTTAAAAATGATAATTGAATGTAACAGCAATTCCTCTTTATTTTAGCTGAAAAAAGCAGTAAGTAGATTAAAAAAATTTAACAGTCCTATTAATTTTGGGTTTTGATTGTTTGTTTCTTAAAGCACAGTTGGGCTTTTTTCTAATCAGGACGTGGTGCATGGTACAGTGCCTGGAGAAATGAGGATTAAGGCGCCATTATTCTGCCTCACAATTTCCCGTACGGCTGACATCTTCAGTTCAAAGAATTTTAGTTCAAGGAATATGCGATGTCACCAGATTTCCTCTCATTGTTTACTCTAAATAGTTTCACCAGTACAATGGAAATGACTTAAAACTCAATCAAACTGACCTTTTATTGTTCTTAAGATTACTCTACTGTCTAAATATTCTTGTTTAAATATTTTGTTGGAATAAGCATTATATTGACGAATATTATTTATGAGTGAAAAGACATAAGACCCAAGGGAGAATAAGATATTTTTGAGATTTATTACACTTAAGTTACACAAAATTTCATGGATTCACAACTGGAATTCAAATTTTTTTTCTTCTGAAAAATAAATTATCTTAATGGGACAAATAATATTAAGTATCTAACTGAAACATCACATAAACTATGTGTTTTATAGCTTTATATTTCATTTTGTTCACAAACCTAATGGATTTCTCTCATCATTTTACAATGAAAACTGAAGTCTCCCTAAAGATTTTTCCTGAAGTCAGAAGATAAATTCTCTTACGGGAATGTCCCCATTTTCAGGATAATTAAAATGTGTTGGCCTCTGTCATTTTTTTGTCAAGAATTTGAATCTCTGAATTCCTGAGAGGTACTTGTTTCATTTTAATGAGTGGCTGTATTTTACCTGTTTCATTTAGTGAGTGGCTGACAACATTTTGAATAGAGATGTCAAT
Source organism: Mustela putorius furo (assembly GCF_011764305.1). NCBI lineage: Eukaryota > Metazoa > Chordata > Mammalia > Carnivora > Mustelidae > Mustela > Mustela putorius. The sequence continues at coordinate 22,410,894 of NW_025421322.1, read as the reverse complement.
GGTAAAGGATTTTCTATAGAAAAGAGAGAATTTTGTGAGAGGTGGTATGATTTTAACATTCAAGTTTCTGAGCAATCACAAGTACCATAGAATACTTGCTCGGACACCCCATATTTAAGTTCTGTTTCCTCATTCAAAAAAGTGATTTTATTTTTCAAGCTATAGTGTTTGAAGGCAGTTTTCTGCTAGTGGCAAGAATTAAGTACAAAATGAATTACTGCTGGAGAACATTTAGTAGCTATCTAATTTTAGCACAGTTTAGAAAATGAATTAAGGAAAGGGCTAATTCTCTGAAGACTGATTAATCTCCCAAATTACCCTAAATGTATATATGCAAGCTTGACACTTTTAGCTTTCATCTCAGAAGTCAAAGTGTACATATGTGTGTGTGTAACTGTGTGTGACTGTATGTGCATCTCCCTCTATGAGAAGCTGCATGATCTAAAGACAGGACTTTGTCTTGCTCGATGTTGTGTTCCCAGTGCCCACAGCTAGGCGTGACACTCCGTAATCTTTGTTGAATGAATAAAGGAGTGGAATCTGATCTTCCTGAAAGAGGAATTGACTTAATTAAGTATGGTAAATTCTTATTTTGGGCTTTGCTTCCTTCTTAAAGCTAGCTTAACAGTTACAGCTAAAATAGACATTTTCCTTAAAATCTGTGCTTTAGTGTAATTCTGATATATTTAATTTTGGATACTTTGTATTACATATATAAAGAAAAGGTTATGGTAATTTTGTTAAAATATAACATTTCTGTCAAGAGAAACATTTCTATAAAAATCAATAGAGATTACCTTTCTATAACAGCATTTGAAATGTCCCTTCAAAGATTTCCTGAGATTATTTTAGAATACTGTTATTTACAAAAACATTAACCTTACATAGGACTATCTTTTATTTTAAAACTTCATGATTTTTTATTTGCACTGAAACAGCGACAAATAATTAAGGCAAAGAAATACAGAATATAAATTTGCTCATCATCCTTCTAGCAAAGGATTAAGCCATTTAACTTCATTAAAGTTTCAAACAACATTTAAGCATCCGTACTATGAAAAGCAATATACTAGATGCTAGGTGTCTTCCTTTTAATAATTATTTAATCTAGTAACTACATTGACTACAATTTAATCTTTGTTTGATGATAGATACCAAAAGGATATCCAGCCTCAGTACCTGTTACCATAATTTAAAATTACTTAACTATTGCATCAGAAAAGCATAAAACTGTCTATTAATAAAGTCCTCTCCTGGGTAAAGAACTACAAAGGATACTGTATAGCAGATGAAATCAGCTCTAGCTAAGGAAGAAGTGTGTTACCTTCTCTTAGGCACAGCATGGTTTTTTTTATAAATTTATTTATTTGCTCCTTCAGCATCTTCAAATAGTCATCCCCTGTCTTATGAGTAGCTCTGTGTGCGTGGCCTACGTTCACCTTATAGACTTGCTAAGTCACACTGTGGTCCATGGACCAGCATTGCAGTACGTGGGAGCTTGTTGGAAATGTAGAATCGTGAGCCCCTCTACAGATTAACTGAGCATTTTTACAAGAGCCCAGGGGATGTGTGTGCCCACTGAAGTTGGAGGGGCACTCAGGTAAACAGACCTCCCCTCCCTTTCTTATCTTGGATTTCTTTTAGTGGAAGAAGGTACGCGGTATAAATGCATTGTATGCGTGCCTGGCCTTGCGTGTATGCATGTGTGTGTGCGCGCGTGCATGCGGAAAAATAAAACCGTATTTAGTGTAAAAACCTCACTTTCCCCACAACGGTACCTCCTGAACACCATGTAATATCATTAATTGCCTCCAGTAGGAGTTGATATTTCTGGCTATGCCAACATCTGAAGTACCCTTGGCCATGATACGGTCTTCCCTTCCTGGAAGCAGATCAGCCATCCATAAAAGATCCTGACTAGTTTCCATTAAAAAAAGGAAAGGATGAGTTTGTAAAACAAAGCGGCATTGTCAAGGCAGTGACTGTACTGTAATGACAGGTATCTTACAGGTGTCTGCTTTTTGGTGGGCCCAGTGCTAATTGCTGGAAGCTTAAGCTCAGTTACATGGGGACCTGCCTTCAAACGAACCAGCAGCCCACCAGAAGTCAGAATGAAATGGTACATGCAAGTCCTCGCAGTCAGAAGGTCTGCACTAGATCCTTTCATCCACTTCCTAGCTGTGTGTCAGGCTAGTTATCCAGCTTCTCTGGCCTCAGTATTATGAACTATAAAATGGGATTGATAAAAGTATTGATAAAAATATCTTTTTCACAACAGAATAAAATGAGATAATGTATGTGAAGTGGTTAGTACACTTCATGGCTTATTAACCTTCAGCACATCTTACGTAAGTAACATTTATTTACATAAATAAAGGCAAGTATAATTTGAGAAACACTGTAACAGAAGTATGCATGATATCCTCTGGCAATTTTACAAAGAGGAGCCCGAAGTCAGAAAGGGAGGCCGTGGAGGGCTACCCAGCTGATGTGATTTTTGAGGTGGATTTTGAAGGATTAGTCAAGTCTACCAGGCAGAAAAACGCTCAAGTCCCCATGTCGAGAGGTGTGAAAGTTTTAATCTGGGCGGTAGCAAGTCGTGTAATGGGAACAGAATGTAAAGGAAAGGGATGTAGCAGGAATAACTCAGAAATGTTAGCTGAGGCCGTGCATGGAGGGTTAGATGCTGGTTTCCAGGGTTTGACTCGTGACAAAGCAGCGGAGGACTCCTGAAGATCTTTTAGGCAGAGCCACTTGATATGCAGAAGTGGGCCGAAAGCGAGGGAATCTGTGGTAGAGACTCTGACATGTCATTCTCCTAAACCCCACCTCCTAACTGCTGGTGCTTGTCCTGTCCAAATCTTACCCTATTCAAAACCAAGGTCCTTCCCTTCTGGTCTGTCCCTCTGCCTGTATTCCCGATCCTGAAAAAATCAGCACCGTTGCCATTCACAGAGGTCTTCAAGCTGAAGGGAAGAATCCAGATCCATCCCTGAATCCTCATTTTCTAGCCGTTTCTTCCCCTCCCTCCCCCTGGCCCCTTCGCTCTCCCCGTCCTTCCCCACCCTCCCCACCGACGGAGGGGGAGGGTACTTTATGCCTCTTCAGTCCTGAGCCAGCCCTTTCTTCCCGCTCAGCGCCGCGACAGCCCCAGCACAGCCCCAGCACAGCCCCAGCACAGCCTCAGCACAGCCTCAGCACAGCCCCAGCACAGCCCTCTTCTTGATCCTCCTCACTTGCCACCAGAAAATCTTCTGGAAACAGCCTGCGGCCTTGTTAGGCCCTGCAGCTTTCAGGTCACTGCCTACTACAGACTCTTTCTATCACCGATGACACCCTTCACACACATTTCCAGTTTTATTTGTAAATCCCACTAAAAGGTGTTTTTGTCATCTCATTGTTACTTAGTAAGTTAACCTTTGGTGTGGAAACAACTAGACTGTGACTAAGCACGTGGAGGGTTCTTGAGTGGAGTCACGGCGACTTCTTGTCGGGACCTCAGCTTCGAAGATTCCTTTCTGGTGGCCTCATCGCCACCCGCTCGTCATAATCACATGAACCAGCTCGACAGCAGAAGTGGTTTCTTGAAATGTGCTGGCGTCTTTGACTGGGAGCTGCTCCCACCGAACTGAGCGACAAGCCAAAGATGAGAAGGATGCGTTTCGGAGCCACATTCGCCCTCGGACCACACTGTCGTTTCCCAGACTTCAGATGCAGTTTTTACATTTGGAAAGAGACTTCAGAAACAAACGGTGACAAAATTCTGCAGTTTCTCCTGTAGTCGTTACAGAATGGCTGCTACGGTGAAGCGTATTTGGCTGGTTTCCCAGATCAGAGCCTTGTTCCTCAGAGTTCAATACTAACTTGAAATTGTAATGTCGTTTATTTACTCAGCCACTAGACTGTTGGTCTTCATAGCTGAGCTGTCTGGTATCTTGTGCATATTCTGTTGAAGAAAACATGCTGTGAGTGGAGAAAGGGACTAGATAAGCTATTTCAGGGCAAACAGTTTATCTACTTTTTAAAGGAATTCAAACTATCATATTTTTACAGCTGTTTCAAAAACATCTAGTTTACTGATTACAAACTTCCTTCTGAAAGTCCCATGTGAGCTCAACACCTACAAACACACCTATGGAAAAGATAAAAGGACACTTTAACATTTTTCACATCTTGTAATTTCCCGTTTTTAAATCATAACAACGGAGAAAATGAAAAAGTGTTTTTTGTTGTAATTTACTGCTGGAAGTAACTTTGGAGTATGGTTAATCCTATAAATGCATGAATGAGGAAAAGACCAGTTATGTGTATGTAATTAAAATATCAGAGGCCTTGTGTTTATACATTTGTGTATGTATCATAACGAAAACTAAATTTTGCCTGATAAAATAATATAAATAGGGATATTACTCATTCAGAAATTGCCTTGATTGGGTAAATCCATATGCTGATACGGATTTTTAATGATCATAGCAGTCCTTTCCATCAAAAGGTCTTTAAAAAAGTATGTATTTAAAAAAGGAACAGAAATTGAATTCAAGTTTTTAAATACTGCCTTCATGCACAGGCACAAGGCAGCTTATATTTATACTCTCAAAAGAGCTTGGGAATTGTTGCTTCATGATGATTTGACTCTAGTGGTTTTCACCAAAAATCTACTATTTGTAGAGAATTTCTCAATGAACAGTTTACTTTCATTTTAAATTGAAAACTAATCTTCTTCATCAGGCAGGAGAAAATGATTTCACAAAGAAAGACTTGTTGATTTTGTCTTTCAGACCTGAAGATTATCGACTCTAGAAGAGTGACGATGGCAGGAAAGAGCCATGCGGTGATGGCAGCTTCTTCCTGAGGAGTCTCTCCGGAGCTCCAGGCAGAGGGAGACAGCCGCTGCGTTTTGACAAGGAACTTGACATGGGAGCTGAAAGCTTATGGAGAAGGCTCTGGAGGTGATACTCCTTAATAGGAAATTGCAACAAAATACATTATTTTATAGAATTATTTTATTATATAGTCCAATTTGAATTGCTGTAAGGGATGCTAAGAATAAAACTGCTTACTTGTGTAACTGTTCAGTTTTTCATTTAACAAAAACACACGTCCTGGGTAGCAGTGCAGGTAGAGTTGCCGACAAGTGCCCGTCCGTGCGGATTCGCTCAAGTTCCGCCATCGCTGTTCTGCCCCGCACCCGGGGGACGCAGCCCCACCTCTGCTCTTCCTTTCAGCGATGACTGTGTCTAACCTCCCACGGTACATTCATCCAGCTCAGAAGCGTAAGGTTTGCGCTGAGGTATTTACAAAGTGCAGTCATCTTTTTTCCATATAGCTTCTTGGTCTCCAGGACGCCAAATAAACTATGGCCTGTCTGCTCCCTGGAAATCTCACTGCCCTGTCTGTGGTGCCTGCAGACTCCTGCACGATGCCCCCGTATCTTCTCCTCTTGGCTCCGGCTCACTTTTGTGCTGGACACTTCGATTGGGCTGCTGAGATAAATAGCCCTCACAGACTCTCTTCTTTAGGAATTAAGATGCCAAACCATTGTATTTGGTCATTTTTGTGGGAGTTTGTTTTTGTTTTTGTTTTTTCTTCCCTTATCGTAGCCAATCAAAGAGTGAGTTTCACACCACTTTTCCCATTCATTCAGCAAACACATATTTGCAAGGCACAGTGCTAGGTGTTGGGAAAACAGAAATCATGTGTTTCTTCCCCCAGCACCTCATGCCCCACCAAAGAGCATACAGTCTCCTGCAGAGTGGAAAAGGAGCTTTAGAGCGACTTGTCAATAAGTGCACTTGGGCGTCAGAGACGCAGAGGTAAACACGTACAAGCTGAGATGTAAGTATGTGTAGGGGAAAATTCAGTAACTTTTAGAAGAGGAAGTATTGCTAGTAAGCACCTGCAGACGTCCAAACACAGCAGCTTTATGTAAATTCATGTAATCCATACGGCAACCCTATAATGTACACAACGCAGTCCTCCCCGTTTAAAACCAGAGATGCCGAAGTAGCGACAAGTTATGCGACTTGGCCTAGGTCACAAACGTGAACTGCTCAGTGGTCATCAGGATTTGAGCCCAGGCAGTCTGGTTCACGAGCCCATGGACTTAGCCGCTGCCAGCTGAGATCATGAGTGTTTGTTTTGGTCTCACAAAGTCTGTGGTAAAGCCTAACCTGGTACAGGTCGACAGCTCCCATTTGCAGGGAAGTGGCAGTTCTATTTTAAACTTTTGGACCAAAAAAGAAGCCTCCTCCCTTCGTGATGGGGTAAGGGTAGGTGTGAGTCCGTATGAAACAAGCCTCCAGCTCCTGATACAGTAGCTTTAATAGAGAGGAGCTGGTATAACCTGAACACCTGAAACAATGTCTCGTACATGTTCCTTGGCTGAGAAAGGCTCACTGAGGAAAGCCCTGGTTTCTGACGAAGCCGCAGAGTTTGAAGAGGTGAGAGCAGAGCCGTGTGCTCTACAATGACTGAGCCCAGTCCTCATCACATTCAGTCAGAAGATGGACACTGACCGCCATAAACCTCACTCTCACTTACTATGGGAGAGCCTGTTTGGTGGGGGAGGGGCCACCTGACCCCACGGAACCATCTAGAACTAAACCAAGGCTATGTTGGACTGAGTGGCTCCTCCTTACCATTAGGTGCTAACTCCATTTTGCATGCGGAGAGAATTAGAGCGGGAGGCTTTTGCACTTGGTACATGGCCTTCCGACGCCGACTCTATTAGGCCTTCCACTGCCTGCCCTTTTGCCATTGCCCGAGAGTTTATAACAGCCTGACCTGTGCATGTACTAAGAGAGCACAGCCACAGCAGCCAAACAGAAATCACAGCTCGCTGTAGGGGACCCAGTAACCTCAGCCAGGAAGACAAGCCGGCCCACTGGAATCCCATTGGCTCCCACTGAAGTTATGACTGAAATGAATAGAAGAAACAAAAGAGAGCATTAAAAAATAAGAGTTCTTGCAGAAAAAGAAGGAAGCCGTAATTATTTCAAGAGTCCTATGGGAAGGAAAAGAATGCTGATAGACAAAATAGATTAGATAGGGCACCTGGGTGGCTCAGTGGGTTAAGCCTTGGCCTTTGGCTCTGGTCATGATCTCAGGTTCCTGGGATCGAGCTCCGCATTGGGCTCTCTGCTGAGCGGGGAGCCTGCTTCCCTCCCCCCACCTCTCTCTGCCTCTCTGCCTACTTGTGATCTCTCTCTCTGTCAAATAAATAAATCTTTAAAATATATATATAGATATAATGGCTATGTGTAATGTGCAAATCGGTGCAGGTAAGGAATCAAATGACTAAAACCAAAATTATATTGGTTCATATGCAGTTTTGGACTACTAGCCAACACCAGGTAAACGTGAAAAGCACCACCCAGCTGCGCTTAATGACCTGAGGGAGAATAATACGAAACACCTCCCTCAGTTTGGCCCAAGTGCATTGCCTGCTGTATTTTCTCAGTAGAACACAAGGAGGCGTCCTGACCATTAGCAGCAGAGGAAAAGCCTAATGGATTGCAAAGGATTGCAAAGCTCTGAAATCAGACTGTGCCATTGCAGTAGGCAGTCAGCCTTAAGCCAGCACAACGACAAACATAGGAGACAACACCGAAAACAAAAGAAGAGCGTAATCTAAACTTCCCAAGAGTCACCTGTTTTCCAGGCAACTGAAAACTGAAAAGCGCTCGTTTGCTGTGGGTTGAAGATGACCCCAAATCTGAGGCAGCATGAGAGCACTTTGTGTCATCTCCTCTCATGTGGGGCCACACAAACAGCTTCTTTATGGGAGGCAGAAACTAACAAAATGATAAAAATTGGATTTCTGTTTGAAGCTTATGCAGAGGAACAAAAGCAGGGCCAACAAGCCACAGCCATGTACCTCCGATATCCCATTCCTTCAAAAAACCTGAATTTTCCTTTTACTTATTTTCCATAGTTCAAAAGTCACAACCCCTCACTATCAACACGTCCACTAAGCAAACTTCATGTCTTGTCAAAACAACATTCTATATTTACTACAATGGTTATTAGAAACTATGTTTAAAATTATGGTAGTTTTCTTGAGACAGTACTGAACTTTCTGCCCCAAACCCTTTTTCCCATAAGCCCTGTTATTTTTGGAGTGCAAAATTCCGCCATTCAGGGATTATTTTTTTAGGAACGCATACACCACATTATGGGGCGGACGGCTGTACTTACTGTAATCTCTGGTTTGGCACCTCGGCTTTCGCAGGGTCCTAAGAGGTCACACTCTCCAAGCCCAACAGAAGTGGCCACATGGGAGATACCGTGCTCAAGTCCGGTGCCATCCCCTTGTCAAGTCTGAGCCTGAGTCGGGAGCACCTCCCGTGAGGTGCCTCTCTTATAGGCAGAATGGTGCTCTTACCACAGCCTGCCCTCCCTTCCAGGCGGGGGCCATCTCCGGGATTCGATCAGCCCCTCGCAGGTGGGCTAACATAACACCTTTTAAAGGCATCGGTTCTACAGCAGGCCTTTTAAAAGCACCAGAACGCAATCCTTTTCTTCCCTGTCCTAATTGCTACTCCAAATTTACAAAGTGAATACTTGTTTTACTTGTAAGGTTTAATTTAAAGAACTGGGACCCGTGGGACTCATCATGTCCCTTGGTGTAGACAGGTGGGGCCATGTGCTGAGCCAGAGGCGAAGGTTGTGGTCAAAAAGAAATGCTGCCGTCTTTAAAAATAATTGCAGGGGCACCTGGGTGCCTCAGTGGGTTAAGCCTCTGCCTTCGGCTCAGGTCATGATCTCAGGGTTCTGGGATCGAGTCCTGCCTCGGGCTCTCTGTTCAGCAGGGAGTCTGCTTCCTCCTCTCTCTCTGCCTGCCTCTCTGCCTACTTGTGATCTCTGTCTGTCAAATAAATAAATAAAATCTTTAAAAAAGAAATGATTTCAAAGCAGCATTTTGTTTTACTTGTAAGGTTTAATTTAAATGAAGGAAGATTAAAAAATGCATACAAACTGCCGTGATCAGATTCCCAGCATAGTTCCTTCCTCCTCCGTCGTGAATTCCCTGCTAGCTGCATTCAGACACCATCCCTATGCTTGTGCCCCATCTTTTTTTTCCTCTCTGCTGCATTTGTTTGCTGACCTCCTGGAGAAGGGGCTTAGTACCACGTGTAGCCAAGAGCAACATTAACTGTCCACGTCCCTCCTGGCTGAAAACTTCCTGGCGGAACAGGTAGCAAGGTCTGAATTTGCAAAGCCTTCGAGTCCCAGGAGGGGTTGTGCTGCCAAGCTCCACAATGCTGAGTTTGAATTGGACAGAACCCTCCTTAAGAAGGTAGGCTCTTTCCAAGACAGACATGAAGGCTACATTTCAACTTAAACAGGCCCTTACAGAGAAATGGTATTTTTCTCTTGGTCCAAAAATCTGAAATAAGAGAGTTGAATAGTTTTGCAGCATCGTGACTGGTTGGGGCTTCACCTTAGAAGAATGGAAATCTGAGACCAGCTACTGGTAAAACAGACGGGGACCCCACCCACGCTCCAACATCTAGTGGGCTGGCAGCCAAGAAGTTTTCGGATACATTTTCCACACGAAGACAGCACAAACAGGACCTCAGAAGGAGACATGCGTTTGTATCCACGCCATTTGGTCCATGAGAAACCCTTTGATTTCAAACAGATCTTTATTTCAAGGCTTAACTTTGCTTTTACTGCCCTCACTTTCAAGTCCAAAGTTAATACTCGCTGAAGCCTTGCAAACAGAGGTCGCTAGAAGACCCTACTGTTTCAAGTGCGACCCCCGTGCTTTCCGGGCTGCTGCTTCGGGGCTCCAGCCCATCAGCTTACATTAAACTGCTCAGAATCACACTCTGGAATGAGGGTGCCATCCGACACCTTTCTTCGCAATCACAAAACTAAAAGGGGTCTTGGTATTTGGAGAAAATTGTGAGCATAATGTAAGCAACTGTCTGACTTTTTGGCAAATTCACAAAATCCAAATAAAATATTTTTACAACTTGTGAAGAAAATATGGCCCGTTATTTCATTATTATGCACCGTTACCAGCACCATGTATATGTAGGGGCAGTAAATCATGGAGAAGCGTGCATGTGTGTATCCTCCAGAAAATTGGACCCCGAAGTCTAAACTTTGGAAAGGCCATTCATCAACCTGCTCTCGGGTCTAGATTAACAAAGGATGAGCTGCTGTATTTCATTCAGTCATTCAAACAGTATTTATGTTCCAGAAACTATTCTAGGTGTTTGAAATAGATATGGGAATAAGTTTCCTGCTCTCATGGTGTGCTATTGTGATTTATAACAAGAAATGTATATATTTGGTCTGTTTCTGGCACAGAGCTAAAACTCTTGGAATTTCCTGACTGAGCAGAGTAGTAAAGATGTGTTTTGTTATATTAATAAGATGACTTTGGGCTCCCACCTAAGGATGGGCACTGGTTACCAAGAGAACCAGACACATAAGTAGAAGATTGGACCCGCCAGTCCCACCCTGACCTCCAGGGAAGAGAGAGGGACTGGAGGTTGAGTAAATCACCAATGGCCAGTGAGTTCATTAGGGGTGCCTCTGTAAAAAAGTCTCCGTAAACCCTAAAAGGCCAGGGCTCTGAGAGCTTCCAGATTGGTGAATCAGAATACAGCCACAGGTCGACATGCCGGGCCCCAAACCCCATGGGGACAGAAGATCTTCTGTTGGGGACCTGACCCGATGTGTCACTTTATCCAACTGTTGATTAGTATCCTTTTAATACGCTCTCTAATAAACTGGTGATCTCAAGAGTCAACTAGCTGCCTGAGTTCTGTGAGCCACTTAACAAAGCAATCAAACCCAAGGAGGGAGGTGTGGGAACCTCTGATTTATAGCCAGGCAGGAGGCCCAGGTGACAATGCAGATTTGTCATTGGTATGGAGTGGGGGACTGAGTCCTTAGCCTATAGGATCTGTCACCAGGTCAACGGCATCAGAACAGAGTTGAATCTGTAGGACGCGATGAGTGTCCACAGAGAAGTGAGTTCATTACTTGAGGTGTTCAAGAAAAAGCACACGTTGGAATCATTGTCAGTTTCACACTGGCCTCTTGTACCCTAGTGAAGGGATGCGGAGAGCAGACAGGATACATGACCTAGAGAGAGGTTATAGACAAGTCATATTCGTAGGTGGTAAGTATGAGATCTCTCGGCTATCGACAGAGCCCTTTTGCAGAATACCACTCCAAAGCGATCATCAGCTTTTTCTCCTCTGACACATGTGCAAGTCGGCTGGAGTGCAGCCACGGTTTGAGTCCAGGTCTGTTGCACACGTCTCTGGGCATCCTTGAGCCAGTGGCTCCCCGAGGCATGAGGCACGTTCTCATGGTGAAAGGCAGAAACACAAGAAAGCAAGCCTACCATGCAAGCAAATGTCAGACACCCTGCTGGTGCGATGTGCGGGGACATCCAGTGTGTGTCATGCTTGTGTCTCATGCTGGCCAATGTCTTCCAAGGCGAAGTCGAGGGACTGGGAGGTATTTTGCTACGTTGGAGATAGAGGAACTGGGTGGGGAAGTGGATATTTTATATATTTATATTTTATATACAATTTACCCAAAGTGTAAAGGGAAGAAAATGTCGGATTCTGTGGTTTTTAAGACAGAGCCAGCAGGATTTTTGACAGATTGAAAGAGTCGGAAGGAAAGAGGTGATCCACTCTGCCCCTTTAACCAAACCTCTGAGCACTCGCCTGCGGCTTCCCTCACCCCAGAATGCCAAGACGGTGAAATAAGGAGGAAAAGGAAACAAACTCGAGTCTTCTTTTTTTATTTTAAGATGTTATTTATTTATTTGACAGACAGAGATCACAAGTAGGCAGAGAGGCAGGCAGAGAGAGAGAGGAGGAAGCAGGCTCCCTGCTGAGCAGAGAGCCCGACGCGGGGCTCGATCCCAGGACCCTGGGATCATGACCTGAAGTGGAGGCAGAGGCCTTAACCCACTGAGCCACCCAGGTGCCCCCAAACTTGAGTCTTCTTAAGGGAGTGAAAAAATATATATATATGTGGTTTTCTTGACCCTGCTGTTGTACCACACCCTCTCCCATTTCTTTGCTCCTTTTTGCAGCAAGACTCATTCAACGAGTGGGATATACTTGCTATCCCCGTTTCTTTTAGTCCCTCTTTTTCTCTTCAATTTTCTCAAACTTTTGCCTTTGACGTTCTACCAAAATTCCTTCTTGAAGGTTTCAAATGATCTCCACACTTCCTATTTATCTCAGAATTAAAGCCAACATGTATACCTTGGGCCATAGGCCAAGGTATACATGTAATCCGGCCCCCAGTGGCCACTCTCATCTTACCTCCTGCAATTCTTCTGCTCCTTCTGCTTGGCCACGCTCACTTCCTCAGTGCTTCTGCAATACTTCAGGCATCTTATTACCGAGAGCCCCTATGCGCTCACTATTCCCACTGCCAGGAAGTCTCTTCCTCCAGATCTACCCCCCGGGCTTACTCCTCTCCGTTCTTCAGGTCTCTGCTCAAATGTCAGTACTCATGAAGTCTACTCTGACCACCTTATTTGACTATAACCCTCTCCCTTCTCACCCTTAGCTCCTTCCATCCTCTTACCTTTACTTTTCCATAACCCATTCTTCCTATGTGTGTGTCATTTACTTCCTTATGAGGTTTATTATTTATTTTCTGTCATTCTCACTAGAATACAAGCTCAAATGAGAGAGCGATTTTTGTGTGTCACTCTTGCGTGCACATTCCATTGTGCTTGAAATATGCCAGGGAGATATCGTTGTTGTGCCATAAACACATTCCTATAATTCAAATGTACATAGTAACTTGGGCAAATTGCACTGGTTCCTGACTTGTCTCCCGGACTCACATTTCTACCCTCACACTACATACCCCTTCTGCTCACCGGTGGCTTAGCCAGACTTGGGGTGGATAGTTCTGCGAGTTCAGACTCAGCCCTGCTGGCAGCATCCTATCTCATGAGTATGCTAGAAACGTCTTTCTGTCTCATAGTACTGTCATGCAAAGACAGTCCCCGACGTTAGGAGTTAATACCCCCCAAACCAAGGCTCAACCCGTGGGACACAGGGAGTCAGAGGAGGAAAGCTTCAGCCTCCCGCCCTCTGGAGACAGTTCTAAAAAGTGGTCTTCCACTCCTCAAAGGACATGAAGGAACAGAATCCCTACAGCCTACCATGGTGACCCTGGCTATATATGTTTATATTGGCTTTCCCTGTTTCCTGTCTCATTTGCCCTGCTCTTCATTGCTTGCTCCTGGGATCATCTCCCAAATAATCTACCTGCCCGAAAACCTTGTTTCATCCCAAAGAACCCGCGCCAACACATACCAATATCCATCCTCACATTGAAGCCAAATAGATACTTCTAACATAGAGGTCCCAAACCAAACTAATTTGGCGAGTCCCTACCACCTGGCCTAAAATCCACACACCTTATAATGCCTATAAGACTCTGTCAGATTTTTGTAAACCCATCTCTCCATGCTCATCTCCATCTACGTCTGTTGTAGGACTTTGCATTTCAGTCCTTCTTAACCATCGGTAATTGCCAAACAAGCATGTCCTCACGTCTCTATGCCATGGAATAAACTCTCTTCAACTCTCCTCTACCAATCCTATTTCCACCAATGCTCATACCTCTGTTCTTTCCAGGCATTCTTAAGTATTTCTTCTCCCTTGCTATCTCTGCCCCATGTAATATATCCACCATAACCATTGTCTTATTGTGCTGTAACTGTTTCGTGCTCCATTGGTGAGTTGAGCTTACTGAAGCAGAGAGTGTCTTTTCTCTTGTGTATCCCAGCATCTAACACAGTGTGTGGCTCATGGAATCCCCCAAAAGAGTGTCTGGCACATAACAAACCCATGGCCTATAATAAATATTTGTGGCATGAGTAACGGCAGCTATATTAGCCACGGTAAGGCTAGCTAATGTAATACACACACACACATTTCTGGGCTGTTGTTACTCTATAAAAGTTTATTTCTTGGTCATGTAACAATGTAATGCAGATGTTCCTAATCAGTCGCTGGCCTTCCGCAAAGTCATTCTGGAACCCAAACACCTTCCATCTTATGACTCCTGCCTCCTAAAGGGCCTTGGAGTCCTCTGCATTCAGGTATCAAATGGAAAAAAAGCAAGTAGACAACATACACACACATCTTAACTCCCTTGACTCAGAAGTCACATATACATTTCATTGGTTGAGAACATGTTATATAGCCACACTGAGGGGGTCTGGGCAATAAAAAATCTACTTTGGGGACGCCTGGGTGGCTCAGTTGGTTAAGCAGCTGCCTTCGGCTCAGGTCATGATCACAGCGTCCTGGGATCGAGTCCCACATCGGGCTTCTTGCTCAGCAGGGAGCCTGCTTCTCCCTCTGCCTCTGCCTGCCATTCTGTCTGTTTGTGCTCGCTCTCTCCCCCCCCCTCTCTCTGATAAATAAATAAAATCTTTAAAAAAAAAAAATCTACTTCGTACTCAAGAAGGAGAGAATCAAGTTTTGGCAGAAGCTAGCCAGTGTCTAACACAGAAGCCAATAGGAAATAATTGGTACACTCAATATAACTGTCTCTTTGGTGATACTAGAGTCAGGAAGGTAAGAAATCTTGACTTTAATCAGTTAAGGAAAGAATGTGTGGACAAGAAGTCCAAGATGATATAATCCTTAACAAGTAACAAAGCAGGTGACTGCTTCCAGATACACTTGCCTTTGCTGTAGTTAGGCCTTGCTTTGATAGGAACAAAAATCCAAAAACCAAGTAAATGTCAAGATTCAAAAATGGTGTCCAAGCCATGGTCTTCCTGGTAAGCATAAACGTCATTATTCTGCTGTCTAGAAATATGATGATAGAAGCCATCAGCCTATTTCCACACTGCCAGGCTGCTGGGTTCATGGTCCCTTAGATCACTCCCCATCCTTGAACGCTACCTTTACAATTCATTTGGAAAACACCCAGCTACAGAATGGTAGATATTTCAGGAAAAGAAAAGTAAACGTCCCCAAACCTGTAGAATGTGGACAGAAGGTTCCTGCTCCCTGCACAACCCGTTTTTGAGTTGCATCTGTTTTCTTTGCAGCTTTTCTGTTGCTCTCGCAGTCACAAGAGCTGAGGCTCTGTCCTGGTTTGATAAGACACACTCACACTTGACATTGGAATAGAACCCGTTAGCTGTGCTCCAAGGATATGAGCAGGCAGCCAGTGGACAACGGAGATTTAGTTAGCAAGCCCTCTACCAGGGCTGTCCAAATAGGACAGCTGCAACGTGCGAAAAAAGAACTCGGTTTGTGAAGTCTAACCCTGTCGGCTCCAGACTTGCCAGTTCACAGGTATTGTATGAGCAGGACGTGAGAAAGGACAGGTAGAGTAAAAACACGGGCATTTTCTAAGAACTGATTTCTCTTCAATACATCTCGTCGTTAACACATCCAAATAAAAATGATTCCTCACAGTGAAAGCTGAGCTGGTTAATGATTTTGTGACATGGTTTTTAGTGCATAACAGGGATACAATTTCATCAGGATTCACTGATTTGGGCCAGATGACAGGAGAATGAAAAATGGAGATAAATGTCTTCAGTAATTAGACTTTGCTGTTGGGCTCACTTAGTTTTGCTCTGTTACCAACAACATTCATTTTAGATCTGGAAAAAAAAAAGGTACGTTTACTTCCCTGGATTTCATTATAAAACTTATTTTAGCTTAAGTTAATGAAGCTGAATTTCACCACATGGATCATAGATCTTTTCTAATCAGTGAGATAAAACGCAATTAAATGAAGAAACAAACAACTAACAAAATATGGAAAGTCATGGCAGCATATGTTTTTTATTACTTAGCAAGATACAGAGAAAAAAATAAATCATTACCAACGTTTATGCATTTACAAATGCTACCAAAACAAGAAAATCATTCCACTACTCCTGGTAATGTGTTTAGCCTCCTGCCCCTTTAATTCTGCTTTTAAAATTATCGTTGCTTATGATCTTTCTTAAATAGTCTAAAATGACTCATTTTTCATCTATTCCAAGTCATTAGTTATGATGAGGATATTAAGAAGTTTTTATAAAGCAGAATTTTATTTTAAAATCTTTTGTGATTTCCCTGTAAAGTATTAAGCTTCCGAGAGCACATGTTTGTTGCATCCACAGTATTGTCAAAAATCAGCATTTCGTGAAATTAATACTTTACTTAAAAAACAAAGCTCCCTGGGGCGCCTGGGTGGATCAGTGGGTTAAAGCCTCTCTGCCTTTGGCTCAGGTCATGATCTCAGAGGCCTGGGATCAAGCCCCACATCGGGCTCTCTACTCGGCAGGGAGCCTGCTTCCTCCTCTCTCTGACTGCCTCTCAGCCTACTTGTGATCTCTGTCTGTCAAATAAATAAATAAAATCTTAAAAAAAAAAAAAGCTCCCCCAAATCCTGTACACAGGACATTACTATGGCTAAGTGTCTGGAGTTTATTCACCCCAATCTTTCATTATGGATGGATGAGCAGAATAATCAATAAATAGCATACATACTGTTCAGGAATTTGCTTTTTTCATTTAACAATTTAGTTGAATATCTTGTGTCGGCCACATGTTTGATCAAATTACTCAAATGTAAAATTATTGCAAGTTCATTCCTGTAGTTAATTTTTCTTAGTGACAGAGTAATTCTAAAGAGTCAAGAAGAACCCAGACTTTGTAGCAAAGGAATTCTCTGAACTCGGAGCTTGTCCAGCACAAATGAACCTTTTACGTCAGTGTTTCCAAGGCCACATCCAATCAGAATATGACATTATGATTTTTTTTTTGAACTAAATATTTTGGTTCACACCTTGGAAACCTCCACTCTGCATCTGAACAGCCCTTCTGTTGGGGACAGCCCAAGGAGATTAAGTCCTGCCCGGCTGCTGTAGTTTAAATTAGTCATCCCAAATCATCCTGCCCTGTTTTGTCCTGCTTAAATCCCTGTTGTCTGCTCATATTGTACTTACTCTGGAAAATGCAAAAAACCCTCAAAAGCCAATGTGCCATGCTGAAGTTATTTTTTTTCCTCAAGTTTCTATCTCATGAGTGATATTACCCTTCGCACCATCTCCCAAACTTCAGATCTGGAAGCCGTTCTCACCTTTTGCCCGTCACCGTCCCCCCTCCTCCCATCAGTCATGGAGTTCTGCTCCTCAGACTTCCTCATCATTTCTCAGAACTGGCCCCTCCTCCTATTCCCATTTGCAGGGCTGTGGGGGGCAGGCCCTCTCCATTCCATCGACCGCAACAGGCAGCATGAGATGCACAGGCAAGGGGCCATGCGCTATGGCGGCAACCAGGTAAGAATCCCTTCTTTGCCTTTTTTATGTATGCGTGTAACATTGGACGTGTTACTTACCTTACACGATCCTTTGTAAAAAGGGAATACTTGGAGTAAGTTGTGCAAATCAACTGAATATTGGGTACCTAGAACAGAAGCTAGCAAACGTTAAGTCTTCATTAAATGTCTTTTTCCTTCCTTGTTCTTCCCTGACACCAGTCTGTCACACATACACTCTATCAAAATTTGGCCTCCAAAAAATAAGCACAACCAGATGGTTCATTTGCTTAGGTGCCCAGTGGTTTCCTACTGCTGTCAGCCAGAGATCCAAACATGTTAGCCTGGGATAGATCTTCCACTCTGATACAAATGAGCTTACTTGCTTCCAGTTCCAGCAGGAGGCGAGGAAGCTCCTATGACTCTGTATTCATCTTTTCTTCCCCATCACCCCAATCCATGGCTGAACCCATGGCAGATACTAATTCCAAATCAGATGGATGGGTGGATGCACGCTTGTGTGCACAGAGAGAGGGAGAAGTACATGAACCCATGAATGACTAGATTTACAGGAAGACATGGCTTATTTACCTCCTCTTCAGATTCTGAAATACTCACTAGATCTCAATTTGCAAGTCCCTATAGAAGCTGATTTGTTCCTAGACATTATTCCTGTCTCCCAGATGTTATTGTTAATATAGAGAGAAAACTCTTCTTACTGCAGGCAGGTTATAAATGAAACTGTGCCAGGACGAAATGATCCTACAGACATTTACTGAGCAGCTGTCAAGTAAGAGTTGAACTCCTAGAGAATGCACACAAATAGTATGGGGGCACAGAGGTTAAAGAACTAACTAGAAAAGGGGACTTTGATGTCATGGTTGTCAAGGTCGTCCCGATGGTCATGGTGGGTTTCAGGGAAGGCTTCATATTGGAAGAGGAACGTGGGTGAGTTTTGGAGGTGGAGTATAAATATAAATACGTCATTTAAACTGAGGTGGGGAAAAATAGGCAAGGAGTCAAAGAGAAACAAGAGAGAACATGCACCAGGAGTTTTGCAACTAGTTCATTGTGGCTGTAGTTTGGAGACTACTTGGCTGAAAAATATATTTCAAAAGAGAATAGGAAAAAACCAGGTTGAAGAGTCTGCATAAACAAAAATGAAAGAGGGGGAGAAGGATGGGGAAAAATCTCCAGGAGATCTCGTTCATTCCTGTGGCCTTTAAATGCTACCTACGTGTACATGACCCTGAAGTATATGTCTCTGACCCAGATGACTCTCTGAAGCTCCAAATCACCTATTTAGCACTTAACTCTCAGTTTCTCTGCTAAACTGAACTCTTCCATTTCCCTGCCCCAAATCTGTGATTCTCAGGGGGCTGGATGTCTTCAACTCCCAGTCAGCTATGCCAGACACCTGGGTTATCCTAGTCACATCTCTCCCCCTCATCTCCATTTCTAACAAGTCCTGTCAATTCCACCACCTTGGTTCAGTCCTCCACAAGCTTTCCTCTGACCACCACAATGGTGTGACTCACGTTGCCTCATCTACTGTGATCTCCTCCAACCAACCCATTGTCCACTGTGCAACCAGAATGATGTCAAAATAGTGTTTCTCAAACTGTAGTTCACTGAGGTGCTTGGTTAAAAAAAAAAAAATGCAGAGTTTCTAACCCAGACTACTGAAGCACAGTTTTTGGTGATTCCTCAGGGCCCAGGAATCTGAACTTGAATAAGCCCTATCTCCATCCCTTTTTACCATTAAAGTGTAAGAATTACCAATATGTGTAGGCAGAGTAGCCCAGGGATAGAGGGGATACTTTGAGTCAGAGTGTCTACATTTGATTTTCTAGCTGTGTGTTCTCAGGTAGGTAACTTAACTTTTTTGTGCTGCTGTCTCTTCACCAGGACAATCAAGACCACAGTGAACTAGCTCTTTGGTTGCAGTGATGACCAAATGATTAAGACCTAAGGAGTAGCTTTTATTGCTTCTCACCAATATTTTTGGTTCTTGTCTGCTTCCTGGCATGTGGGAAAATTATACTTCACCCCGATGAAGTTCACTGAGTTCATGTGATTTACATAGACCAATAAAATGTGAGTGGAAGTCACGTGTGTCACTTCTGGAGGTAGTTGGGGGAGATGATTCTCCATGGCCTCTCTTCTCTTCTTTCGGCAATCATGGAGGTACATGTTGATATGGAAGTAGCGAAGAAATTGTTACCGCAGCAGAGTAGAACCCAACCTCACTGGTTCGACTTTAAAGCCCTTGGAGTAGGCCCGGCCTAGAGTAACTGCTCAATGGCAGCTTCAGAAGAGAAGTTCAGCAACACGGCTCTTCCAGGTCCTAATGTCTCAAGAGCTTAACACAATATGCATCTATTTCTCGGTTACCAAAGAGAGCAGGGAAACCGTCCTCCATGTCCTGGCTCATCCTTGTTCCTCACTGTTTCTGTCTGAGACAAGATAAGGCTGGAGACCAAAGTCTCCAAGCCTTAGGCCAAGGTAGGCAGTGTGCCAGTTAGTGATTGAGATTTGAAGTTCCATGAGAAACATGGGTTCAGCAGACGACTGACGTAATCAGGTATATATATATTTTAAGATTTTATTTATTTATTTGACAGAGAGAAATCACAAGTAGATGGAGAGGCAGGCAGAGAGAGAGAGAGAGAGAGAGAGGGAGAGAGAGAGAGAAAGAGGAGGAAGCAGGCTCCCTGTTGAGCAGAGAGCCCAACGTGGGACTCGATCCCAGGACCCTGAGATCATGACCTGAGCCGAAGGCAGCGGCTTAACCCACTGAGCCACCCAGGCGCCCCTCAGGTGTATGTTTTAAGTTAGTTACGGCCTCAAATCTAAATCACTAACTGGCCCGTTGCCCTCATTACTCTGGTGTCAGCCTTATCTTGTTCACTCTCCTGCCACATTACCCTTTTAGCTCATTGAACTTGAAAGCACCTTTCTGATAAAGGGCCTTTGTATGTGATGAGATCTTGGCTTGGACTCTCCTCCCAAGCCTTTTCTTAGCTTCATGTCTCTGCTTAAACATCAGCCCCTCACAGAGGCTGTCTCTGTCCCCCCAGATGGAAGCAGATGTGCCCTTATCTCCTCTTCATATTCCGCTCTCAGCACTTTTCCTGAGTCTTTCCTCCTATCCGACGCAATTTGAGATTCATTTTGCTTCTTGATTCACTCATTTCCCATCTTTCTCTAGCACTAGAAAGGAAGCTCCATGAGGACAAGCCCACGTTTCTCTTATTAATGTTTTTATCCTGAGAACAAAAACAGCTCCTAGTACACAGCAAGATTAGTTAGGAGAGGATGGAGGGTCAGAGGAGGTAGGAAAGAAAGGGGGAGAGTTGTCCTGCAATTCAGTTGAGGTTTTCCTGAATACAAGATACTACCCTAAAAGGACTATTTCTCAAGTCATTGAGAGCTTCTAATCGAAGTGATGAGAATTCTGAAAAGTAATGTTTTTCTTTATATGAGATAATGTTTTACTTTCAGAAAGAGGATAAACTATAAGTTAAGATAGAAGCATATTCCTGCCAAAATAGGTAAGGCAATAAAAATGCAATTCAAAGTCAGTTTTTCACAAGGCAATTTATTGTAACCACCAAAGTCCTGAATTTGGGTTACACCTTTTATTTTGAACATTTCACTCAAGAGAAATCTGAAATACTGGGTCCAAGGGATGGCACATTCCAAATGAATGGAACCTTCCTCTAGCTAAAATAAACAGATTTAGACCATCCAATAAAATCAAAGCCAAGTGTATCTGCACAACTCAAGAATGATACGAATGGATTAGAACCTCTGCTGGTTTATACTTCACCATTTATTACAGACTTTGAGAGTCCTCTCCGTGGCACGATATTAGACTAGGCGTTTCCAAGAGCCAAGCACACAGAGTATTCTCTCTACTCACCTGTTAAAAGACTAAGAAATCTAACACAAAGGTATGAAATGACTAATGACATAACCTAGTCTTTTACAGAGGAGTTCTCTTAAGTGATTCTGGCTCTAGTCATCCTGATCAACCTTGCGCAAGCTTTCCATCTCATCAGTCCTTCTTCCTACATGTGGAATGATTTGCCATAACTAAAATGGAACAGCTGTTGGTTATCTGCTCAGAGTCTTCTTTCATTTCCTGCAAAGGCACCAAAAAACTCTTTGCCTGAATCCCCAAAGGCACATAAGTAGAACTGACTGTTTGAATCCTTTGGCTGGGAAGGTTTTAAATCAGATCTGTTTAGTGAAGGAAACCAAAGGTCAGAAGACCTTACTGATCCAGGAAGAATCCAACTTTTGGTTATAAGTGACCCCATTTCTACTCTTTAAAATTATCTGTTCCTCGGGAGATGCTCCAGGAAAAGGAGCATACACTAAGTTTACGACTCTCTTCCATCTTATTTTCAACAGGCAAATAATAGAACTGAAATTTTTCTCAAGTGTCTAGATTTTTCCTCCTTTGTGAGCAAAGGATATATTATAGTTCAGGTGTTAGAGTGTGTTGGGTTCAATCTCATTTCCTTTCTTCCTTTCTAGAGTTTTTCAGACTCTTCTTAATACTAGAAAAAAGATGGCTCTTCAGTCAACTGTTAGTAAGTTATTGGAGAACATTTATTTAGCACCAGTCTTGCATTTTCTTGTGGGTTATATAGGAGTCATAAAATTCTACCAGTCTGGGGTGCCTGGGTGGCTCAGTCGGTAAAGATACTGCCTTCGGCTGCAGTCATGATCCTGGGGTCCTGAGATTGAGTCCCACTTTGGGCTCCCTGCTCAGTGGGGAGTCTACTTCTCCCTCTCCCTTTGCCCCTCCCCTCTTTCTCTCTCCCTCTCTCTCAAATAAATAAAATAAAATTTAAAAAAATCTACCACTTTCTTTGGCCCAAATCAACCGCTTCTTCGGTTACGCTTCTTACTACACTCAGAATGAATGAGTGAATGAATGAATGAATGAATGAATGAAAATTTGAATACCTGTCTGAAGGAAACCAACTGTTGTTTTTCTGGTTAAAGCTCAGCTAAGACTGGGGTGCTTGGATGGCTCACATGGTTAAGTGTCTGCCTCTGACTCAGGTGATGATCTCCAGGTCCTGGATGACCTGGATCTCCAGGTCATGTCGCGCCTCCAGCTCAGCGGGGGGGTCTCTTCTCCCTCTCCCTCTCTCTCTGCCTTTCCCTGTGTTTGTGCTCTCTCGGTCTCTGTCTCTCAAGTGAATAAATAAAAAAAATCTTTTAAAAAATAAAATGAAACTCGGCTAAGACTATAGAAGTTTAGGGTGACATTAATGTAGTAAAAAGAATCCACAATGTTGTTTTAAATTTTTATTTGCTTATAAAAGAGAATGGAAATGGGTTTGCAAAAAAAAAAAAAAAAAAGTATCTGCATGTACAAAGTAATCCATGTAGATAAAGAGGGCAAGTCTTGGAATACCGCTGGATGAGTCGTTCATCAAGATTGGATCTCTTCGCATCAGAACTGGTGGAAAGTCACTATTTTACATGTAAAGCCACTGAAAATACTAAATCTATTTTTAAAATCACCAAACTCAGAAAGGCTGTATTCTGATACATATTCTTAGACACCAGTGAAACGAGGTACCGAGTGATCTCAGAGCTGGATAGATCAGTTAATCAAGAGGTAGTTTCTCCAATAATATCCATTTTTCTTTTCAGAAAGGCCACAGGAGATAGGGATAAATGGCATAATCTTTGGATCTCTTTAAATTCTTATTCTGCTAGGGCCCCATTTCCTTTGAATACAATCATAGCTGTCTTGATGCATTTTAGGACTTGAGATCATCTAACACAGAAAAGATTCCAGAGTTCAACTTTTTTTTTTTTTTTGCCAATTTTCCTTTGAGCACTCTTCTCTGGAAAAACAAATAATCTGGCATGCCATTAAAATAACAAGGAGAAATAAATCCTGTGGTGTCATAGATGAAGGGGATTTTTTAAAATATAATTTTTTTTTTGCTAATAATACCAATATTAACAACGTCCAAGGAAATTTAGGCTGGTGAGACAAGCCCCCCAAAGGTAGCATACAAACCACATAACAACATTCTTCTTGAATAAGTTTCTCTAAGAGTTCTTGAGGTTGGTCTCCAAATTAGTCCTAGGGCGATCAGATGCCTGAGCCCCACAGTTCCATGGCTTCTAGCTCGTCTTGGACAGGAGTGAATTCCGGTTGATCAGGATGGGGAGCTAGAGAGGAAAAGTGGGGTGGGGACTTGATGGGACCCAGGAACCATAAATTGATATTCTCCCCTCACATGGGTCCATAAGAGACACAGATTTGGTCAATAAATGAGAGAGAAAGCCTGCTTAGGTGGAAAGCACTAGCTCCCATTACCCACCATGCCACTTGTGCCTTCCCCCGTGAGGTTTCAGATGGTTAGCAAAGGAAGGGGCAGACCCGTTACAGCAATGGTTAGAAAACTAGAATCACGGCCAACTGCTTAAATATAGTATGTGTTTTATTTACAAAAGGAACCCTGAATCTCAGCAGAATTATAACAGGAAAATAAATTTTAAAACGGATCTCGTGTTAGAAACCCATCACCCAGGGGACAGTTGGGAAGGGGGGACATTAGAGGGGGACGGAGAGGAGGGTGGTGGGGGAGGGACGTGCCCGTCAATCTTGTGTGGGGACAGGAAAGAGGAGAAGGCACATTTAAACAGTTATTACACACAGAAAAGTTGGGGATAAATTCTTGGTACACAGTCATAGACCGACATCCAGAAAGATCCAGAAGGACACAGAGCTGTCAGTTCCTGTCACGACGGACACTTGTGATCTGGTTAAGTTCCAGTATTATCAGTGTATGTGTCGGGAACAGGGAGGGCAAGAGACGTGTATGTGTCGGGAGCAGGGAGGGAAGCAGGTGAGGCAGGGAAGCAGAGTGCCCATGGTTAGGGGCAGGGGTTGGGGGTGGTGGTGGTGGTCAACAGGACAGTTCTGGATCCGAAGCCAATTGCCCAGGCCCAATGGAGTCAGAGTGGAAGAGCTCCACCTCAGTGCTGGTAATTATTGTAAGGGATCAGATCTTAATAAGGGACAGGGAGATTTGAGAGAACAGGGAGGGAAGAGATGAACAGAGAAAAATACATCAGCAAAACTCTTGACCAGTTCCTCTGGAAAATAAGGTTAAATTTCTCCTAATGCAGAATACTTAAATTCTTTGACTAAGAAGTTTATTGCCCCAAAGCGGTCTCTGAACATCTCTCTTGATGCTTCCAAGAGTGACTATGTCAGAAAATGTCCTATTGCACAACTCGCCGACATGCAGGCTGCAGATGTTTTTAGGAAGCATTATCTTTCACAATCTCAGGCCAGGAGTTAGTAATGCGGCAGGGACAGGCATGGTCACTCTTGTTTTTTCTTAACATTACCTTTGGTCACCGAAAATGGTGGGTATGTGGTGGGCAGAATGTCACCCAAAAGAATCTGAGGGACCCTCCGCATTAGGGAGAAGTCCCAGGTTTGAGGCTTTTCCAAAGCATGAGTGAAATAGGACCACACCACAGCAGTAACCCAGAAAGTTCTAATATGTCCCCCAATGATCAAATATGAGGTCGGAGGCCAAGGTAGTGTGGACAGCCATTTGTAAACAAGGAAGGTTTAATTGTGGTGTTCTTTTCATTTTCCTCTTAAGGTTTTTGCAGGGATAGCCTGCACTTTATAGAAGAGGTCTCTGGATAATTTAAGGTAGTGAAGCATTCAAGTTTGGCTTCCCTCCCATAACTGGTCTACTGTTCATTGCACTCTCATCATTATAGTTCTAATCAAAGCGAAACATTGCTCAAAGCCCATGAAGGGCTGGCACTTACCTCCTACACCGTAGGCAGAACACGAAGAAGGGTCGCAGTATCCAGGCTGGCCAGAAGGACCCTGTGGTCCTGGCACCCCCAAGTGACCAGGTGGACCCCTGGGTCCAGGAGAGCCAGGGGGCCCAGGGCTTCCTGGCCGACTCTCCCCTGAAGGTCCTAAGAAGCACCCACAAAGGAAAACAGTTGGTCTTTGACCATCATAGATAGTTTTGAGACTACCAAGAAGGAAACGAACCCTTAAGAGAAGCCACCTCACATATCCTGACATTTAGGATAAGATGTCTCTCTCTGCGCATTGAGTTTTTACTTCTCAATTGGATTTGCTGGACAAGCACACCCACGTGTGTATGAACACTCCAATGCACACACAAACACACTCAGTCTCAGCCTCATAATCTGTCCTGCTTTCTGGCCTCAGGTAATTGAATTATATTAGCCTGAGTGGGAAAGAAATGATCCCGCAGGAGAAAAAGGCAAAGTCTGAAATCAGACCTAAAATACTGAACCAAAATTTCTTTAGGCTACCTTATACCGACGGAGCACTTAGATTGAGTGAAAAGAGGAGATTGAAATATTTGTGATTTTAGGAAGTCTATCAGGCTGGGTGTTTTAACGCTTACTTTTAGGCCTAGATTACAATAGTGTTTGAAAAGGCATTCTTCAATAAAAAATGAGATTCTTCAACTTTAGTGGAGATGAACTCTTCAACTCTAGTTCTACTGAAAATGAGGAATGAGTGTCGCCTTATATTTGAAAAGCACTGCAGCTCTATGTAGGTTCAGTCCCATTCAGTCTACGCTCACCAACCATCCTTTCTGCGTAACACATGATGCTAGATCAGCCCCTCACACCAGCTCTAATGATAGGGGCATTTATGCTCAAAGTGACTCTTTTCCATTAGGAATCCCTCCTAGGAAAAGTACTTTCCAAAATCATTATTAGGATGGAAAGAAAAAAATGGATAAAGTATTCGATTTGATGTGGCTAAAACCAGATTAAAAATGTCCAACGGGACTGGAAACTTACCATTCTAATAACGAGGATGATAACCCAGAGATCATTGTAAAAGCACACAGTAATATACACAAAACTCAAAACTGACATGAAACTCATCCAGTAAGACGGCCATGGTGGCAGAAACTCTGAGTGTTTCTCAAACATCCACATGTTCCTCTGTATTTGAAGCCTCCCATGTGGTTCAACGGAGACAGAGTGGCTGGTCCCAGCCAGTGAAATAGGCCTCACTGTGATGTAGGTCATTGTCCATTGAGGAAGGTGAAGGCCAATGTGCCTCTTTTATCTTTTTCCTGGAAGCTTTTTGTTCTAACATGGGGAAAAGCCACCTTACCCAAATCAAACTTCGGGGGACTATAAAATAAACCCTTATCGTGTCAATCTATTAAGTGTTTGGGATTGATTTGTTACTACAGCATAACCTAGCATGGCCTAACTCATGAAGCCAATAGGGTCCCAGAATATGCTAGAAGCCTTTGAGGCTTCTGTACTGGGAGGATTGTCACTTAACAATTGGCCTTCCAATAAAATGAATAAGAAAAACAGCCATTTCCATCAGATACGAGATGTAACAAGGCCATTTTTCTCATCGGTGATGCATGTGAATATAAAACGTTAGGATTTTCATCTTGCAGTTTCCTGTTAGGTAGGAAGATTTACCTGCTGGTCCCGGGGGACCTCTTGGACCTTGGGATCCTATGCCTGGATTTCCTTTTTCTCCCTTGATGCCAGTTAGACCTGTTTAAAAAAAAAAAAAAAAACAAAAACAAAAGAAAGAAAAAAAAGAAAGTCTTTAAAAGAAAATCTAGGCAAAATCTTTCAAAAAAAGACCTCTCTGGTAACTATAATGATAGGAGTTGGTTTGGGGTTACGGTTCTCAGGGGACTTTTAAATTAAATTCTGACACTGTGAATTATGTACGACCACATAAGGAAGGCTAGATCTGTAGCCGAACACACTGTTTGTATTTGAGATACTGTAAGTCTATCCACCTTCCTACCGAAGGGGTCTGGCCCGCCAGGATCTGGCCCGTGTCTTTACACGCAGCAGGCCATTGGACATATGCAGTTGGCGCTCCATGGTCACACAATAGAAATCACAAGTGAATGTGGCTAACATTTTCCTTTTGGTCCACCCTGTAATGTATCTGCAAAAGGCATGAATTATAATTAGGCAGCAAAGTTCTGAAGAGCGTGAGTTTCCATTAAAAACTTGGAAGCTTCGGGAAAGCCTGTGTTTGATTTGGCTGATTCAGCCCCATAAAAATCTAAACCTATTCGTGCTTCTTTTCCACTGAGCAGACTCCTTCTTCCAAATCATTTACAGTGCTATTAACAAACTATACGTTTTCACGGGCAAAAAAAGCCCCACAAAATAACAAGGAAACATACACTCTGACACCTCATCATCCTAACAACTATCACAAGACTGCGGGACAGGTGAGAACACGCTCTACTGTGGCCCACCCGTCCCAGAGAGAGTTGCATCAGCCGAGGTGGGGGTGGGGGTGGGGGTTACCCAGGCTCACAACACAGAAGGTCTCTGGTGTCTGTTTTTCATGTACAACAATGCTTTGAAGTAGCAGAATGGCATTGCATCTGCATGTGATTAGACTCACAAAGGAATTATGTGTGAATTGGCAAAGCCTGGAAGGAAACATAAATAAATGACAATAACCAATTTGAGAAGGCACCCCCTCCACCAGGGATTTAAAATGTTTAAAATTACAAGTAACTTCTCTCTCTTCCTAAAGGCGATGTGTATTCACGCCAGACAAACCAAGAGACACAACAAACAAGGACACTTTTCACGTCTTGGTTTATAACTTCCAGAAAGCTAGGCGTTCATGTAATATGGGCTTGGAAAATAGTTGGAAAAATAAAATTAAAAAAGACTGGTGAGCAACTGGTTCTTTTTGCTACATGGCACATAGAACGACTGTCTGTTGATATGAACGCTGGGGTCCGCTGTGTTCCTTGGGTCCACCTTCTGGGGTCAAGGTCTATGTGGCCCCTTTCAAAAAGTCCTCCTGGGGCACCTGGGTGGCTCAGCGGGTTGAGCCTCTGCCTTTGGCTCGGGTCGTGATCTCAGGGTCCTGGGATAGAGCCCCACATCGGGCTCTCTGCTCAGTGGGGAGCCTACTTCCTCCTCTTTCTCTGCCTGTCTCTCTGCCTGTTTGTGATCTCTCTCTGTGTCAAATACATAAAATCTTAAAAAAAATTAAAAAGTCCTCCTTCTTTGTTAGCGGTCCTCAGTGCTTCTCCACTCCCTGCTAGACCTCCCACACACACGCCTATTGTGTGGCCTCGGTGGTATTTTCTGAGCTCACAAGAGCTCAGAAGAGAGAGGAGAGAGCCGGGCACCGAGCACTTGGCCTCCTCTTGTTTTGGGTCTGACTCTTGTCTTAGGAACCCAGAAGGAAGACAGTAATTTCTCAAGAATAAAAATACAATTTCATCTGAGTTTAAAAAGCACCCAACATACTCAGACCAATCAACGTGTAATACTCAACTGTTCACCAAGCTGTTCAGAGAAAAGCACCCTGGGTACACCTACTGGCTATTACCCAATTAGCTACCAGTTTAGCTCTTAGTTTAGTGGCTAATTGGAATAAGCACTTTTCAGCCAGTAGGTGTCCTCTCAGTTGCCAATGTACTTCACCATACTTAGCCTCTTCTTCTGTTTGAATGAGAATCACTTTCCCCACAGGGAACCACTAATTTTTAAAGAGTTAGAACACAATGAAATACACAGATGACTAATGGCAGCCTGCTCGTGATTAAGTGTGTGGTGACTCAGAGGCCTCCCATGACCTTACGGTACTCAAGGATCAACATTCACAGCATGGCTTCTGGATGATTCTCCAAAGTAGGAGATGCTGTCCATGAGGCTGAAGAGGACATGCAGGAAAGTGTTCTTAGGAATAGCTCTCTGGTGAGAGTTTCTTGATTTAGGGCGCCTGGGTGACTCAGTGGGTTAAGCCTCTGCCTTCGGCTCAGGTCATGATCTCAGGGTCCTGGGATTGAGCCCCACATCGGGCTCCCCACTCAGTGGAGAGCCTGCTTTCCCCCTCTTTCTCTCTGCCTGCCTCTCTACCTACTTGTGATCCCTCTCTCTGTCAAATAAATAAATATAAAAAAAAAAAAAGAGTTTCTTGACTTATCCATTGTTTCTTCATTGAGAAAGCAAAAGATGGGGGAGATTGGGCAGTGGGGATTCTGGTTGTTTCAATTTTCTAGTTATGTAGAGAAAAATGAGTGGCATTTGATATTACCTGTATTACAAATCAAGGTAAGAGAGTAAGAGTCTCACAAAAATATTCCAGCCCCTCAAAATGTCTCGAGAAAATTCTAAGGATATAATTATACTAATAGGGAATTAAAAAAAAATAAACATATAGTGAATTTTATCCCCAGGGGTACAGGTCTGTGAATCGCCAGGTTTACACACTTCACAGCACTCACCATAGCACATACCCTCCCCAATGTCCATAACCCCACCCCTCTCTCACAACCTCCCTCCCCCCAGCAACCCTCAGTTTGTTTTGTGAGATTAAGAGTCACTTATGGTTTGTCTCCCTCCCAATCCCATCTTGTTTCATTTATTCTTTTCCTACCCCCCAAACCCCCATGTTGCATCTCCACTTCTTCATATCAGGAGATCATATGATATTTGTCTTTCTCCGATTGACTTATTTTGCTAAGCATGATACCCTCTAGTTCCATCCACATCATCGCAAATGGCAAGATTTCATTTCTTTTGATGGCTGCATAGTATTCCACTGAGTATTTATACCACATCTTCTTTATCCATTCATCTGTTGATGGACATCTAGGTTCTTTCCATAGTTTGGCTATTGTAGACATAGCTGCTATAAACATTTGGGTGCACGTGCCCCTTTGAATCACTACATTTGTATCTTTAGGGCAAATACCCAGAAGTGCAATTGCTGGGTCATAGGGTAGTTCTATTTTCAATATTTTGAGGAACTTCCATGCTATTTTCCAGAGTGGTTGCACCAGCTTGCATTCCCACCAACAGTGTAGGAGGGTTCCCCTTTCTCCGCATCCTCACCAGCATCTGTCATTTCCTGACTTGTTAATTTTAGCCACTAATGAGGAATTTTAGATTTCAGTATCCTTGAAATGAAGATCTGTTCCAACTACTGGTAGGCTAATAGATTAATATCTGTCCATGTATTCACTTAGGTTCCGAGCCAAAGGAAACTTCGTGTCCATGACACCTGAGTTTGGTTGTAAATCTTTTTCTTAGAATGAAAAATCATGTTAAAAATCAATAATTAAGGACCTAAGATGAGGGCTGAGATGAAAGGCCAGGCTTAGAGACCTCACCTCTCTAAAAATAGATCTGCATATATTTTTGAGAAGCCTGTAAGCCATGGTTAAAAGGAAAGAAATCAGATGTCCCAAAATGTCCACCCATCTGTGAGATGTTGGCAGGCGATGAATAGATCTGGGCATAGTCCTTCTTCACAGAAAATATGCCATCATCACCCATAATAAGGGTTTCTCTCATCAATCTCTTCGTGAGGGCTGAAGGTGGAGCCCTTTGGTGTTTAGCTGAAGTCCCCAGAGCCAAGTGCCAATGTTCTCTCCACAAAGGCACTGGGACTCCTGAGTGCACAGGATGCCCCTCCTTCTGGAACACCCATTTCACATTGGATGTCTCCATAAATACCTCTCAGTCTTCAAGACCCAGCCCAGTGCTTCTTGCAACCATAATGAGCAGAAGCATACAGGATTCAAGAGGACTGGGATTATTGATCTGCTTCATGGCTGTATTGCTGACACGCCGAGAGTGTCTTCCACATACTATGAAGCCTACAGATACTTACTTATTTACTCACTGAAGGAATGAATGAGTTCTCTGATTCCATATTGTCCGTGCCTCCTCTGGAACCTACCCATTGCCTTGCTTGTCCTCATGTTCGCCTA
Organism: Mustela putorius furo; assembly: GCF_011764305.1. Lineage (NCBI taxonomy): Eukaryota > Metazoa > Chordata > Mammalia > Carnivora > Mustelidae > Mustela > Mustela putorius. The sequence goes on along the minus strand of NW_025421322.1, from coordinate 22,379,806 downwards.
GCCTAAGACCACGAGCCTCCTGATGGCAAGGATCATGTCTTCTTTACTGTTAGTGTCGGATCCAAGCCAAACCTCACACATGGTAGGTGGCCCAGTAAGTTCTAGAAACCTAACCGAATGACTGCATGTTTACACCAACATGTAGCTGACTGTTAAAAGCAAGCCTGACCTTTGAAGGATTAACAAACAAAATTCTTTACCCCGGAGCTTTGCTTTTTACTTTCACATGCCTGCCTTGTGGGAACACTGCTTTTTCTAACAAGTTCCTTGTGTGGCAGTTTCAGTGCTAGCGTTTCTTAGCAATGAATATAACCGATCACAATTAAATTTCTGCCATTTCTAAAAACTAAGCATAGCTGATATAAATGAAGCTGTAACTTTTCAAAAATATGATTTTAGATAAGATTAAAATACTTTCAGTTTTTTTTGAGTTATCAAAAATATTTAGGATAATCAGAGAGATTATTATTATTATCCACCCATTCATCTGTTCTTCCTTTTAAAAACATTTCAATAAATCTATTTTTTTGCAAGGTTCTCAGAAATATTGAGTGGAAAGTACAGAGATTTCCCATGTATCTTCTGCCCCTACACCTGCTTCGTCAACATCCCCCAACAGAGAGGTACCTCTGTCATATTCATTCTTTTTTTAAGAGTCTTGTTAGAAACCATTTCAGGGCTCCCTGGTTCTCCCTTACCACAAACCTAACACTGACTCTCCAATATTTTCTTTCTGGTATACAAAGGCAGAGACCTGTTCACTCTAGCTCTTCGTTACATTCCCAGTTCCAGGCATATACTAAGGCACTCAAGAAATACGCGTCAAGCCGATGAATGAATGAATGAAATCCCAAGTTCTATTGTAGACTTTGACAAACCAAGAATGTGGCCAGTGAGTTTATCAGCTAAGTCTAAAAATGACCGCTGTTGATTCCAAAAGCTAGAGGCTTGGGATGCAGGAGCTCATTTTGGCTTCTTAAGAACAAAGGGGGCGGGCACTACTATTAACCCCGAAGGAGGCTGTGATCCCTGCCCTCACCTAGGAAGGAGCACGAGCCACGATTTGATCCCAGACAGCTTGGTGCCAAAGCCCAGACGCTGAATCACTGCACTCCCTGCCTTTTCAGTCCAAGTGGGCAGGAGACTTGTCTTGTTCTTTGCAGTCGAAGCTTCCTGAGCTGCGCGCTGGGTCAGTCTGCACATCTGCTCTGGCCCCAGGCTCAGCAATCAGTCCCGTGGTTATCACATTTTCTCAGCTTACTTCCCTCAGTTGGCATTCTTGCCTTCTACTCCAAGCAAGATTCAGGGTTGACGCTGAGCGGCCCTCTCCGGCTCCTGCTGACTACATGCCCAGGATCTGGCTCTCGGTTGTCCATTTTCTCTTTCCTTTGGCCTGCTGGTCTCTGAATAGAGACATTTTACTCATTTCTCTGCCCTCTGACCACACCAAGCCTTCCACACTGAGGCCTCGTGCTGCTCCATTGAGCTCAGTTAGTCTCTCAGCCCAGACATTTCGAGCAACTCCCAGGATTTATGCCCAGGCAGATATGCAAAGGCTGGGCAATGCTTTCATTGTCACTGCACCAAAAAGTCCCAGAAACAGTGAGACAGGGCTTCGGCTATGTTGTTATATCGTCTGTTACCTAGGAAATGTGGACAATGAATGGCAAGCACAGTCTGCTTTCCATTCAGAATATGTCTGAATGCCTACTGGAAGCAATGTACTAGATAGGTACCTAGGCACAAGGTGGCAGATTCATTGGACATAATTCATGCAATTTCCAGAATCTGCTATTTTCTACATTTTCGGCCTGTAGCATTAGTACCAGCACATGGGACTCCATGTTTTGGCTAAGGTCTCAGCTAAGGGGACAAAGATTGGAAAATACATGATTTTTTTCACACTTGACCTTGGCCAAAAGGCCAAGAAGCGATTATACGTGATTGTTTTTAATGTAAACAAATTTTGCAAACCATGGCCAAGAGATTTTCTTCTTGTTGCCTTTTTGATAAAATAATGGTCCATCCACTTTGACAGGGTAATTCAGGCCTCAGGAAAAGATAAAGCATTCTACACAGTTCAGGCAAAGATAAGTTAATCCAGGGACTTGTTTACATGGTTTGTTTACATGGGTGATGGAGGACTGAGAAGCCAATTAAAAATGATGAGGCAACTTATAAAACAGCAAGAGCAAGAAGTGACTCTCATCTTTAAGAGTATGGGGGCAATGGGAAGAAATGGTGGGACTGGAACCCAGAGCCTAGAACCTTCTGGTAGGATCTAGAAGCAGAGGGAGAGATTTCCAGTTGAAGCAGGAGCTGTGTAAGAGTTGTCACCACAACCAGAATTGCAGGGGAGCCAGGTGTAGGATGAGAGGAGAAATATCTTGACTTCTACCCTATTTGAACCCTGTAATCCTTTTTTTTTTTTCAAGATTTTATTTATTTATTTGACAGAGAGAGGCAGTGACAGAGGGAACACAAGCAGGATGAATGGGAGAGGGAGAAGAGGCTTCCCTCTGAGAAGGAACATGACGACCATGGGGCTCGATATGAAGACCTTGGGTTCATGACCTGAGCTGAAGGCAGATGCATAAGAATTGAGCCACTGAGGTGTCCCTGGAACCCTCTACTCCTTTTAAAAGGCTCCTATTGGCTGAATTTATACAGGAGCAGTGGGGGAAGGGAGCCTGGAGAGGCACTGACGCACAGCTAAAGGAGGGAGAAGCACAGACTGAAAGCAAACTGCCTGGTCCAATCCCAGTATCAGGCTCTGAGCATCAGAGCCAGAAGGACCCCTCCTGCCTGTAGTGAGTCACCTTGTGGCAGGGAAAGGGACAAACGGAGAGTCATCACGCAGTGTGAGAAGAGCTACAACACATGAAAGCACAGAATTGAGGCGTCCGTGGGGAGTCACAGGGGGCTTTTGGATACAGCTGACCCTTGAAGCCAAGTCTTGGAGAGCAGGCGTCGGCCACGCGAAGAAGGGCAGATGCAAGTGCACGTACAGAGGCCGGCAGATGAAAGAGAACTGAGCGTGCCCGGGGGACTCCAAGCAGTTTGGCGGACTCTGGCCGCAGCAGGTGGGGGAGTAAAATAAGAAGCCAGTCTAGATCCGGTCGGGGCACACGAAGGGGTCTGGATACGGCCCTTCCCCCTCGTGTGCGCAGGACCCCTCCAATACCATCCCCCTAATTTTTTGTTTGTAACTTCACCTCCTTTTCTCAAAGAGGAACTCCAAGGTGCTGAAGCCTCAGACCCCTTAAAACATGGAACTGGCCCTGCTGGGTGCTACAAAACAATTCAATTAGTAAAGTGGACTGAGAAATCCGGCAGAGCTCAACTCCACCAATGAACGCTGAGCTAGTCTCCCAGCAAAGCCGAAGGAAACCATGTTGAAGCATTAAATAGGGCTGTCCAGTAGTCAAAGGAACCACTACCAGATCAAGATCAAGACAACAGGATATTTTGGACTTCAGGTTCTTCTATCAGTTAGAGACATGGTAATATTGGCCGGAGGCCCTCTGGTCTTTCGACCACACACATCTAAATTAGATACACTGATATCCGGGCAGTGAGAGTGAGGAAGAAAGTGCAGCAGGGAGAAGGGAAGTGAAAGGGGCAGCATGGGGGCTACAGAGGAAGAAGGGAGAAAAGAGAATGAAGGGGGCACCAACCCCATGTAGCCGTCCACAGGTTGGTCCCACCAGCGAGTGCGTTGCAAACATGAACAGGGATTACATTGGACACCAGGAATCCTGGATTTTTGTCCCCACAGTTTTGCACACTGATGCTATGATCTTACGGGCATAAGAGTAGCAGACCAAATGCTCATCGACCAGTTTCAGCTCCCAAGTTCTGACCGATCCTCCTTCAATATTATTATATTATTTCCAGCATGGGCTGTTAGGAAAATTATTAACAACTGAAAGTTAATAGAAAAATGAGCCAATTTCTCTGGCTTCAAAAATGAACACATCAGGTTTGGCATGAATATTCAACCAGCTAATGATATATAAATTAGAGCTAGGGCTTGTTTTCATTCCTTGCGGAAATGAAAAGTGATATGATGCTCTTGACTCTTGGAAAAGAAGAGAGCTGTGCCAGGGCCTTGGGATGAGGTCAGTGTCTGCAGAGTTTAAAACAAAAGGCATCAGGACCAGCAGTCCTTCATAATGAGCAGGAAGAAAGCACTATTAAGATAAATACATCTTGTATCTAGTTAAACCTAGAACCAATGAAAATTTTAAGAGTTAATGAATATATCTTTTCTATGTATGTTTTTCCCTCAGCTATACAAATGCATTTTGGTATACTTGTTTATTGTACTTACTGCCTTAAATCCTTGTTAAAAAAAATTCACTGAAAATGGTTTACTATAGCCAATATAAACAGCTTTAGTTTTATCATCTAAAATAGTATATGTTATATTTCCATTTTACTTGTTTATGTTCAAGGCCAGAAATTTAGAAAATGGCTGAGTACATTCCTATATTTAAAACAAAGTGTCTTTCTCTGTCTGCCTCTATCAATATTTACATATAGATATTGTAAACACACACACACATGCCTCTATCAATATTTACATATAGAAATTGTAAATACACACACACACACACACACACACAGAGGCATTATAAGCAGGATGTCCCTTGATCTTTTGACCAGACATCTAAATTAGACACACTAAAATGTGAGCACTGAATTGTCCAACGTATTTGCTATTTTATATATATTTCCTACCCAGTCGAAAAATCTTTCCTATTTAAAAATCTCACCCTGTTTTCCTGGCTGAATTTACACAATAATGACTTGAAGAAAACGTTGACTTGTCAAGTTGGCAGTAACTGGCTATTAACAGGATGTCTTCGCGTTGATGTCCTATAGCCACATGGACTTCTGTTTTTTTTTCATGGCTCTAGAGTGAAGGACAAATGGCAGCCAAAAAACTAGCCAAGGAGTAATCAACACCATAAATCACTCATGATTCACGAAATGACTATTGCTCTTCAGGTATTATGAAAAATAAAGGGAAAACCCACATTACGTTTGGTCTCCAGGGAACGTGCAGCCTCACTGCGGAGACAGGAATCACAGAGTGAAATCATCATTAAAAGGCAAGTCAAGAAGGTGAAAGACCCCTCTCCCGTTGCTAAAGGCTTGTTTAAGTAACCTGATGTCCCCACAGCACCCCCTCTCCCCTTGCTGAAGGCTTGATTGTCCCTATAGCCGGATGGCAACACATACCAGGATGTCTATTGTCTATGATCACCCGGTCTGTCAAAAAAAGACAAATGAGAAGTAGAGTGTAACTGGGACTTTCCAGAGTGCTGACCGAAGGAACCACCAGAACGCCCTGACCCCAATGCCCAATCATGCTTGATTCAAAATAATCAATCAGACTACTGTAACCATGCATCTGCTTCTGTAAGCTCGCTTCCTGCCACCCCAACCCTGCCCTATATAATCTGCTCCCCAACTTAGCCCGGCATGCTCAGCCCACAAAGGCTGATGCGTCCACAGGCGCCTGTGTAACCAATAAACCTCTTGCAATTTGCATCCAGTGGAGGCGTGCTGTTTGATTCTTGGGTGCGGCTCCAGGGTCTTTCAAAGGCACCTTCTACCTGGGCGCACACTGGTGACGACCCCGCTCTTGTTCAGGCTTCTTGGTGGGGCAGGGGTTGGGGGGAAGCAGAGATGAAAGGCCCAGCCCCATTCACGGAACTCACAGTGGGGTGGGGGGGGGGGAGACAAAACCAGGACACCAGCAATGACAGCATAATGAGAAACTGCTGCGGTCGACGCCTGCGCTCGGGGAGGGTTTACTCCGTCTGGCTCAGCGGGAGGGGAGCAGGGCAGCAACCACCAATACACCGGCCCGGCCCGACAAACCGCGGGCGGAACGAGTGGTCTGGCAGCGGGGACTCCGGAGATGCGCTCCGAAGGACGAATGAGCCAGAGCACGAAAGAGGATTCTAGGGCGTGGGAAGGGCAGGTGGAAACCCATGCACTGGGACAAGAGCAGGACACAGTGGGAATCCGCACTGGGGGGCGCAGCAAAGGAAAAGCCACGCGTGAAGAACGCGCAGTCGCCCTGCCTCATCGCTCTGCGCCAGACTTGACGCCTGCTCCTGCTTTGCGCCGCGTGTACTTCCTTATTGCGTGGAGTTGGGCGTGGCCAGGGCCACGTGACCTGCTTTAGCCAATGAGATTTTAGAGGCAACAACAGGCACAGAGGCTTGAAATCGGCACCTTGGGTCGCCCTAATTTGTTTCTGCCACCGCCGCGAGGATTACATACTCTAGGAAACTATTAGCCCTTCTAGCCAGGGCCCCAGCAGAGCAGAACTGCCCCTGTTTTCCATAGATCTGTGGTGGAAAAAAAAATATTTATCGTTGTATCCTACTGAGATGTTTGTGGTTTGTTATGCAGCGAAAGCTGACTAATACTGAGAGCACAGAGCGGTTCAATTTGGGTAGAGCAAAAAGTACATACTTGAAGTCAGGCGGAAAATATGAAACGGGACCGAACGAAGATATCTTGCTGAGATAGCATTAACCTTGAGTGGTTATTTCTAGCACGATGCCCTTTACCCCAGACAGGGACTGAAATCCAGTGCAAGAATCTGATCAGATCTACTACACAGGCCCTCCAATTAAGGGTTTCAAAGTAATTTAAGTTATAGATTAGTATATTAGCTTTCATGGCAAGAAAAGAAGACAAAACGGACTATAGCTCTTGCTGACATCTTGAAACAACCTCGTGGAAGACCCTGAGTCAGAAGCACCCAGCTAGACCACTCCTGAATCCCTGACCCAGAAAACCACGGTCGTATAAGTTTTGTTGTTTTAAGTTGCTAAGTTGTAGGGTAACTTGTTATAGAGTAATGAGTCATTAACACATAGAGCTTCTCTTTGCAGCCATGTTGAATGCAAAGACTCAGTTTGTAACAGAGGGGGGGAAAAACCTTACAAAATGGAAGATGATACAACAAAGAAAAAGGAAAAGCATTCCTTTTCAATGCGTTTGGGTTACTATACATTAGGAAAACACAATACATCAAACCTTCAGAGAAAATCTTGTTTCCAATGCACATTCAAATTGGATTTTACCACCTAACTACTGGGTGAGAAAAGAGAAAGCTACTTTTACCTCTCCGGAGTTCATCTCTCAGGAGATGAGATGCAGGGAATGAGGAAAGAAATAAACAAGTCAGCAGGTTTTTAACAGCAGTGAAAAGACTATGTCTCGTGCAAGCCAATGTCAAAGATAATACAACATCACAGGGAAGACTTGCAAATATTTAAGTTTCAACCAGCCAATTATTACAAGAGCCCTGCCAACTCTCTATCTTTAATTAAGTTGATCTGTCCCATAAAGATAATTTTTCCAGGAATAAACCAGGATAAAAGAGACATTGAGAAGTTCCACAGACGCTTAGCATCTAGGCATTCCTGTCTGGCAACTGCTTTGCTTTTATTCTGCATTCGTGACCAAAGTTTTCAGCCAAATGTATCTTCAGTGCCAACAGCTCTTTTCAACCACAGAAATACCAAATGCAAGAACCCAACTTCTCTCTCCCAGCTTCAAATTGACTTGAGACCCAGCCTTCTCAGCCTTGTTGATTCCCAGGTAAGGGGAATGAACCTTAGGGACTCAAGAGTTAGCTTTTGGGTATATGCAACTTCTTGACTCTGAATGCCATTTCTGTGTCTCCAAAGGGGGTTATCGCTGACTCCCAGCAGCCGGAGCGTGGCTGATTCCTTTTCTACCTGTGTTTGCTCTGGTGGGGTGGGAAGGGGGACTTGGTTGTGTTGCATCTCGTCTTCCTTCTCACACCCCCCTTTTCTCATTTCCTGGAACAAAGTCCATCTTCTTCAAATTAACCACAGGACTTAGGACTGATGCAAGAATTGATCCTTAAATCTTGTCTTTCTTTACATTCACTCCTTAGAAATTTGGTCTTCTGTGTCAGGGGAAACTCAAGGGGAATAATTTTCCAACTTCATAAAGTCATTCAAGGATTATATCCTCAGAGAACAATAAAAAATTAATCCAGGCAACAAACAGAGTGGGGCAGCTGTCCTTGCATCAAGCTCTTAATCAAAAACATGAAATCTTCTTGTGATTAAAGATGACATTCCAATGCTGTTATTATTTTTTTTAAGCCTCAATGCTATACTGCATCCCAAATATTTGATTCCACAGAGTAGGTATAAAGTGCTAATGAATGTATAGCAAACAATGCATTCCATTGGGAAAATCCTTGGAATTATACCTCCCAGTCGTTTTCACTCAACTTTCTCTAGGCACTAGCATGCATAAAGACATTACTACTGTCTGTGGGTTGGGGGGAGATAGTCAGTAGTATAAGGCTTTCTGGAGAGAGCCCCAGTAGGGAAAAGAAATATAGTGGAAAACCAAGCGATCTGGTAATCAAGGAGCAGATGTCTGAAAAAGTAGAAGATAAATGTAGTTATTTGCATAATGCTGGTGATGTATTTGCTCTTATGATTTTTACTGTGAACACAACAGACACGAATGCAGAAAGACCCACTGTTGATAAAGCTCAGCTACATCAGCCTGAACTTGTAATGGTTGCACTCTCAGTAATTATTTAATATAAACACATTTTGACTTCTTCATTATGTTTCTAGTATAGTCATGCTGAGAATTTGCATATTGGAATAAACAGTCGAAGTAGAAATTACTTTAGCTTTACTTCTTTACATTACACTAGATGGCAGTCTAGTTGTTTGTTTGTTTTTTTAAATTTTGTGTGAAGGCAGGTTATATGTATTATCTGTGAATTTCATTTCAGAACAGTAAAAGAGATGTAACTTATCTGTGGGAAAGGAGACAATATGTTGACTACTTTTGAGAATCATGGCTTTAGAGTTTCAAGCCCTCTCGCACCTCAGGACCTTTGCATACGTTATTGCTATCTCTGCCTGAAATGTTCTCCTCTGACTCTCTTATTGATCTGCCAAACTCCTAAACTTTCAGGTCTCAGCTAAAATATCACTGACTTGCCAGTGTAAGTCAGAACCCCTTCTACACTTGCATGGCAACATGGTTTTTTTTTCATGGCACTTACAACTAATGTCACACTAAAGGAAACGATTCATTTAGTTTTTGTTAGTGCATTTAATATCTGGGTCCATGCCAGGTACAGGAAACATAGGAAATGTATGTCCTGTTTACCACTATGTCATTAACACCCAGTACGATGCTTGATGTGTAGTAGATGCTCAGTAAGTGCTGGTTAGGGGAATGAATGAAGATACAGAAAGATTAAGTTTTACGATTAAGCAGTCAAGATTACACAGCTAGTAAGTGGCCAAGTTCAGATCCTGACTTCTATAAGATTGATGCCCCAAATGACATCCCAGCCTGCCTCTCAAGTAAGCAGCAGTGCAAACAGTGAAGTTAAATCAGTTTCTCTTCTGAAATATCACAAGGAAAACAAGATTGAATTGCCTTATTCCATGTTTCTCCTCTATTTCCCCTATTGTTAGATGTTATAATATAAGTAGAATTCTGTGGGTGCACCCCAAGCTGCTAGGTCCATGGCCAGCTTCCCTCCAGGTAGTTCCCTTACTTGGGACTCTTCTACAGCCTGGGCACATGCTAAAATTCTAGAAAAACCGTCAAGTGCCAAAATGTATAATCATGGAAAATATTTTTACCACCTTCATATTTATCCAACAAATCACCTCAAAGTTGGTCATTGGCCAGGTCAAGGATGTCCCAAGCCTCTCCCAAACCAGAACACAGCGTGCAGGGAGCTTGCCAATAGTACAACCACATTCCACTGTGATATTCTGGTCAGTTCAGCAGTTGACTTGTTTGTATGAACTGAGCCGTGAATTGTGGTTAGTAGGAGCCATAAGGAAATGGGGTTCACCAGACCCTGCACAGTTCTGGCCTTTCCTATGGCAGTTCCCCACTACACTATGAATTCCAAGGTGGCAACAGACAGAGGGGACAAGCACAGCTATTCTGGAATCACGCAGATGTGGACTTGAATTTTGGTCCCTTATGGTCCAGTGGGGTGAACTGAAAAACTAACTGAGCCTCAGTTTCCTCACTTAAAAACAGAGATAGAGTCCCCTGGGTGGCTCTGTCATTTGAGCATCTGACTCTTGGTTTCTGCTCAGGTCATGATCTTGCGGTCCTGGGATCGAGTCCCACATAGGGCTCTGCTCTCAGTGGGGAGTCTGCTTGAGATTCTCTCTCCCTCTGCCTCTGTCCCTCCTCCTATGCTCACCCATGCTCTCTCTCTTTCTCTCAAATAAATAAATAAATAAAAACTTAAAAAGCAAAATGAAGCTAGGGATTCCTGGGTGGCTCAGTGGGTTAAGCATCTGCCTTCAGCTCAGATCATGATCCCAGGGTCCTGGGATAGAACCCTGTGTATCAGGCTCCCTGCTCAGTGGGGGGCCTGCTTTTCCCTCCCCTACTCCCCTACTTGTACTCTGTCTCTCTCTCTCTGACAAATAAATAAAATCTTTTTAAAAATTAGAAAAAATAGGGGCGCCTGGGTGGCTCAGTGGGTTAAGCCACTGCCTTCGGCTCAGGTCATGATCTGAGGGTCCTGGGATCGAGTCCCGCATCGGGCTCTCTGCTCAGCAGGGAGCCTGCTTCCTTCTCTCTCTCTCTCTCTGCCTGCCTCTCAGTGTACTTGTAATTTCTCTCTGTCAAATAAATAAATAAAATCTTAAAAAGAAAAAAAAATTATAAAAAATAATAAAAAATGGAGCTAATACTGACCTCTGACAGCATTTACTTTCCACACAGCTCACTTCGCGTTCACTCTCCCAATGTGCACATTTAGTAATGTTCCACATTCCTTCCTTATCCAAACCATGTCTTCTATTTTATCCAAAGGAGAGAGTGTGTATATAGGACTGGACACAATATTGGCAGATACATTTAGTGCCTAATAAGTGAAAGCCATAAATAAATAGTACTATCTCACATCCTGTCAACCCAAGAGACTTACGTGAACCTTGCATTCAGTAAATATTTACTGATTTATTGTACAAAATAAATCACATATAAATTCCAGTAAATTATGGATGTATAATCTGATCATGAAAATCTTCAGTTGGATGGCTCCTGTGATCCAATATTTTTTGGAGAATGATGGAAACTGAAGGAGTTGCAGAAACGCTGAAATCAGGAAACTGTCCCAGTTCTTTTCAAGTAAATAAAGAAATTCAGTTTGGCCATCTATAGACCAACCAACTGATTTTTTTTTTTTTTAAAGATTTTGTTCATTTATTTGACAGAGAGAGAGATCACAAGTAGGCAGAGAAGCAGGCAGAGAAAGAGAGGAGGAAGCAGACTCCCTGCTGAGCAGAGAGCCTGATGTAGGGCTTGATCCGAGGATCCTGGGATCATGACTTGAGCCGAAGGCAGAGGCTTTAACCCACTGAGTCACCCAGGCACCCCAACCAACTGATTTTTGACTGGGTTAATAATATATGGTTCAAGACACCAATGTGAAATATGAACATTTCAATAAATGGAATAAGAAAATAGGAGAGTCATCATCCAGGAATAATTATACAAAGTTCAGAATTAGAAACAGAGTTGTCTTCTGGGGTCTAGCTAGAATCACACAAGGCTGTGATTGCAGAGTGAGTTCTGGTCGGAAACGTCAGGACTCAGTTGTTCCAGTCAGGTCAGGGTACCAAAGAGGAATGCTATAGCTTTTGTGAACTTTGGAAGCCAGGATATAGAGCCATTACCTGAAGGCAATGCCGCATTTTGTGGGGACAGACAACTGTAGCCCATGGAAGAAGAGCTTGTCTTTGCTGTACATGAGCCACGTGGTATATATAAGTGGCAAGAAAAAGCAGGTGAGAAATTGGGCTGCATAACCTCTTGCTTATACTTGTGAAGATGGAACCTCTTTACTTCTGGGTGGTAATAATCAGACAAGTCCAAGTTGGAGTTCAAGCCTTAGATGAACAACGTGAACCGCAGGAGTCCTTCAGTTCCTTACATTCTAAGGATTCTGTAATATTGCGATCTATGTGAGAACATGGCGAAACAGCTATTCCCCACAAACTTATGAAAGATACTTGAAGAGGCACCTGGGTGGCTCAGTGGGTTAAGCCTCTGCCTTCGGCTCAGGTCATGATCCCAGAGTCCTGGGATTGAGCCTTGCCTGGGGCTCTCTGCTCCAAGGGGAGCCTGCTTCCTCCTCTCTCTCTGCCTGCCTCTCTGCCTACTTGTGATCTCTGTCTGTCAAGTAAATGAATAAAATCTAAAAAATGACAGATGCTGGTGAGGATGCGGAGAAAGGGGAACCCTCCTACACTGTTGGTGGGAATGCAAGCTGGTGCAGCCACTCTGGAAAACAGCATGGAGGTTCCTCAAAATGTTGAAAATAGAACTGCCCTATGACCCAGCAATTGCACTATTGGGTATTTACCCTAAAGATACAAATGTAGTGATCCAAAGGGACACATGCACCCGAATGTTTATAGCAGCAATGTCCACAATAGCCAAACTATGGAAAGAACCTAGATGTCCATCAACAGATGAATGGATCAAGAAGATGTGGTATATATACACAATGGAATACTATGCAGCCATCAAAAGAAATGAAATCTTGCCATTTGCAACAACATGGATGGAACTAGAGCGTATCATGCTTAGCGAAATAAGTCAAGCAGAGAAAGACAACTATCATATGATCTCCCTGATATGAGGAAGTGGTGATGCAACATGGAGGCTTAAGTGGGTAGAAGAAGAATAAATGAAACAAGATGGGATTGGGAGGGAGACAAACCATAAGTGACTCTTAATCTCACAAAACAAACCGAGGGTTGCCGGGGGGAGGGGGTTTGGGAGAAGGGGGTGGGATTATGGACATTGGGGAGGGTATGTGCTTTGGTGAGTGCTGTGAAGTGTGTAAACCTGGTGATTCACAGACCTGTACCCCTGGGGATAAAAATATATGTTTATAAAAAATAAAAAATTAAAAAAAAAAAAACAAAAAACAAAACAAAAAAAAAATCTAAAAAAAAAAAACAATTTTAAGTTAAAGGAGACAAAGGTTAATGAGAAGGAGGTAGCTAGTCAGATGTAGGCAGAATGCAGTCTTCTGCTGGGTGAGAATGAAAGTCAAGAACAGTCTTTATGTCACGTTGCTGATGGGGCAAGTATTTGGAATTCCTTTTCTGTTCCCCCAAAATGCATATTCTTTGGCTAGTTCAATGATAATGATTGAGTTAATCAATAGTGTGTTTGAACCAAGGTCATAAAATAAAAGGTTGCCCCTCAGCCTTTTGAACAGAGGCAAACCGGAAACCTTAGTAAGGATGAGTAGAATTGCTTTTTGCCTCAGTTTGACAAGTTTGCATGCATAAGACGGCATCACGGTGCAAAATATATTTCTTACTGTACATCCTGTATATGTATTTTTCAAAAAACTTCTGAAAAATTAGGGGTGTCTGGATGGCTCAGTCACTGAAGCATGCAACCCTTGATCTCAGGGCTGTGAGTTCAAGCCCCATGGGGGCAGAGAGCTTATTTAAAAATTTTTGAAAAATTCTAATAGGAAAATCAGATAGAGCCCTTCTAATGAAAAATTAGCAAGCCAATGGAGTGGTGCATTTCTTATAGGAAGACTTACGCGGGACACATAGGAAGAAGAAAGTGAGGTTCACTTACACGCTGGGCCAGAGTACTCAACACTATATTTCTTTTTGCCTAGCTTTTGTAGTTTAGCATTTGTCTAAATACACTGCTGAGCAATAATACTTGTTTTTACTTATTTATTTTCTATATATTTATAAAATAAATAAATAATGTAAAATAAATGCTTATTTATTTTCTATTTTAAATATAAAATAAGGTATATTTTATATTTATATAACATAGTGTCCTTTCAAAATCATATTACATAGAGCAGTGTGATAATCCCATTTTATATAACAACAACAACAACCCCACAATCTCCGGTTTTCATTTCTAGTCCTGATGTTGGCTGATTTCAAGACTCCCTGGACCTCGGTGTCTTCATATGCTCCCTTTTACACAAAATGACAAAATGAGGGCTAGGAGAAAAGAAGAAGTCTGAATGTCTTTAGTTTTAAAATTCTATTGTTTTGATTTGGTGAAAAAGTAGATATTTCTGTCTCTCAATACTTTCTGGGTATTTGGACTATGAGATCAGACAAACAAACAAACAAACAAACCATTGTCTTCCTTGCAGCAAAAATCCCAAGTGCAACAGGATTGAAATTCTTTGCTAGGAGCGGAAAGTCCCTTGGGCCTTGACCTAGAAACCCCGACCTTAAACACAAACCCATTACCATCCATTGGTGATCATCTAAAAATCACTTTCTCTCATGCCCAAAGGGCTTGTCTCACTTTCTGTCTCACTGTCATCCTCCACGAATTTGCAGGACATGATTCTGCTTTGTCTCCTGCACTCTTTACAAATATATGTATATATAGATATATGTAGTCAGAAAATTATATCATGGAAATTCCTATTTCAATGGCTGCCTGGGCCACTGTTTGAGAATTCCTGAAAATTTTTCCTCTGGCCTAAGCCTTCAAGTCCTCTTGCAGAGCAGGAAAGACTCAGTCTGGCAAGAACCAGTAGAGGACTTCCAAAAAGAACAAACACACCTTGTGACTCACGAGAATGACTCAGGCACGGGCTCTGTGCCCCCTGTGTCACAGGTGATCCATCACCGACACCGTCAAAAGATGCCCGGCGGGCGGCCAGGTCTTCCGTGCACTGGGAGGGAACCATGCCCTTCTCTACATCTGCTGATTTCATGTCCTGGCACGGGAGGCACCTTCAGAAAGGGAAACCAGGACTGGACTGCCATGAGAGTAGCAAGTACTGAGGGAGGACCTACCTACTGTGAGCAATGTGGCTCAGAGCTGCCCCTGCACTTGGCCATGGAGCTGTTCACCTGTCCCAGAGGAGTGCTCAAATGGGTGGGACAGACAATCAGTGCTCAGGGGTCCTGGGGGGTGGAGCTACTGTGTGGTTGGGGCAATCAACAAAAATGCCACTCCTGAAACAGAAGTGCAGCTGAGCCTTGCACGGAGAGTAAGAGCCCCGGAGACAGGGAAAGCAAAAGACGTTTCCAAAGTGGGGAAGGAGGCCCATGAAAGCGCAGAGGCAGGAATGCCTGCGGCCTGTTAGCACCGATCAGGAACGAACTGTGAAATACTAACTTTGGAATCCGCATGTCACATCTCCAAGTGTGACAAAAGAAACATTTCCTACCCAGGTCTCAAAAGTAACAGGATTCATATGGCAAATAGGTAAGAGTTAGCTTTTCCCCAGATCTGCACATTAGAAAATGGTGTCTTAGGGGCACCTGGGTGGCTCAGTGGATTAAGCCGCTGCCTTCCGCTCAGGTCATGATCTCAGTGTCCTGGGATCGAGCCCCGCATCGGGCTCTTTGCTCAGCGGGAGCCTGCTTCTCTCTCTTTCTCTCTCTCAATCTGCCTGACTCTCTGCCTACTTGTGATCTCTCTGTCAAATAAATAAATAAAAATCTTAAAGAAAAAGAAAATGGTGTCTTAGAAAATACTTGTCGTCCATTGTCTTACTGCCCATCACTTTCTTTGTGGTTCATATGTAATCCCAATTTCCCATATCTCTTTAATCTGTTTCTGGAGTTTCTGGAGTCAATTATAGAACTGGGTGAAGTTCAATCAAAGTCTTATTATTATACTATGCAACACTGCTAAGACCTATAGGGGAAAACAAAAAAGGCTAAGTAGGATTTCTATTTTTAAGAAACTTTGGTACGAAAGACAAAACATTGGCCTGTAAGACTATTAAATGAAATATTTGCTTCATATTACATACAAAATATAATATAGGAAGATGAACCATGAACAGTATTTTCATTTGAAGTTTATAGGTGGCATGGTCTACTTAGGTATATGTAAATCGTATGTTTTTTTTTTTTAAAGATTTTATTTATTTATTTGACAGAGATCACAGTAGACAGAGAGGCAGGCAGAGAGAGAGAGAGGGAAGCAGGCTCCCGGCTGAGCAGAGAACCCGATGCAGGACTCGATCCCAGGACCCTGAGATCATGACCTGAGCCGAAGGCAGTGGCTTAATCCACTGAGCCACCCAGGCTCCCCTGTAAATCGTATGTTAATATGACCTATGACTCACCTGAGGACTGCCATCAACTGTTGCCCTCTATGGGTACTGCGTTAAAAAAAGCATTAGACCTCAGAAGCGAGCTCTTGGCTTACCATGACATATGCACAATGCCATATCTGTCCAGAGGAGGGCATCCTTTTCTAATTCTTCCACCTGGAAGGGGCACCTGTTCTTAATTCCTCCATCTAGAGGGGACACCTTTCATTTGCTCAGAAGTCTCTGAAAGGTGAGTTGGGGGTCCTGATCCTCCTTTTTCATAGGAGTAGATATGGCTTTTGATGAAATACTTTGTAATTTACTCAACTGACTCAGTCTTGGGGATAAATAAATAAGCTGGAGAACGGATGGGGGAGTTGATGAACATTCATTCTTTTGGACGTCATCATTGTATAAGCACCACTGTTCACACCGTGCTTCACCGCACACACCTCAGTGGCGTTCCAATGAGAGAGGTGACTCAGCTTACCTCGTTCTCCTGGGGTCCCTGGCACGCCTGCATTTCCAGGGAAGCCTGGCGTCCCTGGGGGTCCTTGTTCACCAGGGGTTCCGGGTGACCCTGGTCTACCAGGTTCTCCAGGGGGCCCTTGGATGGTCCGGACTGATGAGGACTGGCTGGGAATCTGGTTGAGGATGGCCGTGTACCTGGCCATATGACCTGAGACACACAGGGCAGAGACATCCTTCAGTGAACTGTGTCACACACAGAAGGGAAAACCGACGGTATTATCTGTCAAGGCGCCGAACCATTCTGTTAGACAACCGCAAGAGGAAAAGCACACCCCTCTGAAATATGTTGATTTCCAACTTAAAAATGATGACATTTTACTTTGGATGATATGAACAGCTGGACTGTTTTCAAGGCGCATCTCAAGCGTCTGGAATGCCACAGCTCACATCAGCATCTCAGTAAACAGCATGGGCAGAAGTCATAAATTTGATCTTCGCCCCCAACATTTATCTGACCCCTAAACCCTCACCCAGCTGCCCCTTTTCTCTAGCAACAGCACCCCCCCCCAACTTATTTGTCTTTTTTCCAACCCACAAAGCCTGCTACACCCTCTTGCTCACAAACCCCCAGACAAGTGTTTTGTTTCAATTTGACTCTCCGTTGCCAAGACTTTTTGCAGGAACCTTTCCTTGGGTCCCAGCTGCAGATACTCCCACCAGCTTTACTTTTTAAAAAAATCTGGCTCTCCCTCCTATAATCCCTTAACTCAGTTATGCCTGGATGAACGTATTTTAATAAACAGAAGTACACATTGGTAAAGTGCTTGATACCATAACGCCTCAGTTTTCCGGCAACATCAGGAGCTAAGATTTTCCCACATGAGTGTGTTTTCTAGATGATAACCTATCCCTTTTCAAACCTGCAAATCTAAATAAAGAAGAGTAACCATTTTTAGAAGGATTATTTCTAAAATATATTCAATGCCTTCTTTTTTTTTTTTTTAAAGATTTTATTTTATTTATTTAACAGAGAGAAAAATCACAAATAGGCAGAGAGGCAGGCAGAGAGAGAGGGGGAAACAGACTCCCTGCTGAGCAGAGAGCCCGATGCAGGGCTCAATCCCAGGATCCTGAGATCATGACCTGAGTTGAAAGCAGAGGCTTAACCCACTGAGCCACCCAGGCGCCCCATTCAATGCCTTCTTAAGCATAGGACCACCACTGAAACTGATTGACTCGGGGGCATCTGTAGGCATGTCCACTATTGTCCGGGTGCAGTTGACATTTCCATATCTGCTTTTCTAGGTTCTTCCCCTGACAAGAGGCCCCCCTTTATCACCTTTCTAGCTCTCATCACTATGGTCTAACACAGCTTCCCACTTCACCTTTCCTAGGGTAATTCTTCTGATCAGCTCTGGACTAAAAACAAGATTAACGGAGCATTGAGGAATTAAATGCTAAACAGTGAATCAAGTTCTGAAGAGAATCCTAAGCAATGGAATAAGGAACCCAAAGGAACCTGAAGCAGCACATGGGAAGGGGGCTAAGGTGCCAGGCATAGTCCCCGGGAAGGTTGGGTCTTGCTCATTATGTTGTGTGCAAACTTTTCTATCTCTTCTCTCCCAGCTGCATCTACAAACAGGGCCTCCCTATTCTACAGGCTCCTGTCAGCTTCCTTGCATAACTCCCTGCTGGCTTCCATTTCCTCGAAGTCATTCACAAGAGTCCGAGAACTCCCGAGCAGGGGGAAATGCAATTTTGAACTCTCAATTTTTAGGGCATGTCTTAAATGATCATATATTTATATAAGATTTTTATTCTACAGTGGAATATGATAGCAACTATTGTGAGATCTCCCACATACTGTGGCCCATCAGTCCCATCTGGATTTAACCCCTAGGCTTCCTTAAAATGATTTCCTGCTCGTTTACACTGTATACTTGAAATGAGAAACCTACAAAATAATCCAAGGTACAGGATAGCTTTGGATGTTTTCAATGTTCAATTTAGCTTTCATGATGTTCAAGTTAGCTTTTATAATTTATTGTGTTTTTAAAGATCTTGTTTTGGCATGAAACTCGAATAGTTTTACTTAAAATTCCCTGAGATACACACATTTAATTTGGGCAATGTAATATAAATGAAATAAAGTTGAAACACAGGGAGCATTACTGTTATGTCAGAAGATGACAGCTTTTTACATGGTTTGCACAGCTTATGTCTTGATGAGAGCTCTCCCAAGCCGACATGCACCTTTACTCAGTGTCTTCCCAGAGATGAGATCAGGGTTTATCTACTATGCATGGGGTTTAGGAACCAGCCATTATGGCTTCTTTGACTCTTACGGGACTCCCAGACATTCCTGGGTTAAAAAAACGTAACCGTCCAAAGCTAAGACAGTCACTCGGGTAATGAAGGTGGAGTGGCATGCTTCCAGAGTCTAAGGCTCAACCCGGAGCTAGATGGCAGGGTTTGACTATTTCATCTCTACCTGGGCTTAGATCTTTCTGGAATTGAACAAATTATTGGCAAAGGCCCACACTAGTAACCCTCTGGTTAGATTCCTGAGACAAAATGTCCGTGGGCCTGGGGGAAACCCAAAAGGGGTGGGTATGCAAGTGAATGAACACAAACCAGTACTTGAAATACTGTGCTGCTGGCAAGTTCAAGTTGAAAGCGAAGATATGGGGTACTACATCTGAGACAAATGATGCACTATGTATTGCTAACTGAATTTAAATAAATTAAAAAAAAAAGAATGAAGCAAAGGATCTTGGGCTAACCAAAAGAAAAGGATTTTAAAAAGCAGGTATTGGGGGCGCCTGGGTGGCTCAGTGGGTTAAGCCGCTGCCTTCGGCTCAGGTCATGATCTCAGGGTCCTGGGATCGAGCCCCACATCAGGCTCTCTGCTCAGCAGGGAGCCTGCTTCCTCCTCTCTCTCTGCCTGCCTCTCTGCCTGCTTGTGATCTCTCTCTGTCAAATAAATAAATAAAATCTTTAAAAAAAAAAAAAAAAGCAGGTATTGATTGAAATCTAGTGAGTTGACAGAAAACACCATGAATCATCTTTTTGAAAGCAGCTTCTCATTCCTCAGTCTGGTAACTTTCATGCGCTGAGTACTTGAGGAAAAAAAACACTATCCACTTCAAGACAAGGAAAAATAAGAGATCTAATCTGGGCTGCTAAGTTAAAACTACATGGGCCAAAGGAAAGCTCTTGGACAGGTGCCGCAGAGGATGTGGGTGTCTGTGACAAGGATGCAGGACTCCAGGGTGATCTGTGCTGACCTCTTACCTGGGTTAGTTACAACCACGTGTAAAGCTTACCTATCTGCACTGAGACCGAGTGTTTGCGGTGTTTTCCAGAGTCACTACCTTCTGGGCAAGGCAGATCCCGGTTTGGACAAGGGAGAGAGAACGACATTGGACACCGTGATGTACTTACTCTGGATGAGCTGTTCGCACACCTGACGCGCCACCGCTCGTACCATAGCTTGAGACTGCAGGTCCCCCTGCGCGAGAAGAAAGCATCCTCTGAGAACTGGCCGCAAGCCCAGCGCCATAGCCGTACTTCTGGCATGCTGCTCTGACTCGACCCCCTGTTCCCCACACATTGGCTCCCCCAGCATAGGACTGGCCCCCATGGTGCAGGCGAGGAGGAAGCGATTTGATACTCATGGTGCAAGGCTCCTGGGAACCTGCATTAAATGACAAATCAAGTCTTTCTGGTCCTAGATTCTAAAAAAATTTCATAGTTTTGACACAAATCCATATATGTTCAATACCCCACTAATAGCTCTTCAGAGCTTATAAAATCTAATACTTTCTCAGGCAGTGGCTTAGTTCATATTAGCAACAACTCCAAGGAAAGACGTTAAACCCATCTTATAGATGAACAGTTAAACATGTTGCCCAAGGGTTCACAGAGGTGACTGGATGAGCCCAAAGTCACGGTTGCTTCTACCACAGGCGACAGCACAATTCTATGAACCGCTGCACAATTTCTCAAAAGAGAGAGAAGCTCCCGAAAATAAACTGATTTAAGTTCTCCAACCGGTTGCCTTCACTCTGCATCCGCCATCGGCTGCCAATGTCGGCCCATCAGGGAGAACACAAGCCCCATTCTACTACTTGGCATCTGTAGAGAGTTTTTCATGTTCTCAAGCCTTTTTACATCCATGATATAATTTTGTCATCAAATCCACTTCGGAGCTACTGGAGTTCGATTCTCTCCATTTTAACCTTAAAGAAAGGGCCCGAGGTCATCTAGCTGAATGGTAGCAGAGAGGCAACTAGAAACCAGCTCTCCTGACTTCTAGCCCATGGGGTGTCTTTCCACCTGACAGTGTGCCTGCAGTCCAGTGGGTTGAGGGGAGAGGGGAGAGAGGAAACGGAATCAGAGCGATGAACAGTCACGATGGTAAGTCATGATAGTAAAGAGCCATCCTGTCACAGGCTTATGCAACGAAAGGTGTGCAGCTGGTGGTGCCTGGTAAACAGAGCCAGAGGATACTCACTCTTTCTCCTCGCTCTCCCTTGGCTCCAGGGATACCCTATAAAAAATTAAAATTGTCAAGTTACTTGTAACACTGCCTTCAGCTGGCCGTAATGAGAGTGGATCTTTTCTTATTTTATTAAGATGTTTTTCCTGGCTCTCACGGTTCTGCAGCAAAAATCGATACACAACAGAAATAAGCAAACAGCAAACAGAAGGAGCTCTTTTAAACTTTTTACTCCCCCAGCCTTTGAATACGTAGACACAGGAATTTTTCATGCAAAACTGAGATCAGGCAGCAATACTGTTTTGTGACGCCATTTCACCGAACAGGTCACTCACACCTTTCCGCCCTAAGCACCACTCCATAAATTGTACTCTACTGATGCTTCATGATTTATTTTACAAGCCTCTTTTGAATAGCTACATTGTTTCCATTTTTAAAAGATTATTTTTTGAAGAAAGTAAATGATCTTCCATCCTAAGGGTTCAGATAAGAGATGAGATTTGTGGAATCCTATACTTCCGCTTTCTGTCCATGTCACAGGACACGGTTCTTCTCCCTGATTCTCCCTGATAACGGGAACTTGTATTAATGCAAACTCTCAGCTGAATTATTATTTGGTTTTGTGGCTTAGCTACTCTTTGACCCATAAAAAACCATATTATTACCGTAAAATTTTTTACTGAAGAAATAATGGAGATTTCAAGTGTTTCTGTAATGAAATTACACTAATAAGCAAAACATGTGTCTTCAGAGAATTTCATCTTTTTGTTTCAACTCTGAAGCAACATAACAGATTCCCCTGAATAACATTTTTAGAGCCTCTACTAAAAGGGTAGCAAATAGCCTTTACAGATGGAATCTACCCACATTGTCAGACGGTTCCCTGTTGTTACAATAAACTCAACAGCTCCCAACCAACTATCTTCTCCAGAATCTCTACTCAATTAACAGTCACCCAAATTCAAAATTCTGGTTTCACACCATTGGCGTGCAGGTAAATTTGCTTTCTGGAAAAATAAGATGCCCTGACTTGCAGAGTTTGCTGCTATTGGAGGTGTAAATCTATCTTCCGTGGTTGATTTCAAGCTACCCATGTGCTGTCAATGAAGACAGAGTTGAGAAAGGAAGAGAAGCAGGTGCAAGCAGCTTGAGCCCACCACTGGTTCTGTCTTTCCTCTTCCTTGCATTGTGTGTGTCTATTCCACACACACACACACACACACACACACACACACACTCTTGGATTGCAATCTCTCATAGCCATTCCTTCTGTTCCATGACCCAATTCCCCACATAACCACGAGTCCTTCCTCAGAGACCACCAGCACTCAACCTAGAAAGCACAGTGACTACAGAGTGACCACAGCTCTTCCTCTATTTGAATCACCTGATGATTCTTAGACATCCAAGTGACAAAGTTGGTTCTTCAACTCAAAATCTTTTGTTATTTAGCTCCAACCTCCCTATCTTCTACTCCTCAAAATGATACTTTCACACTCCCATAGACCTGATCTACTCAGTGTGTGAAAACATTTGAAATGTGAGAAAAATATTAAAGTATTTATAAACATAAATGTTATAAATTAAGTAGCAACAGTAGGAATATTCTAATCCAGCACTTAGTTCAACTACCAGTGATATGACACTGCATTTTTTAATTCTCCAATGTACTTAGTTACAAGTCAATGGATTTCTCTTCTATGTAGATGGTAAGATCTCTAAAACTATAAGACATAACTTATATTACTTTGTATTTCTAGAACTACCTAGCCTGTTTCCTGCATAAAAGATTTACTCAAACATTCAACTAAGTCCAATATTAAATTGAAGTAGTCTTTATAAATCTAGGACTGCTGTCTACTTCCTCTGACCTTGAGCTTCCTTTTGTTCTGTTAATAAAGTGAGAAGAAAAATATTAACTGACTTCAACTTGAAGAATAAATCCAACCTTTAGTGTACTATAAGATAATTTTTCAAGATTACAAATGAGATCAATAATCAACAAAGCCGAAGAGAACATTATTGAAAAATACATACACAACATATAATAGTGGAATCTCAATGCTGGGTATATAGGCATTCACTCTAAATCCTTTGAATTTTGTTTGAAATTTTTCACACTAATATTTTGGGGAAAAAATAAATGAGATAGGATCTCTAAGCCACTTAAACTCTCGGAGCTTCTTTGTAAAATCAGGCCATTAAGTTAAATGGTCTCTGGGGTTCCTTACAAGGATAATGTGTTAGCATTTCATAATATTATCATTTTTTGGAATGAGGTAGCACGTGGAACAGACCTTATGAAAAATACAAAGCTGGACTTGCCAGGGGAGAATCTCAAACTCTACAAAGAAAACATATGCTCTCTATAACTATTCTAAGCATGTAAATTCCATAGGCAGTCTATGTTTAGCTCACAAACTCCTGTCTCCCCAATTCCTAGGACTGTGTTTGGGCATGTGCTCAAAGATATGTTAACCGAATGAATGAATGAATGGCTGAATTTTACTGCAAGTCTGGATGGCAGCTTCATTTTAACTGCCTTGACTGAAAAAACATTCTCAGGCATTCTAGACCATCAGAAAAAGAGTTAATTCTGTTAAAAAGTATCCAAGAGTTGATTCTGCTAGAAAGTACCCAATTTCCCTTATAAAAACTGTTTGCAAAAGTAAGATGTACAAGGCATCCTTCACTCACAATTCTTTAGAGATAAAGATGTACTGCTGTTGTCTTCCTCATGTCTTGGCTCTACAAGTGGCCAAATCCCCAAAGATGCAATAATGTCTAACTGGAGAAAAGAGCTACTTATGCTACTATGAAATAAATCTTTAGTGGAAGCAGATTTTCAAGCATTAGATGCAAAACAAAATCCAAATCAGCAACAAAAATAAGTAAATCTTCCACATTTTTAATATATTCAGAAGCTATTGGTAAATACTAGCAGTTTAATACTGAAGCTGCTTTTTATCATGTTCTAAGCACTGTTCTCAGTGTATCAACCCATTTAACTCTATCACAGCCTTATCAGATTAATTTATTTATTTAATCCTTATAAAAATACCTATAAAGCAATCTAATTCATTCTTTCTAACAACCCTAGGAGATGTTATTTCCACTTTACACATAAGAAAAATGATTCCCCAAGAGGTGAAATAACTCGTCCATGATCCCACAGTGAGGAAAAGGAAACTCTGGGACCAGAACCCAATCAGCTGGGCTCCAGAGCCCGTGATCTCCCCAGCAAAGTGTGCTTTTAGCAGAGTGAATGAGAACGCCATTCAACAATCCTGCCATCCAAGATCTTCAACTCCATTTCCTAGCTAAACAATAATAAAAAGGCAACCAGGAGTCCCTCCCCACTAACCCTAGCTGCTCAGAACTCAGTGTTAACCTGAGTCATTTCTTAAAAACAACTGATATCAAGTATTTTTTTCCTGAACCAATACACTATTTGACATCTCTATTCCTAGCTATCATTTATTAAATATGCTTCCTTGGAATGTTTAAAACTTAGAAAAAGAAGTTAGAGGGTGAACCCAAGTGATAAGAAAAAGCACACCGTATCAGCCCCTTCTGGTACATAGAGATGGATGTATTTAATCCGACCTGAAATTCCTCAAACTCAGCCTCATGATGCTGGCTTTTTGGTAACTACAGGACACAGCTAGGAAGTCTCAGTGAAAGACCCATTTAGTAGAATATCTGTACAACAAGAAGTTATTTTTTATTCCAATGTCCCTAACATCTTTCCTTTGATTTTTGCAAAGTAAAACAAAAACAAAATAAAAATTCCTGAGCAAGGGCAGGTCCATAACTCCACCAAAGTACACTTTGAGGGAAAACACATATTCCCTGTAGATGTGGGAAAGAAAAATGGCACATTTTCCTACAATTTTAGGAACCCTTGAAATGTAAAGAAATGAAAATACAGTAGCTACATTCATAAAGTCACAGAATTTTAATGCTGAGGGAAGAGGAATGATCTCATCATGGTCCAAGTCCTACATATTAAAGATGTCTGTTAACACAAATCAAAACATCCTAGCTCGGCTCTAAAGGTCTCCCACGTTAGACCATGAAGAGATAATCTTCTAATATTCCCTAGGACATCAGCCTAACTAGAATGCAAACATGCCTTCATTCTTTCTTTCTTTTAACAATGACCTATTAAGAGCCCTCTATGAAACGAAGCTGGAAACTAGGAACAAAAACATGTGAGTACATGAGTATGATGACATTTCTGCCTTTGAGGAAGAGATCATTTCAGTGGAGGGCTGGACGTGGTCTCAGCCTGAGGAGGTGAGTGGCGCCTCACACAGGAAGTACCCAGCTTTAAAGAAAGACTAGCCAGAAACTCAGCACGGTGAGAAAGGAGGAGAAACCAACTCAGATGAATGGAAGGATGTTCTGAAGCCTAAACAAGTGTGAAATGGTATAGTATGTGTTGGGTCAGCTCTACATAATTTTAGGTGACTCAACTCCAAACAAAGAGACGGTGGGAGGCCAGTCGGAAGGTCAAGATAGGGACCATGATGAAGGGCCATGTCTACCTTGCTTAATATTTGGGACCCATCCTCTGGCTACCGGGATCCAGTGAGGAGACTCAAGGCAGAGAATGACACATCAAAGATGTACTAGAAGGATCACTCAGCACCTGGGGAATGGACGGACCAGGGTGAAAGCAGAGGCAAGGGGGCCAGTTAGGGCTGGCCGTGATAAACTCTGTGAGAAAAGAAGAGAGGTCAGAATAAAATTGTGGCAGTGGCCATGATGTAAGAGAAAGAGTTGAAAAATTCTAAAATGTATAAAAGATGGGGTAGTTTGTGTTTACTTTATGTCTTAACCACAACCCCCATCAATGCCCTCTTCCTGTCTTTGTGGGCAGAAATCACACCCACATCTCAAGATCCAAGCCAAGTGCTGCCTCATTCGGGCACGATTCTCCCTAGCCCATCAGCTCAGGGTGTAGCTCCCTCTCTGTCTCTCTCTGTCTCTCAGTGGGGCTTTCATAGCAACTTCGTTGTCTTTCCCTCAAGACATTTCTTACATTCTGCCTTTTATTATACCTATTTATCGAAAAAACATTCTCTCTAGATTTTCCATGGATGTGGAAAAACATCTTGGTCATCTTTCATATCCCTAGGAACTCCTCGCCCCCATGTATCTGGGTCCATATCATGGCTACCCAGCACATATTTTTAAATGAATGAATGGGGAAGCCGATGTCCTGAGAGCCTAGATAAATTGCTTAAGGGATGTGGCAGGCACAACTGGGTAAGATCATAGCAGGGCCACCTCCAGAACCCAGGCATCCTGATTTCCAGTGCAGTGCTCTTTAAATGCTGGAGGGGACCCCTCTACTTGTGTCGATTTCAAGCTGAACCTATGGCCACTTCTTATACGAGCTTCATCACCATCCCCCGCGCTGGAAGGGAGACCCTGCATTTCAGCCCAGTCTGCAACCTCAGGTAAGAATTATGAGTGCTACAGCCACAGATGCACATTCCAGCCCGGGCAGCCGGTGGCTGATGGCAGATCGCAGGAAAGCACACGGTCCTGGCACTGCCCTAGGAAACACGTTGCTATTTTCAGTGGGGCCGTCTGTCTCTCTTGGTCTCTTTCCCTCCTGCCTTCCTAGACAGACATCCATGGGAAATCAATCAGGGCCCTACCACCAGGACACTGAGCCTGCTTTACTGGTCACGCCAGACTGGCGGCCAGCAGGCGTCCCGGCTGCTCACGTCCCAGAGTGATCAGGAAAGTCTGGGCTGGACAGTTTGGAGAACAACTGGCTTTGGAGAGGAGACCCAGAGCTCACGACTGGGGCAACACCTCCCCCACCACCACCACCCCAGTGCCTTTATACTACATGGCTTCTGTCTCTGATAAAACTGCTAGTGGCACGGGGATCCTCACGCACCAGCAAGCGCCCTTTTTCATTGATTTACAATAATTGAAGATAATGTTATAAACAAGTACTTTATTTCTGGGACAAAGTTTATGGGCATTTTGGCGTGCCCCATATTTATAGTCTATTTGAGAGCTCCATCCACCAGGTGGTAGGGCAGGGTGGGGTTCTACTTAGCTAATGTGTTCACCCTTCGTGCACCCATTTTCTTCCCCTAAGGACCTCCGACAGCCAACCCTTCTTTCCCATTCTACTGTTCATGGATTTAGGATCAACCCAGCTTGGGGTAAGGGACACAAGTTCTAGGAGGGGTCCGCAAGAGGGCCGGGGATGAAAAGAGTGGCTCATGTACCCGTATGTTAGCTCATTGCCTCGTCCAATGAAAGCAGCTTTCGTTTTCTCTCATTCCACTTTGGGCGGCCTCCAAGCTTCTGAAGTCCTAAAATCTCTTATGGCTTTCTGAGAAACAGGTTTTATATGCACAGGTCTCTGACACTGCTTTAAGCCCTGTTGAAATATTCCAGAGCTCTTGTTCCCAGGAGCACATTTTGGGAAGTGGACTGAAGCCTGGTAGCAGAGATGAGGTTTTCAAATCTCCTTTCCAGTAAGAAACAGCCTCAAGCCAAATGTATAGAGAAGTTTGCAGTAAAAGAGTAGTAGAGATAGGGCTGAGAGTGTGGGTACACGTATGCACGCACGTGTGCTTGTGTGTGATTACATGTGTGAGTGTACAGTATGTTTCCATGTGCATGACCATTCTCAGTAACATCACTGTGGGTTTAAAAAAAGAGGTGCGGGGGTGCCTGGATGGCTCAGTCATTAAGCATCTGCCTTCAGCTCAAGTCGTGATCCCAGGGTCCTGGGATCGAGCCTGGTGTTGGGTTCTCTGCTCCAGGGGAAGCCTGCTTCTCCCTCTCCCACTCCCCCTGCTTGTGTTCTCTCTCTCGCTCTCTCTTTCTCTGTGTCAAGAAAGAAAGAAAGGAAGGAAATAAATAAATAAAAGAGGTGTGAAGACAAAGCAATAAAATCTTTTCCTGTGACCCATTACCAGCTGGATTTAAAAAGAGGAGCTATGAAAGTGTTTTGAACAAGGACATTGTACTTGGAATGAGTATACCGTTTCGTAAAGTGGCTGCTGAGGAAAACATTCATTCGGGTGTGCAAGTAAGGACGTGCTGGCTCAAATCTGGAGGCATTTTCTATGTTCCTATCTTGAGAAAGGACCCTGAGGATGAGATCTTATTGCTGTGAGTTTTGAAAATAAAAAGTAATACGGCTTTCTGGGTGGTGAGAGGGAGACAGGTGTCCTTCCAAATGAGAACCAATGTTTCTGTTCTGTTTTGTTCACTGTGGTAGGGAGAAAAAGCATACCCTCCACCCCTCAAGAGTATCTATGCCCTCATCCCCAGAACCTATGAATATATCACCTTATGTGGCAAAGGGACTTTGCAAGTGTGACGTAGGCAAGCGTCTTGAGGTTCTCTAGGGCACTATTGAGGATTACGTGGCGGCCCACATACAATCATATAGGTCCTTAAAGCAAAGAATCTTTCTGGACTGTGTCCAGAAGGAAATGTGATGATGGAAGAATGGCCAGAGAGATGACACACCGCTGGCTTTGAAGATGGAAGTTGGCCATGAGCCAAAGAATGTGGGAAGTCTTTGGATGCTGGAGAAGACAAGGAAATAGTTTCTCTCCTAGAAGCTCCAGGAAGGAAGTGCCAACACCTTGATTTTAACCCAGTGAGACTGTGTCAGACTTCTGATCTGTACAACTGTAAGTTAATACATTTTTGTAGTTTTGAGCCTCCAGGATTGCAGTAATGCGCTATATGCAGCCACAGAAATTTCACTCATGGGTGCCTGGGTGACTCAGTTGGTTAAGCAACTGTCTTTGGCTCAGGCCATGATCCTGGAGTCCTGGGATCGAGTCCTGCCTTGGGATCCCAGCTCCACTGCGAGTCTGCTTCACCCTCTGACCTTCTCCTCTCTCATGCTCTTTCTAATTGTCTCTCTCTCAAATAAATAAAATCTTTTTTTTTAAGATTTTATTTTTATTTATTTATTTGACAGAGAGAGATCACAAATAGACAGAGAGGCAGGCAGAGAAAGAGGGAAGCAGGCTCCCCGCTGAGCAGAGAGCCCGATGCGGGACTCGATCCCAGGACCCTGAGATCATGACCTGAGCTGAAGGCAGCGGCTTAACCCACTGAGCCACCCAGGTGCCCCAATAAATAAAATCTTTAAAAAAATTTCACTCATTAACTTCTCCTACTTCATACTTCAAATTTCACTCTTTTACAAATTCTTTACATGTCTGTGGTCATACATACGTTTACATGTCTCCAGTTACTTTAAGGTATGGATCCAGGGTCAGTATATCAGAGATAATGTCAGAATGCTGACTAATACCTACACCTAGAAGAAACAGCTTGAAAGTCACTGAAGACAACAGATGCTTTGGAGGCCACTTAATGCAGCCTCCTCAACTTACAGATGAGGAAACTGACACAGATGTGCTCATTTCTTTCTCCCCCATCCTCTCTCTACTGCTCCCACTGGTCACACTTGAACACACGGAGAGATGAGAAGCACAAAAATGGGAGGTCTTTAGTTCTATTCACTGCCTTTCTTTCACTTACATTTATTTGCTTATGTGTGAGTTCGTGTTTGATGGGAAATCCTGTCTTTCTTGTAGAACTTAGAAAGAAAAATCTGTTCCCATTCTTACCCATCCTTGAATTTCTCAACTTCGTATTTTTTTTTTTTAACCAGGAGACAGGCCCAGTTAACACATAGCTGTTGTACCCAATCCTTGTAAAGATGACATTGAATTTACTTAGAAAAATACAGAATAGCAAACAATGAAAAAATATATAAACAGAAGCATAGCTGACTATTCCCTTTTGGGGCCATCTGTCTCTAGCCACGGTATATGCACAGCCTGATCTCAATCCTTCCCCTGGGAGCTTCTCTGGTTTCCTTTATGGATGCCACAGAGTCTAGTAAGGAATAAACATTTTGTCCAACAGAGATGCTGGTAAATTTAAATAAGTTTAAATAAATAACATAAATAATCCAAAGCCAACTGGCTACTGTTGCAATACTCACAGGTGGCCCCAGGGCACCTTGAGGTCCCATGCTTCCTGTGATCCCTGGGACTCCAGGGGCTCCGGGAATGCCCTAAGTAGACAGACAGGAAAACGGAGCAAAGGTGAGTACTCACACATTCTCATCAAAGACAGCCAGCTCTCAAGAAGGATTAACAAATACACACAGTGATGACTACCCTCCCTCTCAACACCAAGACTTCAGGATCCATGGCTCATTCCTATTCCCAACTATCAAAAAGGCAGGGGAGACAAGTCAAGTGCAGTTCTTTCAAACTCAAGCCTTACCTAAGTTCAATATAAAAGCTAGATCATGCAGGGAATTGTAGGGACCGAGTGGCTTTGATAGAGTGATCAAGCCACATGGAAACTGTAGGGAGAGCTCTGCACCAAAGAGGGGGCTGTTACCCTAGAGCAAAGATGGCTGCCCAGGTGAAAAGCTGAGCAAAAGAAAATTTCTCAAAAGAAATGAAATGCTTTAAATCCTAGTAGTTTGTGGAAATACTCACAATTGGCCCTGGTGGTCCTGGAGGGCCAGAGGACCCGTCCTTTCCAGGAAATCCCTGGAGAAAAGAAACACAATGTGTCAACTATGCAGTTGCTTTATTTATGTGGTTTTCAGAGTAAATGTGCCTAATACTATTTAATATTGGCAGGGGAGGGACAAGTCCTGTTGCTTGCTCTGGACTTCCAAGGATTCACTGCTTTTAAACTTCATGAGAATTGTTCCTGGCAACACTTTTGGGTCTGTTGGCTCTGTGAAATTGTCCAGTGTAAGAATTTTAGGTCCAAGACATGCCACTTACAGACTAAACAGGAACTTGTTTCCAGAAAGTGTTTTTTTTTTTTAATTAAACCAAGCATAACAAAGGAAAAAAAGATGAAGTCTTGGTAATTAATCAGACAAAAAAAGGAAAAGATGAGCTAGTGTCTTTCATGGCCTAGAGTCAGCGAGAGTTTGGGGGCAAGGACTACCTATCAAAGAAACCTACATTACAAATTACTACAAGTTCTGAAACAGCAACTCTTCAGCAAGTGCCTGCAGGAGACTGTTGGGGGGATTTCCTGTTGCAATGACAGAGTTTTGACTGCTGGGTCAGCTTGTTCAATGTGTGTCACCGCCAGCTTACAAATGAGTAGACGTTGGCTTCCCATTCCATGCCGCAAGAGTTTAAGGCAGAAAGCAAATTATATTCTTTCTAAAAATATCTTCCTAAATTATTGAATGTGGTGTTTTGTGAAAATATATAAGGAAGGGCTAGAATGGGTTACTCTTAAATGGTTATAGTTCTTAATTGTGGATGCTGGTCTTTGCAAGTAGTTAAAAATATGAAAGAGGTTCTTCAGTCTGAATTTTATAATAGGTTAATAAAATATGGACCAGAACATCATCTTCTACTCCACCAAGAAGTGAACGTTTTATCCTGAGATTTGTCTCTTTTAGGAATAATCTATTTCCATCTCAAACCAATGCATCCAAGTCAAACCAACCCCTTTTTGCTCACTTGGGGAAATTTGAAATTTCTGCCACTCTTCCAGTGACCCCTGTTTTTTCCTCTGTCTTATCCATGAAATTATCTCCTTACAGCTCCTCATCCACATTCACATTATCCCTCCCTACCTCAAGGTGTCAGATAAGAGAGTAAAGATGAGGTTGGAAGAAAAGAAATGGTATGTGAATGGGGAGAAAGGAATAAAAAGGGGCATGAAGAGGGGTTGGGATAAGTGTGTAGGAACAGCACTGGGCAGCAAAGCCCTCTCCAGCATGCTCTCAAACTCCAGTATACTGGCAAGTCTGAAAACCAGAAAAGGCTGATGATTCCAGATCTCACCAATGTTCATGATTTTCCTTTTCTGCCCAGGCACAGTGTGAGGCAAAGTTCCCAGCCTCCTGTTCCAGCAATCATGTTGGAACCACAGGACTGAATTCTGGCCAATGGAAAGGGGCCAGTTCTAGTCCTGGCTTTTGAAAATTTCCTGTGGGTAATCCTTCACTTTCTTCTCCCCTTTTGTAGCAACTTCAGAGCCCATGTGTTGAAGATTAAAGTCTCCCAAGATGGAGAGACCCCATGTTCCCCAATGACCATATAGAGCAGAGACTAGACCTCCCTACGCCTCTCTCTATCCCGTTGACAGTATTCGGTTGTGAACCAACAATAGACTTTATTTTATTTTGCTGCATTAAACCACTGAGATTTTAGAATTGCTTGTTACAGCAGTTATCCTACATTAATATACAAGCTAGTTGGTTTTTTGGGGGTTGTTGTTTGTTTGTATTTTTTACTACCACTTCTGTTTTTTTCATTTCAGACATTCAGTCAAAAATATTAAGTCGGAGGTTGCCTAGCTGGCTCAGTCAGGAGATTATATGACTCTTGATCTTGGGGTCATGAGTTCAAGGCCCGTTTTGGGCTTAGAGCTTACTTAAAAAAAAAAAAAAAGCAAAACTAAGTCAGAAGGCTGCAGTAATAGAGGCTGATACAGATTAAGTTACACACACACACACACACACACACACATACCCCTTTTTTGGGGATTTACTAACTAAACAGCAAAAATTGATGCTGACCTAATCTGCAAGAAATTATTTTGCATTTTGTTTAAATACAGCATCTTCGAGAAGAGGCCATAAAAAATCAGAACACGTGAGAGAGGAAGAGGACTTGAGAACTGCAGTTCAATCTCTTCATGTTATAAGGGAGTAAAGCTGGGGCCCAACGGGGTTAGGGGAACTTACCATTTAAAAGGGTGGGGAGAATTAAACACATTTCTTAAAAAGGAATTTAAAAATCTGTGATTTCCTCAATAAAGTTCACGGAAGAAAAAAAAAGGATTCTGGGCACATAGCCCATAATTTAAGATGTTTTAGAAAGAACATATTTTGGCTTCCTGCCCTAAAACTCTTCCAGCAGGGATGGGAAGCCCCCACGCACCCATGCACGACCCCCACACGACACACAGCCAACACGACACTCAGCCACCAGCACCGCAGCACGAGGCCGGCCCCAGGACACAGGGGCGATTGGTTTCACGGAAGGAACACACCGACGCCCCGCCCCCGAGTTGCGCGGAAGGAGACGGTAAAGCTGTGATGCGCCGGAAGTCTCCGCCAATAAAGTGGTGATGCGCCGGAAGTCTCCGCCAGGCACTAAAGGACAAGCCTGAGAACCGTTCTGCATTGACCTGATTCCTGCTAAATTGGGCGGAGGGGCCAGTGCTTTAGTGTGCTCCAAAGAGGGTCCTAGACAAGACGTTTGTTCACTTCGTGTTCTTCTACCTACCAGAAGCTGAGAGAGCGGAAGCTATCCTTGATTCCTTGTTCCATTCCTACTATTTCCCTGGCACACTGCTGGCACAAAATAGGTCCTAACACAGTGTTTAATTTGAACAGCACTGGGGCTCCTGCAAGAAGGGCTCCGATTATCCTGTTGACTCAATGAGCGCCGGTCTCGGATAGCACTAGTCTGGAAATAAAGCGGGCGGGGAGGAAGTGCCGTGTCATCTGTCCTTGTGCCGGAGCCCTCCGTGAGCACAGAGGAAAGGGGCCAGGCGTCCTGCACCCTCGGAAGCTGACATTTCATTTCGGTGAATATCCTCAGGGTACTGTCCTAGAAGCGGACCCGGATGCCATGCCTTTGATTTACAGATGGACTCTTCTTGGGAGAAACCAGCCAGCTAGTGAAGGAGGCAGGGGAGGGCAGGGGAGGAGGCATGAGATTTGGCTTTCCCTGAAGTTGGCCACCAGCTCATCCCATGGGGGGAGCTGCAGTGTGAGTTACAACCCGCAGTGACCCGTCGTCAGGTTTTGTTCACCCATATCAGTTAGTCATGGACTGGAGCCAAGGTGCCATTTCCAAGAGCAGTTCTCTGCGGAAGGGCCAATTCTGAATCCTTAGCATCAGCATCTGTAGCTGCTTAGGGGTGGAATATACCTGTCAGGAAAGGGGGATCTGATGGGGGCGCCAACAGTGCATTTTACTCTAGCACTTTATTTCATGGATTGTCGTGAACAATCGAGAATTTTTAGACACTACAGTTCAAGAATAAAGGCATTAAGTTGCTGGAGGGGAGGCAGGTAGGGGGATGGGGCATCAGGGTGACGGGCATTAAGGAGGGCACATGATGGGATGAGCACTGGGTGTTGTATGCGATTGACAAATGATTGAACACTAATGACATTGAAACTAATGACCTACGATGTGTTGGCTAATTGAATTTAAATTAAAAAAAGAAGAAAGGCATGCTTAAGATTACCGTGAGTTACCCGTTTCCCTGATTGCAAATTGAAATGTACTTGTTCCACATTGTTATAACTAAAAGGATGTTACTTCGAATACCATTTTAGAGACATCATCAAACACATTTTTCCAAAGTTTTTTCCTAACCCTAGAAAATAAAAACTTCACATTTTTCATCATGTAAATAGTTTTACATTTTAATTTTTTGATTGCACGAGTAAATTTACCATTGAAAGATTATTAGTTGTAAGCCACACATTTGTCACATTAGAAAAGTATTTGCAAAGCTACTCTGTGCTGTGCATTCTGGTAGGATCTGGATAGCTGATGATGAATGAGACTGTCTTTCCAAGGAGCTTACGGTTTTGAGCAAAGCCTATAGCCAACGACTGGTAGCAAATGATAGTGTTATGATGATGGACAAGAGAGTTCCATGGGAACATGTAGGAAGAACAGCTCATCCTGGCATAGGAAGGGAGAGAGGGCTTCACCAGGGAGATGTTTAAATCAAGGGACCTGGGAGGGCTGGGCTACTGCGTGAATCTCCCTGCTCAAGCGTCGCTGTGGTGCCATGTTTTAGCCCATCTTTGCAAGCCAGGCAATGCTTAGCCAGGGCTCGGGTCCCCCTTCTCACCTCTTCATCTCAGGGTGAGGAGCAAGGGCAGCATTTTTGTTTTGTTTTGTTTTAATATATAAAAGCAATAAACTTGGTGAAAAGAAAAACTCTGTAAAATGTCTGCATGTTACAAGGCAAAATGAACGACAGATTCTAGCTTTGTGATCCAGCTTAATCTTGATCAAAGCTCACTGGAGGAACGGTCTTCAACCCATCTCAGCTCAAAATGTGTTTGCATTTCCCAGAACATTTCTATACCTATAAATTTTCCATTTCATATATGCTAGCCAATCTGGAAAGATGTGTGCTTGTGAGTTAAGCACCCTCATAAAAAGTGGAAACCCCAAGCACACAATGAAGAATGAATAGCAGGGAATAGAAGTAAGAGATAAGCATAATGTAGACATTCACTTAAGCCAACAAACATATTTTTCAAGAGCCTGAAGTCCACAAAAAGGCATGTTTTAGAACACGAATAACTCCAGACATTTTTCTTTTTCTGAGATTCTCACCTCAACATCTTAATATGCACCCACAACCCACATTAAAAATGAGTTTTGCTATAAAAACTTGAAGGGATTTTTATAATTTTGTTTTTGAAAAGAGGTGGCTATGAGCAAGTTACTAAATTATGGTTGGCTGTGATTTATCATCAAAGGGAAATTAGCCTTAACATTTGCTTTCAAAAATCACTGATATTTGAATGAATACTAAATTTACCTATGGACGAAACTGGCAAAGTATACTGTTTTACAGACATTTAGTTAACCATTCATTAATGTCCATTTTGCTGTTTCCCTTGCCCTGCTTTGGAAAATATATAATATATATACAAATTTCCTGTAGGGTCTTAAAAACTTTACAGTTTCTAAGTTCTGTGCCTCTGGCACTTAACAGCGGAAACGGACGTGCCCACAAAGAGTGTTGTAATTAAAATTAAAGTCAGAAGCAGAATATTTACGTTTATGTAGCTATCACATGGCGCTCAGAACTCGTGACTCAATCATGATACACACCACGCATGCCTTTTCTGAAGCCTGGAATGGTGAGTCACAGATATTAAGCCCAGATACTGGAACACGCCGATTGTTCATGTCCTCTGACCTCCACCGTGCTCTAAGGTAGAGCGGGCTGTCCACACAGCTGGCGTCCGATGAGTTTGCTTAGAGGAAGCAAACCCAAGCGGTGAGGGTCAGAAAAACACTTGAAGAAACTCCTGCTGGATGATCTCCACCCTGTGGCATGGGTCTGGGCTGCTGGGAGCACCAGCAGACATCCCAGCAAGGCAGTCAGCCATGAGAAATAAGGCTGCTACTTGCAGCAAAGGATTACGCCCAACCACCAGAGTAAGAGGCCAAGCACCAACAAGCCACAGACTCTGTAAACACTACCCCAGCCTCGATACCCAAGATCAGTCCTTACGTGTGGCACCATGTTGAGCCACCCTGGGGAATTTTCAGACACACACACAGTATCTGTGTGTGCCTATAAATAGGTATACAAACGTGCACATATTTACATATATATGCACAATACACTTAATATGTCCATACATGTATATATTACATATGTAACTTAATGTATATATAGAGAGAGAAATACAAACATATTTTTAGTAACCCGAAGTGATGACTTGGGTGAATTAAAGCAGCAGCAAAATGCTGTGCAAGGAGTTACTTAGCCATACAATAGGCCTAACCCACTATACTATCCAGTGATTCTAACTCCCAGCTGATTATGAGAAGCATTAAGCTTTTTATTTCTTTTTATTTTTTTTAAAAGATTTTATTTGAGAAACAGAGATCACAAGTAGGCAGAAAGGCAGGCAGAGAGAGAAAATGAGGGGAAGGAGGCTCCCTGCTAAGCAGAAAGCCCAATGCAGGACTCGATCCCAGGACTCTGAGATCATGACCTGAGCCGAAGGCAGAGGCTTAACCCACTGAGCCACCCAGGCACCTGAGAAGCATTAAGCTTTTTAAAACTACAAATTCCAAAGTCACACCTAATACCTTGCATATCTGATTCTCTGAGGTCGAAGCCCAGGAATTGGTGTGCCCCCAAACAAAGCAAAACTTGGAGCGCCTCGATCCCTTACATTGGGGAACCACTGGCTTGCAAATATTAAGCATCTGGCCTGACCCTGAAGGATGGCCCGAGACCAGAGAACAAGGCAGATTTCATCCATGCCCTAGGCTCCAACAGGAGTGTCTGTAAACTGGTTAAAACATATTACAAATTCCCTAAGTAACTGCTCTCAACTGTGCCCAGATGTGTCACCATCCAAATAAGTGTGAAAAGTAATCAAAAGCTATTCCTCTGTGGGAACTATCAACTTCTGCTTCACCAAGTAGCCCAAACTGGTTTCTTCCAGCCCCCAAATTCAAGGCAAGATATCTTCCATCCTGTTTATTAAATATCTCGAATTGAAGACTTTCCTACATGAACAAAATCTCCCAGTGACCTTTATGAAACCGAATTTTGTGGAAAGAAAGAGCTCAGTGTTGGAACCAGAGAGATGGACCATAATCCTGGCTCCAACCCTTGCTAGCTGAATGGCATTGTGCTGCCCCCCCCCTTTTTTTTAAAGCTCCAGATTCTTCATCTATACAGTGGAGTAACAGGGTTTGGCTTTCGTAGAAAAGTCCTTCTGAAGATTACAGAACATCCATTGTAAAGCACCTGCACTTAGTCAATAATTAGTAATAATGATTCCTGCCATTTTTATTCAGATAAGCTGTGAAATTCCAATGGTGTATAGTGTCTATCGCTGTGGATGATTTATAAAAACCCATCTAGGCTCACAAGAAGGAAAATCAAATCATCCTCCCCACTAGTTTTGTGATGGCTAAACACTTCCTCTTCTGAATGAGGAAGATACTCAAGGGGGATATTATCTTGAATCTTCGTATTTAACAAAATATTTCCTAGATCAGTCTCTCATCGCTGCTCAACATTGGTGACAGGAATTAAATCCAGATAACTGACTGGAGTTCCACTTCTCAAGGATATTTTAAGTCCAACTCACTTTGATGAAACAGGACATTCATTACAAAAACGGCTTTGTATGCATTGAACTCAAACCTACATCTAAAGGAAGCATGTTCCAAGTGTCCTTTCAACGTGGAATCCAAGAAAGTTAAACAAAAGCAACAAACCCTTTGCTTTTTCTTCAGGCTCTTTTTTATAGTTCTTTAAAATCTTCTAAGCTATCTTAATATGTCAAGCACAGGCATTATAAAATAGTATACTGTCCTGACTTATGAGGTTCACATTGAAAACAGTGAATAATTAGATAAGCTAAAATTAAATTTTTATATAGAAATTCTTTCTATGAATTTATTCCCTCAGTAACTCTACGGAGTCAAATATTTTTTCTGCTTCACAGATGAGTAAAATGAGGCTTGGACATAGTAAGCAACCGGTCCAATGTCATTATGGTAAGGGTTCAAACTCAGGCCTGGTTAACAGCCCAAATCTATCATATTCACCACCGGCACATCCTGCTTTTCACAACCTCGCAAGTTCAGCAGAATTCATATGCAGAAGAATTTTTTTTTTTTTTTACTATTTCATTTTTTGCAGCTGAGAAAGGAAGGCTGTGGTTATGGCATGGAAATGCAGGGAACAGGAACCTGGGGCAAAGGAAGCTTTCCAAATTCAGTTCAACTGGAATTTAAAAATGAAAACCCTCTGTATTCAGACAATGGAGGAATTACTATCTTTCAGGTGCCATAAAAGCTCTACCTCCTTGTCATTTTTATTTCTTGTCTCTCTGCCGTTTTTATATAACCTTATTAAGAATTGGAAAATAAAAATAATTTTTACAGTTTCTATGTGGAGCGTTTGACAGAAAGCTCATGGTCTTGGGTCTTGGATGTCAGTGAACTTCAGAACTGGGAAAGAGGTTGTGTTTTCTATGTTTTCCTCCCTTTTCTGTTCATACCCTCATTTCTTCTGTTTATCATCCCTGCCTTGCCTGTTCTTCCTAGTTTTGCTAAGGACCACCGGATGTCTAGGGTGGAGGCTGAGACCCACCCTTCATCAGAGGAGCTCAAAGATCACAGGAAAGCCCTAGGGTCACAGACACCAAGGAAAGAAGAGGGAGGAAGAAGGGGGAGATGGCAAGACACATAGTGAAAAAGAAAGAGGTGCCCTGAATGTTGTTGGCCAGAATGGTTGGGAATGAAGGTGTCTAAAGCCAACTGTTGAGTCTTGACTTGAGCTGTTATACACAGTTACCTTCTTATATTTTTTATTTTTTGAATATACAATTTCTTCTCAGCTTTACTGAGAGATCATTGACGTATGGTACCAATGTGCTTACTGGATACATTTATATATTGCAAAATGATTGCTACCATAACCTCCATCACATCACATGGTGACCATTTCCTGTTTGTGGCATGAACATTTGAGACCTCCTCTCTTAGCCATTGTTGCCTTTCAAAATGTGGCCCTGCACCATGTTTTGTCACTTGCCAAGGCTTGTTCAGTGAAGAAGTCCAACTTTTGCTGGACGAGCTTATGGCCCCAGGCCCAGAGCCGAGTATGAGTTGTCTCTAAGAGTCAAAGATTCCCCTTGGGAAAAGCCAGAATAAGCCAGGAACATTAGAAAACATGTTCCCTGTTTAAAGAGGAGATGTTTAATCTTTTCCCTTTTATTTTTGCTAAGCTCTCCCTCCTTCCAGGCCAAATTAAGGGGGTAACATTGACGCCAGCTCTAGAAAAGACGTGCTAATCTTTCCCTAAGCCGGGAGTGGAGGAGAGGGTGCTACCTCTGGGCTGGGAGTTCTTACCTGTCAACAAGAGAAGACAGAGATGAAAAAGAATGATGGGTGAGCAGGAAGGAGTAGCCCACTGCTCTTCAGCCTGCCTCCCGCTCTCACCTCCGAGATAGTCCAAGGACCGAGAGGCAAATGTTGGAAACCATCAACCAGGTTTATTCCAACTGCTCCCTTCTCTGTCTACAGTGGGCTTTCCTCACTCAGGATCAGGGGCCATGAAGGTGAGGCAACAGGAAGTGATTTCAGCTGGTAGTGGGACGAAAGGGCAACATAGCTCTGCCTTCCTGATTCCCTGGGCGGTCAAGCCTAACTGGACGGTTTTCTGGAAGTGGCTTTTCAGGCATTTCAGTGGGAAGTCTCAGCATCCAGTGCCTGTTCTATACTGAAGTTGTTATCATTTCTTTTATTTTCTTCTTTGCCTTTTAAAATGGCCAAGGCAGAGGAGGAATAATCATGAAGTTTTGTCCCTAGGACTCTCAGCGACACCTGTCTCCCACTGCCGAGCCATGGAGACCTGCTGTACCAGAAGGACCTGGGCTTCCATCAAGGTGCTTTGTGTTCTGGATCTGCTGGGACCCCCATAAATCTTGGCTCGGGACCTCCTACTTTACTATCTTGCTCAGTAACTTATTATTTTAGACCTTTCACTTTCCTTAAGCCCCCATAGATCAGAGCCACCTAAACAACTCTGTTTTCACCCACTTTTCCTTCTTTCTCTGCTGTGTCTGAAGAAGACCCATTTGTTTTCCCAGGTTAAGAGTCAAGTTCCTGACACCACCATATCCTTCCATGTCCTATAAGTAGATGGTCTAGGAATTGCCTCCTTTAGCTATTGAAAGTCTTTCTTCTTCTGGATCCTTCTGCTCTGGAGCACTGGAGAACTCTCTCCAGGCTGAGCCGAGCACACGGCATGTAGTATGTGCTCAATTAAGATAAGTGCTCAACTAATATCTTATTAAATAAGATCTATGCAGCTTCTCCCTCAAGCAGGGCTGCCATGTTGTACAGCTCTAGGGGGCGCCATTATATTTTATTCTGTGTTAATGGCACCCCTTAAAGTTCCACACTGAAATACTATTTTCCTTCTCTAAAACAACTGTCACAGAATTGGCACAATATTTTTTAAACATGAGTCTGCAAAGAACGAGTATCTCCTGAAAGGCAGTAAGTCCATCTGCAACCAAGAATTTTTCAAAATGGGAACTAAACACATTCTGAAAGGTTTTTTTGTCTCCATACTGGGGGAGAAAGGACAAAAAAATCTGCATACAGATATCTCATCACTTTATTACAGCTCTAAGACTGTTCGTTCCCTAAAAACATGTTTGAAGAAATAGCAAAATAATTATAAAAAGTCTGTGTTAGTATATAGGTTTTAAAAGGAAAAAAAAGAATTTTTCAAAGAAAGAATTCTAAAACCAAATGATTCAAACACCAATCCAATATGTTTGATTTGGGAGTTCTCTGCCAAGACTCATCTCCACACATAGATAAATCAAGTAAATTCACTGAACCAAATCTTTAGAATTGCCATTTCCAGAGCTTCAGGCATCATGAAAGATTCTAGGTGTGTAACCGAACAGGATCTTAGCCTAAGCCTTTTGCCAAAACATATAAATATTTCTAAATACTCCTTCCACATACACAAGAAACCTACATAAATCTAACTTTACAGTTACACGTACATGATTTACAGACTGAGTAGTTCCATTTAATGGGCAAAGACTAAACTGAGATTTTTAAGCAAATGAAAGTTTGGTGAAAAAAAAAAAGAACATGGAAGGAATTTAAGGTCCCATACCTACATTTCTATAGAAAAAACGATCTCCTTATTTTGAGCCATATAGCCACTCTGAGCTAAAGGCAGGTCTTGTTTGAATAGACAAACGAGTCTTCCAGCCACTTGCTATCCCAGTGGGTAAGTTGTAACAAAAATAAGCAGTGCACGCCAAATGTGCTGGCCTTCATTGGATTGGACCTAACTAGTTGCCGCTCCATATAATTTTGTCTTGAGGGAAACTGTAGAGCCTCCCATATCCTGAATCAGTGACAGTTAAAAAAAACAAAAAAAAGATTAACTTGAATTTGTGTTTAGCTGTCCAGTTTCACTCCTCGACAGTCTTCCCAAATTTAAATGTGTGCACATGTGTGTACACAGATATGCACACACACATTCACACACTGCACTCTACTCCCTAGCCACACTGAACTCTGTGCAATATGGAAAATGGCCCACTTTAATCTTCATCTTCATGCCTTTGTAGATTCTGTTCTCTGCTTGCAATAGCTTTCCTATCCTCATTGCTGTCCATATGGATAGGTTAAAAGACATATTAATTGACATATATCAAATAAATGAAGAACACTGTGGATAGTCATAATGCTTAAATTTCAACTCCTGTGATCCTTGATTTCCTTTGGGTTTGTGTCTAGAAAATTGAGAAAAAAAAAAAACCTGGAAAATCTGCTAAACCAATGCACATAATTCAGTGCAAGTTGCATTCTGGTTATGGGTATGTTCAGAAAGAGGTGTCATTAATTTGGGAAGGTTTGATAAAAGTTCTCAGGTTTTGATGAAACTAATGAAGATGAAACTAATGGAAGAGGTCAATGAGGGGAAAGAGACAGGATAGGCAGAATATAGATAGAAGGAATAATAAGGAAAAAAACCATCTAGTTTCACTTCCTTATTAGAAAACTACCAGAAATAAGGAATGTCTTGGTAAGAAATCTAATGCACTAACAACCTTGGGCAGGGCCTTACCCGCTGGCCTGGAGACCCATCGCGTCCTGGTGAACCAATGCCTCCTGGGACACCCTAGGTAGAGCAAGGACCAAAAAAGTTAGAGTCACAGAAATTGGAAATCAATTGCCTTTCTACCCACCTTCCCTGAAATAGATCAAGGGCTCCAAACAATTTAACAGCATAAAGGTGAATTCAGAATCCAGAAATGATTTGTATGAAAGAAATGTCCCCCACTGAGACTTGTCCTCGGGAAATTCTATATGGCTCTCAGAGGCAACTAAGGTGAATGAATACAGGTTAACAGTCTTTAATACAGAAAACACTTACTGCTAAAATCACAGCTGACTTTAGAAGCTACAACTTTCCCCCCAAAACCCCCCACCTTGGTAAGGCTCTAAAGCTAAGAGCATATGGTGGGGGACAGAGAGAGAAGGAGACAGACAATCTTAAGCAGGCTCGATATGAAGCCTGATGTGGGGCTTGATTCCACAACCCTGAGATCATGACCTGAGCAGAAATCAAGACTTGGATGCTTAACTGACTGAACCACCTAGGTGCCCCAAGCTAAGGTGTTTTTTTGTTTGTTTGTTTTAAATCAGACTAAAAAAGTAAAACTCATACCTGTGGGCCAGGAAGGCCTGTCTCTCCTTTTTCTCCTTTAGCACCCGGCATTCCCTGAATAGCCAAAAGCATTCGGGGTTACATTCAGGTAGGGTAAATTCTTCGTCTCTTCTTTCTCTCCACTGACTGTTCTAACATTGTCAACATTAACTTGCTTTCATGCTAACACCCAAACACAGCATGTTTCGCTTCCCACATATGCTACCTCCCATATGTAAGCATGCCTACGGAGCTGAACATTTATACAGTGGAACATTTAAAACACAGAACACAGTCTGATATGGGTGAGCCCATACTGTACATCTGTGGAGGAGAGACTGAACAGTTTGATACTATTGATAGCTCAGATTTTTGAGGTTCACATCTATCTACAATTCTGCTTTTGTTTTGGCTAGAAAGATATAGGAACAGAAAAGCAAACACAGGACCTGGCAGGTAGCAAGACCTTACCAAAGACTTATTAGTAGTAGTACCAATTGAG
Organism: Mustela putorius furo; assembly: GCF_011764305.1. Taxonomy (NCBI): domain Eukaryota; kingdom Metazoa; phylum Chordata; class Mammalia; order Carnivora; family Mustelidae; genus Mustela; species Mustela putorius. Next base: position 22,336,186 of record NW_025421322.1, on the reverse strand, counting down.
TCACTGGAATGCTAATGCTTTCTAAACCGTGAAAATAACCCAGAACAGGAAATTTCTCAGTGAGGGAGACAGAGTTATATGCCCAGAAAGATGACTAAAAATGTGATTAAAAGACTTGTTTGCTTCTAATATTAATTTTGGTTTATAGAAATTGGTTTTATTCTTGAAATCTTGATCCCTAGAGGAAGATTAATGAAAATCAGTAAGTGGTATTAAATTTGTTTTCCATGATACAAACAGCTTTTACAAATAGAGTTGGCTATATAAAATACACTTTCTATAATCCCAAACTCCAGCTAAATGCCCTGTCCTTTGATGCCCATTGAGATAAAAATCATAAATAAATGGCTTCCATCAATCTATATCCATGATTACTACATATCCATAGCAAACAACTTGAATTTGTTACTTTCTAGATTTTATTACATCTGTTAAGGACTTGATCCAACAAGAAAAAGGAAAATAATTGTCATAGCCCCATTTCTCTCCTTAGGCAAATTGCTTATAGATATACCTATTCTGTGTGGATGTAACTATTTGTAAAAACCATCAACGCTTAACAAAAAATTGGCTAGTGAATGAACTCATGATCTCTCAGTTAATACTTCCATTTCTCAATTCTTTTTTTTTAGGGGTTGAAAGGGACTGAGGCTCATTATATAAAGGGCACAGAAGACAAAAGTTCACTCTTTAGAACTCATGAAAAAGGGATCCCAATAAAATCCACACAAATGTTTACACCCTACTCACAGGCATTCCTTGAATGGACAGACCACTTGGTCCTTGGGGTCCAGGGGGGCCCTGGGGTCCTGGAGGGCCTGTGTCACCTCGAGGGCCCTCTGGTCCCTGGAACACAAGAGAAGAAAATCATTCCAGAGGCAAGTTAGATTCTTGGTACTCAAACAGTATTTCTGCTTAGAGCACTTGTAATTTATTTCCTTACAGAAATGTTCCTGAGACACAAAACGCTGATAGGATAGCAAGACAACATGCCTCAGATGGTACACCTCCCAGACAAGATGTCATCAGTAAACCAAAAGGGTAAACACATAGGGGTTGTTGCAACTTTAATTTTTTTCTTCTATAAATAAGAGGGTTATGCCAACTATGTGAGTAACGAGACCCCCCACACTCCATAACATCCGAAAGATAGAAAGTACTTCGAGACCACCCTCCTGGTCTGTGGCATGGAGGTTCATCCCATCTGGCTGAACTACATTCTCTCCACCTCCATGCCTGTCAGCCACCCATCTCGGGGGCACTCCTGCGTTACTGAAGACTTTGCACCCGGTCCCTGTTTGCTTCCTCCTCTTGATCCCACCATCCCTTCGTGCCTCTTCCTTGTCTGCCTCATGACCTGCCCTTGGGGCACTATTACTTGATTTCCTTCCTTCTCAGAATCAGGCACTCCTGTTCTATTAGGAACTCTCATTTCCACAGTTTGGATCTTGTGATTTGGCTAAAGCTCTATCACCTCTGTAATCCTAGTTCCAGAAAAACTACCTCCTCAACTTCTTCTCCTTGTCCTTCTCTCATTCTGGGACTCCAGTGAGAACTAGTGAAAGTTAAGATTTCCAACACCTGGATATCATGTTAAATGTGAAGCTGATGAATCCGTTACTTGGGACAAGCAATGCAGAAGAAAAAGTGGGGGCAGATAATGAGCATAGTCGGTTACGTTTCAAGTTCATGGAGATAACCGTGTGGACACGTCCAACAGTCTGGGGATTGAGAGATGTCTGAGCTGGGATGGATTTTGGAGTCGGGGGAGACGTGTGTGTGGGTGAGGTTCTTACGGAGACTGCTGAGACAGTAACAGAAGAAACTGGAAAGATGAGATGAAAACAGGTAGAAAGGGGAGAAAGAGAAGCCTGAGCAGTGTAGGAAAGGCCAAAGGTACGGGGGCGAGAATTTCTAATAGGAAGGTGCCCAACCATATCAAATGCTGTAGAGACCTCATATAAGATAGGAATGAAACTGTAGCCTGTGGATTTGATAACAAGGAGGTAATCGGTGACCTTAATAAGAGCAATTTTACAGGATTCTTACAGGAAGGGAAGTCATATGCAGGTTAAGTACGATTCCGGTTATATGTAAATAGAATTATATACTGTGAACTTCATTGGTTCATGCTTCTTTCATGGCTCAGAGTGGTGTTGAGTTTCATACATTTATTTCATGTCTTCATCGTATGTTCCTTTCAACTCCATTGCATGGCTATGCAGAAAATTGTTCATTCACCTATTAATGACCACTTGAATCATTTCTAATTTTTTGCTATTGTGAATAAAGATGCTACAAATATTTATGTACCAAAACAAAACAAAACTTGGAAGTGAGGATGCAGAAAACAAATGAAAACTATTCTTATAAGAGACATAGTGTAAGAGGAGGAGAGACAGAGGTAGTTAGATTTAAAAAATATGATGGAAGAGACAAACCAGTAATTGATAAATATTAGTTAATAATTATAATCATTTAATCATATATTAATTAAATATTATTAAGGAACTAAGAGTGGAGCATAAAGGCAGAAGGTATGTGATCTCATTTTATTCTATACAATATGAGCCAAAATGACTTGGAGAGCCCAGCAGCAGGGCAGCTTTAAGATGATTAAGATAATTAATTAAGAAAATTAAGATAATTTAAGATAATTCTTATTATCTGTTTGCTACAGTTAAAATATGGACCCACAAAATGGAAAATAACACAGCATGGGATTTCCATATGGAAGGTATACTTCATCTGTTCCTACACTATCGCGTTGGTAGACATGTGAGGATCCTTTGTCAAACAAGATATTTTCCCAAAATAAGTTATAACAAATATAAAAATATAAAATATAAAATAAAAATATATAATATATAAAATATAATAATAAATATAAATAATATAAATAATATAATGAATAAATAATAATAAATAAATAATATAAATATAAATATAATAATAAATATAAAAAATAAAAATATAAAAAAATAAGTTATTTTCCTAAAATAACTTCATACTTTTGATTCATCAAAATCATTGTGGAGAAGCAACCACCTCAGTAGTGGTCCTGGAAATGGATTATCAGAGGTAAGAGGTCAATGTTGGGATCATCAAACATCTTTGAACTTCTAACAAGTCTTCATGATCAGAATCATCACTCAGTGAGAATGCTGAAAAAACAATGGGATCCTGCAGGGACCCCAATGGGCGGAGGAAGCCAGAATCTACAGGAGCTCCTGGGCACTGCCCCAAATTGGGACTGAGGAGGACCTCCTATACTGCTGTCTGAGAAGAGGCTTTTAAATCACTGGCTTTCATTGTAGGACCAGAAGAGAGAGAGCCAGGTAAGAAACATCAAATCTATGCCTAAGATATGTGTAACAATCTCAGAAAATTAAACCAACAGAAAAGGAGATATCTCATGATTGGAGTTTTGGGTTGGCTAGGGCCTCCTTATCTTCAGTCTTCTTTCATTTACTTCTTACCCCTCCCCCCATGTTAGCTTCTACCTTGCTTCATTTGTTTCCAGTTTTATAGTAAAATTTTTTGTTCTCTTCCCCAAGAAAAAATACCATGCAAATTGAGTGAGTGACTATACTGAAGCAGTAAGTCAAGACTACAGGTGGGTGGAGAGGAGATCACGTGGGGCAACAGGTACAAATAAAACGGGGGTCACATCACAGAGGGCCTTGAATGCCGCACCACGGAAGGTGAATCGTATACTCTCTAAACAATAGCAGCCTATGACTATAGTTTTTAAAAGTATGATATGACACAGCATAACTTTAAAGAAATAAATCTGGGGGCAGATGTAAAGAATCAATCAGAAATTCAAAATCACTGGAGCCAGGAGACCAGTTAGAAGATCTGCCAAAAGCCAGATAGAAGATGGTGAGGCCTGAAATCAATTAGTGGCTGGGCTTCTGCCCATCCCTTAGGGCGCCTTTGTGCAAAATAGGAAAACGTGTGCGTGGACATGGCTTGGCAAGGCTTGGTCATCTCAGCTGGTGCCTTTGTGCAGCACATGGCCCACACCAGCACCCGTGGTGGCCCTGAGCAGTGAGAAAGGAAAACAGAGCTGTGTGTTTGATTATACCTAGTGGAGAGGGAGTAGGACTCTAAAACTTGAGAAATTACCCGGGAGGGAGTGCTGCCTAGTTGTGATTAGATTTTTCTCCTTTACTTTGTTGTAGGTAGAGAAAGAACACTACCTGGGAAACTAAAATACTCAGAACACTGACATTCTATTTTTGACCTGGAAACCAACATTTCTTTTACAGAGTTCTTAAATACTTTTATGAAAAAACAGAAGTCTTTAAGAATAAGGGAAAAGACTTAGACACAACTTTTTGCAAAAACACAAGGGGTTCTAGACTGCAAAGGGTAAACAGTACTGAACTCCAAAATTACATTATTGCTATTTTTGAGAAAGAGATACAGAGAGAACATTACCTTTGGACCCTGTTCACCTCGTTGGCCCTTTGGTCCTCGGAGTCCTGGACCACCCTGGCAAACAGATGTTAAGTATTAGCACAAAGACAAGTCTTAAATAGCATGTTTCATCCATTTTCTTCAATAATATGGATTATGTAATTCTTATTTTGAATAAAGGCCAACTCATTGTGTAATGGTATATGTTCATTATGATCCTTTACTGGAAATCTGCCACCTAGACTCACCTCTTCCTGCAGATGATTTCATAGTTTGAGAAAGCTTTCTATGCCAAATCCTTTCAAATTAAAAAAAGCTATGGTCTTTTGAAATTTAGTGTGTAAGACTACTACTATTAATAGATGCAAATAAAATAAACTGTTAATCTAAAATTGTGTGTCTTATACCACAACTTTGTGATTACTCTTTTAAATTATAAAAAGAATATAAAAATAGTAACAATTTAATTTTATTTACACCATAAAAGAGGCTAATCAGCGTTACTGGAACTTCAGTTTTTTGCATTCTCTGTAATATTTTTGCTTTATTAATGCACCACCTGCACAATTACTTAATATCATTTTCTTTATCTAGAAAAAATGTACATACATAATACATATCTATGTATGTGTATACGTATTCTTGGGAACATATTCTTTGTATATATGTGCATAAAAATATATGTGTATACACTGAATATTTTCCAACTGACTATTTAAATCTAATCTTAAAAGCAAATATTTTGGCACTATAGTTAATTGAAAAATGTATTACTTATTAAGAATAGAAGGTAAACTTAAAAGTCACATATTGCATGGAATACTGGGTATTGTACATAAACAATGAATTCTGGTACACTGAAAAGAAATTTAAAAAAATAAAATAAAAAAATACTATAATGTTATAATGTTTCAATTCAGCTAGATTTTGTTTCTATTGAAGTCTGTGAGCCATGGGCTTGTTCTTTGTTAAAAAGATTAAGCAACACCCAAAGAACAAATAATCCAATCAAGAAATGGGCAGAGGACATGAACAGACATTTCTGCAAAGAAGACATCCAGATGGCCAACAGACACATGAAAAAATGATCCACCTTACTCAGCATCAGGGAAATACAAATCAAAACCACAATGAGATACCACCTCACACCAGTCAGAATGGCTAAAATTAACAAGTCAGGAAATGACAGACGCTGGCGAGGATGTGGAGAAAGGGGAACCCTCCTACACTGTTGGTGGGAATGCAAGCTGGTGCAGCCACTCTGGAAAACAGCATGGAATTTCCTCAAAAAATTGAATATAGAGCTACCCTATGACCCAGCAATTGCACTACTGGGTGTTTACCCTAAAGATACAAACGTAGTGATCTGAAGGGGCACGTGCACCCAAATGTTTATAGCAGCAATGTCCACAATAGCCAAACTATGGAAAGAATTTAGATGTCCATCAACAGATGAATGGATAAAGAAGTTGTGGTATATATACACAATGGAATACTATGCAGCCATCAAAAGAAATGAAATCTTGCCATTTGCAATGACGTGGATGGAGCTAGAGGGTATTATGCTTAGCGAAATAAGTCAATCAGGGAAAGACAACTATCATATGATCTCCCTGATATGAGGAATTGGTGATGCAACATGGGGGGCTTGGGGGGTAGGAAAAGAATAAATGAAACAAGATGGGATTGGGAGGGAGACAAACCATAAGAGACTCTTAATCTCACAAAACAAACTGAGGGTTGCTGTGGGGAGGGGGTTTGGGAGAGGGTGGTGGGGTTATGGACATTGAAGAGGGTATGTGCTATGGTGAGTGCTGCGAAGTGTGTAAACCTGGTGATTCACAGACCTGTACCTCTGGGGCTAAAAATACATTATATGTTTATTAAAAAAAGAAATAAATAACCAAATCCAAAAAAAAAAATGAGTAACTATTTGCACCAGACTGAGAATATCTCTTTTACCTGAGCAGAAGGATTAAAAGCTCATTGAAAATGTAATAGGTTGGGGTGCCTGGGTGGCTCATTTGTTAAGCATCTGTCTCTGGCTCAGGTCATGATCCCAGGGTTCTGTGATCGAGCCCCGTATTGGGCTCCCTGCTCAGCAGGAAGCCTGCTTCTCCCTCTTCCAACCCCCCTGCTTGTGGTCCCTCTCTTGCTGCCTCTCTCTCTCTCTGTCCAATAAATAAATAAAATCTTTAAAAAAAAAGAAAATGGAATAGCTTTCTCAGTGTGTGTTTCCAATTTATTTCCTGCTACATACAGGACCCTGAAAAGCATTTTGTGTACCATCAGCAAAACACTCGCATGAGTGGGAAAAGACTGGATCCGGTGATCTCGAAGGTTTCTTCCAGCTTGTTTTAGACACTTAAATTCATTCCCCTGCCCAATACCTTGTTGCTTATCTTCCAGGCTTTCATTTATTTTTTTTAAGATTTTATTTATTTGAGAGAGAGCACAAACAGGGGAAGGGCAGAGAGAGAGGGAGAAGCAGGCTTCCGGCTAAGTAGGGAGCCCAATGTGGGGCTCGATCCCAGAACCCTGAGATTATGACCTGAGCTGAAGGCAGATGCTTAACCACTGAGCCATCTGGGTGCCCCTCCTCTAGACTTTTAAAATACAATTATAAAACTGCATTTTCTGCATATATGTACCTATAGAAAATATTACCTGTAGTATTATTGTGCTATTATATGATATATTATAAATTACATATGTGACATCACACTTTTTACATAGTTCTAAGTTTTTTTTAACTTAATATATTTTAGAGATTCTTTTCTATGACATATTATGATTTAACTTATAACAGTATAACAAGAACATTGTTAACTTAATAACAAAGTATTAGATTATACAGTTGTTTGTTTAACCATTATTCATGACTGGAAACAGGGTTTGCTTGCACATTTTTTTTGTTTATTTTTTTAAAAGATTTTTATTTATTTGAGAGAGAGAGAGAGCGCGCACAAGCAGGAGGAGGAGCAGAGGGAGATGGAAAGGCAGACAACCCCTGAGCAGGGAGCCCGATGTGGGGCTTGATCTTAGAACCCTTGGATCGTGACCCGAGCCAAACACAGAAGCTTAACCGATTGAGCCACCCAGATGCACTTTTTTTTTCCTTTTACTGTTTAAACACTTCTGTAGTTAACATCCTTACACAGACCTCAAGCACAAACTTCAATATTTAAGTACAAATGTTAATATTTAGGATATCAACAAGTAGAATTATAAATGAAATTTGATGCGTAGGCCAATATACTGTCAAACTCCAAAAAAGCTGTGCCAGTTTACTCATCTACCAAGAGTTTAAGAAGGTTCCTACTTCTCTAAACCTTAGTCACCACTTGATCTTGAAAGGGAGCACAATTTGTCACCTCACAGTGTGCCCTTTGGCAGAAGAATTATTTCAGCCTGATTATTTAAGAAACTGCAGACACAGGAGAAGCCCTGAAAAGGAAAAACCGAGTAAAAGTTTTATAGGAGACATTTACATTTATGAGGCATGTCCCCGTTTGTAAAGGTGTCTCCCTCTCTGTACCAAAGAAAGGGAGAAAGTAGAGAAATCTCTAGAAACCTACTTAAGAAAAAGGCAGAGACTTGGAACTGCATAACAGCCTCTTCCTCCTCAAACTGACTCCCTACCCTTGCTTTTTTTTTTTTTTTTTTTTTTTTTTTTTGGGTCTTTAGCTTAAGATGATATTTAAAGTGATGGCTTCAGCCACTTTGGGGAGTTACTCAGTTCTCCTGGGTATCTCCAATGTATACAGGAAGTACACGGGTTATTAAACGCCTGATTGTTTCTCTTCTGTTAATCTTTTTATTAAAAGGGTATCTTAGTCAAGAACCCAGAAGGGTAGAGGGAAAATTATTTTTCCTCCCCCACCATGTTGTCAAACTTTACATTTTTACCAAACTAACTGGTGAAAACAGTATTTTACTCTTATTTTAATTTTCATTTCTCTTAACACTATGCTAATGGGCATCACTTATAACTTTTGCCCATTGGCATTTCATCTTGATGCAACTACTAATTTCTATACCTTACTCAGTTTTCTAATGGGTTGCATTTTTTCTTCTCTTTAATGTGTAGAAATTCCTTAAATATTTGGATACCATACCTTTTGCTGCTATGTAGCATGCAAATATTTTTCCTCAGAGTGGCAGACACTCTTGGTTGGCTACCAAACAGTCTTTTCGGACTCCCTTCTCTATTTTATTTTTCCTACTACAAAGGCTGAAAAAGACGGATTTGCTTGCCCCACCTTCTTTGCAACCAGGAATGGGCACATTAACCACTTTGGGCCAATGTCATCAAGAGGCCACAAGCCTTTAGAAAGGAAAGTGGGAGGCTGGGACAAGCCTGGGGGACCATCCACCTCTAAATCTTTTGTGAGCAAACAATAAATACTTAAATGTCCCTATGGTTTACCCTACTGTGCCAGTCAAACGTTCTGTTCCTTGCAGCAAGCTCAGGTCTTCCTAATTAATATACCATTCTGGCACAAACTCCTTACCTTTCCCTGTGCATCTTTAATGATTGGTATTTAACTGCAGGTTTTGTTCAGATGTGACAATTTGGCTTGCAACTATGCATGCCACAGGCATCTTGTCTAAAAGCCTGGAACCTTTTATATTTGTAACTTGTTTTGCACCTTATCCTTAATCTTCAACACTGAGCACATGACAAGAATTCAATAGTTTTGTGGATGTTAACTTCCATCCTTTTTTTTAAAAAAATATTTTATTTATTTATTTATCTGACACAGAGAGATCACAAGTAGGCAGAGAGGCAGGCAGAGAGAGAGAGAGAGAGGAGGAAGCAGGTTCCTAGCAGAGCAGAGAGCCCAACGCAGGACTCGATCTCAGGACCTCGAGACCATGACCTGAGCCGAACCAGACGCCCAACCCACTGAGACACCCAGGTGCCCCAAGTTCCATCCTTTTAATAAGAAAGGGTTAGTTTAGGCAAAGGGAATATGGTTCATTCACCCATGACTTCCTACAGTTCTTTTGTAGCTTTATTGGCACAAAACACCCACGTATAAATTCTTGAATGAGAAAATAATCACAACCATGTCAAATCATTAGTCAGGGTTTACTTCATATTGTTTGGGATACTGTTTCTTGAAGAGTTTATTATACTTTAAATATTTGAAAATTTCAATAGCTTTTCCCCTATTTTATATCTTTCTTTCCAAGCCAGAGCTCAACCCTTCTCTTTCACTTCTCTGCTGCTTTTTTCTCATTACAAAGTCTGACTCTTAGGCCATATGTAAATATTTTACAACCTGTTCCAGCAGTATTGCAGATGAAAACACTTGAAAACCCCTCCAGCTAATAAAGCTTATTAATGCTGCTTAAAATAAAATAAACATTATTATAATTAAGAACTGAATGCATAAATACCAGAAATGAAGAAACAAAAGCCAGAGAAGCAAGCATGTGGACAGAGACTGCCTTGGGGGAAGATGGAGAAAATTGTTCAGGATTGCTGCAAAGTCTGTATGTTAGAGTCTATGCAAAGCAAGGAAATGTGAACTCGGTGGGAGCAGAGCGGAAAATGAAATGTTCTTTAAAGCTGAGGAACTTGAAAAGTTTCACTGTGAATTGGGGGAGGGGGGACAATAAAAAATAGCAGGTGGATGACCAATATGTTGCTTCCAATGCAGCTTTGGGAGGAGTAGGAAATGTCTTTGTTAAGTAACATTACCCAGAAGCTGATTATCCCACAATCCAGGGATCATTGCTCGTCAGAAGCAAACAACGTCTAGGTGGATTTCAGTTGGCTCTCTACCCAGGAGCTTAGCAGAAGTGGCACAGATATTCTTTGAAGGAATATAGCCCCAAACTGGCTCACAATATCCCCCGAGATAAAATTTCACATAATACAAGCTCAAATATATACCCTCCCAAATCACACAATACATATGGAAACAACATAATGTAATACCAGCAGAAAAGAAAAATGGCAGACTCAGAATCACATACAATGCAGATATTGAGATGATCAGATTAAAAAAAAGAAACTTTGTTTAAAATATTGAAAAAAAAAGTTTTGAAGTATTACAAAAGAAGAAAGGGTATAGAAATGCCCAGAAGTTCTGAAAAGGAACCAAATTTAACTTCTAGCTTTGCTCTACATAATCATAAAAATCAGAAATACAATGGATAGGTTAATAGCTTATTAAGCATAGCTAAAGGTAGAATACACTAGAAACTAATTTGGAAGAAATCACACAGAAGAAAGCTGGAGAGAAAAGCAGAAATAAAAAAGGTTAAGAAACATTGAAAGTAAAAAAGTATATCAGTTGAATTTTAGAAAAACATAATGGTGATGATAGGAAAGAGGCAATATTTGAGGAGACAGTGACTAAGAAAACTCCAAATTTAACGAGAAACATTGCCATTCAAACTCATGAAGTCGTAAGTTTTCCAAAATGGCAGATCATCTACATTAAAACCATGCCCCAGAGCACACTGTGGCCAAACTTCAGATCACTAAAGACAAAGGGATCTTGAAAATAAGATCTTCCCGTTTATTAGTTTGGAAAGTTGTCTCACTGCTTTAATTAAGGCCAATATTAACCTTATTGTTCTCTTATATTAAAATCCGAACTGATAACTGGTTTGGTGTTATAGAGTATCTTTACCACATACGACAATGTGGAAACTCAATTGCTTCCATTTTATTACTCTGCTGTGTGCTAGGACACTGCTTATCAAAGTGAACCATTACCACATGTTCCTAGAGTAATATGTTGAGCGAGGCGAGAAGAGATAAGGAAGTAATTTCGTTTTCACTTAAGAACAACATCTAGGTTGGTTGCATATTGCTTTTCTCTCACTGGCCAGATCTTGGTCAGAAGGTGATAACCTACTTACAGATGCTAAGAAGTCAAGTCGCCAGCTGAAGGCCATGTGTTTAGCTAAAACTCAGGGGCAACTAATGCCAGGGGTACAATCAACAATCTCTATAACAACCATCAAAACTATCTTTTGATAATACAAAATGAAAATATGATAATATTTTGTGATGAACAAAAATTGAAAATTTTCTATCAATAGTCTCCTTAAAAGAACATCCTGGGGCACCTGAGTGGCACAGTTGGTTAAGTGTCTGAGTCTTGGTTTTGGCTTCAAGGTCACGATCTCAGAGTTGTGAGACAGAGCCCCAAGGAGGGTTCTGCACTCAATGGGGAGTCTGCTTGAGATTCTTTCTCCCCCTCTCTCTGCCCCTCCCTCTGCTTGCTTGCACTCTCTCTCTAGAAAAGAAGGAAGGAAGGAAGGAAGGAAGGAAGTTAGGAAGATCAAAAGGGTGTATTCCAGGAGAAATAAAAATGATACCAGAAGATTTTGTGAGCAAAGGAATAGCAAGTATGGAGGCAAGTCTTAACACATAGTAATTTATACCAAGTACTAATAAAATGTCTAGTTTATGATGTTAAAAAACCTACTAAAATACTAGATAGCCAACAGTGCATAAATTATAAAAAGGATGACCGAAGAGAAAAATATTCCAAGAATATCCTATCTATTGAAATATGGGTGAAAATCTTAATTCTTTTTAGACTTTGTCAAGCTAAATATGTTTGTTAAAATCTCTTGGTTGACCATTAAAAGAACAGGTATAGATTTCCAAATTAATGGAGGGGAGAAGAACAGAATAAAAAACCAAAAAGCCAGAGAGTGTAAATGAGTAGATAAAGCCTTGACCAACCAAGAAAGGCACATATATATCATGTGGGACAAATAGAAAGCAAAAATTAAGGTGATAGATATAAGAATATTAGCCCAAAGAGGTTAATTGTCACAAACAATAGAATGAATGGACTAAACTCTAAAAAAAAAAAAAAATTGCAAAACCAGATTGAAAACAACACCTAGCCATATACTATTTAAACAGAACACATCTCAAACATAAAGACAACAGAAAGGCTGAAAACTAAAAGGATGAAGAAGAGGAGGGGCATTAAGGAGGGCACGTGATGCGATGAGCGCTGGGTGCTACGTGCAACTGATGAATTACTGAGCTCTACTTCTGAAACTAATGATGTACTCTCTGTTGGCTAACTGAATTCAAATAAAAATATATATACGTGTATCAAGAAAATAATCCAAAGACAATGTTGATATGGCAAGTCACTAGCAAGATGAAGGTTTTCGATTTTTTGAACCCTGGAACACCATCTCCAGATATACAATGCAGAATTACAAACCAAATTGGACAGATTGAAATTGAAGTAGAAGATTTTTAATATCTGTCTCAGCAATTGAAAGATAAAGAATTAATGCAGATAAAGAAAATTCTAACAACACAATTTACAGTTTGATTTACTGGATATTTATGTTTAGAATTCTAAACTCCACAATTAGAAAACACATACTCTTCTAAAGCATACATGGAACAGCTGTAAAACTTGGCAAAAGGTCACAAAGCAAATGCCAAAGAATCAATAAATGTCCAAAAATTGGTACCTTGCAGACTATCTTCCATAAAAAAAGTGCAATAAAATTAATACAAGAAAAAAAATTAAGATTGCACATACTATCGGAAACTTAAAAAGACACTTCTAAGTGAACCATGGCTAAAAAGAAGGAAAACATAAAAAATGATAGCTCACAGAAATATTAAATTTAACTACACCAGCATTAAAATTTCTAGACAATAAAAACTCCTATAAACAACAACAAGCAAGCCACAGGCCAGGAAATGACATTTGTAAACCATATCATTAAAAAAGGATTTGTGTCCAGAATATATAAAACCACTTAGAAAGTAAAATCAAAAAATCTCTGTACCACAAAATCCTAGAAAAGTTTATAAACAAGTATTTATATAGAAAGGAATCCAAATGACTCAGAGGCAAATGAAAAATTGCTCCATCCTACTAGCACAAAGGGAAATTCTTATTTAAAATAACAATCACAGGGGCGCCTGGGTGGCTCAGTCAGTTGACTCTTGATTTCAGCTGGGGTCATGATTTCTGGGTCTTGAGATCAAGCCCCAAGTTTGGTCCTGTGCTGGGCATGGAGTCTGCTTAAGATTCTCTCTCTCTCCCTTTGCCCCTCCCCCCAACTTATTCTCTCTCTTTTTCTCTCAAGAAAAATAAATGAATGAATAAAATGAAACAACCACCACAGGGTTTTATACCCATCAGATAAGTAAAAGCTCTTAAATCTGGCAAGACCACTATGCTGGTGAGATGCAGGGAAACCAGACCCTTTTCTAGAGTCTGTGGAGAGGATACTTGGACAACTATATAGAAAGGCAATTAGTGGTTTCTTCGTGAGGCTGAAGATACACCCTCCTTATCTTTTAACAAATCTGATCCTCAGTGTAACCATAAGAGCACTCATGTTTGCAGAGACATAAAAGGATGTCCACTATAATAATAGTGTAATCAGGAAGTTCTCCACAGTCATGGGTCAATAATCTCTAGTTTATGTAACAGAATAATGCGCATTACCTCTGATAAAGTTCAAAGACATACCGTTATTTTTTTTTTAAAGTTATATTTATTTATTTAAGAGAGAAAGCACATGAACACAGAAGAGACCACAAAGGGCTCAATCTCATAACTCTGAGGTCATGAGATGAGCTGAAACCAAGAGTCAGGTGCTTAATTGACTGTGCCACCCAGGTGCCCCTCAAAGACATACTTTTGGGTTGAAAAAAAAAAATCAAGCTATACACAATTGAAAGCAAATCTGTGTTTCCAATTCCAAGATTAAACTAAAGGCAAATCCTTAGATTTGACTGATATTTCATAATGCACAGAACACTTATATGTATATTATCTTATGTATTCCTCAGAAAGACAGAGAGGTGTAAGTTCGTTTACATATGTGGAGAAATGGAGGTTTGCAGCAGTTCAGAGACTTGTCTAGTCTTAAGAGCTAAATTTAATGCTTTTACCATGATTCCACTTTGGCTTCTTTGGGATAAAGAGTCTTCTGTTCAAAAAAAAAAAAAAAAAAAGGAGTTGGGTTCTACATCTACACTCGAAAGAATGTTCTACATGCCAAAGGCAAAGGAGAGGCTGCTGGGATACATTTCAGACACATCAGCAAGCAGGTTCTCTTCCTTTTTGTCAGTTCAGGAAATGAGGTACAATTCTGAATGGGGGGGGCAACTTGGAGTGAACCTTCATGCTGCCTGTGTGGTCTACTGCACGCAGTGGGCGGGCCCACCTGCCTCGCGCAGCCAGTGTCCAAGGACTGGTAGGACATCAGAATATTCCTCCTGCAAGGTCTGGATTTCTTTATTTGCTTGTACTTCTTCTCCCTGTTTTCTCTGTCTTTCTGCCTTGGTCCATTTGCCCTTTCCTAACCATAGACCCATAGACCCACTATATCACCTTAAGGAAACACCCATACCCCCAGGTTAGCAGGTCAGATCGAAAATGTCACTTAAACACATTAAATGGAAAGGTCCATTGTGGTAAATTCAAAGAGTCAGGTAGTGCAATTATATACATTTTATATTTTACAAATATTTTCTTTCTCTCTCTCCCTCCCTCCTTCCTTGCTGCTCCTTCTCTCTGCCCCCACAGGGCCAATCTCCCTCTCTTCCCATTTTGCAGGAAGTTTCCATCAGTAGTGGAGAACTTCATGATCAGATAGGGTATTTTTCCTGGTGAAATCCTTCCTTCATGTATCAATTTTAACACGTAAGAAATCCTTCCTTCATGTATCAATTTTAACACGTAATAGGCAAAGGGAGGGTACTTAAATCTTACAGGTGCAAGTAGAGAGCCAACGTTTGAAACATTCACACTGAACATAGACCCCAGGAGTTTAAAGGGAACATTTTGAAATATGTAACAATTTGAAAGACAGTATAATATACAGGTCAAAGAACATCATATATAGGGGTCATAGAGATCTGGATTTAAAAAGAAGTCGTGTTCTTTAAGCAAGTTTCTTTCTTTCTTTCTTTCTTTTTTTTAAGAATTTATTTATTTATTTGACAGAGAGATGGAGACAGCCAGAGAGCAAAAGTGTGTGTGTGTGTGTGGGGGGGGGCACAGATGGAGAGGAAGCAGGCTCCCTGCTGATATGGGGCTTGGATCCCAGGACCTTGGGAACATAACCTGAGCCAAAGGCAGACACTTAACCACTGAGCCACACAGGCGCCCCACTTTAGGCAAGTTTCTTAACATCTCTCTGCTTTGGTTTGCTCATAAGACTAAGTACGTGTTTAGCACAGGGGCAAGCACATATTAGACACACAAGTGATAGCTATGAATATTTTTATTTTTTTTTTTTATTTTTTTTTTTATTTTAAAAAAAATTTTTTTTAAAAAAAATTTTTTTTTTATTTATTTTTTTTTTATTTATTTTTTTTTTTTTAAAGATTTTATTTTATTTATTTGACAGAGAGAAATCACAAGCAGGCAGAGAGGCAGGCAGAGAGAGAGAGAGGAGGAAGCAGGCTCCCTGCTGAGCAGAGAGCCCGATGCGGGACTCGATCCCAGGACCCTGAGATCATGACCTGAGCCGAAGGCAGCGGCTTAACCACTGAGCCACCCAGGCGCCCAGCTATGAATATTTTTAAAGAACATTTAAGTCTGAACGAAGCAAGACTTACTGGTGGGCCTGCTGGCCCCAGAGTCCCCGTATTGACTTCAGAACAGGAGCAGGAATGCGGTAGCTCTGGGCAGGTCTCCTCATCCCTCTGAAGAGAGAAAAGAAAAATAGCACAACTGTTACTTATTTATTTCACAGAGACATGGAGACAGCCAGAGAGCAAAAGTGTGTGTGTGTGTCAGCGGGGAGCAAATGGCTATACAAATGGCTTTATGGGCTCAAAGAAAACACTTCGATTTAGAACACTAAAAAAAAAAAAAAAAAAAAAAAAAAACAAAAAAAAACAAAAACAAAAACAAAAACAAAACAAAACAAAACAAAAAGCCACTCAAGTGAACATTGGTGTGGAAAGGCAAAGAATATTCTTGCCCACAAAATATTTTCCTTAAAGAAAAATGAATGAGTGTCTGGTGAATCATTGATAATCATCGTTACCAAAGGATGTTGATAAAATTAGTTCAGGGATGGAGGTGAAGAAAGGAAGGCAGAAGCGGGTGTAAAAGAGATTCTGATGACAATTTTATTCAGTTTGAGAAGGAGTACTCGGTGAACTAAAGGTCTTGAAAACCATCTTACTTCTATTTCAAAGGATTAAAAAAAAAAAAACCAAGTTGGAATAGTCAACTGCATCTGAAACACATAAAACAAAATAAAAACAGTGGTTCAACCCATCGTCAAGTCCCTGCAGCAACTTCCCTTACGACTCACGTTCTGTGGTTGAACGTAAGGAAACACCACCGTAGCCACCTAACGCTGTGGGATAAGAGCTCATTTTCCTTCTCTTGCCCAATTTTGTGGCCACATGACATTACAAGATAGATAATGAACATCGGGCTGGACATCCCTGGGTATGTTACTGGGATACGAAGACAGAGCGCCAGCCAAGAGCGATCACAGTTTGTGACCAGCCCATTCGAAGCTCTGGCCAAAAAGGAGTCTGTACCAGGACAAGAAACTGCAGAAGATCATAGGGTCCACTGGTCCTGTTGGGCAGGGGGAAAATAAGCTTCACTTCTTAAGACTCTGGAGGAAAAGTAAAGCTGAACTGAATAGAGGACGGTTGATAATTAAAGGATCAAGTGGAAAATAATCTCCATCTCTGAAATGTTCACAACAGGAACCAGAAAATGTTGATCAGGAGGCCCAGGTATCCTGTATATACTTTTCTCTGATGTTGGACAATAGTCAAGGCTTTCTTTCAGCTCATTATAGGAAACCCCCCTGCTAACACATCTGGCCTGATATCTGGATAGCTGGAGTGGAAAAACTATCCTCAAAGAGTCTCTGAATAAGGCTGACACCAGGTCTCCTGTGACCAGAGGCTCCATAATGGTTTTGTCATGGCTGCCTACTCTCCCTCCATCCATGTCTTCCTACCGTGGAACGGTCACACCTTCAGTGATAGAAATAACTGGGAAAGCCCTCATCAGGCCTGGGTCCTACCCAGGAAAAGTGGGGATCGCATTTTGCTCAACACAGCCTGGGCTTCTGAATGTTTCTGCTTCCAAATTCCAATCCATCTGTGCTTAAGCATAATATCCCAGAGTCTCTCTGATTTAATGCTTCATTAGAGTTTACTTGGAAAGTAATTTTGATGAAGAAAGAGTAAGTTACAGCTCACTCTTGAACAACCTGGGTTTGAACTGCACTGGTCCACTTACACGTGGGCTTTTTTTCCCCCAATAAATGCAGTACAGTACTACGAATGTATTTTCTCTTCCATATGATTTTCTTAATAAATCATCTTTCTTTAGCCTTCTTTAGTGTAAGAATATAGTATATAATGCATATGATATGCAAAATAGGTGTTCATCAACTATTATGTTATCAGTAAGGCTTCCTTCCAGTCAATGGTAGATAAGTTTTGGGGAGGCAAAAGTCACACACAGATTTTTGCCTGAGTGGGAGGGGGGCCGGTGCCCCTAACTCCGACGTTGCTCGAGGGTGAACTGTATTTTCTTCTCAAAAAGAGTGACCATGAATTGAATGCCTACAATCGATGGTGTGATCTGGTGTAAGGTTCACAAGGCCAGTCTCTTGGACTTTATTGGACTGCTCCATGCCTATTCTTCAAGTTTACTTATCGAGACATGACTACTCTCCAACCATAACAGCATCATCCATTCAGCCACTGTCCCTAAGAATGCTAAGATATGAATCTGTTTTTATATATACAGGTAAGCTCCCCAAATTATACTTGGTATTAATAATGATAAAAGTTTGGTTTTCTAGTTACAGCAAATAGATTATACAGATTATGACTACGATTTCAGAACTGTGTGCCAAGATGCCCTGGGGCACCTCAGCAAACGTACGGGGGCACCATGAACATTTTAAAACCTCAAGAGAAAGAGCAATATTTATTGGGCACCCACTGGACTTCATGTCAGCAAGTAGCTCAAGGTCGCTCATAATCTTAACATTAGATACTGAAATATTTTCTTGATGGTGTCATATACTTACAAATCTGGGGTTCTGGCAGTTTCTATGATGGAAAGCAAGTACCATGGAAAAAAGTCAATGTGGGAAAAAAAAGAGAGGTGGCGATGTCCAATCAGATTCTAAGATATGAAAAATTGGGTACTCCAGGTAGAACCATCCTCATCCCAATAGTGAGTAGTTGTGGTTATATAAGAATAAAATAACAATACCGCTTTCTTCTTTCAATTCATGTGTCTTATTTTTTCACAAGGCTACTGAGTTATTAGTGTATAAACACTTAAGATTTTTGGACCTAATGGATTCATATATGGAATTGTTCAGCATTTCTTTTGGCTTGGGGGTACTATGGAAAAAATTATTGCAACACCACATGTTTCCTGAACCAGGAAGTTTGAGAACCTCTGGACCCTCTGTAGACGGCACCCCCTGGAGGTGTGCAGCTCCCTCTACGCATGTCAGTGTGCCCTGCTGACGTCAGATATGCCTCTTTCTTAACCTCTTCTGATTTTTATCATCATCACAGTGAGTTAGCTCGTTATGGGTTTTATGAAATAGCATTCAATTTTCAGAGAAAATTACATAAAACTTTAAAACATCTCAATAAAGAACAGACCTACTAATAAAAAGAGAATTCTTACCAGGCCTGGAAGTTCACAGCATTTGTCTCTATCGGCCCATGATGGGGAACAGATAATATCAAACATCTGTAACTGGAACTGTAATTTAAAACAAAATTGTCATTCAATAAAAAATAGACACACTCCATCTATAATTATGATTTCATATCCTGTATCACATAATACAACACTCATACATGTGTAACATAACTTTACAGTACATAAAGGCATTCCAGCAATATCAAATTATTTTTGTTCCTCCGACACACAGTGATTCAACATTTTGTCCGTAGTTACTCTGTAGCTAGTCCATCCAGCCTCCAACTTCCCCTTTCACCCCTGCCTAAAGGAGCTTAGCTCCTCTGTTGAAACTTGCCCTGTTCTGCTCTCATGGTCATGACCAGTGTATCTGCGACCCTACAACACTCCATGTATCTCTTCTCTGGCACGTCTCCCACCATACAGTGTGATTATTTATATTAGCTCCTCCTTAGACTGGGAGCTTTTCAAGGGACAGAGAACTACTTCTTCATCTTTGTATCCCCGTCATATGTGGGCGGTAGTAGGGATTCACGAAGTCTTGTCAAGTTCATTCTGACTCCAATCGCTTATGCACACACTCAACAAATTTTTCTTTACTATATAGTGCAAGCCAGATACCACGTCCACCTTTTAGAACATGACAATGAACAAAACCAAAATCCTGCCCTCAAGATCTTACTGGGAACTAGAGCTACCTCATGAGTGCTGTTTACGACATTGTAAGTGTTGTGATAAATTCACAAATAGTACTATCGGACTCTGTGCTGAGTGTATTTTTTTAAAGATTTTATTTATTTATTTGACAAGACAGAGATCACAAGTAGGCAGAGAGGCAGGCAGAGAGAGAGGAGGAAGTAGGCTCCCCCTGGAGCAGAGAGCCCAATGTGGGGCTTGATCCCAGGACCCTGGGATCATGACCTGAGCTGAAGGCAGAGGCTTTAACCCGCTGAGCCACCCAGGCGCCCCTGTATTTTTAGTTAAGCCATTGATCATGCCATCAATATTAGTCTTGTTCTACTCATGTATGTTGGCAAAACTCAACGTACATTTTAAAATACACAGAAACATCACTGTAATATTATTAAGGGCTAACATTAGCTTCATGACCCAGCCATTTCTGACAATATATTTATTCCAATATGATTTTCAAGTATTATGCATGTCACCAATTATTACAAAGCTGGGAGAAGGATGACATTTTTTCATTTTGAATCTAGCACCTTTCTTCAGTGGGTAGTGTTTTCAGCAAGTGCTAGAAACTCTCCAGGTACCTTATTTTCCCCGAAGAAATACAACTCATCCCTGGCAGGGGTCCCATGGATGAAAATGAAAATGCCCAAGTAGAAAGTACTGCAAAATAGTTACTCACAATGCAGGCAGTATCACAGAATAGCCTGCTCTAAATGACAGTAAGGGGAATAAAACCAGGCTTTCTCTTGCAATACATAAGAACTGTGCTTTGTTGCAAATCTCCTTTCCCAAGTGAGTTTTGCAAGATTGATAAAGTAAAGCTTAAGTTTTGAAAGCAGATCTATGGATCAAGGCATCGCAGTTTTTTTGATGGGCTTTTTTTTAAGACAACTATTGGTGTTTGAAGAAATATGTGCATGGCTCGCTGCTCTTTTTTCTCCAGATTAAAGAAAAACTCCAAAAGGGTAGGATCCAAAGGTATGTTGCTCTCTGGAGAGCAACAGTAAAACAAAAATCATGATCATTAAAAAATCCAGTTTTGCTGAGTGAAATAAGTTAAGCAGAGAGAGTCAATTATCCTATGGTTTCACTTATTTGTGGAGCATAACAAATAGCATGGAGGACAAGGGGAGATAGAGAGGAGAAGGGAGTTGGGGGAATTGGAAAGGGAGCTGAACCATGAGAGACTATGGACTCTGAAAAACAATCAGAGGGTTTTGAAGGGGCGGGGGTGAGAGGTCGGGGTACCAGGTGGTGGGTATTAGAGAGGGCACGGATTGCATGGAGCACTGGGTGTGGTGCAAAAATAATTAATACTGTTATGCTGAAAATAAAAAATAAATTTAAAAAATCCAGTTTTTAAGGTTTTTGGACCAAGAAAAAAAATAGGTTTTTCAAATTAAAATAGTTTAAAGGAACACTGATGTTTATGATCAATAGCAACAAAAGTATTTCAAGGACCATGGGGTTAGGAGGCTATGGAGCTAGACCGCCTTGTTAAGCCTCGGATCCTCCACTCACAAGCTAAGTCATTTTGAACAAATTATGTAATGAGCTCAGATCCTAGTTTTCTGCATCTGTAAAATTAGGATAATAATAGCAGCTAGCTCTTTAATAATAGCTATTTATGAGTGTAATAATAGGAGCTATAACAGTAAAATGAGTCAATGTACGAAGATATGTATAACAATGCCTAGAATATAGTTATTATAAACAATAGGTATTATTATTTAAAGATTTTATTTATTTATTTATTTGAGAGAGAGAGCGAGCGAGCAGGGGGAGGAGGACAGGAAGAGGGACAAGCAGACTCTCTGCGGAGCGTAAAGCCCAACACAGGGCTCAATCTCACAATCCGAGATCACAACCTGAACCACGTCTAAAGTTGGATGCTTAACCAACTGAGCCCCCCAGGCACCTCTAAATATTATTTGAATGGAGCAGGTACAGCTCTTCCATTATTGAATTCCTTAAGGTACAGAAGAATATAATACAAAGGCCAGAAGAGTCTAATCTAAATCAAAGCCATGTGTGCTGAGGGCAGAAATAGAACAGTAGTTTGTTTCCACAATGATCCTATCTGTTTAATACTTTGAGAAAAATCTAAGCAAATAAAGACAACAATTGCAGTGGGCATTTGCTGGAAAACTACTATGTGCCAGGCATTGTCTTAAGGCCTTCACCTGTATCATGTCATCTTTAGATCACCACTAAGGGGTATTATAACTAATGCCAACCCCATTCTGCAGATCAGGACCTGGAAAGGAATTGCCTAAGAAAAGTAAGCCCACGTTGAAAGTGGAGTTCTGGTTGGAATTTGAACAACACGTTTCATTTCTCTTTCTTTCTTTCTTTCTTTCTTTCTTTCTTTCTTTCTTTCTTTCTTTCTTTCTCTTTCTTTCTCTCTTTCTTTCTCTCTTTCTCTCTCTCTTTCTTTCTTTCTTTCCTTCCACATTTCATTTTCTTGTGATCCATTTTGAAGTGAAAGGATCTTTGGTCTAATGTTCAAAATGCGGATACCCCAGCCTAACAAACTTTACAATGCCATTTGTCTCAGAGCATTTATTAAATGGGGCCCATTATGACCGTATTGGATACATTCAGTTCAATCTAAGTCATTCATCCATTAAGAAATTCCCCATTTCTGAATAGAGCCCTCAGTGTAAAAGTACTTTATTGAATGGAAAGATGTACGTAAAGGAAAGGACTTCCATTAGCCCCAGTAAGGATCAGGCATTCTTGAATAAACATTCGAATAAACATTCACTACCTAATCACCTATAACCCTATGATGTCTACATACACACCTTTGGCTAAACTTCTGCCCCATTGAACAGAAGTTTGGGATCTTTTGGAGTTCATTTTACTATTCAAGGGGGTAGAATAGCCCACTAAGTGCTGAATGAAGCCAGTACTACTGTTTGAGGAATGCTTGTGGGCTGTCTGCTGTCTTTTCTTTTTTCAAGTTTGATGAAGTCAGCAGTCTTTTGTGTCTGCGTGTGTGAGTACAACAAATTTATTCATAATTGTTTTGCATTTGTAATAGCTTAGATTCCTCAGCCTTTATTTCAGGACTTCTTTCCAAGGCACATTTCTGAGGATTGATTAAAAAAAAAAAACCCTGAATTTTATTCCAAAAGCAATGACATACAAATTTGTAGGGCTATTATGAAAGAAATGGTACAGACATTTCAAAAGATTTTATATTTGAGTGCCTGAAAATGCAAGATGATGTGTTTCAAAATAAACAAGAGTCAGCCCCTTTTACTTCTTGTAATTTCTTTTCTTCTAACTTTATAAAAAAAGCAGAGTCACGCAGCGGAAGCGTGCTGGTCCCATAACTTTATAAAAAAATAGATGTGTGAAAAAGAGGGCGAGAGAAAAGGATGAGAGAAAAAGATGAGACAAAAGGAGAGAAAAGATATGTAAGCCCTCACTTTCACCTTATCTAATGCCTTCCAAGGGAATGCTTAGCCAATTACAAAGGCTCGTTTTTCATTATTGGACATTTTGGTCTGGGTGTAACACAAAAGGCAAGTCATGTGAGGTCAAATGTCAGCACGAAAATAAGATTAAAATATTTCTCATCAGTCGAGTCACTGTGATCTGTGAATGGGCATAAAAATGTAGCCTGATTGCATTTTCCCCTCATTACCACATTTTACCCTCTGATTTTTCTCCAGCATAGCATAACTAACTTGTAGTTTGAGGTCAAGCTATACCAAAAATTATAAAAATATTTAGAGAGATTTACATGGTGCAGGAACACTGGAGAGAGGATGCTGACCACCCTCTACTTTATTTTGCTGTTTAATTTTTACTAACTAAATCTCAAAGCTAAGGTTTATCAAGCACTACCCCTTCCCAGCTAGTGAACATGGTGTTTTTATTTGATCTCAATCAATTTATTGAATTTAAGGGAAACCATAATGGCACTAATTCAATGAGGAGATGAAAATTAATAGCTCTTGTACCCATCGGTACAACAATGGTACCCAATGGTTTCCACTGGTAGTCATTAAAATGTTTCCGTGGAGCCATACTTTGTGGGGGCCGTTTTGATTGCTTTTACTTTCAGGGTCAAAACTGAAATTATGGTGAACCTCTGAACATGTCAGTGAACAGACAGGTCCTAGGCACAGACCAAACTCCCTTCTCTGCTTTACGTTCCTTAATGATCAGCCTGACCAGCGGACGAGAGCTTAGCATAGTAGGCAGATTTCCCTGTGCAAGTCAGATACAGTCTCTTATTTTCCTCACTTTTTGAAAGGGATAGCTCTCTAGCTTCTTCAAGTCTCAGTTTCTGAATCTATAAAGTGGGGGATAATACAAGTATCTCTTCCTATGGTTATTGGAAGATTGAACAAGACAAATAAATAAATGTTGCTACTATTAAAATTTTAAGGATTAAAATATATAATTCATAGGAAAACATGATCATTTTCATATAGTTTAAAAACACTGGTTTCTACAGTATCATTGATTAGTCTACTCTTGATTCCTACATAAAAGCTTAAACTCAGTAAGTTATGTTATTATAAACTCTATAACATAACTTGCAATTGTCTTTCTTTCTGTAACAGAGGACCAGACAAAAGTCAATTGGATAATCATAAAATGGTTAGATTTGAAAAGGGGGAAGAAAGATGCTAAGAACATGATCACATACCAGAAGCTCAAAATATTTCTAGGATTGTCTCTGGCCCCATTATAATTTCACCAGGTATCAGAAAAGGTAGAAGAAACTTCTTAGGAGAAAGAAGAACAGAAAAGAGAAGCACATTCATTAAGTTTCTGCCCTTGTATGTTTTGACGGCTCAATTAAGCCAACTTACTAGTTGAGTCCCACTAAGGACTCTTCACTGTCTATCAAAATCTCACATTACTGAACACAAGTTGTTTTTATTACAAATGTGAACAATTTGGATATTACAGGTTCTGTATCCCCAATCCATTAATCTCTCCTCCACTCAACTTTGGTTTAAAAAGAATCTGTTTTCTTTAAGGACTGTATATTTAGAGTTTTCCCATCATCTGGCATTTTTTTTAACCATTGCTGAATTTTCCAAGGAATGTTGACCTGTAAACTCCTCTTATATGGTAATTACTCCTCCTGAAATAATCCCAAACTTGCACAATACATGCTCCCTTTTGCTCAGTATTGGGGTACAGATATAAATCAAGATTATGTTACCAGTTAGTAACTTCTAAATTGAAAACTGAAGACTGAAGTGTCTCTCTTGTTTTGCACTCAAACAGTTAATAACCCAAGAGAGCAAGTGAGTTTCCAATCACATTCTTGAGATCTAATCTAATATTATCCATTTCAACGTAATCAAATTCTTCAATAAGTGGGCAGACTAAAAATCCGTTTAGCAATCCTTTGTAGACTTCTAGAGTCTAACAAAAGCCACAACTTTTTTCTTAGTAGCCTTACAAAGAACTCTTTAATTATGGACTTCTATAAATTCCCCTTTGTCTACTACTGGCTGGAAGTTATGACAGAGAATGCTCTGTTTAATTGCTTTTCCTTCATGTCACAAAGTAAAGATTTATTACCGGTAGACTTAAAGCCTACAGGCACTTTTGCTTTCAGAAATAAATTCTACGATATTTCATTGGTCATATATTTGGAGTACCATTATTACAAAAAGTATACTTTGAAACATAATTAATATAATTATAAAACTGATTTTAAAATACAAACTATACTTAGGGAAGGTAGGATGTATATAACTAGTCTATTATCAATGCCCTGTATGGAATACAATATATACAAAACAACATTTTAAGAAAAGACAAGATAAAATTTAAACAGATGACATTCTATTTAATTTCCATCAAGTGTTTCTTGAGAACTTGGCCTGTTCCTCTGAATGTATTAGATACTGTGATGTGGGATAGAAGGAGGCAGTAGTAAATGGAGACCATGACCTGACTTCTAATTTAAGGGATTTATACTCTGGCTAGAGAGGTAAAATGTACATATGCAGAAGAGCGAGAAAATAATAGATGGCCACAAATAATCAAGTGTTAAGCATTAGAGGTTTAGAACAGGTTAGGTAGTACTGACAACCTTTAGTAACAGAGAAGGTAGTACTGACAACCTTTAGTAACACCTGCTCTTCATCAAATGCTACAAAGTGTCCCAGATTTTATGTGCCTTATCTCTAAAATAAATAAATAATAATACTACTAAGTGATTTGGCCCCAGAATCTCAAACACCTAGAATCGTTTCTTTCTGACATTGGAGCCTATTCATTCATCCATCGAGGCCGCCATCTATATACGTCCATTTATCCCTACAAGATAATATCCCTAGTTTGCTAATTATGGAGCCTTATAAATTCTGGAGTATGCTATCATAAAAGTCTCTTCTGTGGAGGAGAAGATGGTGTGTTTCTTACTCAGCATGAAATACAAAACATTAAGAGTTGGCAACTCCTCAATATCATGTAAACATTCTTTTGTGTGTGTGTAGTGAAAAAATTTATATTTAAATTTAGCCGCTGGAGTCAGTTTGGTGATCCCAATTTTGTCGGCAACATTCAAAGCATTATAGTCAGGAACCAGTGAAACGTATGCATTCTTCTCTCCACTGGCATTGATCAAGGTGCTGACCTTGGCCACAACAATGTCATAGAGCTTCTTCACAGCCCACTTGACCTAGTACTGGTTGGCTTTAATACATACAATGAAGACAACTCTGTTGTCTTCTATTTTCTTTATGGCTGACTTGGTGGTCAGAGGAAACCTGATAATGGCATAGTGGTCATCAATGGTCAAACTTGTTTCTTCTAGCAGTGCTCTTTCCAGGATACTTGGGCTGTTTGCTGAAAGGCAGCGCCTTGGGTCCTCAGAAGGTAGGTACATGTGGATCTTTTGTGTGTGTGCTGTGTGTGTGTGTGTGTGTGTGTGTGTGTACACCTTTCAATGCCACTTTCTTGGCCTTCAAATCTTTGGCTTTGGCAGGAAAAGGGGCTTCTTTCTTCGTTTTTGGCACCATCCTCTTGAAAGTGTTATAATGTAAACATTCTTAAAAATCCCTTACCATAACTGAAAACAAGACAGCCTTCCATAGCTTTCATACCCTCTCTTTCCAAACATCTAATTCATGGTTCTCCAAAGGTAAGTAGAAATAAAAGCTACATCAGAGCTAAGTGTTAAATTAATTAGCACCTATCTATCAAGGTCTGAAAGCATGAATGATCCCCTGTGTATAAGGATTTCCTTGTATTTTTACCAAAAACAAAAATGCCACTAAATAGTGAAATGTCTCAAAGTACTTCCCTTTCCCACTCTGGGACTGTTTGCTGGTATATAAAGTGAATGGGTCATGCTAGATTAGCGGAATTAGAACTGTGCTCCTTGAAGCTCTCTTAGGGACCTTTGGAGGGTGGGGTAACCTACAGCTCCATGTCCTCTCTCCCATTCCATTAGCATGGGTCTGTTTTAATATTTATATTTAATATTTATTTATTTGACATACTAGAATATTTCATTTGTACAAAGTGATCTCCAGCTTAAAAAGACTCAGAACCATCAAGGCATTCTCTAGTTCCACATAGCTTGCTACTGCTACAGATCTAGAAAGCACAAGACAGTAATAGTGACTCATAATTAACCTGATGATTCTATTACATAGAAATGTTCATTAAAATAGTTGGAATTGCTTACAAGAATAAAATGCCCCCTGGGCTAATTGGTTCTAATTATGGAATGACTCAAATTAGAGAACATTGCTAATTAGCTGTGAACACATGGTGTTAAAACAAAAGCTTGTGTACACTATTCTTTTTTTGTGGGTAATGAGAGAAAAGAATGTGATTCCTTTGCCACTTGGAAGTCTCCTTGTCTTAAATTCTATGTTATATAATGAAAAATGTATTATCTTAGAATGATTTGTTACTTAAATAACTTATGATTAAAGGGTCCACTTCACATTAGCAATAACAAAAATCTAGTTTAAAAATACCCAAACCTAACTCAAATGAGAAACTTACATAAATTTCCTGGGTATACTAATGTATAATGGTCACATATTTTGCATGAATTTATATTTGCTTAGAGTTCTGATTTATTGTTTTGACTCTGTTAGCAGACCTTTTATGCCATAAACAGTTTGATAAGTATTTTACTATTTGCATTTTTAAATGCCTTTAGAAAACAAACTAGTCTAATTCTCAGAGTGTTCTCACTGTAATATATTAGAAGTATACAGCCAAGAACTTTGAATGTATATTTTATTTCACTTAAGGAGGCTGTTATTTATCCAGCCAGCCAACCATCCATCCATCCATCCATCCATCCATCCAACCAGCCATCATCCAATCATCCACCCATCTATCTATGCATCCATTCTCTTACCAAATTTGTCCCTTGGAAAACTCTTTTTTTTCTATAATGACAACACAGCTCCACTTATTTATCTACTTACTGGTGCAGAGTTTCCATTTGGTCCCCTTGATCTGACCATTCTCCCCAGGACTTCAACACCATCCGACGTGATATTAGCTGAAGCATTTATTGCCTTCTCAGCCACATGCTTGCAGTCAATGACCACTTGGACCAAAGTCTTGCTGACAACGATGTGTATCTGGGTAAAAGTAAAGATGCTTTAGGAGATAGGAAGTAGGAGGAAATATTAATCATCCTTATGTGATTGCATGACCCGTCACAAAAAAGCAGACAAGAGAAGGAGATCTGTCACTATGCATTTTGCTACAAGAGAGAGTTTCTACATTTACCGCCACCATGATTGTCCCACAGTCGGGTAGTACGCCTATTTTTATTTACTTCAAACTTTCTTTACAATTACTCTGAAAGGACCCACAATCTAGCCTTCATCTAAAGCAGCAACACCCAGAAAGGAGAGGATTGGCACACCTGCTTATGCCTCTTCTGAATGCACATTAAGATGGACACAAACAAATTAAAATAAAAAACGCTAATGGATTTACCAGCAAAAGTTAGCTGCCAGGTGTTGGCAAGCCGCATTTTGATAATATTTACTTAATTTAAAATGAAAAGAGGAGATCTAGAATCTGAAAGGGAAGGAGGAATGCCTTCTGGTGACTCCAGGTCCAAAAGAACTGAAGTTCTTTGGCTTAACGTGTGGCGCAGTGTTCTCCATGTGAAATTTCCAGAATCTGTGTGTCTAAGATAATATATTCAGGAGTCTACATAGTCTCTGTGAGGATTTGTAAAAATGTGCATTATTCCAGAGTTAAGAGTTGAAGGTAAGTATATTCTAAATGAACCACATTGGAAGCAAGTTATGCCATGAAATTTCAGTGCTTATATATATGTCTCAATTTATGATGGTGTTTGCCTCATGAACATTTCTTTTATGGAAGCCCTTTTTTAGTGAGCTTAAAAGAGTGGAATTAATAGGCAAATAACGATTTCACAATAAGAGAAAGCAAAAAGAGTTACAAATACCTACATAGGGAAAGTAGGCTAGTTCAAAGAAAAAAAAGTACTAGCCAGCAGTTAGGGGAGTTACAGCAGCTAGTACTGCACTTGTATTTGTGAGCAGAGGTCGAATATCAGTGAAATGTCATCTTTCATATTAAAATACTGTTATTTTTAACTTAATTTTTTAAAAGATTTATTTATTTTAGAGAGAGAGTGCATGAGCAGGAGGAGTGGCAGAGGAGGAAGGAGTGGTGTAGCAGACTCCCCACCGAGCGGGAAGTCTGACGTGGGGCTGGATCTCAGGACCCTAAGATCATGACCTGAGCTGAAACCAAGAGTCAGACCCTTAACCAACTGAGCCACCCAGGTGCCCCATTAACTTTATGGGTTTTATTCAATCTTTATTTTTGTTTCATAGTTGCATAGGAACTGAAAGCATAAGGATGTATATCAATTTTTACTTAAAGTTTCATTTATGTTAAATCATGATAAAAATAATTTAAGTCAACAGTAGAAGTTCCTAAGAATTCTTTTTTCTGTGAAGAGGACTTAAATCATTATTCAAGTGGAAAAAGGCTGCTGGAGAAAATCTCCCACATTATTTCCTTCCTACTAACATCTCTCTTACAATCATTCAGAGGGATCTAATTTGACTCTTGTATGCTTCTGAAACTTGGAATACTTTTCATGATGACAAATTACAGGAATTTTCATACTGGGTGTTAGACAACCTCGTATATAAACTTCATGCTTTAAGAACAATTAACCTGTGAGGAGATCATTCAGGTTTTTTTTTTTTTTTTTTCTTGTCAATATCTTTTGCTTTACAACAGGAGACATTGAAACCTTTTCAAAAATATTTTGCTTCTTCAATTGCATTTAAGGATATGTTTATATCATTATCAACTTTTTGGTCTTGGGGCCACACTTCATATCCAAAGTGTAGAAATTAAAGCCAATTGAAAAACGGTAAATCAAATCTGATCTCTATACATCGAATTTGCATCAATATTAGTAGAGCTATTAATGG
Source organism: Mustela putorius furo (assembly GCF_011764305.1). Classification (NCBI taxonomy): domain Eukaryota; kingdom Metazoa; phylum Chordata; class Mammalia; order Carnivora; family Mustelidae; genus Mustela; species Mustela putorius. The sequence continues at coordinate 22,305,933 of NW_025421322.1, read as the reverse complement.
AGTAGTTTACTACATGATAAACCTTTTCTTTTCGGCTTGTTTGGCTATTTGGTTTTGTCAACAATACTGAAAAGAGTAGAGGAAGGCTTTTTAAAAATCACTTTAAAACACTAGAAGGTTTTTATAAATTTAACACCAGGTTTTTAATGACTCTTACTTTTCAGATCTTTAAGCTTAACATTCACCTAAGACTCATAAATGATTCTTCAGAATGAGAATCACAAGTTTATGTTATGATGGCAATGTGTTTTTTACACTTATGGACTCTCACTTCTCCCTTATAATTTTTCTTGACTACTCTGCAATAGACTCTGCTTAGCCAAGAAAGAATTGTTTCAAGACAAGAGGAAGTTGGTGAGTGAATGACAATATCGCCACAAAGAGATGCTAATGGAACTATTTTGAACCATGAACTAATAAATCTCTGAGTGTACCTAGTGGTTTTAAGACGTTATACTTCTGGTTGTCCAGTCCTATTAAACAACAACAAAATTTTTGTATGTAACTTTTCTTGTGCCCCAAAGATTGGGAATCTTGGTATACAGTTGTTCTTATGCAGGTAGGGTATTCACCCCAGAGTAGCAACCCTATGTGAATTAGATGGACTTGACCATGTTCTATGTCAGGAGACAGAAGCCCAGTTGAAGATTGCTCTGCAACATCCCTTCCTTCACTCGACATGCAGAAGGGAAGGTCAAGTGCAAGGTTTGTGCAGCACGGCCTGCAAATGCTCTATTCTACCTGCAGCCTTGGAGCTTGCTTTACTTAACAGCCCAGAGATCAGTGGGATCATTTGCTAAACACAAAGGAAAGTCTATGTTGGAATGAACCATGACTACTCTAGTGAGGACCAATACTAAGTGTTTCAGAGATATGAAGTCACAAGGAACAGAGTTCTATCACAAATACCAGGTAGAAATAAAAATTACAGTGAGGTTTCACAAAATTCCTCCTCCGAGTTACTTTTAAAATGGTAGTGATGGGTTGTGTGTATATATATATATACACACACATATATGTATATGTATAAATATGTATACATATATGTATGTGTATGTATACATATACATATACAAATATATAAATTTATACATATAGATATGTATAAATAAATATACATATAAATGTGTATAAATATATCAGCACAAACTGTCTTCTACAAACTAACATGACTTGGTTTATTGTGCTTTCATCTGCACTGGTGACAGGGTAGACCAGCAATCCATTCCGCATCACACATAAGGTAGCAAATTAACAACTGTCCTCCTTGTAATGCAGTATCCTCTACTACACTTTTCCTTAAAGTGTAGACCTGGACCACTTCCATCAACATCTCTTGGGGAACCTGGTAAAAATGCACACTTTGTGGTCACATCTTAGAACTACCAATTTGGAAGAAGCCCACAGAGAATTCTTACTCCCACTGAAATATGAAACCCAAAGCTCTTTGGGATTTATTTAACACTTCTCTGTTGCTTGGCCCACAGCAAATAGAATAAAGAATGAACACCTCTGTTACTTTGCACATAGCAAACAGAATAAGGAATATACATATATAAGGGATTACTCACCTTGTGAAAGCTACCGTGGAAAATTTTCCTGATTTCAGGTCCTTCAAAAGTAACCGTTTGAAAATCCCCACTGTAGTCATAGTTGAAATATGTTAAGGTTTTACCACCATCTAATCAAAGGAAAATAAAAACAGTTTAGAAAGTGTTATAATGGGTAAACAATTTTTATAAACTTCAAGACAGAATAGTGCATCCTTTGATTTAAGGCTGTGTTTAGAGCAAAGTGATGATTCAGTAAGGAAATGATCTCTAGTCCTTGGGTTGCTCCAGGCTTTTGGTTGGCCAACTAACTGACTCAACCATGTGGTGATGCTAGTGAAGTAAGGACCCTACGCCTATTCTTCCCCTGTGTCCTTGCTTATACTCCCATCCCCAACACCCTCCCAGGACATGGTTGTCTAAAGCTGGGAGTAGAAGCAGAACAAAAAAGGAGAATAAAGCTAATCATATCTTAAGATCTAGAAACCGAACTCTTTGCTTTATTTACCCCTGGAGCAGCCAACTTTCCAAGACATGCAACTTACACCACCCCCCAAATGATATCCTAATATGACTCGTATTACGAACAAACTAAATCCACAAGTAGAATGAATCTTCCTAATCTTTAAGACAAGAAATTACAAAAAAGAAAAAAAAAGGAATATTTTTTCACTAATTAAGTCCCAAGTTACAATTTAATTATTCACTGTGATTTCAAAGGGAATAGGCTAGTCCTTTTATTTTTTTATTTTTAAGATTTTATTTATTCATTTTAGAGAGAGAGCATGCACAGGAGAGTGTGAGAGTGTGAGTGGGGCGGGCAGAGGGAGAGACAGAAGCAGACTCCCTGCTGAGCATGGAGCCTGGTGTGGGGCCCCACCCCCTGAGATCCTGACCTAAGCCAAAACCAAGAGTTGGACGCTTAACCCACTGAGCCACCCAGGTGCCCTGGGAATAAACTAGTCTTCCTCATCTTGAGAGATTTCTTTGTTTTCAAGTCCCATGTGAATATGGAGTTAATTATTTATACCCTTTTAATCTACAGCTTTCCCTTAGTTTCAGGATGGATGCAAAATGTTTTCACAATATCATATTTAGTTGTTGATTCATTTCCATGTACTGAAAAGTCCTTTTACAAATACTGGTCGGAGGTAAGCTTAAATACATTCCTTATCCAAATATGTGAGTGAGCATCTAACAATAACCACTGCATTTTGGTTCCTAGCTTGATTGAAATCTTAAACAAAAAAGGTGATAAGAGGTTTAGAATAAGGAATATATGTATATTATATATATATTATATATCAAATATAATGGGTAAATATATATATGTTGTGATATTATAATTTATGAGAAATATATATTTGGCTATTCAAATACATATGAAAAACACATATTTGGTGTTGGTCCCTCACAGCTCCTAAAACACTTGATATTTTCTGTGATAAGAGCTATAAAGATGTTTTTTGTTATGTTGATAAGGTAACTTTTAGAAATCCCTTAGGCAAGCTAAGTGCGGAGGACTGGTTGCCAAGGGAACCAACCCTGTGATTAGAGGGCTGGAACTTTCAGTCCCCGTTCTTTCCCCTACTTCTAGGGAGTGGAGAGTAGCTAGAGATTCAGTTCAGTTGCCAATGACCAATAACTGAATGACTCATGCTTATTTAATAAAGCCTCAATAAAAAAACCAAAAATGGGGTTCAGAGAGCTTTTGGGGTACTGAATACATGGAGATTAGGAAGGGTGGTTTGCCTGGAGAGAGATGGCCCTCTGTGCCTCTTCACATAAAATGCATAAGATGCCTTATGCATCTTTTCTAGGTGGCTCTCCTGAATTACTTCCTTTTATAATAAAGCAGTAATTTAGCAAATGAAATGTTTCCTAAATTTTGTGAGCCATTCTAGCAAATTAATGGAGCCCAAGGAACAGCTTGTAGGAACCTCTGACTGACTGATTTTTTTTTTTTGAACCTCAAATTTATAACCAGTCAGTCAGAAACATGGGTAACAGTCAGGCTTGCAACTGGAGTCTAAAGGGTGGTGGGAGGGGGGCGCACAGGCTTATGGTACTGAACCCTTAATCTATGGGATCTGATGCTATCTCTGGGTAGACAGTATTAGAATTGAATTGAATTCTCAGTATCCCACTGGTATCTGAGAACTGCCTGGTATTATGTGTAAAATTTCCTGCCCTCCTTACACCCCCCAGCATACACACTGGAACTGGGTCAAGGACCCCAAAAGAAAAATCTTACATTTATCATATCCATGTGCAAAAAATGATTCTAGTCCCTCCCCTCCCAGTGACCCTCCTGACTCCTCCCACCATCAACTTTGTTCTTCTTGCCATCTTTACTATGTCAGTAATTGTCTCCTTCTGCCTTGCCCAGTGCTGAGTCTCGGAGCCTAGTAGTGGCATGTAGTAGAAACTCAACCAACATGGTCTAAAAGAACGAGTGAATGGATGAATGAAACAACTATTACATAATTTATTGCTAGTATATACTCATGGCTCAAGATAAATGAGCTATTCTACAATATATAGTTGACCCTTGAACAATGTGAGGGTTAAGGGCACCAACACCCCAAATACTGAAAATCTACATGTAACTTCTAATGCCCCAAATCCTAACTACTAATAACCACATTTATCAACAACAACAACAATCCTTGTAGAAGTGGACTCATGCATGTCACACCCATGTTGTTCAACGGTCTAGTGTACACAAAACAGGCAAGATGCCATGCCCTACATATTACTCATACATATGTGTGGAAACATATAAATGAATATACTTACTATCTAAAATGACTCCAACCAATGGGTCAGAATTTTTATTTAAAATCTCCCAAAGAGCAAATGGCTCCTCTGGAGTGTCAGGAAGAATCCGGAACAGAAAACTCACTGTGTAGTCAGAGGGCAATCCTTCTGGATGCAAATATCTGAAAAATGTAAAGAAAGTAACACTTCATTGCATCCCTTTCAAAAAAGTTTTTGATCTGATTATAAAAGCAAATACACTTTAATTATAAGATTTGAAAAATAGAAAAAAAATAACAGAAGACTATTAAATTTATCCAGAGATGACCACTGTTTTGATGCACTACATTTCCCTCCAGTTTTTAAAGAATGTCTGTAAGTATTTCTCCCATTTATATAATGTTTCCCCTTTTCTTTTCTTAGCACCATTTCCTTAAGTATTTTTAAAAGTATGATATTTAATGTTTGCTCAATCTTTTCTTGTTTGGCTATTGCATAATTTGTCTAACCATTCACTTCTTCTCAAACATTCAAGTTATTTCAAAAGTTTTGGTATTACAAATAGTGTTTATCTGAAGTCTTTCTATAAAACTTGACATTGTCACTTTCTACTATAGGTTGTAGTTAGTTGCATTTCTGTCTGTGCTTTGTGCTGGGATGGGCCATCTAGATCTATCTTTAAGAGTTGAGAATATATTACTCCTGCTGCTGGGAGTGATGTCTGTAGACAGCTCTCAAATACCAACTCCCATCGGACACTGCTCTGCAGAAGGAAGGGCTCTCCCTAGGTCATGTCAACTTATTTTATGGCACCTGTTTTCAAGGACTGGTCTTTAAGGGTATATGAAGACCAGAGCCTCTCATTCCAATGGAGGCAGCTTCATTTTCAGAGCTCCTGTATGTGGACCACCTAGACTTTCAGTGAGATTGTTTCATGGCTTGACTTTTCTCCTTCGTCTCATCTCGCCTCCTTCTGTTCCAGGAGAGCACACCCACAGCAGCTTCCTCCAACACTCATCTCCACCTCTGAATCTGCCTTGGAGGAACTGAGCCTGTTATACCATCTTATCTCTGTTTAACAATTAAGCGGATCACTTACAAACTTCTAAATTTTCCCCCAAAGCAACAAATATAGCCCTTTTCATACATAGGAGCTCCATAATTGTTAGTAAGTGGATAAATTTGGGACCATGGGAATTCAGCATGAATTTGAAAATGAAATTTTGATTTGCATAGATTAAAAATATTTCATTCATTTTGTTTATTTATGCATTAGTTCATCTACTCATTCAACAAATATTTATTATGTGCCTACTACGTGCCAGACATTGTAATAAATACATCTGCGAATAAAACCAACAATGCTCCTATTCTTGTAGAAGCACTTAAATTCTAGCAGGATGAATTATACAGTGTATCAGAGGGTAAACATGCCATTAAAAAAAGAAAGCAAGAAAAATAGAGCAGTTCGATGGGGACTGGGAATGTTAGAATGTACTATTTTGCAGTATTAATTGAAGTCATCATCACTGGTTTCAATTAGAAGCTCATTGAGAGGGTTCCACCTGAGCAAAGGTTTATTGGGAAGGTTACATTTAAAGGAAACCTCAGAAAAGACAAAGACATCCAGCTAGTACAAAGACACCAAAGACATACTCCTAGTATGTCTGGAGAATGGACTGAAGGAGATAAGAGGTGAAGTCAAAGAGATGATAGGTGCCAATAATGTAGAGCCTATGGTCCATTCAAGAGTTTTGACTTTTAATGCAAGGGGAATGGGGAATCATTGTCGGATTTTGGAGTGACATCATTAACATGTTCAACGAATCACTCTGACTTCTATTTGGAGAATAGACTCTGGAAAGGCAAAGGTCTGAGCAGGAAGACCCATTAGAAGCCTGGGGCAATGAGCTTGGGAAGAGATGACAGTGCCCCATGGTGGGTGAAAGCCGGGGGGACGGTGAGAAGGCTTAGACAACAGTATTCCTTGGGAAAGTAGATGTGGGACATGACAGCAATAGTCAAATTTTTTTGCCTGAGAAACTAGTTGGATGTAGTTGTCAGTAAGATGGAAAAGGTTGTACATGAAGCTGGTTGGGAAGCAAAGGTCAGCATACTCTTGAACATGCACAGTTTGGAAAGCCTCTTTAGATATCCAAGCAAGATGTCTAACACACAATGAGATATGCTAGTCTAGCTATGGGGAAATGGGTCTGGATTTGAAATACAAATTTAGGAATCATTGGCATGTTTGTAGAAGCGCTTAAATTCTAGCATAGACAATGCTGAACACTACTCAAAAGATCACCAGGGAGTAGGTATAGACAAGGAAACAAGAATGTTAAGGATCCAGGCCTAATCCCTCCAGCATGAAGAAGTGGAGGCAAGAAGAGGAGGCAGCATTTTATTTTCAATGCTGCATTAAGCCAGTAATGTAGGCAGAAGCTTAAAAAGAGTGTGTGCCCCAGAAGCCCAGGAAGGAGAGTGAATCCAGGAGGAGGAAGTGAGCAACTGTGTCAAATGCTGGGGATTGGGTGGATTAAGATGAGGGCTGGGAGCCAGTGAATGGGTTTTGCAAGGTGGATGGTGTTGTGCACTGGACCAGCCATTCATTTCGGGGGGGCGGGGGTAAGAGAGGATTTTCCCTTTGGCAATTCTCATTTTTGGCTAGGACTCCATAGAAGGTTTTTCAAATATCCATTTTAATATTCATCCCTAGACTGTGGAAAAAGAAAACCTGCTAAAAGTTCACAGCAGGTGTTGGCTTTATCTAAAAGCACATATATTCTACAGGTCAAAGGCATTTTCAACAATTTTCTAGAAAATGAAGCTTCACCTATAACAGCAAATATTTTACATTATTAATAGAGGTCTACTTATTTCAAATGTTTTCCTCCCAAATGAAGCACAATACAATAATTTGGATAGTACTGTAATAGGCTAGAATTTAATAACTAATATTTTCAAAGAAGCTAGCAAAGCAACTTGCATAAACATTTTTGGATAGGTGAATTTAATACTCGAATATGATCTCTCCCATTGGTCCGTGCACAGGTGCACACTAAGTCAACATCTGGACACTGAAAATGTTTCACGTTGGAATGCAAAATAGCAGAGAACATCTTGAGAGATGATCCCTTGAACCAGGGATTTGCTGTAAATGGGTCCAGGAATCCTATGTGCGCTACGAGCTCTATAGCAATTAGATAATGTGGTTTGTACACACATCTGATACTACTCTTCTGCTACAATGGAGTTGCTGTTGTGACTTCTCAAAAACGAAAAATAAGCCGAATTAAAGGCACTAGCATGACAAGATTCAGGGTGTGGGCTCTGGGGCCTGATTGCCAGATGTCAATCCCAGCATTTTCACTAAACAAACCATGTGATCTCACTCAAGTCATTTAACTTCGTGCTTCGGTTTCATTATTTCTAGAACTGAGAGAATAAGTAAATTTAAGGCACAGAGCTGTTTGGAGCTTTGAGTGAATTAAGGTGCATAAGGGCTTAGAACAATGCCTGGTATATGGTAGTGCTGGTAAAGATCAATTATCTTTATATATTTTCTTAGACTAAAGTTCAGCCGGCATCATGGGTGACTCTGATGTTTTTAAACAAAGACATCTAATCGTTCGCTCTTATCATCATGGAAAATCCTCCCGGGAACTATAACAGTGTGTTTCAAGTTGATATCATTTTCGCTTTGAGATACAATAACCAAGGATTGGCTTTACTGTCCTACAAGGGAAACATACTTGGTTGGCTGGGAAACCAGAGCATCTTTATGAATTCGGTAACACGGATACACATTGAAGGTACCAGGCTCCATGGAAACCCCTTCCACAGATGAAAAATCCTTTTCAACCAAACCAAACATTTCCATCATCTTAAATCCTAAAGTGAGAGAGAGAGAGAGAGAAACAGACATTTTAGGATTTTAAATTTCAATATTAGTTTTTTAAAGGTAAAAAAAAAAAAAATCTGGCCCTGTTTTGTAGTTCCCAAACGTATTTGGTTAAAAAAAGTGATAATTGCATACCTGCTATATCAACGCCATCTTTGTATACCAGCGGGCAGGCTAGGAAACAAAACACACAATATAAAACCCTAATTTAGATATTTCCCAAACATATTCTTTCCCCATCCAAAGAACAGGAAGCTAACATAATCTTTGAGGAAGTCAGCTGTGAAGGGAATCCAAACCATATGTGGCTATGGTTTTCTGTTTGGACAGATTCCTAAAGATTGAAATGCTCTCCCTCGGCCTGCTTCCACTGAAAGGGCACAGCTCCCTTCTCCTCTCTTGGGTCTATTAAAATCTACAGCGGTCTCTTAAGAGCATGCATTGGGAGAAGTCGAATTCTAAAAGATTTTATTTATTTATTTGATAGAGATCACAAGTAGGCAGAGAGGCAGGCAGAAAGAGAAGGGGAAGCAGGTTCCCTGCTGAAAAGAGAGCCTGATGTGGAACTCGATCCCAGGACCCTGAGATCATGACCTGAGCCAAAGGTAGAGGCTTAACCCACTGAGCCACCCAGGCGCCCCGAGAAGTCACATTCTAATGGATGACCCCAATGAGCAGTGTTGCTACATTTTGAAAACCATTGGCTACAGCTGTTTAGGCAGAGTTGCTTTTAGACCTAGACTCTCCTCTCTTGAGGGAAAGTTTGATCCACCGAAAACCCTAAACGGGGGAGAGTGGAGGCTTATTTCCAAATGTTCAAAACCACAAAACTTAATGTCTGTGTAATAAACAGCCTGTGAGTCCATATTCTTTTCTCAGATCAAGATGGGACTCATTATTTAACTGGTATGAACTATTTCAGCCATTGAGCAACTCGAGTTAAGTAAATTCCAAAGAACTAACTTGCTGATGCGGTTTCGCAGACAAAAGTAATCAACTCGTCTTCAATTTTCTTAAAGGCGTCAAAGTCATCCACAAAGAAGACGTGCCGTGAGCTGGGCTTGCTGCCGATGCTCACCAGCTCTGAGTAATCTGCATCGGCCACTCCAACGGCGAAGATGCTGTAGCCTGCGGCAGGAGGGAAAGACAGGGCTGATTATTTTAAACTGTGCAAAATACAAAATCATGCAATGTAAGCCGCCTCCCGGTGTTTAAAATGTGTTTATGAAGGAGACCTGGTGGGGGGTGGAGAATTCATTTTTCACAGTCCATCAGAACTCTGCACGGGCACATGCCCCATGTAATAACTATTCCATCCTCCCCTAAGCAATTTTCCATTTTAAACAAAACCCAAGGTGGCCAATGTCCCCAATGACTGCTTAAGATGAAATAGTTGTTATCGGAGGAACATCTTTATGCTATATATCTATATATACTAATAATCATTTAAGGTTTAGGGGATAAAGTGTAATTGAGACAGAGAAACTTTATCTCAGGTCTCAGGGTTTTTTTTTTTTTTTTTTTGACATGTAAAACCTGAAATATTAATAGACTAGCAGGCTGAGGTGGGTCATGGTGCCACGCTTGGCAAATAAATGTTCAATTACTGTTTACCAGGCATGTCTTAAAAAATATAGTCTTTGTGATAATTCTATGAGAATCTCCATGCTACGGATGAGGAGGCTGAGGAGTTTCTGTGATTGGTTCCCTCCCTGGACCTCCAGGATTGTCCTTTTCACAGTATTGGTCTTAATTATTATAATTTCCTATATAGGGCCTTCTGTATGTAACAAAAATATTGGAGAAAATACAGCCTGGTGGTGGGTAATATGGAGGGCACATATTGCATGGAGCACTAGGTGTGGTGCATAAATAATGAATTCTGTTACACTGAAAATAAATTTAAAAACTAAAATTTTTTTTTAATTTTTTATTTTTTATAAATATATAATATATTTTTTATCCCCAGGGGTACAGGTCTGTGAATCACCAAGTTTACACACTTCACAGCACTCACCATAGCACATACCCTCCCCAATGTCCATAACCCCACCCCCCTTCTCCCAACCCCCCTCCCCCAGCAACCCTCAGTTTGGTAAAAAACTAAAAAATTTAATAAAAAAAAGAAAACATAGCCAAATATTAGATTTGTAACTCAGAAATTTTTTTAAAAATCACATTTTCTAGTTAATATTATGAAAGATTTTGATTAACTATTAAGAAAGACTTAGAAACATTTAAGTCATTCTGATGTGGCCGATACATTTGTATTCTGAAAGCAATGGTAACGTTACTATCCGTGGCTCACCATTTGATGGCATCGGTGTGAAACTTACCATTTGATTGCATCTCGCCAGAGATTTTGTTCACATCATCTTGTGACCTTCCATCAGTTATAACCACGATGACCTTGGGGATGCCTCTTCTGGTTCCTGATTCTGCAGTGAACAAACTATCTCGGACATGCTTGATGGCTTTTCCTGAAACAGAGGAAGGCAACTGTTCAATTTCATTCCTCCTTTGATTTCACTGGGGAAAGGCAGGCAGAAGTTCTGGGATCAGTGAAACATCTTTTCAAAAAATCTATATTCTTATGCCTCCAAAAAGTCATTTCAGTAATTACTAATGAGGACTTACTTTGAGTCTTTGCTTTTGTTGTATTTGTTGTTCTCACCTGTTTTTGTATTTCCTCCTTTGTATGAAATACGTTTAATTGCATCAAGAAGGGTCTCTTTGGTATTGTAGGCATTGAGTTTAAATTCTGTTCTGGGGTCGTCAGTGAACTGAACCATCGCAACCTGGGGAGAGACAATGTGTTAGTGTTCACATATGTACAGACTTCCTCCAGCGAGCCCACACAATGGCATGATTAAACCTACAATTTTAATTTCTTTTTTAATCCAAACCACACTTTCCTTGGTTTAAAATTTCACAGAGGTTGCAGAGCAAATCTGACCACACATTAAATAGATCTTTTGTTCTCTAAGTATTTTTCAGGAAGCAGGTTATTTTTAAATAATTTCTCTCAGTCTCATAACAATCTCTTTCCAAAGTATGTAGGCCTTTTGCTACCTTGTTTGACAGGTGGGGGGCAAAAAAAAAAGCAGTCCTGTAATTTGACAAAGAGAATGGGAGGGGGATTCTTTCCAAGGACGTCCTCATGAAACAAACCTGTGAACTAATTACTACTGTTTCACTGTTTTACACAGGAGAAGACAGAGGCACTCAAAGTCACGTGCCTTGCACAAAATCCCAAGAGTGACCTTTGGCGGAACCCACAGTTGAAGCCAAGTAAATGCTACTTCAAAATCCGTGTTCTTTTTTTTTTTTTTTAAGATTTTATCTATCTATTTATTTATTTATTTAGAGAGTAAGTGGAGGGGCAGAGGGAGGGTGAGTGTCTTAAGGAGACTCCCCGCTGAGCACAGAGCCGGTGCAGGGCTCCACCTCAAGACCCTGAGATCATGACTTCAGCCAAAATCAAGAGTCGGACACCCAACTGACTGAGCCACCCAGGCACCTCCAAAATCTACGTTTCAACTACTACACTACAAGCCTTCTTGGCTTCATTTCCTATAGTTTGCTTTTCTTCCAGTGGAATTTGGGGGCCATCTTTGACTTACTGGATTTTTTTGTTTGTTTGGTTGGTTTTCATGGGCGGGAATAAATACAGCATCTTCAAAGTACTTTCTTTGACTGTGTGAGCCTTCAGCTGCTACCAGCTTTCAAGGGCCACTGCTGCCGATATCACCATCTCTAAGGGAACCACATCTGACCCCTCTATACAAAAAAATTCCTCCTTCCCCGAAATGCCTCAGCACCTACTCTATTTTTTTCTTATGGTTTCCTTCATAACCAAATTTTCTCAGCCATTCTTCCATGATACATTCTGAATCTGTTCCTACCCATGCATCTTTTTGCTACCACCCATGTCCAGGCCTCCAGCTCATCTTGCATTGGACTATGGTCTCTCTGTGTCCACTCTTACCCGGGTTACTCTTCATGCTCCACAAAGCAGTCAGAATGACCTTTTTAAGAAAGCAAATCAGATCTTCTCTCCTTAAAACTTTCCAGTGGCAGGGGCGCCTGGGTGGCTCAGTTGGTCGAGCGTCCGACTCTTGGTTTTGACTCAGGTCGTGATCTCAGGGTTGTGGGATGGAGCCCCGCATGCACTCTGTGCTCTGCCAGGAGTCTTCCCCGCCCCCCACTCCTGGCATGCATCCTCTCTCTCTCAAGTAAATACATAAATCTTAAAAAAACACCAAAACTTTCCAGTGGCTTCCCACTGCATTTACGTTAACATCAGCTCCTTCAGTGGTTCATGAAGGTCAAGATGAGCTGGTTTTCTCTTTTCCTTCCAGCTGTTTCCTACTCTCCTCCCTTGCCATGCTCATCCACTGTGTTCTAGCCACAAGTTTTAGCATCTAAAGCCTCAAAACTCATTTTCATCTTGGGTCCTTTGCACTTACCATCTTCCTTTTCTGGAAATTCTACTCTAAGCATTCTCTACATCATTCACATCTCAGTTCAAAGGCCACCTTCTCAAAGAGGTCTTTGTGGACCACACAACTTAAAATACCCCCCCCCAATTTAAAATAACCTTCAGTGAATTTAAAATCACATAACTGTTTTCATAGCTTGCATCCCTACCTTGTGAATTTATTTGTTGTCTATTTTTCCATCTGTTTCTCATCCTCATCCTCTCCCTGACTTTCAGATTCTGAGCACTCTGAAACTGCGGACATTGTCATAAGCATTATGACAGTATTCTACCTGACCAGGTAGAGTACTTACTGAGAATAAATCCTTAATAAATTTTATTTGACTGAGGATAAATTAGGTTTATATTTTATGTGTTTCTTGATCTATAGGAATTTATGGCTATAACCTTTCTCTTTTAAGATTTTATTGTCCTTGAGGACAGAGAAAATATTGGATTTATTCTTAAACATCTACTGGGGTGCCTTGGTGGCTCAGTGGGTTAAAGCCTCTGCCTTCAGCCCAGGTCATGATTTCAGGGTCCTGGGATCAAGCCCCACATTGGGCTCTCTGCTCAGCGGGGAGCTTGCTTCCCCCTTCTCTCTCTGCCTGCTGCTCTGCCTGCTTGTGATCTCTCTCCCTCTGTCAAATTAAAAAAAAGAAAAAGAAAAAAGAAACATCTACTGATGTGGCCATTCTAACCTTTCTTAGTTTGCTGAACGCAATAGCTTTTTTTTGGTTTGTTTGTTTTTTTATTTGTCAGAGAGAGAGAGGGAGAGAGAGCAAGCACAGGCAGACAGAATGGCAGGCAGAGGGAGAAGCAGGCTCCCTGCCGAGCAAGGAGCCCAATATGGGACTCGATCCCAGGACCCTGGGATCATGACCTGAGGCAAAGGCAGCTGCTTAACCAATTGAGCCACCCAGGCGTCCCTGAACTCAATAGCTTTTTAAGGAACAGCATCTTCTCAAACTCTATCAGGCATCAGTAGGCTGCTTCCAAACCCAGACTGGTCTATCCTCCCATTTAGGGTCAGAACTGATCACTGATATATTACCCGTATCAACTGACAAGCAGCCATAACAATAGCTTCGGATAACTTTTTAATGCACAGAATGAATTAGAGATTGTTCAGTTGGCCTTACTTGAGTTCCATCTGCACCGATCTTGTTCAGGGCTCCAACAGTGCTGTACAGAAAGTTAATGATCTTATTGAAATTCTCATCTCCAATACTCCAGGATCCATCCACCATAAATACCAGATCTGCCTTGGCAGCTCTGCATACTGAAGAACAGGAATGACATTTGAATTAGAGATAAGAGGAAAACATAGTAGTTATTACAACCAACAAAGCATATGATGGTTTCCTTCTGGTAACTACAGTTCTTTCCCAAAGGAAAGGTATATATCACATTCTAAGTTCTTGCTCATTATACTTCCTGACAATCATTTCTTTCCTGTAGCCAAGGGAGAGCTACACTTCATGACTGAGAAGTTTTTATCAAACATGTGGAATTATGGAGGGAAAAAATCCACCAATCTCAGCTCCTCAAAATAGAAAATTAAAGAATAGAAAAACGAGGAACCGAAGTGATATAGAATAGAAATAGAAATAGAAAATGAAAAATAAAAAAATGAGGAACCAAAGTGATTTAGAGACATAAGTAGCAAAAAAACACTCTCTCGTACCCACTTATTAGAAGAAAGTCCAAGCTACTACTCTAGGTAGTAGGTACTCTGCTTATTGAGACAGTGACTTCAGAGAAATTCAAATTCAGAAGGAAGGCACAGGACATAAAGGAAGCAGATTAATCTCCTGGCTTCATTCCAGCCTTGCTCTAAAATCTGTCTATGCTTTTCTGCCGCCCATTGGTACTTGTCAAAAAATGTATGCTAATGCTAGCTCAGGGAGACTATTATCAATAGTTATTACTGATACCAAAATAGCAAGCAAAAAAAACACCAACAAAAGGCCACTCCACCAAAAGCACTTTTCAGTAGTCCTTTGTTGGTACCCTGTGCTATTTCAGATTATCTATGCCTATCTTCTCCTTTGTAGTGTGGATCTTTGTGGTTGACTGTTTTATGATGAAATAAACAATTTACTCTTCAATAATCTGAATCTTTCAATCTTAGGCCAGTTGCACATAAATATTCTATGAGATAATGTGCCTTTTTCTTTTCTCTAGGAAAAAAAAATTTCACTTGGTTTTTGTTTTATTAAGTGCAACTTCATCCCCTTAAAGCTATTTATAATATAGACTAAACCATCTCCAGGTGAGGTAATACTCCAGGGACAATAAAGATCTGGTAAGGTTGTTCTTCTAAGTTCTGAGATTTAGAAAATTTTACAAATTTATGGTTTGAATTTAGAGCTGAAAGGGATCACAAGATCTGCTAACTCTAAGCTTATTAGAGAAAATGTGGTCCTCTGTTACTGAAGAAAAATGAAATCAAGTTTAGATTTCAACTTTGAAATGAGAGCCAAGTCTATGTGAAAATATACTCAAAAGAAAAATTTCTGTAATAAATCAAAGAAAAAAATACATCAAAAGGCATGAAGGGATTACCTCTGAGATAGAAATTGTGTTCCTAATTTTCTTCCTAATACCCTTTTCTACTTCTTAATGTTTGTTTAATAAACAAAAGCAACAGAAAACCTGAACCTAAAAATCAGAGCATTATCGTATTATCCTTTTACCTTCTTTTGCTGGTGGAATGGTTGGAGGAAAAGTAGGTGGCTGAGTAGGAGGTGACTCTGTAGAGGGAAAAGGAACATGGATTAGCCATCATGTCTGTGGTGAAGAGAGGGAGGTCATGGAGTAATAATTCTTCAGGAAAGTCAATGAGTTTGACCATTGTCTTCTTGGAGAATTTAGGGAAGTTAGTGACTACTATACATTAGCCACGGCCTGTGAAAACTGGCTCCATCTTTCCCCTAAAACTCAGACTGAAAGCTTGAAATGCCATTTTGCCACAATTCAGTTTACCCAGCAGGAGTCAATGTAATCAAACTGTCAACTACAAAGTGGTTCTGATAGTGATTTAAGGCATGACTTGCCAACCCATTTCAGATTAGTCTCTGGCTGCTTTCACACATACAATAAACTTCGTTTCTATTCTGCCTAAGGACTGACTGACCATCAATCCTTGTTCAATAGCACTTTCCCCCTTCTCACCCTAAATCCCCAGGATGTGGTCCCCAGGGGAATCTGATTTGCCCTCTCTTCTGCTCAGACTCTATTTGGAAAACTTCCAGTTTTAAGGACCAAACAGCAAGACATTGGGAGGCTACCGTGTGTCCAGATCAGTTCAACCTAGTTGATGAGGGTTGAGAAGTTCATGTAATACGCAAAGAGTGATTGGCTAAAGGAACAGGGGGTAGGTACATGAGAGCTGTGACTTTCACAGCAGTTCATGTGGCACAGAGCAAGGAAATTATGGCGTCACTAGGTAAGCATCTTAAATGTTACTATATTCTTTTCTTGTTCTTATTTGGCTCTAAAAAGGTAAGAAAAACTGAGAAAACTCTTTTTATTTCCCAGATTAACATGAGGGAAAACTCTCAACCAATTATAGACGTTCACTCTGAGACAGGTGAGCACCAATTGGCTGGAAAGATCTGAGTTCAGGCAGACTGATTGCTTGGTCAGGAATGTAATAAAAGGGATTCCTTCACTGGCAGAAAGGTTGAGAGATATGAATTTTAATTTTAAGGCCTCTTCCAATTCTAAGAGGCAATAAAATACAATTCTTTGAGTAAAATAATTTGACATTTTAAAAAATGAGCTAACTATATATTACCAATATGGAAAAATGTTTGAGATTAATTAGTATGTGAAATGAAGCAAGTCACAGAACACCATACTATGATCCTATTTGTGAAATGTCGAGAAATCTATCAGATATACATGTATCTGATATATATCAACATATCTCTATATCTCTATATAGATACAGATTAAATAGATAGATAGATTAGGGAGAATTCTGGAAGGAGACAAAGCTGTTACAAATGGGTACTTGTGGAAAGGAATACCAGGGAAAGAGGGAAGTCAACTAAATACTTTTTCCCTTCTGTTCCATTATTATGGATATCTAT
The DNA here is from genome assembly GCF_011764305.1 of Mustela putorius furo. NCBI lineage: Eukaryota > Metazoa > Chordata > Mammalia > Carnivora > Mustelidae > Mustela > Mustela putorius. The sequence continues at coordinate 22,289,139 of NW_025421322.1, read as the reverse complement.
CACTTTTATTTTTTAAAGGCAATTTTTGAAGATAAAAAGTATAATAAAAAGTGAGAAATCTTAATACCAAAACTAGGACTGTAAAACTTTCTTGAAAGCACCATAAAATGCTTCTAAAGCCAGATGTATTTATCTTAAAATCTGTGGAAGTAGTGGGTCATCTTTATAATGGGTCCATCTTCTTTATTGTGGGAAACTGAAGCATATCCTAAGTTCTAAGTCCTAGGAACCAAATCAGTGAGAAGCAATGGCAGACAGATCAATGTGTTTGGGCAGAACTTCTGACCAAAGACTCTTTTGGGTAGGAAGAACCACAGTGAACTGGTGACATATGCTTATATCCTCTGTGTGGCATATAGATGGTTCCTGTCGTCAGTGTGCGAGGGGCTGTCCCACAGGAGAGGGAGCAGTCTTGATCTGCATTGATTCAGAAGGTTGAAGTAGAGCCAGTGGGTTGAAGCTACCAGAAGACAGATATTCCCAACATAAGGGAAGCACATCAAACGGAGCTAACCCAATTAACCCAGGATGGGTAGTTAAGACTTGTGGAGCTAAGGTTAAGGGATGCTGAAGTAGGCTAGGGATCATAAACTCATATATTTTTAAAGGTCAGGCAAGTAACAAAAATGAGCAAAGAACCTGCATAAACATTAAGGAGAAGCAAACTTGAGAGCACATATAATGTGTAAAAGAGACAGCAGTTGGTCTCAGCAGATTGGCACCACAATATGTGTGTCCTGGGTTGTCAACTCTTTCCGACTTTCAACAGATTCTTTAAAGCCTGGGTAGGGGGAATGTATGGCTCAGAGAAAATCTTTTTCACGGTGATATCGAACCCATGGCCATCAGTTTGTGACTTCTAGGGAGATAGCCATGGTGATATCGAATACTTGCTCAGTAAGATACAGGTAGAAAAGTTCCTCAGCAGGTTGTCCTGGATCTTTACCACCACCACACAGGATAAGAGAGCAAGTAGTTAATTTCTATTGCTGAGCAAAAAGCAGCTCAGAGATGTGGAACTGCTCGAGGCCACGATATTAGAAAGGGTCCCAATCAAATTGTTTGACTTGAAATCTTGTGCATTACCAGGCCCCTAGTAACTTCAAAATAATGTGATCCTCTATCTACATAACAGAATTCTAATCAGCCATAAAAAGAAACATACAACAGACACATCCCACAACATGATTAACCTCAAAAACACATGCTAAGTAAAAGAGGGCAGATCTATCTTTGGAATGTCCAGAGAAGGTAAATGGATAAGAAAAGAAAGTAAATAGCCTGGGACAGAGGAGTGTAAATGAGTATGAATGAACTCTTTGGGTTGTGATAATGGCTATACAACTCTTTAAATGTACTAAAAATCATTGAGTTGTACATTTAAAATAGGTAAATTTTACGATATATAGATTATCCCTCAAAACTACATGCAATATAAAATGTGAAATATTTTAGTGTTAGGAAATAAATCTTCATTTCAGAAAAAAATTGCATGATGCCATTTATTATGCTTTCACTGTCTGTTTTTGAAGGTCACACATTGCTGATGATTTCCTGCTGCCTGTGCCAGACCAACTGAAAGACCTTTACATAGACAGAACTTTCCAAATGTCAGATATATGACAGAGGGGCCACCAGGAAAACCCATCACCCACCACCTATTCAGATACAAATCCTCAGGGACTTCTAAGTTCCAGATACTGAGTCAAGCACACAAGTTTCCCCAGAATTCACTACAATCAAAACCATTTTCCTGTTAGTGGCCTTTACGTCAGGAATCTCTGATTAAAATCCATTCCAAGAAGTTCACACTCTCCTTGGTCTTTAGAACATGTAAAAAGTGCTTTGTTTTAATTTTATACTTTGCCTTTCCCTTCAGTACATCAGATCTGTAGCCAACTTGGAAAAAGTGCAAGAGCCTCTTAAGTAGGGAATAACTCGAGGGTCAGCCATTTGGAACATCTTGGCTCCATTCCCGCCTCATAGCTGTGGTAATATGCCATTGTTTGAATGTCAAGACCCGGTCCTTAAACTTCATTTCACACTCTGCATACCACAAACGTTCCTTATGGATATAGATCACAAAAAAGGTCATTGTTTCAAGCCCTTTGCTATCATATGGCCTTACAGTCCTTTGTGAAACATATGGAGGGTGGAAAAAACCCATCCAGATGACATCAGTGGGCCATATGCAGTGAATTATGGGACCGGAGAAGAGGAAGAAAACTTGTATTACAGATATCCCTGGGCAGCAAAAGCTAACATTTTTCTAAGTGGAATAAAGGTTTTGAACCAAAACAGGATGCCTAAAATACTATTTGTCTATGGAGACAGGGAGCAGGAGAGGACACACTTGACTTACGTGTTTTTTCCATTATGCTGACACTGGGTCCCTCGATCTCCTGAAGCTTTGTGTAAACACTGATTTTATATTCTGAATCAGGCTGAAGTCCATAGAAGCAATGCCTGGTTGTTCCTCCACCCACAGTGGCTTCTTGCTTTTTTGTGTCTATCATAAAACAAAACATACAGATGTGAAATTTTTAAAAACAGCTATCGTAGACGATTTGCTTTGAAAATGCTTAATAGGCATGGCCTTCAGGACGAATTATACTTTTTTAGGTCTGTACCTTTTTCTAAAGAGTTAATACATCCACTGATTTTTTTTTTAAATAACGGAAAATCACATTTTCATATGTTCAAAAATGAGAATAAAAGTCTCTTGAGATCAACCCTTTAATGGAAAAGTATTAGTGCATGTAATTGTGTGTGTATGTCAAAATTGATCTTTTGGACAGGTGTGGAGGGGAGCATATTTGCTTTTTAAAAACTAGAATATTCTCTTATCAACATGATTCTCCAGAACAGCTAGCCAATTACAAAATGACAAAAAGACATAAGCTTTTGGTCCCATACAACTTACTACCACACAACAAGAAGCCCTTCCTGGCAGTGGCCTAAGAATATAGGTATGGTGCTGGGGCTGGCTAGCTTAGTCAGGAGAACATGAGACTCTTAATCCTAGGGTGGTGAGTTCAAGCCCCACACTGGGTGTGGAGCCTAGTTAAAAAAAATAAAAATATAGGTATGGATTTAGGGATTATAAAATTCTAGGTAGTTCTGCCTGTGGATGAAGAGGTATGTTTCCAGGAGCCCAGAAGCTTCATCCAGGGTTCCAGACTATTTTCGGAGCTGCCACAAATGCAGGCAAGAGTTTGAAGTGGCACTGAGATAGCAGGAAGTCCCCAGAATGCCCAATTTCCGGCATTCATTTCTAAATGTTACTCATGATTTCTTTTAATGGCAATGATGACTCCTGGGGAGCTCAGAGAAGGCTGGATCCACTCTGAAAATCATTTTCTTTTCTTCTTCTCTCTCTCTCTTTTTAAGATTTTATTTATTTATTTGACAGAGAGATAGTGTAAGTGGGGGAGTGGCAGGCAGAGGGAGAAGCAGACTTCCCGCTGAGCAGAGAGCCGGGCGCAGGACTCGATCCCAGGACCCTAGGATCATGACCTGAGCTGAAGGCAGCCGCTTAACCCACTGAGCCACCCAGGCGCCCCTGAAAATCATTTTCTGTTCTTTCACAATCATAACTGAGTAAGTACATTCTGTAGAACTGTTTCCCAACTCCCAGTTCCGAAGTTCTTTTTGTTCTATCCAGAAGGCAATCATATCCAGCATCTCCACAAAGGACCTTCTCTTTCTTGTCTCCATGGCAGAAGCACAAAGAACCGAGTAGACCCAGTTTAACTGTTGGCTACTTTTATAGCAAGATGGCTTTGCCTTCCTGGAGAAATTGATGCTGGCTCTTGTGTCTGGAGTCTAGGGTAGCTGGATTCAGGATATTCATCATTTTCTGAGGGCTTACTGTGTGCCAGGTCCTGTGCTGTGCATTTCATGAAACAGCAAAAAGAACGATAATGATAGCCAATATTTAATGAGCATTTATCACATGCCAGGGACTCGTCTAAAGATTTTATATGTATCGACTCATTTGATCCTTATAATGTATAATTATCCCCAATCTAAAGACAAGAAACTGAAGGCCAGAAAAGTTAGTCACCTAATCAAGTCCATATGCTAAGTAGCAGAACTGAAACTGAATTCAGAACTCTAAATCACAGTCTCAAAAGACGCGGCTGTAATTTCCACTAATACATCATAAAATAGTGGAAGTCACATGTACAGTTTTTTTTTTTTTTTAAATAAAGCAGTTTGAGAACTGCGGAGTACATAGGAAATTAAGCAAATGTGATAGCTGGCAGAGATCACAGAAGGGTCCCTGATGATTCAGTGCTTTATCTCGCCACGGGATAAAGTTGCTTGTTGGGTAGCTTTGATTACGGAGGGATTTCAAATGGATTTTCTTCATTGACATAGAGTGTTTCTTTCTTTCTTTTCTTTTCTTTTTTTTAACCACGTGGATAGTTGGTTAAAAGGAAGAATCACTACTACCATAAAAAGAACAATTATTTAAAAAGCTCTAGGGCATCTGGGTGGCTCAGTGGGTTAAGTGACTGCCTTGGGCTCAGGTCATGATCCCAGAGTCGTGGCATCGAGTCCCACATCGGGCTCCTTGCTCACGGGGAGCCTGCTTCTCCCTCTTCCTCTGCCTGCCTCTCTGCCCACTTGTGATCTCTGTCAAATAAATGAATAAAATCTTAAAAAATATATGAATACGTGTACATATCATATCAATAGAAGCATGGAAAGCAACTGAAAAAAATTCACTACCCATTCATGACTTAAAAGAAACTCAGCCGGGCGCCTGGGTGGCTCAGCAGGGAGTCTGCTTCTCCCTTTGACCTCTCCCTTTCATGCTCTTTCTCACACACTCTCTTTCAAATGAATAAATAAAATCTTAAAATTAAAAAAAAGCTCTAGATTGAGATTTATTTCACCCATAGTCTGCATCTGTCTACTTAATGCCTTACAGAGCTTTATTTCTAGGAATTAAAAAGCCTGTGTTAAAAACTACATTGATTGAATACATTAAATATATTATCTGATGGTTAAAAAGAATTCCTTCCAAATGTTTATTGCAGTTTATTAAATATAAACAAAATATAGAAAGCTTAAAAATAGAATAGTACAAAACAAAAAATGTCAAGTAGTAATTTTTCTGTTTCAAATGTATAACACCTATTAAATTTCAATCTATATTTTAATCATATGTTGGAACAAAACATACATCTATTACAGCACACATATATCAGAACAAATAGGACATATGTCATTTAAAATTTGTCTACGGACAAAATCCTCTTTTAAAAATATAAATAAGATTTTTTTAAATGTAAATAAATTAAAGCTACTTGTTAAATGGAATTTGAAATTTATTTTTTTTATTTTTATTATTGAGACTACAAAGGAGTTTCAAAAGTTAACTTTGTAATGTAATCTTTAGTAATATAATTGTTTAGAATGCATTAAGGTCTACTTTAGAAATTTTCCTATCATATATACTACCAAATGATGAAATAGTTAAAAAAAATGGTTCAGGTGTTTGTGATATTACATCTTACTGTGACAGGAATTCGATAAGTGAGAAAATGTTTATAATCCCTGCACTCTGCCTTGCTCATGTCCAAGTTCAATCTGTGGTTCCTAGGCTCAATACCCCACACGAATTCCTTCTTTCCAACTTTACCCACAACTTTGGAGCCTCTTGCAAGCTTTTGTGAGTCACCTGTAAAACAAACATTCTATGGCATGGATATTAATCCATCTCCATAAAAACTTCCAGGAACTCTCCAGGAATCAATTCTAGAAAGTGCTTTTCTGTCATCTCTATTTGTCATGGATACTCACGTACTTTATAGACCCTCAACAATAGAATATAAATAAATTTTACTGCTTAACAAACAAACAAAAAATTCAAAACATTGGAGAACTGGAATAAGCATGTAAAATTATTGGGAGACAGTATTGCTTTAATTCCCAATAAAAACAAAGAGGGGTTGCATGAATGGGGATGTATCCATGTTGCTTTTGGCATGTGTGACTTAAGTCTAATGGCTTTGCCTTAAAGGAAAACATTTAGACTGATCAAATGATGACTAATTTCCTCAACCTCTTGTGCCCAAGGCAGGGAGTCAATTTATTTTTTTGGAAAGGGGGAAGAAATTCTGTCTTTGTGCCTTCTTTTTTATGAAGCAAGGCTAAATACATTGTCTGGGTTGTTATTCTGCTAGTAATGATGCTACCAGCTTGACTCACCGAATGCCCTATGAGTAGCTACTGAGATCCATAAGCAAAGAATATCCAGGATCTAGAATACTCTGTTGGAATTTTGTGATATAAATGTTTTCAGTCCCCAGGTCTCTCAAATACCCTGACCACAATCATAATTTCACTGCTTCAAAAAGCTTAATCTTGAGAATATGTTTTGTTTCATATTGTCTTTTGCTTTGGATCTGTTTTCTGATAAGGTAGGTCCTCCACTATTCTGTCATTCTTGTTTGTCAGTGATACCACAAAACTGGCATTTCAACCCCCAAAGACAGAAGACAAGTTGAGCATCCTTTGAAACCTTCCTTAAACAGTCTAGAAAGAAATTCACCAAGTTATGGAGATTAGGAAGGGAATAAAGTATTTGGGACCATGTAGAATCTGAATATGTGAAGTGAAAGGGAAATGCTATATCCAACATTGGGTGCCAAGTCAACTCAAAAATAGCTGGAGAAAGAGACAGAATGCCAGAGAACCAATGGAGAACCAATGGAGAACAGAACCAATGGAGGGTCTCACGGGGTTCTAAGCCACCCAAGACCAGCCAAAAGTCTCTGACTTTGGTCTGTCCTACCATTAACCCAAAGCTCACAATTTAATTTGGCAAGTGGATGAATGACTCAAACACAGATTTATTTCAGTCTCTCCTGAAAGGACCTCATCCTTCTGGTAATCTTTCTTTCTTCCTTTTTTTTTTCTTGGCTATAAAAAAAGTCATAATATTTATATGAGTAGAGGACATCTGTTGTTTTTGCCTGTTTTGCATCTATTTCCTCCTTCTTTGAATCTCTTCTTCCCCACTCTTGGTCTTTATGAGTTGAGAAGAACTCAATAACAACCTTCTTCTCCTCCAGATACAGAGATGGGAGACAACCAAGTCTGACCAGTCAGCTTATTTCATGCCCTTGAACTCAGTGACAGATTTAGGGGCGTGTGACCAAAGCCAAGCCAATATGACTCAATTCCTGGACTTTTGTTGGAATAATTGAGAAAGAGAAGCTCTTTTTTCACTCAAGAGACTGGTTAAGCTGTAAGCGGGGAGGGTGTCATTCTGAATCTGATTGGGGCCAACTTGAGAATCTGGCTGAGCACAAGCACAGAGCAGAAGAGAGCAAGACTCAGTCTTGATGGCATTGTTTGAACACTTAGATCCAGCTGGGCCTGCTGTTCCAAATTTCCCAGTGTATTAGTGAGTTAATTGACCCTTTGCCTAACTCCCTTTTATCTGCATTGCTACCATTTACAAACAAACCTGAATGATACAGCCTACTTCATTCACAAAAACCTTGGAAATTTGTAGGTATTATCTCAGATAAATGCCCTCAAAAAAGTAATTTTAGAGAAACTCAAGCCCAGAGAAGTTGACCAGCAATTATGGTTAAAACAGGGGTCTCTCCAACTGACTTCATCTCAGAATACAAATGCACATGACTAGACCATGGGGACTATGTTTAAGAGAGAGAGAGAAATAAATGGAAAAATGTACCTGTCAAACAGTAGGAATTTGTAAGAAGCATTCAAAAATAGGTCACTCTGGAACAAAGCTTTTCTCTATCACTTGTAAGAATTAGATTCCATTTCTAGGTCTCCTCTGGAGTGAAAGGACTAACATTTCTGCCCAGGCAGCATACGGAACCGGGGGGGGGGGGGGGGGGGGGGGGGGGGGGGGGGGGGGGGGGGGGTTTTTACAAAGTTAAAACAAAGGGGATTCGGAAACTCCTCTCTCTGAGGAAGTATCTGCATCTGACCAGAAGTCCTCCAAGGCAACAGTCGGGATAAAGCTTGCATTTCTTTGTTAAATAAAGGAACTCAACCTAAAATCAAGCTCAAGAACAGATCCCTGGCTGCCAGAGGCAGGAGTTGGGGGTGGGGAGTATTGTAGGAGAAATTGGTGAAGGAGATCAAAATGTTAACATGGAGGCTTAAGTGGGTAGAAGAATAAATGAAACAAGATGGGATTGGGAGGGAGACAAACCATAAGTGACTCTTAATCTCACAAAACAAACTGAGGTTGCCGGGGGGGGGGGGGGGGTTGGGAGAAGGGGGTGGGATTATGGACATTGGGGAGGGTATGTGATTTGGTGAGTGCTGTGAAGTGTGTAAACCTGGTGATTCACAGACCTGTACCCCTGGGGATAAAAATATATGTTTATAAAAATAAAAAAATTAAAAAAAAAAAAAAAAAAAAAAAAAAAAAAAAAAAGAGGAAAAGAACTGCAACCAGTACTTCTCTACTCGAGAGTAGGAAGACTATTCCTTGATCTAAACTATATGCTAAAATATTTAAACCTACTCCCTACTGCTCTCCCTACCCCCAACACCCCTCTTTGAGGCTGTGAATTCGAAACTGTTGCTGTCCGTTAATTAATATTACTCAGTTAGACAACTGGCTGGATGAGATGTAAGCTAATTGGGCTCATAAATCTCCCAGCTGTAAATGTTGACGAAAAATCAATTGAGCAGCACTTTGTTCATTCTTGTTTAATTGAGGCTATCAAAGCTCAGTTGAAGAGGTTTTTGGCAGCCTGGAAATAACACTGACGGAGTACAAGTTATCTTCACTTGAAGATAAGAAGGAAATGTGGACTCATTTTTTTTCTTTTTCTAACAAAGCTCTTGGCTTCAGAAAGAGCTTTTCGAGGTTTTAGACTACCAGATCAATGTTATCGGATCCATCCGTCATATCCTTTGATAAAAATCCCAGCGCTAGTTTGCAAAATGCTAAAGACATTTAATTTAAAAAAGACTTAGAGAGCTCGCGGATTCCATTGATAGAGGCAGTTTTGATATATCTTTTTATCAGTCTATGTAATTTTTATGAAAGACAATGAACATCCGTAGGAGCCTAGGTCCCTTCATCTCAACTTCTTAAATGATATAAAAGGTTAAAAAAATTATGGGATAGTTTGGGAGTGTGATTTTTATCCTTAGTATTTTTTTTTAAAGATTTTATTTATTTTATTTGACAGACAGATTACAACTAGGCAGAGAGGCAGGCGGAGAGAGAGAGAGGAGGAAGCAGGCTCCCTGCTGAGCAGAGACCACCCCCCCCCACCATGCGGGGCTTGATCCCAGGACCCCAGGATCATGACCTGAGCCAAAGGCAGAGGCTTCAACCCACTGAGCCACCCAGGCGCCCCTTTAGTATTTTTTTTTAAAGTCTAACAAATACCACGAAATGTCAATCCTTCTATATGAAAATGTGAATTAACTGGTTTTATAAAGATATATGAAACATAGCTCAAGATTTTATAGTTGTTTCTCAAACAATTGCATGGTTTTCATGTGCTTTTGCTTAAACATCCCATAAATCATATTAAATACAACCACAAAATCCCCATGACTTGTTCTGACTTTGCCTTACTCACTGTTTATTCCAGAATAAAGCCACTCCTGTATGTTTAGTCATGCCATGCTAAAGGAATCCTTATAGGATCACACACAGGGAATCAAGGAATTAGTGGCTTAGCACATCTCTTGAGACACTGTCTTGGCGGGGGCTGGCAGGAGTCTCTCCTTGTGTTGCTTATGTTCTAGTCTCACATTCTCCCCATATTTCCAAATGCCCTCACCGCTCTTCTAATCTGTGCTTTCCACTCTCTGGATTGGATCCAAAGGGAGATTTCTATACTTTGGATGTAGTCATACCCAAGACATGGGCTACTGAGCCCAGTCCCCTTCAGACCCCAAAATTAGCTCCTCCCGATTTTTTAAATGAGGAAACCATGATCGTTTGTCTATAAAGAAAGTTTTTTTTTTTTTTTTTTTTTTTTTTTTTTACCAATTTCATTACTCAATTTGAAAGATTAGACGAATCACTTGGGATTCTCCAGTGTCTCTAGATTCCCCCCCCCAAATAACAAGACACATCTTTTCTACTGATAATACAAATCGGATCAAAGTAATTTTCTTTATTTGATCTCATCTTCTGAACATTATCCAAGCTGATAATGTGGAAACAGGATTAACAGCCCCTAAAAACTCACTTTTTGGGGATCAGGCTCTTGTTGTTGCTCTTGAAACTTATTTTTTTTTTTAAAGATTTTATTTATTTATTTGAGAGAGAGGCAGTGAGAGAGAGCATGAGCGAGGAGAAGGTCAGAGAGCGAAGCAGACTCCCCATGGAGCTGGGAGCCTGATGCGGGACTCGATCCCGGGACTCCGGGATCATGACCTGAGCCAAAGGCAGTCGTCCAACCAACTGAGCCACCCAGGCGTCCCAGCTCTTGAAACTTATAATTGAAATAAACAGACATTTTTAGTGTTTCAACTTTGAAACTAAGTCCCAAATTACAGATGTACCTGAGAAAGGTAATGCTGGAAAACCTGCCCATGAGGGCATAAATATATCAAACCATCTCCTGAATGAGTTAGTTGTTCACCAACTATCCCCCAAAATAAAGAGTCAGTAAGAAAAACGTTAAAAGTAAACTGAGATCCCCATGGAGTAAATACCAAAACAATAGCACCATATAATTCTACTGAGTGTTAGTCCTGGCGGTGTATCTCTTACTACCAATAGCAGCTAACATATTTTTTTAAAAAGATTTTTATTTATTTATTTATTTGATAGAGAGAGAGAGAGACAGGGAACACAAGCAGGGGGAGTGGGAGAGGGAGAAGAAAGCTTCCCACTAAATGGGGAGTCTTACGCGGGGCTCGATCCCAGGATCCTTGGGATCATGACCTGAGCTGAAGGCAGACACTCAACGCATTGAACCACCCAGGCACCCAGCAGCTAACATTTTTCTGGAGCTTAATCTGTGCAAAGCACCGTTGCAAGTGTCTCACGTGGATTAATCTCAGCTTGAGCCTTATAGAATGCCACAAGATCGGTGTGGATATACCCATTAAACAGATGAGAAAATGATCACTTAGAGAGGTCAAAGAGTTGGCTTAACTAATCATTCTGGCTCCCTATCCTGCGTCCATAATATAATCTTGTCTCCTCAAGAAGAGGGCCCTGGTCTAATGTTACATACCTGTTGTCCACAGAGATTTGCACAGAACCGGGTACGTGAGGGCCTGACAAAATCAGGCTTGCACTTACCCTGGAGTGACTCTATCACCACCCTATAGGCAGTGGCATGGCGTTGCACCTGCCACCGGGCACACAAGCTGGTCATCTGAATCTGGTCCGCTTGAAGATTGGTCACACCCAAGAACACTGGAATGAAACAAAAGCATGCCTATATCACACTACAGACCATGCCAGAAATGTCCCCAAGTCTGAAGTGAATGTTAATATAATGAAATTCTAATTCAAAGAATCCAAATTCCCATAGCCAGTGGTGGGAAATCCATCAACTCAGTAAATTAGGGCACAAAAGATAACTGGAAAGAGCAGTTGCAAAACATTATGAATAATAAGGTCTGTTTGATATTTGTAAACAAAAAAGGAAATACCTGTTCACGCGGAACAGACCAGATGTGATGGATGGTGAGATTCAGAGTGATTTTTAATCTTCCCTCTTTATTTATTTGTGTTTTAAAATATGCCACAATTAATATATACTTTAAAAAAAACCCATATAATGTATTATTTGTTTCAGGGGTATAGTCTGTGATTCATCAGTCTTACACAATTCACAGCACTCACCATAGCACATACCCTCCCCCATGTCCATCACCCAGCCACCCCATCCCTCCCACGCTCTCCCCTCCAGTTTGTTTCCTGAGATTAAGAGTCTCTTATAGTTTGTCTCCCTCCCTGGTCCCATCTTGTTTCATTTTTCCCTCCCTTCCCCCATGGCCCCCTGCCCTGCCTCTCTAATTCCTCATATCACTGAGACCATATGATAATTGTCTTTCTCTGATGGACTTATTTTTGCTTAGAGTCTACATGTCCATCAACAGATGAATGGTTAAAGAAGATGTGGTCTCTAGATATATAATGGAACACTATGCAGTCATCAAAAATGAAATCTTGCCATTTGCAATGACATAGATGGAACTAGTTGGTATTATAATACTTTTATAATAAAAAAAATTAAATACCATGTGCACTTATCAACCACTGAAGGAGATGGCTTTAACTTAAATAAAAGGGACAAGAAAATTGACAAAAAGAAAGTCTTACTCAAACAGGAGCATTTTCATAAGGACTGGCCTTCAAAACATGGTTGAAGGAGATGAACATGTTTTTGAAAATGTAAAAATGAAAGATTAGCACATTAAAATTATTAAAAAATACACAGATTCCTATTCATCACAGAATATTGTGATATATAAAAATGACCCACAGAAAAGTTATCTGGGGGAAGCAATAAAAATAGTGTTTCTCTAATACAAGAAAGCAGCAAATATCTAGTGTTTACCATTTAGACCCAAGCAGAAAAGTAGAAAATGAGTATTTCCTTTCTCTAATGACCTCTGACTTTTGTCCACATCATTTTCTCTTATTTTTTCACTCTCTGTTCACTACCTCCTATCATAAAAATAGTTTAAAATTATTTTTCAAGATGGTAAAAATAATCTTGTCTAATCAAAATTACATCTTTACATTGTTCCTTTCTGTTAGATCAGAGAGAGAAAAGCTCTTTTCCCAAGGCCAAATATATAAGCCCTCCTATTCCATTTTAAAAAAAAGGAAATCACTGATGATTTATGTCATCACGCTGAATTTCACAAACACCTCAAATTAATTCATTTGCATTGTATGGGCTTTTACTTTGCTTGGGAGAAAGAGAGAAAAGAAGTGAGAAGCCCATCTAATTTTTACTTTAAGGACAGAATATAAAATAATTCAATACTCTCTTTGAAGAAATATTTGGAATACCCAATGTATTTATTGAAGAAGAGAAGAGAGACGAAACAGAAGAAGGAGAGAAGCAGAGAGAAGAGACAGAAAGAGACAAGGCAGAGCAGGGAGAAGAGAGGCCAGTAAAAAATCACAGAGACAGAAAAGGTGACCCAGAGAGAAAGAGTGATCTAGAAAGGAAAATGAAGATAAGCCAGTGAAGGGAAGAAAGGGGGTGGGAAGATACGCAGGGGATTCTAGCGGCTCCGAGGGTTCCTAATAGAACAACAGGAAAATCCTTTGGAGGTCACACCCCAGTGCTCAGAACGGCATCACCTCACCAGCCAAGGACAAGATCAGAACCATAGGCCAAAGCCAAAATGGATCTGTTGAAGACAGACTATTATTTCTTTTGAGATTTAAATGGATTCTATAATCCAGCCTTGAAGGTCTTACAATAATCCATAAAAAAAGATTCAGGAAGCCTCCTCACATGTAAAGCCTGGCTCTATCTAACATGTCGGTGGCCGGGGGTCTGCTTCAGTATATGTCCCATTCTTGCATCATTCCATTCATCAGATGAATTACTTGGCGAGGGATGAGAGTGACTTATGGGCCAAGGGTATAAAGCACAATCATTACAATAATAATAATAATAATGGTTATTCATGAGTGTTTGCCGTAGGGCCGACATGTTACCCTTTATTTCTGCAACCCTGTCAATCAGTCTGTTATCTTCATTTTAGAGTTGAGAGAACTTGACCTCAGAGAAGTTAAGTCATTTGCCCAAGGTGACAGCCAATATGTGGCAAACTGAAGGAAGACTTCTCCTTTTGACTCTCCTTCTCAGGTGTGGGGCACATGCATAGCTGAGAGCACTCAGCATGATTTTAACGAGCACATGGCCTTACCGGGGTTATTTCCATTATTTGTGTATTATCTTTAAATGTGTATTAAAAATACCGGTCTTTTGTTTAGGATAATTATGTCAGTTTTGAAAAGTATTTAAGTTAAGAAAATATGTAAGTCGATTTAGAGAAATATATTAAACAGATGGTGTGGAAGGAAAACAAACATGAGGAATATGGAACATACGTGCCGGAGTTTGGAAAACATTGCCTTATACCATGGGTGTCTGGATGTGGTCTATGCCAGTGAGAAGTCCCAGATGATGTGCAGACAGCATGAAAACCCTTAAAAGGTACAGAAGAAAGTCCTTTTTGTATCTTTTATGGGTGGCAAGAGTGTGTCTGTGTGTGTAGTGGGTATAGACACACATATGTGTGTGTGTGTGTGTGTGTGTGTGTGTGTGTTCACTAAGGGGGAGGGGCAAAGACTCCCCTTTGAAAAGGCAAACCTCCCCCACCCTCCCCTGCCTCTGGCCCAGCTTTGACTGGCGTTGGCCATGTCAGGTTAAAGACTGGTTGGAAAATTTCACCTAATATGAAAAATGCCAAGGAGACTTTCCAGAAGGAAATCCTATCTGTCACCATCGAATATATTTAAATGGCAGGTTCTGACATTGGGCTTGCCAACCAGGACGCCGAACTACAGCCCTGAGTGAGGCGCACACCTTTCTTTCCACAAAACACCATCCAGAAAGGGTAATGCTGAGGAAAATAAAAACCAACCGCCAAGTTGAAGCGGGGGTTGAGTTACAGTGAAAGCAAAGCAGCAAAACCACATGCAGGGGCTGAGGCAACAGGACACCAGACTTACGAGTTTTCACCACGCCTGTTAGGGCATCACTGAAGCCTGAGGCCTGGGAAGCAAATATTTTCACATTGTAGTCCATTCCGCTGAGGAGGTTTGTGATAAGAATGGTATTAATGCCAGCTCCCACGAAAGTTTCCAGGGTTGGGCCAGCAACTAAGGGAGAAAGAGTGATTTCAGTTGCACTGGAATATAGAAAAATGGAAATACTCCTGATAGGACTTGTACAGGTTCAGCTGTGTTTCAGTTGCTCAGGATTACACAGAAGACAAGCAGCAGAGCTGGGATTTGAACCTAGCCCCGCCTGGCTCTGAGACTGACACACCATGCTAGGGCTCTTTTTAGGGATCTAGTCCTTTTTCTCAAATGCAGTTCTTTCCCTAGAGCTTACTGAGAGGAGCTGGTCCACCTCTCATTCTACCGTGCGCCATTTTGTAAGGCCTTCACAGTGGAGCGATTACATTGCCACAGGCTTCCAGACACTCGGTATACTGAAGAAGTCATTCTCAATTATTCCTTTTCAGACACCCAGCCTTGTCCCCAGCAGGCATGCAAGACACAGTAGCAGCAAATTCTATGGATACTATGCTGTACTTTGCCGCATGGGGGTCCTGCGTAATTGCTACCACTATCAGTCCTACCCCCTCCTCTTAGCATTTTTCAGAACCAACAGATGACACTATTATTCCAAGGCCCTTGACCAGCTGGCTTCTTTGGGTCCTTACATTTTCACCACTTTTTCAGCCCAGTGGAGTCTTTGCTTTAGCACTAAAAACATTCCTTGCTAAGTTCCATACAAACTAATTTACTTCCTGCCTTTCCCCATCTGTGCTCATTCTTTAACAGTCTTGAGTTACTAACAAGTTCCTAAAATACTCCTTACTCTACTTCAGAAGCCCCGTCCAACAATGTATTTCTATATTTCTGTATGTATATGCTATCTCAGTAGTGATTTTCTCATGCACCAAAATCTTAACTCAACTGACCACATACAAGTCTTCCACATGACTTAGAGCAAGATTTCTCAACCTCAGTGCTATGGACATTTTGGGCTGGATGATTCTTAATTCTGGGGTGGTAGGGGCAGGTACTGTGACTCTTAAGATGCTTAATGTTACCTTCCAGATGCCCAGAGCAGCCCTCTACCCTCCCAAGTTGTAGCCACCAAAAATCTCTCTGTTGGGCAGCAAAACTGGCCTAAAACCACTGTGGCAACAACCACTGGCCTAAAACAAAGCAATTTTCCCTCAGAGAATCTGATAAATATTTACAAAATGGTCCAAAGCACGGATCTAGCAAGGCTGTTTTATGAATTAACACATGCTTCAGGCCTAGATAAAAGCAACCAAAAAATTGGTGATGGGTTGCAAAGAATCAGTCTTGAGTTGGCCAACGCGTCCATGATATATTCTTGCTAATTTATTTTCGGTTCATAGAGATGTTTGTCTGGAGAAATTGGAGGAGGGGTATTTTACTTGTATGGGCCTGGATAATAGGACACAATAGAAAAAGCTGAACATATAAGATGACATACTGAGCCTTGTGTGCTCTTTGTGGGCAGAAAGAGTTTTTTCATGGTCCAAAGAATAGTCTTTAAATTTTCTTGCCAAATCAGTAAACATCATTAGAGACACTCTTTCTTATGAATAATGAGTCAAAGGCCCAAGTCCAAAAAATGGACAAGACCCCCCGCTAATATCTATTTTTAGTTTTCTGTTGAAACTTCACAGAAGTGCTGAAAGTCAGGAGTTAATAGTGTAACAAGTGCCTCGTCTCTCCAGACATATGGACCAAGGCCATGATTGCCTTGGTTTGTGCCATTCTCCTGCTTTCAGGACGGAAAAATGCGGCAGGTAAGGAGAGAGAGATCCCCTCGCCAAGACAACTAAGAGGCTGATGGAAGAGCCTTTTATAGCCACAACCTGAGGGGTCTGCTGCATTTTATAGTTTCCAAATTTTATACATTTTCCAATCAAGTTTCCAAAATAAAGAGACTAAGAAGTTGGTAAGCCAACTTTTCCCTACTAATCCAAGAAGTCAGTCAACTTTCTTTCCTACTAATCCAAGAAGAGGTAGAAGAGGAGTTAGAAATTAGAGATTCTGAATGTTTAGGGTTTACATATCCAATGATCCATAGAAGCTTCCTACTCCCACCTAGTCAAGGTGTCCTTTGACTGGTTCCTTGTATGGGAGGCGCCTAGGTTAGGTACATAACAAGGATGAATTCTGCTCATAAATGAGCCCAGTTATTTTTTAGGTGCAGTCATGACTTCATTGTTCTGATAATATCTACCCTAACACTGACCATACAAGGAATAAAAATTTTTTTTCAAACAAAGTAAGGCCCTTCCCACTTCTTGAAACTAAAGATAAAAGCAAAGATAGACAGGAAATTAAAACAAAAATGATTTATCTTGAAAACCATTTCAGATGCCTAATCATGGTAACAATATGTATATATTTTTTTACGAAGCATTACTTACCACTAACAGGTTTGTAGACAATCCTATAGCCCTTTACAGGGGAAGATGGGGGATCCCATGTAATACGCAGCCTGTTATACCATTCTTCTGAGACCCGTAAGTTTTGGGGACCAGAGGGCGGCACTGAACAGAGAAAAGGAAAAACTGGTTTAGTGTGGTTTCCATCTTACCAAAAGACACTGTTAATAAAATCCAAGCTAGCGTCCCATAATGTTAAAAATATTTACACGTAAAAATGTATTAACACACAGTGTGATTTTGAGAGTCTGGGGTTGTTCAAAAAATTAAATATATAGAAAGTAAATTCTTGGGGTGAAACACTTCCATGTGAAGATCAGTAGTTCACTGAAGGTCATTCTCATTCCTTTTCTTCAGTTTATTTTGAGTGAAACTGAATTGAATCGTGTTTATTAAACAGTTCTGTCTATATACCACTGTGTTCCACTATCAAAGTATGTTTGTACAGCAGTATCAAGGGTGCACGCCCAGTGGTAATGATGGTAACTTGAGGAAGGAAGATTCTGGTGATTTTTTTTTTTGCTTTCATCTTCATACTGCCTACATTGTTTGAAACTGTATATTGTTGTTTACCAATTTTTTATCAAACCATTAAGCCATCGATGTGGAGAGCCTTTGTAAACCATCGCGCACGCGGACAGATACCATCGTCATCATTTCTGTTACTGTTGATGGAGTGGAGCTGTGAGGACTATGGCTTAAAATGGGAAGACCATCCACTAAGTCCTGGAAATAATTTTATTACGTAGATATTGTTACAGGATGTGATATTTCTGCAATGGGATTTAAGTCATAGTTCTATAGTGAAAGTCTTTACAGGGTTTTTATTCGTGTGAGTGAATATATTTGCTCATCATGGAAGTTTTACATCTTATGTTAATTTTTTAAAAGATTGTATTTATTTATTTGACACACACACAGAGATCACAAGTAGGCAGAGAAGCAGGCAGAGAGAGAGAGGGAAACAGGCTTCCTGCTGAGCAGAGAGCCCGACGCGGGGCTCGATCCCAGAACCCTGAGACCATGACCTGAGTCGAAGGCAGAGTCTTAACCCACTGAGCCACCCCTGCGCCCCCACATTATGTTAATTTTTAACATAAGATAGTTAAAAGTAGGCCTTTGAGCCCAGGTGAGCAGTAATTAGACGGAGCCCTTTTGCCTTTTGCCTAGTGCCCCCCTTCTCCCCTTTTCCCCTCCCCTCTCCACGGTGGCAGGGTTTATGGTAACTTTATGGAACATTAGAGTGTTAAAAATAATCCAAAACCGACTCAAAACCAGAGAATTCACTACACTTATTTGAAACCAGCAACTACAGAATTTTAAGGACTTGTACACTTCTTTGAAAAACCCCCACTTCAGTGCCCAAGCACAGAATTCAGGCCTTGCCACCATTTTTGCACCTAGTCACGTGTAACTGTTCGGTGACGGTGGTAGATTAAAGCTAGGTGCGGGATTTTTAAAGCCCCTTCCTTCAAATCTGGGTGGGTTCTGTGAACACCTCACCCAACAGACTCCAGCAGAAGTGACCCTGGGCCAGGGCCAAACAGAGCCCTTAACTGTCCTGACAGTTTCCACTTTCTACCTCTCAGAACTCTTGCTCTCAGAGTCCTGAGTCATCACGTAAGACCTATGACTCTCCTGCTGGAACCAGCACAGGGCAAGGCTTGGAGACCACATGGAGAGAGAGGCCTTCCAAGGGTCCCGACCAACATGCCAGACATGTGGGTAAAGTTGTGTTGGATCCTTTAGACCAACCCAGTCACCAGGTGACCTTAATCCCTACCAGATGGAGCAGAATTTCCAGCAAGCCTGAGCTAATTCCCTGACCTACAAAATCAAGCACTAGAATAAAATGGTTCCTATTTGAAGCCACTGGGTTCTGGCGTAGTTCACGCAAGTACAGACGACCGCACAGCAATGAAGACATCTAAGACTCTGTAGTGCCTTTAACCAACGGGTTAAAGCGTGCTCCTGGGGTGCACACTCCTCGCTCGACTGTCACGGCCAATTCCCCCAAAACAAACACTGAGTGGAGCTCCCTCTGTGTCACCCAGCACTGCAGGAGCTTTGCGTGTCAAGGCCAACAGTACGGATGAGGTCCTGGCCTCCCATGATGTTGTTCTCCAAGGAAGGGAGACAAATACATGAGTCAATTAGAAAATATCAGGTAATCATTGGCGCCTTATCATGATAAAACAACAACAACAAAACAGCAACTAAAGAACAGGTTGAGGGCTTGGAGAGTGGGAGTTACTTTGCAGGGACTGGTCAGAAAAGTCCATCAGAAAAGTCTGGGGGGGGTGATTTTGAGCTGGAGCCAAAATGATGAGAAAAAGCCCCAAAGGCAAACATCTGGGGAAGGATATTCTGTGTGGGAGGAAGCGCTAGTACGTCAGCCCTAAGGCAGGAACAAGCTTAAGATGTCCAGGGAAGAGCAGGAAAGTGGGTACTTTAGAGCTGGGGCACTTGTTAAGGGGTGAGAGGGAGGGAACTGGCGGGGTCCAGGTCTTAGAGCACCTTGCAGGGCCACAGGAAGGCTGCTGGGTTTTATCCTGAGTACCATGGGAGGCCAATGGGAGGCCATCGGGAGGCTTGACACAGAGGTCTGCTATGAGTTAATTTATATTTTGAGAAGCCTCTCGGGCTGCCGGGAGAAGAATGAAGGATCCAAGAGTAGAAGTGCTCATTTTAGCGACAGGAACTGAGGTGCAGATCAGGGCGGAGTGTCAGAGGAAGATGAGGACCGGCCCGCAGGACACATTTTGGAGAATCAGCAGGACTTGTAAGGAATTAGATGCTGGAGGAGGAACGCATAGTTTTTTAAAGTCTTTGCTTTTACATACAAGAAACTGCAGCCCAGGGCAGCTAGGCTCGCCTCGCCCAAATTCATACAGCTTGCCTGGGGGGACAGAGGATTCAAACAGATTTTTTCAGCCTCCCAAGCTCTTTCGGTCCCCCGCACCACACGGTGGTTTTCAGGGCACATTGTCGGGGCTGGGCATTTTTAATGAGCTAGTCAGCTAGCAGGCACGGGGAGAAGGCTTCACTCACAGGTTTTTCCCGGCGCAGAGACGCTGACACCGTCTCCATCATCGTAGATGGGCGTCACCGTGACTTTGTACTCGGTATTGGGAAGCAGAGATTTGAGAAGGAGATTGTTCTGGCTTCCAGGCACCATAACCTGAAGAGAAAAGCAAAGGACCCCGGTCTTAGTTAAGACATCTGTTCCTGTTGGTCTACGAATGGAGTAGGACTCTGGGGACCTGGAAATAATCAGAAGCAAGACAACGTGCTTGAACAGCAATGAGAAAAATAGGCATCCGTGCAAAAGCATTTGTCTGGAATCGCCCTCACAGCAGCCCTCAGCGTATAACCTCGAGAGCAGGTTTAAATTAGAAGCAATTAGGCTCTGAGGAATAGTCTCGCAGCATCTTTTCAGCATTTGTAAAGTATCCAGAAGTGAAAATCATCATGTCTTTGGAAAGCAGGTGTTTGTAGCTTAGGAGGACTCATTCTCTAGCACAGCCTGCTTATCATTTTTTATTCTACTTCAGTATCCTCTAGAAAATTGAGCCTTCCCTTCTTCACTCTCTCAGACGTAATCGAATCCCAGCACTTTAGAAAAGAATGGAAGCTGGCCGAGAACAACAGAACCAGGCATTAAATCCGTGTTTTCCAGAGCAAAACATAGTTCCCAGTAAAACTACAAACTGAGACAGCCTTTTTTTTTTTTAATTTCTGAAAGGAGATGTCTTCCTCAATCTGAAATCACCATCACTCTACCTCTCACGGCTGCAAAAACTGAAAGGCAGGGGTGGGGTCCACACTGCACAAGCATCAGTTTAACGTGCCACGTGGCTCCTTGGGGTACGTTCTGGTAACCCCCAGCGAGCACACGGACCAGAAAAGCCACATGTTCGCAATGTTAAAACCACAAGACTTTCTGCGTCTGCTTCAGCAGTCAGACGCTGGCACACCTCAGGGCCATTTGGGGAACTTAATCATGGCTGGAAAAGTGCTAAGTAAGATCTAAGAACTGACCCAAACGTGTTTAAAGGAGTCACAAGACTGGGACAGCTGGAGATGCTTTTCTGATTCCAGGCCTGGGTAAAATGCCAGCAGGAAAAGGGCTGTGCTGTCTACTTCTGGATGAGGGAAGAGACCTATAAATCATGGACTAAGCCCTAGGAAGCCTCGAGTTGAACCCAGAAGGAGCTGTTGCTAAGATACTGTTAAGCTCTAAAAGCAATTTTCTAAGATATGCTGTTAAAAAGGAAGTCTGAATTAGGTGACTTTATAATGAATTAGCACGATTTTACTCCTTGGATGAAAGGGACATTGAAATATCCTACAGGGGTGTGTTGATGTGGACCCGGAAGGGAGTTTTTTTTTTTTTTTTCTTTTTTTAAAGAGCTCTGCTTTATTCTCGACTGAGTTAGATAAGCCTGGCATTAAGGACAGGTACAGGAAGAACAGGGGTTGCCCTGACTTGCATTATCCCATCAGTGTAGCTTCCTTTAGGGCACTTCTTTTATTTTTATTTATTTATTTTTTTAAAGATCTTTATTTATTTATTCGACAGAGAGATCATAAGTAGGCAGAGAGATAGGCAGAGAGAGGGAGGAGGAAGCAGACTCCCCGCTGAGCAGAGAGCCTGATGCGGGGCTCGATCCCAGGACCCTGGGATCATGACCTGAGTTGAAAGCAGAAGCTTAACCCACTGAGCCACCAGGTGCCCCAGGGCACTTCTTTTTTTTTTTTTTTTTTTTTTTTAAATAACTCCTCTGAAGCACAGAGTTTGGGCATTCGGTCCAAGCTGCCCGTTTAGCAAACCACCCATGCTGATATTCCTGAAATAAGGTCATCTCTCAAACTGAGAAATGTATGAGCTTGGAACCAATCCCATTTAGACCGTGGAATTCTGAAAAGCAGTAGAGCTGTTTTGGAGAAATCACTGAGTTAGCTAGGAAGTAGCTGATGTGATTTAAAATATTCGGCCTTTACCCAGCAATTATTATGCACCAGGTGCTACCCCAAGAATTTTAATATAGCAATTCACTTACTCTTCACCACAACCCTTTGAGGTAAGAAGTAACCTTACATTAATTTTACAAATGGGGGGAAACTGAGGCCCACACAGCTTTTGAGTAACAAAGCCATCCTGGAATCCTGAATATCTAGCCTGAGCCTTGCTTTAACAAGTACACCCTGCTGCACGTGGCTACACTGTCTGAACATTTTTACCCTAATGATATTCATTTCCAAGAATAAAATGTAAATCTCCTCTTGGAGAATGCAACGTTCCTTCTGCTTGGCCTCTGCTTGTTTGCACAGAGCAGGGTAAAGATGGGCTCTTACTAAAAACAGATGCTGTAGATCACAGCAGATGGTGGTTTTGTTTATAAAACAATTCTATAAAAGATGCTTTATGGTTAAATGAGATGCAAATCTAACCAGTGAACTTTCACGTTTTAAATTTTCTTTTAGAAATGGAACTTCATGTCTGGCTCCATTATTGCCCTAAGCTGTTCAGAGCAGCCTGGATCCCATCAGGAGAAACAGGGTTCCCTGCGTCTCATTGTGTTCCCAGCTTATAAAACTATGTCTAGACGGTGAGTCAAACACTATCTGTGATAGGGGACTGGGTAACGTTGGCGCTGCTGTTTTAATTCCAATCAACTGAAGACTAATATTTTTATAAAATACAATAACACAAAATTTCTGAAAAAAAAAAATCATGTCCTTGGATGTTGCAGCAATGTCAAATCACTATAAATATTTCTAAAAACTTCATCTTAATATCCAAACTTATCTTGTAGGAGACAGAGCCACACACTGAGTCTACGTGTTCTGGAATATTTCTTGCAAATCAGAATTCAGGTCATGGTTATGGATGTTGACATCTAGGCTCTAGAAAAGTCTGAAATCCTGATCAGCCTTTTACAAATAAAGACGTGTGTGACCTCCATACACTGAGAACAAGTTCAGGGCAAAGTCATTGCTGATCAAGTAGCTTTACTTTCTCCAAGGTCAAAAGCTTTTTATTGCAAATATTTGGCAGATTCGATTAGGTTTAGAAAATATATGGATACTTCACTTACTCCATTGGAACAGGAAACAGTTCTCCTTGTTTTCTATACACTGAAATTTTACTTTGGTTTACGAATGTTACAGACATAACACCATTCTCTCACTTGATCATTTCCTCAAGCAAATCTAATCAGCTTTTACAGTTAAGGAAAATGTGGTAAGATGGTAAGAGGCATTTCTCTTATCTGGACACAAGACCTTTCTCACTTTTATAATGTGCTTTAGCTCTCTGCCTTTGTCTGTCATGCATTATTACTTAAAGATACTCCTTTGGTGTTGGGAGTTCAAGGCCTTTAGACTTTGTTATAGATCTGCAATGGCCTGCCCTATTTTTGTTTTATAATCTAAATCTAGATGCATCTACTTTCTGTCTCTAATACAATAATACACTTATGTAGAAGTAACCTTTCCTAAACACTGAGATAGAAATTCTCAATTAATCCTCAGTTGGGTCCCTGAAAAGATGCCTGTAAATTAAATGTGCACAAATCCAATTCAAGTGGGATTTGGTAGAAGAGCTTGATATTAAAGAATTCTACAGTACTTTCTTCAGTTTATCAAAAAACACTTCTGCACAGCAAATAATCACCACCAAATTTATCAATATTTTTCATTTTTATGAAGGGTTTGCTTAACTGGGGCACATGTGTATTTCAGACCTTTGATCTTTTTTTCCCTTCATGTAGGTGTCCAAGTGTTTCAAAATAAACAGTGTGAAATGAAAGAAACTAGCAAAGGGAATATTATCTAGAGACAACCCAAAGTAAATATTATTATTATTTTACCTTGCATAGCTTACAAGTGCACGCATGAGATTAAATTGTGTGTTTCCAAATTAGCAAGAATAGTTTAGCAAGAAGCTTAATATGTTTCTTGGAAAGAGTAGAAACAAGAAACAAAAACCAAAACTCTTACTGGGAAGTTTTTATGGGTCTCATTTTTAGGAACTAAATTAAAATACGGGACAATAACAGGGAAAATTAAACATCCAAATTATGTCCCTAGTTACCATTGCTAAGTACAATTTTATTTTGAATTTTTCAATCATGAGTCATTTAAATGTATGATCCGGGTGAATTTACAACTCAACTTATTTAAGTGTCTTTTAACTTTCTAAAAGTACCCACAGACCAATTTCATGGACTCTCTGGTTATGCTCTGTGGATGTGACTATTCCCGAGAATATCACGCTCTGTAACAAGTCCTCCATCAGCCTGAAATTAAGTACTTTCCTGAGACAAATCTGGGCTCAAATGATTGTTTATGGAAGCACATAAATAAAAATAAATTTCCATCAAAGGCTGTATACTTAAGGAAGAGAAACAAAGGATAATAGTGTTATTCTTGAGCAATAATGAATTTGGAGATGTCTTTCCTAGAGTGTCTCAAAATAATGCAGCAGGGGCAAGAAATGCAAGTAATGAGGTTAAATAAGGCATAGTCCATGACTAAAAAGAAAAATTTCCTTTAGATACAAACTGGTCTGGTCTGATGGGAAACTCATTTCCTGAACGTTCAGGTTCTTGAATAAAAGGAATGATACAGTGTAAATTAAGAAAACATGGGAAGGCCATGTCTCAACGTATACTCAGGTTTCTAATACAGAAAAACAAATTAAATGAAACAAAGAAAACTCAGCATATAACAATCCCAACCCCCTTAGGGAAACAGTCATATTTAAGGATAAGTTAGAAATGACTATAGAACTGCTGAAAATGAGTTGATGTCAGTGAAAACATAACTATGCATGAATGGGTGCTATCCCATTAGAAACACTTCAACTATATAAAGACAACCTTTCATGCATACTTTGCAAAGAAACTTTTAATTCTACTCCCAAGGGCAAAGAAGTTTAGTATATGTGTATATATTAAAAGTTTCTATGTTAGAAGTTTATATATGGGTGTGGTTGATCCTTGAACGACACAGATGTTAGGGTTGGTGAGCCCCTGCACAGCCCAAAATCCATGTATAACTTTTGACTCTCCTAAAACTTAACTACCAATAGCCTTCTGTTGACCAGAAGCCTTACTGATTTGTGTAAATAGTTGATCAACACATATTTTTGTATGTTGTATGTATTACACAGTGTATCCTTACTATAAAGTCAGCTGGAAAAAAATGTTATCAAGAAAATCACGAGAGAAAACACATATACAAGACTGTATTGTATTTACCGAAAAAAAGCCACATATAAGCGGACCTGTGCAATTCAAACCCATGTTGTTCAAGGGTCAACAGTATATACAGACAGAGACAGGGCACAGTACACTACGTATGACCCAACTTTGGTGCTCCATCGAATTGGCAAGGCAGTGGAAGCAGCATGGGAGACAAGGTTCAGAAGCTTTCTCAATTTGAAGCAAGTTGTATGCAGAGCAAGTTTTGGAGCTAGAGGGGTCATTAAGAAACCAGGGGTTAAGTTTGGATGAAGAGAAAACATTAATTTCGGGAGATGGTAGAGTCACCAAGAAATGAGTCGTCAAGCTTGCACGGGTCTCCGGGGACAGCCTCGTTAGGTCTGTTAGTCAGGGAACTGCGTGGTGTCTAGGCAGATGTGCGTATACAGACCGTTCCTATCACTTCTTCCGCATGGTCCCCTTGAGCAGTCAGGTAGGTCACCCTTAACTGCTGCACGCTGCTGTCTGAAATGTCCCATTTTACCCGCAGGCTAGAAGTGGTTTCGTCATCTACAACCAGGTTTCTGATTCCTGTCCGGAAAACTGGAATAAGCACAACCAAGGATTAAAGAACTCTTAACCCATCATATTCCAAAATGAGCTCTAGAGACCGTGTGTGGACATGGCAACAACTACCACTGATGTATCTCTCTAATGCAGAGCCATAAGAAGAACAACTCAGCTTTAGTGGTTAATGGCGGGGGGAGGGGGAGGTTGGGCATCATGTCTACCGGGAGCAGATAGAAATGAATTTAAGAGATGCTTCCAAGGTGGATCATGGACCCCTCAAAACTATCAGCCCCGTAGGTATGTATGTATATGTAGGTATATATGTATGTATGGATGTATACATAGACATATATTAGTAAGAGAACCTGGGGAGAAGCCCTTGGACAAGGGGAGCCTCCAAGGGAGCATGCCCACGAACACCTCCCACCAGTGCTCTGCTGGAGAAGCAAAAATGAGGGCCCAGATGTGGTCCACCTCAGGGTATGATCCAGTATCCAACATATATCCTATCTACCTGTTCCCTCTTTTCTATTTCAACACTCGTCACTCAAAGCACACATCTCTCATCCTGGCTGCCTCTATCCATTCAGCCCATATGGATTTTGTCCTTTCTCTGATATCTGTCCAAACGCCTTCATCCATGCTTTCTGGCATGTGTCAGAGATGCTGACCTCTACTGAGATCTACTCAGTAGAGTAGATCTCCTCTACTGAGATGCTGGCTCCCTCATTTATGCCATCTGTCTTCCTTTCGCTCTGTCCATCTTTAGAAGGCTCTTCCTTCTCTGCATTCATCCATTCATTCAGCAAACATTCAGTGAGTGTTCCCTTCATGCCGGATTGTGTTAGGCCTTTGAGATATACGGGATGAACACTTGACAAAAATAGTACAAGTCACAGAGGAGACATATGCGTGACATTTAGCAGACAAAATTGGGGGAGGGTACTGGGTATTGGGAATGGGAGGCAATGGCTCACCTTCAGGGCTAGCCAGGAGTTCTAGATGGCAGGAGGAAATGGGAGAGCTTGAAAAACGTGGTGGAATCCAAGGAGAAAAGCAGAAGGATCTTGGATGTTATGATAAAGAGATTTGGGACACTGTGCTAAAGAAGGGCTCGATACAGATTAACTAGAAAATGAATGAATCAGTGAATGGATATGTGATGGAGAGCCACTGAAGGGTTTTAGGGAGGAAGAAAAAAAAGTATAATCAAATTTCTGTTTCATCTAGTTGACTGTGACCACCAGTTGGAAGGTGTCCCATAAAGGGGAGAGGTGGAGAAAGTTAAGCTGAAAGAGAAAGTAGCTGAGGTGGGAAGCCCATTAGACCAGTCAGGTCTCAGTTACCCACTGAAATACAAGGACACCATGATGTGAGTAATTCTCAACAGACAGCAATAGAAGTCACTGCGATCTAGAGAAGGGTAGATTCCTGGGCTGTGCTTTGTGAACATCTTTTGAAAGACTAAATAGGAACCCTAAACAAAGATGGAACAGGTAGAGATGTCACAGTGAGGTCCCAAGACATTTAGGGCTGAGAAGAGGTTGGGAGGTTCTAAAAGGAGTGAAATTTGAATGGGAAGGCACCATTCCTAAATAATAATATGAAATAAATAAAACTGGGATAACATAACTTCTGTTTAAATCAAATATCTTATGGGGAAGTGGGGACAAACCATTTGGCCTTACCTGACGTCAC
The DNA here is from genome assembly GCF_011764305.1 of Mustela putorius furo. Lineage (NCBI taxonomy): Eukaryota > Metazoa > Chordata > Mammalia > Carnivora > Mustelidae > Mustela > Mustela putorius. The sequence goes on along the minus strand of NW_025421322.1, from coordinate 22,261,474 downwards.
AGGTCTGGTGGGGGCTATGGTTGTAGATGGTTCGGTCCAAACACTGTCAACTAAAAAAATATTCATGACTTTAAAATTCTGTAATGATTGTAACTGCAAGTTTGCGTAGAGCCTATTATAGTTTTCAGAGCAAATTTCCTCTATATTGTCTCACTTGCTTCTCCCAACCATCTTGACTCTGATTGCAAGAAAGAAGAAACAAGCTGTCAGTAAGGCAGACGTGCTACCTCTTGGGCTGGTAACGAAACTGAAACCCACAGAAGCGAATGTTTCTAATCACAGATACCAGCCTTCATATGAACATTTGACTTACACATATATCTTTGTGAAACCTCCCAGTTACTGTGAAATGGGGCATAACCATGGTAATTGAAGGAAAATAAACAGTGCTGTAGATCATGCTGGGAAAGGGCTGCCAAACAAGACCACCAAGGAAGAGCATATGCATATCTTCCGTGTCATGTATACGCCGTGGGCAATCGGCACATTGGAGCAATTGTGTGGTTCTCCTCCCAGAGCCCCTCTTCAGGGTCGCTCACTCATCACCAGCTTCTGGAATACTGGCTGCCAGTGGCTCAGAGCTCTGGGAACAGCCTCCGGCTGAGGTCACAGACTCCATCAGGGGATGGCCCGCCTCCAATGACTGGAGATGTAGGGATACAAAGGCTCACCCCCACTGACACAGTTGGGGACAACTGCGGAGGGTCATCCCAGGTCCAGAACCCCTCATGGAATTAAACAAAGCCTCAGTTTTCGCTTCTCCCTATGCCTCATCCCACCATCCTTTCTTCCTTACAGATGTATCTCCCAACTACAGTCTTCAATTAACCTTCTGGCTGCAATTTTCTGTCTCAGAGTCTGATTCCAGGGAACCTCATCAAAGAAAATTTAATATGTGGTTAATACCTCATATTTAAAAAATGAAGGGATGAATGAATCAGCAAGTGAATTTTATACAAGATTCTTGGAACCGAGATTGACTTGGGAAATTCCAAAAGCTCTTGGACATGCTTGCCCTCGGCTTATTTGTTCACTCATTTATTCACTTTTAAATTTTTTACCCATCCATCGGCCATTCAACAAACATTTATTGCACAGTTAAAATACAACAAGCACTATGCTAGGTGCTGGGGGTATAACCGTGAACAAGACAGATATGGTCTCTGCCTTTAGGGTGATAGCTTAGGATTCTCTTATGCTTCACGCAGCGGTGTCATTAAAGGTGAGGGCACATGAAGAACTCTGGGGGACATAGAGAAATTAAAGCCTTGTAGGCAGGAATAAGGTGGATGGGCAGGCAACCAAGTAGGCAGGAGGGTATCAGAACGGATGGCGGCCGCTGGTGAAGTCCCCCTCGGCCAGACCGACACTTACGTGTGGTCCCCACAGCCGTCACCACCTCACTCTCGCTCCCATCATCCAATATGGCCAAGAGCGAAACCTCATATTCAGTGCCGGGCTCCAGGCCTCCAATAACATGGGAGTCTTGGTCTTCTTTTAGGAGAACCTGGAAAGCATTCAGTGCTTAGTAACAGGGTTTACTTGAATAGCAGTGAAAGTTAAGTAAAAACTAATAAAAAGGAAAAACAGTTATCCTGATCATAAACAAGAAACAACTAAGCTTAACGAATTCCAGGGCCACCGAATTCCATTTTCAAGTCAAAGTCCTTTCAATTCCCTCAAGAAATAGCTATTCATATTGCAAAAGTACCAGTTGAAATTTTTGAATTCAGTGTCATGTATGAAAGTCAAAGGACCTGAAAATATATTAAATATATAATGGAGGTCCTAGCAAAAAACAAATGCCATTTTAATCTTAGAAAAATCATAGGATTTGACATTTATAAAACTGCATGCCAGGACAAAATAAACGACTTCTGGGATTCTCGATCTCTTTTAAAGTGAAGACCCACGCAAATGTGCAGGGCTATTCTTTTCCAGAAAAAAACGCTCCAGATGACTTTTCAGTGTGTTTCAGACCACTCACTTCTTCGGTCTTGCCACCGTAGACTGGAATCCACATCAACTTGTGCTGCCCTTCGTCCGCCGAAAGGGGATGCCAGGTCACTCTGAAACTATCTGTCGTCACCTCATCGATTTCCAAGTATTGCTGGGCTGGCACCTCCTCTGTGAGTCAAGGAAGGAGACTTTGTCAGGGAACGGAGAAGGCAAGGAGGCCAAACCCAAGAAGCTGCCAGGGCCGCCAGGAAGAAGGCCCTCTGGGGGATCTCTGGCTTTCAGAAAGCATGTGGAAGCTGAGAAAGCCGTGCCCGTCGGCCCCGTGGGACCTTGAGTTTCTGCTGTCAGCGTTGGTCCGCGGTACAAATCAGGAAGACCATGTATAAGGTATGTTTTTTAAAGTCTTCCAGTAATTTCCAGAACTCTTAGATTCTCTATTTGGCTCTTTTCATGAGCTATAAAAAGTAAGAGTGTCATATTTATTAGTTTACAAAGATATTATTTGCTCATCATGTGGAGGAAATTAACAAATTGGTGCCTTTGAGGTCTAGGGAATGTCCCTCTTAGTTTTATTTGCTTTCGTGACTAAATCACCCCTTCCTAATAAGTTAAAGAAGAACTGGACATCTTTTTCATCTTGTACATATGGGTGCCATCGGAAATGAAAGACGATTCATCAGACCTTCCACGGTTTCCTACTTCAGGGATGTACAACAGAGCCCCAAATCCAACTTAGTGACAGTCTTTGCCAGTCATTGATTCTTATTGCTTGAAATTAGAGATTTTTTAAAAAAGAGTTTATTTATTTATTTGACAGACAGAGATCACAAGTAGACAGAGAGGCAGGCAGAGAGAGAGGAGAAAGCAGACCCCCCCGCTGCAGGGCTCCATCTCAGGACCCTGAGATCATGACCTGAACTGAAGACAGATGCCCAACCGACTGAGCTACACAGGTGCCCTGAAATTAGAGATTAGGACACCGGGAGAATCCCAACAGGAGTTAGCCTGCAGGGTGTTTTGTGGAATTACTGAACCTTTTTCTGTGAACATTGTTTTTCAAAGGAGCCTATTTTGCATCTCTCCAGAATCGCTCCTCTTGTCCTCACTATAGCGCTCCATTGCTTTCCCAAGCGCAAGCAACGTTAAGCTCAGAGAGCAAACAATAGAATTGTTGCCACCAAGAGGAAAAAAATTTTGTTTTTATTGACTACAGGGTATATATAGAAAAGGAAAATCACGCAGTCACATCTTGTGTTTTTTATTTGGGCATTTAAAAGACTCCATATTGTTGTATTAATATTTCAGGCCTCATGAATACATTATTGGCTACAGATTGAATGTCTGAGGTGACACAGTATGCAATTGTCATTCTTGCAGGTGAAAAAAAAAATCTCTGGGTGTCAACAATTCTGGAAGGTCAACTTAATATATGTGCATATGAAAACAGAAGAAAGCTTTGAAATTTTTAGACCCATAGAACAAAAGAAATGGTGTAAGAGTAGGGACAGAACAGGATACACATTTACATAGCTGGGACCTTTTGAATTTGGATGAGCTCTCCTCTCTTTCCCTTGCTTTGATAGAAAATAATCAGGCAGTCTCATTCTGGTCACCTAATTGTTCAGTGCTTAATAGAATGTAGGGGGTGCCCCGGTGGCTCGGTCAGTTAAGCATCCAACTCTTGGTTTTGGCTCAGGTCAGGATCTCGGGGTCACAAGACAGAACCCTGCTTGGGCTCCGTGCTCACTGGGAAGTCTGCTTAAGATTCTCTCTCTCTCCCTCTTCCCCTGCCCCTCCCTCCTACACGTGCACAGTCTCTGTCTCTCAAATAAATAACTCAATAAAAATAATGATAATACAACATAAAAATCAAAAATCTCCTCAAAATCACAGTTGAGGAAGCTGCTTCAGCTTCTGGTCTCTATGGAGTTACTTGTGGAATCTTCCATACCATAAGAAGGCTTACCTGTGGTAAAAATTCCAGTCAGAGGCTCCGACTGCCCCTCATCATAGATGGAGATAATGGCCACAGTGTACTCTGTGAGCGGCGTCAAGCCCTTCAGAGGGAAGGTAGTAATAGGATCTACTTCAACCTGCAAAACAGAGACATCATACCAGCTACATTCAACACTCTCCAGACACGGGAAACAGAAGGCATTTTATTATTGTCTGTCGTTTACTTGGCCTGGCAGCAGAGCTATAAAGACGTCAAATATATTACTGAATTATAAAACCAGTCAGCTTCTGTATCACACATTTCTAATCTTCACCTTTAAATAGATTACCTTTCCATTAATTCTCGGGACATCTTTGCAACCAATATTATTTCCACATGATTGTGTGGAAAGGAAAGGAAGTGCACATGATTGACAATGTTACTAGAAATAAATATAATGTTTCCAGTCTGATCTGCCAGGACAGCCAGTTTTGGGCTTTACTGCCTAGGCCCCCTGACCCATGACTAAGTATCACATGGTAAGTCCTAAAAGGGCTGCACAGATGAGCAACAAATTAGGGTAAGAATCGGGGGATAGTCATACCAAAGATCACAGTAAAGATTTGAAATATTCCTTTATCTTCCACAGAGAGATTTACTTGGGAAAAACAGGTTCCAATCTCTTTGGAGTACTAAAGGATGGAGGACTAAGGATAAGGACCCAGGGTATAGGACAGAGTAGAAAAGGAACAGCAAAGAAAGAAGAAAGAAACCATAAAGTAAGAAGAAATGGAAGCAGGATCTAGAACACAGAGCCCTGAGCAAAGCCATCCTTGAGAAAGAGAAAAAACAGACATGGCTTTATCATGGAAAGGTTGGGTATTAGCCCCCTGAGCTACCTAGCACCGGGGGCATATTCTAGACCAAGTAAATGGTGCTCCATTTAAGCATTGTCTGTACATTGTCTCAATTAACCCTTCCAAACCCCTGATAGGGGAGGCACTTAATAATAAGATACTCTAGCTATAAAGATACCCTGCAAAATTGAAGAAATGAACCTATTTACCTGATAGTGGATTCTGCCAAAAAAGATACCACTGAAAATGTTTTCAAGAGATATTTAGAGCACTATCGATAGGATGTGCTATTTAGAATACTATCAATGACTATATTTGATAGCACCTGAAGTTAAGGGGAAGGTGACTAAGCTTACATATGGATTTGCTCACAGCAGTCAACGTGAACTTTACCAAAATATAAAATGTGTCACAGCCCTACTTAAAACCTTCCTTGGCTATCTCTACTGCCTTGCAAATCAAAACCAAGCATCCTGCAATGACCTCTTGGTCTTGCACAATCTGGTGCAGTGCTCCTTTTTCCTGCCATACTTTGAATCACCCAGGGGCTCCAGCCACACGGACCTGTCAGGTCTGTGTCTTTCGCACCCCAGGGCCTTTGCATATGCAGTTCATGCTGTTTGGGATTCTTGCTCTTTTCAAAACTAGCCCTTTGCCATCTGTCAGGACTGTGCTGAATTTTTACTTCCTGATAGGAGGTTTCTGTTGTCACCTCTCTCAGCAGGGCTACCCCTAACACTGTCCTTGTTTGTTTCATCCAGCATCAAACGTAACCTGCGATTATTTTACGTATTTATTTTCTCCCGCATAGAGTGTAAGACCCACCAGGGCAGGACTTTGTTTAAGTTCTTCAGCATGTTGAATCATATTTGGTTTTGAGTGAATACAGGAGGCACCAAAGGTCATTTTTAGGAGCGATAATAAAGGGCTCATCTGAACTCAGAGCCAATCCAGAAACCATACACATCACTAAGAAATCAACTGCAGGTCAAAAGAGAGTGTGAGTCCTGGAGGGAGGAGCTTCCGTCTTCACCCTTGTGGAACCCTGAGCCATGCGGCTAAAGAGGGCCGAGAAACCTCAGCCCTTTCAGCCACCCCGGCTGAGATACAGGACCCAGGAGTGAAGTCATCTAGGAAGTTCGGGCTCCGTCAAGCTCCCACAGGAAGGCAGGAGTCACCTCAGCTGACTCCACAGGGAGCACCAGAGCCAAGTGTCCTTGCTGAGCTCTGCCCACGCTGTGTAACCACGGGTTATTATTTTAAGCCAAGGTGTGGTTTACACAGCAGGATTGAACCAAAAATATCGATTATCTTCTGAATCTGGGCCTGATAATATTATAGGTCATTCTTAGCATTTAACGTTTATTTTGGTTGGGTATTTTCTGCATGCTTTCTGTGTATTAGTTCCGTTAATCAGCCCTCCACAATTAGAGTAGCTAATTATTGTCCTTAATTTGAAGATGGTGAAACTGAGACTCTGAAAATTTAAGGAACTTGCCCAATGGAAAACCAGCTGGTACCCAGTGCATCAACACAAGGATTTTGGACCCAAAATCTTATGCACAGTATGGCTTCATTAAACTCGCAGACAAGACAAATCCATATTTAAAATAGGAGTTTAAGACATGTTCTTCTAAATGATATTTACATATTGCTTCTGCAGTTTAAACTCAATAACAGTTGAGTTTACTGAGCACTTTTGACGTGTCAAGGACTTCACCACATTCATTGTTGTGTTTAGCTCGCTTTCCCTCCCACCAAACCCTCGGTATTTATAATAGCTATCTTACAAACAAGGAATGGGAGGCCCAAAGACCAGACCTAACTTCCTGGACATAAAACTATCAGCTGGAATGAATAGTTATGCCTTGACCTCTGTCTCAAATCTGTGACAATGGAATTTCGTGAGGATATCAAACATACACAAAGCAGATTAAATTCAAACTTTCTTAGGTACACCAAGAGACAAGAAGGGGAAAAGTGTGTATATACACACACATATATATGTATATAAGCATGTATCTTTTCAGCATACATATGTTGAAATATATATAAATATATATGTTGAAAAGATCTATTTTATTAAAGCATTAGTTGACTTTGAACAGACCATATTTTATGCATTACCTACTGATTATTTTATTCCATTGAGTGTAAAGTTCAAGATGTCATCTATTTTCATTAGTTATATTATGTTTTAGACTGAGTTCTGGAACTGATTTTGTTGGTAGTACTTTTAAGATGTAGGAGAAGAACTTGAGAAAATGATAACAAATGGCCATGATCTCATGGTTATATAACTCTTTTTGAAAAATTTTCAAACAGTCTGGCCTAAAAGCTTAATTTCAACCTAATTCTGGGAGGGATAAAGAAAGAGTCCTTAATGAGGAACAAGGGACTGGGCTCCGCTCTGGGCTCTCTCGTTGAGTCATAGCTGTCAGGAACTGGACTTGCGTCTGAGTCTAAAAATGGTCCTTTCATTTATAAAACTCAAAGGGGAGAACTTCAGTTTTCCATCCTGCTTGCACATTTCCCCAAACCCTCTCCCAGCACATGCTCTCTGAGATGGCCCTGTCCTTAGCAGACGAGTCATGTTTTCAGCATGTTTTCTCGAAGGAGGGCGTAAGGGGCTCTCTGTAAACCCTGGTTGAAGGGAAGCACTCAACACATGTTGCCGCCATCATCATCATCACCATCATTATTTGGTTGTCTTTCATTTTTCCTCCTTGGTCTCCAAGCAGTTGGGAGAGAGAGATAATACAGAAAAGACAAAAAGGATAAAGAGGACACGAAGGAGGGAATTGGGAGGAACAGGAAGGAAAGCAGAGAAAAACAAATTGAGTCCAAAACAAAAGCTTATGGTCAATTGCATGTTACATACTAAGTAAATTTTGGTTGGGACATTTTGAGGTTCATTCCAGAATGTTTTGGAAGTTTCCTAAAAACCTAACTGTAGCATGACCTATAAGTAAAAGCTTTATTAATACAAGTTAAAGCAAAATATAGTAGGACTACTCACCCTTAAAATCATACATTCCAAAATTAGGCAAATTAATACCACACTTAAACAAAAGACATTTGTCTAGCAACATTTAGTCTCAAGTGCATGGTTAAAAATTAAGAAGAACACACACACACACACACACACCCCAGTCAAATTGGAAATGCTACAAAACCACATATTGTTTATGCATTTTACTAAAATAAAATTTTCTCAGATTTTCATTTATAGACCATTTTCTCATGTTTTAAATTCAGTTTTACCAAATACAGTTTTCTAATTTCCCAGCATAATACAAATTAGAAAGAGCAAGTACCAAAGGCATCTCCAAAACTGAAAAACACTACAAAAACCCACATGTGCTTCTTAACAAATGGATTAGTTTGGGATCATTCTTATAACGGCAAATAACCTAAAATACCATAAGAGACCACAACAGTATAACAGTTATCTGAGAAAATTTGGCAAAACTGAATTTAAAACACAAGAAAATAGTATGTTCTTTCTCCTTTTTGTCTTATATGTAAACAATGAATCTTGGAACACTACATCAAAAACTAATGATGTATTGTATGGTGACTAACATAACACAATACAAATTTTTAAAAAAGAGAGAGAGACCACAACAGTTATAATTTTTTAAATAGAATGTTAAGTACATTTCTTGTGCTGATCATTTTACAATATATACAAATATCAAATATTAGCAAATGTGCAGTATTGTGCATTCATTATCTAATGTCCCTTGTGAGGCAGTTCTCTGCAAAATACTGCTTGGATTTAATTGTAGGAAACAGTTTGTCTCTGCAAATGAAAATAGTTTCTTCATCTGGTCAGAAAATAGAAGTGATGTAATCCAACATATTTCCCTCTTGGTCTTAACTTCTTGGATCAAGTTGAGGAAAAATAATACTAACTTTGCTATCTATCCTGCTAAAATATATTCCCAAGGAAGGACTTTGTGAAGAAATGACTATTTGTGAAGAATTTATTACTGACTGAGTATAAGATAGTGTATCTTCCTAAGTTCTATTAAGTTCTGTTATTTGGAAATACTTGTCTACACAAAACTTGAATTATTCAGTTTTGTATTTAACTCACCTAAGTCATTTAACTATCTGAAAGATGGGAGATGACTCAAAAGCAGAGGGATGAGGAGGATTACACAGACATTATTTCTAGTTTACAACATCTAGGAAGAGACCTACTTCACCACCTCCTTGCCCTGGGGCAGACTATCTATTCCAAAGATGGCCGCGTCAACATATATCTCCCATCTCTCCTGCCTCCCACCATAAGTGGGACCTGTGTCCCTCATGTCGAATCCAAGTGGGGACTTGTGCGTGTGGCAGAGGTGGTATTCTGTGACTTCTCTTAGTAACGAAAAGCGACACAGCTCTCTCTTTTAGCTCTCTCTTTCTCTCTGTCTCTTTGGACACATGTCTGGGGACTCCTGAGCCAGCACATAGAAAGTCTAGCTCCCTTAAACCTGCCATGCCTGAGGAATCTTGTGAAGACTTTAGTCAGAGACACAGAGAGCTGCTCTGGCTCCCAGCCTATCCAGTCTTCGCAGACCAGGCACGAGACATCTGAATGAATGTTCAGATGTCGTTGTGATGACATCAGCATCAACCACGATCTGACTATGATCTCATAAGGGACCCCAAGCCAGGAGTATAGATCCAAGTAGTTGACACAGTTTCTGACAGAGACTGTGAGGGAAAATAAGAAATTTGTATTCTTTTAAGCCACTATGGTTTTGGGTTGATAGGTTATGCAGGCATAAAAAGTTAATACACACCCAGCCCCCCCAATAAACAAACAAACAAACATTATGATCCTCAGCCTACCTCATTAATTTCAGTGCCATCTGCATTGTTATACATAATTCGATAACCACTGATCTTTCTTGACGTTGGGTCCCAGGCTAACCGAGCACTGTTAGAGCCAACATTGGAGATTCTCAGGTTTCTTGGTGGACTTAAAGGCACTTTGCAGTAAGTGGAAGAGAAAAGAATTAAAATGTTAAATCACATACACCTTTAAAAGCCCCCCCCTGAAAAACACCCCAGCATCTTTGATTCTTAAATAACTTACATATGAAAAATTTTACCCCGATAATAACTTACAACAAAGAAAATTAACAAATTAACAAGGAAAAAAAAAAAAACTTTCCTCGTATGGAATGAATAGTATTAATAAGGTATACATGCTTAGAAAGAAGTAAGATTTAGGTACATTTTCTGTGTCTTTCTTCTCCAATCAATGCTATTATTGTAGCTTGCTATAAGGGCGAAAGATTTATACGATCTGAAGAGAAACCAGAGTATTATAGCTTGCTATAGATAAGAAAACTAACGGATCAAAAACCAGGGCACCTGAAATTAAATCTTAGCTACTTCATTCAACTGCCGTTTGATGCTGGCAAAGTTACTCTACTGCTCCCCTCCACAGTTTCCCATGTGTAAAGGCGAGTTTGATGGCCTCTGTCCTCTCTGCTTGGGTATCTACTAAGCCTTTCCGACTTGACCTGTCCAGAACTGAACTACTGACTCTGCCTGCCACTTCTTCCATTCTTCTCTCTCAATCTCCTCTTCTGAAAAAATTGGAAACTCCATTCTTCCTATTGCTCAGGCCCAAAACTCTTGAGCCATCCAACATTCAGGTTTCTGAACTTATGTCACTTTCCCACTGAGCCTGTCCAGGATCACCGTCTGGTGATCTAGAATCTTCCACCCAATGCTCCCGAACTGCCGTCTCTGGTTTATTTCTTATATTGTGCTTTTATCGATCTACTGTCTCTCTCCCTCTATATATTGTAGTTTCAGAGGATTAGGGGTTAATTCTGTTCCTGGCTTTATTCCCAATATAGCAAGTTCTCAATACATATTTGTTGACTCAATGAGCAGGAGTCCTGCCCTGTGTAAATCCCGCTGGATTTGTGGGTCTAAGTAAAAATGAACATTTTGCTGTCGCTTTAAAAATGTGTAAAGAGACACTGATATTTCTGCAGATTCTTGACTATCAGTTCCATAGCTCTCTGTACTTCCTCAAGAGCCTTCTCCTGATTTAACAGATTAAAATTCATCAATAATTTTTGAGAGTTTCACGAGCTTTTAGAGGTTTATAGTAAAACCAACTGTTCAGGTTTATCACATGCTCTATGAGTCTGAGATGTTCTGGAACTGATTATTATAACTCAGGTATCTCGTTAAACCCTTACATAGACTGTAAGGAGAGTATAATATCCCCGTTATATAGGTCATAAAACTGAGGTAACTCGGTCAAGGTCACAGTTAGTAGGAAGAGAAGAGCAGTTAGAGTTTAACCCAGGCAATCAGCCAGTTGATTCACAGCCTGTGATTAGTGCTGAGAGAGCCAGCAAAGCAAAAACCTAGAAGACAAACCGTGACAGTCATCAGCATTGCCACAAACTATGATGCTTCCTCGCCCAATTAGTGAAAAGCAAAAATTAGTGAAAAGACTAATTCTTTTCACTCATTGAATATATATTGACTATTTGGCAATAAAGAGCCTATAGACTTTAGTGACTCTCTTACTATTTGAGGAGCTAGAGAGAACATACAGGAGAGAGAAAGGCCGTATAATTGAGTGTGGTGTACACTTTGCTCCACATTTGTTGAAGCAGCATGGTATAAGGTCTAGCTTCCTTACAGCATAAAATTCCAGTCCCGGCAACAGGTACCCAGAGACATCATTTTTTTTAGGACCACTCCCTCCTTTTTTTAATCAACTAGTACAATTCCTGCCACTGAATAAAATACACATTTTCTTAAGTTACAATGAGCTCTTAAGAGGTTTCAACCTAAGCCAGCATTTCCAATTTAGAATCCTAACATTTATTTGGGCTTTTTTTTTCTCTAGCATTTCCTCTGAATGACTGAGCTGCTCACGTGTGGTTTCTTGGCCTGAAACAGGATCGCTGGCCTCTTCTCCAAACATGGCATAAACTGTAACTGTGTACTCCGTATTGGGCAACAACCCACTCAATTCAATATCAGTGTGGGTGTCTCCAATCTTCATCTGAAAAGAACACATGTTATCAGATCATTAGCCAATGGGCACCATGAGTGGTACAACTGAGTTTGCTCAGAGTACAACTGAGCAAAGGGGAGACTTCATGGACTAAGACTTTGTCTCCTCACAACCCCTTTATTCAAACGCTTCCGCCCTGATTTTTTATTGTCTGCTGTCATCTGATATTAGGAACAGATGCCACGGAACCACACAAAACTGATCGCACCCATGCGTGCTGTTTCTACGTCTGGACGAGAAGTGATCTCTGCCAGAGTAACAGTGTCACAAATTTAGTCCTCAGGAAAGTGTGGGTGTAACTGAGCCAGAAATGTTGTCTAGAAAGAGTATAAGCTCTAGGCCAGTGAGCTCGGGACAGAGCCAAGTGGGCATCGCTCATCACTGGCTAATTCTAACCAGTGCCTTGGCTGGGTGCCCAGTTTTCACTTCGAGCCTGATTGGGCTGGACCAGTTTTGTTGCCCCATTCAACAAAAGGGCCCATGCCCTTGGACTGCAAACTCTTTCCAGGAGGCAGAAGAGATCAATCCACGTTGACAACCAATATGGCAATTTACTTTTTGATTCCGGGATGACTTTTCTGACCCTTGGAGTCAAAGAAACTAGCCAACATTCTCGCTGTGTGCTGAACACATGACAGCATGGCTTTGTTTTTGTTTGGGAAGGAAGCAAACTATCTCCAGAGCCAGTCTCCAGTCACACAACGGCCAATGCCATTGTCAAATTAGAAATTTTAATTTTGAAGTATTTTCATCTATATAAAATAAATGTAGAGAAAAGAATGTGATTCACCCTGACACATCCATCACTCAAACTTAATAAATATGAAAATGTTGACTTCCAATCTTATTTTTAAAGGAGCTAATATATTCAAATCAACAGAAGTTCTTTCTCATTCTTTCTGTTCACTATCTCTACATAAATGATGCAGTCTATCTTCCTGATCCAATGTTTTACTTCTCCTACTTCTATCTGTAAATAATATACAGTTCTGTATGTTTAACGTACATGAATGGAATCCTATGACATAATTTTTTGCAACTTTTTTTCTATCAATATTATGTTTCGAGTTTTATCCATGTTGATGTGCAGGGATAAAGATGACATTATTAATTCCTTTTGTATTTTTTGGTATTCTTTTGTATAAATATTTGCTATTTTCCATCCCTCTCCTGATGAACATGTCAATCATTTGCAATACTGTGTTTTGAATAAATGCTTGCATCCCAAAAAGATATGCAGGAGGTTTCCTTAAAAAATTATATATATCTTCAACTTGATGATATATTTCAAATTATTCCCTAAGGTAGCTGTATCAATCTACATGCCAATTTACATACCAATTTACATGAATGATTCTGTTTCCCATATGCTCACTAATAATGCAGTTATTACTAATCTTTAAAAACTGTTTGCTAATCTACTGGGTGTGAACGAGTATTCCTTTCTTTCTTATTTTTCTCCTTCTTGGTGAAGCTGGTCATTATTTTTAGCATCATTTTTTAAGCCTCCTTTCTGCCAAAATAATTCAGATCAACATTAAATCCCAAATGAACTAAAGCTGTCTAAACCTTAGAAATAAAACACACACACATGTCACAAAAGCTCTGTTCCTGGCCCTCAGATTCACCATAGTTTTGGCCCTAAACAGTTCTGTCACCAGAAGCAATGTTAAAGACAATGTTTAGATAATAGTAAAGATTTGAGTTCTGAACTCCCTCTTGACTACTCTATCTGCCTATTCAAACACTTCCAGGTGTTACAGACATTTCCTTGTCATTCCTTGAATATCTATGTTGTAGTAATCTCTCCCTATAAATTAAAAACAAACACTAAAATAAATCATTTGAAAGTTGAAGAATCATCATTTAAAATGGAATAAATGCAAAAAAATTCATACTAACACATTTTTCTACCTTTCAAATTAGTAAAAAAAAAAACTTTCTAAGTCAGTGTAGCTATGGGGAAACAGCCATTCATGAATTGCATACAGCAATATAAATTATAACACATTTCTCTAGAATCATTTGCTAATACTTAGTATAAGCCTTAATAATTTGTATGCCCTCTGAGAAAAAGAAACCCCATTTCTAGGAATTTATCCTAAGAAAATAATCTGACAACCTTGCCAAGTTATATGTTAAGATTGATCACCAAAGCATATTTTACAACACATTATCTAAATGCCCCAAAACAAGAGATTAATTAAACATGACCTGGTACAAAACAACAGCATAATACTATAGCACCTTTTAAACAACCATATAAAATATTATTTAATGGTATGAAAGATCCTTACCATAAACAAAATGAAACAGAAGATGACAAAACCATTCCCATTTGTTGCATTTAAAAAATGCATTTAAAAAGACTTCAATAATATTAACAATAGCTATTTCCAGGTGGGGGGATGATAAGTGATTTCCCCTTTTACCTAAAGTGAATTTTCTAAATTTTATACCTTAAAATTTTAGAATAAAAAAAAATCCATTTTCAGGAAGTCAAAGATTCTAGAACTCTACTGGGCAGCAGGTAGTTACCTCTTTTTCATCCCCAGCCAGACCCTCCGTGAGAGGAGCGTAGAGGATCAGGTATCCAGACGCTCCAGGCACCGCTTGCCATCTTGCCCTCAGACTGTTCTCAGTTACATCGTACAGTTCAAGGTCAGAAACCATAGGTAAGGCAACTGCAAGAGATTTTTTTTTTTTAATTCTCAGCCATTTATCAGTACATCTGTATGTTTCAAAGTATCTAAGTGTTATTATCTACAAAGTACACATAGTTTACTTTTCAGATAATATTCATCCTTAAATATGTTCACACAGTCTTGACAAACCCTTCTAGGAGGGCAAACATAGTGAATGTTTAAAAACAGGATCAACGTCTTCTAGTTTCTTATACCTCGTTGCAGTGATGGGCACATTTCTCTGGAAGCCAGTTAAAACCAAGGAGACTATTCTGACCACTGTTTTATGCCCCTCCCTGAGCATTGTGTCTGCCATAAAGGAGCTGTTAAAACAGTCACTGTGTCACTTAGTAAATGACAGAATGGATGGCTGGGTGAACAAATGAATATATACCCATCCTGCCAGTCAGAGACAGTGAAAAGACATGAATGAGTCCGTAGTTAAATTAGTTCATAATACACATTCACTAAATAATTGTTTATTAAGCGAATACATGTATTTTGCACCTTTCACCACCAAGGTTGCTCTCTCCTTATCAAAGCAGAGGTCTATAACAATCTTCTCCATATGTAGCACCTGTACACAGGACATATATACAGCATGGACCAGCATAGAGCATCACACCCATGGCCTAGGACTCTGAGTCAGGATGCCCTCAGTACCACCTGAACAGAAATCCAGCTTAAGAAAGGTCACCTAAGCATTGTCGTACAAGGTCAGACGTGGGGTAGACTTCAATACATACGTGTGGTTTCGGTTCCCCGTAGGCCTTCACTAGCTGTGTGAGCATATATTGCGAAGACGGCTATCTGATATTCAGTTAAAGACATCAAGCCTTTCAACACCGTGGAAGACACACTTCCATCCACCACCACCTGATTAAAGAACAGTTCGAGGAATGAGACTAGGGAACACCTGATATGTAGAACTGAAACCAAAGAGCAAAATATCTCTAGCAAGAACATGCCATTCGATATTTTATTTGTGCTACATTGTCTTTTCCGCGGTGGCAATCAATTCTCCTTGAATTCCTCTGGGAAGCGATGCACCTTTTACGGAGTATATCCAAAAGTCCCTTATTAAGTCATATCTAATGGAGAGAGTATTTCCCAGGCTAATTGTTATTCCAAGCACCTCCACTTAGAATAGTTGACATGCGATATTTTTCCATGGAGCTTTGGGAAGCATTTAACAGACTTATTAGTCATGAAAAAGATAGAAGAATTGGAAGTACTCTGCCTGCTTTTTTAGTCCAGATGACTTAAATCTTCCTGCCCTACTCCTTGAACACTTAAAAAAAAATGAAAAATCTTGCCATAATAAAGAAGAATATTGTGAAACATGTTGAGGTCAACCAAAGGTTAGAACATCAAAATGTTTGTACTTCCAAAAAAAGGGGGGGGAGATTTCATCACATATTAACATATTCCCTGTGATTGTCAGTGTCAAAGGTAGGAAAAGGGAACGATCCAATCAATCATCTGACAACAGGCATTCTCTCCTGTGATGGCCAAACCATGAAAAAGGCCAGCCATGGATTCTTTATTATGACTTCTCAACTGCACTAATCTCCACAAATGTCCAGGAAATCCCAAACCTTGGAGGACTATATGACCACATCATTTGGAACACATAGACTTCCTTAAGACAGAAAATACAGACCACTCCCAAAGTTGAAAGAATACATGAATAGCAAAAAAGGGTTCTGGCCACATAATGAACTACTGATTCCTTCTGTTTTAGAACTTATTAATTTTAAAAAGGAAAAACATCGAAATAAGTTGTGTATGAAATGAACACATGACCCGTTCTGAGGGTTATTGGACTGAGACGGGAGGAGAAAGTATGAATGCCATAACCAGAGAGACGAGAGGACAAAGTAGACACTTGGCCAATGAATTTTCAGTCCAACGAATTTTCAATGTTTATGTGAGAATAATCTCCTTATACATACAATTCTGTCTTGTCCTCACTACTGTGGAAGACTTGAAAGAAGGAAAATAATGGTTTGAAAATACCATCTCATTACCTCCTCTGGTTTTCCGCCCCTGGTAGGGTAGTACACGACTCTGTATTTTTCCACATTTCCTGGGGCATGGGTCCAGTTAACCATAAAGCTTCTGGCAGTGACTTCAGAAGTAATCAGCTCTGTAGGCGGCCCAACAGTGGCGAGAGCTGAAGCTAAAGTATAGAAATACGTAAAGTGAACCTCTTTCCCAAAATTACTTCTCATAAAGCCTCAGATACTCCATTGGTCAGAAATGATGATTGGTTTTGTGCTACTTCTAAGATTTCGCCTCTAGAGAAATGGATTCAATTATTCATTCCTACATTTTTTCATTGAAACATTTAAGTGCCTATTATGTAGCGATCACTATGCCAGGTCCTGAGGATACACACTTAAATAAGGTAGTCCTTGATGCTAAGAAACTTTCTTAAAGACATTGCTATAGAAGAATTAAACAAACAAACAAACAAACAAACAAAACGAAACCAGAAACACAACACTGATTGAGCATGTGCACATCTACAGGTACTGTCCTGAGCTCTTGAGAAGTATTATTTTAATTCTCAGTAGTTACTGTTGTTGTCCCATTTGGTAGGTGAGAAAACTAAGGCACAATGAAGTCAAATAACTTGACCAAGTCTTACACTTAGTAAATAGTCTTACACGTAGTAGATATTAGCATTGATATTGATACTTGAGTTTTTAATATAAGAGCCTATGTTTTTAAGCATCAGGAGATGCAGTCTCTTTATGGAAGACTTCAATTCAATGAATGGTCAGTATCGAAAAGTCAAAAGAAAAGAAAAGGCAACTAACATATACTGAATGTTCACTATAAGCTAGACACTATGGAAGCACTTTATGTATGTTATTCGCATGTTAAAACAAATGAATATGTAAAAGATTTAGGAAATGTGAAGTTCAAAGTCCTTGAACTTTAGGATTTCTTATCATCTAGGGACTTATCCAAAGTAGCTTTAATAACCTTATTAATGAGGAAAAAACATAGTTACTGAACACTTAACTATGGCCAGGAACTATATTATATGCTCTATCAACAACCCCAGGGAGAGATTTTTTTTTTTTTTTTTTTTTTGTGGGAAAAATTGGTCTCTAAAGTAGTCTCATTAAGAAGCTCAGAGAGGGGCGCCTGGGTGGCTCAGTGGGTTAAAGCCTCTGCCTTCGGCTCAGGTTCTGGGATCAAGCCCCACATCGGGCTCTCTGCTCAGCAGGGAGCCCAGTTCCTCCTCTCTCTCTGCCTGCCTCTCTGCCTACTTGTGATCTCTGTCAAATAAATAAATAAAATCTTAAAAAAAAAAAAAAAAAGAAGCTCAGAGAAATGTATTCAAGAAACTACTGCTTGGCTGTCCAACTTAGTCGCAAGAGATCTGGTCCAGAGAAAGAGGAATGATGGCAGAGATGGAGCCAAATAGAATCATTCCACACCCTGGATACAATAACGGCAGGAAATAAAACCAAATTCTCCAGGGAGGATCTGGATATTACTCTCTTCTCAGATCATATCCCTGTAGACCAGATATAACCTGCTGACTAATGATATCATGAGAGACAAAGGTTAAAAAATACATGATGATTGTGCTTCCAGGAAGACAGAATTGATGTGACTTTCCCCTATTATTTCTGCAAATTCTGAAAATTATGTAATAAAACAAGCATAAGAAGACACTGAAAGAAAGAACAAAGTGTATGGGTGAGGAATTGCAGGACTTAAAGAATGATACAGTGATAAGTCCCCTGAGTTTTCCTTCTACTTCAAATGTCCTAGACATGGAGCTAAAGAATCCAGAATTTATTGACAAGATGACTGGACAGAAAAATTGGCAAGGATGTAGAACTCAACAAAGCCATCAGCCAAAGGGATCTAACCAAATTTACAGAATATTTCATAGGACAATAGCAGAACACACACCCTTTTCAAGCACCCATAGGGCATATAGCAAGATGACCACATCCTGGGCCAGAAAGCAAATCTCAGAAAATCTGAAACAATAAAAGTCACAAATAGTGTGTTCTCTAATGACAGTGAAATCAAACTTAGAAACCAATCACAGAAAGGTAAGAGAAAAACACCCAAACACTTTGAAGTGATAAACAACGACTTCTAAATAATGAAAGGGTCAAAGAAAATAAAACATATTTTGAAATGAAATGAAAATACAACCTATCAAAATTTATGGAGCAAAAAAAATTTTTGTAGAGCATAGCTAAAGCCGTGTGGAGAAAGAAAATTATAGCATTTAACTAATTACATTAGAAAAAGAGGAAACATCACAGTTCAGTAATCCAAGTTCTCATGTCAACAGTCTACAAAAAAAGTATGATCAAGATAATCTCAAAACCAGTAAAAGAAAGAAAATAAGAAAAATAAGGGAAGAAATCAATGAAATTAAAAACAGAAGAGAAACGGAAAAATCAATGTAATCAAGAGCCAGTTCTTTGAAAAAGTTTTGTTTTGTTTTGTTTTAAAAACAAACCTCTAACAAGACTGAGAAAAAAAAAGAGAGAGAGAAGACAATACTTACCAATATCAGGGGAAAAAAACCCACAGACTATCACTACAGACCCTACAGACATCAAATGAATAACAAGGGAATTCTATGAATAACTTTCCACACATATATTCTACAAATTCTATGGAGTGAACCAATTCCTTGAAAAGCAGAAAGTCTCCCCCTCAGATGGGGAATAAGGCAAGGATGTCCATTCTCACTACTCTTATTCAACACAGTACAGGAAATTTCAGCCAGTGAAAGAAGGCAAGAAAATAAAAAGCACAGAAATCAAAAGCAAAGAAATAAAAGTATTCCTATTTGCAAAGGATATGATTTATTGCCTACATAGTAAAATCCCTGAAGATCTAGAGGAAAAATCCTAGAATTAGCAAATTCAAATAATGTCATAGGACACAAAAGAAATATACAAGAATATAATTGTGTTCATATGTGAACACCAAAATTAAAAAAAAAAAAACTAAAATTCCTCAAAATACTCTGGAAAACAGCATGGAGGTTCCTCAAAATGTTGAAAATAGAACTGCCCTATGACCCAGCAATTGCACTATTGGGTATTTACCCTAAAGATACAAATGTAGTGATCCAAAGGGGCACATGCACCCGAATGTTTATAGCAGCAATGTCCACAATAGCCAAACTATGGAAAGAACCTAGATGTCCATCAACAGATGAATGGATCAAGAAGATGTGGTATATATACACAATGGAATACTATGCAGCCATCAAAAGAAATGAAATCTTGCCATTTGCAACAACGTGGATGGAACTAGAGCGTATCATGCTTAGCGAAATACGTCAAGCAGAGAAAGACAACTATCATATGATCTCCCTGATATGAGGAAGTGGTGATACAACATGGAGGCTTAAGTGGGTAGAAGAAGAATAAATGAAACAAGATGGGATTGGGAGGGAGACAAACCATAAGTGACTCTTAATCTCACAAAACAAACTGAGGGTTGCCGGGGGGAGGGGGTTTGGGAGAAGGGGTGGGATTATGGACATTGGGGAGGGTATGTGATTTGGTGAGTGCTGTGAAGTGTGTAAACCTGGTGATTCACAGACCTGTACCCCTGGGGATAAAAATATATGTTTATCAAAAATAAAAAATTAAAAAAAAAATTCCTCAAAATAAAATTAAATACAGAGATGTAAACAGAACAAAACCTGTATGGAATTTGTATCCTAAAAGGTACAAAATGCTGATGAAGATCAAAGGATATGTAAACAAATGGAGGAATTTATCATGTACCAGGACTGGAAGAATCCACGCAGTGAGGATGTCAGATCTTCTATGTTAATATTTGATAATTGAGAATTGAATCAATGCTATTCCTAACAAAATCCCAACAAGATTTTTATGTAAAATAAATATTTCTCTAATGTTTATTTAGAAAGGTAAAGAAAGTGAAATAATGGAAGCAGTTTTCAAATAGAAAAAGCAAATGGGAGAATTCAGTCCATCCAATCTCAAGACTTCTATAGCTACTAGAAATCAAGATTGTAGGGTATTGGAAGAGGGTTAGACTCATAGAACCAACAGAACAGAATAGAGAATCCAGACATAAACCCACACAAATTTGCCCAACTGATACCTGACAAAGATACAAAGCCATCCAATGGCAAAAACAGAGCATTTTCAGGAAGTGGTGCTGGAGTAATTGTATGTTGATAGGCGAAAAAACCCAAAAACCTTGATCTGAACTTAAAATCTTTTACAAAAATTTAACCAAGAACATGGACTTAAATGTAAAACATACAGTTTTTAGAATAAAAATACAGAAGAAAATTTGTAGCATTTATGGCCAAAGAGACTTAATACCTACAAAATGCAAAATTAATAAATTGGACCTAATCAAAATTTAAAACTTTTGCTCTGCAAAAGACCTTGTTAAGAGGATAACAGGCACACTACAGGTTTGGGGAAAATTGTAAAAAAAAAAAAAAACCCACATATCAAAAAGAATTAGTATCTAGCATATAAATGAAGAATTGTCAAAACTTAACAGTTAAAAACTAAACAAACACACATATTCATCTAATTAGAAAATGGGCAAAAGATATGAACAGCCCAAAACCAAATACAGATGTGAAATAAGCATGCACAAAAGATGTCCAATTTCATTAGCCATCAAGGAAATGCACATTCAAACCACAGTGAGATACCACTACATATCTATCAGAATGCCTAAAAGAAAATGTAGTAACAACGGTAAATACTGGTGACAATGCACAGAAACAGAATCACACACATATGTTGCTGGTGGGAAGGCAGACTGCTGCAGCCTCCCTGGAAAACAGTGTGGCAGTTTTGTAACAGTAAGTGAAGCATGCTGCTACAATGTGATACAGTAATCTTGTGTTTGGGGTAATTATCCCAGGGTCATTATCACAGTAACATGAAAACTTACTTTCTTGCAAGAACCTATACATGAACATTCATAACAGATTTTTTTGTAACAGCCAAAAATGAAAACTCAGATGTCTTCCTTACTTTTTTTAATAATTTTATTTTATTTTAATTCCATTAATTCACATATACTGTATTATTAGTTTCAGAGGAAGAATTTAGGGATTCGTCAGTTGCATGTAATGCCCACTGCCCATTCCATCATGTGCTCTCCTTCATACCCATCACCCAGTTACCCCGTTTCCCTACCTACCTCCCCTCCAGCAGTCCTCGTTGTGTTCCTACAGTTAAGCGTCTCTCATGCTTTGTCTCCGTCTCTGATTTCATTTTATTTTTGTTTTTCCCTCCATTCCCCTAGGGTCCTCTGTTTTGTTTCCTAAATTCCACTAATGAGTGAAATCATAAGATACAGTGTTTCCCTGTATCCTCCCAATGTGTTCATGGCTAAGCGGACTGTGGTTTGTCCATAGCATGGAATATGGTACAGCAGTAAAAAGGAAAAAAGCTACTAATACATGTAACAAGTAGGATGAATTGCCAGGAAATCATCCTGAATTAAAAAGTCAGTCCTCAAAGATGATATACCACATAATTCCATCCACATCATATTTTCAAAATAGAAACTATGTAGAGAGGGAGCACTGATGAGTGGTTGTCTGGGGTGAGGGAGAGGCTGTGGGGAGAAATAAGTGAATGCGGCCATAAGAGGACAAAAGGCACGATTTCCATGATGGAATTCTGTACTTCAGCTCTCAGTTCCCGCATCTGCCTGGGATATCGTACTGGAGTTTTGCAATATGTCACCATTAAGGGGAACTGGTAAAGCAGACATGATCTTTCTCTATCTTACTCCTTACAACTTTACATGAATGTATAATTACCTCAAATCCCAAAGTGCAGTTAAAAACAAACACCCGTGATGGTCTAAATCTGACACCACGGAGACAACGATCTGGTGGTTCCACTATTCCTTCCTCGGTGGGGCTGCTAGTATATTCCCTTTCTAAGCTGATGATTCACATCTTAGGGGGCCAAAGGGCTCTGTTTAGAAAGTCATCACGAAAAAGGATCAGAATTTTCATAATCCACGACAGACTCTTGGGCAGAGTAATACCCACATCCCAGAACGACCGTGTTCGTTTCCTTGCTTTACCTTTGATTTCTCTGTCCTGTTCTTCCACCCGGGAGCAGACGGTCCTCGTCAGGCTCTCCACGACTGTGTGCATCAGGTCAAACTCGGCCACATTGTACACGTGAGTGCTGTCCGGCTCAGAGGCGATCTCCCGCAGCTCGTTCTCGTCCGCGTTTTTCACCCCTTGCATTGAGGACAACAGGGAGGGTGGTGACACTCGTGCCCCCTTTGAGAAACCAACCTCCGTGAGCCTGCCCTGAGCCCATTATCACCCCCCAGCAATTGAAGCATCTTCTACTTCACATTGTTAGTTGTTTTCTTAAAAACCACCTTCAGCCATCACTTTTAAGTGATTGCATCCTAATTCCGTTCAGTGAATCTTAACAGGAAGATGCATTAATGAAACTAACTTCTGTCTTGCGTGAAGAGGGCAGAAGCAATAGTAATTAATCCAGCATTCTAAACTATCAACCCCTTGGGTTTCAATTGCTAGAAAATAACTTACTTAAATTAAGAGCTACTTTTAGAATAAAAATTATAAATACAAAAGTATTGTTATTACTATATATGGTATTATTTTATAGCATTAAGAGGAAGCTTGGGAAAGATTCTTTAATATATTCACGTACAAGGGGCTGACTCGTAACACACAATTTGGCTAAATGAAAATAGGGAAGCTCTGTTTCTCCCACAATCTCTGTGGAATTCCATTGCTGTAAGTGGAGCACAATGCTGGGTGTTTGGAAGGCAGCAGGGAACCGAGTGAGACAGAAAGTTCTCAGCTCCCATGCAATGTTCCCAATCTATCTTAGCCATGGATGCTAACACTCAGAGTGAACCCACTACACCCCAGGAACTATGGTATATGTATGTGTGTGTGTATATATATATATATATATATATATATATATATATATATATATGGAGACATTTAACATTTAATCCCCATATATATATAGAGAGAGAGAGACATTTAACATTTAATCCCCACAACCAACCCTACGAGTCTGGCACTGCCATCTCCCCCACTATATCATCAGTAGGTGTTGCACAGAGAGGTAGATTAACTTCCTCAAGGAAACCCACAGGAAGTGTACAGCTGGGATTCCCACCAGGTAGTTGAGATCCAAAGTCATAGGCTCTTAACTAGTACATCATGTCACCTCTCAGAAGATTGCAAATTAAAATGAGTAAGTGAAATTATAAACAGAAAAGGAAGGCACAAGGTTGGGTTTTATGGGTGTGGAGGTAGATTTCTCTTCCCCAGGCTTCAGAAACAAGGAGCCTTTCTTTATAAATCCGTCATCACAATCATCTAAGGGTATTTTTTTTTAAAGGTACTGTGGAGGCAGGGAAGGGAGATTACCCAGGGCAACATGAATGACTTCTCAGATGCCTGCCTGTACCATTTGATTTATCTTCCAACCCCAACATATTAAGTGACAAAGTCTGAGTTGTTTCTGAACCATGTGCTTTAGGGGGTTATAAGAATAATAAATACTAATGATTTCCAGGTAATTTCCAGAGAAAAAGTCCAAATTACATCTGTGGGTTCACTTCAAATTTTGTTTAAAAACTCATCCATTTATTATCAACAGGACCACAGAATGGAAACAAAACACATAAATTAATCCCATTAGTCATCTAAAAAGATTTCCTCCATTGGACAAAAGGATAGTAAAATAAAAAATAAAAATTAGATCAATTTCTCTGATGTTTCTTGCCTGAAGGACTTCAACAAAAGCTTCTAACATGTACAGCGGGATCAGTGTCCACAGGCACAAAAAGCACCAAGTACAAGAAGAGACAATGAACTTAATGTCAATAATGCCTTTGATGGCTTTTAGGTAAAACCAATGATTTTGTATTCATATAAGAATATTCTAAGAAAAAATGCCCCCTAACAACAACGACAACAACAAAAACTATATTCTAGGGAAGGTAGCCCGAAATGTCTATTATCTCTTTCTCATCTTTCCAAACTAAATAGTGTGTAGTAAACAGCTTGGAAAAGAGAAGAAAAGGTCATCATGACTGGGAAGGAATTTCTTCTCTAAGGATTTTGCCTTCCTCATCTTCGTGTCCCAGCACCCACCACAACACAGGGCGTAGACCATAGAAGCACAAACTTCTTGAATGGAACCCTCTATAAACCACATTTCCAGGAGAAAATCTAGGAACAGATCAGACGAATTGTTTCCAGTTGGGGGTTTCTGTTTGGTTTTGTTCTGTTTTGTTTCAGTTGGTCTCTACAGTAAAAGATCTTACTGCCAAAGAAACTGTAAACATTTTCATCGAGAGCCAAGTTGCATCATCTAAATGTTTTTGCTGTTAGTTATGCTGAATGTGTGCCCCATGTATCCTTTCCACAAGAAGGATACCTTATAAAGAGTTCATCTCAAAGAAATAATACTGCGTATCTAGAACTTTATGCTTTCTAAGTAGCTCCAGGACCTGAATTCCTTGAAAACGATAAACTGGTTTCTCCCTATACTACTAGAGAAGGGACTGCTAAAAGCAATATTAAAGAGAAAGTCCTGGGGTATCTGGGTGGCTCAGTGGGTTAGGCATCCTATCTGGGACTCTTGGTTTCAACTCAGGTCATGATCTCGGGGTCACGATCTCAGGATTGTGAGGTCAAGCCCCGAGTCGGGCTCTGTGCTCAGCAAGGAGTCTGCTTGAGATTCTCTCCCTCTCCCTCTGCTCCTCCCCCCGCCCAAATAAATAAATAAATCTTTACCCAAAAAAGAGAAGAAGTCCTCACTAATTGAAAGATAAAAAACATGTACCTAACCTTTGCATGCTACTTTCTGCTTTTCACAACAATTGATGAATGGGGTCTCACCCAGAGATCCTCATGCTATAGGGCACGTATAACATAGAGGTAGGTGTAAGGTACGTGAAAGTTACCATCGCCTCCATCTTACATGTAATGAAGCTGGGCTCAGATCAAAGGACTGGCTACGACTAGAGTCAGGACTAGAAACTGTCCAGGTCCCCTGAATTTCAATGAAGTGCACTCAGCATTACATATTCTTTTAACTGGTTGGGTGTCTGTGCCCGTAACTGAAGTAGGACCATGAATAGCACATACCTATGGCAAAGAGTTCAACACCAGATTCACGGAGGTTTCTAGATGGTGGGATAATATCATCTTGGGACTTTCCATCTGTGATCAAAATGCCGATTTTGGACACTCCGGTCCTTGATCCTGCTTCTGGTTTAAAGCTATTTTCAAAAATGTAGCTCAAAGCAAGACCTGGGAGAAAATAAGAAAAAAATGAACACAAACTAATCACCTCTAATAAAAAGTCTTCCAGTTCTAAAAAATGTAATCACAACATGAGTGACTTATTGAGCTAAAAGTTTATTAGTTATGAATTTTCATCTTTAGTTTTTGAAATGACCTTTTTCTTGACAGATCTGATGAAAGCTCAAAAATCCATCAGAATAGAGATAATATGAAAAACTGAACAGTCCATCATTTCAGAAACGAGCATTTATAAGGAACATTAAGTTCCTGGCCAAATGATGTTGACAGATCTGTGTACAAGAAAATGTAAACCTTAATAATTTAGGATGAAGCAGGAATACCTACACAGAAGCAACAACCCCAAATATTACCAAAAATTTGTTTACAATGGCCTAAAGAACCAAAAATTCTCTCTCTTTTTTTAGGGATAGTGGAAGCAGATTCAAAATGATCACCAAATTCCTTCCTTTTGATCATGGCACTTTTCATCCAGGAAAAAAAAAAAAAGAAGGCTGCAATATTGTTCTAAGATTTGCGTTTAATGAAGTTTTTTTTTTGTTGTATTAACAAAAAGATTATGCCTCAAACTGGCAAAGCAATTATCAAGATTCCCATGGTTTTGTTAAAAATCAATGATAGTGTTGTTACTGTTTAAAATGAGCAGCTGCCTTGTATACCTACAGAAGAAAAGATCAGGTACTAAGGTTAAATCCTATGACAACCCATTGTGGCTGGAAAAATTGTAATCTAAATATTCTTACAGTCTTTGTTTACCAAAAATACGGTGATCCAAGGATCCATAAATATTTTTATGATAACTACTGATTGCAGAATAAGGGCAAAGAAAATACTTTCCTTGAAAATAAAGAAGTAGAAATTTGTTTTCATTTAAATGATGGGGTGGCTAGGGGCACCTGGGTGGCTCATTGGTTCACTGTCCAACTCTTAATTTCGGCTCAGGTCATGATCTCAGGGTCGCAGGATCATGCCCCACATCAGGCTCCATGCTAAATAAAAAGCCTGTTTAAGATCCCTTCTCTTGGGGCACCTGGGTGGCTCAGTGGCTTAAAGCCTCTGTCTTTGGCTCATGTCATGATCCCAGGGTCCTGGGATCGAGCCCCGCATCAGGCTCTCTGCTCAGCAGGGAGCCTCCTTCCCTCTCTCTCTCTGCCTGCCTCTCTGCCTACCTGTGATCTCCCTGTCAAATAAATAAATGAAATCTTAAAAAAAAATTCCCTCCTCTCCCTCTCTCTCTGCCCCTTCCTCCCCTCGAGCTTGCGTGCATGCTCTCTCTCTCTCTCCCCAAAGTAAATAAATAAAATCTTTTTAAAAAATTAAATAATTAGTTAAAAAAATAAGTGAGGGGGTGGCTAGAGGAGAAAGCAGGTAAAAAGAGGAAAATGAACTGGCAGAAGCTAAGACCGCCACAGCTAAGACAGTCCCCAAACACTCTCAGCCTCAGCTTCGCTCCATCTCCTCCTGGCCTAGCCAAGCCCTTCTGGGGGACATTCATGTAGCAAAAGGAATGGCGTGTCTGGGTCTTAATTCTTAAGGCTGAGTTTCAGAAAAGAGTCACCTAGGAATTCCAGATTTTAGTTGAGTTTTAAAATACTATGCCAAGTCTTACAAAGTGGCAGAATGAAGAAATGAAATGAATCTTTGGGGAAGATAAGTTGCTAAAAACACGAACTGAATGAAACATACCTGTTAGTGTATTTCCTCCTTTATAGGGTAGATTTCGGACCGCTTCGATGACCTCATCTTTTGTGCTAAAGGCATTCAAGTGCCATTCTATTCTGGGGTCGCCGCTATACTGTGCAAGACCTGGTAAAAAAGATGAGACAGCCCACCCAGAAATGAGGGATTACTCAAAGATCTAGTGAATTATTTGTGAAACCAGAATAATAAAGGGCTTGATCTTTATAACAATTCTTTCTCTGCTTCACTATATATTTTCAAAAAGAATTCTTGGCATCAATTTCAGGAATTAGTTTGGACATATCTTGGGGCAGGAGGAATGTACATATTTTCTAGCCATTTAGAAGTGAGCACCTAATTAGGTACTTAGTACTTAAAAAACAAATCTGATTATATTTGTAGATAAAAGATCTAGATTTACTGGTTCATTTTTATCCTCAAAGGAATGATTTTGATTAGTGGCTATATAAAAGTGAAACTATGAGACTCTATATGATAAAGCCATAGATTTATAACTTTTTTTGATCTTAGCTAGCACTAACTTGGCAAAGATTATTTGTACTATAAAGCTACTTCCAATTTCCAATTTTCTTAGTTCAAAATTCCACTGGATTCCACTGTTTCTTTTAAATAAAAAGAAAACTTCTACCTGAAAAAATCCTTAAACCAGTTGCAACTTTAAAAGTTATTATTATTACGAGGCAGAGAAGATTTTGACATTTTTGAAAATTAAAATGTGTTCAATAATTAGCCAAATGACAGCATTATTCAGCGTAAATTAGCAGGAACAGATATTTATTGATCCAAACTTGTGCTCTTAGGAATATCACCATAGCTCCAACCCTGTAATTCTAGAAGCTGCTCTCTAAAGTTTTTTGAAATCTCTTATGAAGCTTATCTACATTGACAGCTGACTTGGGCTAGTAACAGAACATGTACCAATTCGTGTCTTCTCTGAGCCCACGTTGAAGGCTGTCACCAGGTTTTCCAGGAAAAGTCGAACCAGTCTGAAGTTGAATCTGCCAATACTCCACGAACCATCAACCAGGATCACAATATCAGCAATTGCTGGAGTTTCACAGAAAAACTTCACTTCTGCAAAACACAACCCAGAAAAATACCTGTATCACTGCTGGCACTTAAAAAAAAAAAGTGATTCTATTTTATATCTTTCTGATAACTTCATGCTAATAATACAAGAAAGTCCCTATTAAAGCAACGGTGTTTTTACAATGTTTCCCTTAAATTCATTCTTCCTAGGGAAAAAAAAAATGTGGTAACAGCTGGCAGCAGAGGGAGTGTTCTGGAAATAGTTAGCAAAACACTGGCAGGTTCACACCGTTCTGGCAACTCAAGCCTTCTGTGTGTTTTAGAGAGTAGTGTCTGCGAAAAATCATCCAGCTCTGGGCTTTGGCCTGTAGATTCTTTCCAGGAAAGGTCTTAGCAACCAGTGTGAGGGAGTCAGCAGAGGTGGGACGATGGCCAGAAGGCAGAGAGGCAGCTCTCCTGTTCTAATAAGTTACCCTGGTGGAAGCGATAGAACAGAAATAGGGGCTTCCTGAATCCAAGGAAAAGTCACAGCCATGCATTTAATCTAGGAAAGGTACCCAGCGTGATGGGATGAGCACTGGGTGTTACATGCAACTGATGAACTACTGAACTCCATCTCCAAACTAATGATGTACCCTAGGGTGGCTAATTGAAAGTGAGTAAAAATTAAAGAAAAGAAAGGTACACAGACCTTGGCTAAAGTAGGAAGGGTTTGTGGAAGAAGAAAATTAGGAAAGGGTTTCCCCATATTCAAATTCTTTTGCATACTGTATCTCTCTATGACAATAAGACTTTGTCCCTAAAAATCATTTAGTAATTGATTCTTGAAATGGCCCAATTAGGCTGTAGAATAAGGTGCTAGAAAAAGAGGCCCAGAAGCCAGCGTGGTACTACCCTAAGCTTTACCCTTAGAGAAAGTCTTAGCTGGAGTGATCTTGGCAACAAAAGAAGAAGCTGTCTGATGAAGGGTAGGTCTGGGCTTGACTCGGTGTCACCCAGAGCCAAGATACTAAAATATTCTTAATGTATTTCAGAACCTTTAGAATTCTGCAGTATTGTTAGTACCTTTGGTGACAGTGTTTATACTCTAGTTTGTGCTTCCAAACGGGCTACTGAACTCTGCTCAGTGTTCATATTCGGACTACTGATCATGAAGACTGTGTGTGTTTCTTTGGGTCCATGTCCACTTCTTGAAACTGACCAACTAATTCCTATCTCATTTGTTTCCTAACATTAAAATGATAATAAAACAATATTTGAAATGCAATGTTGTTATTATAATGGGACCAAAACATGGAAGTGTTTATGAATAAATTGAATCAATTTTTCCCCCAGGGGAAAAATAATCAACCTACTATGGTTGGAGTAGGAAATTCAATAGATGCCCCTGAACCTACCAGGCCACATTACTCTAAAAAAATCTTGTGTTTTTTTTTTTTTCCTCCCTTAGACATAAATATGCGTGGAATACTTAGATCCTTTTACCAGAAGGAAAAAAAATGTACTTGCCAATGAAATAATCAGATACTCATTATGGGAGCTAAAGAGTACTGTTCAATGAATCCAAAGTTTACATATTACATTTTTGGGCACCAAATCTCCCTTCTTTAATAATAAAATACAAAGCCACTACACTGACGTATTCTAAAACAGAATGATTGCAAGAAGTCACGGGATAAAAATTAATTTGGTTTTTGGAAATAATCAGGGAAAATTGAAGTCTTTTGAAACTTTAAGAATCTATTTCTCTCAGTGTTTATGGGGGAAAACTTACTGCAAATGGAGAGTTCTTTTCTTTCTTTTCCAAAACTATTGGGGAGATACTGTTTCACTTTTTAATAAATTGTTTGAGTGCATCGTAGATAAGGTCTTAGAAAAGGAACCATTTCTCCATGCTTATTTTGAAGAGGACTATGAAAACTGATATTTTATGTGAGAGCAAAAATAAATGAGTTCCACCAAAATGCAGCAATTGGGATGACTCTTGGCAACACACCACTCTTTGGTAGGTAGCGATATTTGGTGGGGGGAAATAGGAATCCCAGAAAATTATTAGTAGTACGATATCTTTTTATAAAAGTAAAATAATTAATATAAAAGTACTCCCTTTTTTAGAAATATATATGGGCATTATAGATCTAGAAGGGGGAGTTGGGTGATGAAGATAGAGTCCAAGACCATGGTTGTCTTGGGTGAGAAGAACCAAGGAATTGGCGTGGCAGTAAAACCCTCTGGTGATATGTGGGTTGTGGGCAAAGTCTTAGCTTTTCTGGGAAACAGAGGGGTTTGAGTGATCATTATGCTATTAAAAATGACGGGGGGGGGTGGGAGGTTGGGGTACCAGCTGGTGGGTATTACAGAGGGCACGGATTGCATGGAGCACTGGGTGTGGTAAAAAATAATGAATACTGTTATGCTGAAAATAAATAACAAATAAATTTTTAAAAAATTTAAAAAATAACAAATTAGATAACTAATCAAAAATAATCCTACTTGGAATGCAGAAAATATTGACTAGAAAAATAATTTCAGTGTTTACGTCATACAACTTTAACAACAAACCTTAAAACACGGTACCATTCCCCACATACTTCATTTGAAATTAAGGCCTCTGTGTGCCCTGTCTTCTAACTAAAGCCCAGTATCTGTTATATCAGCAGAAAGATGCAGTTTTTAAGATATTGTTGGATTTCGGAAGTCAAAATATATCATTGGTTTTGCATTTCAAAGCTTGATTTCTCTTCAAGATTAGTGCACACACACTTGCGAACTGTGGAAACAGCATTTTTTTTTTTTTAAATGCCCTAAACTCTGATCATTAGCTCTAAGGTCTATACAAACTCAGGGATGCTCAAGGCTATTGCCCACTGTAGCAGGCACAAATGCAGCATGTCCAGCCCCACTAAGATTTAGCATAGGCGGAACAAACTGTGTGTATGGTTTGTGCCGGGCATATCCTGCCAAGTGTGTTTGTGCCCAAGGCAGACCAATGTTCAAACACCTGGGACAAGAGGTAGTTTTAAAGTTGCCATGTTCAAGTTCAATAATCACACATCTCAAACATGACTCCAGCTGCTCTAGTGAATCTTTTAAAATATATATTCAATTTTCATCAATTTTGAGTGTCTTCTGGGTATCTGGGTAGCTCAATCAGTTAAGAGTCTGCCTTTGGCTCAGGTCATGATCTCAGGGTCCTGAGATCGAGTCCCACATTGGACTCTTTGCTCAGTGGGGAGCCTGATTCTCCCTATCCTCCCCGGCTCCTGTCCTCTGTTGCTATCTCTGTCTCTCTCTCAAATAAATAAAAAATATCTTCTAAAAAATAATAATTTTGGAGTATATTCAAATCTTATTGAAAGTGAGAGCCCAGATACAGCACTGATGACAAGTGATACCTCCTTCTACTAGAAAATAGTTACCCTGTGTCTGCAGAGAGGGACCACTCAGAAAAACAACAACAACAACAACAACAACAAAACAAAAAAGCAAAGAAACCTAATGTTTAATCTTAAAATGTGTTAAAGAATCAAGTGGTAGAAAACCAGATACATCTGGGAGCCCAGATAAATGTCATGTAAAATTCTGTAGCCAATTATATTTTTTAAATGCATTTTTTTTTAGATTTTATTTATTTATTTGACAGACAGAGATCACAAGCAGGCAGAGAGGCAGGCCGAGAGAGAGGAGGAAGCAGGCTCCCTGCTGAGCAGAGAGCCCGATGCAGGACTCGATCCCAGGACCCTGAGACCATGACCCGAGCCGAAGGCAGCGGCTTAACCCACTGAGCCACCCAGGTGCCCTTTAAATGCATTTAAAAGGGATAAGTACATGTCCACATTAACCAAGCTATGGGAAGAGCCCAGATGTCCAACCACAGATGAATGGACAAAGAAGACGTGGTCTATGTATACAATGGAATACTACTCAGCCATAAAAAAAAAAGAAATCTTGCTATTTGAGATGGTGTGGATGGAACTGGGGAGTATTATGATAAGCAAAAACAAGTTAGGTGGAGAAAAACAAACATCATATAATTTCACTCATACGTGGAATTTAAGAAACAGAACAGATGAACACAGAGGAAGGAAAGGAAAAATTAAACAAGATGAAAACAGAGAAGGAGATAAACCATAAGAGACTGTTAACTACAGGGAACAAGCTGAGGGTTGCTGGAGGGGAGGTGGGGGAGGGATGGGGGTAACTGGGTGATGGCCATGAAGGTGGGTACTTGATGGAATGAGCACTGGGTGTTATACGTCACTGATGAATCACTAAATTCTACCTCTGAAACTAATAATATAGTATATGTTAATCAAATTGAATTTAAATAAAAGACCACCCACAAAAAAACATGAAATTCCACAGTTTTGCTAGTTATCAAGCTGCAAATCAGCCTAGCGGTCAAATATGACTGTGAGTTCTTAAAATCAAATGATAAACAGTTTATTGATAAAATAAAAACAAATAAATAAATAGTGGTAAAATACAAATAAATAAATAGATAAATAAATGGGATGTACATATCCTTTCATTGTTAAAACAGTATTCTGTAATTAATTACGGTAAGAAAATAAATCTTTCTAGCCCTCCGTATTGTATTTAACGTTAAAGCCAAGGAGCAGAGAAAATGATTTCTTGAATGGTATTTTAATTCAGCTCTTTGCTTAACTATGGACTTATCTAAAATGCAATTCTGAAAATGCAGGGAGTGTAAGGGAAAAAAAAAAAAAAAAAAAGGAAAAGCTCAGCAGCTGATGGCAAGCAAAGGAAAGCACCCAGCCTGTGGGTTAGGTCACTAGCCTAACACTGAGGTCACAGATGGCATCAGAAGGAGCAGCTCCCGGAAACCAATGATGCCCTATCTGAAAGTTATATCCATCATGGCATTCAGTGTTAAACCCTCCATGCTCATGTATGTTTCAGATCCCACAAGAGCTCTAGGACACAGGTACTATTTTTATTGGTCCCACTTCCAGCCAAAAAGTATGCTGTACATAGATTGAGTGATTTGCCTAAGAGGTCATACACTGAAGAAATGTCAAGGCTGGGGTTTGAGCCCCAGCATCGTATCTTTAAAATCTAAGCTTTTAGGGGTGCCTAGGTAGCTCAGCCATTAAAAGACAGACTCTTGATTTCAGCTCTGGTCATGATCTCATGGTCTCTGGAGATGGAGCCCCACATTGGGCTCTGTGCTCAGCGGGGAGTCTGCTTGAGATCCTCCCTCCCTTTGGGCGCCTGGGTGTCTCAGTCAGTTAAGCATCTGCCTTTGGCTCAGGTCATGATCTCAGGGTCCTGGGATTGAGCCCAACCTCAGGTTCCCTGGTCGGCAGGGAGTCTGCTTCTCCCTCTCTCTCTCTGACCATCCCCCAGCTCATTCTCACTCCCCCCACCCCAAAATAAATAAATAAAATATATTTTTAAAAAATCTCTCTCTCTCTCCTTCTGCCCTTCCACTCCATGTTCTCTCTCTCTCAAAAATAAAAAAATAAAAATCTTAAAAAAATAAAATCTAAGCTTTCAGCCAAAAGGCTGTATAGACTTCTTAAAAAGAGAGAGAGATTGATTTCATTTATTTATGTTGAAGAGAGACAGCACATGTTGGGGAAGAGGCAGAGGGAGGGGGATTTGAAGCCGACCCCCTGCTGAGTGTGGAGCTCCCTCTCAGGACCTGAGATCACATCCCAAGCTGAGATCAAGAATCAGAGGCTTAACTGACCGAGTCACCCACAAGGCCAGTGGGCTCCACAGACGTCTGTAAGGCCCTCTACATCATACGAATTTAGAAAGCAGAGGAAAGAGTCTCCAGTGTGAAGGGGCATCCCCACAGAACTGGCCCCTGCTGTGACCACCACAGCTAGTATGTTTTATTTGCAAGCATTTAATTGTCTGTCTAAAACGTTCCCCCTTCCCAATATAATACACTTAGTACTTAAATAGCCAATGCAAAAAGAATCTCTTTAACAGCAATTTTATACCAATTTTACTGTGCTATTGACATCCTGAGAGAATTTTGTGTTGAAAACACAAGTTAATTCAAGTACCCCTACCTGTCCACAGAGGCTTTGCTCCAGGCCAGTTCCTCCAGAACCAAGCAGCAGAACTGAACCCTTCCTAACCACCCCTGCCCCAGGGTTCTTAATAAAAGCTTTTCAGTGGGTCACCAAAAAACAAACAAAAACAAAAACAAACCTCCTCAATCAGTATAAATCAGTCTACTCTAAACTTATTTATTAATTTGATATTATGAGACTAATTTTCTGGATAACATTTACTTATTTATAAATTTGTATTTAATATTTTCTGTATACCAAGCACTGTTCTGGGCACTCAGGAACACAGCAAAGTTCTTGCCTCCCTGCTGCTTAAATTCTTAGTAAGAGGAAACACGGTCTAGCAAAACCATGTAAGTTCAGATTTTTTAAAGTGCTTTATAAAAATAAACATAATGATATAAAGAGTAATTGTGTATGGGTGGAGGGAGTGATACTTTGGTGAGAATGACATGAAATTACCAAATCAAAAGTCTTCCTTTTAAACCATATTATTCCTTTTATTCTAATAGCATAACAAAAGCAGACTTTTCCTGTTAGGCAAACTCCTACGCATCCTTCAAAACCCAGGTCAGACTTCACGACTGCATACAGCTTTTCCAATAGTCCTCAGATAGGACTCATTATCCACCATGTGACCAGAGGCAGTAGTTAGTCCCTAGGGACTAACTACTGCCTCTGGACATGGTTTGCTGTATTCATAACACTAGACTATTATGATTGTTTTTTCCCATTTTTATCTCCCTGATTTGACTGAAATCAGTAAGAGAAGAGAAATTTGCATCTTTTTTATTTCCTTTGTCTGGCCCAATTTTTGCCACGAAGCACATCAATGAAGTACACTGAACTGTGTTGTTAAAAAGGAATTCCTCTTTTCACATAATTTATCCTCCAGCAAAGCATTAGAAAAATAAACCATGACGGCGCAGTTAAATATAGTCTCTCCCCCCACCGTGGCTCACTACTACACAGGGAAAGTGAATTACAGATATTTAAGGATTGGAGACATTGTATCAGACTTGCCGGTCTTCCTTGCTATTTTTCAAATGCATGAGGCAAAGCTGGAAGAAAGGAAAGCATGTACTATATTTACTCACATTATCTCAGTATGCCCTCAGAAAATCTCACGATGATTTTCACCACAACTGGTTGGATTCATTTAGTGGCTTCAAATCATTTTTTCTATGCCACTAGCAAAATACCTAGCTAGGCCATTAATTACACAAGACATCTGAAGGAAAACTGTGGTCACAGAACAATTTTTCACTTAAGCCTCTCATGAGGTTAAGTGCAGATTTCCAAACCAAAAGAAAAGCTCACTTCCAAGACTGGCTTCGGCTACATCCCTGACAATTATTTTTTGGAGTTGACACTATTTTATCAATGGTTCTAAATAGGGTTTTTCAATACATTGGTACATTCTGGTTCTTTCAATGTTCGGGGTGTCGTTATTGCCTCATTTCTTAAAAAAAGAAATTGAGGTTCAGAGAGACAAGAGAATGAATGAATCAGTGTTTACACCATAGTCAGGGCTGAATGCCGGGTCTTCGAAAGGTTTGGTCCAACGTGACTTTTTCTTTTCTTTTCTTTTTTTTTTCTTTAAGATTTTATTTATTTATTTGACAGAGAGAGACAGACAAGAAGGAACACAAGCAGGAAAAGTGGGAGAGGGAGAAGCAGGCTCCCTGCTGAGCAGAGAGCCCGACTCGGGGCTCGATCTAATGACCCTGAGATCATGACCTGAGTTGAAGGCAGACGCTTAACCACTGGGCCACCCAGGCGCCCCCAACGTGACTTTTTCATCAGACCATGCACCACCATCACAGAAAATGTCCTCACATAATGCGACCCCCCTCCCCATTCTGTATGTATGTATGTATGTATGTATGTATGTATGTATTTATTTATTTATTTATTTTGCAGGACTTCTTACTTTATAATAGAATGGTTAATTTTATGTATCAACTTGATTGGTCCACAGGGGGCCTGGACTTTTGGTTGAACATCATTCTCGGTGTGTTGGTGGGGGCTGTTTCAGGATGACATTAGCATTTGCATCTACAGACTAAATCCTTTCCTCATCCAATTGACTGAAAACCCGAGCAGAGCAAAAGACTGAGGAAAAGGGACCTGCACCTGCCTAACTGCCATGAGCTGCAACAGCGGCCCCATCTGAAACATTGCCTGTTCTTGGACCTCGAGCCCGCCAGTTTTCAGACTAAAACTTCCACCATCAGCTCTCCTGTGCCTCCAGATTGCTGACTGCAGACCTTGGGACTTTTTAGCCTCCAAAATTATGTGAGCCTATTCCTTATAATTAATCTCTTTATATCTGTATCTACATACACATAGACACAGAGAGAGATAGGTATAGATATGGATAGATATTGAGATAGATATCTAATTATCATAGTTACATAGTTACATATACATGTAGTTATTTATTTATTGACTGCAGCAAATAGTTGTCATTGCTTCTTTTTTTTTACAGTAATAAAAAGACCTGCCACGTAGTGACTGCTTTCACCAGAAGCTTTGCATGTATCTTTTCCATTCCAGCCCCATATTCATGCTACAAGGTAGGTGTTTTTCTCGCTCCACTGAAAAAAAGAGGTTAGAAACTTAGAAAGGTTCAGTAACTTGCCCATCATCACACACTGAGCAGGTGGAAAAGCTGAAGTTCAAATCCAAGACTGACGTCAAAGCCTGAACCACTTTGCTATTGTCCTAAGCAGCTCCCTTCAAAGAAGTATTTGCAAGGAAGGAAGAGAGGACTAAGGAAGGAATGAGGAAGGGAGGGGGGAGGAAGAGAGGAAAGGGGGAAGGAGGGAGAGAAGGAGCCATTAAAAAGAGGATGAGGTTGCCTGGGCGGCTCAATCAGTTGGGCATCTGCCTTCAGCTCAGGTCATGATCCCAGGACCTGGGACCGAGCCCTACGTTGGGTTCCCTGCTCAGCAGTGAACCTGCTTCTCCCTCTCCCTCTGCCTGTTGCTTCCCCTGCTTATCCTCCCTCTGTTGAATAAAATCTTTAAAAAAAAAATAAATAAAATACAAAGAGCATGAAATCAAAATCATATTCTCTTGCCTTCTAACCAAAAGAACATCTCAGCAGTCTCTCGGAGCCCTGCACAGGGCTCCCTCAGAGCCCAGCAGTAACTGACAGTCCCATAAACATCACTTTCATTACATTTTTTCTCTGCTCAAAGGCTATAAAGGACCAAGAGAAGACAATAAGCTGTCTTCAAATGTTTAAAGGACTGTCATACAGAAGATGGGTTAGCAGTGTTCTGTATGTCCACAAGGAAACAGATTTCACCTCAATTTGAGAAAGAACGAATAGTCAAGATTTCCCTAGATCACAGGGAAACCGTGAGATCTTTGTCAATGAGCAGATGGAGGTTAACCATCATGGGCATGACAGAGGCTTCTCAACCACCCTCGCAACTGGCGGAACTCCGTGGCTCTCCAAGCACCTGGCAATTCTACATTTTAGGATAACTTAACCTAAGCTATACATGGTGCTTCTCAAAGCTTTCCATAACATAAGTCCACTCGATCTGTCCCTACTGAGTTCACACTTCATGCCAATAAAACTGCCCTCCTTTCTCCCCCAAATGGTCCCATCTCTCAGACTTCTGACTCAATCTTTATCTCCCCTTCTGTCTCCACCATTTCTATCCTTTCTAACCTTTCCTTACCCCTATGCAAAACACCTAAAATAGATTTTACTTCCTTGGAAAATATATAGTCCTTTAAAAATACTTTTATATAGAGTTTGCTTTAACATTTATTTGTACAATTATCTGGTTATTTCCTGATTTTTCTAAGATAATACAGACTCAAGAGAGGCTGTTTCGCCCGAACATCTTTATTTAAGAACAAAACTTGCTCAACGTCACAAGCCCGGGTACTACATGCAAATTTATTTTCACGTCTGCATATAGTACTACATGACTTGGGCGTGTGTTCATGTTGGTTCTTAGGGGATTTTCTGAAAAATGCAACCACTCAATCATCTCTGTAATTCCAATTCATCCATAACAAACAGATTCTGACATTTTGTGATTTCTAAGGCTGAGATCCCTACTCAATCTGACAGCAACAGTCAGGCCTGCAGGTGTAGACACAAGAGGTTTAATACAAAATTCTTAGATAAGAAGGAAGGTATCAGTCAGACAAACCCAAGCATTCCTACAGCGGACAGACTCTACCAAAGTCTATAGCAGGACTCATAGCTCTAAGATATCTGATTTAAAGAAGAAAAACCCATACATTACAAGTTCTTTTAAAAATGAGGGACTTGAGGGGCACCTGGGTGGCTCAGTCAGTTAAGCGTCTGCCTTCGGCTCAGGTCATGATCTCAGAGTCCTAGGATGGAGCCCCACATTGGACTCCCTGCTCAGCGAGGAACCTGCTTCTCCCTCTGCCTCTGCCCCCTGCCCCCTGCTGTGCGCACCCTCTCTCGCTCATCTCATTCACCACTCTCTATCTCAAACAAATAAATAAAATCTTTTAAAAAAATGAGGACATTTGAAAACTTATTTAAGGAAGAACTATGTTCTCTTCCTACCAGAGAAGTCACAGGCAAGAATGATAAAATTTGCTGGAGGCCCTCAGACAAGGTCTGAAAATCCTTTTAAAATGTCTTAGCAAGCGTGGGGGACAGGCGGACTAAAGGAGCTAGAAGTCTATTGCGAGGAGAATCTCATCTCCTCGCCCTCAGGAAATCTTGTCATTTTACACACACAGGTATAACGTACTCTGCAGGTGTCAATGATTATTTTCTGATTCACTGATCCTGCCTCTTGTCGCTCTGAATTCCTGAACATATCAACTGTAATGCTTCACATCAAGGAAAAAGCCCCCAGAAATCAGCTTTCTGCTTTTTTATGATAAAAACACTCTTTCCGTTTACACAGTCTTCCTGAATCTTCTCCACAGGATTGTGACCCTCTCTCTTTGGGTCTAAAACAAGCTGCATCCCAATATTCAACAAAGAGCAGTTGATAATGTGAGGCACTCTGTTGCATTCTGTATGTTATTTTCTCTTCAAAATGAAGACATTAAGGAAACAGGAAATGGAAAATGGGTTGGAGACTGACAGTCCTTGGGTGCCTGAGATGTCCCAGGGCCTGTCATCCCTGTGCCAGAGGCTCATCCTCACATTCCTGACTTTAGTTACTCTGCTTTTGCTCTGAGAGGTCGGTAGTCCTCCCTTACCCATGGTCCTCCCTTATCCTGCGGTCATCATGGTCTAGAAGCAGATGATTCTCCCTCTGAGGTATCATCAGAAGGTCAAACGGAGCCTAACCCTTCAACACAGTGCCTAGGTCATTCCCCTCACGCCAGCATTTTATCTTTCACACCGTCACAAGGAGAGGAAGGCGGGTATAAGACTGTAAGGTAATTTTGAGAGGGAAAGAGAGACCACATTGACAGAACTTTTATCACAGAGTAATGTTAGAATGACTCTATTTTATTAGTAGTTCTTGTTGTTAATCTCTCACTGTGCCCAATTTACAAATTAAGCTTTATCATAAGTCTGCACAAGTAGGGAAAAGGATTGTATCTAGAACGTTCAGTCCCATACATGGTTGCAAACGCCCACTGGGGGTCTTGGAACGCATCCCCGCAGATAAAGGGGGGACCCCCGTATGCCTAAGGTTGGATGGCTAGGTAGCAAGTGAGGCAAGATTTCACTCCAGGAGATGTTTCACCGCAAAGCCTGGGTGTTGTATTCTAAGCCACAGTGATCTCACAAAGTAATGAGGAAAATAAGGGTGAAAAGAGAAATTCAATATGGGAAGGAAAAAGTATTCTGAGAAAAATGTTTTTATTTATTCTCTTAAGCCTTAGGCCGGAAAGCAATTCATATCATCTTCTGAAGTCTTCTTTGAGCATGTTTGCACAGACTCAGGGACCTATGATGTGTCTCAGACCTTATACCTGATAGAGCATTCTTTGCTCGCTCTGTGCTTCTGTGAAATGTTCTGGAATGCTTGGAGGGAAGAAGTGAGGGGCAGAGGGCCGTAATTATATCACAGCTTCTCCGTGAACACAGTTGTAACAGATGACGATTTCTCAACCTTTTTTTTTAAATTAATAAATTTGTTTCTTCGTAAGACACATCAGCAGTTTATTAAGCAAGCTGAACTTGCTGAACTTCTCAACCTTTTCCTCACTAAATTAATAAATAAAATTACTTAACATCATTTTTTAAAAACAGTAGGGTTTTTTCATGGAGGAGGGGCAGAGAAGGAGAGAGAATCGTAAGCAGGCTCCACACCCAGTGCAGAGCCCGACAGGGGACTCGATCCGACAACCCTGAGATCATGACCTGAACTGAAATCAAGAGTCAGACGCTTCACTGATGGAGCCAGCCAGGTGCCCCTAAAAACAGGGTTTTGTTTAATATACCAAAAAGCTGAGGAACACACAAGAGCACACAGCTAGATCTCTGTCATTGAGAAATGGTGTCAATCAGTCCTTCTATTCCTCCTCGTTTTGATTTTGTCTTTTGAAGTCTTATCTTTGAATCTGGCGTTCTATATTTTCTTCAACAAGGACTCAGGGTGTAACTATCTACTTATGTTCTTCCAACCTCTGTTCTATTAGATCCCTTCTCAAATGTACATATTTTCTTTTTCATAGTCTGTCATAGTCTGTCAATCCCTTCTCTCGCTTTGAATATTTCTACGACTTTAATAATATTGTTTATTTAATCGTCTTTATGTCACCATTCCATAATTGAAATCCATGGGATCCTGAGACCACCCTTTTTGTGTCTTCTGATTCTTACTCATGGTACATGGTTTACTTCTATGTTTCAAAAGTTTGGATTCCAACCTCTTTCTTGGCATTGCTTTATCCATGGCCATCTTTAGTAATTGAGTTATAGGTCGTGCCTCAAATTTTGTGTTTGCATCTGCCAGGCACCTTCCTTTTGCCAACTCTGAGCAATTTTTATAGTAGTCTGTTGAATGGGAGGATCCCAGAGCATTTGACAAGTGTGAATTTGAATGCTTGATGTGAACATAGTATAGGCCCATGGTTATCAGTTCCCAAGATGTTATCCCTCACTCAGGGCACAGGCATAGACAGAAAGGCTTCCACAAAATCTCCCTGTGCATATTTTAGTCCATCCTGGTGCTGTTGCTGGTACACTGTATCAGCTGTCTAGATAACAGTAATTATAACAATAAAGAGAAAAAGAAAAAGGAGCAAGGGGACAGAGAAGCAGAAGAAGAAGGAAAAGGAGGAGGAGGAGCCTCTATCGAGCATGTCCAAGGGCGAGGCACCCACCTAAACACTTTATTGCATGAATTCCAGCTCACAACCTAACTCCAACGTCCAGTTTATGAATGAACCCAATCCCTTCCCTCTCTCCTCTAAGAGTCAAGATCTAACCAGCATTAATCTCCAAGCCCCACCCATTCTCCTTTGTTGTCACTGATCTTCTGACTTCTGCCTTCCCAAAATTCAGATCGCCAGCAATCCCATTCTTGTCGAATTGAACTCCTAGCCTTGAGCTTGGTAGATCTAAGACCCAGAATAACTGGTGGAAAAGGTAGTAAAAATTTCTAAATTATCTCTTAACACTGAGCCAAGAAACCATAAAATTAACAGAAAATAAGCAAATCTATTAAATAATAATAATAAAAATAACACCTTCAGAATAATCATGTTTCCTGGCTGCGCTCAGCCACAATGATGATATATAATGAAGACCCGACTCTTCTCCAAAAATAACACCACAGGCACCAAGTCCCTGCCAGACTATGTTAGTGGAGTGAGAGTAGGATCCTACGTACTGGGAGCATCAGGGATTCCCAGTGGCCAACGCAGCGCTCAGCACCAAGGGGGTAACCGCCAAACCTCTTCTATGCATTCATTGTTAAATCAATAACGTGAAAGATTGATCTATGGTTATAGTGATTCATGTGAACTCTACACTGCGATATCAGTAGCCAATATGTATGTAGCATTTACTAAGTTCTAGGTCCTTGA
Organism: Mustela putorius furo; assembly: GCF_011764305.1. NCBI lineage: Eukaryota > Metazoa > Chordata > Mammalia > Carnivora > Mustelidae > Mustela > Mustela putorius. The sequence goes on along the minus strand of NW_025421322.1, from coordinate 22,218,841 downwards.
CACATGTTAACTGATTTAAACCTCATAACCACATTTTGGGAGCGGTCATGTCTCAGATTTGAAAAGAAGTCAAATGGGCTAGATAGTATGAGAAGCTACATCCACTGAAGGTTTATGTCGGGGAGCACATCTATGCCATCCTTATTGGAAATATCAACACATACCAGCTGTTCTCAGAAAAGCAATTAAATCACTCGGTTCATCAAATGATTCTGTTCCATTCAAAAAGCAAGGAACATTCAAAAGCAAGGAACAGCAACCTTTTTCTGAAAGGGGCAGGATAGGAAATGTTTTAGTCTTTGCAGGTCACAGGATACCTGTTGCACCGCTCAGCGTGGGTTTTGTGGGAAAGCGGCTGCAGACAATGCGTAAACGATGGAACCCGGCGGTGTTCCAATAAAAGTTTATATAAGAAAACAGGACTGTATGTGAGCCATAGTTTACCACTCCTCAAAAGAATAACTTGCACTCATTTCATTTTTTTTCCCATGGGAAAAAGACCCTCCCCTGATCTTCTCGTTGTAGAAAACTTTAAAAAAAATCATTATAAAAAAGCAAAGCGGGGGCGCCTCGGTGGCTCAGTGGGTTAAAGCCTCTGCCTTCGGCTCAGGTCACGATCCTAAGGTCCTGGGGTGAGCCCCGCATTGGGCTCTCTGCTCAGCAGGGAGCCTGCTTCCCCCTCTCTCTCTGCCTGCCTCTCTGCCTACTTGTGGTCTCTGTCTGTCAAATAAATAAATAAAATCTTTAAAAAAAAAAAAAAAGAAAGAAAGCAAAGCGGGTCAAAGGTCTTAATTGAAAAACCACAAAAAGTGGGGAAAACCTTCTATATGACTTTTCCTATCTGTTTCATAATCTCTTTCAATCAGGTTCTGCATTCTTGTGCAAAACACCACGAATAACTGAAGAAAGATGTTTGGACAACAAAGGAAAAATAGCCGTAAAGGCAGACACGCCAGTATTATGCTCAAAGGCAAATACCACTTATGTTTGTGAGTTTGTCTTGGATTATTGAAGAAACATGTACGGTCAATTGAAAGCAAGTAACTCTTTCACTGCACAGCAATTTCTGTGAAGAATCTTAGCTCTTCCCATGTAAACGAGAACTCCAAACTATGTGAAATATGTCTGATTGTATCGCAACCACTATCAATGTGGACTCTTGGACCAACAACTGTAGACTGTAAACACAATAAGGAGCACCAGAGTTCAGTGTGAAACATGGGACTGACACACTTGTAAGAGGGGATGTGGCGAGTGGTACGTTATGACTGAGGTGGGGAAGGCCTTCTTGTTGCCTGCGGGCCCTGGGGACGTTCTTCTCCAATCGTCCGGGAGCCCGAACTCTTGCCTGGACTGTCACCACTGTTGAGAACTTATTTTTTTTTTAATTTTTTTAAAAAATATTTTATTTATTTATTTGACAGAGAAAGATCACAAGTAGATGGAGAGGCAGGCAGAGAGAGAGAGAGGGAAGCAGGCTCCCTGCGGAGCAGAGAGCCTGACCCGGGACTCGATCCCAGGACCCTGAGATCATGACCTGAGCCAAAGGCAGTGGTTTAACCCACTGAGCCACCCAGGTGCCCTGACAACTTACTTTTTAAGACAATCCTCCCCAGTGCCCTCAGCATCCTTCCCAGCCCCGCACACACCTCACAGGAGCCCCTGCCAAAAACAGGAAGCCACTTCCTCTTCCACAAAACCCCTGACTGTCTTTGCCCTAGCCCAGGTCCTGATCACTGCAAGAAACACTTTGAAATAGCCCTTCTATGGAGGGGAAGGCCCTTCCATAATCATGTTTATTTTTTTTTAAAGATGTTATTTATTTGACAGAGAGAGAGCATAAGCAGGAGGAGCGGCAGAGGGAGAGGGAGAAGCAGGTTCCTTGTTGAGCTCCTTGGTGAGCAGGGAGCCCGATGCAGGGCTTCATCCCAGGACCCTGGGATCATGACCTGAGCTGAAGACAGAGGCTTAATGACTGAGCCACCCAGGTGCCCCATAATTGTGTTTAATGAGTAAAGCAAATGCACCGTTGGTGGAATAAATGGTCCTTCATGTGTTTGTTCACAGTTATCGAAACATGTGTCTAAGAGATTCTTACTTTTTCATTGTCCATTTTCCTGTATTTAATTCACTTCACTGATCTTTTTAAAGTGCAGGAGGAAGGTGAATCAGGGAAAAAAAAAAGAATTAGGATATTTAGGAATATCAAGCTATAGCTAAATTCTGGGGCCAACTCTAATCCATGAATAGAAGATAGATTTCACCTGGAGTGCCATTCTTTAAGCATTGCATGGTGAAGAATGCTAAGCCAAAACTCGCTGAGAACTGACATGCAAAATGCTCCAGAAAAATATGTACAAATCTGTTTTTTTTTTTTAAAGAAACAGTAAAGATAAATTAGAAACTAATGAGTTTGGTCATTTAGAAGGAGTGAGTAAAGCTAGGTAGATGAAACAAGAACAGTGATACTTCTTTTGAGTGTTACCCTTTTGTATAATTGTTTTGCTCTCAGAACCACATTCATGTTTACACATTCATAAGTTAACCCAGCTGTATTGAAAATGAATGACAAAACCACAATGAAGAGGGAAGAAAAGAATTAACCCAAGATCCTTTTGGACACGGACATTTCATTATAGATACATGCTAAAGGCAAACAATTGAACTCTAATAGATTTATTCTTTTTACCATGTATATAGATTAGAAATTCTAAAGATACTTTTATGATTGAACAATGGAAGCAGATATATTTAAGATATTGGGGGCCACGTTTCCCAACTGTGTTGCAAAAGGGTGATAAATATGGACAGAGGAGGCTAGCATTAATTCTGTGAGATAGGTCTAAGGTAGAGGTAAGAAAAAAATGATGAAACAGATGATAGACAAATAGGGGTGTGTGGGGGGGTACATGTGTACCCTCAGCTAAGAGGACTTAGAAGTAACAAAAATCTAGAGGCAGTGGGCACATCCAGTGACCACATCTTGGTTTCTAAATACCATACTCCATGAGAAGAACCCAGGACTTCTTGAAGGACTGATGGATTTCAGAGCAGGACAGAAAAAGGCTCCGGAATGTAAGATTTATGCCAGAAAGTAGGAAAAGGTTAAAGAATGATAGGCATAGGGGACAGCTGGACATAGCTCCCACTGAACAAATCTGGATGTATTTGAGCATTGAAATAAATAATGATAGTACTGGATTATAATCCATCCCATAAAATAAGGATCCATGAGTCCATATTGATACAAATAGACAAACAAATGTGGGAGAAGAGAAATATCTCCCTTACAGTAGAAAGCCAGCTAACACATGCAGAGTAAACAATGGAGTCCGGAAAATCACCATTTTCTAAACAGTATAGTAGTAACTGATTGAGACAAGAGTCATCAATGAATATTAAAACAAGTGGGTGAAATTTTAACAGGAAAAACAATATTTTCATAGTCTCAAAATGTCTTCTCACAGTTTATTTATTGCAAGGAGAAATAGACTTCATATTAACCGGGAGTTTACAAGTCAGGAAGTTCAGCTCTAATGGTCATCGAGGACCAAGAAACAAGACATGGAATGACTTCAGTGTGGGAGGTTGGAACTGATACTTCTCAGGTAAAGGCAGCACCCTCAAAAGGTTATATGTTCAGTGAAATGATGGAATAGAAAAATATCTGCTTTCCAGCAAAGACTCTGTATTGGCCTAAGGTCTGTATGGAAGAAAATGATCTCTCCTATGAATTTGTAATTATAGAAAAATTCTGAGTGTCTCAAGAGAATTAATAAATATAAATCATTACCACAAAAGGGCACCTCTCTGGAGAGGCCCACTCCTAAACCAAGTTGTGAAGAATTCCCACAACTGAGCTCATAAACCAATGTGACACATCAAACAAGGAAACAAACACCATGAATGAAAATCAGTACGACAAAAGAAAAAAAGAAGTTAGTCCCCAAATACTGTAGATAATATAATTTGGGGGCTCAGAATGTAAAATAAATACAATAGATATATTGTAATAATTTTTTAAAAAGCACTGCAATGGAACAAAATACCATAAAAATTACTAGCAAATTTATTAAAGAACTAAATGTAATTTCTAGAAATAAAAGATTTACTCACTGAAAAGGATGAAAAAGCCTCATTGTAAAGGCTAAAAAGCTGATTTGATAAAGGAAAAGAGACAATTAATGTACTAATAGAAAGGTAAAGGAAATTATACAAAATGTCATTGATAAAATCAGAGAGGTAAAAATATGAAAATGAAGAGACATTGATCACTGGAGAAGAGTTTTTATGAGAAATCTAATTTAAATACAGAGAAAGAGAGGAGAGAGAAACGAATAGATAACTGAGGGGAAAAAAAAATATTTGAAGAGCTAAACATTAAGAATTTTCCAGAACGGGTGAAAGAACTCTTAATTCTGGGAACACAAAGAAATCTGTAAGTAGGCTGTTGTAGTGAAACAACAGAATGCCAAAGAAAAAGGAAAGAAAATTTGAAAGGCATCTGGAGAGAAAAGAGAAATTACCTAAAAATAAACATTTAAACTGACAACAGGCTCATCAAAAATGGGAGCCAGAAGATAGTGACACATCTTCCAAATGACTGGAGACAAGAGCTCTCAACCGGGTACCCGGCTAATCTTTCAATATCAGAGGGGAGGGAAAGACATTTTTGGTATGAATAAAATTGAATTTATTAACACAGATCCTCCCTAAAAGAAATTGAACATCTAGAGAAAGTCTGACATACAAGACAGAATCTTGAGTAAATAAATTCATAAACATGGGAAAACCTATACAAACCCAGGCTGTTAAAATAATAATTATTATAAATATATCTTCATGAGGCAAAAAAAAAATAATAAGCTAAACTTAATGAATCTGCCATGAATTATGTGAAATACAGGAGATGGATAACTGAAGTTAAAGTATTACAAAACTTTATGTTGGTTAGGAAATGGTAAACATACGGTTTAGCTTTAGACTTTGATTTTATATGCATGTTAAAATAGTAATTATAACCATACAAAAAATACATAAGGAACCTTTTAGTTCGGTAGGGAGAGGAATGCATTTTAAAAAATTGACCAACACTATATAAATAAGACATACAGGAGGGAAAACATAGGGGAAAATGTACAGTAATAGCACAAAATAAGTCACAAATCCAAGCTTTTCAGTAACTTCAAGATCTAAGTAGACTAAAGTCACCAATCAAAAAACAGAGATTGTAAGAGATAATATTACAAATCTAACTGAACACTCTTCACAAGATTACTCACCTTAAACCTTAGGACTCAAGTAGGGAAAAAGTTAAAGGATAGAGAATCAATGTGTTATGTCACTACTAAAGAAAATTAAGCCAGGATTGCTATATTAATATTAAACAAAACTGTCTTTCAGTCAAATATTGAATTACTAAAAATAAAGAGAACCATTGCCAAAAAAAAAAAGTCCCTGGGAAAATACAACTTTTATTTTACCTGTACCTAGCCCATTATTTAAAGGAAAATTACTAGGGTTATAAAGAGAAATGGACAAAACAGACATTAGAGAAAGAGATTCAAATTTTTCTCACTGCCCACAATTTAAAGATTTTATTTTTTTTTATTATTTATTTGACAGACAGAGATCACAAGTAGGCAGAGAAGCAGGCAGAGAGAGAGGAGGAAGCAGGCTCCCTGCTAAGCAGAGAGCCCGATGTGGGGCTCGATCCCAGGACGCTGGGATCATGACCTGAGTGGAAGGCAGAGGCTTTAATCCACTGAGCCACCAAGGCACCCCCTCATTGCCCACAATTTAAACAATAAAATAAGTTTTCACAAATGTTTAAAAACTATTCTAACCACAATGCAATTTGCACAACACCAAAAACACATCAGTATCTTTTTAAGACTCTCCATAAGTTTAGAAATTAAATAACACAATCCTGGGGCACATGGGTGGCTCAGCCACTTGGGCATCCAACTCTTGATTTCAGTTCAGATCATGATCTCAGTGTCGTGGGATTGACCCCACGTCAGGCTCTGCACTCAGTGCGGACTCTGCTTGAGATTATCTCTCCCTCTCTTTCTACCTCTCTCCCTGCTCATGCACTCTCTAAATAAATAAATAAACATATAAATACTAAAAACATTTAAAACAGAAAATTAAATAATACATTTCTAAGTAACGTATGGATCAAAATAAAAAGTCTGCTAGAAATTAGAAAATAGTATGTCCTACATAATAATAATAATAATAATAATAAATCTCAAAATATCATGATATAGCTACAGCACTTGGCTAGTTTAGTCTTAAAAGTGGATATAACAAAAAGGAGAATTATTAATAACTAATAAGATAAAAATCCAATTCAGGATTTATAATATAATGTAATAATAAAATGACACTACAGACAAAGGGCTGACATCCAAGATCTATAAAGAATTCCTCAAACTCAACACACACAAAACAGTTAATAATGTCAAAAAATGGGCAGAAGACATGAACAGACATACAAATGGCTAACAGACACATGGAAAACTGTCCATCCTCATTAGCCATCAGGGAGATTCAAATCAAAACCACATTGAGATACCACCTTATACCAGTTAAAATGGCCAAAATTAATAAGACAGTAAACAACATGTATTGGAGATGATGTGGAGAAAGGGAAACCCTCTTACACTGTTGGCGGGAATGCAAGTTTGTGCCATCACTTTGGAAAACAGTGTGGAGATTCCTTAAGAAATTAAAAATAGAGCTTCCCTATGACCCTGCAATTGCCATACTGGGTATTTACCCCAAAGATAGAGAGGTAGTGAAAAGAAGGGCCCCAATGTTCATAGAAGCAATGGCCACAGTCGCCAAACTGTGGAAAGAGGCAAGATGACCTTCAACAGATGAATGGATAAAGAAGATATGGTCATCTACACAATGGAGTATTATGCCTCCATCAGAAAGGATGAATACCCAACTTTTGTATCAACATGGATGGGCCTGGAGGAGATTATGCTGAGTGAAATAAGTGAAGCAGAGAGAGTCAATTAGCATATGGTTTCACTTACTTGTGGAGCATAAGGAATAACATGGAGGCCATAGAGAGATGGAGAGGAGAAGTGAGTTGGGGGAAATCGGAGGGGGAGATGAACCATAAGAGATTGTGGACTCTGAGAAACAAATGGAGTGTTTTGAAGGTGTGCGGAATGGATGTTGGATGAGTCTAGTGGTGGGTATTGTGGAGGGCACGTATTGCATGGAGCACTGGGTGAGGTACGTAAACAACGAATTTTGGAACCCTGAAAAAATTTTAAATTTAATTTAAAAAAACTAAATTAAAATTAATTAAATTTTTAAAAATTAAATTTAATTAAAAAATAAAATATATTATATATAAATATAATAAGGAAAGAATAATAGATACAAAAACATATAAATAAAGACACCTTAGGATCGACGAAATTGAAAATATGCATATACTACAACTGCATAATTCAATTTCTAGTTATATACTCTAGAGAAGTTCTACTGCATGTGCAGAAGGAGACATTAGCAGAAATATTTACAGCAAATTTGTAATAGCAAAATATCAGTAACAGTAAAAGTAGATGGGTTAAATACACTGGAGTACATTTATCCGGTGGGATTCTAGTCTACACAACAAAGAAGATGAGTAAATTGCCTCCATATAATTCAACATTAATAACTCAAAAAAAAACCCCTAATATTGTGTTATTAAAAAAAAGGCAAGTTGCAAAAAGATACCCATGGTATAATAAAATGTATATAAAATTTAAGATACAAATGCATAATTAAAATGTGGTTTCAGGATTCACATATATGCAATAAAATGATAAAGATACATGTAGGAATGATAAACACTGAATTTGGAATAATGGTAACCTCTAAAGAAGAGGGGAAGGGAATATATAAGGGTATATAAAGAGTTCCAACTAATTTTAATATGTTTATTTTTTAACTGGACAAAGTCATATATTACATTGTTTTTTAAAGATATTATTTATTTATTTGAGAGAGAGAGTGTGAAAGAGAGACAGCATGAGTGGGGGAAGGGTCAGAGGGAAAACAGACTCCCTGCCGAGCAGGGAGCCTAAGGTAGGACTCGATCCTGGGACTCCAGGATCATGACCTGAGCCGAAGGTAGTTGCCTAACCAACTGAACTACCCAGCCGTCCCTTATCACATTATTTTTATACTTTTTGTATATCTGATACATATTTAACAATAAATTACAACAATATAGTTATATATAAGATCATAAATTATTTGACAAATATTTCATGTTTCATAATCTAAGAAAATCACAAAGCCAAGACATCCATAAAAGTTAAGACTAGTGTAACTGTCATGAATTTTTAAAAATTATATTAAAAATTCTCAAAAATCATGAATAAAGTTGCAAGGCAAATAATACACCAAGAGAAGATATATGTAACAATATGACAATATAAGAGGAACAGTTTTAACACCCCAACTGTGTAGAAAACTTCCATGTAATCATAGAAAAAAACAAAAAACACAAACCAAAAGTGGACCAAAAATAGGTAAAAATACCAATGACCGCTGAAGATATGAAAAACAAAAAGACTCAAACTACGGAAAGAACCTAGATGTCCATCAACAGATGAATGGATAAAGAAGATGTGGTGCATAAAAAAATATATATATATAATATATATATAATATAAATAATATAATATATATAAATTAAAAATAAAAATAAATAAACAAAACGTCTCAACTTTACTAGTAATCAAAGAAATAGGAATTAAAGCAATGAAACATTATTGGGAAAAATTTTTAAGCATTGAGAATTTCAGATGTTGGAAAGAATTTATGTTTTAAAAAGAATACTATGCAGCCATCAAAAGAAATGAAATCTTGCCATTTGCGACAACATGGATGGAACTAGAGTGTATCATGCTTAGCGAAATAAGTCAAGCAGAGAAAGACAAATATCATATGATCTCCCTGATATGAGGAAGTGGTGATGCAACATGGGGGCTTAAGTGGGTAGAAGAAGAATCAATGAAACAAGATGGAATTGGGAGGGAGACAAACCATAAGTGACTCTTAATCTCACAAAACAAACTGAGGGTTGCTGGGGGGAGGGAGGTTGGGAGAAGGGGGTGGGATTATGGACATTGGGGAGGGTATGTGCTTTGGTGAGTGCTGTGAAGTGTGTAAACCTGGTGATTCATATCCCCCCTGGGGATAAAAATATGTTTATAAAAAATTAAAAATTAAAAAAAACAAACAAAAACAAAAACAGAAAAAACAAACTACTGAAAAAGGTATCAATTTGATAGACCTGATCAAAAATTTAAAATTTGCACATCCCTTACCCCTGAAATTCCACTTTTATTTTTTAATTTTTTAAAAGATATTATTTATTTGTTTTAGAATGAGAGAGAGCAAGCATGAGCAGAAAAAGGAACAGAGGGAAAGGGAGAGCGAATCCCAAGCAGACTCCATACTGAGCACAGAGCCCTGTGCAGGCCTTGATCTCACTACCCTGAGATCACAACCAACCAAAACCAAGAATCAGACCCTCAACTGACTTAGGCACCCAGGCACCCCCCCACCCCCACTTTCAGAAATGTAGTGAAAACTCTACAGTATCTAAATGCTCATAAGTATGGACAATAGTTAACACATTATCTGGGCCTTAAAAGGAATGAGATAGACCAATAATGACAGCTCACATTATTCACCGGTAGGTAATATTCTAGGTATTTGACATGTGTTGACACAGTTAATCCCTAAGACATGTTTGAAATAAATTCTACAGATGAGGAAACAGAGACATAGAAATTTGTATAACCAATATAAATCACCCAAGTATAAGGCAAAGGCAGGCTTTGAATTCAGGCAGGTAAAACTGCACTGATGCAATCAAACACTAGGCTGTCCTGCCTCCTGTTTGCAGTAACATGGAAAGTTCTCAAAGCATGAGAAGCAATGCATGGAACAACAAATACATTACAGCAGGCTATGCACACACGCCTGTACATTCACAGAAAAGTGACCAAAGAGTCACATGCCAGAGCATGAAAATAAACACTGGAGCAGGTTGTTGAGTGACAATATTTGTAGCTATTTGCATTTTACATTTTTAATGGCCCATTTAGTTATCTTTGCATTCAGTGAATATTTACTTAGGCACCTGTTATGTATCAGATATTATTAGCTACTAAGGAGTCAGTAATGACCTGAAACAGACAACAGTCCTTGTTCTCTTGGATCATACAGTCAAGGGGAAAGGCAAATATTCCAATTATAAGGAAATATAAAATTATAACTCTGGCAAATGCTGTGAAGGAAAATCAGTTGTTGTATGAGGGCCTGTAAAGGAGGAGATTAGTTAGGGAAGGTTTCCAAGAAAGTGATGATTAAAATGAGCTTTGCAGGAAAAAGAGGAGGTATTTATGCAAAGTGGGTGATGGGGGAGAGTGTCTCCCGCAGACAATGCAGCAGAGAAAGACTAGATCTTTAAAGGCTCTGAAAGAGCCCGCAGGGCTAGAAAGCGGGAGTTGTTTAATGAAGGAGAGGCAGGGACAGGTAAGTTCCAAGGGTAGGCGGGGCTTGGAGGTCCAAGAGCAGTGGGAAGCTACTGAAGGGGTTCTAAGGTGTGTGTGGGAAGAGCCTAAGGTCAGATTTATTTTGAAAAGATTCCTCCAACTTCTCAGTAGAAAACAAATTGAGATTTTGCTAAATAATCCTTTACGTCGGGCAAAGAAGGGGCAGTTTCTCTGAGTACTGGCAATAGATGAGGAAAGAAATGAACAGATTCAGTCTAGTATCTCAACAGAAAATAAATCCATGAGAACTTGATGAGATACTAAAGATGGAGAGGAAAGGAGAGAAAAGTACTGATAGTTAGTAGATATGAAGAGTGGAGGAGTAGTGGGGGGCTGAGGGAGATTTCCATATCAGATCTGCACTCTTCTGATGGGGCCAATGGCCAGGTACGCGCATATTGCTTATGGTATTAAAACAACTCAAGCCCCTAAATGAGCAAATCCAAAAAAAAAAAAAAAATCTGACCTTCTACTGGTGGAGTTGGTTTGTTCCCATTTCCTTTATCCACAACCTTGACTCTGGGTTTTGGTTCCTTTCTTTTTTCCAAATCTATAACTGGAAGAAAAGGAGAAACGCAACAACATGTCATGTTAACGTATAAAAGAAAATATTCAATGAATTTTACTAAAACCCTTGAAAGTATTGGGAGTACTAAGTAGAAATGATCTTCACAGCAGAACTCCATTCCCAAAGATTGGAAATGCTATTTTATTTCAGCTTGTCGTGGGAAGGTGTGGAAAACCCTTAAGGAATTGCTTTGGTCCAGTACTCACTATGGGCAGATGTATCAAATAAATTCAACCTTTCATAACTGCTATAAAATCAGCATGATTATCCCCATTTCGTACATGAGGGAAGCAAAGACCAGGAGGCTAAGTAACTAAAACATATTTCATAAAACCAGAATGTACTGGCCCAGGATTCAAGCCATATCTTCTAGTCTCTGAACAAGGACTATGAGTTGGCCCCTGTTCTAGAAGGATCTTGGCCATGAATATTTGGAGTTGGTCTGTCAGCAACAGAACATGGAGAATCCAAAACAATTTCCTTTCAAACTTTAAAAAAAAAAAAAAAGAAGCTTCCCTATTAATATATAATAGTATTTCTTTGTCAGTATCAGTATGAAATATTCAGGGGCCCAGAATTAATGAATCTATACAATCGACTCCCTCATACCTCCACTTTCCACTGCTTAAACTCTACAGCAATCTCCTGCTATTGCCTGGCACCTTAACTTGTTTGCATCAGCTCAGACCACCGCCAATGGCAATGGTTTCTGCACAAATAAAACACCCATGAAAAGGCAGAAGGGATCCTCTGGTGAGATATCTCATTGAATTGTTGCATTCACTTCACAGAAATCAGCAGACTTTTACTGCAGGGTGGGCTTTGGAGGCGAAGGAATGATTTCCTCTGAACCACCCTTCCTGCCTTCTCTAGGGTGTTAGTCCATTAACCCTGTCTCTATCACCCCTCCTCCTCCTCTTCTTTCTACTTCTTTCCATCCCTTTGCTGAAAGGGGTTGAGACTTGCCAGTTGCCAAGGTCATGTTGCTCTAATTCTATTACTTGTTTCCATAGAAACCATCCTTGGCTTTCTGGAGCCTAGAGGTTAAAGTCCAAGATTAAAAAATAATAATAAGATGGCTTGATCCTGCTATTCCCGCGGACCCTCTAACTTTCTACATACATTTTTTTTCCAGATCTAACTCTCTTGACTTCTTTAGAAGCCTTGACCACTTTGGAACACCCCTTTCTCTAAATTCTTCTCTTCGTCTGTTTTTACGAAGGCATTATCCTGGATTTTCTTGTATCCCTCCGACCCCTCATTTATATTCTCATTTTTTGGATCCTTTCTCTGTTTCCATTCCTGAATCGTGATCATATACTAAATTTGCCCTGCATCTCGGCACACCCCGCCTATCATTTTGTCACTCCACAATTTTAACGCTCCCACTTCTGTGGGTGATTTCCAAATCTATATCTCCAACCCCACCCACCCATAGGCCATGGCCTCGAATTGCTTACACCCTGTAAAAGAAATCTGCAATTTTAACTCCAGAACAATTGTGCTGCGTGGTCATGGAAGCAGAGATAGATCTGGCAAAGAATAATTCCAGAGGTGGAGACCCAGGGACGCTTCACAGGGAAGGTAACATTTGAGCCAGACTTTGGAAAGACAAGCACGGTTTTATAGGCAGAGGTTAGCAAAAGGTCATTCTAATGAGGAAAATGGCAGCCAAAGAGAAAATCTGGGCCATAGACCATTTTGATATATATATAACAGTCACTTTCCATTGTGCCCCAAGGTTACATGTATGATGCAACACATGTCACACCAAGCTGTCATCTTCCTCCTGCAGGAGGCAAACTATATTGGAAAACAGAAACAGAGTAGCATTAATCACGACAAGAGCAACCATGCCCTACTGTGAGCTGAAGTAAATCAATCCACAGTATTACAGGCATATATCATTACCCCGACTTGCAGATGAGAAAACTTGAGGCCGGGCTTGATTTGCTCGGCCAAATACACACACCAGATCAGAAATGTCTTTCCCTCTTCAAAATCCAAAAGCACGATTTCTCATGCTTCCCCATGTATCAGAAGATGGACTTACGAGGACTTCAAATCTCTACACTAACTGTAAACCTACATGCACAGCATTTGTCTGGATCATTTTCCTGGATCCAACAATGGGAGTTTCCTGGGGAAGGGGAGCCAGGCTTTGGTTCCATCTCACGTGGAACAAAATGAAAAAGAAAACCAAAGTTATTTTAATATTATTGTTGCAGACTTTTATTTGGGAAGAACGAATCCCTGACAAGAATAATTTCATATTGGTTTTAATATTTGATTTATATTTATACTTCTATATTAATCATTTATATAGGATTACCTTTAAGTTATCCAACTTACCAGTTAGACAGTCTCAATAAGATTATTGCAGCAGAACTAAGCAAACTGAAAACCACTGAACTTCTTTTGAAGTGTTCTGAGTAGACAGCTACTGGCAGAACTTTTTCAGGTTACCTGTTTCTCAGGCTGCTCAGTCAACGGACTATCTGGGATAATCCATTGCAACACCTTCCATCTAAAGGAAAATGTCTCCATGTCCTTTCACTGCTTCTCAAAAACTTGAAGAAGAGCTATTTTGCTTACTCGTGTCAAAATGTCAGAGGCCAGAAACGGAAGTGCGGTGCCAATAAAGGCAGACAAAGGCTGATTTATATTGGAAATAACATCAAAAGTTTTTCTGGAACTTCCAGATAATGTGAATCTCAAAAGAATGTCACGTTTAAAATATCTGCATGTCCTACTGACAGGTGGAATCACCCAATGTCTTTGTTCAGAAGTTTCAAGAGGTAGCAGGTTAACAAAGTTGGTTTCTTTTTTAATTAAAAAAAAAAATCACAAAATACATGCCATAAAACATTACTTAGAAGAGGAAGGGGAAAAAGGAGAGAGGGCAGAAAATCCAGCTAGAACATTGCTGCACGCACAGTTCTGGATTCGTAGGTAAATGCCACAGCCTTCCAGATCTGTGGAGTAATCTAAGGGCAGGATGTGAAAAGCTATTGTTAATCGAAATGATGTCCAGAATTTGCTTCAAAATTAGGGCAGAGTGGTGGGGGGAAGATAATAGATGAAACAAGACTGGCCATGAATGGTTACTTGTTGAAGTGACTGGTGGATACGTAGGGGTTTATTCTACTACCCTGCTAATTTTTTAAAATATGTTTAAAATTATCCTTTAATAAATTGGAATTTTTAAAGAGTATATATTAACAATGAAGTAACACCAGGACAGTTAAATTATTAAATTATTAATGAAAGTTAACCAGGACAGTCCTCTTCTGTTTGCTTTCACAATACGCAAATCTTTGTGGTCCACATATGAATGGCCACTCCCAGGAAGAGAGGGTTGCTGGGGTCTCTGCTCACGAGAATATAGGGTCCATGGGTGGGGGGCAATGATTTGTCATGTTCTCAGTACCTAAAATAAGGCCTGACACTTAGTAGCCGTGCAATATATATTGGTTAAGTGGGGGAAAAAAAGAATAAATGAATGAATGAATATCTATCTCCCAAAAGACAAAAGAATCACAACCTGTAAGAACAACTTTTAAACTCCGTATAAGGAAAGGCTTTCTAATGACATAGATTGGGCTTTCTCCCCTGCTTAGAATATCTTTGTATGTCCTGCTTTTCATTGTCTGCCCAGTTTACTCTTTGAGAACTGGCTCAGATTTGAAGCTATCTGCCATCCATTCTTATTCCTGCCTATCACTGAGACAGAGAGAGCTTCTGCCTTCACAGAGAGCCCTGAATCTCCATCCCTGACCCTTACGGCATTCACAGAGCTTTTTGTCATGGGACCTGGCGTATAATAGGTTGATGATAAAAACCAACTGATTTATCAAGAGAAAGGGTCAAATGTCTTGTTATAAAGGTTGTTTACATAGAGGCTAGACTGCCACTTGCTAGGAATACTACAGAGCAGGTGTAGGCATCAGTCACTGAGTCATTTGGTATGTATTCACTTAGCACCTATGAGTACTGGGTAGACGAGATGTCTGGGTAAGGTTCAGAGGACATCTCGTCTACCCAGTATCTAATACAGCATGAAAAAAGTAAAATTTAAAGGATTTAAGTGGGCATGCATTAAAACAGGTTAAGGGAGGGGCAGAGGGGTAGTAGTGATAGAAGGAACTCATGGAAGATTTCACCAAATATCTTTCAAGATCTCCTCATCTAAACAATCCAATTTTAACCTATCATAGTATTTACTCCAGACTTTAACTCAGAGCTGAAACAGAGTCCGATGGTAGCACTTTAAGAACTGTACATACGTACTTCTGAATTGACCTTGGGCTGGCTTGCTTTCTTTGTCTTTATTGTATGCAATAATTTGAACTGTGTAATTCTGGTCTGGCATAAGACCTTGAATAATTGCCTTAGTTGCCGTGTTCTGGAGATTCAATTGATTGGTTTTGCCACCTATAACAAAACAGAAAGATAAATCAGGACTAAGAAACAGATTCACTGGATACATTAAGAAAATTTATTAATCAGCAATCAAGATTTTAAAGGGTGAAAACATTTTAAAAAATACACAATGGTGCATATGCATATACTACTTAATTTTAATATATTGTTCCTTCTCATTCTTAGTTGTACTCTTTGCATTAGATCATTTCAACAGTTGCCTAAATTAGACAAAATACATTCACAAAAATCTTTCATCATAATGCATTACTGCTTATACACCAGGGAAAGCCACAGTATAGGATTAGGAGAAAATAAGCCCTCAGCATAGATACAGTCTTCAAGGAAAGGGAAAGATAAAGGCAGACTGAACAACATTATCTATGCTGAAATTTTTGCTATGGTCTCTCTAAACTGAGTCAAAGCATCCCTAAAGCATTAGCAATTTAATTATCTTAAATCTGAGCATAACTGGCTCAGGATGTTGACAGAACCAATCATTGCCCAGCTACTTAAACGTTAGCGCGGTTCATGAAAAGATTTCAAATCTCCAGTATCTCTCCATCAAATCATAATGACATCTAAGGCTATTGTGGAAATACTGTTGATTAAATACTCAACTTTTATGCCAAATTCCAAATATGCTTTTCTTTTCTAATTTCTGGCAACAGTTACTAAGTATAAGAGGAAGGAAATTGAAAACTCCCTCGCCGCTAGCAATGACAGCAAAAAGGACCTGAAATCTGCTGAATGAATTAAACATAACACAGATTACAATGTATTTTAATCATATTCCCATAAATTAATGATGTTGTGTCTGAAATTTGATGCTGCTATCACCTATGCTGCCTGCTACTAGAAGGCAGAACGGAGCCCTTTTCTTGCCAAAACACATTTCTTTAAATGCATTTATGTCCAAGATGTTAAACCTGGTTTCACAAACGTCTATTATTTAAAACCCATCTTCTACAAAGCACACCAAATAAATCTTTCTTAATGCATGTTTCACTAAAAAAAAAAAAAAGTTTCTTAGAATACTGTGTATTAGACTCCCTCTCTGAGGGGCTTAGGTGTATTATTTTACTAACAGCTTTGAGAATTCTGCAAGTTCAAAAATCTTTAAACTCTTTAGAATAGGACTTCTTCAGTTTCTTTGACTATTAAACCATTTGGTTGTATCATAGTTATTAGCATCTTGCAGATTACCATGGAACACACTTTGGGAAAGACTGGTATAAACTGTATTAGGAACATGTCTTGAAGGGCTAAAATGTCTACCTTTTGTGTCTGGATGCATTTATTATTCTTTTTATTTACTCTAGTTATTTTATGTTTGACCAAGTAGGTAACAGAGTGTCAACACTGTCTTATTAGCTTGGGTCACTGCAGTAAGAGCACCGAGGCACTGTAAAAATGGAACCTGTATTCATGAAGGAATAATTTGCTTTCACTCTCAATTTTTATTATGTCTCTGGAAGTGTTTAAGTAAGAGCTGGAGGCTTGCCTTGTGAGTGTGGTATAGCAGAGGTGATTGAAGGATCTGGCTGAGATTTGGTTCAGAGGCTACACAAGTCACTCCTAAGACTCCCTGATTCCTTAATGCCAACTCTATGTGTACTGAACAGTTTAGTATTATCAGTAACTAATACTAAAGGGAAAGTTAAGACACCAATTACCTGGAAGAAAAAGAATAAACTTTCAAGATCAGACATGGGGAATTCTCAGAGGTACCACAAATTAGAAACTTGTATTTTGACCTTTAAGTCATAATGATGTTCAAGAATCTTTTTTTTTTCCTTTTTCAAGATTTTATTTAAATTCAAGTTCGTTAACACTAAGGGTAATGTTGGTTACAGGAGTAGAATTTAGTGATTCATTGCTTACATATAACACCCAGTGTTCATCACAACAAGTGCCCTCCTTAATGCCTATCGCCCATTTAACCCATTCCCCCCCACCTCCCCTCTAGCAACCCTTAATTTGTTCTCTGCAGTTAAGGGTCTCTTATGGCTGGCTTCCCTCTGTTTTTATCTTACTTTTCTCTTCCCTTCCCCTATGTTCATCTATTTTTTTTTAATTCCATATACGTGTGAAATCATATGGTATTTGTCTTCTCTGATTGACTTATTTTGCTTAGCATAATACACTCTAGTTCCATCCACATTGCTGCAAATGCCAATATTTCACTCCTTTTGATAGCTAATTTTCCATATTACATATGTATATGTATATATGTACATATGTGTGTGCGTATGTGTAAATATGCCACATATTCTTTATCCATTCATCAGTTGATGGACATTTGGGCTTCCTTTCTATAATTTTGCTATTGTTGATGGTACTACTATAAACATTTGGGTGCATGTGCCCCTTTGAATCAGTATTTTTGTATCCTTTGGATAGACACCTCGTAGTGCAATTGATGGGTCACAGGGTATTTCTGTTTTTAACTTTTTGAGGAACCTCCATATTGTTTTCTGAGTGTCTGCACCAGTCTGCATTCTCACCAACAGTATAAAAAGGTTTCCCTTTCTCTGCATCTTTGCCAACATATGTTATTTCCTGACTTGTTAATTTCAGCCATTCTGATGGGTGTGAGGCGTTATCTCATTGTGGTTTTGATTTGTATTTCCCTGATGTGGAGCAATGTTGAGCATTTTTTCACATATTTGTTGGTCATTTGTATATCTTCTATGGAGAAGTGTCTGTTCATGTATTCTGCCCATTTTTTGACTTGATTATTTGTTTTTTGTGTGTTGAGTTTGAGAAGTTCTTTATAGATCTTGAATACCAGCCCTTTATCTGTAGTGTCATTTGCAGATATCTTCTCCCATTCCATGGGTTTCCTCTTTGTTTTGTTGACTTTTTCTTTTGCTATGCAGAAGGTTTTTACCTTGATGCAATCCCAAAAGTTCATTTTTGCTTTTGTTTTCCTTGCTTTTGGAGATGTGTCTTCAAAGAAGTTGCTGTGGCTGATGTCGAAGAGGTTACTGCCTATGTTCTCCTCTAGGATTTTGATAAATTCCTGCCTTACATTGAGACTTTATCTTTGTGTATGGTGTAAGACAATGGTCGGATTTCATTCTTCTGTGTATGGGTGTCCAATTTTCCCAGCACCATTTACTGAAGAGACTGTCTTTTTTTCCATTGGATATTTTTTCCTGCTTTGTTGAAGATTAGTTGACCATAGAGTTGAGGGTCCACATCTGGGCTCTCTATTCTGTTCCACTGGTCTATGTGTCTGTTTTGTGCCAATGCCATGGTGTCTCAGTGATGACATTTTTGTAATATGGCTGGATATCAAGCAATGTGATATCCCTAGCTTTGTTTTTCTTTTTCAACATTTCTTTAGTGATTCAGGGTCTTTTCCAGTTTCATATAAATTTGTGATTATTTGTTCCAGCTCTTTGAAAAATGTCACTGGTATTTTGATCAGGATAGCGTTGGGAGATTCTTAATTACTGATTCATTTTCTTTGCTGGTTATGGGTCTGTTGAAATTTTCCATTTCTTCCTGTTTCAGTTTTGGTGATTTATATGTTTCTAGGAATTTAGCTATTTTTTCCAGATTGTCCAATTTGTTGGCATACAATTGCTCATAATATTCTCCAATTGTTTGTATTTCTGCAGTGTTGGTTGTAATCTTGCCTCTTTCATTCATGATTTTATTTATTTGGGTCCCTTCTCTTCTTTTTGATAAGTCTGGCTCAGTGTTTATCAATATTGTTAATTCTTCTAAAGATCTAGCTACTTGTGTTGATCTATTATACTCGGTTTTGTAAATTTCTATATCATTGATTTCTGCTCTAATCTTTATTATCTCTCTTCTTCTGCTGGTTTTAAGATTTATTTGCTGTTCTTTTTCCAGCTCCTTTAGATATAAAGTTAGGTTGTATATTTGAGACTTTTCTTGAGGAAGGCCTGTATTGCTATATACTGCCCTCTTACGACTGCCTTTGCTGCATCCCAAAGGTTGGGAAAACACTGTAGTGTTTTCATTTTCATTTGCTACCATGATCCTTTTTTAAAATTTCATCTTTAATTTCCTGGTTAACCTACTCATTCTGTAGTAGGATGTTCCTTAACCTCCATTTGTGATCTTTTCAAATTTTTTCTTATGGTTGACTTCAAGTTTAATAGCATTGTGGTATGAAAATAGGCTCGGTATGATCTCCATTTTTTTGTACTTGTTGAGGTCCAATTTGTGAGCCCATATCTGATTTGTTCTGGAGTATGTTCCATGTGCACTTAAAAAGAAGAATATCTGTCACTTTAGGATGAAATGCTCTGAATATACCTGCTAAGTCCATCTGTTCCAGAGTTTCATTCAATGCTATTATTTACTTGTTGTTCTTCTGCTTAGATGATCTGTCCATTGCTATGAGTGGGTTATTAAAGTGGCCTACTATTATTGCGTTATTATCAATGAGTTTCTTTAAGTTTGTTTTAATTGACTTACATATTTGGCTGCTCCCAAGTTGGGGGCATAAATATTTGCAATTGTTAGATCTTCTTATAGGATTGACCTCTTTATTATAATACAGCAACCTTCTTCATCTCTTATTACAGTCTTCAAATTAAAATCCAGTTTGCCTAATATAAAGATGCCTACTCCAGCTTTCTTTTGATAAATTGTTCTCTACCTCCTCACTTTCAATCTGGAGGCATCTTTGGGTCTATGAGTCTCTTATAAGCAGGATATCAATGGGTTTTGTTTTTTTTTAATCCATTCACACCCTATGTCTCTTAATTGGGACAATTAGTCCATTTACATTTAGAGTAATTATTTATAGATATGAATTTAGTGCCATTGGATTACCTGTGAAGTTGTCATTCCTGTGGTTAGTCTCTTTTCATTCTAGTCTTTGTTGCCTTTGGTTTATCTTTCTCAGTCCGAGTCCCCTTTAATATCTCTTGCAGAGCTAGTTTGGTGTTCACAATCTCCTTTAGTTTTTGCTTGTTTCAGAAGCTCTTTATTTCTCCTTCTATTTTGAATGATTGCCTTGCTGGATATAGTATTCTTGGCTTCATTTTTTTCCCATTCAGCACATTGACTATATCATGTCACTCTCTTCTGGCCTGCTAAGTTTCTGTGGACAGGTCTGCTGCTAACATTATATCTACCCTTGTGGGTTAAGGACATTTTGTCTCCCACTGTTTTCAGAATTCTCCTTTTCTGTATTTCTTGGTGTTGACCTTTTTGGCTTGGTATAAGCAACTCCAGCCTCCACTCTCTCTTCCTCTCTCTGTCTTCTCTCTGTGACGAGGGTTTCCTTTCCTCCATGGCACCACAGCTTTTCTCTCCCCCAATTCATATCTCCAAACCTCACATCTGCCATGTTCTCTCCCTCTAATTGTTCAGATTGTTTTCTTAATCTTCAGGTCAATTTCCTAGTTACTCAAAATGATTTGTTTTTTGATCTAGCTATGTTCAAGGGATGAGGTAAGTTCAGGATCTCCCTACTACTCTGCTGTCTTAAGTCTCTCCCCAGGAATCTCTTGAACTTGAATTTCCCATGGTGGCTTATTTCAGAACACAAACTGCATTTTCAAAAGTCAAAGTTATTTCAAAATTGGGCCATACTTCAAAATGAAAATTCTGAACCAGGCTCGAGAATGAAATATTGCTTTCTGCAAGTGTGTCACTTCTGTGAGTCAACATGGGTAAAGTTGGCATCTGTTTCATTGAACCATGAATCATTCTAAAGAGTCTGGGTAATATTTGTTAATAACCTTCTAGAAGGTTCCTTTTTCATGGCCAAGCAAGAAGCCAGGTGTTTCAGCTGCTTGTTTTGGTTGAGATTTTAAATCTACCACTGGGTAAAATGTCCACAATTATCAACAACAGAGCATTTGTCAGTCTTATTAAAAGAGCTGGGAAAAGGACTCCAACAGCAAGAAGCCCAGGTCCATATAACCATCTTTATCAATATCAAACAAATATCAAACAAAAAATTAATTATCAAACAAAAAACCCTATCTTTATCCACCAATAAAGAGGAAAAATTATTATATATACATAAATACATATGTATTATACAAATATGCTATTATTAAATATTTCTTACAGAATATGGGAAACTGGTTCCTAGGAAAGGAAATGAGACCTGAGGGACATACTCAAATCATCTGTATATCAATCTCAGGCAATATGATTGCACTCTATCTGGCAGTCACTGTTGTAAGTGCTTTATTTTTATAAATTAATTAAGTCCTCACAACAAATGCTTCCTAAATTTAACATGCATAGGAGTCATTGGGGGATCTTTGTCAAGGTCAGATGCTGATTCAGCAGGTGGGAGGTAGGGACCAATCTTCTGCATTGGCTCTCAGCTGATGCCTGTGCTGATTCTCAGAATACATTTTGAGTTCCACGCCTTACAACTCCATGAGGTGGGACTAGTGCTGTTTGTGGGTTTTATGTAAGATGACACCAGAGAACAGAGAGGTTTTACAACTTGCCCAAATGACATTTCTTATACACCACAGACCCAGGTGTGGAGCTCAAGCTATTCATGTTGTTGACCCCCTCTTTGTCTCCATGACTGTGTGTAATAGCAGCAGCTCCTTTCCATACTCTTTATTGTTTTACTAATCATATTTGTATAATAAAAACATAAAATAGAAGAAAGGAAAAAATTCAACCAAAATTTAATTTTAAAAATTTGGCATTACTACTTTAGCTTCATGATCAATAAATCTAACTTTTACTTTTCCTCCTTTCCTGCTTTAATTTAGCACTTATTTTCACAGCGTCTACTTAGCTCTTTTCATTTTAATGTATAATTGCTGAATAATACATTATCAAGTTAATTAATCATAATTTACTCAGCTGGTCACAAGTGTTAGCCTTCCAGATGTATTGTATTTTTTTTTAAGGGTCAACAGGCCAAAAGTATTCATTCTAAGTTGAAACAGAGAAGTGAAGATTTTAATAGTCTGGAAATTTCCCCTGAGGAGAATTACGATGAGCCCAATAGCACCTCTTTAGACTTTGGGAATATTATTTCTTTGATTAGAAGGTAAGATTTCAAGTGCATATATTGAATTGAAAAAAATCTTTCAAATGATTTTCAAGAAACACTTAATACTTCACATTTTTAGTTAACTATGTGTAAAAAGTTGTTAATACTCTAGAAATCACAATCAACTTTTTTGTTTGTTTGTTTGTTTTTAAGATTTTATTTATTTATTTGACAGAGTGAGAGAGATCACAAGTAAGTGGAGAGACTGGCAGAGACAGAGGGAGAAGCAGGCTCCCCACTGAGCAAAGAGCCCAATCCCAGTACCATGGGATCATGACCTGAGCCTAAGGGAGAGGTTTTAACCCACTGAGCCACCCAGGTGCCCACAATCAACAGTTTTTACCTGAAGCTGGAGTCACAAGAAGTTTGTAGCCACCAAATTTCCCCCTTGGAGCCTTCCAGGAAATCTGTATACTGTCATGAGATAATACATTATATCTTAACCGTGTTGGTGGAGCCACTGCAAAAGGAGAAACAAAAATCATTTAAATGTTGAAACATTTAAGCTGCCATTAGTTAAACCGAAGAGTCAACATAACGAAATCAAAATATGCTCTTTCTATAGCCCCATTAATGAATTGATGAGTTTTCACAATGATACAAACCCAAGAGCATCTGTTTCTTACTCAAGAGATAAGCATTTATCAAATAGTAGTGACCTTACGACAAAGACCTATGACTTAAGGGTTAAAATGTAATACTCTAGTCTAGTTTAAATTGAAGCCAATCTTATAAAATGCATTCATTATATTATAAGGATGATTTTTCCCCTCAACTTGGAACACATAAGCTTTTATAATCTACTCTACTGGGACCTGTTTTATACCTTTAGATTTTTCACTTTAGTAATCCAGTATGTTTAACGATAAGGTCATTTAAGAAGGCAACAATGGACGTATTATAGTATTAAGATCTTCATTTAAAAAACATTTGAAAAAGAGATTATAAAGGACCAAAAGGAAAAGGATCAAATCAAAGATAATTGGGTTTTATAAAGTTTGATCCATTCTTAAAGTGTAGCTGATTTCTGTCTTTCAGAAAGATACACAGCATAGGCTCTTGAGTCATACCAGGACACTTAATCTTTTCTGATAGTTCACAAAATGGATAGGTCTATATTACTTCTTGTGTATGTCATTCAAACTTTAAACCTACATCAGTGCTCTAGAATTTCACACAAAATAGTTTAAGAAGATTTTAATTACATAATATTGAAATAGTTTATCAAAAAAGAAAAGCTTACATGTAACAGAAAAGCTTAGCTCTTACTGTCCACGCTTACACCCTGTCTTTCTTTCTCACTTTAGGAAACAGAAAGAGGGGGAAGAAACAGACATTCTCCTTAACAGGTATGTAGCACAATATAGGGTTTGGGCATTAATTTGATTCCAGTTCTGTCACTTATTAGATAAAGAAACTTGAGTGATTCCTCCTTCCAAACCTTTATTTTTAGGAAAAGTGATCTGTAAATATTTGATCCTCCGGCTTTGACTTCAACTAAGGGGTGATCTCAAAAGCTCATTTGATTCTCACAAAAAGATACAGTACCATCCCAATTTTACATATAAAGAAGCCAAAGAAAAACTGAAGACTTGCCCAAGTTCACGTACCGGTGAATGACAATCCCTGACCCCCAACTGAGATGCTGTTTCTTTGGCAGAAAAGCCACATTAAGAAGGCGCCCTTCCTGGAGATAGAGGAACAAGTAACTGACTCCTCACAAGTCAGCTCAACTTTTATTACCTCTTAGCAGAGAATGTTAGCAATTCAAAACAAACAAAAAAAAACATTAGCTTCCCATTCTCAATGTGACCTGAATGGAAGAAAGAGTTGACATTTCTCTTGTTTATGGAAAAATATGGATTTATCATAAGAATAACTATTTTGAAATTCAAGAAGAGGAACCTAACATTTGGATGAACAGGAAAACTATTACAATTTTGCTTAGTCTGGAAACTGGTGAGAATAACCTGTTTATAAGTAGGCTCTTAAAAAAAAAAAAGATTTTATTCATTTATTTGACAGAGAGAGAGAGCACAAACAGGGGGAGCAGTAGGCAGAGAGGGAGGGAGAAGCAGGCTCCCCAATAAGCAGGGAGCCCGATGTGGGGCTCAATCCTAGGACCTTGGGATCAAGACCTGAGGCGAAGGCAGATGCTTAACCAACTAAGCCCCCCCAGGCGCCCCTATAGGTAGGCTTTCATTACTTATGGAAAAAATTTAAAACAAGAATTAAGCAATTTTAAACAATATATCTAGTTTCTCAGCCAAATCTCACCAGTGGGCTGGTAGACGTCATTGGCCAAGCTTACTACAAAGTTCTGCATGAATGTCCCGGTGAAAGATGGCGGACGTGCCTGGGACCCATCAAGTGGAGAAGTACAGCCAACAAGCAGGATGGAGGCCTCAGTCTAGACCGCGGCAAGAGGACTGACCAATTCGGTCAGTTCCCCAGGTGTGCCGACTTCTCAAGGAGGGCAAATAAGTCCACAACATTGAGAATTCCCAAGTTCAAGATTAGAAATCTTTACAACATTTTCTATCCAGGCTACTATTCTTTAAAGATTTTATTTATTTATTTGAGAGAGAGAGGGGGAGAGAGAGAGAAGGAGCAGGGGTGATGGTTAGAGGGAGAGAGAGAAACAGACTTCCTGCTGAGCAGGGAGCCCAACACAAGACTCGATCCCAGGACCCCTGGATCATGACCTGGACTGAAGGCAGACACTTAATCGAATGAGCCACTCAGGCGCACCACCAGGCTACCGTTCTTTAGATGTGATCTGAGATTATAGCCCTGCCACATTTTTTAAGTCAATAACCATAGCCTTCTGAACCCCCAGGAGAAAGTGATGGGAATAACAATGAACACACTCTGATCCCATGGATCACGTCCAGACAATACGACGGGGCTCCAGATCCAGAGAGGCACTGGCTTCCGTTGAACTACTCATGGAAACACAGCGTGAAGCAAAAGCAACCATAAATCCATCAGTGTCCAACTTTTAAAATCATTTACAAATAATGCATGTGACTACAGTCCCATTATGGCTGCTAGCAAAAAGGAACACCACGCTTCTCTTTCATCAACAGACCACATCTCCAGCCTATATTATATAAGCAAAAATACTCTCACAATCGGTAAAAGAAAATCTTGGTTAGACACAAAATTTACATTTCCTTTAGGTTTTTGCCTTCAGGGGGAAAAGAGTGAACATAAAAAAATGCTAGTTAAGGGGTTCCTGGGTGGCTCAGTGGGTTGAGCCTCTGCCTTCGGCTCCGGTCATGATATCAGGGTCCTGGGATCGAGCCCCACCTTGGGCTCTCTGATCAGCAGGGAGCCTGCTTCCCTCTCTCTCTCTCTCTGTCTACCTCTGCCTACTTGTGATCTCTGTCTGTCAAATAAATAAATAAAATCTTTAAAAAAAATGCTAGTTAAGAAAGAAGTAGGCATGAGGTCATAGTTTCGAACTTCAAAGTTAACTCCTTTTTCTCCATATGGAAGAAAGACACTGGGACTTGCGTCAGAGCAAGGGTAGCCAAGATTGATAGAAACACTGTAAATGCAGTTCAGAAATCACTGCTCTTATTGCATGAAATAAAAAGTTGGGTATATTTGATGTTAGACACATGATTTTTCTTTTTGCTAGCACAAAGAGATGATTCTGTACATTCATATAACTCCCAGTAATAACTACAAATGCTGATGTGAATTTGACTCAGAATTTACTTCATGTTAGTTAAAATCCTAAGTTTTTTAAGAAGACAAAACAAAACGAAACAAAACAAAAAAACTAAGTGTAAAATTTGATTTCTAGCCCACACTAAGAACCCAGGGAAACTCATTCCTTGCATGGTGAAGCCAGGCTTCCTGTGGGATTGAGCCAAACACAATATTTGTGAATATATGTATTTCATCCCAAAGGGGAATTGAGGAGGAAGAATGGGGACAGACCATTTTTTATTTTCCTCTCTCCTGCAGGGTTAGGCTTATTACTGAAAGTATAGGGCTGCATTTGTTTTGTTGTGTTATGAGGGTTTTGTTTGTTTGTTTGTTTGTTGTGAGAGGGAAGTTTTTAAAACTCCCAACGTTCACTACAATTATTCTCCTAGAAAACAAATCTTGTAGGCAGAAAATGAATGTTCACGTGATTTATTAAAGCCTCCCTGTTATCCATAGGCATTTGGGAAATTTTATTTCATAATGTGACTATTCAAGGGTCAATTTTCCATCCTTCCCCCCCTCCCTTCTGTCTTCCTTCCCTCTCCCCTTCTCTTTCTTTTCTCCTTTCTTCCTTTCCTTTTTTCTTTCTTTCACTCCATTTCAACAATAGAAATCTTTCTGTTTCTTTTTTTACAGAGAGAGCATGTGCATGTGTGTTGTGGGGGAGGGCCAAGAAGGGCAGAGGGAGAGGAAGAGAGACTCTTAAGCAGGCTCCACGGCCGGCCAATGCAGAGCACAACTTGGGGCTTGATGTCACCACCCCGAGATCATGACCTGAGCTGAAATCAAGAGTTGGATGCTCAATCGACTGAGCCAGCAGGCATCCCCAAAGATTTATTTCAATTAAAACATTTCCAGTAATTTCCTGAAACACTACTTTTTCTACAGGAACACTGAAATGAAGATCCGGTTTTCACGACCCATGATCACCACTTGTCTGTCTGCCTTCTCTGTACGGTGCCGGTTTCTTCCCCAGAACAATACACCCTCTGTACTGCAGGGGGCCTCGGCTGTGCGGTCAATCAGCCATACTCCCCTGGCTAAGAACCTGAAACTTGTGTCCAGCCATGGAAGGAAGGAAAATAGCCCGTCAATTTCATTGCAATAACATGCCCTTAAAAAATGGTCAGTTTCCTAGAATTTTATCCAGTATCCAGGGTGTTCTTAGAGTCCCATCCTTTTCAAAGCTTAATTTAACTTTTTAATGATGTGAGCTACTTTGTTACCTACCAGTAAATACGTTTTTTTTCTTTTTTTGCTTCAATGGGCCAGAAAATGTTTCTTTTTTTTGCATCCAAAAACCTCTGACTGATCAAGATGGAGTAGCATGGGCAGTGAAAATGTGTTCTCTTTCAAAACATAGTTTTGGGTGCAGTATCAATAGAACAACCTCTTATATTTATTAAGTAAATGACCTTTAAACAGCAGAGAAATATTTGGTTTATTTTTCCAAGGGATCTAAAAACAGCCAAACAAACAACAAAAACCTTAGCTTTTTATCTGAGTTATTTTTCAATTAAATGCACTGCCTGGGGCGCCTGCGTGGCTCAGCTGGTTAAGGGTCGACTCCTGATGTTGGCTCGGGTCATGATCTAAGGGTCCTGGGACCGAACCCTGGATTGGGCTTTGCTCAGTGGGGAGTCTGCTTGAGGATTTCTCTCCCTCTGCCCCTCCCCTCTCTCGTTCTCTCTCAAATAAATAAATGAATCTTAAAAAAAATAATAAATGCATTGCCCAATGTTCTATAAATAGAAGAAGTTAAAATATGAAAGAAAGTCACTGTGGGATATGCTGAGGTGGGAAGGTTCTTTTTGTCTTACTTGGAACTTACTATGTTTCATTTAATGACCCATTATAAAGATGCTGAAAAGAGCAGTAAAGAAAATATTCTCCACTGTCCAAACATGTTTGATGACTACTAACAACAAAACATATGTGTAAATTTCTTAATACAGAGATCTTTATAAAGTTAAATTTAACTTTGATGCAAAGTCTCTAATTTTATATGCTTTGAGGTGTTTAAATGACAGTTACTTTACTTTCAGTCGTTTCTTTTTATAACCATCCAAAACAAATTTTGCTGGAACCCAGGGCAAACTTACTATGAAATACTAAGAAAGTCTTAGACCCACCATTCTGTCATGTAATACACTTTTTTCCCCCTTACAGCCAACACAACAATATGTTTTCTGTGTTCCAGTTCATTTAGCAACTTGTCTTGAAAAGAAGATGCTGGAATAACCTAGGTATAAACAACTATTTTTGAGCCAATGTGGGTTCACATTCTCTGGAGAGGGAAAGTTCTCCAGAAAGAATTACTTAGAGACTAAGTGGTAAAATACATTCTGTTGATTAAGCTATTTAGGAGGCGAAAGTTAATTTCCTACATGCCTTTTAATACAGACTGTATTAGCCACTTACAATAAAAGAAATGTATTATCTTACAGTTCTGGGGGTCAAAAGCCTGAAATGGGTCTTGCTGGGCTAAAACCAAAGTGTAGATAGGGTTGCCTCCCCTTTTGGAGGCTCTCAGAGACGATCCATTTTCCTGCCTTTTCCAGGTTCTAGAGGATTCCAGCATTCCTTGACTTGAGTCCCCTTTCCATCTTCAAAGCCATCAATAGCCTTGGCTAAGTCTTTCTTACATGACTTTCACTTTGACTTTCATTCCTCTGCTTCCCTCTTCTTAAACATTTAAGACCCCCATGATTGGGTCCAAATGGGACCCACCTAGGTAATCCAGGATAGTCTCCCTATCTTAAAGTCAGCTGACTGACAGCTTCCATCCCATCAGCAATCTTAATTTCCCCTTTGCCATATAATTTGGCATATTTACAGGTTCTGGAAATTAGGATGTGTGTATTGTTGCGAGCACATTATTCTGCCTACCACACTGACCTTTCTTTTCATTTTGTGAATAAATGTGACTCCAAAATGTCTCTAAGAACATAAAGTTTGAGAGTAATTAGTGTCCGCTAGCAAGTCAACGCACCTGCCATTAGCAAAATACTGTATTGAATGTCAAACACATTCACGTGTGACTTTGCAAATTAGTGTCGAAATTGGCCAACCCACAGGAACTCACACTCCTATGTCTGCTTTAAAAGTAGAAAATCAAGGGCACCTGACTGGCTCAGTCAGAAGTGACTCTTGATCTTGGGATCATGAGTTTGAGCCCCACGTTGGGTGTAGAGATTACTTAAAAATAAATAAACTTGAAAAAAATTAATAGTAGAAAATCAATCACAGGCTCCTGGCTGGCTAAGTCTGTAGAGCGTGCAACTCTTGACCTCGGGGTTATATTTGAGCTCCACATTGGGTATAGAGACTACTTAAAATTTTTAAAATTCTTAAAAAAAAAAAAAAAGCAGAAAATCAATCAAACAAAGCAATTCACATGCTTTATTCTCTGCTGACACCATGAACGTTGTCCTGGGAGATAGAAATAAGATTCAGTTTCTTAAATGTCTTACATACTTTCCTAAAAGCCAAAGAAGTCAATGACATCTGAGGCCTTTTCTTACTAGGGTTTCCTCCCGCAGGTGCCTGCCCGCCATCTTCCTTCTTCAGTT
Organism: Mustela putorius furo; assembly: GCF_011764305.1. NCBI lineage: Eukaryota > Metazoa > Chordata > Mammalia > Carnivora > Mustelidae > Mustela > Mustela putorius. The sequence continues at coordinate 22,188,952 of NW_025421322.1, read as the reverse complement.
TCTCCAGCCTTCACTTCTAGGCCACGACACTCCCCTGACCCTCTTTACAATTGCTTTTTTGACAATTTCAATCATCATTTTTCTTCCTTTAACTTCTTCACTGTTGATGACTGCCGCATTTCATCCTCACTTCTCTCCATCGGGCCATGCCTTTTTGGCTCATCTCTGAGACCTCAAAGGTCCCTATCAGCTAACCTCCAAGCACAAAACAATTTAGATACATTTCCTACTCTCCACTCTTTTCATCTAAGCTCCACACCACCCACTGCCCACCAGACACCTTGTCCTAAATGTTCCACAAGCACCTGAGGCTCCATATGTGTCTAAGACTGACCTCATCTCCTTCTTAAATTTGCTTCATTTCTTATTCTTTTATGTCTTTAAACATTTATTTATTTGGGGGGGGGAGTGCATGCACCACAGGGGATGGGGCAGAGGAAGAGAATCTCAAGCAGACTCCCCACTAACCATGGAGCCCGAAGCAGGGCTTGATCTCACGACTCAGATCATGACCTGAGCCGAAATCAAGAGTCAGATGCTTATTCTTTTATTAATCTCCTCAACAAATGTATACTACGACTGAGGCATTGTTCCGTATCAGAGATACAGACACTAAGGAGAGAACTACTGTTTTAACAAGCGTAGGTAAACAAACAACTATGACACAAAGGCACACAAGCAACAATAACGTAGCGGTCAAAACTAAAGGCTCCCTCTCCTCACTTCTCCAACAAAAAGACTTAGAGTCATCTCTGGCATTTCCCTTTCACAACTCTCTCCACGTCTGTTCAGAAAACAAATTCAATCGCTTCTACCTCTGTAATGTTTCTTGGACTCATTCTCTTCTCTCTTTCTGTCTGGTTCAGGCCCCCAACAGTTACTTCTCAGACAAGTCAATATAATCTTCAGATGGTCTCTCTTACTTTACTTATTCCCCAAACGCCTACAGGTTGCAGATACGAGTATCATCAACATTGCTGTCAGAGTTTCTTTAAACAATGGGGCTGTTCAAAATTCCCCACAGTCTGGCTCCAGTAGACCTTTCCATCTTTGTCTCTTGCTATACCCACCATCCCCCACCCCACAAAAGCTTGCATGGTGATTTATCTGCGTATCCCCTATCTCCTCAGTAGCAGTAAGCTGCTGGAGGACCTTGTATCCTGAACCTAACACACAGAATATGCCCCATAAATATTCATTTAAAATGGAATTTGGCCAACAGTGTATATCTGGTCGATGGCACCCCCGAAAGTATGCCAGAAAGGCTCTCTGTATAATCAGCTGCTCCACAAAAGACCATTTCTGAACTAAGTTAGACTAAGATGACCGCTCTGAAGGGCTTTGTGATTTGCCTGCCCTGTGTTCCAAAGGTCTTATGTCTGGAATCCCACAGTTTAGATGGAAACTTATCTGGGATTTCTAGTTATCACTTCCAAAAGCATTCTTGTATTAATGTAAATAGAGCAAGCAGAATTGATCTGTCCAACTGTTTCCTATGTGTTGCTTGAAGAGTTGGAAATACGGCTTTAACACTATTTGAACACGCAAAGGGTCAAATTCCATGCTTTTCCAAACAAGCATGTTTCACTTTGAGGAAGCAGGGTGTGGTGGGTCTTAACATTTGACTTCTCTATAACTGTAAATTCCAAGCCTTAGACATTAACACTCCTAAAATAACTTTCTTTATCACATGTAGATTTCCTTGCTAAGTCGATGAATGACAATTTCAGCACCAACATTTCTGTTTCTGCAAGATTATCTTGTTTACCTAGTAATGGAGTTTTCCTTACTTATACATGTTGTGCACTGACTTCGGAAGTCAGCATGCTTTTTTTGCAAAAGTCTAGATAATAAATATTTCAGGCTTTGTGGCCTACACAGTCTCTGCCACAATCACTCGACTCCCCGCAGGGTGAACGCAGCCACAGACATATGTAAACGCACGTCTGTGTTCCAATAAAACTTTAAAGACAAAAACAAGCAGTGGGTCAGATTTGGCCCATGAGTTGGTAGTGCAGAAACTCCTAACACACTTTATAAAAACGAGTGGAAATTGAGAATAAAAGTGCAGACCCCAGTAATACAGAAAGTAGATTTCAAAAACTAAGTTCAATGAAAACAAAACCAGAAATCATTGGAAATCTTTAAAATGGCACATTAGCCACTTATATCAGGCTTTTAGTAAGCTTTACACCATGTGCTAGTTTTTAAAGAAAGAAACAAAATGATAAAGACCAGGTAGGAAGTGGCAGACATATTTTGTAGGCCCTCTATTTAAGAGACAAGGCATGACTGGGGTACCGACATAACACCCATTATAGCTCTTCACTAATGGAACTGATTTTGCATGCAAATTTGTCTTTTCCCAATGAAATCTGCACAGCCTCTTCAGAAGCATGTGAAGAATGAGCTGTTTAACAAACCACCACAAAATTACTATGCTCAGTCATTGGTGAGGTCTTAACCCTCATCAAAGTTGTGGCACATTTCTACAAAGTAAACAGCTGGGGAAACTGAGTAACATATGACCTTGCCTAGAAACACAGTAGCACACTATTAGGGTAGGTGTTAGGTGAAACACTATTAAGGTAAATAAAGTAAAAAATAATAATCAGAACCAATATAGCTAGAGTTCCAGGCCCTAATGATTATCTTAAAGTTTTGCATTACCTTGACCCTGGACAATGATGGAAAAATAAGCAACAGCCAGCAGAGCTGGAAACAGCCAGTGATGCATGTTGCACTGAAGAATCTTCATTTTATCCTCTGCTTTTCACATGAGACGCAGCAGCCGTCCTGGAAATAGAGAGCACAGGAAGATCTTGAGATGCCTGAAAATGAAGCAAAGGTAGTCATCCAGGACAGGCAAACAAGCCAACTTGGATTAGAAATGTCAGGAAGTCATTCATTCCCTAGGGCACCATATATGTCACTCTGAAATATAAACTGGTAAAAGAAAAATTTTTGAGAAGATGCTGCAAATGGAGAGAATGATCTGAAATATTTAGGGAAGAAGTTGACAGTCCTCTGTGAGTCTTTGTAAGACGCACACTACGTGGTGAATTGTCCAAATGGATCAATTCCAAGAGTTTACCTGAAATGACCATTGTCATCAGACAATCACAACTTCCTTGACAGTAATGTGCTCCTCCAGGATTTTTCACATAAACTTCAAAGTCCTACTGTTGCCTTCTATTGCCTACAAAGTAAAGGTGATAGATGGGACGTTCCCTCTGGTAATCAAAAAGAATTTGAAAAACCACTCTGTGCTAGTATAAAATCACTATTCTGCTGGGCTGAAAAAGCCCTAATCCTCTCCTCTTTTCTTATAACTTTTTTCCTTTCATGTGTGAATCTAAAAACAAGTCCAAGGTTTTCTTTTTCACGAGGAGATCAGTGAGAGGAAAACTGTAAGCAAAAGAGAAAAGGGAGGGAGGAAAAGAAGCATGGAGAGAGAAGCAAGGGTGACTGGCTGGTATTAATTCCAAGGCCAAGGTCTCCAAACTGGTGACCACAACTCTATTATGAGCCATTACCGAGGAGAAATTCTGAGTCCTTTCACAGAAAGTAAAAAAGACATCTCAAAAGTTTTCTTCTCCCAGGACATTTCTTTTCATTTGTATATTCATTCATTCATCCTCCAATATTGTTTCACAAAGGATCTGAGGCAAATTTCAGATAAATAGCATAATGTTTTTAGTAGGCCCCCTGTGATATTTGGGACATATTTAAGTACAAAATTTATTAACAGAGTTGTGTCCTCTCTCAACTTAAAATGTATCTTTTTTGGTTATAGCCCCATTATCAGTATTAAAATACTATGTTTCTGGAGAATCTATATATTTGTCCAGTCTGCTGTTTTGTTGAGAACAAGTTTTTTTTTTTTCCTGGTTAATATTATGGGTTTTAATTATCTATTTTTGCACTTCTCATCAGGAATCACTTCTTTTTGTAATCCCTGCTAATTTCAGCTTTTATTCTTTTATTTGCTTTTCATTGTTCTTTGTAATCTTTTTTTTGTTAAATCTTTAACTAATGTAATACTATTCTTTATTTGAGGCCATTAATTTTCCTCTGAATATGCTTTGGCCACATCATGTAAGTTTTAATTTCTTTTTTAACTGAAGAGTTATCTCAGCGAATGCAGCAAAGTGTGTCTGTAAACTCTCAAACCAATATGACTGATGCACTTAAACCTCTGAAATCCTGGTGTTATTCCAGAATAATACGGTGTCTCCAGAGAAATAAATAACTGTCTTTCCTTCAAGCAATCATTCAAAAAAATTTTTTTGGCAAGTACTCATTTTCATAACACCTAATTACAGTCTTGCGTGCAACTCTTCTGCCTTGCCAGTAAAAGGGAGATCTGTAAGCTCTGATAATCATATAAATAATCGAGTTAAGGTTTTATCATAAAAATTAAAGAAGGTACTCAGTTGTATCTAGAGATTCAAAAAATATCTTCCCCTATCAGCCTACCATAGTTCCCAAATGCTAGTTATAAAAGAATTATTTCCCTGGATTAAGACATTCACATAATGGCCGCTCCTTAAAATTCCTAATGGAAGAGGCAATACATTGAGTGTTTCTCCTAAGAGAATAAACAACACATTAAGGGATTACCATATGTATTTATTTTATATGTATTGAGCATTTTAGCTTGGGTTGATTCACTGCAGATTAGTAAACCAACCATTTGTCACAGCACAGAAGAAATTGGACAAACAGTGAATACATTTTGACAAATTAAAGAGGAGAGACCCTGCGGCACATAGAGAACCCTCCCTCTACAGAGGCAAAAAGAACAAGATTAGGTGAATTACCCAAAGGGATGGGAGTAGCACTTTTGTAGACAGAAGGCATGAATACAGAGGATTTGGAAAGATATGGGAGTGGGCTTCATTCCTATTGTAACTAGGAAATCAACAAATCAGCCAGTCACCCAGAAAGCTGGCCACTACACCCCCCAAAACCATACCAGCAGAATCACTCTCTCAATCAAATAAAATAATTTAAGATTTTATACCCCTACACTACAACCATAGGTTTCTACCAGAACAAGGCAACGAAAAGGAGAAGTAAGGAAACAGGCCACATTTGTGTTTCTGGCATACACTTTAGGATCAGGGGACTTTTATCAGAAACCACATGATAGTATTTTAACAAAGAAGGAAAAAAATCCTTTTACAAGCCATAATCCAAAAGACTTTCTCTGTTCTCTTCAAAATACTACAATTCTTGTGTCCAGGTGTTTTGAAGCAATAACTAACAAGACACATTGGAAGTTAATCTGCATCTCACGAATTTTAATTTTAATTACTTAGCTAATTAACTAATTCTACCGTATCCTGGGTAATAAAAAAAACCAGTATTATTTATATGGAAAAAACTGTAGCCATAGCTTATCTTTAAATCTTCCTTTTTATTGTTTACTTTAAATTGGGATGAGTAATACCACATTGAGAGAAGTGGAATTTTAGTTTTCCCAAGGTTTTCTGCCAAGTCTCCAAATTTTTGGACAGTAAAATAGGGGCAAGAAAAATCCCAATTCCTTCTAAAGTGCCATGAGATACTTCAACATTTACCAAAATGTCAAAGCCTAATTTATTGAAACTTTGCCCAAAATCCTGCCCAAGATAAATAATTCTGCCTTAACTTTTTTGCTGTTGTTTAAAAACATGTTAAAACTTAGTTCTAAGTTCAGAAGGTATAAACCCAATTTTGGGAAAGCTGATAACATTCAGTACAAGTTTTCTCAAAACACTGCCACAATTTCATATTTAGTAATTTAAAACTATTCCCGTTAGGACTAATTTACCCCTCTTCTACTTCATGTGTTTGTTTTATTTAATGTCACTTGTACAGTTGAGTTTAATAAGGAGCAAAGGCCCCGGGTACAGCCAGTTTTATCAAAATTCCTTAAAACAGTTATTCTAAAGTTTTTGTAAACCATTCATACACATATAAACACTTGCACACACTTACACACATACATACATTCAAATCTTGAATAATGTTCTACTCGAAGAGTGCTGACTTAAAAAAAAAATGAACTTAAACAAAACTGTTGCTAGCATCTGGCATATGGCCTTGAAAGAGTGTGTTATCTGTAGTATTAGAAACCAAAGCTCTCTACTTGGTACTAAGGAAAATACAAAACTTCCTACTACATAATCCCTGATCTCCGTGAACTTACTAGTTTACTCAAAGGAAAGATTACAAGAAAATACATTGCAAAGCTACATAAAATAAGTATGAAACAGAAAAAAGAGTTAGCACAAAGTGATGGTACAAATAGAAAAATGGGAGGTAGGAAGACAATCTGCCAATCATTTGTTAGGCGTCCTTGGCTAACTGGTTTAACCACTCAGACTTGGTTTCTTTATACAAAGTGTGCAAATTAACATCTACCTTATCCAATGATTGAGGTAATGCAGACAATGTACTTAGAACACAGGGAGCTCTCAAAAAGTTCTAATTCATTCCATGTTAGCAACGGGCTGGAGAAACACGAAGGACAAGGGAATGATAACAATCAACAAATCTGATACTTGAGTAGATACTAAAGGAGGAAGGAAATCCAAGAAGTCTTTATCTACCCGATCATATTAAGGTGTTGGGACTGACTTGGCAAAAGTTTTAGGCAAAAACAGAAGACCCAGATAATGATAGAGACGCAATTATTTGCAGGGATGAACTGCTTTAAACTTTTCAAAATACATTCCTACCGATATTTTATCATTTTCCAGAGGACAGCTCTATATAGATTCAAAATAATCAACCATATGAGGATGTGGAAGATTTGACTTAAGAGCCACTCATAGACTTAAAAAAAAAAGAAAGAAAAAAGAAAAAGGGGCAGTTCTAGTTGACAAGTTCATGCAAAGATTTAAAAGAAATGGGGATGTTTAAGCATGTTTTCAGCCTAGGAAAAATAAGAATCAGAGGCACGTGATGAATGTCTTCAAATATTTGAAGAGCTTTCATGTGGAAAATAAAACAAAATATTTTGTGCAGCTTCTGCAAATCAAACTTGAATCACTGGACTGGCCCACAGAGATGTGAATTTGGATGTAAAAATTCTCAAAACTTAGAATCGGTTCTTCTCTCTTACTAGAAGCTCAGAGGCAGTAGCCGGTTAAGTTTTGTTCATACCAGATGCTGTAGAAGGGAAGGGGAATGGGACAATATGACCTCTGAGATGCTTTCCCCAACCCTCCTTTGTTTATCCTTTAAGGTTCACTGTATAAAAGAGACTTTTATAGTTAATCAATGATTTAGGTCATTCAGATCTGTAGATTAAAAAGCAAAGACTAAAAACAGGTCTAATGTATTACCCAGCAGGTTGACATTGTTTACCATTTCTTTTTTTTTTTTTTTAAAGATTTTATTTATTTATTTGAGAGAGAGACAGTGAGAGAGAGCATGAGCGAGTCAGAGAGCGAAGCAGACTCCCCATGGAGCTGGGAGCCCGATGTGGGACTCGATCCCGGGACTCCGGGACCATGACCTGAGCAAAGGCAGTCGTCCAACCAACTGAGCCACCCAGGCGTCCCTGTTTACCATTTCTTATTTCTTCTCTCCAATGAAAATACCTCCCTCCTCACATCCAGAATAATCAAAGAAGTTTCCAGGACTGGTTAAGGAGGTCCACTTAAAAACAAGCCCCAGAGGAAGTTAGTGGTCATAACTCTTTTTTATTGTTGTTTTTTATTGTGTTCTGTTAGTCATCCTACAGTATATCATTAGTTTTTGATGTAGTGCTCCGTGATTCATTGTTTGCATATAAATCCAGTGCTTCGTGCAGTATGTGCCCTCCTTAATACCCATCACCAGACTTACCCATCCCCCCATCCCCGTCCTCTCTAAAACCCTCAGTTTGTTTCTCGGAGTCCACAGTCTCTCATGGTTTGTCTCCCCCCTCCAAATTCTGCCCCCCCTTTACTTTTCCTTTCCTTCTCCTAATGTCCTCCATGTTATTCCTTATGATCCACAAGTAAGTGAAACCGTATGATACTTGACTTTCTCTGCTTCACTTATTTCACTCACCATAATCTCTAATCCCATCCATGTTGATGCAAAAGTTGACAAGGCAAGAAACAAATGTTGGAGAGGATATGGAGAAAAGGGAATCCTCTTACACTGTTGGTGGGAATGCAAGTTGGTGCAGCCATTTTGGAAAACAGTGTGGAGTTTCCTCAAAAAATTAAAGATACAGCTACCCTATGACCTGGCAATTGCACTACTGAGCATTTGCCCCAAAGACACAGATGTAGTGAAAAGAAGGGCCCTAAGTACTCCAATGTTCATAGCAGCAAAATCTACAATAGCCAAACTGTGGAAAGAGCCAAGATGCCCTTCTAGAGACAAATGGATCAACAAGATATGGTCCATATAGACAGTGGACTATTACTCAGCCATCTGAAAGTGGTCATTACTCTTATCTGTTAGCATTATGACATAGTAGAAAACACTTCTAGGTTAGGAATAAAGAAAACCTAGTTGGGGTACTATTAGCTTGGTGATTAGACTTTTTCTTCCTGAGTGAACACCCCACTGGGCATGGCCGTATGATTAGAGGTCAGGTGGAAAGCCAGTCTTAGTAGCATAAAGTATCAAAGAGCAGACATGTTCAGGAACTCCAGGGACTGGAAACTGAGAAGGGACATGTCAGAAAAGAGTGAGCCACAATAAAGAGAAATAAAATCAGGATAGAAATTCTCCTCAAACCCTGGATACTTCAGAATGATAGAGTCAAGAATCCAAAAAAACGTATCCATCTTAAATGTGTGTGCATTTAACAACAGAGCTTCAGAATCCAGGAGGCAAAAACTGATATGGAATGGAATGGAAGAATGGAATAATAAGCAAAGCTAGAGACATTAACACTTCTCTTAGAAATGGACTCAAAAACTAAACAAAGTATCAGTAAGAACACAACAGTTGTTGGTAACTCTATCAACAAATTAATATTTATTGAACATTACACCCACCAACTGTAGAATGCACTGTTTTTAAGTGTGCATAGAAAGTTTTATAAAGTCAGCCATATTCTGGGCCATAAAATGGGACTTAAAATTTTTCAAAAGTTTGATAATTTACAGAGTATGCTTTCTGACAGTAACAGAATTAAATTAGAAATCAACCATATTAAAATATCTGTACAAATTCAAAAACTGGAGATTAAACAACATGTTTCTAATTAATCCATAGGTCAAAGAAGAAATCACAATGGAAATTAAGAAAAATATTTGGAAGGGAACAAAAATACAAAGACAACACATGAACATCTGTGGAATGCAGCTGAGGGATTAGAGAAAAATTTCTAGGTTAATATATTTACATAAAAAGAAGAAAGATTTAAAACCAATGATCTCATGTTCCACCTAAAGAAGCCAGAAAAAGAAGAGCAAATTAAATCCAAATTAAGTTGAAGAAAGGGATTCATAAGGATAACAGTAAAAAATCAAAGAACTATAAAACTAATATTAGTGAAAATTAGCAAAACTAAAATTTGTTTCTCTGGAATATTAATAAAATAGAAAAATTTTAAGAAAGATTGATCAAGAAACAAGATAGGAAACAAGATAGGAAACACAACTAACAATACATGAAGAAAGGAAATTGTATCACATGTTAGCATATTTCACATGCTAACAAATGAGAAAAGGAAAAATATTAACAACTTTTTGCCAGTAAGTCCAACAATTTAGCTTAATTGGAAAACACTCTTGACACACTCCACTTGCTAAAACAGACACATGAAAATACAGAAAGTCCAAGCAGCCTTCTATTATAGAGACTGAAGTTGTTATTAAAAATATTCACAAACTAATGGTTGCCAGAGGAGAGACGAATGGGTGTTGAACAAAAGGGATAAAGGAGAGTGGGGGATACATGCTTCCAGTTACGGAGTGAAAAAGTCAAGGAAATAAAAGGCACAGCATAAAGAATATGTCAATGACATTATAATAGCAATGTATCAGGACAGATGGCAGTTGCACATGTGGTGAACATAACATAATGTATAAACTTATACATAACTTATACATAAACTTAAATCACTCACGGTCTTGTACACCTGAAACTTATGTACTATTGTGTGTCAATTATACTCAAATAAATATTTAACATATATATTCCTGAAAAGAAAATTGTAACCCAAATGCTTTCACTAATGAATTCTATCAAAAATTTAAGGGAGGTAAAATATCAATCCCATGCAAACCATTTCAGAAAACAGAGGTGAGCTAGCATAATCCTTTTATTAAAACCAGATTTCATTACAAAATTACAGAATATTCCTCATAGACATAGAAATAAAAATCCATTTACCTACATATAAAAATAATGAAAATCATTATTAAGTGGGATATATTCTACAAATGTTATGACTAGTTTAATCATTCAGGATGTTAGACCAATATATGAATAAATAGGGGCGCCTGGTGGCTTAGTGGGTTAAGCCTCTGCCTTCAGCTCAGGTCATGGTCTCGTGGTCTTGGGGTCCTGGGATCAAGCCTTGCATCAGGCTCTCTGCTCAGCAGGGAGCCTGCTTCCCTCCCCCCACCACCTGCTTCCCTCCCCCCACCACCTGCCTCTCTGCCTACTTGTGATCTCTCTCTCTGTCAAATAAATAAATACCAAATAAATAAAAACCTTAAAAAAATAAAAGAAACTCAGCAAAGTAAAAATAGAGGGGAACTTTATCCATCTGATAAAGAGCATCTATTGAAAAATCATATTGAATGGAGAAGTACTGAATGCTTCTCTCTTAAGATCAAAAATAGGACATGGATGTCAACACTGTAACAGTTTTACCATTTCATTCAGCATTGTACTAGAGGTCCTGGTCAGTGCAATAAGGAAGGAAGGAAATAAAGAGGAAAAGAAAAGAAAGAGAGGAATGAAGGAAGAAAGGGAGGGAGGGAAGGAAGAAGCAAAACCGTATTTAAAATCAACAAGATTTTTTGCACAGATCCTAAAGAACATATAAAAGAAAACAAAACCTACTTAAAATAGTAAGTAAATTTAGGAAGTCTGCAGGACACAGATCAATGGGCAAAAATTAATCATATTCTTATACCAGAAAACAAATGGGAAAGAAAATAGTTTTTAAAATTCTATATACAAAACACAAAATACTTAGAAGTCAGTTAGACATGATATATTTTACAGTCTTTGGCATAAAAACCAGAAAAATACAAAACTGAATTCCTAAGAGAAACTTAAAAATGCCTAAATATACAGAGCAGTATACCATGTTCATGGATCGAAAAATCCAATTGTTAGGATGTCTTCAAATTAATCTACAGATTCAAAGCAATTTATCAAAATCTCAAGCCATTTTCTATAGAAATTAACGAATTGATTATAAGAACTTGCAGGGAAATGCACAGGACTTAGAAAAACCAAAACAATCTTTTTAAAAAGAGCAAAGTCAGGGACACCTGGGTGGCTCAGTCAATTAAGCATCTGTCTTTGACTCAAGTCATGATCCCAGTGTCGTGGGATCAAGCACAGCACTGGGCTCCTTGATCAGCAAGGAGCCACTCCCTCTGCTGTGTGCTCTTTCTCTCTCTGTGACAAATAACAAAATAAAATATTTTTAAAAAAAGAACAAAGTTAGAGGACTCATAATTCCTGATAACAAGCCTAACTATAAAAGCAATTGCAATGACAATAGAGAGGCATATTATTCTTTGATGTGTCACTGGGTTCTATTTGCTAATACAAATTAGTTCATATTAACAAGTGCACTAATATTAATAAGTGAGAGGAGTCTGTAGCTTTCTTTTTATGCTGTGTCAAATGTGTATATCAGTATACATACATTTCACAAAAATATGAAATTTCTGTTCTTTCTGTAAATGGTCCTTTAGAACAGTTTTTTAATATTATTGTTCTTACTGTTATTTTTGTACATTTTTGTTAGCATCTAATTGCAAAACCATGGAATTTGGGCATTTGGGGAGGCTACTTTTTAACTACTTTTCAAAAATTTTATGCCTATTGTCTTACTTATAATTTCTGCAAACCTAAGGTATCTTAAAATTTTCTATTTTGTTAAAAATAATCCATTTCATCCTCATTTTCTAATGTATTAGCATACAATAATTGTAATTACTATTCTAGTCTTGTAAATTCCTCTAATTTTGTGATTGTTTTCTATTTTCCTTTCTTAACTTATGTATTTGGGCCCCCTCATTTTGCTTTTTTAAAATTAAAAAAAAAAAACTGAATCAAATTTACAACATTAAAATGGAAGGGAAAATAGAAAGCTGGAAATAAGGAAATGGAGGAGAGAAAAAATTATAAAGATTTATTTATGTATTTATTTATTTATTTGATAGATAGAGAGACAGTGAGAGAGGGAACACAAGCAGGGGGAATGGGAGAGGGAGAAGCAGGCCTCCCACTGAGCAGGTGGCCGGATGCAGGGCTCAATCCCAGGACTCTGGGATCATGACCTGAGGCACCTAGGTGCCCAGAAAAGGAAAAATTATAAAGATAAATATAAGGCAGTTAAGAAAGAAAGAAAGAAAGAAAGAAAGAAAGAAAGAAAGAAAGATAGATAGATAGATAGATAGATAGATGAAGGGAAAGAGGAAGACAGTAAATAGTATAAAAACAGAAAGGATCTAAGATCACCCTTCTGGCCAGATAATGGGCCAATGTTACCTAGATTGGTGTTCCTCAAAAGCGTCGGTCTATGAACTGTTTGTTATTGGCCCACAATGAGATAAGGAAATTATACCAAAATGTAAATCAATGCATTGTCTTGCTTCCTTCTCCAGGAAAGCTTTGCTATAAAAAAAATTTCAGTTGAATTAACAGCGTACTTAGTGACCTATTTGATCTACATATTTGTGCTCAGTGACATATTTGATCCCAGGACAGTTTAATCGCAGCAGACAGAAGTAACAATGTGTAGAAGGGCCCAAATCAGCAGACCATAATTTGTGTAGCACCATCCAACACCCCTCCCTGCACACCTCCTGTGGATTGCCTCGCCCCTTATCCCACTGCAATTCTCCAGCTAACAGCAGGGCCTTGATAACTATTTTTACCTTCTGGATTTGGGGTATTGAAGATATCTATACAGTGGCTTAGCCCATAATCCAAAAGGTTCAAAGTGTATATTAGGTCATGGACAAACGTTGATTGATTGAATAATTGATGACTGAATAATCAGGGCTGACGTGTACAGTTTACAGTTACCGCACTGCACAATTTGCACTTGGCCGAGTGAGTGATGCATGAAATGGGCAGACGCTCTCCTCTCTGAGTTGTATGCAAAGCTGGGTCATTCAGAGGAAAAGCCACTATTCTCTTCTTCCAATGGCATGGCTATGCTCAGAGAGACCACCTCTCTCTAATCCATATAAAGACCCTATGTAGATTAACAGCAAGGGACTTGACTGCAAATTGACCTCAGAAAGGCAGCCGCTCAGTCTTAACCTAGGTGCTGTAAATTCTACAGGCTAGCAGGCACAGCCATCCCCATAGCATGGCAAATTAGAGTGACAACTCCCTGATTCAGAAATGATCCATTACCTGGCTTTTCTTTGTTCTCTTTCTTTAAGGACCGACATAGCTCCTTGGTCAAAGAAATGGGGCATTGCTTTTAACTAAACTCTGTATTATAATCCGTATAAAGGGTAGCTGCCCATCTCAGCATAGATATTCCAGCCCTTTAGGAAGCCTTCTCTGATCTTCTAAGTCTGGCCCGATACTCCCACTGTGGTTCCTATGGTAGTCATCTTTATATTCCATTCTATAGCACGTAACACTGCACTGCGATCGGCTATTTGCATTTCTGCCTGCCCACGTGTATTGTTCGCCACTGTCTTTTGAGTGCTTAGCACAGTTTTGGGACATGGCAGGAGAAAAGAGGTAGAGGAAAAACAGAAGTGAAAACCTGCAGTGGAATAGCATTTTTAGGTTCATTTCAGTGTAGATATTAATCTATGTATAAAACCAGATGGAAAGCCATTCAGGAATAGATATTTATCCTATGAGACATCCCTTGAGTGCTCCTAGTCCAAGACACCTCCTAAGACACTCCACAGACTCAGCAAAGCCCAGTTTCCCTCTCAATCAATTAGCTTTTCTTTTTTTTTTAAAGATTTTATTTATTTATTTGACAGACAGAGATCACAAGTAGGCAGAGAGGCAGTCAGAGAGAGAGGGGGAAGCAGGCTCCCCGCTGAGCAGGGAGCCAGATGCGGGGCTCGATTTCAGGACTCCAAGATCATCACCTGAGCCGAAGGCAGAGGAGGCTTAACCCATTGAGTCGCCCAGGCACCCCTCAAAAAATTTTCATGAACAATCCAGGTAATTTCTGCGAGGAAAGATACCAAGCACTGCTCCCTTAAATTAGAAGTTTGACACACCTGCCAGGGAGCTCCAAAGGAGGAGCTCCAAGGGGAACTCCAGGGGAGGCCCATCACAGGAAGAGTTTTTCAAGAGCATTGATTTAAAAATCTCCTTGGGTGGGTGGTGCGGGGGCGGGGGTGGGGATGCTGGGTGGCTCAGTGGCTCAGCTGGTTAAGCAACTGCCTTCTCCTTAGGTCATGATTCCAAATCCTGAGTTGGAGACCAGCATCAGGCTCCTTGCTCAGCAGGGAGTCTGCCCCTCCCCCCACTTGTGCGCGCGCTCTCTCTCTCTCTCATTCTCTCTCTCTCAAATAAGTAAATAAAATCTTTTCTTAAAAAATCACTTAAAAAATGGGAAGTCTAGCCTCTAAACACTGACATAGACACTTGGCTCTCAGAATTCCCATACCCCTTCTAGTCACCATCCTCTCAAGAAATGGAGCCGAGAAGGAGAGTCGGGGAAAGTGGAAAGAAGGAAGCAGCAGCTGCAGAGGAGAGGAGCTGTTTTTGTCTTCCAGGCTCTGTACTAGATCATCTTAGATCTTAACCCTCTAGAGTGGCCACTGTTAGCCCTGTTTTCTAGGTGAGCAAACTGGAGCTCGGGGGGGTTAAGAAACAAAGACAGGGGCACAAAAGGAGCAAGTCTAGATTTCACCCATATCTTCCCGCCTTCTACCCCCTGTTTCAGCTACAAGATTATGGGGCCTCAGTTGACAGCATCCAAGTCGGTCCCACGCCCCCCCCACCCCCCATCAAAGAAGCTGAAGGAGAATGGATCCGTGGGATTCAAATCTTAGACAGACTTTTCTTTTTTTTTCTTTTTTTAAATTTTTTATTTTTTATAAACATATATTTTTATCCCCAGGGGTACAGGTCTGTGAATCGCCAGGTTTACACACTTCACAGCGCTCACCAAAGCACATACCCTCCCCAATGTAGACAGACTTTTCTTAATCATTATCTGTCATGGGCTGGTTTTGTGACCCCAGGCAAGGTAGTTTATATCCCAGAAGCTAGAAGCTCAGGGCTCTGATCTCTAAAGGAAGAAAAATATTTGCTTCTGCAAGTATTTGAATTTAATATTTAAATTTTGTTAAATGTTCAATGTTAAATTTTTTAAATATTTAAATGTTTCTGAAAGAGAATAAGGCAGGTATTCAATAGGCACTCAAAAAAAAAAAAAAGCCAGTACTTCTAACTCTCTCTCTCTCTCTCTCTCTCACACACACACACACACACACACACACACACTCTCACCACCCCTACCATGACAGGACGGGGTTGGTCTTCGCTCAAGGCTTACAGTACCTGTGAGAGTAACCGGATCCCTACCACTTTGTGTTTAGTTCTAGAAGCAAGAGGACAGAGTTTTCCTGACATCCAGCCTTATGAAGGGCAAAGCTGCCAGGGAGGAAGTTTGTTTTTGGCATTTTGCTTTAAGCTTTCCGCTTCCTCCCTCCACCACCCCTGCCATCTCTCTGTTCCCCCGGGGGACCACCTACTGTCTCTTTCACCAATGACCTTGTTCTATACAAACTGTCATAATCCCAGATAATGCGTTAGCCCAGGGAGATTTAAATAAGACCACCTTGGCCTGCAGTGATTCAGGAAGACCCCTGTCCTTGAAAGGAATCCTGGGTTACACCTGACCCTCCAGGAAAACGGCAGTCATTTGGCGGAGTTTGGGTAAAAATGACAGCAAATGTGGCTCTAGAGTCATATAACTGCTAAACTGCCAGCTTAAAACAGGCACAGATTTCTTGTGTTTTACTAGGTGACATTAGGAAGTATTGAAGAGCCAAAGGGCACACACCCCAAGGAGCCTTTTTGTGGCCTGCGGCTTGACTCAGTGTCCCTTAAGTCACACCTCTTTGCTTAGCGCATTCTTTTATTTTTTTTTTTAAGTTTTTATTTATTTATTAGAAAGAGAGAGGATGAGTGGTTGGGGGAGGGGCAGGTGAGGGAGAAGCAGACTCGCCACTGAGCAGGAAGCCAGACACGAGCTGGATCCCAGGACCCTGAGATCATGACCTGAGCCAAAGGCAGTCGCTTAACCGACTTAAGCCACCCAGGCGTCCCTGTTCAGCCCATTCTCAAGAGAGCCTTGGCTGATTCAGGGAAGGCCCCAAGAGTCCTCTGAAATCCTTAGCTGGACCGTTAGCAGCAGGAAAAGGGCCAAAGGGCTCCTCCCATCAATCCTGAAGCCTGGGACCTGCCCAAAATTGTTCCAGGAATTCTGATGGGTTCCAAGAATCCTTCCCAGGAAATGACTGAGAGGCCTCACCAGTGTGGCTCCTGTCCTCTCAAAGGGACCCCCAGGAGGCCAGGGCTGCCATGGAGATTCGGGTCTGTCCTGGCCTGAGGCTCTCCAGGCAGAAGGACGAGATGCCTAGTGTTGAGTGAGTGAGTCTATTGTACATCATGGATAAACCCTGAAAACATTTTGCTAGGTGAAAGAAGCCGTTTGCAAGGGACCACACACATATTGTATGCCTCCATTTAAATCAATGTCAACAAAAAGTAGATAAGTGGTTGCCAGGAGATGATGTGGGGGGGCGTGGGGGGGGGTTAGAGAATGGGCAGTCTCTGCTAAAAAGTATGGAATTTCTTTTTGGAATGATAAAAAAAAGGGGAATGTTCTAAAATCCCTTGCAAGTGCTGTTGGCTACACGAACTCTGTGAGTATACTTTGTGAATACAAAAACCATTGTTTTCTCGTATACAATAGTATACAATGTAATAGCTATTGTATACTTGTATGGTATAGGACTTATATCTCAAAGTTGTTAAAAAAAATCCTGAAATCTGCTTACAGTAACCAAGCCATGGGGGCCAGAGTCAGAGGAAAACCCATCCAAGTTGCTCATTTAGAACAAGCAAAAACCCAAAGGCTATCCTCTTATTCCCTCTTACTCATTTAGTCCTTCCAGATTTCCCTGCGAGTTCTCTGCGTGCAGAACTGGACCACCTGCTCAGAAACAGAACACCAATTTTCCAAACTTAATCCTGTTTGCTGAAGGATTTGAACACAGACCTCTTTACCCCATGCTGCAATTAGGAAGTGCCCTCCTAGGCCTTTTGTGGGTGAGGAGCCCTTCCCCCCCAACCCCAGATCTTTAAGGGGATATTTCAGGAAAACCTGTTTGCATTTCTGCTCCCCACAGAACCATCAAAGTCCTGCCCCTTATTTCTTTGTTCCTCCCCCTCCCATCGTCTTCAGTTGCTGCCCAGTGGATTCTCCAAAACTTCCAAAAGGGAGTCCAACCCGTCCAGAGGGCATGGGGCTTGGGTGGCAGTTCCAGAAGCAATTTTTGAGGGGGGAAATCCTGGCCCCTGTGAGAGCTGCACACAAGCTCCATCTGGGCATTTCCCCGAAAGACAAGTCCTAAGCCTGTGCGTAAGTAGAAGGGGTGACCTCCAGTCAACCCTGAGCTCGTGCGCCCCACAGGGCAGGCTTCGTGTAGAGGACCCAAGAACCTAGTGCCAAAATCGGAGTGTCCGTGGGCCAGGACTCGCAGGCGGCGTCCAGGCGCTCGTCTAGGGCAGAGGCCACTCCTGTGGCTGCACGCCCGCTCCTCCCGGCCTTTCCCTAACCCTGTCTAGCCTGTGCGCGCTGCCGGCCAAAGCCCAGCTCCACTGGCGGCCGCTCTGCCCAGGGGCTGCGTGCAGAACAGGAGGCTTGAAGCAGGAAGGGGAGCAAAGGGATAAAGCTGGAGAAGCTTAGGGGTGGAACAGCCAGGGCGGAGAGGACCCTCCAATACACCACAGCCCGCTGGTGCCCCTCAAAGCCGCAGCCACCAGCGTCCGGACCCCAAAACGAAACGCGCGAAGCATCTGGGGTTCCTGGAGCAGAGACACGTAAGAGAAGCGACTGCCAGCGTCCTCCAGCAGCTCGCTCTGTCTGGTTGCTCCTCTTTGCGCCCAGCGCCTGACCTCAGCGCTGATCCGTGGCGGTACCAAGGGGTGGCTGGGTGAATTTTGTCTCCCATGACCTCCATCGACTGCCCTTCCAAGCAGTCCCAAATACAATCTCAATGACAATAGCGTGCTATTCAGATAGAGCCCTCCAAGACAAATTCCCGAGCCCCTTTCTCACCAGATTGTCGCCTTTACTAAGCCCCTTCTACTTGGAAAGGCTGGAATGACCACAGTCTGGAAGCCAAACCCGGTTCTTCCTGCCGCGCGCTCACAGCACCCGAGGACCGGGCCAAGTTCCCGGGAGCAGCACAAGACACTGTCGCTGCCTTTGCATTCTCATCACGTAGCACCTCCAAACTCCCTGCCCAGCGACCCCCGCGAGGAGGCATCAGGGTGCACCGTCCCATCCCACTCCAGAAGTCCGCGGACCATTCAGAGCGCGCGCGCGTACAGAATGTCCATGGAATTGCACTGCGTCTGCAGGTGGCTCGCCCTCTCCACCTTTCCTTCCTCACCGATAGATTTTTCAAAGCCGACCCGAAGTAGGGCCGAGAAAGACTGGAACTGACCTGTGCAGGGGAAAGTTCTAGTCCAAGATGGGGACCTCTCGATGCCTAGGTAGGATCCAAGTTCGCCGCGAGTTGGTTCTTGGCGGCGCACGGCTCCTGCAAGCTGCCCGCGTTGTGCCCCCTTTTAATTAGCCTCTCCGCTCCCTCTCCCTCTTCCTCTCCTTCTCCCTCTCCCACTCCAGCTCCCACTCTGCGCAGCCCGCAGCTGCGCCCTCCCCAGCGCTTCCCTCCTGCCAGGCGCCCAGGATCAGATAAGAGGAAAGGAAGGCCAGCCGGCGGCCAATTATAGAGCGGAAGGTGGCCGCGGAGGCGGAGGTTGGGGAGGTGGGAGGCAGGCCTAAGTCTTAAACGCCCCCACCTTATCTCCTCCTCCTCTCCCCACCCCCGCCGCACTAGAGGTCCTCGGTGGAGCCCGCCCCGGAGCCGCCGCCCGCGCCTCCCCAGACCTGGCGGCCACCCAGGTGCGCACCGTAGCCAGGGGTCGTGAGCCCAGAAAGAGTAGCCTTTGCCCCTCCACTCCGCCCGCGGCTCGTGTGGGACTGCTGAGTCAGGCTCTGCGGTCGCTTTGCAAGGTCTGGCGCCCTCCGGGAATCAGGTACTGGGTGCACACTTCCCCGTTCCCAAGACGCAACCTGCCTTCGCGCATCAAGGACCTCGCGCCTGGGAGCGCGCACGCACTGCGAAGGGGTACCCTTCCTCCCCTCTTCTTGCTTCCTTGTGGGAACGAGGGCTGCAAAACGCCAAAGCAGCGATACTCAAATTTCAATGTGCAGGACACTCATTTGAGGGTGTTGAAATGGATATTTTTGCGGGCTTAAAACAACGAATGTTGGCAGTGGCCAGGGCTCGCACTTTTTGAACTGCAGATCCTCACTTGCAAAGACCTTATTTCAATATTTATCCGCATTTAATAAATGCATTTTTCTGCATTTAGCAAACACCCTAGTGGTTCGGATCCACGCCGCCCACCTTAGGAGAGTCTTTACCCTGAGACCTGAAGCACCAGAGGTGCGCCAGACCTCGCGCCAGGCCGCCGGAACGAGGGCTAAACTGTTAACCTCTGGGCCCCCTTAGAAAGTCTACATCGTTTTTGAACCGTGTGCGCCAATCCTCGGCGGCGTTCTTCACAATCCAGCTTTTGGTGCGCACAAATGTTGGGGAGGAGTTACAGAAGCGGCAGAAATTTAGCAACAACTCATTTTTGCAAGAAAATGCTTTCTCACGTCGGAAAACCGCTAAAGGCTGGTGATGGAGACCAGAGAAAGGGCAAGGGGGTCCTCTTAACCTGCTTCGCACCTGCCCAGCTGAGAATACAGCAAGAAAGGCTTTTGAAACCCTTAAAAGAGGTCCATTGGACGTTCTAACAGTCCCACCCACTCGAGCCTCCAGCTCTGCTTTCCCAGATGTTGCGTGCACAATCGTCTGCTTGGAAACGCTCCGATCTTAACGCGGTCCCTGCGGTTGGAGTGCCAAGGGCCCGCTCCAGCCCGCACAGATGCTCTGCCTCCTTTGGTGCCTTTACAGATTGGCCTCAGCTCTGCCACAGGGAGGAGGGCTCAAGCCCTGAGCCCTGGTGCGGTTGCACTTTACAGAACAAAATTTTCTGGGGTCGGGCAGCCAGAGCGACTTTTTTTTTTTTTTTTTTTTTGTTTCAGCGTAACAGTATTCATTGTTTTTGCACCACACCCAGTGCTCCATGCAATCCGTGCCCTCCCCAATACCCACCACCTGGCTCCCCCAACCTCCCACCTCCCGCCCCTTCAAAACCCTCAGGTTGTTTTTCAGGGTCCGTAGTCTTTCATGCTTCACCTCCCCTTCCAATTGCCAGAGCGACTTTTAAGGAGACAGGCTTAGCCCGAAAGCTCCGGGGAGATTATTGCAAGTGTGCGAGCGCCCCCTGGTGTCCTCGCCTGCAGATTTGGGAAAGGGCGGGAACTGTAAAGTGACTCATCCACCTGGATTGAAGGGGCAGAGACCAGAATTCCTGAAATGCAGTGTTTTTTCCCCCGGAGGCAACCACCACTGGTGGCTGTTCCTCTGCCCCAGCTCCCCATGCAAGTGCCTACTTCCATCATACTCTGTTCCCCCTTTTCACTAATAAAATCTCTTTTTAAACATTTAAGTAGAGCTGGGACGCCTGGGTGGCTCAGTTGGTTAAGCAGCTGCCTTCGGCTCAGGTCATGATCCCAGCGTCCTGGGATCGAGTCCCACATCGGGCTCCTTGTTCCGCAGAGAGCCTGCTTCTCCCTCTGACTCTGCCTGCCACTCTGTCTGCCTGTGCTTGCTCTCACTCGCTCTCTCTCTGACAAATAAATAAATAAAATCTTAAAAAAAAAAAACATTTAAGTAGAGCTGACACACCGTGATACATTCGTTTCAGGTATACAACGGAGTGATTTGACAACTTTAGGTGTATGCTGTGCTCCCCGCGAGTCTAGCTACCATCCGCCACCATGCAGCACTATTACAATACCACTGACTATCTTTCCTATGCTGGACCTTTTGTCCCTGGGGCTTACTCATTCTGTAACTGGAAGCAGGTAGTTCCTACTCTCCTTCACCCATTTTGCCCATTCCTCTACTCCCTCCCTTGTGGCAGCCACCAATGTGTTCTCTGTATTTGTGGGTCTGTTTCTGCCTTTCTAAAAAACAAAATCCACATCTACGTGAAGTCCTATGGCTTTTGTCTTTCTCTGCCTTACTTCATTTAGCATAATATCATCTAGGTCCAGCCATATTGTCACAATAGCAAGATCTCCTTCTGTCATGGCTGAGTAATATCCGTGTGTGTGTGTGTGTGTGTGTGTGTATGTGTGTGTGTGTTCTACACCTCCCTTATCCATTCATCTATTGATGGACACTTAGTTTGCTTCTTTATCTTAGCTGTTGTAAATAATGTTCCAATAAACATAGGGGCACGCATATCTTTTTGATTTAGTGTTTTTCTTTTCCTTGGTAAATACCCAGTGGTGGTATTACTGGATTGCATGGTATTTCCATTTTTATATATAAAAATATCGGGGCGCCTGGGTGGCTCAGTGGGTTAGGGCCTCTGCCTTCAGCTCGGGTCGTGGTCCCAAGGTCCTGGGATGGAGCCCGGCGTCGGGCTCTCTGCTCTGCTGGGAGCCTGCTTCCCCCTCTCTCTCTGCCTGCCTCTCCACCTACTTGTGATCTCTGTCTGTCAAATAAATAAATAAAATATTTTTTAAAAAATCTACTCATGTCTTTCATTTTTTTACCAAGATGTAGATGACTAATATAAGCTCAGCTCTTTCTGTAATTCCTCTGGGGAAGGTAGTGGCATTTATCTTAATGTTTTAGGGGTGTGTTGGGGGGGATATTTATGAAGAAACTATAGAAAATTAGAAATAAAGAAATCCCAGATGATTTTTAAGTGTGAAATATGTGCACAGAAATCCATGTGCAGCAAATAGAGAAGCATACTATTTTGTAAAAACCCTATATAATAATGCATATTGATTTTGTAACCACACAAAATGTTATTTCTCAAAATGTTCACTCATTCTTCCGTCATCTTTTTAACTTTTGACTTCTGGTATTCCACTTCAGTGTAAATAAACTCCAGTCAATGTTGAATTAGAATGGCTGGTTTTAATCAGTTGTCCGTGATGTTGCCGTTGCGTGTAAATTCCCAGTTCCTTCAAGGGAGTGTTTATTCAACATTTATCTTAAGGTCAGCTCTTAGAGTCTGGTAGAGTGCTGAGAACTGAATCATAGAAACGACTGGAAGCCTCCATTAATGGTCCCTCCACCTCAATCTAGAAAAAATTGTATGTGAACGAACATGCAAGCATCTGGAACCTTCTCAAAGATATCCAGAAATGTCCGCTTCCCATTGATTTCAGGACTGAAAAAGTCTTTTTAGACTCTCATCCTGAGTTTGACAGGACTGTGATCTTGTTTCTTTTGAAGGATTCCCCCCACAGCCACCCCACGCACACCCTGTCTCCCTTCTCCAGTCAATCCCCTGGAACCTTACAAGAAGACTATGGACACAGACTTGAATTGAAGGCACCCTGTCTCTTGCTTGTCACTTTGGTGAAGTTATTTGCTTCTCTGAGCCTAACTCCTTGTGTATGAGAGGGGAGTTATTAATTGTATCTTGGGGGATGGTTTTGTGGATTAAATGACAGATGTGTTTATGGGCCTCATCCATGGTGACGATAAATGGTAGCTCTGTCACCCAAACTAGGACTGTCCCTCTTCTGCCCATTGCATATGGTTATACAGTCTTTAGTAGCCCCTTCCAGAAAATTCTCCTTGCCATGTTTCTCAACAGATGTGCTTATTGGCATTTTGGGTAGGACAGCATGACTGCCCCAGACATTAAAGGACATTTATTATTTCTGACTCCATCACCAATTTCCAGGAGACTCTCCCCTTCTCCTGGTCACTGTGAAAACCAAAAATATCACAGTCCATTTTCTCATATACTCTGTAGAAAACCACAGCTTCCAGCTTCTCCAAACTCCCTTCCCCCTGTAACAGCCAACTATGATTTTTCTCAGCCCAGCAGCCATTCCCCTTTCTTTTGTTAACACAGTGTTCATTCTCAGCCAGTAGGCAGACCCCAGTGCCATCCCTGTGAGCCATAACCATGGCCCAAGCCCCTGCTCCCTTATCCCCCCCCCCGCCCCCCTTCCATGCTGACATCCCATCCCTGCTTCTGGGACTCCCAGTGTTAGTCATAATCTTGTAGCAGCACATCTGGTAACAGAGGGGAGGGTTAACCCCCAGCACAGCAGGGAAACCTCAGAACTCTGCCCCACCGTCAAGGGCTGATGAGCTGATGATCCTTCTAGCTGATGGATGTTTCTGCCATACCAGCTGTTAAATACTTTGTATCTCCCTCTAGAGTAACAGAGCTCCGAGTTCTTGGGAAATTGCTTCTACTCCATTGGATTAGCTGTGCTGAGCTGTCACTCAGAGTTCTCTCTTCTCCCCTCGCCAAGTATGGGCTTAAACTCTAAATCAAGCCAACCCGATACTCTAGCCCTCAAATGTGAGTCTAAAGTGGTGGGACACAAAGGCAGAAAAAAGTGTTTAGGAGCACCTGGGTGGCTCAGTCCTTAAGCATCTGACTTCGGATCAGGTCCTGGGATCGAGTCCCCCTGCGTCGGGGGGTCCCTGCTCAGCAGGAAGCCTGCTTCTCCCTCTGCTTCTCCCCCTGCTTATATTCCCTCTCTTGCTATCTCTCTCTGGCAAATAAATAAATAAAATCTAAAAAAGAAAAAAAGTGTTTGCTAAATTTTTATCTCAAATCATCCCAGCAATGAGGCCTGAGGTAACAATGAATAGACCTAGACACAGTTCTAACATCCAGCAGAAACCAATATGGCCGAACCTGTTGTTGAAATACTGAAATATTGCCACAGCAAGTGGTCAGTAACAGCCTGCCCATACCCCTGAATGTCCTTCTCACCCTCCCCTTCCTAGGACCACCATCCCAGAACTCCCTTTGATCAACAACCATGAAATCAACCCTCGTGCTAGTGTCTGAATGTTTACCTCGCCCCAAAATTTGTATGTTGAAATCCCACCCCCCCCAAAGTGGTCGTATTAGAAGATGGGGCCTTTAAAATTCGCTTAAATTACGAGGCTAGAATCCTCATGAAGGGGACTAGTGCTCTTATAAAAGATGCTCTAGAGAACTCCCTAGGCTTTTCCACCAGGTGAGAATATAACGAGAAATCTGAGATCCAGAAAAGTGTCCTCGCCTGGCCATGCTGGTGTCCTGAGCTCAGACTGCTGGCCTCCAGAACCGTGAGAAATACACTTCTGTTGTTGAGAAGTGCCCAGTCTATGACATTTTGTTACAGCAGCCCAGAAGGAATGGAACACGACAGCCTACCTC
Source organism: Mustela putorius furo (assembly GCF_011764305.1). Lineage (NCBI taxonomy): Eukaryota > Metazoa > Chordata > Mammalia > Carnivora > Mustelidae > Mustela > Mustela putorius. The sequence continues at coordinate 22,164,211 of NW_025421322.1, read as the reverse complement.
AACTGAGGGCTTCTAGGTCCCTGCTCCAGTGTGGCTAAGGGCAGCGCTTCAGATCAGGCGGTCCCTCCGCCATATTGCTGGTTCATTTTTTGAATATCAGCATTGAACTCCAGAACATCTCTGGCTTCTGCACTTCCTGAAGCTTCTGTCTCAGTTTCTAAACCTGCTTTCCTTTTTTGCTAACCAAAGTACTTCAAATGGGTGCATCTTCATTTTACCAACCCCGAAGCTGAGACAAAGGACAGGAGAGAGCTTATCCCAGCTTTCCTAGAGGATTAATGGCAAAGTGGTCAGCACTAGAATTCAAACGTCCTAACTCCTAGACCAGAGATTTTTCCCACTAGAGTGCACTGATCCTTTTCCAAATAATACTGTGCTCATACAGGGTTTTAGCTTTACAGTGTGTGCGCAGGTACATCATCCTGTTTTAATACTTTGGCTCTCCAAGGCAAGGATCCTTCCAGAGGTTAGAATTGCTGCCTTATTCTGTTCTTTGGGGGCTGGGAGTCCCCTCATCTCCTCACAATCTCCTTTCATGTTCCTGAACCAGCGATTAAGACATTCCTCATCTTCTCGGGCCCATGGCCCAGATCAAAGTCAGGACTTTGAAAGCAGCCAAGTTTTTCATGGGTGAGAGCACCCTGTCCGTGTACACGTGTTGCATAAAGGGTTCTATTCATGGCATAAGAGGGTTGGTGCAGGCCTAAGGGATTAGACATGTGTGCTAACCCCTCCTCCTTCCAAATGAAGAAACTGAGGTCCGGGGAATCAAGCCTCCTGTCCAAATCCCCAGAGAGTCAGTGGCAGATATTACTAGATTCATTATCAGAAGACAATGAGCCAAGACTCTTTCCAATAATAATAATACCCTAAGAATAAGAAAAGCCTTTACTGGGAGTCTTTTGTATATCAAACATCCCAGAAAACTCAAATGGACAATTTTAATTTTTTAAATTATTATCTTCTTAAAATAACTCATACGTGCATCTTAGAAATGCAAGTGATACAAATAGCTTACTTTAAACGATTGTCTTGCTTACCAGGAATAGACACTATTGACTCCTTCAGTTTTTTTCTGACATTTTCCAATCTTCATGTTTCTAAATGAAATGCATGTACTGCTATCTGCTTATTAATTAATTTTAAAATCCCTTATATGTTTCCTATTCTGGCAGAGGAGGATGTGTCCTTTAGGCTTCTATCCCCTCTTCTATTCTATCTTCCCAAAATGACTAGATTACAGTTTTTTCTTCGGTTTCCATGCGTAGGCTTTGTAGGTATTATTCCTATAAAAGCATCTTAATGCATTATGATTATTTTCCCTTTTTACTTCTAGTTTTTCCTGGAGTTACTCACTACCTTGTTTATTCATCTGCTTTGTTTTCTTTTTGCTGATCTTTCCAACTACTTCCAATAATATCTTAATCCAGTGTTCCATAACACCTCATATTTGGTTAAAAAAAAATTTTTTTTAAACATTCCTCCTTCTCCAGGCAGATTTCTGTTTAGACTTGCTGCTCAGTGTCATCCTGGCCTTTGCTTTGGTACTTGGAATTCCCTCTGGCTTTCTCCAAGATTGGCTTCCCTATTTCCTGGAAATCATGTCTTCCTCTTCCTTAGTATACTCTTTTTGTTTGGATGGAGTACGTCCTCCGGGAGTTTTTTCAAGTTGAAAAGATGGTCCAGCTGCAGCAGGCATGGTGATGAACCTTCTCTCTTGGGTCATGCTTCTTCTCTCTGAATGGCTGCCCTCTCTGCCAGAAGCACAATAATTATTCTGGGGGTTCTCATTCTTTCTCTCCCTGGATGTCCCGTCTTCAATTTTGCACATCTTCCTTGATCTAACTTTACTCCATTGCTTTAAGGAAGGACATCCTCTAGTGGTATCATAACATAGGTGCCTGGGGAGGGGAGATACATTTTTGAGATTTTGCACGTATTTACTTTCAAATTTCACTACTTGTTTGGCTATGCACAGACTTTTCGCTTAGGAGGAATTTTCCCTCAAAATTTTGAAGACATTGCTCCCTTATTTCTTGCTTCTAGCACTGCTGTTGTAATGAAGAAGCCATTTCTGACTTCTTAAGTCAACTCCATGCCAGGCAGAACTCACCTTTCCCGCCTTTGAGCTGGTACAGTAATTATTGCCCCTTTTTGCCCTCCCCCCAAAATCTTATATGACTCTGAGAGAGCTCTTCTATTGCTGGCCACTCTGGTTGGGATGTACCGGATTTCTTTCCTACTGGCCCAGGTAGAATGTACGTTTCCTGGGAGACAAGAAAATAGAGCAGTATCAAAGAGCATGGATTGGGGGGCGCCTGGGTGGCTCAGTGGGTTAAAGCCTCTGCCTTCGGCTCAGGTCATGGTCCCAGGATCCTGGGATCGAGCCCCGCATCGGGTTCTCTGCTCAGCAGGGAGCCTGCTTCCTCCTCTCTCTCTGCCTGCCTCTCTGACTGCTTATAATCTCTGTCTATCAGATAAATAAATAAAAGTCTTAAAAAAAAAAAAAGGGAGCATGGATTGTGTCAGAGTTCCGGCACCACGAATAAGCTTGCAGAAGTCACTGAACCCCTTAGATCCCATTTCCTTATTTGTAACATGGAAACAGCAAGTGTACTTAACTCATGGATACATTGTGACTGGTAAGGGAATTAATCCATCCAACCTAATTAAACCATTAAAGCCCTAAGAAGAGCGTCAGGCTCCCAGTCAGTTCCTCGCTGTTAGCCGATGTTAACTGCACCGGATACGGCTTCCTTTCTTCCACTTTTTATTCCGTCCTTTTGTACAATGACGTCTTAACCTATATGTGTGCACTTCAAATTTCCTATTAGGGAATTATATAGATAAAATATGCCAGGAATAACCTATATAAGGATTTGCCTTAAAATTAGTCCTAAATAGGGGCGCCTGGGTGGCTCAGTGGGTTAAGCCGCTGCCTTCGGCTCAGGTCATGATCTCAGAGTCGAGAGCCTGCTTCCCTCTCTCTCTCTCTGCCTGCCTCTCGATCTACTTGTGATTTCTCTCTGTCAAATAAATAAATAAAATCTGTAAAAAGAAACTACTCCTAAATATCCAGACATTCATGAGAAAAATGTCTATTTTTTACTAATTTGTAATATGTACTTTCTGTCATTTGTCATATGTATTTTTGTTTGGGTCAAAAATACTCGTCAATGACAGTGTGGGACCAGGACTCTAATAGCTTCAATGTTTGCACTGCCAGAAGCTCTCCTCACGATACAACTCTGTAAAACTCTAGAATCTTTTTCCTGTGTATTAGATTTGCCATTATTTGAACCTTAGAGATTGACGCCATTGTGAAACACACCCATGGGATAATCGACAGCCTTGTGCCTTGCTTGTAGTAGGGATTCCACAAAGGCTTGTCAGTGTAAGTTTATTTCAGTAGGAATCAGAAGCAGGGTCCCAACTGGTTGAGGAAGTCTTTCTGCTTTGGTTCTTCCTGTACAAAAACTATTAATTACAAGGCTCCTACAGAGAAGCAGATGTGCTAAGATCAACTCCAACATAGGGCCTTACTCATAATTGGGACTTGATAAGTGTTTGCTACATTGAATTGAATGAAATTAATCAATTATGCCTCCCCAATTCTTCCCATATGGCTGTCACCAATTTTAAAGCCACCTAAATCCATATGTACAGCACATGGTGGCTGTCTTAAGAGGGCAGGTGACAGAAGCCTCAGGACCCATCCACTTATTTATGTATCCATTCCATCAGTAAATACTTATTTATCCCCTGTGACCTTCCAGGCAATATTCTAGGTACTGGGGATACACAGTAAAGAAATGAAGTTCTAGGTTCTTCTAACTTATTCATGGTGGGGACAGACAGAAAACACATAAACCAATAAATGTGTAACATAATGTCATTGGTAAGTGCTAGAAAGAAGAATAAGATGGGGATGGAAGTGACAAAATCTGCTCTTTGAGATGGAGAGGTCAGGGATGAGCCCTAGAAGAGGGCATCTGAGCAAGGAGCCAGCGGTGGAACTGGCTGGAGGATGCGCAGACAGAACCTGAATGGCAAAGCCTTGGAGGACGGAGGGATGACCAGGAGGGCTCTGAGGCCGAAGAGGAGTAAGCAAGATGGGCGTGGCTGAGAGAGGAGGTCAGAGAGGTCATCGGGTCCACAGGCAGACTTTGGGTTTCTACTCTGCGTGAGAAGGGCAATTCTAAACAGAAGAGTGACATGGTTGGATTTAATGACCAAGAAGATCATTCAAGCACACAGATCTGTCTTTCTCATGTTCTTCCCTTATCTGACAATCTCGTTTTTGAGAATCATAAGAAGAATTTTATGGGATAGCCATTTTGCTTTCAAAACTTCTCAAAATAGACAATTATGAAATAGACAATTAGATCCTCACCACAAAGCTATTGTTCTAGAAAGAGCACATGGTCTCACCCATTTGGAAAAATAATGGAGGCATAAAAAAATGAAATAAGAGAGAGAGGTTTCTTATAGGCCCGTGCAGATTCCCAGGGAGAACTACCTCTCCAAGAACACTACATAATTAATTGGCTTGAATTCTCAAACACCACAAAACACTTCCATTTAGAAACCCAGAGAAGGATCCAAGACCATAAAGGGTTACATATATTCCTTGCCTAGGGGACGTATCTGGCACAGAGACCTGGCCTTAAACTGGGGGAGAAAGGCTCATAAACCTTCAGCTCATTCTAAACCTCCTGGCAAGGGAACTTGCCAAGTCTGATCTGTCAACGCTTGTGATAATGGAGTAATTTTTGACTGCCTGTGATGATAGAACTGAACAAGATTTCAAAATATGTCCTTACTACACAGGACAAAAATGCATTCTCATCTAAGAGGTTTCAAATCAATGATCACAATAAATGTATCCATCCGACCTTTGAAATCAGTAGATGCTGCATGGTTGATATGCTTCGGGGGTACAATTTATATTCATTTGTAACACTGTGAGAGCTTTAGTCATTAAGCCCAACCACATCTAGAGGAAGCAAAAATTCTGTAAGTGAAGGTGTGAAATTCCAGTAAAACTGAGGCACCCCTCAAAAAAGGAGTTCCCTTTAAAAATTATGAATATACTTTCTATGTTTGAACTTCACAATTAAAGGGAGTGTTGGTCATCACCAAGTGGGGCTAAACTGAAAGACGAGAATTGACTTGGACGGCCTTACACAGTCTTTCTCTTTTTTTCCAATTATATGATGCATGCAAGTGGAATTTTCTGGAGTCTCAAGTGTATTCTTTTTGTTTTTCCCAAACTTTTGCATTGTATTACGGCAGCTGCTTTTATGCACAGTTGATCTTGTGAGGGGGGCATTTTCTTGCATGTTTGCCTGAAAAAGGGTCTGTTACAGTGTCCTTGGAGCTCATGACCCTACTGGTTTCCATAATACATTTCTGTCCATATACTTTTGAATCAATTCTAGAAAGACCCATTAACAATATAGACCTTAAAAGAGTTGAAAAATGTAGGATTCTTCATCTGGAATTTGTTAAATGAGGTAGTGGGGCAAAAAATGAGAAATCATTTCAGCCAGGGAACACTCATACAAAATAAAAGAATCATCCGCTGGAAAGCACTTGGGGGATTATCTCCTCTGTTTTCTGCTTTCAGGGAAGATATCATCTAAGTCATTTCAATTCCTCCAACTACCCTCAAACTTTTGCAAGACTCCAGCGAAGGTGAACCCACCTTATCTTCTCCCTTTGTACTGACATTCTCATTTTGGGAAAAGTCTTTTGTTCTAGATACCAAATAGCTCTCCAGAAAACAGAAATCTACACAAAAAGGATTTTGCTCAGAGGGGTGAAAACCAACGAAAACACATATCTAACTAGAACTATATCTACACCCATATTCAGAGGGAGAGAGAGAGAGACAGTTTAAGTCAGAGTTGATAAATTGTAAGAAACCCAAACGGCAATGGAAAAAACTTAACACCATTCTTGCTTAGTATCAGAATGTTTCAGTTAAGATTTGTGTAAATTTTAAATAGTATTTTTTTTTAGCTAAATAATTCATGTTCCTTATGGAAAACTATAGAAGAAGAAATAAAAGAGAAAAGAATCTCCTAAAATTCAACCTGCTTGAAATAGCTATGGTTAAGAGCCACTACTTAAAACTCTTTCCTTTGGGGGTAGCTCAGTCGGTTAAGTGTCTGTCTTTGGCTCAGGTCATTATCTTAGGGGCCTGGGATTGAGCCTTGCTTTGGGCTCCCTGCTCAGCAAGGAGTCTGGTTCTACCTCTCCCTCTGCCTCTCCTCCTGCTTGTGCTCTCTGCCAAATAAGTAAATAAGTTCTTTAAAAAAAAAAAAAGAAACCAAAAAACCCTCTTTCCTCTGTACTTAAGGACCTCTAAGAATATTTTACGATTAGGTCATACTTTTTACAATTTATAACTCTTTCTTTTCACTAATTGCAATATTACCATCTTTCTATGTTTAAAAATAGGTATCTATATCTTAGTTACTTTAGAATGTATTTAATGTTTTAAAAAATCACCCTAGACCTCTAAGACTGGCGGAGGTAGTATATCCTGAGTATACTTAACAACTTTTCCATCGGGGAATAAAACCAAAAAGCTATAGGAACATATTTTAATAAGGTCTATTAAAACACATTGTTAAGCTAGCAAGAAAGTTAAAAAAAAAAATCTTAGAAGCCAAAAATTAAAAGGCAAGAATCCAGAGGTGAGCAAGCACTTAAGTATTCATCTACAAACCCCTGGAGACTAATCTATTTTTATAGCCTCTCAAGCTCAAGGCCAGGGTCCCCCAAGAGGGATTCTTCTAGGTGACTCCCACATACAGCTGGGAATCTAAATGGCTGGACCATCAATGAAAGGGAGATCTAGAAATAAACCCACTCTCAGAAGCACATAGTAAAGTGGTTTTTGTGTTGGATTTTTTTTTTTTTTTTTTTTTTTTTTTATCTTGGAACTGATAATGGGTGGGGAAAGAGATTCTCTGAGAAACTACAGCCCAAAGATAGTCAACCAGGTTTGTGGCCTGAATTCACTCTATCCATGGAATTAAAAAGCTCAAGGCTAAGAATTATTTTGAATGGGTCACTTGTTGGTATTGTCCCTTAACATCTAGCAGAAGCGAACTTGGGCCTCTCTGGAGGAACTCACTTTAACCACAGGCTTCAAATAATTCCATAGATAAAGTTCCAAAGAATATGAATGCATAATAATAATAATAAAAAAACTCACACTACGTAAGGAAATAAGAGACCATGAGGAACAGGCAGTAGAAAAGAAACACAATTGAGCCGGATCTGCAAAGGCTTTTTATAGTGAAATTAATAAGAACACAGTAAGTTATGTTTAAGAAAACAAAAAGATGAGAGGGGCTGCGGGGTTTGGGGGGGGATCAGTTGGTTAAGGGTCTGAGTCTTGATTTTGGCTCAGGTCATGATCTCAGGGTGGTGAGATCGAGTCCCGCGGGGTGCCAGGCTGTGTGCTCAGCAGGAGTCCGCTTGTTCATCACCCTCTGCTCCTCCCCCCTTTCTCACGCACGCGCCCTCTCGCAATTAAATACATAAAATCTTTGAAGAAAATAAAAAGAATAAAGGCTTCCTTTTCTTTTCAACTGTGCTTATCCACTTTAATAATCTTTCTTACTCCTATTCTCAATGTCATCATTCCTTTCCCTTTTTAAAAAAGATTTTATTTATTTATTTGAGAGAATGAGCAAGAGAAAGAGAGAAAGAAGGAGCAGGGGGAGAGGCAGAGGGAGAGGGAGAAGCAGACTCCCCACTGCACAGGGACCCCGACTTGGGGCTTAGCTGGGGGACTCCAGGATCATGACCTGAGCTGAAGGCAGACACTTAATGGACTGAGCCATCCAGGTGCCCCAAAAAGGGAGCTTTTAGAAAAGAAAAATTCTAATTCTTAAAATATTAAAAGCTCAATGCATCTAGAGAACAATATGAAAACACATACAATGTTAAAAATCTGAAAGATAGCAAGATATAAAATTAACATATAAATCAATGTCCTTCATATACACAAAATAATAGAAGAGTGAATTCTAATTATAATAGTAATAAAAAAAGATAAAACACTTAGAAATAAACTTGTATGAAATGTACAAAATCTACATGAGAAAAAAGTCAAAATACTTATAAAAGATTTATGAACTTCATCCAATGGACAGACACTCCTTGTTCTTGAATAAAATGACTCAGTGTTATGAAGATGTCAGTTTTCCATAAGTTAATCGTAAAACCTCCATAAAAATACCAAAAAGCTTTTATCTTAAAATGAGATAAGCTCATATGAAAAGTCACATGAGAAAATAAGGAATGAGGGTGGCAGAAATCTGTCAGATAGTCAAATACATAAGAAAGCTCTCACAAGAGTGTTGCACTAGTTCATGAATAGACACACCAATCAATGAAATATACTAGGAAGGACAAATCTATATGGAAATGTAATGTATGAAAAAGTTAGCATCTCCAGGCCCTGGGACCAAGATCCTGTTGGGACACCTGGAAATCTACTTAGAGAGAGATAGAATTGTGTTCCCTAATTCCTACTAGCACAGAGAGAATACAGAAAAGAACAAATGAATAAGAAACCTAATTATAAAAAAAAGAAACTAATTATAAAAAAGACGCCATGCAAGTACTAAAAGGAAACTAAAAGTAGATAGATTTTTTTTTTTGAAACCTGTAAGGAAATGCTTTCTGAATATGTCTAAAAATTCAGATACAGTAAAAGGAAAGAATATAAACTCAACAAGATAAAAATGAAAGAGAAATGAAAGGAAGTTGCATGGTAGAAAGCTCTGTAACCAAAGTCAAAAGCCAAATTACAAAGTAGAAGACAATATTTGCAGCATATACTGCAGATAAAGAACTAATATCGCTAACAGGTACAGAACTCTTAGACATGAAATGAAAAAGGACCAAAACCCACATGCAGAAAACAGCCCTCTAGAAAGATACAAAGTATTCCTTGCACTACTATAGAAAGAACTTCAATCTTGTCAAAATTAAATTCAAATGAAAAGGAGAAGCACCATTTGCTACTTCTCAGAGTGATGCAAGTTAATTAGAACGATGGTGTATTCTGCTGGCAAAGCTGGAGAGACACTAGTACTCTCACACGTTGCTCACGAGTGTGCAAAATGACATACTCTGTCTAGCCAGCGTATTACAAAGACTGTTTAATTAGCTCTTATGGGCGTGTTTACTCTTCACCCTTTCGGTGTCTCTGCGCCCTGACCCTACACACGCTCCAGGGAGGAAGTGGAATTCACCTCTAAGGATTAGGAGTTGTGTTTGTGGTATAAAATTTGAGAAGTGCTCATGTGCAAATCATTGGCATCTCCTATCTTGTAACTACTTTTTCTTCTTCTTCTTCTCTCTTTCTCTCTCTCTCTCTTTTTTTCCCTGCTGCTATACTGCTTTTAGGGATACCTCTTAGAAGACAAACTCCTGGGCTGGGTCTGGGTGGCTCAGTCACTTGAGTGTCTGCCTTCAGCCCCGGGTCATGGGATCGACTCCCACGGGTTCCCTGCTCAGTGGAGATCATGCTTCTCCCTCTGCCTGCAGCTCCCCCTACTTGTGCTCTCTCTCTCTCTTTCTGAGAAGTAAGTAAAATAAATTAAAATAAAATAAAACCCGACTCCCTGTCTCTTGTCCACTATTGGTCACATCACAAGAGGTAAAAATCTAACTCCTCTGTGCTTCCTGGTTATACCAATACTTCTAAGCACTTGTACCCATGAACTTCAATTCACAGCATTTATATCTAAGATTTATCAAAGTTGTCCCTTGAATGCATTTTAATCATGCAATAGATGGATAAAAATATTTGTGTTTGAAGGTCTAGGGAAGGACAAAATTCTTTTTCGTCTACCTCTCTTAGGGAACTCAATCAGTTAGTTAGGCTAATGAAAGACCGATTAAGAAGAGAAACACAAACAGAAGTTTATTAACATATGCCTTGTGCATTCACATGGGAGTCCCCAGTGATGAGGAACTCAACGGTGTGATTTGAACTTGGCTTCCATAGCACATAGTAGCAAAAGAACAATAAATTTTTAGAGCTGGCAAGCCAAAGAAAAAGGACTTCAAGCTTCTAGGGCCAGCAAATCACGGGAAGGCAACTATATGGGAAAAGTAATGGTAGATGAGAGCTAGTTTTAGCAAGATTTGTGATGTAGATTCCTCTGGTGGCATCTCTAGGCTGGTAGGGGTTTAGAATTGTCTCTGGTGATTAATGTGTCCATCCTGAAAGGTAGGGTGGGGGGAGGGGAGGAAATTTTATCAAGTTCTGTCCTGTTTTAGCAAATTGGGGGAGGGCGGAGAGTCGGTCTTTTATCTACTTCTCATAGCTTTTAGTTCAAAATAAGCCTCATACCAAAGTGCAAACATGGGGGGTGGGTGGCTGGCATATTCTGATATCCTTCACAGGAATAACCAGACACTTTATTTTATCAAATAATTCCGCAGCCAAAGGGGATATTATGGACTACAGCCGAACAGCAACACTGCTCTGAGGGTCGACGTATGTCCAGGTTGCGCTGGGAGATGAGAGGGCAGGGCGGGATTGGAAATGTGTATGGAAACTGGTTCTGAAACAGAGGAACTTCAAACTATGTGTACCATTTGACTCAGGAAAGGCAGTCATTACAGTTGTAGGAATTACCTGAGGGAATGGTCGTGACTCTGTGTGAAGTTTAAGTGACAAGGATAATCAGAAAGCAACTGTGTCCTCTAGGAATAAAGAAGATCCGGAAGAATATATATACCAAGGTACAGACCAAGGTTTTCCATGAGTCATGGGATATTTTTGGTTGCTCTCTATTGCTAACGTTCTTGATAATTATTATGCCTTGCTTTTATGGTTTTTACAGAGATTGTCTTGATTTTTTTAAGAAATTGTGTGTATGTTTTCTGACTTTGAGAACATGTAATGATGGTCTCTACTCCAGGAGTTAAATTCCAGGGAAGAGGAATCTAGTTGCAAAGGGGAGGGCTGGGGAAACATCCAGAAGGTGAGTCCCCTCCCCTCTTTCAGACTATGTGTTCTGATACCGAGCCAGGTGTTCCCCAGCCCACACTTCTGCCGTGAAATGACTCCCACTGCATCGTGTAGACACCTGCAAGGGGCCGAGGGAAACTATGTTTGGGCAGGGAGCCTGGAAAAATGGAGGGTACTTGCCAAAAGGGAGTTCAGATTCCTTTGGAGTGTAATCATTTTCTGTTTCTCCATAACTAGATGACCTCCTGGTCTTCTCCTTCCCAAGGATCCCCCTAAAGCTTGGGCATTTAGACAGGTCTCAGGTATAAACCATCTGGTAAGAAATTATTCTAATAATAAATCTTTTCTATACCAAAGGTATCTCAGACTCTTTGAGTCAAGTGTTAGCCCTGGCTCCTTAACAACCTTCGGATTCTCCCAGGTGTGGAGAGAGCGAGAAAGACACCATGACAGATGATACGTGAGAAGTATGTGCAAAGTTCTGTGGGGTCCAGTCCATCATGTTCAGAGCCCTCCAGAAATGCATTTCACAATATTTTGTAAGCAGTAAGAGAGATGAGCTTCCTGATGAAAATACAGGAGACTCTCTAAACCTTTCCCACAAGGTCCTCCCATTGGAGAGCAGCAAGGGAGCAAGCAGCCTAGATTTGGGTTCTCATGAAAATCATAGTTGGGCGACTATTTGAACCTCGATGTCTCTAGCACCAAAAACACGTTTTCCTTTTTTTGTTTTACAAACCATGCAATACTGTCACCAAGTATCTTAGTATTTTTAAAACTTTTCTCCCTACAATGAGAAAACTATATCATGATCCCTTACACACATACACACTCTACCACACACACACTTACAAACAAATCTTCATGAAACAATTTACACTTTTACTATGTTAAATGGCTCGTTTATAGTCTCTCCTATTGCTTCCTTTTTCGATGCTGGTTTCAACCCATTCCAAATATTTCACAAGCCAATAAGGAATCAAAACCAACCTATATCACTGATATAAGCTGTTTGGAGCATTTTTTTTTTAATCCTGAAACTAACTTTTAAATCCTCATGGGTCTATTTTCCATAAAAAATTATCTTTTGCTGATACTCTCCAATAGAGCACCATCACTGCAAAAAGGTGAGAGAATTTATTCAGTGGTTTTCCACATTTTCAGTAAGCTCCTCATTTAGATGGAATCTTCTTGGCCTTTTGCAATTCAGTACTCTGTTTCAGCTGCTTGCTGAAGCACAGGCGTAGGTAGTCAACCTCTGCTTTCCTTGTGACTCGCACAGACGACACTTCTCCTCTAATGCCACCCCCCCGCCCCCACCCCAGCACCTACCTTTGGGCTTCTCTGAGGCTAGATGCTGTCCTGGAACATGGGAGCAAGTGACTCAGCCATCCGCTGACTTCATCTGAATTCCTGTTCTACTACGTAACTGTGTGACCTTAGGGAAATAACATGATCTTTTGAGATCCAGTTCCAGGGTCTGTTCAATAGGCAAAATGGTAGTCTTGAACTCACAGCATTGTTAGGAGAACGAACTAAGATAAATTGGCTGATGCATATAGTAAATCTTCCTAGGAAGATCAGTTATCTCTTTCTTATTCCTATGTATATCCCATCGTATACTGTTATACTATAATTTTGTATCCACTGTAACCTGTTATACTGCAATTCTGTATCCCATCGTATCATGTTATACTATAATTCTCTATCATATGTATCATGTTATCTACAATTCTATATCACATCGTATCCCGTTATACTATACTTCTCTATCACATTGTACCCTGTTAGACTAGAATTCTCTATAACAATGTATTGTGTTATAACTCTATATCCCATCGTATCCTGTTATACTATAATTCTATATCCCATTGTATCATGTTATACTATAATTCTCATGGCAGCCCAGAAGTGCTAATATTTAATGGGAAATCTGTCCGTACATGTCTTTAATCCCAATGTCAACACTTAAGCAAATTATGTAGTCGCCTTCAGATTTTTCATTACTAAACAGATAGCCAAACGCCTAACTGGATGGAGTCAATGGGAAGGTTAAATGAGATGAGGCCTATCAAGTGTCCAGCACATAGCAGGGGTTCACCATATTGTCTTTTTCTGTCCAAGCTGCTGCTTTCCCTACTTTACCCTTTTCCCTGCTCTACATTCACTGTTCTCTCTCTCTCTCTCTCTCTCTCTCACACACACACACACACCTGTACATCTTCTCACCATCCTATTTACCTGGCCATACACAACCAGAGGGTTTCTAGCTCCAAGAATGATGTCCAAGGCCACCATACCCAGCTACGTGCCAGTGATATTAGTACAGGGAATCAATGGTGCAGCAACAGTCTACCAGGACCACCAGTGCGCCAGCCTGCAAGGGACAGTAAAGACATCTCTTGGGGGGCACCTGGGTGGCTCAGTCTTTAGGTATGTGCTTTCGGCTTGGGTCGTGATCCCAGGGTCCTGGCATCAAGCCCCACGCAGGGCTCTCTGCTCAGCGGAGAGCCTGCTTCTTCTTCTTCCACATCCCCTGTTTGTGTTCCCTCTCTCTCTGTCAAATAAATAAATAAAATCTTTAAAAAAAAAAAGAAAGAAAAAGACATCTCTTGGATGTCTAAGCTCTTAAGACAGAGACAGTGCTACTTTCTGCATTCCAGGAGGTGAACAGAGGGGGTCTGATCCGATGGACACTCCTTGAGAAAAACAATGACACCTGAGGACAGGGCCACATTTTCTTAGTGACAGTTATTTTACTGGGACCAACCAACCAACCAACAAACAAACAAAAAACACACAACAAAACTTGGAGATCTAGTGAAATCTAGAGTCCTGAGAAACTGTTACGCAGCACGAAATGCCAGGTGTGACTGGATTTGTGTGTCTCTTTCAATTCCAACTGGAAAGTTCTGCTTCCAGTTGGAACTGAAACAGACTGGAGCAGATGAAAGAGAAATAACACATAAACGGGGTTCTGGGTTACACCTTGGAATAGAAAAAGGACAATAGTTGAAAACTAATGAAAACTGGAAAAACATCTGCATTTTAGTAAGTAGCAATAGTACCAATTTTAGTTTCCTGGTTTTGATCATTGTGCTATGGTTATGTAAGGTGTTGACTTCAAAGGAAGGTTATTTGGGGCCAGATCTACCCCTGAGAAGAGCTAGAAAAGCTAGGATAGATTACTGAGTATAATCTGCATGGAGCAAAACGTACAAATCTTAAATATGGAGTTCAGTGTATTTTTCTGTGTGGAATAAATAAAATGTGACACCCCCCTCCACACCCAGCCCAGATCAAGATACGGAATGCTTGCCCTTTGCCCTCACCTCACAAGTCTGTATCAGCAGTCAAGAGAATGGTTAGCTCTGGGGAGAAAGAACTGAGTAGTGATTAGGAAGGGGACCTGGGGAAGACTTTTGTGGCCCCGGTATTATCCCTTCTCCTCCCTCAACTGTGTTGGTTATAGAATTGGGATCACTTTTGATAACTGACTGAGCTATGCACTTCGGTTTGTGACTTTTTCTTAATGTATATTATACTTCTGTTAAAATAGTCATTTAAAAAAAATAGGATTCCCATGGTGCCTCACCGAAAAAAACTGCAATTATTTAAAATTCCTGAAGTGACCCTAGGCACTGGAATTTGTGTTTGGACTGGTTCATTCCAAATCAAAGCATGACCACCTGGGTGGCTCAGTCGGTTGGGCACATCTGACTCGGTTAAAGCTCAGGTCATGGTCTCAGGGTCGGGAGATGGAGTCCTGCCTCCTACCCCCCCGCTCCGTCCCCCCCCCCCCCCCGGCCCCGTGGGGCTCCATGCTCAGTAGAGAGTCTGCTTGGGATTCTCTCTTTCCCTTTACCCCTCCCCTGCTTGCACGCTCTCTTTCACCAAAATAAATAAGTAAATCTTTTTTAAAAAGAAAGAAAGAAAGAGAAAGAAGGAAAGGAAGGAAGGAAGGAAGAAAGAAAGGGAAAGAAAGAAAGAAAGAAAGAGAAAGGGTGACCACCTTAATGGACAGGGGTTGGCATTTAGAAAAGGACTTTTATTTTTTCTTTTAACCAAGTATCAGTAATATTTGGCACAATGGGAGCTGAACGTAACGGGCCAATTTTCAAATTAAAAAATTTTAAGCTGTTTTCATCCATTTAAAATTAAGAATTTATTTTTTTAAAATTGAAACTAGATGAGCCCTGAAAAACACAAGAGGGCAGCATTTCACAACATTTTATGAAAATGCTGCGGGCAGGTTGGCGCACAGGACTGCTGCTGGAATATTTTTAGTAAAGACACAGGTTTGGAGAATGGAGCTTGGTGAGAGCATTTTATCGGATGAGGAAACTAATGTCTGAAGGGTGAGTCACCTTAAGTTTCTTTAAATCACAGAGGTCAAGAATCACAAAGCAAGGACCACAGTTTATGTCTCCCAGGGGCTGACTGTTTTCCCAGACCCTGTACTGTTCTTTCTGGCTTCAGGATCACTTGCTGCATGCCGAAAATAGTTGGTTTTTCCCAAAAGACCCATGGAGAAGGTCTCTGTGGCTTGTGGACACAGATTAGGGCCTAGCTGCCCGGCACCTGTTCTGAAAATGAGTAACGAGTAGCTCAGCTGGAATGAAGTAGGAATCCACTTCCGGAGCAGAAACAGGCTCCCAATTTAATTATGTGCGCACCTTCAACGGAGAGAGACCTTGAGGGAATGGTTAGACTGTGGTTGTTTTAAAATCACAGCTTGCGAATGTTAAAGATGTGCATTTCAGTTATACCTTTGAATCTTGTTTTATTGCATTCTCGGGCTTCTGGCAAGAAGCTATTATTAAGAGTGGTAGATATAATGTGCTTGCCCTCTTTGTAAAAACAGTAAAATCTTTATGGGGAGAGAAAAGGAGAGTTTGCTGCAGCTTTTAGTGGTCGAGTTCATTACTGTATCAAGGTATCAAGGTATCAAGGTATCAAGCCCTGTATCAAGCACTGTATCAAGCCCGGTGCACTAATTCCTAGACTTCTACATCATATAGAAAATCATCCTTTCGCAGTGCCTGGGTGGCTCCGTGGGTTAAGCCTCTGCCTTCGTCTTGGTTCATGATCTCAGGGTCTTGGGATCGAGCCCTGCCTTGGGCTTCCTGCTCAATAGGGAGTCTGCTTCTCCCTCTACTCCACCTTCCTGCTCATGATCTCTCTCTTGCTCTCATTCTCCCGCTCTCTCTCAAATAAAATCTTAAAGAAAAAAAAAAAAAAGCTATCTTTTCGGCTCATGAAACCCAGGATATGAGGCTTGCTGTTCCAGGTTTAAAGGTGACTACAATGTCAGGAAAAATAAGACTAAAGTTCGCTTCTTCTAACCGATGGAGAAGGTGACCAGAAAGAGAGAAGGGCGATGAAGTGATCAGAGGGCACGTCCAGCTATCCTTTCCTTGGGATAAAGCTTAAAACCTGGAGAAGAAAGCCAATAGGAAGAGAGATTTCTACGTCCTCCTCAGTCAAGACTCTGGAAAGGGACCACCACTTCCCAGGGTGCCCGACTTGGCAATAGCCACGTCAAAGTAAGTCTGGTGTCCACCTTTGTGGTTGGTGGAGGGAAGCCTTGACTTCGAGTTTCTCTAGGCAGTTCCCTGTCCAAGGGTCCAGGAGATCCTGAAGCTCCAGGAAAGCCTGGAAGGCAGCAGAGTGGGGAACCTGAAGACCTACCGCTGGTCCACACTGAGAAAAGATGAGATAGCTCTGAGGCAGAGGCTAGGGGTGGGTGGGCAGAGCCAGAGGGCCAGGCGGAAGACATGGCCCAAACTCAAGTGAGTTAAGGGCCAGAAATAGCGAAAGTAAGACTAAGACAGGTAAAGAGGAGCCCTGAGCCCCAGCCGGACAGAGAGAAAGCAGATGATACATTACTACAGCTACAGCCTGTTAAAGGCAGAAGATATGAAAATGTCCTCCCACTTGGGCCAAACACCTTTATTAAGTCACAAGCAAGACAGCTTTGCTCCCTCCACTTCTTTGGGGTGTCTGTTAGCCTGGCTCTCCTTTGCCTTTTGATTCATGAAAAATCCCTTCATCTCCCTATTTCTCTAGGGAACTTACACCAAGTCTCTGGTATTGAAGCCGAGAGCAACTTGAATGGCATTGAACTTAAAAACTTCTCTCTGTTAATCCCCAGCAAGTGTCCCAACTTTCTGAGCCCCAAAACACTTTTACTCCTCGGGGAGCCTGCATGCCTTCTGTATCTGGCACGGTGCCTGGGAGATCAAGAGGAAACCACTAGTTTCCCCAGTTTGGGGAGTCTTAGCCCTAGGGACCAGACACCAGTTGTAACTCATGCATCAAGCTTTCATGCTACTAGGACTCTTGACCGTTGGTCCATGCCTAACTTGGACATTCTTTTTCGCGCTCCTGTTGGCCACAAAAATGCAGCTAGACTCTGAAGCCCTCACCAGTCTGAGGAATCTCAACAAAGATTATGACGTTTCAATCAGAAACAGAACTCAAGAGTCTGCAAAGAGCACCCATAATGTATCTATCTGTCTTTCTGCCAGGCAATGCAACCAGGGACGGCTGCAGGTCTAAGGCTCTGGGATGACTCCTGCCACTGGTCTGGCCAAAATTCAAAAAAGAGTTGGTGGAGTGCGCGGAGGGCAAGAGATTTCATGCTGGTGACTTACTTAGATTTATGGGTGCTGACTGGACCACGCCCCCCCCCTTTCCCCCGCCGGCTTCAATTCCCATCTCCGCCACTTCTGGTGCGGCTTCAGGAAAGTCGCTTAGCCTCTTGGTAACTCTGCATTCTCACCTGAAAAATGAGGGTCATAACAACACCCACCTTGGAGAGTTATTGCAAACGTTTAGTGATTCAGAATGAGATGATCCATGTAAGTCTGTGGAGTCTGACTCATAGGAAGGACAATAAGTCTTTTCTGCTATTTATTACGGGTTTAATGGCTTTGCTAGCTAGGAGAGGCAAAGTTTAAATACTCTAGAAATCAACACATTTTTATACCCAGATTGTACTGATCAATACAAAATCTTCCTTAATTTATACTGATTCTAAACCCTAGCCTACTAAACAGCCACACGGGGATATAATGAATATTATTCTCTCTACCTTTGTTTTTTTTTTTTTTTTTTTTTTTTTATTTTATTTATTTATTTGACAGAGATCACAAGTAGGCAGAGAGGCAGGCAGAGAGAGAGAGAGGAGGAAGCAGGCTCTCCGCGGAGCAGACAGCCCGATGCGGGGCTCGATCCCAGGACCCTGGGATCATGACCTGAGCCGAAGGCAGAGGCTTTAACCCACTGAGCCACCCAGGTGCCCCTCTACCTTTGTTTTCAAGAAGAATTATCACCCGGTTCTTGGGCGAATTGCCCGAGGCAGACTGTACTTAGAGCAGAACTCAAGTGGCCCATGAAAGGAACAGTGAAGGGGCAGAATCGTGACCTTCAGAAAACATGGAGACGAAGCTCTTGCCAGCTTCTGACCCTTTCAACTGGGGACTATGAACATGTGGGTTGAGCGGAGCCCGGGGCCTGCAGAAGTGTTTCGTTTTGCTGGGGAAGTGGATTTGTTCTATTTTGTCTGAAAACAAACAGCGCCAGGAGTTGTTTTTGGAGTGCACGTTCTGCATCACCCACAACCCCACAGCTTACTCTTGTCTTGGTCCCCATCGCCCCTCACGTGGCCACTATCCACCTGTCATTTAGGTATTTGAACTCTCTCCTCACTATCATGCGTCTCCTCTCAAAAATGCAGAATCCACACACAGCAGCAATCCCCAGAGTCAACACCCCTGCGAGGCTGCCTGTCCCCCTCTCCTTCTACACAGTTCTCCCCCCCCCCCCCCCCCCGCCAGCGGCACGTAGGTTGCATTGGACGGAACGGGGGAGGCTCCTTTAATCTTCCCAATGTTTCTCGCCTTTCTACCGGGCGAGACAAATTACTTGCTTCTTTTCACAGTTTCGCCCTTTTTTTTTTTAATATTTTATTTATTTGTGTGTGAGAGAGAGAGCATAAGCAGGGGAAGCGGCGGGCAGAGGGAGAAGCAGGCTCCCCGCTGAGCAAGGAGCCCGATGTGGGACTTGATCCCAGGACCCTGGACCATCACCTACGCCAAAGGCAGACACCCAACTGAGCCACCAAGGAATCCCTCTTTTCACAGTTTTTAAACAGTGTGACTCTTGGCTCTGAAGTCTTCTTGGTAAACAACAAGGCAACAGGCAGACCCAAGGCTGTAGGGATCTTCTGACTCACTGCAGAAGCTATAAGTGCAAAACTCCAAGCTTCAGGCTGGGTGGGAGAAGCTTCCAGACTTTGGGACTCCTTTTCTTGCCTCCATGTTTCTTCATATCCAGCAGGAGCTCTTGATGACACCGTTTTTATTTCCTGTGCTCAGGTACATTGTAAGTTAGGTTAAGTTTCCGGAAACTGCATTCACTGAAAATGCATACATTTCTACCTTTATCTACTGCTAGCTTCAGAATTCCAATTCTTATATTATTTCGAAGATGGTCATTTGTTTGTTTCTTCTTTTGTTCTTTAGTCAGGAATGAAATATTTTAGAGGAGCAGACAGAAGACTGGTGGCATAACTACATAATGGCTCTGGTTCTTTTCGTCTGTGGCCCTTTGGTCATGCGCGCCCCACCTCCATCACAATTTCCCCAAGCCTCATTTCCTTGCATATGAAGATAGAATCAAGCAATATTTTGGGGTCCATTACCTTGTGCTAAGAGCTTGGCTTACCTGGGAAAGCCAAAGAGAAAATGCCCATGCGAGGCACAGTCTGTTTGGGAGACCGCTTACCTGGTTAATGCCACCATGTTACACAACTCCAGGGGGCACCATCTCCACAGATTTGTGTCATTGTGTCTCCCACTGTTGTGCAGTATGAGGCCAACCTGGCCTGCGCATGCACTGACCCCATAAAACATGGTTTGACCTCTTTTGTACCTGAATGCCTCTACTCTAAATCAAATCCATGTATCTATTTGTAATAATTCCTACTGGGTCTAACTCAAGACTTTATAAAATGACAATAGAATTCTTTGGGACAGACTTACACAAGCTAATGATTTTCAGCAGTTCCTTGGTGAGAATTAATTGGTGTTCTCTGGTAGGACACCAGCGTTCAGTAACTGGATCTTAAGCTGCGTAATTATAGATGTTAACTGTATAGTAAGTATAAGTAATTTCATTCTAGAGTGTGGGTTCAGTCTGCCCCCGCAGATTTTATTATTGTTTCATAAATTCTGAGGTACTGGGGATTTCCTAACAATTCAACCCATAGCATCCATTTTCCTAAAGATGGCATTTCTATGTGCTGTTTTTTTTTTTAAAGGTTTTTTAAAAAAGATTTTCTTTATTTGTTTGAGAGAAAGAGAGAGAATGAGAGAGAGAGAGAGAGAGAGAGAGAGAGAGAGCATGAGAGGGGAGAGGTCAGAGGGAGAAACAGACTCCCTGCTGAGCAGGGAGCCCTATGTGAGACTCAGTCTGGGGACTCTAGGATCATGACCTGAGCCAAAGGCAGTTACTTAACCAACTGAGCCACCCAGGCGCCTGGCATTTCTACGCTTGGTACATATTGCAGTCTGACTCTGGACATGTGCCGGGTTCAGTCCCTTGGGGTTTGCCGATGTTCTTCCAGATCAACAATCTGCTCCTCCTGTATCAAAGAACGTGATTGGAGTCTGCTCCCTTTGATGAGAAGAGAGGGTGTGATTGTTCGAAAATAAAGCACTGCTCTGTTTTGCTTTCTTTCCCCTTTGAGCAGAAACATACACACTACAACATTTCTTGTGTAAAACCAGTACAAGAATCTCTGATTGGCTAAAATTTGGGCCTGCTCCCAACTTTTTCACTGCCGATTGGGTATAAGCCAGTCCTTTTTAAGATTATGATTGTGATCAAGTTTGAAATAGATTTATTGGATTGTCACTAACATTTTTAGAAAAATGAAATAGAACAGGGCTGGATAGAATAGAACTCAATTAAATTGAAAAAGAGAACTACAGGGGCCACCTGTGGCTCAGTAGGTTAAGCATCTGCCTTCGGCTCAGGTCATGTTCCCGGAATCCTGGGATGGAGCCCCATGTCTGGGTGTCTGTTTCCCTGCTTAGTGAGAAACCTGCTTCTTCCTCTTCCTCTACCCGTCCTCCCTGCCCATGCTCTCTGTCTCCCTCTCTGCCTAATAAGTACATAAAATCTTAAAAAGAAAAAGAGAACAACAGAATGCATCCTACATAGTATGGGTATATATTGGTCATGAGTCCCCAGAGTAACAGAACTAGGATGTATATATAATATAGTATGATATGATATAATATAGGTAGTAGATAGAATATAGAGTTATTTTTTTAAAGATTTTATTTATTTAACAGAAAGAGAGAGAGAGAGAGAGATCACAAGTAGGCAGAGAGGCAGGCAGAGAGAGAGGAGGAAGCAGGCTCCCTGCTGAGCCCAATGCAGGGTTCGATCCAGGACCCTGGGATCATGACCTGAGCTGAAGGCAGAGGCTTAACCCACTGAACCACTCAGGCACCCCACGTATAGAGTTATTTTAAAAATATATAAGATACACATTTGTATCAGAATATATAGTATATATGCAAGAATTCATATATTAATATATTATGTATAGTATATATGATATACAGAGAATATATATCAAACATATTATATATATATATATTATATATATGTATAAAGAGAATTATTTTAAGGAATCAGTCTATCTGGAGGTTAGCAAGTCCAAAATCTGCAGAATGAATCAGCAGACTAGAGACCCAGGAAGAGCCAATGTTGAATTTCAGGTCCAAAGGCTATCTCCTGGCAGAACTCCCTCTTGTTCAAGGGATGGTCAGTATTTGGTTCTACTCAAACCTCCAACTGATTGGATAAGGTCCATCCGTGTCACATTATGGGTGACAACCTACCTTACTTAAGGTCCACTAATTTAAATGTAAATCTCCTCTAAAAACACCCTCGCAGAAACATCCAGAGTAGTGTTTGACCCAATATCCAAGCCCCACGGCCCCAGCCAAGTTGACGCATAAGGTTGACGATCACAGTTCATATCTGTGGTGGTCATTCATGCTGTTGAGCAGATACTTTTGGTACTTTTCCCAGGCATATGTCAAATCACTTTTCCCCACCCTCTGGGTATCGCCAGGTGACTTGGTCCAAGAAATGTGAGCAGAAGTGAGACGTGTCACTCCAGGTGGAAGTTTTGAGCGCTGGTGTGGGACCTGCCATGTTCTCTTTCCGTCCTTGACTGAGGGTGATAACCTTTGGGAAGGAGGCTGCTCTGTCAGCCTGAGTCCCGGGGTGAGGACAAAGTGAAGCAGGACCCCAGCTGCCTCATGACGCATATGACACAAGCCAGGACAAAATCTCTGTTGTTTTATCATTTGGAGATTTCTCATTTCTGTGGTATAATCTATTGGATCTGACCATTTCAGTATGCTCCATAAAATTTACATTTCAGTTATGTGTATGTACTTGTGTGTGTGTGTGTGTGTGTGTGTGCGCATGTGTGTGTGTGTGTGCACTGAGCCATTATACAAAATGAATCTCTTGCTCTAGGTTATGAATAAGATGCTTGATAGCCGATGACACCGATGACCATTTTACCTTATATCATTAATTAGCAAAAAAAAAAAAAAAAAAAAAAAAAAGACTAGAACTGGAAGGGCATGAAGAAATGAATTAGTTCACTGCACTCTTTTTAGAGATAAGGCTACGGAAGCCGAAAAGGGTCAAGTAATTTATCTGAGGTCACAGAGTGACTAGGATTCAAACAAGATTAAAACTTCAATCTAGCCCTGTACCCTTGGGGCTAATAATACATTATATGTTAATTAAAAATTATTTAAAAAAAGGACTTCAAGCCAGCATTTTACTATAAAGCCCTACTTTAGCAATAATTTTGTACAAGTGCCTTGAAAACTACAAAGCATCAACAAACTGCAAAGTAATGATGTTATCACAAGAGACGGGTACAATGTGATGGTTAAGGGCTTAGCCTTTGTAAACCTGGTTTCAGATGCCGGCTCTGCCACTTATAGCCTGCGTGACTTTGAGAACACTATTAACCTCTTTGAATCTCTGCTTTCTTATTTATAAAATGAGAATAATCTTATCTCATATTTTCCAGATGAATAAATGAGATAGTGTAAAGTTCTTCACGATGTGTTTAGTTAGGAGCACAATGTTTGGCTCATGATAAATGCTAATAATTTATTTGTAATAAGTATAATATCAAAGAATTTGGCTTAAAAAAAAAAAAGTAGAGGAAAACCACTCCTAGGCTTCAAAAGAACCAGAATTTGGAGCAGAACAAGCACTGTTTCTCAGCTACAGCACTAGGGAAATTTGGAGCCAGGTAAATTCTTTGCTATGGGGGCTGCCTGTGCACGGTAGGAGGTTTAGGAAAGATATTGAAGTAGTAGACAGATGGTATGAGTCCGTTTCTAACCTTTGGCATTCTTGACATTTGGGGCTGGATAGTTCCTTGTTGTAGGGGGCTGTCCTGGGTAACGTAGGGTTTTAAGAAACATCCCTGGTCTTCATCCACTGGTTGCTAGTAGCTCCCAGTCAGAATAACCAAATATATTCTCAGACGTTGCTAACTATCCCTCTGGGGCAAAATCAGTCCCTGTTGAAAATGCCTATTGCACGGTTTTTCAATTACTTCTTCCTAGGAGCGAACTAGAACATAAAAGAGGGCTTATCTCTCTGAGAGAAAGGTATCCAGACTTCCTAGTCTTATACTTTATCGGCACTATCTGCTCAATGTCTATCTGACCGACTGGAACAAATTCCCCACGAAAGTCCTGCATCTGTCTTGTTTTCTGCTCTGTCTCCAGAGTGTATACAGCAAGCACATAGCAGATGTGCAAACAAACAAACAAACAAACAAACAAAATGCAATTGAAATAAAGAGATGAAAGAATTTTTTTCGGCATTCCCTATCTATAACAATACAAACAGGGTTCCGACAGGATCAACAGGGCAGACTTGTTCTGTGGAAAGTTATCTCCTTTCTCCAGCTTTGTCCCATCTCTAAAATAAAGATTCCCTCAAGAGAGTCTATTCTTACAAAACAATTAAGATCTTCAGACAGGGGTCTAAAAAGAGCAAAACAGGGTCTCAGCTTTTACAGGCAGCCATGGGGGCTCAAGAGCCAGCACAATAAACCCCTTACACGTCAAACTAATAGAAAGGCAGGAGGTGGAGTTGCCTCAAAATAGCCTTTAGTGAAGGAAAGGACAGGTCTAGTGCTGGATCTGGGGCCTTGGGGGTGGTGGTTGGTTCTGGAGACACACAGGAAGGCATGGCAAAGTCACAGTAGATCTGACTCCAGTCCCCCCCACCCCACCCCCCGCTAGCTGAGGTTGCAGGCTGCTCCCTGGAAACAGAGTTACCTAGGTCATGATATTTTCTTGTGTTCTAGATCACTCTGCCCTTGTTCTTTCTCCCGTGTGGTTGTGCGTGAACCTGAAAAAGGTGTGCCTCCTCTCTTCTGCTCTAAAACCATGTGAGCCACTTGCTGGTCTTGAGACTCTTCCCAGATACACAAGACTGACAATAACCATTCTGTTTCATTCTAACCTCTTTCTGGAAACAACGCCTCTTCTAACTGTTCTGGCAATCATGCATCATATTTCTCATCTATCAATTGAGTGGATTCTTGTGGTTCTTGGTGGCATCCATTCAAGACACCGCTTTGGCTTTCCTGCATCCAACAGCTGGACCCCATCTGTGCCCATGGCTTCCTTGACTACCTCCCTCAGTTTACTTTTCTCCATGAGTCTATGACTTTGTTGCTATGTATGGATCTCATTCCCAGCAGCATTGCTGCCCATGTTTATCATCTCTTACATGCTTCCCTGCATGCTTTCTTCATCTATCTCTTACTTTGTCCTCGGACAAAACACCAATCCCCTTTGCTTCTCTACCAAAGATGGTCTCTGTAAGGATCTTCCAGCAATCAGCAGTAAAGGGAGTGTTGTTTTTGTGACCCAACAGAAAATGAGCAAAGACTTGAACAGACATTCTTTTTTTTTTTTTTAAAGACTTTATTTATTTATTTGACAGAGATCAAGTAGGCAGAGAGGCAGGCAGAGAGAAAGAGGAGGAGGCAGGCTCCCTGCTGAGCAGAGAGCCCGATGCGGGGCTCGATCCCAGGACCCTGAGATCATGACCTGAGCCGAAGGCAGAGGCTTTAACCCACTGAGCCACTGAGCCACCCAGGTGCCCCTTGAAGAGACATTCTTAAATGAGAATATCTGAATGGCCAATAAACATAGGAAAATGTGCCTTACTGGCCTCCAGGGAAATACAAATCAAAACCACCATACACTGCCACCACATGCTCACCACAGTGAGTGAGGATGGAAAACACCCAGTGTTGGTCTTCAAGCTAGTGCATTTCAAGTGGTGCTATAACTTGGTACAACCACTTTGGAATACTGTCCACTAAAACTAAATATATGTAATCCCCTACAACAATGATTGCTTATGCCCCTCCAAAGACATATTCTAGAATGTTCATTTGGGTACCATTTTTAGTTGCCTCAAACTGGAACTATCTCAATGCCCAGAAACCAAAGAGTAGAAAAATAAACCACGTTATAATCTCACAATGGAAGAAGCACTGGGAATGAACTATGTACAATCTCATGCGGCGGCACGAACAAATCACACAAAATGTTGAGCAACAGACACCAGACACGAAAGGAGGATGTACTCTATACTACCATTCAGGTAAAGTACTAGAACAGATTAAACAAATGCATGCTCTTAGAAGTGATAATAGTTACCTTTAGTGATAGGGGAGCACGTGGGATGTCTCTTGATTTGGGTGCTGGTTAGATGGGTGTGTTCATTTTGTAAGTATTCATGAAGCTGTGCAATTACGATCAATGCGTATTTCTGGGTTTATGTTATACATTATCAGGAGTCAGATTATCTGGAAGCAGACTCCAAGATGGAGATTGATATACAGTAAGATGTTGGGGTGGGCGCTTTCACGAGCAACATCTTAGAGTCCAGGCATGATGGAGCAGAGGGAGAAATGACAGGGAAACAGTGTAAGCAAAGGCCTTCACCAGTCCAAGAGGAGAGAGCTCGGGAATTAAATGACCCTTCAGAGTCACCCCAAAGGGGTCAAGCCTTTTATGCCTAAACTCCGCACCCATTCTCTTTTGAGAGGTGTTCTTTTTAGTGTTTTCTTTTTAGTGTTTGTGTGCTTTCTGTTTAGCAAGTTCATTCTTTCTTCAAAGCCATGGACTGCCCCCAGGGAAGGGGGCATGATCTAGGATGAGGCAGCTCTCTCTCTCTCTCTTTTTTTAACCTCCCCCCACCATCTCATGGTGAGAATACTTAAGTTTCTACTCTTGTAGAAGTTTCTACTCTTGATAATTTCAATTATACAATACTGGAGTCCCCGTGCTGTACATTAGATACTCAGACCACAGCCATCTTAGAGCTGAAAGTTTGTACCCTTGACCGATCTCTCCCTATTTTCCCCAACCCTAGTTCCTGATAACCATCTTTCCACTCTCTGTTTCTAGGAGTTCAACTTTCTTTTTTAGATTCCATGTGTAAGTGATACCATGCACTACTTGTCTTTCTTGGTCTGGCTTATTTTCCTTAGCAGAACACCCTCCAGCTTCACCCACATTGTCACAAATGACGGGCTGAAGCAAATTCCATTGTACATTTAGACTGTATTTTCTTGATCCAATCATCCAATGGAAGACATTTAGGTTGTTTTCGTACCTTGGCTATTGTGAGCACTGCAGCATGGCTCTCGTTAGCAGAGGGCTTGGACTGGAGGTGGCCAGCCAAGCACTACCGCCTACCAGCCCTTCCAGCAGCCAGACTGAGGAACAGGCCCCAGTCTACAACAAGACCATAGCAACTACTACGTATTTGAATAAAAAGATAAAAAATAAATACTCTGTCTTGGATTATGAGACAAGAGAGAAGAAACATTTGAAAGAAGAAATGAACAAAATGGAACAGGGAACATGTGCACTGACCAAAGCCTAGTGCTAAAATGATCACTTCAACTTCCAGTAATTCGTTTCATGTTCCGGAACGCTGAGCCAAGGTGAACTATGGCATGTTTCATTAACTACTTATCCTGGACCAGATGCTAGTGCATGTTTGTTTATTCACATACTGCTGAGTTCTAAGAAGAATTTCCTGTGAGTTGTTCAGATACTCACAATCCAGCAAGAGAAAATTTACCTATTAATAGCCTGTTGAGGAATCTCCCATTATTATGTGGGGTTCCAAAGAATGGTTTCAGCTTCAACTTTGTTGCCTGTTTCCGAAGGGCAGGACTTACAGGGGACATTCCTGCTGATCAGCACTGTGGTAAGGACAGTCCTACCCACTCCAGCAGGGCTTGGCTTAAACTGGTTGGTTATTCATTAGAGTAAAAGCTGCAGTTTTCTGAAAGGCACGACTTTGAGGTTGAAGAGCTCTCTCCACGAAGCACTGTGCCCTCTGTAGTGGCAAGGGGCCCATTGTGAAATCAAATTCCACTGGATCAACCCTCTACCCTGTCCTTTGGCTGAATTACTCCTTTGGATGGGAGCCCACATCCAAAGCCCACAGTCACCCAGTCCGCCTTCCGCACATTTGTCCACTTTTTTCTCTCTGGGAAGGGTTGGGCTGGCACAAGCAGATTGCTAGTGAGAGTTAGCCACCAAGAAATCCTCTTCAAGGTGGGTAGAAGGTGATGTCTCTGTGTTCCAAGTTTCCTCGTAAATGGTTATGCTTTCCAACAGTGGAGGCGAAGCAGGGGCCAGCAGCAGCAGAACTGGGAGCTTGGACGAGCTGGGACGGGAAGGGATGTCCACCTCTAACGTCTCCTTCTCAACCCTTTTCTATCGAATCCTCATTTTCCTTTCTGTTCCCCAAATCTCCAAATCTCCACTTGAAACTTGAGGGGCTCAGTGCCTTGAGCCTCTGCCAATGGCTTTTTGGAGTAAGCTCCCTTCACTTGAGAGGTGCTAGAGGCTCGTAGTAATACTGCGTCCTGGGACCGTACATGTCACTAACAGGCCATTATATACTAGGTTATAAAGGCATAGAACAATCCAGCAGTTTCCCGGATTGCAGCGTTCATGATTCACACTCTTTCCAGGTAGCTGCTGCATCTGCCAGCTGTGTTTTATATAGGGTGTATTTTATCTAACAGCTGTGTTTCGTGTTTCCACACTGCCAGTGGATTTGGCAGGAGGAACTCTATAAAAGGCCATCATAGTGGGTGTGTACGGTTTTATCTCCAAGGAAAGATCTTCTCTTTGGAAAAATGCTCTTCAAACTAGTGTTCCTATGTCTTCGACACTGGAAGGGCATAGGAACCAAGGTGAACCAATCATAGGAATCCCGTCCTTTTGCTCACAAAGATTGGTCCAGGGTTGGTCATGCGACACAGGCCAGATGACTTGAAGCTGTGGGGCACGACATTTCACAGTGAAGCCGATGGAAAAGCATCCTTTCCTCATGGACCGGTCAGCTGTAAGAATTCAAACCTGGCAGCTGTGCCCACTGCGACATAGGCTTGTGTGAATAAAGGCCATACACGAGAAGGAGAAAGTAGAGAAAAGTAACAGCTACACAGAGAGTGAGATCCTTGGCAGCCTTTTAGGTTTTACTCACCCTGATTTCCTAACACTCACTCAGTTTTGCCAATTCCCGGTTTGCTTAAGCAGGCCCAGTTTACACCTGTCGCCTCAGCTTAATCATTGATAGCTCCGTCTTACGTTCTCAGAAGTGTTCCAGGTGAATGATGAAGTGTATAATCATTGTTCTACTGCAATGCGGCTAAATAAAGCAATAAAGTCTCCCCGCGCCCTAAGTTAGTTTAAGCTGGTTTTATGTCACTTGCTGCCCCCAAAATCATGATTGATCTAGGGGTATCTGAGTGGCTCAGTGGATTAAGCCTCTGCCTTTGGCTTAGGTCATGATCTCAGGATCCTGGGATCGGGCCTGGGATCGGGCCTGCGTTGGGCTCTCTGCTCAGCAGGGAGACTGCTCCCCCCTCCCCACCCCACTCTCTCTGCCTACTTGTGATCTCTGTCTGTCAAATAAATAAATAAATATTTAAAAAAAAATTTTTAAAAATCATGATGGAGCTATCACTCTTTTCTAAATTAATCAGGAAATCTTTTCCTAGTACAACTCCAAACTTTGATCGTCTCCACTTGCTTGAATTCACTGGCAGACACCCGATTATCTATCTGTTTCTTGGTCTCCATTTATTCTATAGCATTGACCCCCTGTGCTGTTCCAAGCATACCCTGCCCTGATCACGGGCCCTTTACTCCACACTTCACCACCCAAAACCAGCATCACCCTAAGTGACAATGGAGCTAGTCTTTATATATTGTGTTTCTCCCCAGAGCATAGTCATGACCCAGTTTGGGCTCGTATTTATAGGAGATCCGGGGGAGGTTTCCTGCTGCACTCCTTCCCTTGCCTCAAGTCCATCCTGCTGGATCCTGTCCATCAGGCTCTTCCCTTTGCCAACATCACATCAAAGCCAGTTTCCAACACCCTCCAGCTTGATTCCGTCTCCAGGTGGAGTCTTTCTTCCTGATTGTATCACTCCACACTTCTGCCCTGTTCCCCATTTTTGGCTTCTGGTTTTGTAACACATTTTCCTGCTCATGGCTCTTCTCACGATTCTAAACTTTCAGGACTGTTTCCTTAGCTTTGCATTTTGGTTCTTTCTTTTCCCTCCATCCTTTCTACTACTTATCAAAGGCTTTGGCTGATACATCATTCATTCTAGTTCGGTTCAATCTACCACAGAGATCTGGTACCTTTTCATTAACTTGCAGGAGGCACATCTGCTAGTTCATCCCAAACTGATGAAGGATGTAGTTAAAAAAAAAAAAAATACTGGTCCTGGAGCCAGACACACGTGATTCACATTCCAGCTCTGCCATTATCGTCAGTGTGAAACCCAGGACTTACCCCCAGCAGAATGACATGTTAGAGCTTTCCAAAAACCTCACACAGTTTTGCAGATTTGTTTCATGTGCAAATCTTTTTTCCTGCTTTATTTGGTATTAGTTATTAGATACATTTGTTCTCCTTTTCTCCAATACCACTGTATTAGAGTAAGGTCATTTATGCTACAATAACAAATTCCCCCAAATCTCAGTGGCCTCAATAATACGAATTGGTTTCCTGCTCATATCATAGCCGGACCTGAGTCAGGACGTTTTCTTTAGCAGACAATTCAGGGATCCTGGCTCTTTCCATTGTGTGGCTGCTCTATCCCAGAATCCTTCTCTTCTGGACCCATGTTAGAGTGAGAGTGGGAGTGTAAGATTTCACAGGATATTTTTATAGCCAGCCCGAGAAGTGGTATATATAATGTCTATCCATATACCAGTGGCCAGAACCAAATCACATTGTCGTACCCAAATTCAAGGCTGTAGACTTCCCAGGAAGAGAAAGCAGGATTGGCAAGTAAGCGTCTAGTCCGTCTAGGACAGTCACATTTCCTAGTTGGTGTGTGCGGAAAATAAAACCAATGATGGTATTATTTATTATAATCAGCATAATCATATTAAGCACTTACACGCCAAGCAGATTATTGGCTCTTTTCATGGGTCATCTCATGTCATTTAATGCTCATAGCAACTTTATGAGGTTCCAAATGGCTCGTGTAGAAATAGCTGGCGGAAATGTGGTGGTAGAAATACCGGTATCAGCAATCATTCATTTAATTTCTGTGTGTCTTTTACATTCCCCAGGGCAACTGCCCAAGTTAGGATGTTAAAATAGTGTCCTAGTGCTGTCTTTAATGCATATGTTTAAAGATAAACCATTTTGTAGTAGAGTCACATGCTAGAGGTCATGAAGCACTCTGACATGAGCAGACTAAGGTCTTCAGTATTAAGACAAGATAACTAGAAATATGGTTAATATGACATGGACAATTATAAGGGAATTAAGAGAAATCTACTTGAATTCTCTGATTCCACTGAACTGAGGTTGGTTCACAAAGACATCACCTGGCTGATAGAGACTGGAAGAAAGTTGTGGAAGATGTAGCTCGTGACAAAAGATCTAGAGCTCTCTTTCTGGCTTTAGTTCTCCCTCCTTAATGCTTCTTTGCCTTGTCTACATGATGATGACTTTTGGCTCTATCCCCTATTTCAGATCCTACAACCGCAATCGATCTTTCTGTTGCCTAGATGCTGATGCTTGACTCTACTCCTGTGTGTCATCCTACATAGACCCACCAACAGACAGAGCCCCTCCCTGTGGATTCTCCAGTGCTTCTTCCATCCAGTGAACTTTGTACCCACTCTCCTGTTTATGGTTGCCCCATCCCCGCCAGCCTCCTACAGATCGAGCTCAACATTCATTAAGGGCTAGAAGAGGCTGCTAGAAACTGATAAGGAGAATTAATAGGTTTTAAGTCAAAATGGGGAGGAAAGGAGTTAAGAGGGAGGGAAAGTCAGTTGGTGGTTAAGGGAACTAAAGGTCAGGAGCATCTAAAGGAAATGCCTTGCACTCTTAACTCATGGTCAGGAGAAATTTTTAAAAAGGGAAGCTTTACTTGAATTTAGAGTCTAGACACTAACTGCAAAGGAAGTTGTCACCAAGAAAGGAGACTATTAAGTGAGAAGCTGTACATGCACTATTTTTATTTTTTACAGTAGAATTCCCTTTGAGAAACCAGGGGAAGACTCCAACTGTCAAATGAGAGACAGTCTCTGTTCATGCAAGGGGTGGTCTCAGCCCTCGTAGAACTCTCCAATTGTATGACCCCCACCAGACTTGCCAAAGAACCAATGCATGCTTTGTTTCTGGACGCGCTCTTTTTCATATTAAGATGTTGACATCATCCAAAGGCATCCACAGTGTGGTTGATGTGAACAGAAGGCATTTCCAAGGAGTAAGAAAGAGGTACTTCATCCCCTGGTTGAACATAGCTGAAGGGGGATGTGTGCATTCTGGGAGCTGGAGTCAGGAAGCCCCCTCATAGTTACAAGCGCTGTGTTAAGCAACTGTAAAAACGCATATCCATTGAGATTTTCTTGCTCTGGGCACTAATGATCTTGGACTGTTAACAGCCACTTTCTATCCTGATAAAACTCTGCCATACTCAGTAACTTAGCTTGGATATGGAAGTAACCTTCAAAAGTAGGTTTACATGTTCCTATTTGTAAGAGCAAACTCTAACACACTTTTCTTGACCTCTAATTCACATGAGAAAAGCACAACACATCTAAGAATGAAGAATTTCTTGGGAATTAAAAGACAACAACAACTCTCAGAGACTGCATTCGGATGAAAACTTCTTGTCCTTCAAGTGTGTGTGTGTGTGTGTGTGTGTGTGTGTGTGTGCAGAGTACAAGTCCAGCCCTGGACTTATAACCTAGTTTTCTATGTGGTGGGGGTTGTAGAGGGAAGGTAGAAGATCAAAGGTTAAATGGAGTTGAGGAATCATTGTGAGATGTATCATACGTAGAGTTGTTACTTGGGACAATGGGCATAAAGTCAATCCAGCAGTTAAGAACGGCCATCAAACCCTGAACATGTACATGGCATATAATAGACATTTGATTTCTCAATCATTGAGAAACTTTCTAGAAGTCTGGAATCACAGGGACTTTGCCTGGATTCCTTTAATTGTGGGTCTGCGACCATTAATGTCTCTCCTTCTAAAAGAAAAAGGTCTCTTTGTCTCTCCTTGGTCCTTGCTGTGAGCCCACTTTCTCTCCCTAAGCTCTAAAAAAGATGCCAGATTGAAGGTCTCCTGTGGTCCAGCAGATGTCAGCATGGCCTCACTGGAGAACCAAGGGAAACCGGGCTGTACCAGACTGCCTGAAGGAATGGATGAAAAGGAGGGTCCGTGTGTTTCACAGGTCATCTCAGAAAGGAGGCAGGAAGGAGGAAGCATCAAGAAGATACCTAAGATGTCTAGGTCAATTTCCATTTGGGGGTACACTATCAATTTGAAGTGATTTTTACAGACTGTGGGTAGGGAATGTTACTAGGTCCGAGAGATACAAGATTCAGTGTAGCTCCTTCCTATCCTCTGGAACTCCCAAGTTACTTGTTGGCTGTCCACCTGTAGTGATTAGCACTTGACCTAATAGCATAGGAGGCATATATTATTATGTGTTGAATGAATGAAGTGAAATGAGTGAAAACAAAAATGTCTAGGTGTTTGTGTCCCAAGAACCATCCAACAAGGAAGCTGGAAAAAAGGGCCACTACATTGCCAGTTTGGGAGCAAAGGAAACCCTAGGAATGAGCTAAATGATAGGTAGTGATGTTGAGAAGAAAAAGGGGAAGACGGGGAATCCCTCGTGTGTGCAAGAGGAACACGAGCCAGAAGGGCAGTCACTAGGCAAGAGGGATGAGCCCTGGATCATCGCTGCTCAGGAGGGGCCCAGCTGTGGTCCCCCACAGCAACAGCTAGAGCGTGGCGTGCTCCCAGGGTGCAAAGTCTGGCTCTAGAAGGTTCCCTTGCCACCGCATGCATGTGCCATCTCGTGCCCTTGGACAAACCGGGTTGTCACGGGAGGCAGATACCGTCAGCAGTCAGAATGACTGGCTTCCAATCTTCGCCTCACCATTTGGCCCGTATGTGACCTTGTGCCACTGACTTCACCTCCCTAGAGAGCTGGAATCCTTGTCTACAAAGCAAGGATTTTACTAGGACCCATGTCATGGAGTCATGTGAGGATCAAGTGAGATCATCCATAAAACTACAATTATCAGAGTAGCTGGCATGTATTTCGTGGGAAATAAATATTAGTTATTATTATTATCGGTTTTTCTAACATCCATAAAATGAGAATAAACCAGCCAAATTTACAAGGCTTCTTACGGATTAAAAAAAAAAAAAAAAAAGGATCCTGATTTCTGGTTTCATATTTCTATTTCTATTTCTGCACTAAGATGGAAGTGTGTGGAGTCCATACAGGTGAGCCAGTTTTCTTAAGCAAGAAGGAGGAAGCTCAGGACGGTGGATGGCTAAGCCGAGATGTGAGTGGCTTACTGTGTGTTTGCGGTAAGAAACACCATGCACTTCACAGCTAAGTCGGTATATGACCTCCTCCCCCTCCATTTCAAGCAAAAACATTATTTTATTTTGTTTTATTTGAGAGACAGAGAGAGCAAGTGCACAGGTGTGTGGCGGAGGCAGGGGGAGAGGCAGAGGGAGAGGGAGAGAATCTGAAGCAGGTTCCCTGCCCAGCACAGAGCCCAACCCGGGGCTCGATCTCATGACCCCGAGATCATGCCCTGAGCCGAAACCAAAGAGTCGAACACTTAACTACTTAACTGGCGGAGCCACCCTGGAGCCTCTCTTACATCTTACGTAGCTCGGACAAGCTGAAAGAAAATCTGAAAACAAAACGAAACAAAATAGGGGTTCTTTGTCTAACAGACTCGCTGCCCTGACCTTCCAGTCTTCCCT
The DNA here is from genome assembly GCF_011764305.1 of Mustela putorius furo. NCBI lineage: Eukaryota > Metazoa > Chordata > Mammalia > Carnivora > Mustelidae > Mustela > Mustela putorius. Next base: position 22,129,742 of record NW_025421322.1, on the reverse strand, counting down.
TAGAGCTCCCAGGACTTGCTTCCTCCCTTTCGCTGTTCAGCTCCACACCTGGGAGTCTTCCGGCTTCATAATTAACGAACCTTCCTGTTCCCATGTCACATGCTCCATGGTCACCCCAGGTTCAAGAGTAAGGGCTCTCCTCTTCTTCAGCTTTCATAGCCTCAGGAACATCCGGATCTTCTGAACTCCGGGCTCCTCTCACGGTTTGGTGCACACACAGACACCTCTTCAAAGTTGAGGTAACAGATCAGATGTCCTTCTTCTTTCTTCTTTTCTCCTCCTCCTCCCTGTCCTACCCAGCCCAAGTCTCATCCACTCAGGCTGGACCTCAAGAGCCGTCCCTAGCTCCTTTCCTCAAGTTTATATCATCAATCAGCCTTTGTGGACCCAGGCATTTCAGATTTTAGGGAGAAGCGAGTTTAATATTTAGTCCCAAGGGAGCAAGGGGAATTGAGAGTAAGATATGGAGTCCCAGGAGGCAATGAAAGAAGGTCACAATGGCCCAATGACAGGCGAAGGAAAAGGGAGCTGTCAAATCCGGGATGTAAGCGCCCGAGACGCTTTGCCAAGGGTTTTACAGAGCGCTCCTTTCTTCTGCTCCAGGACGTGCGTCAGATGTCCAAGGCAAGCAGCAGCCTGTGCCTCCACTCTCCGCCTGCCCGTAGCTTGTGCTAACAGAAGCACTAGCGGGTGGTTTCACTTGCATAATTCCTGCATGAATCTCCTAAGCCTCTAGTGCCCACAAAAGACAAACGGAACGATGTCTCAATTACGGTGTGCTCAGGAAACCTTTATAACTTCTTGATAATCAAGACGGAGTTGCTGGTGTATCTGAGAAAGAGCGTTTGCCCTGGGACGTAAGGCACACCCGTTGATTACTTTCACTGTTTTCTTACCAGGCTATCAAACTGCCAGGAACCTGATCAGGTGGTAAACGGTTAATAGACAGTGTTGTGAAATTACTCTGTATGGGATCTGGAGTTTCAAAGATTATGTTTGGTAAGTTATTTATTTGTAATTTTTGGTTTCAAAGTGAGGGAGCTGAGTAACTATCCAAAGCAGAAGGATTTTTACTCTGTCCCAACATACAGCCACAAACCCAGAGCTGTGTTTTCTAATCAACCTGGGAAAATCCTTGCTCTGCAGCAGACGAGGAGTATAACCAAGGTGACAGAGTGAGTGATTTCTTTTAATGTACTCAACTGAGTATAGCGAAGATCATATATATTTTTCTAACCCATCTATTATCCAGTCTATGGTAAAAACTAAAATGTACATGGTTGGTGATGAAGATATATATGTATAGACAATCTTATGAATTAGTGTGTGTCACCATGGCTGAAATTAGCATGATATAGTAATATTAATAATAATCAGGGTGCCTGGGTGGCTCAGTGGTTAAGCCTCTGCCTTCGGCTTGGGTCATGATCTCAGAGTCCTGGGATTGAGCCCCAAATCGGGCTCTCTGCTCAGCGGGGAGCCTGCTTCCCCCTCTCTCTCTGCCTGCCTCTGCCTACTTGTTACTCTCTCTGTCAAATAAATAATAAAAAAAATCTTTAAAAAAAAGATAAAGTCTATGAGACCTAGTTTAAAAAAAAATAATAATAGCTATCAGTCATTATTTTTAAAGTACTATGTGTCAAGCACGGTACTAAGACCCTTCAATGTATTAACTAATTAATCTTCATAATAGCCTCCTGAGATGATTATATCATTTAAAAATGAGAAAACCAAGACACAGAAAGATGCACTGAGAAGAGCATTGACTAAACATTCTGGGACCCAGGCTCCAGTCCCACATATACATTAGTTGGCATGGATTTGAGACAAGTCATAACTTCCCCAGAGTTCATTTTCCTTTCTGTTTAGAAGGCAGAAAAACAAGACAAGCATCCACTTACTGGTTATTTATTATGGATCAGGCATAAGGATGAGCCTTTTACTCGTGTTACCTCATTTACTCCTCACAGTAGGATAGACAAATGGGGTCAGTGCTATAATCCCCATTTTACAGATCAGGAAACTGATACCTAGAGACATCAAGTAACTGAATGTGCTCTTGAGCATGAGAACTGGAATCTGAATCTAGGTCTCTAGGTCTCCAGATCCCGTGCTCTTAACCCCTATGACCTTTCCAGCCTTAGTACATTTGGACTTGCTGCTTCCTCTGCCTGCAATACTCTTCTTTATTTCTTTAAGCCTTCTTTAGGTATTAAGGCCAACAACCAGGTTTGCAGAGGCTTTGGCTCAGAGCTGTTGCACTGCATAACTCCAGGGGGCGCTGTTCACATGGACCGTAATGAGAACGGTGCCTCACTGGAACTGAGGAGCACCGTTTTACTGACCACCCTGCTGAAATCCTGGTCATTCTCCATCACCCCATCTGGTTTCAGTTACTTCTTAGCACTTACTCCTATCTAAAATGAACTGTTTTATTTATATAATTTATTTATTATCTGTGGCTCCCAAGAATATGTAAATTTCACGTAGACAGGGACCTGTATTATTTGCTATTGTTTGCCGAAGACTTAGTGACAGACCTATAGCACATGCTTAATAGTTATTTGTTGGATGTCCATAAATATGTCATACTGACTTCCAATAATTCTTGCCTCATTGGAATCACAGGGTTGTTACAGGATAAAAAGTTTCAAGACATCGAGGCATCATGAAGACACTGATATAGTAAGTTAGGATTATAAATTGCCAATTACATTTTCTGTGCTTTAAATTTATGAGCTAATTAGGATTCTCAGTATCATTAACCAAATAGACATTTATTTGACAAAAATTAAGAAGTCTCAGAATACCAAGTGTTGGAGAAGATATTGACAACATGTATCACTTTCATATTTTGGAAAGGAGTGTACAGTGACTCACCATTTTGGAAACTAGTTGTGTCCTTGTAAAGTCAGCACTCAGGTTTCCCATGACTCAGCACTTCTTCTCCCAAGTAAATGCCTAAGGTAAATTCCTACTCTTAGTCCCAGGAGTTGGTATAAGAATGTTCCTAACAGGGGCACCTGGGTGGCTCAGTGGGTTAAAGCCTCTGCTTTTGGCTCAGGTCATGATCTCAGGGTCCTGGGATCGAGCCCCGCATTGGGCTCTCTGCTCAGCAGGGAGCCTGCTTCCCCCCTCCTCTCTTTCTACCTGCCTCTGCCTACTTGTGATCTCTATCTGTCAAATAAATAAATAAAATCTTAAAAAAAAAAAATGTTCCTAACAACCCCACCAATGATGATGACAACAGTGGAAAGAACCCAAATGTCCAATGACAAGAAAATAACTTGGGCTCTAGAAATTTGTGAAGCTGTGAAAAATGAATGAACGATGACTACACAGAAAAATCTAGAAGAATCTGTAATATAATTCTGAACAAAAATATGCAAATCTCAGATTATATAAAACTTGATACCCTTTTAATACAGTTCATTAAAAAAACTAAACAATAATGAAAACAAGAGAATGGTAAAGTCAACACTGACTGCTGTGGTTATGTTGGGTAAGGGAAAGTGGGCACACGGGTTGTGAAGTTGTTGACTTTATCATTCTCTGGGTAAGTTGCTGTCAGTGTTCTGGTTCTTGGGTGAGATGGTAGTTTCTTGCAGTAAACCACCTGCTTCAACACCATGGTTTCTTATCCGGCCCCCCCACCCCTCCCATGGAGAGAGTACTTCTAGGAGGCAGGCCCAAAAGTAACTCATGGATCCAGGGTCATGTCTCCTCAGTTTTGTATTCCCAGGGCCTATATACAGTATCTAGCAAGACAGTCTCAGTGAGGTTTCTGGAAGGAAGGAAGGAAGGAAGGAAGGGAGGGAGGAAATGAGAGAAAAATGTAAAGTGTCTTTGGTTTATATTGAGTGTAATCCAATCATCCCATGCATTACCTGCTCCCACACATACTGAATTATGTAATCAATTTCCTAATTAGTTGAAAATAAAAAGAACATTCTCCCAGAGTAGTAAGCAACTCCATAACATTTTTTCCATATAGGTTATTCCACAATACTCATCAATATGGGGCTTTGTAGGGAGAAAATGATTCCAAATCAAATACAGTACAGAAAAAGCTTTTTAATGCACTTTTTTTTTTTCAGGCAAAAGAGCGTCAGAAAACATCCATCATTAAGTAGTGTTACAAATGGCACTTTTGGCTACATTAGAGACTTAGATATGAATCCCATATGTTTTCTCTGATCGCTTAGTAGTAGAGCAACTTTATAATGCAACCCTTTTTTAGGATAAAAAAACGGCTAATTTGTCCTAAAAGACAGGAAAAGCTGTAAACCTAAAGTCACCACTTTAAAAATTTAACATTTATTTCATACTATACAATCTATTTTCATATTATAATTTTCAGTATTATGCTACAATTCTTAAGAAGGGAAAACATAAATTTCAACCTAATTTAAAAATAAACATATAAATTAAGTACATATATTAATGCATTTGATAATATCATATGCTAACTTTGACGATGAACTTCATTTTGGTATGCTGCAGATTTGCCCTTTTGGTGTTGAACTGAGGAAAAGCATATTATACCTGAAATTCTGCCTTCGATGAGTAAAACAATGCTCAGTGATATCAACGGATTCTTACCAGTTGGTAAAACTGAAACGTTCCCAAGTTCTTCTGTCGAAAATGAAACAGGATTAATACTCAACAGGAAAGAATAGCTAGTGTCAGTTTAAAATAGGTCTTGAGGGGCACCTGGGTGGCTCAACCAGTTAAGCGTCTGCCTTCGGCTCAGGTTATGATCCCAGGGTCCTGGGATCGAGCCCCACATGGGGCTCCCTGCTCAGTGGGGAGCCTGCTTCTTCCTCTCCCTTTGCTGCTCCCTCTGCTTGTGCTCTCTCCTCTCTGTCAAATAAATAAAATCATAAAAAAAAAAAAGAAAATAAGTCTTAAAAGTTGACTCTTGTCACAAATATTTGAAAAGAGTATTTGGAAATGTGATACTCTATTTTGAACGGAAAGCAATGATTCTTAAATTGTTAATTGTTAATTGCTACGACCCCAATGCAGTCACTTTTATAAGATGGCATGAAGCTGACTGCATTTCATCTACTCAAATATGGGTATCTTCTTCCGGTTGCCCGCCATTTCTCAACCAGTCCCCTTAGCAACTTGTGCAACTATTCATCAGACATTAAGAGTCAAACATCACACACTAGGACCGACCCAAAAGGCAACTGCATTTTTCTCTCTACAGCAGAGATAACAAACATGGCTTTCAAACTTGCACTGATAGAATATACCACACTAATGAAGAAACCAAAGATTTCCACCTCCATCACACTAACACGAACACACGACACAAACTCCTGAAAAATCCAAAGTGTTTTCTTGGGGAACAACAAAAGCCAGTACACACACACACACACACACACACACACACACAAATGCGCATGAGAAAGAAAAGCTCTTAGGAGTATTGCTCACTCTTCATTTAGGATAATTCTTGAGGTTTCATTTAGAAGTGGAGTTCCTAAATTTTAAAGCAATTTGCCTGTTAAAATATCACACAAGATACTTATTTTTTAAGGATATGATTTCACAATCCATGGCCTGAGTTAATTAAAATGTAATCTCTCACCTTCACAGGTAGACAGCACTCCTTGTGTTTTATGAACACCCCAGAGCCAAAGGCCTATTTTCACCACATTTGTGTTTGCTACAGAAAGCTATCTTGTAAAGGACATGTCATTAGAAAGCAGAAGACTAGCATCTGACCCGGGCTCTCTCCCTAGCAAGCCTCATGAGCTCGGGTGTGCCACCGGAACGTTCCACACTGAGTTGTGCTCATCAGTAAAATGAGGACAGGACACTGTGCTCTCCATGGCCCCATGCAGCACCATTAGTTTAGGATTTTCCAACTTTGAAGTCTTCATTAGGCACTGGGCTCTATTCACAACCTAGTAAGGAACTTCTACCCAGTGTTTGGTCAATGACTTGCATCTGGGAAGCAGAGCCTTTCAGTAACTAGGTAGCTCCTTGGTCCTTTATTCCATGAATGGTGAGTACCTACTCTTGGTGCATTAAAAGTAGCCATAAATTCTTTGCAGCTCCTTCCATCAAAGGGAGAGACCATTCCCCGCCTCTTGATTCTCAGCTAGTTTAGTGACTTGCTTTGACCAGCAACACGCTACGTAAGTAACCCTGGGTCACTCCCCAGGCAAGTCCATGAAAGCTCCTTGCAGTTTCCATTCTCACCTTCTTTGATCTCATGAGGTGTGATGAGGAATCCTCGGAGCTCTGGGGAAAGGCCACATGGGGTGGAAGGAGACACCTCAGCCAACAGCACCAGCCACCCATGCACAGAGCCTTCCTAGACCACAAATGTTCATGGGAACCCACCCGGCACCACCTGGACCAGTGGTTGGCCATCCCAGCAGAGCTCTGCGCCATTTGCCAATGTACAGGATCCTAAGCACAGAGAGTGTTATGAGGCATGTTGTGGGGTGGCACACCAGCAGCCAGGGACAGCTGTTACACTACCGTGTCACCACCTGCTGATGCTCAGAGTGCAGTGAGGGAGACAGATATGTGATGGACAACCTCCAAGTAAATATCATCAGTGCTGTAAACACAGGGCATTGATGCATAAGGGCCCATGGGAATTTAGACAAGGGGAGTCAAGCCCAGAAGTGGGGAGCTGGCAAAGATTTCTCAGAGAAGATAGAATCTAAGGGGAGTTACTTAGATTTCTCCAGGCAAAGACAGAGAGGTCATATTGCAGAGAGGAGAAGCTGAGGTGGAAAGGCTGGAGGGAGCTCAGTAGTGTCCCGATGGGAATGGGAGCACTCACTTTCATTACCACGTAAGGATGTCAGGGTAGGGGGTTGCCGAGGAGTAGCTAAGGCAAAGCTCTCTTGACCTTAACTAGAATTCTCTGGCATTTGGCCTTTCATCTGAGGGTGATGGGAACTAAAGGAAGAAATAGTTCCTCCCTCCTTTCTTTCCTCCTCTTCTTCCCTTCCTATTCATTTGACCGAAGACATCAATAAACTCTGAATCAAAGAAATTCCACTGGCAGGAAGCTGAACGGAGTAAAGAAAGACAGATGCTTCTCTGGGGCTTAGATTGGTTAAAGGGAAGTGATATTATGCCAGGGCCCAAGACCATCGGCATTAGGACAAGAGTTCAAAGTACGGATGGCAGGCAAGAAGAAGATGCCATCGACAAAGGTGGTCCTCCTTCTTTTGAACTTAATGAACACCTGAACAGAGGCAGCATTTAAGACTTGTCTTTTAAAGACATCCTAAGAACTTTCTGAGCTGAATCCTAAGGTCTCCCACTCACTAGTTGTGTGGTCTCAGTCACATGACTAATCTCTGTATGAATCAGCTTCCTCAGCTGTAAAACAAGAGATAATGGCGATACTGAATCTCATGGGTCAGGAGGAATAAGTGATGTATAGTTTTAGCACAGCGCTGGGTATAAAGTAACCTCAGAACAGTAGGTCCCTAAATGGGGAAAGGCTGGGGGAGGGGCGGTAACATGGGCTCTAGCATTAAACAAACCCGTGGTTGAATCTAAGCAGATCTTGCAGCAGTGAGAACATGGATATTGAAGTTTGCTTACATTAGTTTCCATATCTGAGAAATGAGGGTGATAATACCCTTCTTGGAGGTTTTTTTTTTTTTTAAGATTTTATTTATTTATTGTCAGAGAGACAGAGAGCACGTGTGCATAAGCCGGTAGGGCGGCAGGTAGAGGGAGAAGCAGGCACCCGGCCAAGAAAGGAGCACAATGCGGGGTTTGATCCCAGGACACCGGGATCATAACCTGAGCCAAAGGCAGATGCTTCACCCACTGAGCCACTCAGGTGTCCCTTGGAGGATTTTGATGGAGATTCAAAGAGATCACATACGTCAAGTGCCGTAGCACAAAGCCTGGCATACAGTATAATCGCACATACACAAAAAATTGCTACTAGTTCCCAAATGGAGATTGACGGTACTAACGTTAGACGTTCTATATTACTTCAAAATCCTATTCTCTGACTAAAGCTAAGATCAGAAAAGCTGGATTACCAGAAACATATATATGTAACATCTGTAGCACGATATGTTCATTTTACTAGTACCAACACATTATGATAACCTATCACAAAAAGAATGACTGAGGTACAACATTCATATTTCATTGTTAATACGTGATAAGAAAGTAACCTGGTTGTTCAGAATGCATCACATGAAATCAAGAATTTGGCATTCCCTGACTACCTAATTTGGCACTTTGAGGAATTTCCTCGATACAACAAGCCCCCAAATGCATTCTTTTCTAAACCAAAAAAAGAAACATGCATATATACAGTGAGCTGAAAAATGACAACACAAGATGATGTTTTGGTGAAAAATAATCCCGCCAAAGAAGCAGGACATGTCATTCCTTAGAATATGTTACACTAGAAAGCTAGTAAAAATTCAGGCCAACAAGGCAATTTAATTTCAAGTTTTTATCACATATGGGCCAAGCTCTAGAATACTTCATTTAAAAAGGGACAACTTCAACGTGAAATCTTGCCAGAGGCTTGATATGTGTATATACAAATTCCTCTGTTTTGACATTCAACATATTCTGGATTAATTCTAGAATGCTTCTGTAGCTGATTGGTAAGACAAAATTATTTAGGCTCAGAAAGAGAAATCAGCAAATAATCAGAAGTAGTATCCCCCTATGTATCCCATCTATATTCATCACAAGGTTTTTGTTTTCTAATGAACGCCATAAATGAAAACATAGGTTAGAAGTTGATACTAAAGGTAGGAATTAAGAAAAAGTCATTTTTTTTCAATGGCTTTTAAGTACTTGAATGCTTTAGAACCTCTTCAAAATGCTAGTTAACAGGTAATATTCCTTTGGATGTTGCTTTAATTTGAAGCTTGGTGAAATCCAGATCTTTCCATAAAGAGTTCCAGGTTCATTTTGGTAAGAGAACAATTTAAAATCTGTAACAACTACTCCATTGAATCCTATGAGGCGATTTTAGCATGTTGCTGTTTTGGCCAGAGAAGCATTTCAACAACTTTAGGCAAACCAAAATAAAAAACAATGGCTGAGAACTAAAATGGAACCTGAGTAAGGCAATTCTACTACGTAAGGAAATTTCATTTCTGAACTTTTTTATACACTGACATAATTTTTTTTTTAAAGATGATCTACCTGGTTCTTCCACATTCAAACAGTGTATGAAACGCAAATCAAGATGTGTATGTATGGAGACATTTTGTGCGTCCAAAACCATCCATGTGCGTGGAAGTCTTGTCATTGCATTGCTTTGTGTTATCCTGGCTTCGATCATTCTCAGGCCACTGAAGGGCCAGGATGTCTACCTGCTCAGCACTCTAACTCCTCCATGACTTCCATGACGATCGTCCGAGGGCCCGTCAGAATCAGATTGCTCACCGTCCGGTAGTCGACATGCAGCACATTGAGCCCATTTACAGAGACGACAAACTGACAGACCTAAAGGACAGACAAAGAGAAAGTATCTATTACAGCTCCTGCTTTTCCATAGACTTCTAATGAAGTCATTGTGTATCTCTAATGTCTAACATCTCTTAAAATACCCAACTGCCCCCAGCTGAAGACAACAATTTCCAAGAATCTACACTTTTTCTAGAAGGCAATATAAGAGAAAAAGTATTTGCCTTAGTGTTTTACAAAATTAGGATTAAATCCTAATTTAGCAACTTACTAGTTGGAGCTAGGTATTTAAATTTCTGAGCTTCATTTCCCTCAACTCTAAACTAGAGATAATTAATAATAATAATACCCACCTTATGTTGTAAGAATTAAAGGAAGTGAAGTACATCCAGCTTCTGCAGTGCTGTATGCCAATGGAGAACTCAATACATTTTCACAGTGTTTAGGGCTGTTATTCATTTGGAATCAATATTTAGGGAGCCCCTATGGCCCACTATTCTCAAGACAGCCCTCTTTCTACCTACTGTTTCTGAAGGATTATTAATAGTGCTTCCTTTCACTTGCCAAGGTGTCCCTATTGAGATGATAAATTCCACACCTTTCCCTATTTCCATCCCTTATGAAAGTGGGTGAGGCTAATAAAGGTCAGCTTTTACACTAAGTATTAGTTAACCCGTGATAGGAGAGAGAGTTACAATAAAAAAAAAAAAGAAGTACCATTCAATAATGAGAGACCATAGTCAGCTTGAGAATGATCTACAGCTACTGCCTCAAAGGGAGGTATTTCACTTGAGGTTAGCGGTGACATCAGATGCTGGGTACTTTCTTATTTAGCTGACACAAAATAACAGTTGGTATATCTGTTGTGTGCCTAAAGAGGCAGACATGGGACATTCGAATGATTTATGTCCCTCAAATAGAAAAATGGAGAGACACACAGATCTCCAGCTGTCAGTGATAAGTATATCTAATTAGCAAAACAGAATCCCACAGAATATAAGTTCGTATAGTGCCTGGCACATAGTAGATACAATATCCCCAATCCCTGGAACCTCTGAATATTTAGTTTACAGGGCAATGGGGAGTTCGGGAATAGGTTGCTCATCAGCTGTTTTTAACATTAGGAGATTATCCTGAGTCATCTAGGTGGGCCCAATGTAACTGCAAGGGTGCTTATGAGAGGGAGACTTGCAAGCCAAAGGCAGAAGTAGAAGTCAGAACAGAAGCAAGAAAGTGGAGAGAAAAGAGAAAGGGGCCAGGAACCAAGAAATGTAAGTGGTGTCTATCAGCTGGAGAAGGCAAGGCAGTGGATTCTCCCCTCCGAAAGCCCAGAAGGAATGCAGACCCGCTGACACCTTTAGATTTTTGACTCCAGAGTTAGAGCAATACATTTTCTTTGTTTCAAGCTGCCAAGTTTATGTCAATTTGTTACAGCAGCAATAGAAAAACCAATGCAGTAATCCAATAAATATTCATTGTTGAATGAATTGAATGTATAAATGCATTAAGCAAAAAAAGCACAATTTTGATTGACTCTGAAGGGTTTCTTGCTTCTTATAAATTATCTCCTCACTGAATAAGAAAATAAAAAGGAGGAAAGGAAAGAAGACAAAAAGGAAGAAGGGAGAGAAGATTGAGATAGGGGAAGGAAAGGAGATTCTCTGGTTGAGACTGACTGATTGAATGTCTCCCATATCTGTGGTTATCATCATATTTCTTTATAATCCCCCAGTAATTAATATGCATATCTGATTAATTAATTTAGTGTTAATGACTCAAAGAATAGGAAATATGAAAATAGTTTGAAAATCATTATTTCCTTTTCTTATTTTCTGAGTGGGTAATAACTATCAACTCAAACACTGTATTGATACAATATAAATAATACAAATTATAAATGTTCAAAACACAAAATATATTTTAAATATAAAAATAAAATTAAATCTATAAATTAAATATAATAAAACACTATATTATTAAGTGTAAAAATACCTATCCTATTCCTCAAACCAATATTGGAAAGTATTAGAAGAGCAGCTATAGATGGAAAAGATATGGGATTTGGAATTTAATCCTAAGCATTTAAGTCTTTGGCTCCCTTTGTTTGATGACCTTAATCAAGTCATGTCTTCTCTACCATGTCTCAATTTATAAAACAGGGTTAGGTAAAAATGCTTATCTGCAGGGGCTCAAATTAGATAATGAATTTAAAGCCTCTTTGTACATGTCAGGCACTACACCATTGGTTTCATGAATTTCTTTCCCTTTAAAAATACCCACTTTCAGGGCGCCTGGGTGGCTCAGTGGGTTAAGGCTCTGCCTTCGGCTCAGGTCATGATCCCAGGTTCCTGGGATCGAGCCCCGCATCGGGCTCTCTGCTCGGTGGGGAGCCTGCTTCCCTTCCTCTTTCTCTGCCTGCCTCTCTGCCTACTTGTGATCTCTGTCTGTCAAATAAATAAAATATTAAAAAAAAATACCCACTTTCTCTGTGGTCACATGCAAAACAAAATGGAAAGTGCGCCGTGGTAAGCAAAGTGGTTATTTACATAATGAACACTTTCTATTGTCATGAACCTCAATATTTTCCACTCCCAACCTATACTGCCATGGCATCCTCATATGTAAGGAGACCATACCATCACTGTTTCTCTTTTCCCATTTCCATAAATCTGTCCTCATGGATTCAGGGCACATGTTGTATAGAATCAGCAGTTCTCAACCATGATAGAAGTCATGTCATAATCAAAGTCATACTAGCAGGTTACAATCCCTCCTGAAGAAGGCCATGGGTAATTTGCAAGGTAATTGAGCACTAATTTAAAGTAAACATTCACGGTGCTTTGTTTTTTCTGTTCCAGCATACTCATGAGCCAAAGGATAAGAGAAAGTCCACTCCCTCCTGATCCAGAGTGCTGACTTTAGACCTGGGTCTTTCTTTCCTCCAAAGAGATTAATAGTCCTTTTGTGATGCCAAATGAGAAGGCAGTAGTTGCCAGGTGAGCTCACATTCCAGCAAACCTTCATGGGCTCCGGAAGGAGAGATGTGTCTCTGCATCACCAGGGATTACCTTTAGCATTTAGTCTCAACCAGAATTATATTCTGTTCTCTCACACACTGGTTGTTTTCACTGACCAACACTTGAAAAGTAGGAAATTTCCACATAAACATCTAGGATCTAGCTTCTCTGGAACAATCTAAAGCTCTAATAACATCAGGTCACGATGGCCACTTGCCAATGGCTAAGTAGGGCTACCCCAGTAGATGTTCTCTTACTTGCCATGGTTCACATGTGTTTCTCTGCCACCTAGAAGACAGACATTGGAGTCTATGCCCCTGATCTGGGGTCACCAGAGGCAAAGAGCTAAAGAGAGGGAGACTTGGTATACCAAGAACCAAAGGATGCCAAATGTCCATCGATGGATGAAAAGAGAAATAAAATTTGGTATATCCATATCATGGAATATCATTCAGCAATAAAATGGAATCAACCTTGTGCTACAACATGGATGAACCTTGAAAACATGATGCTAAGTGAGAGAAGTCAGTTGCAACAGACCGTATATCATATAAGTCCATTTATATAGAAAGTCCAGAACGGACAAATGCACAGAGACAGAAAGTAGATTAGTGGTTGCCTAAGGCTGGGGGATGGGGAGGTATGAAAGAGTGTCTAGTCCATTCAAACTGTAACCAACTTGCAATCCTCAAAAATAATTGTTTCATTAAAAAAAAAGTGTAGGGCTTCTTTCAGAGGTGGTGCAATTTTCTAATATTGATTGTGGAGATAGTCACATGACTCTGTGACTATGCCCAAAATAAGTGAGATATACACTTTACACAGTATATGAATTATAACTCAACAAAGATGTTATTAAAAAGAAGAATTGGAGGGAAAGGCGAGCTGATGTCAGCAATTCATAGATCTCTGTATCCTGGAGAAGGCAGATGCAGGATTGGTTGAAAGAAGGGGTCTTATGCACCTCCTGATTGCAGGGGCTCTTGGAGGTTCAGAACTGGAATGGTAAGGGCTGTGTGATTGGGAAGATGAGTCTTCCGTGGCCGCTGCTCAGGACCTATGTCCTGAGCCAGGGCCAGTTGGACAAGGACCATGGGCAGCACAGTGGTCCAAGTCCTTCTTATTGGGGTGCCTAAACCCCAGGATGGGTGCTGGGGGAAACAACATAATTCCAAAGGGAAAATCATGGGCAATGGGACACCAAAACAATATTATATTGGACTTCTCATCAATCTTGGTGAGTGGTGACTTGATCTGCACTTGATTTTAGAGAAAGGTCATTTTAGGGGCACCTGGGTAGCTCAGTTAAGTGTCCAATTCCTGATTTCAGCTCAGATCATGATCTCGGGATCGTGAGATCGAGCCCCACATTGGGCTCTGCGCTCAGCGGGGAGTCTGCTTGGGATTCTCTCTCTCCTTTGCTCTCTGCCCCTACCACTCATACTCTCTCTATAAAATAAGTACATCTTTAGAAAAGAGAGAGAGAGAGAATCTTGAGCAGACTCCACACTGAGCCTGGAACCCAACATGGGGCTCCATACCAGGACCCTGAGATCATGATCTGAGCTGAAACCAAGACTTGGATCTTAACTGACTCTGTCCCCCAGGTGCTCCACTAAATCATTCTTTTAAAAAATTTTCTTTTGGGGCACCTGGGTGGCTCAGTGGGTTAAAGCCTCTGACCTCGGCTCAGGTTATGATCCCAGAGTCCTGGGATCGAGCCCCACATTGTCAGGCTTTCTGCTCAGTGGGAAGCCTGCTTCCCCCTCTCTCTCTGCCTACCTATCTGCTTACTTGTGATCTCTGCCAAATAAATAAATAAAATCTTAAAAAAAAATTAAAAATGTTCTTTTATGGTAGCTGTTTTCTATCACTGGCCACCCATGATCAGCAGTATAATGCTTATGAACAAACTGAGTCTGAGAGGTTAAGTTTTTTGCTCAAGGTTAAACAACTAAGTGCGACTTCTGGAATTTGAACTCCATATGACTCCACAGCCTCACATAAATACAAATTTATAAAGTACAAGTTATATATGCAAGTTTGAGGAATGCAGAGAATAGTAGAAGACACATGTTTCTTCTCTTTGCTTTAACTATTAATTAAGCAGTGTAGGTCTGCTCAAATATCTTGTGATGTCGACAAGTGATATTTTGGGTCTTCTAACTGCGTAAAAAGGTTTTTACTCAGTTAATCTTGGATTGCCACTTAAAGTCCTGAGCGATATATGAACTTACATATTTATTTTGATTTTTTTTTTTTCTTGAATGACGAGGGGAAAAAAGCCTTCCAAACATTCATCATGCTTGTATTCAAGGTGGTATTTTTGGAGTCAGTCTGTTAGTAAAAACGTCATCTCTCCCTAAGTGGTTCTCACAACTGTTGTGGCTCCTGCAGTTCCAATGTCCTGTTACTAAAAATGTGCAAAATGATCTGGAAATGCAGGTAGAATTGCATAACATATTCAGTTATGACGGACTTTGAATTAGCATCTATGGTACACTCTGTTCTGCAAATAAAGACATATTACAAGTAACCACAGAAAGTACACAGCCTGGGGAAAATGTTTTTTCTCTTCTGTATTAAAAAGCTCACACATACAAATACACAGAACATGTGACTAGATCTACATTAGGTACCGTATTACCTCCTACCTAGGTTCAGGGTACGTAGACGCCACCCGTAGGTAGAAATGAGAATTTAAGTGAGAGTGTGATGCTTTTCTTCTGCTTATAATTACCTTTATCAGATCTATTTTCAAAGATTTTATTGCAATTCTCTCATTTCCCGGTTCACAGAAAAGAGATCAAGCATGAGGTCATGTAGCTGCTCTAAACTCATTTCCTCCAAGACAGTGGTACGTTGACTTTATACAGAAGGGATATGGAGGACGTCATCCTTAATGAGAAGGAAGAACAGCACCTTTGTAAGTCATAGGTAAGTGATTTCTGAGTAAGAAGGCAGTGGAGAAAAGTCCTAGAAACCATGGTAGGTCTGGTAAGAGTTAATGGGAAGACAGGGGTAGGACTCAGCACATTTCAGGGTGTGATCAGGTTGGGATGAATATCTAGGCTGAACTCCAGCTTCTCTCCTGATAAGGAGCCAAAACAACTAAATAATCTTGCCTCTAATTCCTCTCCTGTGCCAGTCCTCCTGACAGACGCCAGACAACCCTACAGATGGATTGAACCCTGCATTGCGCAATTGCACATTCGTCCTTGTATGGCTAGCGTTCCTTCACAATCATTCAATTGTTATCCAAAGTGGGAGTGAGGTTGGAAAGAAACACTACACCTATGATTACATAAGTGACTTCTTCCTGCCACGGAAATCTGTATTCACTGAGACACTTGCATCCCTGAAATGACTGCACTCACGTGAGAGCTACCCTGGCTTTTCCCTTCCTTTTCCTTGTGTTCTTGAAGGAGAAAGGATTGGAGGGTAAGCCTGTTTGAGGCTTTCCCTCAAAATAATAAAACAGTTGGCAAGACAGAGACCAAGAGGGGTGCCTGGGTGGCTCAGTGGGTTAAAGCCTCTGCCTTCGGCTTAGGTCATGATCCCAGGGTCCTGGAATCAAGCCCCACATCAGGATCTCTGCTCAGCAGGGAGCCTGCCTCACTTCCTCTCTCTCTCTCTGCCTGCCGCTCTGCCTACTTGTAACCTCTACCAAATAAATAAATAAAATCTTAAAAAAAAAGAGACCAAGAGACAAAGTTTTAATACTATGATTATAATATTATTAATTATTAATTACTAATACTATGATTATAATATTATTAATTGATAAAAATTTCAAAACTAACCTTATCTTAGCATTCCTGGGTAGTAGTTTCACTAGCAGCTCATTTTGTAACAAACTGAGATGTGCCTAAATATTATGTACATTTTCTATATAGTGCAATAGAATTGTTTTAACTCCAACCTTTATAATTTACGAGTAATGGGACTTTGGGCAAGTTATAAATACCCTGAGTTATGCTTTACTCATCTGTAAAATGGGGATCAAGTTTATTATGAGGATCAAATCTGATTAACTACTAAGCCATGTGTTTAATAATAGTGAAACACTAAATAAATATTGGCTTTTCTCTTCTGTCCCTCTTCACATACAACCTCTCCCTGCAAACAGCCTCGTGAATGCAGACTGTCGAAAGGAAAAGACAGACCAACCATCGCATGGTGATTACCCAGGAAAGCCACCTTGGGTTCTGGTTTTGGGAGATGGAAATAAATACTGAGTTGGTATTATTTACTGAGATAAAATACAAAAAAAAAAAAAAATCAAGCCAGGGTGATAAGAGAGATTTCTCCCTAAGCTAAGAGTGTCCCCCAAGGTTAGAGAATCCAGAAACCACTGCAAACAGTCAGCATAATTTTAAAGTAAATCGAGTATAGAATTCCTTAAGGAATCATTGGTCTTGTCTGTAGGATATTCACTTTAACAAAGACGGTGCAGAACTAAAGTAAGCTGAGTCAGAATGTGCTCATTACTTCTACAGAATGAATTCCTTACATCTATAGAATGTTTTATGTTTGCAAAACATTCACATTCAGCAAGGATACCAGGAGTTTTAGACACTGCTGTAGTAAATAAGTTGTGTGTCTATATTTAGTGCATAATAGCCTTGACAGTGGAACATTGTTCTTGGGGAGGGGAAAAAAAAAGAGAAAGGGTTTGCAGCTGTATGTGTAGTCCCATAAATCTGTTCACCAAATATGCAACTGGCTAGAGAGCGAGTGGTGTGGGAGGCGGCAGAGATCCAGCTCTTAGACAAACACAGGATCCTCTCTCCAGAGAATTTGTTTTCCTCTAAGCTTTATGCATGTTCAGCACACTATAGGGCCCTGTGATGTCCCCAAAGAACAGACTGTGCCATCAGCCTCGAAGGAAAGTCAAGGATATGTTACGAGTGACTTTCCCAATAAAACAAAAACAAAAAGCAACACTGAAGAATTTTTGTTTCTGACTGAGGAATGCCAAGTGCCTGCTGGTTTCTAACAGAATCTCTCCCTTTCCAGCCCAAATCGACCAAAGGTCCGCTTCAGACCCAGGCTCACCCTTAGTCCACTTTGCTCCATTGTGGGGGGAGGGGCCGGTCATGAGGGACTGTGGCGTACTTCAAGGAGGGGGAGATATGGGGTTTCTTAGATTTCCAGATTTAGGATGAAAATTTGCCTTCCGGGGGTTCCCTCTGGAAATGGGGTTGAGGCTAGATGGAGGATTTGTGGCCTGTCCTGGTGCTTCATACCCTTTCCCACATGCTGCTCTGGATTCACTGGGACCACTTCCAAGATCTGCTTGTGCTAAGGCCAGACAACACACTCTTGACCTGGTGGTTCCCAGAGGTTATAAGCAGTGTCCAGGCACTGAAGAGAAGCAATGTACATACATTATAACCACAAGATTCCTTGGAATTCCTTTACTACTGAAGGAAAAAAATCTGCCATCTGGGAGCCTTTGAATACCACAGAGGATATGCAAATTATCACTCTTACCTTGCCCCCCCCTTACAAAGTTGGCTTGCACTCTGGATACAGAAAGTTCCTTCGAATTCCAAGAATGGCCAACTGGGGCTTCCAGCAGCAGGAGACACACACTCCCAACGCCATGTGTTAACTCCCACAGGAGCTCATGGCTAAAAGGAAAGAGGCTCCAGAAGGTCCAACTTCCTCCCTAACCCCTAATTCTTTCCTCCACAGAAATCTTTTACCCAATTAGCTATTTGCCCTTAGAATGCTTTTTATTATTAGGCACTTAACACCCAGAAATGATTATGCTTTTTTTTTGGACTATGCTAAAAAGCAAAATGAATATAGTACAAGTTTTAAAAGAGACTAAAGAGGCAATACACAGTAAGGTTACTCATCAGGTAGACAATCACGTTTTTCATATACTACTTTACTCATAAGAGGTGATCTATAGTATGTTGGTAATATTATCTAACCTTTTTCTTTTTAAGAATTTATTTATTTATTTGACAGAGAGAGTGAGAGAACACAAGAAGGCAGAGCAGCAGTGGGAGAGGGAGAAGCAGGCTCCCCACTGAGTAAGGAGGCTGATGCAAGGCTCAATCCCAGGACCCCGACGCAGGGCTCGATCCCAGGACCCCAAGACCATGACCCAAGAAAGGCAGATGCCCAACCAAATGAGCCACCCAGATGCCTTGATATTATCTAACCTTTAAGAGTGAACCAAAGTCTCATTCTTTTTATTCTACCCCCAAGGTGGTGCCGCTGTGATTGGAGCTAAGAACAAAATGGTGTGTATGTGTGTGTACTTCGCAGAGATAGCACAGGTCACAAGTAGGTGGTAGTACTCTGGGTGGGGGGGAAGTAAACGGGTTGAAAATAGGTCTAAGATGGAGTGTGGTCTTTGTGAGCACGTTATCTGGACTAAGTAACCTCAGAAATTCTTTGTCAGGGTCGCTGGGAGCTGAGTACCCCTGGCAGAGGAAACTATGCCTCTGATTTCTTCTCTAGAAACTCTTATTTTACCAGTACATGGGGCTATATTTGGTACCAAGCAATCTGTGGGCCATGGACAGGGCTGCCAATCAGGCTCCTCAGAACCATCTCAGTTTAGGGGCTTTTACTGAAGGACCTAGGGAGGTTCCACGCTGACTTGGCTAAAGATTGGGAGTAGACCCCACCCACTCCCACCTCCCGGGGTCTAGCAATAAGCAGTAGGTATGACCTTTGTGTTATGTTATGGATCATAACATCTTTAGGAATCTTGCACACTGTATGGATTTGAAGACTGGGGTTCTGTCCAATATCTCCATTCCTAGAGGAACACCTAATCCCTGACAGAGTTGGTAACAGACTTTGCCAAGATTAGCCCATGTGGAAAAATTGAGGACCAGAAAATTAAATAATCCCAACACATTTGGAGGGTACCGTGATACAATGGAAAGACCAAGGGTTCTGGAAACAGACAGACCTGGGCTAGTCTGGCTTTTGGCTCTTCCATTTACTCATACAACCAGAGGCTATGACTCAAATTCTGTCAGTCTCAACTATAAAATAGAGCTAATATCCAGGTTATAGGGTTGGGACAAAGATGAGACAGATGATACACATTAAGTAACCGTCACTGTGCTCACCGTGACGCCCAAATAAAATGGGTTCCTTCTTCCTGTTATCCCTGAAGAACATACCAGACATTACATTCCATTAAGTGGTCTGCGCTCCTGGGCCAGCTCCCACACCCACGCATGTTTACTCGAATGCCAAACCACTGGATTCTGAGCCAGGACTGAAGAGCTTCGCTAAGTCTTAATGCAAGAAAGTGATTAATTTATAGGTTAACCCTGGAAAATGGGCTTCCATTCTGGGCATTCTAAAGTGATCCAGGAAAACTTACCAGATGGCCATAGTTAGTTTGGTCCTATGGCTTCCATCTTTCATAAAGTACCTGAGATGAGTCATGTTATGGACAGAACCAGAGTTTGTTAGAATGAGGTGTTTGTTTGTTTGTTTTTTAAGTTTGGAGAGAAAAGACCAAACAGGGGACTCCTATTTTAATTACTTCCTCTATCTTGGGTCCCCACCCCAAGGAGCCAGAGGGAACAAAGAGACAGTTTTTGTTTATAGAGACAATGGTAGAAGCAACTCTAGAGGTATATAATCTAATTTCACATGCGGTAGCAAGTGCTGGGTACAATTCCTTGAGGTCATCCTCTTCATCCTCTCTCCTCCTTGACCGGAGGGATCTCATATTCAGTGTCCCCACCCCTTCCAAGTATTTGTACTGGGGATATTCTGTGGGCCTGATTTTAGGAAGAGCATGAATATAATAAGAGGCGGGGCTCCGTATGGTCCCCTTGGCTGGCTCTGTATGGTCCCCTTAGCCAAGCCAGAACTACATTTCCCAGATTCCCTTTCTAGTGTACTTCTAGGTCGAAGTGGCCACAAGGATAAATCTGCATACTATGTGGGAAGCACAAGTAAGACAGCGAACATCACTCATGGCTGCCGTGCTTAAATGCAGTGAGAGGCTGACACAGAGGTGCCGTGGAGGGGTTCCGGTCTGTCGTTCTGTGCTGCTCCATATCCGGTTCTTCTCCCCAACTGATAGCCCTCTGATCAATCGTGTTGTCAAGCCTCCCAATGCCAAGGAGGCTACCAGCTTCTAGATTTCTTCCCAAGTTTCCCTTACAGTCTTATTCCAGAACGTTTGGAAACGAATGTTAGTGTCGCCCTACCGACACAAAGGTTTGGGAACCATAAACAAACGAGGTGTCTGCTAAGGAAATACATATGGAAAATGTAGTTTTTTCCAGCTATTTCTCTGTATACATCCTATTTCCACAAGATCAGAAGCTCCTGACGAAAATGGCCTCAGACTCTCCACAGAGTCTGAGACCCCTAAGTTGTGTTCCACACAGAGGCCCGCAGCCCCGAATTCCAGTGCACACAGACACAGGGACCCCTTGGCCCTCTGCCTCCTCTGACCTAGCTAAGGCAGGAGACAGTCATGCCACCAGTGGGCCTACAAAGATACAGTGTGTGCCTGGTCCTGATTACTCTGGCTCTGTGAATTTGACCTTGTCAACTCCAGTTGTGGGTACGTGCAGGTGGCTACCCTGCCTGGAACACAGCTCTGTTAGGGTCCCACTGTCCCACTGTAGTAACACAGCTGGTCACACATAGCCACAAAGGCAGCTTTTTCCTTTGAGGTGCCGAAGGGCACTGCGGGCCCTCTCTAAGCAAGAGAGCCCCCTTTAACACCTTCCTTTGTGAACTTTTCATCAGTTAGCACAAACTTCTGCCAAATCTGGGTGACTAGACAGATCTAGGTATGAGGAGACGTTCCTCGGCAGAGAATCATCACCTCTTCAAACTAAAGACCCCACTTATATTTGAATTAAAAAGCAGCTGACCTCCACCAGCCTTCAACTTTCCTTGGCACGGTAGGCGGTCTATTTCCTTTTTCTTCTAAAAAGCCTCTGCAGCTCTAAAAGAACCTGACACAGTGCAATTTTCCCAGGGCACAAGGCCACAGTTGTTAAGTGGCCACCTCACCATCAAATGCAGCTGAAACCCCATCCCGAAATTCCATCCCGAGATACGGGACATGCAACGAGAGCTGTGTTTTACGCCGGCGGCTCGGGGAAGCTGGGTTTCTTGACCCACACATGGCACCACATAGTTCACAGCAGCCAGGAGTCAGCCTGAGGAATAACTGTGCGCAATCAGTGTTACTGAGGTTTACGGGCTGCTTCTTGGCTTGTTCTGCTTTAGGCCAATTCTGATATCAAGCGGAGCTAATGCATTTCCAAATGCGCTTGTCACTGAGACACTGCAAGTTAATCCCTCCAGACCCAAAGTACACTGTCCGAATGTATTCGCAGCACATTTCAAAAACAAACTATATGGAATGCTGTCTTCCCTTTGAATTCCAGGCATGAAAGTCAGGGCAGCCCCTTATCCAACCACAGGACAAGATCAGGCAGCATTGTATCCATCTTTTGTGAAGTTGGGATGATAATTCTCACTTTTGGCCGCTACACATTTAAGTCGTCTAGGAGTTTCCACAAAGCGCCCCATATCTGGGCCTCAGCCCAAATCAATTGTGTCCGTATCTTTGGATATGTCGGAGGAGTTTCCCAAGTGATTCTGATGTACAGGGAGGCCGGAGAAACACTGGTCTGGGCATTAATTCAAGGAGCTTTGTGCTCTTGCTTTTGCTTGTTCTAAACAAGAAGATTCCATGCAAGCCTGGCTCCCCGAAATGGGAATTCAGGGCACACCAAGATCTGCCATTTCCTTCTCACCTGGCTCTGAACAGCTTCCCTTGGGTCTTGATTTTCCTGCGTGTAAAATGGAGTTTATAATACACACTCACTTCTATTTCAGGGAGTTGTGAGAATACAATGAGGAATGCTGAGTCTCCAACACAGGTGTCACAAAAGCAAGGCACTATTAGTATAATAATTATTATTAAAAATAGTTGACCATAATATAAACTCAAATAGCCCAAATCATATTAGTTACTAAAATGACTATGATGGTAGGGGTGGGGCATAGAAGGGATAGAAACAGTCTAAATTGAGTGTCCACGGGCCAAGCATTGAGTTGATCCATCACATACAGTAATCAGCATGATCAGGTCCTAGTTCTGGTTTTCTCACTTAACCCTGGGTGAGTCAGTTCATTTAGGTGGGATTCACTTTCCTTACTGATAACATGGGAAGGTTAGACTAGGAGATTCTTATCCCGGGATCCACGAATAAATTTTGGATAATCCGTGAACAACATTAAACTGTGTGCAAATGTATCTCTCTCTCTCTCTCTCTCTCTCTCACACACACACACACACACAACTTTGTTTTGTTTTGTTTTGTTTTTCTGGCAAGAGGGTTCATAGCTGTTACTGAACTCTCAAAGAGGCATATGACCCCAAGATAATATTAAGAATCAGCAGAATCTTCTAGCTCTAAGTTTCTGATTATTGATAGAGAAAATAATACCTTCCTTTGTTGTTGGTAATTCAACAGACATTTATACGATGTTGCATTTCAAACACATTTCATCTATAAAGATATTCAATGAAAACCCTGGACAAGAGTCAAGAATAAAATGAGAACCGACAAGCATTAATCACATAACCACAATGGCTTTTGTCCCCTCCCAGAAATCAAACTAGGCTGAAGATGGTATCAGGTCACAAAAGACCCAGAAGTCTTGCACTGGCCTAGAGAGGTCCTGGGGCCAGTCCATCCTCGGGGGTCTGCCAGCTTGGAGGTTCTGCACATCCTGCCCTCTGATTGCACCGTGGGACTGGTGGAAGGAATATGGATTTGCGTGGGGGCTGGAGGACAGATGGGGCAGAAAGTAAAGTCTTAGCTCAGAGAGAGACGTCTCTACAGTATGGACTCAGCCAGAACAAGCACTTGTCAGTGTCAGACAAAACACAGAAGAAAGAAAAACCAGATATTAAAGCCCAGGGTGGAACAAGGTGTCTGGTGATGTTCGGTCCAGGCTTTGCTTAAGGCTCTCTACAAACACGTCATCGGGACCCATACTTGCTATCAGGCGACACCAGGATGCATGCTTCTGGGCTTCTGGCCAGCAGAACACATTCATCCAGAAGCCCAGTTCAATGCTGGGGATCATACTAACATCTTAAAGATCCACAGATTTGGGCTGCTCGGATCTTTGGGACACAGAAAGTTGAGAGAAGGATGTGTTTTTTCTAGTTCCCCAAACTCCGCCCTTTCACTTTTAAACAGCTCAGTGATTTGGATTTCTCATTTTGCAAGAATGCCATCCATCAGTGTCATGGAACTGGAGGACACAGCTGTAGAATAAGAACCAACGCAGAGGGGCCCCAAATACAATATTACGCTTCTGGCCCAGGATCCTCTAAAGCCCTGTGTTATTAAGAGTATTTCTGGCTTCTGTCTTCTCTTGATATAAGCCGTTCCACACATAAACAATAATGATTCCAAAGCATATGAGCTAGACCCAGGCATATCTGAATTCCCATGTAAGTCTTATGCTTTGGCAAAATACTTAAACCTCCAAACCTCATTATTTTCCCCAGCTGTAGAAAGGGAGACAATACTCTGTCCCAGGACAGAGGTGATTGTAAATGAAAGCCCAGAGATAATGCACCTAGCATAGTGCCTAGCATGTAATGTTACTCAACAAATACTGTTTTAAATTATCGTAGGGCTGCTTTCTCTTGTTCTCCACGAAATTTACTGAAAGGGTGGGGCATGTGCTCCCAGATGGAAAATCTATCTTCTTTTGCAAATATGTTCAGTGCTGTCTGCCTCTGTATCTGACTGAAATAATGTATTGTCTAGACATCACCTGACATGCTCAAATTCTTTTAAAAAATAAAAATGAGGATTGATTCTGTACTGGCAAGGTGCTGGGGATTTTCAGATGAATTATCTTGTTGTTGCATATTATATTATACATTGTATATTATATTATACATTGTATATATATATACTATATATACATATTATATTATATAGTACATATTATATTTGTCCATCTACCTAAGACTATAATGATTGGGCCTTGGGAATCAACTTCTAAGGATTTGTTTAATACCTTAGAAATAGTAAGACTTGTATAAATGGAAACCAATTGACTGGGATTTCTAAAAAAAATTCTGAGCACCTGTTAAGGGTCACATGGTGTGGCAAGGGCTAGAATGAAATCCCACTGGCTACCTGCCATATTAACAAGCTTTCTATTCTAGGAAAGCAGACACAGTGTCCGGATCCGAGTTTCCACCATCCCTGGCCACAGAAATCAACTTGTTGACTCAATAAACATTTATTGGAAAGGTAGTAGAAGAATTAGATGTTGTCCCTGCATTTGTAGAGCATGTATCCTAAAGGAGGGTTAGAAAAAGACAAATAGGGGTGCCTGGGTGATTCAGTGGGTTAAAGCCTTTGCCCTCAGCTCAGGTCATGATCTCAGGGTCCTGGGATCGAGCCCCGCATTGGGCTCTCTGCTCAGCAGAGACTCTGCTTCCCTTCCTCTCTCTCTGCCTGCCTCTCTGCCTACTTGCAATCTCTATCTGTCAAATAAATGAATAAAATCTTTTTTTAAAAAATGGGAGAACTCCTTAAGTTCTCCTTTAAGAAAAAGACAAATACTTATCTGTGAAGGAAATAAGCAGGGAAGGAAGAAAGAGAAAAACGAGGGGCTCGGCAGATACCGCAGAATTCAGCCACCCTACTTCGGCCCAACCTCTCTTTCTCTTGCCCTCTAAAAGGTGGAGAATGAAATACTGAAATCCTCAGCACCCCCAGAAATGACCACGCAACACAATTCCAGCCAATGAGATGCGGGTGTGAAAACGCTACGAAGACGTTCCATCCCCACTGAAGAGGAGGAGACCTGTAAGGGGAGGTGTAAAAAATAAGGAGGGATCCCATGACAAGCTGCAAGAAGAGCATCCTAAGAGGAAGGAGTGGCAAGTGCAAAAGGCCCGGGGAGAGAAAGCAATCACTGGTTTGAGGATCTACAAGGTGATGATGGAGGGGAGCAAGGACGAGCGTGGCCAGGAGGTAAGATTTCAAAGATAGGTGGGGGTCGGTTCACGTGGGACTATGTAGGCCATGGTAAGGTTTTTAGATTTCATGCTAAAAGCAACATGGACACAATGAAGGATCTCAAGCAAGAGAGTGGCAGAACTAGATTTCCTTTCATTGCAACATGGGGGACAGATGATAAGGCGACAAGATCACATGTAAGGAGACCAGTTAGGGCCACTGTAGTCCTGGTGACAGATGACAGGGGTTTGGAGTGGGGGGGGAATGAAGACAAGCAGATGCATTCGAGATACATTTTGGAAGTGTCTTGCATTGGAGGAAGAAGAGAAGAACAAGCAGGACTTCTAGGTTTCTGGGCCAAGCAGTTGGGTGGAGGGTCATGATATGGCCTGGGATGGAAGAGGCTGGGGGGTGGGGGAATGAGCAAAACAAAGCGTTCAATCAACTCAACATCCATAATTCCTGCTTCAGTGACCCGACCCTCTGCCAAACGGATGTTTTCCCATCTTGTTCTCCATCATTTTACTTTCTCTCACAGGCTCTCCCTTGAGAACCACAAGCTGTAACTATAAGACCAACAACATTTCATTTCATCTGGCGGAAGAAGAGCAGTGGGTTGAATTAAGAGACTCTGATGCTGAAGGCAACGGGCAGACTCAGCCCCTGACTTCAGAATGCTCCTCCTGGGATTTTGAAAATGAATGAAATGTACAAACCTATAGAAATTTGTATCTGAGGCTCCAAGTCTTGCATGTGGTAATATGCCTACTAAACATAAACATCACTGTGCATAATTAAATATTGGTGTGAATAATTACTATCTCCCTTGTCGCTAGACCGGAAGCTCCATGAGGGCAGGGACCTCGCTGGCTTTACTTACCACTGGATCCCCACAGGGCACCGTAGGCAGTAGGTACTCAGTCAATATTTCTTGAAGGATGTTTGTACAGCTTTTTATGGTCAGTGACAGAAACTACAAGTTGTCCCTGAGTATCCATTGTCTTTTCTCTCTTTATTAATAGAACCTCTGTTTTTTTCCTGGACACATGGCAACTGTGTTAGGGCTGCCATAACAAATACCAAGAACAGGGTGGCTTAAAACAGAAATTCATTGTCTCATGGTTCTGTAGTCTAGAAGTATGAGATTAAGGTATCATCAGCAAAGCCACGCTCTCTCTGATGGCTCCAAGAGAAATCCTTGCTTGCATCTTCTAGCTTCTGCTTGTTGCTGGCAATCACTGGCACTCACTGGCTTATAGATGTACCATCCAGTTCCACGGACATCTCCTCCATGGGTGTCTGCTGTCTGTCTTTCTACTGTGCATATCTGTCTGTATTTCTAATTTTTTTCCTTTTTATAAGGACACCAATCATGGACTAGGGCCCAACCTAATGACTTCGTCATAACTTGATTACTTCTGTCAAAACTCTATTTCCCAAAGGTCACCTTCTTGGGTACTGGAGATTAGAACTTCTCCATGTCTTTTTCTTGGGGGGGAGGTATACAATTCAACCCATAATAGTCACTCAGAATAAACAAAATTTCCCAGATTTCCTTGTATCTAAGTGTGGCCATGTGTGGTCATATTCTGACCAATGGGATGTAAACAGAAGCAGTGTTTCTAAGAAGAATCTTTAAAGGAATAATAGTGCCCTTCTCCTTCCCTTCATCTTTTATGGATGGCTGGAATGCAAACCTCATGGTTCCAGCAGCCATCCTAGACCTTCAAGTGGCCTTGGCAATGGAAACTGAGCAAAGTGAATATACAAAATAGGAATCAGAGACCACAGAGACACATCTCAGCCATGGGCTGACTTCTTCCCAGCTTGTACATGTCAAAGAAATACTAGTCTTAACTAGGACTTTATGTCACTCATAAAATAGTGACACCTAATAGTCGCTGATCTACAGCCCCAAACTGTGAAATCTTCTGTAAGTCACACATCAGTGGAGACCATAAACAGTATTATATTTATCTTCACTCTTCCAGATACTTGGATTGGTCATGGGTAAATTCAGGAGCATGGCTGCAGAAGGAGATGTCCAGCCTTGGTTGGGGTCGTTTTTTATTTCTTCCAGGTATAGGTGAGTCTTAGGGGGCAGGGGTCACTGACTTTACACCTGGAGGCAGTCTTAGGTTTATCTGCCCTTGAGGAATCCTTCAGAAGGTTGACAGGATTTGGCCTCACATAACTATTCAGGTGTGACGCAGAAAAATAGGGTGACCACCTAATCTACTGAGGTCTAAGGGGTGTCAAGGTTTTCACTTCTCAGTACTTGCCCTTCCTCCTGTCCTCAGGGATCCAACACAAAGAAAACTAGCATTAGAGCCCACAGTAGATCGGTGTAAGAATGGCTCAGGATTATACCAAGACATTTCTAAAACTTGACATGTCCTTGTTTTTGTAAAAGATGACTTTTGCAACAGTGAGGATCGTCTCCTATGTCTCATCACATATAAGATGCATTGATCGTAAGATGGAACCCGATTTCCGAGCTGTGCATCGTAGAATCAGGAGTTACTGGCTTTACGTCAAGTCCCAGCCCCACCAATTTCTATATGTCTATCAGTGAGTTTGTTTTGCTTGCTGCAAACCTTGTTTAACATTGAGTTGAAAACAAATGCCCAGCACTGAGCACAGTACCTGGAGACTTGAGCCGTTGGGAACATGGGATGGGCCACAAGATAAGGAATGAAAGGAAGGAGCATGACCAGCCAAGATAAGTCAGATATGGCTCTGGGAGATTCTGAAAGTGGGGGAACTAGAGGTGCTTGTAATAGGCTCACTGGATGAAGCCAGTGAGAAAGGACCTGTGTCCTCCTCAGCATAGCAGCAGCTTTCTAGAAGAGCACAGGAGGAGAAACATTTGGGAAATGAGAGAAGCAGGAAGGATTTGTGGGTCACGAGGCAAAGGGAAATACAGACTGTTAAGGCCAGAGCTCAGAGAACTAGAAGGATCACCAGGCCTGAAGTAATAATCATCAGGCTTATGCTCTAAGCCTGTTCCCATCAGACGCCTCTTAGAGATGCCCGCGTATTCACACTGTGGGGAAGGGGGCAGGACAGCATGCCTCCCTCACCAACCCTGTGAGGAAGACTCCACATCTTTCCTCATTTACAAGATGAGAAAAAGGCCCAGAGAAATGAAATAATTTGCTAAACATCACAGAGACATGAGGCGTGCAGCCAGGAATCTATCTGACTCTAAAAACCTGAACTAATTTCTGGTGACAGAAATCATAACAGTGAGGCATGAGGGAACTTTCTGGAATGCTGGAAATGGTCTTTGTTCTGAAGGTTGTTATACAAGTGCGTACATTTGACAAGGTTTATCAAACTATACACTTAAAAGCTGCATATTTGGTTATATGACCATTACAATTCAATTTAACACAATTTTATAAAGCACCTGAGCTTCCTTCCCTAACTCATGCATTCTCATTAGGTGTGACTTAGCCCCCAAAGGTGAAAAACTGCCCCAAAAGGGAGTGTGAAAAAATCTTCTTCCTCTTTTTATGTACAAATCATATACACGTGTACACACACACGTACACACACACGCATGTGTACATAAACAGGAATACAGTGTATCTGTGTTATCCAAACTTCATGGGAGGGATGACTAGGGGGAAAAATGTCTTAAAAAGTCTCCTTCGGGAAAGATAATAATAAGTAAGTTGAGAAACACTCTACCCTATCTCGTTGCTACCTCTCCTTCCAGAATTCTCTTCACACTATAGTCTAGCCATGGCTTCCATTCTTGTCTTCTGAGGAACCATGATCCTTTTCTGGGTTTCTTCTATATGGAATAAACCCTTTGTGTGTATGTTTGTGTGCATGCATGTGTGTATATAACACACATGTGCACAGAATGCACACACACACACACACACACACACACAACGTGCACAGACACACTCAGGCTTAGTTGACTTCTCTCCCCTCTGTAGACCTCAGCTCAAGCATTTTTCCTGAGGGAAGTGTTCCTGTCATTCTTCCCACCACCCTACCAAGATGAGAAACTCCAGTCCTTTTCTTCATAGTTCTCATCTGCTTATAATTATATATTGAAGAGTGGAATTACTTGATTAATGTCTCTCTTCTCTAGACTGAAAATCCCATGAAGACCTGACATAGCGTCTAGTGTGTGGTAGGTGACTAATACCGACTTAACAAAGAACTGTGCCGAGTTGCCCTGTCTTCTGGAAGGCTGTCAGAGGTGGACGTGAAGACCACCTTCTGTTAAGGAAGGGCACAGAGCAGCTAAGGGTTCTGAGCTGAGGCCCTGAGAAGTGGCCTCTTGTGCAGGCAGGGAACCCCCCCCCCCGCCCCGCAAAGTGGTCTTTTCTTCCCCAACGCTAGTTCACGCCTAATGATGAGCAAAGGGACACTAACCCTACTGCTTTCCATCAACTAAGGGACAAGATGGCTAGACTCATAGCATGCTGCATAAGACATCACCTTTTATTCCCACGCATGAATTTCCTGAACTCAACTGGAAAAGAACTACCTTTAACACAGTTAACAGAAAGCATTTTTTTTTCATCTGTGTTGACCATGATCCCACAATTTGCTACTTGAATGCTCAAATTGTCTTGGCTAAATTAATTAGAAACTTCGGATGGTTTGCCCAACCTGGCCTCTCTTGGTTCAGAAGGAAAAGTCCATGAGAGATCTAGGTTTGTTGCTATGAGGAAGAAAGTCCAAAAAGCAGGATTTTTACTTTTTTTCCTTCCATATAAGAAATAGGAATTTCTGAAAGCGTAAAAAAAGAACACAATGACCATGCTTGCCTTACTCTGAGTCAGATAGCTCTGTTTCTATATAAACATGCAAAGAAACAAACAAAGAGAAAAGAGGCCCCATAAGTCCACATCCATCAATTCATCACAGCAGGAAACACGAGAAGAAGCCAGGAGTCTTGAAATCCCTCCCGACTGTTGGCACGGGTTGCATAAAAACTTGAATACTGTTTCTCACAGGATTTAATTATCCCCACCAGAAAAAAAGAAACTTTCCAGAAAAGAGCAAGGATAGCTTTTGTGCCTTATTTGTAAATACGGCTCAAATTTCTTCACAGTGTGAAGGCTGAATGGTTTACCCTGAAAGAAGGTGATTAAACTAACACGGACAAATATTCTGCCTCTTTCACTTGGGTGACCCAGTAAGATCTAGAGCTGACCCAAGTGAGAGGTTGGTGCCAAGAATAAAAATTATTTATGTGATCTTTAAGCCAGCACAGGTGAACATGTGACTGTCCTCATAATTCATTTGAATTAAATACAAATTCTTCCCACAGGAGATATCAAAGGTCATGCATCCCCGAGTAATTTGCAAGAGTTCAAGGTTTTATTGGGATGTATCATCTATTTAACTCTGCCTCGTGGGTTTTCTTTTTATGAAATAATGCAGTAGGAAACATTAGTAGGGCTTTGGGCAGTGAGACCAGGCTTGAATCTAGTTCTGATGTTCACAGACAGGGTGCCTTGGGGAAAGAGATTCACTGGGTCTCAGTTTCCCCATTCACGACGTCGGAAGAACGCTTCCCTTCCACTTTCAAAAGTTGGAAGAACAATAAAAGAGAGAATGCATATGACATGTGTGGGGACGCAATATAGGTGTTCAATGGGTGAACTTTTCAGCCTTTCTATGGAAGCACAGATTCATTGGATCATTCAAAAATTGTTTCCAGCACTTACTAAATGCTAGGAATTGTGTTAAGTACTGGGAACATAGTAGTTAAGACAGACAAGGTCCCTACATTTATGGAGCTACTAGAGACAGATAATAAACATGTAAGTACTATTATCAGATTCTGATAAATACTATGCCTTAAAAACCTAAGACACAGTAATAATGGTAAAGAGTGACTGGAGGGAGACAGGGAGACTATCCCAGGGTTTTTAACGGAAGCTCCTCTGAAAGACTGACCTTTAATCTGAGACTTTGATGACAATAGCAGAGCCTGTCATCCAGCCTTAGGCAGGAAAACTTGGTACTTGGGAGGGACACCAGCACGGCCAATGGAGTCTTATATAAGCAAAACAGGGTAGGAAGGTAATGTTATTCTCAGCAGGGTCCAGATCATGGACACTGCAGTCCACGGGAAGACATCTGGACCTTATTCTCATTGTATTGGGGAGCCATTAGAGGATTTTAAGTGCCAGAGCCACTTGATTAGATTTATTTGTGGGCAGATGAAGACACAAGCATGATGTATTTGTGAAATGTAAAAATTCTCCCCTGTCTACAGTGGAGAACAGCCACTAGAGAATCATGCAAAATAAAGTTATGATAGACAATGTGGTCCAGAAATGGGTTTTGACTTGATGTGATTAAAAAAAAAAAAAAAAGGATGTCATTCAAGGTTATGATGTGAATCCATGTTTAAGTGATGGCCATTCGACTGTGGCCTGCAGTCTTATGGAAGACACTTTAATTCCTTTCAAAGTAGAAGAAAATAAGGAAGAAATAGAATTATTCCTCCTGGAACCATTTCTTTGTCTAGGATTTTAGTATTCAGATGTTGGTATTAAATGGCCTTAGGTACAGAAAAGGCCTAGTATGGTGCAGGGTCAGGCACACAGAATACACTCCCCCTTTTGCCTTGAAAGAAACCACAGTCTACTGTTCTGGAATTCCTAAAAGGTGAATGAAGAGTTGTCAAAAAGAAAATGTAGCAAACAACCTCTTCTAATTGAAAATGTACTCAATGCTGGGGGAGCCTGGATGGGTTAGCTGGTTAAGCGTCTGCCTTCTGCTCAGGTCATGATCGGGAGTTCTGGGATCAAGCCCCACATCAGGCTCCCTGCACAGTGGGGAGTCTGCTTCTCCCTCTCCCTCTGCCCTTCTGCCTTCTCGTGCACTCTCTGGGTCAAATAAATAAATACAATCTTTTTAAAAAATGTACTGAATGCTGAACGGTTGACTAAGCTTTTGATGATTCCCATATTTCATGCTACACTGTGGAGTTGTAATGCCCAGTGACTTTACAGTTTTCATTTTTTAAGCAAAAGAACCATCAGAAGGAAAACAACTCCAAATGCAAAGATGCTAGATCAAGTGCAAATTTTAATGACTCCTATGGCTGTTTTTTAAGGCACGGGAATGAGGAGAGGAGTCGTATGAGACAGAACATCTTAGAAAAGATGCAACTAATTGTTCTCTCTCTCTCTCTCTCTTTTTTTTTTTTTAAGAGCATCTTGATTCAGACAAAACTAAAAATAAGGTTATAGTCTGGGGCCGCTTGTAACATCATTTCCTTTTAGGTCTCTGGGAACAAACATTTTCCTACAGCATGGAGAGCAAGTCATCAGAAGGGAAGGGGAGAAACCAGACTAAAGACACACTGGACAAACAAGCTTGAGATCATATAGAAGTCGAATAATTGACTGAAACATCTAAAATTCCATTGCATTTACAGCGGAGGTCAGGCTGCAACTTTCCCTGCTCTACACGTTTGTAGGCTCCCGGCCCTGTCTCTCATTCCTTCTCAACTGGGATGCCCCACTTTGCAGTCCAGTTGTCTGACCCAGCCCTGTCTGCCTCAGTCAGCAGTGTAGACGGGGAGGCCTGAGAGCTATGGGGCCACGGGGCTAGGTAGCCCAGACACAAAGATCTCAGATGTCTCTACTCCAATCTAGAATTTCAGCAGACCCTATCATTCTCCTGAAGGATACCTGTTCTCTGAAGATCTTCTAGACAGTCTAGAGAATGTCTATTCTAGATTCTAGAACTCTAGAAGAACTCTATTCTAGAGAAGTAAATTTTAATACAAACATGAAGGTCTCCTCGCAGGATGGATTAAGGATGCCATTTAAACCGGGCAAGGAGCTCTCCTTTGGGTCTGGGAAGGTCTAGAAGCATTAACAGGGGCAAATGGCCCTCAGTTTCTTCAGTCTGGGGTCTGTCCTGTCCATATGCTGGTGGCCCACATCTTAAAACTTTCCGATCCCCACAGAAAGTTGACATAAGAGAGAGAAATGGTACCCATGAGAAACTTAGCTACAAAATGATCTCTGTTTTGGCAAGTCAAGTAGTGAAATTCAGTAGCCGTGGTCACAAAGGCTCCGGCGCAAGGCTCTGTCCACATCAGAAAGCTGGAGAAAACCAGGACCGTGACTTGAGGGGTGAGGCTGGCGTTCCACGGAGACAGTGACCCTGAACACAGAGCGAGGCTCTTTATACTATCCTGGGTCAGCTTCTGCCAGTCAGAGGTGCTAAACGAGGCTTCTGGCCAGAGCTTTGGATCATTCCTACCGCCCAGACCAAGCAGGTCAATCATTACGCAGGTCAGCGGGTAAGCTCCCGTGGGCTGCTGTCCCAACCGCCTACCCTCCCAGGGCTCAGCACCACCAGACACACCACCCTGCAGTTTTCCTGAACAAGGGTAAAGGGCAGCAGCAATGTGACAGGTCAGTGGACACGAGCCTCTGGAACTGGATTATAGGAACGGATTTTTATATGAGTGAAGTTATTCGAGGGCAAGTAAATATGGTAAAATAGGAAATAGTTCAATGTTTTCTTCGAGAAAAATAATGTGCTAAGTAATTAAAATGAATATACACAGTTAAATTCTATCAATGTGGAAGGGCATGGTAGTCTCTGTCTTTTTCATTCAACCAGCAATACAATTCAAAAATATATCTCTATATATTCATCTCAATACACAGTTTGACCAAAAGCAGTTTCTTTGAACATTTTTTTTTTGGTTTTGTTCTTATTTTTGTTTTTAAGAGAGACAGTGAGAGCAGGGGGAGGAGGCAGAGGGAGAGTGAGAGACAGAATCTTAAGCAAGCTCCATGCTCAGCGCAGAGCCCGACGTGGGGCTCAGTCTCAGGACCTGAGCTGAAATTAAGAGTCAGATGCGAAACTGATTGAGCCACCCAGGTGCCCCTCTTTGAACAGTTTTAATGCCATATCTTAACAATCCTAAGATTTCATTTGAGTGTTTCTATTAAATGATAAAACACTGTGTTAGACAATTTAAACAAGTTTTTTTGCCTTCTGGACTTACCAGAATCTTTAATACGCCAACATGCTTTGTGAATTTCTGAAAGGGCATTAAAGTGCACAACAGTTTGAAATAATTTTAATTACAGGGTTCCCTGGGCAGCTCAGTCAGGTAAGTGTCCAACTCGATTTCAGCTCAGGTCATGATCTCGGGGTTGAGAGATGGAACCTTTGCACTGGGCATCGAGTCTGCTTAAGATTCTCTCTCTCCCCCTCTGCCTCCCCACTCCCCACAGCTTGTGGGCATGTATGCACACCCTCTCTCTCTTTTAATTAATTAATTAACTAATTAATTTTGATCACAGAACCTCAGGTCAGTATATTTTGCTGGACCAGAGAGCTGTATAATACAACTTTGGAAATGCTGCTCTAATAAATCCTGCATTGTTCTAGAAACATATGAAAACCATTGTACACCCCTGGAGAAACTGAGACTATAAACCATATGAAATAGTAGCTTATGATGTTGGAAAAAAACCTATCAGGTTACCCACTTATCAGGGTATATACACTAAGGACTTAATGAATGGACCGATCGACAATGCCTAGAACAGTAATTCATGTTAATCAATAAAGACAGACTACAATCAATTACATGGCCAAGCACAACAAGGTCTTCGACTGCAGCGTACGTCCATCACTTTCCCCAAAGCAAACATGCTTTAGGTCAAAGCCCTATGTGAGTGAGCACATGCTTAACACTGAAGCATTCTGCCAAAAATAATTTCTACTAGGTGCTTTACTATGGAAATAAAATATAAAACTCTTCCCCCGGCCAAGAGTCCCATTAGAAAATGACAAATTCAGCCTCGGCACAGATACAAATGCTCGCCCTTTCTGCTCCCGGCCAACTTCCCTGCTCTGAGTTTCTTTGGTGCTGTGCCCGCTGCGGATGGAGGAGGGAGGAAGGGCCTGTCACACAGACGGACTTGGCCAACAAGGCTTCTGCAACTCAGCCAGAGCACAGCACCTGGTGAGCCCAGGCTTCCCTGCGTGAATGACGGTGTTCCGATCAGGGCATAGAGTCAACCCCTAATCCTACAGCACTGATTACCCAGACCAGCAGTAATCGGTGGTCTGTGTACCCTTGAGCTGGTCTCTGCTGCCCCGATTTCTTTTCCAGTGGGCACATCGGTGGAGGGTAAGTGTTGGACATCAGAGCTGTGAAGACCCAAGCCATGCCTATCACTTGACTGGTTTACTGGTCCAGGAAAAGGACTGACCATGGGAGACGATGAGAGTGCTGAAGAAATGAGCAGAGATCTGTAGCTTTCAAGCCTTCTGCATCCTCCCACAGGCCCAGATAATCAAGACATAAATATCCTCTGAGAAATATTTTACAGATGAC
Source organism: Mustela putorius furo (assembly GCF_011764305.1). Lineage (NCBI taxonomy): Eukaryota > Metazoa > Chordata > Mammalia > Carnivora > Mustelidae > Mustela > Mustela putorius. Next base: position 22,093,905 of record NW_025421322.1, on the reverse strand, counting down.
AGAAGAAAACTGCGATAGGTAAAGGTGTTTTCTGTTTTTTTTTTTTTTTTTTTAAAGATTTTATTTATTTGAGAGAGAGTGAGAAGGAGGATGAGGGACAGGGAGAGAGAATCTGAAGCTGACACCGCACTGACTATAGAGCCTGACGCGGGGTTTGATCCCACAACCACAAGATCATGACCTGAGCTGAAACCAAGGGTCAGGTGCTTAACTGACCTAGCCATCCAGGCAGCCCAGGTAAAGGTGTTTTGAAATAGAAAACCAATGCTCTCAGCAACTTCTTATATGATATTTCTGTGTAAATAAAAACAATGTGCCAGATGGTGACTACCCTTACCCAGGTGAGCCCCGAGTCATCTATAGAATTGTCAAATCAGGATGCTGTCCAGCTGGAACTAATGTAACATTGTACTTAATTATACTCCCATTTAAAAAGCTTAAAGAAACCAACACACACACACACACACACACACACACACACATATCCTTACATATAGATGTATGTGTGTATATGTATATACATAATATAAGAAGTCGGAAGATAGAAGTTAAACGTGTACAGGACTATGCTTTACTGTATGTCAATCACACCCCAATAAAGCTGTTTAAAGTTAATGTAGGGGGGCCTGGGTGGCTCAGTAGGTTAAAGCCTCTGGCTTCAGCTTGGGCCATGATCCCAGGGTCCTGGGATCGAGCCCTGCATTGGGCTCTCTGCTCAGCAGGGAGCCTGCTTCCCCCGCCCCACCCCCCGCCTGCCTCTCTGACTACTTGTGATCTCTGTCTGTCAAATAAAGAAATAAAATCTTAAAAAAAAAAGTTAATGTAAATAGTGGTTACATCTGAGTTATGAAAGATTACAAGCAATTATCATTTTCTTCTGCTGGCATTCTCTACATTTTCTTTTGTTGTATTTTCTAGACTTTCTTGACTTTATATGTATTATTTTAGTACCATAAAATATCGAAAGTTATTTTCAAAAATCTTCCACAATTCATTCAATTTGTTTGATGTTTGTGTCATTCTCTGCACCTTATAAAGAGTTTCCACATATTTAACAGCAGAAGGAAATATATTATTTGAGAAAGGATAAAACGGGTTCTGAGGTAGTTATAGGACTTGTTCAATGTCAAAGATCTAGAAATTAGCAGAACCAAAATGCGAATCCCAGATCTCCTCTTCCAAATCCCATGACTTCTGTTTTCTTCTTCTCACTGCTTGCTGCCTCCCATGGTCTAAGCATGTTCCACTGACTGCATAAATGCCCCCAAAGTTCTATACGAAGTATAGAACCAAAGCAGTAGAGTTATCATATAAGACTTGAGCAAAAAGTGGGGCATTTGGGTGGCTCAGTCAGTTAAGCATCTGCCTTCAGCTCAGGTCATGATCCCAGAGTCCTGGGATCGAGCCCTGCACTGGGATCCTTGCTCAGTGGGGAGCCTGCTTCTCCCTCTCCCTCTCCCTGCCTCTCCCCCTGCTTATACTCTCCCTCTCTGGGTCAAATAAATAAATAAAAGTCTTAAAAAAAAAAAGACTTGATCAAAAAAAGCTACTATTTTTTGTTCAAACTCAGTACTGGTGGAGGGGAGAGATGAGACCAACCAAGCAAAGGCCGGAAACCAATGAGGCCCCATCAGAGTGACAGGAAACCTTTTCCTCCTGGTGGCCACATCATACACTCTTGGCTTCACTTCAACCCTCTTCAGAAAGGGTAAAGGAAACTTGACCAAAATGGGACCAAACCACTCAGGGAGGGAACGTACAGATGGAAACAAACAACGAAACGAGGCTAGAGGTGTTCAGACATTGCCCACTTGGAGGTACCTTCATTCCCGCTGCTGCTGCTGGGCCACTGGGGTCCACGGCCTGGATGTGGCATGGCTTACTTCCTCGTACCACAAAGCCCCAACCCACGGCGTCACCGACAATCTGGAGAGGAAAACCACAATGAGTAATCGGCAGATGGTCTCTAGCAATTTGTCTGTCCTTCCAAGAGAAAGAAAACCAGCCCAGGATTAAGGTGCACGTCCTGACATCTCTCTCCTCTGTTCTATCTGAACCTTGTGGGAGAATACGACAGTTTGCTTCTTCCCAAACACAGGCATATCAATGTAGAAAGGGTGGGAGGGTCAAGAAAATACCTTTTTGGCAGAAAGAAGCTTCCGCTGTGAGTTGTACTCATCAGTACGTAACCAGCAGATCGCCTCTTTCTTGGGCTGCTATGCAATTTAATATCAGACTCCAATGGAAAATTTAGAAGATCGTGAAAACATGGTTGAAATTTCTCTCTAGACCCAAGTTCTGTTCCAAATTTATTCTTTTTCCCCTGGATCCAATGATACTTTCCTGGTGATCTTGTTATATCCGTGAAGTCCAAAGGAACAGTTTAAATTACCAACGGTGCGGAATATGAGGAGTTTCAGCTTTTTTGAAACACAACTTTGTCTACCAAGAAAAGTAAGTGAATAAGTACTTAAAGTTTACAATTTACAAGGAGGGGCTGTTCCAAAAGTGTTCGAAACTAGAGGGTGCCTTTTCCTATAGAATCATTACACTTGACAGTTACATTCCCTGGACAGCTCCCAGACATGTCTCTAATACATACCCCAACTAAAATGCAGAAGACACACGTTCACAATTACTAGCAATGAGGGCATTTACATTTAAAACAAAGAGAAATACTTACAAATATAATCAACTGTTTCTCGTATGCTTGAGAATGATGCAAGGCAGGAAAGCAAGTGCAATTTTGGTGAACATTCTCAAAAAAAAGTTTAGACCTTCCATTGGCTTTAGGTTTTGCTGGTTACTAGTTCCTTATACCTAATTCACTTCCAAAATATAGTTTATCTTTTACAGACATATTTCCAATGCATTTTTTTCATATTGATGGGTTAGGACTGACCCCATCTTTATTTCAACTCCTCGGTGCCCAGAATGTGAGGCAGGCCTTGACAAATATTCGAGAAAGAGAGAGAGAGTGCAAGCAGAAGCAGGAGCAGGGGGAGAGGCAGAGGGAGAGAGAAAGGGAGAAGCAGACTCTCTGCTGAGCAGGGAGCCTGATGCGGGGCTCGATTCCAGGCGCGTGGGATCATGAGCTGAGCTGAAGGCAGACTCTTAACCAACTGAGCCATCCAGGTGCCCCCCAAAGTTAGAAGACTGAAGGAAGAGTAGAAGTGCCTTCAAGGGCACGTTCATGTGGTTTTGTGCAGAGACTGAGAGAAAGAGGCAGGGAATGGAGAGAGCGTGAGGTTCTGTCAAGCAAAGCGCTTTGATTCTGTTTAAACAAACCCAGTGGGGCTGGTAGTTCTAGAAGGAAGCCTGGAGGACCTCCAAGAAGGGGCCAGTGGCCAGGAGGGGCTCACAGGTACGCAGTGCTCCAAAATCCAGGGCTTGTATAACTCAAGACATGCTCAGCATTGTCAAAAGCACCATTACTTGTGGTAGAACAGATTATCCCATAGTTTTCTTTTCTCCCCTAAAGACTCCTGTAATGTCTTAAATGAATTTTGGGATTAAATGTAACACAGAAGGAATTATTGGCATTATTTGCAATGCCATTTGCCTTAAAGTCTGTAATTATATCAGACTAAGTATATAGTGGAAACCTTTTCTTAAGGGCACATCAAAAAGAGTTTAAAATGCTGTATTAATCATAATTTATGTCAAGTCCTAATGCATTTTAGTGCCCAAGGGTCAAGAAAATCTATTCTCATAATAATGCCAAAACAAAAGGGAAATTAGAAGGTTTTCAATTCTGTCCCTAAGCTACACACTGATTCACTGACACATTGACAGGGCACAGAGAGAAAGCATGAGAAAAACCCAAATGAGAAGCCTACCGTGAATGTCTTCCTTGCGTACGGAGCCCCAGGAGTCAGGAGTTCCTCCGAAGTTACAGGTCTCTTCAACACTGTAAGACAGACACAAGGTCAAGGTGAAAACCCTTCTGCTCGCTTGTTCATTCATGTAGCGGATCTTTACTGAATGCCTCGTATGTGACCGTCCACAAACAAGCATGGCAAGGATCCCCACTTCACAGTGTACCTTTCTAGCCAAACAGAGACAGAAAACATGAGCAGGACAATTAACCCTAAGCCCAACTTAGAGACTTCTGGAAAGAAGAAATGGCACAGGCGTGCGTTGATATTTTTCTATCAAGAAAAAGTTTCCTAGTGCTCACGCTTCTTTCTTTTGAATCCTGACAGGTATTCAACAGGACAAGGTTAAGAGAGAGACTTGACTCCAGCAGTCCCATAGCCATGTTTCAAGAGCTACCCCCCACAACATACGGCACACATCTCATCTCGCTCATGGAAGCTTTAGTTATTTCCTGATCAATACCCTGGACTACATGGACACGCTCACTGCCTCTTGCCCTGAGGAATGATGCTAGAGGAATGTTAAGCATATTCAGCGTGTGCTAGGCTCTATGCTAGGTGCTCCAAATATATTATCTCATTTAGTCATCACAAAAGCTATCTAGCTAGGTTCCACATTATCCCTATTTTATTAGTGAGACACCAGAGGTTTAGAAAAGTTAAATAGCTTTGTCCAGGATCTCAGCCCTCAGGGGTAGCAGAATCAAGATTCAAACTTGGGCACTGGATACCAAGGCCCAGCAGCCACTGCGACATGGGTCCTCCCATGCTCTCTTTCTCCATGAGCAGAAGGATGGGCTCAGAAACTCCAAAAGGCAGTGGTGAGTTGTCCTCCTAAGACGTCTGTTCTTATCAGCTCGCCACTGTTGCCCAGGAAGATGGCAAAGCCAGCAGCCAATCCCTGACTTGCAGGCGGCCAAAAATTCTGCCAATACCCTAGTCCCTCCTTATCTGTGGGGGACACATTCCAAGACCCCCAGTGGGTGCTGGAAGGCACGGATAGGACTGAGCCCTAGAGATACTACATTTTTTCCTCTGTGTATGTATTCATGATCAAGTTTATTGTAGAAATGAGTCACAGTAAGAGATTAACACCAACCCTAACAATAAAAGAAAACAATTAGAACAATACGCTGTAATGAATGTCTCCATCCATCCTGGGCTCACTAAGAACTTGAGGGGGGCTGCTCTGGACATCCAGAGAAGCCAGCAAATGGGGACCCAGGGAGCTTCCTTACCTAGTTAGACAGAGATCATGACCTTGGGTATCCCAAAGACACATGAGGGGCCAAGGCCAAGCCCCTAACCTGGCAAAGTGCCAGCCTTCAGTTCCCTTGGCTGGCAGCATTCAGAGGTCAGGGGCCAGTCCTGGAACAAGGGTACAGCAGAAAAAGATAAGGCAGCACAGGGCAAGACCTCAATGAACCACCAGGAAGCATGGCCCTAACAGACCCTCTCTCTGTCAAAGGCCATGAAGTGCTTCTCGTTGAGAGGACAGGTGGCTGAGATGACTGGTTGCTTTTATAAAGCTCATAAAAGAGAACATGAATTTACATTCTCCCCAAAAGAGGAAGCAGGTCGAGTATCAAAGAAAAGAACCTCTCAGATGAACAGGAGATAAGAGAAGAGGTCCACGGTTGAGAACTCAGACTTTTAAATTTCCTATCAGACAAGTCCCCCCGCCTCCTCCCCAAAACCACTTCTGGGTGTATGAATTTGGATACAGAAAGCACACTGTACTGTAATATTTATTATTACTGTAATAGTACCATGATGTTACTATATTATTACTGTAATATTACTGTCCACTTCTTTAATATACATAATCTTTCTTTTTACTGAGCTATAATTGACATCTAAAACTATATTAGTCTCAGGTTACAGCAGGTTCAATATATGTATATATTTTTGGCAAACCATCACCACAATAAGTCCAGTTAACACCTATGAACTCACCTAGTTACAACCTTTTGTTTTCTTGTGATAACCTTTAAGATTTATTTTCTTAGCAACTCTGAAATGGACAATACAGTAGTACGAACTATAGGGGTCATGCTGTATATCACACCCCGGGACATACTTATTTTCTAATGGGAAATTTGTATTGTTTGCGCATCTTCACCCGCTCCTCTGGCAATGACCAATCTGTTCCCTGGATCTGTGAGTTTGGGTGGTTTTTGTTTTTTTCCCATTTTCATTCCATATATAAGTGAGACCACATATTTGTCATGTCGCATAAGGCTCTCAAAATCTACCCAGGTGGTTGCAAATGGAAGGATTTCCTTTTTTATTGTTTTTTAATGACTGAACGATATGCAGTTGTGTCATATCCCTCGTCTTCTTCATCCATTCGTCTAGCCATCGACCCTTGGGTCGTTTCTGTGTCTTGGCTTTTTGTAAATAAGGCTGTGATGAACGTGGACATGTGGATAACCTTTCAAGCTTCCATTTCCTACCTTTGGATAAATACCCAGCAGCAGACTTACTGGATTATATGATGGTTCTGCTAGTTTCCTGAGGACCCCTCGTACTACTTCCCATGGTGGCTGCACCCATTGGCCTTCCCACCAACAGCGCACGAGGGTGCGCTTTTCTCCACATCCTTGCCAACACTTGTTATTTCTTGTCTTTTTGACAACAGCCATTCTAACAGGTGTGAGATCACAGCTCGTCGTGGTTTTAAATCACACTATACTGTGATATTTGACCACCATACTAAGAAAATAAAATAAATTAAAATATTTTAATACACTTGCCCTTTCTTCTGTTGAAAACTATAGAAATCTTGAAGCCCGTGGAATTATCCTTTAGCTTTCTCTTTTTGTGTCCTTTGGAAGTTATTTGCTCATTACAAGAACACCAATCACGGGATTATCTGGTAGCGCCTTTTTTTTTTTTTTTTTTTTTTTTTTTTTTTGGCTGGCTTAGGGTATTTATACACAGTACTAAAAAAAAAAATACATCCAGATGTAAATATAATGATTAATTTGAAATGCCTTACTGTGAAACCCTGCTTATCTGCTTGAGAAAAAAAAAAATCACACATGAGCTCACTGCACCCTGGGAACCCTCCCAAGAGTGAGGGAGAAGCTTGTCAGAATATGGGTAAGACGTAGGATTTATGAAGCACAGTTAAGACAATTGAGACAACCACAATGGAGACCCAAAAAAGGCAACCTGACCTTTCTTTATTGCCTCCTTATCAGCATACTTTCCCTTTGAGCCAAGGGGGGAAGAGAAAGGAAACAGGGCAAACCCACCCAGGAAAGGTGGATGTGTAGTTCATTTAAGTAATTAACACTTCGCTCTGACTCTACCATTGTATGCAAATGCAAGCAAGAAAAAAAAATGGCTTTAGCCTTGCTAACCCTTTTCTGAAATTGAAGTCTACTGCTTCTAACTCTAGGTTACACCTGTCAGATTTCGATCTAGGCTTCAAAAAGCCTATTTCTAAGAATACGGTTCTCCTTTTCTCCTTCTACCTTATCAGCAGTGCTTGTTCATTGGAAAACACATGGGGGCTCAATGATTTTCTAGCCAGAGTCAGTGTGGAAGCCAGTTTCTTCATTCATTATGATTTTACTCTTCCAGCTAACCCTCCAGAAGGAAGCAAAAAAAGGTTAGATTAGGTAAAATACCCATTTGCCTAGATAACATCCTTACATAACAGTTTCTCCTAAAGCCCTTTGATCAATATCTATTTGTCCTTATTAACATGTATATTCTCTCCCCCCCTCCAACCAGAGAGATGATGGGTTCACTGAGGGAAGGGGTCATGATCTTTCGTCTTTATATCTCCAAATGTGGTGATGAGAGAACAACATGAGCCAAAGGAACAAAGGTCCTTCCCTAAAGGTGATATACTGGACAGGGCGTGAAAAAAAGGGTGTTGAGGGTGTTTTCAAGGCAGTGATTATTGGCACGATGGACCACGCAATCTAACCCTGGCAGAGCGGTGGGTAAGGGGCAGTGAGAAGCCTCCTGTATCTGGGAGTTACAGGAATCTGTGGGCTGAAGAACCAACAGGGTCTGGGTCGCCTGGGTGGCTCAGTGGGTTAAAGCCTCTGCCTTCAGCCCAGGTCATGATCTCAGGGTCCTGGGATCGAGCCCCGCATCTCCGTCAAATAAATAAATAAAATCTTTAAAAAAAAAAAGAACTGACGAGGTCAAGGAAGAAATGTTTTTAAGCACGAGCTCATCACCCATCTTTGTGCCTACCTAGACTTTTCTTTCTGGAATGTAAAGGCCATGGAGTTCGATGAGTAGGATCAGAAATGCAAGGCACCAGGAGTCATTTTCAGAGAGCACAGGATTTGCACAGATCTGTGCCTCTTCTTTGGGGGCTGCTGGGACTCAAAAGATCTTTGCATCTGCTCAAACCCTCTTAGGAGTGTGGGGCTTCTCCCAGATGCCCGGACTGTGGATATCTTCCACTGTCTTCCCAACCGCCTCTGAAAAGAGCTGCCTTGCCCAAATTCCTGCCCTCCTCCCCAAGGGCAGCTGACATCGAATGAATGCTCAAAAATGAGGGTTGACAGGCCTGGCCATGTCACCCCAAGCTGGGACAACTCTGAAGGGCCACCCAGACTCCAGAACTCCCCCTGCAGTCAGGGGGCTGCCTGACCCTCCCTCTGCCCAAACCTCCACGTTTCCCTTCCGTTCGAGGGGATGCTGGCACCAGATTCCCACTCAGGAGTCTCCCCCAACCCCAGCTGAGAATCTGCTGCCCCAGAGGGACCCCGCCTGCACACCCGCCCCCGCGCCCCAGTCACCGCCAGAAACGGGGCTGCCTTTCGGCCACTCACCGGACTTGGGGTTGCAGAGCACCGGGGGGCTGCCGCTCAGGGTGGGGCTGCTGCTGAAGTAGCCGCTGCTGCCGCAGCTGCTCATGCTACTCCTCCGCACGGCAGACACGATCTTGATCTCCTTGCTGGGGCTGACTGTGCGGGCGGGAAACACGGCGGGTCACGGGGGAGCTCGCCTCCCCTCCCCCGCGCTTGGCCAGGCCAGCAGGTCAGGAAAGGGCACCCTGGCCTTGGAGTCAGAAAAGCAAGAATTTGGGCACCTGGGGGGGGTAGGGGGTTCCGTCGGTTAAGCGGGGGCCTTCGGCTCGGGTTCTGATCCTGGGCGCTGGGATCGTGTCCCGCCTTGGGCTCCCTGCTCAGAGGGGAGCCTGCTTCTCCCTCTGTCCCTGCCCCCTGCTTGTGAGCTCGCTCTCTCTCAAATAAATAAATAATCTAAAAAAGGAAACAAAGAGAGAGAGAGAGAGAGAGAGAGGAAGAAAGAAAGAAAGGCGGGCAAGAATTTCAACTGCAGCCTGCCACTCCTTTCAGTTCTTGGAGCCTCTACTTGCCCAGCTGTGAAGTGGGAATAATGCGAACCCACGGGATCGGTAGGAAGAGTGGATTATGTGACGAATGGGAATGTACTCAGGCGCATAAAATGTTGTTTCAAGAATGACCGAGCCTGTGCTGAGCAGTCCTGGAAGGATGTAAATTACCTCCCGGCTTGACACTTCTCGGAGTCACAGTAATAATAAAGCCTCCTGATTTAATATGAAGTCACTAATCACCCAGAGCCATGGAAGAGGGAGATTAAAACACAAGACCATGTATTCAGCTCTGAAAGTGTATGTGGGGCAGCAGTCGGGTCTGGTCCTCTTTGCCACAGAGTGTGTGGCTCTCAGCAAGGGAGAGGAGAGAGGAGGGTGTACGGTCAAGTGACAGAAGCCGCGGAGAGTCCCCGCTTAGTGCCTGGAACGTGGGAAACAAACAAATGCTGGCTTTTGTGGTGACCACGTCCCCTCTGTCCTCCTTTTCATCACTGTCACTTTCAGGTTCTATCGGGACCACAAGACACAGGCAGAGCTTAGTGCTAGAAGAGAATGGCAAGAGTCACTGTGCATTGGCAGAAGGCTGCAGCCCGAAGGGGACACACGGCTGGGGTGTCTGAGCACAGACGGGGCCCCGGAGCGGCTGCGAGTCCTCACTTTCCCTGCGGGGCTCTTGCTTCCTTCTTCCTGCCGCCCTAGTTCTGTCTGCAGGATGAGGGGGGTTGGGGCAGAAGCACTGGCGTTAAGACAGAACTGGCGTGAGATCCAGCTCTGTCCACCCTTTTCTAGCTCTGTAACCTTGGGTAAACCCCTCCACTGCTCCATGCCTCAGTTTCTCCACCCACAAAATGGGAATAAGAAAAGTCCTTCCTCTGAGGGTATAGAGAGAATTAAAGAGGAAAACTACGCAAGCAAGCTTAGCTCAGTGCCAGGAGGCACAGGAAGGTGTCAATATGGCTGCAAGAGTTCTCACTGCCTCCTGCCGTAAGTAACCAAGACACACATTTTCACTGTGCCCTGAGTTTCAGGCAAAGCCCAGATCGTGCAAACCTTAGACCAACCAGTTTCTCGGGTTAATCCATACCAAATTTTCAGAGGGGTTGAAGATAGCCATTTAAGCATTCCTGCTTCTTCCGAAGAAGGGCACCTCAAGTTAACCTTTTCCAGGTGAGCGGGGTTATCTTTGCGGACCTCTGTCAGTGTCATTTCTGGCAGGGGTCACTGTAAATATGGGGCTGTGTGACCTTCCATGTGATGTCCTCGGCTTTATGAGCTCCTCTGCTTGCTTTTCACAATTTGTCTTTGTTCTGGGTCACCCCTTCATGCCAGGTTGACAATCAGTAGTCTTTTAGTTGAATATGCCCTCACAAGTCCTATTCACCATTAAAACATAGAGCTTGTCAGTGCTCTGATTTAGAAAACTGGATCATTAATGATATGCAAGAATTGTTTACAAATGAAAAGTAAATAAGGTAGCGTGAGGGTTTAAGAAAATCTCTATCACGAAAAAACATAATTTGATATAACTATGTTTTCATGACATCTAAATGGACTGCCCAGGAACAATATGGTCATGCTGGGTTCCCCCACCCCGCCCCATACTTTTTGGTTATGAATAAATAAAAAGGTGCTGGAGAACAGCCTTTCACAAAGGTGAGGCATCACTAGTTCTCAAAAGACAAACGCACGTGATCACATACACAATGAAACTGACATACCGGACATAAAACTGGTAGATTTCCGATTGTCATGGCTCTGCTTCCTCAGGCAGAAGGGGCTGTCATGAGTTTCCTGAGACGAGGGCGATTTTTCATTGAGCAGCTCCATCAGTCTGCGTCTCCGCCGGAAGTTCATTCTGAACTGGTAGAGAAGGTTGCTGTCCACGAATGGGTGCTTGTTGGACACTGGGAAGGAGACACAACAGACAGGCATGTCTCGTGTCCTGGCCACAGAGCACCGCAGCTAGGAGACTCTCTCCAGCAGGGGCAAAAGTCTTTGGAAAGAGTGTAGTTCTCCAGATGCCACATGAGCTTGTGGTCCACACACCATTCCAGGAGCTTTCCACGTGCCGTGCACTTTAAAAATTTGCTAACCAGGGGCACCGGGGTGGCTCAGTGGGTTAAAGCCCCTGCCTTCGGCTCAGGTCATGATCCCAGGGTCCTGGGATCGAGCCCCACATCAGGCTCTCTGTTCGGCAGGGAGCCCGCTTCCCCTTCTCTCTCTGCCTGCCTCTCTGCCTACTTGTGATCTCTCTCTCTCTCTGTCAAATAAATAAATAAATAATCATAAAAAAAAATTGCTAACCCATTCCTTGGGGGAAGTTGCCTGACTTCACTCCCGATCTAAAGTCATACTCTTCCTGGTGTTGTCTGAGCCTCTTTGCAACCTCCCACTGAGCACCTACCACATGGAGCCTGCATTGTCTGTTCACTTCTCTGCCTTGTCCACTCAGCTCTAGGCTCTCTGGGGCAGTGATCATGGCTTTATGTGGTCATGAGAGTCCCCTGCTAACTTTTAACTTAGTGATTCTTATGGTTGTTTCACTATCTTTAAATGGTGACTAGTCACTTTGGCTAAACGCATGATTTGGGCCACCAAGACAAATACACTTAATTCAGTGGTAGTTCTGCAATGTTCTTAATAAATGACGCCATTCTTCTTAATAAATGATGTCATTCTTGGATTCAGGAGATGCTGAATGCATCCTGGACCAAGAGATTAGCCAATTACACTTGGATATGATATCTACAAATAGTGGTTCTTTTGTGGATAGTCAAATTCTTTTTTAATTTTTATTTATTTTTTAAATTTCTTTTCAGTGTTCCATAATTCATTGTTTATGCACTACACCCAGTGCTCCATGCAATACGTGCCCTCCATAATACCCACCACCGGGCTCACACAACCTTCCGCTCCCCACCCCTCCAAAACCCTCAGATTGTTTTTCAGAGTCCACAGTCTCGCATGGTTCATCTCCCCCTCCAAATTCCCCCAACTCCCTTCTCCTCTGCATCTCCCCATGTCAAATTTTAATAATAAGTTTACTTTATCCCTACATTCAACAATGCTGTTTTAATAAAATTTTGTAGAGAAGTTATTTCTGGCAAACTTTTCTGAGTGTATTGAGATCTTTTAAGTCCTCAGGTTGACTTAGGCAACAGTACCTTAAATTACAACCTGAAAATACACACTTCTGTATACATTTATTAATGCCTATTGTTTTCTCTTTGGAGTGTGACATATACAAAACACTGGCTCTGGTATAAATAAATACAGAAAAACACTCTAAATCCAACCAAATTCCAGAATGGCCAAAAGTACTTTTAAAAGTATTTTGGGGGCGCCTAGGTGGCTCAGTGGGTTAAAGCCACTGCCTTCGGCTCGGGTCATGATCCCAGGGTCCTGGGATTGAGCCCCACATCGGGCTGTCTGCTCAGCGGAGAGCCTGCTTCTCCCTCCCCCTCTGCCTGCCTCTCTGCGTGCTTGTGCTCTCTGTCAAATAAATAAAAAAAATCTTAAAAAAAAAGTATTTTTAATTGAAGTAGAAATTTGGCTGCCAATTTCGTCTCCTCAGGCTTTAAATACCGAGACCTAGAGTTGAAGTCATACCTGTGCTCCGTTCTACACCTCCCCAACTCCCCACTACCTACAGCTCAGAGGGTAAATCTGGCATCTGAGATGAATGGGTTAAATTCAAATAGTCTTTATTCATCCTATTCCCTCTCCAATCCTGCAAATGACCTTAAATGTGACCGACCGAATCAGGGAAAACAAAAGTTGGACGAGACAGTAGACCACACTTGATAAGCATAATGCCAAGTGGACTGTAAGAACTCAAAAAATTAGACCTCTATTATTTTACAAGCACTGTTGTTATTTTTACAATTACCCTCCTGTACTGATGATGATGCCATTTGGCTTATGGGAATTCAGTTTTATGACACACGATATTTAATGCCCCACTTCCATTTTCAAGGGCTCATTTGGATTTTCACGCCCGAGGAGCAGCCACACTCTGTGAAAACGAAGGTCTCCGTGTGTTCATCCTCCAGCTGTGTGGCTGGAACAGATGGAGTCCAATTCTCCTCTCAGAATAGAAAAGTGACAATTGCATGTGTCACCTGCATTGTTTTCAATAAATTACTTGGCTTTTAAAAGGGTTTTTTTTTTTTCCCCTCTCTCTCTCTCATTAAAAGTTGGATGACATAAACACTGAATTTCAAGCATTTGCTTTGTTTGTGAGCATAGCCTTAGGTATACCGGAGATAAATGTAATCACAAAATGTTGATGAGCACAGGTAGACAGCCATATTATAGCAACGATCAGTTGACACATGGCTTCCATTCATTTATGCAGCAATGTGAGCACCTACTAAATTTCGCACACCATGCAGTTCTCTCTCTTAGCACGGTGGCTGGAATATGACAAATTATCTGCTCCTCCTTTCAAAAACCAAAAACTGCTAAAAGAGACATTGCTTCATATAAGAATGAAACAATCAACATTCTTAACATATAAGAATGAAACAATAAACCATTACACACTCTCTTCGGCTGAGTAACTTTTAGAAACTAATATTACCCAATAAAAAGTGAAGGTTCTAGAGTTCAGTGACCTCAGTTTTGATCTCAGTTCTGCCAACCTGACTAGCAGAGTGCTTTAGGCAACTTACTAAACTTTCAACTTTTCATGGCTTTGCTGTGAAGGAAAAAATGGGATAATGGATGTGAGAGATTTGGAATATTGTCTGAAATCTAGTGATTTAAGTCTTCTTGTTCTTAGACTCCTAAAGATTGACTTTAGCCTTCGGTCATAAATTACACATGTAAAGTCTCAAGAAAGAAACAATGGCTAAATGACAGGACAGTTTATATTCCAGAGAGAGAAAAGCACTGGTTCCTCCTACACTTTAACATGACATTCACTATATTAAATCCAAAAGCCACTTGCTACATAGGCGACTTACTCTTTGGTAAACACAGAAGAGATAATCTAAACTCAGGAGGAAAAACATTAAAGAGAAGGAAAGGAAAACCATTTAGGGGAAGGTAACTGGTGGCTCTAAAACTTGAGGTTGTTCCAATTCTTTACTTCTCAGGTCCCAACACTGTACAGAGCTTTTATTTAAAGTAAATATTGGGATACAAACAATTTGACAAATTTTGTTCTTTGCTCCTTGAGACTATGAACCTCTAACCAGGAATAAGTAAGACAGAATATTCAAAGCTGACATTCAGTATCTGTTTTTTCTAGTTGTGCTCTTTCAATTATAGTTATAATTGAAAAGTGATAATTATTTATCCATTCAATTTATAATTTCTGGGACTTATGAAGACTTTCCTCTCATATGGGTAGCATTCCCAAGGGGCTTGACTTGGCTTCGTATTAAATCAGACATAAAAATAAGAGTAAAAGCAGGCACAGTCAGAAAGCTGTAAATTCAAGAGGACCTAATTGCTTAGGAAAGTGGGGGTTCTAGAAGCACTAAGCTCACAATGTTGTCAATACTTGGTAAAAGAAAAGAGATCCTGATTTGCTGTGTGGTTTTCCTTTTCAGAAAGCATGGGAGAAATGTTATAATAGTGTGACATACATAGATTCTTTTTGTAGACAACGTGGCTACATTTTTCTCTTATAAGTTTTTGGACGACTTCGGCAAACACAAAGAGACCTTGAAAGTGATTATCTACAAGAGGGGAAATTGGCTTCTCCACCACTGACACATAGAATCTAAACATGAATATAAAAATCTATCATCTTGAAACCTGTAAATTCAGCTGAATATAAAAGACATTTTAAGCTACTTATCTAGTCGGATTGAAGAAGGTCACATACTTTCATTCATCCTTGAAACGTTTGCTGGCAAATGACATAACACAATAGGCATCATGAAACAAGCCCACTGAACCCAGCAGTGTGATGGGGAGGGGGTTTGGGGGTTTGGGGAGAGAATGTGCAGTCACCAACTGCTCTCTGGATGGCATTTCATCAAACCTTTAAACTTTTATATATTCTTTAATTTTTTTTAAAGATTTTTTTATTTTTTTGAGAGAGTGTGAGTTGGGGGGAAGGGTGAGTCAGAGGGAGAGAGAGAATCTCAAACACACTCCCCACTGAGTGCAGAGCCACCCAACTTGGGGGGGGGGCACTTGATCCCAGGACTCCGAGATCATGACCTGAGCCCATATCAGGAGTCCGACACTCAACTGACTGAGCCACTCAGGCACCCAGGCACCTCCATCAAACCTTCTTAAAGGTGATCTTGGATCTGGGATTACATAAGTAACTCGGCAGAGTTAAAAGAGGGCTTAACGGGGGGGGGGGGAGAGGAAAGATAATGCTATTGCCATGAGGAGAATGAGGTGGGGGCACCATACTGGTGCTGAAGCTAAAAGGTCCTCCAGGTCACCCTGAAGACAGGAGACCCTCAGCAGCTACCCTGATAAGCATCCCTCAATGGTCCTCCACACAGCAGAGGTTGGTGTGGTTCACTCCTTCCCCCAGGGCACCCTGGTGGGTGAAGGATCGTTCGGGGACCATCCAGGCTGTCACTCTATCCTACTCCTCACTCCATTTCCTCTCGTTTGCTTTCTCATCTCCCTTTACTGCGTCCTAAAAGGACCATTTCCCCCCTGCAAATACTGTATTGACATTGACAAGACATTGACAAGCGTACTGACCAAACCTCAAGACTAAACAGGTCACGATCTAGTCCTCAGATTTAGGGTTTCTAAAAGGCAAATAAAATGTGCATATGCAAGTGCTACACCTCCACTGCCAACAAGCCCAAAGCCTTCCGTTGTCTCAGTGTCCAGGGAAGGCTTTGCGGCCTTTGGCTTCCCTGTTCCTGCTAATTCACCACCCTTCAGAGTCCAAGCAACCCATGTCGCTTGGTAGGCTGCAGATTTTAAAAACTGGCAAGACTAAAAAATACTGATATCATGCTTTTTAATCATGTGTTTGGTGGAAAACACACACTGAGAACTAACTACAACAGATTAAAGCTATTTTTTTTTTTTTAACCTGAGCTATACTTAAGGTCGTAATTACCCATCTCAAACCATCCTAAAGGAATGCAGGAGTTGAAAGAGCCCTGTTTCCCCAAGCAGCAGAAGTCCTTGATTCAAGAACATTAAGCAATTGTTTTTAAGTGCCTGTGGCACATAAGGACAGAGCGAGGTGCTTGGGATCCTCAACTCTTCAAAGGGCAGTAACAGCAGTGAGTCAGAGAACTAAAATAATTACTTCCTGAGCACCGACAACATTAAGTAGAGGATATGAAAACAGGAAATTGGTTTTAGGGTATAAAGTCCTATTAACTGGTACTACTAAAACAAAACACTTCACATTCACAAGGTTAGAACCCAATTACACTAACTTAATTGATTGAAAGGAGGAGAGGATGGGAAAGAGACAAGGAAGAAGGACAAAAGTCACCCTAGAAAAGATAGCAGAAAAGAAGAAAATCAAAACATGACATCGCGATGGCATAGGTTTCTGCATCTTCTGTGTCTCAGTGTCAGAAACACAAAGGTAATAAACAGACAGTAGGTCAAATAATGTTTTCTTCTTCTCTATGCATCATTAAATAATAGCTGGGTACATTCCAAAGACCAGAACCTTCACTGTTAGTGATAGAACTCAAGACAAAGGGTATGTTTTTCAGAGACTAAACCATACCATAAGGGCAAAGGTCTAAAAACAAATTTATTTTGTCCAGGAAATGGAATACTGCACCTATAAAAGTCAATGAAAACCATTTTGTGACTCTGTTCTAGATCTTTTGGAATTGTTGGCATAAATCCAAAGGCCTCATAAGAGCACCTCCATGTTGATGGATTTAACATGTGTGCATTCGGCACAGAGTATGGATAAGATACTGCGTAAGACCAGCAAAGGTGAGCCCATCAACGTGATATCGATGCCTCCCCACTAAGGCATCTGATGTTGTGGATGTTGATGAAAACAATAAATGAAAGTAACAATTGATGAACATTTATTGAGGGAAACTCTGTGCCAGGCCCTCTGCTAAGCACTTGCATGATTTGTATCATTCTATTCTCACAGCAACACTATGAGAGAGCTGTTAGAATTATTTCCATTTTACAGATGAGAAAACAGGATCACACAAAGTAAATTTGCCCAAGGTTCCATTGTTACTAACTGGAAGATTCAAGTCAGAAATACTCTGGGGCACCCTGGGTGGCTCAGTCAGTTAAAGACTCTGCCTTTGGCTCAGGTCATGATCCCAGGGTCCTGGGATGGAGCCCCACGTCAGGCTCTCTGCTCAGCAGGGAGCCTGCTCCCTCCTCTCTCTCTCTGCCTGCCTCTCTGCCTACTTGGATCTATGTCTGTCAAATAAATAAATAAAATCTTAAAAAAAAAAACAAACAAAGAAAGAAATACGGACAGATGAACTCTGGAACACCCCTGACTCTCCTCTCTCGACCATCTCCCATCCAGAGATGTCATGCCAATGAAGAGCTAAATGAAATTACCAACACCAAAAACCCAGCTTGCCCCTCATTGATTCCTATCTCTAGTTTACAGAAGGCAGTTTGGACAGGCACCTTTTCCACAAAACTCTTCACCAGGACAGAACATTTATTACCTTGGAATTGCTCATCTAAAGGATAGAATGATGACATAGAAAACACTGGTTGGGTCTCAGAGGACCCTTGGCTGAACAGCAGCTTCACTCTTCTTTTTTTTTTTCTAAACGATGAACTACATTATATTTCTCCAAATAATACAGACAATTTTTTTCCACTATCCATTACACTCAGCCTGAGAAGATACAACCAGAATCTTCAAAGATGATTCATCTTTGATACTTGTGTTTTATCCAGGCCTGGATACCCAGTCTTTACTAAGTTACTTAACTGCCCTGAGCTCCAGCTGCATTCATCTGGAAAACAAGTTGAAGAAATAACAGAACGACATGGGTAAAAGGCCTGTTATAGTTTCTGGGCCAGGGTCGCTCCAGTAACATTGGCCATGTGTGGGTTTTCTGGAAGGCCCAGGGCTGTCGGGGCCTTAAACTTTTTAATGATTTAAGCCTCTGCAGACTCTGCCTATGGAGCCGAAGCATCTGGAAACAATTCTAGGTGCTCTGGAAGAAAAGGAGGCCCCCAACCTAAACCAGATCAATTCAGCAAGGTCACCAACATGGAGAAAAGCATCCAGCGGGAGGTTGGAGGGACCAGAATAAAATGCTACCCAAGAAATATGAAGTGTGAACGCCCACCACAGCCTCATTCCCAGATGGCATTTTCTAACTCTTTCCAGAAAGGTTACCACAGAACCTGATGGTGCTTCACCATCAAGTAATTTGTCAGGTGTTTTTATGACACTGAAGAGTGCAGTATCTTTGAAGTAGGAAGAAGCAGATGTTCAGAAAAGGAAGGAATCGGTGGTGAGATTTAGAGGGTTTTTTTTTGTTTTTCTTTTTTTAAATGGTCTTCATCTATTTTCTATATCGTTTATATCTGTACTCTCCTTTTCTTAAACAAAAAAAAAGTATAGGAAAAAACGTTGCATGCTTTTTTTTTTTAAATAAGTTTTGTATTTTGAAATCTTCTTACATTTATAGGAAAGCAGTAAAGGTAGTATAGATAGTCCCCATCTACCCCGACACACCCTCATGTTAAGATAACCATGTGCAGTGGTCAAAACTAAGACATTGACATTGGTACCCCCAGCGATTTCAAATCTCACTTAGAGCTACAAGGAACTCCGTGAATGGACGCAAGAAGGAAACTATCCCTTGGAAGCCCAGTTTCCCAGGGAAGCATATTTCACTGTGAAATGATAAAAGACGTTTGTCCTTGTGGATGACAACGCTAGCTGCTTATCCAAAACCACTCTCTCTTTCTTCCTCCTTTATGACTTGCCCATGGCAGCAGTGTCCCTCAGTAAAAGACATTCGATCACTGATCGCCTTCTGTCAAGGGTGACCAGGTGACCCAGTTCTGACCCTCATGATGTAGGTGTAAGTGTTGAGAAGAGGCAACCTTTCCTAAACAAAAAGCCAAGTCTTACTAGGTGACCTCTCTCTGCCTTTCCATCTTTTCCCTGCCTACAGTACAGACAGGAAGTCTGGCGAACTCTAGGAATAGCCAAGCAGAAATGGATGGGGCCTTATCAACCTCTTGTCAGCCCAGGACACCCCCTTCCCCACCTCTCCCTGGAGCAGCTTCCTGCCTGAGGCAGAAGGACCTCTCTGTTCAACCTGTCATTATTATATTTTCTGTTATTTGTACCAAAACACAATCCTGATGCTGTTCCAAATATAGGTCTGGAGACATGAAATCAAAAGCTTAAAAAAACAAATGCTTCCATTTATTTGCAGCCCACACTTTACAACAAACTGCTTGACTCGAAGCCAAGAGGGATTAGACATAAAGTCATGCAGGCAGAAGATACGCCTTCCAGCCACTCGGCTCTGATTCCTCTGGGACGGAACTGCTTATGGACATTCCTTGGGCCTCAATTTTCACATCGGCAGAAAAGAAATTACAATAACCTCATCTTTTATCCATCGTAAGTGAAATTCATAAACATATGGGGACACACAGATCTCTCAAAGGCAGGTCACAATAATGTCAATGCACCATTAATAACTATACTGCTGCCAGCAAAAATCCAAGAGCCCACAAGGAAGAGCAGGAGTTTAAGCAAGTGCTCCTGAGCTTTGCGTTACTTACTGGATAAGCCCTTTCTGAGCAAAGAGGGAGCCTCCAAGATCAAAACCAGCCTAAGTGATGGCAGGCAACAGTTTCTGACTTGTGGAAATATTTAAAAATCAAAGAGAATATTTAAAAAACAGAAGAGAAAGAAAACATGATTGTGAAATCAGGGTGCTGGGAAAGAGAGAATTATTGTCGCCATTCCAGAAACTTCCACGGCCGGCAACCAGCTCTGTGGGGGTGTCCAAACTGGCATGGCAAAACAGAGATAACCAGGTGCTTCTTTGACGCAAATGTTCGGGTATTTAGCCACAGACAAAGATGTCTGAGATGGGGGCTGAAAAATGACAAACACATTCCCCAGGATACTGTCCTACCCTGTGATGGATTCAGAAAGCTCCAGAGCTTGGTTCTCTAGAATGACAGCCAAAGGACACATAGGCTTGCCAAGGACTTAAAATGTCGCAGAGTCCAAATTGAGATGAGCTCTGGATTTTTTATTATTATTATTATTATTTATTAGTATTAGTATTGGGGCTTGAATGGGGCTTGAACTCACAACCCTGAGATCAAGACATGAGCTGAGATTAAAAGTCAGATGCCTAACTGGCTGGGCCACCCAGACGCCCCTGCACTGAATTTTAAAAGATTGAGTAAGGAAAATAAGAACATTAAAGAGCTGATCGGTATCTGTCATGTTAACCATATTTTGAAATGATATTTTAGAGACGGTGACTTCACATAAGATTATTGTGATTAAGTTCACCTGCTTCTATTGTTTTTACTGTGGCTCTTAGAAATTTTAAAAGTACCTCTATGGATTGCATTTATGGCTTATATCATACTCCTGTGGGAAACAGGAATCAGTCTAGAGTAGAGGCTGATATGCCATAGGAACAGACCAGCTAGCCACCAAACAAGTTCATGCCCTTATGTGTAGCACTTTGAGAGCTATCTGTCGTTACCCCGAGCTTCTGACAGCTGAGTGATCGAGGGTTCTCATGACCGCCGTCCCTTTTCCTGCCCCCATCCAGTCACACTATATCCCCCATCCAGTTCCTTCATTTTGATGTGGAAGCACTTGATGTTCCCACTTGGCAGGAATCCTTCTTTGTCATTATGCTCTCGGCAACTGTCAAAGATGATTTTAGAAAGACAGGAGCCAGCCAGTGGGCCAAACCAGCACCTACCCCTTCTCCCCAGGCATGGTGGCTTTGGTAGTTTCCAACTGGACTGAAACTGCAATCTCTCCAATAAGATGGAGAGAATATAGATCCCGATATGGAGGCCTTGCTTGGATAGAAGATGGGGGGCTCCTCCGTAGGTCCCATGTCACCACTGGGACAGAGAAGAAAGTGAAAGGAAGCTTTTTAGAGAAAAGCTAGAGAAAATGTGAGAGCCTTTCAAATTTTATGTCAGTTTTAAAATAATTTACATAAAAATTTTACAAAAAGATTACTCTCTAAATTTGACCAAATTTGGTTATGAACATTAATAAACACATGTTTTCCATTGTAATCTGGATGTGTGTGCCTATGTGTGTGTAATTCCTTCATAAATTTTAACTTAATACCGTTGCATAGTCACACCGATCAGAGTTGACATATGGTCAGTTTTACACCCAGCCATCACTCCCCAGTACAAATACGCTTTATTTGTATGCCCAGTACAAATAAGTTTACTTAGCCATTCCTAGCAGAATAGGGGAGGAGGCAGCTGGAGAAGGAACTGGGGGCCCAAACACAAAATGACAATCCAGACACACCGTCTGGGAGGGGAGGGTCAGCAAAGAGAAACTGAGTTAACGGGAGCCTGAGTAGGTAAGGATCCTGAGCCAGGCGTGGCTAGTTGGGGACTTTCTAGAGGCATGACCACGAGAGACTGCAGGACAGCCGCAAGGATGAAATGCTGTGAGAAAAATCCTTATTAGTATCCAAGGAGAACCTGGGTCCCAGACATGAACCCTTCCTCCAATGCCTCAGTCTCCCCGTTGCAAGGGACTGCCACAAAAAACTCACTCAAGACTGACGCTGACTCAAGAGCTAGAAAAATGATCTGCGATGGAAAAGAGAATGGAGGCATTTCATTCCTTAAAGGAAGGCCTCTTAATGTTTTGTCCTACCCCCCTCCATTTTGGCTTGAGGACGATGGTCAAGCTCATGTCCATCAGTAGCCCAGACTTAACATCGTGGTGCTTCCTGAGCAGTAGAAGAGAGGAGGGGCGTATCATGATCAGCAACCTGAACTGTCAGTTCCACCCTGATACGCCTTTCTAATAAACCCGAGACCTCTACATGTCCCACTAGAGATGGCCATGGAAACCCAGCGAAGTCCTTAAATTACCACCAAACACCTAGCTGAGTAGTACTTAATACAAGATCGCATACCTTCCACATACTTCACCTGCACAGCGATGGTGTTGTTGAACTTCAAGACTTCCTCGTGCTGTTATAAGAATGCTGCACCTGGGTAAACTGAGGACTACGTATGGGCAGGACACTGGACGGCGAGCTGTCAGGAGCGAGGCAGGAATTGGAATTGGTAGGACCACAGGTTTCAGGGCCAAACACTGTCTGTGGCTAGATCAGTGTCTGTGGACCTGACAAGTTATACTAACGACAACTGAAGATGGAAATGTTTGCAGTTTTGGCACTGTTCACAAAAGCCCTCTGTTCCTTATGCATCATACTCTTTTGGAAAATTACATGAGATAAGGCTATCTTTCATTCCCTTCATACTTTCTAATAGTTAAGTCTCAGTGTGGCTACAGACCTGTTTTCCTTTAACCAGAATCAACACTGTAATGTGTGCCAGCGCATTAGCCCTTGACTTTACCAAGCAACCTTGCTCCCTTCTGTTTACATTGCAGCAAAATTCTGGCTGTGTACATTTTCCTTCTTGCTTTGGATTCAGCTATAATAAAAAGTAAAATAGA
This sequence comes from Mustela putorius furo, assembly GCF_011764305.1. Lineage (NCBI taxonomy): Eukaryota > Metazoa > Chordata > Mammalia > Carnivora > Mustelidae > Mustela > Mustela putorius. The sequence continues at coordinate 22,071,071 of NW_025421322.1, read as the reverse complement.
GTCAAAGCACATCAGAAGGCACAGTGGGATAATTCCCCAAAATTCCAAATTGAGAAAATGAAATGGTTTTATTAGATTGTGGCTGTTCATAAAGATTATGCTTGAAAGAACTATTAAAAGTAGATTGAGGAAAATATTCTCCCCAAGCTTTTTTTTCCCCCCCTATTCAGAGTTTATCATTTAGAAGCGAAGAACGGTCATACTAGTTGCAAATCCTACAACACGGTCATCTAAAACAGCAGGGACAACAATACCAAATGCACTGATTTGAGGGGGAAGGATTAAAGGAACTAACAGTGGTTAAGAACAGCCTGTCTTGTGTGGATCACTGGGAGTTACAGGCAAACAATGAATCAGGGAACCAAGGAAGTACTGTATGGGGTCTATCAAAGCCCAATTAAAACAAATAAACAAAAGAAAAAAAAAAAAGCCTGTCTAACACTTTTGCCTGCCTTAGCGCTCATTTCCCAGTGCTGACAGAACTTTCAACTTTTTTTTTTTTTTTTTTTTTTTGGTGACCAACAGCCCTCTCCTCCTGGTGAGTCTGTCAGTCAGTCAAAGGGTTCCGCTCCTTTTGGATGAAGCCGTGGGCATGTGACCTAGTTCGGCCAATCAGAATCTCTCTGGAGTTGAGCTTGGAGCTGGTTCCCAGGAGGTGGGTGGCTGGAAGACATGGCCCTTTAGTCACAGGTTCCTGGCACCTGGATCCCCAAGTGGTGCTCTAGTTCTTCAGGCATCTGGTTTTTCAATGTTTCCTTTCACTGTCGGATAGCTCTGCCATATGTTTAAAGCCAATGCTGACTGGGGCTGCTCACACTCAAAGAACAGGGCATAAATACTCAGCCCTGTGCCCTGCAAATGGCAAGGCCTCAATTTGGGGTCATTACTGTCATCCGTTCATTGAACACTTTTTTACTGAACAGTTACTACACAAATGCCAAGCCGTTGGGGATACAAAGAGAGAAAACAAATGGTCTGCCCTTAAAGCACTTACATTCTAGTTAAGGGTAAAGAAAGATGAAGATATTGACTGGGTACCATTTGTAATAGAAAAATCTTCATTTTCTGGAGGCAAGAAGTGACCAAAAGCAAAAAGCAAGAAAATGTGAGTAGGAGAGTCTTGACAAGGACAGGAAGGGAGGGTAGGCCGGCAAGGGTAGGTTGCCATTGACAAAGACTTTCTCTGTGTTCTGACTTTGTAGCCAGGTTCCCCTGCACTTGATCTTAGCCAAAAGGCTGAGAAGGGATAGCCAGGTTCCCCTGAACCTTCTTTTTGATTAGGCCTTGACCTTGGCCCCCCATCCCGTCTTTGGCTTGCTTTCTTCTTGCGAAGAATCCTGCTAAGTCACTTTAGTGAGAACCTTCACCCACCACAATGCCCAATCAATCTTGATATTTGACAAGTTTCTCATCCTCCATCTTTGACGTATAAGTCCTTGGCCTACCTTTCCGAAGAATTCTCTTAAATTGGTTTAGCAGGAATCCCCCTACCCTGGATGCCCCCTATTAATACATTTCCATCCCCTGATCCCCTCACCTTGTCCAGTAGCTACAAATCCCCACTAGTCCTTGTGACATTCAGAGTTGAGCTCCACCTCCCTCCCTCACTGCAATAGTCTTAGGGCAAGTCTTCCTTACTGTTTTAATAACGGCAGAAGACTTTCTTTTCTGCAGGATCCCTCAGTCTTGGGCAAGTTGCAATCTTGCTTTTGGCCTCAATCTTCAAGGCCATTTTTCTTCCTTTCTTCCTCCCTCCTCCCCATCTCTCTCTCTCTCTCTCTCATTCTTTCCTTGGCCAGGCTATTCTAGGCTTAGGCTGAACTCTATCAGTGATCTTAATTACTGGAAAGATTGGGTTCATTGTTGTCTCGATCTGGCACTTAGCTTCCTGTGTGGCAGATTCCAAGCTCCCTCTTCACGGCTGTCCGAGTGAATGTCTCAGCTACCGTCTTCCACTAGAGAAGGGGATAATCCCAACTCTCCCCCAGCAACTGGGAGGACTGAAAAGATAATATACATATACCTGCTTTGGGAACTGCAAAATGTTATATAAATATACGCTCAAAACAAAAAGAAAAAGAGAGAGGGCTTGATGAAGTGTTGAAATTGCTGAAGTGCTCTGACTAAATCTCTAAAAGAGGAAATTATACGCCTGGACAGAGCAGCAGGAGCCTGATTATTCCAGGTCAGCCGCTGCAGCTGTGAGCAGCTGACCCATGTGATTATCTGGTTTCTAGCTCCCTCCATGTAAGGCAAAGTTAGCTGGAGAGCAGCTAGAGCATAGGCAGATACTTTACGTGAGCAGAGAAACGTGTTCATCACATTTGTGAAGGCTGCACAAGAATCCCAAGGTGTCCCAGCATTGTTTGGAGAAAGGGAATCATCTATGTTATGAGCTAATCATTTTTATGGCTAAAACATCTGCCAGGCGCTATGTGCCAAAGCAATAAAAGTGGGGGAATTACAGAGCTTCCAATGGGTCCGGTCCTATTTAGTGGTAAGAGCCAGATTGCCTGGATTTCAATCTTGAATCTGCTGTTTACCAGCTCTTGTCTTCCGCAAGTTACTTAACCTCATCTTTTTTTTTTTTTTTTAAGATTTTATTTATTTATTTGACAGAGAGAGATCACAAGTAGGCAGAGAGGCAGGCAGAGAGAGAGGAAGGGAAGCAGGCTCCCTGCCAAGCAGAGAGCCCGATGTGGGGCTCGATCCCAGGACCCTGGGATCATGACCTGAGCCAAGGCAGAGGCTTCAACCCACTGAGCCACCCAGGCGCCCCTTAAGCTCATCTTTAAGAGGGGAAGAATTATGATACCTAACAGAGTCAGGGAGAGGAATGAGTCCATGAGGAGAGTGACTAGAAACAGTGGCTGGCACATGGTAGGGCTCTATAAATTTAAACTGTTATTTCCCGTCGATCAGATCGCATACAATAGCTGGCGTCTGGAGCCCCTAAGAAGTAGGCATTGTTCGGAAAGCTTTGCCAACCACTCTTCATGGAAACCTCACGGCAGCTCTGTGCTGGGGTTCCCACGGCAGCCCCGATCCAGGAGGGCTTGCTGGTGGGCCCGGTCTGAGGCTCGAATCTGGGAACTTGGCTTCTGGAAAGTTCCCGAAGTTACTGACTAATAAGGCAACTTTACCCACTTGGTACACCGCACACCGCTATACCAGCCTGCCTAGATTGTTTGTACAAACACTGTGATTTACGGAGAACACATGCCTTCCTTCTGCGACTCTGCAGTGCGGGTAGTCGCGCCGGGTCACACGGGCAGAGTGTCCCTCCATGAGCGGCCCCCAGCGAAAACCTTGTCCTTGAGTCTCGAGTGGGCTCCGGCGGGACAGAGGCATTGCCCGTGTATTAGGGCAAGTCCCTGCTGGACGAAGGAGCCAGATCTGCATGGTTCTAGGAGGGAGGACAGAGAAATCCTGCGCTGGGCTTCTCCAGTCAGCACCTGAGGTGTCTTTCCCCACAGCGATCCTTCTCTGGGTCCTTTCACCGTAATCAGTCTTCGCCGTGAGGCGGACTTTATGCTGAATCCTTCCAGTTCATGTGTGAGATCATATGATCTTCCCCACAGAGCGAGTCAGTAACTCTCAAAAGTGGATAATGTGACTCTAATTTCATAAATCTAAAAGCCTCAGGAATGAAAGACTTGAGAGGTTGACAGGGTCACTCCGTAGGTGGAAAAGCGGGGACCTGATCCTGTCTCCCGAGACAAGGTTCATGCCACTGTATCAGGCAGCCACACCCAGGTGCATACATCCTGGGCCAAGGAAAATGTCTAAGGCACAATACCTAGTAGTTACTGTTAGCTATGCGCCCTTGGGGAAAGAGCTTAAAGGCTTTGCACTTCTGAATTCTTCACTGTAAAACTGGAATAATAAGAACGATGCAATGTCACAGAGTTGCTGTGAAAATGAAATAAGATTTTATATATATATATATATATGTATATATATATATATATATATATATATCTTGTATATGTGATGCATACACACATTAAATATACAGTATAGTGGTGCCTGGGTGGCTCAGTGGGTTAAGCTTCTGCTTTCGGCTCAGGTCATGATCCCGGGGTCCTGGGATCGAGTCCCGCATGGGGCTCTCTGCTCAGCAGGGAGCCTGCTTCCCCCTCTCTCTCGGCCTGCCTTTCTGCCTACTTATGATCTCTACCTGTCAAATAAATAAATAAAATCTTGATTACAGAACACATCATCCACCATTCATAAATGAAGCTAGTTAGAATTTCATGGGCGGCCTGATTTTTTTGTCTGTTGGTTTCAGTCTAAGGAATCACATTTATCCAGAAACCTTCTGCTCAAAGCCTAACATCGGTCTGTCTTTAATGGTTCGCCTGTGAAGTTAATTATTAGCTAGAGAACGCAGTGCTTTACATAAGACACTAACTGGCACAAGACACTAACTGTCATTAGCTCTAAAAGGCACATACAAGGTGGCCATATTTTCATAACTCAAATATGGAACCTGTTATCTAGCGATGGACTCCTGGACCGGGAAACTGGGCTCCCTTGGAAACTCTGATGTCTCCAGATAGAGAATATTCAGTCCTCCTGAAACTCCGGAAAGCAAACATCTGGGGGTTCATATTTGCTCTCGGTAATGCCTTCTTTTATCCTTTACATTGCAACTTCATGCTGATAGCATTACAAAACTACAATGTAGTTGATGTATAATTACTAGCTCTTGGGAAATCATTTGGAAACAATTCCTGGCACCTTCTCTCTTCTCTCTGAAGATGTTACAGTATCAGTCACTAAACTGTAGTATAAGAGGCTAGTTTTCTCTGGTACTTGGTATCACCAAGTTTTCCATCTATAGCAAAGACAACAGCACTAACTCTAACCCAAATACACCGTTTTTCACTGTGGATAGCCCCATATTCCAACCAACTCTGAGTTCACACTTATTAGCAAATATCCTTTTAGATGTTACTACCCGAGTGGCCTCAGATGAAATCTTTAGCCTGCTGGGGCCTTGGTTTCCTTTTCTGTAAAACAATGATAATAACACCTGCCTTATCGTCAACAATCCTATATTGGACACTTAGAAGTTTGTTAAGAAGAATGACCTCACGGTTGCTGTTCTTACCACAGAAAAATAAATTTAACCATAACAACAAAAAACATCTGTCTCGGGGCACCTGGGTGGCTCAGTCCGTTAGGTGTCTGCCTTTAGCTCAGGTCATGTTCCCAGCATTATGGGATCAAGCCCCGCATCGGGTTCCTTGCTCATCGGGGAAACCTGCATCTCTCTCTCTCTCTGCCTGCTACTCCCCCTGCTTATGCTTTCTCTCTCTGTCAAATAAATAAATAAAATCCTAAAAAACAAAGACAAAAACAAAAACAAAACATATATGCCTCAAAGAGTTTAAGAGGTTTAAATAAGCCAGTATTGGTGAAATCATTAGAATGGTGCTTGCCACAGGGTATAAAAGAAATAAATGAAATGTCCAGTACTTCCTCTGTTTGCTAATTGCTTCCATAGCCATATTCAAGTCCCAACAAGACTCTAAGATGTCTAAGGCTGGAAACCACACTGGCACCCTACTTTCTACCCAACTTCCCACCCCCAATGAGCTTAGCACAGCAGATGACATAGGAGGCCATCAGTAAATGGTTGTAGTCCTGGCGGGGTTACTGAGGAGAAACCCCCTGGAATATAATGAGTGGCTTGAGGGCCTCTTTGGCCACAGCCTCTGTGCCAATGGGTTTCAAAACACTTGACCCCAGCACACAGTAATGATGTGTATGTGGCAAATCAATATGCACTTGACTATGTCCAATGTTTGTATCATTATCTCACTGAAATCAAAGTTTTACAAAACAATACTTAATGATATTACATAGACTATGCTTCTGATGTTCTTTTTGATTCATAAAAATGTACTTTTTATTTCATTAAAAAATAAACAACCTGTCTAATATCACTCCCCCTTCATGCAAACAGCTCTTGTGTGTCCTAGTTAAATCCAGTCCAGTGCACCTCAAGGTTTGATGTGCATTCAAACCACATGGGGGTCATGCTAAAATGTAGATTAGACTCAGCAGGAATTGGTAGGCTCAGAGATTCTGTGTTTCTTTCATGCTCCCATGGTGACACTGTACAGTCCCTGGCCCATACTTTGGGGAGTAGTCATGCTGGGAATGGCTCTCTAAATTGATTTCACAGCCCACTAAAAGGTTACAATCTGCAGCTGTGAAACACTGCTCCAAATAATTCTGAGTCTTTCACCTCTATAATTCCATTATTATCTTTCTAACCTTGGGATAGAAATCCCAGGCCTGTGTGGAAGTAGGGAAGTAGGGAATTCACAGCCAGAATGACTCAAGTAGGGGCACCGGGGTGGCTCAGTCAGTTAAGCTTCTGCCTTCAGCTCAGGTCTTGACCCCAGCATCCCAGGATCGAGTCCCACACAGAGCTCCCTACTCAGCAAGGGGCCTGCTTCTCCCTCTGCCTGCCACTTCTCCTGCTTGTGTGTGTGTGCTCTCTTCTCTGACAAATAAATAAGCACATAAATAAATAAATAAATAAATAAATAAATAAAAGAATGACTCAAGTCTGACCTTTCCTATTAACTTTTAGGCTGATGGTTCCCAGCCCCTTCCTCTCTGTTCAGAGCCTACACCTTGCTGCTGTGTTAATACACTGAGCACTTATTAAGATCAGGGCATTGAACTGAGTGGTTCACATCAGCCACATTTATTCTTACAACCTCCTGTGTAGATATTCCCATTTTAGAGATGAGAGAAGGCAAGTAGCTATAACTGGTGGAGTTGGGATTCCAGAGCCTTTGTTCTTGCAACAGCCAGCCTCCGGGATGGCTCAGGCGGTCTTTGCCTCCTGGTACTCCCACCCTTGCATAGTCCTCTCTCACCGAATAGGGCTGACCTGGTCACCAGTGGAGTCCTGAGGACATGACAGTGTGTGATTTCCAGGGCTCACTTAGAAGATAACGGCAGTTTCGGTCTTGTATCCTCTTGAGTTCTCCCTCCTCAAGAATGGCCAGGTCTCCATGTCCTAAAAACTCTCTAGCAGCCTTATGAAGAAGTCCAGACAGCACTGGATGGAACCTTTCTGCCAACGTCAGCACCAACTTGTGAGGCACACACGGGGCCACCTGTGGAGGCCAATCCTGTAGCCGGCCAGGCCTTCAATGATGGTAGCCCTCGACTGACATCTTTGCAATCTCACAAGAGACGCCACCCCAGAACCACCCAGCTAAGCCTCTCCTAACCTGATGACCCACAGAAACTGCGGGAGGTAATAAACATTTATTATTGCTTTATAGCTTTTATGTCTGGGGTAATTTCTGATGCAGCAATAGATAACTAATGTCGTTCTTAACTGATAGGTTATGCCATCATCATTATGAGTCAGCCCTAAAAGGAAAGTCACACTCTTACAAGGCCTTTTGGATGAATCCTTCACTGTGGTGGTTTGCACCGTGGTTCAGCAAATGGTACCCTCCCCTTGCTCCCAACTTGGTGAGAAATATCTACTTCTCATCTGGACTGGACCCAGTGACTTGCTGTAACCAATCGGACACATGTGCTGGGGATGTTACATCGCATCTGATCAGGTTTTTGGAGATGCTGTAAGGATCCACCTATCCTCTTTAAGCTTCCGGCCTCATCTATAAGAACAATATATCCCAGGGAGTAAATGTTCCTCTAGCCTGGGTCCCAGCACGAGAACGCACGGCCAGCGCAGCTGAACCTGAGCCCAGTTTGGAGACAGGCTAAGCGGAGCCCAGGCCCATGCAGAGGAACAACAAAACCATGAGTGAGAATCACACACGTGCCATTGTAAGCCACATGATTTTAGGGTCGTCTGTGACCTCGGCGGAAGCCGCCCCGCACACTCACCATGTTGTATGATGCCGTGTTCCATGAGCCGGTGGCAGAGCTGCTCGGCCTCCTTCCTTGTGGTGGCCTCGCCTTCCTGGACCAGCCAATCCAGGAACTCAGACGCCATGAAGGTGCGCTCATACTTGACCCCTTCCTCTTCCCTGGGCTGCAGCAGCGTGTTTTCAGGGCTCATCAGCCTGGGAGGAAGGAAGGGAAGAAAAATAAGCCTACAGGGAGGAAAAATTGCTCCTTTGAAATCCCACATCCTATGTGTCTGCAAAGTCTCACAGCCAAGTTGTTAGACAGATGTGGCCATCACATGGTGTCACACATGTCATTTCTAACAGAAGGACCTGCTTCAGGAGTGAACAAGATGCATTTTCTCCTGGTAACTGAGAGAAAAGGAAAACAAAACAAAACAAAAACTGGTGGGGTGCCTGGCTGCCTCTTTCAATAGGGCACACAACTATTGATTGTTGTAAGTTCAAGCCTCACATTGGATATAGGAATTTCTTAAAAAAAGAAAAGAAGAGAAGAGAAAAGAAGAGACAAGAATAGGAAAGAAGAAAAAAAATAAAATAAAAACAAAGCCCTGGAAATGTAATCCGAAACCCACAGTAGCAGACTGCATTCCATTTAGGTACCTTGAAAAGGGCAATTTATGGACCCAGCCTTTCTAAAAAGGTTAGTATTTCTTTCCTCAAGGAGTTATCAGTTTCCCAAACCACTGGGCTTACAAGACAACTATCACAGGTTGAATACTTGTGTCCCCTCAAAATTCATATACTGAAATGTTGATGTCCAGTGTGATAGTATTGGGAACAGGGATCTTTGGGGGGGTTATTTCATAGGATAAAGCCCCCCACGATAGGATTACTGCCCTTGCAAGAAGAGACAGAGATCTTGGCTCTGCCTTCTTTCTTGACGAGGACATGAGAAGACTGTCTGCAAACCCAGGAGAGGGCTCTCACTAGACCCCAGGTCTATGCGGCGCCTTGATCTTGGACTTCCCGGCTTCCCAGCTGTGAGAAATAAGAGTTTATTGTTTAAGCCACCCAGTCTGTGACATTTGTTCCAGCAGCCTGCGCTGACGTAAGCCACTCCTTCACAACACCCCCGTTCCCACAGAACTTGTTTCTCACGCCTCCTTCTCCGGCGTTCTCCAACTGCCCTCGCTTCTGTCCTCACCACACCTCCTGAAAAACTCCCACAGGGGCTGGAGTATTCTCCCTTGCATCCATATACGATGGGCATTTTGAAGATCCCCATTTGAGCTGGTGTTAAGAGCATTAGATGCTACTGAACATTTCCCTCACGCGGAGGAGCATCACCGTGTCCTGCTTTCCCTCTTGTCCCTCTCTTCCGACCTCCTTCTCGGCTAACTTTGTATTGCCTCCTGCTAATCTCCCTGGACTTTAAAGGCTGGAATCTCTTGAGATTCGGTTCCCCAAATACCTCTTTTCTTCTTGCTTAGTCTCTCAGGGAAGTTCATTCAACCTCCTGGCTTCAATTGCCATCCATGTCCCAAGGATCTCCAACATTATGTTTCTGGATCAGGCCTATATTCCCAACTCTGGACCTCTGGATCCATACAGACATCTCAAAGACCTCAACATCAACAAACCCAAACCTGAACCCAGGTTCTTCCTCCAAACCTGGTCCTGTGCCAGTGAGTGCTTCCATCATCCTGCCAGAAAACAAGGCAGTATCTTCAATGCCTCCATGTTCCTCATTACCCCCCATTCAGGCAGTCATATGAATTGTGATTATTATATCCCAAATCATACTCACAGATCTAGGCCTTCCCCAATGCTCTAGAGTGAAATGCTGTCACTACTTTAGTCCATAACACGGACACTTTTAACCCAATTACAATGGTTTCTTCATTAGACTTTACTATGTACCCCCTCCTGTTTGCAACCCAACCTCAAGCATCTAAGTTCAGACACAGCAATTAAATTTATCTTTTTCAAATTCAAACTTGATAATGTTTCAATGTTCCTACTCCTGCTGAAAATACAATTTGGTTGCTTTGAGGCTAAACATTGAAATCCTTTATATGGCCTCTAATGCATGCATGATCTTTCCCTCTATCCCTTTAGGACCATTTTCACCTCTGACCTCATGTGCTTCAGAGATGGTCTTCTTATAGCTCTTCAATATATCATACATTATCTGCCACAGGGCCTTTGAATATGTTATTCTTGCAGCTGGAATGGTCTCCCCCACCTTTCCACTCTTCTACTCCTTAAGACTATTTGACTCCTTATCCTTTGTTATCTCTGCTATCCTTGGGTCTCCATTAGGCCATCTCATTGCTCTCTGTACAATCTGTCATTATCAGATTAAAGACTACTGTCTCTCTACTCAATTATAAGGTCCACTAGGTTATGGACCACGTTTCCCCACAAAACTTTGTTCAATGGAAAACTGAATCCCATAAAATACCAAAACCATTGTGTCATCTTCCTCTTTTAGAACGATTCCTGATAAGTTCCTGTCTTCTGCATGAACGTTTCTTTCTTTTAAAAACCCTCATTTTCTTTTCAAACTAACAATAATATGCAACACAAGTTGTACCGTTTCACTCTAGAGCAGGACAAAACCTTAGAGATCACAGTAATCCAACCCCCTCTTCATCCACACGAGAAAAATGTTACTCTCTAATACAACATTATATGTCAATCATATCTGAATTTCCAAAATCTAATTCTCATCCATATGAGAAAAAACTGAATGACGGCACTCAATGTTGCGGGTAGGAAACTTGCTCAGGGCCATGCTAAGAAGCAAGTTATACATATTTATAAATCATTTCATTTGGAGTAATTGAACCTCCACACCTGAAGGTCCATTCACAGTATATGCTTTTTCAGTGCTTTCAGCCCAATTCTGCTGTGGAAAGGATGCTGGGCTAGGAATTTGAAGACTTAAATTTAGTCGGAATAGAGCACTTGGGTGTGAGATTTAAAACAAGCCACTTTTCTCTGTTTCAGCCTCCTTTTTCTTGGGAGTAGAATGCCATTTTCACCCATGATTGGGGAAATCATCCCTGAGTGTGAATGAAACAACTCTACAGTTCAAAAGACGAGGTAGATGCAATAAGTTACACTACTTAATCAATCATGGTGTCTATCCCAGGGCAGGATGGATTTGTGCCCAACAGCTATGAAGTGACAAGAGAAACTCCTTGGAACTCCCTCTAGGCTTCCCAGCAGAATCTTCAGAGTCCTGTTATATGGAAGTCATAGCCAGGCGCAGGATTGGGAATCTAGAATTCCTTCCCTGTTGACAGTCTCCATTTAAGACATACATGGACCCGCCTGGCTTTTATCTCTCTTTATAATACACTGTCCCTTCTAGCTCAGCGATTTTCCTTTTGGGTGTGCAGAGGACAAGTGGAAAGGGTTTACTAACCAGAAACATGACCTGCCAGACCTCTAGAGCTCCTGCTAAGTCGCTGGCGGCCTCTGGACAAGTGGCTGGCTAGCCCCCATTGCCAATGTGAGCTTTAGGAAAGAGACCAGCTAGCAGGCCTGCCTGCACTGACGCAGCTTGCCATGTAAAACATGCCCCCACCAGCCTTAGTTCTTCCTCATTTCATTTCTTTTTAAAATCAAATAATGTCCCTATACACGTTCCCCTCTAAGAAGAATACTTTCACAGGACTTGACTTTGGTACTAATATGTGGTCATAGAGTTAAGGCAAGACTGACTACTTGTTACTGTGTTTTGCCATGTAGCAAGCTATCCTCAAAGCTGGCGGCTTTTAAACAACCATCATTTCATTGTATCTAAGTATTCTGTGGGTTGCCTGGGGCTCAGCTGGCAGTTCCTCTGTCACTCTTGCTAGGGGTCACTCATGAACTTGTAGGCAGACGGTGGCTAGGACTCGGTGTCTGGTGCTGCCACGCTCCTCAGTCAACAGAGCATCTCCGTCCAGTGAGGCAGCCTGGATGTTGAGATGCAGAGCCCAAGAGGGAGGGGGCAGACACTACCAGAACTAGTCTGTGGTTTTTATTGAAACCTAATCTACTTACCATACAATGAATCCGCTTAACATGTATAATTCAACAGTATTTATACACAGAGTAGACAACCATCACTACAATCCATGTTAGAACATTTCCATCACCCCAAAAGGAAACCCCATCACAATGACTTCCTCACTTCCCCACTGCCCCATCCCTAGGCAAACACTAATCTGCATTCTGCATCTACAAATTTGCCTGCTCTACACAGTTCATAGAAATCATATGATACATGGCCCTTTGTGACTGGTTCCTTTCATTTAGCATAATGTGTTTGAAGTTCATCCATTCTGGAGTATATATTAATATTCTATTTCCTCCACAGTATGACCAAATAATATTCTGTCCTATGGATATACTACATTTTTGCTCATCCATGCATCACTTAATGGACATTTGGGTTGTTTCCATTTTGGGGTTCTTGGAATAATGCTGCTATGAATATTCATATAGGATTTTTGTGTAGACATATGTCTTTGTGTACTTCTAAGAGTAGAATTGTTGGATCACTCTGGTTACTGTTTAACCTTCTGGGAAACTGTCGGATTGTTTCCATACTGGTTGCGCCATGTTCAGTCCCACCAGTGAAGTGTGAGGGTTCTAATTTCTCCCCATCCTCGCCAGCAGTTGATACCACCCATACATTTTTCTGAGTGCCGTCCTAGCAGGTGTGAAGTGGTATCTCACTGTGGTTTTGATTTCCATTTTCCCTGATGATTAATAATATTAAGCATATTTTCATGTACTTATTTCTTCATGTGTACATATTTGGGAAAATGTCCATTCAGATCCTTAGTTCATTTTTAAAATTAGGTTACTTGTCTTTTTACTTTTGAATTTTCAATGTCTCTTATATAGGCAGGATGCAAGCTCGTTATCAGACATATGATTTGCCAATATTTTCTCCCACTCTGTGGGTTGGCTTTTCATTTTCTTCACCGTATTGCTTGTAACCCCAAAGTTTTGAATTTTGAAGTGGTCCGAATTCTCCATTTTTCTCTTTTTGTCCCTTATGTGTTTGGTATCACAGCTAAGAAACCACTGCCTGGTCCAAGCCCAGGAAAATGTATTTGCTCCCATGTCTTCTTCTAAGAGTTTTACAGTTTCAGTCCTTATATCTCGTTCCATAATCCATCTTGAGCTCTTTTTTCTATAAGGCATGGGACTGGGGCCCGCCTTCATTCTTTCACATGTGGCTATCCTGCTGTTCTGTCACTATTTGTACAAAGATTATTCATCCCCCGCTGAATTATCTTGGCACTTATCAAAAACCAATCAACCCAGCCAGGCTTTCTAAATTGTTAGGCTCTGAAGTCACAGAATGTCAATCGCCCAGAATTGCATTTATTGAAGCCATCAGACTCAGGCCAGACTCAACGGGAGGTGATACATGCACCAGCTCTTTGTGGAAAGAGCGACATGCGCATATAGAAAGAGGCGGGAATATCTGGAACCATCTGGAAAAGGAGATACCATGCTGATCTATTTTCATTAACCAGTGAAAGGCAATTTCAATAGTTAGCTCATTTACAGCTGTGTGTTTTCTCTTCCTCATTTATTTAGTATTTTTTACTTAAAGTATAGGGTAGTTTCAAAAGTGTGAGATTCAAGACAAATCCAGCTTTAAATCCCAACTCTATATACATGTTAACCGTAGGGTCCTGCTTCCCTAAGTGTACACTGGGGCGTGTAAGGGTGACTATTTGGGGAGGTCTGCAGCAAGTGGGATAATGCACGAAATGCTTCAATCACAGTGCCAGCTGCCCCTGCAGCACCGAAGACATTTTAGCCACGATGACGATGAGGAGGATGAAGATGACAATGTTGATGATGATGATAAAAGTTTTCTAGATGGAGCCATTCTTTGATCAAATCAAAACCTTCTGTGGCAAAATGGATTGAAATTCTGTGTGTGTTTCTCCAGACCAGAAATAACAACTCTATTTTAATTAGTAATCGGAAGTATATACGAGGCTCAGAACTCTTATATTTTATAGAACAAATTCATGTTTCATCAAAATTTTCCTGCTCTCGCCTATAATCATGGCAAAAGGCCACATGCCAACTACAGTGCTAGGCATTAGCAATCCCCGCCTCCCATAAGCATGTATGAAACAGATTTTGATTGTGCATGTGAGTTGATGTCAACCTTTCCTGGATATATATCTGAGTCACATTTCCCAGACCCACTTTAACCAGGGGAAGGCAGCATGACAATAGAAGGAACTGCTACATTGAGGGGCCAGTACAGAAATAGAAATAAGATGATAGCGATCTCCTTGTGCCCTGAAAAAAAAAAAAAATCAGAATAGTTGAGAAGGCCCTATATAACATGAGAACATAGGTAAATGGTACTCAAGGGCATAAGCTAGGGAGAGTCACAATGACCCATGGGCTATGTGGCCAAAAAGGTGGTTTAGGATTCAGAAAGTTAGCTTTTTAAAAAATCCTGTGTTAACAAAACGATAAATTATTTTGAAAGGCAAAATATGGAACTTAATATATATGAGAACCATTAAAAATTAAATATTCATTTACCCAAATATTAAAAGAGTTTCTTACCCCTGGGGGTAGTTTGTGAATGATTTTTGTTTCCTTCTTAATGGAATACTCTATTACTCAAATTATTCCCCAGAGAGAAGGTACTGTTTTTGTAACCTGGGGAAAATATTATCAATAAAGAAGTTATATTAAGTTTTGTTTTGTTGGGGTTTTTGTTGTTGTTGTTTTGTGTTTATAGGGAGAGCATGCACACACAAAAGAAGGGGGCAAGGGATGGGCAGAGGGAGAGGGGGAGATAGAATCTTCAGCAGGCTCCAAGCTCAGTGCAGAGCCCCATGCAGGGCTCGATCATACGACCCTGAGATCATGTCCTGAGCCAGGATGAAGAGTCAGATGGCTCAACCCAACTGACTGAGCCATCAAGTCTCCCTGAGGTTAAATTTATGCTTAACTGCATCACTTGTTCCTGACAAAACATTTATATTAATACCCAATACAATAAAGAAGCTCCCAATATATAATTATATATTTACCCGTATATTCCCAAAATATAGCTTGAATGTAAAACACTGACTTCTGTGATTAGAAAGAAGGTATTAATTAGGTAGAAATGCTTACATGAGTATGGGTATTTTTAAGTATTATGTTATTATCTATGGAACAGATGCTATACTGATAAACTGACATAATTTTCATATTAGACTTGGAATCAGTAAACAGAAAACTATTCAGTTAATACGAGTAAAGATGGTATACACTGGAAAGGGTGAAGGAAAAAAAAGAAAAAACAGCATTTTACATCCTTTGCCAATGAATATCTTTTACCTACTTTCACTCCTGCTTTCGTCTTCCTATTACACACTGAATTGAACATCCTCATTTTCGACTTTATTCCTTACTCGTGCTGTTCCCTCACATCTCCTCTCCTTTCTCTCTTGAAGAAATCCAAACCATTCTTTAAAAGGGGGTGGGGGGCGCCTGGGTGGCTCAGTGGTTAAAGCCTCTGCCTTCAGCTCAGGTCATGATCCCAGGGTCCTGGGATCGAGCCTCACATTGGGCTCTCTGCTCAGCAGGGAGCCTGCCTCCTCCTCTCTCTCTCTCTGCCTGCCTCTCTGCCTACTTGTGATCTGTCTGTCAAATAAATTAAAAAAAAAAAATCATAAAAGGGGGTGGGAGGTCGCTGTACAATGATACAGGTTGTTCACTGTACAAGGAAACCTGGCTTCAGGTAAAAAGGAGGGCTGAAGTCTAGCCCTAATTCCTCATGAGCAGTCCTGCGTGGAAAAGAATGCACTAGCCAGAAGGAAAGGGTAAAAATTACCCGGTTCTCATTTGCACTAGGTGCGAAATGATGCAGTTGGCCTCTTTTAAAGGGCTGGATTGAGTACTAACTCCTCTTTGAGGCTATCCCAACTAAAGTACAATCCAGACAGCTCTCTCTCTGTTTTGAACTTAAAAATCAGTGCCATGGTTTACATATCCATTCAATTTTTAATGCATTTGAGCTAAGCTGGAAGCTTCTGAAAGATAGACACCATGCCTTAAATGTTTTTATTTCTTAAAAAACAAACATACAAAACAAACAGAAACTGAGCCTAGGAAAGGCGTCTACATGAAGTGCTCAAATAAATACTTGTTAATCAACCGAGGGAAAACAGAATATCACAAGCAACAGGAATCGAGAGGGTGATTTGTCTTTGAAAGGTGAAATTCCTTCCTCCTTGCTTGTTATTTTAAATCTTCTGGAAGAAAAACTAGAGCTTTTTAGTATTGGCTTTATGCTCTGAAGAGATTGATATTTTGGAACCTGAGCTGTAATTTTCACATTGCCCGTGGTTTTCAGTGTTGTTGTAGTAAACATTTTCAGAACTTGAGTCAGCTTTAGACAGAAGCCAAGTGCTACTGCAAGGCCACAGCTGCCCTAAAAGGCCACATTCAGCTATGGTTTCATGACTGTAAAATTACACATGAAGAGGAGAAGCCGAGCATTTCTACAACATCTTCAAAACAATTCCAACCTCTGTTGGCCTCTTCCAACAACTGTCCAGGGAAGCTGGGTTCTCAAACGTATTATAAAGGCTTCTCCTAAGGGAATCGTTATTACTTATGTTGAATGCTTCCAAAATTATTAGGAAATAGAAGCATTTGAGGCCAAAAACAAAGAAAGAAATGGGCAAAGAAAGAAGCTTAGGAGAGGCAAGATGAAGCCATGAAGACAAATTGAGGGCAATACCCACTAGGGAAAATAAGTATTTTTAAAGAGGTAAGAAAGTGATGAAAAAACTGAACACAATGACAAGTAGGTGCTACTTTTGTACAGGTTCATGGGCTAGGTGACAGGAGGACCACTTTGTACTGTACTTTTGTGGAAGTGGTGTGAAAGAGGAAGGGACACAGGCTCTGGTCTCTTTTTTCAACCAAGATCTTGTGTTGTACGATCATAGGACTCCACTCCTCTTAAAACAGATTTAAAATCACTGTGTTGACACATCTGTGGTCAACTGATTTTTAACAAGGGTTCCAAGGCCACACAATGGGAAACAATTTTTTCCCCCAACAAATTGTGCTGAGATGATTAGAGAGCCACATGCAAAAATAATAATAATAATAATAATAATAATAATAATAAATTTTTAAAGTTAAAAAATGAAGTTAGACCCTTACCTCACACCTTATACAAATATATATATATATATATATATATATATATATATATATATATATATATTAAAGACCTAAGTGTAAGAGTTAAAACCATAAAATTTTTATAGGAAAACATACGGGTAAATTTTCAAGACCTTGGATTGGGCAAAGGATTCTTCGTTAGGACACCAAAAGCACCAGTGACAAAATAAAAAATAGATAAATGGGACTACATCAACATTTACAACTCTCATACTTCAAAGGCACCAGTAAGAATGCGAAAAGACAGCTCACAGAATAGGAGAAAATATTTGCAAAGCATATATCTGACGGTGCATTTGCATCCAGAATACATAAAGAACACTTAAAGCTCAATAATAAAGAAAAATAACCCAATTTCCAAGTGGACTAATGATCTCAATAAGCCAGAGAAGACACACAAATGGCCAATAAGCACATAGAAAGAGGCTAGTATCATTGGTCATCAAGAACTGCTAACCAAAACCACAATGAGCTATCATTTCACACCCCTTAGTTGGCTAGAATCAAAGAATCAGATTATAACAAGTTGTTTGCAAGGATGTGGGGAAATTGGATGCTTCATAAACTATTGGTGGAAATGTAAAATGGTGCAGCCACTGCAGAAAACAATCTCTCAGTTCCTCAAACCACTACATGATTCAGTCATTCTACTCCTTGCTGTATAACCAGGAGAAATGAAAACATACGTCCACAGAAAAACTTGTGAACACCAATGTTCATAGCAGCACTATTCATCATTGCCAAAAATTAGAACCAACCAAGCACCCATCCACTGATGAAACTGAAAATGTTATCTATCCGTACAACGGATACAAAAAGGAATGAAGTAGTGATATAAACTACAAAGGGTTGAACCTTGAAAAACATAATAAATGAAAGAAGCCAGTCACCAAAGATCATGTACTGTATCATTCCATTCACATGAGATGATCAGAAAAGAAAAAGCTAGAGGGACAGAAAGTAAATTAGTTGCTTAGGGACAGATGAAAGAATAGGGAAGTGACAGGTAAGAGTTAAGAGAGTTTCTTTCTGAGGTGATGAAAATGTTCTACAATTGCAATTGGTAATGACTGCACATATCTATGAATATACTAACAAGCATTAAAAAGTATAGTTTATTGGGGCAATTATATAACATGGGAATTGATCTTAGTAAAGTTGTTAAAAATAATACTCATTCATCAATTCAATAAATATTTATTGAGCATCTTCTATGTCCCAGGAGATGCAGAAATGAAAAGACATGGTCCTTGACCTTAAATTGCTCACACTCCAGCAGAAAAGCAAACATTAAAAACCCATAGGCAAGACAGATAAATGTCATAACAGAGTCAGAAGTACACAGATAACAAAAGGAAAGCAAGGAATCTAGGAGTGATGTGGTTGATTCCCTTCTCCTCTGCTCTTCCCTATCAGCACAAATGGCTCCAGAGAGAGGCAATGAGAAGCAGTCCTGGGTTTGAATCTCTATGATTTCTAAGCTGTGGTTGGGCTCTATGATCCTGGATTTCCTCTTGGATATAACGAAGATAATAATGCTTACTTCAATGGGGTTGTAAAAATTATAGCTAATCTATAAGAGAGTCAGGCATATCACCTGGCACAAAGTAGCAGTGAGCAAATGAAATACACAGGCACATACACACACCCCAGAGAGTCAACCCTCATCAACCCTGTCAGTCCTTGTCAGGTTGTCCAACAGTTCAAACTAACCAGAAGAAACAATTAATTCCAGGCATTTGGGGAGAGGAAGTGGCATTCAGGTAACAGATGAAACATATAAAAGCCAAAGAAGTTTAATTACTTAAAAATATATTTTCTATTCTAATGAATGTTAACACTGGTGCTAACATCAATTTTGTTTAGAATATTAAATTATGGTAGACTACAGAGGCAAGTTTTTAAAAAATACTATTTGGGGAAAGGTGGTTTCATAGGTGGATTAAATTTTTGAAAATTTATTAAGCTGTACACTTAGGATATGTGTACTTTACATATATTACAGTTCAATAAATTTAAATTTGTAGTTCAACTTTAAACTTGAACTACAAATTTAAATTTGATAAAGTTAAAAATCCAGCTTGCCTTTCATTCTGGTCTGAAAGACTCTTCTGTTAGAGGTTCTGAAATTAATAAATGTTTTCTGTCACTTTGGTGCTTTTTTTCATTTGATCGAACAATGTCTTTGCTTATACTCCCCAGCTCTGTGTGAGGACACAGTAATTAAGTAGGGATGTTTTCATTTAGCAAATAAAGCAAGATAAACAGCATAGGAACTATACTTCTTGGATTCGTTTTGATATTTAAAGCCAAAGCCACCAACCTCAGGGAACTTCCATACAAAGGCTCTAATGTAAGAACACTCTCCTTCCTTAAAAACTCCCAACCACATCTTCCCCTGGTGCCACTCCTAAAACATCCACTTCTGCTTCGCTCCAAAATGTGCCTCTTCTCTCAGAAGGTCCTGCCCGCTCTTCTACTCTGTGTGTGTTCTCCTGTCCCTATGTGGCAGAATGTCTGGCATAGCCTCTTCGTGCCCATCCCCTTGATCCATTCATTTTAGAACTTTAACATTTAAAAACAAATCAGCGATTTCCTCTAGAAAGGACTCTCAGTTCTTGATCGCTTCCAGATGTAAGCAGGGGTCATGGTACTCAAAGCATATTAGGGAGGATATTTCATTTCTACAGGTTCACTCAAATTACAATTTTAGTTTTTAATGCCAATTGTGGGGAAAAGAAGAGTGTGCATTATGAGCAACTTTGACGGGATCACTCTTTAGGAACTGGAGGTTTAAAGCGTGTTTCTTGGTCCGTCTCAAATTCACTTGCCTTACCTGTAAATTCATGGTGAAAATCTCTCCCTCTTACTTAGAGGTGTAGGAAGAATTAAGTGAAGTAATATGTGAAAAATATTTAGGATGGTGCCTAGAGCAGGGAGTGCTCAATAAACGATGGCTATGTTTACTATTCTTATTCTTTGAACAGCTATACTAAGACCCACTAAGACCCTACAATAAGTAAATACAAATACAGAGATCTTAGATGATCAAATACTTCTCCCTGGTTTTACTCAAATTTAAACATGCCACCGGTTAGGAAAAAGAGAAAGGGGCTAACCATTGGTTTCTTTCCTAAATAAGAATGACCTAGATCCATGACCTCAATGGGCTTCTGGTCCAACTGGAGAGAATGAGACCCAATCACATCGGGGAGATGGCTGCTGTAGTTCTGGGCTAGAACCCAGGGTGAAACAGGAGCAGAAAGGGAGCCAAAATAATCTGCTTCAATCCAACCACACTCCATACTTGCACAACAGTAGTGACTGAGAGAATCTGGTGCCAGTTCCAACATCCCGTCATGCTTTTTTTTTTTTACAGATGGAGTGTGGTCACTTCTGTATCCCTGTCCACTCAAGGAGGTACAAGATAACTCCTATCAGTGCCCAGATGGGTCTCACTGGCTTATCAACCAAGGTCCCCACAGGAAACGACATGGATGGGCAAATGAGCTACTAAAATTTAGTCCATAATGGAAGAGCTACTGATGCTATGGCCAGGGTTAAAGGCAATGGCCAAGTAAAGCTCCCAGACTAGTGGACTGTAGTGATCATTAACAACTCCAGGCCTGACGATTCTGGAGGGAGAAAAGGTTCCAAAGCATAAAAGAGATGTGGGGAAGGAGAGGGCTGGCTGACAGGAGCTGAGGCCTTCGATAGTGGGAAGGGAACAGAGAATTATCACCGTGACCTCACTGTCCTCCCTCCCACTTACTTCCTTTTCATGCCCCCCCATGAACTGAGGCTATGGCCATGGAGATGGTGATGACCTCTGCCCATTTGGTTAGCCCCTGGGGCACACAGAGGGCTGCGACCTGGAGAGAATGGAACTGGAGGATGAACAAAAATGTCCCACATCCAGGCGGGGAATCTCACCACACTGAATATGACTCTAGTGTAGAAAGGGACATGGTTTTTTTTTTAATAGTCTAGGTAACATAAGGATACTCTTGCCTATATGCATTTTCCCTTATGGATTAGAAATACACCTCCTGCATTAGATGAGACTCTGCTGAGCTTTACCTCAGTCCTCACAACAAATCTGTGAATTACACATCTTTCTTTCAATTTTGTAGATGAAAAAAAAAACAGGGTCAGAAAGGTTGAATGTTTCAATAAGAGACAGGCCAAGAACTCCGACACAGGCTTCTCCAATTCCAAAAATCATAAATGGCTTTTTCCTTTTACCAAGTTGACAAGGAGCAACAGAAAGAGACTGACTGGCAAACTAAATGTTACAGAGACTTGGCCCACAGCTCTGCAATCACACGAGATCAGGGAAACATGGCAGAAATAACCAGCACAGTCCACCTCCATTGCCACCGAACCTGGTCTACTGGTGAAGCAGCAATGCGTTTACCTTCAAATAATTTCTAAATAACACCTAGAGCTAGAAATCTACAGATGACAAGCTAGGGCTGATGGCTTCTCATGGGCACAGCTGGCCTGGTGCCTGTTCTGTGGGTTAACAAAGCTGGACTATTACAGCCATATGTTACAGGGGGATGGCATTACCAAGGGACAGCAAGAATACGATTTCCCAAACTAGACTCAAAGACTGTTTTCACAACCATTTAAAAATCTCCTAAGCTGCCTGTGGCTCACTATCATCTAGTGGTCTTCATTTCTGCTACCACTCCAGCTTGAAGCTACAGAAACTTTTTGAAGCAGAATGTGCAGACTGAAAAGTGGTTCAGAACATGGGCTCTGATGCTGGAAACCAGGTTTGGAAAGGGGCCTCGCATTTTCTGGCTGTGAAGGTAAGCAACTCAGTTCACCTCTCTAGCTTGGATCTCCTTATTTGCCAAAGGGAGGACAACAGTATTTAGCTCATTAGTTTAGAGTGAGGCAATTCCTTCAGTCAGTACCTAGTCCTAATAGTACGGGGATCATCACCTTGCTGTCTTTCTCAAGCTTGCTGGTACTCTAAGCTGACTGACTGCTTTCTGTCCACCTCTCACCAGCTTCTTTTTTTAAGTGATTTAAAAATTTTTAATTTATTTTATCTATTTAATTGTGACAATAAACATAAATTCTTCCCATTTAGCTATTTTTAGGTTATAGTTCAGTAGCATTAAGTAGCTTCACGTGAATCTACAATCATCACCACCATCCATCTCGAGAACTTTTTCATCTCCCCAAACTGAAACTCTATACCCACTAAATAATAACTCCCCATTAACCAACCCCACAATGCCAGGCTCTGACAACCTACTCTTTGTCATTATGAAATTGAGTACTCTAGGGACCTCGCAAAAGTGGAATCATATGACATTTGTCTGTTTGTGACACAGCATAATGTCACCCATGATGTAGCAAGTGTCATAATTTTCTTCCTTTTTAAAGCTAAATAACAAAAATAAATAAATAAATAATAAAGCTAAATAATATCCCATTGTATGTAAATATCACATTTTGTTCATCCATCCATCCATCAATAGACATTGGCTCCTTTGACCTTTTATTTATTGTAAATAATGCTGCTGTGAATATGGGTGTACAGATATCTGTTCAAATCCCTGATTTCAGTTCCTCTGGGTACATACCACCAGAAGTGGAATTGCTAAGTCATCTGATATATATATGTTTAATTTTTTGAGGACTCCCTCCCCCACACCATTTTCCCAGTAGCTACACCATTCCCACCAGCAATGCAAAAGGGTTCCAGTTTCTCCACATCCTCACCAACACTGTGATTTATCATTTGTTTGTTTGTTTGTTTTGGTGACCACCACCCTGATGAGTGTGAAGCAGCTGTAAAACCACTTTTTGTGTTTCTAACGACTCTGTGTTCCCAGATGCATTTCACCACCCCTACTGCCCAGTCTCTGGGCATCACTAAATGTGCAGACACTGGCTAGTTCTATTCCTGGAGAACTGGCCCAAGCTCAGATACCTGGACCAAACTAGCCAGGAGGTTGGCTCCTACTTCACCCTTCCTTGGCAGGCTGAAGTTGCAGCTGTTAAAAATAGGAAAATCAACAAAATTAGGTGAACCAGGGCTGGTTCATTTCAACATGCTGCACATTGTCTTCCATACTCTCAACTACACTTAGAATGTATAAGGCAGTGTTTAGAGAAATTATTTGAAAATAACTGCAGTATAAAACTCATGTTGGGGTGCCTGGGTGGCTCAGTTGGTTGGGTATCTACCTTTGGCTCAGGTCATGATCCCAGTCCTGGGATCGAGCCTCACATCGGGCTCCTTGCTCAGTGGGGAGCCTGCTTCTTCCTCTGCCTGCTGCTCCCCCTGCTTTTTGTTTTTTCTCTCTCAATCTGACAAATAAATAAATAAAATATTTTAAAAAATAAAAAATAAATAATAAATAATATTTGTGTTGATATTGAAAATGATAAAACAGTGAGTTTGTTTTATATGGTCTCCCCCTGACAAATTACTAAACATTTTAATAACTCATCAGGTGAAACACAATTTTGCATAAAGAAAGCTTTTTTTTTTTTTTTTTTCTAAAGAAAAGAAACAAAGAGGTGGTTAGGAGCATCCAGCAAGGATGTGGTTCTAGGTCAAAAGTTTCTCGTGACTCTACTTAGAGCTGCACACATAATGAAACTACGTACTTTTTTTTTACGTTTTTGTCTTAAAATGATTGTTAAACACCCTGTGAGAGGGGATGATGGCCCTTTAAAACTGGCCCTGTTTTAAAACTTTTTAAACAACAAATCTCCTTTCTCAAATAAAATTTTATAGAAAAATCCCATTTTTAAAAATCTCATGCTTATAACACAACATTTACTTATAAAAGTTAAGCAATGAAACCTATAAGGGAGTTTTGATTAACATACAAAATACAGAAGTCAGGACACTGGTGAGGATATTCATTGCTCCCTCAATAATCAGCACAAAATCCAATTAATATGTGCATTTTTGTTTTAGTTGCCCGGAGATAATTCTCCATGGATCTTACACATCTCTTTATATCTTGCAAGCAGAAGCAGGGACAGCATATGTTCTAAACTATCTTTTCAAGAATACTTGTATAGTGAGCAGACTTGGAAGGCAGGTAGTGACAGTCTCTGAAGCAAAAGGGCAGATTGGCTTACTATCCTGTATAAGAAAGATAATGTCTTGCTCTGTGCTAAAGAGCAGTTTGCGTAATGACTATTACAAAAAACTCAGGTTCCTCAAGCTTGGGATCCTCTTCTGTAACCCAGCCCTGGCAGGCGTCAGGTGGCCTCCATTGTGCTATTCTATGGGAAGTGAGGCTTGGGGAACTGGTTCCAGAAAATATAATACTCTGGTTATTACTACTGCTGAGAGCAACAAACTGTCCCTTGTCTCTGACCCAGGGGTCTCCTGTCTTCTGGAAATGGTGGCAGGCAAATTTGTTAGCTTGCAAATAGGGTAAAATCTCAAGATTCTTAACAGTTCTTGACATCGAAATCATCCCTTGTGACTCAGACAAGCCATTGCAAAAGGGAACAACTTTTAACCCACTTACGATGCAATCCTAGGACACTCTCCAAATAAACCAAGAAGACAGGAAAGTTTATTCCAAGATTCTATGAATCATTGTTAAACTGGGCAGCACAAGTAAACTGTGACAGTGCTGTACATAGCCTATTAGAAAGCATTTTTATTAGGGTATGCAAAATAATTAAAACACATTCTGAACACAAAATTTGAATCAATCCATAGAACTCTGTATCCTCATTTGGAAAGCACTTCTCTCCCAGAAATGGAACAAGATAGAGTCAAAAGTGTGAAGACTTTATTTATTTTTTTTAAAGATTTTATTTTATTTATTTGACAGAGAGAGAGAGATCACAAGTAGGCAGAGAGAAAGGGGGAAGCAGGCTCCCTGCTCAGCAGAGAGCCCAATGCGGGGCTCGATCCCAGGACACTGAGACCATGACCTGAGCCGAAGGCAGAGGATTAACCCACTGAGCCACCCAGGTGCCCCACTGAAGACTTTATTTCTATGTATTTACTTATTTTTGCTGCAGCTCCATGCTTTAGAGCTACATCAGTCATTAAGCCTCTCTCCAGTTCATGTTCCCCACCTCTGCAGTGGGATGAACTGTGTCTCCCAGGTTTTACTCCCAGAGTTGCACAGGGGATCACACACATTAATACATAAGATGCCTTGTAAACCCTAAGGAGGCAAGAGAAGGTAAATCTCTGATTACTGTTGTTTGCCATTAAAAGCAAGTTCTCTGTAGCTCTTTCAGGGACCAGGCTCGGCAGCTCAAGGCAATCACAGCGTGTAGAGTCCTTTGTTCATTCAACAAATATTTATTGTGCCAGGCACTGGGAGGGAACAGGAAAAAGATCCCAGGGGCACACGGTAGAGAAACCTCTGATAAGATAAAACACACAAAAGGACTTTTCCCCTTTGGATATAGTTTCCCCCTTATATTTCCCTTCGAGGAGAGAATATAAAGGAAGCAGTGGGAACTCTAATGGTGTGCGGTGGTTAAAGCAATTCTTCAATCAGGCTTACACTCCTAAGAAAACTAATCAGACTATCAGCGGCTAGAGAGAGGAAACTCTTGCTGCTGAGAAAAACCAAAGGCTCTTTAGGTGAAAAACGAAACTAATGTCTGTATGAACCAGACCTAGAAGAGAGCTACCTCCCTGTGAAGACTGAGGTTAAACTAGAATAGAGAAGTCTCCTCCAGGTCTCATGACAAAATCAAGGTTAGTTTCAGATGTCCATTTCAACGACTAGTTTTAGTAAGGGAAGTCCAAATTTGTACGTTCAACTCATTTTCTCTTTTATAGCTACCTCTCTTTATCAGTTTATAGAACGGATCATCCTGAGTTCAACTCATTTTAAAGTGATCTCTTTTGCTGACTGCCGAATGATAATCAAATTTTATAGCTTGGAACATGCGC
Source organism: Mustela putorius furo (assembly GCF_011764305.1). Lineage (NCBI taxonomy): Eukaryota > Metazoa > Chordata > Mammalia > Carnivora > Mustelidae > Mustela > Mustela putorius. The sequence continues at coordinate 22,045,064 of NW_025421322.1, read as the reverse complement.
TCGAAGTATCTTCTACCACAGGACATTGCTCTTCTAAGTTACGGATAATTATCCTGTTCGTGCAGGTCTCATTTGAAAAGTACAAATTGGGGCACCTGGGTGGCTCAGTCAGTTAAGCGTCTGCCTTCAGCTCTGGTCATGACCCCGGGGTCCTGGGATCGAGTCCCACATCGGGCTCCCTGCTCGGCAGAGAGCCTGCTTCTCCCTTTGCCTCTCTGTCACTCTCTGTTCTCTCTCTCTCATGAATAAATAAGTAAAATTTAAAAAGAAAAAAGAAAAGTACAAATTGTACTGTTCAGGAGAATGTGAGTTACAGTCATGCGTTGTGTGTCTGGGGTATGTGGACCCATGCAAAATTAAGTGGGAAACGGAAAGCCTCCCCCTGGAGAGATGGCAGGCCTTCTTCTAGGCACCTTCAGGTGCAGTGAAGGTCTGATGAAAGCTTCTTGATGAAAGTGCATTGTGCCTTGAATGTGCTCAGATGAATTACGCAAAATGACAAAGTCTGGGCATCGATCCAGGGGCACATATCCTCTTTCTCACACTCGCTTCCAGCTGGCAGCAGGAGAGGAGCAACGGGATATGCTCCTAGTCTGAGGCAGGCCCTGTCCTGTGTGCCTTATACACTTTGTAGTTCATTTAAGCCCCACAAGGAGTCTGAAAGGTGGATACTGGCCATATATCCATCGACTAGGAGGGCGATTACAGGCACAGTTTGGTGAAGGCCCTTGATAATTAGGCACGGAGCCGGGATTCACACCCAGGTAGCCTGGTTCCTGGATTCTTAACTTCTGTTACGGGCTAAATAATAATGGGTATCATTTGTTTACATTATGATTTACTACTCTAGTAGCAGCAGCTAACTTTCCTTGGGTGCTTGCCCCATGCCAAACGCTGTGCTTAGCAAAAAGGGGAGACCCCCTCTTACTTCCGTTTATGACTACAGATCAGTGAGGTTCCGCTGTCAGCTCAAGGTCATGGAGCAAGCCAGGTGTGAGGCTGGGATTGGATTCGCACAGACTAATGTGTGAGCCCCCACACGGAGGGCTGTGCGACTCTGAAAACCACATCCACTGTCACTCACTCTGCAGAGGACTCATGTCACCAGCTCTCCCATAACCTTTCTATTGGTGGGACACCCTGAAAGGGCCAGTTTTCACCCCTTAACCGGAATTTGTTTGAGTACCTGTGAGTTATATTCACAGGAGCCACGTGGATCCTAAGAGGTAGCAGAGTCACTGAATTTAAGTTGGAAGGACAGCTTGGCCCTACAAACCAGCAGACTGAGAAACACCTCTACAGGTTAGAAAGCCAAGTGCACCCAAGTCAGCCAGGTTCAGCAAAACCCCAGACAGAAACCACCTGGTTTCAAAAAGTTCTATTAATAACACAGAACAAACAAGCAAGAGGAGAGCAAAAAGCAAATATTGACAATTCCGTCAGCCCCCCAGAGCTGCGGGGAGGTGTGGGGAGCAGCAGCCCACACACCTGTTACCCTCTCACGCTGTATCCCCAACACACAGAAATGACCTGATTGCCTCGGGTCCCAGATGCTCCTTCTCAGAAACAGGTTAGTAATGTGATGTCCCATGTATTTTATATTGTATTTTATACCGTTAATTACTACGCTATTATTTCTATTATTATTTGCCATTCTATCATTAGTCTATTGAGAGAATTCAGATAAAATAATCTAGTGGAAATGCTTTGTGGAACTTAATTTATAAATAAAAGATACTGTTTTCATCACATTTTATAAAATACCATATAGATTTATCTCTTTTTTTTGTTGTTAAGGTACCAATAATTATATTCCTTATGTTCTTTAGTCCCTAAATCTATAGGTAGATTCATCATGAAGAAAAATCACTTTATTCACCTCCAATGTCTACTTGGAATATTTTCATATTTTCAAATTTCCATCAGTTTTACAGAAAATTCCGTATCTGGATATTTACAATCCCCATGTTACATTTTAAGATAAACTACGTTTTGAAGAAAACATTAATTTAATCTCCATAAATAATAAAAAATGATAAATCTTTCCTAATAATAAACATTCTAAGATTTATCAACAGCCTAGTAGCAATAAGTTTGGGTTTTGGAAGTCTGGGTTCAAATCCCAGATGTTTTTATTAGTGAACTGACCTTGGGTAAGAAATCGAATCTCTCCCTGCCACATTTTCCTCCTCCATAAAATGGGTACAGTTGATCTAAATCAGGGTTTGTTGTGATGATCAAACAAATGAACTAGTCAGGCAGGATGCCTGATACATAGTAATTATCTTAAAAGGAAAAAATAAAAGGAACATATACTTTGCAAGGACTTCTTTCACAAATGTTAGAGATATCCTAAGCGAATTTCCTGGCAAAAAGAGGAAAAAAAGCTTCAATACTAAAGTAAATAAATTTCTTAAAAAGAGCTGTGAACAAAACTATTTTCTTCTTCATATAATTTTGAAAGTATACAAAGCTTATAAAATAATAGTACATGCTGGAATTCATAGAAAAGATATCCAGGGAAATATAATAAAAATGATATATAAAAATATATTAAAATTATATTAAGTCTCATATTAATAAATTTTATAGTTTATATTAATATATAAGAATAAATTAATATATTTATACCAACAAATTAATATATTTTATTATTATATAATTATATTATATATAATATATAATAAAAATTATATATTTTCAAGTAGATAAACTGAGCCATCATTCCAAAGGCCCCAATGTTTGTTCCAAGTGCATTCCAGCAACCAAGTGTAGGGCCAAGACTGCGAGGAGGCTGCTAGTTCATGCAAGGTTAAGTACCTATTAAATTACTTTTCCTAGTACTAATTTCACAAGCAGTTTGGAGGAATAAGTTTACTTGGAAATTGAGATACTGAACACTAATGACAGGAAGGCCAACTGCACACAGAAAAAAGACAGCAATATTGATCCAGGGAAATGACATGTATATTTTTGACAACATAGAATCTTATAGTTTGAAAGGACTGTCTTGGTGACCTAAACATCTAACACCTACTAGAATTTTCCAGAAGGAGCTAAGAAAGAAAAAGAAAACACCAACAATGGAAGACTCGTCATCACAGGAAACCAACTGAGGATTGCTTGAGGGGAGATGGGGGGGGGTAATTGGGGGATGGGCCTTAAGGAGGGCACGTGATGGAATGAGCACTGGGTGTTATATAAGACTAATGAACCACTGACCTCTACTTCTGAAACTAGTAAGATATTATATGTTAATCAATTGAATTTAAATAAGAATTAATAAACATAAAAAGAAAGAAAACAGCAACAAAACAAGCACTGCACTCAGATATAAAAATGGAGGTGCTGATGGACACCTTCCTTCAAATTCATGTGAGTCTGGGAGAGGAGGGATTTTCTACACTTCAGTTTTAGAAAGCAAGCGATGGGAGAAGGAACACGTAGGGGGCATGACCCAGCATTAAGTGGTTGGACAATACCAGACTAATACCTGAAATGGCTATCATCTCTGGCGTCTGACAGCATACCACAGTCACTGAGCTAAATATTCAAGTACCTGACACATTCATTCTTTTAACTCCCACAACAGCACTGAACACCTAGGAGGTGGTCCCATCACCCCTCCTCAGTCATAAAAGAGGTTGACAGAGGTGAGGTGACAGGGCTAGAATCAAACTTATCTGGCTCTTCACCATCACATTACTTAATCTGACTCCCCGGATCCGCCTCCCCATGCACCAACCCACCCATCACACAGTAGGCTCTTTTGTATGATGAAGACCTATTTTCAACCTATTTGAAAGGCACCCAGTGTTCTGGAGGGAGCGTCCCCCCGCACCCTCCTTTCTCCAGTGGCTGCCTTGGCAAAAAACAAGAGGTCGGATGGGAAAGAGGCCACAGGAACAGGAGATCCGCTCAGAGACAGACCAGTGGGGAGATCTGAGACCCAGCAATGGGTCTCAGTGATGATTCCTCTTAGACCATTCTGCTATCTGAAGTTCTCTCACTACTCATCTCTTGACCTGAACCTGAACTTCCTCCATACTTGACACTGCTTCTCCAGCCACTCACAAGACTAAACCTCTGAGTTATACAACAGTCCTCGAAAAGAGAAGATAGGCAACTGCCTTACTTACTGCGGGCAAACATCGAGCTCCAACCTTTTTTTATTTGTGGACTTTTGCTAAATCGACTCAAAGATAAAAAATAAATATTTAAGTATTTTCTATTTAAATAAAGCATTTTCTATTTAAATAAATTCTTTATTAAGAATCTTACGAAATTGACTTGATTTCTGGCAAAGAGAAAAGAAAATGAGTGATCGAGTTTTCCCGTATTAAGAGGAACAGTTATGTAACTGTCCCACAGGGAAGAGCCAGGCTGAAGGCAGAATGATAAAAAGACGGAAATAGCCCTGTCTCTCTCCACAAGTTAAGATCACAGTGGGGGATTTCATGTGCGACATACTTCTCATACAGCCTCTGTCCCCTCATGAAGGCCTTCACTTCGTTGTCCAGCGGGAAGGTGCCATCATCCTTTCTAAAGCGGTAGAAGAGTTTGACGTCCTTGAATTCCTTGTGCTCGTCACACACTGAAACACAATGTACATAGAGAGGCAAATAAGAAAACAAAAATCTTATTCAAGTCCTCAGATGATGTGAAAGGTTAATTAAGACTTGTTTTACCATAAGAGATTCTTAATCTCACAAAACAGACTGAGGGTTGCTGGGAGAAGGGGGGTAGGAGAGGGTGGTTGGGTTATGGACATTGGGGAGGGTGTGTGCTATGGTGAGTGCTGTGAAGTGTGTAAACCTGGCGATTCACAGACCTGTACCCCTGGGGCTAATAATATATTATATGTTAATAAAAAATAAAAAATTTAAAAAAATAAAAAAAATAAATAAAAATGAAAAAAAAAAAGACTCATTTTACTACCTAAGTTCTGAAGCGTACCATTCTATGATTTTGTGCGCAGGTTTAGCACAGTAATATTAGCTATCATCATCATCCTCATCACCACCATCATTATCTAGTAGAATGGTCACACCATCCTATGCATCAGTCATGCCACAAATTCTTCTTGAAATACTGGGGCAGGCATCAGCCTCAAAGAACGTGACGTCTACTGAGATCATGAGAAATGTCAACCTGGAATTAACACAGGGTGCTAGGGGGCAACAAGAGAAGGGGGTATAGCATCGGGAGACTAGTAAGCCCAGTAACCTAGCTGCAGGGAATGGACACTACTCTGAAGAGCTGCATGTAGGCAGAGACCTGAAGGATGTCGAGAAACTAGACTAAAGCAAAGAGAGAGGGCATTTCAGCCAAAACAACAGTACGTGGGAGGTCTTGGTCAGGGTTAGAGAATTCCAGGAGAAGTGTTCCTGGAACCACTGAGAGTAACAGAAAAACTCAGAAACCTCTTAAATGGCCCTCAGCAGGAGAATGGGTAAGCGTACTCATTATATATGGCATAGCTACGATCATGGGAAATGTAATTATAAATGGCGTACACAACAGCAGAAATGAGCAAACGAGAGTTACAGTTACAGTTACAGAGCTGATCAAGTTGTGAAAGAACAAACATGCATTTATGTAATGATTTAAAGCACCGAAAGCAATACGATACCTTGCTAAGAGATGCCTATACAGAAAGGGAAATGTATTTAGAAGCAAATGGAAATAAACCCCAATGCCTCTTGGAGCAAGGAGGGGAATGTCACTGGAGACAGATGCACAGGAGACCCAGCGTTTTATTTGTTCAATGGGAGGGTTCATATCAGGAATGGAAGACGTGGTCCTTGGTTTCCTCCCACGTTACCGTGACTGTCGGTGGGCACCTCACTCACCATGATGAATGATGCCCCGGTCAGCTAACTTCTGCATGAGCTTGATTGCGGTCTCTCTGTCGGAAGCCTCTTTGTGCTCAATCAGCCAGTCGATCAGTTCTTTTGCGACAAAGCAGTTTGGGTAGGTTTTGAGATGATGTCGCCTATCTTTAATCACCTTTTCTTCATGCAGCCTGAGCCTGGAAAGAAAATTTGGCAATTACTGCCAGGAATTTTAATGGCAACGCAAATCATTCAGCCAATCCCAGAGCTCAGAACAAAGTAGAGGCTCTAAATATATCAAAGGGCCATCCACATACCTGCAGGTCGGGAGGGGGTTGCCACACTGTCCCAGCCCAGAGGTCCCAGGAAATGATTCTACCCCCAGATCTAGAGATAATACAGGTCAATGGTGGGGGGGTGTGAAACCACCCTGGACAAGCTAGAGCTAGAGCTCTCGTGCCACTTGGTAGGCTCCCTTCTTCCGTCGACCAGTGGGCTTATGGCTTCAACCAAAGAACAAACGAAAGTCCTCAACACTTGCTGAAACCAGGCACTTCCACTTCGTCACAGAGGTCCACTGCATGGGCATTCATGTGTCTATGCAACAGAAATGAATGAATGTCCACCACCTGCCCATTGCGTATTTCCAGGATTAGAGACCTACGTTTGAAAGTAGCACAAAGATCCCAGCCTCTGCCTGTCCCGCTCTCTATAGGGGCAACAGCTAATCCTTCCGTGAGGCTTACGAGGGTCCAGGTGCTGATCGAAGCACATTCCATACATGTTTGCAACAACCTCACTGAGAGTTGTTATTACCGTCTACACTTTTTTTTTTTTTTAACAGCAGAGAGAACCTCAAAGAGATTAAGTGACTTGCCACACAGCTAATAAGCGAAGAAAATTAAATTTGCACCTGATGGTCTCACTTCAGAGTCTGACTTCCCAACGGCCACTTTGTGCTGCCTCTAGCCAGGGAGGGATAAACAGAATATCCGGGAGAGATGGATGAAAGCTGTGGGGCAAATGTGATTTATTTACAGGCTGATGGATTAGCATGTAGAAAAGCGGTTGACCCAGAGCCTTCCCTTATACCCTTCAGAACTCTATGACTTTTTTTTTTCCAAAAGAGCCTTCAACCAGCCTTTAATTTTTTTTTTTCCATTTGGTTTCCCTTCTTTTATCAGCCTGCATTCACTTTTTAATTCTCAAGGGTTTGAATTGGGTGAAACACAGGTCGGCTTTCTTCCTGCTTTGCTCACATGGTCCTATTCTAACCTCATATTCTCATCATCATTGCGAGAGGGGAGTGCCACCTGAGTAAATCTCACTGTATCTGTGTGAGCGAGGCCAGAGGCTTACTTTTTCCTCTGTAGAATGAACGCAGTTCTGCTCACCCCAACCTTGGCTGTGTTGAGATTGGGCAACAGAATGTCAATTCAGCATCGGCACCCAGCAAGGCCCCAACCTCCTCTTGTCTACTCCTTAAGGAAGGAACTAGACTGTCTGCTTGCCTGCTTTTTGAACAGAGTTGACTGGATGAAATTTAATGGGTTTTGCTATCCCAGGGACCGTGAGTCTAAGTCGGGAGCACACTGGGTTGGGGCTTGGAAGCTCAGCTCTGTTCCTGGCTAGACCACTCCTATGGGCTGTTGTGTGTTCCCCTCAGATTCATTATGCTGAAGGCCTAAACCCTGGTACTTCAGAATGTGACTGTATTTGTAGAGAGGGTTTCTTAAAAGGTAATTAAATTAAAATGAGGTCTTGAGGGTGGCCCTAATCCAAGATGACTAGTGTCCTTATGACGAGCAGAGATTAGGACATACTTCTGTACCGAGAGAAGAGCATGAAGACACACGGAGAAGGGGGTCACCTATGAGCTAGGCCTGCCAACCCTGCCCCACCCTGATCTCAGATTTCTAGCCCCCAGAACTGTGAGAAGGTAAATTTCTGTTGTTCAAGGCACTCTATCTGTGATACTCCGTAAAGGTGGGCTGAGCTGACAAGGACCACTAGGAAGGGCTAAAGCCTGGAGATGCACGAGTGGTCTGCAGATGGAATGCTTACCTGGGACATCAGCAGGGACAAGGGAGAGGAGGATAGAAATGAGAATCCGGGGGCATCTGGGTGGCTCAGTGTGTTAAAGCCTCTGCCTTCGGCTCAGGTCATGATCCCAGGGTCCTGGGATCAAGCCCCGCATCAGGCTCTCTGCTCAGTGGGGAGCCTGCTTCCTTCTCTTTCTCTGCCTGTCTCTATGCCTACTCTCTCTCTGTCAAATAAATAAAATTAAAAAAAAGAAAAAGAAAAGAAAAGAAATGAGAATCCTAACGCCTGTAAACGGCATAGAAAGAAAAAACCCATGTTGACTGCATTCCTACTCGATGCCTAGTACTCGACACGGCACTTACATCTGTGTTCGCTTCACATCTACGGCCTGCATGTTATCCTCCTAAGTTCATATATCAAAATACTAAACCCTAAAAGGTCTGTTATGAGAGCAATCAGGAGCACAAGACTAGGAATAGGAACTTCTTGTTCTCATCCTGACACTGCCTGTAATTCCAAACAATCCAACTTCTGAGCACCAGAATCCTCCCTGATAAAATGGGGATAATTACACCCATGGTAATTACTTCATCACACAGTCATGAAGTTCATTAAGAAGGACAACGCAAGCATTCAAGACCTTACTAGGCACTAGGCACTGTTTTCACTACTTTATGGACAGCCATCCTCATGGTGGCTCCCGGATGCAGGTAATGTTAAAGCCACAAAACCAATGTGGAGTTGTAATTATTAATAAAAAATAAACAAAGGCTGATAAAAAAAACATGTTCACCTAGGCGTGCTAAAGTCTCACTTCCCTCTAATGAATTCAGTGACAATGACACTGAGTAATTTGTTTAACATGCTCAAAGTGGCAGAATGTGAAACATTAATTCTTAGACGTGATGTCTGTCAGGAATCCAAGAATAATGAGGACCAATTTATTTAGAAATCGAAACATGGAACAAGCTACCATATAATTTGGTGGAGGAGGAATATGTTATGAGCCAAAAGAGGAGTTTTAGCTCCTATAAACTTTCCATCCTAAAAAAAATTATTAGGTAATGTTTATCTTCAAATACTACAGAATAGAAACTTTCAATGCCTATCCTTTCATGAACCCGAGCATGGGGCTAATTCGTGAGCATTCTTGATTCCCACCAATTCCCACCCAGCACCGAGGGCAGAAGCCCTTTCTCCCGGCAGTCCCACCAGGGCCTGGCATATTTCCATGTTTAGAAAACGGAGCAGTCATCTGATAGAGGGGAAAGAACACTGGATCCAGGAGATACTGATGGTTTTCAACTCACTACTGTAGTTAAAAACTTTTAATAATGGTGCTAGCATCTTTTTTTTTCTTTTTCTAAATTTCATAGTCAGAAATACAGAATTCTAAAAATACTTATGCATTCTTGGAGGTGCCTGGGTGGCTCAGTGGGTTGGAGGTCTGCCTTCAGCTCAGGTCATGATCTCAAAGTCCGGGGATCAAGTCCCACATTGGGCTTCCTGCTCAGCAGGGAGTCCACTTCTCTCTCTCTCTCTCTCTCTCTCTCTCTCTCCTTCTGCCCCTCTCCACCACTCATTCTCTCTCTCTTAAGTAAATAAATAAAAGAAATCTTTAAAAAAAATTTTTTTTAATTGTACTTTCCTAAAAAACTATCCCAATAAAAAGATAAGAATGTTCACTCTGCAGACATATAGCCAAGTGTTTCTGCCTAGCACTTCGGGCCCTTATTATTTGCTGAAAAAATGAATGTCCAAGGACACTAAGAAATTGTTGAAATTTTCAAAACTTTCAAAAAGGTAAGGAGGCTTCTAACTATTAGGAGTCCCCACCCCACAGCTTGGTAACCATAAATCTTTTTATAAAACTATTTATGCTTTCCATTCCAGGGTGACCAATCTCCAAAATTCTAATCCATGTTGCGTGTGTATGGGTGTTTTTCAAAAACTTATTTCCTTTTACTTGAACTTAACTTATCCATTACAGGTTTTCATATGCTAATGTGCATGGAGGTCTCCAAAAAGGGAATAGAGTAAGGAATATTTAAAAGTCTTATGGAAAAATAGACATTTTGAGTAGCCATGCCTCTCCTGGAATAGAAAGACTCCACAAAATGCTGACGAAGGGGCTAAAAACCATACATTTTAAAGAAGACATGTTGCCTACACACGTTAGTCACATCATCCGCCATGTCCAACACCCCCTTTGATTTAAAACGGCCTTCCACACCTTATCTACCCCCAGCGGGGTCCACCACCCTGAGTCTGTTTTCTTTCCATGTGGGGAGGTACCTGACTGAAAGAGCCCATGACCTCTGGTGGCCCCTGCACATACGTGCCCATGGGCTGTTCAGTGAGACCAGAGGCATGAGATCTTACCCAACCCAAGTGACACAATCAGTGAAAACCAAACAGAATGGTTCCCTCCGAGATTTAAACTAGAGCTGGAGTTTTCAAACTCTACTTGTGCCATGGAACACTTTGTTCAAATGGAACTCACCGGATGTGAATGTGTAAAACAGCAATGTGGGCCGTTCGAGCTGAAAGGCTGCCAAGTCCCGAGTACTTCCTGGTTTTCCCACCCGGTTGTCCCACATACACCCTCCGTATTTCCGAGACCATCTCCATGGGATTCCCAGAGCAAAGGTGAACACTCCCCACCAAGATACTGAGGAAACTGGCCGACCAGGAATGTGAGGGGAGTGGGGAGGCCAGCACAGCGTAGCTAGGAGGTGAGGAGAAAGAGGTTGCAAAATGATAGACAGCGACAGATGCCTGTCCCTGGAGTACCTTGGTTTCTTAGGCTTTCTAGTTCTTCTTCCGCACTACACGTGCCCTACTAATAACCAGAACCAATCCCTTCAGGTGGCTGAGGAAGCCTCAGTTGTCTGAATCCAAAAGAACCACATCTACTCAGGCTCTAAGGAGGTTTTCCAAACTTCCTCACCTTCCTCACCTCCCAAACACAAACACACCCGCCTCGAAGCCTGGGCACACTGGACTCTTCCCCATACTCCAAAGCGCAGCCATCACCTCCCATGCCTCTGCTCAAGATGGAGACCCTCCTTCCGCCTTCAGCAATTCAGAAAATTGTCTTGGCTCTTCAGCTGATGAGGCGTCTCCTTTGTGAACAACCCCCCAAGCCTTTGAAAGCTACAGCACCTTCCTTCCTCCCTTCTCCCACGCTATTTTAGTGCCACGAGGAGAACATTCATCCCACTGTATTACAGTTAGACGAGGAGCAGGATACTAAGGGGGAGTTTATTTATTTGTGTCTCCCTAGTGCCTAGCGCAGAGAAGGGGATCAATTCGCACTGATGTGAAAAATTAATTCACTCATGCAACGCACTCGTGCTAACAAGGCATGGGGCCGAATGGTCTTCTGACTTAACAGTCCAGATCGATCCACGCTGAACCACTGGGGAAAATAACCATTTCTATTTTAGCTGCGTTTTTCAATACCACCGACTAAGGAATGTAAATACGAAAATCAACTTCCTGTCCTTCCTCTCAGACAGCTGGTGCACAGGTTTTAGATTCAAGGTGATTTTGTAATATTCTATTCCTGGCCAGCTAACCAGCTGCTGGGCTTGCATCAGACAATTTCCTCTTCTAGCCCTAGGAGAACACACACTACGGAGCGCAGAGTGTTAATAATCCCTGTAAAATTACCCTCCGTCTGATAAGAAATGCAGAGATTGTTTTGCGAAAAATAGCTTGCAGAGAACTGCACAGGTTGTCGGGCCCAGGGAACAAAGAGGGGACAGAAAGCACATATTCTCATTTAAAAACAGCGTCATAAATCTCAGCCAAAGTAAACAGTTTAATTAAAAAACACAGCAAGCCAAACAGTAGGGCTGACAGTGCGAGCCTTGTGATTAAGGCAATAGCGCTGACATAGATGTGCTGTCAACCAGAGCTGCTGCCTTTCCCAGATGTTCAGCCAGTATCTGTCCCTGGGGACCACAGAAGTCGGAGAGAATCATTCTTGATCACCTACCTCTGAGAGGACCGGAGTCTAAAAGGGTGAGAAAAAAAAAAAGACAGGAACAAATGAAACCTAACCTCCTGCATTTTCTTTTAAAGTTTGAATTGACTTTACAATTAAAATTTCAAAATTTCCAAATACATGCTCGTGGTAGATAAAAAGAAACTCAAATAGGTCTAACATGAAGCTGGGTAACGATGAGGAATTGGTAATTGTCAAAGCCAGGGGACAGGTGCATGGGGGTCTACTCCTTTATTGACTTTGGGGTGTGTTCAAAATTTTCCTTAACCCCCCACTTTTCAAACGAAGCTGATATTAATAGTTGCTTATGTTGAAGCACCTGGGTGACTCAGTGGGTTAAAGCCTCTGCCTTCAGCTCGGTCATGATCCCAGAGTCCTGGGATCGAGCCCCGCATCAGGCTCTCTGCTCAGAGGGGAGCCTGCTTCCCCCTCTCTCTCTCTGCCTGCCTCTCTGCCAACTTGTGATCTCTGTCTGTCTAATAAATAAATAACATCTTAAAAATATCGTCGCTTATGTATTCTTGCCAAAATCTCCTATGTACACATGTACAGCTAGTTTATGTATATCTTTATGTGAGATAGGATCATTATACACATTTCGGGTAGTTTTGCTTCAAGAAGATGCTTGGTTTCTCCCAACCAGATCAGAACAACAGAAAAAACACACACAGCGAAAGGAAGGAAAGGGCATAAAAAACAGGTTAACATAAATACAGTCAATGTGATTCGGGAGACCAGCAGGAACTGGTCTGAGATCACACACACACAATGCAGTGACCACCTTCAATGACAGCAGCGTCAAATGTTCCACCAGCAAGACCCCTTTGCAGGAGGGTTAGAAGCAACGGCTCTGTGAATCAGGAACAAAGGCAGAGCCATGGGCTCTACCCAGAGCCCTCCCAGGCCCCATGTCAGGTCAGTGCAAGCACAAGTCCTTTATGCTGTGTCTTGTCACCACACTAATTGAGATGGTAAGCACACGCATGAGGGAAGCATGTTTGATTCCAAGTCCTACATACCATGCACTATATTTGAGATCTTGATGATGCCGTATTAGCAGAAATAATAACAGTTATTTCACATTTGAACAGAGCTGAGGCTAATGACATCCCTGTGACCAGGAAGGCACTATCATAGTCATTTGACAGATAAGGAAGCAAGTTCAGAAAACTTAAAGGGACCTGCTCAAGTCACATTTTTGATCAGGAGTAATCAGGACTTGAACTCAGATCTTCTGATTTCTGTGTTTACAAAGCGTTTAGTGACGTCAAACTTTAAATGCCAGAAGCCTCTGTGTTCTGCTTATTTTATGCTCATGTAGACTACAGAAGAGAAAACATGGAAAGGTGAAAATTTATGCAATTTATACGTCCTATAGATACTGCCACCAACATAAATACAAAAGAAGTCATTGCACTGTCTCCATGTTTACTTTGAGCCAATGTTGTATAATTAGGATGCCACTCCTGGGGGGGGTGGCATGGAAATGAGCTGGTGAGTTGAGTTACACCATCCCAGAGAGCAAGCATCAGTTCATGAGGGACATACAACAAACCTTTCTAATGACATGTGCATAATAGCTCATGAGGCCCTTTTAAATCTTTCTTTTCATCCAGGAGATAAGAGGTAAATACAGGATCAAGACGGGAAGGTCTCTATGTCAGCCTTCCTTACCTCATTAGACCTGAGATTTTCACGGAGTTCTTCCTCCTGGGGGCTTTTTCCTATGAGGTCTCCTGTTCTGAAGGAACAAGGAGCACTGGCATCAACCTCCCTAGCTCTGATCTCTTTCTCTGATAAGGCAGAGGTTCTTCCTGCCCGCAAAGCGCCTTTCCAAGAAGCTCCAAGATTTTTTTTCCAAATGGGTCATTATTTGTTTACACCACACCCAGGCGTATCAGGCCTCTGCCATTTTACAAGTGAAGAAACCAGCCCAGAATGGTTTCTAGAACTCAGTGAGGACACAGAGTGACCCGTAGGACCAGTACTGGTTACTGAGTCAGCTGAGGAGGTAGCAGCAAGTGGGGGATAAGAAAGTATAGCTCTCGGGCAGGAACAGGGACTCTGGGGCATCTGTCAGCAGATTAACTTCCTGCTCTCCTCATTCACGATTTATCCTTCCTTTATAGCAGAGCTAGGGAGCCAGACGGACTGGGGTTCAAATACAAGCTCCGTCCGTTACTCGTTGTGTAACTTGGGACAAAACATTTGACTCCTCAGTACCTCAACTCTCTCATTTATAAAATGGGTATAACAATGTATGTCTCATAATGTGAGGATTAAATGAGAAAATTCTATGTAAAGTGCTTAGCATATAATAAGCTCTCCATAAACGTCAACCCTTACTGCTATTATTATGTAATATATTTCATTGTCATATTTCATCAAAAGCAGCCTCAAGAAGCCACTAAATATGTACTTTTTAGAACAAATGCTTAAGTTGCTGGCCCTTGTTTTCCGGTGTGGGTGCAGGATTTTGCATTAAATTTGCTTAATATCTCTGGGAGTGAATCAGGGAACAAGGGGGGTGAATTAGCAACTCTATCTAAGATTACCTAAGTCTAGCCTACCTGTTCTTTGTTCAAGGAGGAGAAAGAGCCCCCGTGTGGGGTGGCAGGTAACGCAGAGAAGACCAAAGGTGAGACAGCATTCAGTCACTTCCTAAAAACACACGGAGGCCTCACTTCCTGGGAGGTCTACAAGAACTAATCTCACCCCTTCTGCCCCCTCAACCAAACCAATAACTAAAATCACTGAGTTGTTTTAACAGGAAAACACCTTCAGCCTATCCAGGCCAAGCCCTCCCTGACATCACTATTGGACAGATAGGAAAGCCAACATTTAGAAGCAAAGTGACTCGCCCATGTTTGACCCACTGGAACGTCAACTTTGGCCTCCTGACTCGATCCAGACTCTCTGCCTGAACTCCACGACAGCCTGGAAATGGTGACTGGTGGCACTCTAGCCCTTTACTGAGGACTGGCCCACTGATGGGCAAGCTGGCCTAGGCTCTGTGACAGCCTCTCAAGTCCTCTGTTGTCACGCCCAGTCTGTACCTGCCCTCCTTGAGAGAGACATGCACTGCAACAGCACCTTTAGTGTCGGAAACTGAAAACTTCTTAGAGCAGAAACTGTCTCAGGGCCCGTTTTAGACAAAGAGGAAAAATAGAGAGAAAGATGAAGTACAAAGATCATGAAATAATAACTAAATATTGTTCACTGGACCCCAAAGTGGAATCTGAAAAAACACCAGCCAGAAGCTCTGTGCTCTAGTGGGGGTAGTGGGGGGGGACACACAGAGATTCAGGTTAGAGAAGGGGAGGGCAGTGATGCTCGAAGTCCTTCACTAAGATCACCAGGAGGGCTTGTTAACCACAGAGCGCTGGGCCCTCCCAGCTAGTTTCCAGTTCAGTAGATCTGGAGATGGGCCCAAGAATCTGCATTTCTTTTGTTTTTAAAGGTTTATTTATTCATTAAAGAGAGTGAGAATGAGAGCAAGAGCAGGGGGGAGGGTCAGAGGGAGAAGCAGGGAACCCAATGAGGGGCTGGATCCCAGGATCCTGAGATCATGACCCTAGCCGAAGGCAGAGGCTTAATGGACTGAGCCACCAGGGGCCCTGAGAATCTGCATTTCTAACAAAGGTCCAGGTAAGGCTAATGCTGTTCTTCAGGGAGCACACTTGGCAAACCATCTGGGGTGCACCAACATTGTGTTGCAGAATAAAAAGAAGATAAAGAGTAAGGGGAGGAGGCTGGGGGAGAGTGACCAGGAGCTGAGCTAAGCACTGAGCCAGCTGACCTTCCAGGGCTGGGGACAGAGGCTGAGGATGGCGGGGGGGTGGGGGGAGTATCCAGGTGGGACATACTCTCAGGGAGTCTGTTTCCAGGCACTGGAGCGCCCTTCCGAGGAAATCAGAAGCCTGGGGGTCTATACCCCACATCTTGCCAAAAAAAGTAAA
Organism: Mustela putorius furo; assembly: GCF_011764305.1. NCBI lineage: Eukaryota > Metazoa > Chordata > Mammalia > Carnivora > Mustelidae > Mustela > Mustela putorius. The sequence goes on along the minus strand of NW_025421322.1, from coordinate 22,029,216 downwards.
AGGCTGACAGGTGAACCCCAGGGTTCAACCTATGGTGTGATTCTTAGGGCTCCTTCTTCCTTTAAATGTATCTCCCCATCTGCTCACAGATGCTTGTTCCCCCTTAAGGAGGAGCACAGCTGTCCATCGATAAGAAGGTATAAAAGCCTTTTTCTTTTTTTAATAGAGGTCTTCAGCTAATGAACAGGTGACAACCTGAACTCATATTAAATGGCATCAGTTCATGTCCTCCATGCCATTCCTTATGCTCCACAAGTAAGTGAAACTGCATGATAATTGACTTTCTCTGCTTGTAGAGCTCCCTCAGTGCCAGATTCACTTTGATATGTTTCACTCAGCATAATCCAGGAAAAATGAAGGGGGGGAAATCAGAGGGGGAGAAGAACCATGTCAGACTGCGGACTTTGAGAAACAAACAAGGATTTTAGAGGGGAGGGGGGGTTGGGGATGGGTTGGCCCAGTGATGGGTATTAAGGAGGGCATGGATTGCCCAGAGCACTGGGTCTTATATGCAAACAATGAATCATGGAACACTGCATCAAAAACTAATGATGAGGGAAATTGGAAGGGGAGGTGAACCATGAGAGACTATGGACTCTGAAAAACAATTTGAGGGTTTTGAAGGGGCAGGGGGGTGGGAGGTTGGGGGAGCCAGGTGGTGGGTATTAGAGAGGGCACGGATTGCATGGAGCACTGGGTGTGGTGAAAAAATAATGAATACTGTTACGCTGAAAAAATAAATAAATTTTTAAAAAAACTAATGATGTACTGTGTGGGGACTGACGTAACATAATAAAAATAAAAAATAAATGGAATCAGTTAAGTGGCACATATTAATGGTGGCATGGTACCTCTTCCCATTTTGACTGAGAGGAAGTTTAAAGTAGGGAGGTGCGTGACTTTGAAGGAAGAAGAGCAAAGAATTGGTCTGACTGGTGGGAAGGAAGCTCAAAGCAGAAGCCGGGCTCAGAAAGCGGACTTCAGGGTCCTCAAAGTCTGGGGGGGAGCCACAGACACTGGGTACTGCGCTGTCCCTGAGAGGAGTCAGGCCACCTAAGTGTAGTGTGTGCTGGTTCCATCCAAGTAACATGGCTCCGGCGGGGAGGGCTCTTAACTGAATTAGGACCCGAGCTTCCTATTGGGAACATGAGGAAACTGACTAGATGATTTTTAAAAAATCTCTTTCAACTCTAACTCCTCTGTTTTTTATGGATATGCTGAAGAGTCCCCAGGGTAAATCCTCGCTCATGAGATCAAAATGGAACAGGCCATTTGGGGGCACATTCTGTACTAAAAAGAGTTACCGCAAACCACAAGGCCCGGGAGCACAACACAGCAATTTTGTTTCCTCTGGGCTTCCAAACAAGGATGAACATATCAAAGTGAATCTGGCACTGAGGGAGCTCTACAAACACTGTTTACGGTTACAATCATCTAGATTCAGCCCACGGGACAGACGCCGAAGCTGTCATAGGCTTTGGGTACGCAGGACATGAGAAAAAAAAGTTTCTTTGAGTTTAAAAGTACTTGGAGGACCCTCAAAAGTGTTAACAGGGGGTGCCTTGGTGGCTTCATTGGTTAAGCATCTGACTCTTGATTTTGGCTCAGGTCATGATCTCAAGGTGGTGAGATCGAGCCCCGAGTGGGGCTCCACGCTGAGTGGGGAGTCTGCTTGAGAAGCTCTCTCTCAACCTCTGCTCCTCCACCCACTCACACTTGATCACTTGCTCTCTCTCTCACAAACAGATAAATACATTTTTTTTAAAGTGTTATCAGGGATCTCTGCAGCTATTGGGAAGGCTGCTTTCAGCTAAGTGGCTCCTACAAGTTTTCTCAAACAATATACATTTATTGAGCTCCAACTGCATACCAGGCATGGCTGGAACAATGGCTCATGGTAAGCTAGCTTCTGTAGTGCAAGGACCATGTAACGGAAACCAGTGTTGTCTCTTCAAAATGAAAATGTTTTATCTATGTGTGTAGGGTATGCCCACCCCCACCCCCACCCCCCACCCCCCGCTGCCAACCGAAGTCTCCATATTATGTTAAGGCTGAATCTATCCAATTATTTTCCTCTTCTCTTACTGCCTCTGTTTTAGCCAAATGTGTCACCTTCATTTCTACCTCTGTCCCTGTCTGTAGCCTACCCTTTTTGCAGGATATGCTCCATTGCTTTTCCTCTCCATCCAGGAAAGTCTAGCTCAACTCCACCTTCTTCCATGATGACTTCTCTCACTAACCAGATAAGATCTCGTTTCCCGACTCTTCTGTGATCTATTTTCTCCACTGCTCATGTTTACCCATATATTATTTGTTATTTTCTTCTTTTTTGCATCAGTGATCCTCAACTACCCTGCAAATTCTATGCTTATAGAACTATTTCATTCCTCTCACGTATTTCTCAGAGCATGTGGGACAGGGCTAATGGTAACTGATACTCAGTAGAAGGGTCTGGATTTTCATCTTTGTTTTCAGCAAGACAGAAAGGAACATGAGCACAGCCCAGAATGCAAAACTTGCATCTCTCCTCTCCGGCCCTTTGGTGGCTCTGTACCCATCCAGGTTGCAAACACTCAGCAGCACTACAAAGGATTTCTGCTATTTCCTTTCTATTAATATGAAGGACTATTTGGATCACATGTATGTGTCTGGTTTCCCCAGATAAGTAGTGTTCAATGATAATTCCTTCAGAAAGAGCCCCCACCCGGGCGCCTGGATGGCTCAGTTGGTTAAGTGTCTGTCTCTTGATCTCAGCTAGGGTCTTAATCTCAGGGTCATGAGAGGCTGGGTGTGGAAGCCATTTAAAAAAAAAAAAAGAAAAGAAAAAAAAGCCCACAATCTTCTTCACAGAACGTGTATACAGCAGGTGTCCAAGCTTTAGCTCAAGCTCTGTCAAAATCCAGACAGGTATGGACCGATGTGGCTCAGGATGGTGGACAGGGTGCCCCCACCCAGAAGGCCATTGACAGCTCAGGAAAGGAGCCAGACCACCAGAGAGGAGGGAAATTGGGAGAAGGCTGAGGTACCTGGTCAGCCCCCAAAGACACAGAGCCAAATCTGAAGGTGCTGTGTTCACTAAAGTTTTGTGAAGTGACGGGCCAGAGGCAGCCTCACTGTAGCAAAAAGACAAAAAAAAAAAAAAAAAGAGAATATGAAAGTCTCCGGAGCAGTGATACAAACACACATACACACACAAACACTGGGACACAAGAAAGTCACAAGAAGGGCTGTTGAGAGACATCCAGACTACTCCAACATAAGCCCTTTTGGGGGTTAGTGGTCCCTTTTAAGGTACTCAGCACACTTAACGACCAGATGTTTAGGCCACCTTTCATACCCGGGTAGAGTGTAGACACCAACTCCACTGGTATCATGATTTGGTTTGTCTTATGACTAAGAGAATGCAAGTAAAATGAAACTCTGGGAGAACGAAGAGGTCATGGCAATAAAGGGCACAGCGTAGGGAACAGACCCAATGACATTCTACTAGTGCTGCCTGGTGCCCGATGGCAGCTGCCCTTGTGGCGAGCAGAGCATCGTGTGTAAATCTGTGGAATCACCACGTTGTATATCTGAACCCAATGTCACGCTGCAGTCAGCTAGACTCACAAAGGGAAAAAAAAAGTGAAATCCTGGGGGAAACTCAACCTAAAAATCTACATTTCACTCACTACTACGTAGAAAACAAAAACATTTCTGAGGGTCACATACTAAAATGGTATTTCACGCACCTAATATCCCCCTTGGGAAAATCTTTGCAGACCTGTGAGAGACCCAGCGAGGGAGAAGAAACTACCAGCAATCTAGTCATCGGCTTATCCCAGGTTCACATTTTCCCTTTCTTAACGTCGTTCCTGTGACCCTTACAGGAACTCAACACACTGTCAGCGAAATTTCCAGAATACGTATGTACCCATGGGGTCTCTGAAGACACTTGGTGTTCTCCTTGTTCCCATTTCAGGAGGCTCTGGTGCATGTCACCTCCTAGAAGGAGACCCACACGTGCCTGGATTCCAGGTCACTCAGACTGAGGAGCAGAGAGACGCAGAGGGCTGAAGCAGATGCAAAAAAAAGCACCAGAAACAGCCAAGAAGGGATTCCGTCAAGTGTGAAAGACTCAAGACGGTCCCTCTGGAGCATCCAGATTTCTGTAAATCTGAGTCCCACTGAGGTTCCACATAGTAGTAATGTCACAGTTCATGGGCTCTGCCCATCGTGGCTTCTAAACCACCGCCATTCATTTCATCCCATTTGATGTTTGCAAACAACCCTGTGAGGTACTTGGCGGGACAGGATTAAGCCCCGCCCACCGGGGGACAAGAGGGAGCTGTACCACGGGATGACTGGGATTGCCACTCATAGTTCACAAGGGGCAGAGCTGCATGTAACAGCTAGAACTTGATTGCTCACTTATCAGGAATCCACAGTTGAAAGAGTATATCCAACTTCATTAATAGGCATATCCCTCTGTGGTTAAAACTGGTGATACCAATGGTTGTATCTGTAGTATTATTTGCATATTTATGTTTTTCATGGGTTTTCTATTATTTTGATGAGCACCCCCAAGCCGTCCATTTTCTCGATAACTCCCTGTGTTGTTATGGTGGGTGGGTACGCATTTAAACCATGCTGATGTTTTTATAAAGCATCTGAAAACATAACCAGTCTCTATTTAAAGTCCCAGACGCCCAGCGTGGTTTCCAAACACCTGCGGCTGCTTATGAATTATAGCACTCTTTAAAGCCAAGACTGTATTTTCTAAAGATAGCCAGATAACTAGAGATCTGGTCCACTCTCAGCCACATTCCCTTGACAGTTGTCACTTGAATGGTGGTGGCACTTGGCAACAGCTAAAAAGTCACACTCTCTTAGGCTACCCGAGGCAGGGGAGAGAAGGTGAAAGTGGACTCTTTGGAAATCCTTTAAAATTCCAGACAGCCTTTGGAAGACTTCTCTCTATTTAATGTCACCATGCTCCTGCACCTGTCTCCAATATCTTTCCTAGCATTTGTTGTCTTGTGTGTAAGACACTAGGAAGCAAAGCACACATGACAAACCTTCACTCTAGGTACCAAAAAGTAAAGGATACTGGTGTTCTGTGAATTGGTGGGTTCTCTCTCCTGGTTTTTAAACGAGGCCCGGGCATCTGTTTAAACCCTAGGTCTGTTCCGAGGGGACGCTGATGTACACCACAATTTCATCTGCCCCAGGCTAGCTGATGAGCTGTCTGGTTAGTTTCTTGAGAACGCTTAAAATGCCCTGCAAATCAGTCTCCATTTATCACACTTGTAACCTTCCCACTCATTACACAATGAAGAAACAGTGATTTGATTTGATTTGGTTTGATTGCTATTTGCTTCAAAAGCAACACAAGTTCTCAACTTCTTTGTTTTAAGGGAGGAGGTGCAGACAGAAAGTGGAAGCAGCCCAGAATAAGGTGTTCAGATGAAATCTGCATTTTAAAAATTAAATTAAATTTTTTATTATGTTATGTCACCATACAGTGCATCATTAGTTTTTGATGTAGTGTTCCATGATTGATTGTTTGAAACCTGCATTTTAAAATAAAGGGACATAAACCAAAGAATAGGGGACTGTGTTCACTTGATAATAGAAAACCAATGGCCTGAATATAATCAACATCATTAGTGGGTGAACATGAGCTATTATTGAATAGATAAAATTAGACATGTCTATGTTCAGAGAATCGCAATATTTTATAGTCCTTCCTAGATCATTAGAGCTATTTCTAAAACTCTTTTCCATAAAAAAGAATGATCTTTCTTCCTCCCGTTTCTGGTCTTTTAAAATTTATTTTTAATTAATTTCCTTTCATTTGCAGCAATAATGTGCTGTAATTAAGTTCCTTAAATCTTCTCTGAGCATTTAACCTGAAGGATGGTGAACTTCTTACCCAAACCACTCAACCAATGAGTCATATACCAATAACTAAGTCCAGATGCCATGTTGGAGGTACAATTAATTCTATTAAATGTGTTTATGGTATGACTATCTATCATGCCCTGAGAATAGCTCCCGTTCGTTTTTGCAATACATCACTCTATGTGGGTTCTATATTACAGCAGATCTATCAAACTCTTCCTTAAATGTTTATTCCACATTTCTCGACTGCATGAGCTAAAGAGCCAGAGGTAACCACTAGAATTAAAAGAAAGGTAAAAGTCTTAAATTAAGAAATCAGTGGTGAAAAATTCAAACCCAGATATTAAAGCTTTATTTGCATTTGAGGATATATGTGTTTTCTGCTTCATACTCTTTAATATTATTTTATACTCCATGGTACTTCTTTTGAGGGTCATATCATTGATTCCATAGCAAACAGCCATGCTTCTAATTCTTCTCTTGACCCAGGAAGCAACATGAGGACAGGCATTTCCATCCATGGCAATTATTTTGTATTGCCAGACCCCTAGCTCTGCCCTACAAACTCAACATACAAAAAACATGGTAGAGACAAATCCACCATCATTTCAGTGGGTCCCCACCGTATCTCCACCCATAAACACACACATTCTCTTAACCATCCTTCCCTAGTAAGCTTGTTCCTCTTCCCAAACATCTGATTTCTAGGCACATGTCCTCCAAAAAGTCCAGCCACCCAGGCACTATTCCTAGCTACCTTGGACTAAGAATTCTTTCAAGTGCAGAAATTAAGACTTCATCCTTTTTTTTTTTTTTTTTTTTTTTTTTTTTTTTTGGTATTTCCAGCACTCAGAGTGCTGTTGATAGGAGCTCCATCATTGTTTCTTATACTCAGATTTCTTTCATCCCCCGTGTTTAACCTGTCACCATGTTCTACTGTTGACACCCTGGAAATATCCCTTAATGTGCCTTAGGCCACGGCTACTTTTCTAGTCCCGAGTCTTCTCGTTTAGTCTCTGGAATGCCGCTCATTCACCACACACCTGCTGCCTGCCTCAAGGCTATACAAGGACATTCAGAGGCTCCCTTTTCCTTTCGATATGCTACAGGTCCTGAGTCCTCTGTGTAGCAACAAAAAATTTCTGTGAGCCTTCCTCACTCTGCCTCTCCCCTTTACCAACCGTGTGGACCCCCGTTCTCAATCACAGGCTCCTGCCCTGGTCAAGCAGGCCCACACCCTACATCTATCCCATTTGTGTGTCTTCGCCCATGGTATTCCTACCTCTAGGATTAGGATTTCTGCCCTTCCCTACAACTGGTACAAAACCAACTCATCTTTCCTCATGTCCCACTCACCAGGAGGCCAGCTCCTTTTGTGGGGCATAAGGATTTCTCCTTTCTAAAACAGTAGCTTTAATTCTGCAGGGTACTTTGTAGCATTTTGTTCATCTGCCCTTCAATTATTTGTGAATTCTTATTCTGTTTCTCTACCTAAAAAGTCATCTTCCTGAGAGCAGGAATCACACTGTTTATCTCTTATCTTATGATACAAACAAAAACAGGTCTCAGAGCCTCCCAATAAATATCTGTAGGTTGAATAAGTAGAGATAAAATACTGTCGGCAGGCATCCATATAAGGAAATGATTCTGGAAAGAAAAGATGAAAAAGGCTATGTCCAGGTTTCTCCAAAATCCGCTGAAGCAATCTGTGCTCTTTATGTACCTCAAAGTATATAATCTTAACTAATAAAATGTTAAACTGCTCTCAGAATCCCAAATTTCATTTAGTCCTACTTATGGGAAAAATATAACCGGCCCTTCTATAAATGGAACTTTTGGTGAAGTATATATAATAAATACATCTACTGCAAAAAAAAAAAAAAAGCCTTAAATCATGTTCAAACCTATCCATGAATTACAAGGCACTGGAACAGACTTTATTTTCTGTTTGTTGCCAGGTGGAAAAGAGTTCTGTTACTCCAACATCACAGACTCCTGGATTCAAAAGTCACACAGAGGAATATGCTTTTGACATTATTATCATTAGCAATAAGAGCAGGAGGAAGAATGGTCCTCATTCTGTCCGCCTGTTTACACAAGGGCCACTTACCCTTTTGATAAGCTTTTCCTCAGTGCCACGTGCTTCACAAAATCACTCTTATTAGTCACTCGCCACAAGTGGCGTGTGATGTGTGGGAATATTAATGCCCTTGTTGAATGGTGTGAATGCCCTCATGAGACAGGAAAGTTACGTGAAGGCCTTACCAGCCCTAAGATAAACAGTGAGGGTCAGAGATTGAACTCAAAGCTCTGGGATCCTGCTTGGAGCCCTGGGAAAATCTAGCAAGGTCTCCCTTCAGCAAAGCCGAGAAGCATCTGTCACCAGCTCACGACTCCAGGCTAATTCTGGCCCATACTAAAACTCAGCTCAATCCAACAAATATTTATTGGTGCCTAGTAATGCTTGAAACTGTGCCAGACACTGGACTACAGCAGTGAATCTGACATGCTTGTAGACTTTCTTAAGAAGGAGGGGTCTTATACCATCCTTCGGGTGCGACTGAAAAAAATATGAGAATGTCTTCATGTATTTTATCTCACCTGTAAAAGAATTTCAATTGCTATTTTCATATATGTTTCTGATACATGTAATGCATTGGAACAGCAGTACATGTGGATAGCTGTTAAATTAATATGCTCATGTGGGGGAATCTATGATCAAAACATTTTTCTTTTAATTTGTTTATAAGATTTATTTATTTTTTGACAGAGAGAGCGCATGAGCCGAGATGGAGGGGTAGAGGAAGAGGAAAGAGAAAATTTCAAGCAGACTCCCTGCTGAGCGTGGCACCCGACTTGGGGTTCAATTCCACAACCATGACATTGTGACCCGAGCCGAAATCAAGAGCTCGACAGACAGAGCCACCCAGGTGTCCCTATGACCAAAACATTTGTGCAGATCAGGATAGGCAAGCAGAAACATTTGAAAACTGATGGACTACATGACTCTTTAGACTTTCCTAAATATGCCATGACATTTCTCATCTTTAGGTCTTTCCAACTTCGTATTTTCTCTGCCTCCAATGAACCTCCTCTCCCTCACCGTATCCTGAGTAAACTTCAAAACCCAGCTCAGCTGGTACCTGCTCAAGGAAATCATTACCCCCCTCCACCAGGCAAAGCTGGTCCCTTCCACCCGCTGCCTCCGGTGCGGCTTGTATGCGCTTCCGTTGTGGACGTCCTCCTACACCACCCTGGAGTCAGCATTTCCATCTCTGGAACTAGCTGGCAGGAGTCACTGCTTGTGCGCTCCTTGAGGACAGGGTTGGGATGTTTTCCTTAAGAGCTAGCACAATGTCTGACACGTAAGAGACATAGTTTGTAGGAGAAATGTACTCACTTAGGTAAAGAATCTCTTCACAACGTTTTTTCTAACTGCAATCGACTTGGAGAAGACAGAAATTTATGGGGGGGGGCAGTCAGAGTGCATTGTATTTCCTCCTTCCTCTCCTTGTAATGGGACAGAGAAGCTCTGAGGGTGGGGAAAGGTGGTCATGCTCAAGACATCAGATGACTGCTACTACTAGAAAATGTAGAGCTAAGATGTGAGAAAGTTATACATTTTAAATTCCCCAGTGAGGGCTGGTCAGTTTCAGTCTTCAGTTAAAAATGGGGTACAAAGACTTCTGAGCAAAACAAACCAGAAATGCAGAGACATGCTGTGTTCCAGTAGAACGGTCCCATGAAGATGCTTGTGGGACAGAGGAAAGGTGTCCAGGAATGGGGGAGAACCTCATGTCCCAGGTCAGCTCGACATACACTAACCACTTCAGGGACTCTCGGTCTCCAGAGAAGAAGGTCATCTTGACTCCCCATGCAGACTTTCTGGGTTGGCACGAGGAAGTAGAGAATGGGGAGGAAGCAAGACTGTCAGTTCAGTTCTTGCTCTCGCACAAAGTCAAATGGCAGAGCAAGAGTCATTTACAAAGGCTGGACTAGATTCTCACCAAGGTCCTTCCAGCCTGAAGTTCAACAAGTTGGCTATGCTGATGACCTAAAAAGATGCAGTGTTGACCAGCTGTGATATGATCACATTTTAGGAAAACCTTGACCAAGATGTGACTTGGAGCATCTAGTTTTCTAGATGTCCTCTGGTCAACAAATATGGATCGAAAACCTAGTGTGCATCAGGCACTGTGGTAGGCACTAAACATGTGGTAAACAAGCCGGCATGGACCCTGGCCTCAGAAAGTTCAGTTCAGTACACTTCACTTCCCTTGTTGTCAACATATAAAAGTTCTTCCATGTCTAAAAACCCTGAAATGTGATGATTCAGTTTGAACTCCAAAATGACATGGCCCTCAAGATTTCCTCTGCAATTTTGTATTTTAAAAAATTCCCTTTGAACATAGCAGAACCACAGAACCAATTTTAGCTGTAAAATAATCCCTTATTCAATTTAAGATGTCTGCATTTTAATATTTCAACTATATTTCTTTATCTTAGCTCTTATCACTGAAAACTACTTCAGTGGCTCTTGTTGGGGTATTAGCATTACAAAACTGAGAATGGGATTTGGAATAAATCTGAGCTGCCTCCATCACATAGTAACTGTGTGTCCTGTGACCAAGTCACTTAATCTCTCTGAGCTGCATTATTTTGCCACTAAGCAAATTTTTACTTAGGTCAACCAGGTACCCACTCCAGTGCCCAACATTATAGATATGGCAATGGACAAGAAAGTTGGATGAACTTCATTTAAACCTTCTCACCTATAAATTAGAATTATAATAATCATTCAGATTCATCTTAGCTCACAGGCTAAGGATCAATACAATGTTCAGTATCAATAATACCTCTTTCTAGGGGCTCCTGGGTGGCTCAGTGGGTTAAGCCTCTGCCTTTGGCTCAGGTCATGATCTCAGGGTCCTGCGATCAAGCCCTGCATCAGGCTCCCTGCTCAGCAGGGACCTGCTTCCTCCTCTCTCTCTGCCTGCCTCCCTGCCTACTTGTGATCTCTGTCTTGTCAAATAAGTAAATAAAATCTTTAAAAAAAAATAGCCAAATTAAAAACAAGAACAACAACAAAACAAAACAAACAAACAAACAAAAAAAAAACCCCACCTCTTTCTATAGGCACCTGCATGCACTGTTGGCAGAAATGTAATTGGTGAAGCCACTCTGGGAAACAGTATAGAGGTTCCTCAAAACACTAAAAATAGAAGTACCATATGATTCAATAGTTCCACTTCTGGTTTTTCACCTGAAGCAAACAAAAACACTAATTCAAAAAGATCTAGGCAACCCTATGTTTATTGCAACATTATTTATAGCAGCCAAGTTATGGAATTCCATATTTACAATGGAATATTACTCAGCAATAAAAAAGAATGCCACCTGCCTTTAGCAACAACATGATAGACCTAGAGAATACTACACTAAGTGAAATAAGTCAGACAGAAAATGACAAGAACCATAGTACTTCACTTATATGTGGAATCCAAAACACAAAGGAATAAACAACAATACCAAAAAGGGAAACAAACTCATAAATATTGAGAACTAGTGGTTTCCTGAGGAGATGGGGATGCAGTGATGGACAAAATAGGTGAAGGGAATCAAGAGGTACAAAGTTCCAATTATAAAATGGACAAGTTACAGGGATGAAAAATACAGCATAGGGAATATAATCAATAATGCAGTAATAGCTCTGTACAGCAAAAGACGGTAACTATCCTTATGGAAGCATATCATAACATTTGTAATTGTTGAAACACTGGGTTTTACACCTAAAATTAATGTAATATTATATGTCAACTATACTTTAATTAGAAATTTTAGGGGTGCCTGGGTGACTCAGTCAGCTGAGCACCTGACTCTTGATTTCGGCTCAGGTTGTGATCTCAGGGTCATGAGATTGAGCCGCATATTAAACTTCATGCTCCGCTCACAGTATGCCTGAGATCCTCTCTCTCTCTCTCTCTGCCCCTCCGCCTGCTCATACTCTCTCTAAATAAATTTTTAAAATCTTTTTAAAAAATTTAGATAAAAAAATAATACTTCTTTCTAAACATAAGCTTTAATTATATCTGTTTAAATGCTAATGGTGTTCATAATTCCTATTATGAAAGCTTTTCAGAAAAGAGAAAGGAAAATCATTTTAGAAATAATAAATTTCTTTTTTAAGGTTTTACTATTATTCCATTTATAATGCAGTGTAATATTAGTTTCATTTGTACAATATAGTGATTCAACACTTCCATACAACACCTAGTGCTCGTCAGGATAAGTGCACTCCTTCATCCCCATCACCTATTTAACCCATCCTGCCACCCACCTCCCCTCTGGTAACCATCTGTTTGCTCTCTATACTGAACAGTCTGTTTTATGGTTTGCCTTTCAAGTTGTTATTTAAATTCTAGTTAGTTAACATGTAGTGTAATGTTGGTTTCAAGAATAGAAATTAGTGATTCATCACTTACATAGAACACCCAGTGCTGATCACAAGTGCCCTCCTTAATATCCATCACTCGTTCAGCCCACTGCCTGCCCACCTCTCTTCTATTAATCCTCAGTTTGTTCTCTATAGTTAAGAGTCTTTGATGGTTTGCCTCCCTCTCTCTTTCTTTCCCCCTTCCATATGTTCATCTGTTTTGGTTCTTAAATTCCACATATGAGTGAAATCATGTGGTATTTGTCTTTCTTCAATTGACTTATTTTGCTTAGTGAAATACACTCTAGTTCTGGCCACATCATTGCAAATGGTAAGATTTCATTCTTTTGGATGGCCGAGTAATATTCCATTGTACATATATAGACCACCTCTTCTTTATCCATTCATCATTCAATAGATACTTGGGCTCTTTCCATAATTTGGATATTGTTGATGATGCTGTTATAAGCATCAGGGTGCAGATGCCCCTTCAAATCAGTATTTTTGTATCTTTTGGGTAAATACCCGATAGTGCAATTGCTGGGTTATAAGGTGGAAGCTCTATTTTTAACTCTGGGGCACCTCCATACTGTTTTCCAGAGGGGCTGCACCAGCTTGCATTCCCACCAACCGTGTAAGAGGGTTCACCTTTCTCTGCATCCTTGCCAACATCTGTTGTTTCCTGACTTGTTAATTTTAGCCATTCTGGCAGGTGTGAAGTCCTATCTCATCGTGGTTTTGATTTGTATTTCCCTGATGATGAGTGATGTTGAGCATCTTTTCATGTGTCTGTTGGCCATCTGGATGTTTTCTTTGGAAAAATGCTTATTCATGTCTTCTATCCATTTCTTAACTGGATTATTTGGGGTTTTTTGGGTGTTAAGTTTGATACCTTCTTGATAGACTCTGGATATTAACCATTTATCAGACATGTCATTTGTATATCTTCTCTCATTATTAGGTTGCCTTTTAGTTTTGTTGACTGTTTCCTCTGCTGTGCAGAAGCTTTTTATCTTGATAGAGCCCCAAAAGTTCATTTTTGCTTTTGTTTCCCTTGCTCCCCAGGACGAGTCTAATGAGAAGTTGCTACTGCAGATGTCGCAGGCATTGCTGCCCGTGTTCTTGCTCTATGATTTTGATGGTTTCCTGTCTCACATTTAGATCTTTCATCCATTTCTTCATATATTTGTCTCACCCAGCAAGTGTTCTCTGTGATTCTACAGACTGAGGGCTCACAGCGTGACCTACTCCCATTTTTTCTGACAGCATCTGACCATCAATAACTGCTACAAATTCGAGACCGAGATGATCGCATCTTTCTAACAGCATCTGAGAAAGCTAAAAATATTAATATGTTTGTGTGTCATCTTACCTTCAGTGCATAATCAGCTGACTCTAAAACGGAGTTTCATGTTTGTACCTAAACAGTTAGCAATTTTAACAGTGCAATGAAATGACAGACTAAATATAAAAAGACCAAAAAAAAATGTGAACTGGTTCACAAATAGATTGCGTAAGTGTCCTTGTCCATGAAAACATCTAAAATTGAAAACAACCAAATGAAATCCATTAAATAAAATACTCTCTGCTTCTTACTCCCAGTATAAACTCCAAAACATAGAGAAGTCCAGTACCTAAAACCTCAGGGTTTTCCAGGGCACCTGGGTGGCTCAATCAGTTAAGCATTTGGGCTCTGGTCATGATCACAGGGTCTTGAGATCAAGCCCCATGATGGGCTCCATGCTCAGCACAGAGCCTGCTTTAAGATTTCCTCTCTCCCTTTGCCCCCAACCCCAGTTTGCGCTCTCTCTCTCTCTCTCTAAAATAAATAAAAACCCTAAGAGTTTTCCTATTTTTAAAGTAAAAATGGGGAGAATGAAATTACTTGGAAACTAAAAGCATTTCACTCTCTAGAGGGGATCAATCAAGTCTTTATTTTATTTCCTACTCCATTCCTAGAACAGTGGAGATACCATGAGAGCTATCAACACAGAGAAACAAGCAGCCATCTATATAACAATGTCATTAGAAATCCAACATACTTTTATGTATTAAAACCCATTCCAATGTAAGCAAACAATAAGATGATTGTTTTGACCACAGGAGCATTTTCTATACCAAGTATTATAAGCCTTTGTTTATATTCTGCAACAAGCAATCGTTTTATGTTAATATCCCAACTCTGTGCATTTAGGGGGAAAAAGAGTGTGATACCTATAATTTTTGTCACATAGTATTTATAGACCTCATTCCTGGTGTTAATTTCTGTGTCAATAATGGCTGTTAAGAGACAGACACTTGGGGCACCTGGGTGGCTCAGTGGGTTAAGCCTCTGCCTTTGGCTCAGGTCATGATCTCAGGGTCCTGGGATGGAGCCCCACGTCAGGCTCTCTGCTCAGCAGGGAGCCTGCTTCCTCCTCTCTCTCTCTACCTGCCTCTCTGACTACTTGTGATCTCTCTCTCTGTCAAATAAATAAATAAAATCTTAAAAAAGAGAGAGAGAGAGAGAGACAGATACTAATTCTGGCTAATTTAGGACAAACTGGATTTCACTGAAAGGATATAGAGGGTCTTACAAATTCAAGAGAAGTTTGAAGATGGAAGCTTAGAAGACACAGGAAGTGTACTTCTGGGAACCTGCTCCAGAGTCCAGGGATCAGGAGACCACCAGCAGCATTTAAAATTAAACAGGTGGGAGATTCCCAGAGACTTTCAAGAACTTGTGGATGATGAAGACCACAAGTTCTTGAAGTAGGCTAGAGAGCTTCTCAGAGCCATATAGTGATTCAGTGAGTACAAATTTTAGTTGTTTTGTAATAGATTTGTATTCTTAAAAAAGGAGAAGGGGGGGCTGACAAAGTAAAAGCATTCCAATGGCCAATGACCAAATATGCACTGAACTGAGAATTTCAACTAAAAGTTTAAACACATACAGATTCACACACAGATTTAAAGCCTTAACTGCCAGGAGACTAGGTGAAGTGTCTGAATGGGTCACGTGGTGTTCTTCGTCCACCTGATAAACAACTTCCCTCATCCAGAAGACATGGAAATGAAGGAAAAGAGTAGGTTACTCCTTCTGGCTTCGCTCAGTTCCTAGATTCGGTCCCGAGACCAAGAGTAAGAACGAACAGATGTGGGAAGAGACTTCCAGGTAAGTGATTAAAGTGCCAATCAGCTGAGTAGTAACAGATTTCTAGAGACACGAAGAAGCTTGAATACACAAGCACAGACGAGGAGCTACTTAATGTGTGATAAAAGGAAGAAAGCCTTATATCACAGGATAAGGAGGAATTAAAGAATAATAGGACTTTATACCTATAACACTATTTGGAAATTCATAGTAGCTGACAGAGGGTGGAATAAAGATTTAAAAAAAGGAGGGGAGGGAAATAAAGCCAGCATTTCACCTTTGGTTAAAACAGCAATACATAGTCTTGATATGGGTTTTACCAAAATATGGGCTTTTGGCAAAACTGCACAGAGAACAACCATTAGTCTACAGCTGCGTATATGTTCTTAATGTCATATTCTGTATCAGTGGAACAAATAATAGGCATCCATGAGGGGACAAAATAATTAGAAAACAAATAGTTTAGGGCTCTTTATGGTGAATCAAGTCTTTATCCCTGATCAAAAAATCAGAATGTTTCTAAACTTAGCTTCCTACTATAAAATACAAGTCTTTCAAAAAAGGTACAGAAAAGTAGTGAACACCAAAGTTTCTCAAAATCAATTTATAAATTTGCAAAATACTCGTCTCTCATTTGGAAGAATGTCATCAGTTTCTGAAGGTAGGTGTCCCTAAATACAACTATGCACAAACCACACACACACACACACACAACTCTCTCTCTCTCTCTCTCTCTTTGATATATAATTAAGGGTTGGCAAACTTTTTCTATAAAAGACCAGATAACAAAGACTTTTGGTTTGGGAAACCATACAGGCTCATTTGTAATTACTTAACTCTGTTGTTATAGCACAAAAGCAGCCACAGACAATACACAAATGAAAGGACATGGCTAGGGGCGCCTGGGTGGCTCAGTGGGTTAAGGCCTCTGCCTTCAGCTCAGGTCATGATCTCAGGGTCCTGGGATCGAGCCCTGCATCGGGCACTCTGCTCCTTAGGGAGCCTGTTTCCTACTCTCTCTCTGCCTGCCTTTCTGCCTACTTGCAATCTCTGGCTGTCAAATAAATAAATAAAATCTTAAAAAAAGAAAGAAAGAAAGAAAGAAAGGACATGGCTATGTTCCAATAAAACTTTATTTCCAGCAGTGGGCCAGATATGCCCCACAAGCCATAGTTTTGCTTATTCCCAATACACATGTTTGATTTTTAATATATCACTTAATAATTCATGTTTTCAACATCATGAATAAATATGTACACTCTCATTTCATAATAGTAGAAAACGTGCTTTCAGAATGTTAACTTTGAGCCATGTTGATGTGATTACTATTACTGATAGTAATAACAACAACTAACAATGAATGTTCCTTACACACTAGGCCTTAATCTAAGAACTCTACAGGCATGTTACTTCAAGGACCCAATTTTTCTTACCATTTTTTAGAAATGGAAACAGAACTTTACATTGATTTAGTCAATAAAAGCAACTACTTAGAGCCCAGGATCTCCTGAGATAGTTGATTTATTCAAGAACCCAGGCCAAGACTGCATAACCTCCTATAAATATTCCTTATCCCCTCCTCTGCTAAAGCAAGTCTTGTCTTAGGATACTTGAAAATTCTAGCATTATGCCTGCATATCCCCTTTTACCAGAGAAAATCTTTATACTCATTCTGTCTTGAATCCAAGATTCCCCAAACCCTTCTATTTTCTTCTAATCCGAAAATCAATACCTAAACTCTGGAACCCATTTTCCACCAAATCTCAAGGTCTAGTGTGAAAAAATAAGTTACAGTCATAAAATTATTGTCTAATCCATTCCTACAAATGAAGCAAGGGAGCCTGGACTAAATGTTCAGGATTTTTTTTTTCCTATTTCAACTTCCACTCTGAAAAACAGTGAATCAAAGGCTCTATATTAGGGTCTAAGGTAAGGACCTATAGTTGACTAAGTAAAAGTTAATTTTAGCTCTAAACAGAAATTGAGCAATACCTTGAAAAAGTCTCAATCTACAATGTCCCAATAATATTTGGAACATTTAAAAATGTTTCTTGCATGAGATTCTGCTGCCTAATCTATTCCTTATGTGTAAAACATAAGCTTAGAGATGTGCATTTTCTAGAATTTCAAAACATAGTAAAGCAGCAATAAATAAGTTTCCTTCTACAGACTAAAAGATGACCAGCTATATTCACCTTCCAGAACTTCCTTTTCTGGTTAATAAACAATCCACAAGCGAGGTGTATTTATTCTTATCTTATGATAAAACACACAGAAGTCAATCTGACATATTTCATCAATATGTTTCCTGATAATTAGGCACACAGTGTAGTGGAAAGTAGTTAATTATTCACACAACTGAGCCAGGCTTTTTGTATCTTTAAGTATTTCTTCATTACTTTTCAAAGGGATTAACATTGCTATTCATCATTTTCATGTATGTAGTTGCTATAATTCTTTTTTTAATTTGATTTTATTTTTTCAGTGTTCCAAGATTCATTGTTTATGCACCACACCCAGTGCTCCATGCAATACATGCCCTCCATTATACCCACCACCAGGCTCACCGAACCTCCCACCTCTCTCCCCTCCAAACCCTCAGTTTGTTTCTCAGAGTCCACAGTCTCTCATGGTTTGTCTCCCCCTCCGATTTCCCCCAACTCCCTTCTCCTCTCCATCTCCCCATGTCCTCCGTGTTATTCCTTATGCTCCACAAGTAAGTGAAACCATATGATAATTGACTTTCTCTGCTTGACTTATTTCTCTCAGCATAATCTCTTCCAGTCTGGTCCACGTGGATACAAAAGTTGGGTATTCATCCTTTCTGATGGAGGCATAATACTCCATTGTATACATGGACCATATCTTCTTTACCCATTCATTTGTTGAAGGGCATCTTGGCTCTTTCCACTGTTTGGCAACTGCAGCCACTGCTGCTGTGAACATTGGGGTACAGGTGGTCCTTCTTTTCACTACATCTGTATCATTGGGGTAAATACCCAGTAGTGCAATTGCAGGGTCATAGGGTAGCTCGATTTTTAACTTCTTAAGGAATCTCCACACTGTTTCCCAAAGTGGCTGCACCAACTTGCTATAATTCTTATAGCATATGAAAATTTCATTTTTACTCAACACAGACACAAACATTCTGAGACAAGTCAAATTTCCAAGGTCCAGGCAGTACACCTACAACAGCTGGGGCATTCTCTGAATCTGAACTCCAGGCTCCAATGACTTGGGATTGAGTCTAGCTGTTTCCTCCACCTGCAAACTCTAAGAGCATGGCTTTTGATGGAGCTCTGTGGTGTTGCAAAGCCCAGCTCTTCTGTTTGGCTGATAACTTTTGACCCTGGACAAGTTTCTTACTTTGTAAATCTTGCGACCCTGGACAAGTTTCTTACTTTGTAAGCCTGTGTGCCCCCATCTCGAGCATGGGACTAATGATACCTACTCAGGATTAAATGATACAATTCATATACAGTGCTTACCACACTATTTGGCACACAGTTGGGTTCAATAAAGACTGGTTATTATTGTAATGACTGTTATTATCTATTGAGAAGGCTAAAAGAAAATCAAACCAACACCAAACCAACGAATATCACAGTAAATAGTGCAGTAATAAAGCTTACACTCTGCTGCTGAAGGATGATTTGTCCACCTACCTTGGCAGAAGGAAAACGGATGGAAGCTCAGTGGTGAGCAATTAAAGAGAGTCAGAGGTTAGAAGGTGTAACCTAGCTTCACCTGTGAACCGAGCACCCTCAACCTTTACCTTATAAGATAAAGTAACATTCAAAGTCCTGGTTTCCAAACTTCAGAGTAAGTCAAAATGCACCTGCAGCATTAAAATACACTGTGCCTCTTCCTGGAGTTTATGCATTAAGTTCTGGACCTAAGATTGAACAAGGCAGCAGACCTCACCTCAAAGAGTACAGCTCTGTTACCTGTGGAGGGATACACAAGAAGTCTGGCCGTGACCTCAGAGGCCCAGCTTGCTTTGCCAGGCAGTGAGCTGGCTGGGACTGGGAGCCTGACCTTTCCCCAGCAGGAGTGGCTGCACCCAAACCCAGCTTCCTCTAGGACTGGTGGCCTCCCTTCCTGGCCGCAACTTCAAACAAACCCCCAAGGTCTCCAGCTGCTGGGCACCTGCTGTTCCCCAAGTTGGACTTCTTGGTGCCTGAGTTCACAATATGAGAAGGTCATGCAGCAAAGGGATAGGGTCCATCCTACGGAATAGAAACAGACTGCACGCCAGGCAGCTTCAGCTCATGGCCAACTTTTGGTAGGACAATAAGGAATGGAGGACCGTATCCCTCCTTGCTGATCTTTTCCATGTACGGGTCCCTAGGAAAAAGTGTCCTTAATCCACGCCATGAAACATGGTATTCACCTTCACCCCACACTGCCCCCCCCCCACACACACACAAGAGGGATAAAACCAGAAAGTGCTGTGGAGGCCTTGATGGAAGTCTGTAAACTACGATGGAAAGACTCAAACCAAGAGGGGCAGCCATCCTCTGTGTCACTGGAAGAGGTTTGGCAATGAGAGTTGGACTTTCCCTTTAGAAGGTGTCATCTTTTGCTGACACCTCCCATTCCTTTTTTTTTTTAAGATTTTATTTATTTGATAGACAGAGATCACAAGTAGGCAGAGAGGCAGGCAGTGAGAGAGGAAGGGAAGCAGGCTCCTGCTGAGCAGAGAGCCTGATGTGGGGCTCGAGACACCTCCCATTCCTAAAGGTCTGAAGGGGAAAGGAAGATAGGTCTGCAGTCAATCACCTTGACCCCTTCTCCAGGAGAATTATCAAACTTGGACATAGGGACTCTTGGAAAAGAAAATACCTGCCCCTATGAGAAACACACACTTTGCATAAAAATCCTTCTGCCACGCGAGGCATGCGAGGTCGTACAGATGAGATGTGATTGTCAAGGACTCAGGGCCTGATACTATAAAAAGTCTGCATTCTTGGTTTTAAGTGACTGACTGAATTTCTTTTCTTTCTTTCTTTTTTTTTTTAAAGATTTAATTTAAACCTAAAATAAATCTTAAAATCCGGGGTAGACGGAGAGGGAGAAGCAGACCCCCCACTGAGCAGGGAGTCCAGTGTGGGGCTCAATCCCAGGACCCTAAGATCATGACCTGAGCCAAAATCCAGAGTTGGCTGCTTACCAACTCAGCCACCCAGGTGCCCCTCACTCAATTTTCAAATGTAACCTTTGAACAAGTATCTGAACAGACTACAGTATAATTTTAAATAAGTGTCTCTTTGCTACAGGTTGCACTAGAATCACCATGAAGGCCCAGCTCTCAGAACTCCTCAGACAATGCAATTAAAGAACTGTTGCTATGCCCCACCACGAATAGCATTGTTTACTACAAAGTCAAACCAATTCTCACGTTAGAGGGAGATGTTCCTTTAAGGACCACTAGGCTAAATTTTATAATGAAATTTCGTTTCACATAAGCTACCAACAAAGACTGCAATGATCTCCCCAGATGTATCTGAGATTCCATAAGCACGAGTGCTGTGCTGATGGAGGCTTCCTCCCACCCACCCTGCCCCAGCCACACGTTTAGAAGCTCATGAAGAACACATTGCATCTTGGCTACTGGAAGTTTCCTCTGGCAGAAGCAAGAGGGTCAACAGAGGAGCACTGATAAAGCAGAGGAACTCCAGATTGTGGAAGATGTTCTCAATCACAAAATTGAGGGAAAGGAGACCCTGAAGAAGTCACTACCACTCTCCCAAGGACCCTCTGGAGGCTTGGCTTCAGCCAGGAAGTCTTAGCATATAGATGGTGGCGGTCCAAAAAAGAATCAGACACGTCCAAGATAAGCCCCCAAATTCTCACAGTTTTCAGACTCCTCCCTGGGTAAACATTCTTCCAGAACTGCTGACAAATAGCCAAACCAACTTCCTCTCTTCAGGGTTCCCCTTCTGGAAAGGAGATTATCTCGCAACAAAATCTCCACCCAAAATGGAGCTAACAGGAAGACAGCTGAAGAGATTCCCTCTGGTTAATTAACCACGTAAATACTGAAATCATTCTGTCCCGGAATAAATGAAACGGCTCAACAAATCCTGCAGCCTTGGAATAGTGGTTGGTAAGGAATTCCCGCCCCTGACTGCTACACCTTTTGCTTGACAGATGTAATTGCAAGTTACAGTGATGTCCCTGGTAATCAGACTCTTCCCTTCTTGGCTTAATGCCCTCATTGGTGCAAAGTCAGCAAATGGCAAACGTGTAGACAAATGTGTTGGCTCCAAGCCCAGGTTCTTAGATTTCATGGATGTTTCTTGATGGGTTTAACTGGAGCCGCTCTCTTTGGTAGTGAATGCGGGTGTAAGAAAAACCACGTTTTTGATATCACAGTTTTCTTTTTTTTTTTTTATCAGCACTTGAGTACAGAAGCTTTGCTACATTTGTGCATATACCAACCGTTCTGAAGAATAAAAGGCTAAATTCATACTATATTGTCTGAGAATCATACCACTTTTATTTGGATTTATTCCTATTAATTATCTTTATGGTAAGATGTAGTAAGGAAATCAATGCCAAAGTCACTATTGTAAGGTCAACACAACATACACTGAAATATAAGCTCAAACCACATTAATAGTGGAGAAAAACCTGCCTGATTGATAATCAAAGCTAACTCCCCTTTCCAATTTATGGAGAACAGAGGGGGAAATTGGCAAAATATACATGGGACATAAAAGACCTTTCTTAGTTAAGATAGTAAGTAAAAAAAAATGTTTCGCACCTTTTCAAAAAAAAAAAATCTACATCTTCATGATCACCACAACAACTTTGCTTAAACAAAGCAAGGACTTTTAGATGGCCTTGGCTTTCTCTGGATGGAGGGGTGCCTTGGAAAATCATCAAAATCCAAAGGATACAGAAATAATTCTTTGTGATTTGACCTTGAACCAGTTGCATTCCAGCCAGATGTTGAGAATTCGATTTTACTTCTATTACCAAGAAGTATTAGAGGCATATATTCCAATCAGAGGTGGTGAGGGGTAGGAGATGAGGGAGAAAGCATCTGGAAGCTGAAGAGGTGACCATCATGCTGGGGTGGTTTACAGGGGAAATTATGTTGAAAGCCATAGAGTTCAAGATGTACCAATGTCTCCTAACCTTTCTTATGCTGTGTCTTTCTTGTGGCTTTCCTGTGGACACTTTCTTCTTTTCTGCATAAGCTCCCCACTATGGACTCTGAGTTATTTCTCTCAAAGTCTTGATTTAATGTACTCTGCTCAAAAATTTTTCACTGACCTCTCAAATTACCTTTTGTTGAGGACATTGTGCTGATCTCCCCAACATTCAATGAAACCTTCTCCAAAGTACAACAGCTGTAATCCCTCCTCTTCCCCAAGGGGACCTACAGCAGGCAGGATAAAGGCATCTTCCTTAACACAGTATTACAGATGGTTAAGCCCAAAACTACCTGTGAAGAGCTTTGCTTTGCTGTAATATCTTGTGAATCTATGAGTTAAGATGGTCCCAAAACATCAAAGCTCAAGACTTCTGCTGATCATTGATGGCAACCAACTCTGTCTCTATCTCTTCAGTCTTCATTTGTTCAGAAAACAAATAGTGAATATTAGTAAATTGCATGTTGAAGGTTATAGGGGAAATATATTATAGTCTGCAACTCACTCCCAAGTAGACAAGAATAATAAGTTGGATGGAAGGAGGGATCGAAAAACAGTTATGTAATAAAGCAAACATGATAAAATGTTATTTGTGGAATCTAAGTGGTAGGTGTAAGGTATTCACTGTAAAATTCTTTTAACTTTTCTGTATGTCTGTAATGTTTCATGATAAACCGTTGGAGGAAAAAGCTCTTGTTCTTTACACGTGGATGTCCTTAAAATGCTTTGTGATATCTCTCAGCTCTTGTAAGTACAGTAAAGTGTTCTTTATCATGGCAGCCAAGGTCTGATCATGCCCTCCCATGATGGCTTAGGTTCTACCCACTATTCTGCTTGACAATCAGAGTCTGTGACCTAGTTGCTAACAAAATAAATTATAACAAATGTGAAGGAAAAGGAAGCGTGGTTATGCATTAGATCATACTGCCTTAAAACCTCATCTCTAAAACTGCTTTTCATTGTCAGTCCTTAAGAAGGAAAAGAGTACCATAAGTGGGAGCTTCGGTAAAACCCTGTTTTAATCTACCTTATCACAGCTTAACTGAACACAAAATAAGGGGCATTCTATGGTTCAGTGTAAGACATACTCATACCACCACAGGGACTAACTTCTTGCTTTTTGCCATGAATATATTCTGTGAAAGTCACTTTCATTCATGGAAAAGTTAGAGAATAAAAAGGTAAGTAGAACTTTGAGAACTACTCAGTGAAAAGAAGATCCAAGTTGATTCCATTCTCCTATCTGCCCAAGGAAGAGGAAAGGAAGCAGGAATGACTTATAACCCAAGTAATTCACACGTTGCTGCATTCACTGGATGTGCCTAGAAATAGCGAGCATATCTTTTAAGAGGATCGATCGCACGGCAGATAGCAAATTGACCCAGGATACCCAAAAGAAATATGTGCTAACCTCTTCTTTAATGTGAAAAAAATACAATCCTTTCTTAACATACTTGCCCAGTAAATTTGCACTTTCATATATTCTTCTAGGAAGGGTAAGAGAATGGTTGCTCTTAGACCCGCACATAATTATGTATCTCTCTACTACCCCCTTCCAATCCTCCCTGCTCTTTCTGTCAAGACAACACTCACGGCATATTCTTCCCAAAATCTCACAGCTTGTTAGAAAATGGCCAAGCTTCACACATAATAAAATGCAGTGGTGCACCTAACCCTGATGAAAAAAGGATAGCATGAAATGAGACCTTCTCTTTTCTTGAAAGAATGTTTATCAGAATGCTCGACTGGTTCTTATACCTGATGTCAAGATCAGAGGAGCTGCTATGCTGGGACTTGTCCTCTGACTGTTGCCTGATCTGCCCACAATGTCCCCTGCTCAGCTCTCCAGAGCAGAAATCATTCCACCACCCCCAAGCCGATCCTGTCCGAGCTGGATGATCTACATGAGGCCGAGATCTAGGTGGGTGCTGGGCCACAGCTCGCCTCCATAAAAGGAATCTCTGGACAAATATCAGAATCAGAAACGGGTAGGAACAAGTATTCAGGGAGACCGTATTGTCAGCATTAAAACTCATAAGCAAACCATCGCCACCACCACCAGAAGCACCAGGAGCAGCTGAGGGATAAGGGTGGGCAGATCTGAGCCTCTCTGATGACACTCGCGGCTGACTACCTCCTGCTACCTTCAGTGCAGCTGCCATCGGCTCCCCTGAGCGGGCGGCCCTGGCATTTGTCCTCTCTTGCCACACCCTAGCCACAGCTGTTCGTCTGTAAACTGCAGACACAAAAGAGGATCTTGTCCCACGCTCCTGGATGTGTTTTCTCTCACTTCATCTCGTCTCTCCTATCCAACCTTAGAAGTATTGTAAAAGCTACAAAAAAAGTGATTCTTTATGCACAGCCACATAAGTCAGGGTTCTCTCTTGGAGCCATCCCAGCCAGACCCGATGAACATAGATCCCACAGCCCCTGATGGCCACCAGGGACAGCTGCTTGCAAGCATGCTGTCTGGCCCGCGAAGCCGTCTGCCCCCATGCTGTCTCCACTGTTGTCCCCCCCAAGTATATAATAATCCACGAAAACCAGTCACTGACATGAGCTTTCTTCCAAGTATGGGTCAGGCTGATAAATATTGGAAGAAGGATCTTGATCTTTGCTCTAGAGTCCGCCACTCCTAGGGACAAGGAGAGGAGCATAAAGAAGATTGATGACCTACTGTGTAGAAAGAGGGTTGACCATTGTTTCGTCTGTCTTTTCCTAGTTACTGACCTCATAGAAACCAACACTTAAGAGCCGCCCCTTAATAAAGGCCCCTTTAGGGAACCCTCCTACACTGTTGGTGGGAATGCAAGCTGGTGCAGCCACCCTGGAAAACAGCATGGAGGTTCCTCAAAAGTTGAGAACAGAGCTACCCTATGACCCAGCAATCGCACCACATATTTACCTTAAAGATACAAATGTAGTGATCCGAAGGGGCACGTGCACCCAAATGTTTATAGCAGCAATGTCCACAATAGCCAAACTATGGAAAGAACCTAGATGTCCATCAACAGACGAATGGATAAAGAAGATGTGGTTTATATATACAATGGAATACTATGCAGCCATCAAAAGCAAGGAAATCTTGCCATTTGCAATGACATGGATGGAACTAGAGGGTATTATGCTGAGTGAAATAAGTCAATCAGAGAAAGACAATTATATGATCTCTCTGATATGCTGAATTTGAGAGGCAGGGTGGGGGGATATGGGGGGTGGGGAAGGGAAAAATGAAAGAAGATGGGACCGGGGAGGGAGACAAACCATAAGAGACTCTTTTTTAAAAAATTTATTTATTTGACAGGCAGAGATCACAAGTAGGCAGAGAAGCAGGCAGAGAGAGAGGAGGAAGCAGCTCCCTGCTGAGCAGAGAGCCCGGCATGGGGCTCGATCCCAGGACCCTGGGATCATGACCCGAGCCGAAGGCAGAGGCCCTAACCCACTGAGCCACCCAAGGTGCCCCCCATAAGAGACTCTTAATCTCACAAAACAAACTGAGAGTTGCTGAGGGGTGGTGGGGATAGGGATAGAATGGCTGGGTCATGGACATTAGGGAGGGTATGTGCTATGGTGAGTGCTGTGAAATGTGTAAGCCTGATGATTCACAGACCTGTACCCCTGGGGCAAATAATACATTATATGTTAATAAAAATAGTTTTTTTAAAAAAGGAAAAAAAGAATAAAGGCCCCTTAGTAAATGCCCCTTAATATATACCTAGTGAGTTCCCGATAAAAAGAATACTGGAAACAACTGGAGAGGAGAACAATCTTCCTCCTGCTTACATTCTCTTCTTTTGAGAGATATTTAACTTATTTGCAGGTTTATTAATTCTGAGAGATAGGAGCCGTGACTTCACTATCAGCATCGGCCTTTGAGAAAACACAAATATATTACTCGTTCACAACGAACACCCTAGTCATTTCAGAAAAGGATTTACATGAGAATACATCCAAACGGGTCTAAAATATTTCCACAATCATTTAGGGAGAGCTTACTAAATGTCATCTATTTGCATGATGCTTTTTGCACAATGTGACAAAGTATTTCCAGTGCTCTCTGTTGGTAAGAAATGAGTCATTACCAAGGGTCTGCTTTGTACCAGGGTTCTGCTCCCTATGCTCACATCCTAATTGTGAGGCAGAAAAGATGTTCACAGGAATAGAGTCTGTATGTTGGAAGAGCCCCTGATTCAAAGGCATTTAACGCTCTACACTAAGCTTTTCTGCATTGACTACAAATACAGTGATTCTATTTCCTCTAGCACCTCCCCGCTTTTCTTTAACCAAATAGGCAGTGATTTCCTGACTCGAGGATATCTCTGCTATTGAGAAGAATAAAAGCGTTCTCCTTGTATTATTTTATCTATTTTATTTTGTTAATTTATTTTATTTTTAAAATATAACTAAACATTTTTTCATTATGTATTATTTATTATATATTTTATTTATTTATATTTATTATATATTTTATTTATTTGTATTTATATATTATATTTATATAAATATACAATGTATGTTACATATAAATATCTATTTATCTATATTTACTATATATTTTATTATTTATTTATATTTTATTTCATTTATTTTATTATTAACTGAAATCTAGTAGTAGCTTCTAGGTGGTGGTTTCCTGTTATTTCCTTAGTTACAGTGTCTAGTAGAGTAAGTAAAGCTTCCAAATTAATGGCTTCCAAGAGGGGCTACCCCCCAAGACAATCTCCATGTCAAATGTAAAATTCCTTAAGTTCAAAATGCAAGGAAATAAACTATTTCTCCTTTTTCTCTTCTGCATGCTCTAAATTTCTTATCTCCTATTTACTTTATTTGTAGCTTGGCTTTTGGTTCAATGAGCTGATTCTTACCTTTTACCTGCATACTGCATTAGCATTTGCAAATTTGGGAAATCAATTCAGTATTTGTTGAACGTGTTTTTATGAAAAAAGCAACAGCAAGTCTGTAAGAGTCTGGAAAGGCAGTCTGTTATAGCAAAAAGGCAAATACATCAAACAATTTGAAAGAACAACAGTTTCCTACAATGCAGCTAAAACTCATCGCCTAATAAATTGCTTGTGAGGAACCCGCTTTAGTGATTGTATGAGATTGTTGTAATTCGCATATTTAGTCTCGGTAGATGAGCATAACTGGAATACTTGAAATGTTTTCTCTCTTAATTAAGCATCCCTCATTACCTTCTTAATTCTTCTCCCCACTCCACTTCCATCCCCACAGCTGGCAAAATTGTGAACTGCAATTTATCTTCCCATTAAATGATTATAAATTCAGAACGAGTGGAGTCCAAATTAAGTTTTCAAAACCACATGGCAAGCAATTTAATAGTTAGTGGAGGAAGTGACCATTCTATCTTGTCAAAACATAAACACTTCCAGAAATAAACTGGATTTTTCCCAACAGAATGGAAAAAATCCTTTGTCTACTTTTTTGTTTGCAAAAAGATGTCACACTAGAATGTGATAAATCTTATACAGGAATCCATTTCTTGTTTGTCTTATCATTACGTTTTGTAACCCTCTAAATTGCTTAGCTGATGACACATTAAACTGTAGTCTAGCATCCTGCCTAAGTGCAGGGACTTCGGCTCTACCACTTTATGGCTGGATAACCTATGGCCAGTAGTTTAAATGTTCTGTTCCTCAGTTTCTTCATCTATAAAATGGGGTGATAAGCACATCTTCTACAAGGAGTCGTTATGTGGATTAAAGATAGACATACATATATATAAAAATATAAATATAAGCCTATATTTATATTTTTATATATTAAAAATAAAAATATAGGGGCACCTGGGTGGCTCAGTGGGTTAAAACCTCTGCCTTCAGCTCAAGTTATGATCCCAGGACCCTGGGATCGAGCCCCGCATGGAGCTCTCTGCTCAGCAGGGAGCCTGCTTCCTCCTCTCTCTCTGCCTGCCTCTCTGCCTACTTGTAATCTCTGTCAAATAAATAAATAAAACATTTAAAATATATATCTATGTATATGTTATATAAATATATATTAAAGTCATATATATGTATACATGTATACATACACTCATGCATATATCTCTTTGGCAGGTAATAAATGTCATATAAGTGACTCTTATTGTTATTATTACCATGCCTACAATCAACACAAAGAGAACAGTGAAACCCAACACAAACTTATTGTTACAACACTCTATCAAAAACCACTTTTAGGGGTGCCTGGGTGGCTCAGTGGGTTAAGCCGCTGCCTTCGGCTCGTGTCATGATCTCAGGGTCCTGGGATCAAGCCCCGTATCGGGCTCTCTGCTCAGCGGGGAGCCTGCTTCCTCCTCTCTCTCTGCCTGCCTCTCCGCCTGCTTGTGATCTCTCTCTGTCAAATAAATAAAATAAAATCTTTAAAAAAAAAAAAAACTTTTATGGGCGCCTGGGTGGCTTAGTTAAGCGACTGCCTTCAGCTCAGGTCATGATCCCAGAGTCCAGAGACTGGGTCCTGCAACGGGCTCCCAGCTCCATGGGGAGTCTGTTTCTCCCTCTGGTCTTCTCCCCTTCATGCTCTCTCTCTCTCTCTCTCTCTCTCTCAAATAAATAAATAAAATCTTTAAAACAAACAAACAAACAAACAAAAAAGAACCCCACTTTTGTGGATAGTATCTTTGGGATTATCTTAGAGAAGAAACATGACATGCATTTGGGGTGTCTTAATTAGAGTGTCATAGTTACAAGTGCACAGCAAATTTCAAGATTAAAGACATACATAGAGCACATAAAAATAACCAATGACTTGAAAATTCATAATATGAAATTCCCTTCATGAATTATTTATATATGGTTAATTATGTTAAAATGAGGAATGTTCTGAGATTTTCTCAACTACTCATGGCACCTTTTCTGTTCTGTATCAAGAATGATATTATAGGGGCGCCTGAGTGGCTCGGTGGGTTACGCCTCTGCCTTCTGCCCAGGTCATGATCTCAGGGTCCTGGGATCGAGCCCCACATCGGGCTCTCTGGTCGGCAGGGAGCCTGCTTCCCCCTCTCTCTCTGCCTGCTGCCCTGCCTACTTGTGATCTCTCTCCCTCTGTCAAATAAATAAATAAATAATCTTTTTAAAAAAGAATAATACTACAAAAATATATATGTAAATTATAGGTTCCATTTGGTGTGGTAATAATGTGTTACTGAGTTAGTGATAAATATCATTGCATTCTTTGGCCAATAAAAAAAGCAAAAGTTTATATTAAAACTTCTAATATTTTGTCTTTATCACTCTGTAATAAAATGTGTCATCCAAATCCATCCATTTTTGTAATGCTTTTGTTGAGATGTAAGTTACATACCACATAATTCGTCCATTTAATGATTATAATGTGATGATTTTAAGTACATCCCCAGAGTTATGAAATCATAACCACAAACAAGTTTATAACATTTTCATCATCCCCAAAAGAAACTCTATACCCATTAGTACTCACTCTCTGTTCTCCCTCCCCACGGCTGCTGGCAACCACTCTCTGTCTCTATAGATCTGTCTCTTAGGGACATTTCATAAAAGTGGAGTCATATGATATCTGGCCTCTTGTTTCTGCTTCCACTCACAGCATATTTTCTTTTTTTAAAATTTATTTTTTAAGATTTTATTTATGTACTAGGGAGAGAGACACGGGGAGAGGGAGAGAGAGAGAAAGAGAGAGAGAGCGTGAGCAGGTGGGGAGAAGTGACTCCCTGATGTAGGACTTGATCCCAGGACTTGGAGATCATGACCTGAGTTGAAGGCAGACACTGAACCATCTGAGCCGCCCGGGCACCCCTGCTCTCAGCATGTTTTCAAGGTTCATCCATGTTGTAGCATGACTCCCTACTGTATTTCTTTTTATGCCAAATAATAATCCATTGCATGGATATTTATCCATCCACCAGCATATGGACACCTGAGCTGTTGTTTCTAGCTATTATGAATAATGCTGCTGTGAACACTTCTGATAAATTTTTGTGTGGACATATGTTATCATTTCTTTTGACTGTGTACCTAGAAGTAAAACTGCTGGTCCATATGTTAACTCTATGTTTTATCGCTGAGTAAATGCCAGACTGTTTTCCAAAGTGACTGCATCGTTTTACCGTCCACCAGCTGTGTATAAAGGCTCCAACTTCTCCACAACTTTGTGAACATTGGTTATGATCTATCTCTTTCACTGCAGACATCATGTCCATATAGAGTGGTATCCAAATGCTTTTTTAAGATGCAAAACCATAAAGATACACTGGGCAAGGAAGCAAAATCTTTTATGAAAAGGGAAAGAATGATGAGATTAGGAAAAGGAACCCACAGTCAGGCTGGAAAAGGAAGCAGGAGAGGTTTCTAAGTTTGCTACTTAATTTCATGTCCTTATGCAACCAACTGCCCTTCAGAGTGTCGGGACTGTGGAGCCAGGCCTCAATTTCACACCTGGAGCTTACAAAAACCATAACAATAACTAAATCTTGGTTTATTTTACAGAGTTCCCTCCCATATTCTAGCCCATTTGATCTAACATCACAAATCTTATGTGGAAGGATATTATCAATTCCCATTCTGCTGGTAAGAGCATGAGGCCCAGAGAGGCTGACTTGACCAAGGAAGAATGGTTAAAAGTACATATATACATACGTACACATGTGTGTTTCATTAGTAAATACTATTGTGTTTAATATATAGCATTAAAAAATGCATTTATTTATATAAATATATGTTATTTATTATATAATTATATATAGCATATATTATATACAATATTATGTATATATTGTATACACGATATACATGTTTTATTTTTATATATATGTATTTATATTTATATATATTTATATTTATATATATTTATATTATATATATATATATATAATGCATTAAATAAATAAAATGCACAGAGTTGAACCTGGAAGCCAAATTTTTTATTTCAAATCTCAATCCTTGGTGTCCTGGTTCCTTACCACGTTCATTTGCCTTATCTCTGATCACCAAGAAAGCAGTGGGAAACCAAGAGAGGACAAAGGGAGTTGTGTGTGAAGCAGTTAGAGGCAGGTGACCTTACATCACAAAGTCCTCCCAGTCAGACTATGGGAAAGCAGCTAAGGACGCAAGGACACGTTGTGACAGGGACAGCGCGGACAGATGCCTTCCCACCTGTTCATGAGAGGCTCTTCCAGTAACCAAGAAGCCAGGGCACACTTAAATTCCTAAATTCTGAATATTTCATCTGTATATTTAATCACATGTGCTCGTCAAATATTTATTGAATAATAACTATGCG
This sequence comes from Mustela putorius furo, assembly GCF_011764305.1. NCBI lineage: Eukaryota > Metazoa > Chordata > Mammalia > Carnivora > Mustelidae > Mustela > Mustela putorius. Next base: position 21,997,331 of record NW_025421322.1, on the reverse strand, counting down.
CTAGACACAATGCTAACAGGATTGGGATCTTAAAAAGCAATGATTTCAATTTTGCAAAATAAAATTAAGGTGTGAACACTTTCTAAGGCCTTCACATGGAACATCTCATTTAATCCTCACAACATTCTTGCAAGAGATGTGGAAACGGGCCCAGAGAGTGAATCAGTAAATTGACCCCAAAGTGATAGAACTATGAAATGTGGAGGCAGAATAAGAAACCAGGCAGCCTGATTCTATACCCTGTGTTCCTAACCACCACCCAGTCTTCCTGCCAGATCTCACTTGGCTGGAAGTCCCATATGGTGACGCACAGAGACCAGTAATACTGATTAATTCCAGCAACCATTGTTCAATGCTCATTAATACAGAAGCTCAAGGGCACATTCCCACAACAACCCTATGAAGTACTTATCTGCATTTTCATTTTATGGATGAAGAAACAAAGGCTCAGAGAAGTGACTTAACTTGTCCAACATCAGAGAACTATGCTAGCTAACGCGGACATGGTGCTTCCTTCTATACCTGGCACTCTTCCTCTAAGCACTAACTCATCTAATCCTCATAACAACACTGAGTTAAGTTCCACTGTTGCCCAGCAATCTTAGTTAAGTAACTTGTTCAAGGTCCCACACTAGTAAGTAGTAAACCCAAGGTTTACTCTAAAAGTCAGTGTTGAAAACAACCAAATGGTGACTTGGCTACAAAGTGGCTGAGCAGAAATTCAAACCCAGGTCTGCCTCCAGGGAAGGAGCCTTCTCTCTTAACCACAAGCTAAGCATGGCCCCTCAATCCTACCTTAGTATAGAGGGCTGCTGGGGAAAAGGAGAGTAACCCCTGCTCTGGAGATCTCCACAGAAAGGGCATTTAAGCTGCCTCCTGAAGGAGAAAGTGCTTCCTGGCCAAAGAGAGGCACCATCCAATTTTGTTATTTTAGAAGAAATGAGGGGCACCTGGGTGGCGCAGTCGGTTAATTGTCAGACTCTTGGCTCAGGTCCTGCTCTCTGGGTGGTGAGATCCAAGCCCTCCTCGATTGGGTCTCAGCAAGGAGTCTATTTAAGTTTCTCTCCCTCTCTTCCTTCCCCCTACCCCTTTTAATATAAAAAAATAAATCTTACAAAAAAGAAAAAAAGAAAAGTACCCGATGAGGACTTCGAAAAAGATGATACAGTAAGGAGGAGCAAATACATTATTAAGAAGTGACTGTTTCAGACTGAATCAGGAAGGCTTTTGATTTTTATTCAATTAGGAAACACTCTTGATGAAGGAAAAACGAGCTTTCATTCCCTTTAATTTTGACTCTACACTTAAAAGTCATGGAGGGATCGAAGTGTGCAATTTGCCTTTTGTAACGTTAAACTCAACTAACTCTGACTTCCAATATTTACTTCCTCAATCTAACCGCTGCAAACTGGGTGGTTACTAAACCTTCATGGATCTTTGCAAAGATTCTCTCTCCTAAAGGTCCTGAAACACAGCATTTAGAAACCAAAAGAAGCCTGGAGATTCAGGCCAAGCATTAGAAGGAACAGGCGAGCGCCTCATGCCAGCTGGGCCAGGGACGGGCACTCGAGTTGTGGCTCAAACGCTTCAGAGCCAGGTTTTTGTTTTTTTGTTTTTTTGTTTTTTTTTTTCCCTCCTTCTTCTCCTGGCAAACTGATTTATGACCCCTACGACCGGCAGCTGCAGAACCGGTCAGACCGTGGAAGCACATTACTCAAACATGATTCCAAGAAGGACCAGGATGGGATGCCAATGGTAAGGGGGTATGGGGGCGGGATCTGGGGTTCACTGCCTGTCCCGGGTGCGGCGAGACCGTCAATTCCTAATTCTCGCCGCAGCCGGGAGCCCATGGACTCTGCTCTCCCAAATGTGCGCGCTCGGGAAGCTGGCACAGCAGCGGGGCATCCGGACAAGGTGCCTCCACGCCCCCTCGCGGACGCGACCGATGACCGACCCGGCCGTGCCAATTTCGCGGTAGGCAGCTTTTCAGAACCTGGGGTTTAGCCCCCCACAACACGCTGTCAAGGCAGTCCCCGCGATCGGCCTCATTTCACAGACAGATGAGAACGCCGAGGCTCAGAGGAGTGAAGCAGGACTTGCCGACGGAAAGGAAAACCTCAAGTCAATCTTGGGTTGGCCCTTCCATCTAGGAGTCCAGGGGCTGGGGCTGGAGGCGGCATGGGGCGGCGCACCCACCCTCTCACTCTCTGGACGCACTCGGGGTCGCCTGGCAGCCAGGAGGCCTGGCAGCGCCAGGTGCCCGGGAAGAAGGAGCGCGCGTCTGCGGCGCGCGGGGCTGCAGCGGCGCGGCCGGGGCGCAGCGCGCAGCACCGGCTCCCGCGCGTCCCCGTCGGAACCCCGCGCCGGTGCCGAGTGGCAGGGCGCCCGGCTTGCAGCCGCTAGGCAGGGGAGCCACGCCGACCGTCCCCGCGCCCGCAGCGGTCCCGGAACCCGGCGCGAGTCGCAGGGCACAAGCCACGCGCATGTGCGCGCGGGGCTGCTGCGGGCACAGGCTGGCAGTGCCACAGCGCGCCCACCCGCACTGCCCCACGCCTTACCGAAGCTGCTCCCCGGTGACCAGCACCTCAGCCATGCGCTCTAGCTCCCTTTGCTGCGCCCCACCACTCCCGCTGGTGCTGCTGTCGCTGCCGCCGCTGCCGCCGCTGCCTCCCTCCTCCATGGCCGGGCTGCTCCGCTACCACTGTCTTCCCTAGCCGCCCTGGGTCTGGGTGTTAAATCAGCCTGCCCCCACGGAGGCCTCTCCCGCCATCTTTGTTAGGGGCAGTCCCGTTGCTCAGACGCGATTGGCTGGAGAGGGAATCCCTGTGGGTAGGCTGAGGCGCTTGGCAAGTCCGCTCCAGGAACTCCGGCTCCGGGCGGCGGCTGGAGCCCCTCGTGGTCGGGGGCGGGGCCAAGGGAGGAAAATATAAACATCTGGGCGGGGCTCCGGCTCCGCGGAGTGTGTGCTGGTGGAGGTTAGGTAGGTGACCTCTCCAGGCGTTACCCGCAGAGCCCATGCTGTGGGACCCTGGGGACAGGCCAGGAGGTTCTACACCAGTGTGAAGGTATTTTTATTATACTGACTCTGCTCCAAATGGCCAGAGTAAAAACAAGAACAAAATAGCTGAATAATGAACAATGAAGGATATAGGGATATACACGTCACTGCAGGGATTGGTGAAATTAGGCGTTGTTCTCGTCCCAGCCCTCTTCACCAAAGACAGTTTACTTACCTTACAGCGTAGTCAATAAAGAACGCTGGCCTGGGAATCAGACCTGGGATCCAGCTCCCACCTATAATTTCTTACCAAAACGTGCTTAATCCTCAGTTTCTTCCTTTACAAAATAAAAATAACTGTGGATACCACTGGTTGACATCTACCCTGCATGAAAGATGCGCGTGGCTCGTGCCTTGCGACTCGCAAGGTGATAAATGCAAGAAGAATCAAGCCCACACATTCCGGCTGCAGAGTTGGGTTCTTAAAAGACTGCTTCTTAAAATGGGGGATATTATGGGGTTTTTTCCTCCCTTATGGGGAAGATGAAAGGAACTTTGACTAATACCAAATGAATGTTCTGTTATTCTGTCTCATTCAGGGCGAGAGCTTGGTATACAGGAAAACAGAGTAATGCGAATGGCAGAGGTCATTATAGTAAAGGGATATCTGTCTGTCGACATTTTATGCAGCTTTTTATGATTTTTGCATATATAGAAATCTCTGCACCTTCACAAGTAAATGTAAATTTTTTTTTTTTTTTTAGTGAATACTATATGGAACGACATGAAAATGAGAGGGCTGGTGAAAAGCAAATTATCTTCAAATAATCTTTGTGTATTCTATACCCATTATACTATTCTAAAGTATTTATACTCACTATCCTTCTGGTTTATTGCATTTTGTTATTCTGTTTTCTTGTCATTTATTTTTAAAAAGTTCACTGTAGCCTTTTCCAGTATTCTACAAGATCATTACCTAACTTAAAATTTACAATTCATCAAGCATTTATTCTGTGCTTCACATGGTGCTAAGCACTTTGTTTATTTTATTTACTTTGCCCTCACAAAAACCCTGATATTTGTGTATTCTTATTGTCAGCTTACAGTGGACAAGCTTAAGCATAGAAAGGTGATGAGATTTGCCTAAATTTCACACCTGGAAAGTCAGTTAGGCAGCCCTTGACCCCTGGGTCTGCAGACTCTCTAGGTTATGCTCAACCGCACTCCAGAAAAAGAACAATTGTACAACTCCCTTGTGAACTCAACAATAGCTATTAGGCAATGCCTTCTCCAAAAGAAATAATCTAACTTCCTTAACTCTTTAAATAAACCTCTGGCAAAAATGTGGAGCAAGTGAGATATAGTTCCAAATGAATGTGATTCTAAGAACTTCCTTCTGCATGAAGTATAAAAATCATTTAACAGAAATGGAGGTCCCAGAATTAATGAGTTTAACAGCTGGCTGTCCTTCATGGTTCAGAATATCAAGAGTTTGCAACTTTATGCTGGTTACTTACCTACTTACCTTCTCTGGGCCTCAATCTCCTGACAGGAATAATAATTCCTACCTTACAGGGATGTTGTGTGGTTTAATAACAGTATGTAAGGTTATCATGCATATGATGTGTTCAAAAGCTGTTCTCTGTAATATCTTTATTGATTGTAATAAGAAGAAGAGAAAGAGGACGAAGGAGGAAGAGGGAGAAAGAGAGGAAAGAGAAGAAATTCTTGTGGGATTATTTTCCAGGAGTTTTGGTGCAAGGCCAAACACCTTTTCTCAAAGTTATCTCTAATTATTTTTTAAATTATTATTATTTAAATTATTGACTCAATTATTATTTTTGAAATTACTATAATTATTGAAAATGAAGAAAGGAGAAGTACAGGCCTGGCCCCCCTAAGTCCCTTTTATTTAATGATATTAAGCTTTCTGGAAGTGCAGAATGAAAAAAAAATAAATTATCATTAAAATCATAAATAAAATTATAAAATTAAAAATAAACTATAAAACATTTCTGATTATCCATTGTTCAACAGTGTTTTATCCAAAAAGCTCTGGCTACATATTGTAAATCATCACTGTTGTCAATTGCCTTTTGCTTCTTCCGTTCACTCTAGTTGTGTTTTCATTTAAATTTAGGCAACTTCATCTGAAAAATAAAAATTCCAAGAAATATTTTTTTGCGGAATACTTTCTTGTTGAATAGTTTATGATTTAAAAAACTGTGGTTAAAAAAAAGCTTTTATCATGAAAGTTTACAATTTTAAAAAACACCTTGACATAAGGAAAAAAAAAAATCAAGTCAGGAAAACACCTTGTACTGCTCCAGTAAGAAAGAGCAGAATTTGCTTCTCTTGCTCGACGAGAAGGGTTTTCCGTGTCTGTAGACGTGAATGAGAAGAGCGAACTGGTTTGCTGTCATTGTTTCAACCTTTCTTTGGCACATGAGACTGGGTTAGAGGACAGATCCTTTTTCCTAACATAGGGTAAGTTTGGTCTGACTCCCAAGAACGTGCAATCACCCATGCTGAGTCCATCAGCCCTGGAGCCACTCTTCCACAACAGACTGGGATCTGCAGGTGTTGCTGGAAGAGGGATGGGCACTGACATGGTGATTAAACCAAGCGTGAAGATCTTAGAAGGGCTGAAAATTCCAACAGACCTCGGTTTGATTCCTGGCTCCACTGAGGGTAGGCTCATGATCATCTCTAATTTTTGCTCTCTTGGGTAAAGTCAAGATCATACTACTAATCCTATTGGGCTTGGGGGAGGATTCAGTAACACTTAAGGAGCACATTTCTTGCAGGTGGGATCTATTAAATGTAAGCCTTTTCTTGCGGCTTGCTCTACTCACCTGCATCCTGCCTTCTGGCTGTTCCCGTGCTTGGAGCCAGTGCTTCTCAAACTTTTGGGAGATGAGGACCAGGTATGTTTGTGCGTGTGTGTATGTGCTTTCAGTCCACTCAAGCTTGATACTGGATAAAATATTGCAGAAATGAATTTTTGGGGGAGGGAATTTTTAAATGCACAAAACACAGCCCAGTTTGTCATTGTTGTGGTCAACAGATAGCAGATCGGCAAATTTTTATAAACAATTCTCCTGATGTCTGTATGTCTCAATGTCTCTCAATACAGATAAAGGTCACCTTGGCAGACTGCCCTTTTAGGAGCACTGGTTAAGGGTAAGCTGCAATGTGAGAAGACGAACTTGAATAGAAGGAATGAGAGAGTATGGTCCGCTCTGAAGCTTAATAACAGGTAGCTCTGGGTGGTGGTGTTGCCTCTTCGTGGACACCAGTATTGCTCCCACATGATCTTAAAGACAAACTCAAACCCCACCTTCTCTGAGCTGTCTTCCTGTGCTCCCTCAAACGCTGTGTTGTTCTTCCCTGTGCCTCGCATGGTGTCAGAAGGTCGACGTTGCTACTCCCATGCGTGGTCTCCTCCCATGAATGGGAGTCTCTCTTCCTCAGCTGCCATGATTTTTATTCCCTTTCTGTGGATAGAAGCAAATGGATGGGTTGAGTATGAGCCTGTCTAGAGATTTCTGTTGATAGATCCTTTAAGAAGGAAAAAATAGAAGTGGATGGAACTAGAGGGTATTATGCTCAATAATAAAAATAAGTCAATCAGAGAAAGACAATCATCATCTGATCTCCGTGATACGAGGAAGTGGAGATGCAACATGGGGAGTTTGGGAGGTAGGAAAGGAATAAATGAAACAAGATGGGATCAGGAGGGAGACAAACCACAAGAGACTCTTAATCTCACAAAATAAATCGAGGGTTGGGGGGGGCGCGTAGGGAGAGGGAGGTGGGGTTATAAACACTGGGGAAGGTATGTGCTATGGTGAGTGCTGTGAAGTGTGTAAACCTGGCGATTCACAGACCTGGACCCCTGGGGCTAATAATACATTGTATGTTAATTTTAAAAAAATTGTAAATAAAAAAAAAAGGAAAAAATAAATGTAAATAAAATAAAATGTTCGTGTGTCATCATTCACATCCCTTTTTAATATATTAGTCGCGTTTGATCCATCTTTACAAACATTACAAAATAAATGTGAAGTCTTTTTGTGCTCTAATCCCAGTCGCGCAAAAAACATTACAAAATAAATGTGAAGTCTTTTTGTGCTCTAATCCCAGTCGCGCTAACCCCCCAAGAAGTTCTTAAAGCTGTAAGGGCATCGAAATGCTCAATAGGTTGGTCTCTACTGCCACTTAGTGGATGATTTTGCAATGACAGCAAATGACGGTGGGTCTTGGACCAGAGGACTAGCACCCGCAAGAAAACATTTTTGGAAAATTTGGGAGGGGATTGTGGTTTGTCACGGTATTAGGAGTGCTACTGGCTTTTAGTGAGCAGAAACTAAGGATGCTAGATATCCTCATTTTCCAGGGACTGTGACCTCATAAAGAATTAAATCCTGAATGTCTTTCCTAGGTCCTGTGGGATATTCCTGCAGATGAAAAACCTGTTCCTGAACTTAGAACCTAAATTGGTTTTACATAGAAACACAAGATTTTTTTTTTGCACAATTTTAATATAATTCTGACTTGTCCAGGAATACAATTATTATGTACATTGAGAAAAAAAAATGTACTTTCCTCAGAACTTTGCCAAGAAAGATTTGTTAGAAAAAATTGTTTCATTTGTTATTTGTGTGGTAAACACGCTGTGAGTACAAAACACCCTTTTCAGGCTGCACTTGTTAGCGATTGCCTGTATGGTGACTCTATGTGTGTTTGTATAGGAAGATATTATTTAGCCAAATTTTAGAATGCCAAATATAAAAAAGAAGTGATAGCAGTGTTCAGTAAACTATTGTCTTCTGTTATTCTAAAATTATTCATTATAGGGGCGTCTGGGAGGCTCATGATCCCAGGGCTCAAATCAAGCCCTGCATTGGGCTCCCTGCTCAGCAGGGAGTCTGCTTCTCCCTCTTGCCCCTGCTTGTGCTTTTGGTCTCTTTCTCTCAAATAAATAAAAAAGTCTTCTAAAAATTTTTTTAATTGAAAAATTATTCATTATAAAAAGTTGTAAACATCTTACCATCTCGCTACACTTTGTATATTCACTTAAATATTAAAATAGATTTTATTTTGCTATAAAGGATTTTCTTTTTCTTCTTATACTCTAGTGTAAGGACATCATACTGATTTTTTTTTTATATGCACACTGAATTGTGCGTATGTATATTGAGAACATTGGCGGATTTTGAACAAAGGAATGCCATCATCTGACTTACATTACTACAAAGACGGTTTGAGATAGAACAGGCTACTCGGTTCTGTGCTTGATGAGGTAACTATATTAATGGATATTCCTTCTTTTTTCTAAGGTAGTGAGTGAGTGAACAGGCAAAAACTGGGCCACTCTGTGAAACATGACACAATACCACCATCTAGTGGCCAAAGTCCTGATTGTTTTCTAAGCAAAGTTTCAAAAGTTTACTTAACAAAGAAGGTGCAGTTAAAATTTAAACTGCTGTATTTCCTGTAGAATTAAATACGTCTTGGTATAAATCAGAAATTCCTTATCTGAAATGATTTTAAGTAAAAACAAAGTAATACAGTTTCCAAGACACTACTTGATTCCATTTCTCCTATCTCATGAAATTATTTCTATATGGAAGTCTTCCTTCCTTCCTTCCTTCCTTCCTTTCCTTCTTTCTTTCTTAAAGTAGGCTCCATGCCCAACACGGGCTCGAACTCAGAAGCCCGAGATTCCCATGCCTCTACTGACTGAGCCAGCCAGCCACCCCAGGAGGTATTTCCTTCAAGGCTTACGCTTCAAATATTGGTGAGGCTTCACTTTTTAGCTGAGTTTTGAAAAATCACTGATTGGGTTCAGGGCAGGCTGACCCCAAAACATGCCTCTTTGGCATACTGCTTATTTTGAATTAAAGTGAACCTAAGAAGCAGCTGTTACAAGAAGGCCTCTCTGACCCTCCTTGGTCTCCTTAAAAGCAGGAAATAAATCTCCCTTGTGAAAGGCACCTGTACCAAGAGGTAGAGAGATCCCCTTATCACCAGAAAAGGAGTTTAAGGCCCAGATGTTGCATAAATAAACCCTATCACTTCACTGATTCACTACCCCAAGCTCGAACTTGATCATGTCAATCGTTTTGTCTAAAAGGAAAAAATCGCTGCCGGCTTTAGTCGCTTCTTTGAGTCTTGTATTTCTATGATCTCCCATATGTATGAATTACATTTGTTTTTCTCCTATTAATCTATCTTATGCCAATTTAATTATAAGAAAAGCCAAAGAACCTAGAAATTTTTCCTCCCTACATCACACTCTCCATGGGCCATCTCATTTATAGGCAGTTTTGTAATCACCATATATGTATATTTAAAAGCATTATCTTTTAGCTCCTAGCCAGACCTTTCTTCAAACTCCCAAGTTCTAAATCCAACTTCAAAGTGTGTTTTCCCTTGTGTCTTCTCATAGCACATCAATTGCCACACAATAGAACCAGGACTCATGATATCTCATCCCAAATCTATCCCTACCCTTCCTACAGTATGTTGTAAGAGAAATGCAGTTGCTCACACCAGAACTGAGAATATTTGATCCTTTTCCCTCTTATTATTCCTTATGCCTAATCAAGTAGTCAATATTGTCCCTTGTAGTTCAAAAATTACTTTTTTTAAAAAAATTATTTATTTATTTATTTGACAGAGAGAGATCACAAGTAGGCAGAGAGGCAGGCAGAGAGGGAGAGAGAGGAGAAAGCAAGCTCCCCAAGAAGCAGAGAGCCCAATGTGTGGCTCGATCCCAGGACTGAGGTCATGACCTGAGCAGAAGGCAGAGGCTTTAACCCACTGAGCTACCCAGGCACCCCTCAAAGATTACTTCTTAAACCCAGCTACTTTCATCACTCATGTGGGCTCTTAGAGTCAAAAAAAAAAAAAAAAAAAAAGGTAGGGAGAGACGTTTAAGTTCAAGTAATTAGAGAACTAAATGTAAAATTGCAATTTACTTAAAATCTAAAAATCTCCTTCTCTGTAGGAGTCTGCTTCACCCTCTGCCCCTCCCCCTGCTTGTGTGCGCTCTCTCTCTCTCAAATGTATAAAATCTTAAAAAAAAAGAAAAAAAAAAGAAACAACAAAAGACTCAGAGAGAAAAAAAGATACTAACTTAATTTCTGTGAGGTTTCACAACTTCTATTTTGCCTTTTCTACTGGTAATTCTTTTTTTTTTTTAATTAATTTATTTATTTGACAGACAGAGATCACAAGTAGGCAGAAGGGCAGGCAGAGAGAGGGAGGGCCGGGGAAGCAGGCTCCCTGCCGAGCAGAGAGCCCGATGCGGGGCTCGATCCCAGGACCCTGAGATCATGACCTGAGCCAAAGGCAGAGGCCCAACCCACTGAGCCACCCAGGCACCCGTCTACTGGTAATTCTGACATCGTGAGTTGAAGGAGCTAATATGAGAGTCCTCAACTAAATATATCATTAAAAATGGGAATGACATTTGGGAGACGGAAATGACTTTTGACTGCTGGTTGACTATTGTCTATGAATTCTCTCTCACCTCTCTGAAAATCTTAATTAAATCTATCACAAAGTCTTGGGACTTTTGCTCCATTACCTCTGTTTCCTTTGGTCTGAACTCTTTTATCTGATGACTTTCTAGATCTCTTTCTTATGTCCTTGGTCATCCATGAATGGTGACTTCTTTTACTTTATTTATTTTTATAAATGGTGATTCTCGGTTGTCTCTCTTCAGCTTTGAGAATCTGTGTTCACCCTTTCTTCACCCTCTGTTCTGCACGACCTACCGCCAGAGATTTGGGGGAAAGGGTAAGATCATACCTGAGCCTGAGTAGGGAGTTCTGTTGGTGGTTTGCCTTTGGGGGGTTTTTGCTCCCCACTCGTGGCATTCATTACCCACCACGCATTTCTCTGCCTTCCCACGCACCGCTTTGGCTGGTGGATGGAGCTGCTGCTACCTCAGTACGGGTGGACATGAGGAAGCGACCATCTTCCCTCATCAGTCATCCCAGTACATACCCCGGAGCCACCTCTCACTTCTTTATCTGGACTTGATATTCCCCTAAGCCTTTGTATACTTTACTCAGACTCATTGATGGTTAACATTTTGCCCCACTTCCATCATTTTCTTTGTCAATGTATCTAATCGATATTCTGTTTTTCAAGTTCTTGAGAATAAGAAGAAGACATCATGCTCATTTGCTCCTAAATATTTCCATGTGTATTTCCTAAGAAAAAAAGACATTCTGTTATATAATCACAGCCCAGTTATCAAAAGCAGGAAATGTCACATTAAAAAACAAACCAAACCAAACCACCAACCCAAAAACCTCTGACCTAGCCCGCAGTCCATATGCAGATTTCATTACTGATCTCAACAGTGTATTTTATAGCAGTAATTTTTCCTAGTCCGAGATCTAACCTAGGACTTTATCTTTTGGCTCCTACCTGAATTAATTTTATTTAATTATCATGTCTCTTCACTTTCATATAATATCAGAGAGTTTCTCAGTATTTCTTGTGCTTCATGACCCTACTATTTTTGAAGAAGGATATAGGCCAGGTTTTGGGGGTTGTTTGGTTTGTTTGGTTTGGTTTTTTTTTTTTTTTTTTTTTTTTTTTTTTTGAATAGAATGTCCCTCTACTTGAATTGCCTGAGGTTTTCCTTACATTTAGATTCAGGATATGTATTTTGGCAGGAATAACTCTATATATCCTATCAGAAGGCACGTGATGTTTAGCCCAGCATTGGTGATGTTCGCCTTGATCAGCTCATCGAGGTGATGTTCTGTTGGTTTGCACACTGGCCCCCAGCCACGGAGGGCAAGGTGGGACCAAGGAAAGAGGCAGACCACTCTAGGGTGATAGGTGACAGTTTTTTTTTTTTTTTTAAGATTTTATTTATTTATTTGTCAGAGAGAACACAAGTGGGGTGAGCAGTGGGCAGAGGGAGAGGCAAGCGGAGGGAAAAGCAGGCTCCCCGCTGACCAAAGAGCCCAATGCAGGACTTGATCCCAGGACCCAGATCATGACCTGAGCATGATGCTTAAGGGACTGAGCCACCCAGGCAGCCCAGTAGGTGGCAGTTTTTAATAAGGAAGGGAACCTTCTTACAAGGTTTGTCTTAGACAGCAGTGAGAGACAAAGAAACATCAGCACCTGCACACCAGAATCTTAAAAGTTTATTATACAGAGGCTTTGAATGTATACCTGTATACTTTTACATATACCATCCAGATGGTTTCAACGCCTTACCGTCTCAAGGCTCTGTCCTTGGAACGGCTCCTGCTGTGGGATCGGTGGGCCAAACTTACATTCCAAGTTCAAGGGACGGGGGAGGAGGCTGTAATCCAGCTGGAGGGGTCAAATGACGATCTTGTCTTCTCAGTGACCTCCTCCAACATGCTCCAAGTTTACCATTGTGAAGTGGCTATTTTGTCTTTTGTAATTAGTAAGTATGTTTTAGGAAGATACCATGTAATTAATTAGTGTTTTACAGGAAGATACCATGTAATTCAGGAAGATGCCATGTAAATATCCTATAAATATCCTGTTTCTCTTCAAATTGTCACCTGTTAGAGTAAATAATCTTTCAAAATCTAATAATAATCTAAATAATCTTTGAAAAATCTAAATCTGATCAAGTTACTCCTCTGCTTCAAATAACCCAATGATGTCCTATGCACTTTCCCTTCTTTTAGGGAACTACCACCTTCCCCATTGCCCAGGTCCTACTTCCAAGAGTCTTTTTCAACTCTTCTCCCTTTCTCATTGCCCTCAGCATCCACAAGACCCACCCACCCTACTTTCTGAATATTTGTTTTTTCTCCTTCTGCTTTTCCTGATATCACAGGATCAGTTCAGGTTTTTACCAAGCTTTGCGCTTGTCTATTTAAATTTTCTGTCTCCTCTTGCCAGTTTAAGCCTTGGTTCCTAATCTACTCTCTGAACCGCTACCTGAAAGATCCTTCTTTCTTTCTATTTCTTTTCTTTTCTTTTCTTTTAAGATTTATTTATTTATTTGACAGACAGAGATCACAGTAGGCAAAGAGGCAGGCAGAGAGAGAGAGGAGGAAGCAGGCTCCCCGCTGAACAGAGAGCCCGATGCAGGGCTCGATCCCAGGACCCTGAGATCATGACCTGATCTCATGAGCTGAAGGCAGAGGCTTAACCCACTGAGCCACCCAGGTGCCCTGTAAAAGATCTTTCTAAAGCCAAATATCTATTGTTGATCTTTTCATATGTATATAAGAAAGTCCAACTAATAGATCTCAGAAATATAGAAGACGTGGGGGCATGGGAGGGGATGTTCTCAAGAAAATCATGTAAGAACATTTCCCAGAAATGAAGAATATGAATTTTCAGACTGAGAGGGCCTAGCATAGGCCTGGAGAGATCTCTGTAGAGACCATGAGCTCCAGCTCACTGTTGTTATGCAAGAATATGAGTTCCATGTACCAGATATCTTGATTTTTTAAAAGAAGAAAAATCACGTTAGTGGAAACTCTACTAATTTTTCAATTATGACTGAAATGTAAAAAAAAAAAAAATAAATAATACATGCGCAACACCCACAAACATGAAACCAGAGGAGGACAGGGGCATCTGTGGATTATAGTGGACGTGAAAAGCACTTGGGGGTGAAGAGTCTGGAAAAGCAGGACAGACCCAGTGTGAAAAGTCCTGGAAGCTGGCAGGAATATGAGCTTTTTTTCCAAGGGTGTGGGAGATGTTGATGATCTGTGAGCAAAAAGTAATGCTATTAGAGAACTCAGTGTTTAGACAATTTACTCATTGTGGCCTGGGGATGTCTGGGCAGTGGGAAAGAGGGATGGAAGGGAGGAAAGCCTAGACCTCAGGAGGCCACAGTAGTGGGAAATGAGAGCCCAAACCAAGGCCATGGTTATGAATCGTTGTAAGCTTTTGGAATGCCTGGAAGCCACTGTGCTGTTCATTAAATTTAAAAAAATAATGAGGGGGCACCTGGGTGGCTCAGTCAGTTAAGTGCCTGCCTTCCACTCAGGTCATGCTCTCAAGGTCCTGGGATAGAGTCCTGCATGGGGCACCTTGCTCAGTGGGGCATCTCCTCCCTCTGTCTCTGCCTGTGACTTGTGCTCTCTCTCTCTCTCAAATGAAGAAGCAAAAATGTATTTTTTTCCTTAAGGTTTTATTTATTTATCAGAGAGAGAGAGAGCATGAGCAAAGGGAGGGGCAGAGAGAGAGGGAGAGGGAGAAGCAGCTCCCTGCTGAGCAAGGATCCTAGTGCTGGACTAGACCTGAGCCAAAGACAGACACTTAATCATACCAATACCCAGGCCCAGCTCCCTGTTCAAATAGCAAAATTGGATATCATTTATTAGTTACAAATGATATTAGTAAAATCATTTCATAAGTTACCTAAAAAATAATCAATTAATTAGTTATTATTATTAATTTATAATTTATCATATATAATATATAAAATAATATATAATATACATAGTACATAAATTGTTGATTTAGTAATAATATACATTATCAATATATTGATTATACTTGATATGATATATTAATAATTATTATTATTGTTGATATTTATTAATAATAACTAATACATGACAAAAAGCTGCCATTGAAAAAGTATCCTTTGCTTTCCATGCATTTTTGAATGTAGTTATTATCATCTTCTTTTTACAGACAAGGAAGTTGGAACAAGAGAAATGAAGTAAACTGCTCTAGGTCACAGAACTAGGGAGAGCAGAGTTCAGATTGCAAGCCAGGCGTGTCTGAGGCAAGTGCCAGCATTCTTCACACACTGAGCTGCTCCCACTTAACAGCGCACCTGCAATGGTTGATTCTCTTCCAATTCATAAATATCTCATCATGGAACCGCCTACATATTCAACATTTTTTCTCCATCATAGTCCTCGCATTCAGGTGTACTAAAAAAAGTTAATGAAGAAGTAGGTCGTAGGAACCAACCTTTCTGCCACCAACTAAAGCAGCGCCCGTGCCCCGGGGATGCCCTACTCTGTAATTGCGTATAATTTCACCCAGAAGTGGAAAGAAAATGCCCACTCATTTCCCTTGAGTTAAACCCCTCACCACCCACCCATCTCCTTCTTTTGCTTTAACCAAGGTCTGATGTACATCCCTAGTGGAACGTTCCTCCCGGGCTGCATCAGCTCCCAGGGAGCAGCAAGGGTCCCAGACTGGGGCTGCAGGGTCCTGGGAGAGTTCACGTTATGCCCTTACGAGCTACTAATGCACGTGCGTGCGTATCTGGACGAGCTCTTCTCTTCAAACGTTGTCTTCATCGTAAGATGTGGTCTGGAAGACACCACAGAGAAAGCTGCGTGAACAGCTCACACACCCTGCAGTGGCGAGTCCGTCTGTCTTTCCAGCCCCAGAAAGGTGGCTTTCCTCGGGACAGGGGACTCGGCTCCTCTCCTGACACCCAGCTCAGACCGCGTATTCCATGGGTGGTAGGATCTAGTCCAAGCCATTGTCTCCCAGCTATGACGGTCCCCAGAGGCAAAGACGCGAGATTCCCTGACCACGTCTACCAGGGCCTGGCTCCCGCCCCAAGTGTTTGCAGAACACCCGGCTGCTTGTTTTCAGAGCCCCAACAGCGTGGTGGGGGGGTTGGAATCAGACTTCACTACCTCTGGCTGTGCCACCGCGGGTCGGGAGCTGGTCCCACTTGCCAAATGGGAAGAACCGGGACCACCTTAAAGGGTAGCGGTGAAGGATTTATCAAAGGATACGATACCTGCAGGGTGCTTAGCATAAGGCCCGCCCCTGGTGGGGGTGGGGGAGGGTGAGACCATTTTGACGGCGAGGAAATGGGGGCGCCGGCGGGAAAGCGGAAGGGGAGGGCGAGGGCTCCGCGCGGCGCCCGGAGAGGTGGCAGCACAGCTCTCACGGGGTCCCGCCGAGATGGCCCGGCGGAAGCGTGGATTTCCTCCCGAAGCCCGGGTCGTGCGTGGGGTGACGGGCCGCCGCGGACCGCACCCCCCCCCCCGAGCAGCGGGGACCTTTGGAGCCTTCCGCGGACGCTCCGCCCCGGAAACACGCCCCCTCCGCCTTGGCGCGCTTTTGGAAGGCTGTCCCTTGCTCGCGCAGCTCGGTTCTCTTTCGTTAGCCTTGCGGCAACCCTCCTGCCCCCCACCCCGGGCGCGGCGGGTCCCCCGGGCGCAGCGATGAAGCGGACCCGCGAGGAGGTGGACGCGACGCTCCAGATCGCCAAGCTGAACGCGGCCGAGCTGCAGCCCGCGGCGCACTGCCTGGCCTTCGGGCCCGGGGCCTGCGCGGCTGCCGGCGACTTCTGCCTGCTGGAGCTGGAGCCGGCCCTGTGCCAGCAGCTGGAGGCCGGGCACAGGTGACTGCCCCGCGGGGAGACGCGGGACGGGGAAACCGGGCGGGAAACGCAGAGGGCTCGCAGCTGCCCGGAGGCCTCCTCTCCAGCGCGCTGCCTTTCTAACGAGGGGTCCACGCCACTGCGGGTCCGTCCACGTAGCTGGACTGCGGTGATCCAGGGGACTGGCCCAGCTCATCTGGGGGGAACACATGGGGAAATAGAACCTCAGTGAAGTTTTGGAGCCCTGAACACTGATGTCAGGATCTGCGCTGAACAATTGGCCATTCTAGCTTAAAATCCGGTGCTGCTATCTAATATTTATATAGAGTTCTCCTTGCCTTCCGCTTATATTCCACTATAGGTCGGACTAGTGTATGAGTTGAAAGCCGTTCTTCACGGTTGGTCATTGTGGGAGGCCTCCAAAAGCCGACTCGCGTGGGGCCGTTTAATGGAAATCTGAAGCTGTTTCTCATTTTGGGTCAGCTACGCATGGGCTGCAAAGCCATGGATAAGAAATACAGAGAAGACGTCTAGAGATTCGTTCAACTTTGTGCACGCCCAGCATCTGGAAAAGGAGTTAGGGGCTCTGGTTTGCTTCTCTTCTGCAGCACCCCACCTCCAACACCTGTATCTTATGAGGCTGTTCTCTTGTAGATTTCTTTAACTTGAACTCTTCAGGCTTTCAGTTTTCACATTTACTCGTCTGACGCTGTTATAATTAACGGGCCTTCTGCAGATGCTAGCCTCGAAGGATCTTTAAGGAAGCCTAAGCGGAGCCTCATCCGTGGGTTTTCATTCCAGCTGAGTTGGGGAGGGGGCGGAGTTTAAGAAAGGACTTCAGGTGTGCGGACTTGCTCTTATACAGTGACTGTTCATCCTCCTGGCAATCCAGAAGGACCAAGAAATGCGTTCAAGAAATGTTTAAAAACCTTTTTGCCAGGGGACGGGTAGTTGCTTTAAACAAAATATTGAAGCATGGATAGTGCAAGGTGGAAATAAATGTTGAAGAGTGGGTACTTGGAACCTAAGAGTTTTTAGCACTAGGAAACTCAAAAAAGAAAACCTACTTATTTTCACTTAAATTAAGTCTTAACTTTATTTTATTTTGTTTTCTTAATATTTATTTATTTATTTGGCAGACAGAGATCACAAGAAGACAGAGAGGCAGGCAGAGAGAGAGAGGAGGAAGCAGGCTCTTTGCTGAGCGGAGAACCCGATGCGGGACTCCATCCCAGGATCCTGAGATTATGACCTGAAGACATAGGCTTTAACCCACTGAGCCAACCAGGCGCCCCAAGTCTTAATTTTAAAAAGCCTCTACATATTCTTCTGTTTCAGGGTTTATTCTGATTTCTTTAAAAGAGGTAACTAGTGTATAAACAAAACTGCTAGAGCCTCTGCCCTGTCAATGCCATCATCTTTGTCCTTAGCCTTTCTTCTTCTTGCTCACTTCTGTCCTTCCCGTCCTCTTCTGGCTCTTTTCCCCCCGTGAGCCTTTGCCAGAACTTTTTTACTGCAGTTTGTAAAAACATGTTTTTCCTCTTTTTTTCATTCAGCGTTGCAGTTCTCTTTATAAAGTCCCAATTTCTTTGCAGCAGAGCTGATGAGTAGGTTAGGGTGTGCTGCTTTGATTGTGAGGGGGATATTCAGAACAAAACAAGAAGAACCACTCTTAGGTGGGTACCAGGACCAAGAGTATAATGATTGTCTGGGAGACTATTAGAATTCTGGCTTCCAGCCCAGCCTGGCAGATTGGGATCCAGTTTTTTAACAAGATTCTTGGGGTGGAGGGACAGACAGAGCCTCAAGACTTAATTTTACATTCTACAAGCCTAGAGGATTTTGGAACCGTTTATGATGAAGATGTCTGTTGGTGTCTCAGTAAACCCTGTATTTTCTCTTCCCATTTTCCTGCAGCCTTGTGATTCGGGGTGACAAAGATGAGCGGGCTGTCCTGTGCAGTAAAGACAAAACGTATGACTTGAAAATAGCGGACACTTCCAATATGTTGCTTTTTATTCCTGACTGTAAAACTCCGGACCAGCTGAAGAAGGAGGAAACTCACTGTAACATTATTCACGCTGAGGTACTGTTCTCTGCCTTCTAATTTATGTGAGAATCACAACACCTGTGCTAATACTGCTTTTAATTAAAATCTAGGTATGGGGGCACCTGGGTGGCTCAGTCGGTTAAGTGTCTGACTCTTGATTTTGGCTCAGGTCATGATCTCAGGGTCTAGGGCTTGAGCTCAGCGGGGAGTCTGCTTGAGATTCTCTCCTCTCCCTCTGTCTTTAAAATAATAAATAAATAAATCTTAAAAAAAATCTTTAGTATAATCACAGGGAATCTGAAAAGTTCTCTAATGCAATTTAAAATGTCTCGGCATTGTTTGGAGTCTTGTGAAGTTGGCTTATTTTCCCTATTGGATTTTTAAGTCATAGGGAAGATGACCATTTTCTGCAACATGGAAAGTTTGTGATTAGGTGACATATTCTAAAAGTTTTACCTATTTTTAGTGAGTCTTGCTGGAGATATGTTTGAAAGGAGGCTCCCTCAAGCCACAACTAATGCTTTAAGTAATGTATACGAGGTGAAGAAATGAAGAAATTTGAATTTTTGAGGCAGGTGTGTTTCTCACCTTTGAAGTTGGTTTAGCTCATTATGGCCTCTAGCCATGCATAATAAATTCTTAATTATCATGGAGACTACTGATGACTGATACCAAATAGAAGTTTCCATCCTGTCTAGATTCTTACACATGTCATGATCCAAACACAGCCCTTAATTCTCTTGGAATGACTTTAGGCCAATGACTGCCTAAGAATTGGAATAGAAATAAGGGAAAATACTGGGAAATGTCAGTGATCCATCATGTTGCTAGAACAGAATAACTTCTAGTAAATTTTCTTTTTTTGGTGGGGGGGGTGGTTCTGTATTTCAATTGTAATTAACTAGAAATATGGGCAGTTCAGTCTTTTGTAAAAGATGTTATTTTTTCATCATGTACCTGTTTCGTAGGTGTTTTTGCAGGTGTATAACGAAGAAGGAGTACCTCTGAGCTCTTGTTAAGGGAATTCTGTGCATTGAGACTGAGGAAAGTGTCACAAAGATCTACCAACTAAAGTTTTTTTGTTTTAAAGATTTTATTTTAAAGATTTATTTATTTGAGAAAGCGTGTGCTTTCTCTCTCAGGGGGACAGAGGGAGGGGCTTGTATGAAATTTTCTTTTAGAAAGGCTCCTGAACGGTTCTGTATTTATATTTTCTAGATCTTTGGTTTTTCTAATAATTATTGGGAATTAAGAAGATGCAGACCTAAATTAAAGAAGCTAAAGAAACTTTTGATGGAAAATACTTATGAAGGACCCAACAGTCAAAAAGAAAAGGATTCAAATCATTCAAAAGTAAGACTTATTTTCATTTTTTTCTTTGAAATTTGAAATTTCTAAAAAATAGAAATATAATTAGAGCCACTTAATGGCGACATTCTTACTTTTACTGTTTATATTATGAAAATTTCGAACATACCCCAAAGCAGAAAGACCCTCCCCCATATATTCATCACTCAGTTGAATATTTAGCAATATTTTGTCAATCTTGTGGCTTCTGTCTCTGCTATATCCCACCTTATTTTTTTTTTCCCTCCTTTTTCTGGAATACTTTAAAGCAAATGCGAGATATCATGGTGTCATTTACATAGCTGAAAGCTTCACGTGTTCCTAACTATGGAATACATTTTTTAGAAGTTTATTTTTTATTTAATTAAAAATATAATTAGGGGCTCTTCAGGAAAGACATTATGGAAGTGGAAAGTATTCTTATTCTCCTGTGAGAACTGATCGATTCATGAAGTATGGAAAAATATTTACAAGCTAAGTCAAAAAAATTCTCAAGTTTTTAATATAATTCAAAATTATAGAACTGTATGGGCGTTCTGAAGACTGTATTGATGTTAGTTCTCGTTTTCTTCATCGACTGATTTTTTTTTCCTTTTTCTTTTTTTCCTATAGACCAGATAGTTCACTCATTTTATTTATTTATTTAAAGATTTTATTTATTCATTTGACAGAGATTATAAGTAGGCAGAGAAGCAGGCAGAGGAGGCGGGGGAAGCAGGCTCCCCACTGAGCAGAGCCTGATGCGGGGCTCAGTCCCAGGACCCTGAGATCATGGCCTGAGCCGAAGGCAGAGGCTTATTAACCCACTGAGCCACCCAGGTGCCCCAGTTCACTCATTTTAAAGTGCTTTTAATTCAGTGGCTTTAGGAAATACACAGAATTGTGTGGTCAGTCACCACAATGACAATCAGAACACTTAAATCACCCCAAGGAAACCCCGTACTTCCTACTTTTAACTGTTACCTTCTAATCTTACTTTTTCCTACTTCCCTCTCCCACTCAGCCCTACTTACAAAACTGTGGCTATAGTCGACCTCACAAAGATTGACCCTATAGGGCGCCTGGGTGGCTCAGTGGGTTAAGCCGCTGCCTTCGGCTCAGGTCATGATCTCAGGGTGCTGGGATCGAGTCCCGCATCGGGCTCTCTGCTCAGCAGGGAGCCTGCTTCCCTTCCTCTCTCTCTGCCTGCCTCTCTGCCTACTTGTGATCTCTCTCTGTCAAATAAATAAATAAAATCTTTAAAAAAAAAAAAAAAAAAAGATTGACCCTATATTTTCTTCTTAGATTTCATGTAATAATCATTACCCGTTATCAGAAGAAATTGAGCTATGTATAAATACTGTCTTAATCTGTTCTATGTATCTATTCTCCCAAATTCAGTGAGTCTAAAAATATATTCTTCAAAGGCCTTAAAGTGTTTTTTGTTTGTTTTTTTTTTCCCCTGGTTTCAGTATACAACGGAAGATTTGCTTGATCAAATTCAGGCAAGCGAGGAAGAAATAATGGCCCAATTACAAGTTCTAAATGCCTGTGTGATTGAAGGTAGCGTTACTTACCATAATTATTCAATGGAATTAATCATGTAAGGAAGAAATTTATGGACATTTTCATCCCACTGCATATTATCTATTTATCTAGTTATCTTTTGGTCTTAAAGCTTAGGTTAGGGTTAGGGTTAAGGTTAAAAAAGATATACTTATCTTTTTGGATGGGAGATAGAGGCTACATGTCATGTTTACATGAAGAGGTCCAACCGACTGGTGAGTCCAGCCACTCCTAATGGTGCTTTTTCTTAAGGCACAGTTGATCCTAAGCCTTGGAAATAAAGTTTTAAATTATGGATGCCTGCCGTTAATTGCTATGGTATAGGAGTACCATGAATGTTGAGGTTAGAAACCAATGGATTTTAATGCCACCCTCTTCATTTTTCACTTCTTGCATGGGGATGGATAAAATTTTGGTATGTGTCGAGGGGCGCATAGTTTATTCCTGGCGTTTTCTCAGTCGACATCACATACCGTCTTTTCTAAGGTCGCCTTTATTTTTTCAGACTAGCAATAGTAACATTCTCCCTTGGAAATGGTGGATTTGTACTTGATCTGTTTCTCCAGGGAAGATGGTGTTGCATTCGGGGATCAGTTGGCATTTTGTGATTTCTCAAGACAGGGAAAGGTATCTTGATGCCCAACCTTTATCTTGCCATTGATTCATATTGTACCTCTGAGTCTGTTGACTCTTGAGCGACCTAGGCCCCTTTATGAGCACGAGAACACCTCTGCAAGACATCTAGAGGAGAGTTACAGCCATGCCAGTGCCCCAGAGTGGAAATCACTCTGTGGGATATTCAACCTACAACCTTTGCCTCTTTTGTACAGTGTTCTAATGAAATCACTGAACCAGCTACAGGTTCCCGCATTTCCATTTAGATTGACAAGATTGCTCTGAACTAATTATTAAAGCACTTGAAAAAATCGGTGTGAGTCATAGGTAAGGTACTTTTTAAAAACCACTTGGGTTTCCCTCCAGACACAATTTGTAATGATGAGGAGAAAAGCATAAAAAGAAGTGTTTCCTCTAAAGAAAACTAAGATTCTAGTATCTTTTTTGTATTGCGCAAGAGCACACTGCTTCTTCATCAACCTATTAGCCAATTAATTTGCTTACAATGTCCTTTGTAACTATTACTTTGGGAATTGGTAGGTTATTGGAGGCTTCTTGAATTTGATTATGAGATGAAACTTCTGAATCATGTAACTCAGCTTGTGGATTCTGAATCTTGGTCTTTTGATAAAGTTCCTTTGAATATTTGTCTTCAGGAGCTTGGACCCTTGGAGCCAGAGTGAGTATTTTAATCACTGTCCCTCCAACTTGCTTAAAGGAAAGAAAATTATTTCCCAGAGTGGAACTAAAATAGGGCGTAGACTATTAATATTTTGATGTCTTACAGAAATTTAAAAAATAATATAACCAGGAAGGACTTAGAAGTTTTAGTCACTGGGCTGAGTAAATATCCATCATCTCTGTTTTGTTTGTTTGTTTTACTACCTTAAAAAAGACAGAGGCACCTGGGTGGCCCAGTGGGATCTGCCTTTGGCTCAGATCATGATCTCAGGGCCCCGGGATGGAGCCCAGCATCAGGCTCTCCGCTCAGCTGGGAGTCTGCTTCCTGTCCCCCCCTCCCCTTGGCCCGCCTCTCTGCCTGCTTGTGATCTCTGTCAAATAAATAAATAAAATCTTAAAAAAAATACAGTGTCCTTGCTACAATTCATAATGATGCTTTAGCTATCTTATGATAATAAATGTATGCTCACATAATTCATGAAAAAAAAATGTTTAGTATGGGCCTGTCATGTATTAGCTTTCCAGTATATTGTACTTAGTTCCTGCTGTAAAAATTTTAATTGGCAACCAAAATCACTTAGTATGTAAAATCTCAAATTTGTATCTTAAGTTTTTAGTTAGCAATGGTGTTTAAGATACAATGCCTAAAAATGTATTGACAACTTTTCAAAGGAGTGTTTTAAATTTTTCAGGGCAATGATTGAACACTGTCTTAAATGTTACGGGAAGAAATACGTAGAGGAAGGTAAGATTTGGAAAGTATTTTAACTTGTCTGTGTTCAAATTGGTACACCTTTCTGAAATGTGCACCTGGGTTTGCGGGAGGTGAGTTGGGTGTAATTTTTCCTGAGAAATTTCACTGGGGAAAAAGAAACCGGAGTAGTGCATTGAATGGTCAGAAGACCATAGGAAACAACCTTTTCCTTAGGTGAAGTTTATTTTGCATTGAGTGCTGATAAAATTTGCAGAGCAACAGCACAGATGCTCCTTCAAAATGCAGTGAAATTTAACCTGGCTGAGTTTCAAGAGGTGTGGCAACAGAGCGTTCCAGAAGGAATGACAACGCGGCTCGATCAGCTTAAGGTGAGGTTAGTGGTGGGGATTGCTGCCATAACGCAATGGGTTTTCATTCGTTACTGGGTGACATGAAATCTTTATTGACACTGTGAGTTGGGAGCCACTTTATTTTCCAAGCCACCGTTTCCATTAGGAGCTGACGATGCATTCAGTCCGTCACTGCTTTGAGAATGTTTCTGTCACCTTGGTGAGGTCCTTCAGGCTGGTGTACAGTTAATCCTTCTTCCTGCCCCTGGTGTATTTCATCTTGCTGCATTTGTCTTCCCACCAGCACTGTCGGAACCCGAAGTGCCATATTTACATGGCTGTAAAGAGCAATGGTGTCCCTCCGATCCATTCTCTGCAGTGCTGCTAGAATGACTTGGAAAATGTCAGTGGATGAGACGAACGTCATGCTTAATGATGTAATGGTTGCCCGTAGCATTTAAGATAGACAATCCAGGAGACGCCTGGTGGGCCCCAGTCGGTGAAGTATCTGCCTTCGGCTCAGGTCATGGTCTGAGGGTCCTGGGATCGAGTCTCACATCAGGCTCCCTGCTCAGCGGGGAGTCTGCTTCTCCCTCTCCCTCCTCCTCTACCACCTGCTTGTGTGTGCGTGCATGCATGCCCCCTCTCTCAAATAAGTAAAATCTTTAAAAAAGAAAAAACAAAATCCAGGACCCATATCTTGGCCTGCAAAATGCTTCATCATCCCCCTAGAGCTCCATCTCCTCCTGCTCACTGTGTTCCAGTCTTTCAGGTTTTCAAGATCCTCAAGCTCTCTCCCACCTGAGGACCTTCACACAAGGCTTTTTGTTCTAGAACAACCTTTTTTGTAATTTTGCCTTGCCACCTCCTATTCCTCTTTGAGTCACTGCTTCAAGGAGGCTTTTCTTTTCTCTAAAAAAAAATGTCTCCTGTTGACTTCACCGGAGCACCCAATATTTTTCCTTTATGGCGCTCACTGCTTAGCTCTGGGAAAATATTTAATTATGTGAGTTTTCCACTCTCCATGGTGATAGAATTTTCTTTACTGTTGCTTGTTAATAGTGTCGTGTATGCTCAGTAAGTGTTTGTTACAGTGTGGAAGGATTTGCTCAATACTGAGAGTTCCTACTACATCCAGGCATCATGCTGGATGCTGAGAAGAAGATGTCACATGCCATCAGGGTCCTCAGCCTGGGCTCTGGCAGTGGGGGTGCCTCTGACATGCATAAATCCTTTCTTACAACGTAGCATGATCTATGTCACGGGAAGGGTGTGTACAAGGTGTTATGGGAGCAAAGGAAGGGGACTTCTGCATCTCACTGACTGGTTGATCGGGGATGAATTCCTGAAAGCATGGCTGTTTGAGCTGCCGAGTTTGAAAGGATGAACTATGAACTCTCTAGACGGAAGGGCAGGGATGAGGACCCCGGAGAGCCTGTTCCAAGGCATGGAGAGCGAGAAATTGGGCACTATTGGTAGAGATGCAGGACTAGAATAAAATGTGCTGGTGAGTCAGTGAGGGACACTAGGGTCTGTGCAAAGGGATAGAAAGCTCTTGGAGGCCTTTTAGTGACATCAGAAGAGAAGACGACCTGATGAATTTTGCCTTTTGGAAAGAACACTATGACCTTGAGGATGTTTGGATGGAAGGTTGGCTAGATTATGAAAAAGGAGAAATCTCCAGGCTTTCTACAGTTACAGTTACTTGTAACAGAGAAAGTGCTGGCCAAAGAAATTAGGTGATGAGGAATGGTTAAGGGAAATGTTGAGGCCTTAAAATCTATAGGATTCAGTGATCACATAGGTATGGGGTTTGAATAATGGAATCTAGGATAATGCCCAGAGTGTTCATGGTTTCCTAGGATAATGGGACTAGAGCAGGAAACTAGAGCAGTTTCCTAGGATAATGGGACTAGTATCAAATGAGTTCTTAGATAGGTTTAGATAGGGTATAGATACTCCCTCAGAGGAGTAATTTGAGTTGAAGGTGCATGTGTTGCTGTCATTAGCGAGTAGTGTTTGCAGTCTGAGGGTAAGTCGGGTGAGTTGAGACACCCAGGACAATGACCTTGAACCAAGTTGCGGTATCAGGGTAGGAGCCAAGTGAACTGCAACGCTGAGTTAGGAGGAAAATGATAAGACGGTGATGTCAGCGATGGAGATTCAAATAGGGAGGAGACAACATCAATAAAGAAGACGGCTAGCAAATCCAAGGAAGGGTGCCCCAAGGTTTGGCAATGACAGGTCATTGGTGACCTTGAACTAGAGCTATCCTGATAAACTGAGCAACGGAAGTCAGATTGTTGAAGGGAAAACGAGAATTCACCGTCTAAGGGAGCTCTTTTTATGAAAAACGCTATTGAGGGTCTCTCCTAGAGGAGGTGGAAGTTTGTGGAAGTTTCACGTAGCTGACGTCTTGAGTGGCTTGGGCTCAGCCAAACCTAAAGGTAAAAGAATGAGTTATATTTAGACACTAAGCCATTATTCTAACTGCCGTTTTTCATTTCATTTTTTTAAAATAGGGTTTAGCCTTGGTGGATCGACACTCGAGACCAGAAATCATATTTTTGCTAAAAGTAGATGATTTGCCTGAGGATAATCAAGAACGTTTTAACAGTCTCTTCTCTCTAAGGGAAAAGTGGACAGAAGAAGACATTGCTCCATATATTCAGTAAGTAATTTACCAAAGTGGATTTTGAGGATTTTTGTTTCTTTCTCTTTTCTTTTTTAAAGGTTTTATTTATTTATTTGATAGACAGGGATCACACGTAGGCAGAGAAGCAGGCAGAGAGAGGAGGAATCAGGCTCCCTGCTGAGCAGAAAGCCCAGTGTGAAGCTCGATTCCAGGACCCTGAGATCATGACCTGAGCCAAAGGCAGAGGCTTAACCCACTGAGCCACCCAGGTGGATGCGATGGTTCTTTTTATAAAGAGATTTTATAAAGAGATTTTTATAAAGAGACTTATTATTAGGATTTTTTTTTTTTTTTTTTTTGAGTATTCCCTGAGGACATGGCTTCCTCTGAAATTTTTTCAAGTGGTGGCTGTCTTTTCTGTCATTATTCACCTCTGATCCCAGAGGTGGGAATGTGTTGTCTTTCTTCCTCATGCTGCCTCTAAAACCACTTCTCTGCCTTTCTTCCTACCAAACTGTAGCTCTTCCAGGCCAAGTTAGACTACATGCCCCACTATGGCTCTAAAGCAGGCCCTCTCGCTGATGGACACCCCTCCCCCTTTCCTGCTGCCTCGCTTTAACATTTCCCATAGACCAGATTGCAGGAAAACGACCTAGCTCGTTGGTCACTGTTTACAGGACTCAAATCTCAACTGTACTAATGCTGCCACCTCTTCACTGTGTCTCAGCTCTCCTGTCCTCTCTTTACCCAGGCTGGACGTAGAAACAGGTAAGAAGAGACAAGAACAACATCTTTCCTACCATTAAATCTGCCAGCCTCCTTGGATTATGTCTGCACAAACGTCCTTTGCAGTCCTTCCTCTATAATGCATGAACCATCCCTGCTTCTCCTCCTAAGGCCAGTCCTTCTGCACTAGATCCTTCCCTCTGGCCTCATTTTTTAAAATACCCTTTTTTTTTTTTTTAGATTTTATTTATTTTTTTGACAGATGGAGATCACAAGCAGGCAGAGAGAGAAAGAGAGAGAGGAGGAAGCAGGCTCCCCGCTGAGCAGAGAGCCCGATGTGGGGCTCGATCCAGGACCCTGGGATCATGACCCGAGTGGAAGGCAGAGGCTTTAACCCACTGAGCCATGCAGGCGCTCCATCCCTCTGGCCTTATTAAACACGTACCTCCTCTAGTTATCTCTGTCCCCCCTTTTGTTATTGATGTCTCCCTACCTGCTGTATTATTCCCATCAACATATGGGATTCTGTACTAGTGCTCATTTTAAAAAACAACAACCTACTGGACCCCATACCTTCTGCTCTGTTTCACAAGAAATTCCTTTTGAAAGTTTGGGCACTCATTTCTGCTTCTTTGTCTCCCATTCTTTCCTTAACCTGTTGGCATCTGTCTTTCTTACATTTCAGCGGTCAACCATCTATCCTTATTTACTTGGCCTCTTAGAACTGTTGGGACACTGTGCACCATTTTCTACTTGAAGCACACCGTTTTTGTCCCCTCTCTCTCAAGGCAGCTCCTTCTGTCTCTTGCTCAGATGTTCCGGTTCTTTACAACCTGTAAATGCTTCTGAGCTCTGGGACTGTTCTTGACTGTCTGCTTTTCCATTTGTATTTTTTTCCTTGGTGCCCTCATCTAGACCTGGATTTAAACTTAATGACTTCCTAATTTTATCTTCATATTTGAAGATATTTCCCTGAGTTCCAGTTTCTCTTACCTGGCTCTCTATTGAACACGTCCACTGGGATATCTAAGAGGAGTTTCAAACCGGACATGCTCACAACAGAACTGTGGTTCCGCCTTGTCCTAATCCTATCTTCCACCTCTCAGTGACATCACCACCATTAGTCCAATTACTCAAGCAAAACAACTGGGAATCATACTCGTCTTTTTTCTTTTTTCTTCTCTCACTCTCTGGTCCAAACTATGAGCAAATCCTAATGGGTCTTCTAGGACCTGCCTCTGAATTGGTGTCCCTACTTATATTTTTCCCTCTTCTGTCCTGTGCTTCAGACTTTTTATTTTGGAAAATTTCAAATGTTCAGAAGTGACAGTATAACATAATGAATGCACCAGGTACTCACCACTTAGCTTCCATAATCATCAACTCCATTATTTAAAACTTAGATCATGTTCTGCTTTTATGTTAATGAAAACCCACCTAGTGACTTCCCTTTATACTTAGAATTAAATCCCAACTGCTCCTTTCCATGTTCTTTAAAGCCTGTATGACCATGCTGTTGCTCCCTTCTCCAGCTCCTGTCCCTTCATTCTTTCTTTACCCATACATTCCAGTGATAGTCCTTCTCCTCTTTGGGGTACAGAAGATGAAGCTAAAGTTCAGGGAGGGTGGGTAACATAGATAAGCACCCACAGGTAGCCTGGGACCCAGGGTCTCTGTCTAGACCCTCCTATATTGCATGGCTTGTATTTCTGATTTGGAGACTGTGTGATACAGTGGTGAAAAAAAATTGGACTTAGAAGTCATGCAGACCTGGCAGCGAAGTTTGGTTCCATTCTTGACTACCTAAGTTCCATATCTAATGTGGGGTTAAATGATATAATACTGTTACTCTTTCTGTGGTTAAACAAGGTAATAGGTGTATAGTACCTATTTCAATTAAGGCTTAGTAACCACTCCATACCCTATCTCTCCCACAAACACACATCCTTATGCTTATTGGAAAGATGGATATAGTTAAGAGATACAAGTAATTAACACTATGAGTATAGTATATATATAGTGTATATGTATATGAATATAATGAGTATAATATATATAAATAGCTCTATAAATATTCATGCTATTCGTTTGGTTTTTTTTCCCCACAGAGACTTGTGTGGAGAGAAGCAAACCATAGGTGCATTGCTCACTAAATATTCTCGCTCGTCAATACAGAATGGTGTTAAAGTTTACAATTCAAGAAGACCCATTTCTTAAAAGAAGAACAGTCTGTTCTTTGGGACTGAAGTTGCTTCATAAAGTTGATGGTTATAAGAAAAAGATTCTTGCATATATTTGCATATACAGATTTTAAAAACATACTTTGAAACGTTTTTCTCCTAATCCTAAGTGTTTTGAAACTACGGCTCTTTTTCCCTTAAATGAAATAGGACATTTATCTTTCAAGTTATTTTTTTATTATGCATACAGACTAAATTAAATAACGACAAAAGTGTTGTTTTCTATATTTAGTATATCTTGAGTCTATATGGTTTTATTTATAGAAAAGTGTTGGCCTTTTTTATATTTAAAATTGCATTCCTTTAGGATTTGACGTCCTAATAATTAACAAATTTAAAGGCTTTTTTCAGAGAAGTAAATAGTAATACTTTCCTAGAAAAACTATTTGTTCACTAAAATGTCATTTCTCAAGTGATTTCCCCTCTATTTTCAACATTCCACCAAGACAGAGAGTCACTAGATCCTCTGTTATCTAAATTAGTCATTTACATTGATGAAGTTGGCCTGGTAATAGCTGCTATGTTGCCTGGCTGATGTCCATGTGAAATGGGTGTGATCCTCAATCTTACATGAAGAATACTCATAGAGCAATTTATAATCCTGTAATGGAGAAAAGGGACACGGCTAATACTGGAAATCTACAAGTAATGTCTAATGGGTTTTGGAATGCTTGATAAAATGCCTTTATAGCTCTATTTTCCTGATTTGTATTCATTTGACCAAAGTTCAAATTAATTTTAACTTTGCTAATAAGCTTGTCACCAGGACAGTTTGAGCGGTTAGGCGAAAGATAAATCTGATCCAAGGTTAAAAAAAAAAAAATGTTAATGGGTAATCCACAATTACCTAACCAAGATTCGACTGTTCCTGAAATTTGCAACTGTTTTATTCTCTTGTACATAAACTGCACATGTCGATGGTTTCAAAATATTTGTCGTTTCAATAAACGTTTTGTATCTATGTGCGATTATTTAAAAAAAAAAAAAAAATACCGAGGCAGCAGTACCTAGTGAGGCCTCTGAGTTAGGACTACCTGGGTCTAATTACAGGTCTCACAGCTACAGTCACTGGGGCTCAATGAGTTCATGCTGTCCCTTCACTCAGCAAACCGGCGGGACCCTCTTCTCCTGGTTTCATGTGCTCCTGGTTCTAAGACCCCACCCCCATTCCCCGCTCCGCTCTTCCCCAACCATTATATATTTCCTAATTTTTAACAGTAGGCATCCAAGTGCCGGGAAAAGCTAAAGCAAAACCCCCAATGCGATCGCGCAAGCCCCACCCACCGGCACAGAACTTCCGGCTCCCGCCCTCCGCGCCGTCCCAGTTCCGCTGACGCCAGAGGTCAGAGGTGACAGGCAAGATGTCGGCCGTCTGTGGCTTGGAGCGGTTGGTGAAAGGAGCATCTTCGTGACAAGCTCGCCGGAGACGGCGAAAAGGAGCCGAATCGCGGGAGCAAGTTTGAGGCGGCGGCGGATCGGACGCGGCGGGGTGTGGGCGCCGAGGGAGCCCTGGCCGCGGGGCATGACTGTCGGGAACGTGGGGGAGCGGGGAGTGGGAGGTGCCGGAGGCTGGTAACACCTCGCAGTCCCCCGGGAACCGGGAAGCCAGACTCGGTGGGAGCGCTTCATGCCGCCGACTGGTTTAGAGCCCGCCAGGATGAACAGGAAGAAAGGAGACAAGGGCTTTGAAAGCCCAAGGCCATATAAATTATAAGTATTTTTTCGTATTCCTTTCCTTTTCTAGCTTTAGTTCTTATTAGTTAAATTTTGTGATTGCTTGACGCTCCCTTGGTGACCCTGGGAAATCTAGTGGGAAACGAGAGCCCACTCACGGTGGTGGAAATGCCGTTTGTAGGACCCTATGTGGGCAGTATGTATGGTTTTGAATGGCAGTGTTCAACATATTTAATGTCCCTTGCAGGTCAATAAGTGTTTTTCTTAAAATACCTAGCTTCCTATTTTTATACGAAGAGATCTATTTTCGTGGCTGTTGCTAAATTTAAAACGTGCAGTTACCTTAATTAGTAGGATTGTGAGCTGCTTAGAACTTCCTGATTATTCTTCCGCAGAATTATGTTTTTATTTAATAATAGTAGTATTTTCTTTTTCTTTTTAATATACAACCCATCAGGTTGTCTGCATCAACAATATAAACTTCCAGAGAAAATCTGTTGTAGTAAGTATATTCTCAACAATTATAAGCAGTAACAAATTACAATATTTAGAAATGTTCCCTTCCAGATGACTATGCTTCAAGACTAGGTAATATTCAGAATTCAGATCTGTGTGACTCCAAGGTGCATAGTCTTGCTGCTGTTCCAACTGCCTCAAATCTCCCTTCTTTCTCTCTCTTTTTGTTTCTGTATTAACATTTTACTCTGTTTAATCTGTTGTGGAATGTGAAAGTCTCTATTACCAAGCATTTTAGAATTTTGCATGACACAAGAATAAGCCCATAGTGAAATTTCTTCTGTGAGAAAAATTAAGGTTAGCGCTCTCACAGACTTAACTTGGCTGCTAAGAGGCCGGTTTTGTTTTCTGATACTTGGCTGACCTGGTTTAGGAGCATTGCTTTTTAAAGGGTTAGGTATGGTGTTAGGGTGTTTGAAATCTCTCAGACCTTGCCCCTTTCCTTTGATATTTATAGATTGCATATATAATCCAGTCTGGGACAGTTTTTGGCTACCCAAGTGCTTAGTTTGGGGGGACCTATATTAAAGAGACAAAATTTTAGTGAGCTTTGTTTTTTTGTCTTTTGTTTTCATTTGTTTTGTTTTGGTTTTTGCAGGGGGTGGCTGATGGCATGAACTTCCTTTTGGAACTGTTACCGCTGTATGCATAAGTTTACTCAAGATGAGCTGTATAGTTAAATTAAAAAGTAACCTATTATAGGAATCTTAGAATCCTTAAAGGTTCACTAAGTTCCATCTCCTTATTTAGGGAATTTCTCTGTCAATATTCCTTGCATAGGATTACAGCTGACCCTTGAATAATGTAGGGGCTAGGGGTTCCGACTTCCTGCATGATCAAAAATATGGGTATAACTTTGACTTCCCAAAATCTTACTGCTAATAGCCTACTATTGACCAGAAGTATTACCAGTAACATGAACAGTTGATTAACGTGTATTTTGTGTGTTTATTATATACTGTGTTATTGTAATAAAGTAAGGTAGGGAAATAATGTGTTATTAAGAAAATCATAAGGACGAGAAAATACATTTACAGTACCGCCCTGTATTAGGAAAAAAATCCACATATACGTGGGCCTGTGCAGTTCAAATCTGTGTTGTTCAGGGATCAGCTAGATTTACCTTGTACTTCATGGAAGGATATTTAGGTGTGTTGTGTTGTGTTGTGTTAGTTGGGCAGGGAAGATAGGAGAATTAGGAAGTTTAATTAAGATGTTACTGTAATAATCTTGGGGAGAAATGATGCAGCCCTGAATGAAATAACAATAATGAAAGTGGTGTAGAAATAGAATTGACATGATTGACTGAATTGCAGTGAATGTTCATTGAGTACATTCTATGTATGAGACTTTACTAAGGTTTTATGTGAGTGATCTCAATCACAACCCCATGAAGTAGACACTATTTTAATCATAATTTTAAAAATTAAAGTGGCTGAAAGGCTGGAGACTAAGTAACTTTCTTCAGGGCATAAAGTTAACAAGTGATGGAGCCATTTTTAAATCCAAGATGACTAAAGAGTCTTCTGCAGCTCCTTACTGTCTGTTCCCTCTTTCCACCTCCTCTGCCTCTGCATATATAATCCAGTCTGGGACAGTCTTTGACTGCCCAAGTGCTTAATTTGGGAGGACCTGTATTAAAGAGACAAAATCTTAGTGAGCTTTGTTTTTTTGCCAAAATAACAGATGGGAAGGAATTGCAGATGATTCGTACTAAAAATGTTAGGAAGGAGCTGTGAAAGAACTGGGGTTTCCCACTAGAAAAATTGGTTGGGTGGTGAATGGATTAGAGTCCTATAAGGAAATAAGCAGCATATTCATGCAGGTTAATTGAGGGAAGGTTGTGAAAGGACTAGTTAGAACAAACAGGGTTAAGAGAAACCGAGAGATGGTGGGGCACGCTGGGTTAGCAACAAGGAACAGTTAACACTTCTAAATGTTAGAACAGTTAACACTTCTAAATGACTACCTGGTCATTTCAGGTAAAAGCAAAGGAAGAGGGTACTACGGTATAACAGACTGTAGTAGCTGTGGGAAAGTCACCTTATAGGATGTGTGGCCTTTGGTGGCAAAAGCTACTGCCTCCTTCAGCTGGGTAGCAGGGAACCCGAAGTTTAGCTGAAACGAGCTCACTTCTCTTCTCCAGTTTTCTCCTCATGCTTCCCATTGGACCACCCCAACTAGAAGCTAAAGAGCTAGTGGCCAGTTAATGTAAATCCCGGGGTATAGAATGGAGAGTGGATTCGGAGGGGCAAAAGGAGAATATGTAGAATAGTCTTCCCATTTGCCCCCAAAAACATTCTTTCTTGTTTTTTTTGTTTTTGTTTTTGTTTTTGTCTTTTTGAGATGAAAAGCTAGCATTCCCAACACAGGGAACTTAATGAAGTCTCACCCATTATTGTAGAGGTTGGCAATGGCTGACTACCTATTTTTGTAACAAGTTTTGTTGCAGTGCAGTCACATCCACTTATTTATATATTGTCCCCAGTGCTTTGGAGCTGCGCTGGCAGAGCTGAATACCTATGACAGAGGCTCTGTCGCCCACAAAGCCCATTTACTACCTGACCCTTGAGGGGGTTTGCCAGTCCCTCATCTCATGAATTCATGTGAGGATATGGCAGTTCAGCTCTACTCTCACTGAAGTATTAGCTCCCACCAGTATCTTTCATCCAAAACAGTTGAAAGAAAAGTAGTTAAGAGAATGGGAAACTTAATTGCCACAGCCCCTGCTTTCTTTAGCTGGTGTCAAGGCCAAATTTGATAAGCACAGCTTTCTCATTCTCCTGCCCGTTCCGTTTTCCCTTTTTCTTCTGCTGATATTTCTGTTGGTCTGACTAGACCTTCATTCCTGTAGGATCTGCAGCCTTGCCTGTCCTGTCTTTATTGAGTTGTTGCACTTTTCCGTTGATGAGGACTGTTGGCCAGGTGAGCCATAAGAGGCGTTCCATGAATCTTCCTGGACTGCAGACAGAATTGTTGTCCTTACAGTGTTGCAGAACCTATTCTTTGTTTGATAATTGGGATTAGTTATTCTAGTCAGTATAGTGGCCTCTTTCTCTGCCTGATGGTTTAGTGGCATGAGGAACCCAAAGTGGTCAAGGGACAGTCTCAGCTTCCCGTGTAATGGAACCAGGACTATGTGCCCTGGTGGATGCATGTTTCTCCTGACCAAATACGCCAAACCCAGGGTTACAAAGACAGCAAAGATTCCTTCAGTGTTTTTTTGTTTTTTAATATAACAGTGAGAAGAGTTACTCCAGCTTTTACCCTTGGTATGCAGATCTAGTTTGGCCATGGAAAAGACCTTGTATATTGTCCACTAGTTCAAACAGCATCCTGTTGGAGGTCTCTCAATTGATGCAGTACCTGAGCCTTCAGTAGCTGATCACGCCGGCATTTCTGGATTATAGGGCACACGATGAAACGAGTAAACTTTGTGTGTAAGAGCCCATCACCACACTTCCCTGTATACTTAGAGGCATGTGTGAGATATTATAATGATATGTATGGTCTTATACAACTATGTTGTGGTTGGGAGGAAAATCTAGAATATTTCTGCTCTTATAAAGACAGATATGTTTTTGATGTGCGCTGTCTTATAGTCATTCTCCTACCAAGTGACTGACTGGTCCTTCCAGTACCATACTGGATGCTTAGTATGAGCCTGTGCTAGTGGCAGTGGGCCCTCAGCAGTGGTGGTAGTCAGCACAT
This sequence comes from Mustela putorius furo, assembly GCF_011764305.1. Classification (NCBI taxonomy): domain Eukaryota; kingdom Metazoa; phylum Chordata; class Mammalia; order Carnivora; family Mustelidae; genus Mustela; species Mustela putorius. The sequence continues at coordinate 21,962,210 of NW_025421322.1, read as the reverse complement.
CCCTGATGGAGGGAAGACCATGCCATAGGGCTCATGTAGAGCGTCTGTTCTGCCACTATGACCTCCTTGTGCATTGGGTAGGGTGTCTAGGGAAAGAGTCTGCTGTATCTACCTCATCTTGCCCATTGGTTTTGGGGAGGTCCTTTCTGCTGTGGGTGCCCTCTGATGGTCATTTATGTGATAACAACATGGATATATTCACATTGTACCTGTTCTGAGAAATCCATCCATAAACTTCTCCTGCCCTCTTCCTGTTTTCAGTCTTTTAATTTTGTTCTTACCAAAGTCCTAACCAGCCTATTAGCAATTGTCCATAGATCTGTGTAGTTGTATACTTCAGGACATCTCTGCTTCTACAGTGTGGGTATGGCGAGATAAATTTCCCAAGGTTCTGCTGGCTGTAGAACTTCTTCCACTGTCTTTTAGGGCCACACTTCAGTGGCATTCTAATGGCAGTTCCCTCCACTTCCAGCTGGTGGTAGCATTCTGCGTGCTTACTCCTAATTCGGGTTTGTGCTTTGTGCTGTTAGCTGAGCATAGGGAACTCTCAGTGACACAATGGGTGTAGATTGAGGGAGAGGTAGAGGAGCAGTGGGAGGACATCTTACCGGATTCTGAGCACCTGCTCATGTGTTGTCTCTCCTTTATGAACCTGCTTGGCCCTGGCTCAGATCTCTTGTCTCTATTTAAAAGTGAAAACTGCTGCACTTGCCCAGTTTTATTTTTCAGAACTTTATTTTACTCTCCTATCATTATGGTCATTTCAGGTAACAGTCTTTGGAAGTCCTATGGTCAAGTGTTGAGTTTCTATTGAAGGGTCTAGTAGCAAACCAGTAGTTGGTTTGAGTATGGTTAGCGACAGAAGACTTTGTGGCCTTCCTCTCAAAGCTCAGGAATTTGCACTGTCATTCTATTGGGAAAAACCAGCGTCTGTAGAGCACCTCTGTCTGTCATGGACATTCCTAGTGCCATCGAATCTACTGACTTGTAAGGCCCAAGTGTCAGGGTGATTTGAACCACGCCTGGACCTGCTGCAGAACCTTTTCTTGGTCTAGACCCCTCTCAAAGCTGGTAACTTAATAGGTTGCCTAGTAAGCAGTTCGCCCAGATCTAGATATTGCCTCCGGAATTCAAAGAAGCTTACCGAGTTTTGTGTCCTTTCCTCTTCTCCTCCCCACCTTGGTGAGCAGTATGAAATGAAGCAACTTATCTTTTCTTTGAAAGGAATACTTTCATATGCCTCAATACTGGAGCCTTAGAAGCTTTATTAATATGATAGGCCCCTGAACTTTGATGCTTTTTAACCTGCATCCTCTGCCATCCATGTATTTTTTTCTTAAAGCATTTGGAGAACTTGCTTTTTTCATCCCATCATGTCTAGTTAGCATAATTCTCTCATAATATTCTAGTGTAATTCTTTATAGCCTATCTTGGAATCAAGTGACTTTTGGACTATATTTTGATTGAGCAGGAGAATTGATAATAGCTTTTAGTTATTAGATGACAGTGAAGGGGTTCTGCTGTTTTGAAGAAAACCTGTGTCTGATTTTTTTTTTTCCTGGTAAGAATTGGTGGGGTGGGGGAAGCGTTTGCTTGGTAATTAGTTTCGATACTAGTTACCAAGAGCTATGATGATTTGCTGCAGTAAAAATACTATATCTGGGGGCACCTGGGTGGCTCAGTGGGTTAAAGCCTCTGCCTTCAGCTCAGGGCATGATCCCAGGGTCCTGGGATCGAGTCCCACATCGGGCTCTCTGCTAGGCAGGGAGCCTGCTTCCCTTCCTTTCTCTCTGCCTCTCTCTCTGCCTCCTTGTGATCTCTCTCTCTCTCTCTCTGTCAAATAAATAAATAAAATCTTAAAAAAAATAATTGTATCTGAAACTGTGGTTGTAATTGGCAGGTTTGTGATAATTCATTGTCATTCTCCAAAACCTACTCAACTTTTGTATTGGCCAAATAATAGAGTTAAGTGAAGATGTAGTAGGCATCTTTCAAGTATCTGATGGCATGAATCTCTGCAGTTCCCCAAGGGATGTTTATTTGCTTTGACTTACTGTCTAGTCCTTCTATAGTAGTCCTCACTGTGCTGGTTAGAGAACAAATATGGGGATTTGTCAGTTACTAAAATATATACTGTGTGTTCTGAGACTGGGGAAATAAGCATGAGTCCTACTCTGAAATAGCCTTGGGCTGTTATCCCCATTAGTACTTGACCCCCAAAGACTTCCAGTATGACTAGTAGACTGGTAAGGTTTTGGGACTCCAGGAATTGTTTCAGAATCAAGATACAATACCTCCAAGAAGAGAGCAAAAATTAGTTCATTTGAGTGTGATAGATCTCAGGATTTTAAGGAATGATATGTGAGACTTGTACATGTTTATAGGCACAGAAAAAATTCTACAGGGAGGAGGCATGGTAATTATAGGAGAGGGTAATTAATAGAGTGGAATTTTAAAGGCTGCTGTAGGGTATGGCCTCCAGTGACCAGTGGAAGGATCACTCTTGAACAGTAAAGATGGCTACATGCAGCAGGAGGGCAAGAGAATTGGTAGATGGCAGAAGAATGGTTGAAATAAAGGATCTTGAATAAATGGAGAAGAAGGACTGTGTAAGAAACTGGAGGAGGTTAAGGAATTGGAGGACTTCATGTGGTTGACCAGGAAGACTGGGGCGGGAAATAACAGGAGGGGCAGAAGAATAAGCATGGCGGGCACTCAAGTTTGAAGTGTCGGCGTGGGAGTAATTACCAGCAGTAATGATATGTCTTTTGGAGTGTGGTCTCGATGCTGAAGTGAAGATTGTAGGAATTAAGGTCAAGGAACTTTGAAGCTGTGACTGCACGGATCAAATATATCTACATTCATATCACTTAGAGTGATGGCAGAGGTTAAAAAGGGGGAGTGTGAGCCTTTGATAAATGTTGAAGAATTTGGGAGATTTGAATAAAGAGGAATAAAGGGTAGTGGACCTATACGGCATGAATGTATGGGAAAAGAAGTAGAAAAGAATGATAAAGACATGTCTTAAGCATTTATTGGATGTCCACTATGATTTTAACCAACTGAGCCACCCAGGCGTCCCCTCACTATGATTTTAAAGGCTTTCCATGTATTAAATTGCTGAGTTGTCAGATCACCTATTTCACAGATGAGGAAAAGACAGAGCTAGACTAATCCAAGATCATACACTCATTAAGTGGTAGAGCTTGGATTTGAATGCAGTCAGTTTACCTCCAGAAAGCATAACATTTAAACATGACATTATCCTGCCCTTGCTCTTATAGCATATGCTATATAAAATCCTATGAGCGGTCTAGAGTAGCATTTGAAACTAGGTCTCCTGTTTTCCCCTCCCATAATTTATAGTGAATGAAAGAATAAGTAACATCTTGTCAGAGGGATTTCAAGAGACATTTTATCTAAAACCAGAAGGTATAGAACAAGTATTTGAAAAAGTTGAATAGCAAAAGAGAGATTTAGAACAGGATAGGAGTATGATCAACTGTGAAGTGTTTGGGAGGGAACAAGGAGCAGGAAGGAGATGAGACTAAGTGAGAGCTTAGGTGACTGGGGGCTTGCAGTAATGCCATTGCTCAGAGATGACAGGGAATGGAGGCATGTAGAAATTAAAGGATCTGAATGTTGTAAGCAAATATAGGTTAGGGCTCTAGGTGGTGTCAGAGACCTGATGATGCATGGAAACTGGGCTTTCCCTATCTTCATGAAATACACTCCATTCACTGTTCTGTCACTGCTAACCTTAGTCTAGAAAGCCAAATCCTATTCTTAGTCCCAGCCATGTAGCTAGCTACTGACTTAAAGCACTTTCCATAATCTTTTCTAGTAGAGCTCACTTTTGCTGTTGTCTTGATTCTGCTTGCTCTCTTTGAGCTGATCCAAGTTTGTTCATATAGATTGGTCATTGGATTGCTGATAGGCTAATTAAGCTAGTAGTTTATACCTTTATTTTATAATTATTATTTTTTTAAGATTTTACTTATTTATTCAACAGGGAGAGAAAGAGACAGCAGGAGAGGGACCACAAGCAGGGGGAGTGGGAGAGGGAGAAGCAGGCTTCCCACTGAGCAGGGAGCCCAGTGCGGGGCTCAATCCCAGGACCCTGGGATCAGGACCTGAGCCTAAGGCAGATGCTTAATGATGGAGCCACCCAGGCACCCCAGTAGTTTACACCTTTGAACACAGCTTTCATCAGCAGTATTTTGGCTTCTTTCTATTCTCATTTGCTACCACATAGATCTGCATAGATAGTATAATTTAAGAATGTACGGCTCTCTTCATATTTGGGAATTAGAGGGATTGGGGCTGCAGAATCTCTAAGTATTTGAGCAGTTATGCTGAATGTTATAAAAAAAAATTTTCTTGTGTATTATTTAAAACCTTGTACGAGAAACCTAGCATTGTAGGAATCCTTTGGAATCATTTAGATCTGGTTTGAATGTGAATCCTCCACTTACTACTTATATGACTTTCTTAACTTTGTTAACTTATCTGTGGAAAGTATAAAGCAGTACTTTTTTCGGTTGTTAGGTTGTTAGTGGGATTGGAGAGAACATATGCGTGTAATGTCTGGCATATAGTAGCGCTCACTAAATAGCAGCCATCTTACTTGCTATGCTTTAGTCCTTTATGTTGCTGCCTCATTTCATCTTAGCTTTTCCCATTGTAGTTTCTCCAGTTTCCCTATTCACCCTGCAGCCCCTTAAAGGCTACTGTTTCATGCCTCCCATAATTGGCATTTGAGTACATCAGTTTTTTTACTTGAGATAGTAAAGTCAGTGCACTAGATGCCATTTTCCAATGGCCCATATTTCCCATTTGATTCCCATTTTGGAGGGCCATGTTCTTTTACTCACCAATCTGGTTTTGATTCTCATTCTGCTCTTTTTTTTTTTTTTCTTTCTTCCCTGTTTGAGTTCCAGTCTGTATGGAAATTCTTGAATTTGACAGTAGTGAGTCGTTTTACTTTTCTATTAGCAGAATGTCTAATTTTCACTGATAGTGAATCACAAAGAAGATAAAGTATTTATAATTCACACCTGTTCATTCATTAGGACAGTAATGTTTGAAATGAAGATACTTGGAGAGCTTTTGTTTGTATGTAGCTATTTGAGATTCTGCTTCTGAAGTGTAGTATACATAGTAGAAATAAAAGTATAAGTAAGTGTAAGTAGTAGAGATTAAAAAATATGTTCTAAAACCTACCATTCTTAATTATAATGAAGTTATTATACTTTATCTTTGCAGGGATTCGTGGAACTGACTATATTTCCCACAGTTGCGAACTTGAACAGAATCAAATTGAACAGCAAACAGTGTAGAATATACCGAGTAAGGATAAATGATTTAGAAGCTGCTTTTATTTATAATGATCCAACCTTGGAAGTCTGTCACAATGAATCAAAACAGTAAGTTGTATACATTAAAATTTAATATTTCTAACAGCTTTATTTTCCCGATATTATTGGATTAATTTTTTTGATAGATTTTTCTTAGCTGATTATTAGACTTCAAATCGCAATATTTTTCCGAATTATAATTTTTCTTTTACCGCTCTGCTGAAATTTTACTAGCTCTGCCCAAAATAGTAAGTTCCTAACTTTCCTTTCTTCAGACTGGTTTTAAAGAAGTATTATCTGAGAATTTGAAATAAATTTTAACCATTTTCCTACTTTTAATGGTTTTTAAAAATTACTTCATAAATATTAAATGTGATCTTAGTAGATTAGGTGTTTATTATAATCCCTGGAGCAGAGACCACTTACTTAGACAGTTTCAGACTATCATATAAAAATATTGTTTTAAATGCCTCTTTGCTTCACTACATAAATACTAGATCTGTAGAGGTTACTTCTGTTTTTTATCAGTAAATGTGTTGTGATGAGTTTTGTGTCCTACTTTTTACAATTAAGTGCTTTGTCTTCACTTTCCCAAATATGATACGCTTTACTTTCTGTCATTTTTATGGTCAGGTTAATATTCCATTTACTCAGTATTCTATAGTTCGCATGTTTTCCAGCTGTTCAGCTTTTGTATCCTAAGTAAAAGTATTACTTTTGAGATCTTAAGTAATGTTGAGTGAATATTTTGTCCCAGATCAGTTTATTTTCCTTTGAATTATTTCCTTAGGCAAATAGCATTATTTATTATTTTTAAGGCACTTAGTATTTTACTTCATGGTGCCCCGTAACATTTGTGTTAAGTACTGTCAACTACATTTGAGGGCACATGTTTTTTCAAAGTTTAGATAGCATTGGATTGTATCATGAGTCTCTGTTTTGGGGTCAGGTGCCAAAACTTCATTAAAACTTTTTTTAAGTCAGGATGGTATTTTAATTCCTCTAGATGTACAACATTGCCTTAAAGCAGCAGTTCTCTAAATATGATTTCCAGACAAGCAGCATCAGCATCACCTGGAAACTTGTTAGGAAAAAAATATGATAATAACAGAAAGGAAGGCAAACCATCAAAGACTCTTAACAATAGGGAACAAACAGGGTTCCTGAAGGGGAGGTGGTAAGGGGATGGATCTAGTACATGGGTGATAGGTGATCAGGAGGGCACTTACTGTGATGAGCACTGGGTGTTGCATGCAAGTGATGAATCACTAAATTATAATCCTAAAACTAATACTACGCTATATGTTAGCTGACTAGAACTTAAATAAAATCTTGAAAGAAAAAAAAAAAGAAATGCAGATTCCCATGCATTGGCTTAAATCTACTGAATCAGAAACTGGGGATATAGTTCTACAATTTGCGTTTTTAACTAGTGTGCCAGGTGATTAGAAGGTTTGAGAAAAGAGGCTTTAGATGTATTTTTGGTTCCAATTATCATTGGTTCAGAAGCTTTACAACTCAGGGAAGAGAAAAGGAAATGCTGTTGGAAAAATTCAGGGAATCTCTGAATTGCTTCTTTAACTTCCCATTTCACAGAGATGAGTAGTTGTTGAAATTACATTACTTTTCAGCCACACTTGTAGAACTCATAAAAACACTTGCTGGGCGCCTGGGTGGCTCAGTGGGTTAAGCCGCTGCCTTAGGCTCGGGTCATGATCTCAGGGTCCTGGGATGGAGTCCCACATCTGGCTCTCTGCTCAGCGGGGAGCCTGCTTCCTCTTCTCTCTCTCTGCCTGCCTCTCTGCCTGTTTGTGATCTCTCTCTGTCAAATCAATAAATAAGATCTTTAAAAAAACAAAAACAAAAACAAAAAAAACACTTGCTCATTTGCATCCTCTTTCCCCCTGGGGGCGCGGGGTGGGGGTGGGGAGGGTGGGGGGAGAAGTAGAAATGACTTGCCTTTGGGATAGTAAATATACACCACTATTGAAAAGAAAAGGCACCTGCAAAAAAGCAGGTAGGGAAGCCATTGCCTTCCTAGAGCCTAGAATAACTACCCATTTGGTACTGGAACTCTGCATTTCATGACAGGGTAAGAAGCCTCTCCATCTGCCAGTCACAGAACAGGGCTTGCACATCTGCTTTACCTGTTGCTCAGGTCTCAGAGAATATAATCAGTGCCAGTCCAATGACAGGAACAGTGGACTCCACAGCTGTTGAGGAAGCAAGCTGTACTTTTGCCATGTTTGTTTTGAGGTGATCATATCCCCTAAAATTTTTCTCTAGTGGTAGGGAAGATGCTTTATCACTTACAGCATTATAAGGAAAGGAAAGGAGGTTATAAAGGGAAATCTTTTCAAAAATGCACTTTAATCTTTTCAGCTAGAACCATAGCTCAGTTAGGCATGGTCACTTAGCAAATACTTGCTCCCTACCCCTGCTTTTCTTCCAAGCGCTAGAATCTCATTTATTTTTTAAGAGAGAGGACCTTAGTTACTTTTTCCTGGTTTTTATTCTCTGACTCATTTTAAAAAGGGTTTGAAATTGGTTGTAGAATTTTCTTAGACACCAGTTTTAAAAAGAAGCTAATGAAAGTAGTATGAACAGTGAAAAGCAATCAGGTAGTGGGCACACGCTAACAAAAGCTACTGCACAGTTACTGTGGGAGAACTAGACTTGGGTTTGGTACTTCTGGCTGCCATACCGAAGAGGGAAATTCTGTTGTTTATGTGATTGATAAGCCACAAGATAGAAGCATGCCAGATATTCAGAGGAAATTCTGCTTTCCTTAGAAGTTAGATGTGGAAAATCTCTCTTCTGGATTATATTACTTTTAGAGAACTTTGGGAAAGGCCGAGAGTTGAGGTCCTTACTGTGCTCCCTGGATACTTCCGTCACCTTTGTTTCTAAAGTAACTTCCAGAAACCAATAAAATTCACACTGAAGCTGAAACAGAAATTAAGTATAGCAGTTTTGAAATTGAAAATTAGATTCTGTGATAACATTTGATCTTTACTACCAGAATGTGTTTAAATGTATTTCAAACAAGAATGCCCTAACAGTCAAAGTAATATACTACTTCGTCACATTTTTTCGTATTTGTTTTAAAGTTAAGGCGCCAGGCCCTTTTATTTTTAATGGAAAGTGTGTGCTGACCTTGGTTGAGATTCAGTATCTTTTTACTGCAGGGAGAATGTAAGGAAGGGAAACATTTAGATAACAGACTAAAAGACATTTCTGTGTCTATACTTTCGCCTGTTTTACCCAACTAAGTGTTAACTGAGTTGTTAAATGACCAGATGCAGTTAAAAACCCTGTTTGTTATGTTACATGGATAGGGCCCTTGCTCACTCAGTCTCTCTCTCACTCTTTTTTGGGGCGGGGAGGGGGGAGGCTTATTGTCTGCCAGTAAAATAATTGCAGCAATTTTTCGAAGTATATTTTATATTTGAATCTTATATATTGTTGATAAATTACAGTTGGTCCTGTAGGAGTTATGGCTTTTTGGTTCTCTTTTTTTTTCCTTGCTATATTCTTTTTTCTTAGAATGAAATAAATGTAGATTTTGCAAGAGAAGCTGTTTCTGTGGATAGCCTACAGTGGCTGACATCTTTTTACTTTGGTTCTTTTCCTTCCCTAGGTAGGCTTTGCGACTTTGAGAAGATCTTTTTTATTTTGCTTGAAAAGCTTCAGTCTTCCAGAGTTCCAAGCATCAGTTTAATTCCTGTCTTCTATGTTCATTTTCACTCAGGAATGATAGTAGAAATGACCAATCTTGAGATATAAATGAAGTAGCTGTTGAGTGATTAGAATGATTATTTTTAGAGTAATTGGAGTTGATTTTTTTTAATTGCTATTTAATTTTATTTTTTTGCTACTTTAAAAAAAAAGATTTTGTGGGTCCTTTATTTAATACAGGCTTCTACTACCTAAAGGTTTTAAATGTTATTTTACTAATACATAGTAGAAATAGGTGATTCCCTTATTGATTATGGTTTAGTAAGTTTTATATTAAGATAGTTTTATATTTTAACTCAGCTAGGATGCCTCACTGCCAGTTGTTTTACTAGTATTAATTGGGATTAAGTTATGGTGGTTGGAGTAACATTAAAGTTGACTTAGTCAAAACATCAACAGGAATTTTTCTTGTACTGTTTCACCTTCTGCTTGAACGCTTCTAGCTCTGGAGAGCTCACTATATTTTAAAGCACCCCTTTCATTATTTCTGAATGCTAGAAAATTCCTTATTATATCAAACTACAGTTTGTTTTGCTCTGATATTCACAAAATTATCCATTTAAATATTGTTTTATCCTAATTAAATATTGTTTTCCCCTTTCTAGTCTACATGATCTAAATACTTTCAACCCTTCCTCATCTAAAACTCTTTCCAAATTTATTACCATTCTCACCCTTTGAATATACTCTGATTTGTCATTGTTTTTTCTTAAATGTGGTAGCCCTGAAACTAGATATAGTTCTTCCTATTTGAATTAAATGATAGATGCATAGCTGTAGAGTCATTTTGACCTTATCTGTGTTCATTATTCTATAGTTTGAAATACATTAGCCTTTTACAAATGGCTACTTTGGTTTTGTTCTGTTCTTGCTCTGTATTCTGGCTACTTTCGTTCTGTGAAAATTTATTTAGCTGTATATTTAGAGTGTATGTACTTTTCTGATATTATTGCACTTCCATGAGTTTTTTTTTTTAATAGAGAAGTTTACAAATAACTGAATCTTAAGTTTTATAAAATCTGCACTTATAGTTTAAAGAAGTATATTGTTATATTGTTATTGACAAAGAATTACCAGATTATTTTAATATAAATGTTTATAATAGGTTCTTGGAGAAAATTCTTTTGATTAATCTAGTTTACTAGTTTTTCAGTATCTCCTACAACATTGCTTGTTTCTATAAGCTTTGTCTCCTTGAGGGGATGAGGATTGGGAGCTGGAGTTTGGGGATGATCGTGGTTACAGGGCAAGGACATATTAATATTTTGCAGTCACTATTATTCTGAAAATTGAAAACACTTATTATAATCCTGCCTTGTGATTTTTGGCTTTAGTGAGGTTATTATGAAAAGAAACATATTTGATTCATATTATGAAAGGAAACACTGAAATCCAAACCATGAGAAGATTGTTCCTCATAACTAACTTTCCAATAGATTCCACTTAAAATGACTCACCATTTTATTTGGACCACTTTACCTTTTCTCAGGAAATGAGGAGATTAAGTGAGAATAATTTCCCATAAAAAAAACTGAGTGGTCTAATATGTAATGTTTAAATATGGCTTTTTATGTAATGATTGCTTTTTATTTTTGAATTTTACAGATAACTGGGGGGGAAATTACAGGTCTCTTCCACTGTCTTTCATATTTCATGTTTCTGAAATTCTATTGAAAAGAAATTGCAATCTCTGATATACAAAGTAGCCTTTAAAATTAGATGGTATGTTAACTAAGTGCTGGCAAGAATGTGAAGCAACTGCCACTTTTATATATTGATGGTGGGAATATGGAATGGTATAGCCATTCTGGAAAACAGTTTGGCATATTCTTACAAAGCTAAACATATTTTACCATCTGACTCAGCAGGCCCGCTCTTGTGTATTTGTACTACAAAAATGAAAATTAAAATCACGTGAAAAAAATATACAGTTGTTCATAGCAGTTCTGTTTGTGATAGCCAAAAGCTAGAAACAACCCACATGTACTTCAGTGGCTGAATGAATGAACAATAATCAGTGGTCCAGTCTATACTGTGAAATACTGTTCAGTATAGGAAGAAAAAAACTTATTGATACATGTAATGCTTGAGGTGAATTTCAAAGACCTACTGATTGAGACAGGCCAGCCTCACAAGGTTGCTTTCTATATGACTCCATTGATCTGACACAAGGCATAGCGCAAGGTACTCTTTGGGATGCTGGACCTCTTCTATATCCTGATTGTGGTAGTGGTTACACATGTGTAAGAACTTACAGAATTACATACCAAAGGAAAAAGAGTTGTTTTTGCTGTATGATATTTTAACAAAACAGATGGTATGTAAGAACACAGATTTATTCATTTTATTGTGATCCTGTAGTTTCTACACATTTTACATTTTACATTTATTTTACACATTTCACACATTACACATTTATCTGACAGGAAGAAATAGTTAAAATTATTACTTTTTTTTTGAAGATCGAGCAAGGGCACAAGTGAGAGAGCCGCAGGGAGAAGAAGAAGCAGGCTCCTCACTGAGCAAGGATCCTGATGTAGGACTCGATCCCAGGATCCTGGGATCATGACCTGAGCAAAAGGCAGACGATTAACCAACTGAGCCATGCAGGTGTCCCGGAATAGTTAAAATTATTGAGAAGTCTGATTAAGTGCTTCCAAAACGTTATGTAGTGTAGTTGTTAAAAGCTTTATGTACTAACTAAAGTACATAGTTAGTACTTCCTAGATAATAGAGGATGAAAGCGGGAGAGGAATGACTTCTGACAGTTTCGGAGTTTATAACTTTAATTTTTTTTAATGGCTTTTCCCATTTAATTTTTCCTATAATCACTCTGTATAGTCTATAAATCTTGCCTTTTAACTAGTTAAAATTTTATTAAGCTAGTGAAATGTAACTAACTTTACTTTCTGGATTCGTCTAGTGGCCAAAGGATAAGTCTAAAGGTGCACAACAAGAATATGACTCATGGGGTTGTCTTTCATCTCATTTTCTTGTTACATCATTCCTTGTCTTTTTTCTTTTATCCATTTTGTCCGTATTCCTTTAACCGATTTCAGTGAGAAAATGTAATAGGTGTATAGATGGTCCCCAGCTTAGGACGGTTTGACTTAAAGATTTTTCAGCTTTATGATAGTGCAGAGGTGGTGATACGCAATTAGTAGAAACCATACTTTGAATTTTGATTACTTTCCTAGGTTAGCAGTATGTGGTACCTGTGTGTTGCTGTGCGGTGAGCCATAGCTCCCAGCCAGCCATGTGATCACAAGGCTAAGCAATCTATATACTTAGAACCATTCTTCATCCATACAGCCGCTCTGTTTGTCACTTTGAATATAGTACTCAATAAATTACCTGAGATGTTCAACACTTCATTAAAAAATAGGCTTTGTGTTAGATGATTTGGCCCAGTGGTATGTTAATGAAAGTGTACTGAACATGTTTGTGGTAAGCTAGGTGAAGCTTTGATATTTTGGTAGGTTAGGTGTATTCAATGTATTTCAACTTAGAATATTTTCAATTTATGATGGGTTTATTAGGACATAAACCCATTGTAAATGGAAGGAGATCTCTATGGGTGTGTATTTATGTGTGTGCGCTGTGTGTGTATTTAGTGAATTATACACATACATATATTGTTTTTAGTGAAATAAAATTGGAAAATTGGATGGGAACAGTGTTTTAATATTTCCATAAGACTTCTCTATGTTGTTTTCATTTAATGAGAAATAAAGCCAAGTAACTATTGAACAAATATTGATAGAGTAGCCCCCTGGCATATAGGAGATAAAACAGTGAAGCAGCCAAAGTTTCCCTCCTTCCTTAAGCTTATATTGTCAGGCACTGGTGAGTGATGGTAAGTATTATATTTTGAAGACTTGATACTCATCCTAACCTGTTTAAAACATCTTAATTTCTTAATTTCTGTCAGATCGTAGAGCTTGTGAATCCATTGAAATTTTTGCCAGCATGATCAAGAATATTTATTTATTCATTAATTATTAATTAATAATAATTCTACATATATTCTTTTCACTTCTTTCAGGAAGGTATAATGGCTTTGGCCTTCCAAAATTAATGAAGGATGTGATAATCATAATAATACCATAGCATTGGCAAGTAGATTAAATATGACATATTTATTATTTAATAGGTTTTGTCATGATGGGTTGAGTAATAGTTACTTGGCTAAAAAATATTCTCATAGGTTACATAAAATGATACAATACTTAACAAATGCTATCAAATATTTAAGAAAATAGTTGGTGAGATGTTTGGCTTATTAGTAAAACAGGCTCTTTTTTTGTCTCTTCCAGGAGAAATCTAAATTATTTTTCCAATGCTTATGCAGCCGCAGTTAGTGCTGTGGATCCCGATGCAGGAAATGGAGAACTTTGCATTAAGGTTCCATCAGAGTTATGGAAACACGTTGATGGTAAAATACCAAAAATATATTGACTGGACAGTAGAATCATGTTAGGCTCAGTGACTGAAAATGTCTATGAAAATTAATGATGTCATAGTTGTAGATTAATAAGTTGAAATGTACAGAAGTTGGAAGCTCTTTTTTTTTTCTTAAGGATCACTGGAGGAAAGTAGCAATTAAGGGCTGTGACAAAACCCATTCACTGTTGTTTTTAAAGTGGAAATTATTTTAAAAAATTGGATGGTTGGGACAGTTTGCCAAGAGTTGAGAACCCATGCAGTGTCAAAGTGGTTTAGAGTTACAACATGTCATAGCAGGAAGAATCCTAAAAAATCACCTGGTTCAGTTCCTTCCTTTTACAGAAGAGTAATCTGAAGTCCAGACAGTAAGTGACCTATTGAAGGTCACTAATTAGTAGTCGAATCAGTGCTAGAACATAGGGTTCTGTGTTCTGCACTTATGAGCACACTCTGTCTTATTATTTCTAAACCTTCATATTCTCTTGTATAAAATCACAGCCATTATATTTACTATATATAACTCACCTACCTTTATTTAACCTATAACCAAGATAAGGAAGTAAAAAAACTTTTTGTTTTGGTTTTGCTTTTTTTTTTAAATAGTTGGTGTGTTTTGGGGGGGGGCATTTTTCTTAAGGGGAGTTGCCCAATTTAGGGGACAGTCATAGAAGGCTATAATTTCATGTTCAGGGATTGGAGATAGTCCATATGAGTATAGGGTTTTAAAGGAAATTTTAAGAAACCCCTTTTAATCTTATGAAAGCAACATGTATTTGTTATGTAGAAATCAAAGGTAACATAATAAATAATGCATTATGTAAATCCTCAGGTAGCTTTTCCCACTCATCCTTTACTTCTATTCCCCGAAGTCAACTAAAGTCTGGGAGGCTTTTTAAGTTTTTATTTTTCAAGTTTTGCACTGAATCTAGTTTTGAACTGTTTTCTTGAGGCAGTATAACATTGTCAGAAATGTTGGGAGGGGGTTCTTGCATGACCTGAGCCATATTTTGGGAGAACACAGCTAGCAGTGAGTGGAATTGAGTGGAAGGAAGGACATCAATGGAGGCAGGCTGTTGAGTTCGTGTAGGTGGAGAGAAGGTGAGAGCCTAAACGAGGGTAAGTAGTGTAGCTTTTTCATTTAAAATTGAGCTTTGATTCCCACTTTATGTTTAGTGTAAGTCTTTGCCCTTATTATATAGACCACTGTTACTTAATTATGTATTTATGTATCAATGTATATATATATATTTATTTGTTGCAGAATTAAAGGTCCTAAAGATACACATCAATTTTTCTTTGGATCAGCCAAAAGGAGGTCTCCATTTTGTGGTACCCAGTGTTGAGGGAAGTATGGCAGAGAGAGGTGCTCATGTTTTCTCTTGTGGGTATCAAAATTCCACAAGGTAGATTATTTTTATATATTTCAGTTAATTTCATTTTCCAGTTGCATTTTTTTCTGTGTATGTGCAATACATGTGTTTCGTGTAAAATGAGAAGTGTGAGCTTGATCCTCAAATTTACGTCTTCTGAGTCTTGTTCGACTAGTCATTCATTTTTAGTCCTGTCTTACGTTTTCTCTTTGCCTCTCAAAAACGAGGCTTCTAAAATCACTTCAACTTTTTATTTTTTAACTTTATACTGACGTAAAATATCATACAGAAAATTATACAAATTGTAAGTAAAAAGAAGTTCAGTGAATTTCACAAGTGAACAAACCTATGTAATCTCACATCAAGAAAAAGAACATGATAGCATTGTAGAATCGTCCCTCCTACCTATTTCCATTTATTACTTGCTCACCTGATGTCCTCCTGCCCAAGGTTAACCGTTGTTTTTATTTCTAAAATACCACAGCTTAATTATCTGTTTTTGAACTTTATATAGATGGCAGTTATGCATTATGCTCTTATATCTGGGTTTTTTTCAACACAATGGTAGTGAGATTTACCTTCATTGTTATGTATACTTATAGTTCCTTCCCAGAGTTCAATAGCTCACTGTATGTTATTGAAATATTATAGTATGCATAGTCTCTTCAGATTTTTAGTAATCCTCAGATTATTAACTCCTTCAAGCCAAGGATGATGTCTTATACTTTTTTGTGTTGCAATATTAGGTACAGACCCTGACAGTAAAACCTGACCTTGATAGAAGGTGGTATAGAAATTTAATGGCTGGCTTTACTAACACCATTTGAATTAATACAGTGCATCATGTTCTGCAAAAACAGTTTTCTAACTTATTCAGATTCTGAATATTGTGTTTTTTTAGACTTTATTATAAGCTTTCTTAGTTTCCGGAAATGAATACTACATAAAAACTATTGTGAATATGCAAGTGAAAATAATTTTTTAATTTAAAGATTCAAAGCTAAGAACTCCTTATCTCTTTTTGAAGCGTTTGAACTGGCAGTATCATATGATATATTTTCTTGATATTGCCAAATAATATTTGGCGCAAATTTTCTGTCTTTAATCAGATTCTTTCAAGTTACACAGTAAAAAGCAGTAGGCAAATAGCTGAAGACCATTTTGTACCTATTCTATAAATGTTAGAATAGCTTATAAGGGGGAGGGAATATACTTGCACTATTTTTTTTATGCTGTTGATATTTTTTTCTAGATTTTGGTTCCCATGTGTTGATTCATACTCTGAATTATGTACATGGAAATTAGAATTTACAGTAGATGCCGCAATGGTGGCTGTTTCTAATGGAGATTTGGTGGAGACAGTGTATACCCATGATATGAGGAAGAAGACCTTCCATTACATGCTTACCATTCCAACAGCTGCATCAAATATCTCTTTGGCCATTGGACCTTTTGAAATACTTGTAGATCCGTATATGCATGAGGTAAGTCATAGCTTCTTGTTCCTTTCTCCTCCCAGCCTTTCACCCTGATAAAGGGAAGGATATAAAGAAATACTGAGTTTTTTCCCAACTCTTCTTTCTAATTATCCAGAATATTACTAGAGAGAAAAAGGATTCCTTATCTCATATATTAACTGATGTGAATGCTTGAATGAATTCCTTTTAAAATGTTGGTGTATTAAAGTTTTAGATTTTTTTTTCAACAGAGAGCTTAGAGTTCCAAATGAGTTTCAAGTGTACCTTGATTAGAATAGGAGTTGATTTATGTAACTAGTTTGTATTAGTGTCACCTTTTTGTTTGGCTTATGTTTATGAATGTTATGGTCCCATCTCTGGAATCTGAAATCCTGCAATTTTAAAATTAAAGAAGAAGATTTGTTCTCACTTAAGCAGCTACAGAGGAAGAAAGAGCAGGCTGAAGCTGAGTTTAGAATTCTATTCAGCACACTCATGAAGGCTTCTTGCAGTTTTCTTCCATCCCATATCTTGCTATAAAAGGTATATTAATTGGCGGACCAGTTAGCCCTTTTAGGCCTCCCTAAGGGTGAGACTTCTGGTGTTCAGGAAGTGATGTATTGGTTATTGACCCTCTCTACTTCTGTACCTGTTTAAAGTAACATTTGAATGAATCTCTTTTTATTTACTCTCGGTCCATAACATTTTCAATTTTAGATTTTTATTTCTTAGTATAAAGCTAAGATACACGATGACTATATGTCTCAATAGTATTTCTTTCTGTTATGCTAGCAAGATGGAGGGCAGTTAGGTTTAGACTGTCAGTAAGCTCCTCAGTATGTTCTTATATTTGCTTTCCTGAAATTCACAAGATTTATAAAGTCACTTGTGGAAAATATTCAGGATATTTTATGAATGGTTTTGCTTTTACTGGCTTGACAATGACTCTTAAAAGTATATTCGCTGATAAGATTGGCAGAGAATTTTATTATCTTTGGTAAATGGTTAGCTGTAAAATCAATATTTGGTTAGTACCTACTTTGTGTTTCAGAAGAATTTTTTTCCCACTCCCAGGCCATTGGATGGGAGAAAGGTAAATGATCGTTAAGAAGTATTTTTCTTGAATACTTAGAGCCCACTTAGTCTTTCTCTGTCTCAAATAAATAGTTTTTAATGCATTATCGGATTTGCTGTCACGTAGGTCTTTCTAAAAGAGAATCTTTTTTTGGTGAATAGTATTTTGGGTTTTGTTTGTATACCTAGAAGAGTGCTAATTATAATGCACCTTGGGCCCTTGACCATTAATCGTACATAGATCCTCATCACTCATGTATGTTAGTGTCTAATCTGTTCTAACACTGTTAGAAGAATAATTTTTATCATACATTAAAACTTTCCTTGTCTCCACAATCCTGCAACAATCAGAATTCTTTAGTATGGCTTTCAGGATCTTGTAGAATTTGTCCCTAATTTTCCTTTCTAGCTTTTTTCTCCATTACTTTACTGTTTCTTTTCTTTTTTTTTTTTTTAAGATTTTTATTTATTTATTTGATAGAGAGAGATCACAAGTAGACACAGCAGCAGGCAGAAAGAGAGGGGGAAGCAGGCTCCCCGCTGAACAGAGAGCCTGATGTGGGGCTCGATCCCAGGACCCTGAGACCATGACCTGAGCTGAAGGCAGAGGCTTAAACCACTGAGCCACCCAGGCGCCCTCCTGTTTCTTTATTATATTTGATATAGGTACTTAGATTTTCCTAACCATACCATATTTTTTTCTATCTTTGACTTTGTTTGAGAATGTCGTCTTTACCTCTTCATTCCTATCAAACTTTTTCCAGTTCAAAAAGATTAGCTCAGATTTAATCTCTACATGACACCTTAGTAGGTCATTCTAAACAGAGTGATCTCTGTCATTGTTGATGCCATTTATTTGGCACAGAATCATGATATGGGGTGAGATGATATGTTATACTTGAGTGGCTGTGTCCAAGGTGGACCTAGTCACTAGGTGAGATATTTATGAATCGAAGGTGGATTTGTAATAAGCCTTAGAAATTTAAATCTTTCTTCTTTTGTATGCTTATTATGCAAAGGGCATTTTAATTTTGAACCAAAGTTGTATTTTCAGTGTATCTAAGCATTTCACAGACTTAAAATTCATCGTGAATTTAATTTCTGAGTACAGTGAATATTTTATAAACATAATCAGTAAAAGTAATCACTGATTGCACACTAGCATTTTCCCTCATTGCCATGAGTTTGTTAAAAGGATTTATATGAATGAAGTTTTCCTTAAAATTGAGACATTTAGGGAATTTAAAATACTAAAGGTAACATTGTCTTTAAATGAACTTTCCTGCTTTTTATTTTCAGGTTACTCATTTTTGTTTACCTCAACTTCTTCCATTGCTTAAACATACTACATCATATCTTCATGAAGTTTTTGAATTTTATGAAGAAATTCTTACATGTCGATACCCATACTCCTGTTTTAAGACTGTATTCATTGATGAGGCTTATGTTGAAGTGGCTGCTTATGCTTCCATGAGCATTTTTAGGTTGGTATTTAAGATTTGCAATGCCCAAATGAGGGCAATGTTATGAAGACAGGTTATTTTGTGATCAGTTTTAAGATATGTTTCAAACATTTTCCCTTTCATTTAAATAGGATTCATTTTGTAGAAAATCTAATGCTTTTAAAATTCAAAATGTAGAAAAGCATAAAAAAGAAAATTTCCACGTGACCCAAAACACTTCTGTTACTTTTATCCAGATGTAACTGATAGTGATATTTTACAGATTTTTTTTAGTCTCTTCTTATGCATTTAAAAAAATCATATAAGTTATATAGCTTATAAAATGTCTAATGGGCTTTTTTTCCTAGCATCATTTAAAAATTTACTGATGTTGGAAATTTCTTTGCAAATTATAAAAGAGAGAAAACTTCATTTGTTTTCTTTTTTTTTAAAGATTTTATTTATTTATTTAACAGAGAGAGAACACAAGCAGGGGAAGTGGGAGAGGAAAAAGTAGACCTCCCAGTAAACAGGGAGCCCGATGTGGACCTGAATCCCAGCATCCTGGGATCATGACCTGAGCCGAAGGCAGACACTTAACGACTGAGCCACCAAGGCGCCCTTCATTTATTTTCTTTCTGCTCCTGCCTTACTTACTTTCCTTCCTCGGAAAGTTGCAGATTTATAAATTTTATGCCTTAGGTTCAATCATTTTCTCTTATCTGGGCCTAAACTTTCTCATCTGTAGAAGCAGAATAATATTATTGCCCCTGTATTTTCTGGAGTATGTTAGAAAGATCTTAATGGTCAGTGTATTTGAAAGTAAACAATGAAGCACAAAAAATTAATAGGGGTGCCTGCCTGGCTCACTTGGTAGAGCATATGACTCTTGATCTTCAGGTTGTGAGTTCAAGCCTTGCACTGGGTGTAGACCTTACTTTTTTAAAAACGGGGGTAGGCGGGGGGGCTGGATGGCTCAGTTGGTGAAATGTCTGCCTTTGGCTCAGATCGTGATCCCAGGGTTTTGGGATTGAGCCCCAAATCAGGCCCCCTGCTCATTAGGGGAGTCTCCATTTCCTTCTTTCTCTGCCCCTGCTTGTGCTCTCTCACTC
This sequence comes from Mustela putorius furo, assembly GCF_011764305.1. Classification (NCBI taxonomy): domain Eukaryota; kingdom Metazoa; phylum Chordata; class Mammalia; order Carnivora; family Mustelidae; genus Mustela; species Mustela putorius. The sequence goes on along the minus strand of NW_025421322.1, from coordinate 21,942,214 downwards.
ACTCTGTCTCTCAAACAAATAAATAAAATCTTTAAAAAAATTAATAGTTATTATTGGGAAAATGTTTTTGAAATTAGAAGAGTGCTTTATAGGAGGATCAGTTTCTGATGAACATACCTGTTTCAGGCTAATGATAATTTCCCCTTCCCCCAGAAAAAGATACTTAGATTTTTCGCAGAAATCAATGGGAAACATTACAGTCCTTGTTTTAGGCAAAAGTGAATTATGATTATGGATTCACCTAAATTTTGAAAAGATGTGAAAGTTTTGGAAGAATGTTCTGTTTTTTCTCTTTCATGTTGAACTTGAATTCCGTTATTTTAAAAGTGTGATTATTTTATTTTGACTGAATAATTATTTCTTGGTTATAATTAGCTGTCTCTTTTAAATTCCAGCACAAATCTGTTACATAGTGCCATGATTATAGATGAGACGCCTCTGACTAGAAGGTGTTTAGCCCAGTCCTTAGCACAGCAGTTTTTTGGGTGTTTCATATCCAGAATGTCTTGGTGAGTAATTTCATAGTTTACAACTACTGAGATGAAGAATTGGGAAAGTTTGATTTTGTTTTCTTTTCCTGTATTTTCTTTTCTCTCTGTATATTTAGAGAAAAATAATGAGTATAAATTTCACTCCAAATTTTTGACTATCAATGCACGGTAGTTCTGTAATTTTTAAAAGAATTTTGATAGCAACAATTTATTAGAAAACTAAATGAATACTATAGACATAAGTCCTTGAATGTGCAGAAAACTGGTTAGAATTCTAATGTCAGTGTTCAATGTAACTGGTAATGGTCAAGATCATGTATAAGGCAAAATAACAGTCTTCTACAGTAGTGATAATGATGTAGGTATTTTCCTGTTAGTGTTTACCTTTGTACTAATATACTTGAAAGAAGTAAGAGCTAAGAACATAGGTTTTTTTTTGGTTTTTTTTTTTTTTTTAACTTGAGATGAATTTGAAGAAATACATGAAACTCCCTTAGGATTATAATTTATTTTTCTGACCATTCTGTGCTATATGTGGTAAACGAATATTGGTTGGTTTCTTTTTCTTTTTTGTTGGCAGAGGTTAAGTTCTTTTGATTTGTAATTTTTTCCAGAATAACATAGTTTCAGTGAAGAATAGTGCCTGGAACATGGTAGGCAAAATGTTTGAAAAAATGAATGAATGAATGGATAAGTGTATGAATGAACAGATGAATGGATTGTATTAATTCCCTTTCCTCTTGGAAAACCAAAAATAAGTAATTGAACTTTCGATCTCAGAATCCCATTGATAATTTTGCATGGGATTGGCAAATGTGAACTTTACAAATTGAGCAGTACAGTCCTGGCTTTGGGCAAGTATTTCCTTAGAGGCAGATGGTATGGACAGGGTTGGCCAGGAGGGAAGCAGTGCAAATGTAGGGACATTACTTGAAATAAGACTGGAAAGCAGATGTGAGGAAGGTGTAATGGATGGGTAAGTAGAACTTACTGGTAGGAAGTGGTTAAACCAAATATTTTATTAATACATTTTTTAAATTATTTTTCATTTTTTTAAAGAATGCATTAAAGTACACGCTCTGTGTTCTCTTATCCTCTTTGGCCTTACCTGAAAATTTTTATGATCAAGAGTTTTTATGATTAAAAGAATATATTTCAACTTTTTGTATAGGTCTGATGAATGGGTACTGAAGGGAATTTCTGGCTATATTTATGGACTTTGGATGAAAAAAACTTTCGGTGTTAATGAATACCGCCATTGGATTAAAGAGGTAAAAACAGCCAGATCCATTCCCATTTAGAAGTCAACAAGTCACTTGTCCTTTACTTTCCATAATTGTAAAGCACTGTCATTTGAAAGTGCCTAATTTTTCCCAGCAAAATGAAAATCACTTTACAGAGTAAGACTAATGGTCTCTTTTAGCTAATTCCATTGTCAGCGTTGACTTCCAAAGACTCTTTTGCTAATAAGCAAGGAAATATTTAGGCTCCTTCAACGTCAAATTAGTCATTAGATATATCTAAGCTCCTTGTAGTTATTGGTAACATAACTCTGTGCTGCTTAGATTTGTTTAGATTTAGAGCCTAGCTTCTGGAGTCAGATTACTTTTCAGTCTGCCTCATAGCATTTACAAACTTTGTGACTTTGGTTAATCTTTTTCAGTGTCATCTTTATAAGGAGAGTAGATGGGGACTATGAGACATCATACATGAAGTGTGCGTGATGCCTTGTACATCACAAGTTCTTATGTGCCAGCTAGCCCTTCAGTGCATGTATGCTCTCTGTCATTGTCACGTCCTTTTCCTATTCATTAAAGGTTTGGCCAAAAAGAAAAAAATCAAGTGTATTTTGCCTAGCCCTTTCTGTTCACGTGCATATACATTTTACTCATCTTGTGCTTAACTCCTTCCTTCTCAAGTGGGAAAATTTCAACCTTTAATATCTTTATGAAATAAACCCCTCCATGTTCCCCTTTTCTCATTTTATGTATCTTCATCATCCCAACCTAAACTCAAGTAAGCCGGAAGATAATTGTAAAGGATTTCAAACACATCTAAATCAGAAAAGAATTTATACATCTAAACTGGAAGAGTCCATTCTTCATTTCAAAAACTATTAATGAAGAGCAAAAATAGCATATAGCACTTACAGTGTTTTGGGAACTCCTATAAACATTTTACAAATATTAACTATTAATTTTCCTAAGTAGCTTGTTAGTACTCCCATTTGACAGATGAGGAAACTGAAACGAAGAGAGGTTAAATTACTCGGTCAAAGTTACACAGCTAGTAAGTAGTAGAGCCAGAATTCAAACCTGGTTTTTAACTACTTCACTATGATTTTTTACCACTTCTGTATATAGCTTACATATTATTTAAACTAATCATGAGTTTGTAACACAGTTCTGTTGTCTTTTTTTTTCCACTTAAACTTTCTTTTTTGCTTTGATCTGTATCCTATTAGAGAAGATTGAAGAAGTTTTAAAATGGTAGATTCCTGACATAATTTTATTTTCATTTCTTTTTACTTGCCTAAATCCTCCACCAGAAACAAAATACAAAGAAGGAATAAATGAACTTGGAACACAGGTCAGAGAAGGTTGGGAAGAGCCATTAAGAAAAATTGGCAGGCTGCTGGCCAGCCCTGAAGTCACAAAGGAGAGAAGGCTTTTGGCTTTATTATTGAGCTGGCTGTATAGTCTTTGTTTATAAGAACATAAACTACTTTGTAAATACATTTAACGTATTTTAAGAAATTTACATTTTGATTCCAGGAAATGAGAAATCACAGTTCAGTTCTAAAATTTGATACGTAAAGAAATTTGCACTGACTCCTATTTTTATTTTTTTTAGGAGCTAGACAAAATAGTGGCATATGAACTAAAAACTGGTGGAGTTTTGCTACATCCCATATTTGGTGGAGGAAAAGAGAAGGATAAGTATGTTTGTTTTTCAGAGGTGGTATTATAAACCTTGTATTAGGGGTTCAGTCTTTGAGGATTACTTGGGATGTGTGTTGAGGCCCACACAGACCAAAATAATAGTATGTAATATTGAATCCACAAATAGTGATAATACTCTCATTACTTCTTTCCTTACTTTACTGTTCTTACTGCATGTGATGGCTACAAATGGATTTAAACATTAAAGACTCTCAAAAAATATAAGGCTTTACTCTTTTCCATGTTGATTTCCAGATGCTAGTATATTATACTGTTCTTAGAAAGGTTTAAAAATAATGGGAACAAGTATTTCGCTTACGGACCACCAATTATTTTTAAGTTCCGGACATCCTACCTATACCTGTTGGTCTGAATGGTCACCTGCCCAAACACTTACTTACTCTTTGCTTTTTCCCTTCTTTCCTTTTACTTCCCTCCCTCTCTGCCTACCTTCTTTCTTTCCCTTTCTCTCCTTATGTTGTGTAGCAAATCCCTGTAAAGAAGACAGCCACTGACAGCAAAATAATGGTACTGGCAGGCAGTCTTGTTTGTTCTAGTGTCCATGGAGTCCCTAAAGGAATGTGGATTGAAATGGGTGGGGAAGTTTTTCTGTATTTTCACTCATTGTTAGCTGACATTTTATATTTTCCTTAACTATGAATGTAGGCAACGGACAGTGTATCTGTGACTTTGTCAACAGTAGAAATCATAGATCTTTTCCTGTCATGTTATAATTGTTAGCAGATATTTTGAAATACCCTGCACTTATCACCACCTCAACATTACTATAATAGACCACTGCCAGATCTCATTATTTAATGTATTAATAAACTAGCACATATATTGGCATATCATAATTTTTAAATATTTTTTATAACTGCATTTCATTATAATTGGTTTTCTATGTAATTCTGTATATTTTATTTTGTGCATATGAAAGCAGTTTCTCAAAAGAGGACGTATAAGATTAACTAGGCTGCCCCAGTGTCTAAAAAAATCACCACAGAGGTTAAGAAATTTAAAGTTGTATAATCAGTAGCCTTTTCTTTATTGTAGCATGGTCACCAAGACAAGAATAAGTTCAGAGGAAAGCATAGAAATTTAAAGTTAGGGAAACTTGGATTTTTGTCAATATTTTAGTGATCGTAGAAAATCACATAACCTTTTGTGTTTTAATATGTAAAATGATGGTAATAGTCCTTAACCAGGTTGGTTGTGAGGATTACTTGAAATCAAGTTTTATAAATACTAGTTCCTTTCACTTTCTTCTCCTGACTGCCTGCTATGTGGCAGTCCCAGCATATGATTAGAGCATTGCCATGATGTGTAAATACTATTTACACTGAAGGCTTTTACTTTGGTTCTGCCCATTTATTTAGCTCTTGTATGTTTAATTTTTAAAGGCAAAAAAAGTCTGGAAGCAATATACTCCCTCCCATCAGTTCCTCTTAGAAAATAGCCATAACCACTTTTTCTCTGTGTGTGTGTGTGTGTGTGTGTGTGTGTGCGCCTTTATTTATGTATGGCATTACCAAATGTAGTTCAGTCATACATACATTACTGTGGAACTGCCAAATTGACAAATACTTTTAAGTTTTGATATGCCATGTTATTAAGCAAGTGTAATGACTACCCTTACACATTAATTGTGAGAGTGTAATTTGGTACAGTAATTTTGGGTAATTTGTTGGTACCAATTAAATAGCCATTTAAAGTAGGTGATTTTGAGATTCAGTAGTTGTATTTCTAACTCTGTTGTAATAGAAATTCTACTTCTAGACATTTGCCATACAGAAATACTTGCACATGTGTAAAAAGACATTCACTACAGCATTATTTAAAATAATGAAAAATTTTAAACATCTTAAGTGTTCATGTGAAAACAAGGTCTTGCTTACAGAAAGCACACCCTGGGTTCCAACTTCATTTAGACAAGAAACATATACATGTGAAAACAAGAACATCTTAAGTGTTCATATATGTTATAATTTTTTTTTACTAGACTGTACTTTTCTTTTAATGATTTTCTTTTAATGATGATGATGATGATCATTTCAGAATTTAGAATTTTTACCTAGTCAGTCTGGTCTTTGTCCCCTGGATTTTATTTATTTAGTTAGTTTCTTTTTTTTTTAAAGAAAGATTTTTCCCACCCTAAAATAGGACAAGAAATTTTTTCCTTCTTCTAGTACTTTTATAATTGTTTTTGTTATGCAGTGTACCTGGAATTTTTTGTGTGTATATGGTTTAACCTTGGAATATTGGTTAGAATTGTATTAATTATAATGATGAATTTGGAGAGCACTAAAATATGGACATTGTTCTTATCTAGGAGCTTGTATTTGTTTTTACTAAAATTTTCCTTTATGTTTTTTCATGAAACTTCATAATTTTCTTGCAGTTTAATTTATTTTTAGAAATTTCCTACTTGTCTTGCTCTCATGCTAAGACATTACTGAGTTATATTATCATGATGTGGCCATGAAACTTGTTTATTTAACACAAATTTGTCTTATTAAGTACAGTTGTTTATATTTTTAGTCCGGCATCTCATCTACACTTTTCAATAAAGCATCCACATACACTTTCCTGGGAATACTACACTATGTTTCAGTGTAAAGCTCACCTCGTGATGAGATTGATTGAAAATAGGATCAGTATGGAATTCATGCTACAGGTAAGTAGTATTGAAGTTAAGGACTTAACAGTTACAAAGAAAGATACATTCTATTTATATAAACTGAATGCTATTCTGTAGAATAGGAGTCAGGCCTCTGGGGTTGTAGGAGGAATTCTGTTTCTAATTAGCTGTTTGCTCACAAAGTAATCTGTGCTTTTCGTTTGTTTCCTCAGATGTAGAATGAGTATCAATACTTACCCATTTAATGCCGGATTGTCATGGTTATAAAATTAGAATGTGGGAATGAAAGTAAAACCTATTTGTATATATGATTTTGTATTTAGCATTATTTAAAATATTAAGGGTGAACTGCCACTTACGAGTGTTTTCAATAAAAAAACCCAAACCTGTCTAAAAGATGTTTATTTATGCTACTATTAAATTCTGTCATATATTTTAAGCAACTTTTGGTGTAAATAGTTGAGATCTAGTGGTTGAGGTAGTAGAAGTAAGATGTATTGTAAATGGTCAGCTATTTTTTTTTCCACTGATAACATTCTTACAGGTGAGTGAAAAAAAATTTTTTAGTAATTTTTAAAGCATTTTGTTTGCCTTAAAATTAAGTTTCTTTAATCTTTCTGTCCTTCACCTTACCTTTAAAGTGGAGCAATATTAAATGAGAGATGGTCCATAAAGAAACTTGTAGAGCTGTGTAAGTCTTAATGAGTGTTCTCAATTTGCAAAATGTTTAGTTTCTTTGAAAGTTCATGATACAATAAATTATAGGTGTTATATATTATTGTTATTATAATCCTTAAAAACAATGTTCATTGTTTGCCTAGGACATCATTAAAATTGATTTATATTTTGAGGAAGAACAGATTTATAGTCTGGCTGTTTAAATCTTTGCATACTTTTATTGCTAATAGTCTTTAACTAGATCTGCCTATATAGTAAGATATGAAATGTATTAATTTTGTAATTTACTATAGTTAAGTCATAATGCAAAATGGGTATAGTACAGAATTAAAAACAATGTATATTGTGTTACACAAACTTACTAAATGACCCTTTTCATCCATACAGGTCTTCAATAAACTGCTAAGTTTGGCTAGTACTGCTTCATCACAGAAGTTCCAGTCACATATGTGGAGTCAGATGTTGGTTTCCACATCTGGATTTTTGAAATCCATCTCAAATGTCTCTGGCAAAGACATCCAGCCTTTAATAAAGCAGTGGGTGTATCCTTTTCAGTAGCAGCTCACCAAGGAGGGGAAGGGAATAAAGTTATATGTGTCAGGGGAAGGAGGCAAAAGAAAGATTTGGGAGACCAAAGGAGAACTATTTAAGTTGCTAAACAGTAGTAGAAATAACTAGGAACTGTAAATCATTTCTGCTGAGGTACCTATTAATCATTGAGATATACACACATATATGTTTATGCTTGTAAAATTTGGCATATTTTGAATTGCTTTTTTAGTATGTGAGTATTGCAGTAGGCTTGATGGTGGGGGAGGTGAGTAATCCACCACAAAGGCCTGGAGGACGGCTCGTTAGATGTAGCGGTCTGGTGGCTTTTAGATGTGGTTAGGGGTTGGCACAACTTAAGTGCTATCTGGGAACTTTTCAATTTTTACATTTTTTTTTCATATCAAAGAACTATTATATTAATAAACCAGTACAGTGGTTTTACTTCTTTCAAAACACAAATTTGTTAATATTTCAGAAATTTTGTTTAAATCTGGGGAAACAGTTTTCACAAAAATTTTGAATACTTTGCCACCTGGTTTACCCTGAAGTGTGTTCTCAGGCCTTGAACTGGTGAGAATGTGTCTGAAAGTTATCACCTACTATAATGAGTCAGTTATTTTGTTTAGTACATATTCATCTCAGAATTCAAAAGTTCCTTTACAGTTCTGTAGAGACCAGAGTGGAGTGGTAAAATTTTATGGAAGTTTTGCATTTAACAGAAAACGAAATGTTTTGGAATTAGAAATAAAGCAAGATTATACATCCCCTGGAACTCAGAAATATGTGGTAAGATTTTTTTCCAAGTGGCCTTTTTTACTGCTTTCTTCCCTGTTTCAATATAGGAAGAGCTTATGGGTGGAGAACTGATTAGAAGATATATGGGATTTTGTTTGCAAAGGTGGAAATTGAGAAAACACAAACTATCAATGATGGAGGTTATGATGGAGATTTCAGGGGACACAGGTTACCCCAGTTCTCCCCTCCTTTGGTGCCAACTACCTTTCTGTGTCTCCTGATACAAATCTTCCATAGTACTGTTTTATATCTTGAAATACATGCCTGTACATGTAAGAATACATACATAGTATTTTTCTAACATTATCTTTGAACACTGTTTCTTTTTAAAGGGACCACTTAAAGTGACAGTGCAGGAGTTAGATGGATCTTTCAATCATACGTTGCAAATCGAAGAAAACAGCCTTAAACATGATATTCCCTGTCATTCCAAAAGCAGAAGGTAGGCATTGAATCATAACTTTAAACTGCAGTTGATAATTAAACTGAAAGTCTCACAGATTAAAATGCCAAAATAAAAATCCCAATATATACCCAAGTTTCAAGTAAAGAACATATTATCTGATATCTTTTTTTCTTCCTTCTATTTCAAGTTGGTATTACCAAATATTCTTTATTTGCTTTCTGTTCTTGACATTTTTTTCTTTGAATTAGTTAATTTAAAAACTTAGATTTAAGAATCTTTATTTTATAGGGTCACTGGGAGGTGGAATAGAAGTTTGATTTTTTTTTTGGAGTCAGGAAAAATTCAAGGCAAATTGCTTGGTTTATTAGTCCCATTGGATTAATATCTATAGTAAACTTGGGGAAATGATCATTAAATATAAAGGAAGGCGCTGAATACCTATGTCATAAAAATCCGCTGCATTTTCTTTGCTTTATGTTTCTCCTTTTTTCTGTATGCCTTTACAGAACATTCTTTTTTTGTTTTTTTTTTAATTTATTTATTTTAAGTAATCTCTATACCCAGTGTGGAGCTTGAACTCGCAACCCTGAGATCAAGAGTCACATACTCCTCCACCTGAGCCAGCCAGGTGCTCCTTCATTTATTTATTTTAAGCAATCCTATACCCAACATGGAACTTGAACTCATGACCCCAAGATCAGGAGTTCCTGAGCCAACCAGGTGCCCCTTAAAAAAACCTTCTTGTTGGGGCACCTGCGTGACTCAGTGGGTTAAAGCCTCTGCCTTCTGCTCAGGTCATGGTCTCAGGGTCCTGGGATCGAGCCCCGCATCAGGCTCTCTGCTCAGCAGGGAGCCTGCTTCCCCCTCTCTCTCTGCCTGCCTCTTTGCCTACTTGTGATCTCTCTCTGTGTGTCAAATAAATAAATAAAATCTTAAAAAAACAAAAAAAAAACCCCTTTTTGTTGTTTTTCAAAAAGGCACATTGTCATTTTCCTTAAAAAGTACCTGTATCCCTGGGGCTATTAGTACATTATATGTTAATAAAAAATAATAAAGTATTCAACCGTTCATCTTCAATGTAGTATATTTTTTCTTTACCACTGTTGTTAGCTATTAGCATGTATTCTGAATAAAAAGATGGGAACATTTTTGTGCTTTGCTGGAGGATTATGTAGTAATATCAGAACTTCAGAAACAGAAGTTTTACAGTCACGACTACATTGAGGTCATGTCAGACAGATGAGGATGTCAGTTGATTGTAACGGCCTTCAGAAACTTGACTGTGAAATTTCCCTGAAACCATTTTTTCTCTGCAAAAATTCTTTCTTAGTTCAGGCTGAAATTTCTCTTCCTTTTGTTCTGTTTCTGGCTTGGAAATTGGGAACATCCTATTGCTACCCTTTTCATAACATTGCCTCAGGGATTTTTCTCTATAGTAACAGTATGTCCTTTGGGTATTCTTTGGTGTGAGGAACACAGGAAGACTGTTCTCTGTTCCTGTTTTAATTTGTAGTCTCCCAAGTTTTTAGTAGATTTTATCATTCAAGAGTAATTTGCATGGAAGTAGTTGCTTTTTGGAGGACTTATCCTAAATCTTTTTCATATTGATCAGTTGTACATGTTTATTAATATTGTTAAGATGTTTTATAGTTAACCACATACTTCATTTCGTATGGGATAGCTCCTTGCTCCTTGTCTCGGTTCAGGCCTGGTTATTTTTTCAATTTTTTTTATAAAGGATTTCTTTGTTGATAGATCGATCTTTTCTGTATATAATTGCAGATTACCAGTTTTTAGAAGTATATCCATGTTTTAACCAGGCATTTAGCTATATATTTTTGCTTTTTGTTAAGCTTTCATCAGGAAGAGTTTTGAGTATCATTGACTTCATTCCCTTCAGCTTCAAAATAGATTTTTTTTGGTGTTTAAATTCCATTACATTCACTATCCCTTCTTCCTTAAGCTGTCTTATAACATTGCCTGAAGTTTTTATTTTGAGCTTCAGCTGTTCTTATCTCCTTTCTGAATTGAAAATGTCATAGCTAACTTTTCCCTGAATGTAGGAATAAGAAGAAAAAAATTCCACTCATGAATGGAGAAGAAGTTGACATGGATCTTTCTGCGATGGAGTAAGTTACTTGAGTTTAAGGATGTAATATTGTATGCCTTGTCGTTTGTCTCATTACTACACACACCTAAAAGTATGTAAATGTGTTGAAATTGGTGCTTTTAAAACTTTGAAAGTCCATAGAAGTGCAGTGTTTCTCAAACTGTAATGTGCGTGTCAGTCACATGCGGATCTTCTTAATATACAGTTTCTGATCTAGTACTTCTCTAGTGGGTCCTGATAGTCTGTATTTCTAGGGAGCTCTCAGATGATCCAGGTTCTTTTTGTCTTTGGTCAAGGCTTCAGGGCATTTTGAGGCTCCCCGTGCTTTCAAAATACAATTTAAATATCACTGTTCTAAATTTTATGTGGTAGTATTTACTGATTGGCAGTGTTTAATTTTTAAAGACTTCATTTTGCTCATCCATATTGTGCCTCTGTGGGTTTTTTTTTTTATTAAATATCTGTAATTATTTACTGGCTTGGTTGCCAAATGTTACTGCTGTTTATATATATATATACACATACATATACATATACTTTTTCCATATCAAGTGCCTTTCCTGTAGTAAGCACCCACTAGTATTTGGTGAATTAAAGTAGTATTTTAGGTAGTGTCCTTTTGATGATGGTGTTGACATAGACTAGATTTTTTTAAACTGGGAGTTACTTTGACAAGAATGGGAGAATAAATTCATGATATGCCTCTGAACTATGATTTCAGAGCTTGCTATTTGAAAAAGATGATCATGAATCTAACATTTTTTTTAAAAAAAGTATTAAAAATCAGTTAATTTAGTAAAATAAATTCATTTCTTAGTCACAGATTGATTCCAAGAAATGATGGCGTTTATAGCCATAGTCAGTTAGGCTATAGGCCATGGAATGAAGAAATTTGATCTCATTCTTTTTTTTCACATTATATAATCACAAATCAAAATCCCCAAATTAATATTTTGAGATGGAATTTCTTTGTGACCACTGTCGTCTTATCCTTGAGGGATCTTTTAAGTAACATTAGTAAAGATTAACTATTGTGAGAAAGTTTGAAGTACATTAAATCCAATGAGAATGTTGTCTGTGATTAAAAAAATACAGTAAAAGTTCAGGCAGTCTTGAGTATTGCATAGAGAAGAGAATCTGTTTAATAAATGCTTAGTTTTTATTTTAAAAATATATAAAATTGAATCAAAAGAAAATTTTATTTTCTTTCAGTGCTGATTCCCCTTTGCTGTGGATAAGGATAGACCCAGATATGTCAGTGCTGAGGAAAGTAGAATTTGAGCAAGCTGATTTCATGTGGCAGTATCAGCTCCGCTATGAGAGGGATGTCGTCGCACAGCAGGAGTCCATTCTGGCCTTGGAGAAGTTCCCTACGCCAGCATCTCGCCTTGCACTCACTGACATATTAGAACAAGAGCAGTGTTTCTACCGAGTAAGAATGTCTGCTTGCTTCTGCCTCGCAAAGGTGAGGTGATGCATAGTAGAAAGAAAACATGATTACTGCATTAAAAAAAACAAAAACAAAAACCCAAAAAACTCTGGTAATGAATTAGCATTTACTGAAGTCTTTAATTTTACTTGGTAGCTGGTCCCTCAAAACCTTTTTTCCAAATATGTTTAATAAGACTGATTCAAAAGGAAAATATTTTGATCTGAAAATAGATAATGCATTAAAAGTTTGTAATTGTTGGGGCGCCTGGGTGGCTCAATGAGTTAAACCTCTGCCTTCGGCTCAGGTCATGATCTCAGGGTCCTGGGATTGAGCCCCATATCCATCCAGTTCTCTGCCCAGCAGGGAGCCTGCCTTCCCCTCCCCCTCTGCCTGCCTCTCTGCCTACAGAATGAACTTAGAAGTTCAGACCAAGGTTTAAAAAAAAAATTTTTTTTTATTGTCAAACCGAAAGTCAGATTTTAAAATTCTTTTTTTTTTTTTTTAAGATTTTATTTATTTATTTGACAGACAGAGATCACAAGTAGGCAGAGAGTCAGGAAGAAAGAGAGGAGGAAGCAGGCTCCTGGCTGAGCAGGGAGCCCGATGCGGGACTGGATCCCAGCACCTGGGATCATGACCTGAGCCGAAGGCAGAGGCTTAACCTACTGAGCCACCCAGGCGCCCCCGAAAGTCAGATTTTAAATTCAAAGAGGATTGCTCACCATTTTATTGAATTGCCAAACCCATCCTGTTAAAGCACAGAATGCATTTGGCAAGAAATTCCTTAGTTTGAGTGGTGCTTTACGTTAAAATTATAGGAAATCAGTTCCTCTTAACTAGTCTGTGTGGTGATTATTTCATGTTGGTTTGGGTTTAGTAACCAATATCAGTGATACATAACTTAAAATGATAGGTTCTATAATTTCACGTGCTAGAAAAGTTAATTTATTAAGAAAACTAAATATTTTTCTTTAGATGCAAAAAAACTGAAGGTAGAACAAATGAAAACCAGAAAAACGCAGACAAAAATTTGTCCAGAAATACTGGGTTCCAGGTATTTTTAAAAAAGTCTTGATATAGGTTCATTTGCATTTAGTGACTGCCCTGCCTTCCTCACTGCTAAAATCCATTTGCCCAGCATTTCTGAAGATTATAATGGTTAGATTCGTTTTGTCTTTAATGGTCACTATTGAGTATTACATTGTTACATCCTGCTCAGATATGTGAGGGACAGCATGGTATTTGATAGATCATCTGCTAAGGATATGATTTCATTGCTTCTATAAAGATCTTTGTGATTCTTGCATGCTAAATTCTTAGCAGGTCCATGAAATTATAGATTGTTATTTAAAATTATAAATTATTCTTTTCAGACATAATTTCTATATACTCTAAAAGTTTCAGTAGCAATATATGGTTTTTCTGTAGAGCATTCTTGCAGACTTAAACATTAGCACTGTACTTGGCTTATTTTTCAGTTAGGGTAGACTTTAAAACCTTATTTAAAATTTATGGTGATGATTCTGTTTGGTAATTTGAAGTGTTAGAATTATATTTTCTTAAATGAAAAGGACAAACTTATTCAGAATAGAAGCCTTTTGCAAATATTTTTTTTTAAAACATAACAGAATGCTCCAACTTAGAAATTACAGAAAATATAAGTGTACATAAGAATGGGGGGGGAGGTGAGTTAATTTTTTTTGGAAATGGTAATAAAAGGCTAAAATTATTAAATTTCTGAGAATTAAAATTGTTGAAAACAAATCCAATTGTATTAATAGATTTTAAGAAGCTATTTTATTTATTTAAAAATATGTTTTCAGTGGTAATGGAAATTACTTCATTCTAATTATTTGCAGATTGCAAATTCAATGGTGAGCACATGGACAGGACCACCAGCCATGAAATCACTTTTTACTCGAATGTTTTGTTGCAAAACTTGTCCAAACATTGTGAAAACAAACAACTTTATGAGCTTTCAAAGCTATTTTCTACAAAAGGTACAGTTTACTTTCTACTTTGTTATAATTGTTTTTTGCTGTTATCTGTGTATCTCAGTTGAACTTGGGGACTATTTAAATAACAGGTATGTTTACTTTTGTATAAAATGTTTGCCTTTGTTCTATTTTTGTTTCTTCAAAATGTTCCCCAGGGGCATCTGGTGGTTCAGTTGGTCAGGTGTTTGCCTTTGGCTCAGGCCCCGATTCAGGCTCCGTGCTCAGTGGGGAGTCTGCTTCTCACTCTGCCCCTCACCTGCTCATGCTCTCTCTCTCTTTCTCTCTCAAAATCAAAATCTTAAAAAAAAAATGTTCCCCAAATTTTAATTGATAATTCATTGAGATTATGAGCTGTGTGTAAGTAGCTGTCAACATTTATACTAAAGTAAACAGAAATGGATAATTTGACCTTTTGGTTGGTCATCTAGGGGATGGAGGTATGGGTGAGTCTTTCTGATGGCAGTCATTCCAGAATGTGGACAGCCCTTCCGAAACAGACAAGTACAGTACCCATCTCTGGTTTCAGTCTTAGCTCTGCTCTCACTAGCAGTTTGCACGTGGATAAGTTTCTTAACCCTGTAAGCTTCAGTTTACTCAATTGTAAAATTTGTCTTTTTAAAAATCAAATAGACCAAGTATATAAAGTGTTTTTACACTATATCAGATAGAAAATTTTATATATATATATAGAAAGTCACAGTGGTGTGATGGTGTCACTGTTTTAGGAAGGGATATGGAAATGGCAGGATTTTCAACATCTGGGCAATTTGCAAACCACTTGTAAAATGTTTTGATTGGTTTAATGATGATGATGATGAAGATGAAGGCAGGGGTGCCTGGGTGGCTCACTCAATTAAGCGTCCACCTCTTGATTTTGGTTGGCTCAGTTTGTGATCTCAGGGTCGTGAAATTGAGCCCTGCATCAGACTCTGTGCTAGGTGTGGAGCCTCCTTAAGATTCTCTTTCTCCTCTCCCTCTGTTCCTCCTCCTCCTCCTCTCTCTCTCTTCTATGTGTGTGTGTGTGTGTGCTCTCTAAAAAAAAAAAAAGAATATATAATAAGGGCAGAGTTCAGATTAAGTAAATCAAACTGGAAAGAGGAATGAAGTTGAAGTAGAAAAAACTAACAAAGCCTATTTAATAATTTTGGTGTTGAGGAGTGGGAGAAAGACATGTCGTGGATAAAGCAGTGGGTTATTTTGTATTAAGGAAGAAGAAACTTGAGGCATGTTTGGCACAGAGAAAGGAATCTGTGGAAAGGGTGAGATGAAATATTCAAGTGGGAGCAAGTAAATATAAAAAAGAGAAGGCAAAGTCAATTCTAAAGATACAGGAGTGGGTGGGACGCAGTTGGGAGGTTTCTTTTAGAAAAGATAAGAACATTCCTTTTTCTGAGGCAGGTGGAAAGCAAATTGGAAGTGGGTGAAATGATAGATGTTGAGGGGTTGTTAGGTAAGGTGAGATTTATATTTGGCAGTGGGAGATACCTACTGAAAGCAGAAGTCATGATATAATTAGAATGAATTTCATCAGCAGAACAGATTCAGGATGAACCAGGTTTTGGGAAAGCCAATATTGGTGTGATCAAAGAAGTCTAGGTGACGTGTCATTTTAAAGGACTGAACATTCTCTAGTACTTAACTTGTTGCCCAGCTCTCTCTTGCCATTTCACTAATTCATGGTGTGGAGACAAGTTAATTTCTGTGTCTAACCAGAATGTTCCCTTCATTGTGCCATTGTGTCCATATCCCTTATATTGTGTTTCATATTGGGAGGTGTGTCCCATTAGTGAGAGGGATGAGATCAGTTTGTAAGTTTTGGTTTGTTTGTTTGTTTGTTTTGTTTTTAAATAAAATAGGCAGTATCAGAAGGCAACATATCTTATAAGGGTATAAAGTGTTTGTGGTTTTAATTAGTATACATGACATTTGTGTGTGTGTAGATTGGGATGTAAATGTATTTCTTATTGTGGGTTGCAGTCAAAAAAGTTGGAAAAGTAATGCTTGTAGACCAGTTTCTTTCACATAATACTTTGGTGCCAGAAAAAACAGAAAAGATTACTGTAAGTCAAACCTGAGTTTCTTAAGGGCAGAACAGGCATTAGGCAGGTATTTCTGTGGAAAAGAACCTTTCCTTCCGTTCTTAGGGCACGGACACTGTCTTCTATTACATTGTGGTAACACTGACGGTCTTAGCGCTTCTACTCCTTCATGCAAGCAAAGGAGTTTACCCTCCTTTTTGTCCTGCAGTTTGGAAGATGCTGTTAGTTTGAATCAGATGAGAGCATAGTCCAAATCTCCCTGGGTACTGAGGACTGTGATGACTTCATCTGTGGTTCTTTCTTGAGTTTAAATAGCTTGGTTTTACTGGTAAAGGTTACCACTGTGTGAGTCAGGTTTCCACTTCTTTAGGAAAATTCCCTGTGAAAATCTGGAAAGGGAAAAGTTAGGCTGGATTTTAGGTAATATACCATTTTCTTTAGGTTGAGAGTGGGGGGTACTGCAGAATCAGTGTCTCTCAGACTCGTGATCTCTTTCCTGTCTGTCGCATGCTTCCAGCCACTGTATCATCTGATCCTAAACATGGTTTTGAGGAAGCAAGGCTCTTAACTAGGCAGCTGGCTAAAATAATCGTTTTGGTAGTAGAGTGGGACTTGAAGAATAGTCTGTCTAGTGTTAAAACCCATTCCTTTTCCACTGTAAGACACAGAACTGCATTTACATAATTAATAATGACATATACTTTACTTCATCAAATGAAGACATAGGCACACAGGCTACAGACTACTCTGCCCTTGGTTTGTTACTCTGCTCTCAGTTGCAATGTGTCCCATGTTCCCAGTGAGAAGGGGTGAGAATTAGAGGGTTAAGCGTTAGTATATTCTGCATATACTAAAATGAATTGTCGTAACAGAAGAGGTTATTATATGCTTAAAAAGTTTTTTTCTTCCTTTTTTTTTTGTAGACTATGCCAGTTGCAATGGCTTTATTGAGAGATGTTCACAACCTTTGTCCCAAAGAAGTCTTAACATTCATTTTAGACTTAATCAAGTACAATGACAACAGAAAAAATAAGGTAAGATACTTTAACGAATATTATGAAACTACCTAGTGACATTTTGTTCTTAAAGAAATATTTAGACTGTGAAATCATTGTTGAGTCCATGGTAGTTGAAATTTCTTGAGACTATCTACAGTATATATTTGTTATATAATACACAAATATGATTTATTATAATAACCAGTAGAACACAACCCAAGATTAGTTGTTTGTTTGAATTAGTTGTTTTTTTTGCATGTTCCTCATACCTGTTGCAATGTGGAAATAGTAGTGTATCAGATTTCAGGAATCCAACTAAAACTTGATTTGGGGAAGTCTGACAGCCCAGTTATTTTTTTTCTTTTTTCTATTGCCATGTGATACAGAGAAAACAGTTCCCTCCGGGGATAATTTATTCATTAATAAATTTAACTTTTTACTATAATGTATGTTTATTAATTTATTTAGCAAATAGCTGTTGAGTGCTATGCTTCAAAAATCATTTCATCTTGTAATTCTAACAGTCAGCAAATGTTTTTGAAAATACATGCTATGCTAGGCAATATACTGTGTTAAACAGAAAGAAGAGTTGGTAGATGGCATCCAGAATTTTGTTTACTCATTAAACATCTCTTGAACAACTGCTGTTATTTCACAGTTTGACTCTGGACCCTCACAGATTCAACCTAATGGGGAAATCAGACAAGTAAACAGTTAATAGTCATCCATAGTAGGAATATGTTTAGACTTTACTAGAGCAATTCAAAGAAAGTAGTGCCTTCCAAAGGGTACAGAGAGACAAACTCAGGGAAGTTTTGTATACAAGTGGTGACTTTCAAACTGAGTCCTAAAGATGAATAGGATTTTCCTGGTGTTATTCCAGGAAGAAGGAACAGGACATGTAAAGACACATGTATCTGATATGGCAGGTAATTAGAAATCAGGAACAGTTAATGAAACATCACAACAGTAAAGAAAAAGTGACAAATATGTTTATTAAAAAATGGTGATTGGTAATGAAAATCAGGAAGACCAATTTTTCCTCAGGTCCGTAGAATAATATTCAAATGATTTAAGCTAAAAAGAGTCCTTAAAAAATTAGTACTTTAAAAGTACATTATAGTTGATAGACTTTTTCTTTCCATTTTTGAATACTGTTAAAACATTTTTAGGGCCGCCTGGGTGGCTCAGTGGGTTTTGGCTCAGGTCATGATCCAAGGGTCCTGGGATCAAGCCCCGAATCAGGCTCTCTGCTCAGCAGGGAGCCTGCCTCCCCCTCTCTGCCTGCCTCTCTGCCTGCTTGTGATCTCTCTCTCTGTGTCAAATAAATAAATAAAATCTTTAAAAAAAAATTTTTATAAGATTCTTTTCTAGTCTTCTAGTTTGTTTTGACTTTGATTTATAGTATTCCTTTCTTCCTCTATACATGAATTTCTTTTATTTGAAGATATTAGGTTATTTCAGATGATACCGAATCAAAATTACATTCAGATGGAAGGGGAAAATACTTTTTGTAAAATTGTTTATGTCAGTTCTTGTTTCGGGGGGTTGCTTATGTAATTAAAATCATGGTAGCCCCAGTATAGTACTTTTACTTTGTAAAGTGATTTCATCTACCTTAATTTCTTTAAACCTTACTTTTTTTGGAGTTGACAAATGAAAGAAGAACACAGAGGTTGAGAGTTGAAAATTAACAGTAAGTGTAATCTGGGAATTGTGCTGTGAGCTGTCACCACCTATCTATGTGGTGATCTTTTTAGTGCACCATGCTACTTTATATGACACTATATTTGTAAGGTGCATACTGACAGTATGAAATTTTACACTTCCATTGTTTTTTTTTGCAGAACGACATAAGACTCAATTTCTTGTAACTTTGAGAAGAAGGCTAATCAGGTGTTATAGTTAGTGGCTGTAAGATTAGCATACTAATCTTGGAAGATATTAAGGATAGAATAAATACAATAATGATAACAATAGTAATAATAAAATAAACTGTTTTTTGTGTGTTCCATGGCCAGTACCAAAATATTTATCATCTAATATGATTCTCATCAGATATCTGAAATAGAGACTATTATCTCAATTTTCCTTTGAGGAGATTAGAAGCTAATAAAGATTTACCTGAGGGTAATAAGCCAGATGTGTAGAAATGCCAAAAAGAAGTTGAGAATCAGTGGAAAATATTTAAAAATTTTTTAACATCGGGGCGCCTGTGGGTTAAAGCCTCTGCCTTCGGCTCAGGTCATGATCTCAGGGTCCTGGGATCAAGTCCCCCATTGGGCTCTCTGCTCAGCGGGGGTCCTGCTTCCTCCTCTTTCTCTCTCTCTCTCTGCCTGCCTCTGCCTACTTGTGATCTCTCTCTCTCTCTCTGTCAAATAAATAAATAAAATCTTTAAAAAAAAATTTTTTTTTTAACATCTCATTAACTGGGTAGAAACTGGGTAGAGCATGAAATTCAATACTCTGGGTAAGTTTTCAAGAAGTCTGAAATTAAACCCCCTTAAAGCCTAGTGAATAGCCATTTTCTATGATAATCTTTTATACATATATGTGAATTTCTAATAAATAATATATGTTTATGGAATTTCTGTTTTGTTAATTACAGTACACAGAACATGGGTTGAACTATTCCTGACTCTCAAAGATCATTGTTAAAAACATCAGTCAGTCTTTGCTATAGTACACTGATACTGATGCCTTCAGGGTATTTTTTTGTTTTGTTTTTTGTAGGAATTTTCGCTATACCGAATACCTCCGACCTTCCATGTGTTCTGCAAATTATTTCTTCCTCTTTGTCTCTTATAACCGTAAGGTGATGGGATAATCTAGCTTGTTCAATTAGGATTATATAGTAGCTGTGGAAATTGGACGTGCTCAGAGGGATAAATATTAAATCTTTTTGGTTTTCCTAGTTCACCCACTCCCCCATCTCATTTTTAAAGATTTTTAAAGATTATTTATTTATTTATTTGACAGAGACAGATCACAGGCAGGTAGAGAGAGAGAGAGAGGGAAGCAGACTCCCTGTTGAGTAGAGAGCCCGATGCGGAACTCGATCCCAGGACCCTGAGATCATGACCTGAGCCAAAGGCAGAGGCTTTAACCCACTGAGCCACCCAGGCGCCCCTCCCCCATCTCATTTTTAATTTCCAAGTTCATTCCGTGATTTGAATACTTAAGTCAGAAATAGCGTAAATGGACTATAGTAAATTTACTATAGTAAATGGACTCTTGCTTTGTTGGCAAAGTAGTTACCAGAAGGTAATAAGAAGCAGATCAGAATATTTGAAGAAAACTGGTAATTTGAATAATCTCTGAATGGAAAGGGTCTTTCTAAATTGGAAACAAGACTTAGAACCTGGAAAAGAAAAGGTTGATAAATGCCACAATGTTAAAACAAAATTAGGCTGATAAAAATCCATGATTTTTTTCCCTGGCTCCGGAGGGAAAGATTAGGACTTTGAGAGATTAAAGTTTTAATGATTAATTTTGCAATCATGAAAATGATTTGAAAACAAAATTTGGTCCATAGTGAACATGTGCAGAGTATTTTTTCTTTGATTTTTGTTTTTTTGTTTGTGTCTTATTTTTTTCTGCCCAGTATCTAAACATAGGCACGTGTTGGGATTCTGTCGTTAAAACTGTCAATGTGAACTTCTGCCTCCACTGTGGAAGTCACAGGGGCCAGGTGCTCCCCCTCAGTCCCCTGGCAGTTTGTGTTACTGAACCATATTCCCAATGATATAAAACTGTACCGTATTCCCACTGATGATAAAATTAATTGCTCCATATTCAAATTCCCAGGCTAAATCAAGCCACCCTAGATTGCCTTTCAATAAATTGTTTCTCTGGGAATTGACTGGGATATGGATTTAGAAATCGTTTTGGATGGTTGTCTCCTCTCCTATCTCTGCTTCTCTTGCTAGATCTCCTGTTTGTACCTTATGTCTTCTACACCAGGCCTCTTTTTCTTTTCTTTTTACTTTGTATCTTCCTTTTTGCTTAGAATTTAAGGAACTTTTTTCAATTTTATATTCCAATTTAACTTTGATTCTGAATCTCTGCATTTTTTTTCCTAATCTCTGCATATTTTTTCTTTTTAAAATGTGTTATGCAGTTGGAAGGCATACCTTTGGTTATTTCTCAGACAGTGTTAATGATAGATTTTGGATTTTCTTCCCCCTTACCGGTGTTCTTTTCCTTGTGAACTCTTTCCAGCAGGTTGCTTTTCTTCCTTTTGTTTGTTCTGGTCTTCCTTTTTTATGTTGATGCTTTCCTTAAATATCTGGTGATTCGTGATTATAAATTTATATGTGAGAATAGAGCTAAACAGCTGATTTCAAGCTGTGTGTTACCAGTAGGCTTTGTGGC
This sequence comes from Mustela putorius furo, assembly GCF_011764305.1. Classification (NCBI taxonomy): domain Eukaryota; kingdom Metazoa; phylum Chordata; class Mammalia; order Carnivora; family Mustelidae; genus Mustela; species Mustela putorius. Next base: position 21,920,759 of record NW_025421322.1, on the reverse strand, counting down.
TTGTGGTCTTCCTTTGAGAGGAATCTAACTAGGTTACTCTTATATGCAGTAAATACTAGTTGAGTAAACTAATGTATTCCTAATTAGTGAGTTACTCTTTTTCCTAATGTATAACTACACAAAAGACATAGTTAAATAATTACCAGAGAACTTGCATATGTTTTCTGATAAATTATGTTTTGAAGTTATAAATATTTTATTAATTTTTGAATAGAAGTGTGAATTTTGCTTCTTGCGATTATTTTTGGCTTAGTTTTCAGATAACTATTATCGTGCTGAAATGATCGATGCCCTTGCCAACTCTGTTACGCCTGCAGTCAGTGTGAATAATGAAGTTCGAACTTTGGACAACTTAAATCCAGATGTGCGACTCATTCTTGAAGAAATCACTAGGTTTTTGAATATGGAAAAACTTCTTCCAAGTTATAGACACACCATTACTGTCAGGTATAATAAAAGTTACTTGCTTTTATAGTAGAAATTATTCTAATTATAGGAAATATAGTAAAGTAAAAGGAGAAAATTAAAATCCTTTATCATTATACCATCACAGATGTATTTTTTAGTGTTTTGGAGAATGGCCTTCCAAATTTTTTCATCTTTTAACTAAGTACATTTTTAATTTTGTGATACATATTGTATATATAAATTTTTATATTCTGCTTTTATCACAATACTTTCTCATGTCATCGGAAGTTCTTCATAAGCATTATTTTTGATGTCTGGAAAATGTTTTTATCCCATTGGATATAGTATAAACATCTCTGTATTATTAAGCTTCTTATTTAGATGACTTTAGTTCTGTCAGCTTGTTTGTATATGGCTAGTAAAAGCTTGTTTCTTTAGAAGTTTGCTAAAAAAAATTGATCCAGTAGTTCAGATATCATCAGTTCTCACTTTTATGATGTTATTGACTAAATTATTGCAAAAAATGAATGTTACAAAATTAAAAGATTCAGATCACATCAGTATTTCAGTTTGCTGTTACAGATTGATTCCTAATGTCTGGGAAACAAGTTTGATTTGATATATTTTTATGGAAATACTTAACTGCAAGTACTCTTTTTCCTAGTTGTTTGAGAGCCATCCGAGTGCTTCAGAAGAATGGGCATGTTCCAAGTGATCCAGCTCTTTTTAAATCTTATGCGGAGTATGGCCACTTTGTGGACATCAGGATAGCAGCTTTGGAAGCAGTCGTTGATTATACTAAAGGTAATGCTTTAGAAGCATATGTGCATATCATTTTTTTTTAAAGATTTTATTTATTTATTTGACAGAGAGAGACATCACAAGTAGGCAGAGGCAGGCAGAGAGAGAGGGAGAAGCAGGCTCCCTGCTGAGCAGAGAGCCCAACGTAGGGCTCGATCCCAGGACCCTAAGATCATGACCTGAGCTGAAGGCAGAGGCTTAACCCATTGAGCCACCCAGGCGCCCTGTGCATTATCATTTTAAAAGGAGATGTTCATTAAATATTTAAAGCCATCTTAGTTATTGGGGTTTCCTATTAAGTAATAGGTTTTTAAATGTTAAATTCTTTAGAAAGTATTTTTGATAAATGTAGAACTTGCATAAGAATAAGTGAAGGAAAAGAATAAAATTAGAGATTGGTATATTTGGTTTTTCTAAGGAATCAGTGGTATTACTCCATAGCTGTAATTACAAGTTATTAAAACTAGAAGATTTTTGGGAAGTTTCTAACTGAGGACTCAAGAAAACATCTTGTACCTTAGAACAGGCTTCATGAAATTGAAAAAAATATAAGAGCAGAAAGTGACTGAGAGAATATTGTATATTCAAAGCATTTAAAGATATACAGGGCAGAAAAATAAAGAGATGAAAATATTAAGAATTCAGTCAAGAAGAATAGAACAGGTAGAAGAAAAACAATAATCCAAAATAGGATACTTGGAAAGAGTAAAATGAAACTTCTTAAGCTAAAATCTGATAAATTTAAAATTTTAAGGTTAAAGAAAAAGTGTATAAGTTCCTAAGAATATCAGAACCTCGTTATTGTACAGGATAAAAAAATGATGATTTACCTGTGGCCTGTGGCTTCTTCAGAATATGATTAGTTTGAAAGATAGTGAACAAAGGGTTAATGTAATGTTTAGGGAAAAGTGCAATCCTACCTTCTCTTTTTGCCAGGTTGTCACTCATATAGTCTTAAAGATTTAGAAGTACATCTCCTTTGTAACACTCTTTAAAACAAAATTCTCAAAGAATTTTCAGCTGAGCTGGAAGTGAATCTAATAATAACTCAAGATTGAAGAAAGCGTGAAATGAAAGACCCAGTGATGAATGACTATGCCTATTAAAAAAAAAAACAAAAAACTAGAACTAAGCTTAAATATTTGTTAATGGCATGGTTAGAAAATTTAATGCAAACTCCAAACATAATTTGTCTTTTATAAAAGATTGATTTATTTTGGTGGGATGGGGGGAGCAGAGGAAGAGAGCATCTTAAGCAGACTCCACACTGCGCAGGAGCCGCACCAAAGGCTTGTTCGCATGACACTGAGACCATGACCTGAGCCAAAACCAAGAGTCAGAGGCTTAACTGACTGTGCCACCCGGGCACCCCTCCAAAATAATTCTTTATAATATGCAGGGGCACCTGGGTGGCTCAGTCGGTTGAGGGTATGACTTCGGCTCAGGTAATGATCTCCAGGTCCTGGGATTGAGAACTAGTTTGGGCTCCTCGCTCAGCCGGGGGTCTGCTTCCACTCTCCTCTCACCTTTGTCCCTCTCTTGCTCATGCTCTCTCTCTCAAATAAATAAAATCTTTTAAAAAATTAAAAAATAATATGCAAATATAAGAACTCTGTAATTTAATTTACATATAGAATTCCAGATTTATGCTAAAATTTGGGAAGAGTAAAGAAGTTAGAGTATGTTATACTTCTCTTCTGACTTTGAAGAGAGGAAGGAGTGAGCGAAGTTCTTTAATAGATACTGGTTAATTTTTACATATTAGAGGAAATCTACTCAAATCTTTTATCATTTTTTTGTAAATTTCAATAGAAGTATGTGTGTGTATAAGTCAGAAATTATAAAGGTGTAGAACAAAATAGTGTATTATATATGTTGGGCTAAGTTCAGAAAGGATGGTCATTTGTTCTTTTTATTGAGGGTAACAAATCTTTCTCTTAAGAAATGGCAGTGAAAATAGTGTTTTTTTTTAATGGATATTTTGTCAAGTAAAAATAATGTAATCTATCAGTCTCCTATTTTGTTTGGACATTTTACCAGTTTGTGAAATCTCGACATCCTGAGATCTACCAAATACGCCAGTATTCCCAACTTTCTTTCCCAAAATACATGAATGATGTTTACTGCCACATGAATATGAAGATTTCATGAATTAGTATTACCTGAAATGAAATAGAATGCTAATATTACGATTTCCAAAAGAATGCTAAGTTAATAAATATAATTGAGAGGTGCTTTAGTATTATCCATATATCTGGATCATTAGAAAGTGAAAAAATAGAAGAGATCAGAAATAAAATTCTGATAGTAAAGGTTTTCAAATCATAAAAGCATAATTTGTTGAAAAGGTGAACAGAAATTGCTAATGAGTGTTTTTATCCAGGTCATTTATATTTATAGCACTATGTTATGTTATCTTATTAAGTTAAGACTGCTCTTTAGTCTTAAGTGAAAGAAACCACTTGGGTAAAAACAGTATTTCATATGGTATACTGTAATTATAGTTGAGATACTATTGGGTATCAAATTTTCCTGTTTATTTTATTTAAGTATATTTTGTCCATTTAGAGTTACTCATCTGATTTAGGGATCTTAAATTATAATTTGCCTTATGTTGTATTTGTCATTGATTTGAGCATTAGCAAAAAATAGGCACTTGTCCTGTTTTATGTTTTGGCTATATGTAGCACAATACCAGTGAAGTTTACAAAGTGGCCTGTTCATAAAAAATGTAAGAAGTCGCCTACAGCCTTCAACTCTGATTTGAAATACAGCCAATGCATTGCTAAGTTTAAATCTCTCCTGTCACTCATTATTTCATTTGTTATAGTTAAAAACACACATTTCTTTATTTTTATTTTCAGTGGACAGGAGTTATGAAGAACTGCAGTGGCTACTTAATATGATTCAGAGTGACCCTGTACCCTATGTAAGGTTAGTTTTTGTGCTGTATTTTGATTTTGCAAGTCCTAAAGTGAAATGAGTAATTTTGGAAGATTATACATGGAACAAGTTTTTATTTTTTTAAAAATAGAGAAGTATGTTATACATTTATTAATGTCATTTTTAAGGTGTTTTTTAAAAAATTGAGTGTGCTGGAGTTCCTGAGTGGCTCAGTTGTTTAAGTGTCTGCCTTGGGCTCCGGTCATGTTCTCAGGGTCCTGGGATCGAGCCCTGCTCAACAGGGAGTCTATTTCTCCCTGTCCTTCTCCCTTTTTTTTTTGCAAAACAGAAAAATTTAATTTCCCAAAACATAAATAATGGGTATGTTTTTAAATGCATATTATATATCATACACATACATATTTAACAGATGACTAAAACAGGACTATCAAATTTCTATAGCACAATATCTTAGGGTCCCATGCAGGATCCAGTGTGACAAGTCTCTCTCCCTGGGGTGCCCAGATCATATAATCTTTTCTCCTTAAACTTTGACTATGGGAAGCCCAGATATGTGCCTTTTCCCTCTTACTTTGTTTTCATTCATTCAATATTAATTGACTACCCTTGTGAAAGGCAGGGAACCAAAAGCTGGAGGTAGGAATTGCAGTTGGTTATTAGCTAATCGAAGATGACGTAAAGCTCTCATGCATGCTCTCGCTCTCTCTCTAATAAATAAATAAAACCTTTAAAAAAATACATTTTTTAAAAGGTTTTATTTATTTAAAAAAATACATTTTATTTATTTTAAAAAAATACATTTTTTAAAAGGTTTTATTTATTTATTAGAGAGAGATCACAAGCAGGGAGAGAGGCAGGCAGAGAGAGGGGAAGCAGGCTCCCTGCTGAGCAGAGAGCCCGATGCGGGGCTCGATGGGGGGCTCAGTGTGGGGCTCAGTGTGGAACTCTATCCCAGGACCCTGAGACCTGAATTTAAGGCAGAGGCTTAACCCACTGAGCCACTCAGGGGTCCCTAAAAAATACATTGTTAATAAGCAAAGTTTATTTCCTGCAACTTTATATACAACTTCCATTGTAATTTAAAGAAAAGCTTATATAACAGTTTGTAGTATACCTGGAACATCCCTTATATATCCAAATTTATAATATCTGTACTGATTGATTCAGTCTATTTACAAGTCATTGAGAGAAGTGTCTTGATGTATCCCATTTGTTTCTTTCTATCGCCTATAAAATCTCCATTTTTAAAACACAGACCTGGGATTTAAAAAGTCTAAGAGGAAAGTAGAAGAAAATCCCAGTCCTGACTTAGTAAGACTTCATTTTTGTGTTTCTTCTAGTCTTCATTTCTTTCACTTCTCTTGCTTTCTTTTTGCAAAGTAGGATCTTCATAGTGTATTTTTTATTAACATATAATTTTTAGTTATTTGAATAGGATTAAATTTTTTACCTTTTCTGTCTTCCTTTCTTTGTATATATGAGACGCTTAAATTTTTGTCATTTCTTTTAAGATAATGACTTCATAAAATAATTTGACCTGTGGTAAGTAACTTATAGTCATGCCCACTAGAAACAAGAACATAAACCTAGAGATGTTGTCTTACTCAGCTTTACACGTAAGATGGCAGATAGTTGTTTTCTTCCAAAAAGGTGTACAGGCAAACTGCTCTCTCCCCTTACTGAAATGCGTCAGGGCATGAGGAGTCTATGTAAGAGATTATAGTTCCCTGATAACGACATTGTCTTTGACCAGTGTTAGTTTTTGAGATGGATTGTAGCAGTGAGCTTTTGGTTAAGGGACCTTATTATCTCAGTGTTTTCTTTCTGTCTGTCTTTTTTTCAATTCTAACCATTTCAGTGTTGTTTTTTTTTTTTAACTTTATTTATTTTTTTAAAGATTTTATGTATTTGAGAGAGAACAGAGCAAGAGAGAGTGAGCATGAGCAATGTGAGGGGCAGAGGGAAAGGGACAAGCAGAGACACCACTGAGCAGGAAGCCCGATGTGGGGCTCCATTGCAGGACCCCGAGTTCATGACCTGAACCGAAGGTAGACGCTTAACCAACTGAGCCACTCAGGCGCCCCCATTTCAGTGTTTTAAATGTTGCCTATTATACGTGTACCTTCATGCAAAGTTTTGCTGTTAATATTTCATAGTTCATGATTTGTGATCTAAATTGTATTTTAAATAATTTTTCTTTCTGCTTGATATGTACTAAAGGTATGGTTGACATGGATAAAATGATCATCTGTGTTCAGGTATATATTCAGATAAAAGAGGAGAAGCAGGAAACCAGCTTCATCTCTTACCTGACAGGAGTTCATGCACTTGGAAGTTTATAAGATCCTACTGACAGCAAGTAGGAACAGAAATTAAAAATAGAGTATAAACAAAGTATATCGTGTATATTTGTGTTTTCAGTTCACAACATCAAAACTAACATTAAAGCGTGTATTTCTGAGATCATGGAACTGTGTTTTGAAGATCATTTTAGCAGATTGTAGTACTGTATAATATTTGAAGTCTCTGTATTTCTAAATTATATATACAACCTGAATGATTGTTTTTGAAGTTCTGTTGTGGAACTATTAATAGCATTCAAATTTCGAGAGTATGTTATTTACAGTCTGAACTGAAAACCTTATTTAAAGATACACTTCATGATTATATTTGACACTTTTCTTCTTAGTTGATCTGATTCATTTATATCATCAGTAGTAGGGAAGCTCTAATTCTGTACTTAATATCATCTAGCCCATAGTTCTATTCGTAGTTAAAAAATTCAGCATGTCTTTAAAAATCTTTACTGTTAATTGCCAGAGGATAGAAGTATTACCACGTAACAGTTAATGTATGTGTGTATTTAGTATCTGGGCACATCTGTCCATATTTTTGTGTTTCTTTGTTTTTAATAGTTTGAATAGGAACTCGGTCCTTTTCTCTTTGTTCCCATCATTACTCTTTCTCCCTTTTTCTTGTCTTTCTTTTAGGTATAATTGACATATAACATTATGTTAGTTTTAGGTGTATAACACAGTGATTCAATATTAGTATATATTGGGAAATTGTCACCTCAGTAAGTTCAGTGAACATCCATCACCATACGTAATCACAGACTTTTTTTCTTGTGATGAGAACTTTTAACATCTACTCTTTTAATAACTTTCAACTATACAACATAGTATTAATAACTATTGACACCACGTTGTATATCCTATCCCTGTGACTTATAATTGTAGTTTTGTACTTTTTGACCTGATTCACCCATTTTGCCCCCCTTTCCCCTGGAACCACCAATCTATTACTTTTTCTTAAACTCGTTAAGTAACTACAGTACAGATCCACCATACTCTGCTTTATTGATGGGATAGAATTCTTAGTCTTAAAGATGGGTGAATATTGGTGTCTGTCTTTTAGTCACTGGCATTATTCTCGCCTACCCCAAACACAGCATTTTATTTTTATGGCCCTGGTTGATTTTTAAGCTAATGATGAAATGGTCTTCAATAAAAACTAAAATTTTTTAAAAGATTTATGTATTTATTTGAGAGACAGAGAGAGAGAGAGAGAGTGGGGGAGGGACAAAGGGAGATAACCACCAAGCAGACTCCCCTCTGAGTGCAGAGACGGACACAGGACTCAATCTCACCACCCACCTGAGCTGAAACCAAGAGTTGGATGCCTAACCGACTGAGCCACCCAGGCATCCCAGTAGGACTTAAATTTTAAAAATATATGTTGATTTTCTCTTTCTGTGTTTATTATTATAAATGTCAGAATTACTGATTTTGGTGGAGTTAGATAAAGCTCTGAAGAATTTTAGGGTGAAACCTTAAAGTCTGGAGGAAAAAAAACCCAACTACCTATAATTACTCCTTGCTGCTTTAGAGCTAAACTTGAAATTTCTTTCTGCAAGGATGCTTCCTTGATTCCTTGAACTAGATCATGTCCCTGAAATCATAGTCACCCATAAAAATCCTACTGTTCTTCCTATACTAAAGAAATACCTCCTGTATATATAAATATTAATTTTATAGCTAGAACTATTTGATTATTTTTGTTTCCCCCATAGGAATATAAGTTCCAAAGAGACAGGGACCGCGTTTCCTTTTTCACTGTGTGTATGGAACGTAACATTGTCCTTACAAATAGTTGGTTCAGTACATGTGAAATGAGTGATTGGATGCAATTTTTTCCTTTTTCCTCTAAACATCTGTATGGCTTTTCCCCTAATCATATGTATGTTTAACTTCCTTCATATGTTAAAGAGAAGTGATTTTATCTCTATGTTGACAACTGTATATAGAAAAAAGTTTTGGGACGCCTGGGTGGCTCAGTTGGTTAAGCAGCTGCCTTCGGCTCAGGTCATGATCCCAGCGTCCTGGGATCGAGTCCCACATCGGGCTCCTTGCTCGGCAGGGAGCCTGCTTCTCCCTCTGCCTCTAGCCTGCCACTCTGTCTGCCTGTGCTTGCGCTCTGTATCTCTCTCTCTCTCTCTCTAACAAATAAATAAAAATCTTTAAAAAAAAAAAAGTTTTAAGGTGTTTATCTTGAAATGCTGGGCAAGTTTTTAGTCTTTCATGTTGGCTTGATGTTTTAAATATAATAATAGGGTTGTCCACTTTATTTGTATCATTTTCTTGCAATAGAAGATTTTCAGATTATAGCTTAGTTCTTCATTAAGGTATCTTGAGAATTGAAACTAAATAAATGCACTTTAGGTAACCTGTATAATCACCTGACCATTTACTAATGCTTTTTTTCCATAAAGTTTGCTGTGTATTTCACATGTCTGATTAGGCAGAGAAATAATCCAAAAAGGGAAAAGAAAAAAAAAATCTAGATGCAGTATATAAATAATTAAATCTAGGTGTTATAGGGCGCCTGGGTGGCTCAGTGGGTTAAGCCACTGCCTTCGGCTCAGGTCATGATCTCAGGGTCCTGGGATCGAGTCCCGCATCGGGCTCTCTGCTCAGCAGGGAGCCTGCTTCCCTCTCTTTCTCTCTGCCTGCCTCTCTCCATCTACTTGTGATTTCTCTCTGTCAAATAAATAAATAAAACCTTTAAAAAAAATAAATAAATCTAGGTGTTATATTTTTGAACTGAAATGAAATTTACATTTTTGAAAATTTTAGTTTCCTTTCAATAGGCATAGCTTTTTTCTTTTTCTTTTTTTCAAGATTTGATTTAAATTCAAGTTAGTTAACATATAGTGTAGTATTGGTTTCAGGGGCAGAACTTAGTGATTCATCACTGGCCATGACTTTTTTATTCCTATAAATTTGGAAAAATGCAGAATCACATTAAGAAGAAAACTTTAAATAGCCTATAATTATTTTAACCAGAAACACTTAACATTTTGGATTATTCCTTTCCAGTCATTTCTATCCATGAATATACTTTTTATATGGGTAGGAAGAACTATTAATTATATTCTTTAAAATGGATAAGACTGTTTTAAAGATGACATGGAATTATGTTCTGGTTTTGGAATGAAGCATCCGTATGATTACAGGATATCAGTCCCTCAAGAGATACACATACATCTTGTGCTTTTTCTCATGAGAGATTTTGAGCATGTTTTTAGTTTTGATTTGAGTTTCTTATTGATAGTGATTTACAGTAGATTGGACTGGCCCACCAAGAAGATTCTCAACTGTTTAGGAAAATAATAGTATAAACCTATGACTTTCTCAGGATTTGCTTTAGGTCTGTTCCAGTTGTCTGAAGCATATAAGCGTATTCTGAATTTTTATATTTAATCTCTGTAAAATTAAGCATGAGATTCTCATTGTCTTCCCTTAAACTTCATCCCCTGAGTATTGCTTTGGGTATTTAGTCATTTATAAGTATTTCTTTGTAAAATCCTTTCTTCTATCATCTAAACTTTAGAGAAACACAAAGCTTTTGAAGAAATGTTTAATTTGATGATAGTAATACATGTGCTGATCATTATAGCTCTTTTAGTGACCGTTTCAAAGATACCCTCTGTTTCATCTTTACAGTTCATTGGCACAGCTCTAAAGAGTTTGTGATGATCTGAGTAAATGCCACAAAGTGTTATTAGTTGGGTGCTACCACTTTGGTCTTTGAGGATAACTGAGAAAGCAGCGGAATAGAAACTTAGGTTTTCTTCTTAATGCAGACTTAAAGTATAACAACATGAACATGCTGTAAACAACAAACTCATCCGTATTTTTAAAGATTGTTTACTTGTATTATTGATCTCTTCTTACATAGAGATTCTGAGGTCCTTAAGGATAGAAATTGTGTTTATTTTTAAAGGTTTGAAAATATGAATATGAAATATCCATGAAGATGTGTGTCCCCTTTCATATTCCCTACCTGTGAATTGCATCTATAACTCCATTTCGCTTTTCATTCTCAAAGCTTTTCAGTATTTTTATTTTATGCAGTCTTAAAATATCAAAGCACAAGAGGATGTTAAAGTGGGAGTCCACATCTTCCAGTTTTACAGACATAAAATTGAAGCCGAAAGGGGTTAAGTATCTTAATCTGCAGCCTATTTGCTCCACTTTCCTCCCTTCTCTTTTTCAAGTACAAATCCAGTTCGATGCCTTACCACCAGCAATTAAATATAAAAACTGCCTGAGTTCACCTTTAAGGTTTTGCTAATCTCATTTGTAATTACAACCCAAGTTTCTTCTCCAGTTATATCCAAGTATTCCATTACTCTGTGGTCTTGAATCTCTTAGGCCTGGGCCTGGCTCTTATCCCTGCACTAAATTTAGTTAGACTACTGCCATAGCTTCCTTGCCTTTCGTTTTCTTTCTCTATCCTCTTTCTTTAGTGTCTCCTACACATAGCTTTGGACATTTTCTTTTTCAGAGATTGTTTCGGTCACACAACCCTATTTTTAGAAGACTCCAGAAGTGTTCAGATGGCCTCTCACAGTAGATAACTCCCAGTAGCAGAGTTTAACTGTTACTAGCATGAGGATGCTTTTACTAATTAACTCCTCTAAACTTCAGCTCATTTTGAGGAAACCTTTTTTTTGGTCTCCATATTTTGAGTGCTTCTGCACATTTCCATGCTTTAAAAGGTACTATAATAATGAAGTGTATATTCATTTTATTACCTCAGTGTAGGCTTCTTGGTTTCTCGGTCCATATGTAATTTTTTTTTTTTTTTGCCCCATTTTAAGATTTTTGTATTTACTGACCAGTCTTTTCTTTAAAAATTTTTCTAAGGAGAATAAAAGGTTCATTTTAGAAATGAAATGGGAAAGGTTGGTTAGGAATACATAAAGTCATGTTTTAAAGGACCTCCTTGTACACTAAGGTAATTTTAGAAAGAACGAAGCCCCCAGAAACTTTCCAGTGAAAAAACGATAGTAAATATTATGTGTGAAATAATGTCTTTTGAAGTTAAATTAAACTTAAACACAAAGATAAATCTAAGAAGAGATGATAAAATAGGAAGGAGATACTACAGATAATTTTCAAATGCTTTTAGTTCATGGTCAGCAAAAGTTTGATTTTTCTTTATCTTTCAGACATAAGATTCTAAACATGTTGACAAAGAACCCACCATTTACTAAGAACATGGAGTCTCCATTATGCAATGAAGCCTTGGTAGATCAACTTTGGAAACTTATGAATTCTGGTAAGAATTTTTTTTTTTTAAGATTTTATTTATTATTTATTTGACAGACAGAGATCACAAGTAGGAGAGAGGGGGGAAGCAGGCTCCCTGCTGAGCAGAGAGCCCAATGTGGGGCTCGATCCCACGACCCTGGGATCATGACCTGAGCCGAAAGCAGAGGCTTTACCCCACTGAGCCACCCAGGTGCCCCTCTGGTAAGAATTTTTTTAAAAATTTAGTATCGGAGTATTTTCATTTTACAACAAGTTTTCAGTACTTAAAGAACTATGGTTAATTTTTTTTTTTAAGACGGATATTTACCAAATCTGCCTTCACAGTGGTGAGCATGGTGACATTTACAAAGGATTTGTTCACTCCCTTTGCATCACAAAGTGGTTGAGGAAACAAAAATATTAATTTATATGGATGTATCCCACATGTCTAAAGAGCTATAAATATGGACCTGCAAAGTGTTACTGTTGTTATTTTTATTTCAGAAGGTTACAAAACGTTGAGAAATAGGTCTTCTCATCTGGTTTCCCTGGCCACCTAGTTTCCTTTCCCAAGGGGAACCAGTTTCCTGTGTGTCCTTTTACGAGCAGTGTATGTTGTTACCGTTCTGCACAGTGGATACCATCACACTTTGAAGTCACTTTATTTGGGAGAGGTATTGCTCCTACGTATCAGCTCCAGAACCAGCGGGATGAGGGTCAGGTCCCAGCTGAATGATTTATGAGGTGTGACTTGTCTAAGCCTTTGTATCTCCATATGAAATGGGGGTGGTGCTGATTTCTGCCTCTGCAAACTGAAAATTCAGTGAGTTACTATCTGTAAAGCACAGTATCTAGTTCATATTAAGTGCCAACAGTGGTGTTAAGGTAACAGAGTAATGATATCATTATGCGTCTCATATAATTGAGCTGTTTGTAGTTCCTTTTTTGTAGGTCATTCATACTCTGCCATTTCTATTAAATAATTTTTGATCTTTTCCAGTTGACTTGTAAATGTTGTATATACTTCAAGAAAATTTGCCGTATGGCTCTGATGTGTTGAAATTGTAGTACTAGTTTTGGTTTAAAATTCAACTAAAAGGTTAATTTATTTTACTTGAAGATAAACTGTTCCAGGTAGATGGTGAGAGAGCAGTTGCTGTTCGTTCCAATATGTATGTTACTTTATCTGCTCTCTAGAGTATTAGAAAATAACTTTCCTCCTTATTATATTGGCGGCCACTTCTCTAAATCATGACTAAATACTGAGTTCTGATCTTTTAAACAATTATTTTATTTACTAGCATTGTGATGTTAAGTAATTGTATAACTCTGTCCCCCAGTTTCATAATCATAGTGCAGCACCCCAGGTAAAAGCACTGTAGAAGGTATTAAATTGAAGCACAGTAGTATGGCTCTTGTCCTCGAAGTATTCAGAAAATAACACATAAACCATTTCCTACTGATAAACCTAAATTATTTTTTCTGATGGTTTCCCTAATCCCTAGAAGAATGATTGCTGCTGTTTACATAATTTTTATATTTTGCTACTTGTTGTACCTTGAAGGGTGTTATGATTACTGTCATTTAGATCCGGGGGATGGATACACAAGTTTAGGAACTTGAAAAGGGTCGTTTAACAGTTAATATGTGGCACAAACTGTACTGTGTTGAATATATTCTTAACAAGATGCATGATTCCATGACTGGGTTGGGTTACAACCTTGAGGAAAGCGTAGTAATGAAATAAAGAATCTCTTATCACCTTCTAGAGAAGATTTCTTGAACAAAATAAATATGTGTTTAAGATTAATGGGACAATTTCTCTAAGACATTTGAAACCCATTGGAAAACTGTGGTTATATACATTCAAGCTCAGATTGATGTTTTAGTATTTAATTTTGGTAGTGTTCAGTATAAAGTACAGTTGTTGGTTGGACTTGGAATTCTCAATGGCAGGTCTCTAAACAGAACAGATCTGTAGTTGTAAATAATTTATTGCTCAGCTCTTCAGAGTTATAAATAAATGGGAGTACTATGAACAGTGGGAGTGGCATGAATAGTTGGGAATAGTTTTTTTTGTTTGTTTTTTTATGTTTTCAGAGGGACGTTGGATATTAGAGAAGATTGGATAGAGGATTGCTCATTTCCCTTCCACTCCTGAACCTTTGGGATACATGAATGAATCTGATCTAAGAAATCCCTTTTTTGTTGTTGTTTGATTTTTTTTTTTTTTGTTAGGTTTTATTTTTAAGCAATCTCTACACCCAGTGTAAGTCTCGAACTTACAACCCCAAGATCAAGAGTCGTACAGTCCCCCAACTGAGCCAGCCAGGCTCCCCATAATTTTTAAAGTGTCTTTTTAAAAAAATGGTAACATTAATATAATCATATTACAGAGTTTTATCTGAACCAAAACAAAATATTATGTAATTTTATTACATCCCCACTATTAACACTTAAGTATATTCAGCCTTTAGGGAAGAAAATTGTATATACATAGTTGTAGTTGAAATAAATGTATTAAAACAGCATTTTATCATGATAACTTCTCACATTACTATATATCTTCTTACTTGTGATTGTTTTTAAGAAATGGTAGTGAGAATCTGCTTGTAACAAATGGAGCCAGAACATCATCTGAGGCCCTAAATCCTACCGAAATCTGTCTGTCCCTCACTCCCTATTGGGGCTCCTTGGTCATCTGGTCACTTGCGATAAATATACAGAGAACAAAAAACTGTGAACAATGGGGATTTAATTATATTCATTTATTTCTGTCCTGTTCCGAAGTGGATTTGAGATATGTTGACTTTGCATAGTTAAAAAATTTGTTGAACCCATTTGAAATAGTATAGAGAGACAGTATCATAGCAGTTAAGAAAATCTCATCTTAGACGGTGGTCATCAGGTGTTTCTGAAGAATCAAAGTTTGCTTAACTGGTTTCAGAAAATTCTCAATAAGAGAGTACTTGTGGTAGGATACATAGCATTAGGGTTCCAGAAATTGAAATTATTTTGAGAGTAAGACAAGTGAACTAATTATATGAAATTATATTCATGCTCTTTTTTATATCATATGTCATTAATATTAATAATACTCTTTTTAGAAATAAACTACAGGTATTTAGAGCTGAGAGATAAAGAAAGTAGGGGCTCCTGGAACCTGAGTCATTCTAGTGGCCACATACCAGAAGGAAGGTTCCCAGACTTCTGCCTTGAGATCTACGGCTGCCTGGTCTCTGCTGTCTGTCTGGCGTGTGGTAGCTCCACTCAGTCTTAAATTCTGGGTTGCTACTCTGTTTTTGTTTTGAAAACACTTGCACATATATACACCTGGACAAGTATATACACATACATACAGATATTAGATATCTTACCCCATTCCTCTAATTTTCCCACATACTTTTTTCCTCCCCCACATTATGTTCTTAAGACTTTCAAAGCTTAGAAAAAATTTAAGAACAATACAGTGAATGACCATGTATTTTCATCTTGGTTTTTACTAAGATGACTTTTTACCATACGTACTTTCTTTTCCCTCTCTTTCTTTGTTTATACGTACCTCTTTTTTTCCCTGAATTGTTTGAAAGCAAGTTGCATCATGATACTCTTCCCAAAATACTTTAGTATATGTTCCTAAGAATAAGGACATCCTCTAACCTACCCACTGTATCGGTAACCTGCCCTACTCCAGTGTAGATCTCGTATCCACATTTCCTCAGTTTTATGGCAAAATGTCGTTCTTGTTCTCATATGCTTTTTAAAGAATAATGCTTCTCAGAAAGAATAAACATTTTTTTAATATTTTATTTATTTATTTAACAAACCGAGATCACAAGTAGGTGGAGAGGCAGGCGGAGAGAGAGAGGAGGAAGTAGGCTTCCTGCTGCCTGATGTGGGGCTTGATCCCGAGACTCTGGGATCATGACCTGAGCTGAAGGCAGAGGCTTTAACCCACTGAGCTACCCAGGCACCCCAAGAATAAACATTTTTAAAGAGAAACCTCTTTCACATTGTATCGTTTTTGTCTCTAGTTGTTTAAGAATCTTAAAGAAATAGGTTTATTTTCAATTAAAAGTATAACATTGTTCATAGGCAGTTCTTTTTAAAGCTTCAAGTATTCATTTATTCACCATTTATTTCCTGAGCACTTCCAGTAGCTACTGTACTATGTTTTGTATGTACAAGAATTTAATACAAAGAGATAGTCGCCGAAATAAGGAAAAGAGCAAAGAACTCCAGAAAACTGCAAATAGAACCACGAACCCTGCCCGGAATGGCAGAATGTTTGTTGGGTGGTGACTTTTGAGCTAGCTCTTAAGGAATGGAAGAGTTTGCCACAGGAGAAAGACGTTTTAGGTAAGAGAATTCTATTTTTAAAAAAAAAAGCCTGAAGTTCTGAAAGGGTGTTTGGCAAACAGGGTTATCTGGAAAAATAGATTAGGGTGCAAAAGTGAAGAGCCCTCAGGAGTTTGCATTTTATCCCATACATAGTGAGGAACAGGTGGAGTTGTGACCTGGCTCTCTTCTATTAGCTGTATATATATATTTCTCCCACAGTGAAAGAAATGATTTTCCTTTCCCAAAGAAAAATGTTGTAAAATTCAGAACATAGGAGAATCCTACCTCTTACAGTTCTATGTAAGATATTGGATTGTACACCAACATGACAGTGATTTTCTTTTATGACAATTTTTTTAAAAGATTTTATTTATTTATTTGACACACAGAGATCACAAGTAGGCAGAGAGGCAGGCAGAGAGAGAGGAAGGGAAGCAGGCTCCCTGCTGAGCAGAGAGCCCGATGCGGGGCTTGATCCCAGGACCCCGAGACCATGACCTGAGCTGAAGGCAGCGGCTTTAAACCCACCGCACCACCCAGACACCCCAAGACAATTTTTTAAATTCCTTTCTTTTTTTTAAATTTTATTTATTTATTTGACAGAGATCACAAGTAGGCAGAGAGGCAGGCAGAGAGAGAGGAAGGGAAGCAGGCTCCCTGCTGAGCAGAGAGCCCGATGCGGGGCTTGATCCCAGGACCCCGAGACCATGACCTGAGCTGAAGGCAGCGGCTTTAAACCCACCGCACCACCCAGGCACCCCAAGACAATTTTTTAAATTCCTTTCTTTTTTTTAAATTTTATTTATTTATTTGACAGAGATCACAAGTAGGCAGAGAGGCAGGCAGAGAGAGAGAGGGAAGCAGATTCTGCTCAGCAGAGAGCCTGATGTAGGTCTCGATCCCAGGATCTTGGGTTAAAGCAGAGGCTTTAAGCCACTGAGCCACCGAGGCCCCATAAAAATACATTTAAAAATTAAGAACTTAGGACTTGGAGTTTTTCATTGGTGCTGTGCATTTTATTTAAAATGTAAGTACTCTCTCAAGTCTTTCCTGATTAACTGTTTTTTCATTTCTCAAGATAGAGGCCTCCATTAGATTGTATGTCATTATGAAAGAAATCTTAGCCATTATTCCCCAAGTTGCTTTTCAGTGTTTGGCACAATACTGTGACAATGACGTGAGAGCATTTATGAAATTGCTCGGGACATTGATGGCTGTTTACATCATACTTTTTAGTGTTTGGAAGTGTACAACTATACTCTAGGGGGTAGAATGAAAGCTTCTAATTCAAATTGTTCGGTTGAGTTTGCCACATTTCAGAGTAAGAAAATAGACAGTTTTGTTATTAACGTCAGAAGATTTCAAAGTTCTGGCCTTCTGGTGTTCTCCCTGTAAACACTCTTTTTTAGGAAGAACAATGGTCAGGAAAATGAAAGCACACTAATACATATTTTGTAGGAAATTTCATCCATGTACACACACATGGCTGTGAGTGAAATTTTTATACTTTAGGCATGGGGAGATCAAGATAGACTTGCCCTAGGGCAGTTGTTATTTGCCTGACTCAGCTCTGCTCAGATTTCCAGGGTTCTTTCATCAATAAGAAATGCTGGGTTTCTTGAAAAATGTCCTGGAAACAGTGGCTTGCTTTCCTTCTCTTCTTAGCAGTGTTTTGGCTTGATCAGCTTTAGTAGCAATCACTTCAAAAAATGAAAGGATGCTCTTATAGTGTCAGATTGGCCCTTTTGGGAGTTTGTCTTTAGAAACTTCGTGATTGGAGTAGAGAATATCAGTACTGGGTGTCCTCCGTTCTTCATGAGTGTTGTTCTTCTGTTTCAGGTAAGCAGGGTGGGTCCCAGAGTGTAACCGCTAGTGGGGACAGGATGGGACAGCATTTGACCCGAGAGGAGCAAATAACTGTATTGTTCATATATTATTGAGCATTCCTTGCTGCTTCCGCGATTGGAGCCATGTAAGCTAGAAGAGCGTCTTCAAAATGCTGTAACTGAGGGTAGAAGTCAGGAACTGTTTCAGGGCTTCTCACTAATGGAATTGATTGATTTGAAATCATAGAATTTTAACCTGAGGGGACCTTACGCATTACCTCAGATGTGTGTTCTCCTTTGAGGGCCCAGGCACCTGACGTGCCCAAGATCCCAGAGCCAGCAGGTCGTTTAGCAGAAATGTTTTTCCCAGTATGCCTTTCAACTTAGTTTCACTGTATATATATATGTACACATAAGTACATATATATATGGTACAGTGTAGTACAGCCATTTTCAGATTCTGTTCTATGATTTTGAAGTGGATTAGAGCTTTGGTTTTTTTTCTCTTTTGTAATTGCTTTTCATTTTTTAGCTCCCCCTTACCAGCCCTACATTTTAATACATACACATCAGTTCTTTGAGGGAGGAAACACTATCAGTAATTTCCCTCAGGAACAAGACCGTATTCATTCCTCCATCCAAATGAGGATCTACCGAAATCTTTAAAAAACGAAACAAAGTGCGGGGCACCTGGGTGGTTCAGTCGGTTGTGTCTGCCTTTGGTTCAGGTCATGATCTCAAGGTCCTGGGATCGAGCTGGGCGTTGGTCTCCCTGCTGGGCAGGTGATCTCCCTTTCCCTCTGCCCCTCCTCTCAGTCTCGTGCCCATGCACATGCTCTCCCTCCCTCCCACTCTCCGAAATAGATAAAATCTTAAAACAAAACCAGAAAGCCCCAAAATAAAAAGCATCAAAGTTCTTACTCTAGGGGCTCAGTGCATTTAGCATCCTTCACTGTGCTGCCTAATTATCTTCAAGCTGACTTTTCAAAAAAACAAAACACCCTAGTTCATTTGCTAATAATTTTTTTTTAAACTTAGGAGTTCACACTGAATTGCCTGGCTGGTTTTGATGTCATCCACAACGTAGTTCAGCAGATGTAATTAGGTGATGCCAATCTTCAAGGCTAAGTTTTCTTCCAGTATAAATGTACCCTAAACCGTTCCAGTTTTCTTTGCTGATAAAATGCCTGAGGTTCACTCCTTTACTTGTGACGCCCATGAGTAGATAGTGCTCACTGCTCTGGCAGGATTCCTTTCTTCCCCTCAGAGGTTTGAGCCTATCCAGGCTTCGTAATAAAAGCCTCGGGAATCCAATACCTGCCCTTTGTGGAACCTATGTGTGGAAAATGCTTTGAGGAGGAGAATAGTGGATGCCTACAAAAACTTAAGCAGTGGTAGGCCATTAAAAGGTCCAGATCTCCATATTCCACAGAAAGAACTGGATTTCCAGCATAAAATCCTAACTCTTCAATCCCTACTGTTCTTGCCATGTCTAGTTTCTCTGTAGTTTTTATGGCAAAAACCTCGTCCTCCTTAGGAGCTCTTGCCTTTCTTTCACTTTTAACAGTGCTATTTGTCTGTTACCTTCTCACATAGTAGCAAAGTTAAGATGTCTCAAACAGGATTGATGTTAGCTGTTTCATGTACATCATGTCGGCATGTACATCAGATTTAGGCATGTAAGGTGCCTAGCCCAGTGTCGTATATAGTATGAGCTCTCCGAAATAATATTCCTCCCGTATGAATTTCCTTGGCATAAAATTTATGTCATGTTTATTACCTATTTGAGTATGTCTCATCAGAACCACTACATGACTGATGGCAATTTATTTACTCATTCTAATATTTGTTGAAAACCACAAAACCTAGTATTTATGCTGTCTGAAATTTGCTGTAGCAACCTCTTTTCCTACATTATGGTCCTCCTTTGAAATCACAGTTCTTGATCAAAATTAAGTATTTGTAGGATTTTTCTTATCCAGAAGAATTTACATATCACTTTTCATTTATTTTAAATTCTGTACTTCACTTTAAATTCTGCCTAGAAGCCATAGCAATTCTTCAACCGTAGGTGACAGATTTTGTCCTTTCAGTCAGTTCCATTTGATTACAGGATCTTCCTGGAGGGCTCTTTTGGGGAAAAAAAGGAAAGTGAGAAAGAACTCTGGTATTGATTTGCTCTCTGATCTGCTATTATATGGGATAAGGTGTAATCTAAGATCAGAACCCTTATTTTGGAGATAAAAAAGACCAAGATTCATCAGAGAAATTGAAAGAACTTGTCTCTAATCTCTCAATGACTTTAAACTGAATTTCTTCACAGTCAGTCTTCTGGTCAGTATGTGTTTTACCAGCTGTTGCTATCCATGGGATTTGCTTTTTTCTTTAATTTTTATTTTTTAAACAAATACCTAGTAGAGCAACACAAATATAAAGACATTTAGCAAAACATTTTCCTCCTCCTCAATGAAGTTTTGAATCATGTTATTTTAAGTAGTTGTAGGATTTCTTACCATATTTTAAACCTAAAAGTAATAACTTTGACAGGAGAATTTGTTTCAAGTGGTAGGGTTCATAAAGTCTCATGGTATGCTATCTTCCTAATGGGCTGTTCAAGAAGAAAATCCAGCAAGATGAACAGAGAATGAATGAATGTGGAGTAGTTACTGAGGAGGAAGAATTAAAAGGAAGATTTAAAGCCAGAAAAAAATACTGTTTGGGGAATATTAAATTTTTAGTGACCGTCTAATATGCCTTTGCTAAGAAGAACGGTATAATGGGGATACCTGGGTGGCTCAGTTGGTTCAGCATCTTACTCTTGCTTTCAGCTCAGGTCATGATCTCAGGGTCCTGAGATGGAGCCCATGGTCAGGCTCCACACTCAGCAGTTAGTCTGCTTCTCTCCCTCTGTCCCTCCCGCTACTCACTTGCACTCTTTCTCTAAAATAAATCTTTAAAAAAAAAAAATGGTATAATGATAACATTTTTTCTAGTTATAAAACTCATTAGCTTCATTCACTGACATTTACTGCTTCCAGGGGCACCTGGGTGGCTCAGTTGGTTAAGTCTCCCGACTCTTGATTTCAGGTCAGGTCATGATCTCAGGCTCATAAGATCGAGCCCCACGTGGGCTCCCCAGTCAGCTTGCGATGTTCTCTCCCTCTCCCCTGCACCCCTGTACACACGTTTGTGCATGCGCTATCTCTCTCAAATAATTTTTTTTTTTTTTAAGAAAAAAAGCATTTACTGCTTCCATAACGATTTCTGAATATCTATGTTAAGTTGCATCTTGAGAGTAAAGGGTTTGCTAGCGGAGCCCAGGTCATTAGATGGCCCCTTGACATCATAATCTTTTCCCCTTTGTAGGTTGTGGAACAGTTAAAAATTTGTGGATAAATGTACATACTGACTTATTTCTTTATTATTTACTTCTTAGGAACGTCACATGACTGGAGGTTACGGTGTGGTGCTGTGGACTTGTACTTCACACTCTTTGGCCTCAGTAGACCTTCCTGCTTGCCCTTACCAGAGCTTGGGTTGGTTCTTAATCTAAAAGAGAAAAAAGCTGTCTTGAATCCGACCATAATTCCAGAGGCCATAGCAGGCAACCAAGAAGCTACGATTAATCCAAGTAGTCACGCACAGCTAGTTGGATTTCCGAACCCTGTAAGAATCCCATGCATTATGGAAGGTTTAGTTTTATCATAGAGGGCTCTCTAGAGAGGAGAATGGCTTTTTTTGACTGGCAGACTTTAAAGCCATGAAGAGTTTCATGTGCCACTTGAAAATAACAGCCAGCCGACAGTAGTTGAGAGCACTCTGGAAAGTGCTCCCGACAAGCTGCACGGCTGCACGTGGCAAATGAGGTCCTGCCAGTCCCTTTTCCCCTTTTGTCACGACCTGGTGTTTTTGTACTTGACTGTTGAATTTCTTCCTCGAGTAGTAGAAAAATAAAATGAATAGTTAATCTGATCTGTATATGCTGTTGGCAAACTATTTGAACACAAGGGCCCTGACTTTGTGTTTTTGTTTTGTTTTGGTTTGGTTTTTTTGCTACTCTGTGTCATACCTAGCACAATTCTAAGCATATGACAAGTGCCTGGCAAATGCTTTTCAAATTACATAACAGTGAATGGTCAGATAAATGAGTAAGCTGCTGATTTGGGAGGATTTGATATGTTACATTTTTATTTATGTATGTGTGTCTGTGTTTGCCTTTTAAAAAAGCTTTTATTTCTAGCTATGCATTAGAAAATTACCAGACTTTTTGCAGAAAGACCTTGAGGAATCATTTTACTGTAATTCAAAGAAAGTTTTCCAGAAATGATTTTCATTTTAATAACAAAATGTCCTTAATAACTCATGCTTCATTTTTCGCCAATATTTAGACCAGATTACTTGCCTGGCAATTCCCTGCTGGTGTTTTGACACTTGAAAACTGAGATTCTCTTCATGCTACTTAGTGATAATTATTTTAAATTTGTTTATTCACCTAGAATTTTCTGGAATAGAGCTGTACGTATTTGTTGTAAATTTGAAATGTATCCTAGAGTTTGGGTTATGAAGAAGTAAGATGATCTTTCCATAGGAAAAAAAAGAGTCTCATTAATGTGCTCTTTCAAATCTGAATATTTACAAAGTTGTAGACATAAGTATGTTTCTAATTCTTGCCCATTTATGTTAACTTATTCACATTCATTCTTGGAGTCTTCAGAAGAGGAGGAAATGATACCAAAAGATACATTCTTTTGGGAAAGCTCTAGAAGTTTGCTTATATACCTCCCATCTCCCCCTAAAAAGACCAGCAGACAAGAAAAGGTGAAGATTATTTTAAGCCCATTGCTGATAATTTTTAGGCACTGGGCATGTTCTAATCTGCATGGTTGCTGTAGCTATTAGTGTTCAGCTATAATATGAGCTACTTGTCTTCAGAAATCTAATTTTGATCTTGAATATTGCCGCAGGAAGATGATCACCTTGCCAAGGAAGCAACATGTAATATGTCAGCTCATCAGCAGGGAGTGAAGAGGAAGGCTGATACACCACTGGGGTCCCCACTAGAACCTGGTCAAATACTGGAGAAGAATGAGGATAGCAGTAAAGTCAAACTCAAAATCAGAGTAAGAAATACAGGTTCAACCTGTATTAATAGTGTAGGATATTCACCTTCTTATAAATCTTTTTGAATACTTCCATTGGTTTTTCCTTAGCAGGAACAGATGGGGCAGACTGACTCATAAAAGAACCCAAATGTCCATTTAAGATCTTCCATCTGATTATTTAACTTCTATTATCACATACTTCTTCTCTCTTTTGGGGGAGGAACTATGTGTGTGTTGTCTACCATGGCTCACTCCCTCTCCCTACAACATAGGAGTAGATTTTAGTTGCTGTTTCATTTCCAGTAATATCCATTCAGCTTCTTTTAAAGGCTGGCCCACTTAATTTTTTCTTACTCGTAGTACTTTTTGAGAAAAAGACTACTTTTCCTTTTAAGATGTGGGGGTATGTTCTGTGGCCTCTCTGCTACCTTTCCTAAGAGCTAAGATCCAAACGTAAAGCGATGTAATAGCTCTTTTTCTGCTTTGTTTTGCGTGTGTGTTTTAGTTTTCAAATTCTCAAGATGAGGAGGAAATTGACATGGACACAGTTCATGATAGCCAGGCGTTCATTTCCCATCATTTGAACATGCTTGAAAGGCCATCGACTCCAGGTAAGACTGGTGTACAGTAATCAGGATGTGATGAAGAGAGTTCTCCTGGTACTGCTGTTCTAAGACCTCTTGCTTTATTTACAAGTGAACAGCTATAAAGTTGAAAAGTAGGTAGTATCAAATACTAGATTGTACCAGATTATAATGCATATTAGCAAAGGAATAAGGATTTTTAAAGGATTTTTAAAAATTATGTTTCATTTTGGTCCTTTTTAAGTATTTGGCATACTTCTGGATTTATTTTTTATAATTAAATTTTGTTTATTTTTTTATAAACATATAATGTACTTTTGTCCCCAGGGGTACAGGTCTGTGAATCGCCAGGTTTACACACTTCATAGTACTCTCCCATAGCACATAGCCTCCCCAATGTCCATAACCCCACCCCCCTCTCCCAGCTCCCCTCCCCCCAGCAACCCTCAGTTTGTTTTGTGAAATTAAGAGTCACTTATGGTTTGTCTCCCTCCCAGTCCCATCTTGTTTCATTTATTCTTTTCCTACCCCCACAAGTTCCCCACGTTGCATCTCCACTTCCTCATATCAGGGAGATCATATGATAGTTGTCTTTCTCCGATTGACTTATTTCGCTAAGCGTAATACCCTCTAGTTCCATCTGTGTCATCGCAAATGGCAAGATTTCATTTCTTTTGATGGCTGCATAGTATTCCATTGTGTGTGTGTGCGCGTGTGTGTGTGTGTATATATATATATATATATATATATATATATATATATACATATATACCACATCTTCTTTATCCATACATCTATTGATGGACATCTAGGTTCTTTCCATAATTTGGCTATTGTGAACATTGTGAACATTGCTGCTATAAACATTCGGGTGCACGTGCCCCTACGGATCACTACAGTAGTGCAATTGCTAGGTTACAGGGTAGCTCTATTTTTTGAGGAACCTCCATGCTGTTTTCCAGAGTGGTGGCACCAGCTTGCATTCCCACCAGCAGTGGAGAAGGGTTCCTCTTTCTCTGCATCCTTGCCAGCATCTGTCATTTCCTGACTTGTTAATTTTAGCCGTTCTGACTGGTGTGAGGTGGTATCTCACTGTGGTTTTGATTTGTATTTCTCTGATGCCGAGTGATGTGGAGCACTTTTTCATGTGTCTGTTGGCCATCTGGATGTCTTCTTTGCAGAAATGTCTGTTCATGTCCTCTGCCCATTTCTTGATTGGATTATTTGTTCTTTGGGTATTGAGTTTGCTAAGCTCTTTATAGATTTTGGATACTAGCCCTTTATCTGATATGTCGTTTGCAAATATCTTCTCCCATTCTGTCAGTTGTCTTTTGGTTTTGTTAACTGTTTCCTTTGCTGTGCAAAAGCTTTTGATCTTGATGAAATCCCAATAGTTCATTTTTGTCCTTCCTTCCCTTGCTTTTGATGATGTTCCCAGGAAGAAGTTGCTGTGGCTGAGGTCAAAGAGGTTGCTGCCTGTGTTCTCCTCAAGGATTTTGATGGATTCCTTTCTCACATTGAGGTCCTTCATCCATTTTGAGTCTATTTTCGTGTGTGGTGTAAGGAAATGGTCCAATTTCATTTTTCTACATATGGCTGTCCAATTTTCCGAACACCATTTGTTGAAGAGGCTATTTTTTTCCCATTGGACATTCTTTCCTGCTTTGTTGAAGATTAGTTGACCATAGAGTTGAAGGTCTATTTCTGGGCTCTCTGTTCTGTTCCACTGATCTATGTCTGTTTTTGTGCCAGTGCTATACTGTCTTGATGATGACAGCTTTGTAATAGAGCTTGAAGTCTGGAATTGTGATGCCGCCAACTTTGGCTTTCTTTTTCAATATTCCTTTGGCTATTTGAAGTCTTTTCTGGTTCCATATAAATTTTAGGATTATTTGTTTCATTTCTTTGAAAAAAATGGATGGGATTTTGATAGGGATTGCATGAAATGTGTAGATTGCTTTAGGTAGCATAGACATTTTCACAATATTTATTCTTCAATCCAGGAGCATGGAACATTTTTCCATTTCTTTGTGTCTTCCTCAATTTCTTTCATGAGTACTTTATAGTTTTCTGACTATGGATTCTTTGCCTCTTTTGTTAGGTTTATTCCTGGGTATCTTATGGTTTTGGGTGCAACTATAAATGGGATTGACTCCTTAATTTCTCTTTCTTCTGTCTTGTTGTTGGTGTAGAGAAATGCAACTGATTTCTGTGTATTGATTTTATATCCTGACACTTGACTGAATTCCTGTACAAGTTCTAGCAGTTTTGGACTGGAGCCTTTTGGTTTTTCCACATATAGTATCATATCATCTGCAAAAAGTGATAGTTTGACTTCTTTGCCGATTTGGATGCCTTTCATTTCTTTTTGTTGTCTGATTGCCGAGACTAGGACTACTAGTACTATGTTGAAGAGCAGTGGTGATAATGGACATCCCTGCTGTGTTCCTGACCTTAGTGGAAAAGCTTTCAGTTTTTCTCCATTGAGAATGATATTTGCTGTGGGTTTTTCATAGATTGCTTTGATAATATTGAGGTATGTGCCCTCTATCCCTACACTTTGAAGAGTTTTGTTCAGGAAGGGATGCTGTACTTTGTCAAATGCTTTTTCAGCATCTATTGAGAGTATTATATGGTTCTTGTTCTTTCTTTTATTAATGTGTTGTATCACATTGATTGATTTGTAGTTGTTGAACCAACCTTGCAGCCCTGGAATAAATCGCACTTGGTCATGGTGAATAATCTTTTTAATGTACTGTTGGATCCTATTGGCTAGTATTTGATGAGAATTTTCGCATCTGTGTTCATCAAGGATATTGGTCTGTAATTCTCTTTTTTGATGGGATCCTTGTCTGGTTTGGGGATCAAGGTGATGCTGGCCTCATAAAATGAGTTTGGAGGTTTTCCTTCCATTTCTATTTTTTGGAACAGTTTCAGGTGAATAGGTATTAATTCATCTTTAAATGTTTGGTAGAATTCCCCTGGGAAGCCGTCTGGCCCTTGGCTTTTGTTTGTTTGGGGATTTCTGATGACTGTTTCAATCTCCTTACTGGTTATAGGTCTGTTCAGGTTTTCTGTTTCTTCCTGGTTCAGTTGTGGTAGTTTATATGTCTCTAGGAATGCATCCATTTCTTCCAGATTGTCAAATTTGTTGCCATAGAGTTGTTTATAATATGTTCTTATAATTGTTTGTATTTCTTTGGTGTTGGTTGTGATCTCTCCTCTTTCATTCATGATTTTATTTTTTGGGGTTCTTTCTCTTTTCTTTTTGATAAGTCTGGCCAGGGCTTTATCAATGTTATTAATTCTTCAAAGAACCAGCTCCTAGTTTCATTGATTTGTTCTGTTGTTTTTTTGGTTTCTATTTCATTGATTTCTGCTCTGATCTTTATGATTTTTCTTCTCCTGCTGGGTTTAGGGTTTCTTGTTCTTTCTTTAGCTCCTTTAGGTATAGGGTTAGGTTGTGTATTTGAGACCTTTCTTGTTTCTTGAGAGAGTCTTGTACCGTGATATATTTTCCTCTCAGGACTGCCTTTGCTGTGTCCCACAGATTTTGAACTGTTGTGTTTTCATTATCATTTGTTTCCATGAATTTTTTCAATTCTTCCTTAATTTCTTTGTTGACCCATTCATTCTTTAGAAGGATGCTGTTTAGTCTCCA
Source organism: Mustela putorius furo (assembly GCF_011764305.1). Classification (NCBI taxonomy): domain Eukaryota; kingdom Metazoa; phylum Chordata; class Mammalia; order Carnivora; family Mustelidae; genus Mustela; species Mustela putorius. Next base: position 21,893,534 of record NW_025421322.1, on the reverse strand, counting down.
TGTATTTGGGTTCTTTTCAAATTTCCTCTTGTGATTGAGTTCCAGCTTCAGAGCATTGTGGAATGAAAATATGCAGGGAATGATTCCAATCTTTTGATACCGGTTGAGACCTGATTTGTGACCCAGGATGTGATCTATTCTGGAGAATGTTCCATGTGCACTAGAAAAGAATGTGTATTCTGTTGCCTTGGGATGAAATGTTCTGAATAGATCTGTGATGTCCATCTGGTCCAGTGTGTCATTTAAGGCCTTTATTTCCTTGTTCAACTTTTGCTTGGATGATCTGTCCATTTCAGTGAGGGGAGTGTTAAAGTCCCCTACTATTATTGTATTATTGTCTATGTGTTTCTTTGATTTTGTTATTAATTGGTTTATATAGTTGGCTGCTCCCATGTTAGGGACACAGATATTTAAAATCGTTAGATCTTATTGTACAGACCCTTTGAGTATGATATAGTGTCCTTCCTCATCTCTTGTTATATATAGTCTTTGGCTTAAAATCTAATTGATCTGATAGAAGGATTGCCACCCCAGCCTTCTTTTGATGTCCATTAGCATGGTAAATTGTTTTCCACCTCCTCACTTTAAATCTGGAGATGTCTTTGGGTATAAAATGAGTTTCTTGTAGGCAGCATATTGATGGTTTTGTTTTTTTACCCATTCTGATACCTTGTGTGTTTTGATTGGGGCTTTTAGCCCATTAACATTCAGGGTAACTATTGAGAGATATGAATTTAGTGCCATTGTATTGCCTGTAAGGTGACTGTTACTGTATATTGTCTCTGTTCCTTTCTGATCTACTACTTTTAGGGTCTCTCTTTGCTTAGAGGACCCCTTTCAGTATTTTCTGTAGAGCTGATTTGGTGTTTGCAAATTCTTTCAGTTTTTGTTTGTCCTGGAAACTTTTTATCTCTCCTTCTATTTTCAGTGATAGCCTAGCTGGATATAGTATTCTTGACTGCATGTTTTTCTCATTTTGTGCTCTGAATATATCATGCCAGTTCTTTCTGGCCTGCCAGGTCTCTGTGGATAAGTTGGCTGCCAATCTAATGCTTTTACCTTTGTATGTTAGATACTTCTTTTCCTGGGCTGCTTTTAGGATTTTCTCTCTGTTGCTTAAGACTTTTAAATTTTACTATTAGGTGACAGGGTGTGGACCTATTCTTACGGATTTTGAGGGGGGTTCTCTGCACCTCCTGGATTTTGATGCTTGTTCCCTTTGCTGTATTAGGGAAATTCTCTACAATAATTCTCTCTAATATACCTTCTGCTCTCCTCTCTCTTTCTTCTTCTTTTGGAATCCCAATTATTCTAATGTTGTTTCATCTTATGGTGTCACTTATCTCTCGAATTTTCCCCTCGTGGTACGGTATTTGTCTTTTTTGCTCAGCTTCTTTATTCTCTGTCATTTGGTCTTCTATATCACTAATTCTTTCTTCTGCCTCATTTATCCTAGCAGTAAGAGCCTCCATTTTTTATTACACCTCATTAATAGCTTTTTTTATTTCAACTTGGTTAGATTTTAGTTCTTTTATTTCTCCAGAAAGGGTTTTTATCTCTCCAGAGAGCGTTTCTCTAATATCTTCCAAGCCTTTTTCAAGCCCAGCTAGAACCTTGAGAATCGTCATTCTGAACTCTAGAACTGCCTTATTACCAATGTCTGTATTGATTAGGTCCCTAGCCTTTGGTATTGCCTCCTGTTCTTTTTCTTTTGTGTGTGTGTGGTGAGTTTTTCCGCCTTGTCATTTTGTCCAGATAAGAATATATGAAGGAGCAAATAAAATACTAAAAGGGTGGCAAAGACCCCAGGAAAATGTGCTTTAGCCAAATCAGAAGAGACCCCAAATCATGGTTGGGGAGAAAGGGAATAAAAAGAAGTTCAGAAAGAAAAGAAAAAGAAAAGAAAGAAAGAAAGCAAATTTTAAAAATATATAAAAAAGAAAAAAATATATATATTAGACTGGTGACTAGAACAGGGTCACCCACTTAATTTTGGGATTATTTTGGTATCTTAGAAGAAACTACCTCCCAAAATGTTAAAGAATGAAAAACATATGTAAGGGTAAACACAATGAAGGGATGGAATATGCCTATAAGGATGAAAAAAAAAATTTTTTTATTTTTAATTTCTAAAAAGGGAGTTGATTAAGTTGGTTGGGAGACTAAAGAAAAAGAAAGTGGAGAGATTTTGCTCAGGCTGGAGACTAGATCAAGCCTTGAGCTAGATTTAGGGCATATTTTGATCTATTAGAAGAAGTTCTACCCCAAATTTTTTAGAAGAAAAAACCCTATATATATACAAAAAATAAAAAGTTAGATACAATGAAGGATAAAATATGACTATAATAATGAAGTTTCAAACGATTATTATTTTTTTTTAATGAAAGGTATTGTTAAGATAAACTAGTTTAAAAACATTAAAAGAGGAAAGGGTAAAAGTTAAAAAAAATTTAGAAGAAGAAAAAACTGCAAGACTAAGGAATCATGGGGAGAAAGCCATGAATTCCATGCTTTGCTTTCTCCTCCTCTGTAATTCTGCTGTTCTCCTTGGTACGTGAACTTGGTCTTGACTGGATTTCTTGTTGATCTTCTGGGGGAGGGGCCTGGTGTAGTGATTCTCAAGTGTCTTTGCCCCAGGCGGAATTGCACTGCCCTTACCCAGGCTAAGTAATCTGCTCGGGTTCAGTTTTGGGAGCTTTTGTCCCCTGAGCACTTTCCATAGAGTTCCGGAGGGCGGAGATGAAAATGGCGGCCTCCCGGTCTCCAGCCCAGAGGAGCCGAGAGCTCAGGGCCCCACTCCTCTGTGCGCCCTCAGAGACAAGTGCTCAATCACTCCCATGTCCCTGGCCTCTGGCTGTGCTCTGAGCTCACCAAGCCTGCGACCAGTTCAAGGTAACCCTGAGCTGAGAGCTCACTCCTTGGCTCTGTTTCTGTAGCCGGCTTCCCCGTTCTAATACCTGCAAGCTCTGTGACACTCAGACACCCCCGATCCTTCTGTGACCCCGCCAGACCTGGGACCATGCTGACCCCGCGTGGGCTTCACCCCAGTTTAGCCTCTGGAGTGAGGTCCCTCAGCGGAACAGACTTTTAAAAGTCTTGATGTTGTGCTCCGTTGCTCCGCCGCTTGCTGGGAGCTGGCCCTCCCACTGCAGTCTATCTTCCCATGGCTTTGGATTCACTTCTCCACCATTCCTACCTTTCAGAAAGTGGTCGATTTTCTGTTTCTAGAATTGTTGCTGTTCTTCTCTTTGGTCTCCTGTTGGATTTGTAGGTGTTTGCCATGGATTGATAAGCTACCTAGCTGATCTCCTGCTACCTGATGTAGTCTGATCTCCTGCTACCTGATGTAGTCTCAGCCTGCTACTTCTCTGCCATCTTGACTCCTCCTCCTGGATTTGTGGTTTTTTTTTAATTCATTCAACAATTCTACCAGTAGCTTTAAGGGTTCCCCCCCAAGCTTTTTTTTTTTTTTTTTTTTTTTGTAGTTGACTTAACTTCAAAATAAAATACCAGATCTATTTTCTTTTTAATAATGTAATCATAATTTTAAACTTTGAAGCAATGCCTCCCATAACACTGCTTTCTCTTTTTGCCTGCCTAGAGATATTTGCATGCATTTCTCAAACATCATAATCTTTCCTTTTGAAAATAGTACCGGAGGGCGCCTGGGTGGCTCAGTGGGTTAAGCCATTGCCTTCGGCTCAGGTCATGATCTCAGGGTCCTGGGATCGAGTCCCCAGATCGGGCTCTCTGCTCAGCAGGGAGCCTGCTTCCTCCTCTCTCTCTCTCTGTCTGCCTCTCTGCCTACTTGTGATCTCTCTCTGTCAAATAAATAAATAAAATCTTAAAAAATAAAAAAGAAAAGAAAATAGTACCGGAGATAGTATTGGGTTGATAGACTATAATGTACCTTATTTTTCTGTGTTGGTAGGTGTTTAGGCCTAGTTTCAAGTATTTTTTTTATTATAGGTAATTCTGCACTGAATATCTTCATACAGAAGCTTTTGTTTCTTTATATTCTTTGGGTAAATTTCCCAAAATATGTTATTGGTGAAAAGATTAGTTTTAACTGTATTGTGAGATACTTACCTAAGGAAGATTTTCACAGTTGTAGATATATTGGGCCGAATATTTATGAAGAGTAAATACCTAGTTTATGTTATCATTTTATAACTTTTAGGGATAAAATGTTGTTGTAACTTGCATGTAAGGTATGAAATACAGTAATCAAACAAAAACCTGAAACGTACTCAACATTCTAACCTTTGTCTTGGGCTCCATGCCAGGGTCATTCCCTCTGTGCCTCTTTCTGGTTCTGTTCACCTGCTTTTGCACTAGAAGTAAAAACTATCTTCAGTTTCCTTTTTTACTTTTTCTTAATCGTTCTGTTGCTTTTCTTTATAGTATGCCACATAAGTACAGGATTTCCTTGCACTTGTTTTTTTAATTTTATGAAAATGGTATGATACCAGTGTGGCTTAACTTTTCTCAGTGAACATTATGCTTCTAAAGTCATCCATGTTGATATGTAAGATGGAATTTATTAATTTTCATTTATTTATCCTTTATCATTTTTGTATGCATAGTACTGTTTTGTTACCACTGTAATAACTTAAAAGGTACTTGTTAATTAATTGTAAATGATAAATCAAGTTTAGTTTACTTTTTTTTTTTTTAAATAATCTCTAGGCCCAATGTGGGCTTGAACTCAGTGATACCAAGATCAAGAGTCATATTATGCTTTATTGACTGAGCCAGCCAGACACCCTCAAGTTTACTTTATAATTCATTTTTTATTGGAAATATGAGTATTTTTTATTTTTTTTTCTGGGTACTGTTCCTGTTTTCTTTTTATTGAAAAAAAGGGAGTATTTATTTATATTCCATACTGATTATCTTTTTATGACCTTTATGTTTAAATGATATTTTTTTCTTTTTTCTTCTTGTTTTTCTTTCTTGCTATATTTGTGCAAAGGCCTCCTTACCTACCTTGGTCTGCTTTTTATTAAATTTTAGTTTTGAGACAAAAATTATTTTTCACTATTTAGGGATCTGAGATAAGCTAGTAGAATTTGAGAACTGACTTCAGGTAGAAGAATATGAGCCTGAGATACATTTGAAAACTGAAAGGTCATGAATTCTTAATCTTTTCTGATTTAAGAGATCTTAACAACTATTTATCTGTTCAATCCATTTTATAGATAAGTAAACTCAAGAGAGAAGTATAAGGTCACTTGCCCTAAATGATGTACTCAGGTATCAGCTGAGGTCTAGACTCATAGCCAGCTCAGATCTAGACTGACCTTAGAACTTTTCCAAGTGACAAATAAAGGACTTGAGACATGATGACATAATGTCTTACCAGGATTATCTAATTTGTTGATAATTTGGAATCAGAGCCAAGGTTTCCTGATAGCTCCTCCAGTGCTGTCCACATCATGCCATTAAAACATTTCCTGTTTGAAATGTCTTCTGTAACCCCTAGATTACTTTTACCTTTTTCTTGAGTAAATATTACAATAGAATTTATCAGCAAATTTTCAGGGGAGCAAAGAAACTTGACTATATGCAAAATTCCACACACATAATATAAAATACGGTTTCCACCTCAAATATAGAATCCACTTTATGTACTTAGCAGGCCAGTCACACTTCACTGTCTTTCCTGAGTATGTGTTGTTCTTAGACTTAAGCATATAGGAATCATGACAAAGGATTAAAATCAAATGGGATCTTTAGTAGTTAGGAGTATTCTTTTTATTATTAGAATTCTACTATTGAACTGCTTCTGGTTTTAAGGATAACCGATAAAAGCAGGTCAAGCTTTTTTCTTCTTTTAGTAAACCAAGAAATAAATACCTCTTTTCCCTCTTCCTTGGCATTCTAGGGCTCTCTAAATACCGGCCAGCCAGCTCCCGATCTGCTTTAATACCCCAACACTCACCAGGCTGCGATGGCACACCCACCACAAAACCCCAGTGGAGTATGGAACTTGCACGGAAGGGAACAGGTGAAATTATTATTACTATTATTATTTTGCTCAAGAACAAAGCTACAAACTTTACAGAGTTTATCAACTTAAAAAAATACATGAAAAATACAGATCTAGGGACTTGCTTTTCTTGCAACACATTGACTTTGTTTTATCTAACATAAAGAATATTTGATTTATTTAGTTTTAAGTAGGCTCTGGACCCAGCTTGGAGCCCAGCATGGAACTTGAACTCACGACCCTGAGATCAAGACCTAAGCTGAGTTGGACATTTAACCAACTGAGCTACCCAGGTGCCCCTAAGAATATTTTAGACTAGACTTTTTACTTTTTGAAAATAGTGCATTCCTATTATATAAAACTTGGAAGTGAGAAAAGAGTTGAAAGGAGAAAAAAAAAATCATCCCTCATTATACCATTTAAAAATACCCATTATTGCTCTTTTTTTGCAATGATTTTTCTTAGAGTATTATAACATTAAAAATGCCAGCGTCAGTAGACACCATCAGATCTGCACCTTTCACATTCTTTTGAAAAATGGGAAAGTCACCCACTTATTTCTCCTTTCCTCTCCCCCTGAAAATTTTATAATTGTTCATCCGTAGTCAGTCCTGAAGACTAGATGCCATACTATGAAACTAGGATGTTCTATCTTTTCAGTTATTAAATATTAATTGGGTTTAAGTTTATGAAAAATATTCCAGTTCAGATGTGTTTTTTACCTGTTCTGTTTTACATTGTCTTCCGCTACTATGTTTTTAGTTGCTTACTAAAAAAAAAAAAAAGATTGTAATCTAGATAACGAGTAAGCATTCAGTGCTGTTGAGCAAAGATTCAGTCCTCAAGTTTTGGAAGAACAGGGAGTGAAAAACAGGATACATGAGCAAAATTATTTTTAAAGAATAGTTTTTCCAAAAGTCATCAGTCAGATTTTAAGATGCTAACAGATGGATTTTGCTTACATAAACCATATTTTTATGATACAAACAAAAGAGTAACTGTTTATTGATTTGAGGAGCTGAAGGTCAACTTTGATTAAATCAAACCAAAGCAACATCTCAGAATATTCTGGTATTGAGAGCCCAGACTGTTGCTTTCTTATATCTCTCTGTGTGCTGCTCTATACATTTACTCATATTGATTCATACAGAATTTATTTCAGAAGGAAATCAGCTGGAGACCTTATCACTTCGTTTGATAAGTGAATTTTGACATTTCTTGGCCTTGGCAATTTTGTATTCTCTTGGTTTTATTTTTGATTTTGGTTAATTTTGCTTTATTACCATTATACTTATTAAAATTTTACTAAACATGAAAACTTTCCCACATTTTTAATTACATTAGCACTCAGGGTGTTTCAGACCTCTTGCTATAGTTTGAGAGTAATGTTTCTGCCTGTTGCATGAATTCCTATTCCAGAGAAGAATCTGAGTATGCTTGGTTTTTCTTTGTGATGTGGCACTCTCACTAACACCTTTTTGTGCCAACTGATGTGCCGTTGTATCATAGTGTCATATCGCTTTAAAAAACCCATCTTTACTGTTTTGTGGAATCTTACTTTACTAGGTCTTGTAGTTCTCATGACATTGTGTGGGAAGATTAGGAAGAGGATACGTAGGGCTAATGCTGGGAAATAGGAATGTTAACTTTGGTTGCTAGGACCCTTTTATGACATGAGGCAACACATATACCAGTATATTATTTAGACTGATCTATAAAACCTTAATTGTGAATATATTTTTAAAGTGCTTTTGTAATTTTCTTTAAATATGTTTAGGCTATTTGGTACCCTGTGGCCAGTGAGCAAGTCTTAAAGTTCAATAGTGATATTATGAGAATTTAGAAAACTTCATTTTACAAATGGTTCCTGAAGATTATCTGTACATGTATTTATTTTGGAATTTTAAGTGTGGTTTTCCCATAGACACATTGTTACATTTGATAGGTAACTCCCAAACTAGCCTACAAAGTTAAAATCTCTTTTAAGGTACACCATACATGAAGAATAAAAGTCAGACTTAGCCACTGTGTGTAACAATGTTTTTGATAGAAGGGGCACTTAGAGCTCCATCTTTTGGGATGTTAGAAGCACAACTTCAGCCCAGCTCAAAATTGGCAGTAAAACAGGAACTTCCTCTCTTCCTGCCTCCCAGAAGGAGCCAGGGTCCCTTGTGGTGGTAGCTAGTCTGGCCTGGGGTTGTGAGTGGAGGGCTGAGAAGAGGAGGTGTAGAACCAGTTTAAGTAAGGGAAGTAGTGACCTCTCTTCGTTCTCTAAGGGATTCTAGATTAGAGTTCACAAATGACCCTTATTTGGAACCTTCCTCAGCACATCCAACTGAGGGACCTTTTCTTTTTTTTTTTAAATTAAGATTTTATTTGTTTATTTGACAGGGAAAGAGAGAACATAAGCAGGAGGAGTGGGAGAGGGAGAAGCAGGCCTCCCTCAGAGCAGGGAGCCTGACTCGGGCCTGATCCCAGGACCCTGGGACCATGACCCAACCTGAAGGCAGACGCCTAATGACTGAGCCACCCAGATGCCCCCAACTGAGGCATCTTTTACTTGGTCTATAGAAGTCTTGGAAAAATTTTTGAAGTAGTTTACTAAAAAGAGATTACACATAAAAATGTCGATTTCTAGCTTCTATCAGAAAAGGGTTAACTGAGAGGTCCTCTTAAGCTGGCATGTGCCTTCCATTTTGTGTTGTGCTTGGAATAGTGCTTACTCATTTATGCTGTCTCCTTCGGTCCAAGGCTTTTGAGGCTGGGCGCCTGCTTCTCTGGGATGAATTCTGAGATGGCTCCCTTAGAGCCAACAAACCGGTGATAATTGAGAACTGGCATGTGTTGCAGATGTCATCTGGGGCGTGGGGGATAGAGAACAAATGGGGCTGTAGGTAAAATAAAGAAGAGGTGGAAACTTTTAAGTGGTGGAGAGGTCATATTTTCTGGTTTGTTCTTTTTTCCCTCCAGTTTTCTCATTCCTTGCTTATGATAGAAGAATATTTTAGGGATGATATGTGTGACAGGTTAAGCCATTTGGGTGTAAGAAAAGAGAAGTGGCAGGGATATTTTCCTTCCTTCCTTTACTGTCACCTCCCCCCAACCCCGGCCAGCCACTCCCGGAGGCAAGGAACCGAGGCCTTAGAGCCTCCCAAGATTTCTCCCCCACTGCAGCTGTGATGCCTGTCTATCTTCCAAGTTGCTGGGAGGCTTGTGATGAAGCACAGAGGAGGGACAGGCACAGGGGCAGAGGGAAATCCCTCGTGCTTTCTGTGGGGCAGAAAGAAAGAAGAGTTCCTGTAGTTTTGCCGAGCTGGGACTCCTGTGTTGTGTAGCACCTAGCATAAGTCAGAAAAGCACTGTGCTAGTGCACAAACTCTTTCCCACAAAAAGATACATATATATCTTGAGAGTACTGGTTCTTTCTTTTGAAACTCTAATATCAAAAACAGACTTGGTTTTTTAACTTAAATTTTAAAATTTACTCACTTTATTTTTTACAGTGATCTAAAGAATCCAAAGACTAGACTTCATACTTTTCCTAATAAAGACTGCAGGTTTTGTGTTAAGTTTAAACATATACCTAATGTGAACGAATTTAAGAGAATTAGCAGGTTACTGACTGTTAATAACACTTTAATCAGATGGGCTGAGAAGCTTCTACATTAGCCCTCTATTAAGTACTGTTTGGTTTATTTTGCATTTGTTAAATTGACTGCAGCTAAAATCCTTATCCATAGTGCATTTTACTAGATCTCTAGGAAAGATTTAATGTTGGGTAAAACAACAAAACAGAGCATTAGTGGGCACCTAGGTGACTTAGTCGTTAAGTGTCTGCCTTTGGCTCAGGTCATAATGCCAGGGTCCTGGGACAGAGCCCCACATTGGGCTCCCCACTCTGCAGGAAGCCTGCTTCTCTCTCCTCCACTCCCCCTGCTTGTGTTCCCTCTCTTGCTATCTCTCTCTGTCAAATAAGTTAAAAAAAAAAAAAGTTAATTAAAGTGAGATTGTTATAAAAAAAAGAAAAGACCATGTGTTTTTTCTTTTCATATAACATGAAATAGGAAAATATATTCTGAATTATATATATCCTTTTTTTGATATATGTGCTATCTATCATAGAGACATATCTTTCAGGTCACTGAAAGGACTTTCTTAAGCTTAAAATGAGTGCTGCCTCACCTTGGGTGGGCCTCAAGTTCCCAGGAATCTGATAAACCCCTGAAATGATAGTGTAAAATTATGTTTGTAAATGTGTCTTAGGGATGGTAATATATGCATTTTTCTCAGTAGAGATTCTAAACATGACCTCATGCTAATGTGAAAGTCAACTCCTATGTGCCCCAAATCCAACTGTTAATACAGTTCCACATGGGAAGGAATTTGTACTTTCTTATCACCTTGGCTTTGACCTGGTAAAATTATCCAGGAAAGAGAGATTGGGCAAACAAACATAAAAATATATTTTGTTGGGGGTCCTGGGTGGCTCAGTCAGTGGGTCTGACTCTTGATTTCACCTCAGGTCATGATCTCTCAGGATTACGAGGTTGAGCCCTGCCTTGTTGTCAGGCTCAGCGGGGAGTCAAGCTTGAACTTCTCTCTCTCCGTCCCTCTGCGCCACCTCCTCCCACCCCGCACACGTACATGTTTTCTCTCTCAAATAATCTCAGTATATAGAAATAGATATTGTCTATAATAAGTGAAAACTTTAAGAGCTAAGGGGTGGTGGTGGTGATGGAGTAGCATTAGGTTTTATCAGATGTTCTGCTGTTAAAGGGCACTATTCCAGCGAATATTTTTGTATATGTGTCTTTGAACATATGCATGAGCACATTTGTTGTGGGATAGATTTCTATTTATTTGACACAGAGAGATCACAAGTAGGCAGAGAGGCAGGCAGAGAGAGAGGGAAGCAGACTCCCCGCCGAGCAGAGAGCCCGACACGGGGCTCTGTCCCAGGATCCTGGGATCATGACCTGAGCCTAAGGCAGAGGCTTTAACCCACTGAGCCACCCAGGTGCCCCTGTGGGATAGATTTCTAGAACTGAATGTTCTAAATCACAAAGTATGGGCGTTTAGCATTTTCATGGATAGTATTCAACTGCCTTAACTTCTCCTTTTTAAAAAACACTTTATTATGGGGCGGGCCTGGGTGGCTCGGTGGGTTAAGCCTCTGCCTTCGGCTGAGGTCATGATCCCAGGGTCCTGGGATCGAGCCCCGAGTCGGGCTCTCTGCTCAGGGGGAAGTCTGCTTCTCCACCCCTCTCTCTGCCTGCCTGTCTGCCTACTTGTGATCCCTGACTGTCAAATAAATAAATAAAATTAAATAAAAATAAAACAAAAAACACTTTATTATGGAAAGCTGTGAAGGCGTCAGACTAGTGTAATGAACCCCATCCATCCGTTACTCAGCTTCTGCAGTGATCAGCTCATGTCAGTCTTGTGTGGTCTATATCCTTATCCATTTCCACTCTCATGAACTATTTTGAAACAGATCCCACATATCATCACTTTATTCATGAACAGCTTAATATAGATCTCTAAAAGTTGAGGACTTTAATAGAGTCTTAACCACAGTAACATTCTTATACTTTAAAAAAATTAATTTTTTTCATACTTTTAAATACCCAGTCATTGTATAAGTTTCAGTTATTCTGATATTTATTTTTAACACTTTATTTTTTTGAATCATTATCCACGTCTTCACATTGCAGTTGGTTATATCCTTTACATCGTTTTAATGTTCAAGTTTTACCTTTTTCTCTCTTTTCTTCCCTTCTATAATTGTAATTGTTAAAGAAATGAGGGTTTTAATTGTAGTTTTCAAGTCTGTGTTTTGGTAATTCTATACCATGGTATAATTAACGTGTTAGAGTCCTCTTTATTTCCTGTAAATTTGTAGTTGGGTATAGAAGCTTAATTGTATTCAGGTTTATAGATGGCGTCGTGCTCTTCCATCTGGTAACGTATGATGTCTGGTTGACTTTATTTTTTTTTTTAAATAGTGGAAGTTAGATTTTATTTATTTTTACATATTTTAAATTCTTTAACTTAAATTCAATTAATTAACATATAATGTATTATTAGTTTCAGATGTGGAGTTCAGTGATTCATCAGTCTTCTCTAACACCCAGTGCTCATTCCGTCACGTGCCCTCCTTAATGCCCATCCCCCAGTGACCCCATCCCCCCCCCCCTCCAGCAACCCTCAGTTGGTTTCCTGTGATTAAGAATTGAGGTTAGCTGCTAAGGTGATTAAGGTCTAGATCCATTATTTCACTACGGGTTGCAAGATGCTGATATGCCTTTTTTTTTTTTTAAGACTTTATTAATTTATTTAGAGAGAGCGTGCGCATGTGCGAGCAGGGAGAGGGACGAAGGGAGAGAGAGAATCTAGAGCACACTCCCTGCTGATCATGGAACCTGATGCAGGGCTCAGTCTCACGACTCTGAGATCATGACCTGAGCCAACATCAAGAGGGTCAGACACTCAATGGACTGATCCACCCAGGCGCCTTACAAGATGGTGCTATTCTCATTCATCTTTCCACTTTTATAAACTGGTTTATTTTTGTAAAGCTGAAGTCCCCCTCATCTATTATTACCCAGTGGTATAGATTATATAGAGGGAGAAAGGTAATGGCTTCTCTTTTTATTTAATAATTTCCTGAATAGTAATTTGGCTAACTAGCATCCTCCAGTGGGGAGCTAATTAATTCTAGTCCCTTAGTTATTGTTCTGATCACTATTCAAATTTTTCTCATCTTTGGACAGTTAAAACTCTTAGAAGTTGACTCTTGGGTCTTTTGAGAAGAATGTAACTTCCTTGCCATTATACCAGATATTTCAAGTTCATTTTGTAAATATTCTGCCCAGTCAAAAATCAGTCATTTGTCCTGGGAACCCTGGTTCCTAACACCTTTATCTTTGGATCAAGTTAATCCATTGTCTTATTAATAGGCTAAATACAAATCAAGAGACATGCAAGATTTACAATCAGTGTGTTTTTTTTTTTAAGATTTTATTTAATTATTTGACAGAGACACTGCGAGAGAGGGAGCACAAGCAGGGGGAGTGGGAGAGGGAGAAGCGAGCTTCCCACCAAGCAGGAGCCCGATGTGGGGCTCGTTCCCAGGATGTTGGGATCCTGACCTGAGCCAAAGGCAGACGGTTAATGACTGAGCCACCCGGGCACCCCTCAGTGTATCTTTGATACTGAGTATAAGGCCATTAGACAAGAGATTGGACTTTGAAGTGATTATAAGTATTCCTTGGAAAAGAATATACCCAAGTATGCTCAGTTGTCTCTGGCAGTTGCCTCTGCTAGGAAGTACAGTTTCCAATGTAATTATTGGTTTTTCTGCAATCCAAGTAGCTTGGCAGGTGTTTAGGATGATGAAACTTCTCTCAGCGCAGAAGAGGACCTAGACTCTTAGTGCAGACAGCCAGTTGGAACCCTCATAATCTGTTGTTTTAGACTGACTAAATTATGAGGTAGGATCTGAAGGGATTTGTTCATGAGACTTTAAAGTCTCTTACCACTTCTTCTTATCACCTCGCTCTGTATCCTGTTAGGTATGGACTTATTTTCTCATATTTTGGAAACCTACTTGTGTAATTTATTTAAAATCTAAATTAAAATCTTACTTATGGTGGTATATTTGGCTGATATCTCTCAAAATTTTTCTGAATACTCTCTTGGTTACCAGTTAATTGCAAAAGATACAGATCCCTAAACTTGCTGTGTATGTAAATAATCTCTGCTATTAGCTCATGCATCATTATTAGTAATGTCTTTACCAAAGTATCATGAATATAAAACTATAATTTTATAGTAGTAAAATATGAATCTGTGAGATCAAGAATCTTGATTTATTCATTTGTCCTGAAATGTTGGCACAGTGCCCAACACAAAAGAAGTATAGTAGCCCGTCAGTACCAGGTGAATGAATGGTCTTTAATAGTTTCTGTGCTTTATCCCTCTCGTTGCAAAATTAGTGACCTTCACATTTCATTTTGTTGGATTAAGTTCACGGGACATCCTCTCTAAAAGAAACACAGCTACTAGATATTTCTGTTGTATGAATTCATTTGTTTAGCAAGCTTTGGCAGGGGTGGGGAGGTGAAATGGAGGGGTGCTAGACGCCGGGTGACACACTGGGATACAAAGATGAAAGACCTGCCTGTTCTCAAGATGCTGGAAGTGGAATGAAAGAGACCCACCAAGGAAAAGCTGGGCAGCCAGCCGCCTGCACAGCAGTGCCAGAGGAGGGTGGGGGTGTGGGGGAGGGGGCGGGGGTGGGGAGGGAAGCATGCAGGCTGGAGGCAGGTTTAGAGCTGCCTGTGCTGCCTTGGGCAAGTCACTTGAGTTCTCTGTGCTAGAATTTCCTTTCTGTATTATGTTGTGGGAACATGAAAGAACAAATTCTTTTTGGGCAGTTTGGGGAACACTTCTTAAAGAAATGACATTTGAGCTATTTTAAATCATTAAAGAGCATGAAATTCTTTTTAATCCCTTTGTCTGCTTTAGGTTACCATTTAAACATTACTTCCTTGCAGAAGTTTGCCTCTGATCCCCACACAACTCATTTAAGTTTCCTGTTGTGCTACTGGTTCACTCTCTTTTGTCTTTTTATTCCTTGGTTATACCTACCCAATTTCTTGTCAGCTCATTCGTAAATGGCAGGAGGACTGAGATCTGTTCAGTTTATCATTATTTTCCCCAGTTCCCCCTATAGTTCTGTTACTTGTTAAGGGAATCTGTGGGTCATACAAATAAGGGAAGGGCGTTTCGAGCATAGGAAGTAGCATTTACAAATTCACGGTTAACGAAGGGCTACCCTCAAGTGCATGGAAAGTGACAGGGGAACATAAGGCTGGAATTGTGGGTTCAGGACAGATTGTAAGTCATCAGTAAAATCTGATTTTTAAGAAACTTATGTGGTGATGTCTGTTGTGGTAAGATCCATGGTTTGGGGCTAGTTTGGATCAAAATTAGTGCTGAGAATTTACTTTAAAGGTCCATTTCAGTGAAAAGCTTGGTTTTTTAGCTAGTTTGGGTAAAAACCTATATTTTCAGAAACTGTTGTGTTTAAGTCCAAGGAGTTTGACTTTTATTCTGTTAGTAAAACCAACTGAGTGGTTCTTTTTGTTGTTGTTGTTTTTAAAACCAACTGAGTTTTTGAGCAGGTAATTATGGATAGCTCTGTGTTTAGGAAGGTCATTACGCAGCAGGGTCTTCCAGCTTAAACAGTATTAACATTTTGGGCCTGAGAATTTGTTGTTGTAGGAGCTGTCCTGTGCGTGATGTGATGTCCTGTGCATCCCAAGGCTCTACCCACTGGAGGCCCATATCACTTCCACCCCCAGTCCTGCCTCAGTTGTGACCACAGTGTTTTCAGATACTGCCGACTAACACCTGTGGGGTGAAATCAGCTTCGGTGCAGCTGTGCAAAATACGGGTTTGAGTGTAATACACTTTAGGCAGAGGAATCAGTTCACAGGGGACTGGGGCGGCCATCCAGATGAGGCAAAGTGGTTTGAATTCATATGGTTACAGACAGGGTAGGGGCAGGCGAATGGCGTATTTGTATGTGAAAGCCAACGAGATTTGGTGACCACCCGGATTGAGAAAAGCGGGTGTCCAAGATGAACCTTGGGCTTGCCTTAGCTGGCTGCCTGTACAGCAGTGCCTTCAGTCCAGAGTCGAACGGAGAGAAGTCTTCCTCGGGATTGCAGCAGTGCAGGAAGCGAGAAATTGTTGTACACTAGAGTCTACGAACTCCTGCTGTAGACTCCTGGACTGATAGAATACTAAATGAAAAGAACTTTCCAAAACATTTGATTATTTTTTTTAGGTGAAGTAAAAAGAAGGAAGATGCAGGCTGAAGGTTAATAGCTGGATCTGTTCAAGAGCCTAGGTCTCCCTGTCTCTCACCTTTCTCTCTTCTTTTCTTGTGTGTGTGTGTGTGTGTGTGTGACACTACTCTTATCTTTTTAAGTAGAGATGTTCCTTGTATACACTAACTGCCTTTTCTAGTTTTCTTAAGTGCGCTAAACCTACTTAAAAGTTCACTTTTGCCTATCTGTTCCCAAGAACTTACCTTCAGGAACTTAGCCAAATGTAATTTTTGCTGCACTGTCATTATCCGTAACCAGTGTAACAGGTTTCCGTGTGTATGTAAGTGGGTCTTCGGTGCAGAAGTAAAGTACTGCCATTTCCCGCCCAGTACCTTAGGCTCGAGCTGTAGTTAAACGGGCTACAGTGGAAGGATGAATGTGGGTCTTAACTTATAACACACTCATGTAATCATTCTTATCATTATAGTACTTTAAAACATAAGTGCTAACTTGTAAAAGATGGTTTGGTAACACACTGGTATATATCGTAATTGGTATAAACTGTAAGGAATTGAAATATTTATGTCCTGGCCACATGCTGAACACTTCTGTGTGTGTGACTGACCGGCTGGATATCTTCTTCAGCTACTTCTCCCATTCCTAATAATTCTCACGGACGTGGTAAGCACTTGGGAGACCCTCTTTTCTGTGCTGCCCATCAGCTCTCTCTTACTTTCATTTCACTTCCCTTGTTATCAGTGGGATTCATCTGGGTGTCTTTAATCTTGAAGGGAAGGAACAGTCCCCTCTGGAGATGGCTATGCACCCAGTGGCAGCGGCTCCGCTCTCAGTGTTTACTAAGGAGACTGCGTCCTCCAAACATAGCGACCACCACCACCACCATCACCACGAGCACAAGAAGAAGAAGAAGAAGCACAAGCATAAGCATAAGCACAAGCACAAGCACGAGAGTAAGGAGAAGGACAAAGAGCCTTTCACCTTCTCCAGCCCGGCCAGCGGCAGGTCTGTCCGTTCTCCTTCTCTTTCAGACTGAGAGGGGCACAGAGGGCACTTGGCCTCCGTGTCCTGAAGAATATATGTAACTAAAGCTTTGTTCTCTGTAAAGAATGATAAAAGGAAACCGACAAAAAAATAGTTGCCTTTCTCATAGAAATTCAGAATCTATGTAAGTTCTAAACATTTGACTTGTGTTATTTATGCAGTTGAGAACTAATTAGAAGAATGTTTTATAGTTCCGAATCAACCGTCTCCTCCCCATTTCCTCCTTAGACCACACACACGTGCACACACACGCACACACACTCAGCCAAACTTCGTAAAGGCCCTCATAGCCACTGGCAGTTCCCATTCACATCATGGTCTTCATGTGTACTGCCAAAATCAATTATGTTTTAAAGTCTTTGATGGATGTTATGGGGCAAAGTGATGTTTTAAACAAGCTACTGCCAGATCTGTGGTGAAACCACTATTTCCAGTGAAATCTTGTATGACACTATTGGGAACTACTGAGAAAGACTGAGGCTTTTCCATAGGAATCTTCTGTATTACATGGTATTTTTTGTGTTAACCATAGAGGCTAAACATCAGAATTTGTGAACAAGATGGCATGATATTTTCTTTTGCCCTAAAACACTGAAATTTTTAGAAGCAGCTCTTTAAAAAAAAAATTTTGGGGGGGGGGATTATGATGTTGGAATTTAATAGAACTCTCAAAGCCACAGTTCTTAAATCAAGATGTTTAAATTTTAAGTTCTTTTTTCATTAAGTATAAGTGAATATGTTCATATATAGAATATGTTTGTTAAATGTAGACAGTTTACACACCCGACACATAATCTAAAATTATTTCTACATAACGCAAAGTCCAATACCTTAAAAAGGTGTTTATATGGTGTTTACTAACTCAGAGATAGACAAGTCAGCCCTCATGTAAGTATACCAGAAACATTTAAAAATATATGAAACATTTTGGTTTCATACTTAAATAGTTAGTGTGTTTTTATTTCTGAATTTACCATGTGCTTTATTGTTTGTTTATTTAAAATGTTTTTCATACCTGTTCTATTTTTATCATTTCTCGTACCATTAGCTTGACAAAGTATTTCTTCCAGAATAGATGTCTCAAAGGGATCCAGTAATATTGGACTTTTAAGTAAATATACTTTTAGTTGTGTTTAACTTGTTTAATAAATAACTTTTTAAATTGACCATTCTGCCTTTGTGTCTTTTTATATCTTTGTTACCCTTCTCTTTGTGTATGTATATCACGTACCTGTCCACAAAGCTGCAGGCTTTGTTTACGGCGGGATCTGAGCTGGTCTTGCTAGGGAGAATGATTTCAGTAGAGATGGGGAAAGTTCTCTCAGTAAAAGAAACGGTGTTTTTTCCAAAAGTATGGAGGAAAGTAAGGGGATGCTCCAGAGTTGAAAAGAAGTGCAGTTGACTTGGAGGCTGTATGCGAAAGGGAATGTGATGAGATGGTGAAGGGCCTGCATGGCAGTTATTTCAAGATTCCAATTAATTTAGTGTTGGCCCACTGAAATTATTTTTGGAAAGTGGAACATTTTGTCACGGTGTGTAGTGTGATACCATTTACAGAATTCCCAACTTTGAAAATAGTAAGGATGTATTTCAAAATAATTATTAGTGATGTTGGAAGATGGTGACAAATAATAGCAAAGCTGTATAACTTAATGACGTGTTGTGTATCCAGCATTGTACTGGGAACTGTATGTTACCTGGGGTTTCTAAATTGGATATTTATACTGGGTGTTTCTTGTGAGGCACGTTTTTTTAATGGCAAGCTTTCAGTTATTTAAACTGATGGTTAGGAGCAAACAACACAAGAATTATTCATATTTTTTTGAAATATGTAATTACATGCAAACAACACAGAGTTCTAGTGTAAGTCTCTCCAGTTTCCTTCCCCAGAAGGAGTCTCTGCGGGCAGTATTACGTGTGTCTTTCCAGAGCTAGTCTGTACATACATCTATGCAGAGTATGGACATTTTTTTTTAACAAACGATAGTTGTAGAAATTTTTTAAATTTTGGTATATCTTATCTACACATTTCGTGTCGTACTAACAAATGTCTTTCTTATTCTGTGATTATAAAAGAATTCTCCCATTTTTTTTCTATTGGTTTTAAAGTTTTATGTTTCAAGTTTCTATCCAACTAGAATCCATCTGGATTTTATTTTGATAGAAAATAGGAGGTGGAGAGATCCAGCCTTCCCACCCCCCCCAGAATGTCACCCAATACTATGTATTTAAAACTGTCTTTTTGGGGTCCCTGGCTAAAGTGCATGACCCTTGATCTTCGTGTTGGGAGTTCAAGTCCCACATAGGATGTAGAGTTTACTTAAAAAAAAAAAAATAGGGTGGCTCAGTGGGTTGAGCCTCTGCCTCCGGCTCAGGTCATGATCCCAGAGTCCTAGGATCAGACCCTGCATCGGGCTCTCTGCTCAGTGGGGAGTCTGCTTCCCCCTCTCTCTCTGCCTGCCTCTCTGCCTGCTTGTGATCTCTCTCTCTCTCTCTCTCTCTCTCTCTGTTAAATAAATAAATAAAATCTTAAAAAAAATTTTTTTTAATTAATTAAAAAATAAAACTCGCATCTTTTCTCTCTAGATTTCAAGTCTTGCACACTAAATCCCCTTATAGCTTGGGCCCATTTCTGGACCTTGTAGCTGGTATCATGGATGGGTCTGCTCATCTGCCAGTACCACGCTGATGAGATCATGGTAGCACCGGGCCATGTTCCAATACAGTAGGCCTAGTCTCCCTTCATTACTTTTCACGATCTTCTTGCTGTCCCTGTGTGTTTTCTTTTTCCAGTTGGTTTATTAATTTACATACAGTAAAACTCCCTTCTTTTGTATATTCCTATGGTTTCGACAAATGCTTGGACTTGTATCTCCAACCATCAGTTCCATCGCTGCAAAAATCCACTCTGTAGTCAGCAGCTCCACCACCCAACCCCTGCCTTCCACTGACAGATTTTTCATTCCTATAATTTTGCCTTTTTGTGGATTTATTTTTCTACATAAATACTAGAATTAGGCTTTTTAGTCTCTCCCATGAAATTGCTTTTTAGTGAGTATTGGTCGTGTGTTAAATCAAGAGTGAACTTAAAATTGGTATCTTGAGGTTGATGATTTGTCTTAGTGATGTCCGTATTCCTATCTATTAGGACGGTATTCCTTTTTAACTTCACCATATGGTCGTTTGTTTTTGTTTGGTTATCTAGAAATGAAGTCTTTTCATTATAAGATTATTTTATGCTGATTTTGTGCTTAGCTACTGCATTAATCAGGGTTCTTGAGAAATATGTAGATGTTTGTTATAAGGTATTGACAATTTTGGAGGTTGGGAAGTTCTATAATCTGCTGTCTGCATGCTAGAGACCCAGCAAACCTAGAGGTATAGTCCCAAAGCCTGAGAGCAAGAGAGCCTACAGCACAGATTCTAGTCTGGGTCTGAAGTCCTGAGAACCAAGACTGTAAAGGGCAGAAGGTCTCTGTCCCCACTCGTCAGAGAGAGGATTCAACCTTCCTACACCTGTTCTGTGGAAGCCCTCAGCAGTTCTGGTGAGGCCAATGCACAGTGGGAAGGGCTGGCGCCTTCACTCATTCCACCAATTCCGATATGCAAATCTCTTCATGAACCAGCCTTACGAACACACCCCAGGTAGGGGGGCATCCATTGGCCCAGACCAGTTGACACCTAAAATTAGCCAGCATAACTATATGACTAAATTCTCACTATTTGCGACATTACATGTATTTCTTGGGTTTTACTTAAAAGCATCCATATCTGTAAATGATGATAATCTTATTACCTCTTGTCTAATGTTGATAAATTTAGTTTTCTTTTTAAGATTTTATTAATTTATTTGACAGAGATCACAAGGAGGCAGAGAGGCAGGCGGGGCGGGAGGTGGGGAGCAGGCTCCCCGCTGAGCAGAGAGCCCAACGCGGGACGCGATCCTAGGACCCTGAGATCATGACCTGAGCCGAAGGCAGAAGCTTAACCCACTGAGCCACCCAGGCACCCCGATAAATTTAGTTTTCTAATTTATTTTTTTGTCTGACTTCTTTCTCTTGCTGAAGTGGCCTGAGAGTTGCCAGGATGGCATAGTCTCTGATCATCTTGCGTCCCGCTTCGCGTTCTCTGCTTCATGGGTTGTGGATTGTGTTTCACACTTCTTCACCTTGTTTGAAGTTGAAGTTTACGATATTTGTTTCCTTTGGGTGATTATCAAGGAGAGAATGGAGACACTACCTTACTACTGAAGTCTTAGAAAATCTTGAACAAGACATTTTGATCAAAGTGTCATGGTTCCTTTGAAATCCTTGTCTGGTGAATAGTTGGGAAGCTCCTTCGTTTCCCCATCCGCCTCTCCTAACTCATCTCTCCTGGTTGCAACCTTTTACTCTATAAAGACATGAAATTTCAACATATCTCATGGGCTCCAGCCCAGGTGGAATTGTCCTTTTAAAACTCAACTTCTGGCAACCCTGCCTTTGAGTGTAAGCAGGACTGAATGACTCACTTCCAAAGGATAGACTATGGAAGGGGAAAATAGTCACTTTCCAGTTAAAGCTGACAGACGCATCATTAGCCAAGTGACCATGTAAATAGCAGTAGTGGTAAGTCATGTTAATATGTCCTCATTAGCATGATGTGGTGAGAAGGACACCTCTGTGGATATAAAACCCTACGATGCCAGTCTATCTGGTCTAATCATGAGAAAAACATCAGACAAACAACAGAGGGACACTACAAAATTCCTGACCGTTATTCCTCAAAGCCCTTAAATTTGGGGTTGGGAGAAGGGGGGTGGGGTTATGGACACTGGGGAGGGGATGTGCTATGGTGAATGCTATGAAGTGTGTAAACCTAGCGATTCACAGACCTGTACCCCTGGGGATAAAAATACATGGTTATAAAAAATAAAAAATTAAAAACCAAACAAACAAAAACAAATGACAGAGAGACTGTCCCACCAGAGGCGATGAGGGAGACATGACAACAAGGCAGTGAGTTTTTTTGGATCGGATCCTACAACAGAAGAAGAACATTAGTGAAAAAACTAGTGAAATCCAAGTACATTCTGGAGTTTCGTTAATGCACCGGTGTTCATTCCTTAGTTTGGACAAATGAACTACGGTGATTTTTGACCTTAATGGGAAACTGGGTGAAGGGTATTTGGGAATACTTGTGAAGAAGGAATTGTAATCTTGGAATTTTATTCCTTCTAGGGTATGAGTGTGTATTTTGATCATTTTTATAACCTAAATTATTTACTTTTTGAAGAGCTAAAATTTCATTTTCCTCACCTCAGCATTTTACAAGAGAGGAATATTTGGAGAGAGGTCACAGAGAGCAAGGATAAAGACCCAAAGGGTGACAGCTGGAAAGCTTAAGAGCAGAAATATAAAAGTTCTTACGAGAAGAGAAGAACAGGCCGAGGGGCTAACCATAAAAAGGAAAAAAATTTTTTTTCCCTAATTAGATACTGTAAAAAAAAAAAAAAAAAAAAAAAGTGAGACTTTTGTGATTGGAGATAATTGAGAAAATGCATATTCCCTCTTACAGTTTCACTTAACAGTCAGAGGCCTCTCACAAGTTCCAAGAAGTTCTGTAGTAAAGAACCCTGTTTAACACAGTATTTTCCCAAACTTACCTGAATGTGGAACTTTCTTCTGTCACATTTGTGAAAATCTAAGGAACGTCTACTATAATCTTGGAAAAAGCTGTTCTGTAAGTCTGATTTTTTAAATGTTTCCCTGGAATTTATACTATTTGGACTATATTATCACTGAAATAGAGGTTTCTCAACCAATTATTCTAGAGCATTTATTGTCCCTTAATGGTCAGACCTTACTTAAGAATATCCTTACTGTTTGATCACAGACTTAAAGTTCTTGGCAGTGATCCTTTAAAAAAATTTTTATCTCTATCTACATGACTTAAACATAGTAATTGAATGGTAATAGACCCAGCACTGTTTTTTGTTTTGTTTTGCTTTGCTAAAATAAACATTTCTCTTGGTTTAGCCCAGTAATCTCTAAACAGTTTTGTTTGTTTACTCCATTAGTTAAAAAAAAAAGTACATGTATCTAATGTGTATATATTTATAAGTATATAATAGTGCATAACATAGTTTGGTTTTGGATGGTGGTTTTTAAAATCTGTGCTGATGATCTTTGTCTTTTCATTGGTGTATTTAATGTCATTCACATTTAAAGTTACTACATAGTTTATATAGTTGGATTAATAGCTACAATATTCATCATCAAATTATACAAGGGGGCACCTGACTGGTTCAGTGGGTTAAGCCTCTGCCTTTGGCTCGGGTGGTGATCTCAGGGTCCTGAAATGGAGCCCTGCACCAGGCTCTCTTCTCGGCAGGGGGCCTGCTTCCCCCTCTCTCTCTGCCTGACTCATGATCTCTGTCAGGTAAGTAAATAAAATCTGTAAGAAAATTATACAAGGAAGGATAAAGATGAGACAAATTATTAGTAAATGTCCTGAAGTTTGTGATATCTTCATAGTATTTAATAACTTATAGCCCACTATAAATTTGTATTTCAAGTGAATTTCTTTTTTTCTTCTCCAGTCTGATTAAGGGCCAATAAAAATGCCCCATATATGATGCAATATTCTAAGTACTATGCATTAACTAACTTAATCTTAACAACAACTCCAGGACATAGGCAGTATGATTATGATGAAGAAATTGAAGCATGGACAAGTTAAGGTAAAGGTCACACAGCTTGTAAGTGGCAGCATTTGCATTCAAACCTAAGAACTTGGCCCTATTTATTACCTCTTAGACTTGCACTGTCCAGGATAGTAGCCACTAGAGATTTAAATAGCCATTTAAATAGTGGCTATTTAAGTTTGAAAAATAAAAATTTTTAGTTTTTCAGTGTCATGAGGTGTATTTGAAAAGTTTAATAACTTTTTTTTTAAGTTTAATAACTTTATCTGGTGGTGGCTACCATGTTGGACAGCACCACTCTAGAACATTTTGTCATCAGTCCTTTTAGGCAGCACGGACACGGGCAGCCGGTCTCATGTTTCTGTCTAGCGGTGTTGCTTTGGTAGAACTCATGCTATGAAGCAAGCATTGGTTTAGCTCTTTCTCATTTGTTTGCATGTGCTCGCCTGATTGGTATGGTCTTCAATCTGGTGTGATTTACAGAAATCTTTGAAAGACCATTGTCTACGTTGCGGTGTTTGGTTTAGTTAAAACAGGTAACATAACCCATAAGTCCATTTAACTGAACACAATAAACTGTAATATGTCAAAATAGAGGAATGGGTGAGGCGCCCCTGTCCCCAGTCCCTTGATGCTGTGAAATACCTCACAATGTTGTCTGACACAGGGTTCAGGAGATGATCTCACTGTCCATTTATATATAGAGAGATACATATAAGTAGAGCTCGAGAACAGTCTTCTATCTCTTGTATGCTCTTTGGAATACACAAACCCTCTACTTGGAAGGTCCCTATTCTAGATCTCCGACCTCACATTTTCGAGCTGTTTCTCCCTCTTCCGTGCCTTGCTCTTGTATCATCGCTCCTCAGGCTTCGTCTTTTCAAGAGAATAAGCAAAACTTAGGCTTGAAACTGGCAAGACTGTTGCTCAGCAGGGGAACTAAAATCTTAACGGGACACAGATGTTCTCTCTATGGAATACAGGGCCAGAAGGAGGGAAGTAAGAGTTCTTCAAAGTGGTTTTCTTTGACTCTTATGAAAAGTCTCAGTTGCTTCTTTGACAAGATGAAAATCCTTAATGTCTTTTGCAAACACGTTTTCTGCTTTCAGTGCCGTGTTCTTTGACTGACTATTTCATGAGAACTTTTTTCCTTGGTGCAATCATAAAAAATGATTATGACATTTTAACTGAATTTATCGTATACTGTGATAGAACCTGATACATCTTTGTGTACATGTGAGACAACAAAATAGGGATAAGTGTAATTTCACTTGCAAATACTTTTCATAAAGTTATATACATTGTGTTTTATTTTTTTAAAGATTTTATTTATTTATTTGACAGAGAGTGAGAGAGGGAACACAAGAGGGGAAGTGGGAGAGGGAGAAGCAGGCACCCTGCTGAGCAGGGAGCTCGACACGGGGCTCAATCCCAGGACTCTGGGATCATGACCTGAGCCAAAGGCAGACCCTTAATGACTGAGCCTCCCAGGCACTCCTACATTGGGTTTTAAAACGAAAGGTGGCAGGAAACGAGTAACCGCATTGCCTCTCAAGATTACACTGTGCTTCTCAGTAAGAGCACGATGGGGGCCGTCGGGGTATTTTGTGCAGGACTATCCCACCTGTTACTGGACGTCTGACACTCTGGTCCCAGCATGCTAACCAGGCCCAGTCTCTGGAACAATCAATCTCCTGGCCTATCTCCAGTGCTCCCCCGGAAGTGGGTAGTACCCAGGTTGAGAATTCTCGGGCTAACTGTTCACTGCAGACTCTCATTACTGTCTCTCGGCTTATAAGAGAGAATATTATTATAAATCTCTAATTAAAATTAGATGAAAATCCCCATTCAAGAAAGTACAAAGCCTTATTGTCTCTAATCACAGCTGCTCATTAAGCTTTTCCCATGAGCCTGGCACCGTGCTACCTACCACGTGTGCATTTGCCCATTCCAGACTCATTACACACTGTGAAATGAGTGGCAGTATCCTTTTTTTACAGGTAGAGAAACTCTAAAGTGTCTACTATGATTAAAATCTATCATCCACGATTTTGTAGGTACATTCTGCGTCTCGGCACTGAGATAAATTCATGAAGGAGAGGGACACAGTTTTTCCCCTCGCTGAGCTTGCATTTTAGTTTATGCAGCTATGTAAGCAGAAGCAACAAAATTATAATCCCGATCCGTCATTTCTAGAACCACCTCTCTTTTCTACCACCACCTCTACCCAAATTATCTCCTGAAAGAAGAATTTAGTCAACCAAGCTAATCTTAGTCAATGAGCTGCATATATATATATGGACAGACGTCCAGCAGGATGCAATACATTTTATGGCCTTTCTCCTCCTAGAGGCTGCTGGAATTTTTCATACAGTTTTGGAGGTTCTGTTGTCTCCTTCAGGGCTTTTACTGTGATGGTATTCATTTGGAACATGAATGTGCATTCACTTGAGTGACAGTCTTATTTTGATTGGTATTACAGTTTTAAGTCTGCATGCCAGAGGATAGATCAATGTGCAGAGTTTTGTACAAAGGAGAATTGCATAAAGGATATTATTTTGTGCCTACTTTCCAACACTGAGAAGTAAACACTAGAGGACTTTCTTTTCAACAGGGCTATCTGGTTGCCTCTACCAGATAGTCTGTGTAACACGCACATGTTAGATATTAGGAATATAGTAGGAAAGAGGAAAGGAGTCAGCAAACTGGGTGGGTTGAAAAATTCAACAATTTTATTATTTCTCAAGATAAACTTTTACCCCAAAAACATGTTACTTGGGTGTGTGAAGTCCTTCCCGTTTAATTATGACTCACTGCGGGTGGAGGTCATGTCATTATCCTGTTTATGATGCTTATTGTCCCTTAACTATCTACTGCCACTGCGAGTCACTCTTGGCACTCACCGTGGGCTGTTTTGATTGAATTGAATATGAAAGCAGAAGGTGTTTTTATCAGCCAGAGAGTCGGTAATACTGTAGAAAGATCATGGTTCTGGAAAACAGGAAACCAGAGTTTTATATCCCAGCTTCTTCACGAGTGTCTCTTGTGATGGCCTCAGATAAATCAACCAACCTCACTGGGGTCCGTTTCCTTGAAAAATGAGAAGACTGGTTAAGACGGTCTCCAAGTTTCCTGCCTGCACCAATCTCCTGTGATTATTCTGTTACCATTACACAATAAATACCTGGAGAAGGTCACACATGTCTAAGAAAATGTGGCTTATAAGCTTATAAAGTTCTTATTTCAGCTTTTTAATGTGGATAGCCTGGAACAATTTTATTTGAATTTTCTAGAGAGAACTTCTTTGTCAGCCTCAGACCATCTGCGTATGCTCGGTCTGTGCATGAGACAACTTGGAGCTGGGTGTGTGAACGTGAAAGTTTTCCAGGGACAGTAAACAGTTTTCTCTTTTCTCAGCTCTTTGGACAGACCTGTCTTTACCCCAGACCCGCTTACAGGGACATTCATCAGCTGCTATGATGAGCTTTTAGGATTTCTGCAGAACGCACAGTCATCAAGCTCACACCATGTCAGTAAGTAGATATCATTGCATGTATCTAAGTCCGCTGCCTCAAAGCATAGAATTAAAATGAATATATGAGGAACTTGAACCCAGAGTCTAAAGAAAGTATGGCGCTACTTTAAGGCAGACCCTGAGGCGCTTGGGGAATCCTTGCCAAATTCTCTGCTCCGTTATGGATAAACACTGTCAAAATTTCCTAATACAGAATTTTAATTGCTTGCATCCTGAAACTCCTGGGTCCTGCCTATAATCCTGCCCCAGAGATTGTCCTTGAAACCCAGGGTCCCGATAGTCCATCCGAGAAAACAATGCCAGGACGGACTCTGTGACCTAAATGTTGATGTGTGGCCTATCAAGCAAGAAAAAATTGGAGGAGGCAGTAAGACTTCAGTAAAACTCATTCCACGTGAAGTACTGCCTTCTGCTTGGCACATAAGTATGTCCATCCTGGTAGCATGGTGTTCAAAATGTCCTTTTATGAAATGGTGATGGCGGTGGTCAGTGGTTTGTTGTGTGGGTGGTTGATTGTTGCTATGATTGTCAGTTTCATGTTCCTACTTGGCAAGGTCAAAGTTGATGGTCCTTGAACTTCTCAAGAATAATAAGCATTGCCGTTGGTGCCCTGTGGACATAGATTGTGTCTTCGGGAAATTTATCTTCTGCTCTTTCTCCCTATGGGAAGAAGTCGAGTCAGCAAGACTCTGCTCATTTTATGGTTAAGCAAACAGACTTGGAACCATGTGTTCTACATTTTCTATTAATGCAATGCAGGCTTTTCCTGGCATTGATTAAAAATCTGCTCTCCAGACACCTCTGTACACAGTAATTATATGTGTGGGGTTATGATGTATGAGGTCACCAGACCTCACGTTCTCCTTACACCTTGCAGAGACGGAACCAAGTCTTTCATGCGGTAGGGGAGGCGTCGACTTCAATATTGTGGTTTTAATTAGTAATGGTAAGTTTCTGTAACTGAAAAATAGAGATGTCTGTTTTCCTGGCTAAAGCTTCTAACATCTTTCGAATATCTTGCTTTGAGGGGACACTTTACACATCAGGTTTTGATTCTCATATAGTTGTTTTCCATTCGGAGAGAAGCCAACGCTTATCCTAAAAGGTCAGTGTTTGGCTTCCATGCTTAATCAAACAATTGAGCTTCATGGCAATTTTTCCATTAAATATGAGAGTTTTTTGTTAAATGCAGATGTCTTTCTGCTTCATCTTAGGTAGTTGTCTGGTGATTCAAAGACTTAGGACAAGAGCTACATTGCTTCTTTTTCCACGAAGGACTGCAGGGGCTCTGGCTGAGCTATACCTTAGCCCCTCTATGGAGGAAAAAACCATGACTGTTAAGTAGAGCACAAAAAGGAGTTCGGGAGGGAAATAACTCTTTCTTTTTTATTAATTTTTTATTATGTTTGGTTAGCCACTATATGGTGCCTGATTTGTTTTTGATGTAGTGATCAGCGATTCATTAAGCATAACAACCAGTGCTTATCACAGCACCTGCTCTCCTCAATACCCATCACCCTGTAAATGCCTCTACACAGTTGCCCCAATGACTTTTTTTTTTTAATTGAAGTATCATTACTGTACAATGCTTTGCTAGTTTCAGGCATATGACATAATGATTCAACAATTCTATACATTTCCCACTGCTCATCACGATAAGGGCACTGTAGATACCCTTTACCTACTTGTTACTGCATAGGCTTTGGCATCCACAAGGCTGCCTTTAAATCTTGTCTCTGTTGTAGAGAAACTGTGCCTTGAATTCAGTAAGCTGTTCAACCTCTTAATTTGCAAATAAAATAGCTAACCTCTATTGGCCCTGGATGAGGACCTCAGATTGTCTTAAGTTTGCCCATGAATTCTCTCAATCCTCCGTGAAATCGTGTGGTGGACGCTTGTTTGGGCACTCCTCCCATAGTACTCATTCTCCCCTCCCTTGCTTCTAGAACCCCGATGTTGTGGGGGTGATAATGTGTCTCTTAGGTATTTGCTTTTCAGGCTTCACTGTGGCTCGAGTAACCATATAGGACAGGGTTCTGGCCATGCAGATGTAGCAGAAATCTGCTGGTTCTGCCTTAGTTTTATGGATCAAAGAGAACCGTCATGGCTGGTCCCCTCTTCTGTTCTCATTCTGCCCTAAATACTGACATGATGTCTGGAACTGAAACAGCTAGCCCGTGCTCCCAAGAAAAGGCTGAAAAACATTGCAGATGCCAGCCCTGATCTTGTGGAAATGCTACGCCAACACCTATAGTCTCTGTTTCTTGGGCTTTCTGTTATGTGGAGTAGACCCTTACTTGTTTAGGTCACTATTATCAGATATTTCTTTACTTGCCGCTGAAATACAGCCCTACCTGCTACAAAGTATTATTATCTTCAGTCTCCAGAAAAGGTAACAGGCCCAGAGGTGTTAAATAATGTATCTGATTTGCACAGCTAGTCTCTGATGGAATTGGAATTCAGACTCCCCCCCAAGGCTGACTTACAATCTGAACTCTTAACTACTTGTGGTTTTTGGAGGAAGGACATGAAATTACTTACATAAAGCATTTTAGCTTAACATGGTGCCTGGCTTGTAGTACATGCTCATTAAAATCTTAAGACCTTTTCCACAATCCCAGCTTTTGCTTCACAGTGTGACTCCTGGTTTTTGATTCTCATGAAGTTATTTTCCATTCTGAGGAGTCAACTTTTCTCCCAAAAGGTTGGTATTTAGTTTCTGTGCTTAATTGAACAATCTGGGTTCGTGGCTGTAATAGGTGCTCAGAAAAGTTTGTTGAATAAGTGAATATCTATTGATAATTTCTCTCTTAGAGAATTTTCCTAAGCACCACTTTTAAGAGATTACTATATCCCTCTTTGGTAATGAAGCATTTTTTTTTTTTTAAGTATTAGTATAGTCCAAAGCTTCAGTAAAGTTCTAGAAACTAGTCTGTCTTGCTTCAGATCTAGCCTCATCACTAACTGATAAACTGTGTAATATTAAGCAAGTAACTTAACCTCTCTGTGCCTTAGTTGCTTCATCTATGAGATGGGAACAGTAATAATCCAAATTCCCTCATAGTAATGTTATCAGAATTGACCGGAATAATAAATTTAAAACAGTTTTTAAGGGGTTTGGCATATGCACTCAACAAATGTTTGCTCTTACAACAGTAACATTTTTATTAATTCACATGTACCCTACTCAAAGTGGTTCCAGTTAGTGAAACCATGTTGAAAACAAGATCATCATGGAGTAGATGCAGCAATTCATATGTGGGTTCATAGTGATTTGCTCACATTAAAATGGAGTAGGGTCAGAATAAAAACGGGGGTCTCCACTTGGTAGGCGGTACTCACATGCTTGATTTCCTTCATAAACTGTAAGTTCACTTTAGTCTTGGTGTTTGCTTTTTAAAACTGGGGGGTGGGGGTGGGAAGCACTGTATACTTTTAATAACAGATTATAAAATGTTGTTCCCACTTGCTTCCCTTCCCCCCGCCCCGCCCCACTTCAGTTTCAGATTTGCATGTAAGTTAGTTCATTTGAAAGGAATCAAGTCCACTTGATCAGGAAAAAATAGCATCTCTCTCTTACTAGCCGTTATTATTACAACTTGAAATCAAAGTCAGCAAAGAGAACCAAAACTAGCCATTATAATGTTAGCTTATGGAATTCTGTGTTTTAAAAGGGGCTAAGACTTTTGGAAGGTGTTAAGAGATTGACAGACGTATTCTCCAGGGCTACAAAATAACTAGTGAAAGTGATTTTTTTAAAAAAACACCAAACCACAACTCTTTAGAGTTTCTGGAAATTGTCCTGAGAACGTACAGCAAAGGGAGAAATATTTGTTCAGCAAAATCTACTAAATATGTAAGATCAGTGAGAATCGGTGTCCTTGAATCATCACCCTCTTCCTCACTGTCTCTCCTTACTAGCTGAGCTTGGTAGGAGCTCTGATCCAGGCAGGTGTGGCCAGAAAGAGCTGCCATTCCGCTCCGTTCCCAATGAAAGGGCACAGTATTTTACCAGGAGCAACAGGCCAACATTTCTAATCCTGTACAACTTCACGTTATAGACACTAAGTTCTTGGTGGGTGCTTCCAGGAGGCGGGGCTCTCTTCTCCTCCATCCAGCCCCTACTCATAGGTTGGAGGCTTTACTCCAAGCATGGTAGTCTGAGAATAATGGGTCCCTGATTATCCTCACCGTAGCGGACACAGGATGAAGATCCCATGCCAGCGGAGGCAAACGGAGAAGGATAGAAGCTACTACCTCTCCCCAGGTCTCTGCTTATAAAGCGGAGGTGTCTCTCTAAGAGAAGCAGGCCCCTGTCACTGTCTAACACCTGGTTCAGTGGCTCAGAGATTTTGCCCAGGGGGTGGGATGCAGCCAGTAAAAACATAGAGCTCTGAAGCTCCCCCCCCACCAAAGGAACTGACTTTATTTGAAACAGAAGAAGGGGAAGTTCAAACCTAAGGGCATTGTCTAAAGCAATGAAGATCTGGAAGAAAGAAATTAAGAGGGGCTGGTAGTTCTGTGCATCAAACTAAATCTAGGCCAGCTAGTTTACAAGAAAGAATCAGGAAAACACGTAGCTTCTATGAGCCTCCTGATGTGAGAAAAAAGTTTCAAAGATTGGACCCCAATTACCCCAGCCTGCATTTAATTAGATCAACCTGAGGAGCAATCTATGGTGAAGAGAGAAAGAAGAGAAAAATCACAAGCAGTCAGTGGAGTCCAATAGCTGAGTGGGATATAAAAGAGGCAGACAACTAAACAGAGAAGTCAGGGAACGAGAAGATTAAAAAAAAAACCCTGCTAAAATCACTGCCTTTCCAGGATGACTGGGTATATGCTGGGGCTTCATACTGTCAGATGCAGGAGGAGGAAATTACATTTCATTAAAATAATATATGCAAATGACTAAACAAATATATGCTGTATGCTCACACAAAAGCCCAGAAAGGGAGGAGAGAAATCATTACCCAGAATTGCTGCTATACATTACCTAAAATGTCCCATTGGAAGAAAAAAAAAAAAGACAGAAACAGGAAAGTCTGACTCATACATAGAAGAAAAACAGGCTACAGAAACTATGAGGGGGGTTAGTTGTCATATTAGTGGGCAAAGACTTCAAAGCAGCTGTTTTAAGTATGTTCAAAGAAGTGAAGAAACCATGCTTAAGGAAATAAAGGAAATTATGGTGACACTATCTCAGCAAAGAAAGAATATCGATTAAGAGAAATTACTTTAAAAATAACCAAATGGAAACTCTGGAGTTGAAAAGTCAAACTGAAATGAAAAATTCACTAGAGGAACCAACAAATTTAAAAGAATCAGTGAAGTGGAAGTTAGATGGATAGAGACTACGCAAACCAAAGGACAGAAAACAAAAAGAATGATGAAAAATGAACAGAACCTCAGAGAAATGAGGAACATCATTACCCATACCAATAGATGTGTCATGTGAGTGCCAGAAGAGATAAAGAGAGGCAGAAAGGAGCAGAAAGGAAAGGGCCCCTGCCACAAAGAAGCTGAAAACATTACAAATTTGATGAAAATCAATCAATGAATCTCAAAAACTCAGTGAATTGTAAGGAGGATAAACACAAAGAGATCTACTAAGAGACACATCACAGTAGAAATATTGATATACAAAGGCAAAGAGAAAATTTTGAAAGCATCAGAAGAAATGGGGCCTACACGTGTGTGTGTGTGTGTGTGTGTGTATGAATCCTGCTAAGAGTGATAGCTGACTTCTCAGAAACAATGGAGGAAAGAAGGCAGTGGAATGACATATTTGGAGTGTTGAAGGAAAAAACCCGCCAACCAAGAATCTTGTGTCTTGCAAAGCTATCCTTCCCAAATGA
This sequence comes from Mustela putorius furo, assembly GCF_011764305.1. NCBI lineage: Eukaryota > Metazoa > Chordata > Mammalia > Carnivora > Mustelidae > Mustela > Mustela putorius. Next base: position 21,860,566 of record NW_025421322.1, on the reverse strand, counting down.
AGGCCAAATACAGACATTTCCAGATAAAACCTGAGAGAATTTATTCCTAGCAGACCCACTTTACTAAAAATAATAAAGAAGATTCTTTAGGATAAAGGCACATGACTGCAGATGGTAATATGAACCCTTGAGAAAAAACAGTGAGCACTGGGAATGGTAATTACATTATCATAAAAGGCAATATAAATGTATATTTATTTTCCTTTCTGTTCCCTGATTTAAAAATCAATGGTATCAAACAATAGCTATACAATTATACTTATAAACATATAGAAGTGTGATATATCTTACATGACAGCACCATGGGAGTTGGTGGGAACAAAGTTGTATTGAAGTAAGGAAATGACATTGGGTAGTAAAAAGAGAGGTGAGGAGTGGGAGGGGGCATAATGGATATTAAGATTTGAGAAAATTCAAAAGAGTCCCCTACAGGACCTACAAATACTTGCAGTCACTACGCTTTAAGTTGCATGTTTTCCTCTTTTATAAACTGGAAAAATTCATAGTTGATTTAATATCTACTTGTGTCCCAAAAGGCACACTTATTTTTTGACACTGAAATGCAGCCAGTTGGAATAATTGGTTGCTTAGGCTCCATGATTGCATCAGACCTTGCTTTTCAACTCAAGGAGAGAAACTACTGGAAATTTGCTGACCTCAAACCATTTTATTTTTTCTTTTGCAAAAATGAATCAGAATATTTTAAAAATCCTTTAATGCATTATGAATTTCACAATTATAAATCAAGCTTTACCTGTCAAAATATATTCCTATGATTTGATCCTTGTTGAGATTTATTTAAAATTACAGGCATTGGTTGGCTATTTTGGGGTGGTTTTGCTTAGAAACCTTTCAGCAATTCCATTTTCGAGAATCTTATTCTCACTGAGTCAGCTGAACAGTGATTGTGATATAATTTATTACTTGAGTTTCGTAGTTTCCACTTTCAAGGTGACCTGATTTATTTGACTGATACCTTCTAAAGGAAATGGAAGAGTAATTTAGACCCTCTACCACAAGGTTGTGATAGTAAGTTGTGGGTACATATTTGCAGCATCAGGTTTAATGTAAGCATAACTATATGCCCAGTAGTGAGGTAAGTTCTGGGAAAATGAAGATATGAAGGTGAATAAGATAGGATAGTTCCTTGTCATCAAGGAAATGGTCATCTCAAGGGACAGTTTGTGCTGGAAACAAGGAATTTCAGTGCAGTGTGGTATTGTGTTAAATGGAATCCCAGGTGCTCTGTGACAAAGTAGAGAGCATCAAGCCGGCAGGGGTGGGCAGAGAGAGTGGAAAGGAAAGCTCAGTCAGGGGGAGTTTTCAAAGGAGGCAACCCAGACTTCAAAAATGTGTGTTTGAGGTACAAACATATACACTCTCCTTTTCAGAAATTAATCATTATTAGATAGTAAATAACATTTTAGAATAATTTTAAAGAAATCATGTCAATGATAGACATTTCAGTCAGGAATTTCAAATGAAAGGGACAGATAACCAACAAAAACCAACGTAAGCCGAAGAGGGAATAAGATATTAGGCTTCAGGCACACTTGGATCAAAGAATTCAAATGATGCCATCTCTCTACCCTGTGGATCTGCTGCCTTTTGTATGGTGGCTTCATTTCTTCCTATTGCTGATAAGAACTTATATGTAGCTGAGGTGAAATGGAGGTCACTACTGATCCAGATTCTCTAATTCCCAGGTTAGGAGTCCCAGGGCAAAAGAGCTTTTCCACTATGGTATATACATCTTAAAGAACGTTCTATCTGGCCACATTTTGCCCATCCCAGACCTTGCATGGGTCATGTGCTCATCTCTTGACCAATCAATGAGGTGAGGATAGACGGTCATGGCTCATCCAACCTGAGTCACATTCCCACATCTGGTAGAGAAAGTACTGGATAGACCATATTTCCAGGGCCACAAGAAATGGTATAGGCTGAGGCAGTTTCTTAATAAAAAAGGAGCTCCTTTCCTAGGCAGGCTCCAACAGTAGCTACTGTAATAGAGCCTGCTAATGGTCCCTCCATATCTATTCCTCTTTTTCTCTTTAAGTGGCAACTCCCAGTGTTATCCAGGTAGTGTCCACCTAGAATATTTCACAGGCATATTTCTTAGACTCACCTGCAACCAGGTGTGGCCATTTGATGAAATCTGGCAAAGGAATGTATGTAGAGTTGCTGTGTAACATCTTCTGGAAATCCTTCTTTAAAAATAGCTATGCACCCTTTGCTTCATTTTTCTTGTTAGTCTTTTCCCTCCTCTCTTTTGGAATTAAGATGGGATGGCTAGCGCTTGACCTGCCAAATTGGGCCAAGAAGAGAGGTCTGTGAGTGAGAGTCTCTGGGGGCTTTGTCCAGCAGATCTGCCACACTTCGCTGAACTGCCTAGTTCCAAACTTTGAGGTGAAAGAGAAATAATTATCTCCCTTGCTTAAAGCACCATGTTTGATACAAACACATCGCAATCCACTTCAGGGCAAGTCAGTACTTCCTCCCTGATAACTGCTTTTTCAAACCTTAATTATGATCTTTTTTTTAAAAAAAATATTTATTATTTATTTGTCAGAGAGAGAGAGAGCGCGCAAGCACAAGCAGCGGGGTAGGCAGCAGGCAGAGGGACAAGTAGGCTCCTACCGAGCAGGGAGGCTGATGTGGGAGTCAATCCCAGGACCCTGAGATCATGACCTGTGCCAAAGGCAGGCACTAAACCAACTGAGTCACCCAGGCATCCCAACCTTAATTATGATCTTAATTCTATCCAGATAGTGTGATGTAGTTATTCATCTAGTCAACAAATATTTACTGAGACCTACTATGTGCCAGTTCTAGGCAGTGGGGCTGCAACAGGGAACCAAAATGTTCAACAGACTAAGAAGCTTACATTGTAGTGGGACAAGGAGAAATAAAAGAATAGGAATATCATTTATAAATGTAAGACATGCTAAGAAAACATGAAGAAGAAGCATGGTTAAAGAGATAGAAGGGATATTGGAGTGATAATACTATTTTACATAGGGTGGCATAGAGGAACCTCTTTCTGATAAAATAATGTTTGAGTAGTGATCCAAATCAATGGAAAGTGTGATGGCTCATTGTATATGTCAACTGGATTGGGCCAGATGTCTGCGTGTATTTGTGGGGGTGTTTCTGGTTAGGATTAACATTTGAATCAGTAGATGGAGTAGAACAGATTGTCTTCCCTAATGTGGGTGGGCCTCACCCAATCTATTGAAGACCTGAATAAAATAAAAAGCTGACTAAGAAAGAACTCTTTTTGCCTGCCTGTCTTCTAGCTGGGACATCAGTTTTCTCTTGCCTTTAGTCTCAGACTGGAACATACTCCATCATCTCTCCTGGGTCTCCAGGTTGTTGACTGCAGATCTTGAACTTGGAATTCATGTGAACCAATTCCTTAGAGCAAATCTCTTTTTGGCACAGGAAGGAACAGTGGGAGATCCAGTGAGTTTAGAGCAGTGGTTCTCAAACTTTTTGGTCTCAGGACCCTACAGCATTCCTAAAAATTATTGAGGATCCTTGAGAGTTTTGGTTACATGGATTCTATCTATATTCGACATATTAGAAGTTGAAACAGAAAATCTGAAAATATGTATTGATTCATTTAAAATTACAATAATAAACCTATCATATGCTGATATAAAAATTTTCTGAAAAATAACTATTTTCCAAAACAAAAACTAATGAGAAGGGTAACATTGCATTTTTGCTAATCTCTTCAATGTCTGGCTTGCTAGAGGACAGCTAGAGTCTCATAGCTGCATCCAATCTGTTGTAGTATGTTGTTTTGATTTTAGTGTATGAAGAAAATCTGGCCGCACACAGATACATGGTTGGAAAATGGAAGTATTTTAATAACCTTTTATATATTTGCAGTTGTTCTTCTTTGCTATTATAGCTGACCCTTGAATAACATGGGTTCAAACTTCGTGGGTGCACTTACACATGGATTTTTTTCCCAATAAATACAGTCCAATGCAGTAAATGCATTTTCTCCTCCTTATGATTTTCTTTTCTTTACATTTTCATTTTTTACTTTTTTAATTTAGTTTCGTAAACTCTAAATGCAACATGGGGCTTAAACCCATGACCCTGAGATCAAGAATCACATGCTCTTCCGACTGAGCCAGCCAGGCACTCTCCTGCCTCCCTTTTTTTAAGTGCATTTATTTATTTGGTTTAGTAACTCCTTATAATCTCCTCAACAACATGTTCTTTTCTCTAGCTTAGTTTATTGTAAGAATACAGTATATTAATATAACATAGAAAATATGTCTTGGGGCAGCTGGGTGGCTTAGTCCATTAAGTAGCTGCCTTCAGGCCAGGTCATGATCCCAGGGTCCTGCGATCAAGCCCCATATCAGGCTCTCTGCTCAGCAGGATCCTGCTTCTCCCTCTCCCTCTGCCTGGTGCTCTCCCTACTTGTGCTCCTTCTCTCTTTCTCTCTCTGTCAATAAATAAATAAAATCTTTAAAAAAAAAAAAAGGAAAATGTGTATTAATTGACTATTGGTAAGACTTCTGGTCAACAGTAGGCTATCAGTAGTTAAGTTGTTGTGGAGTCAACGTTATACACAGGGGCCAGGGCCCCTAAACCATGCATTGCTGTAAACTGTACATCAAAACTCAACACCTGGTAGTCTTTAGAGGGTAGTTGCAATGTGGAATCTGAAACTATATCAAGAAAGCATTTGTTCCATGTACCCCTGTGACAAAATAGGCATGAAAACAACATCTTAGTATTAGAATAAAAATAACTGTGACCTCCAGACCCCTGGGAAGGTGTCAGGAACTACACTTTGAGAACCGTTGCTCTAAGAGAAGAGTAAGTGAGGAAAAATGGGTGACGAGGCCATCCGGGAGCACATGTGGGAGCTTGTAGCTCGTGGTGAGCACTTAGAAATTTGTTCTCAGTCAAAGGTGAAGTCCCTGCAAAGGGCTGAATGGTGAAGTGTGTTGGTCTGACCTTTAGAAGACCTATTCTCTGTCTCTCTGGAGACAGACTGCGGGGGCCCAGCATGAGCAAAGAGGCCAAGGAGGACGCAGGCCCAGTAGGTCCAAGCGAGATAATGACCGCTGGAACGCGCGGGTGGTGGGGCTCACCATGTAGACATCTGTGGAATGGCTGAAATGGAAACCTGTCTTTGCCTGAGGTCATTTCACCACTCTGTAAAGAATGATTCAATGGATTTCATTCAGCTAAAGCCTCCATTTTTCTTTGTGGATGCTTCCAATGATCTGTAAGAGCTCTCGGTGTCTCAGGGAATCACAGTCAGCGCATAAAAGAACCCTGGAGAACAATCTCGTCAATAATTTTTAAATTATTCTCGAAGGAGCCACAGGATATCTGTGAAAGTAAGATGCCAGTGATTATAGGAATTCAAGGAAGCCAGTAGCATGTGCTTCAGGCTTCTCAACTCTCCTTGGGTCTGAGCAAGTCCACTTTTATCTGTCGTATTAATGGAGTCTTTAAAAGCTTTTGTTCCAAGAAAGGGTTCAGTGGTTAAATAACAAGTTATGAATAAATCCTGGCACTCTTTGCTGAGTAGGGGGAAGCCTGAGTCCTCAGCACAGTATTCCACTCATGTTCTAATAACAGGTCAGTACTGGCCCTTCCCATGAACACTACCTGCCATTCCTCCTGTAAGGCCCAGCTCCGCAGCTCATCATATAGCCATCAGTTACTTTCAGAGCCTCTCCAACTTCACTGGTTTCCACATCGCACCTACCCTGCCTCCATAGCTGCAGACGGTCAGCCATGTAGAGATTATGCAATGATCAAGCCAAGGAAATTTTTAGAGATTCTTCAGGGACTCAAAATTCCAATGCTTTCAGAAGACAGGCATGTAGGAGGCTAAGGGCATGGCCAAAAGTGGGAAGACAGAATGTGGATGTTCTGACTACAGCATTCCGATTCAAAATTTAGAAACACTTCTGGCAAACAATGACAAAGCACAGGCAAAGTAAAGAAACAAATTGCCTCCTACAATGCCTTACCTATTCCGGTTTGGCCCTTTAAAATCTCGAATTGGTTTGATTTGCCCATTTTTCACACGAGGCTCTCTTGTGGAGGGGCTGTGACTTGGGAGGTTGTAGAGGTTGGGGATGGAGAGCTTGGGTTTTGAGTCAGATTCACTGAGCTTGTACCACGGGACCACCACTGGTGAGATGTGTGATCTTGGAAATCACTTCTGTAAGTCTTCCTTCCCTCAACTACATCCCTCCAGGAAGCTCTTGGCCCAGGCGGCCTGGCATTAAGTGCTCAAAAACCATAGCTGTTCGTGTTGTTCTCGGATAGGGTCCCGTGCAGCAAACTGGGTACAAAACTAGAAGGTTCTGCATCATCTGGAGATTTGCTGTTGAAGAAATCTGACACCAGCACTTCTGGTCCCTTTGGTGCACCTGCAGACACTGCCTCCAAGCCCTCAAAAAGAAGAGGACTGGAGAAAGAGGGAACCTTGGGCAAGATGAGGAATTGAGGCAGAGCTTATGGCAGGACACGAGCTCCCCACAAGCCAGACAGTGATTCTCAGGAGCAGCTGTTTTGCCTTAAGTATGAGGTCCCCTTGGGGGACGTTGTTAATGGAAGATGATCTTTACCTCAGGTTTCCCCAGCTCTGCCCTGGGCTTTGGCAAAGGCCAGTAGCAGTCAGCTTGTGTGCAGGCCACTCTGCCCCTGCCCCCTGGAGCCCCAGTTTCCAGAGAGTCCGGCGGGACTGCCGAGTGGCTGCCAGGAGGAACCACATTTGGTCAGGTCAGATCGCGAACAGTATTTGAATTGATGCCCTGGGATTAAAGAGCCAGCCCGTCTCTGGCTGAAGAGAGACTGAAGTTTGCAAATGCAATTTTAAGCTTGTTGCTTGGATGGGTTTTATGTTGTCACATACCCTTCTCTGGAGTGTTAAACACTTTACGAATGTCTGTTGGGTGTTTGGGCACATTATGGTTTTGATTAAATTATATTCACAATTCTGGGGAACCGTTGTGCCTAATACACCCGCAGAGTGTGGGTTTGGGGGACTTAAAGGGACATGCTTTTACAGAGTGCCCACTCCCCTGATTCAGGACATTGGTTACTTGCAAAGGAATCACTTTTACTCAAGAATTCTCAGGGTCACCTGGGTGGCTCAGTGGGTTAAGCCTCTACCTTCAGCTCAGGTCATGATCTCATGGTCCTGGGATCGAGTCCCGAGCTGGGCTCTCTGCTCAGTGGGGATCCTGCTTCCCCCTCTCTCTCTGCCTACTTGTGATCTCTCTCTCTCTCTCTGTCAAATAAATAAAATCTTAAAAAAAAAAAAAAAAAAAGAATTCTCAGTGTGCTTAAGGATGCGAAGTCTGAAGAACAAGTTCCAGCTGTCTGCTTTCCAGGCCTCATCAAGGCCACTTGAATCTCTCTGAACTCCTCTTTCTTCATCTGTTAAATGGGCATAATATCTCCCACTCAGAACAGGGTAGCCAGGAAATTCAGACTGCATCATGGGTGTTGCATACTTAGCCCAGTGTCTGGGGATTCATTAGTGGATGCGCTGGCACCAGAATTGCCATGCCTTACTCTCTTAATGGCCTTGGTCAGCAAAAATAATTAATCAGATTTGAACCTCCTGCGTCAGCGATGCATGCATTACGTGTCTTGGGTTCGGGAAGAGCAATCTTCATTTTCTTATACCACGTGGCAGGTGCTTGGAGGCAAATGCCACAGAGAACTGAGGTTATCATCTTCTGCACTTTCTGGGGCTTTCCAGAGATCAGTGACATTCCGCCTTGGTAGAGTGCCAGATAAAACACAATGGTGAAAGAAATTGGTTACCGGTGATCCCCAACAAAGCAGGTGTGACTCACGACTCTGGCGGGTAGAAAGTGGGATAAGAGTCTGTTGTACTGTGAGCTTAGGTCTCCGAGAAGCTCTGAGAATGAGGAAAGAGAGATTTCAGATTTCAGGACACATAGGTAGAAATGCCAGGCACAGTGTCTCCCTCGGGGTTACAGTGGATGAGACCGCCGGATAGGATCACCAGCCCTGGGCTCACCCAACAGAGCCAGACATGGGCTTTCTGGGTTCATCTGTTCTGCTAGACAGGGCTGCACCTGCGGTGACTTATGAGCAGGTGTCCCTCTAATTAATCTGCTCAAATCTAAACTGTCCCCTCTTTCACCTGCGAAGAAATGCTCCTCATTACCTTGGGTGTCCACCTTTCCTTTATGTGAAGGTGGTTTTTTTGGTTGTTGTTGTTTTTAAACCAACCAACCAACCAACCAACCAATCAATCTCTCTCTCTCTCTCTTAAAATAGATAACATTTCTGGGAGAGGACTTTTCCAGCTATTACGTCCTTAGCTGTGTCAGACTACTGATTTCCAATGAGACAATAGGTTGAGAGTGGGAGGAAGGACTTGGGGCTCATGAATTTTGAAAGAGGAGGACGTGGTGCCCGACACACTCTCCTGGGAAGTCTTTCAGTAAGTACGCTCTGAGCACCTATATCATCATTCTACCTCGGCCACTTCCAGAGAATTCAGATTTTTTTTCTACAGATTTTATTTATTTATCTGAGAGAGAGAGAGAGAGAGAGCATGAGTTGGCGGGGGGGGGGGATTGGGTGGAGGGAAGAGGCAGAGGGAGAGGGAGAAGCAGGCTCCCCGCTGAGCAGGGAGCCTGATATGGAGCTCAATCCCAGGACCCAGGAATCATGACCTGAGCCAAAGGCAGATGCTTAACCAACTGAGCCACACAGGTGCCCCAAGAATTCAGATTTCTTTGCTCCACCAAATCAGTCTCCAGGGGCAAGATCTGGACATCTTTGTGTTTAACAAACCCTTAGGGTAATTTTATCACAGTTTTGTTTCAGTCCCAGCCCTGGTTGGAGAGTCCATGGGGTGAACCACGTGTCGTTTTAAGCTGCCAAATATATGATAGATCTGCTTATGTGATTGCACCTGAAGACGAAATTCATCTACTGTGCCCCAACCATGTTGCCGGAGTACACCCTGCTGTAGGTCTCTAGTGCTTGGGGATTGAGTGCACTGACTGGCGGAGATGGAGAGGTGGGAAGAGAGGGGAGGATGCCCTTTCTTGTTCCCTCTACTCCGACTCCTTATTCTACATCACCTCCCAGGTAGGAAGACGCATGTCCTTTGATCTCCATTGTGTTCCTAGGATACCACTGTGAGCATATCTGGATTGTTTTATTTGGACTTTCAAGGAGGAGAGAAAAAGCATTTAGCAGCTTCTTACAAGATCCTCGGTACATGGTACAGTGAGCTTTAATACAATCTGCTCTAACTCAGAAACTCGCTCAATGCCTTTCCTGGTATGTGTACTCCTCAAGTTCTGCGGCAAACCTTTGCTTTGCTTTGTTTTGTTTTGTTTTGTTTTGTTTTGTTTTGGCAGAGCCGAAGGGAAACTGTAATGGGGGTTATTTTCCATACTTTTACCATAAATTTTTATTTACCCATCAGGAAAGAAAAAGAGCAGTAAATTGAATGTTCTACTCTTTAAGAAGGACACATGCCATGGAGGAAGGAAACTCACAAGGCTCTTAATGACATCATTTACAAAAGAAAGTCCTTAGAAACCTCTAGTGCTGCCAGGCCGACTTGCCTGGTTGATGTCTGAAGGAAATTAATTGATTCCTGTTTTTGTATCGAGTGGAAAGGGCATTAGATACGACGAATAATGGCTTTCACCTTAAATGCCTGCGCTCCAATCCTGCAAACACAAACGCCCTCCCTGAGGAATTTTCTGAGAGCACTAGTTTAACCAAGTGACAGGACCTCTCTAGTGGTGTGGTTTCTGGTGGGAAAGGCAGGATTTTTGTATCTTTAAAAGAATTAGTTTTTAGAACAGTAGTCCTATATGAAGGCTGAGGTTTGAATTGTATAACTGCACAAGAAAGGTTTACATGATCATGGTGAGCTTTCTTATCATTTTTATCTCTACTTGTCATGTTCATCAAGTGAAGATTGTATCAAAGGTGATTTCGTAACATTTGTAAACGTAAGGAGCGTTTACTCTGTCCTGAGCAGTGCCAGTGCTTTGGAAGTCTGATCTTGTTAAGAGATCAAAAGGGGTAGGTACCATCATTTTTATTTTATAGAGAGAAAACTGAGACTTGGAGATGCCCGAAGCTAACAAGAACGACAAAAAGCGGCTGAAAATATGTGATAGGAACCAAGACCATCTGATTTCAAAGTCTGTAGAGTTAACACAACCCTAGGCTTGTAGACATAGCATTTTGCTATGTGCCCACACAGATGGATGATTATTAGGGACAAAATATTGCTTTATTTCATTTTATAGGGTTCAGGTTCAAGAGAGAGAGGATAGTAGAGGAAAGAAACAGCCCCCCCCACCACCCCTCAGTATGTTGGCCCTTGGAAAAAGTAGGTCAGGACTCTCACTCAGCCTCCTAATAGCTGTTTCAAATCATTTTGGCTTTGCATTTTAGTTTTGTTCTCTCACTAACTCTGTATGTTCATACGGGCATGTGTCAGTGTCCTTAACTCTGGGTTCTCTCCCCCAGGAAAGATGGAGTTGGATCAAATGACCATGAAGTTCATTGACTTTAGTTCTAACATTCTACAAGTATACATGGTGCCTGCTTCAGGAAGCTCGTGATCTCCCAGCAGGTGTGAAAAACACAAGCAATGCATGGTGCAAAGTAGAAGTTCAAGTGAATAAGTGAAGTATCTCTCTAGGTGGTCTGGGAGTCAGTGCTAAATCAATGAGAAAGACTGTAAGGTAGGCAGAGAGATAACATAATCCTGGTTCCATCTAGGAGTTCCCCAAGGGGATAAAAAAAGCTGGGCTTTTTAAAAGTTCAGACAACTGGACTTATAAACATTTATAAGATGAATCCATGCTCTCTGTCATGAGGCAAATACCAGGGGAGTATTCAAGCTGAAGGACAGCTAGGAGAGGTAGGGAGCAAGAGGGGATCCCTTGCCCTTGTATCGTCTGGTTTTTTGTTTTGCTGCGTTCCCTTTAGCACTGCACACACATTACAGGTCTCTTCGTGACACATCAGGGCCTTTCACTTAATCGCACTTTCATAGGGTCTGGAGTTCCTCGATGACACTTGTAGATCTCCATATCTGGCACAGTGCCAGCACTGATGATGCACTTAATAGATGATGGGTTGGATGAATGGTTGACATATTTTGGAGATGTTCATTCATTTAAACAACCACCACCACAACAACTCTATCAGTCCCTTTGGGGGCCAGGCACTCCTTGCAAAGATGAAAATGATCCTGACGCAGCTTTCACACAACTCCAAAATCCCGTAGAGGTGTAATCATAAATTGCAGAAATGCAAAGTGGAAAGGGAAGAATGCCTCAAGAGAAATGTAACTGAGGCCCTCCCAATTTGGGTAGACCAGAAGGGAGAGTGCAAGTAAATTCTCAACTTGATAAAACCGAAAGAGAAGACATAGAATGGGCAAATATGGCCCCAGAGAGCCAGACGATTTTTTGGTTTTCCCCCTATCAGCCCCTCCACTCTCAAAGTGGATCAGTTTCCTTAGGCCTTGGATGCTGGTTCTTGGATTTCCTTCACCCCTCTGGCATCTTATCCATTCGAGAGGCTCAGATCACATCCTGACTTTTGGGTAGCCATGTGTCTAGCCAGCAGAACCCCAAACATGAATAAAAACAATATAGAAAGTATTGGTTCTCATCACAGACAGAGCAAGAACTCAAGGGCAAGAGCTGGCCAGAGATTGAGGGGAAGGGCGAGGAGGATGAAAGCAGAAACAGCGGGTCTTTTCATTGCCATGTGTCTTCCTTCCAAAGAAGGAAGCATGGAAGGTCTAGGTGAGTGGGGGGTTCTGCTTTGAAACGAGCTAGTTACTTCGTTCGACAAGCAAGTGGAGCGTCTGTGATGACTCAGGCAGTGTGCCGAGCTCTGAGAGACCCTAGCATCTCCCTGTTTATGTAATTAAATCTGAGATAGAGAATGCAAAGTGTATTAGTTTGTTGGGGCCGCCATTACAAAGTACCACAGAGTAGGTGGCTTAAACCACAGGAATTTATTTTCTCACAGTTCTAAAGGCTAGTAGTCCAAGATCAAGGTGTCAGCCGTGTTTTTTTGTTTGTTTTTATTTATTGTTGTTTTTGTTTTGTTGTTTGTTTGTTTTCCCTGAAACCTCTCTCTTTGGCTTGCAAATGGCCCCCTTCTCATGGCTTCACAGCTCCCTGTGTGTTGCCTGTGTCCTGATCTCTTCTTATAAGAACACCAGTCAGACTGGACTAGAGCTCCCCCTCATGACCTCATTTTGCTTAATTATGGCCTTAAAAGTCCTGTTTCCACAGTTACCTTCTAAGGCACTAAGGGTTAAGACTTGAACCTGTGAATTTTGAGAAGACCCAGTTCAGCCCATTACATGAACTTCAAACTCACAGCCTCAGTACAGGAAGGGGAGAAGCGTGGAGGTGTTTATTTTATGAAAGTTTACCTTTAATAGGTAAGTAAATCCATGTTCCTCAACAAAATGAAAACCAGCTTGAAAAAGCCAAAGCGTTAAAGTTTTCCATTTACTCAGGATTTTATTGTTTGATGAAGATAGTAATTTTTCAGTTTTTTTGGCACTAAGCTATGTTAACCAGCCCTGTTTTGTTTACTAAGTCCTTAGTTACAGCCTAGAGCTGACGTAGAATGTCTTGCTCTGGCAATGTGTACACAATGTACAAGCTCTGAAAGAGGAAAAAACATACTTTGCTGGCCTTAGGCTGAAATTTACTATAAAGGAGGATTTCAAGGGTGTTAAGAGAAGGGGATAAATGATGCTGCATGATTTTCTTCCAGTGGATGGAGACGCATTTTTTTGGACTTGGATAAGAGGAAACATTTTGACTTGGGATCAAGGGGAACAACATGACATTAAGATTGTTCGTTATGCTTATCAACAGGAACCTCTATGCTTGTTAAAGTCACTTCTGTTCCCATAGAGGACATTTTCATTTCTGACCTTAGTCATGACCTTTAAGTGCCTGTGTGAAATGATGAAAGATACTGCAAAATTCCATCCCTGAGCCAATTTTGTGATTATCATAGTGTGGCAACTTAAAAAAAAAAAAAATCCTTATTCTGTGCATGGAGTAGAGTTTGGGGTTATTTTAAATAGTGCCACCTACTGATTTTAAATCTAATAATATTACCAATTTGGTTTTTTTTTTTCCATGAAGAAAACAACTTTGTATAAAGTATTCCTAGAGTAGTTGAATTCTAGGAGATATTATAAAATGCCTATCTTGTTCGTCTTCCTTATCTTATAGGGAAGAACCTGAGGTTAGCAGATGTTGCCTCTCTCTCTTTCTCAGTGAAAGAATCACAATTCAACCCAACTGAATCCAAGGTTCCCCAACTCCCTACTTAGGGCTTGTTCTAGCCTTAGAGTCACAGAGCATGTGCCAAATGGGACCTTGGAGACCATGGAGTCAACCCCTCTTGTTACTATTAATTCATTGATTATTATTAATTAAGGGCCCGGTGGCCCAGAAAGGCGAGACAATCTGTTGAGGTCACAGGGAATTGAAGGTAGGAAGTGGAACCTACATTTTTATTCTCCAAGTTCTGAGAACACCCTTCCAGGATTTCTCCTAGCACCTCCTGTGTGTCTCCTATGCACAAAAGTACTGACAAGGGCCCCGAGTCCTTATCTTATAGTAAGGATAGGAAGCACAGGGTTTGGGACTCCGCTTCTTGTACTATTTATCTTCCTTTTCTACAGAAGAAGAAGATAGGACAGGGTTAGAGATTCCAACAAGGACACAGACAGAGTTCCAACTTTATTTAAGTGTGGTGGATCCTTTGAAGAATGTGTTTCTCAAGTATAGACTACCTGCTAGGAAGCAAGGATCAAAAACAAAACAAAACAGAAAAATGATTTTGTGCTCTCTTCCTTCTCAGTGTGGGGAAACTAGATTAAAAACATTTCAAAGCATACCTAAAAATACACGGTGCATAAAACGAACTCACATACCAGGTATTTCTTTTATTGTAGTGTCGTGGACCTGTCTCCTCTCTCCATCCACAAATTGAAACCTTCTGGAAGCAAGACTGTATCTCAATCACTTTTATCTATAATACTTCGCATGACCAATACCAGTTTAACTTAATGAACTCACATTCAACAACAATAAAAGATGTCCTGGAACAAGATATCATAAGATTCCTACATTGGTTAGAATTAGACCCCACGGGGGAGGAACAGGAAATAAAGGCAGTACTTAAACAAGTAGAAATGTTTCCTACCCCACATTCAAGATGTTCATAGGCGGTAGCCAACACTTCATGGTGCAAGTGATCAAGAGACAGTTCTTTCTTATAAACTGTGGAGTATGGCTTCCGCTCCAAAATGGCTGTGAGAACTCTAGTGATTACATGTAAATTCTAGCAAATAGGAAGGGGGGAAGTGATGAAGAATGATGTGCCCTCTCCATTTAAGAAGACTTCCAAGAAACTATGTACACAACTTCTGCTTATAGCACAATAGCCAAAATTCAGTCGTGGCCATAGCTAGCTGCAAAGGAGGGGAGGAAATGTAGTCTTTTTCCCCCGAGGGAGTCACAGGCCAACCTTTAGAGGGATTCCATTAGGGAAGGTGGGGGAGGGTCTGGAAGAAAACTGACAGGATCTGTCACAACTCCAAGCTCTTGAAAGGAAAGTTTCCTTGTGGTATTTCAGGTTTTTGTTTCTTTGGTTGGTTTTTAGTTTTGGTTTGTTTTTCATGGGGGCCAGTAGTCTTTGGTCTTGTGATAAAGATTGTAGGTTTAGTAAGAAACAGATTGAACCCTGGCTCTGCCGATTACTACATGTGTGTGACTTTGGTTAAGGACCTTAACTTGTAGGATTATTGGATGAATGAAACCACACTCCTGGCACATTTGCCATAGGCAATAAATGATGGTGTTTATTGTCATTTTTTCTTATTAATTTTCCCTTTAAGAACATGTATACCCCAAAACACATCTATAACAGATGTGAGGATTTCGTCATTCTCCCATCAGATAGAGGGAGAATTATAAACTCACTCACCAAAGTGCCAAAAGCAAGGAATCATTCTTTCCTTCTGATGAGCTGGCATGGGGAATTGTTTCTGCGAATATTCTGTATATATGGGTCCTGACCTGTGGCCCCATGGGAAATGTCATTACATGTGGGATTCTGTGTATTTGGGAGCTAGGTGCTCTGGATAGAAATGGCATAGAGGAATTCCAGAACCCTTAAATATGTTCCCCTTATTAAGTATGTCCATTAAACATCTTTTTCCCATAAGGAGAAAAACTATAAAGTTGCTGGTACCCCTTCCAGCCAATTTTGTTGGTTGGTTGATTGTGGATTAGTGGAGCAATGAACTTGAGCACCAATGATGTGCCCCAGCCTTGATGTTTTTATACTTTTTAAAAAGACAGGCAAATGGGTTAGAGAACCACCTGCAGTGACCTCAGCCTGGACAAAAAAAAAAAAAAAAAAAAAAAAAAAAAAAAGAACAAACACACAGCCCTCAGGAGAACAAATATTCATTGAACCCTGCTATGTGTCAGGCACTGTATTAAGCCCCAAAGAGCACTGATGTCTTGTAGGAGAGACAGAATCCAAGACAGATGATACCCTGAGAAAGAGGAATTACAACATAAGCTCACAGGTCAAGAAAGGTTACATACTCATCATTCTATGACATAGCTGGAAATTATACAGAACTCAGGATGGAGAAATTTCTACTAAAGAATGGGCAGGGAAAACATAGAGATATTTGCCTTGTTGCCTTTCTTTGGACACTAATTTTGTGACCTCTAGTAGTCTGTTAGCATTTTCTGGGCTCTCACCATTGCCAGGATGGAAGCCAAGGCAGTCTGCCTGTTCTGCAGGGAGCCTGGTGTGCTAGCCTCGTACCGACA
The DNA here is from genome assembly GCF_011764305.1 of Mustela putorius furo. NCBI lineage: Eukaryota > Metazoa > Chordata > Mammalia > Carnivora > Mustelidae > Mustela > Mustela putorius. The sequence goes on along the minus strand of NW_025421322.1, from coordinate 21,844,649 downwards.
CAGTGCTGAGCGCCGTGATTGTGTTTTGCATGACAGCCAGAGTCCAGCAATAATTTTCTAATAGAAGTCACTAGGAAACGATGCTCTGAAACATACTACATGTTTTTAGGCTGCAGGCATTCATTGATTTACCATAATCTGACTTGAAAGATAACATAGTGGAGACAGGATTGTGCTTTGACTGCAGGATTTGGGTGTAAATCCAGCTGCCTCCTTGGCTTCCTTGGGATGGTGCAAGACTTACTTACTGTTTGTTAGCTTCTGTTTCCTCTTCTGGGGGATTTTTGTGGAAATTAACTGGAATGACATGTGCAAATCAGTGGATTGTCTGGGAGGTATTAGGTACTTAATACTAGTTAACATCTTCTCCTCCACTTGCCTTCCTTGTCCCCCGGATTGCTCTCACCAATGACCAAATTCTGTGGGCGACTTTTAGTGCTTGCCTCCTAAGCCTTCTCAACATTAGACACGGCTGACCATACATCCTTTCTGGGCACCCTCTCCCATCGTTTTGCACAAGGTCACCATCTCTTATTTTCTTCTTACCTACCATTCTATCCGTGGCTGAAGCAGCTTTCTGCACAGCCCCTGAAAGACTGGTATTCTCCAGTGTCTATCGTCACCCTCTTACTTCATCCTGTCTTTCTTGGCAAGTTAATCTATTTCATGGCTCCAGCCACCAGAGCGTTCAGTCTGCTGGAGACATAAATCCATACCCACTGCCTTCTTTCCCAAACCTTGGGTTCCAGCAGCCTGCTTTGTATCTTCCTCTGAATGTCCCAGCAACTTCGGCATACGAAAGCACGAACTCTTCTTCCCTCTGCTAGATTTCCTCTCTCAACGAGTGCATGGCCATCTATCAACTTACCTTTCTTTAACCGTTCTTTTTAATCAGTTACAAAGTCCTGTTGATTGACCCACAGGATTTCTCCCAGACTTGTCTTCTTCACCATACTACTTTAGCCCAGGTTAGCTTTACCTCTTCCATTTTCAATGACCATGCTAGCTTTCTAACTGGTTCCCCTGTCTCCCTTCTCTTCCCCCCTCTAGTGTGCCTGTTAAAATCATAATTAAATTTAGATCGATATATTCTCTCCTGCTTAATGATCTTCACTGGAGAAGTTCTGGCTAAAACAGGGCAGTAAAGCTCTTTCTACCCCAACTCTGTCTTCTAAAAGCAACTGAAAAAAAGGGAAAGAAAGTTTTCATCTTCAAATAACTTAGAAAATACCCACAACCCTAAGCTCTGAAAAATAATTGCTGAACTCAGTTAACAGTTGGATTTAATTGAGGGAAGACACTTAGAGTAAATCCACTTTTCCATAGTGGTCTCCAGAAAGAGACAGCACATTGTTGAAGAGACAGTTGTGCCTGGAACAGCATTATGTGGGGTTGTGGGCAGCCTAGGTAAGTGTCCAAGTCCCTGTTCTTCCCTGGGAAATGTCATAAGAAGCAGAGCCAGGAGAGAATCCTGCAGACGTGCCATCTTTACAAGAATTCTCAGAGGAGAGAGTACAGTAGAGATGGTAGGTGGCAATCCCGTCTGAGCCATTTGTTATATATAAGCAGACACACGCAAAACACTTCTCACATAGGTGAGGCTTCATATGTGTGCCAGTCAGATCTTGTTCTTCCATCCCATAGTTCTCCAGAAAGAAAAAGAAAAAAAAAGCAGCTATATCAAAGAAGATAAAAACAGACCATGTAGTAAAAATTAGAAAACAAAGGAAGCATTAAAAATAGAAAACATAACTAAGAGAAGGCAACAAAGAATGAGCACATCTATTGTTAATAAATTTAAATGGGGCTAAAATCATCTGTTAAAAGAAAGACATAGAGAATGAATAACAAAACAAAATCCATATCTGATACCTTGTAGCAAAATGAACTCTTTGTTGATCAAAATTGGAAACATAAAATGGAAGTCCTAGAAGTATGAAAGAAAACATGGGTGGATTTTAAAATAATATTGGAGTGGAAGAGACATTTCTAAGACCTGGATGGGGCCCAGAAGCCATAAATAAAATCATGGTCAATTTGCTTATTTTCCCAATATATAAAGAGCTCTTATAAATCAGCAAGGAAAAGACCACAAACTAATAGAAAAATTGGCAAGGAAAATAAAAACCCATTCCCAGAGAAAAAAAAGCAAAAATGGTTAATGAACATACAAGCCGTTGCTCATCTTCACTCAGTGAAAGAATTATAAGTCAAAACAGGAAGTTAAGAAAGGTTAACTTACTAGAGTGGCCAAGATTTAAAAGTTTGATAACAGAGTAATGTCAAGGATATGTTGAAACAGATAGAGTCATACTCCGGTGATGGGAGTATAAATAGGTACTTTTTCTACTGGGCAAGCTGAAAGTAGCTCTCAGATTTTAAAAGTCACATACCTTTTGATCCAGCAATTTTGCTTTTAGTGTCTCCCCGCCCACACACAGGAATATTCGCACATACTTCCAAAGATATGAGGATGGATTTCAGCCTTGTTGGTAATAAGAAACCATTGGGAACAACTTAAATATCTACCAGCTGAGAATCAGTTAAACAAAAGATAAGCAACAACTAAAGTATGGAATACCATACTGCTATTCAAAAAACTAGGTGAGGGGAGTCTGGCAGGCTCAGTCACCCAGGTTGAGTATCTGACTCTTGATTTTGGCCCAGGTCATGATCTCAAGGTCAACCCCAGCATCACCTTCCACACTCAGCCCAGAGTCTGCTTAAGATTTTCTCCCTTTCCTTCTGTCCCTCCCCCTTCCCTGCTTGTGCTCACTCTCTAAATACATACATACATATATATATAAAATCTTTTAAAAAATAGTGAGATGGAATTATATATGCTGAATTATAAAGATCTCCACAATATATCACAAAGCAGGAAATAAGCGCATACAATGCAGTGTGTAAGTATTTGCTCACAGGCAAATTTTAAGAGTATTTATATGTATTTATATGAAAGGAGATAGAATAAGGAGTAGACACAGTAATGTGGGATAAGGACAGAGATTCACTTTTTTTTTTCTCTGATTTTTTTTTTTAAATTTTTAATCTTTTATAAACATATATTTTTATCCCCCGGGGTACAGGTCTGTGAATCACCAGGTTTACACACTTCACAGCACTCACCAAAGAGAGATTCACTTTTTATTATATCTCTTTGTACTGTTTGAATGCTTTCTAATATATGCTTGGTTTTCATAGTGAGAATAGAAAAATGATAAAAACAAAATACAATGGGATGCAAGAGAGAAAATTTCAGATCCTTTTAATGCACCTGCATTATTTATAGGATTAAGTTCAGAAGCCCCGCCTACCGTGGTAAACACTTAGCCACCTAACCTAGTGAATCTTGCCCATCTCATCTACTGGCATTTCTTTCCTTTGTCTCTCTTCTAGCCATAACTAACCAGTTATCACTTCTTGAGCACATCATGACCTCAGTGTCTTTATTTTCCACTTTTGTGTGAAATCTCTGATTCTATCCCAGGAAATGGTACTCATCCTTTAAAGCCAAGTTCAAATGAGGCCTTATCTCTGACTGTTCAGACCCCATAGGAGCTCCTTGCCCTCACAGCACTTTCCTCTGAGGGAGGCTAGATTTGTTGTCATCTCACCTGCTCTGTGAGTCCCAGGAGGACTAGATGAAGCTGATTCTCTACAGAACAGCCTGATCTGGTCTCCAGTTGCTGTGTGCATTGGAACCATCCCTCTGAGACTCCCGTGAGTGAGGTCTGTGTTGAAGGACTGTTTGGACTTCACATTTGCTTGGGCAGGTCGTCATACAGAAGGACGGGGCAGGAAGGCTCCAAAAACATGTTTGCTGATACACATGTATGTGTTTTACATAAATTACCTTGTTTGGTCTTGACCCTTCAAAGTCCGTCTTATTAGCCTTGTTTTGTAAATGAAGAAGGCTGAGGCTCAAAGAGGTTGGGTGAATCACCCAATGTAAATGGTAGAGTTTGGTTTCAAATTTGGGACTTTCTGGCTGCAAAGTCTGTGCCTGTTCCTTTCTGGAATCTGTGTTCTGTGGAGGGAGGGGGATTCAGGATGAAGTAACAGTGTTCTCATTGAGAGGCTCTATCCCAAAGTCTCTCTTGGTTTGTCATATGGAGGTGAGCATAGACTGGGCTGAGGGCAGAGGTGTGGAGGATAACATAAGGAGTAACATTACGGCAGATGGAGAAAGTTCAATATGGCATTTATTTGCTAATTCCTTCCCTCTGGAAGTCCCAGATTTGTGGATGTTCTCCTGACCTAGGTCCTGTCCTTCGAAAAGGCCAGCTGGAGCGATTCTGTTTTCTGGAATAACACAGGGAAGATGATGATTAATACTTGGCCAACTTCAGAGTAGGAAATGTGAAACACGTGCCTGTTCGGGGTTCCTTCACATGTTTCTAATCAACCAACCAGATTTTACTTGAATCTTTTATGGCTTCTCTGAAATTTGTAGTGAAATTGCAAGCCAAGTGTAGCCCGGGACCTATTTGCGGTTGCTATAATATCCCCTTTCCTGACTCCTTCCACCACTTAGTGAAAATTATTATTGCAGTAAAATCTCTTAGTCATACTTTCCAGGGGGTTGAAATTTCTTCGCTTGTCATATGGATAAATGTTATATTATGTTACTATAGAGCAGTACGGTTCAATAGGTCTTTGCTTGGAATTTGACAAAACACACAGTTGAAGTTAGATATTGAGAATTCTGTATGTAGGATGTATTGTAACTTCAAGAAACGTTCTGAGAACCTACCATATATGAGGTATGTGGGAAATGGGGATACAGAGATGGTTACTACCTTGATTTTGTATAATAGTCCATCACTTAACCCGAACACATCTGACAGTGAGCTCACTATCTTCACTGACCTGAGTTTTGATGATGACACCAGCAGGAATCCAGTTGCTGAAGCTCAGACCATGGGAATCATCTGTTATTCTTCTCCCTCATTTATAACTATAATAATAGAGCAAATCCAAGTAATACATTTTCTCCTAAAGATTTCTTGATTTTGCATCCTCATCTCCATTGTCATGGTCTTTTCTCTGGTTCAGGACTTCGTCTCTCGCCTTGAAGGTTCTAGTAGCTTTCTCTCTCTGCTCCCTGCCCTCAAGTTCTCATCTTTCTTATCCCTGCTTGAGCAGTTACTCAAAGCAGAAGTAGGATATGTCACTTCCCTGCTTAAAACACTTCATGAACTCACTATCCCACACAGGATGAATGCCCGGATATTCAAGACTTTCCAAAGCCTTCCACTATACTGCCTTGGCTGCCAAGTGAGGGGAGGATGGGCAGACTCATAAGTGAAGACACCATATAAAGACCATCTTTTCATTTGGAAATATCCAAAGCTCTGTAAAATGGGGAAGCTGTGGTTTTGGATGAACTAAGATGAGTTCCCAGTTCCTAGAGATCCTAGAGATCCATCCGCCATGGTAAACACTTAACAACCTAACCTAGATGACCTTGCCCAATCTCATCTCCCAGCATTTCTTTCCTTTGTCTCTCTTCTAGCCATAACTGCCTTCTGTGAAGGCAGAAAAAAATAGATTTAAGACAAAGTAATGAGGGGCGCCTGGGTGGCTCAGTGGGTTAGGCCGCTGCCTTCGGCTCAGGTCATGATCTCAGGGTCCTGGGATCGAGTCCCACATCGGGCTCTCTGCTTGGCGGGGAGCCTGCTTCCCTTCCTCTCTCTCTGCCTGCCTCTCTGTCTACTTGTGATCTATCTCTGTCAAATAAATAAATAAATCTTTAAAAAAAAAAAAAAGACAAAGTAATGAGTTTTGGAACTCTTTTAGTCAAAATGTGATGTTTATTGGAAGCATGAATTCAAGGGTTTTTTTCATAACATACTTATGTATCCATCCATTTATTCATTCACTTCTTTGATCAACAGATAAGTATTGAACACCTAGACAAGGGAGTTAAAGAATACTGTGATACAGTCTCTGCTCTCAAGGAAAGGCAGATAAATAGGCAATTAATTATAAGACCAAAGAATGAGCGCTCTGTTGTGAAAAAACACAGGGTGTTTTGAGAACACGTATTAGGAGCACCTAACGCAGTCCAAGGAAGGTCGGGGAAGGTATGTTGAAGTGGAGAGCAGAAAGAAAATATGACTTACCTCGATGAAAAGAAGAATGAAGAGAAGTTCAAGTGGTGGAAAACATCGGCAAAGTCTCAGAAGCAAGACAGAGGGAAATTTCGAGATGCTAATATGGTGGGATTACAGTGCCTGAGGTTAGGATAGAAGCAAACGTGGAGATTAGATACGAATCTACAGCAGGAAGTAATAGGCCCTCCATTGGGACAGTGCCAGGGCTCCTGGCGGAGCCTGTGGAACACGGACTGGGCTCCAACTCACTGAGCTCCTTAGCTATGGACAACACGTTTATCTATAGGAAGCACTTTGACCAGATTGTTGCTAAATTGTTTTAAGGAGTTGATCTTTTATCTTCAGGACAATGGAACACCCTGCAGGGTATTCAGCAGAGGTCTTAGGTGGTTAGTTTAGAATTTTCAAACCATCTCTCTGGCTGTATCTTGGAAAGTAAGTTAGAAGACTTCAAAGTCTTCCAGGAGACTTTCTCGGTGGTCCAGCTGAGAGATGATGGTGGCCTAATTTCAGGTAGAGGCATTCACTGGAATTAGGGCCATCATGAGTCATTAAAAGAAATTCAGCAGCAGAGGTCAAGGAGTTGGTGGGAATTACAGTCTTGCTCTTTCTCACCGAAAGTCTGCCTTGCTGAAAGGCACAGAACGCTGGGCTTGTTGGACCATGATTTCAACTCAGTGAAGAAAAGGTTTTTTTATTTTTTATTTTATTTTTTTAAGATTTTCATTTTATTTATTTGACAGAGAACACAAGTAGGCAGAGAGGAAGGCAGAGAGGGAGGGGGAAGCAGACTCTGCTCAGCAGAGAGCCTGATGTGGGTCTCAATCCCAGGACCTTGGGATCATGACCTGAGCCAAAAGCAGAGGCTTTAACCCACTGAGCCACCCAGGTGCCCTGAAAATGTTTGTTTGTTTGTTTGTTTGTTTTTTAAAACAACAACAACAACAAAATTGTTGAATTTATTTCAGTTTATAACTGATATAAAAAACCTGCCTGTATCTAATGAATGGGATTTGGGGAGTTTGGACATATGCATACACCAGTTGAAGTAATAAATCTATCCATCACCCCAAAACAACTCTTAACAATAAAAATTCAACGAAGCAGTAGGAAGAAAAGCAGAACGAGATTGTTTGTCTCCCAAGCTGGCCCCAAATCAGTGCCCCCTACATAGGAGAATAACCTCACCAGAGCCTGACAGGGACATTTATGTTTGTGACAACGTGTTCTATATTTCCTCCCACTGGAAACATTTTCACGAGGCAATTAAAGAATCTCATTCATTACCTCAAAAAGCAACTTGGGCTTTCACGGTTGTGCAATCACATCAAGTTAAATTTTTACAGGCCCTCTGTTGGCCTGGCGTGGGTGAGATGTGAGCCTGCAGGGCGGGGGTGTGAGAAGCACGGAGAGTCAGACCCTAGTGGCATTAGCTATATGGCAATTTGGGTTGGTCTGTGTTAATATCCTTAGTCACCAACTCAGGGGTGCTTTGAGGGCTAATTCTTGAGTTCAAAGAACCATTAATGAACAAAATAATCATTCATAGTTTCTCTGGTTTCCTAAACACATAAAAAATCCGTTATTTTAACCAAAGGGGGAAAAACTATCATACAAGAACAAGGTATCGGGAGAGCTGAATTCTATCTCCAGCATCGTCCCTACTCAGGCATCAGGATGTTTGATAAGACACGACCTTTCCCGGGCCTCATGGCCTTGTCTCAAAATTCCTTTCAGAGTGAAAATTCCATGCGTCTGTGAATGTTGGCATTTTGAAGTATCAGCACCGAGTAGGCTCGCAACGTAATATCTTTAAAATGAAAGGAATGTCCGTTGTGTGCTTGGCCCAGTGCTATGCTTGTGGGACACAAAGATAAGTGAAAAAATGTCCTTGGGTTGTAGTTGTTCATAGTCATTTGTCCAGGTGATAACTGGAATTAGAGAGCTGTCCACAGGCACGTACAGAGGACTCTGAGGTCACAGAGGGGGGAAGTCAAGAAAGAGACAGTTGAGTAGAATCTGAATGGAGGTTGGCCAGATGTAAAGAAAAGACCATGCAAAACAGTGGAATCAGGGAAGGATCTACTAAGACCCTTAATGCCTCCATGAAAGGACAACTGCCCTTAGAGCCAGAAGGATAAGTGTCAGATCAGCTGGTAGTTAATTTGGTACAGCCTGTGTCTACTTGCTACCAATGATTGTGTCTGTCTGGTCATGAGCTTGGCCACCGAGGGTCAGCCACCAAGTGCTGATTTGAGGTGTATTGAAGAGACACCCCAGGAGGGCTTAGCAGAGGATGCCACAGACAGGTCCATATGTAAGAACAGTAGAAGGAAAAGAAAGAAATCACTACAGAGTGTAGTCCCTCAGGTCCATGGAACCTATAACCCCTGCTTGCTAGGGGAACTGATATACATTTGGTGGGAAGAACGAGGTTATTTCTGTCAGCTTCTTATGCCAGGAATGGACCTAACCTGCTACCCAACCCCCCTCGCTATTTGTAATTCCTCTTCAGCTTCAGCTAAATCTTGCCACTGTCCCCCACTCTCACCAAGCAGAATGCAGATGACCATCTGCATGGTGTATGAAACTTTCCTCGAAGAGTGACTTGCATTATTTTTTAAAGCACTAGAACCATCTTTCTACATTAAATTTTACTTAGAAGAACAGTATATAAACAGCTAGGGCCAAATTTCAAGAGCTACAGCAGCATAAATGTTTATGAGGCACTGATAATGTCTCAGGCGCAGTGCTATGCACTTGATCTTCATCCCCTCATTTACTCTTATAACAATACCATGATGTGTGGCTTTAAGACAGGAATTATTTTTATCATCTTTTTTAGAGATGAGGTGGCAGGGAATGAAGAGTTATAGCTCATGCATCACAAAACTCAAGTCTGACCTAGGCCATTGGCCCTTAGTGTGGACTCTCTATTGCACAGAAGGTCCTGCCCCAATAGGGGAGCTCAGACAGGGCTGGTGAGGCACAGGTGAGCCATCCCAGGAAGCTTCTATATCTCCTTTCTCCCAGCTCAGGAACTGGGATAATTGACCAGACTGCTGTGTAGTAAGGTCTAAGAAATACTGCCTTGATTTGTCCTTTAAGATCTCTTCCAGAGTCTGTATTCTGTCATAGCAACTCAATGTGAAAGGAATGCTTGAGGTTAAAAAAGTCTTCAGAAGTGAAAGTAGATGCCAATCACACACACATACACACGCACACCCACCGCAAACAGTTATTACATGATTCCATTTATATGCAGTGTCCAGAGTAGGCAAATCTACAGAGACAGAAAGTAGAGGTGAGTGGTTACCTGGGATTGCAAAGCTGGGGAGACAATAGGGTTGGAGGTGGTGACTGTTAATGGATATGAGGTTTCATCCTGAAGTAATAAAAATATTCTAGAAGTATCAATTCTAGAATGGATTATTCTAGAGCTCTAGAACCTAGACTCTATAGATAGAGATCTAGATTCTAGACTCTAGAATTCTAGAATCTAGAGATTGTTCTAGAATATTCTAGAATTCTGTAAATATCTGGAAAACCACTGAGTTGTATGATCTAAATTGAGGAATTGTGATGTTATATGATTTATAACTCAATATAGCTCTTAAAAAATAAAAATCAAAAACAAAAAATAAAAAGTAAGCCTAGGGCTTATCTCTCTAAAAATTCATCCATGTGTGATTTGTTAAGCTGTGAATTTATTCCACGGTGTCCCTGGAGAGCCATCTCTGGCTGGGGAGTCTGCTACACAGGAGTAGACACGGAGGCCCGTCACCACCCCCCCCCCACTTCAAGAAGAGTCCTGACACAATAGCAGGCAGAAGCAAGCCTTGTCTCACAGACATATATGCAAGGAGAGAGGAGGCTCAGAGCTCTGTTGGTGCACTGGGATGACCTGGGAGAGGGGAAGTATTGAACCCAAACCTAGACCTTACCAGGGAGACCAGCAGCAGGTAGCCAAGATGGCATCTGGGTGTTCTAGGTAGAAATTGCTGCATGTGAAAGCTTGGAGAAATGAGAGCGCAGGTGAGTATCTGGTGGTTTATGTGCCTGGATAACAGCCCATTGTGTGGGAAGACCGGGAAGAAGGAGATTGGAAGACAAGCAGGAGCTAAGTGACTCCATTCCTTCAATATTCATTCATCCATTCATTTCTTTATTGATCAACACCTGTGTCTAAGGCAGAGGTTAGGTTATAGTGGTGTTAAAGTTGGCTCTCGGAATTGCCTGGAAACTTACAAAAACTGATAGCTGGGTCTCACCCTAGGAGTAACTGGTGTTAGGGTGCTTCAATCAGAATTTTTAAAGCTGCTCAGGGAATTCTGTTTGCAGTCAGCCCTGGGAACCAAAAGACTGTACAATGGAGATGAAACAAAAACCAAAACTAAAGATCAGAGCAACAATGGTCCTGGCACTTGCGAATTCACACTAAACAGATGTTTTCTGAGAACCCACCAGGTACATTCTGGACACTGGGAATACAGTAGTGAATAAGAGCCCCAGACCCCATAGAGGTCAGACTCGTGGAAGGAACAGAAAATAGGCAAGCCAGCAAACAGAGGAGTCTCATTACAATGTGAAATAAATGATAGAAAGTAAATAAAGATTAACAGCCAACCGTGAGGGAGAGGATGGTTCATTAGATCGCCCAGTCATTAGATCGGCCAGTCAAGGGTGGTCTCTTTGCGGTGACTTTCAGCTGGGTTCTAAAAGAAAAAACTGGCCTTAGAAGATTCATGAGAAGTATGTTCCAGGCAGTGGGCACGTGTGTGTGTGTGTGTGTGTGTGTGTGTGTGTTATGTTCATTGTTGTTTTCATTATAAGGAACAGGCACATATTCAAATCCCATTAGGAGAAAAAGGAGTTCATTGTATAGAAGAGACCTGAATGTGTTTATAGGTTATGGTGTTTTCTTTATCCTTTTATGCGCAGAATCAGTGGTGCTGACTGCATGTTATGGTTGTTTTGTAAATATTTACCGAATAAATGAACTAATGAAGTCAGTAGAGGAGAAACTGAAAGATAGGGTGATGGTTGATCAAAGAATGTTCCAGAGGAAATGAGAAGAGGGGGACTCCAAAGCACACAGCAGGAGGGGTGCCCCCGAGGTGGGAGTGAAGGAGCCCGGGCAGGAAACACGATTCCTAGTGCAGAGACAGGAAGTGGCGTTCTCTCCTGAGATCTACAGTGTTCCGCTGGAGGAGAGGAGGGTGTTGGCTCGAACCGAGCCAGGTGGACGTGAGCTCAGAGTTCTGAGGAGGTGGGAAGAGTGACTTTGTGTAACTGGAGAGGTGGGATGGTCAGGGACATTTGGAAAGATCACAAGCGTGGGTGTGTGCGCCCAGCCGAGGCTGCGGACCAACCACATGTAGATGGTGGTAGCCGTGGACATGACCGCATGAGGACGTGCCGTGTTAGCAGATAACTGCGTTTCGGGGGCTGCTGACGGATGGGTGTGCCCGTGGTGTAGGACACGGAAATGAACACACTCCGAGTTTGGAGTGAGAGAAAGATTGAAACTGTTATTAAGGAAGTCGTGTAGAAGAGCTGAGCGGTAACAAGAGGAGGGAGCAAAGGGCAGACCTTCCTGAGTCGAAGGCCAGAGTGTGGTGGAGAGAAGGGAATGAGAGAACTGGACGGGACGGAGAGCCTTGCTTTCTCCTCGTTTCTCCACGGGAGGCACTGCACACGTCCAAGTACTAGAAAATACAACAAGAGCTACTTTCTATTGAGTGTGTGTATCAGAAGAAAAGGGAAGAGTTTTCCCTACCCAATTTCATCTCATTCTCATAGCAGATACCATAACCCCCATTTTATTGATAAGAAAACTGAGGCACGGTGAGGTTGAATAGCTTGCTCCTGTTCTTGTAGCTGGGAAGAGGAAACCACATGTGTCTGATGTCGCTAATGCCCCTAACTTCCAAGCTGGGTTGGTAGAGATTTTTTTCTTATTGTAGGAACACCTCTATGGCTCCTGCATCCTGATGTGAGCTGGTCACCCAGGCTGGCTGTATTTATCCATTCACCATGGCGGGATGATGTCCAGATTCCCTGGAGTGATACAGGTGCCTGGCCAGAGTCCAAACCCACACCCTCTTTTCGAGGCTCAGCCTCCCACACCCCGTGCGTCTGCCTGCAGGAATTATTTTCAGTCTCCCAAGGCACCGGGACAGCTTTTGTAGGTGTTGGTGTCTGGCTCAAGTGATGTCCTTCCCCTTCTTCTCCTCCTGGCTGACTTCTTAGAATCCTTCCAAAATGAATGTGAGTATCACCTGCTTTCCCCTTCCCTAAGCTGAAAAAAAAAAAAATGAGAGCAATACCACCTGTCTCCAGGCCATCGCTATAGACCATCCCAGCATCACAGCTCTTCTCTGCACAATAAAATTGTGGGATGCTGACTCCTTGTTCAGGGCTCTGATCACAATCCCACACCCTCATTCCCTTTCATCATCTAGAAGGACCCAGAAAAGAGAGGGGGAACAGGCTCTGATCATCACCAGTGATGGCCTCTGGTAGCAGCCTCAGGAAACCCTGGTTTGTACCCAGACTGCAAAGTGGCCAGGCTGGTCCCTTAGCCTCCTTTTAGCAGCTGCTAAAGGGGGTCCGGGGGGAACCAGACAATTAAAAAAAATGTACTCAATAAATTTGAGACATCTGTGGGTATCATGATATGGATATGATATCACAGCTATTATACTAAAGCAATTTCCAACCCTTTCGTAATTCAAAAATGAAAACAGTTGAGGCCACGACTATATAGTACATGCTACAATTATGTGTTCCAGTGTGTGTGTTTGTGCCCTAACTGACTTCCGGCTCTGGGCCACCCGTAGGGAGGTGGGTGCTTTGTGGAAGTGGCCAGGCCGCCAATTCAGAGGACGGAGATTTCACTTTCTGGTTGGGTGATTGGGGTAAAGACCTTATTTCTCTGGAGCTCCTGTTTCTCTCTGTGTGTAAAATGGCAGGCATGGGAGAGCCTCCCCGGCATTGTTTGAGGCCAGATGACAGCAGGATTGTGAAAAGCGCTTTGTAAACCGTAGCATGCTCTAAGATGGGGAAAATGGTATTATTCCGGAGACCGTTAGAGGCGCTTCTCCAGCAAACTGCCCCCCCCCCCCCAGGTTTCACCTGGAGAGGCTAATTCGGGGAACTCAGCAGCAGCACGGCAGGAAACTCGTGCAGCAAAATCCTTTTGGAAGCAGGGGAAGAATCCCACCGAACGAGATAGAACCGCAAATCAAACCTCGTGGAGACTCTCCTTGGAAGATTACGGGATGAAAAATTAACTTGGCACTGTTTGGGGGCGGGAATGTGGACGGCTGCCCTGGATGCCCCCGTCTTCAGCCTCCGGACACTTTTCCTTCCCCAAAGCCATTTTAGTCAAAGGTCATGTGTGAGTCTTGTCAAAGGCCAGCTTCCAATGGAATCATTGTCCCCCGGGACAGCGGCCCCCTGACTACATCTGCATTGGAGAAATCCCAAAAGCAAACGGCCCAGTGCAAACAAGAGCAGCCCGGGGCAGCCGTCCCGGGGCAGAGCTCACAGGTCCGCCGGCCCCGCAGCAGAGGCCGCGTCCGCAGCGCGGGGGCCCGGACCAGGCGCCCAGACGCCCGCAGCATGACCCGCCGCGCCGATCGGGTACGGTAGGCGCCCCACTCTCTCTCCCTGTCCTCCATTGCTGGGGCTCCCGAGTCCAAGCCGCTGTTCCGTCCGCCCGGGGAAACCTTGCAAAGGGCCTCCAGATTTGCCGGAAAACGGTCCCTGTTGGGCTGCGTTCCCGTGCACTCAGCTGGAGCAATTTCCAGGCGCGCAAGATGCAGAGATTAACTCGTATCGAGTTTTCGTGGCCAGGGAATGTTTGGGTTTGTAAACACTGTGTATTTCGTTTCTGGAAAAAGAGCCGGTGGAACTTGCGGAGAGGGGTCGTGGACGAGCCTCCGTTCACCCAAGTGCTCGAACCCGTGTCGGAGGGGAGCTCCCCGGGCCGCGGCCCGGCTCAGGGTGCTGTGAGCCGTGCGCTCCCGGGGCCGCGGGACGCTCCGCGTTTTGTTTATTACCTGTTGCACAAGGGCTTTGCAGGAAGGATGGGGATTTTTAAAGCCATCTGTTTCGGTAATGTTCTCTGGGATCCCACACTTGTGTCCAGAGGAAAGGGAATCATCTCGCAGCTGGAGGGAGCCCCTTCCGCAGGGCCGGGGCCCCTCCCGGGCTCCACAAAGGAAAGATTTGATTGGCGTGCGCGGAGCCGGGCAAGCCAGTCTCGGGGCCCTTTGAACTTAACTATTTGAACAGGTCTTTCAAATGGATCCGGCTAATTTGGGATAGGAGTTGAGAGAGCCTGGGGTCTCCACGGAGCAGGCGTGCTTTTGATCCGGACTTGGCCATCTCCCAGGGCAGACAGAGCAGGTGGGCACAGCCGGTGTGCGGGCGCAAGCGCTGGGTCAAAGGGTTGTCTTTGCTGCCCTGCCACGCTCTGGTTTCATTTTAACAGGTTAAGCCCAGAACCATTTCTCCCTGATAAAGGGAATGAAAACAAAAGCCTTTCTCGCGCTCAGCAGGAGCTCAGCAGGACGGAGAGGGAAGCGGCGGTGGTGTTTGTTGGTGTGTTTATCGCCAGTGCCACAGAGGGGAGGAGGTTCTCCACTCTTCAGTCCCTTAGATGTTACTGGAACTTCTGCTCCTCGCCATCTCCATTTTGCCCTCCACCTTCCACACCAAACTTCTTGAGAGTGGGTGACACCGGCTGTCTCCACTCCCTCCCCGCTCAGTGACGGCTTTGCACCCTGTCAGCTGGCTGGCCTCTGTGATGGCTTTGAAGGGGCAAAGCTTGGGCAGGGCCACCCAAGACCTCTGTGAGCCCTAGAGCAAGTTCAGCTTTCTCTGGGCTTCTCTGCGTGGTTTTGAACCGTTGGTCGTCCTCCCCCCCCCCCCCTCTCTATCTCGTGACTCTGTCCTGGATCCCCTCTGACTTTCCCAGCGAAACCTGAAGACCTCAAAAAGTCTCCCCTTCAGCAGTGCTGGTGCACCCCTAGAATTCTTCATTCTCTTCCCTTTTCCTCCCTTGGGAAATCTCATTGGTTCCCAAGGCTGCAAACCTTGGGAACACAAACCTATGGCTTAGTCTGATCTTTCTCCTAAGTAGCAATCTTTTATAAGGAACATCTTCACTTTGTGGGGGGCGGGGTGTACTCGGTGTGTGGGTTTTCAGATCAAGGTGTTCTAAACTGAGTTTGTCTTCTCCCTCCTCCTTCTGGGCTTGTTCCTCCTCTTCCATTCGCCCCTACTCAGGGCCTGCCCAGGGTCCAAGTGGGGGCTCCCAATCTCATCCTGAGGGACCACCTCTGTTTCATTCAACCCGATCAGTCTCCGAGTCCCTACGGTACCAAGGCTCTCTTCTACCCTCATCATACAATTCACATCCGTCCCTGTGTCTCCATCTTACTGGGCCTTGTCTTAGTTGAAGTCAGTACCTCCCCGATTCCATCTGGGTCACAGTTGCCCGCTCCGGAGCCCGTCCTGCGTATCCTATCTTACCCACCACACTACGTCCAATGATCTTGCTAAAATGTAAATATCATCATCCTTTTTTGCAGTCTTCAGTAGGTTCCTCTTTTTTTCCTGTTGAGTCTGTGTGCACAGGTGTTTCCAGGCCTTGCCTTTTACCCTGCCCCACAATCTCATCTCTTATCCTTTACTTCCTGTCCACATTTCATGCACGTTGCTTGCAAATTGAGACATACTAAACTATTTAGGAAACATGACTTTCCTCCTTGCCCTTCTCTTGGGTCTGTGTCTATAGTTTTCCTTGAAGAATCAGCTGAGAGCAACTTTCTCTTGGAAACTACCCAGACCATCTGCTCCCCATCCTCCAGAATGGGTGAGATGGCCCTCCCATATTCTTCCAGATCTTACTCTAGTCCTTCTGTCAGTGCATTTACCGGGTCCTCTTTCACATATCTCTTTATCTGTCTGTTTCCTACCTGCCTGGGAACTCCTCAAGGGCGGGGATCAGCACTTTTTGCCTTAGTGTCCTTGGAGCCGATAACCTGGACTCGACTGGGATGCTGAGTGAATTTGTTTGAATTCTGGCGCAGTTCTTGTTCAGGCCTTGAATAGGATGAGAGAGATACAATCTACAAATACAGTATGGTGGAGGATGAAGAGCGAAGGTCAACTGTGATTATCAGGAAAAGGCATGGTCTTCACCTTTTTAACAAAGGAAGGGTTTAGACTTTCTAGGTATTTGAGATAATTCCTCAAGTCTCCTGGCTCACTCTCCAATCCACATCTCAACTTCTGAGTTTCTCTGATAACTCCCTGCGTCTATCCTAACCTTGTTCAAGGCCGGGAAGAGCTGCAGGAAAACCCTTTTGCAGGTTTGCTTTGGCTTTGTGAAGGCGAAGGAATCCTTTTCAGCTGGAACCTGGCATGGCAAGAGGGTCCTGAAGGCCAAGATGGGCGGGCTTCTAGGAGAGCCTTCTGTTAAGCTGCTTCCAAAGATGCTAGCTGGTATCTTCTGATACCAGTCTGCAACGCCTTGGGAGGGACCAGCAGATGAGTTAAGTGTGGCTCGAGTGTGGTAGAAGTTTGGAGAGACTAGAGAGCAGAAAATGCAGCTTTGGTTTTCCAAAGAGAGAAATATGTGCGGCTGAACCTCTAGACAGAGGTGAATGATGAATGGGTTCTATAAAGAATTACTGAAACTGCAAGTTGTTTTTGTTAGAGCTGTGGTACTTTCAAGATCTGGATGGACCCAACTCTTCTTAGCAAAAATGACAAGATGCAGCACAGGCCACTTTCTGTAACTCTAAGAAAGTTCGTGCAAGTCCACACTCTCAGATTCCTTTGAGTTGACATGAACCTCAGGTTAAGAATCTCTAGTCAAGGGTTGAAAAAAAGAAAGCATCTCTACTCAAAGGGTTAATTCATTGGACAGATATTTGGGAGGGCAGGTGGTGATTAGAATACATCCAATTAAACATATTTTCTCTTTTGAGAGGATCCCAGTATAATGTGTGGTGTTGAACCTGAGTCACAGGACCTGGGCTCACATTCCTGTGCTGGCACTCACCAGTTGTGTGACTTTCTCTCTGGATCATGGTTGTATTTTGTATTAAGGAGGGATAATAGATTTTGGAAATTTTTACTAAAATAAAGCACCTGGAATATGGCTATACCTAATGATCACCAGTCAGTTCAAAACCTTGATTTCAGGAAGGGCCCAGATCTTACCTCTTCTTCTGGATTAGAAGGAGGCATGTGGGCTAAATGACGACCTGGTTGAGTGTGTTTGTTAAAGGCTACTGGATTAACAGGTGGATGTCTTTGCTGGTATGCTCTGGGCTCTGTCCTTACCCCTCTTTTATTCAATATCACTGACATCCATAAAGGCATAATACATTGATCACATTTGCTTAGAAAAAGGCATCAGGATTAGGAGTCCAAAAACTAATAATCAGTTATAGTCTATTTTGGCTTTTTACATTGTGGAGATGTACGCAGAAATAGATATAAAATGTATTGTGCATGAGTCCTAAAAGTCAATTGCAAAGGATTGGGTGTATCTGTGTGAGAGGAAGAGGGGTGGGGGAGTGAGAAGTAGAGCGAGGAAGAGGAAGAGGGAGAATGAGAGGGGAAGAAAGGAGGGGCAGAGAGGCAAGGGGCAGGAAGTGACAGAGAGGGAAAGTTTAAGATAAAAGTCATGGCTTCGTGCAATTAAGGTTTAGGAATTTGACAACAGAATCAATAGTGAGATGTAGCCTCTAAAATAATGTTAGGTTTTGTTGTTTTTTTTTTTTTTAAATATTTATTTATTTATTTATTTGACAGAGATCACAAGTAGACAGAGAGGCAGACAGAGAGAGGTGGGGGGGGGGAAGCAGGCTCCCTGCTGAGCAGAGAACCCGATGCAGGACTCGATCCCAGGACCCTGAGATCATGACCTGAGCCAAAGGCAGCAGCCTAACCCACTGAGCCACCCAGGTGCCCTAAAATAATGTTAGGTTTTATTTTAAAAAGTATAGAATATAGAACATGGAGGGTGACAGTCATTCTCCTTTGTATTGTGCAGACCATATCAGAACTATTGTTTCTAGTTCTGGTTGATACATATTAATCCATTAGCATTTTTAAAGCATTTATTATGCACCAATCATTGTGCCAGATGCCAATGGTGCTAAAAAATATAGACTTGCTTTCATGGAGTTCAGAATATAGCAAAGGTACTAGAAGAATAAGCAGCTGATTCAAATCCAGTGTGATAATAGGGGAAACTTAGGTCCCTGTGGAACCACCTAACAAGGGATATTTAGTTCAGACTTTGTGGGACCAGGGTAGACTTTTTAGAGGAAGTGATGTTTAGGGTGAGTCGGCGTTCTCAAGGTGCAAGTGATGGAGAGAAGAGATTCCAAACATAGGAGACGGTGCCTTCAGTAGGCTGAACTAAGACAGGGGGACAGAGAGATGAGGGGGTGAGAGAGAGAGATAGCGGGGTGGGAGGGGCTGGGCCATCATGTAGCGCAGCTGTACTTGATCCCTGGGAGGGATTCGTTAAGAGAATCATTAACACTGTAAGCAAGGCGCAGTCTCGATCAGTTTTAAGTTTCGGAAAGATCATTCAGGCCGCAGAATGGACAATGGGCTGGAGGGATGGTTGAGGAGGGGGGGTGTTGTGATACCATAAACTAGAGAGGATGATGGCCCCAACCTCATGGCAGAGAGAAGAGGACAAGAGTGGACCGATTCAGAAGCTCTCAAGGAGACATTAAGCAGAGTGACCACCTGCGGGAGTGCTGTAAGAAGGTGGCCCAGGACCTCTGCCTGCCCAAGGGAAGACTTAGAGGGGTCTGATGTCTTTCCATCTTTCACTCTCATGTGGAAGGGCGATTAGTGTTGTGCTGGTGTCTCTGAGATGGCAGAGCTGGGCCAAATGGGTGGGAGATACAGGGAGATACATTTTAGCTCCATACAAGGAGGAATTTTCTAACAGACCTCTTCCAAGGCAACGAGCATTTTTGTCACAGGTATTTGAACAAAAACAGTAGGTAACTATTCTTGTCAACTGTATTGTCAAGAGGAGGCCGGGCTGGGTGGGCGCTGACATTTCTTTCCAACTCCGAGATTCCAGGGTTCTGTGTGTGAAGTTCCACTATCTCAGCCCGGCATTTAAGGGCCGGGGTGATCCGGGCCTTTGCGCGGCACCCATAGGTCCTGGTTTCCTTGAGCAGTCCTAGTGCTGGCCTGCTGTCTCCTGGTAGCTCTTGAGAATTCCCACATTCACTGTCCAAGGGTCTTAGCTGGAACAATGAATTTTCTGACCATTCATCCCCCTGCTTTAATATTCCTGCCTAGTCCCCTGGCATCCTGTTAGAAACCCTAGAAACGAAGCATACTGAACTATTTGTTACTCTCCGAGGAGACTCGGCATTTTGCTGTGTGTTTGTTTACTTTTGCCCTTTCCTATGTCAGGAACACCCCTCCTCTGCCCAACCTCTTTACCTCATTGAGAAGATACTTTTTTCATCAAGGCTTGACCTAAATCAAATGCTGAGTCCTTCATCAAGGCCTCCTTTAGCATCCTAGGCTGAATTATAGTGTTGAGTACCTAATTATTTTTATACGTACCTGGGCTCCTTCTGTTATCCCCTAAAAGTCCAGTACTGACATCTATGAAACATTCAGTAACCCTGGGGTATGAACGGTGTTAGGTCTAAGGCAAGAACCTTTCAGAAGGAAATTTCCACTTGTTAAAAAAGTCCTATTTTCATTTTATAAGGGAAACATGCATTTTGTAGGAAAAAGCTAAATAAGGAAATTATCCAGAAGAAAAAAAAATTGTCTACAGTCTCAGTACCTGGAGATAAGCATATGAACACATGGGTAAACACCCGCCTATGATTTTATGCACATTTAGTCTTAAAATCCTGCGAATCATTCTGTAGCCTGTTTTTCACTTAATAATATACCAAGAGTATTATCCCAAGACAGTATGTATTTTTCAAAAACATGATTTTTAATGAGTGCATTGTGTTCCATTCTGCTGTCTCATAACTTGTTTGACAAACTCCTCTTGGTGGACATCAGGCTATTTCTACTTTTTTGATAGCACAAATGATGTTATAATTATCCCCAAGACAGGTCCCCATGCACCCACATATCTATTCTATATGGGATGTTTATAATTTCTCTAATGACAAGATGGTTTATGACTAAAATAAGGATACTGAGTTGCTAAGAAAGTAAGATTTTTTTTTTAAAAGTTTAATTTTAAAAAATTTTTATAAAGATTTACATACTTATTTTAGAGATAGAGACAGAGAAAGCACAAGTACAGGGGGAGGGGCAGAGGGAGAAGGAGAGAGAGAATCTCCAGCAGACTCCCCACAGTGGCCCCCTGACATGGGACTTGATCTCATAAAACTGAGATCATGACCTTGAGATCATGAGCTGTGCCCATATCAAGAGTCAAGCACTCAACCGATGTAACTACCCAGGCTCCCCTGATTTTACTTTAAAAAACTTCATTCCTATTCCATGCTATATAGATATATAATATATAAGACATGTAAATTTATTTATTTATTTATTTTAAAGATTTTATTTATTTATTTATTTGTCAGAGAGAGAGAGAGAGAGAAGAGAGAGAGAGAGAGCACAGGCAGGCAGAATGGCAAGTAGAGGCAGAGAGAGAAGCAGGTTCCCTGCTAAGCCACAAGCCTGATGTGGGACTCGATCCCCAGAACCCTGGGATCATGACCTGAACTGAAGGCAGCGGCTTAACCAACTGAGCCACCCTGGCATCCCAAGATTTTAAAATTTTTATGTGATTATATATTTACTAACGTTTTAGAAAGATTTTTTTTAAATATTTTATTTATCTATTTGAGAGAGAGACAGTGAGAGAGAGCATGAGCGAGGAGAAGGTCAGAGAGAGAAGCAGACTCCCCATGGAGCTGGGAGCCCGATGCGGGACTCGATCCCAGGAATCCAGGATCATGACCTGAGCCGAAGGCAGTCGTCCAACCAACTGAGCCACCCAGGCGTCCCGAGCGTTTTAGAAAGATTTAATGAGAGCTTCTGATTTGGAGATGTGGTAACAGTTAGTAAGCTTGATGCAGAAGTGAGAGATAACCAATAAATACATTTTTTAAAGAACTGAGTTTGAAATCTAAAAACTTCAACATCTCTGTGAGTATCAGTGTGACAAATTTTTATTTTTATGCTAAATATAAGGAAAAATGATAACAAGTATGTTACAGGATAAAGATAATTCTCTAAAACGAAGGACACTACCTAATATTTTGTTGTCTGGGGAAGGTATATGGCCATGGCTTTAGATCCTTATTCTGAAGTAAATAATTTATCATCTTAGACACTCAGCAAACAGGTAGGTCTCCACTGTAGAGTGAAGTGTGTTCATCTGAGAAGCAGGCCTTGATTAGGAAACACTGTGAATCGGTTTGCTACTTCTTAACAAAATAAATGAAAGATGTTTTCATGGGTTGAATTGTGCCTTTCCTTTACCTCCCATGTGAAATCCTAACCCTTGAGTACCTAAGAATTTGACCTTATTTGGAGGTGAGAAATGGCTCACATGATTATGGAGGCCAAAAGTCCCAAGATCTGTTGTTTGCAAGCTGGAGAATCAGGAAAACTGGTGGTGTAATTTAGTTTGAGTACAAAGAATGGGAGGCTGATGGTATAAGTCCCAGTCTAAGTCCATCAGGGGCATAGATGTATGAGGGCAGAAGAAGAAGATGGATGTCCCCGCTTAAGCAAAAAGGGCAAATGTGCCCTTCCTCCACCTTTTTATCCTATTCAGGACCTCAGTGGATTGGGTGATGCATTGGTGAGGGTCATCTTTATTCGATTCGACCCAAATGCTAATCTCTTCCAAAAACATTCTCATAGACATACCCAGAAATATTTTTTACCAAGTATTGGGTCATCCCTTAGCCCAATCTAATTATCACATAAGACTAACCATCACAGGGTCTTCACAGAGGTAATCAAAGTAAAGTGAGATCAACAGGGTGAATCCTAATTCAATAGGACTGGTGTCCTTACATAAAGGGGAAATTTGATACAGAGATACACATAGAGACAAGAGGAAGGAAGAAACACAGGGAGAATATGGCCATCTATAAAGCCAAGAAGAGAGTCCTGGAACAGATCCCTCCCTCACAGCCCTTAGAAGGAACCCACCCCGCCCACACCTTGATTTTGGACTTCCAGCCTCCAGCACTGGGAGTTAATAAGTTTCCGTTACTCAAGCCATTTGGTATGTGATACTTTTGTTATGGCTTAATACAAGCTTAAATTAGTACAGATTTCATGAGCGCTTAATTCCTTGGCATGGTTTCAACTAGTAACACTCATTATTATTATTTTGCTCTTCAGTCACTGTTATTTATTTATTTATTTCTGAGATTCTGCTGTTATTTGCAGGAATGGTAGATGACAATGTTTTGCTTTTCTTAGTTAGCAAAGCATTTCCATATTCACAATCTTCTTTGACCCCGACCAAAGCATGAGAGATGATAATTCTTATATCTCTGTTTTAGGAATAGGAATTGGAGGTTCAGAGAGATTCAAGATTACGCAGGTTAGATGTGGTAGAGCTGAAACTCAAACATAGAACTTTTGATACTAAATACTTTGTTACTTTCACCTTCATGGGCATGTCAAATACCATCTTTTGTCTTAAAGTTTGAAAAGACATGGGTTGTGGCATGCTGAGTCATATTTCTCTCTCTCCCTCCCTCTTTTTTATTTCTAAATCCCCTGAGAAAGATTTTATAATCCTACTTGTTGGAAGATATCTGATGCCTAAAGGCACCTACTTCTCCCACGTCTTCATTATCAAATATTTATCAGGACTTGAGGCGCCTGTGTTTATGCGTGCAGAATATTTCTTCTCCACTCAGAAGCTTTGTTTACTGACAAACCGGGCTTTCTCAGTGCACAGTTTGATTGCTGACAAATCCAGTTGCAAAATTTGGACATGTTGGATATAATTGGGGTTTTCCATCATTAATACCGCTCAGATATTAATTCAACAGAGTGTCGTGAAGGGTGCCTCACAGTTTCCAGAAGCTGCTTGACTTTAATCAGCAGGAACAAATGCAAGATTATTGCACTTTTTCCTTGGGTGACCTAAGCTTGTTCTTGGCACCCGTGAGCGCAGAGCACTGGTTGTCTCATAGTGTTTCAGTGGCTTCTACCCAGGGGACTTATTAGTTTTGAACCTTGGGGATAATTCCATAAGAATGTAATTCTTTTCCTCCCTGAAGGAACAAAATGTTGCTTGTGTTGGGTTATTCTTGTTATGGGACAAGACCAGTGTCTTCCAAATTGTGGAATCATAGAGGTCTATAGGTAAGTTTGTCAGATTTAGGAAAAACAAGCAAACCAAAACAGGCCACAATAACAACAGAAAAACCCAAGATTCTCTGGTTAAACTTCAATTTTAAATAATCAATGAATGCCTTTTTACTGTGAACGTGTCCTCAATATTGCAAATACTAAAAGATGATGGTCTCCAGCAGCCCTACTTATAAAGTGATGTTAGGGATAGAGTGTTGGTAATTTTTCAACATTTCAAAAAAGTCTATGAAAGTTATCCATTTACCCAAGTAAGGCTTCAGAAGTTCCTAACAATGTTAAATTTACTTGATTTTGAGGTTGGAATTTTTTTTGACCCAAGTTGAAAGCACTGGTCATCTCATGCTGAAACCATAATTATACTATCTTTTTTGATGAGTTGTTGTATGTTAGGGATCACGCAGAGCACATACATTATCTCTTGTAATCTTCAAAATCAGAGGCTGGCAAATTATAGCCCATAGGCCAAATCTGGTTGCTGCCTCTTTGGTAAATAAAATTTTCTTGGGACACAGCCAAACCCCTTTGTTTCTGGAGAGTCTGTGTGTGCTTTCACGCTGTAAGAGCAAGTTGGGTAGTTATGAGAAGGATCACTGCGTGGCCTGCAAGACTGAAGATATTATGATCTGGCCCTTTATAGACAAAGATTGCCCGCACCTGCTCAAAACCACCCTTTGAAGGACTTACTGATATTCTCATTTTTAGAATGAGAAAAAATGAAGGCCTCTAGGGGTTCAATAATTCAGCAATGTCTCTCAGCTCTTAGGAGTGCCTTCGACGTGAAGCGATGGAGGCTTCTCACAGCTCTTCGAATTCAAACAAAGGTCTGCTGAATTCCAAAACTTCCGCTCTTTCTACAGCTGATGTGAAGGCTGATTTTAGATTGTACCTGTCTTAAGTGGGCGTAACCATGCAGAATATGAGTTATGATTTGATAACAATTAAAGGCCATCCATCTCTGAGACCAGGAAGACGGGATGGGTAGTGGTTCAAGCACTCAGGCTCTGTTTATGCCCCTTCATTCTCTGTACATCTGCTTCTGCCCTCGTAATTTACAGATGATAATAGTACCTATAGGTGTGATTGTTACCCAGATTCAATGAGATGATGTCTAAGAAGAAATTAGCAGAGTGCATGTAATCCACACAACATGTTATTTTTAGTTCCAATGACTATTATTTCAAACTCAGGGTTAAAGAAGAGTTTGGGAAAGTTGGGAACATTTGCCATGGTTGGTGGACAGAACACCTCAACCAGGAAGTTTGCCTAGCATAGCTACCCCTGCGGGCTGGATAACAGTTAGGAAGGATGCTCTTCCAACTTCACTGGCACAGACGTCTTTGGTCTGAGCATGTTCTTGGCTGGCCATGTTTGCCTTGGGAAGGCGTGTTGTGAGATGTTACAGGATGTTCATCCCGAGTTCGCTGGATCCTAAACCCCTTATTACTATTACCCCCGATTATTTATAGTCTTACCATCCACTCCCAGTGGCTCTAAACTGACTAAAAATGTAGTCAGCCTGCCAGGGAATGACCTTCCTAAATAACACAAGACAAGCAATTTTCCTAAGAAACACCTCAATCTATAATTTGATCCTTAGGCAAAAACAAGGAAAATTTAAAAAAAAAAACAGTTTTTACCAGTATTCTCACCCTCCAAAGCAAATTTTCTGTGTGGAATCCCTAGGAATAAAATTTGTAAGTAGGATGTATTGAGCGTCTTAGAATAGCCTTGATCTGTTGAGGAGATGAGCAGATGAAGTTGTTCCCTGAGAAGGATGGGAGTCTCCGGCAGGCTTGAAAAGCCTGGAAAAGTTTTTGATGCTGTGTACAAACACTTTGGCTAGTCAATTTGAAGTAACTGAAGACACGGCTGAGGCTCCTGGAGGCCTTGTTCCAGTGAAGAGGCGTACGTGTGTGTGGACATCAGCAACATGGGTCTGGGGTTTCCCCAGCCTGTCTTGGGTGTGTGGGGACAGGGACAAGAAAGTGGCCATATTTTCTAAGGTTGAGCCTTAGAGAACTCCAGCCTCGGGGACCAGGCTGGGGAAGGACAGAAGGAGAAGGCCCCAGCCAACCCTGCCGCCATTTCACAGAAAGGGGCAGGGCTGAACATTGAACCTAGATTCATGCCTGACTCTAAGAACTCTCTACTTTTCCCTAAATTATAACCAAAAGAAGAATCATACTTGCTCTCAGAATGTTTCCATTTGGCTGTGTTGGACTGCCATGAAGCAGCTTGAACTGCATGAAGGAAATCATTCATTCACCCCGTGTGGTCATCGATGAGGGGTGGGCCACACAGCGCGTGGAAGCGCAAATCACAGCTGTGATCACCACGACCTCGGGTGCTGAGGAAAGCCTTGTCAGGCTGGAGCTGACGTGATGCTGCCAGTCGGCATACCGTTCGAGTTCTTCACAATGCGTCCTTGAGTCCATAGGATGGGCCCTCATTAAAATGCAGGCCATGTGCCTCCCACTTGTGTATTCCTTTCATTCCTAAACAAACACCAGTCTAATAAAGAGGCAAGCGAGGCAATGCAGGACACAAGTCCGCCTGGGAATGCAGGTGTTTCCAAGACGTTAGGCTGCGTCTAGCCAGCTGCCGCTGCACCGTGAGCTCTGAATGTCCCCCGGCACTCTGGGATTCAAGGGTAGCATTGCCCGCCGTGCTAATTACACACGGGGACCCGCTGCCAAGCGAGGTTGCGTGGGCAGCCATCTCTCTATCTGTCTGGGGAATGCGGCCGGTCCAGAGGCAGGAGCTTCAGCTCAATCCTGGCAAACTTTCAGGAGGTGGTGGAGATGCAGTCCCCGTCCTCAAGACTCTTTTGGTTCAGGGAGAATTTTGGACAGAACGAACACAACAGAGAGGGCAAGGTGCGGTGGAGAGATCAGGGACTTTGAGCCATTCAGACGAGGTGTAAATCCTTTCCCCACCACTCGTAAAATAGGATTCGATGATAGAAGGTTATGCGATCATATAAGGTCATTATATAGTACCTTCGCGGGTGGTTAATTATTATAATCATTGTTATATCTATTATTGTCATTATCAGAATATGGCAGATTCTTGTTTTTTTTTAATTTTTTTATTTTTGGCAGATTCTTGTTTTAACAAGGATGACTTTTGGATGACTTTTGGCAAATTACTCAAACTCTTCATCTGTAAAATCAGATAATCTGAATGGCTTTATTTGTGTGGTTCCAGGGCTGGCTGTGGTCTCGCATCATTCCCACCATCCTGTTTTATCCTTTACTCAGAGCTCTTAACACTAATTGACATATTTGTATATTTTATGTCTTTTCCGTCCAACAAAATATAAGCTCCTCAAGCAGGCTTTCGGGTTCTTTTCTTAATTGCTGGTGCCTTTTCTGCCTAAAAGAGTATTTGCTGCCTAAATGGATGAACGAGCGAGAGCGTGCTGACCCCTATGTTAAATGTTTGGCCCATGGTTTGCTCCCGGTAGGGGTGACTGCGCTCGGGGCCATTATTATGATTAGAATGTGTTGTGTGCAGTGAGAGGAACCAATACACAGAGTTTGCTCCCAGCTCCGTCAGGCGGCGATCTTTGGCCT
This sequence comes from Mustela putorius furo, assembly GCF_011764305.1. NCBI lineage: Eukaryota > Metazoa > Chordata > Mammalia > Carnivora > Mustelidae > Mustela > Mustela putorius. The sequence goes on along the minus strand of NW_025421322.1, from coordinate 21,817,561 downwards.
TAGCGCTGGCATCTCATCAACGGTGTTGTCATTGGGTAAAACAACTGGGTCATTGTCAATAGTAAGGTCACATGAGATTAACTGCAAAAATAAGAGTTAGAGCATTTTGGTCAATTCTCAGGAAGAAGGGGAAGCAGCAGCCGAAAGGGAGAGCACACTGGGAAAAGGAGAAAACGGCATCTTTTGCAAAGTGCTCTGTGACCTGAGGCCTTCGGCTACATAGCTGTGACGGAGCTCCGCCAACTCCAAACCTTGAAGGCATGCAAAACCAGCTGCCTCGGTCAGGGGACCGAGAGCATCGGTAGAATCGTTCCAACCAGCAGTTGGTGCCAAAATGAGAAACTGTTCTTTACAGAGTCTGTTCTGTATCTGAACTTAAAAAAAAAAAAAAAAAGACTTATTTATTTTAGAGAGAGATAGAGAGAAAGAGTGGCAGGGAAGGGGCAGAAGAAGAGAGGAAATCTCAAGCAGACTCCCCACTGAGCACAGAGCCAGATGCAGAGCTCAATCCCACGACCCTGAGATATGACCTGAGCTGAAATCAAGAGTCCAATGGTTAACTGACTGAGCCACCCAGGCGCCCCTGTATCTGAACTCTTAAAGATACCAAGAGAAAACCCCCTCAACTGCCCTCTACATGTGAGGTTGGATGACTTTTTTTTTTTTTAAAGTAATAAACTCAATATATCAAAGCACAGTAGACTATGTTCTATATTAACTAGAAGGTTAATAGAAGTTCTTAGAAGCTAGACTCTGGTTACACAGACCTGAGTTTGAGTGAATTTGCATGAACTTGGGCAAATCCCTTCAACTTCTATGAGCCTCTGTCAAAAAGAGAAATCAATATGTACTTTGCAAGACTGTTGAGAGAATCTCTGAGCCATGTCTGGCATATTCTAAGTGCTCAATAGATGGTAGCTATTATAATTAACAATTAATGTCACAAGGACCTTTTAACTTAATCCCCCCAACAACTCTGTGAGGGAGGGGTTGGTATCACTCCCATTTTACATATTTGGAAGCAGAGGTCTAGTGAGGTATCCTAACTCAGGCCACACAGCTAGTGAACATCTGAGTTATGACCTTAACCAAGCCTGACAGCCCAGTATTTTAGAAATTACCAAGTTGTATAACATCTCTCATTAGAGCCCCTGAAGTTTAGTGGGATGCTGTAAAGTTCAGAACGTCTGCATTCTCTTGCATAATGCTCTATTGGAAAGCTGAGGTCATTGTATTTCAACTTTGCAGTGGCCCTCTGTTTACAGAGTATTATAAGAGACCTGTAAGGCTAGGAGAAGAGGTATAAGGTCAGCTCATTTTATGCCTATATTTTAGATCTACCCAGAGCGGATTGCTTTATCTCTTACTTAAGTCCATCAAATGGTTCTTCCCTCACTTTATCTAGATTTTTGTTCAGATGTCCTCTCTGCAGAGAGGCCTCATTACCATCCAATTGAAAATAGCTGCCCCCTTTCCTTTTTGTTCTCTGCTCAGCTTTGTTTTCCTTATCACTTATCAACTATCTGGCATTATGATACATTTCTTCTCCCGCTAGAGTGTGGGATCTTGGGGAAGAGGCTTTGTCCTGTTCCTTTTGTGTCCTTAATGCCTGATGCATATTAAGGGCTCAATAAAAGTTTAAATAAGCTAATGAATGAGTGAATTAATGAGGGGATTGGGTAACATGGACTCCTCATCATCCTACTAAAGCCTTTCTCAAGTACTGAAACGACCTCCAAAGTAAACCCAATCCAGATGGGAGTCCAGGCTGTGCCAGGCTCAGCTGAACTTCTCTCTCCTGGATTGGGGAGTAATTGCCTTTGAAAGGAACCCAAGGTATAATGAGGTCATTGAGAGCTGTGGTCAAGCATCGCCTTCCACAGAACCTGCAGGTAACAAAAACTCCCAGCTCTCTTTTACAAAAATTGTTATCGGAGGAAAAGCCAAAAGGGCAGGAAGATGGATTGTGTCCCATTCTGCCATTCAGATATCCTGTGCAGAAAGACAATCTCAGGAGTATAATTGGCAGAATATGTAAATTGCATCTATAATGCCTCCAACAAAAAATCTGCAAGACGAGAGGGCTCCCTGGGAGTGGAGTGGAACAGAGATGGAATGAGCCAGTTCTCAGTGTCCCCCTAACATACCCGTTGCATACCTCTGTGACAGAACTCACCAGAGTGTGCTTAACAACCTGTTGACTTCCACATCTCCCAGTCAAAACATGTTTTTTATGTCAATATCCCCATAGCCCTGGCATAGCGTACACTCGCGATAACCGTTAGCTTATGTTGTAGTGAGTGCTTGTGAAATCTGCCTTGAATCAATGTTATATGAATTTGTAAAACTCTGGATTCTCAAAGTTGAGGGCAATTGTCTGACAATGATGGGCCTTTTCTCTAATCTCCTGGGAACCTTGAAATGACATGGTTTTGATGCCCACAGTTATGGTCAGTCACTTCCTCACTTCCAACCAATTTTTTTTGGGGGGGGGGTGAGAACTAAGTCAGCCTAGAATAGAATTTAATCTGTGGCTTCTGATATGTTCTGAATCCGGAGACATTATCAAGTATTAAGACTTATCAAACATTCATCAGATTCTCTACTTTGAATAAACTCATGTTTCTCCCAGCAAATAGTTAATGTTCCCATCCCTTCTAGATTTTCCCAGTTTTGTAATCCTCATTAGGAAATCATGGAGAACAGAGGAGTCCCCCATTTAACTGATACTTGAACTCGGGCAGGTCTCCTGATATACTTGAGCTTGTTTTCTCATATACTAACAATACCAATACCGTGAAAGTTTTAAAGAAGGTTACAGAAGGCAATACATATGTATATAAATGTCTCTAGTATGTTGTCTGGCAAAGAGCAGACCTAGGAAATTACTAGCTATCACTTAAGGAGCGTCTGGTCCATGCCAGGGGTGGTATCATGCATACATACTTGCTTTCCCCTTTCCCTCCACCTTGTCTGAGCTGCCATGATCTCTCCCAGTCAAAGGTATGTTAACTCTGTGATCTTGCCTATGAGTAGACTTCTGGTTTTCCTGATCACAAAGTAGAAAGAGTGAGCGGGCCTTGGTTCTTCTCATAGGGCTTTTTTTTTTTTTTTTTAATTGTTAAAGTTAAAAATTTAATTAATTTTTAAATTAAAAAAATGCCTTGACATATAACATTATATAGTTTCAGGTGTCCAACAGAATGATTCTCTATTGGTATGCATTGCAAAATGATCACCCCAATAAGTTTAGTTAATATCTGTCAGCAAACATAGCTAGAGAATTCTTTTGGTTGAGACGAGAACTTTTAAGGTCTACCTTTTTGTTGACTTTCAGATATGCGATACAGTATTATTATTGTCACTATGCTGTGTATTATATCCCTATGACTTATGTGTTTTGTATCTAGAAGTTTGTACTTTTTGACCCCCTTCACCCATTTTGCCTACTCCTTGTCCCCCGCCTCTGGGTGTATGAGCTTTTTTTAGAGTCCAGCCATTAAGTGAGTTCATTCCGTGTTTGTCTTTTCTGTCTGACTTATTTCAGTGAGCATAACGTCCTCAAGGGCCGTCCATGTTGTTCCAAGACATTGTTCTTGAATTCCCACAGCTGTCCCACAAACTCTGATTACAGTGTGTTGCCATTAAGATCCAAGCCCCTTGAGATCTGTAGGCGAGAACTGGGTTTTCATTTTATTTTAAAGTAAAAAGGAAACAGGGAACTTGATTAAAGTATTATGACCGAGACTGAAGTAGTCCGAAAGAGATCCTCCTATTTTTAGGAATGTGAAGGGTTTCATCACACACAGGGGCTGGTTTAAATAGGTCCACACCACGACTCAAATGCTTGTCCCTGTTAATTGAAAGGTTTGGAGGGTAACTGAGGTGACTCTGTACACAGCTTGGAAGGCACTGACCTGAGAGCTGAAGGTCAGGGTTAATGTTCCTTTCCTGTGGGTCCAGATGCTTTGGAATTTGCTTCACTGCAGGGATAATCTCACTAGCTCTCTCTGTCTCTCTCTCTCTTTTTTTAAGCAGCATTTTTTGAGATATAATTCATAAACCATTCAAACCAATCCTTTTGAACTGTACATTTCAGTGGTTTTTATTACTTTCATGGAGATATGCAAACATCATCACTGTGTAATTTTAGAATGTTTTCATCACCCCCAAACAAAACAGTCATTCCGACATCACTGGACAACCACTAATCTACTTTCTTTCTTTATGGGCTTGTCTATTCTGGATGTTTTATATAAATGAAACAATACAATATGTGGCCTTTGTGTTTAGTTTTTTTGTGCCTGATTTTCTTTCCAAGTTCATTCATATTATAATGTGTTTTGGGACTTCATTCCCTTCTATTGCTGAATAACATTTAATTGTATTGATATACTTAAGTTTAGTTATCCATTCATGAATTGATAATTCTGCTATGAACATTTGTCTACAAGGTTTTATATGAGCATATGTTTTCATTTCTCTAGTGTATACCTAGGAGTGGAATTGCTGGGTCATATGGGCACTCCATGTTTAACATTTTGAGGAACTACCAAACTGTTTTCCAAAGTGGCTACACTATTTTACAATCCTATCAATAATATATTAGGGTTCCAATTATTGTCACATCCTTTCCAACACTTGTTATTGCATGTTTTTAATTTTAGCCACCCTAGTTGGTGTGAAGTAGTATTTTATGGTTGTTTTAACTTGTATTTCCCTAATGACTAATGTTGTTGAACATCTTTTCTTGTACTCATTGTCCATTTATATGTCTTCTTTCTAGAAATGTCTATTCCAGTCCATTAAAAAATGTGGGTTATGTGTTTTTTTTAACTGCTGAGTTGCAAGAGTTCTTTGTATATTCTGGGTATTAGCCCCTTAGTAGATGTATGATTTGCAAATATTTTCTCCCATGCTGTGGACCACCTTTTTCATGTTCTTGCTATCTTGACAATAATGTCATCCAATCTATGAACATGGATGTCTTCCCATTTATTTAGGTCTTCCACAATGTATTACAGTGACATTCTCTAGTTTTCAGTTTACAAATCTAATACTTCTTCTGTTAAATTGATTCATAGTAGTTTATACCTTCTGATCCTGCTATGAGTGCAATTGTCTTCTTAACTTTATTTTAGATTGTCCATTGCTAGTGTACAGAAACACAAGTGATTTTTCAAAGTATTTAGCTTGTATCATGCAACTTTTCAGAATTTAGCTATTTGAAGAGTTTTAAAAATAGATTCATTAAGATTTCTACATACAAGTTCATGTTGTCTTGTGAATAGAGATAGCTGTATTTGTTCCTTTCCAAGTGGAATGCCCTTTGTTTGTTTTCTTGCCTAATTGCTCTGGCTAGAAGTGCAGTGTTGACTAGAAGTGGTGAGAAAAGATATCCTCGTCTTGTTCTGGGTCTTGGAGGGAAAGCATTCAGTCTTTCAGCATTAAGTATGATGTTGGCTGTAGGTTTTCACAGAAATCTTTTCTCAGGCGGAGGAAATTCCCTTCTGGTCCGAGTTGGTTGGATGTTACTAGCTCTTGTTTGCTTGCAGGGGAAATCACAGAAAGAGCAGTTTTGCTTCCTCTCCAAGAGGGTACCATTGTGCTGCTAAGCATGTGATGATACCATTCCAGTAGCAAGCATAAACTTCCTTTGAGGTTTGTGTTCAAACAAATTTCTTGAGTTGAAGCTCAAATTCTTGGGGCTTTCCAATCGAGTGGAGGCTCTTTGTTATTGTAATTCAAACTCATGCCTTCAAGGCTGTCCCCAGGTTCACCCCACCTTCTGCCAAATAAAAGCCGCTCATTTTCTCTTGAGGTCAGAGAGAATGTGACAAGGCTGGTTTGTAACATTTCCAACTTTAAGCTCCATATCGTCTCTCGAAAAGTAAAGGAATTTTCCTAGAACCTGTGTCACAACTAAGCACCTATTACGTGCTCAGATCTTTGCTGACTGCTGAGAATATGATAACAGATGTACTCGTTAGCCTCCTATATGCAATAATAGCTAATATTTGTACATTTTCTATGTTTCAAGCAGTGTTTCAAACATACTTGCTTAATATGCATTCTTACCAGTTCGTCTTCACATCAGCTCCGTGTTGTAAGAACTCACGTTATTTTTGTTAATAACCCATAGCCTTGGGAAAGTCTATGAGTCGACTGAGATTTGGGTGAGCACTATGGAAAGAGGAGGACTTCAGAGCTGAAAAATGGCATGAGGAGTTGTGTGGAAATTAGCTCGAACTTGGAGACGGGGAGGCGGCTGGTGGGACAGGATCCTGGCTCCCCCCACTTAACGCGGAGCAGCTCCCAATTTAGATGTTACTATTCATTTTGAGATTTTATTTGAAAATAAGGTTTTTATGCTTAAAAATGTTACAAAGGACTACATTCACCCAAGAGTTCTGCTTTATCGATGCAGAAACATGGGCTTGAAGTGACCCAGGTAGTAGTTAGTGATGAGGGAGCACGAGGCTGGCTGAAGACAAAGCAAAAGCTGGAGCCTTGTACCCCCACCCCCCATCCGCTTCCCCTCTGTCATATGTGTAGCATCCCTCAGGCAGCCCTGACTGCCATGAACAATAAGCAAATAGTTAACTTGCAGAGCTCACAATCCGGCTAGACAGGAGTCTCCCTTGGCTTAGAAATGTCCTAAATCTCACTAACAAAGATGATTGATAGCAGGATTGTGACACCCCACCAAAAAGTCTCCCAACTATCTTAATGTTAATGGCTGGTCTAAAGACAACATTGATCCAGCGGCAAGGGCAAGGCCTCCGGCAGGCCTGGGACATCCTGGCACCTTTAGCATATGAAAGCCCTCTTTAGCATATGAAAGCTCCGTAGAAACCCCCCTTTTCCTTCACCTCCCCCCAACCGCAGGGTACATAACCTGCCATCCCTCACAACCCAGGGTAGCAGCTCTTCCTGCCCACGGGTCCTGTCCCCGTGTTTTAATAAACCATCATTTTGCACCAAAGATGTCTCAAGAATTCTTTCTTGGTTATCGGCTCCGGACCTCAGCCCACCGAACCTCACCTAGGTTCTAGAACTTTATCAGTTAGTAAGAGAGCAAGGGTTGAAGTTTGGTTGAAGTTCATTTGAAGTTCCAATTCAAAGTTCTTGACACCAAGTACTTCCTTCAACAAACGTTTATTGTCTGCCTGTTATATCCCAGGAAAGATGCAAAGCGCTGTGGAGTACAAGGATGACTGGTCCCTGAGTTCAAAGAGATCCCAAGGGACAGAGAGGCCTCAAAAGGGATTTATCAGCAATAAGGGAGCAGAGCTGAAGAGTCCATTGGTCTGTATAGGAGAGGCAAAATCACGGAGGGTTTTGCAGAGGAATGACCCCTGACCTGAATTTTCATGAATATGTTGGAGTTTGCCAGGGAGATTTGGTGGAGAAGGGCATTCTAGACCAAAGCAACAATCTATATTAAAGAATGGATGTGCGAGAGGGCATACCTTAATCGAGGAACAGCAAATCTTTCTCTAGTTAAACAAACTTAACATTTACTAAACATTCTTCTGTGCTGGGCATTGAGCTAGGCAATTTGCCCAGATTATTCCAGGTAATTCTCTTAGGAATCCTATGAGCTGGATACAGATGAGAAAACAGAGTCTTAGGGTGGAGAAGCAGTTCGCCAAAGGTAATGTAAGGTCTCACAGTTAAACAGTAGTAGAGCTGGGATCTGACTCCGGGGAACTTAATTTTGGATTTAGAATCCTATTTGCCTTGCCAAGGACTTTGGATTTTATGCTTTAGGTCAGTGGTTCTCAAACTTGCAGCAGAAACACATGGCGGGGGGGCTGTTAACACAGAGTGGTGGCTCTACCCACTGCAACCCCCTGAATTTCTGATTAGGTAGACGTGAGGTAGGACCTAAGGATTTGCACCTTTCCAGGTGACCCCGGCTCTGCTGGCCCAGGGATCGCACTTGGAGAACTGCTGCAGATTTTGAGATTGGGAGGAAAATCAGCAGATCTGCATTTTATGCCAGCTTCTCTGGGCACTAAATGGGAATGAATTAAAAGAGGCTTGATTAATGACCACAACTTGGGTCACCTGGTTGGTACAGTGGGTTAAGCGGCAGACTCTAGGCTTCAGCTCACGTGGTGATCTCAGGGTCAAAAGCTACCTGCGGCTTTGCACTCAGCATGGAGCCCGCTTGAGATTCTCTCCTTCTCCCTCTGCTCCTCCTGCTCATGCTCTCTTTTTCAAACAAATAAATAAATCTTATATATAAAAAAAGAGAGGTCTCAAAGAAAGGGTGTTTGGAGGGGACAGAAGATGCAAACAGGTAGAACCATTTGCATGAGACAAACTGCCCATGTGTGTCCCAAAGAATGAAGATGAGGGGAGCATCTAAAATATTCACATGGGAAGACCATTTAGATATTAGTAACGCTCAGCCAGCTCTGAGAAAGGATGGTAATAGCTGGAATCAATATCTAGAACCCATAGACTTGGTGTCTGATGATAAGGAACAAGCGACGGAGGGATTGCAGGAGGTTTTCATGAGAAGGAGTGAACTTGGGAGGTGAGCCCCTTGCCTGGGCAGCTGCATTCTGCATGTGTAGAGTCGAGGCCCTCATGTGGTGTAACAGAGGGAAGTCATGCGAGGGTGGGAGAGGGAATGAAGCTGGCTTAGGTGACCCGGGTTCTAGATCTGTCTTGGAGATGTCCCTTAATTTTGGATCTTCCATTTCTTCATCTGCAAGTGGAACGGGCAGCAGCTTTGCAGCCTGCTGGGGTGAGAGATGGGAAGGCAAAGGATGAGCCTTTAGCTCGGGGGTGGACGTCTTTTCTGCAGTTGCACACGCGGCCATACGTGCAGCGTGTTCCACAGCGCTCCGTACAGAGCCGACACGCCCACAGAACCTCGCTCGAGCTCCTGCACACGCAGGGGAGCCATTTCGCCCACCTGTTACGTCCTTCCTCCACGTACCTGGAAATTGAGCATGCGGCTTTGAGAGTAGCTGAGAACAAGTAGACAAACTGACTTCTACGTTTTAAAGTGTTTGTATTATGAGCTAGAGCTAGCAACGGACTGGAGTGTTCCTGGCAGCAGTTCCTTTTGAATCTCAGCCATGAATGCGTGTATCTTCAGTATTTCAAGTCCAAGGTAACTTGAATGCAACTGCCTTAGGTGATTTTTTACAATTAGGGACAAAGGTGTTAAAGCTATTAGCCATATCCCTTCATTTGAACTAATTCTGGAGTGTTAGCAAGCGGGTGCGTATCTCCACGTCTGTTTTCTAATCCAGTTAGCACCGAAGGAGTGACTTTCCTGAGCGCTCTGTGTACCTGGTCATCACCATCCAATTCCAGCTTAATTCGCTCGGGAGTCACACTTCACACCTTCCTGCGCCTTGTTCCTTGAACCCAGTTCATTGACGGGTCTTTCCCTAATTCTCCCAGTGTTCTCCGTCCCCATTGCTACGACCTGGCTTGGTGCCAGTTGTCACTAGCTCTGTCACTCCCACCTGATTGATGGGATCTGCCCTTGACTCCCTCCACTTCCTGTCTACATTGTACAGAGATTTGTCCTTCAAATCTGGGTAAATCACCTTCATAAGCCCTTCTATGGTTTTCCATTGCTCGTAGGGCCAGGCAATAACACCCCACATGACAGATGAAGCCCCACCGAGCTGGCCCCTGCTAACCCCTTGGTCCTTGCGCGCTACCCTCACTTGTGTTTTGCAGCTCTAGTCGACCAGCTGTCTTTCCGTATCATGGGTGCGCTGGCCCTCCACCCTATACAGAAGCTTTGCTCATGCTGTATGCTCTGTCTAGTATCTTCTCCTCTCTTACCTCATTGGTCCCACTTACCCTGCACATCTCCACCCCACTGATACCCCACAAAGTCTTCCATGAGCCTCCTAACTAGATCAATGCAAAATTGTATGCTCTCATAGCCAAATTTACCTCTGCATTTCTACAGGTAGCCAGGTGCAACTTTGCTTTTATTTCTGTGTCTGTTTGATTGATTTTAGGGGGCTCAGGGGGCAATGCTTGGTTCAGCTCCCCATATACCCCTAGTGCTCAGAACAGTGCTTGGCATGCCGTGGAAACTAATGAATATTTGTGCAATGAATGAAGATTCTTAGAGGAAAGAGATTGTTCTGGTGTGTGTGCAGTGGAGGGGGGGGGCATATGCTTAGATTCCATTGGAAATAAGTATCATGCAGAGAGATTTACTATATAAATTGTGGTCATTGAAAGATGTGCCAGTGTTGATTTCAGCTTTCAATGGTGTAATAACTAATAACATAAGTCCTTTTCGCATTTGAATAGATGTATATTATTTCTCCACTGAAGAACCCCCTGGGGCCATAGATTACCCATAAAACCTTGCATCAGTGGTTTAGAATCTTAAGTGGTGTCTGCTTTGTACACATCTGCTGTCCCGACTTGTGGGAGCAATTGTGCGCGCTCGCTCCTCCATTAGCCACCATAATTTTTTGCTCAATTTAGATTGGTAAACCCCTTTCGCAAAGACTGCTATCCTGTTTTTCTCCTGAATTTTCTAACAGCCGGCAACCACAGCAGAATTTAAAAGCAAGACTCAGCTCAGAGAGTTTTAAATTAAAATAGGGAGAAGACACGTGGCTGCTCTTTTCGTACTTTCTGAGCATATGTTCTGTATTTATGCCAAGAGATACCGCTGAAAAATCAGGTGGTTAGTAACTGCCCAACACCGACCTCTAAGGGAATTCCAGGAATAGGGTCAAGCTGCAGTCAAGATGCCATGATGCAGTTAATTCTGCATCACGAGAAAGTGGATGTCGATAAAGGCTGAATCAGTTCATGAACATTCCGTAATTACCGCAGGAGGTTAGAATGACAACCTTCAATTATGTATCTTTCGAATCTCACTACGAACCTCAAGCCCTCTTACCTTCATCAGGGCTCTGGAACAAGGATTCACAGAACCATTTCATGAAAGATAGACTGTGCGTTAGTTAGTATAAATGCAACTACTGTATCGCGATCAGGCAACACACACACTGCGGCTTTGTGCCACCAGCAAAGTAAATAAAATTCTGTTCTGCTGCTTACAGTTTGGAGATGATTCCCATGGAGGAACAGCCATGGTGTGTCATGAAGAACTCTCGACTTTTATGTCCACTTAATAGGGAATGAATGCTTTTCATCATGTATGAAAATTACATTAGGAAGGAGACCAAGCAATTCAACACACAGGACATAAACCTATTAACGCAGAATAATTTATTACAATGCTCTGGGCTCTCAATGTGTTTCTGACATCCCTTGTGTCAGAAAAACCTACTGCAAAGTTCTTGTCTGACCTCTAGAATCCTCATTTCTTTGCCTTGCCCCCTACACCCATAGGGGTGACTCCAAATCTTGGGGAGCAGGCCACAAATCCTGGCCTGATTCTAATGCCCAATAAAGCTCGAGAACCACAGAGTGATTACTAAGGCCTGAGTCTGTAGCAAGATTTGTTATAGTTCTGGGTTTTGTTTTTTTTTTTTCTGCCAGGGGGCAGTGTTCTCTGACATATGGCTGGATTGATAAACCATTCTGGAAGTTAATTTGAGTCTTTCTTTTACACTTCCTTGTTTACTGACCCAGCCCCGGGGGGCGTTATTCCAGAATCTGAAAACTACCAGATTAGGTAGACTTTCTTGATTGGGTTGTGTTAACAGAAGGTTTGGGACCACATTGCAGTCACTTGGTTGAGTTTCTAGACCTACGGTATGCTTTTCCAGATTTTTTTGGTTTTCTGTTTTTGATAATGAAAGGTAATTGTATTTTGTAGTCGATTGTAGTCGATTGTAATTGTATTTGTAGCCTGAGGTGGGGACTTCGGTCATCCCCCGAGAGGTAATTCATCATGATGTCTTGTAATAAAATTCTGTTTAACTCTGTATGGTTAGATGGGGTGTGTGTGTGTGTGTGTGTGTGTGTGCGCGCGCGCGTGCGCATGCACACATGCACATGTGAATATGTGTGTTTTAATGGGTTCCGTGTGCACAATGACCTGAAGACAAAACTCCTTGACAGAACGGTTGATGGAAATAATGCCTGAGCTCAGTCCTCTTAGATAATTGGTAACAAGTGCTGTACAGAAGCCAATTATGGATCGACTATTACACTTAAGGCTTTTTTCTCTGCACAGCTTCACTGTATGTCAAAAAAAAAAATTAATGGACGATGCTCAGCTTCTGAGTCTTTTTTTCCCCCCTCAAGAGGAGGCTTCATTATCCTCAAGCTGGGTTTCTATAATCAAATGTCAGACAGAATCTGAAGTTGTTGGCAAGGGCCAGAGAGGTTGGAGAGAAGGGGAAGCAGGGTTTTAGGGGAACATTCAGAACACCATTGGCATACAATACGAGGCAATCCCAGGTTTGCCTTGAGCTTTTCCTTTTCGGTGTATCATTTTCTGCTGTAAAAAGCAAGGCTGCACCTTGAACTCGAACCTGAGGAGTAGAGGACTCTTACAGGGGTCGAACATCGTTCCTAAGCCTTGCTCAATACCCGACTCCAAATCATTTCAGTATGGCACCGAAAATAAAGCAAGGGACTTCTGGAGAAAAATCCACAAGCCTGCCCTCTCTGTGAGAGTACAAAGCTGAACGGATTCTAAAAAGGCAACTTGAAGTTTGGCAGTGTGTTTTCCTTTTCTCAATTAGCTGTTACTGAATTCTAGAATATATAATGAAACCCAGGCCGACTGTGCAACCCGCTGTAAACAAGGTCTTGCTTTTGTGCTCTCGTGTTTGATTTGAGCAGAGCTACTGCCCGGTTCACAATCTGTTGCATGCTAAGTGCTGTATTTGTTAATGTACACACATGCCCTCAGCCGAGATTGATGGTCCCCCCGCCCCGCCCCCCCGGGCGCAAGGGAAACTGAAGGCAAGCCTTCTTCCCTCCTCTGAATCCTAAAAGCAGACAATATTTAAATAACTTTCAGATTTAGAGACCTTGATTTCTTTCAGAAGCCTTCTGGTTGCCAAATGCTTCCTAAAGAAACTTAACATTTTAACATTGACAACGGCCTTAGAGGACAGCATTGGGGGGGGCGGCGGCGGCTAGAGGACAGCACAACTGGGGAATAATCAGGGAAACAATTTTTAAAGCTAACTTCTTGCTGTCATTGGGATTTCCTTCCTAAATTCAATTACTAATAAAGCTTCCCCATCCAGCGCCCCTTCCCCTTCGTCCTCCCCTTCTCTCCCCTCCCCCTCCAAATATAAACCAAGCTGACAGTATTTTTTCAGGAAGAAGAGACAGGCTGAAGTTATTTTGTCCTTCCTCACAGAGCAGAAGGACTCTCTGCTGCTTAGCTGGCATTCCCAGCATTTTGATAAAAGTTACTTCTTTAAACGCTAACAATACCACGAGGAAAAATAATGCTATCTCTGGTGTTTAGTTACAATCTTGGGAGATTTTATCGTGAGAAATATTTGAGTAGTCGGGAGTAGCCGAGCATGTGGCAGTAGGGACAGGGTCATTTAAACTGCCAGAGAAAAATAAATAAATGGGAAAGACAGGGAAAGTTGTTAGGTTCATAAATTATAAAACTTTCCGTGTGTGTGTGTGTGTGTGTGTGTGTGTCTGTGTGTGTGTGTGTGTGTGTGTGTTTAAATACAGCCGTGAGGTTGACTACATTGAATAATGACATTGTAAACCTTAAAAGCTTAAAGCTGGTGGAAACCCTTTTGCAGCTCTGTTTCATTTTGATCGGATCAAATACATTTGGTTTCTTTTTTAAAAACCATGTTTTTGTGAGGGAAGGAAAATGAACATGCACTGTTATTAACCACAGCAACATAAGAAACCCTCATGTTACCAGAGGAAACCACATGAAAGTGTGTGTGTGTGTGTTAGGGGCGGGACTGATAAGGGGGTGGGGAGAAGGAGAGGGATGTTTCCAGCCTCTCGGGCTCAGAGCTGCCATTTGTGAACCAATCGTGATGAAATCTAGCTCCGGGCAAATCAGAGGCGGCTGTCAACCTCCCAGGTGGGATTACTTGTAGTTAATAGACTGGACTCAGAGCCCCAAAAAGCAGTGCATTCAGTGTAGGCAAAAGAGAACAGCGCACTGCAGAAGGCTTTCCAAGAACCCTCGGCCATGGCCAGGAGAAGCCCGGGCCAGCCCTATCAGGTAGGAGAGATTACGGCATCGCTGGGGAAGGACTGGAGGGGAGAACTGGTTCCTGATTTGGGATTTTTTTTCTTTTTGTTTTAAAACTGAAGACGGCGCTTTGTGGTGCATTTCGGAAGGCATAGGGTAGGGTGGTGATGTTGAAGTCCTTCCGGTTGCCTTCCTGACATCTGACTCCTTGGTTTGACACCTCAATCTCCTTATTCCTTTAGGTCATATCCCTGTTCACTTTTGCTGTCGGAGTCAATATCTGCTTAGGATTCACAGCTCATCGAATAAAGAGGGCAGAAGGTTGGGATGAAGGCCCTCCTACAGGTAAGTGTGGCCACTGCTCGTGCTGTCAGTCCTTTTAAAATACTAGGCACTGGGTAGTCCTTGTCAGCTCCTAATGAAATGCATCTTTAAGCTAACCTTGCAGTGTAACTAATTGAGTCCCAGATTTCTTCGGAGTAAAAAGAGCTCTGTGTTTAATTCAGGTGAGAGAATGTGGTTTTGATGACAAGAACATGTAGGCTCGCTCCGTGATAACTGGCTATTTCAATCTTTGTACTCTGAAACTCACACATTTTAAGATAAAATTAAAACTCTCGTTAGCAGACAAGGCTGAGAGAGAAGTGGTGGGAACAGGTGCTGGTTTAATACTGGAGAGACATGACTTTGATTTATTGTCACGTGGCATAGAATGTAGAATTTGTCTCCAGAAACTTCTGATCTACCAAAAAAAAATTTATAAAGGGGGTGTCAGTGAGCAAAAAAGCAGTGAACTGTCTTCCTGAGACTTCAGAATTTAGGACTATGAGATTATGATTTACCTAGAATAGGAAAAATATAAGAGAGAGGAGATGCTTTGAAGAGCTCCCAGGATTGACTTGCACCCAGCTTTCTCTTTTGGCATAACGGCAGGTAAGTTTTAATAGTGTACCTTGACTTAACTAATAGAACCAAAGTGAAAGAGTTTCCTTTTACAATACACTGTGCCATAAGCAGTGTGGGAATTCTTATAAAGGAGCTCCTTGTGCAGACCGAGGGGGCTTAACTGACCAGGTCTTAAGTAATGAGTTGGTTAATTTCCTGGAAATTGGAGCTGCTGATGGTTTTATAAATAAAAATTACATATTAAGTAATGGGTACTCTAGGGGGCAATATTTTCTTGACTTTTTCTGACATCTCAGCATGTTTGTCTACCTTTCTGCGGATTTTGGATTTCTCCGTATTTTTTGACCTGACTGATCTCAAAGACGATCACCTGTCTCTACTGAGCCAGCATGAACTTTTATTAACCAAGTCATGATATATATATACATATATCATATATGGAATATATATATATGGAATACTAGGTCATCCTCACCTCAAGTAAGTTGCTTTTTGAGTCATGCCAGAAGATTGAAAGAATAATATGGGGAGTAGTTTAGTGAGTCCAAGTGGGGTGTGGTTGGGGTGCAAAGTGAGAAAATAGATCATAAAAATTGCACCCCAGGGAGCCAAATGGGCAAAATGAGTTGTCTTCTGTTGGGGAGAAAGAGGAGAGATCACTGGGCTGGAGAATCCTGTTTTTATTGGTAACAAATGCTGTCTTCAAAGACCTATTTTTCTTGTTCTAGACAAGTATAACTCCCATTAGCACTGACTGTAACTGCGCAGACTGACAGGAGGATTGGAGCCTTAGTGTTATCCTGTGGGCAAACGAGCCCCTTGAGAGCCCACTGCTGGTTCTTTCTAGAAGGAACCTCTTTTCTGCCTTAGAGTCCTATATTACTTCAGCCAAAACCAAGAGGGGACAAGCTGTTTTCTTAATGAATGTGTAAAATGAAGTAACTCATTATTTTCATAGTTGATTTTTTGGGGCAAACAGTCATGAGGTCCTGGACTGACCACTCGGATCCTTAGAATCTGCTGTGTGGCCTTGGGCAAGTCACTTGGGATGTCTGTGTCCTTAGCTGTATAACGAGACGCAGGCCTAGATGATTTCTAATTTTCCTTCTGGATTAAAAAAAAAAATAGCTCATGATTCTATCCATTCTGTTTCATTGATCCTTGAATTTGGATGCGCTCTACTGGAGAACTTGGAAAGTATAGAACAGATTTATTAATCCTGAAATATTTTTTATGCATAATTATCTCCATACATTATAAGAAGCAGCTCTAAGAACTACTGAGTCTATGTTACGTCTGTAAAAATAATGTAATTTATATTGTAATGTGTACATCTAAGTGAATTTAAATGTAGCACAGCATATTTTCTCCTTGAATTATTTAATTAAATTGTGGATTATTTAATTTATGGTATCTTCTAAAATAATCTTAGTGGAAATCCTACTTCTTTGAATCTTAGTGGGGATACGATGACGTTTATGTCTGAGTTTTAGGATTTTGGTATGCCTGCACGCTTCTTATTTTTAATTTATCTGTTTGCGTAATTTACCAGGGTTTGGGGCACTAATGGTTGATTTCTCCTGAATAAAGCCCAGAGATGTACTTTGGAAACCAGGATGAGTGCATCATGCAGAAAGTTTAATCAGGTTCATCTTTTTAAATGTTCTATGTGCCCTGAAAGGGCCTCCCTCAGAGAATGTATGAGGCCAGTTGCTCTGTAAGCAAGACCTTCACATCAGAAAACCCTGGGCAAACTTTTATATGTGTATTAGGACAAGATACTAAAAAGGAAAGGCAGCCATGCCAATTTTCAGCAATGCTTTCACATTCCAGAGAAATCCGGAGAAGCTCAGAGCTCCAAGACTGTGTGACCAAATGGAACTCCAAGGGTATTAATTTATGGCTGGCTTCAGACTGTCCAGAGTAAGAGCTCCCATTCAAAAGCACGCACCTTCTTGTTTGGTAAACGTAGTTTCTCAGAGTCCTCAGGATTAGGTGAGAAAGTTCTACCCATGGGGCAGACCCTCACTGCTGTACTCTGGACTGGGATGTTAGTTTCAAGGCTGTGGCTGTGCAAACAGACTGTTATAATTAACTAACTAGCACACTTGTTGGCTGGTTTATTGTTAGGGCCTAGTGACCCACCGGAAGTAATGCTAGAATGGGATTTCTTCTACCAGATGGTAAGAGATCCACGGATTTCTTAGGAGATATGAAACGAGCAGAGCTAAGTATAATTCTCTTGGGTAAATATAATGGGCAATCAGGGGCACGGGATGGATGGAGTATGTTTTCAAAGAGAATGTAAATAGGAAGTGCACATCCGTTTGACATCTTTGTTGCATATGTCTGGGGGGTAGCCAGCTTGATTTACCTTTAAGGTTGTGAGGGAATTGGTATGCATACAGGTGTGTGTGTGTGTGTGTGTGTGTGTCTGTACTCAAAGACATATGTGTATGCGTATGTTTGTAGTGCGGAGTGGAGGCGATTTCACTGAAATCTGTGATGGATTCCCTTTCAGTCTCCGGATGGAAATGGGCTATCCTCTGAAATTCAAGCCACTTAATACTTTCGAGGCCCAGGAAAGTTTGTGAGCTTGTGAGTGACTGGCAAAGAGAGACTCGAAAGCCCCACCCAAGTCGTCATCATTTTTAGTGACTCCAGAGCTTAAAAGTGTGTGAGTGTGAATGAAATTCGTGGGCAGATAGACAAGGAGGAGTGTCTCTCACAGCTTTATGAGGAAAGTGAGTCTTTGTGAATCGCAGAGAAGACAACCAGGGTAAGAGGGACGAGAAGGTTCGTGTTCATCCGATAAGTCTGAGAATTGCCTTCTACAATAAAAAAACTGTCTCGATGGTGGCAGAGCAGCATGTAGGAAGCTGCAAAGCAGACAGATACAACAGCCGTGATTCTGGAAGGAAGACCCTGTCATGACTTAAGATCAGGTTTTGGGACTTGATGTTAAATAAAATGTGGAGTCAGGGGTGTTTGTTTATTGAGAGAGAGACAGAGAAAGGCAAGGAGGGGAGGGACAGTGGAAGAGGGAGAGAGAGAATCTTAAGCAAACTCTGTACCCAGGATGGAGCCTGACGCAGGGCTTGATCTCACAACAGTGAGATCATGACCTAAGCCGAGATCAAGAGTCGGTCGCTTAACAGACTGAGCCACCCAGGCACCTCGAGTCATGGGGTGATTTAAGTAAATGGAATAAAACTTTGCAGAGTAGAGTCTAAAGAGGGCACAGGTCATTCAGGGCTTTGTTAAATGAAGCTCTGGAATAGGGGTTTTTCATTTATCTTAAAACTACACAGAATTCTCTATCTTGTCGGTATACCCAGAAATCTTAGTCCCCCATAGTTACCACACAGATTCTCAAACCAAAAACCTTTCCCAATCATGTCTTCATCAGAGTCATAGACTGTGTACAGAATTTGGAAAAATCCTTTGTGAACAAAAACAGTGCGATAGTTGTATTCAGATGATCTAAAATTTTAACCAGGCCCTTTTTTAGCTCAGATTAGCCTGAGGGTTCGGATTTTCCAATCAGGAAAACAGGCATAAGGTTACCTTTTTATCAGAAAAGGTTTTTGAAAACAAAATGCCATATTAGGGGTGATGAGAATATAAGGTGTTAAGTGTATGATGATACATTTAATTTATCTTCACTTATGTTTGAAGGCCAGTGTCTAACCTTTTACCTTTTCAAGTCGCTGGTACCTGTGATTTTGACAACAATATTTCCTTGTTTGGGGGCAGATTTGCAAACCATTCAGACATACTCTACTGACTACCATCCTAAATGCTACCCGGGGGGTTCAAAAGTTGAGCTAAAGTTTTTAATCTATTTTATTTACGTCACATAAATCAGTTTTCTTCTAGTATATGAGAACTTTCTACATGAGAATGATATGTTAATAAATTCTTTAAAAGTGCAGGTGTCTGAAAACTTCCCAGGTAGGCCCATTTACTGAAAAAGTTGTCCGTGATAGCTGGTCCAGAATCTGACAAGGAGGAGAGAAGAGTGGTGTCACCAGAGTGGGCATCTATAGGAACTGATGTCTTTAGGAAGCAGAGATGCTGACATGGAGACTTGTCTGTAAGGGCTACTCCCTGTGGGATAAGGTCAGTCGTATCAGGAACACATGGCCACGGTGGTATGAGAGAGTATGACCAGAAAGGATGAATCATATACTCCAGAAGAGGCATAAGAGAACATGAAATGCTAGAGTTGGTCAGCATCTTGAATGTCATCCATGTTGACAGCCTCCTTTCCCTGTGGTTTCTACTTCAGACATGGCAGGCAGACAGAGGAGAACCAGTTCTGTGTCAGTGCCCTTAAACAGGAGGCCACATAACCACAGCCCACAGCCCCTTGTAAGGCTTCCCTCTCACTTTCAGGAAGCACTTGGGCTGAAGACCTCAGAGAACGGGAGGAAGAGACAGGGCGCCATCTCTCAGACCCTGGACACACGGCCACCGCACAAAACTTGAAGAAAGAGTCTTCCAGCTTTAGGAAATGAAAGGTTTTCAAACTTCAGTACTGCTTCCCTCACTGATCAACCTCCAGATATGAAAATTTCCATTTTGCCGAGGGATTTAGAGGATTGATGGGGATTAGAGGATGATAGGATTGGGCGTCTGGGATGAACTCATGGGTAGGTCACCACTCTTGTCATGGATTACGTCCTTTCCCAATGGCCTGTTAAATTATCGGTAGTTTTTCCCCATATAAATGGCACCAGAAGTCTATGACACTGCCTCTGTGTGGTAAGATGCCTATGTATGGTTAAGATGGAACATTGTGTGTTTTTTTTTTAAAGATTTTATTTATTTGACAGACAGAGATCACAAGCAGGCAGAGAGGCAGGCAGAGAGAGAGAGGAGGAAGCAGGCTCCCCACGGAGCAGAGAGCCCGATGCAGGGCTCGATCCCAGGACCCTGGGATCATGACCTGAGTCAAAGGCAGAGGCTTTAACCCACTGAGCCACCCAGGCACCCCCATTGTATTTTTTGTTTTACCCGTTTAGAAAGACTTCATTTATTTATTTATTTAGAGAGTGGGGGGAGGGGGGAGGGGTAGAGGGAAGAGGGAGACCGAGAATCTCAAACAGACTCTTGCTGACTGTGGAGCCCAGTGTGGAACCCAATGACCCCAAGGTCATGACCTGAGTTGAAAACAAGAGTCAGATGTTCAACTGACTGAGCCACCCAGGCGTCCCAATGGAATGTTTTAGAAATAAGATTTTACTTACCTAAATGAAAACAATTTCACCTGGGTCTATCAGAATTATGAATTTGAGCATAATAAATCACATTTTTACATTGGTGGTATTTAAATCACAAAACGCTTCTGTGAAAAATAAGGAGCATGTAACACTTTTATGCCTCTCATATATGTACATATATACCTGTTTTAAAATTTGAAGTCCCTATTTTAAGAAAAGGGTCTGTAGAGACTGTAAGAGTTATTTTTTAAGATTCTGGAACTGAGTTACAACTTTAAGCAAAATAGCATTATTTAAATATGTAATGAGGAAGGCAGCGATAGAATTTGAATCTCACAAAAGCACTGGCAGATGTCTCGTAGGAAATTCTAAACCTTCATACTTTTCCCACATTTTCGACTTGATCCTTTCTAGGTGTTTGTTTTTGTCATTTGTCTTCCTTGTTGGTTCTGAACTTTTATGGGCGTCTCCGTAATTATGAGGCACCACAAGTCCTCATCAAACTGATCCTGCAGTTTTTATCACCCCATTCAGTAAGTTATAGAACCTGAGCGCTCAGATCGATGTACTCCTGGTTTAGGTCACGTAAAGGAAAGCTTTACAGATTTTAGAATTTAGACATATAATAAGTCAGAGAATATTTCTGTATGGAACCAGGTTTAACATTTTCCAATAAAAAGCCAAGACCTAATACCTTAGGCTGGTGTGGGGCGGAGGGAAAGACATGAGACACGGGTATGGAATGAAAAAGCCAGAAACAAGAGTATGGGGGTCAGAGCTTGTTAGGAAGATGGTGGGGATGGGATAGGCCCTGGAAAGGCAAAGTGAATGTGGCTCTACTCTACCACCTGACTTGACTCACAGAGGTGCAGAAGTTCAAATTCTTCAGATTATTGGACTGGAAGGACTACATGGATCAATTCATCTTTGCATATCTCCGGCTGCCATTGTCAGCAGAGTCCAAGCCAGCCAAGAACGAATTTGGCCTGTGTGTCCCCAGTCCGTCCCGGCCCCCGAACTTAGCCTTACTTGCAAGCTGTTGGTAAACCTTGAGTCCAACACTTTTTACCATCTGTGTGTTTGCGTGATGAACACATGAGCAACACTTCCTTCACAAAGCTGTCTTCCGTTTAAGGCTTGGCAAAGATGATCATTAGGGGGAAGCAACTGAGAGAGAGTCAATGATTTTCAAGAACAAAGTGGGGGATACAGTCAGGATAATCAATGCGGTAGGGATGCAGTAAAAATCACGTGACTGACATGGATGGAGAAAGGCTTAAAATGGCTAAAATTCCACACAGATGTTTTAAAAGTAAAGAGAGAAATAGGGAAGAGGTCGTGATGCAGGAAAAGCAAAGGGCATGCCCAGAGGAATATTTCAAATGCCAGGTGGACGCCATAAAGAAGAGAAGACAGGACGAGTCAGCAACCACGAACCATGTGCCTTTGGACCTCGTAGCATCATCTCAGCGATAAGCCTCGCTGAGCGTATTTGTGTATGCAGCTCACGGGAGTGAATTCTGCTCAGAATTTATTAAATGGCCACAGGGTCTGTCTAAGCGGTACCCCTAAATAAAAGAATAATTCAATTATAAGCGCTTTTCCTATCTTTGTTTTTATTATAGGACTTTCTCTATTTTTACTTTTTGCACATCTCAACCTCTCCTCCCCCTGCAGTTCCTTATGGCCCAGCATGCACTGTTGCTAGGTTGGCCAAAGTCAATAGAAAAATGTGGTTTTTGAACCAGAGGTACGGCACTGCATTGGAAACCCGACATTATTTCCTAAACTGAGCTGGTGCGGTTTGTATGTGTTTCAACATCCCAGAATCAACCATGCACAAGTGTTTCACATCTCATGGTCTAGTGAATCTGTTTGCTTTACTTGAACTGATCTGATGCCATAAAGGCTATGATGGGGTGACTCTGACTTTTAAAAGGACAAAGGACTGAGGGATGGACGGGATGTTCAGATGAATGGCTTCAGCGAACCTGGAAATGTTATTTAACTTCTGTTCTCCGCCTGCTTCTTCTGTTTGCTTGTTTTCAAAAGTAATACATGCCAATTGTAAAAAAATGAAAAATTCATACACAGAAAAAAGGAAGTAAGAGTATACATAGCATGTCATCAATAACAATTAAGCTATTTCTATATAGTATATATTATATAATATATACTTTATACATAAATATGTACACAGAGTTATAAATATATATGTTATATGTATAAGAGGGATAGAAATAAGCAAACAAACAAAAGAATTGATAAAATCCTAGAAGTTTCAAACTACAGAAAGGAAAAGAAAAATCCCTCTGCTTCTCTTGTTCTCAGTCATTTTGCTCAAATATAATTCCTGTAAAGAGTTTCTTATGCGGGGGTGAGAGGAAGGTTATTGACACCTGTACCTTTCCTCAATGCCTCTGCCCCCCCTTCTCTGGCTCTGTTTTTATTTTTATATTTATTTATATCCTTATCGCTCTCTTTACCTCTATTTATGACCCAGAATATGATGTTTAATACTATCATACTGTTCTGCTGCTTTGCTCTTAAAAAAAACACATTAATATAATTTTATAGATCTTTCCATAGTACCCTACACAGCTCTAACTCATTCTTTTTAAGGGCTGGGCAATATTCCATTAATGGATACGGTGATTCTTTTATATGTATCTTGGTAAACTTGTACAAATATACATGAGAGGTGAATTCCTAGTAATGGAATTTCTGGGTGAAAGATTCATATGCATTACCAAAATGTGTTCTGTTTTACAAAAAATTTCATTCCTAGCAACAGGTAGGACACTGCTTATGCTTTCCATTCATCAGAAATTAATTATTTTGTAAGCTATGATGACAACAGAATTGCATTTTTTCCAGTCGGCCAGTTATTCCAGCACTACTTACTAATTAATCCTTCTTTTACCTCCTGATTAATGCCTCTTTCTTTCTCCAATTGCTTTAATCATAAATAAATTCTCATATATTTGACTCTATTTCCCATTCCCACTTTCAGCATTGATCTACTTATTTCCTGTTCTAATTATTTAACTCCAGAATATACTTTACTATCTAGTCTTCACCAAATTACTCTTACTTTCAAGTGCTTTTCATTTCATTTATTCATTTTTTTATAAATTTTTAATATCCTCTCCAGTTAAAAAACTCCTCTTTATATTTTTATTGTGGTTGCATTGAACCTTTAGGTTCATTTAGGAAAAACTGATATTTTTATAATATTATTTTTATCTCTAAGATGGTATATCTTTCCATTTAATGAAATCTTTTGAAATACCTTCTTGTAGAGTTTTAATGTGTTCTTCAGGTACGTCCTACACGTCTGATGAAATTTATACCTAATATCATATCTTTTAAGAACTATGAGGAATGGAACTTCCATTGAATTTTTGAACTTATATAATACAAACATGTAGAATTTTTGTCTCACCTATTTTTTCCCTAAAATTTTAGTTGATCCTGAGATTTCTAGATATATAGTCATATCATAGAAAATAAAAAGGATTTATTTTTGACAAGCTGAGATTATGGTGTTCATGTTTGTGTAACCCCAGTTATGAGTATAGATGTATTTAATGGCTGGAAGAGGTCTTACAAGTCTTCTATTTCAGTTCCGTATGTTCAGACTGTTCTCGGATCATTTAGGCTCAAATCTCCTTACAAAAAGTTACAGCTTTTCAAAGAGGGACATGAACTCTTGTTTCTAAATGTGTACATCAATGTTCTCTTCTCTGTTGGCATCGTTAACATCCGCAGAGACACTAACCCTCCCAGATTTGTAGTAATAATAATTGTAAACAGTAAAATAAAACCATCGGCCAACATTCATTGCACTTACTGTGTTTGACAGACTGCTAAGTGTTCTGCTTGGATTGTTTCCTTGAATTCTCATTATAATCTCCAGTTACTTTTGTTAATCCCCCCACTTTGCAGATGAGGAAACTGGCAGGAGGTTTGGCGACCTGCCAGGGGTCCACAGTGACCTGCCCAGGGTTCACAGCTAGAAGGTGATGGTGCCAGGCTGCTCAGCTAGAGCCTGACTGTGTCACCATGCTGTGCTCCTTCCCACGGCCCCTTCTCCATGATGACAGGACCCATTTCCCAATCCCATCGCCGTTGCCTCTTATATCTTGCAGTGTTGTCTGACTCCCCCTGGACCAACACTTCTGGATCATGCAAGGGCAGATGCTTTGAACTTCAAGAAGTTGGGCCCCCTGACTGTCGTTGTGATAACCTATGTAAGAGCTACAGCAGTTGCTGCCATGACTTCGATGAGCTTTGTCTGAAGACAGGTGGGTAAATTTTGGGTCCTCTGGAGACTTGGTTGGAGAGCTTAAATGCCCTCACTGTTATTCTCCCCGGCATTTGCACCTTGCTTTAGTCAAACCAAACTGTGTGCGTTAGTTTTGTTTCTTGGATGATTATTGATTGTGACTGTTGTTTGCATACCAAGTCCACTCAAAGAACGTTCTTTGCAACCGCGGTCATTATTTACTGATTTTGGAAATATTTATGGCCAGGCTTTTTTTCCCCCCAATCTTCATCATCTGTCTCTTGCTATCAATTCCCACATTCACTGCTAGGGTACATGGACTGAAACTAACAGCATTCTTATTTTTAATTTTCTGTTTTAATTTTAATTTTTTAAATTTTTGCTTCCCTGCTCAGTATACAACATTTGCGTTATTTCGTCTTATCATGTAGTAACTATTGGCCTGCTCTGATGTAATTCCCCATTCTCTGTGCAGGTGGAAAGTTGTTATGGAGTTCTACTTGGGGTCTCATGCTCAGGGTAGCTCCGAAATAGTCCTCTCAGTCATCCTGGCCTTTCTTGCCATGTCTGCTCTACTGGAACCATCAGTAGAATATATGGACTTCAGAATGAATACACTTGAGTTGAGAAGAAGCGGTTTGGAGACATTTGCCACCCCACCTGCTCTGTTTCCAAAGCCCAACACTTTAAGTAGGACCCGGGAGAAACCTTGCAGGCTATCCGGCACGCCTCTGGGCAGCACTGTATGTAAACTCTGAAAAGATGACTGTCAACAGTGCTAAGATCTCTAGACACAGCTTCCTTGATAAGTTATGACTTGGTTTTGGACTTTTATGATTTAAATGATTCTTTCAAAAATCTGACTCATATTATCATTGATATTAGCCTCATATTTCTAATGATATCATTAGAAACAGACACGTTATTCTCCTTTACTGAAGAAATAGCCCTTGATTTATATAAAAACCGATGCCAACTCCCTTACCAGTTCTGGTTTGTTTGCTTTTCCCCCACCAAACAAGAAGAGTTTTATTAGGCTGTATTCTGTATAATACATTTTCCAAACATGTAGCCATTTTTTTCTTGTTACTTTTCTTTGGAACTTCTCCCAGGTTCCTTAGCCGTGGGTCTGCAAACTTAAATGCTGAGAACCTTGTAAACTGAACATATGGATGGAACAGATGTTCTAGTAGAGCCCTTTGGCTCCGAAACATTATTTCAAACCAGCAGCCTATGATTGCTTGGCACTGGGGACCTAACCGATGTTCGTTTCCTTTGCACCACGAGCATCTGGCCTCTGACATGGCCTCTGAGGTCCAGATTCCTGATCTTAGAGCTCCTTGCAAAGTTGAGTGGATGTCCCCACTCTACCTTTGCTCTTTCCGAATGTCGTTCATGCCTCTCTTTCCAGATGTAATAAATACAGATGATAACAACATTTTTGAAGTAGTTTATTTTCCTGTGTACCAAGATAACATATGCCAAATGTCAAAGAATCAAATATCAAACAATAACAGAAGGTTGAAGGAAAAAATAAAAGTCCCTGAGATCCTACAGGCCTCAGAGATGGCCTACAGGCCACTTTCCAGAGATAAGCACAATGTTTCAGTGTAGACCTTGACTACTATGAGTGTGTGTGTACATGTATTTATATGAGTGTATATATGTATATGTTTGGAAGGGGATGTGTCTATACTCATATATCTCTTTACACACTGTCTTTTTGAATGTCTAAATAGTATTCCATTGAACAGATGCAACCTGCTTTTTGAGTAACTGATCATTATTTAGATTTCCCCAGTTGTTGGTATTATGAAGAATGTATCAATGAATGTGGTTCATGATTATTTGAATTTTGTTTTCCTTAAGACAAATTCCTAGGAGTGGGATTTTGAAGCAAAGTGTACATTTTAAAAATATAAATATATGATACACAATTAACACTTCTCAAAGTTTATATTCCTCTCAAAAGGCACAAGAACCTTTCAGCACTCCCTTTTCAACACATTCTCACTTTTAAAATACATATTTTCACTAAAAAATTGCTTTTTCTGATCTAATAGGTAACTTTCTTATTATTCCATAAGGTTAATTTTTTTTTCTGTTTATTTCCATGTTTGTTTTCAAAATTATACAGCTGACTGACTTCTACCTTGCTTGTGGTTCACTCTGAACCCTGGCTTTTAAAAATTCCATTTTTACACAAAGCCAGTAGTTCATCAATAAGTTCAGCTTGTTAATAGTGATTTTTTTAATAAACAAAGGGATTTTCTTATGAAACTAGAGCAGCAATAAAAGTATATGTGTTATATGAATTATCCTTGAATTGGGGAAAAAAATCAGTCTAAGTATCCTTGGAAATTTGCTAACCATTGAGAATAGCAGGTCCTGGATAAAGGAATTTTAAGCATTTCATCTGCTTGGGAAGTGAAGGCAGAGGAAGAGGGGATATCAAAAAATCAGAGAAAATTTGGATATAAATGTAATTCTAAAAGAAGGGAAATTAAACAATAGTTGTATGGTTTTCTAGCATGGCAACTAGTACTTCTTTATTCATTTATTCATTTAGCAAAGTGTCTATTGGTAGAATATTACTAAGTAGCAACATAGCTTCCTAAAACCACTGCCTTCCACTTACAACATAAAATAAGGGGTGAAGACCTCAAGTGTCCTTAGCTCAGAGAGGGTTTTCTTGACCAATCTATGTCAAGTAGCATCCCTTTTCCACTCTGTAACTCTCTATCAGTACCATCGTATTATTTCCTTCATAGCACTTGACATGAGCTGAAATTATCTTGTTTCTCCTGGTCTGCTTGCCTATGGTCTGTCTTTCCCAATTGGAATAGAAGCTCCACGAAGATGTCTTGTCTTGTCTTTCTTGTTCTTCATGACCCACACCCCCAGCACCTGGAACATGGAAAACATAATAGAAATATGTATTGAATAAATGACTTTATTATGAAGTTTCTTAGTACATCAACCCCGAATTTAAAGAGTTGTGTTTTATTTTCATGATAATTTGCAAGTAGATGGAATGCATGTTCAGGGAACACCTAGCATGTGTGGAGCACAGTCTCAGATATTGGAGACATAACGGTGAAGAGAGATGTGTTTTTCTTTTCCCCCCCTACTATGGAGCTTCCAGTCTAGTAGATGAAAATGCAAGCAAAAAAATATAGCACTCTCTTTTATTTTTTTTTTAAAGATTTTATTTATTTATTTGACAAACAGAGATCACAAGTAGGCAGAGAGACAGGCAAAGAGAGAGGGGGGAAACAGGCCCCCTGCTGAGCAGAGAGCCTGATGCGGGGCTCGATCCCAGAACCCTGGGACCATGACCCGAGCCAAAGGCAAAGGCTTTAACCCACTGAGCCACCGAGGTGCCCCTAGCACTCTCTTTTATTTTTATTTTTCCCAGTGGGTTCCCACCTACCCCCCCCCCCCCACTGAGGGATGTGGGGCACACGCACACGCATGACCCGACGGGGCCGCCAGGTAGCCCCCTCCCGATGGCCGCGCAAAGACTGTGGCGTGGTGCAGCAACCCCGGCCCCGGGGGGTCGTACGTGTGGCAGAGTCTGGGAGAAGGGAACCCTCCTCCCCACCGGCCGACCGCCCGACCTGAGGTGGACGGGCGACCCCCAAAGGGTCTTTAAACCTGCGCGCCGGGACGCGCTTAGCACTCTCTTTTAAATGAAAATATTAATTTTCTTAAATATTTACTGTTGATAGAGTCCATGAGCTCTGAAGGACCATAAGTCCTTCTTCCTAGCTGTAACCCATCTACTGGCCTCCGGAGAGGAGGGGCTATGACCCCTCATTGTAGATGAGGCCATATTTTGGTTGATGGTTGGCATTGCGAGTGTTTTTCATATCCCTTTAAACTCTACATCTCTCTGTTTAGGACTGGACCCTCCAGCTGCAACTTAGAGCAGGAGAGGATTTGGTTGCATTATCGTTTGTAATTAAATCAAGTTCCTTAATGTCAAGCAAAGCTACTTTGGGAAATAAAAGAGCCCAGCTGTAGTTACTCTGCCTAAGATGGTGGAAACACCTATCACAAACCTTACATACCATACATTTTCCTGGGTTTTTTTTTTGTTGTTGTTGTTGTTTTTTTTTTTTTTTTTTTTTTTTTTTTTTTTTTTTTTTTTTTTTTTAGTACAGTGTACAAATGGTAAGGGTTCCGTTTTTCCAAAGGAGCCCAATTATGTTTGGCTTCGTACTCTGATTTGAAAAATTAGGAATTCAACCTATTTGTAAGTCCTCCAAATATCATCTAGGCCTCAGGCCAACTCTAATTTCACAAGCAGATTAAATGATGTGGGATTTTTAGCTCTTTTTGTTGGCAACACTTGTGAGCAATTGTGGCCTCTTTCATTTGGTCTGTGAGAGGCAGTGACAGTGTTTTATTGTGCCGATTTCAGCGGGCGGTTGGGAGTGTACCAAGGACAGATGCGGAGAAGTAAGAAACGAAGACCATGCTTGTCACTGCTCAGAAGACTGCCTGGCCAGGGGGGACTGCTGTACTAATTACCAAGTGGTTTGCAAAGGTACATGTTTCCATGGGTTGGCTAGAGCTTTAAAAGATTAAAAACTGGAGATGCTCCAAGGAGTCTTGGATGTTGGGGCTGTAACACCTTGGATATGGGTTTGGAAGGAGGGACGGGGTTGTGTTTTTAAATTTCTCGTGCTTTTTTCTTGGTTTTGCTTCCCTGCATTTCATGGATCCGAAATAACAAGGAAATCGCCCCCAATTCCAGAAGGTGGTGGACTCCTAATAATGAAGAGTTTACTAAAGTTCCTGTCTTGGTCTTAGATCAGGTTGTCTGAAAGCAGAGCCTGAGATGGAATGCCTTGCGTGGAACGTGTTGAGGGAGTGCTCTGTGGGAAAACCACGTCAGGGAGCAAGAAGGAGGTCAGGGCAGGGGGCAGCCGACAAGGATGTGGTTTTAGGGGAAGCCTCACCTTGGCGTGATTTACTGCAAGGTCTGGAAGGTAAATAATAGCGTTCTTACCCTTTGAGGTGGGGGGAATATGGCTTTTGTACCCATTGGATGTAAGCTCTAAACTGAGGCACTAGCAGCAGCCTGAAGATGTGTATACCAGCTGGTAAAGAGGGTCGGGGCACGCACAGTTCCTGCTGTACCCCAAAGCTCTGCACGCATATCTGTTCTCTTGGTATGGTCAATTGGGGAATATGATGGTTTTATTCTAATAGTAAATACCAGTCGGTGAACTAACAAAAGTATAAAAGATGATGTTTCTGTCTCTAAGGATTTCAAGTTACCATAGCACCCAATTACAGAGGTTAATGGAAAGATCCAAGAATCTTTATGTAAACTTTGCAAGTCACTTTATTGTCAAAATTAAGTCCTTCTTCCTAGCTGTGCCATGGAACCTTTAAAAAGAGTTTCTGTGAAAAGATTTCAGGAAAAAAGCAAATCCGTTCTGAACGTGTTTCGTGTTCAGTTTGTGGCGGGAAGGTATTCCATAAATCCTGAATTTGGAAACTTTCCCCTGCCCAAACAGTTATTGTAACTTTTGATAAAGCATACAATCAACTGAGACTCTTATTCCCCGCCCCCACCCCCCCCCCCCATGTAGTAAATGTAACAATAAACCACAGAGGCTATTAGAAGAGAAAAGACCAGAAAAAGTCCTAGGTGTCGCTGGTCACTGAACCATTCAACATTGGATTTTCCTGGTTAAAACTTCTAGTTGTAGTACTTTTGTAAGAGCCCTGGGTTACTAGATACGTGGTAAAACTCCCCCCAGTTTAAGGAGCATGTTACTAACCTACCCAGCTGTCAGGAGTCAGATTCTTTCTTATTGACCAGGGCGATTTCCGATTTCTGATGGTCAAAATATGTGATGTTTATTTGCCTTAGGGCCATTTAAAGCAAATGCTTTTTGATAATTTTCATTTTCTCCTCGTTGTTAATGTTTCTTTAGTTTTAAACCTGAACATTTTTCTGTTCTCCATTCTTGACGGGGTAACTCAGGAAAGCTCTTAGACCTTGGAGGAAGAGAAAATTGAAAGAGCATTGATTTTTTTCCCTAAATTCACAGGCTGAACGCTGATCCAGTGGCAAATCATCTTTCTCTTGCAATCTTCCAATCTATCATTCCTGAGTATTCTAAGCCTTTCCCCGCAACTGAAGGGAAGTTGTGCCATAGTTTCTATGGCTCTGAGATGTTCAGTGGTGGAGAAAAGAATGTTCCATCTAATGACCAAACAGTTTATTTCTGGAGGGAAACAAACATGAAATTTTGTTCACTGACGCCACTGGTGTTTTTATCTACAAACCATTTAGACTCAGAAGGCTCGCATAAACACCACTTGGGGCTATTAAATATTAGCTTTTCCATTATGTATGGGTGTACTTTAGTAAGCCAAACCACCACTGGACTTTATTTCAGAGTTTCTGTTTAGATGGTGTTCCATAAGCAAGGAGTATCCAGCAAGACACGGACGGGGACTAGGGTTGCGGTCTTTAGGGCTCTGGCTGGCATTGACCATGAGATTCACAAGTGAATTTACCCACTTTCCCTTATAGGAGAGACACACTGGGTAGATGACAACTGTGAGGAGATAAAGACCCCGGAATGCCCTGCAGGGTAAGTGCCTTTTATAAACACGATGAAGTTTTACATATTAGTTGATAAAACATCCCAGGATGCAGATAGGTAAATGGTGACAAACAATGTAAAAGCTGAGATCATCTTATACAGGTAAACTTATACTCAAGTACTTGTAAGTGATTAATTCATCGAAAGCTAGAATGTACATCTTGAAGTAGTACATTTTTATTTTTATTTTTTTTAAGATTTCATTTATTTATTTGACAGAGGGGGAGGAGCAGAGGAAAAGGGAGAAGCAGTCTCCTTGCTGAGTAGAGAGCCTGACGCAGGGCTTGATCCCAGGATGCTGGGATCATGACCTGAGCTGAAGGCAGAGGCTTAACCACTGAACCCCAAAGTAGGGACTTTTTAAAACCTTTTCTTCTATTGCCTCTGCACATATTAAAGACTGAATATCTCTGTACTTTACCGTAGCTGAAGATTTTACAAAGTGTATGTAAATACCACCAGAGAAGGAAAGATACATTTCTGGCATTGATTTGTTATTTATTTTTTGGTGTTCTTTTTTTTTTTTGGAGGTTTTTTTTTTTTTTTTTTTTTTTTTTTTCTGGGAAGGCTGCTTCTGCCTTTTTGGGCAGGGGTGTGGGGAAGACTACAGAACTTCTCAAAAATATCATCCAAGCTGGTAACTCCTACTGGATGCTGCAGGAACTTGACAACTACTGATCGCTGGGGTGTAACAAAGCTTGAGTGACCCCCACAGCTCAAGGGCGACCGGCGTGAGACACTTACTACGCCTTCCAGGAAACTGCTGAAAATTCATGGACCCTTAAAATGCCTGGCAGAAAATAAATTATCAACAAGTGTGTTATCATGAATGTATTTGTTCAAGTGGATTTTTGTTTCTCGGTAGCATAGCCTGCGATGCAAAATCTGAGTATTTTGATATTGTCTTGATTTTCATCTCCTCCTTTGGCTTTAATGAGCCACTTGTACCTCTTTGGACTTTCTGAATGGAATGGCCGTCATTTCTGACTGTTTAACATGTGTTCAGTTATTTTGGGGGACAAAGCAGTCTAGCAGTAGAAGTCCTGTTAATGGAGAATAGTCACAACTATAATGAACTCTTTGATAGTATCATTCTATGTGCTTTATCTGTGACGCATCTGAAATATGCCTAATTTGTTATGTGGCTTCAATAAACTCAAGTCAAACTATCAGGAAAAAATGTTTTCCTGCAGTTTAGTATTCTCAAGTCTGACTGGCCAATTCTGTCCTCAGACTATAACTGAGGACCTATTTTGTCAGATCCTGCTGTAGTTAAATGAGGCTCAGAGGCTTTTAAAAAGATGAACTTTTTAAAGGTCTTCATCAATTTTGATTATTTTTTTTTTAAAGATTTTATTTATTTATTTGTCAGGCATAGAGGGAGAGTGAGCGAGTGAGCACAGGCAGACAGAGAGGCAGGCAGAGGCAGAGGGAGAAGCAGGACTCGATCCCAGGACGCTGGGATCATGACCTGAGCCGAAGGCAGCCGCTTAACCAACTGAGCCACCCAGGCGTCCCAATTTTGATTATTTTTAAAGTTATTTTATGATTAAACCTAAAAGAATTCTTCTATAAGTTTTAGGGACAAGAGTGCCACTGCTATAAATTTCATTCTCATTTACTCATTCATTCATGTATTTGATAAGCATTTATTGAAGCCCTACTAAAAGTCTATGAAATAGAAAGATGGATAAGACATAAACTATGCATCGAAATAATGTAGTATGTATGTGAATGCAAAAAGAGGTATGAATTAATATCTTAAAGGAATTCAGAAGTGTGAGCAGCTAATGTTATAGAAAAGAAAACCTTGAGGTGGGTTTTAAGGAATGAATAGGAGTTTTATGGGTAGCAAATGGGAGAACACCTATTCCAGGCAAATAAAACAACTTTATACGGTGTGAAAAACCTTGTTTGCAGTGTGAGAGGCAGCAAGGGAAATCTGGAGTCCAGTCTCTTCCCTGGCCATTTTATGACCTTGGTCACTTAACTCTGGACTTTGGTAATCACAAATGCCCTGTGGCTGGCAGCCCAGGCCTTAATCAATAGCCTCACTTGAAGTTTCATCTTGGAAACTCCTGGTCTCAGTTGTGCAGAATGAGAAGGCACAATGGAAACTTTGTAGCAGGATGTTTTCTAAAGCTTAATATGTTATTCTTGAAGGTTTGTTCGCCCTCCGTTAATCATCTTTTCGGTCGATGGTTTCCGTGCATCATATATGAAGAAAGGCAGCAAGGTCATGCCTAACATTGAAAAGCTACGTAAGTCCTTTTCATAGTGTATTCTCGTCAGTATCCATGATCTGCCCAGTGCATGCTCAGCTATGAGCTTTGAGAGCTCTGGACAAGTAGATGTAGTCTATTATTTGAAATACAGAAGTGATTGTAACTCAAGTCTTTGGTGGTTTCTGAAGTGGAGTCCCATACGTGAAGTGACTCCTGTTGGGTCTCTTGTCCTAATGTCTAAAATTCTGTCCCTAGGGTCTTGCGGCACACACTCTCCCTACATGAGGCCCGTGTACCCAACGAAAACTTTCCCTAACTTATACACTTTGGCCACTGTAAGTATTTTTTCTCTCCTTTCTTTTTTTAAAAAAAATTTAATCAATTAATTAATTAATTAATTTGAGAGAGAGAGAGCACACGAGCGGGGTGGGGAAGGGAAGAGGAAGAGAGAGAAACAGACTCCCTGCTGAGCAGGGAGGGAGGTTCCCATATGGGGCTCCATCCCAGGACCCCAAGATCATTACCTGAGCCAAGGGCAGACGCTTAACTGCCTGAGCCACCAGGGTGCCTCCTAAGTATTTTTTCAAAGGATGTAGATTCAAAGGGAGTGGGTGTAGATTTCATCCTGAAATGACTTAAAGGGTGATTAAAAAAAAACATGTTTCTCAGTGGTCCAGGAAAATCTGTCTGTTTTTTATCTTGTCTGCCTGAGCTGTTCACGGTAAGTGTCTTTTACAACTTTGTCAGCGACTGAACCTCACGGTCACCTCAAAACTGAAAACTTTTTTTAGGTACCGTTCTGTTTGAACATATACATTAAGCTTCTGTCAGATACCACAGAATCTGTTGTTTATTTTCTGGGTTTTCAAATAAAAATATTGACTTTGGGGCACTTTGTTTTCGTTTTCAGATACTCCCAGTCCTACCTTGTTTTCTTCTTTAAAAACACAGTTTGTTTATTTATTTTGTTATGATGAATTCGAGGGGTTCTGAGGTAGAAGTAGAACTTAGGGAAAAGGAAAAGTGTATTTATAAATAGAAGCTTCTTTGGAGGCACATAAGTAAATTTCAATTTGCAGGTTAACGTATTGCAATAAAAGTTATTGTCATCTTACTAAATCGCAACAGTTAAAAAAACCCAAATATTAACTTTATTATCATCATGTTAAGTCTCTCAGATCGCTTATGATTAATAAGACAACATTCATGTTTTCTCAGACACACACAGAGTATACATGTATCTTATATAAATTTGGGAATTAAACATTGCTATAAAACTTCCTATGATAAGAAAATATGTGATATAACTCATATGTACAGATTATCATACTGGTAGTTTAACAATAAATTTTCTTTTACACAAAGGGACTGTATCCAGAATCACATGGAATTGTTGGCAATTCAATGTATGATCCTGTATTTGATGCCACTTTCCACCTTCGAGGACGAGAGAAGTTCAATCACAGATGGTGGGGAGGTCAACCAGTAAGTTCTGCATTTTCTGTGTATGTGTGTCTGTGCACTGAACCTTTTCATCCCCAAATTTTTACCTGCATAAAAGATGCATATAATTTCCTCAGACTTGGCAATGTTTCTGCCCTTTAGTGTTGTGTATATATATCTGTGCACATAATACCTATATATATGTGTGTAAATAATGTGTATATCTCTATGTCCACGTGTGTCTCTATATATGTGTGTATATGTGTAGGTGAGGTTATGATTATAAATGTGCCAGAGGATAAATGTCTTTATTAGATGCTGGTGATGGAAATGGTGACAGAAAGGTGAATTTCAGAGACATTTTGAGGAAGGAATATATAGTCAGATCTTACTGATTTACTAGATTTAGGGGTACGATGAAAAAGAGAAGTGAATGATTAGGACTACCCCCAAATTTTGGCCCAGGTACCATATGAACAGAGACAGAGAAACTTGCTGATAAGAAGGAGCTCAATGAACCCACTGGAAATTCATGAATTCTTTTGTTTAATCCATTTTTTGAAATTCTTGGAAGTTACATGTAAGTGGAACCCTATCTTCATTTTGGACCAGCAAATTAATACTTTGAAAGAACTCATCCTGTTTACTTCGGATCTAATGGATGGGCAGAAAGTAAAAAAAGGATGTAGGTGGCTTTCTACATCATATTTTTCCCATGACTGTATGCGAGGTTAGGCAACTTGATTTGGTCAGACATGAGCAAAAGGGCAACGTGAGACAAGGTTGTTGAATGTGCAGAATTGACCCAAGGACACACGCCCCAGGGTAAAAGGGCCAAGTTCCCCACAGGAACATGGCGCAGTATACACAGCCAGTGAAAAACATGTAGAAGAAAGAAAAGAAGAAGAAAGACAGCAAATGGTCCCACCTTATGTCAACTCTGACTGGAGGCCATGACCTCCCAGAGCTCTGGTTAGGACAGAGGGCTGAGACCCTTGTGTATTGGCCATGACATGCAGATGGCCAGTGTCTGCACACGTCCGTGAATCTACCATCCCCGAGCAGTTCCATACTCAGAAATCTTTGCTCCAATCTGCGGGCAAGCTAGAGAACAAAAAGTCAGAAAAAAATGGTATTGCTTTGATTAAAGGTCATTCATGATTACAAAAATAGATGCATGCCTAACAAAACCGTATGCAAAGCTAAACATAGGCTTCTCATTAAAAAAAAAAAATAATAAGTATTGGAAGACTCCTTGTATGTCTGTAAAGTGTTTCTTTATAGTAGAGGTTCTGATTCTGCTGTCTTTGTTCAGGCTGGACTCCCAGAAGTCTGTGATGACCTGAGCTGTGAGCTTAGTGAAATTGGTTTACAGGGTGGATTTCACAAATTTTATGATAGAGGAACATTTTATGTGTAAATAAAATTATTAACATGAGAGTTCTGTCAAATATTGCTCATTGGTTTTTTATATTCATTTTGTCATGGAAACAAAGTTGCCTGAGGAACCACACAGGAGATAGAGAGCAATAGTAATTTTATCAAATTGGATCACCTTACCCCAAGTGTTGACGTTAGTTTCCCTCTGGGTTGGCGTGGCTCAGAAGATCCGTCCACACCTTCACTAACTTCTGCAGAAACAGAGCAGAGGGAATGCTGCTAAGCTGCCGCATGGAATGAAGTCGTTTTCAATTCTGTTTGCCTCTTTCCTGATTCTCAATGTTGACAGATTTGACCAAGTTTAGTGTTTTCCTAGTGTTGACAACGACTAACAGTGGAATCTGTACTTCGGTCTTCTTCTTGATGTGTATTTCTATCTTCTTGAACAAAGGGGACACCATAAAAATTTCAAGGAACATAGTAGCTATAATTTAAACATGTATTTATTATTGAAATTAAGCATATACAAAGAATATAGTGACAGAAACTGTAAGGAACTACAGAATAAGAATATAAGAAACTAGAAATATTAGAAGAAGAGATGAGCCTTAATAAATGTTTCTCAGGCATTTATCCTATCCTCTCAGAGGCTTCTGCATTTCCCAAAATCACCAGTGGAAAAAAATAACTGGGGTTGAGAAAATATTTATAAAAATCTTAGGTAATGAAATTAAACTCAGTTTGTTTTTACTGAATGATGAAACCATGAAAGACATTTGGCTAAATAAGAAAGGAGTCAGAGTAAATGATAAATAAGAACCACTCTAATCCTACTTTAAAATTTAATAGATGGAGTGAGGCATTTGTATATCATGCATCTGAAAATTTGAATCTTACATTAGGCTTCCAAAAATAATTTCTTTAATTTAATTTCACCCCTCCCCCCCTTTTTTTTTGTAGCACAGATATAGCCATTTTAGCCAACTCAGGTCTGCTTTTAATCTGTTAGTCCTCCCAATGGGCTATTAAAAGTTGTCATTCACTTTATGATGCTACAGTTCTCATACATATTTTAATGGGATTCTTTTTGTTGTTGTCATTGCTTTAAAATTATACTCGGTTCTTATTACGACAGTACGCTCCATACTTCTACTGAAATTCCTTAAGCGTGTTCATTTCTTTGAAAAATCTCTCCGCTCTAATCCTGCAATTACCGAAGATATCTCAGTGGGAAATTCTCTGTTTAGTTTAAATCTGGACTCAGCAAAGTGGACAATGAATGAGACTCCCTACGAGACTCCAACTCCACAAAAGATGGGGATTTGAGAAGCCCAACACCCCCCACCTTCAACAATGCAAGTCCTCCGAAGCCACAGTTTCTAGAGCCAGGCGTTTCCAGGAAGAGCAGGTGCTTTCTTACCACTCCTTTAGAGGCTTGGTCTGCTGCTGCGTCTGCCAGCAGCGGTCACGCAGTGAGTTGGTCCAGAGACCACCCTCGTGAACTACTGTAGTGGGAAAATGCAAGAATGATGGCAAAGAGAAGCAGGGTGACATTAGAGCAGGCGTGAAATTCCCGCCCTAAAGGGTTGGCTTGACGGAAAGGGCCAGTCATTGTTTACCTCTCTTCCTGCCTAGTTCATTATCCTGCTAGTGGGAGGTTTTGCTGTCTTGTCAGGAAAATTTTACTTTTTACTTATTCTGTTGTTTCTTTCCTATAGATTGCTATAAATCTGGGCTTCTCTCCCCCTCTTTTTACTGTATCCTAAGGTACTTAGGTTGGACTCTGCTCTGCACTGAGGGGTCTCTAAGCTCACTTAACCGCTTTGCTCCTAGACTCCTAGTTATCTTTCAAATTTCAGTTGAAATATCTGTCCCCAGGCGGTCGCTAAGCTCCTCCAGCCCTGGCTAAGCTCAGGGACCCTCTTTTGGGTTTTCACATTATTTCTGTCATAAATGTGACCATATATTTTTGAAATTTAGACTTTGGACCCCAAGGGGGTACAATCTCTTTATTCTCAGGCTGTAATCCACAGCCTGATGCATTCAGGGACCCCACTACTGTGTCCTGGATTGAACTTGAACTGGACCATATCTGAGGCATATTTGCCTGTACTTTTTCCTTGTAGTTTATCAGTCATTGTCTTCAGGCCCTAAGCACTTCCTAAGCGGGCTCACAGTCTGCTCTGCTGCAACCCCAGTCCTCATATGGTAGCTTGTTCTGATCTGAATCTCAGTAGGTGATTTCCTACAGCAGATGCTACAGCCCCAGCCAATCTCTCTGGTCTCCCAGAATTCCATTCATCCTGGCTCTGTGCTTTTGAATGCAAAGGAATCATTTCCCTGCGAAGAACTGCTAGAAACACTATAATAGTAGCTCCTGTCTTTGAAAAACTTATTTGCTTATTTTGTTTTTCAAAACTTCTCCCCTTCTCCTAGTCACATTTAATTTAATGTGATCATGTGTTGGATTTCACATTTAAATCCTCTGATTCCAATGAAAAAGCATTTTTTAAAAAAATTCCTAATAACATATCAAGTAGGTGCAAAAATTTTCCCACTTGTTCCCTCTTCAAAATGTCGTAACTAAGACATAAATGTTGAAAGCTGCCTCTAGATAAAGCAGAGCAATGGAGAATTATTGGCATTAAAGGTGGGGAAACCAAACCAGTATCCTGTCAGGTTATTTTTGTTGTGCTGTTTTACCAGTCTTGGGGGGAAATTTATATTCATTCAAATTCAGAGAAATACTGATTCCCTTTTCTCTGAATTAACAAGGAACTTGAAACTTCTCTCTCTCTCTCTTTCTCTAATAGCCCCCGAAGCTCAGTTTCAATTTTTTTTTTTTAAAACAACATTTTAGTGACTTTTTTCCTCTGTAATTACTAGAATTAATTTCTGTGTTCAGAAATATAATATATACATATGACCTACAAAGGAGCTTTTAGAGCTACTTATGATCTGATTTAACTTAAGAATGTCATGTTTTAATCTCCCACCATTTGCTAAACCCTGACAGAATGGCTGCATTACCACGAGGATCCCTTTGTTTGAGGTTTTTAAATGTTTTTAAATTTTAAATATTCTTCCATTTGTTCACTTTTTGCACTTTTCTGACCATGCTCCCACTTTTCTTTTGGAAAATATGGCCAATATGATTTGTACCAAAAAGCAGGAAGAATGTTTTTGCTTCCTTTTTTTTGAGAAGAAATAAATTTTTAAAAAATGATTTATTTATTTATTTGAGAGAGACAGAGTGTTGGGGGGCTGGGGAGATGAGCAGAGGGAGAGGGAGAAAGAAACCTCAAGCAGACTCCCTGCTGATCACTGAGCCTGCCATGGATTCAATCCCAGGACTCTGAGATCATGACCTGAGCCAAAATCAAGAGTCAGACGCTCAAACAATTGAGCCATCCAGGTGCTCCAGAAAAAAAAATTAAATTAAATTAAAAAAAATACACACACACACACATATATACACATACACATATAAAATTAGATATGTAAACAATTATATATAAATAAATATATATATAAATAAACAATTACCATTTAATTGTCTTCATGGTTTGCTTGCTTCTTACAGTTGACCATTTTTTTTTCTAATTACAAAGATGTTAATTGTCACTGTAAAAATCTGGGGAAGTGCACAAAAGTATAAAGGGCACATGACCCTAACTTTACCCTTGGGAACATTCTAGCATACTCCCTTCTGCCACTCTCTCTCCCCGTGCTCTTTCCTTATACCATTGCAAAGATCCTTCTGGTGCTCTTTTCCTTGTGCATTGCTGAGCTAAAGGTTACCCATAGGGCTTCCTGTTGCCCAGATAACGTCAACATCAGCATAATTCTACAACATAACTTTTGAAAGTGCGAGCTCATGATTTGGCAAAATTGCATTAAAAAATTTCCGTTAGAAAACCCCAGATTAATCTTATATTTCGCAACTGCAGGATAATGCCTAGTACAACTTCTTTGTAAATATGAAGGCACTGGATTTTGTATGCAGTTGTTTGGATAGGAAAACACTAGCGTGAGTCTCTGAAATTAAAGTAAGTTTGGAAATAGATCATTTAATGTAAGAAACTGGTTGGGGCACCTGGGTGACTCAATTCGTTAAGCATCTGACTTTTGATTTAGCTCAGGTCATGATCTCAGGGTCGTGGGATCCAGAAGGCAGGTGAGGGCTTCAAGCTGAGATGGGAGTCTGCCTGAAATTCTCTCTGTCCTTCGGAACCCCTCCTTATCCTCCTCTCTCTCTCTCTATATATATATGTGTGTATGTGTGTGTGTGTGTGTGTGTGTGTGTGTGTGAGAAATGGTCTCTCTGGGATCTGATGTGGTTTTGAGTCACTTGGTGGATGCCCAGAACTTAGTTTTGACTGAATCTTGACGGTAGGGTTGCTGCCAATGAGATAGAATGGACGTGCCCAGTGCCTGGACATGACCTTTCCTTATGAGCCCAGCTTATGCCTCCCCCAGAAGATCTGCCCCAGTCTCAAATGACCAATGCAAACCCTCAAAGCAAAGGGTGCATGGCAAATTTCTTTCTACTTCCCTGACATTGCATTTTCTCAGTTTCTAGAGGCAGTCGGGGTGGGTAGGGGACGGGCTCGTGTTCTCTTGCCAGAGGTGGGATAGAGCGCAAGGTTTGAAACTTGGTAGACCACGTGGACCAGCAGCAAACCACCTACACTCTAGAAGAGTCCCTGGGTATCATCAGGCTCGGTCTAGATGAACAAATTCATATGGAAATGAGAAAGGACAGAGAAATTTGAGGCAGATTACATGCTTATGATCAACATTTAAATATGATACTGGAAACTGTGGAAGAAACTGTGACTACTATAGAAATCGATGAGAAAACACACGGAGATATATAGATCAATAAACTGGAATATTCCCGATGCTCTTTGTTTGGGGAGATGGTGTTGTACTAATTGCCCTCTCTGAAGAGTTAGCTGAAACAAAGAATTTACTGTGTATGGAAAAAGGGAGATTTGCATGATCGCATCTTCAAGTGTAGAAGACATTCAAAAGAGAACCCTGCCCAGATTTTGAGATTAAGAAATAATGACCAAGGATTCTTCCACTCCCAAAATGAGTTGGCTTGCAGATAACTCAAAAATTCATAAACTAAAGGGATCTTTTTTCCCCTAACCCTTTCAAAAATGTGATCACCAAGGGAAAAAAAAAAAAGAATGAATTCTGGTTGAAACGAAATGAATTTTGAATCCTGGTTGGCCTGCGGTACAGCATGTCAGAGTTTGTCTGTAAAGCAGACGGATGCTCTGAACTAAAGTCTGGAAGGGCAGTCAGAGCCATCAGAGATCCTTATCGCTATGACCCATCCCTATGGGATGAGGGCACCACCTCCCCCATGCTGGTGTTCCCAAGGCAGTTCACACCTCCTCCAGTCTGAGAGAGTTCTCCAAGCTCTCCTGCCCATCCCTTTCTTGCCAACTGCAAGAGCTATGATTCTTCCAGGCTGGAGATCTTCAGTCCTTCCTCAGGGGTTTGGGAATCTGCAGAATTCCCCAAGGCCGGATGTCTCAGACCCTTCCAAAGACATAGCCAACCTCATGGAAACACCACACCTCCCAATTTTCCCCTTTCCTCAAACCCCAGAGGTTTCCCCTGGAGTCTGTAAGACCCTCTGGAAGTTTGGATACAAGGAAACCTGAAAAGGGTTGCTGCAATTCCTAGACCATTTCTGCTTGGGTCTTATAACAAAGCAGCCACATTTCCTGCTTGCCTCCTGAGGAGTGGGGGGAAGGTTCTTTGTACACACTTATGTTCAGTGGGACACTGGCCATCCTAAGCTGTTTTTAATGTTCCTAGAATAAGTGGATTATATTTCTTTCCATTGCATCATAATTAAGATTAAAATTGATCCAGCGGTCACCAAATGCTAAGACACTGCTTTAAGGACTTTAAAAGTATTAACTCATTAAAGCTTAGAATAATCCCACGTGCTTGGTAATACTATCTACATTTTAAAGGAAACCAAAGCCCAGAGAGCTTAAGGA
This sequence comes from Mustela putorius furo, assembly GCF_011764305.1. Classification (NCBI taxonomy): domain Eukaryota; kingdom Metazoa; phylum Chordata; class Mammalia; order Carnivora; family Mustelidae; genus Mustela; species Mustela putorius. Next base: position 21,775,323 of record NW_025421322.1, on the reverse strand, counting down.
ACTCACTGGAGGACTGCACCATTGGTAAGTGACAGAGGCAAGGCTTTAAACCCAGTGATCTGGTTGCAGAGCTCCGGTTCTTAACCACTGAATCTTCTGTGCCCTACAACATGTGCTGGAAAGAATATTTTAAAAGCCTCAATGAAATGCTTGGTTCCCCTAACTTATCCCAGGAGCTTATTCCTTAAATTCTATTTATTGAAAGGCTAAATAAAAGATACATGAGAAAATCCAGGATAAAAAATAGCCTTTTTTTTTTTCTTTTCGTCATTTTCATTCACCTTGTTTAAAACAAGACGAAACCAAGTTCCAAGATTCTGGCATCTGTGTACCATTGGGGTTCTCCTCTGTTGGCTTTCAATAGTACAGGAAACATATGGTCCACTCCTGGGTCCTTTGATGAGCAGAATTCCGTCATATAAGTGAAATGTTCAAAACAATGATCAGAAAAGACAGGTACAGGGAGACTTTTGAGATGAAATAAGAGTTAAAAATGCCACTAGGATCACAGAAGAGTTTTTGAAAGCTTTTGCAGAGAATGTATTAAATGGCATTTATGAAAATAATAATTCTGACTTCCAGATGTGAAAAGTGAATGATTACAAATAATATGAAATTTATGGTGGGATGTGGGTAAAGTATAAGATATCTGACCTAATATATTTTAAAAATTTCTTCTTTGACAAAAACTCAGAATATTTTATAAGCCTCTTATATTTTCCTCATTAGCTATGGATCACAGCCATCAAGCAAGGGGTGAAAGCTGGGACATTCTTCTGGTCGGTGTAAGTTATCTTTTTTTGTCAATGTTTGTAAAATTGCAGTCATGATTTAGCTGATGAAACAGGAACTCAGTTTGGTTTTACTTCAGTTAAATCTAAAAGAACTCAAGCTGTTAAATATTTTCTGATTAGAATGATCTCCCAAGTATTTTTTTTAGAGGTCTTCTCTCTCTTTTTTCCCCCCATCGTTCTTAACAGAATGTAAAGAATATTTTCTCTTCTTCTTGTCATCCTAAAGATTTTTCTGTCCCTGTTGATTTTGGTAACTTACCACCTGGGGAATGTATGTTTCTCTTAGACTATTTATTGCTGGGGTTTGCATTATCATTTTCTTTCAATATATTATGACTTGCTATATTTATATTGGCTGACAACATTAAAAGTCTAGTGTGGTCTCAGACAGCTGATGTAGAGGACTAGAGATTGGAAATTCCAGATAGGAGACAAATGGATTTCCAATCCATTTTCCACCAAACACTAGGATTTCCCTAATAAGAAAGATGGAACTACTTCTTCTCCCCACAGAGGCAATGGGGTATTAGTAGTTAATGTTCATAAAATAGTCTTATGATGAAACTTACCTAATAGAAGTGGCAACATGTTGATTATTTTTAAGGCTCCTTAGTAAGAAAAGGAATCTGTTTCAACTTTCATGGGGATTTTGTTCCCACTGAGATGTTCTTTCCTTTTTTTTTTTTTTAACCACCTAAAGCTCTTTCCATATTTGCCTCTTATGCCTTAACAAAAATCTGACTATTCTATAATAGTAGTGTGCTGAAAGCAATCACAGGTTCACATTAATCTAGAATGGGACCGTCTATATTCTCCAAATTCGGGAATAAAAGTAGCTTTTTCAGATTTGAAGGACTAAATTGAAATTGGGTGTGGTGATTTGAAGGTAAGACAGTGACCTTGTAAAAGTCTCCTTTTCCTGCCTATTTTTTTTTTTAAGAGGTTTTTTGAGTTGAGAATTAAGTGTGGGTATGTTAGAAATGACACGTAAATGACATGTTGATCTACCAATTTAACCCTGGACGGTCATAGATGTTTATAGAAATGATTTCTTCTGCCCCACAACATACTTGTTTGGCAGAATGGAAAGAGGCCAATAACATAATTAATACCTAGTCCCCCACCCTGCCCCCCCCCCATTCTGTCGTGGAGCTTCATTGAAAAGGCCCAGTGTTCTGATTTTGAATGGTAATTTCCTCCACCCATTTCGAGCTACTTCTAAGAAGGTAGCTTTTGTGTGCTCTAAATGTGTCTTTAGTTTTACTTTGCTTTCCAGGCTATTGTTCTTTTGTCTCTGTATTCTGGGAGTGACTTGGAGTCAGTTTTCCCTTTCTTTCTTTCTTTCTTTCTTTCTTTTTTTAATCTTTTTATAACTAAACAAAACAAAACAAAAAAACAAAAACAAAAGCAAAAAAAACAAGCCAGGGTTATACTTTCAGTTATTTAATGAAATATACATCCGGGGAATCGACACATGGTACATTCTGAAAATTCCTGAATTTAGAACTAGATTTAGACCGCAGACTTAGACTCTGAAAGCCATCTTTTTAACGTGGCTCAGGACTGCAACCTAGAATTATTCTTGCTATTTACATGATAACATTTTATTTTTAAAAATTTTTTAAAGATTTTATTTCTTTATTTGACAGACAGAGATCACAAGTAGGCAGAGAGGCAGGCAGGGGGTGGGGGAAGCAGGCTCCCTGCTGAGAAGAGAGACCGATGCGGGGCTTGATCCCAGGACCCTGAGATCATAACCTGAGCAGAAGGCAGAGGCTTTGACCCACTGAGCCACCCAGGTGTCCCTACATGATAACATTTTATTCTAAAGTCATCCTCAGCTGATGCCCCATTACATTGCGTGTGTGTGTGTGTGTGTGTGTGTGTGTGTAAATTCATGTTCAAAGGCAGTAATTCCCTGAATGTACGCGTATTTACATTGGTTCTAATCCCCACCTTGCCAGTTCATAGTCTGCTGACTGTGGACAAGTAGTTAAATCTCTCAGTATATTAATGTCCTCATCTTTAAATGGCAATGAGAACATCTTCATCATAGGGTGTTGTGAAGATGGCATGGGCTAACTTATCGAAAGAGAGTAAGAGGGTACTTAGTACATAGAAAGTAACCGATAAATGGTATTTGTTTTCTAATTCACATCATCTCTTTGGACATTGAGTGGGCAATGAGGATATGTGTCCTGAGGTAATTCGTCCCCCCTGAACACTAAATACCTCATCTAGCCCTTCATTTTCCATTCCTCCTTTAAAAAAAAAAAAAAAACTTAAAAAAAAATTTAATTTATTTATTTGAGAGTGACAGAGAGCATGCACGTGAGAGAGAGAGAACAGGCAAGGGGAGCGGCGGAAAGAGGGAGAAGCAGGTTCTCTACCGAGCAGGGAGACCCATGTGGGACTCAGTCCCAGGACCCCAGAATCACGACCTGAGCCTGAGGCAGATGCTTAACTGACTGAGCCATCCAGTCAGTATTATCTTTTCCAACCATGTCTGACATACTTGGTCTCCTGACAACTTCTCTATCAAACCATGATGGTGAAGACAACAGCATGAGCTCCATTTTCCTTTCTGTTTGGGCTCACAGTCTTCCTTTGCCACGTCGGTTTGCGCTGTCTCTGTGTTGGATTTTAAACACTAATGGCGGGGCACCTTGTTGGCTCAGTGGGTTAAGCCTCTGCCTTCAGCTCAGGTCATGATCTCAGGGTCTTGGGATCGGGCTCTCTGCTCATCAGGGAGCCTGCTTCCCCCACTCTCTCTGCCTGCTGCTCTGCCTACTTGTGATCTCTCTCTGTGTCAAATAAATGAATAAAATATTTTTAAAAAAACACTAGGCTAAAAAAAAAACATGGCTAGGGCCCATGTCTTTTTGGTTCCTGGGATAATCTCATAGAGATAATCTAGAACTCCTAGGAAAGTTCAAGACCACTCTGTCCACCTCCTCATTGGAGAGATTAGGACACTGGGGCTGAGAGAAGTAAAGTGTTGTGCCCAGGATCATACTTAGGAAGGATACCCAGTCCTCTACAGTGCCCCTCTCCGGGTCTTACCAGGCGCACACACACTCAGCCCCTGCCCAGAAGTGACAATCCCGTCCTTGTCTTCCTAAACAGAGGACTGTGACTCTTCTGTAAGGGTCTTTTTAGTAGGAGTATTTTGTATCTTTATTCACATTCACACAAAAGCCTTGAACATCACACATGTTGAACAAGTATGTCACGAATGAGTGTGTCGTCTCTGTGGACTGGTGAAGCCAGTATTACATGAAGACAAAAGCTAACGTTCTCTAAACTCAATGTCCTGGGCACTATCCGCAGTGATTTACATGTGTTCTCTCTGTGAATCCTTACAACAAACTTATGAGATAGGAATTATTATTATCCTCATTTTATAGAGGCCCTGAAAGGTTAAGTAACTTGGCGAAGTGTCATCACGATAATACTTTGGAGTCAGGATTCAACCCCAAACCTTCTGGCCTTGGGATGGACACTTTTATTCCTTGCTCACCACTGACCAAACCCTGTATCTAGCAGAGGTGTGAGCAGGTGTGTGTTGTGAGCGCCACACAAATTCCATTAGCTTGTGTTTTTCCACTGGCATCAAGCAAGTCCGTCAGAGTCCACGTTTGTGACTTAACACCGATTACACAATATGAAGCAGCTTGTAGATAGGTAGGGAAGTGAGGTAAAATGGAAGCACAACAACATTTGCTTTTTTCTAAGTTAGGAAAGAATTCTAAATATGTAATTATTTTGTCCAGATACAGGGGATTTCTGAGGCTGCTGAATTAAATACCTGAAGTGATTAACGTGGCTTTGCTGTGCCTAGTCCTAATTCCATTATAGGATATAATAAACAGGGGCCTGTTTATTCAAGGGCATTGGATTTTGTTTAAATTAGGACTCTTTTTCTGGGCTGGTGGGATAGTCCTCGTCTGAGAGGGGGCCAGAGGAATGACAAATGTCCCATCTAGGAGTTGGCGAGTGTGGCTGGTAGAGGGTGGACATAGGGGAAGAGCTCCAGGGTTAGCGCTCCTGCCGGCTGGAGGTTTCTGCCTTGGAGAAAGATGCGTCTTTCTCGTGGCTTGGCCTTGTTCACATCCACCAAGAGCAGAAGTGTAGATCGCTCACCAGCATCCCACAGAAGTTTTCAGTAGAGTTTATTTTTTAGAGTAGTTTCGGGTTCGTAGCAAATTGAGCAGATGGTACAGAGAATCCTCATAGACCGCCGGTCCCCACAACACATGCTCGCCATTATAGTGTCCCCTACCAGAGTCGTGTGCATGTGTGTGTGTGTTACAACCCATGAACCCACACTGACACATCATTACCCCCTGGGGAACGTAATTTATGCTAGGGTTCATTCTTGGCCGCAGCCATTTTTAGTAACCACGGTTAAACTTGGGCTTTAGTTTGAGTTTGCCATAAACAAGTTCTAACTCCCGGTCTCAGATGGGGGAGCAGAAAAGCCCGTGGTGCTCCTTGTTAGGAAACAGCAAACCAGTCTCCCCCATAAATAAAAACATTGCTCTGCGCATGAACGTCTTAACGAAACCCAGCCCCAGCTCCGGTGCTGTCATGTTAGCAGAGAGCCCTTAAAGCTGGTGCCAGATCTCGGGTAATTATATTTCAACAGAGGAATGAGACTTAAACACAAAAGTCATTGTGAATGAAGATTATACCCTTTTTGTCAGTCTCATAATTATATGGGCCTGTTCTTGATAGATTTTTATAGAGCTAGAAGAGAATCTCAAGACTACCTTTCCTAACCCCTTATTTTATAGAGGAAGAGTGGAGTTTCAGATTAACATTTTGAAAGTCATATAGGTCTTTAGAGTTAGAATGATAACTCATGATCATTAATAAAAATTAAAAATTTTTTGGAACATACTATGTGGTAGGCACTGCATGTGCCCTTTTGCCTGGGTTGTCTCATTTTTTAAAAGACTTTATTTACTTATTTGAGAGAGAGGGTGTGTATGTGTGCATGAGGTGTGGAGGAGCAGAGGAAGAGGGAGAAGCAGGCTCCCTGCTGAGCAGAAAGCCCCATGCGGGCTCCATCCCAGGACCCTGAGATCATGACCTGAGCTGAAGGCGGGCACTTAACTGACTGAGCCATCCAGGTGCCTCTGTCTTGTCTTATTATATCTTCACAGTCATCTTTCTTTTATCAATAAGTAAACTAAGGCCCGGAGAGGTCAAAGTGGCATAGAGGTCAAGTGTGGTCACAGCCCCAGCAAGATGCTGACTGGGGATAAATGTTCTGGTCCCTCTGCGGCCACAGCTGATGGCTTTACTCACTCAATGGTGAGGTTTCTGAGCCTGGGGTCCTTTCCACTTATAGCAGAGTCTCTGATCAATGGGGCAGGTTCCACATTTGACTGTGAACCAGAGTTTCTGGTCTCTCTAATGCGACAGAGGTTGAGCCATACAGTATGTTGCAGATGGATTGGAAGTTTAAACACGAATTCGAAAAAGGCCTTTTGCAACAAGGAAGTGCAAACAGGTGGTGGTAGATAGAGAGCCCTTGGCCTGGCTACCAGAGCAAGGACTAAGCAGGCTGGAGGGTGTAGAACTGTGACCTCACCTCATGTTTGCTTGTTATGATCTCCCCCACCCCACACCAGGGTCATCCCTCATGAGCGGAGAATATTAACCATTCTGCAGTGGCTCACCCTGCCAGACGACGAAAGGTATTTATTGCTGTCCCCCTGACTTGCCCTCTTTCTTCTTTCTAGCACATTTCCCTCCTTGGTCAGAACAGGATCAGGACTAGATGGGCACGGTCGAGGTGTGGGATTCCTAAGTTTTGTGGTTCTCAGCCTTGAGCCTTAGTTCCCTAAGAAAGATATGGTGACATAGACCATAGGGGACCCCTTAATTATAGGGGCTAGTACAACTGTTCATCCCGGACACTACAGCAGAGCTCTGGGGGGTTCCTGGCTTTGATAAATGAGCCAGCAGCAGCCTCCCAAGGACTGGGGAAACAGTAAGACTGAGTTCTCCCTCTAATGGAGATGTTCGTTCAGGCCGCTGGCCCTGTGGTCCATGTGACTTTCCACTGGGCTCTATTATCTTGAGGATCAAAGACCTGAGTATGCGTTCAGATAATCCTTGGTGACATTTGCTCCCTGAAGGTGGTACCAGGCAGTTAGCACAGTGGGGGTAGTGGAGGGGGTGGTAGATGTGGAAAGAGTAGAATCCCCTCCTGTCCCCACCCCCCAAGAAACAAAAGAGATCTTTTCCGTGTTAAGATTAATAGTGGTTGGGAGATTACTTAACTAGATTTGAGAGGAGTTTTTCTCAGTGTGGAGGGATACTTGATATTCTTTGCTATCTGTGGTTTGGGGGAGATTCTGAACCTTCCAATTTCCCCGCAGGCCTTCGGTCTATGCCTTCTATTCCGAACAACCTGATTTCTCCGGACACAAATATGGCCCTTTTGGCCCTGAGGTTAGTAGCTTATCATCTTCCTGAGGAGAACCTGGGCCCCCGGGCTATTGACTGGATTTCTGGATTTGTATAAAGTCTCTTGGGTATTTGCATCTGCAGGTTTATATATAGTCAAAGAACTACAAGATTGAAAACATTAAAAAGAAAAATCTTAAACACACCTACTTCTCAAACTACAAGATTAAAAAACATTTAAAAAAATCTTAAACACACCTACTTCTTAAGCAGGAATTTCTGTTCCGATTGATTTGCTATTCAAACCTAGCCCAAAGTTGGTGTTCATACGAGGGGTATGTGCCATCCCTGAAGGCATCAGAAGGCAGGGGATCAGGAAAGGTTGGCATTTGCCATCCCTGGCTTAGGAATGGAAAGGCATCTGAGGTTGAAACCTGCAGTACAAAACACTCCAGCTGAATTTCAGTTCCCTTGAAAGGATTATGCATTTCAGAGAAGGTAGGTCAGCTAAGTAGCCCTAATAGCCTTAGCAGGTACAATCAACCTGGCATCTGTTCTAGCACTGGACACTTTTTTGTTTGATAAATTTTGACACAGGGACATAGACACCTGTGAAGCCATCACCACAATCAAAACTGTGAACATATCCATTACTCCCCCAAATGAAAGTGATCATTAATTAAGGGAAATGCGCTACTGACGAATCTATTTAGCAGAGCAATGTAATGCCCTTTTCTCAAACAGTCAGGAATCTCAGTTGAAAGCCATCTGTTTGTTAGACGCTAACCAGTCGAATTTCAAATTCAGAGTTGGGAAGAAGAGGAGGGCTGTAATGTATGATGTCCCTCCGTCATCTGGAGATGGAAATCTTCCTGGTGTTGCAGTATAGATCATTTTAAGACAGGATGGGATTTGCACATCTAAAATGGTTTCCATCTCTCATTCTAACTAGAGTGGTGAGGTCTACATCAATGCTTGAGCTTGATTGGGGAGGAGAAATCATTTCAAAAACTCTGCTGATGGAAACTGCCTCCCATTCTCTAATAGCCTAGAATAGCACCATTGATGATAATTAAGTTCATTGTGTTCAGCATAAGATTGAGTAAGAAACATAGAGAAGTATGTCTTGGTTTAAATATTTTTGAGCAAAATGCAGCATATGTAGCTAAAGGCAATAAATACTGTATACACCAGAAATACCCAAGTATTTTTGAATGTTTGAGCATCAATGCTGTGGTGTTTTTTTTCAAACACTGCAAAGTAATGGCTATGTGAAAGCATTCTTGGTTTGCCTTAAATCATTGCAGCTCTATAAGTCTGATGCTCTTTTTCCTCTCCCTTTGATGTTTAACGAGTGTCACATGATTATGAAACACAAATGATAAAATGAGATAAACATCTGTATGAAACGCAAATCTTACTCTTGCCAGTGCAAGCATGGCTGTTTTATCTTTAGGATAACTTTCTTTGAGATTAATCTAAAGTGAACCAAAGGAACCACATTTTATTAAAATGTTAAAAAAAAATCCTAAGCAGTTCCATGTGCCTTATTTAAAAGTTGAACTTTGCTTGGATAATAATGTCCCTTAGAAGATGCTATGGCTTAGGCAAGCCAGAGGTTGGTATAACCACTCTCTTAAAAGCAGGAGGTTGGTACCTAAAGAGATATGGGGTGACTCAGGTCACCTGGCCTTTAAGTGGACTTAGAGGCAGAATCTTAGAGCTCCTGGGTTCTTCCCATGGAACCCTTTAAACCTCCAGGAGATGAGCAGAGCGGTCAGGTAAACAGCCATGTTTGATTCAGACAGAACATATTCTTTAGGTCAAAAGTTGGCTTTTTACGTTATGAACAGGTGGAACTCTCACAGTCCTCAGTTCTTTGAAAGTTATACAGCTCAGCAATAAGCATTCGTAACCCGCAAACATCCCTGGATTTCTCATACATGTAGTTCCATTGTAATTAACATACTTGAAATTGTATGTGCGTGTGTGTGTTTTAATCAAGAAATAAAGCGAAAAGCTTATTTTTTTTAAGTGCTGAGCAGTCATAATAGAACACAGTAGAGGCTGCTTGAATTTGTTGTTAATGATGGCACTGTGCTCAGGCTACTCAGAAATATACAAAGATTTTTTTTCCCCCTCTAGAAGTTTCAAATTAAGACTTGGAAATATTCATGCTATGTTCTTTCTAATATTAATACCTCTTGTAAGCTGGAATATTCTCATATTTCCACTGGGTAAAACACTCTTAATTAGATATTTTGGAATGTATCTTCAGTTCTGGCTAACCTGGAAACCTGGCCACTTTCTTCTGGTAAGGCAAGGAATATTTTCAGATTTCAACTCTTTTTCGTTTGGTTCTAGGAATCTTATTTTTAATGAGTGAAAAGCAAAACTGTTTACACTTTAAAAACATGAAACCAAAACAAGCCAGCAAAACTTCTCTTCTGTAGTCGACTAATTGGTTTCTGTCAATTATATACATGTGGTATATGAATAAAGACTTTATGAGCCAAAATATTATTTATAAAATCAGTGACATATCATCATTTACATCTAAGGAGAAAATACCTTATACCTGAAGTTGAACTGAAGAAATTCAGTCTGGCAGAATATTACATGCTATGATGCAGTTAAAAATCTGTGCTTTATTTGCTTACTATCTAAGTATACTTTTTTCAGGACGATTCTCAAAGGCTATTAAATGAGATGACCAAACGGTGGGCTAATAGTCACAAGAAATGGTGTATTTATTGCTCCTGGTTTCGTAGTGTAATGGTGAATGTTCAGAAACATGCTTGCTTTTGATTATTGGCTCAATCTTTTTCTCCTTGACCTTCTCCGCTTTCTCTATGACTCCTTGTTCGGCTGCTGTTCCAGGCCTAGAGGCAGAGCTTTGGCTGGCTAGTTTCTACCTTCAGATGGCAAAGTATCCTTCTGAAAAGCAGGGAAATTTGCCCCTCTACCTTCCATTCTCCTAATAACCTCAGGCTAAATCTTCTAAGTCAGACTAAAGTATGGCTGGTCAGTGAAGACAGCTTTCGTCTACCTCTAACATTCGAAGAAGAAACTACCTGAGATGTAATCCTTGGATGAAAACTCATTTTGACTAAATTCTGTTTCTCCCACTGCTCCTCTAACCCGCTGCAACCACACGGGCCCGCTTGCGGAGTCTTCGGAATGTTGAGGTCTCTTGTCTTGCGAATGGCCGAGTGTCTGATGGGCGGACGAGTGCTAGCTGAAATGGGTTCGGTGACCATGAACTGGGAAACCCTCTTTTTCTTTTGCTTCTCTTCTCATGGAGAACTGCCTGAATACTAGATGCATTAAAAAAAAAAAAAAAACACAAAAAACAAAAAACAAACGGAGTCTGTGGGGCTGGGTCTTTCCATCGCTCTGCGGGAGAGAGAGGATGAGATAGAAAAGCCTTTGCAGTCGCTTGCTCTAGAATCAGTGACCTGGCATGGCGGATGGCCTCCTCCTTGGATACACTAACATTGTTCCTCCTGCCCCTTCCTGCAACTGAATGGTTCTTGGAGCAGTCCCAGCAAGAGAGAGGCTCAATTAGGGAGACCCTAGGGCTTGCTGCTTTAATTCACCTTTGCACCATCAACAAATCAGGGGCTTGTTTTTCTCCAGCATTTGGAAATCCCAAAAAGTTATCTTCCTTATTCAGCTTCTGTGTCACCTTCACTGCTCTCTAGATTTTCAAAATAGGACGCCAAGTACTGTCCTCACTTCCCGCAACAAGGGGATTTCTGATAGGAAGAGTATCAGCCCGTTGATTCGTTCTTCATATTAAGACCAAGATGAAGAGATCTTGATGACTTTTTATATGTTACCTAATTTTATAAGATAATTTGTTAAAAGACAGTCTTATTTATGGTTATCTTGGGGTTAAAGTTCCCCTGTGCTGAAAACCTAAATTATTAGTGAGAAGTTCTCTCTCCTGCTGAAAGTCTCGATTTGTGTAAGTACACATTCATGACCAAGGAGGATTGCTTATTATTTATGTGTCACTCCACCCTTGGTTTAAAAATATTTTTTCCTAATCCTCACCAGTGCAGGTGACCCTTGTTTTGATATATATCGGTGGTGTGAACAGATATCCATCGGATTCTGAACGGGAGTCACCTATATGTATCCCGCTGTCACCTTGAAATGACCAAATGGCTAGTGTTCTATTTGGTTTTCTTCTAGTACTTTAAAAATGGAGAGTTTGGATAATGAAGGACCAGTCTCTCTCCAAGGCAGGAGTTATGGAATGCTGAACAGTATGTCACCCACATAGGTAGATTCTCTTAGACTGTCTTGCTCTCGTGAAGAGACTGACGGCTGTGTCAAGGTAGATTGAGGAGGCTTCTCTCTATAGAGTTCCTGGAATCACTCCTCATACCCACTTTTTCTCACTTAAGGAGCCTTAGTTTTTCTAATTAAGGCTCTGCTGACCCCAGATGGCAAAGTGTGAGCTTTATTATCTGACCCAGAGGGACAGACGACTTCTGAGTCCAGACATCTCTATCCGCCAGTACAGGAGAGTAGTTATGGCTCACCTCTTACTCCGGCTAAGAGACCTAAGAGGAAGGTTATCCCTAAGAGGAGACAGGAAAGACCAGTTGCTCCTCCAAAGAAAAGAAGAAGAAAATTACATAGGATGGATCATTATGCTGCGGAAACTCGTCAGGACAAAGTAAGTTTATCTATTGTTCCAAAGCTTTGTGGCGGGCAGGTCTGAGTCAAAGGTTTCCTTCAGCGCCTTGGTTTGAAAATCAGCTGAATAAGTTTCAGAAAAACTCAGGTTGTGTCATCCTTGGCTTGGAGTCCAGAAGAATCTGATACTTCAGAGGTTAACATTAATGTGATGACCTCCTGAGCTTTCAGCAAGATAGGAAAAAAGAACCTTCTAGAATTAGTTGCCCTAAAACTGGTATTAACATTTAGGCTTGAATGACTGTTAGGAAGGCTATTGGATTTGCTTGCACTTATTCATGGAATCTGTTACGATGCTTTGTAGCCTTGGTTCTTGAGAACAATCCAGAAAAGCAGTGAGGGGAGTCTTCAAAGACAATGTAAATTAGAACTCAACAGAAAATTGGCTTAGATTAATGGCCTGTACCTTTCAGAAAAGGTCCTAGTTTGTAGATAAGAGAACGGCTGAGACAGAAGGAAAGAGAAAACAATGGAAAGTTGGCATTGTGTGTATTTTCTCATAGATACATGAGTGATATTTGCTCTTTTCAGTACATTCAGAACAGGCTATAGGTTGTCACTTCTCTTGAAACCTTCCGATATCTCCAAGGCACTGTCTTGCTTATGACTATCTGAGCTAATCACTGGAAGGAGGTCCTGGATTTCAGCTGAGTCATCGCCAAGGACTGATATATATGGCACATTTTTTTTGTCGAGGTGAAGGTCTTAGAGGAGAGCTTGCTTTTCTCAGAAGCAAATACCAGTTAGTCCCACACATATTAATGCTTCAGATGCTCCTTGCACGTATCATCCTGAGACTTGAACTTGTGGCTTACTCTTTGGGACAGAGTTTGAAACACTGACCCCTGTCATGAAGAAAAACAAGTTTACACCTAATTTTTACTGAGGACATGATATGAAGAAAGGTCTTGGGTCATCTGAGAAGATGCTAATGGAAGATAATATTGTATGTCTGAAATTTAAGAAAATGATACGTAGTCCCCGCTGTTCTGACCAGTCTTCCTGTGTGTATGTGTTTGGCTGAAGCTAAGTTGTAACATTCATCCAGAGTACTGTCAAGTGTTTGTCTGATGAGGTGTTTCCTGGAAACCTTTCCATTGCACAGAGATGCCATGAGAGGGGAAGCCTTTATTGTGCGGGAGCATTCATTCTCTTAGATGCTTCCACTGGAAGCAAGAATATGAGAGACCGATTATGTTTCTTCGGCTTTGGAAATGTTCCTCAGGGAACTGAGTTCTTGTGTTTCCTCAGGCTGAATAAGAAATCTAGAACAAGCTCAGTGGTTCCCTTCTTGTGAAGTTAGGACTTTTATAGAATCTTCTTTTTTTTTTTAACTCAAAATCAGCTTGAAAGGGACTAAATTGAGAAATAGCAGCTTATTTCTTGGAAGAGGTTCTTCTATCAAGAATCAATTGCTCTCAGACATTGGCAGTTCAATTCTTTGAAATATTAGATGGATTCTGTTGTAGTAATAAGGTTCTGTTTTAGCATCCAGTGGAAGGGTACCATTTTACCTCAGAACTGCTTTTGATTCACTTAGCCTCCATCTTCTGCCGTGGTTCAAAATCTGATGTGATTTAACCTAATGAACAAGAGGCTTTAACTATCCATCTGACTTTCTTCTCACTCTCAAAATTCTTGGATTTAAATAACATTTTTACATTTTAGAAAGGTCATTTTATCTCTGATAAAGAAAAGAATTATCCTTCATATTTCTGATATTTTTGTATCACAGAATTTTGAAAGGGATTGGATGAGGAGAGGTTTTATGTTCCTGAAATAATACAAATAAAAGTGCTCAGAACAGGCTTCCATTAAGAGTGGCAGGCAAAGCTCTGCCTCTGGGCCCAAAGTTTTCTTTCCAGAATGTTCTAGGGATAGAAGAACTATGAGAAACTGGAAGGATAAAAAAATACCTGCAGGGACTAATTTGCTCCTTTTTCCAGATGACAAATCCTCTGAGGGAAATTGACAAAACAGTGGGGCAATTAATGGATGGACTGAAACAGCTGAAGCTGCATCGCTGTGTCAATGTCATCTTTGTTGGAGACCATGGTAAAGCTTTGTTTTCTCTTTGCTGATAGGGCACCCACATAGATCATGTTTCTGATGGTGTTTGGGGGAGGAACTCTTGCCCTCAGAATCCCAGATTGCTTTCTTCACCACCTTCCCCCTTTCTTCAGGGTAGGGAAAGAAATCAGGCCATGACTCAAGGTATGAGATGATCCAACCATTTTGATCAAAACCAGGGACTTCCTGTGTCTTCCTTTTCTTTGCAGGAAAGGAAGTCTTTCTACAAAATTCTGTCTCTTACTAAAGTGTGTGTCTTACTAAAGATTTGCTTGTGGTGTTAATCACTTCCTCCATGAATGTGACATATCGAGTCCTACTACCGCATCTCTGTTAGTCACCTCCCCCAAAGGATCCTATCCGTTTATGTGGCAAAAAAAAAAAAAAAAAAAAAAATCTAAATATAAGGAAGAAGAGACAAGGGTCCTTAGCAAAAAAGAGGTGTTTAAATCAAATGATAACCCTGTATTCACTGAGGGAATTTGAAACCCAAACCAGAGGGCCCTACTTCAGTTACAGAAACTGTTAAAGAGAGGAAGAAGCAGATTTTTTCTAAAGCACTGTATAAAGGAGAAAAATTCATGACCACTTTTTTGAACATCCTAAACATTAGATATTAGAGAGCTGGAAGGGAGTCCTCAGAGAGCATTTGTATCTCCTAGCTGTGCATCTTGAGTTCTAGAGAGTACCTCCTGCATTCTAGAATTCTCAGTTTGAAAGAGTGACCCTGGAATGTGGTCTCATGTTTCCTTCTAGGAGAGCATTTGGGGGATAAAATTGGCAGACTCTTTGATATTAAGAAAGGCAGACAAGTCTCCCTAGTCAAAGGTCTGTTTTGGGTATGTAATTTTCTTTCCAGAATATTCTAGAACATTTAGGAGAAATTTTTAAAAAGTTGTGGGACTGACTTGATCTTTGGCAGGGGCTAAATGCAACCCTCTGTGAAATCATGCTCCATGAATTTGACTTGGTGTAGAGCTACAGATAAGACAGAGAATCTGGAACATGGAACACAGCTGATTCAATTTAAGTTGCCCAGACATGTCAAGAGCCTTTGCTCACAGGCTGAAGCTTGATATCTAAGAAGTGGATGGGTCCCAATCATATACTAGAGCATTTAAAGGTCTTAGATTAAAACCTTGTCTTACCAGGAGCAGGCTTCTGAGTTGAGTAGATCGCGTTGGCTTTGGAAAGCCATAGCATCCCTTTCTTGAAAGGTAGTGTGGTTTAGTGTTTTGGAGCCTGGGATTTGGAGTAAGAGTGGATTTCAATGGAGTTCAAATTGTACTGTGCCACTCAAGAGCCGTGAGATGTGGCCTTCTCCTATGCAGAAAGAGAACACTTAACACTTTCTACACAGAGTTGGAAGGATGAGAGGGGATGATGCTTGAGAAGCCCTTCACATATGGTCTTTGAGAGCAAGAGGGATGGTTCACCCTGGGGCAGCAGAAGTGACTTCCTAGACATATAACCAGTGGAAGATCTTTCCAGTCTTCCACTAATATGGATTTGTAGACATCCTTTTCCTGAATTAACAGTGTACTAAAACAGTAGCTGTTCATTTTTTTACTTTTTCTTTCTGGGAGTTTAAATGTTAAAGGACAAGTTCTATACCCTTTATGCTATGTTGGAATATGGTTTTGTCTTTTTTCATTCCAATTTGTATTGAAGAAAGAGGTGGGGGTGTCTTGATCTGGGACTATCAAGAGGGAATAATTAGGATTTTATTAGGTCTGTGCCACTCTGGGTTATATTTCTTTATTTCAAAACCTTAAGGTGTCCTTTACAGAATCCCTTATTTCCCTGCTCTTAAAGAATATCTATCTATTGGATTGTGCCAAGAAGGATATTAAATCTTCACAGTTCCATGTCATCTCAGAAATCTCAAAATGACCAGCCTCCTTAGCCTGTTATTCTGAGATTTGAGTTTGTGTTGTTTTTTATTTATTTATTTTTAACATTGATCAAGACATTTTTTTGTAAGGGGGCAGGAAACAAATCTTGTATGAAGGAGGAATACTTTTTGGTTAAAAAAATTCCCTAGACCCTTTTGTGTTCTAGTCACTAGCCTTTAGTTTTGACTGATTATATTGTTTACAACTTGTTTTCAGCAATATTTTGTTTTTCAGTTTGGGTGGTCATTGGGGCTGACATTTTTTTTTTTTCTCATCTCTTCTTGCCAGTATTGTTTTGTCAGTAACATCCAAGGTCACCAGTGGAGACAGAGTGAGGACTGGTGATTATGTACTCAAGTCAAGAGATATATTGGAGAGAAAGAGAATTGAAAAATTACATTTTATAAAAGAGACACAGGACTATATATTCTGGTCATTTACACCACCCCCAGTGGGAAGAGTTTGAGGAAATCTAGGATTCTTTGTGTTTTGTTTCGTTTTGTTTTGTTTTTTAGAGTAGATCTTTTTTGTAATGGCTATGTAAGTAGCTTAAAAGAAAGATCATAGTTACTTCCTTTGTCTTGCTGTTTTTGCTGAATGACTTAAGATGATCGTTGAGATGATGCATTTTCAGTCTTCTAGCACTGCGAGATGATGTGACTAAATCAAAACCTGGTGAAAAGTGATATAAAGAAGCATTAAAAAATTTAAAATCAAGAGGGGTCCTCACATTAAGCTGTGACAAATGAACTAAGGAGATGCCTGGATGATATTTTTAGTGTCTGTGTTAGGATTTTAAGTTTACCATGGCCTGAAAACACTTCTTTTTCTCCCTTAGGAATGGAAGATGTCACATGCGACAGAACGGAGTTCTTGAGCAATTATCTGACTAATGTGGATGACATTACGTTAGTGCCCGGAACTCTAGGAAGAATTCGGCCCAAATTTAACAATAATGCAAAATGTAAGTTGAGTCTTAAAATACTAAGTTGTCAGAATGGTAATATAGTAGAGTATGTAAGGGCTTTTTCTCTGAAGCTGGACTACTTGCGTAAAAATCCTAATTTTGCTACTTCTTAGCTAGGTGGCCTTGAATAAGTCATGTAAAGTCTAAGCCTCATTTTTTTCATCTGAAAAATCGGAAGCTTTGAGTTATTGTGAAAGTGAATCTATGCACATCCCTTAGAGTGCGTCCTGGCACATGGTAGCATTATGTAAATATTTGCTCTTGTTTTCTTTATGTGGAAAATACATTTAATTTGAGACATGCATATAACCATAAGCTTTTACAGGAGAGGACTGTTTCAACAAGAGGTGCAGGCTTGCTCTCTCGCTGAAGCTGGGGAGTCTAGGACAGGGTTGGCAGAACCACACGCAGACCCTGGATGCCCCTAGGAGCCCAGTTGAAGGGGACTCTTCACCTTTATGAAAGTGATTGACAGAACACAGGAGAATGATGACGCCCTCGGGAAATCGTGGCTGTTCTACAAGATATGAACAGGAACAATCTGGTCCCTTATGTTGTACACGTTCAGGTTACATATGCTACTGACGAGAACTTTTATTTATAGACTAAGGTGTTTTAGGTGGTGCCCATGTAGCTTCTGAAAAGTCCACAGTTTTGTTGGAGACATGCTGCATTTTGGGGGGAAGAAAATCTTTTAGAGGTTTTAGCCTTGGGAATAAGAAACCATTGGCACAAGTGCAAAGCTTTGGAAAATTAAGTTTTTCCCGAACTGCGTTCCTGAGTCAACACAAAAGGGAACTATTCCAAGGTCAGCTCCAGGCAACGTTGTAAAATAAACAAATGATCAGTGTTTCTGCTGCTTCTCTCCATGCCCTTTCTGTCCTCCGTGTCCTCCCCAGTTCTCTGCTTACTTGAGACAGGCCGGCCCCGGCCAGCGACAGGACACAAGTCACTAGGATACCTCTTGATTTAGTACTTTTATATTAGAGCTTAGGCAAGAAAGGCTTTGTCTATTTTGAAAGGTCCTTCACAAATCAGTAAATGTAATGGGAAAGCCATTTTAGGGGAAAAGGAAAATTTTCTTGGGGCCAATGAAATAATAAGCACCAATAATTAAATATTTCATACCATACAAACACTTGCAGATATGTGATTTCTTTTGGTGAGGGTCAGTAGAGGGGGTGGTGAACGATATGGACATTGGTGGTGGGATGTCTGGGTTCAAATCCTAACTCTGCCAGGTGGTCCCTCCATGACCTTGGATGAGCTACTTATAATCTCCATGCCTTGGTTTTCTCATCTACAAAGTAAGGATTTTTGGAAAGATTAATGAGAGATTATCTGCATGTCACATGAATTAGTGTTTAGCACATAGAGTTGTATAAATGTTCGCTACAGTGATGACGTCTTGGTCATATCACTATTTCAGCTAAACATGCAGTCTTCTTTAATCCTTCTAATAACCTTGTGGGCCAAGTGTTACTGTCCCATTTTGCAGAGTAGAAATCAAGGCCCAGAGAGAGGTGACGTCGCTGACTAGGAGGATGAGAGCTAGGAAGTGGCAGAGCTGGGATGTGAAACCAGACTCCCGGTCCTCAAGCACCAGCCTGTGCTGGGGGACCTCTTCCCCGCAGGCAAAGTGGGAGCTGTCAGCAAGAGAGGCCTGAGAACTTCAGGACTGAAGGGTTGGTGTCTTAAGCATGGGCTTGGGCATTTGGTATTTTCCAGTCATTCTCTGGGATTTATCTCAGCACAAGATTGCCTCATGCTATTTATTTTTCTTCATTATCAAAGAACGTGAACTTGCCCACTGGGGTCCCTTTGAGGACTGTGGTTTATGAGCTCGCAGAGTGCAGAGCTTTGAAGCATAGTATTCTCAGTTTGCTGGAGTCCCTGTGGGCAAGCCCCTCTCTTCTAAATGCCCATTGGCTTTGTGAAGATTCTAATAGCAACTGCCTCCCAGAGTAGCTGGGAGACCAGAGAGAAAGTGTCTGCAAAGCTTGCACATGATTGGGACACAATTTGGGCTAATCATTTTGCTACCATGATTCCTTACTTGCTTTCCATTAAAAGACGCTTTCCATTTCCACTTGCTTTCCATTAAAAGACTAAGAAATGCCTGGGTGGCTCAGTCAGTTAAACGTCTGCCTTCAGCTCAGGTCCTGATCCGGGGTCCTGGGATGGAGCCCATCCCACATCAGGGTCCCTGCTCGGTGAGAAGTCTGCTTCCTCCCTTTCCTCTGCCCACCCAGCACCCGCTTGGGTTCTCTCTCGAATAAATAAATAAAATATTTTTTAAAAAAGGTGCACCTAAAATTGAGCCCCAATTTAAGTAGAAATTTAAGAAGAATGGGATACACATTTTAGCTTCAGATTTCATAGCTTTAGAACCAAGATTCTGAAAACTGTCTTTGACAGGTGTGTACTTACACTGCAAGGCAAGTTTAGTCATGCATTTTCAACAAAATACAAATATTTATTTGTATTTATTAACATGTTTATTGAGCGCCTAGTATGAATGAGGCCCTGGGGTATAGACATGACCTACTCTACTGACATGTAAATTTCAGGGAGGATTGCTTCTTGAGAGTTGCTATCTCTTCTGTATGCTGCTTTCCTTTTCTGCTGATTCTATAATGACACACTAAAGCAGATTTTTTGAAAACAAAATGAAATTCAACCAACCTACAATCTGCTGCTTCTCTCCACACCACTCCCCCCGAAAAGGGGCCTTCAGATAATATAATCCTATCCATAGTTTATACATAGCCATCATTTACATAGTTTTGCTTTTAGCTCTTCCAGGGTACTGACTAAAATATCTTTTGTCCACTGGTAGTGAAAATAAAGGAGGTTCATGTGTGAGTGTGTGTCTGGAGAGGGACAACTACCTGTGGAATTAGACCCATGGTGTTACTGAGGAAACCAAACTCTCTGTGGAGAAAAATAACTCAATGGATTAAAGTTTCATCTTAAAGTTGATAACTTGTTTCCTAGATATGCAGATAAATAGGAAGTTATGCTAAAAGCCCCAAATGCCCAGTTGGGTTCCTGATGTCAAATTGCAAATAAACTAAAGCCAAGATCTGGAGGGACCATTTGGGGGTAACTTAATGATGTTTATCTTCCATTATCCTTGTGCTCTGGGAGGAGGAATTCCGTTCCAGAAGAGGAGAACCAGATCTAGCAGGGAAATTTACCACTGGAGTATTTCTGCTCCATTTCACTGGCCAAAATTTTAAAATACCAACATGCAATTTTACGTATGTGTGTGTGTGTGTGTGTGTGTTTTAGAGATTCATTTCTTTACTTAAGAGAGAGAGAGAGCAGGGGGAGGGAGAGGGAGACAAGTAGATTCCCTGCTTAGTGGCGAGCCTGATGCAGGGCTGGGTCCCAGGACCCTGAGATCATGACCTGAACTGAAACCAAGAGTCGGATTCTTAACTGACTCAGCCACCCAGGTGCCCCAATTATATATATTTTTTAAACAAATCTTAAATTGATAACTCTTTGGGGTGGGGAGAAAGAGAAAGAATTTAGTCTTGCTGTAAAAATTATTTCTCTTAGTGATTATTGTCATCTCTTTTGAAATTGTTCTCCTTCTCTCTTTGAACAGATGACCCCAAAGCCATTATTGCTAACCTCACGGTAAGTATTGAAGGTCACCCGGCCTCTGCCCTCAGAGTAGCTTCCACACGCTCACTTCCTAGGATCCCTTACCCTGAGGGGCGGGAGGAACATTTTCCTTACTGCCCGGCGATCCCATATATTTGTTTCTCTAAGAGTTTTCAAAACTTCAAAACTGTGGACAGCTGCAGGCTCCCTAATGGTCTTGGCAGTGATACAAACAGAATATTTGATCTTTCCATTAGAACTGAAAAATACTCATTCATGAGTAAACAAATCCTTACTCTCTCTGAACCAGATCTGCCCATCACCCCTTCCATCACCCCTCCCCGCCATGCCCCATGCAGGATGTCATCACACAGGCCCAAGTCAACGTCCTCCTCCACCCAACCTCCTATCCCTTGACTTAAAGTAGTTGGAAAAGGCTTTAGAGTTTGAGTTGCTTTTAGTGACAGTCTCACAAATCAAGAATGTATCTTAAAAAATTCCTAACACCCTCTGATAACCTTCCGTGTCATCTACCAAGCTGTCAAATCCCCTTTAAACCTAATTGTTTCCAGCTTGTGTTATTTGATGGGGGATAACAAATTCCACTTATTCACTAACGAACCTTTTGTTTGACTTAAAAAACCTCCTTCGATTCTAGAGAGAGACAGACTATCTAGGACTTTCCCTAGAAAATACTCCATATAAAGTCCAATTTGCATTTCTGTTTCAGTGTAAGAAACCAGATCAGCACTTTAAGCCTTACATGAAACAGCACCTTCCCAAACGCTTGCACTATGCCAACAACAGAAGAATTGAGGACATCCATTTACTGGTGGACCGCAGATGGCACGTCGCAAGGTAACTTGGGGATTGGCAGGGACTGTTTTTGATCTTCGTAACCACCTCTTTGGTAACTGGAGTGCTATAAGGTCCTTAGCCATTCAGAATCAAAAATAAAAGAAAAAGAAGAAAAAAATCTCTGTTGGAAATCCCACCATTTGCAAAGACTTTTTATGCTAGATAAACACTTACGTGCTGAGCCAACGCATCTCTGTTTTCTGGATCCCAGCCTCTTGGTGTCTCTTTGAAGTCTCTCAGTGCATCTCTGTGTGGTCTCTCTCTCTCTTTCTCTTTCCTTTTATTTTTTAAATTTACAACCTACTCTCTATTCTTATTACCTATCAGGTCAAAAGTGTGCCTGGGACATTAACTTACCACAACTGGACTGATTTGGTCTGGGTTGACAAGACTTACCCCGTAGCAGCATTTGTAGAAGAGTTTAGAAAATGTTGTTCATCTTAAAACTTCTGTTACTGCGGGCAAGTTTTATATTGCCTTAAATATTTCAGATGTCCGCCTTCTTTTGAACTATAAAAGACTTTCCAATATTTAAGAGACCATTTTTTTGCCCTTGAATCTGATATAGGATGTATCTGGAAATTCTAAGCACTTCCGCAGAATTAATCATTAAAAGTTTATCCATTTTCAAACAGACCTGGCAGAAGCCCTTTTCCACTCAGTCCTGCTCTGACTTTCTCCTTAAGAAAAGCTTGGTGAGCTGGTCTGTGGTAATAATTGAAGTACTATATACACTCTCGTTAGGAACGTCAATGAGTTTATAAGGGAGCAAAGATGACGAGAAGATGGTGGTCCTCTAGAAAATGACATCAGTATGAAACACCTGGTGGGACACACGTGACAAATACATAAATATCCTACGGCAATTGTTAGGGGGCTACACAGAATTAAATAGTAGGGTTATGAGGAGAGATATCCGAAGACCAGAAATTATTGAAATCATTTATAATGGATATAGAGCATCTTCATGGAATAGTTGGGAAGATGTAGAAGACATGGGCTTGGCTGAGTGTGTCCTCTGCAGGGCCTTTTACATATGGGGGGCTTGGAAAAGAGAGCAACTTCCGTGCAATTGGTAGGTTGATAATGATGGAAAACTGGGAGTTGAGCAGAAGTAAGAGATGATAGCAATTGACCAAATTAGAGGAGACCGAAGCCAGATATTTTAATCATCAGTAAATCTTTTTAATTCTTGCATTTCAAACTCTTGCATTGTTGTGTTATCATATGCACATATCTCATTATCCCAAGTGGAAAGTTCTTTTCCTAAGAGTGAGGTCCCAGATGTTCAATTTGTTTCCCACCAAGCACTTTAGCTCCATGCAATAGACCCAGTAAATACTTACAAGGATCCATAGAAATGGGACCCATGAGAAAATTGGTATTAATAAACATTAAAGTGTTTTTGGAAAAGTGCTTTGTGACACAAAGCAAAAGGCATCTTCCTGTCAGGGAGGAAGGTCAAGTGGTTTTGATGCCTAGAGAGCAATGTTTTCACTTGCTCTTTCTAGATAGAGATGTTTTCTAGGTGAGTCTGGGCTTTGGTGAAACATGTTACTATTATATGTTAGGTTTACCACTCAGTTATACTCAGCTATACTCTCTAGTTGTAGTCTACTGATAGGTAAATTTGTGTGCAAATATTTTTATAAAATACTAACCTCCATTCATTGATGAAACATCCCATGTTGTAATAGCAAGCCTATTATGGCCTTGGCATTGTTCACTCCTATATCTCTATCACGAGGGACAAACATGGCTCCAGAGTGGAGAATCTTACAGTTTTGGAGCTAGAGAAGCATATAGGCAGACAGAACATGACCTTTGACAAAAACTTTGCTTGGTGCAAGCATGAGGTAAGAGGAGGGTACCTGATTTCTGTTCAGGGTTCCCATTTGTTGGGGGCCAATTGTCAAAATAAAGCCACTTAGGGAAAATAAATAGCATCATCTTTTCAACACTGCAAGAATGATACAATTAAAATAGAGACATATATGCCTGTAAAATCTGCTTCCGAGGGATATTTTGTGTGCCTAAATGGCCTTTTTATGAGGGCTTTCATGAGAAATCCTGGCTAATCCTACAATTATTTCAATGTAGGAAACCTTTGGATGTATATAAGAAACCATCAGGAAAATGCTTTTTCCAGGGAGACCATGGATTTGATAATAAGGTTAACAGCATGCAGGTATGACCACAGACCTATGCATTGAAAATGTATTTTGGTGATTCTCAGGCGGGCTGGAGAAGAGGGGCATGAATGAAGTTATACAGTGTTCATGAACAGGGGAGGGGTGGCTACTAGATAGTAGCAATGTCTAATTGTTTTTGTTCATTTTCTTTTCTTTTGGAAGACTGTTTTTGTAGGCTATGGCCCAACATTTAAGTACAAGACTAAAGTGCCTCCATTTGAAAACATTGAACTTTACAATGTTATGTGTGGTAAGTCACTTATCTAATCAAGGCCAATGAAGCGATCTGAGTTATCGTATGAACTTCTTCAAGGTCAGAGAAAGAACTGAGGTGTCTGTTTTCTAGGACCACTTCACCTCCCTGCCAGAAAAAAAAAAAAAAAAAGAAAAAAAAATGGTGGTAACATGCCCATTGGTTCAAAGGACAGAATCTCATCCCCTTCTAAGGCTCCTTTGTCTTCCTTTAACAGTTGACTAATGGGGAGTTTTCATGGTGTTGCTGTTGGCAGCCTCTGGTTGATCTCACATCACATTACAATTTGACACCACTGGTCAGAGACCTGGTGAAGCAAGAAGAGTTCCTCACAGAGCTTCCCCGCCTCCATCTCTCGTGCTGCAGCCCAGTTAAACTGTTGCCAGCTCGCATCCTGGCCAGCTATTTATGTGATGCTAATTATTTTTCTTCCTTGAGCTTCTAGTCACTGAGTGAGGACAACTTTTCCTATTTAGTAAGGGAGTGCCAGTCTAGTGGTTAGAGGGGGAGTCTGAAAGTCGGGTCTCCTGGGTTCTTTTCCCATCTTGGCTGCTAGCACTCCCCTGTCCTGCCTCTCAGCTTAGGCAAGTCACTGTGTGCCCGCTTGGCAACTGTTCACTTGCTATGAAATCAGCCTGTTCATTTCACAGCAGCCTTTCAAGGCACCGGGCCAACGCCTCCTCTTCTCCCCATACTTCTGTGGAGTGCATTAGAGGGCAGGCTCGAGATTACTTATTGATTATAGGTCTCATTTCAAAAGCTGGGATAAAAAGTCTCAGTGCCATAGAAAGGCATTGACCCTGATGCTGGTAGTCCCTGAAGAGGTCACAGACATAGCCATAACTAGGCAGGGCCCCGTTCCTTCCCTTTTTCTTTTTGGGAATGTCTCTCTATGGTCGGGCAATGACCGTGGCTATTTCAGAAAGCTGTGGCAAGACATGGTCAGGCTAGCGTGGTTTGGGAACTAAGAAGAGAGTGCCTACAACTAATTTTGGCTTTATCTAATTGGGATTTGTGTTCAGAGTTTTCAGACCCTTGGAATATAAGTGTTTTCTATACTTACTGAATCTCATCAAAAAATGTTTGTAAAGCACCTGGCTTTATTTCTTTCTTCTCACCAGATCTCCTGGGCTTGAAGCCAGCTCCTAATAATGGGACCCACGGAAGTTTGAATCATCTCCTGCGCACTAACACCTTCAGGCCGACCATGCCAGAGGAAGTTACCAGGCCTAACTACCCAGGGATTATGTACCTTCAATCTGATTTTGACCTGGGCTGTAACTGTGACGATAAGGTAGAGCCAAAGGTAGAAATCATCTTTATGTTTATCATGGAAGAACTTGCTGGGTGTAGAGCAGTGTTGTCCACTAGAACTTTCTGTAATGATGTAAATAGTCTGTGTCTGTATCTGTGCTGGCCACTGGGCAGATATGGTTTTTAAGCTCTTGGAACAAAAATTTACATTTTGTTTAATTACTTTAAATTGAAAGAGCCGTATATGGCCTGTGGCCACGATTTTGGGCTCATAGGTGTAGAGAGAACAAAGGCAGAGAAGTAGAATTCATGATGCTGTTCTGTAGTCACAATTCCCAACCAAAGATGCTTTCTTTTTTCAACCTGGATCGTGTGTCTATCTGTCATGGTCCCAATAGGAAACAGATGGCCTATTCACAAAGGTTTTTAAAAAAGAGCATTTAAAGGGATTATGTGAATTATGTTTACTGAAAGGGTTATTTACACAGGCTGGGCCAGGTGGAGGCAAGGTAGTGAGGGATGGTATAGCACCTGGGGGCTAGCGGGGTGTCAATCCTGACCTTGAACATGGAGAGAGGACGATATAGGGACGAGTTACAGGATAGATGGGTGCTTCTAGTACACCGCAACCCGGTGGGGGGGACCTGGCATTATTCACTCCTATATCCCTACTGTGAGGAACAAATATGGCTCCAGAGTGGAAAATCTTACAGTTTTGGAGCTAGCGAAGCCCAGAGGAAGATAGAACATGACCTGTGACAAATGCTTTGCTCAGTGCAAGCATGAGATAAGAGGAGGGTACCTGATTTCCGTTTAGGTAGGAAATTGTTTCTCTGTAGTTCCTCCTCTAATGCCCCGCTGGTGCCTTGCGTGGGTGGAGGCTGACAGGGAGCTGGAGGGCAAGCTGGCTTTTTGGTGCAAGGTCAGTCTCCCGGGGTGCAGAGCAGGGTAGAGGTGGGTGTGTAGCATGGCTGGGGAGGAGGATGGTGCGAATAGAAAACCACCCAGCACATTGTGTTTGGGTAGTTTCTGAACACCACACTGCAAGTGTTAAGCAACAATTTGCTTATTGAATTTTATATTGATCAAAGACCTTTATAGTTACCAATCTGTGCTTTGACAGCAAGAAATAATCAGTGTTACCACACTCACTGAGTGGCTGTGATTCCAACGCAAAGCAAAAAAAAAAAAAAAAAAGAAAAAAGAAAAGAAAGAAAGAAAAAGATCTGTTATTTTTGCATGTGTGGTTTTATTATGGATAAATGTGTGAACTGTCTATTAGACCTTGGAAAAATGGAACATAGTTCTCCTGCCTGTCCTATTCCCTCCTACTATTTCCTACCTTCCAGGATTCCTAGGGACCTGGGAGCCACAGGATGGGAAAAGCTCACCACTGGAGGAATTCAGTTTTCTCTTCTTCCCCCATCCCCTTTTATCTCTCCTTCCTACTTTTGCTCCTGACAAGAACCAACAAAGCTAATTACTGTAAGGCAGGTAATTTCTTAGACCTGAGCTGCAGGTGTTGCATTGCCAAAGGCAATAGGAAGTAGCCTTTGAGTTGGATTCCAAATATAACTTTAGAGGAATCTCCTAGTTGTATCTTGCTCTCTGAATTACCTTTCTTCTGGAAAACAAGAGATATTTTGCTTTTGTTATCGGAAACCATTTTAGACGAATTCTGGATTGTCTTTATTTGGTCCCTGGGTTTTCCCAAGAGACTTCATTCCTTTTCTTAAAAAAAAAAAATGCAGACATCCTGAGAAGGTATACTGATTAATAAAATAAATTCCACAATACACAACTCATGAGAAAGAAAATGTCACAGATTCTGGGGAAGCTCTATGTGTATATCCTTCCTGCCAATCCCACTTTGTTCCTGCCCTAAAGGTAATTAGCATCTTGAATATAGTAACTTGAATATATATAACTGCCAGGCAGGTCTCTGTACTTCTACTCCATATGTATATATTAAATAATATATTAATATTAATATATTAAATATATATTTAAGTATATATTAAATAATATATTAATTAATCTGTAACATAGTTCCCTAAAATAATTTATAGTGTAGTTTTGTATATTATGCATTTGTATGTAAACACTACTATATTAAATGTGTCCTGCAATTATTTTGTTCATCGTGTTTTGAGATTTATGCACTTTAATACATAATTTTAGCTCATTCATTTTTACTTCTAATTGTTAATATTTAATTGTGTAAATATACCATAATGATTTTATTCATTTTCCTATTTGAGAACATTTGGTAATTTCCAGTTGGTAATCCTCCAAACAAGGCCGCAGTAGACATTATGGCCCATGTTCTCATACACGTATGTGAGAGTGTCTCTAGGACGTATAACGAAGGATAGAGTTGCTGAGCCATTACTTTCCAATCTTAGAAAAAGTGATTTGGTTTATTAGTTTAGGAATCACCTTAGTGTACCTAGGATTAATCTGAAATATTGAGGTAATATCCTAATTAGTTTACATATCTGCCCAGATAACCATTCTTATCAGGTAGTTTGGAACTTGCTTCCACGATTATCCACAGCTTTAGGGAAAGGAAACAAAGTCATGGAGAGATTAAAGAAGGTGCTCGTGATCATAGATCTCGGAGGTAGAACCTGAAATGTCAGTTTGAGATGCCCATAGTAATTCCTCCACAGAATCCACGGAATTTAGGGTCTTCTTTTGAATTTAGCAAGATGCTAAGTAGAAAGAAGCCTGCAGAAAAGATAGGACATTTCTGATTTGCTTTTTTTTTTTTTTCTCCTTTCCTTTTCTGGTTTTCACACATGAAGAACAAATTGGATGAACTCAACAGACGCCTTCATATAAAAGGGTCTACAGAAGGTGAGGAGTTGACGGGGGAGAAACAATCAGATAAGTTTTCGGTTTTAGTTTTCAGAGATTGAAGAGACTTCTTA
Organism: Mustela putorius furo; assembly: GCF_011764305.1. Lineage (NCBI taxonomy): Eukaryota > Metazoa > Chordata > Mammalia > Carnivora > Mustelidae > Mustela > Mustela putorius. The sequence goes on along the minus strand of NW_025421322.1, from coordinate 21,747,362 downwards.
TTTATTTCATAGTGTAAGCATAATATGTTTGAAAATTAAAGTTTGGGTTGTGACGTGATTTTCATATCCATCTGGCAAAGGGTATTGGTTTATTCTGTGTATGCAAGATGCCAGTTTTTAATAGCCAGGAAAATGCCGTTAGCTTTTTTCTCAGTCGCTTTTAGGCTCTCTGAACAAACAGGCATAGCACTGTGATCTGGTGGGCTGTAAGTGAAGGTGCTGATGGGGACGTCTGTGAAGGGACTGGAAGTCACAGTAATACCTAATTGCAGCTGGTACCTATGAGGGAGCTGAGGTACCAGAGAGGCAATGATATGTCATGGGGAGAGACATGCAGAACGAACCAAATCAGAACTCCCCCTCTCTAAAAGGATCCTCTTGAGCCCTCTAACTCATTCTCCTCTTATTTTATGTACAAAAATACAATATACAATGATAACATGTGTGTATTAGTCAACTTTTGCAAGCTTATGACTAAAGAAGAGAGTCTCAGTGGTTTGTACCAAGAAAGTTGCGTTTCTTGCTCGCACTTCGGAAGGCTGACCATAGGCCTGGTGTGGCTGTGGGTACGCTTTATTCTGGAATCCAGGCTGAGGGAACAGCCCCCCCACTGGGGCACGCCCTTCTTCTGGAAGAGGGAAGAGAGGAAGAGCAGGCCCGTGAAGTGATCCTCAGTACTTCTGCTTTTATAAGGCGTTTGTGATGACGGTTCCTGGTGGACTGGTAAAACCAGGGCACTTGAGACCAAGGGAGCAGGGAAGTCTTCTTTCCACAGGGATGCTGTCCAGTAAGACACATGCCAATGGGTGGTCATATGTAGTCCTTTCCAGAAAGGCAGTCAATAAGAAGGAACAATAATGCAGGCTGCCTCGCAGGCTCTTCCTTCTGGTTTCGAAATTCCAGAAAATGAGAAGAACATAGAAAGGGAGGGAAAGACTTCAGTGTAGGTTACTACAGGAGATGGCGTAGCTTCTTACAACAGCAAAGGAATGACAAGAAGTGTATTACAAAGCAGACAGAACTCAAACGCAGTGGCTCCAAGTCAGGCAGTGAAGAGAGACACATTGTGGAATTCTCCTGAGAGCATTATGTGGGTTATTAGCTTAGGTGGGGCCTTGTTTATCATATGTGTTGTTTTCAAGGACAAGGAAACCAGTAGATTTTATTTACTTGACTCTTCTTTTTTATTTTTTTAAAGAGAGTGTGAGGGAGCTTGGGGGAGAGGGCAGAGGGAGAGAGAGAATCTTATGCAGACTCCACGCCCAACACAGAGCCTCACTCTGGGCTTGACCTCAGAACCCTGAGATCATGATCTGAGTGGAAATGAAGAGTCGGACACTAATCCGACTGAGCCACCCAGGTGCCCCTTACTTTCCCCTTTAAAAAAAAAAAAAAGATTTTATTTATTTGAGAGAAAGAGGCACAGAGAAAACACAAGCAAGGAGAGGGGCAGAGGGAGAGAGATGGGCAAACTCTCTGGCAAGGCAGGGAGCCCAAGATGGGGCTCACCTCAGGCTCCATCCCAGGACCCTGAGATTATGACCTGAGCTGAAGTCAGACACTTAGCAGACTGAGCCCCCAGGAACCCCCCCCCCCGCCCCGCCTTTATTTGCCCTTTTGAGGAAGATTTTCATCTTCTTCCTCTTTCCCTTTCTGCCTCACGGAGCCCACAGACTCTTGGGTATGTAATTGGATTAACAGCTTTGAAAATAGGATTCAGTTGGTAGAAGGTCTGCACATCTCTCACAAACTCTAAAAGTGATTTGAAATGTTTGACACCTAGCTGCTAGTGAACTACACTGTCATTATACTTAGAAAAATGGAAACGTTGCCAGGGTCAAAGGGTACAGAGTCTTAGGATCAGAGTTTTTCAAATATTCAGTCACTAAGGCAGAGAAATAATCTAGATGTTTCTCCTCTAGAAGGCACTCATAAAATAGTTAAATATGATAACTTAATGGACTCTTGTGTTTTTGCTGGTTCAGGCTCTGGCTATTCAGGATACTAAGTCCTGAATTTAGGGGGAAAAAAAAATCCTGCATTTATCTTGGTGGCAGTATGCTCATGTGACAGAACCAGTCTCACGACTCAGCATAAACAGCAGTCTCAAATTTCTGAACATGAAAATAAATACCTTCTAGGTGAAGCACAGACTTTCAGGGCTGAAAGGAGCTATAGTTAGTGACTTTTCCTCCTCATGGCTCCACTCAGAAGTCAATGTAAGTGTCTTATTTCAAGATAATTTCACATCCCTGAAGTTTAAAGCTGATATGCTTTCATGGAACTAGACCTTCCCAGGTGTGAGTTGAGTGCCAGCCTGGGACTGGAAACTGATTTCTCTGAGAAAATTTGGTTCTGTCAGCTATGACACTGATAATTTCGTGCATATGGACATCACACTGGTGACAGAAAATTTTAAGGGAGAATCATGGTAGCCTCTCTCTTTGGTCTGCTCCTGACCTAGCTGGATAGTCTTTAATGGTACAAGAGAGACTTTAGCACTATGACATGGAATAAAAATAATTATATACCATTATCTTATTATGTGCAAAGCATTTCCTTGTTTAGACTCTGGATAATGTGTAAGTCTCTGTAGTCTCTCCCTTGTGTTCCTGTATCTCTGCCTCTTGGTCATTGGCTGTCTCCTCATGTGTCCTGTCTCAGTCATTTATGAAGCTACAAGGTGACATTTTCTTTGTCAGAATTCTCTCCAGTCTTTATGGTGTTTCTGGGGTCATAAATCTAGTCTCCCACTTGAAATCTTGGATGTGTCCTCCGCTAGAGGAGATCTTCACGAGGCTGAATCCCTGTGTGTGTGAGCACATGCCGATGTCATGTTCAGAATATCACCTCTCCCTTCTGGATATCTTTGAATATATGTTGAGACTTTTAAAGGATTTCGCAGACCTAAAGTCCTATACAAATATAAAGTTGTATTATCTTTTTCCTAGTTTTTTTCCTTAATACACCTATAGGTAGCTAATTTTTTTTTTTCTATAAGAAATCATGTACTTTGCACATTCCATTCGTAACCTTCATATGTGGCCATTTTAATGTCATATGCTACAAACTTCCTCACACATAATACATGTGTACAAGCTGTACATCACAGTAGTGAAACAACCCAGGGGATACTTGAGGTCTATTAAATTAATCTCAGGCAGTATTTTGTTGTAAATATTTAAACTGTTACAGGATCTAGTCTTTCACTAAAATGTAGAGGAAAAAACATAGATAATCTTCAAAGGCAGTGATCTAAACTGCTTGCTAAAGCCTTAATATTTTTAGATTTGTGGAGATTTCTGGATTTTAATTGCATGACTACTGTTGTTTCCAAATCACATGTATGTCATGTCTTAACAAATTTTCTGTGCAATGAAAACTTCTTTGTTTGAGCCATCGAGTCAATAGATGGATGAATGAATGAATGAATAAAATGGAAAATTTTAAATTTCTTACAGCAAGCAGTTTGGGCACCATAGCCAGGTATAATTTTCACTTTCAGAATAATTATACTATTTATTATTACCTTAGTCTTCCCTCTATTTACATTGGTTTAAAAATGTTTTATAATTTGTTAGATTAACATTCACTATCATCTTCATGAAGAAAGGAATTAAAAATCATTTTAACACCAAATGTATTGGACCCTTTATCACATACAATAAGAAGGTAGTTTAGATAGAAAAATGACTGAAACACTAATAACTCTTATGAATTTTAAAGCAGAAAGGGACTAGACTAGCAGGGAATCTTCTGTGTCACTCTTTTTGATGCTGAGATCTTTTAATTTTTGTTATTTCTGGAGATGTTAGCTATCTAGAGAAAGGATCTGTGTGTTTATCCTTCTGTGTGGGTTGTGGAAGATTTGGAAGAAATCAATAAATAGTGTAATTCTTTATGATTTATAGTAAGATTCAAGATGAATTAGATGGAACAGACACTGAAATTTAATAGCCTCTGCCTACCAGTATTCATGGTGCTGTTGAAGTTAAGGATATGCCTTTTACAAAATCGCTGCAGTTACAACTACAACCACTTTTGGATCAAGAGTGAGCTAGGTGCTTTACCTACTTCGTCTCTAAACAGTGCGATGTCCCAGGGAAATAGGAAGCTTTGGGAGGTTAAGTTAACGGAATCGCAGAGCTTTCAAGAGGTGAGCTGAGATTTGACTTCGGTTCTACCTGGCACTAAAGCCCTTGTGCTTTTCTCTGTAAATGCTTCCCATTCTAAGGGCTGATATAAAGAGAAAACATCAAGAGAATCTCAGTGCTTCTCAGGGTCTGGATGTGGTTTCTGAAGTTCTAGATGCTTTGATACAAATTGCTCTTCTTTCTTTGAAAATTAATAGATTTACTTAAATTCCAGTTAATGAACAGATAGTATATTAGTTTCAGGTGTAAAGTTTAGTGATTCGGTACGCCCATACAACACCCATGCTTAGCACAAATTCTCTCCTTAATTTCCATCACCTACTCAGCCCATCTCCCACACACCTCCCCTCTGGTAACCATCAATCTGTTCTCTATAGTTAAGAGTCTATTTCTTGGTTTGCCTTTCTCTTTTTTTGCCCTCTGATCCATTGTTTGGTTCCTCAAATGCCACATATTAATGAAATCATATGGCATTTATCTTTCTCTGGTGACTTATTTTGTTTAGCATAATACTCTTTAGCTCCATCCATGTGGCTGCAAATGGCAAGATTTCATTATTTTTCATGACTGAGTGATGTTTCATTTTATATGTATTATTATATATATATTTCATTTTATATATATATATATATAGATAGATATATATATAATCTATTCATCAGTCAATGGACACTTGGGCTCTGTCCATAATTTAGCTATTGTAGATATGCTGCTATAAACATTGGGTGCATGTATCCCTTTGAATTGGTATTTTTCTATTCTTTGAGTAAATACCTAGTAGTGCAATTGTTGGGTCTTAGGGTAGTTCTATTTTTAACTTGTTGAGGAAACTCAGTAATGTTTTCCAGAGTTATTGTACCAGTTTGTATTCCTACTAAAAATGCATGATGGTTCCTTTTTCTGTACCTCCTCACCAACACCTGTTTCTTGTGTTGTTGATTTTAGCCACTTTGATAGGTATGAGGTGATATATCGTTGTAGTTTTGATTTGCATTTCCCTGATGATCAATGACGTTGAATATCTTTTCATGTGTCTCTTATCTGTATGTCTTCTTTGGAAAAATGTCTATTCATGTCTTGTTCCCATTTTTAAATGGAATTATTTGTTTTTTGGGTATGGAGTTGTTTAAGTTCTTTATATATTTTGCATACTAGCCCTTTATCAGATATATCATTTGCAGATATATTCTCCCATTCCTTTTAGTTTTGTTGATTATTTCCTTTGTTGTGCAGAGCTTTTTATTTTGATGAAGTCCCAATAATTTATTTTTGCTTTTGTTTCCCTTGCCTCAGGAGACATATCTAGAAAAATGTTGCAATAGCAGATGTCAAAGAGGTTACTGCCTGTGTTCTCTTCTAGGATTTTAATGATTTCTTATCTCATATTTAGTCTTTAATCCATTTCAAATTTATTTTTGTGTATGGTGACAAAACGTGGTCCAGTTTCTTTCTTTTGTGAGTTGCTGTCCAGTTTTCCCCACACCATTTGTTAAAGAGACTGTCTTTTTCCATTGGACGTTCTTCTCATCTTTGTTGAAGATTAATTGACAATATAGTTGTGGGTTCATTTCTGCGTTTTCTATTCTGGTCCTTTGTTCTGTGGGTCTATTTTTGTGGCAGTACCATACTGTTTTAATTACTGCAGCTTTGTAGATAACTTGAAGTCCAGAATTGTGATGCCTCCATGTTTGTTTTTCTTTCTCAAGGCACTGAGAAAGGCACTGCTGTTCTTATTAGCTTCTTGCCAAGCATGAGTCAGGCAGAACTCATGCCTGGGAGTAGCCAGATCTTAATTCCAGTATGCCCTCCTTAGATAACCCAGGAGTTAGCATCGATTTGGAGGCCGCCCAAAATGCTAAAGAGGAATAATGGACCAGGAGGATAGAGGCCTACATTCTGGGTACTGCTTTGTAGCTGAATTATCTTGTACAAATCATGAGCCTCCAGTTCCTTCATTAGTAAAATGAAGATGATACTGATCTGGCTAGTGTATCTTTCAGGGTTTTATTAAGCAGGTCATATATAAAAAGTTAGTTCTTGAGAGTCATAAAGAACCGTGTTTTAAAAAAGAATAATACAATCATGCATGTATTCAACAAGTATTTACCAGGTAGATATTATGCATTTGGTATTGTTAGAGGTAGAGATACAATGATGAACAAAACAGAGAAAATCTTTATCTCATGAAGTTATTATTTTATCATGAGATTTAGCCGGTTGATGAATTACAGCATAGTATATTAAGGGTTAAGATAAGAAAGAACAGGACATTGACAGGCATTGAATCAAATCTCAGAGGAGGTTGACATGGTGATAAATGATAGCAGGCCCTTCAAGGGAAAGGAGGAGAAAGGATGTGAAGGAAAAGGAAAGACCTTGGATAGAGATTATGTGGTAAAATCCAACAGCATATTACGTAGGGGTGAATTTTTTTTTTTTTTAAAGACTAAAAAAGAGAGATTTTCATGTGGTTCTCAAGTCAGCCTCCTAATCTGTGGGAATATGAATCAGGAAGCTGAGGAGGGAAAAGAAATACAAACTCAACGTCTGAATGACCAAATTTTGGAAGACAAAAGAATGAGCCCTGAGGAAGTCCACACCACTTAAAAAGATTTGCCTCACAGTATTTTGCCAAATGTGGTATCTGGAGGAGAACCTTAGCATGTACCCAAAATGCCAGAGATTACTGTAAACAGGGAACTGGGGTATGGAATGAAGACTCTGTCTGGAATTCCATGGAACAGGAACCCAGGCTGAGAAGACATGGAGTCTAGACCCATAACAAGAAATGAAGAGGAACGTATTTCACAAGTGGAGACTTGCAGTCTCCTCTCTGGGATGACTGGTCTCAAGATGAAGAGCTTATGTGTCCAGAGACTGAGACTCAAGTACAGTTTTATGGCTCAAGCAGGAACTCTTTGCTAAACAGAAATGCAATGGATGGCTTGTCCAAGATGTTACAAAGAGTAGCAGAGTCAGGCTGTGACCAAGAATCAGTGGTTCTTTTCTACTCTGACAAACTGAAAAAGGAAAATCTAAATTTTGACTCTGGACCACAAAACTTGTGTTTCTTTCTGCAAAGATTATTTCACCTCTTTCTTAGATGAAACAATTCTGCTTTAGGAAGACCTGGGTAAATTCTTTGGGATAATCAGGGAAATTGGTTAGATTTTAGGAAACCGTCAAAACCACTGTATTGTTTTTCCTTCATGCTGTATATACCCGTTAATAGTTAAGAAATTAGTCACATAATGATATGTTTGTGATCAGATATGTGCCCAAAACAGCAGTTGTGCTTAGCTTGGGAGCTATGATGAAGTGCACATTTCTTTTTTTAATTTTTTTCAAGATTTTATTTAATTATCTGAGGGAGAGAGAGAGAGAGAGCGAAAGCACGCAAGTTGGGGGAGGGGCAGTGGCAGAGGGAGAGGCACTCAACAGTGAGCTGACATAGGGCTGGATCCCAGGACCCTGAGATCATGACCTGAGCCAAAGGCAGACCGTTAACCAACTGAGCCACCCAGGCACAACTGAAGTGCACATTTCTCTAAATTCAGAGCAGAAGAGTGAATAGAGATGGAGACGCTCAACTGGGGAAATCTTTCAGAAGAAAGTGAATCTTAACATATCACTTTTCCTTTCCTCTCTCCCTCGCTCCTTCATTTCTCTTCCATGGGGCGCTGGACTATGTGAGCGTGTTATTTGTCATCCACATTTGAGTATGGAAAGGGGCACTGTTAACAATTATGCTAGGGAAGCAGGCTTAGCTTTCTACCTTCTGTAAGGACTGTACTGATGCCATGTCACCCCCATCCATGGCAGTCATGATGCTCTGGGTTCCCATCGCACTCTGTAAATATCTCTGATGAAGTTCATACATTATTGCACTTGAGTTATTTGTGCTATGTTTGTCTCTCCCATTGAACTGTGAGCTTTTCAAAGGTAATGTTGTGGGAAACAGAGGCAAAAGAAAAATTAAATTTCCTGACCACTTATAGCCCATTGACAAGTCCTTGAAACAGGCAGAGTGACATTCCTCTAGGAACACAGCTGCTTCGAAGTTGATACTTTGCTAAAGGCAAAAGGCAATCTTAGCCTGATCCCCCAGGATCCTGCAAGTCTACTTTAACATGTAAAAATTCCTTTGGAAATTTCCTTTATCTCTACCCCCCAAGATACATGTTGGCAATCATCCCCCAAGCATATGACCCACTGATACACATCTGAAGGGTCTCATGACTAAGGTTTTATTAGATAAATGGCCTTTTCCTAACAACAGCTAGCCCCCTCAAGGTCCTGGAAACCTTGCTTTCAAATTCCTTAGAGACTTATGCTATCCTAACAGCTCTCCCAACTTGAAAGTAGATAATCGGGGCTACTCTTCACAGCCCCAGGGCAGCTCTTTCTGCCTACGGGTCCTGCCCCTGTGCTTTAATAAAACCACCTTTTTGCACCAAAGATGTTTCAAGAATCTTTTCTTGGCCTTCAACTCTGAACCCTAACATCTTTCCTACATCAGTAAGAACTCTCTCATCATTATCTTGGCCCAGTATCTCTCTACTATAGCCCAAGGGCTGGCACAAAAAAGGTGCTCAGTAAATGTTTGAAAAGAGAGAATACATTAATGAAAAATTTGAAGGGAGATCAGTGACAGGACTGCTGGAGAAGCCATTCCTGGTAGAAAGAAAACAAATCAGCATAGAATTGCTAAGGATGATAATGACCAGAGTATTATAAATAAACCAGGCTTCGCAGAAGTAAATGAGGACTGGAGAGGAGGCCAGATTTGGTGGAACCTAGACTGCCCAAGACTATTGTTGGTGGCTGATCTTAGGAGGGGTGTTGCAAGGAAAAACATGGCTGCCGTTTTGTTGTCTCTCAATGGGATAGATTGAATGCTAGCCCTGCATTTGAATTTGGAGGAATGTGTTTGGTAAGCATTAAAACTTGAATGATAAAAAGAGAATAGCTTCTCAAAGAATTTTGATACTTCTGCTTCCAGCTGAAACCAGGAAGTTCAGAGGCAGCAAAAATGAAAACAAGGAAAACGTTAATGGAAATTTTGAACCTAGAAAAGGTTTGGTTTGAGTTTTGAAGGAAAGTCTGACTTGGTTAACTGTCCCCAAGTACTACTGTTATGATTTGCTGGCTTCTTATTTCTTCATTATATTTCATTTATATAAGGTTATCCTAGTATGTCCTAATTCTTAGGGTGGGTCCCCAAATTTGGCAGCTTGAACAAGGCTTCTCCATTTTACTGCAATGCTGAAGAAGCCAGGCTTTTGCGATAGCAGTGTGGGTCACTTTGCCTCAAATCAGCAGTTCTACTTGGGAAAGTCTTGCAAAACATTCTACAAAGAGTTTTCTCTGTTACTTGCATAGAATGGTAATACTTTAATTAAAGCAACATGTATACATAATTTAATAAGTGATTGCCGGAACTGATTTCCTGTAATAAAAATAATCATAAAAATTTTTTTGATGATCACTTAGGGAATTGTGAATTGCCTCAGCCTCAATCTCTAAACATTTTGGTCCGTTCAATTTCCAAGAATCTATGGAAGTTCTGACTTTAGCCTATCCAAAACGGGCAGCTCACACTCCAGGCATTTATCGTGGGTGTGGAATAAAGGTTTGCACAATAAAGTCACTTCTCTTCTTCTTAAGAGAGTAAGGTTTTAGACACCCCCCCCCCCCAAGAGGAGAGCTTTCTCTTGGAGGTCCCCATTCTTGGGTCTTAACTGAATTCTTTGGTCCGTAATGATGTTCCCTTTTCTGTATTTAAAGGACCCTCCTGAATGCCCACTTAATTTATCTATACATGTTCCTTTAAGTTCTTACTTAAAGAGTTCTCCTCCATGTGACAAAGCTGCTTACTTTAAATGCTCATTACTACTCACCGTTTATGCTGAAATAATGCATCATTTGAGTTGCAGTTTGCAAATAATGATCAAAGAGTGCCTTCCTCTTAATTAAATCATTGGTTAATTTGATGAGCCTTTTCAGGGGTCAAATGAATGAATTCTGTAATAATCCTATTGACTTTGCATTGAGCTGAATCATTGTAATATTTACTATCATGTTTCCTTCCTCTACAGATTAAAATTCTTTACAACTAAAAAAAAAAGCATTCAACACAAATATGGCATTTACATAATACTTTTGGTAACAGTGAGCTTTGACCCATGCTTAGGTGGTCAGATAAACCACAAAGTGTTAGGAAAACTAACTTGATTAAATTAAGAAGAAGGAACCACACTATTAATAAGTAAGCAAGCAAATTTTGGACAACTTGACTCTTCCAATATTTCTTTCACATTTGTTGTAAAGTTTAATGTGTGTTTAACACAGTCTATTTTCTTTTTCTTAGAGAGACACCTCCTCTACGGTCGGCCCGCAGTGCTTTATCGGACGAGATATGATATCTTATATCACACTGACTTTGAAAGTGGTTATAGTGAAATATTCCTAATGCCACTCTGGACATCATACACTATTTCCAAACAGGTCATTGAAAAAGTTGGGTTTTATATTCGTCTTGCGATTACGTGCCTTGCACTCACGTAATGATTGCTTGCTTAACAGAAATCTGTCTTGGAAAAGATTTTAATTTTTTTTGATGAAAGAAATCTGACATCGAATCTATTGCAAGATATTTTGCATTAGGCTCTATTCAATGTTCTAACAACTTCACGGGAATATGTTCAATTATCGACACATCGAAGGGAGGATTCTAATGCTTGTCATCGCTTTAACTCTGCTTGCTGTTGCCCAGTAGTTACTGAAGACACCCAGATTTGGCTGTTTGTTTTAATAGCCTTTATTTATTTATTTATTTTTTTTTTATAGCAGTTTTAAGCTCACGGCAAAATTGCATCGGGACACAGAGTTCCCATATACCCCTGGCCTCACCCCTGCATGGCGTCCTTGACTGCCAACCTCTTCTTTTTTAATAAAGATTTAATTTAATTAAAGATTAATAAGATTAACTAATAAAGATTTAAAATATTTAATAAAGATTTAATTTAATAAAGATGTTGGGCGTCTCAGTTTTGGTGAAGATGAGATAGGTAAATTTATATCTGGAATAAAAAAAATGTATTTGGCAGTTGAGGCATGTTTTTGATTTTTGATTAGAAAGTGAATACTTCCGGTGCTGCACACCCAGCTTCCTGTTCATTTGTGCCCCTGGTACAGCTGTATGTTCAGTATCTCTTTGTATAGATGATATGTCTATATTATTATTTTTATTTTTTAAGCTATCTTCAGTGGAATCCTACCCATTTTTTTCAACCGTGCAATTTCTGCTTTTTATATTGTTGTTTTACTTAGGATTTTGATAAAAGAGTTCTGTCACTAAATAATACAGGAGTTTGAAAATTCCTGGCTTACTGTATTTGAAACTGAGGCTTTTGTTTTGGAGTCAGGATATCAGAGTATGAGCTCTAGGGAAAGCTAGAGGGGTTTTGGTTCAGCCTGGCTTCTGTAGTTCCCCATTGCTTCAGCAAAGTCTTTGTGATGACATTCCTAACTACCTCTGACTCACCATGCAGGCAGAGGTCTCGGGCGTCCCTGAGTACCTGACCAGCTGCGTTCGGCCTGATGTCCGCGTGTCTCCGAGTTTCAGTCAAAGCTGTTTGGCCTACAAAAATGATAAACAGATGTCCTATGGATTCCTCTTCCCTCCTTGTAAGTTATAGAACATCAGGATCTGACCATTCTTGAGGGATGTTATTTTCTGGAATTTGGACTGTTAAGATTTCAGTGGTCTTCATGTTTTTTTCTGGAGAAACACTGAAGAGATTGAAGAGGTGAACTTCTGTGGGATCTTTCCAAAAATCAGTCAGAAGAGAGACCACCTTTCACAAATCCTGTTCTCTAGGAGCATTTTGAAGTACAAGGGAATATACATTGTATATATATATTTATTTATATGTGATTTATTTATACCTCCTGATACTCTACTCTGAATTTGAAAGACAGAGCAGCCCCCCAGAGCCCAAATGCCCCAGATATTTGTAAGAGAGAAAGGAGGCCAGTGGGAGAGTAGTTCAAATGTTAAGCAGAAAAACTGGAAAAGCAGAGAGGGAAAGAAATAATAATGAGCCTTCATTCACATCATTAAGTGGGAACCTGAAAGTGAAATAGTTTATCATTAAGACTTTAATGTTTTAAATTCTATACAGGTGGTCGCTTAAGAATATGGGAAGTGTTTTTATTATTTCTCAGTAGCTTGATGACATTTTTAAGTCCAAATTAGACTAGTGAAATCAAGGAATTCTTTTACATAATACTTAGTTGACCCAAAACTCTGTAGGAAGAAGAAACATTGTAAAAATTTTGGGGAGAGAGCTCTTGGTGAAGAAAAGAGATTGGGTCGGAGGGGAAGCAGGGAATGCTGTGTCAAGTAGGGAATGAGTAGAAATAAAGGAGTAGATCCATTCGCCATTTACTTCATGCTGTTTGGACCATTTTAGAAAATTGATTTTTTATTGATGTAGATTTTGGTAAATGATGGACACTGTTTGTTTGCCTAATGTTTAGATCTGAGCTCTTCACCAGAAGCTAAATATGATGCATTCCTGGTAACCAATATGGTTCCGATGTACCCTGCTTTCAAACGTAAGTCTGATATTTACCTAGTAAACTACTACTTATGAAAAGAAATATTTCTAAATTTACTGCTTACATTTTCTACCTCTATATTAATTTTTATAATAATAGTATCTTTCATGTGTTTATATTTTCTATTTTTTTAAAAACTTTCTTTTTTTTTAAGATTTTGTTTATTTATTTGAGAGTGAGAGAGGGAGAGCAGGAGTCGGGGGGGAGGGGCAGAGGGAGAGGGAGAAGCAGACTCCCCACTGAGCCGGGGGGGGGGGCAGGGGGGGGCAGATGCAGGGCTCAATCTCAGGACCCTGAGATCATAACCTGAGCTAAAGACAGAAGCTTAATCAACTGTTATGGAGGCCACTTGGCATTTAACAACACCTACATTTATTTACTGACTGTTAAAAGCTACTAGCACTTCTCTCTTTTAGGGTTGATGGTGATGATGTATTCTGACTGTTGACTGTGAAATCCAGAAAGAGCTTTGAAAATTATTCTAGTTTCATTGAACACTTGTAATTTCTTTATATATGACATGATGGTGGATGATAGTGATGCTATGAATGGCATAGCAAGCCCTGCCCCCAAAGCCAAGTTCTAGTCCCCCGAGTAGACCACTTAGCTATATAATCATAAAAATGTCATTTAACTTCTCATTTATAAAATTATGAGATTTGATTGCATGATCTCTATGGCTTATATGGGTTTATGACTTAATTGTCCAATGGCCAGAATAATCCATTTCCTATTTCTGATTACAAAGAATCCACTCAATTGCCCATCCATCCATCCATCCATCCATCCATCCATGTATTCAGAGATAGAGAAAACATTCTGGAATAACATTTACCTCCCTTTCCGTGAAGAGACTTATATGCTTATAGAAAATATAGGAAAGGGAAGCACCTCTACCAGCTTCCACTTGGCAAAGAAGCACTGACTGTGTTACAGGACCCTTGGGGCTGAAATAAAGTTTCAGAATCCAAACATGTGACGGTAGAGTGCCATCAAAAGTACCAATCTCCACCAATTTGACATCAGCGAAATGGCCAACATCATTTAGAGAAAAAAAAAATGTTTATTTGATGTCCTAGCTAGTAAGTGAAGGTTTATTCAAGGGTTTAGAATCCATGGCTTATGAGTGAAAATTAAAGTAAGCTTTTAAAAGGAGATTTCCTGGGTTTTTTCTTAGGCCCCACTGAGAAATGTTTCAGAAATCCACATAGATACATTTGCCATCATATTACATGGAATGCATCTTCATTTAATTTCCACAAATCAGGGTTTCCAGGATTTCTTTATTCTTTGCTGATGCTCTTTTGACCAAGTGTAATAAAGGAAACACACAGTACCACCCTGAGGCTGGCATGGCAAGAGGCCTTTCACAGAGGGCTCCCTGTTCTTCCCTAGGGGAATGGTTTTTTCACATGCCACATGTCTGTGGGTTTGGTCTTTTGACTGTTCTCATTGTTACTTCTTTCCCTCTCTGCCTTTCCAGTTTTTCTGCTTAACGTTTGAAATACTCTCCCCCTGGCCTCCTTTCTCGCTTACAAATATCTGGGGCATTTGGGCTCTGGGGGGCTGCTCTGTCTTTCTCATTCAGAGTAGAGTATCAGGAGGTATAAAGAACAGTAGAAGCACCATGAGAAAAATAGCCAAGTGCTTTTTAATAAGGGGAGATAAGAAGTGATAATCGTTGGAACCTCGCCATCCCCATCCCCATGTAGAGCAGAGTGCAGTTAAGTTATACCTAACATCTTAGAACCAGCTCATTACGTGCCTTTCCTGTTCTCTTGTCATTCCCTTCTTTCACTTTTCCTTTTCCCCCACTCTGCTTCCTTCCATCTGTCCGACTGACCATACTATAAGCTGGAGCTAAGATGAGCAGGGAAGTCCTTCCCAGGGGTGATGTTGAACATGAGAAATGAAGAAGGAGGACAAAGCAGACGTGCACAGATCAGGGAGGTTTCCCAGCAAAGGGAAGAGCAAATGCAAAAGCTTAGTCTGAAGCAAGTTCGGCGAAGAGGAAGGCAGGACGAAAGCCATGTACCCGAGGGGGAAAGAAGTAGGAAGTAAAGTTATGCAGACAGGCAGGGGCCACAGTGGAAAGTTGGGACTTTATTCTAATTACAGTAAGATACCACCTGGAATGTTAGAACAGGAAGTTGGGAAGAACGTGAAACAATCTGATTACAGTGCAAAATAATCCCAATGGCTGTTACGTAATGGGATGTGCAAAAGTAAGGGTTTCTAACTGGGAAGCTGTCTTCTGCGGTAGTTCTTTGCTAAGAAGGTAGTAGCTGAGATGGGTTGGATGCTGTGAAGATGGTGAGAGGTGGTCAGGTTTGGATGATGGGAAAGTATTACAGAGGTAAACCTGGAAGGGCTTGTTCACGTGTATGTGAAAGGAGCCACTTGACAATGACTCCTAGGATTTGGACCTGATCACGTGAGTGAGTGAGTGAAATTAACTGATGGAGATGCCAGAAGTTCAAGCAGGATTGGGAATGAAGACCAAGAATTCTCTTCTGATAAATTTTTGCTAGCCATGATTATTAGGTATTCAAGAGGACCATGAAATGCATGCTTGAATCACACATCTGGAGCTCCTTTGAAGGGCTAGAGACACAAACTTGGAAATAAGCTTGTAGAAGGAAGGAAGGAAGAAAAGGTAGATGAAGGCCTTTTTTTCAGTTTCTCACAAACACTGTACTTCCTCTTTTGTACACACGGTTCCCTTGCCTGGTGTGTTTCCACCACTTTGCCTAGAAAACACCCACTTATCCTTCAGAACTCAGGAGCAATTTCAGTGAGAAACCCTTCCCTGACTCACTGGGCTAGGTGAGCTAAACTCCCCTACCAATGTCTCCATACCTTTCCCTTTGCTGGCTCATAAATGACCCACACACAGCTGATACTTCAAGGAGAATTCTTTTCAAGAATCGCAACAGCTCTACTGTCTCTTGGCTTGTGACCTTTGGCTTGTAGAATGCATCCTAAAGAGAATTCAACCACAGCAAGGAGTTTTTGTTCATAAATTACAGAATTTTTCCCCCCACAGGAATTTGGAATTATTTCCAAAGGGTATTGGTGAAGAAATATGCTTCAGAAAGAAATGGAGTTAATGTGATAAGTGGACCAATTTTTGACTATGACTACGATGGCTTACATGACACACAGGATAAAATCAAACAGTAAGTTTGTCATTTCTGTTCAGGGTGTGTTTTAAATTCTAAGAGCTCACTTAGGGCTCTTTTTCAAATATTCACACACTCAAGAAGAGCTGATACCCCTGAAATCCTTTGCTCTTTGAATCTCCTTATGACTTCTTTGGTGCTTTTGGACCTTTGATGAAACATGGTAATGGTGGTTGGAATGGAATGGAGTTTTGTGGTGAAAACATAGACTTTTCCATTCCATGAGAGAAATGCACCAAAAGATTTTTTTTTAATTTGTCATTTATTCTTTAACAACTCTTCAGTGGAAAGATGATCATTTTCCCTTATCTCTATTTTTTTGTGGGGGGGGGGGCTTTTGGAATCCCTTAGATTTTCTGGTTCAGTATGTCTTTTTTTTTTTTTTTAAGATTTTATTTATTTATTTGAGAGAGAGAAAGTGAGAGATGGAGAATGAGTGGAGGGAGAGAGGCAGAAGGAGGGGGGGTTGTAGACTCTCCACTGAGCAGGGAGCCCGCCACGGGGCCCAGTTCCAGGATCCTCAGATATGACCTGAGTGGAAATCAAGAGTCCGCTGCTTAACCAACTGAGCCACCCAGCCTCCCCTCTTTAGAAGTCATTTAATTCTATACATGCATGAAACAGAGAGTGGCACAAAATATGGGAGGGTTTAATTGTGCTTTACAGATACTTAGGAATAAAAAGCTGTTTTTTCATATATATAATTAATAAAACAGCAGTTCTCCTACTCTTTTTCTCATCATCCATAAGAGAAATTTCATCTTATTTATACATTTATTTTATTGCTAATCATTGTAACAGGTTTTAGCCAAAATTAAGTTATCATATTTCAATCATATATTTTGAAAATGATTGAAATTAATAAAAACCAGGTAAGGAATTGTGAGTTTCTGTACTTCAGTTTACTGGAAAAGATTTTTTTTTTTTTTTAATTTCTTGGTTCATCACTAGCTCATCAGTCCTTAGTATTTCCTTGAGTAAATGAGGTCTCTGTACCAAGTTCAGCATCTCATTGTGGTTTGAAAGGGCTTGTTATTCCCCTTTCTCCAGTATCTCCTCCCTCAGGTCCACTTTACACAATTTTGTGCAAGCTATCTTCCTGAAACATGGGATCTCGTGATGACTCTTCCTGGCACAGAAACCTTTGATGAGGTCTTACTCCTTAAACCATAATGCCCAAATCCCACAACTTAGCCCTCAGAAGTCACCAAATTATGGCTCTTTTTTTTTTTTTAGATTTTATTTATTTATTTGAGAGAGAGAGAGAGAGGTAGTGAGAGAACGCACAAGTTGGGAGGAGAGGCAGAGCGTGGAGCCCAATGTGGGGCTCGATCTCAGGACCCTCGGATCATGCCTTGAGGCAGATGTTTAACAGATTGAGCTCCCAGGCACCCCAAATTATGGCTTTTTATTGACTCTTCCAGCCTCATATTTCTACTCTCTTGATATGTTCATCCTGTCTAGCTTCTAAGTCTTGGCTTGTGTTGTTTTCTTTGCCTGGACCATCACTTTCACTCTGCCAAGTCTACAGAAAGAGGGGATTCTGGCAGCAAAAGCATTAGGTTCAAAACACAGAAGAAGGCTAGTTCTTAGAAGTGAAAAATGATTCTGTTGAATGGGAGTTAATTTTAATGACTTAGACAATATTCATTGGTCACCATTTAAAAAAGAAAGCTACTACGACAAACTACATCAGTGGTCATTTTATTTTTCCTTCTCCCTCCAGGTACGTGGAGGGCAGTTCTATTCCCATACCCACTCACTACTACAGCATCATCACCAGCTGCCTGGATTTCACTCAGCCGGCCGACAAGTGTGACGGCCCCCTCTCCGTCTCCTCCTTCATCCTCCCTCACCGACCTGACAATGATGAGAGCTGCAATGTGAGTTCAAAAGACCAAGTCCTTTAAAAAACAAGTCACCTTTGTTTCTTAATGTAGATTCCCACCGGGGAAACTTACACATTTACTATGAGCCTTTTGGACTATATAGTGTAACCAAGTAGAACGAAGAAAGGATCCAAACAAAACCTGACTTATCACCTGGGGACTTGGTGTTTGAATAGCTTTGTCACCTTCCCTGTAAGGGTGTGGGGAGGAAGAGTGTGAGGGTGTTATTTCCTGTGGCTCTAATTATGTGTTCGATTTTGTCCACTGATCAAAGTACCCAAATGTCTTTGCTTTTGCAAGAGACATACTTTGTAAAGGTAAGATGACAGGAACAACATTGTGATACTTGTGGAAACTAGGTAAGAATTCACAGGGGTTCTTTATATTAGTCTCTACTTTTGTGGATGTTTGAAAGTGTCTCTAATAAGAACTTTTTAAAAGATACATACACAGAGGCATAAAGACATTATAAATCAGATATTTTACCTACTGCTAGTTATGAGAACAGTTGTAACAGGTGACTCTGACCCCATTCTCAAATAGCACAGATGACTTGTCCACAGAGGCAGGAAGGCATCTTGAGGAACACCTTGGCAGGGGATGGAGTCGTGCTGTGGGCTCCTGGCTCTGGGCTCATTCTGCCTACACTTGGGGACCGATCACATCTCTTCCCCAGATCTCTTTAATGTGACAGAACAGCTGCAGTCCAAGATTGATTTTAGAATAGTCCCTATGATTTTGCTTTATAGACTACAAGGAGCAGGAATGTAATCTAGGGAAGAGGGTTTTAGTCACAAATCCTACTCAGTTCCTAAATTGTGTAAGTTGTGGTGGGTAAAGCAGCAGTCTGCTAAACATACTTACTACTCTAGGGGTCTGTTGTGGGCCAGAGCAAATAAAACAGGGGCAGAAACGGCTACAAAAGGCAAAGAGCTCTAAGAATGAGCACTGGGTGTTATACACAACTAATGAATCATTGAAAACCACATCAAAAATTAATGAGGTACTATATGTTGACTAATTGAATTAAAAAAATGGCTTCACCACAGATTATCAGCTGCATGGGAAAGGTAGCTATTGGACTATGGCTTCAGCTGTGGGTAAAGATGGCAACTGTGGATATATCCAAAGCCAAGTAAGCAATACAGGAAAAAATGGAAATTTGAAATATGGCCAAGAAAGCTAATGAAGCTTGACCAGAATATTGAAAATGAGGGTAATGGTGGGACATAAGATTTGAAAAGTTTTTGGAGTCAAACTTGAAATAAAAATAGTAGCCATAGTAGCCATAGTGGCAGAGGTAATCACTGCCGCCATTTTCTGAGTCTGAGTTGCCAGCCAAGAACTGTGCCGTTCCTCCTCATAAATTATTTCTAATCATCTCTTTACTCTACCAGGCAGGCATATATGGTCTTCCCTCCACTCCCATTTTATTCACTGTTTTGAAAGCTCTAGGTAATAAAGGAAAAGTATGATCCAATGTTACCTGGACAGTCAGTAGGAGAGCAGAACTTCAGATTCAAGTCTTCTGACTTCAAAAGCCCATCCTCTTTCAAGTTTATCAGATTTCCGTAGCAGAACCTTGGGACCTTAGAAGCTTCAGTTGCACAGGCATTACATAGCTATGGAAAATGCTGACACATAACAGCAACATTTTAGGCTTTAGGGAGATAAATTGAAGTTGGAATGGGTCAAGCATGGTGCTCAAAGTGCTTTGGCAAGATTCATTTGATTAAGGTCATAGAACAGGAAGTGAAGCTATGGTCTTGGGAATTTCAAAAAGAGGGTGGAAGGCAGCAGTATAATACTGAAGGATCGGTAAGATCTTATCAGTAATTTGATGGGAGGTGGAGAAGCGGGGGAACTGAAAGTGAAAGGCGGTTGTCAATTTATTAGCTCAGTGTCCTCCATTTTGATTACTCATAACCACAAGTGTAGCCAGCAGTGTACCAGCGTGATGTAATGCCTTGGCAAAACATGATATACTGTCTTTGGACTTGAGTTTTACTACAAGCTTATGGGGAGGTGGAAATTTCTGCAAAAAAAAAAAAAAAAACAAACAAAAAACCACCCCATATATTATGGGGTGAAATTGTAAATTGCCATGCATTTTTAAGACAGAAGACTACAAAGACATTCCAGACTGATAGTGGGCCATTTAAGGTACACACAGATTCCTGGGGAGCATATGTTCTGGTCTCTCTGTCATTAGGAGAATTTGGTGATGGGACGCTCAGTTCAATGGCATCTTCAGTCACCCCAAATTGCACAACTGCCAAATGGAATCCACAGACATCCTCCCAGGTCTTCCGATCCTTTCTGGCTCTGGACTCTGCATAGAACTTAAAGATATTTCTTGTAGAGTTCGTGACGAGCCTGTGTCTTATGCTTATTCTGCCTGCACAGATGCCTGTCCTTGCTTTGAAGGTCACCTTACAACTGCTGGGGGTTGAAATCACAAACTTATTTAGGAGAAAGTCAGGGAGAAAAGGTAGGTGAAGAGTAAATGTCTGTAGCAAGAAAGACAATAAGCAAGTTGATGGGTGGGCTTTTTGTTCGCATTTATCTTCTTAATTATTTATTTTGAAAGCATTTCCTTCCTTTCCCTTGGTGCACATGAACTTTAATTTGAATTTTCCTAGTTTTGCCTTTCACACCAGAGTCTCCCCTAGCAAATATTTCTGTGGATTGCCAGCTTGCATCAGGCAGAAGATATTTTCTTCCTGTGTTGTATGGCCAGTATTTCCTAACCACTAGTGGCAGGTGAGATTTCTGCATGTGAGAACCAGAAGAAAATGCCCTTCAAGTGAAATTGGCAAATTACTTCCCAAGGAAAGAAATAGCAAAAGACAATTTTTTTTCTTCTTTGAATCCTTATAATCGCAGCAGGCCAGTATTTAAATTAGGAAAAACCTTTCCACCCCTTTGTACATTTGAGTGACTGCATTTACAAAAGAGAAATTAGACCACTGAAAAATCAAATAAAGAGTTGAATATGAAAATTCTCCCAAAATATAGCTTCATGCTTACTCTACTTACTCTGAGGGGGTCCTGATCCATTTGGAGACCTCCTACTTTGTTAATTATATGGTCACAGTGAGGATTGGTCAGTACCGTTGTGGGCAGAGTTATATTTAGGCTTGTCTCTTCCTGTGAATCGTAGAGAACTTGGTTAGCTTGGGTTAGGAGGGTGGGGCACGGAGGGTTAAAATCCTTACTTCCCCAGCCTGAAAAGCAATTTCTTCCTATTTCTTCATTTTGCCTGGGATGACCAGGCCCTCAGCTTCCTGAACCAACACCCTCGTGGTACATTTTTAGCACTGGCAAAAGCTGCTAGAGCCCTGTGTCCAGGTCTGTGTGGGTTGGAGCTTTCCGAGAAAACCCATTGCAGGTTCTTGGGCTTTGGTGGTGAATTCATTGAGAACACGTGCGGTGAAGGAGTTGGGCGAGGGCATTTTTGAACATGCTCAGCCTTGGGACACACAGCCACCCTTCCAACTTGTAGAATGGCTCTTGGGAGCTATTGCAATCCTGGGCGGCATTTGGGAATGAAATTATTTGCTCAGGTCTACTGATGAAGGTAGGCTTATCCCCCAGAATTCTCAGTGCTCTCAGATCTCATTCTTTCTCTTGACTTCTCACAAAAGTGAAAGAAGATATTTATAAAGTGCAAAGTACTACTCCTCCTGAATTACTTTTTAGTTTCATCATAGATATGAATGAATTATTTGGTGTGGGACATCTGAACATCCGTCATTGGAATTTGTGCCAAGGAGGCCATATTGGCAAATTGCTAAGACAGAAAGAGATTTCCTTCCTTTTTTCTATGATGCTGTTTCCTTACTTTATCTTTGCCCCCCCCCCCGCCCCGCCTTCCTTTTTCTTCTTCTTCCCACTATCCAAAAAAGCTGATGAAGTAAGCATTATTTACCATGGGAACCAATGAAGAAAGCCTAGAGAGGTTAAGTAGTTTGGCCAAGGTCTCCTCTTTAGGGAGTCATAAAGCCACAATTCCAACCTTGGTTTCTTGGACTTTAATGCACCAGATGTAGCTACTGAGCTGCTTTAAGTTGAACTCATTATTAAAAATATCAATTCCTTGTCATTTGATAGACCATGTATGTACTCGATTGTGGGCTCTTCTGAAAGACTAAGAAAGCACGTGTGAGATTTTGTGCGTGGGGCATCAGCTCTTTGCTTTCCTCAGGAGCCAGAAGAGCATTCCAGATTACCCTTGCTCTGTGCTCACCTGTGTGGTTTAACAGTAGCGGGGAAAGAAACACATTGCTGAATCCTCCAGGGCCTTTTGTTTTTGTAATTTTATGTTCTGAAAACCTATTGAGTCAAATGCCCTTTCACACCACATGTCTCATTTATCTGGTACAGCTAATTGCTGTTGAAAACATTCACAGCCAAGGGCATGTATTTGTGGTACATTCCCAGCAGGAATGTGGTAGAGTGGCTGCGGAGGCCAGGAAGGAACAAGACACACCGGTTCTGGGTTCAGGAGGATGGAGGGCTCATTTGTGGACTCGCAGCAAATTGACTGTTTGGAGAACCTGCTCTGGAAAAGTCTGGCTCTGATTGTCTTCTATTTCCACTGCAGAGCTCGGAGGACGAGTCACAATGGGTAGAAGAACTCATGAAGATGCACACCGCTCGGGTGCGGGACATCGAACAGCTCACCAGTCTGGATTTCTTCCGAAAGACAAGCCGCAGCTATCCAGAAATTCTGGCACTAAAGACATACCTGCATACATATGAGAGTGAGATCTAACTATCTGATCACCTGCAGTGCAGTCTTATCAACTGGTGTATATTTTTATATTGTTTTTGTATTTATTAATTTGAAACCAGGACATTAAAAAAAATGTTAGTATTTTAATCCTGTACCAAATCTGACATGTTACGCCTGAATGACTCCACTGTTTTTCTCTAACGCTTGATTTAGGTAGTCTTGTGTTCTGAGTAGAGCTTGTAATAAATACTGCAGCTTGCATTTTTAGTGGAAGCTTCTAAATGGTGCTGCAAATTTGATATTTGCATTGAGGAAATATTAATTTTCCAATGCACAATTGCCACATGTAGTCCTGTACTGTATCAAAATACTGATTTTGTAAAGTTGCATTCATTTACTGTTAATTATGACAGACATATTTAAGCCTTATAGACCAATCTTAAATATAATAAATCACACATTCAGTTTTTTTCTGGTTTATTTGGCCTTTGTTTCACTTATAACTTAGAGGGTTTGCTTCGGGTATATTCATGCATAAAAAGCATCTCTCTCTCTCTTTTTTTTTTTTTTTTTTTTGTATTGAGCTCTCTACCTCGCTGAATAGAATGCAAATAGTCAAAGAGACATCCATGATATTCAGTTACAGGGGCCTGGATGAAATAGTTTAGGTACGCATCTCTGAGAAATCAGGAGAGCAGAGGGGGAGGGGAACCAGAAGAACTTCTGAATACCCTCTCTCACCAATCTCTTTCAAAAATATTTTGACTTTTGGAGGAGTAGGTTCTTTTGATAAGTTGGTTCAAAGCTCTACGTATTAAACTCAACTGAGACTCTCTTAAGGATATATTTTGCTTAAGGTCAACCTATGAGCTATGGAGGATATAAAGAGAAATAAGATAGTGCGATGGAGGATAGTTATAAAAGTGTAACTAACCCATTTAGATAGAAAATAATAAATGCCACATGAAAAGTGTTAGTAATAATAGAATAGGACAAGGGTCGTAATGGTAGATGGGGTGATTGTAGATGGACACAGCTTTAAGTAATGAAACACAGAGTGAGGAAGTCATTGAGAGATTTTCAGTCCTTCTGATTGTGTCTTGGAGAAAGGATCACATTAGTGTCCTCATATCTCTAATAGTTGCTAATCCCCCTTTAAAAAAGAGAAGAGGAAAACATACGGCTTTGTTTTGATTATGTGAATTTTTATAGTTGTCCCTTTTATGGTCAGTGAAATGGGGTTTTAATTTTTATAAAGTTTGTTTCCTTTAAAAATTAAGAAGGAGAACATTGTGTCAAATAAAAAACCCATTACAGTAGAAGTAGGAGAGGTTTGACTGGGATATGGGAACCATGACAACAGTAGTAAGGGAAAAAAGCCATAATTGGAAACCAGCTGTTGGAATCCCTGGGAATAAGTGAACACGAAGATACTAAAGACTGTTGTAATTACCGAGCACCCACTATGTTCCACGCATATCTCTAGCCCTTTGTATGCCTTGTCTCTAAACACTGAAAAATGAGGAATTCAGGGGAGATTTTACAGAAAGGAGAAAAATGAGGATGGCAATGGGGAAGAATGCTTGCATTGGGCTTTTTAGTTTGCGTGAGGGTGAAAGTATGAAAGAAATGAATTGGAATATGACCCAGTCTTCATCTGATAGGCAATAACGATGTACTGATCACTTGCTACATGCTGGGACTGATACTTTCTGTTGGGGACAACATTGCAAAATATAGATGTGGTTCCTGATGTTGTGCTTGTGGTATATGCTGTGAAGAAATTAGACAGGTGCAGGGGGACAAGGGGTAGGAAGAGAAGAGCCTTGTAGATGACTTGACAGCCAAGACTTGGAGGGTGAGAGGGGCAGGGACCGGGAAGCATAGTGTGGCCGAGGACTGGGGGTGGGAAAGATCTTGGAATGTGTTAGGACCCAAAAGGAGACAGATGTACCTGAGCACAGCGGCGAGGTGGATAGGGACCAGGCGACTAGATCCTTAGAGGCCAACTGAGGCATTTGGATGGAAAATGAAGAAATGTCAAGCAAAGGTGAGGCAGAATCTGATTTAGTGTTTCAGTATTATTGACATACATCTGCAACAATGACATGGTATGTTCTAACTGTAATTCTGTATAAAATACACCTGATACCTATTAAGTGCTATGATGCTGTTTCCCAACAGTAACATTAGAAGAGAGGGGTCAATTCTGTTTTTTGTTAATAGCGGCAACCATTGCAACCTCCTTGCTTAGCTGGCTTTCTGTATCACCTCAAGTTGAACTCTTCTCAAAATAGGTTATATGCGAGGCTTTTGGGGTGAGTGGTGGCAAATTTAGTTGCTCTATTTTTATCTGGAGGTCAAATCTTTCTTTCTCATAAATAAACTTTATCCCCAGAGAGAACATCAACCACTCTGTATTTCAGGTGAGTGGCTTTGCCGATAAACACATGTCATTAATTGTGGGGCTATTTACAAAAGTCCCTGAATGGACAGGGCCTCTATTAAAATGAGGCCTGAAAGACTATTTTAAGTTGGGGTATTTGTTATTTTTTTATATTGAGACCTTAGTCCATTCATGCTTTCATTGAGCAAGTTGCCAGCGGCTCGCTAGCATGGTGGTCCTGTGCATGGGGATGGATTCAGAAACTGCCTCTAAAATGAGCTCATTGTAAATAGTGTAAACCAGGAAAGAAGCCACATAGTTTCCCAAGAGGAAAAACATTCGGAATTGTTTTTAGGAGAGTTAACTTAAAAAAAAAAAAAAAGCTCTGAACAAAAGTAAGGTTTGGGGCCAGTTGGGTTTGTAGAACTGCCCCAAGAGCCACTGCCCCCAAATCCAGTGCCCATGATTCCTCGTGGTGGTTGGGAAGAGGGTGGGTGCGGTAGGTCCCGATGACTCCTCCTGTTTGGATTTCTCTCACTTCAACTGTCTCTCACTGTGTCTCTGCTGAGTCAGGACCAGGCTGCCTTGTGGGTGGGAAGTGGTTAAAGCAATGGGAATTCTCCCATGACTTGAGCAGAGGGACAGTATGGGACAGTGAGGAACCAGTGTTAGATGTTTGAGTTTGTAGGTTGGGGATAAATAGAACATTGCCGGAGGTCCCACCAAGAGTGGCGGGAGTTCCTGTTTGGGCTGCATTTTTAGGAAGCACATGTCCTTGACCCCTCTTGGCAGGGATGTTCCATTTTGGCTGGAATATAAAATGGAATATAAAATGGATGACCCTGCCCTTTGAAATTTTGCATTCTGGCTATTGGGAGCAGGCAAAACTCAAGTTCTTGTATGACACTGGGCCCTGTTCCCTCTAATTCCTTCCCTGCATTTAGGTAGTTGCTCCCAGAAAACCTCAAGTGGTGATCAGTGTGCCGTTGAGCGATTGAATGTTAAAGACCTTCTGCAGCATTCTGGAAAAGGAAGAGCACCAACATTTCAGGCTAGAGGCAAGGGGACAGGCCGTATCAGGCCACTGTTAAAAGCTGAAGATTTGCCAGGGCCCCTGGGTGGTGTAGTCAGTTAAGAGTCTGACTCTTGATTTCGGTTTAGGTCATGATCTGAGGGTCGAGAGGTTGAGCCCCGAGTGGGCTCTCGGCTCTGATTGCGGAGTCTGCTTGAGATTTTTCTCCTTCTCCCTCTGTCCTTTCCCCCACTTGCACTCTTTCTCTCAAATAAATTTGCAATTACATGATATTGGGCAACATAAATTCCAATTCAAATTTTTTCATCTGTAAAACACCGATAATAATACCTATTTCTCAGAGTTGGTGTAAGAATTATGGTAGGATATCTCATTGAAACCTAATTTGTAAATTTGCTCCTTCACTTTTATCTCTATTTCCCACCAAGGAAGATATACCCTCTTGAAGTATTTTTTTGGCTTTGGGTCTTTTTGCAGAAGAGGGACAAGGAGCTGAAGTAGTCTGAAATGAATAGATTTCTCTTTTGTGAAACAGAAATCCACTGAATAGGTGAAAAGAAATAGCTTTTAGGAGGGTCCTTTCCTTGGATTCAGAACTGGAGAGCAGTCTGTGGATCTGAGCTTATGGTTCCACTCCAGGATGTGCTATGTGATCGTTTTGGGGAGCTGGAATCTTAGGCCCTGGGGGTCCTGGCCAGAGCTTGAAAACAGGAAATCAACAAACCTTAAGGGACCTAGACACATGCACAGTGAAGATATGCACATCAATTGAACTTCTCATATCATTTTTCCTTTACTAGATTCTGGCATCACCCTGGGGGGGGATGGAGGGAACCTGAAGAAAGACTAAATGAAAACATGATGTAAGCCATGTAAGCTGGACACATAGATTAGAAATGAAATTTATTTAAGGTAAATAAAGTTCTACTTCCTGTGGAGTGAGATATCTACCAGCTACATTTGGAAAATGCTTAGCACCATGCTTGCTACATGCCAGGTGTTTAATAAATATTACTGGGACAAAATCAAGCTCAGAAAATAAAAGAAAAAGGCATGGAAAGAGCAGCCTGAGAGTTAGGAAACAGTGGGTATTATGAAACTCAAGGATAAAGATACTTTTAACATGGAGGTGGTGGTCAGTGACATCAAATGCCAGAGAGAAGTTAGATGGGAATTTGAAAGCATCTGTTGAATTTTGCAATAAGGTGGTCATCTTTGACCATCCTGAAAGGACATTCAGTGAAGTGGCCTGAAGAATGGTCAAATTGCACTGGGTTGAGGAGAAAATGGGAGAGTACACTGGAGGCAGTAAGTAGACACAACTCTTTGAAGAAATAAGACATAAGAAATAGGATAAATAGACAAAAATGCAGGCTGAGGGTAGAGTTGAGGGAGGATTTGATTCTATCTAGGATGGGAAAAAGCTTGCACAGGCTGTTGAGATTTGACAACCCTGCAAAAGCACTACTGGGTAAAGCAGTTGCATGGCAAACACATTTGAAATTGAAAACAATTGATGAAGGCAGTAGTAATAGATCTGCCTTCAAATTAAGGAACTCATAGAATTACCTCTTGGGGTAAGTGTTAGCATAGCACACATTGTGTACATCACACTTTGCAAAATAGTAGCCTGAAGTCTGGATACAAAGCACAGATTGCTTTGTTGTGCCCATGGGGTATTTTAAAAAAAGGAGTTAGATGCCAAATTTGAAAATCAACAGATTTCACATAAAAATCCAGCTTTTTGACTTCTCTTAAAACATTAAGAGTTTTTTGGTTAGTCCCTGAAAGCTATTGTTTTGTCAACAATCAGTGGAAGCTCATTTGGCTGCTCTTAAGGCCATCATTCTCTAGAACAGCGGTTGGCCATAAATATTTTCCATAAAAGGTTTTGCCATCTAGTTTCTAATTACTCATTTCTGCCATTGTAGGTGCAAAAGGAGCCATGGGCACCACGTCAATGAAGAAGAATCTTTGCTTTGTCCCACTAAACTTTATTGTGGACACTGAAATTTCAATTTCATTTCATTTTCATGCATCAAGAAATATTGCTCTTTGGCTTTTTTCCCAACCATGACAAATTTTTCACTGTTCTAAGTGTTGTAGCCAGATAGAAACAGGTGGTTGGCTGGATAGTTCCTAACTGCTGCTTTGGATCACCACCTGTCCCATTGTTCTTTCTACTCTAGATAGTGTACAATTCCATTTTTAATTGTGTTTTGCATTTTAATTTTGTTTCAATTTGTTTTTCTCCAACTTGCCCTACTACATCAATTTACTTTGCTTGTCTTTAGGCATTTGACTTTGATCCCCATGTAGGGTTACCAGATGCCTTGGATTGAAGGACTGTCAGTACTAAAACCAGGAAAGTTTTGGGCAAACCATGAGGAGCTAGTTTATATTATTTTACATTTCTGTTAGTACTTTGCCTTTGGAAAGGCATTGCATCTTAAATAGCTCATTTTTAAAAATATTTTATTTATTTATTTGACAGACAGAGATTACACGTAGGCAGAGAGGCAGGCGGAGGGAGAGGAGGAAGCAGGCTCCCTGCCAAGCAGAGAGCCCGATTCGATTCGGGGCTCAATCCCAGGCCCCTGGGATCATGACCTGTGCCGAAGGCAGAGGCTTTAACCCACTGAGCCACCCAGGAGTCCCCTAAATACCTCATGTAATAATCTTCAATCATCTTTCATCTCTTTCCTTGCATAGGGCTTTGTTTGCCATCTCTTAGTAACTTTAGCCAGTGTTATACTTTAATCTCTTTATCTCCCTCATCTCCAAAGTGGCAGATCTTGTCTCATTCATTATCTATTCAGAGCTCTTTGCATAGTGCCTCTGAAGGGTCTCTTATCATCAAGTGATAGATGGTGACTGATGAACCTCATTCTCTCTTCACCTTCTGAGACAGTTAATGCCATTATGGGTGAAAAACTGGGCTGAGATGAAGATCTAATGGTAATCTAGAGGCCCCCATCTTACTCACAACTTCTGTCTTCCTGAAATGAGAACTCTGTTTCTTCTTTGTGTTGGTGACATCCTCTCTGGGCCTTGAAAATACCCCAGCCAGAAACCTGAAGTGTTTTTGTCCTGTTCCCCTCCTTTGCTGAAACCCAGTTTCAGACTTGGTCAAATGAGTCCGGCCTCTCCACTGTCCCCTTTCACATAAACAGCCTGAATCAGGGACATGAGGAAAGACTCTATGGCTTTGAAATCAGATGTGGGTTCCAGTCTGGATTCCACCATGTGCTGGTTCTCAGACATGTTTCTCACATTATGACCAGCTCATCCTGTAACATAGGGATAGTCATAGGTACGACTTTGGATATTGTGAAAAGTAGAGATAATGAGTATTCAGCACCTAGTATTATGTCTGATTCAATGACTCATCAGCTATTCAATGAATCAGCAGTAAGATAAGCCCCAGGTTAAATCATGAATTTAAAAACCAGGGTTCTCAATCTTAAGCTGCCACTAATTTTTGGAATTATGTGCCTTGTCTCAAACATAAAAGGAGAGCAAGTTGGAGAATCTCTCTAGCTGAAGTCAATGATTAGAATTTTGTAATTTTGAATTTCTGGACTTTACATCCCATTCCACCCCAATCTCTGGATCTTCATCTACTCAATTTATTTATTTTTTCTTAACTTTTTTGTCTACTCAATTTAAATGTAGAATTCTTTATATAACTTTCACCAATAGTTTGTTCCAAAGTCAAGATTATTTACTCCCATCTTTGTGTTTCCATCACAATCTATCAAAGAGATATTTATCTTGACACTTTTTGGTGAGTGTTTGCCACTGCTTCCTCCCTGGCTGGGGCTATTTGGATCATAATCTCCATTACTAGTGATGTACTATCGGTTGGCTATTTGAATTTAAATTTTAAAAAAGTCTCCATTATGCATCAGTGTATTCTTGCTATCCAATAAGAACTTGATAAATGTCCCAGGAATGGATGAGTGCCTAAGAACAAGGAGTTTTAAGTGATTTTCATAGGGAGAAAAGAACATCAAATTACCTTACTTAACAAAATATGTATAACATAAATTGCTTTTACATTTTTGCTGCCCAGAGACATTGACAATGGCTGGGCATTTCAATACCCATCTCTTCTCACACTTCCCTCTTGATCTTTATTCCTTTTGTATTTCTTCTTCCCTAGTCAGCTGCTTGGAGAGACTTGACTCATCCAGCAAGATGGACTGAATTCTAGAACCCAGTGACATTTTGTCTTTGTAGTCAAGTTTTTGCCTTCCTTTAACTTTGAGACAAAATAAATTCAAGGAATTCTTAGCAGAGATCTGGGCACTCTAGCTCTTTTATGTGATTTTAAATTATATAGGTTCTTTTACACATATTCCCTACCTGACTGTGGGCAAGACGTCTTGTCCCCCAGGGATTATGAAGAGAAAATCCTTGTGAAAACTCTGGACCAGATTTTATGATTCTTAATTTTCAAACACGATCTCTAGCTTAGGTTGGGCTGGTTGAGAATATTGACTCATTCACTTATTAGCAATGAAAAGTTGCAACAGTAGCTTAACTTCACCAAAGCTCACTTTCCTATCTGTAAAATGAGGTTAATAAAGCACCTACCTCAAGGGAGCATTAGGAGAATTCTATTAGATAATTGCGATAAAGCTGGCATGAAGATTGGCCAACACACACACACACAGACACACACACACACACACACACAATTAAACTGTCACATCAGTCAGACTATTTAGTTGACTCTTGTTTATCTTCATTGAAGCCATCAGAATATATAGATTATAAAAAAGACTCGGTAAACTGTGAGGGGAATTTACAGTGTCTTTGGCTACTGGGATCCACCTTTACCCCTTTGGGTAGAAGAACTCCAATCTCCTCCTAAGATACCACCTTCCCTTATCACTCTGGATTCACACAATTTGAGTGATAAGGATCCACTCCAGTTTTATGGGCATATTACTCAGACCTGACCAATTTTGATTTGTTTCTCCCTGGGCACAGTGAGTGGTTCTGAATGGCATGGGACCTAATCAGGACCAGAAACACAGTGGGACTTTGGCTCGAACATTCAGAGAGATTCTCTTTCCCACTAGACTTGAACCCAGGAGGATGTAAAGCTGGAACGAGATATTCTTCTTCCTGGAGAAAAAGACCACTCCAGATATGGTGTATTATAGTGGGCATAGAACAAGGTAAAGAGAAACAACCTGGTTCCCTGCCTAAGCCAAGCATTACCACTAACCCTTTCATGGGCCAACAAATGTCTTTTTTACTTCAGCTGGTTTGGGCTTGAATTTGACACATAATTGAAAGAGTTCAGACTCACACAGGAGCTGGTCATTTTTTCCATTTGTCCTTCTGCAGATTAAGGTATAAGAATCAACCCCAGACTGAGAAAGCAGTCGTAGTGACACAGCCCCCTTTCCCCTCTACCATCATTAACTGCTTCATCTCAAAGCTCTTGCTTCAACTTCTTTTTGCCACACTACCACCTCCATTAATTCATCTTGTCCATGACCTTCCTGGGCACCGTCATATCCTCCTATGAGCTCCCTCCCAGTGCCATCAGTAACTACTGGTCTTTGACTGACTCTAACCTGGCCTCCCACACCCTTCAAGGGCAATAGTGAACAAACACATAACTGATACTAATCTAGCAACTGGTCCCATCACGTTCCTCCTGAGATTTCTCAGTTATAAGGATAAACCTGAGTGTCCAGATCTTGCATGAGGCTGGTGAGAGCCTTAGTTCCTTTCTTTCTTGCAAACCCACAGACCAGCTCAGCTCATTCACTTGAATTAGATCAGAGGAGCTCCAGAGGCTTCCACTGTGAAGCTCACAGATTCCTTGCTTGTAGAGGCTGGAGAAGAAGGGGAGGCAAAGGAGAGCCAGAATGTGGTGTGATCACAGTATAATTTTCCTCCCTCTGGGAGAAGTTCAAGCTTATTCTACAAATGTCAGGGAACCGATGACTCATCAAATAGTCGAGTGTTGGTTTTGGAAAAGGCAGAGGAAGTCACTGCTTTGGAGCTCAATGATGGATTTGCACTAAGGTGCGATCTCATCGCACCAGTGGGACTGAAATATTGGCAGTAATCCCTTGCTCTTTTCTGAGCCTGGGAGAGGTGCCATGTCCCCCAGATCCAGGAGTGGGGTGACGTACTGGCCATCAGAAAATATTGAGCGTAAGCCTTCCAAAGGTAACACCTCCTGTGCCTCCAAGGACCAAGCTGCTGTCTGCAAAGTGAAGCTTCAATTCTCTTAAGACAGAAAGGCGACCAGCCTCACCTTCTGTCCCACCACACTGGCCAAGAGGAAGATGGGGAGGGCATCTGTCCCTTGGTTCATCTAGGCACATGTGAGCTGCAGATGAAACGCAGCTGTAAGAGAGAATCTTGCTAGACATTTCCACCCTTGGCCCATATGTCTGCTCCCCTTGCTGAGTCTGGTAAGTGAGAAAGCACAACTATTGACTCAGAAGCATGAGAGAGAGACATAAGCCCAAGAAAGGGAAAAACAACAACAATGGACGGGACTATTCAGCAAAACCCCCAGTTCCTTACATAAGAGAGAGACATAAGCCCAAGAAAGGGAAAAACAACAACAATGGACGGGACTATTCAGCAAAACCCCCAGTTCCTTACATAACTCTTGCTTCATGTGAACTCATGCTACCCGTGTGTTACAGGTCATATGTAGTGCTGATGTGACTGATGTGCTGAAGTGGAGATAACTCATGTGGGGGGGCAGAGCAGTCATGTTCTATGACACTACTTCTTCTTCTTCTTTTTTTAATGGCCTTGAGCAAAGACTGTAACTTCCTGACCATTTCTACATGTTCCAGAAAGTGTATGCCTCTCCTGTTCAGTCTTTTCTTTTTTAAAATGATGAGGTGTGTGTAGATCCTTGTGTAGGTTGGTGGTAGTGATAAAAGTTAGGAAGGAAGTTCCATTGGGAAGTCATTGGGCCTGTTCCATTTCCTCTTAATAAGTCCTGGTGGTAGAAGTAGGGAAAGGGAGGGAGACAAGAACCTGGCCCCAGTTGCTGGCAGCCTGTGGTGGACACTCCCTTTAGAATGTGGCTTACAAATGGTAATTAGGTCCATAGCTTTTGGCCTTCATTGCAACTCTGGGATGCTGGGAAAAGGGCTACTCAGCAGCCTGTAACACCTACATGTAAAAAGAGAGCTTCAGTGACAGTCCTCATACTTGCTCTTCTCCCTTTCCTACTTTCTTGATCACCACCGTTGTCTCACATTGCTATGGCAAAATCCTAACTTACATCTGCTTTTCCAGGTCTGTGTCCGAGCAGTGTGGCGATCCTGGCGAAAGCCACCTGGGAGGGACATAGTGGAGTCACAGCATTCATGATCATCCCTCAAATGGGCTCTCCATCTGGTCCATCAGCTCTCTTAATGACTTTCTAGAATACCCACCATCACTCTGCCCCAACAGTTGACCATGTTTCAAGCCTCTTTGCTCTGAGCTTTTGATTTCTTCTCTTACTTTCAGTGGCTGTTGGAACCATCAGATTAGAAATTTCTTTAAACTCTGTACCTGTCTGTACCTGCCCAATAGCAGAACCCATCTTTACTTCCAGTTATATTATTGAGGTATCTCTCCTCCTAAGGTCAATCCCTCCCATTATGCTTAAGTTCTGCATTCTTCCATCTTCCTAGAGAACTTACACTATCAATGAGTCCCCGCAATGAAATCTTTTCATAAATAGTTAAACATGCTTAACTCTCAGCCTGCAAAAAAAAAAAAAAAAAAATTAAATTAAAATTTCTTTTATATTATACATCTCTTCTCTTACAGCTTCTTCTTACTATTTTTCTTCCAATAGTCTAATCCTTTCCAATTTTCAGAGCCAAACTTCTCAAAAAAAAAAAAAATCTGTCTACACTTGGGGCCTCCATTTCCTCTGTACTCTGCACCTGGCTTCTGTCCTCTCACAGCTCCGACAGAGCTCGCTAAGTCCACTAATGCTCTTCATGCTATTTACTCCAATGGAAGCTTGTTAGTTCACATTTTCTTGACCTCTCAGCAGTATTTGATACCACGGCCTCTCTCCTTCACCATCATTCTGAAATGCCACACTTTTTTGAACTGCCTCCTTCATCTTTGGCTGAGTCTTCTTTTTCTTTGTAGCATGTTGCTTTTTTTTTTTTTATTTTAAAGATTTTACTTACTTATTTGAGAGAGAGAGAGCATGAGTGGGTGGGCAGAGGAGCAGGCAGATGGAGAAGGAGAAGTAGAGTCCCCACTGAGCACAAAGTCTGATGTAAGGCTCGATCCCACGACCCTGGGATCATGACCTAAGGTGAAAGCAGACACTTAAACAACTGAGACAGCCAGGCATCCCCATGTCCAGATTTCTATTGCGTATCACCCCCACATGTTTCAAGCCCACCTTAGACACACTATCTCCAAGACAATGTATAAACTTTCCCTAAACCCACTTTTTTGGTATTATTTGCTATTTCAAAGAATGGCAAAAATTTGAGTCAATTTTGCCATTATCTTTGATCTGTTCCACCATCACTAAACTTGTCCATTTTACCCCCTTTTCTTTTTCCTTTTGGCACTTTGTCTGCTTCATCCTTTGCTTGTTTAACCCTTACTGCTTCCCATAGTTACGGTAACTGCTTTCTATTTGGACTTCCTGCATACGTTGTGGTCGTTTTCCAATCCACAATTCATGCAACAGAATGATCTTTCCACATACAAACCTAATTGTGGGTACCAGTCTTCTCCTTCCTCTTCCCCATGTCAACTATCTACTTAAAAGTCTTTAATATTTCATTGCTCTTTGCCAAAAAACAGAGAACTTTAATATGACCAACAGAATCATTCTTTTGTACTGGTCCCTGATACCCTCTCCAGCTCCATCAGCCATCACTTCCTTCTTCACTTTGTGCGCTTCTGTCACATGGGCCCTTCTTTTGTTTCTTGTTTAGGTTGGGTTCTACCTGGACACAGGGCTTTTGCACATGCTGTTCCCTGGAATAAACTTCCTTTCTTCTTCTGTCTAGTTCAGTAACATTTACTCTTTAGCTTGCCAGATAAGCATCATGTCCTCAAGCATTTCATGACCTCACAATATCGATCAGAGTCTTTTCTTATGTGGTAGAATAGTATTGCAGCATTCATTTTTACATGGGATAGCGCATTCATCTGGGCTTCATATCTGTCTAATCATCTGATTAGACCATAATGGAGAGCAGTGATTTGCTCAGCATTGTTGTCCCAGTATTCAGAACACTATCTCAAACTTGTTAAGCACACAACAAATATTTGTAGAATGAGTGAACCAAAAGTCCTGTTAGGCTCCATTGTCTTCATTGTGTGACTTACAGAATAAGTGATAGCATTGTGTACACTAACATGGGTATATCAGACTCTAGAACCCAAGAAATACCTGATATACAATGACTTGTGCAGTGACCAGTGAAGCAGCTTATTCACAATGCCCTGTGTGTGTTTATTGTTAAACAGGGACCATAAAATTTTGTCATAGCTTAAGGAGGCTTAGATGTAAGTTGACCATAGGTCCTGATTTACGCTTGTTGTCTGAGTGTAATTGTTAACAGTGTGATTGTTCATCATGCCCTCTTTAAGTCTCTTTGACATTGAACCACACGTGATTTGGACATCCTGTTTATAGGCAAGGCAACAGGGCCAGTGTAAAGAGGGCTAGAGTTAGGAGCCTTCAGTAGTAGTTCCAGCTCTGCTTTTAGATTTGATGGTGGTGAGTTACTTTAGTAAGTTTGAAAGATGAGGTTCTTACTTACTTGAACTTGGCGATTTTTGTGGGATCTTCTGGCTAAATTATTAAAGGTAGGTTGGGTTTTAGTAGGAGGGCCCACTAAGCTTTAGGGACATGAGCAGGGCCAGAGAGATATCAAACATGCATAAATTGTTTAGATCACAAGGAACTTGGTAGGAGAGGGCAGAAATAGGTTGGAGATTGTAAATTAGACCATTTTTTTAGATTATCTAATTAGAAGAGACTATTTATTGAATGAAGTAAGATGAAACACAACTTTCAATAATTCTGTAGGACAGACATGGATCTGAGGTATGTAAGAAGAGCATATGAGAAATGTACTTGAAACAGATACAGTAAGAGGTGATAGAGGGCCAAAGCTGGGCACTAACAGCAGTAAAGAAAAAGGACTTGGAAATCAGAACCACCTTGAGGTATAAATAAATGTTTGGTGACTTGGGAGTAAGTGGATTGGGGAATGATTTATTCAACAAATATTTTTAATACCTGTTTTGTTCCAGATATTACATGGTGTCTTGTAGTACAAAGATGAAAAGACTTGATTATTGATTTCAAGGAACTATATACGTTAACAATTGTAATGAATACAACATAAATATTGGAATGGGCTTATGTTCAAAGAGAAGCTAAATCATAAAGAAGGAACTTTTAAGTCTTCCTGGGTGAATAAGGATAAGCATCAGAGAAGAGGTATTTGCCTTGAGACTGAAAGAATGAACATGGGAGGTGGTTGGATGAAAGCAGATCAATGCGAAGACTTATGTCTTAATCATCTTTCTATTCCTAGAACCCTTCTGGTGTCTACAAAATGTCGGGCTCTAGAAAGAGGTGGCTACAAAGGGAAGTAGAGGAGGATGAAGCAATGAAGGAGAGGAAGGAAATGATGACCATTCAGAGGTTGAACTTAAAGACTGCTTTGGTATCTTCCACATCCTGAATGGCACTGCCTAGCTTGAAAGGGCTGGATCTGCCTTTGAAGTTAGCTAGCCTGCAATTAGGAGAGCTTAGCCATCAGGAGACTCTGACTCAATAAGTAGAATTATAAATTTCTATTCTAATTACGTTCAGAAACCTTAAAAGATTTGATTATATTTTGGTCTAAGGGATAGGCCACAAATTTAAAGGAGTCAGAAGTCCTGATATTTTCTGGAATCTTTCTGCTCATCTTTAATTGAAAGGATATTTACTTTTAAACTCAATTTTCAGGTCAATCCAATTATGCTTCTCCGTAACACATGCTCTCATTTCACCTTGGCAGATTGGTTTCATTAGAAATAATCCATGGTGGGGGTAATGTTAACATAATATTGCTTCTAAACTAAGCACAGTTTGATGAAAGATTTGGATGTACTTGGTGGGTTGCCGTTCCAATTTCAGACGTTTTGCTGGCATTCCCTGAAAGTCTGCCAAGAGCAGGGGATGACAGCTAAATGGGCTTTTCATACTCTGAGTGTGGCGGTGAAGGTTTAGCCTTGTGACTCTTTCTAAAAGCCTTGGGGAACTGATGATCAAGAGGCCCCAAACTCCTCTGAGAAATGTTATTTCAAAGGAGTACTTGCCAATTCCAAATTCACCAGTTAAAATTTGAAGATGAATTAGGTCACCTCTCACATTTATACATTGTTTAATCCAATTTGCAATGTAATGTCACATGCATTATCCCATTTGATCCTCATAGTAACTCTGGGTTGTAGTCAAGAATGGCCTTGCTTTTTCCATTTTATGGGTTTTACAGATGAGAACTAGGTTTAAAGAGAGTAATTTGTATGTCCATATTTGCACAGATAATTAAATGTTTATGAGGTCTGGGAATCAACTTGGTCTACTCATTCCCAGTCTAGTGCTTATTATACTTAACCATGAGGACTTACATGGTGAAGCTTTAAAATATACTCATTGAATAAATGACAACTCAGTCTTTGCAACAGATAATGTCCATATGACAGATTTAGGCAGGCAGGCCTAATGAGGATAGAAAAAGCACAAAAGACAATGACTTTGCTCTTTAAGGTTTGAGCTTTGGTGTATCTTCTTCTTGTCAGCTCAATGGTGGCCTTACAGATCCACTAGTCCAAATACACATCAGCTTATCATACATATACCAGGCATCTCCTTCCAAGACAGAAAGGGCTCCATAAAGAATAAGAAGTGACTGTGATGGTAATCTTTTATGGGTAGAAATTTCATTTAACAAAGATGATCTGCCTTACCAGCTTAATAGTATAAATGAAGCTCCTTCTTTGATTTTTTTGATATTTAAATTAATTGTCTCTCAAGTTGCTTTAGCAGAATGGTATTTCTGGTCTAGATTATTGTACCTGCTGCAGTGATTTTTCAAGAGAGAACAGTCTGAACCCTCATTGTTATCTGCTGCTAAAGAATTTACAATTGTTATGGCTCTTTGGTTTATTCTCGTGGGAAGATGTTATTTTCACAGTTGCTCATAATGACTCTTGGATCGGGAAGAATTTAACATCAGCAAAAATCAGTGCTCTTCCTATAAGCAGTAGACCTTGGCTTTGAACCTAAATTTTAAGTCCAGGCTCCACCTTTCTTCATTGTGAACTCCATCTTGAAGGCTTTGGTGGACTTAGATTGACATAATTGTAACCTATCAAAGAGGGGTTAATGTTGAACATTGGAATGGAAGTTGAAGCCTCTACCACCTATGTATCTAAAAGTTCCTTAACCTCTGTGCTAAGTTTCTCATCTAATCACAGCGATGTCTTTGACACAACAGAACATCAGGAGGGGAAGTGTTTGGATAAATACCCCCAAATGATTCCATTTAAAAATGTCCTCTCACCGTATCTTTACCTATCTTAGGCATTTTAAGTGATTCTTCCTGAAGTCAAGAAGACAAGAAGGTACTTCCTCAAATTTTTTACATAGCAAAAACTAAGGTTTGAGCTTTGGGGTTTGCCTGCCAAGGCAACTTGATAGAAGAGTATTGCAGACTGCTGAAAAAGTTGAAAGCCTTAGTGTGACACAAGTATTTGAATAAGCCTTCTGTATGGGAACAGACATTTGTTCTGACATTTGAATACTGAATAGATATAAAAAATAAATCTAAACAATTAGATAATAATAATGAATTTATGAACATCTGATTTACAAATACCCAGGAAGGCTATATTTTACTCTGTTGTCAGAGAAAAGGAATAGAAAGAATTGTCTTCTGTTAGAATGTCTTAAAGAGAAAGAAATGGACAAAAGTGAGGTGACAGGAAAGGCAACAGAGCTCTGAGTCCAAGAAGGGGACCAGGGTTGATCTGTCGCTGATGTGAAAATGTTGGGGCCAATGGACTAGTGAAAGAACGGCCATGAAGTTAAGGGTTATTGGGACAGCTGCAGTGGAGTTGAGTAGCCAATGCAGAAGGGTTCAAGTCCAGGGGCACTGGTGCCATCTCTGATGACAGTGAGAATTCTATGGCAGTGATATCATTGGTAGTGGTGATGGTGTTCTGATTGTTTTTGTCTCATTTTATTTTCTTTGGAACATCATTTTCTAGCTTTCCTGTCTATTCAGAGAGCTACCAATTTTATTCCACTAAATTACTATTTTTGCTTAAGTTATTCAGGGTTATGTTCTGTCATTTATAAACAAGAAACTTGACCATTACAGATACTGGTCTGAGTATATGCAGGTATATCTCAGGAAGTTGTGAAAAATATGAGGCAAACTGAATCAATTAGAATTAAAAGCAATCGAAGTTCAGTTCAAATTCAGGGATGATAATCTGGAAGTTCATGGCATGCAGTTGGGAATCTGCCAATTAAGGCAAGAATTCAGTACAGTGAGTAGTTTAATGTCCTAAAATGCAATAAGGACCCACAGGAATTTGAGAACTATGGGTTGAGTTGTGTGTTATTTGGGATCTCAGCAGGAAAGAGATGGTACACTCTAGTGGGAGTTTTGAAGAGAATTTAACGGGCTTATTTACAATATTGTGGGCAGGGCTAAGAAAAATCAACAAGTAGTTTAGGGATATGAGCTACAAGATCCCTTACTGCCCCCTATGCCTGAAAGAGCAAGGTCCAATTACTAGAACTTAGAGAGAACCATAGCTGCAGTTGTAGCTGTAAGGTTTTCCGATAGGAACTGTGGACTTTGGTAGAAGAGTCCAGTCACTGCTAACTCATGGTTTGGCAGGTGGAGGGGGGTCAGGGAAAAAAGCGTACCCTATCTTCATCTAATTTTCCTCACATGCATTTCATTGTCCAGAACCTGAAGTGGTAAAGTTAAGGTCACCTGGTTGCTACAGTACATGGTCACTTTTTTGGGGCAAAGAACAAGGAGGGAAAAAACGAAGTGTAGATCAGGATGGGCAAATGGAAATGAACATCACAGGACAGCTAATTCTAATGACACTAGATAGCTTTGAAGAGATTGACCAATTCAAATTCCTACATTCTTGGCTCAAGGCAAAACCTGAAAGAGAGGAATTTTCTATGAATAAAGAATGTCTTATGTCTTAGAGGCTTAGGACTGGGATGGGTCAAAAACCAATTTCAGGGCGCCTGGGTGGCTCAGTGGGTTAAGCCGCTGCCTTCGGCCCAGGTCATGATCTCAAGGTCCTGGGATCGAGTCCCGCATCGGGCTCTCTGCTCAGCAGGGAGCCTGCTTCCTCCTTTCTCTCTCTGCCTGCCTCTCTGCCTACTTGTAATCTCTCTCTGTCAAATAAATAAATAAAATCTTTAAAAAAAAAAAACAATTTCATTCTATGGTTTGACAAATTCTAATCAATTCAGTTCAAAATTTTATTAGACTTCTCCTAAAACTGGCACAATGAAATAGGAAGAGACTCCTAGATTAGATTGGAAATACGTGGGAGAATTTGGTGTAGTTGAAGTGAGCCTTCATGTTCACTTGGAACAGCACCTCCCTTTCCAAGCTTGCTGGAAGACTTTGTGACTAACTCCCTAACTCTTGCAAGGGAAAGCCAATTCTTCCTTTGTCCTCTCTCCACCGACCTCATTGATTTTCTGTCTGTAAAGTTTGCCCCTAAAATACATGGGATAGAAGAACAAATTTAAAAAATTAAATCTGAGAGGAGACATCTTTTACTCCAAAAGTATTACAAGAATTTACTAATTTATGTGGACAAAAAAAAATCTAAGATGTATATGCAGGAATGTATTCTGAGGGTGTCGTATTAAGGAGAGAAGAAGATAATTTTATTTCAGGCTGAATTCATTGATATTGGTCTCTTTCCTGGTTACTGTGGGCTCATTGGACAAGACTGAACATCTGGGAGTGGTTCTAATTGTTCACTTTGTTGACTGAAATCTGGGTCTACATGAGAAAGATACCAATACTGTCGTAGAAATGGAATTCAAAGACTTTCAGAGATAGGAAGGTTGAAACAGATTGATTATATATGACTCATTCACTC
This sequence comes from Mustela putorius furo, assembly GCF_011764305.1. Lineage (NCBI taxonomy): Eukaryota > Metazoa > Chordata > Mammalia > Carnivora > Mustelidae > Mustela > Mustela putorius. The sequence continues at coordinate 21,706,172 of NW_025421322.1, read as the reverse complement.
ATTGCCTAGTCATGGTCTTGCAAAGGGCCCACAGCTTGACTCTTCTGTTTTTTACTAAGCTTCCTTCCTCACTTTTCCATAGGTGTTGATCCCAAGGGCTCTCCTAAATAAAATATCTTGGAAACTAAATGCCATCTCAGAATCTACTTTCTAAAGAACCAACAGGTAGCACCAGTTATAGCCTCATCTGAAGTACAAAAATGAGAGATGTAACCTGAAACCAAATCACTTTCCTTAGTGTGCATGCGCGTGTGTGTGCGTGCGTGTGTGTGTGTGTGTGTACTTGTTTTCCCTTTTCTTCTCTCTCACTCTAGCCCATCTTTATATGTATGAAAATTTTGTGTGTGTCGGGGGCTGGGTTTTAGTTTAGTCAAAGTGGCAGGATATCAGGAAGAAAAATAGACATCATCCTAAGATTCTGGACCTGGAGCTAATGATAGTACTAGACGAGGCCATGTTCTGCCTCCCATCAGGAGGCAGTGAGAGTTAGGTTGTCGTTTGGTTGTCATTTGGTTGTCATTGTGTTAGAAGCAATATTTTTGGAAATGTTGAGAAGGGAAGAAGAATCTGGGAAGATGTTAGGCAAAGTGGAGAACTGTGATGAACATTAGTCGTTTTGGCTGCCTGGAATCGAAGAATGTCCTTTGTACTTTGAGGGAAAGTCCTGAGAGAGGTGGGAGGAGATTGAGTTCTACAGAACTCAAAGGGGTGGACCATCCTCTCCTTATCTTGGCCATCTAGTTGCTGGGGCAGTGACTTGGGACCCATGTGTAACCAATGAGATTCTCTAACATCAAACTTTAAATGTTGATGCAATGACGCAAATAGCATGGTCAGTTCATAGTAGTTCCTGCAGACCACAGCAAACTCACAAGTCCAGTGTCATTATCGCAAGAATTTGGTGGCTAAGGAGCATTCCACATACAAGGGTGGCATTCTAGGCAGACTATCTCTAGGCAAGACCTTGGCTAGGTTTCCTTTGGTTCCCAGTTGTCTCAACTTCTTGCCGATTCTGTAAAGTGTCTAATGCCTGTGCAGTCAATTCCCTTTCTTGAGTTAGGCAGAATCTGTCTCTGTAATTTGCATTACAAGCTCTAGCTAGGCGTACAAATATCCCAGGACACTCATAAGTTCTAGGAGTATTGATACCTAATGGGGTTGAGTAGTTTAGGCACTGAGCTTTAAGGCAGATCAGTGCAAGGTAGCTGGAGATCTTCGTGTAAAAATACTTCCTTGTTCTTTGACCTAAGAAGCCTGGGACTTTGCGGTGAAGAAAATGACTCAGTGATAGGCCAATGAATATAAGTGATAGGGACTTGCTGTTCTGTGGCCTTGACTCTGTTCCTTGTAGTCTTTATTCTCTGTTTTCCCTGATTATAAGTGACACTGGGATATTTCGTGTTGGCAGGAATATACCTTAGATACCCCACTCCCTAAAAATGAAACAAAACAAAACAAAACTGATTTTATTTACAAGTGATTGCTAGTGAACTGAGGAGCAGTTGGATCATAGACTAGGACTGATCACTAAGTGAGGGACCCAGGGCCATATTTCCATTTCTGCCACAGCTATAAAACTGGCAGACACGAAGAAATGTGTTGGATCCTTCCAGTCAGAACTTGAGAGCTGTTGACTTTCTCCTCATCAAAGCAAAACCCCAATTCACTCACTTAGATGCATTCTCAAATTTATAGATCAGATTTATGAAAACCATAGCAATGGCAAGAAAAGAGGTTGCTTGGCAGACCTCAAACAGGCTGCCAAGACCACAAACTTTTACACGTACATTTCTTCTTAACTCTTAAGACATTCCCATTGGAACAGGTGAGTAACACATCTCCTCTTACATAAATGGCAGAGCATGTTACAGAGTGTTATGTTTGTTTCAGTTAATCCATAAAATGGGCAAGTTAACTCATAGCACCTGAAAGGTAGGGAATAGTTAATCCCTTAGGATCCAGGAAGGGGTCAACCCCTTCCTGGGTTGCTATAAAGACCATCCTAGGGACCAAGAATGAACAGAGTAGAATTTCTTTGTGGTCTAAAGTTGGGGCACTGCTAGCAAAACACTAATATTCCCTTCCACTATGGACTGAATGTTTGTGACCCCCTGTCCGCACATTCCCATAGTCAAATCTTCAAGTCCTAATTCCTGGTGGCATTTAGAGCAGGGACCTTCAGGAGGTAACTTGGGTGAAGCCCTCATGAATAAGATTAGTGCCCTTTTAAGAAGAGACATGTGAGAGCTCTCTCTCTCTCTCTCTCTTCACCATGTAGGACATAGCCAGAGGACGGCCATCTGCATACTGGGGAAGGGCCCTCAGCGGGAATCAAGCTAGCCATCCAGCTAGAAAGATCTTGGACTGTCTAGCCTCTAGAACTATGAGAAATAAATAATTGCTGATTAAGAGACAGTCCACCACATTCTGCCATAGCAGCCTGAGCAGACTAAGACCAAGACGACTTTGGACTAAGATGGCAGCAGGTTTTTCTTGGGAAGGTGGGAAACCATTCACTAAGGGAATATGATTATAGTAATGGCTTGGATCTCATAACCAACTTAACTACCACAAACTGAGAAACCTACAGTCTTAGGAGAGTGATAGACAGAACATCTATCTTTTTACTTGTCAAAATTCACGGAGCCTGGGCTATACGCCCCCGACTGTGCTTAAGCCTATACATATATTTTCTCATTTCATTCTCTCAGCCATGCTCTTGAGGAGGTTCAATGGTGTTCATTTTACAGATGAGGCTCAGAGAAGATAAAGTCACTTGTCAAAGTCTCTTTTTCTGTGTGACAGTGTACATCAGAACTCAGTTCTGTCTGATTCTGCAGCCCAGGCTGTTTTTACTAGAGATGGAGCAAAACATCCATGAAATGTCTGCCCGCAAGATAGGCGTGTTTGCTCAGAGCTCATCCCTGCCCTTTTGAGGTTAACAACAACTAGTGTTTTGTTTTTAAGTTTTTTTTTTTTTTTTTTTTAAACCACTTGTCCCTGGGTACCACTGTCAGATTCAGAACCCCAGGCTGCCCTGAAATTTGATCCTACCCAGTGTGGGATCTTTCATATTCTTCTGTTCTTTGGCCTCACGGTTTACATAAAGCACAACATCAATCCGGTTTACCCTGGACCGAGTTCTAAAAGAAATCACATTACTTTACATGCATGGGGAAGAGAAGTTCAGGGAGTTAGGTTTGAAACAAACTTTGTTTGTGAGAGTGCTTTGTTTTGTCACAAGGGCCTTTGTCACGTGTACTTTAAAAGAACCCAAACAACCAAACCACTGAGATGAAGAGTGGTTTTAAAGACATACGGTTTGAATCACCCCTGTTCCATAGAGTCACAGAAACAAGAGCTGAAAATGACCTGCTTGGCCATCTTGCCCTTCCGGAGCCAGTCCAGATGGCTCCCCGGGGATGAGGCTGCCTTAGCTCCATGGGGTTCCATGAGCCAAGCGTTGGGGGACTCCTTGCTTCCCTCCTCTGTGAGTCGGACACTGAAGAGTTCTTAGTACTTGGAGATTTTCCCAACCTCAAGCCAAAGTTTTCCTTTGTTGCGTTTCATTTAATTATTCCTCCTTTATGCTGCTGGGCCTCTGACTCATTCTTTTGTCTCTAGCAGTTTCCACTGTTCCCAAAGTCTCTCAGTCTTGGGGAGTTTCCCCAGGGCCCTTGGCTGTTTGTTTGTTTATTTATTTATTTGCGAGAAAGAGAGCATGAGAGGGGGGAGGATCAGAGGGAGAAGCAGACTCCCCGCTGAGCAGGGAGCCCAGTGCAGGACTGGATCTGGGACTCCATCATCACAGGACTCCAGGATCATGACCTGAGCCCAAGGCAGTTGCTTAACCAAATGAGCCACCCAGGCGCCCCCTGGCTGTTTTGAATGTTCACCAGCGTCTCACCTTCTCCAAGCTAGGGAACCTCCAGCATGAAGCCCCGAGACTGATACACACAAGGGCTTGGGTAGTGATAGCGAGCCTAGCTGGGTTTTCTCCAGGTGTTCTCTTCATAGCTAGTATTTCTTAAGAGTTGCGGTTAATATGTCCTAAATGACATAGAGGAGCGAACGGTGTTCAAAGAACACCACTGAACCTCCCCCAGAGCACGACTGAGAGAATGAAATGAGAAAATGTATGTATAGGCTTGAGTACAGTTGCTGGTGTATAGCCAGGGCTCAATGAATTTTGACGAGTAAAATGATGGATGTTCTGTCTATCACTCTCCTAAGGCCTGTATCTCAGAGAGATTTTTTTTTTTTTTTTTTTTTTATTTTGACAGAGAGAGATCACAAGTAGGCAGAGAGGCAGGCAGAGAGTGAAGGGGGAGGAAGGCTCCCCACTGAGCAGAGAGACCGATGTGGGGCCTAATCCCAGGACCCTGAGACTGTGACCTGAGCTGAAGACAGAGGCTTTAACCCACTGAGTCACCCAGGTGCTCCTCTCAGAGAGATCTTCAGGTAGTGCAAGGTACCTTGAGATTTCTTTGATATCATCTATTTTGTCTTAAATGTTTATATAATTTTTAAAAGATTTTATTTATTATTTGAGAGAGAGAGAGAGGAGCACAGATGGGGGGAGGGGCAGAGGGAGAGGGAGAAGCAGTCTCCCCACTGAGCAGGGAGCCCAATGTGGACCTTGATCCTGGGACTCAGGGATCATGACACAAGCCAAAGGCAGACCCTGAACCAGCTGAGCCACGCAGGCAACCCTGAAATATTTATATCTTAAATGAATCCAGGTCTATTTTAAGGAGAAAATATTTTAAATGTTAACCAATTAAATTACTCAGTCTTCTACCGTCCCCACAACGTGCAGCCCCAGCCCTGCAAAATCCTCAAATAAAATTACCATTATAGAATGTGCTTTATGCTAAGTCCACGACTTCAAAAAAAACCTTAAACATTGTAAGAATATAAATTCCAGACTGAGAAGCACAACTCGGAGAAGCACAAAGTGCTTGTCAAATTCAAGTGAAGAATGAAGGATCTGGAATAAAGGAAGAGATGAGAGAGAGTTGAACTGAGAGAAAACGAACATGACCTGTCTTCGGGCAGACCAGGTTTGCATCCTGAATCTGTGAGAGTCGGGACGGTTATTTAACACTTCAGACATTCAGCCTCTGCATGAGGGGAAAATGAGGATCCCAGACTTCACTGTGAGATTTTAATGACAGCATATTTGCAAAATCACTTAGCCCAGGTTTAGCATTGTTGGCAGTCAAGAAATGTTACTTGCTTTTCATTTGAAGGAGGGCTCTGGAAGCGATGGCCATCAAGAGAAGAAAGCTATTCAAGGCTCTTTCTGGGTCATTTACCTTCCTAGTGTCGCTGTCTACAGCCCCACTCATTGGCTGGAACAGAACACTTTCAACTCACAGACGCAGCCCCTGCTTGGTCTTGGCCAAATGTGGCCATGTTTTAAGGGTCCTCCCCTTACCATTGAGAAGAACTTGGAATTACGGCCGTTGCCAGTGTTGTGCTAGAGGCGGGGGTGGACCATGGGGGTCTGCCCACCCTCTGAGCTTCCGTTCTCCTCTCCTTCTGCCTGGGCCTTGACCTCCCTTCCTGAGTGCATTTCCGTTACTTGGTCGAGAGTGAAGTTTGCTGTCAGCACCACATCTATGCAGCTGGACTTGGCATCTGCATAAACCTGGTTAATTCCTTCTCATCAAGACATGGCCTGGAGTCTAGGGTTTCTGTCTCTTTGTTGTTTGGTTTTATCAGCCCGTTATCTGTCTCCCTTTTCTCTGTAGTAGGCCTTGACATCTGCATGACTCATTTACCACTTCTCACATGTGCGGAGCCAAGGTGATTGTCAGGTCTTTGTTCTTTGCATATTTTTTTTCACATCAGTTCCGTATCTTATCCCCTTCTGATTTGGATGATACTTCCCATAAGTTGAGGTAGGAGGCAGGGCCCCACCTCCTGCTAAGGAAGCTGACAGCCTGGATGTTTCCCCATCCTCAGCCCTGGCAGCTAGAAGATGGGCACTTGACTACATTTGCTCAAACAGAAGCTTCTGTCCGGGTCTCTGAATTTGGAGGCAGTGATTCCGAGTAGCAGGGAGAGGTCAGAATTGACTGCAGGGGTGGAAGTGGTGGCCTGTATTGTGTCCTGGCATCAGAAATGGCCCCGAGTCCAGGCTGTTTCCCTGGGAGAAATGTGGTTGAGATTTTAGACACTTGCCCACTCTTTGCTATTTCTGCCCATTTTCTTTTAAAGATCTTAACTTATTTATTTGACAGAGAGAGAGAGAGAGTGCTAGTGCACAAGTAAGGTGAGCGGCAGGCAGAGGGACAAGCAGGCTCCCCCCTGAGCAAGGAGCCCGATGTGGGGCTCGATCCCAGGACTCTGGGATCATGACCTGAGTTACCTAGGTGTCCCAATATTCCTGCCCATTTTTAGCTTGTTTGTTGGGCTGACCCATCAATTTCCTGAAGGAATTCATGCCCTTCCATAAATCCTCTTACGCTTTGGGTAACTAGAGTCTGTTTGGGTCATTTGCATCCAAGGACACTGACCCAACAAAATCTTTTAATCCAGGCTAGCCAACCACAGTCATAATGCTGCCATCTGCTGGACCAGTTGTTTCCCTTTTGTACCTCTGGGGAGATCAGGACCTCTAGGAAGCAGAAACTCTACTAGGGTGAGCACTGTGGGGTGTCTCCCCCAATTCTCCATTAATGAAGGATTTGTTCCCTGAGATGCTAGGAGTCTGTTGGTAGATCAGTTTTGGCTGTCAGCCCTTTCAGTGATGGCCCCATCCGTAGAGAGCCACCTTGCCAAGTCCACACCCCAGGATGGCTCCTATCAAAGGACTGGTGGATGTGGCCCTGTCAGCCCCACTGGGGACAAGTCTGAAGTGCCATTCTAACTCTAGGACTCCCTGTGAGGTTTGCTGAGGCTGTCACTGACCATGCATTACAGCTTGACACCCCTCTCTGCCCAACCTTGCTTCTCCCAACCCTCTCCCTTCATCAGGTATTGATCTTAATAAACTCCTTAAGAAGGCTCCTACATGCAGATCTCCATCTCAGAGTCTGTTTCCTGGGAAACACTGTATTCTGATAACTAAATTGAAGAACTGGGTTAGGTTAGAGTTAAGTGCAAAAATGCACTTGCTGAGAAATGGAGTGATTCCTTTTATAAACAGAGAGGCTAACCATCTCTTCCCTAAGAGGGATCACCACTCCTGTTCTGGATCCCATATATTCTCATCTACTATTGCTTCTCTGCAGACCAGTCTTCACCCTCTTCCTCAAGTTTCTTACATATCCCAATCCTTAAATATGGGAGTACCTCAGGGCTTTGTCCCAGGCCATCTTTTCTAGATAGTGTCGACCACCAACTTGAGTTGTCAGCTTCAATGTCAGTTAACAAGTCTGTTTGTTATATCCCCAACATCTATGGCAGTGCTCGGCACTTAGTAGCCACTCAACAAATATTCATTTTATTGACTGCAAGTTCATACCCTTTATATTTATTTCCCTGTTGGGAAAAGAAAGCTAACCTAGTAGCTGCATGGAAAAATTTTGGAGAGGAAGATTTATGTTAAGTTTCTGAGGTGACCTTTTTTTTTTAACCCCTTTAAAAAAATTATCTATTTATTTATTTATTTGAGAGAGAGAGAGAGAGAGAGCGCATGTGTGCCTGTGCATAAGCAGCAGGAGATGCAGCAGGGAAGGAAGAGGGTGGGGAGAAAGAATCTCAAGCAGACTCTGTGCTGAGCGCAGAGCCTGATGCAGGGATCTATCTTGAGACCCTGAGATCATGACCTGACTGAAACCAAAAGTCTGTCACTCAACCAACTGAGCTTCCCAGGCACCCCTTATTTTGCTTTTATGGAGTAGCATTTTTGTTTCTTAGAGCCCTTCTTCGGTCATCTCTTTACCCCTTTTATTCTTCATTCACATTACAGTGCACAAAGACAATGTGGCTAAAGCGCTGTTCTCAAAGGGAAAATATTGTTTTAGCTGATATTGGTAATAGAAACGGGAAGTGTACTGCATAATAATCATAACCATCTCAGTGTTAGCTGCGCTTATTTTGTTTGGTTCTGCGAAGGAGAATGACTTCCACTCTCTCATTTGATGTCTACAATGCTATGAAGCCATTTTTACGATTTCCATTTCATAGCTGATGAAACTGACAGAACATAACCTTTTCCAACCCAGATTACACAGCCAGCAAACAGAGGCTCAGGAGTCAAATTCTTGTGTTTGATTCTAAATTGCATGCTCTTTTTTTTTTTTTTTAAATATTATATTGATGAAGCAAAAAACCTAGAACTGCTGGCACATTTGGGTTGCCAGGTAGGGAAGGACTGGTCAGTTTCTAGCATAAACAACTGTGCAGTGAGATCTGTCTTCTTTACCAAATCTGAAACCAAGTTTCTTTCTGTGATGCCCTTGGAAGACTAAGGTTTCTCAGTCCTATTGTCTGCTGTCTAGCTTTTTCTGGAAAAACTCCTGGATGAAATAGAAGCCTATCTTCACGTGGATGGTACCTCCAATTCATAGGATTTATGGATATTTGTCATGGGAATCAAATTCTTAACTAAGGTAGGAAAAGCAAAACAAAGCAACAGGGCATGGATGGGCCATCTGCACTGATTCAAATTTGACAATTTTATCCAACTACCATTGAAGCAAAAGCACCATAATGAAGCTATTTCTTTAAAATTGGGGAAGGAGAGAAGAAAGAGTCCTTCTTGAAAAAAGAACCAAATGGTATCCTGATAGTGATCTGGCTAGCCCCAAGCTCAAAACTGATTAATGTCTCCCCAGAGCATGGTCTTACCCACAGAACTCTTCATGCCAGAACACCAGCTGTGACTCTGCTATACTTTTCATTTGGAAACAAATCTTCCTTTCCAGTTTTCCAAGCCTTTCTGTCTAACCATGTTCTTGGCACACTATCTGATCACAGCTCAGAGATTTTTAACCTGCCTGAAAAATATCATGGATGGATTTTCCAGGAATGCTAACCTAGACTGGAAAACAATGTTTGATCTTAATTAATAGTTCCTTTTTTCTCTTTACCCACTGTCATGAACAAAATACACTTCAGTAAGTGGAGGACTCTGTGTGCCTGTGTGTGCGTGCGCACACACGCATGCGCACTGGAACAACAATTTCAACTTATTGGTGGAGGAGGGAAGTGCCTGAGAGGCAAACTCATTATTGATAATGTGGGAGAACTGGCAAAGGATAAGGCAAGATAATGTCAGTATAGTCTCCTTATGAGGTCTGGGTAATACTTCTTAAACATCTGTATTCCCTGCTCCCTATTACTCATCTGAAAGACTTACCCAGATTTTTAACCATTTCAGTGGAGCTGGAGATTTCTATTATTATTTCCACTTCCCTACCTTTTAAAAAAGATTTTATTTATTTATTCATGAGAGACAAAGAGAGAAGGGGAGAGGCAGAAACAGAGGCAGAGAGAGAAGCAGGCTCCTGAAGGAGCAGGGAGCCATATACATGACTCGATCCCAGGACCCTGGGATCATTACCTGAGCCGAAGGCAGATGCTTAACTATCTGAACCATCCAGGCATCCCCTACTTTTTTTTTTTTTTTAAGATTTATTTATTTATATATTTGAGAGAGATTGAGAGAGAGAGAGAACACATGCATGTGTGCATGCATGCAAGTCGGGGTGGGAGGGAGATTAATGCAGAGAGAAAGAGGGTTCTAAGCAGACTCTGCTGAGCATAGAGCCTACTGGGCCTCTGTCTTACCACCCTGAGATCATGACCGGAGCCAAAACCAAGAGGTCATTTGTTTAACTGACTGCACCACCCTGGCACCCCTCCCCGACTTTCTCATAGCTAATATTTCTCAAGTAATCACCACTTGCTAGACGCGGTGTTAACTGATTTGGGAAGGTCGCTTTGCCAAAGCCCTCCAAGCCCAGGAGCTGGGTTTTAATCACTATCTCCACGTACATGTGAGCATGTGAAGTAGGCACGGGTTAAGAAACTCGTCCAGGGTCCTAGAACTAGGAAGAAGCAAAAGCTCTTCTAACCCAGGAGTGTCTGACTCCAGAAACCCCACTCATCACATTAAACAAAACTGTTTCCACCTAGAAGCTGCTGAAGGAGCTTGCTTGCCGAGAAGTTGCTAAACTGTCTCCAGGTTCCAGCCTTCTAGCTGTGGCCTCCAAACCTTCTGGGAGAACTTGGTAGGTGTCTGTGCTTTTCAGACCAAACGCAGGGTGAGACTTAGTAACCTGGGAAGCCAAAGAGAAGATGAGTTTAACAAACACAGACTTTCCCTCGCACAGAACAGCATTGCTGGCCGAGGGCTGTGATGTTTATTAGCTGTGGAGACAAGGACCTGCCTGCCGAGCAGTTTTATGACATACCAAGAACTCTGTCTGTGGCCTTTCCTACTTCTGAGAAAACCAGACGCCAGGAAACAGGATTGCAGTGAGTGAATATAAAACTGGTGTAGAGTACCTCCTAGCTATTGTAATGCCCGCTGAGGATGTCAGCCCTAAACAAACAAACAAAAACCATCATGGTCTTTATGGTCCAGGTTTTGGTTCTTTTCCACTTCCTTCTTCAGTCCAGGTTTTGTTTCTTCGTTGCTTCTTCTGAGTGGGACACATTCTTTAAGGTGCTTTAGAAAATGCCAGATGGGGCGCCTGGGTGGCTCAGTGGGTTAAGCCACTGCCTTCGGCTCAGGTCATGATCTCAGGGTCCTGGGATCGAGTTCCGCATCGGGCTCTCTGCTCAGCAGGGAGCCTGCTTCCTCCTCTCTCTCTCTGCCTGCTTCTCTGCCTACTTGTGATGTCTCTCTGTCAAATAAATTAAAAAAAAAAAAATCTTAAAAAAAAAAAAAGAAAAAATAAGAAAATGCCAGACTTCCTCAACATTATGGGGAGAAATACAACTTTGATATTTTTAAAAGATCGGGCGCATATAGATGGTATGTGTGTGTATGGGGGTGGGTAATTTTTAGGATGTTTTGCTTGCACATAGCAGAAACATAAACTCAAGTTGTAATCATAAAGAAAATATATTAATTTAAATAATGGTGAAGTCCAGCGATTGTGTGTTCTTTAAGCTGGGTTTGAAACAGGGGCTCAATGATGGAACCAAGGCATCAGTTTCTTCCCATTCTGCTTCGCCTTCCAAGGGTTTAACCTCATTATAAAGTCCTCTCATGGTTTAAACTGGGTGCTGGCAGCAACTCAAGCCAAAATATTTCTTGTTTACATCTGGGAAAGAAAAAGGGAGTCTTCTCTCCACCATCTAACCAAAGTCCTTTGCTTAACTATGACCAATTTAGACATGACTACGTCTATGAATCAACCATGGTTGATTGCCATGTGAACTGGAAGAGCTTAACTCCACCAGCTCCAGGAATGGGTCCAGACTGGCTTAAGTCAGTGAGTATAATCTCCACTCTGTTCCTGTAGTAATTGGTTCAGGATTGGATGCATAGCTGGTGCCTAAGCCATGCTGAAAATGGGATTCTTTGGCTCTAGTGCTTGTTTTGTAGTAAATGGGGGCCGGTCCAGTGGAGGCTAAGGCTGGAGCTGCATCATCTACTTCAGAGGTAGGAGCAAAATAGAACCAACCAGTCAGAACTATCTAATTTTTGGTCATGGGGAGAAATACTTACATATAAGAAAATTAGTTACACTATTTTAAACAACATTAATCTTACTTGCATGCTGATTCTGCCTCTACTTAACTGAACAGTTTACAGATTCCTAGTTCACCTTCCACACAATGTTGAGGCAGATAATGTACATCACTATAGTCACTATTTCTGGTCAAAAAAGAGTTCAGGAGCAGCTCTAGCTTTGGGGTTCTGTCTTGCTTTTCCTTAAAAAATTTCTTATTATATTTCCCTATAAAAATACACATATACAGAAAATGACAAGAAAATGTTCATACTACATTCACTGCATAAGTACAAAGTTATGTAAAACAAATGTCAAATTTTTTCTCTATCTTAATTACCCCAGAGATAAGTAATATTAACACCTTACTATGTACTTTCCATGTTTTTTACCCACAAAGAGCATAATTGCATGTGTAGAGTTGTTTTGGCTCAGTTTTTTAAATAAAAAAATGAAATATACACATTATAAATATCTTTTCTCACTTAAAAATACATCATTGCTATATTTCCATATCAATAGCTGTAGATTAATTTTTTTTTTAGTAGATCCCAATTTGGAATATGTACTACAAAATTTATCCAACTATTGTGTTATTCTATTCTATTATTCATGGGCATTCAAGTTATTTGCATTTATTTCGTACAGAAAACAATGAGATTTCACTTCATTTAATTCAGAATGGGATATAAGTTATATTTCAATAAAACCGTTATAAAGTATGTGAGTGTGTGTGTGTGTGTGTGTTTTATCAATGAATCTATTTTCAGAGCTTGATCCTATGCGTGGCCCATGGTATCAACTAAGTAAATGTTTGTTCCCTTAATTTCCCATGGATTTAGAACATTAACCAAAGTAGTGAGCAACTCATCAGAAGTACATTCCAAGGCATTCAAAAACTTTCAAATTCTTAATACCACTTTTATCAGTCAAGGTTTGACAGGAAACAGATTGATATAAGGTGATTGAGGTGAGTTAAGTGAATGGACTAATGATGAGGGTAAGGGTCCATTTAAGCGAAACCAACTCAGAAGAGTAAAGTAGCCTGGAGCCAGCAGGGACCCTAACCTGGCCCCTACCTTGAAGACCGAGGAGTGGGAGCCAACACTGGAATCTGGAAAATGGGCTACACCTGGAGGCGAAGGCTAACTGTCTGGAACAGTGGGGTGGCTTCAACAGAGGAACCTGGTCCCTGCCTAACCGTGGCCTGCCCAGAAAGGGTTCTAGGGAGCTAACTGTCCCAACATTCTCCTCCTGTCCTTTCCTCTCTGATTGCTGCTTCCCATTGGCCAGTACTAACTGGACAGAAAGGAAACTCAAAGATGCTGTTGACAAAGGTCAGCCTTTTTGGCCCCTGAGCAAGATTGAACAGTTAGAGCATATAGGTTATGGTGGCACATAGTATACTTTTTAAAATTCAGGAATTGAGTGAAAAATGTAAATGTTACTGTTGGGTATAATTTTATACACATAGGACTAGAGTAATTTTACAAAGCTGTTTTTTTGTTTTTTTGTTGTTTTGTTTTCTGAGCAGTGGCACTACTTTTTTTTTTTCGCTCTTTATTTTTGCTGTCAACATTTGCAATAAGAACAAATAAACATACTACAAGCTCTTCAGTATGGGGTCATATCTGTGCTCCACAGTGACTTGCAAAGGGATTACTGGTTGGTTACTTCTGGAATTCCTTTCTCATTAGCATCATTACACCCAGATGGGCTAGAAAACAAGTCATCTCAGGAAAGGACTCCATCCTAGCTTGGTGAGACTGAGATTGAGTGATACTGTATGATTCAATTATTACCTCACCAACCCACTCTGTGACAAGATTTGTACCAGACATTGGGAAGAATGTAAAGAGGTATTAGACACAACCCTCAAAGAGCTCATCAGCTCCTGGAAGAGAGAGGCAAGTAAACAGATGTTTGCTGTATACTGTGTAAATTTAGTGCCAGAGCAATGCATGGTCAGTAGAGTGTAGGGATTATGTGCTTGTGTTCGAAATATAGTTCCATCACCTACAACATCTGTGGCCTTTAGCAAGTCACTTAACTTCTTAAGTATAAAAATAACTGTTGCAGATTATAGTTTCTCAAAATGGCAAAACAACAACTCCCTTCCCGCATGTAACATGACCTTGCCATCTAAGCCCCCCCAACAAAGGGTGGAATTAAGTTTTCTGACCCCTTGAATCTGAGAGTGTCCTGGGACTGCTTTGACCAACAGAATATGGTAGGAGTAACACTGCCAGTTCTAGATATAATCCATGTTCATCTGGTCTGGCAAATTTCATGTCTAGCCTTTGGGAACACTGTATGATTGCAGTCAGTGATGGAACATGGAGTTCATGTTAACCATCTGGCTGACCTCAGTAGAGTCTAGATCTATAAAAAAAACCTAAGTTGGACAAGGCTGATGATAGAAAGCAAAAATATAGGAGTATAAGAACAGAAGGATTTAGGGGTTTGATAGAGATAGTCACTTCTGCCATAATACCTCCCAGAGCAGCAAACAAATGTACTGCTTTCCAGATACTTAGTGGAAAATGCAAAGAAAGCCTGCATTTCTGCTCAGACTCTGACATAGATAGGCAGTCAAGGTGGTTGCCATTTACAATGGATTTGTTGCTCCTATTGCTAATTGACATTCCCACTATTTGTTACTTTAGAAAACTCAAGTCTCTCTGGGCTTTAGTTTCTTCATTGATAAAATTGGGATGTTAGAACCTATCTCATAGGATGACTGTGAAAATTAATGAAACTTTGGGTGTGGTGGCTTAGCATAATGCTTGCTTGATAGAAATCAGTTAACAAAGCTTTGCCTAATTGCTATAGACTGAACATTATGTCTCCTCAATATTCAGGTGTTGAAACCTCACCCCCAATGTATTTGGAGTAGAGCCTTTAGGAGGTGATTAAGTTATGAGAGTGGAGCTTTTATGAATGGGATTAGTATCCTTAAAAAAGAGGCCACAGAGAGCTTCCTGGGTCCTTCAGCATGTGAGGACATAGCAAGAAGGATGTCTGTGAACCAGGAAGCAGGTTCCCACTAGATATAGAATCTCCCTGTGCCTCGATCTTGGACTTCCCAGCTTCCAGAATCATGGGAAATAAATTTCTGTTGTTTATGTTACCTAGTCTATGGTATTTTGTTATGACAGCCTGAATGGACTCAGAAACCATTTGAGGGTTTAATATAATTGTTATATTAATAATTAACAATGGACAATTAACAATTAACAACAATTAACATAATTGTTGATAGGCATTAAATCAGTTCTTAACTCCCAGGGAAGTCAGCTAATTTTGTAAACTTTGAATTTAAAGGATATTAGCATAAAAATATTCATTCAGGAAAGTTCTCACCTATTTTTTCGGGTTGTGGCACTCCCATCTCTTTAATGCAGGAAATTTCAGTTTCCTCTGAGATGTGAGTTAGGAAAAAAATTGGCTGCTTAAGGATATTTTCATCTTTGCCTACTCAGAGGTCTGCCAATGACTGAGTTGGGTCCTAAAATCTAGAGAAGAGATGCTTCAGGGACTCTCTAGAAGGTCAGTTCAGTTACCCCAACCACTGGAATAATCTTAGACTATTTACCTAACTCTTCTGAACTTCAGTTTACTTATTTGTGGAACAAGGGTATAGTAGGTTCGGGAAGATTACACAAGACCACCTATGGCAGAAGATAATACATACAGTTTAATTTTGTTCTCCTCGTTCTCATTCCCAACTACTGTGAGTATGCACTATAAACATCTCACGACTCCCTGCCCCCTTCCCAGGCAAGGAAAAGCCACCTAGACCAGAAGGGTACATACCACTGGACTCAGTGACTGATGGATATGGGAGTACAAAAGATTGACCTTGGCTTTAATGAGAGATAACTCTGAGATTCAATTTATGCTCCGGGGGCCACCGTGGGTAAGGCTAAGTCTAGACTTTATCTCAACATTCTTTCTTCTTGCCTTCTTCCTTAGAGGTTCTTCCCAAAGAGTGTTCCTTCTATAAATCACATTTATTGGCCACACCAATTCCTGTTTTGAGAGATCCAAACCTTACATACTTAGCAAAGAGCCCAAGATAAAATAATTATCCTTAAAATTTTTTGACATTTCCTACAGAAACTGCCTAAATGTCTTTTTCTATCTTGAGTCAACTCTAAAATTCCTCCATTCTGCCATGGCCCCAGGGAACTTGCTTGATTACCAGGGACCTTTCACCCAAACGAATCAGTCTCTTTATTTGTTTAAAGGAATAACTCTGCAGGGTTAATACCTTTGTGCATCTCTGTGAATGCCATTTTACTTCTACCCTTCTATAGTTTGTTAGGGAATTAGAGGCTATCTAAAACCCAGAAAGAACGTGTGAGGTTTCTTGCTGTGGATGAGCCTGTTTTTTGAAGTTGGTAGGCTTCTAGAAGCAAATACTTTCAGACTAAACTGGTTGATATATTTGCATAGATTTTTCTTTCCTTTTTCTTTGGTTTCTCATAAGGCAAGTTCTGGAGGCTGGTAACTTGAAGAGGAATGAAGACTTTTGTGAGAAAATATTGAGTTTAAAAACTGTTCCATGTGGTTCAAAATATGTTTTAGATATTCAGTAGGAAAAAGTGTGGACTTAATCACAATAGTTTGATTTGGAAGAATTTTCTATCAACAGAAAACCCAGTGGATAGCTGGGGATTCTGAAGCATAACTTAAATGTTGATGTGCAAAGATTGTTCTCACCAGGGAACTTCAGAGGAGGGAATAAGTTCCCTAAAAGAGGGTTGATGGTGGTGGGGAAATGCCATATGATGGAGGGGTACATAAAAGGGTTGAAACAGCCCCATGGACATTTAATAAGGAATTGGCTGTTGATGAGTACATATATTTTTATTTTATTTTATTTTATTTTATTTTATTTTATTTTATTTTATTTTATTTTATTTTATTTGACAGAGAGAAACACAGCCAGAGAGGGAACACAAACAGAGGGAATGTGAGAACAAGCTTCCCACCGAGCAGGGAGCCAAATGCGGGGCTCAAACCCAGGACCCTGGGATCATGACCCTAGCTGAAGGCAGATGCTTAATGTCTGAGCCACCCGGGCACCCCAGTGAGTACAAATATTATCAACAATCAGGCAATATCTAGCACAGGTCTGGTGGTAGGAAATTTAGTAGAATCAAATTCATTCATCCTGTCATGTATGTGTTTAACACTATGTATGGTTGTGCAAAGACAAATAAGACTTCTCCATGAAATTTCTGCACTCAAAGGCCAGCTATAAGAACAAAAATAATCTAGCTTATTCCGCTTACCATAATATCCTCAATGTTCACTCACGTTATTGCATATGGCAGGACTTCCTTCTCTTTTACAGTTGAATAATTCCCCCCCCCCTGCACACCCCACAATTTCTTTATCCATTCATCCATCAATGGCTTTAGGTTGTTTCAAATTATGTGAGGTATCTAAAAATAGTCAAACTCAGAAGCAGAAAGGAGAATGGTGGTCACCAGGGGCTGAAGGCAGGGAGATATGGAAAGTTTTTGTTCAATGGATAAAAATTTCAGTCATGCAAGATGAATAAGTTGCAGAGCTCTGCTGTACATCATTGTGCTTATGGATAACAATATTGTGCTCTACACTTAAACATTTAGGAGGATAGATCTCATATTATGTGTTCTTGCAACAATTTTCTAAAAAAAAAAAAAAAAAAAAAAAAAAAGCCTAAGACCATCTCAATCTTGGATAAAACAAGAAAGAGAAATGAAAATTTGAAGAAATAAGGATTCTAAGGTTCTAGGGAGAGGCCAGTTTAGGAGAACAGTGCGGCCAGGAGAAGGTTAAAATATGAGAAAATAGGAAGAAATGAGTGCCTGTGGTCATACTGAACACAGATCAGGAAGAGAAGTCAAGATGGGACCAAGTCAAGATGGGACATTAGGGACAGAGAGGGCAATTTCACAGTTTGCTACCCTTAAAATGGATAATTAAAGTTTAGGAAGCCCCTCCCTTTGGGCATATATGTTTTCTCCAACTTTTTCTTTCTCCACCCCTTACATTTTGTATGAACTCCTCAATTCTATGCCCTCACCTGCCCAGCAAAGATTGTTTTATCCTGATCAATCTGATTTTTTTTTTTAAGTATTCTTATGAAAATAAGAAGAGACAAAGAGAGGCCTGGAGGAGTGGAAGGAAATGGAAAAGAATAATTCCTCAGACTGTCCTTTGTTATGGAGAAGCTGAAGGATAGATCATGCTGAGTGTTAAACTTGAAAGAAGTTATCAGTGAAGCTAGGCCAACATGCATATCAAAGAGCTAAGAGCAAGTAGAAAAAAACCTGACAAAATGGCAGAAGGGACGGAGAAAAAGGGAGAGACTCCTTTTTGGAACAGTTACAGGTTAGGAGGATAAAAAAGAGGGAAGGGGACTTAAAAGACTTTGCCTTGCATTGTTGACTAAATTTTCTCTAAGAGATGAATGTAATTCACTGAATTATATTAGTAATGGTTTTTATAACTGATCTGTTGCTTTGATTACCACATTTAGTTGAGACTGGACCATATTGAGACTTATTCAAAATACAGAAATTCTATCATTGACTATAACTTCAAGTTGACCTAGTAAGGATCAAATATTACCTATAATCATCTCCCAATTTGCATTTGCAAACTGGGGATAGCTACTATTAACTGATTTGCCCACGTCACGATATTAGTAAGTGGTAGATTCAAGGGTTAACCTCAGATGTGTTGGACTTCTTAGGCTCTAAGTTTTCTGCCATTTAAAAATGGAATGACTACAGAAGAGAATTTATTTTGAGAAATAATAGCCTTGAACATGTGTGTGACTACAATCGAGTAGCATGCAGTTACCAAATTAGAAGAAATGGACAAATGTCAGGCCTGCAGATGTGCAGATGATGATATCTTGGCAGATGCTGGGGTAACAAAGAAATCACAAGCCAGATTCATAGAACATTTGTCCAACCTTCATCACACTATCATCACATACTCAATAAATATTTAGTCCTTAATGAAAATAACTTAAAATTCTGAGGTTGATAGATGCCCTTAGGGAGAAGAGAATGGTATGAAGATGGCGTGAATTTACCAATGCAGGGTTTGCTAGATAGTGGTTGAAGAGTAGCGGAACGATCTTCCATTCTATGAAATAAATGTGTTGGATGAGAGGTCAGTGGGAGAAATCATTTATTTATTTATTTTTTAACAGTACAAGACTTGAGACAATTTCTCTCAATCTTCCAAAATTTCTATAACGATGTCAGGTTCTTTTTTTACTTTTGTTTTTTTAATTTTTATTTCTTTTAAAAGCAAGAGAATCTTAAGCAGGCTTCACGCCCAGTGCTAGAGACTGGTGCCAGATTCAAGCTCACAACCCTGAGATCATGACAGAGCAGAAATCAAGGGTCAGAGCCTTAATGGACTAAGCCATCCAGGTTCCCTTATTGTTTGACTTTTAAAACTATCTTTAAGATGAAAGCTATTACATGGGTTCCAGAAGTCAAGTCTTAATTCTGTTACTTCGTTAGTGTATGTCTCTTAACAAGTTACCTAACTATTGACAATTTGGGTTTCTTGATCTGTAAAATAAGATTTATGATGGTATCACTTTATTAAGATCAATGTGTGGTATTAATTATTATCTCATTTAGATCAGCTGTGTGTAAAGGACTTTGTAAGCTAAAAAACATACTATGAATGCTAGTTTTACTAATAATGAGATAACTTTTGTGGTCATATAGTATTGTAAATATTTTTCCTATTTCATAATTCTCATCCTTATTCTGTCTAATGCAAGTATTCTACAAAACTGATGTATCCTAAGTAATTAGGGATGTGAACTTCAGTGATGTAAATTAGCTCACCCAGGAAATGTTGATACCAGGGTATGAACGTGGTTCTCCCTGACCTCAAAACTTATGCCATTAATACAATATTGCCTAAAAGAGGAAATACCTGTGTTGTAGTTACCCCAAATCTCTATCTCTGAATGCATAAGGAAAATAAAGTAGGAACGATTACTCTGCAAGGATAGGGCATAAATCTAAAACTGCCAATGTTCTCAGCTAGGGAAAGAAAGAAAATGGTTGTGTGTGTTGGGCGTGAGAAAGAATAAAAAGTGTAAAAATAAGTTTTGCTTGGCCCAGCTGACTGAGGAACAAGGTACAAAGAGCAGTCTTCATTTTGGAATCAAGGCTTCAGAGCATTTGCAGCTCAAGGTTGAATGAGCCGCCCCTTAGACAAATAAAAGGATGCTGCTGGCTTGTTCACTCCAGGGCTGGAGTAGAGCACCATGTGTTCACCTGGGCTGTACGGTTGGTCATGTGGAAACCCTTTGAAATAACATTTGTTCCCCTTCAACTATTATTCTGTTATTCTTAGGAATTGGGGCTTTTTTTCCCCTTCCAGAAAGCCAAAGTCTTGAGTATTACTCTTCAATAATATGGACTAACTTGGCAATGAAATAAGAAGGATTGCTGTTACAGATTCAATATGGAACAGTTATATATACAGGAAAAAAAAGAAAAGAAAAGAAAAGAAAACAAACCAAAACTACAGCTCTTTGAGGAACTGATCTTTGGACTTGGTCTGTTCTCCAAAGAGAAAGAAAAATGTCATCTCCTCAGAAAGTTAGATTTATTTTCCTTCTCCAGATTGTGTTTAGAAGTTGTGGGTCAACCTTTCATTCACCAAACACCCAATGTTACCTGGGTAGGATGCCCAAAAAAACAGTAGCAGGAATGTCTTAGCTTGCCACCTTTCTTTCTTACGGTCCTCCAGCATGCCCCCTGCCCCACTCCACCCTTTTGTCCATTTGGCCAGTCTGTATGGTGGCCCAGAGCCAGCCATCCTGGTCACTTCCATGGTGTGGTGGTTCAAACAATCAGAAGCATTTAGTCAGTGTCCATTGGATGTTGAGTGCTCTGTTGGGCTCACCGTAGCAAGTGGGGGCAATCCAAGGAAGATTATGATGGTACACTAAGGACAGAAAAAGACATAAAATGCCATCCCTGTTCCTAGGGAGCACACAGTCTCTTGGGAAGATTACACAGTCAAATGTCTACGTGGAGCCCAGGCGAGTAAGGTCAGTGAGGGAAGAAAGTCATGTGGGGATTGCGGAGTTTTGGAGAGCAATTCCTCAATAGAAAGGGGCATCCACAACTCAACTCCAGAAAAATCGTTGCTATTCAGAAGGTTGGAACAGTGTGGCCTGATGTTTAAAGAAATACTAAAAATCCAATTTAAAAAATTGTGGAAAATCTCCACATTTATAATGTTGTCAACTAAAGTGTTATTTTAGAGCATTATTTGGCTAAAAATAAAATACATATATAGGTTGGATATAGAGTGAGAGAAATCATTTTGTGATTTCTCCAAAGGGAGAAAGATAAGAAGGATGGTGATCTTCTGTTGTCCAGCCTGCTGCTCTCTTGCAGTGTAGTCAATAAACTTTTATATCTTTAAAAAGAAGAAGTCAATAAACTTTTATATCTTTAAAAAGAAGAAGAGGCACCTGGGTGGCTCAGTGGCTTAAAACCTCTGCCTTCAGCTCAGGTCATGATCCCAGGGTCCTGGGATCAAGCCCCGCATCGGGCTTTCTGCTCAGAGGGGAGTCTGCTTTCATCTCTCTCTCTGCCTGCTTCTCTGCCTCCTTGTGATCTCTGTCTGTCAAATGAATGAATAAAAAAACTTAAAAAAAAAAAGGAGAAGAAAAACCCTATACCATTTTGATGTGCGTTATGATAGGAAAGGTCTAGATGCTGTGTGAGCAGAGGCAGGCACTCATCCTGGCACAGGAAGTCAAGACGGGCTTTCCAGAGGAGGTGGCATGGGTGTGAATGTCTTCACCATCCTGGCTGGTTAGAAGGAGGGAGAGTGGATCACATGTTCTTGGCTAAGGACCCTGCCTGTCCAAAGTCAGGGACGTGCATGAGGCAGGATTTGTTGGGGGATCTGGATGTAATTTAGAAGAAACGAAGGCTGCCTACAAGTTATGGAGTACTGAGGAATGAAGCTGGAGAACCAAGTTGGTGCCAGATCACAAAGGGCCTTGAACATCATGCTAAGGATTTTGCACTTGATTCTGCAGTGTTAGGATTTTTTGAGCGAGTTTAAGCAGAGGATTAGCATAATCCAGTTGTGGTTTAGAAAGTCTATGCTATTGGAAAAAAAGGCAAAAGTGGATAAATTCATGTTTCTTGAGAGGTTCTTTTAGGGACTTGAGAGAGACATGATGATTTATATCAGTGATAACAGAAATACAGAAGAGGGATTCAAATGATATTTAGCAGGTAGCGTGAGGGGGCTTGGTGAGAACAGGGAGGGAGAGAGGTGAGTTCAGAAAGAACCCAGGTTCCTGGTTTGGGGGATGGAGTTGATGGAGACCTGAAAGAAGGGAGGAGGTACAAGAGGGGTAGTTTTGTGTTTGAAGCTCAGGAGTTCAGTTTCAAGCAGACTGAGAACAGGCAGAGATCCACCATGGCGGTGTTTTCTAGAAGACGGGGCAGGAGGAATGAGCCCCAGGTGGAAGGTGTAGATTTGTACTCACATAGGCAGGGGAGGGAAGACACAGGATCACACAGAGGATAGAGGATGGAACTTGATGAACACAGAGCAGGGGATGGTGGATCAAAGCAGAGACATTTAAAGGAAGTAGCCATAAAAGTTAGTAAGATGACCAGGGTTGGGGACACTCGGCTAACCCACTGCAGAGAGACTTAAGGAGGAAGTGCTACACAGAGCCAGATGCTGCTGAAAGACTAACACGTGGAGAAGGATAAATATTTGTCTATTGGATTTAGCTTCAGGATGGCAATAGTTGATCTTGGCAATGGCAATTTTGGGGATGGCAGGGGAAGAAGGTGGCCGAGCATTGAGGAAAGTGAATGGAGGTGAGGAAGTGGCACGGGGAGTCCCGAATACCTTTTTAAAGGTAGTAGATGATAGAGAAAGCGTACTAATGGAAGGACTATACGTGGTGAAGGGACCTATACTTGGAAGAGGCTTAGAAATGCTGGTGTGTTGACAAAATGCTCATAGGGATGAGCAGCTCAGCTATTAAGGAGGAAGACTGGCCCAGTGAGTGGCCCAAGATGGACGACTGGATGGTCCTGGAACATGTGTCATCTACTGTCTGTTGTCCATCCCCCCCATTCCCACCCACCCCCGCCTCATGCCTTGGTCATCTTGCTTTATGCTTTTCTCTCAGCTCCTGCTTCTTGCCTGCTTTGTTCTTGTGACATCTTTGCTGGCATCTTTAGACAACTTCTCTGGCTGTGTGGTGTCTAGGAGAGGCTTGCCAATGACCCGGGGCTGGCAGACACCACTCTTACATTTCCATACATAGGACTTTACTTAGGAAATACAAACAAACAGGATCCATACAAAGTTGACTTGGGGGCCCCCAGGGAGTTCGGTTGATTAAGCATCTGACTCTTGATTTCTGCTCAGGTCGTGATCTCAGGGTGGTGGTATCGAGCCCCATGTTGGGCTTTGTGATGAGGATGGAACCTACTTAAGATTCTCTCTCTCCCTCTCCTTCTGCCCCCTCCCCTTGCACTCTCTCTAAACAAAACAAAACAAAACAAAACAAAACAAAGTTGACTTTGTATACCTTTTAATAAAAGAATACTAATAAATGGGCCTTAGGGATGAAAAGTAAAGCTTAGGGAACACAGTCAATAATATTGGAATAATGCTGTTCAGTGACCAGTAGCTACTACACTTAGCATGCTGAGTACCATGTAGTGTATGGGATTGTTGAATCACTATATTGGACAACAGAAACTAATATAACCTTCTATGTCAACTCTATTTCAGTTATAATAATAAAAGAATACTAAGAATTTTCTCTTTTTCCCGGAAGCAGAAGGCCAATACATGCAGTGGATAGTCTGCTCTTAGACTCCTGACAAAACCTGGCAAAGGGTAACAGTAAATGTGTCCCTTAGCAGCTATTTTTACTTTAACTGAATTGCAAATTGAAATATAAATTTTGTGTCCCATTTTTCCAAGTGACCAGTGTTCCCTAAAGGAAGAAGAAAGCAGAGAAGCTCATGGTTTGGCATGGGATTGAGAGTTGAATCAACAATATCCACCATGATTTTTTTTATAGCTGGTGTTCACTTAACTTTGTTTGGGTTGACTTCATGCTAAAAATGTTGACTGCTATATGCCAAAACCCCTCTCATCCCTCGCTCCCAATTCCTACCTCAGGCTGGATGCTGAAATTTGAATGAACTTTATCAAAGGCTGGCCCAGAAAGCTACCATGCAGACAGATAGTGCTGTAGTATGATTGGGTGGAGGCATCAATCCATGCATGGGGCAAAGTAAGAAGGACATTCCAAGATGGAGTGAACTATGGGGACTCCGGGTGAGAGGAGTGCCCACTTGGATGAGAGAAGTCTAGTGTGGGAAGTCAGAATCCAAATGCATTGAGGAGGGCTTCCGGTGGGGAATGTTAATGCTTGAGTAGATGGGAGGACATCTATCTGAGGGAAGCATTGCTGAGAAGATGGAAGATTTGTTACCTAAAATGGGATTAATTATGTCAAAAGGAGTTACAAATATGGAAAGAAAGAATATCCAAATTAACTTGATGGTGTTGAACTCGACTTGATGTATAATTGTGAACTCACGGCATTCAATATATAGGTATATAGAAATACAGTGTGTGTGTGTGGGTGGGTGTATGTGGGTGTATCTGTTCTCCATTTCTGTTCATTGAGAGGGCCTGAGAATAGGGACATCCTTATAGTAGGAAGCATACCTAGCACCAAGATCTTGACTTCTAAAATTTGTTCTCTACTAGAAAGAACCTGGAATCCTCAGAGAAATGGCTGATGCCAAGTCTGGGGCAGGGAAAATGCAACATGAGCCTAGAGCTAGAACTTCTTTTGTAAGCAAGCAAGGGGATGCTGAAGCAGTCTGAAGTGCTTCCTGCTGGGAACACCGGGAGGATGATGTTCATGGATGGTAATGTATACATTTGCATAAATAGGTGGTAATAGATAAACCCAAGTAAAATAAGAAACCAGATTCCATATGTGTGTGTGTGTGTGTGTGTGTGTGTGTGTATGAATAAAATGAGAGTTTGCTGAGGAATGGGACATTTACACAGTTTTCAAACTACTTTCCCCCAAAATATTTATTAATTTCAAGGGAAAAGAATTACTTTACAACAGAGGAGCCTGGAAGACCCCATTCCAAATAAGAGATAAAGGACACACCATCTCTAGGAGGACAAATGGAAATCATGTGCTGCTTGATTAGGTGTAATGAAAAAATCTCAACATCACATTTGGGATATCCCTGCCTAAGGTGGGTAACTTGAATTTAATCATGAGGATCCGTTATTAGATAGACCCAAATTGAGGACTATTATACAAAGTAACTTGTCTGTAATCTTCAAAAGAAACAAGGTCATGAAAGCCAAGAAAAAGGCAGAGAACTTAAAATTGAAGAATTCTCCAAGAGACTTGATGACTATTGCAATAAGTAATTTTTTCAGTAGTGATGATCTCACAGGGACAAATGGTAAAGGTTAAGTGAGACCAGAAGTGTGAAGGTTGGAGGGTGTCAGTCACTCCTGATTTTGACGGTTGCGCTGTGGTCATATAGATGTCCCTGTTTCTAGGATGTGCACCCTTGGGAGGCTGGAACATACTTGCAACTGAATCTTAAATGGTTCCTTAAAAAGGTTCATTGTACTGTATTTGCCATTTTTCTGTAAGTTTGTGATTATTCCAAAATTTTTTTAAAAAACTATATATAAATATATATGGCATTATTTTTTTAGTTTTAAGTTCACAGTAAAATTGAGGAGAAGGTACAGAGATTTCCCATATACACTCTGCCCTACATACACACAATTTTGCCCACTATACTCCCCGCCAGGGCACTACATTTGTTACAATTGATGAACTTGGTGCTGTACATTGCCTGGGTTTGGACAAATGGATAGTGGTATGTAGCCATTATTCTGGTTTCATGCAGAGCACTTTCACTGCCCTAAAAATCCTCTATTCCCTGGGCATTCATCCCTTGGAAGAGATTCCAACCTCTGGCAACACTAATAGTTTTACTATCTCTACAGTTTTGTCTTTTCCAGGATGTTGTGTAGTTGGAATCATATAGAATTTAGCATTTTTGGATTAGTTTCCCTCACTTAGTATTATATTTTTACATTTCCACCATGTCTTTTCATGGCTTGATAGCCCATTTCTTTTCTTTTCTTTCTTTCTTTTTAAAAAATTTTTTTATTTCTATTTTTTTTAAAGATTTTATTTATTTATTTGACAGAGAAAGACCACAAGTAGGCAGAGAGGCAGGCAGAGAGAGAGGAGGAAGCAGGCTCCCCGCAGAGCAGAGAGCCCGATGCGGGGCTTGATCCCAGGACCCTGGGACCATGACCTGAGCTGAAGGCAGAGGCTTTAACCCACTGAGCCACCCAGGTGCCCCTCTTTCTTTCTTTCTTTCTTTCTTTTTTTTTTTTTTAAATTCTAATTATTTATTTTAGAGAGAGAGACAGAGAGAGAGAGAGAGAGAGAGCATAAGCAGGGGGAGGGGCAGAGGGAGAGAGAGAATCTCAAGCAGACTCCCTGCTGAGCTGATACAGGGCTCCATCTCAGAACGCTGAGATCATGACCCGAGCCGAAATCATGAGTCTGAAGCTTAACCGACCCAGCTGCCCAGTTGCCCTAGCCAAGTAATAGCACTGAATAAGAGTCCCTTGTCTGGATGTATCACATCCATTCACTTCATCCATTCACAAACTGAAGAACATCCTGGTTGCTTCTGAGTTTTGGTGATTATGAATAAGAGTGTCCTAAACATTTATGTGCAGGTTTTTGTGTGTATCAATTAGAGATAGATGTATAGATCAAAATCATTTCAATCCAATCACTGGATTAGGAGGCATGAAAACCCTCGCCTAGATTCACTGTACTCATTAGACTTCCAGGGAGGGTTACTAAAATAATGTGGGTTCACCTTCCGCATAAATATGGTTTTTTTTTTTTTTTTTTCAGATGAGGAAACTAAATCCCGGATAGTTTCAGTAATGCATTTTCCAGGGGCACCTGGGTAGCTCAGTCGGTTGAGTGTCTGTCTACAGCTCAGGTCATGATCTCAGGATCCTGGGATCACCCTGTGTGGTTGGGCTCTCTGCTGAGCAGGAAGTCTGCTTCTCCTTCTCTCTCTCAGTCCTTCCCCCTCCCCCACTGTCTTTCTCTCTCTCAAACAAATAAAATCTTAAAAAGAAAAAAAAGAATGTGTTTTGTAGGTTTCTGGCCCCTCTGACACTTAAACCTGGGATCTTTTCTCCATGTCAGATTCCTCTCTTCCCCTTTCTACTCCTATGATGCTAATGGCCCAAGCCAACACTCTCAAAGCCAACTTTTTCCAGGTCTTCTCTTCATATTTTCTTTTCTCAGCTAGATTTTTCCCCTGACAGTGGCTTCCTGGCTTGGCAGCTCCCCTGAGGGTACTTGTTTGGTGTTGGAGGCATGGATGATGGCGACACCAGGGTGTGCTTGGATTAACTCTTTGTACCGCCCAGTCTCATTTCAGGTCAGTTTCACAGACTCTTTGGATAAGGCAGCAGTATTTGGCCTCTAGTGCTTCCAAACAAAGACAGGAAATGGCCCAAACTTCAAAGTAAGCCCCTGCATGGTGTCAGGGCCATGAGTACGGACCATTTATTTGAGCTTCAATAGTTGTAAATTAATGTCAAATATACATGGAGGCCAGAACTAGCTGGAGGGGTGGGAACAGACTACTTTTACCCTTGCTTCCTGAAAATTTAGAGCATTTTCCATTCTCCGTGTTTGGAAGTTTAGGGTCAATTTGAAGGTTATAATTATTTTCAAACCTTTAAATAAGCCTAAGCTTATTCTTGGATCTTTTTCTTGATCAAGTTAATGTTATTTTATTTATGCCCCATATATTCTTTTTTTTTTTTCTAATTTTATTTATTTATTTGACAGAGATTGAGATCACAAGTAGGCAGAGAGGCAGGCAGAGAGACAGGGGTGGGGGGTGTGAAGCAGACTCCCTGCTGTGCAGAGAGCCCAATTCTGGGCTTGATCCCAGGACCCTGAGATCATGACTTGAGCCGAAGGCAGAGGCTTAACCCACTGAGCCACCCAGGCACCCCTGCCCCATATATTCTATCAATATTTCTTTTTTATTCATTTTCCATTCTACAAACTTTTTTTCAGAAGCAACTTTATTGAGGCATAACTTACATACAATAATTCACCTTTGAAAATACAGTTTGATGAGATTTTACAAATGTAAACACCCATACAAACATCACTCCAGTTAAGACAGGATGTTTCAAGTATCCTAGGAAGTTCCCTCTTATCCTTTTGCAGTCATTTTCTCTCAGTCTAGGGGCACTTGCTGGTAAGGTTTCTATCACCAATACTTTTGTCTGTTCTTGAAGCTCATATAACTGGAGTCATACAGTGTGTCCTCTTAGGTCTAGCTTCTTTTGCTTAGCATAATTTCTTGGAGAGTCACTGATGTTCTTGCCTCTATCAGTAGTTCATTATTATTTTCCATTGTTAATATAACACTTAATTATAAGTCTTTTTAAAGATTTATTTATTTAGAGAGAGAGAGAGAGAAAGAGGGAGAACATGGGGGAGAGGCAGAGGGCAAGAGAGAGAATCTCACATAGACTCCCGGCTGAACATGGAGCTCCATAGGGGCTCGACCTCATGGCTCTGAGATCATGACCTGAGCCAAAATCAAGGGTCGATGCCCAACCGACTGAGCTACCCAGGCACCCCACATTTAATTGTAAATTCATGTAATTTATTCTTTATATTTTTTATTTTGAAATAATCTAGGCTTACAGAAAATGGCAATAAGATTAAAAAGAGTTCCTATAAACCCTATTAACATCAGGGAAATACATGTGCTTCTATTAACCCATGTATACACTTACATCTATATTTATTTTTGTATCTATCTATTTGTATGTACCTGATACAGGTAATATACAGATCCTAATATAAGCACACACACATCAGAACAAACATGAGGTCACACTGTATCTCTGACCCCAATCCAATGGCATTCCAATAGTGAGAAACCTGGCTTTCATTACCTACACCTTATTTATGAAATTGTTCATACCTATCATACACATAAAGTGCTTTTGGGATGGTTATCTATATTTCCAAGAAAAAAAAATTTTCCAACTAGAATAAAATGTTTGCATACAGTTTTTGTCTTTAACCTTATAGCATATAGTCAGAACAAATTTCTTTTTCTTAATAGCTGTGTCCTCTCAGCCCAAAACGTTTTTTTACAAAGTTATTAAGGCCAGCTCATTTCTTCCCCATCTGCTCCAGTTGGGTGATGTCCTTCCTCTGTAATAGAGTTAGATTTACTTGTTAAACTCTGCATTTCATCTTGGTTTGTCTTCACTATCTTGGTTGAATCTTTAAATTTTGCTTATGCTAAAATTCACTTCTTGTGAGGTATAGTTTTATGAGTTTTTAAAAACACATAAAATCATGTATCTACTATCAATAACATGCAGAACAGTTCCATTATTTATTAGTATTATCCCACTGAATAAATAGTTCATTATTTTGAGTACTATGTATAAAGCTTCTATGAACATGTACGTGAAAGTTTTCATGTGAACATATTTTCACACGTCTAGGATAAATGAGAAGGAGTGCAATTACTAGGTTGTATGATTGTTACGTGTTTAATATTTCAGACAAATTTCCACAAGATTTTCCAGATTGACTGTACCATTTTACACTTCCACACAGCAATGTCTGAGTGATCCATTTTCTCCACATCTCCAGCATTTGGTGTTGTCGCTACTTTTTATGAGTCATTCTGAAAGGAGTGTAGCAATATCCCTCTGTGGTTTTAATTTACATTTCCCTTATGGCTAATGTTGAACATCTGCTTCTTTTCCAACTGTACGCTCTCTTTGACGAAACGTCTTTTCATGTCTTTTGCCTGATTTCTAATTTAATTGCTTGCTTTTTAATGTTGAGTTTTTCCATGTGTCCTTATATATTCTAAATAATACTTCTTGGTCAGATTTGTGGTTTGCTAATATTTTATCCCACACAATAGCTTGTCTTTTCATCCTCTTGACAGGATCATTTGCAAAAGCAAATGTTTTTAATTTGGAAAGAATCCAGTTTATCAGTTTTTCCTTTTATGGGTCATGCTTTTAGTGTCAAGTCTAGCTTTTGATCCTGAGGATTTTCTTGTACAGTTTTCTAAAAGTTTCATCATTTCACATTTACATCTTAGTTTGTGATCCATTTTGTGGTAGTTGTTTTTTTTTTGTTTGTTTTGTTTTGTTTTTTGTGTTTTTTTTTTTGTTTGTTTTTTCTTAAGGTGTGAGGTTTAGACCAAGGTTTATCTTTTTTGTCTGTGAATGTCCATTTGACCCAGTGCCATTGTTAAAAAAGCTATTTTTCCTCCCTTTAATTGCTTTTGCAGTTTTGTAAAAAATTAGTTCTATAGACCTACTCATCTGCCAGTACCACCTAGTCTTGATTCCTGGAGCTATATAGTAAATAATATTCTTGTTTCTCAAAATTGTTTTAGCTATTTTATTTCCTTTGCTTTCCTAGATAACTTTTTGAGTAATCCTGTTTATATCTACAAAAAAAAAATCTTGCACAGATTTTGATAGCAATTACATTAAAACTTTATATCAATTTGGCGATAATTGACATCTGTGCCATGTTTAGTCTTTCGATTTTTTGTATGGTTTTCAGCATACAGATCCAGACATATTTTATTGGAGTCACACCAAATTTTAATTTATTCAAACAATTTATATCTAAGCTCTTTTATATTCTGGACCTGATAGTTTTGTGCTCCAAAGTCTTAGGAGATCTAAATCGTTGGTTGCTGTTGGTAGCCTTCATTCATGGTGGCTTATCTTCTGTACTTGGTGACCTTTGAGTATCATCTCTTCTAGGGCTGCTTTGCATTTGTGGGAATGAAGGATGCTATCCTCCAGAGATTATTTATATTTGCTTCTGCTGGACTGCAAAAGTTGATTCCCACTTGGGATCCTCTATGATCATTGGCAAGTGTAGTTTATTGGTAATTTTATCTCTATCCCTGGAACCCTCCTTCTGTTCCAAAGCTAGTTTCTGATTTGCATTGGAAATATATCCTTAAGGCAACCTTTGCTTTTGTCTTTACTTATTTGTCCTTCAATTAGTTTGAGCCTATTCTATTATTCCTTTTTTTTTTTTAAAGATTTTATTTCTTTATTTGACAGACAGAGATCACAAGTAGGCAGAGGGCAGGCAGAGAGAGAGGAGGAAGCAGACCCCCTGTGGAGTAGAAAGCCCAATGCAAGCCTTGATCCCAGAATCCTGGGATCATGATCTGAGCTAAAGGCAGAGGCTTTAACCCACTGAGCCACCCAGGCGCCCCACTATTATTCTTTAAAGACAATCTTGGAAATTTCCTTTTCTTCACTCATTTTAAAAGCACATTTTTGGGCATAATTGATTAAAAAAAATAGGCCTTAAATAGTAGGAATTCATGCCTATCCATTTAAATTTCCAAATTGGTTTTTCCCTCCCCTCAGCTTGTCCAACTCTAATGGACTCAACACAGTTCTTTGCTGCCTTCTTTGCATATATATTCTTCTAATATATTACTGATCTCTTTAAAATGTTCCTTTTTTACTAAAGGTAACTTTGTATCACCTCACAGGACACCTGGGTGGCTCAGTGGGTTAAGCCTCTGCCTTCAGCTCTGGTCACGATCTCAGGGTCCTGGGATTGAGTCCCCCATCAGGCTCTCTGCTCGACGGGGAGCCTGCTTCCTCCTCCCTCTCTGCCTCTCTCTCTGCCTACTTGTCATCTCTCTCTCTCTGTCAAATAAACAAATAAAATCTTTAAAAAATATATATACCACTTCTTAATTTTTTGTGTCTTTACACTTCAGCACAGTGCCTTGTCCCTGATAAATGTTAGTTGAAATTTTTCTACCTTCCATATTTTATATTTAGGCAAACTGCACATAGTTGGAGATTTGGAGATATTTATTTAATGAAGAGTGCTAGAGTTAGAGAAAAATGGGAGCTGAATTTTCTTCTTTAGAAATATTCCAAATATGTTTGTGGAGAGATTTCTGAGTGGCATGAAGAATGGAGGGAAGGGTCAGGAAGTTCACATGCTGATTTTCTTTGAAAAATCACAAACAGCTAAACAAATTGGGACCTAGAAGAACTTTTCATTATCAAAACTGATTTTGCCCTAAAGAAAATCACCTGAAATTGTACGAAGTATATGTAACTATGATGCCCCCTGGTGGCCATTTTCTGCCAGAGCAAAGAAAAGAATTTCAGAGTTCAGCAAACAGAAGTGTTGGGAATTCTGACATGCAAAGACTATAATATTTTCTTTAATGTTTCAAGTTTTTAGTTAACTTCTAGTTAGTTAGCAAATAGTTATAATATTTTAAAATCAAAACTTCCTATACAGAAATCTAAAAAAATTTCCTCTCTCTATAAAACATTCTATTGTTGCAACAATAAAATCCCTTAAAAAAGCAATTTTACATAATAAAATCTTCTTTCCCCATCCACATATGGACTTTTGCTCTTTGACAGTCAAGAAGTTGAATAACTGATGACCCCTGCTTCCAAAAAGATCAGGATATGGTGAGGATACATACATTTGAATAAAAACCCCGGCTCACTGAGACAAATTCAATAATAATTTGTACAAAATCCAAAGAGCAGAAATACAGTAGATTAAGGATGCTATTGAGATTTAAAGATGAATTGATCTTTGATTTAAGCTTTGAAGTGTAGGTATGCTTCTATTAAATAGAGCAGTAGAAGAAGGGGGTTCCAGGCAGATGAAGGGCAGGGTACAAAATCTTGAAGAGACAAAAACAAAAACAAAAACAACACACCTTCTCAGGCACTTTCTGGTAGAGGCTTTCACGTGGGCTACATGTGGAACTCTTGTAGAAAATATCGGAAGGAGGTGAGCACAGGAGTCAACTAATGCAAAAACATGCTTATCGCATGAAGGAATTTGAGTTTGTGTGTTAGCAATGGAAGATCACGGATAAACTTTAATCTGGACAGCGATTAGATTTTGTTTTTTATGACAGATCTCTGGTATTGGTGTGGAGGAGGGGTTGGAGGGGCATTAGTAGTACAAATCTGTTGTAACATTCCAGTAAAGAAATTATAAGGTGCCTATCTAGAATGTTGCAGTAGTGAAGGAGAGCCGGAGAATAATTCTAGAGAGACTTTGTGATATCCTTGGCGACCAACTGAATGGAGGATGTGGGAAGATGGTGAAAGCTGTTAACTGTCTGCATGGATAAAATCCTGCTAACCTAGATTAAAAATATAAAGACAGCAGCAGACATGGGCAAAGGTCAATCATAATAAGACAGTGAATTTATTTGGAAGTAGGTTCAGTATGAGACATCTACAATATATGTTGAGAGAGCTCTTACTAGGCATTTGGAAATATGAGTCTGGAGCTCAAGAAAGAGAGGTCTAGAGTGCTGTTATATCTGTGGGGGAATTCCCCACCCTTTGAGTGTGGTTGATTTAAGGATTACATCCAATGATTGGGCAAGAATGGAATTGATCATTTGTGTCTTCAGAGACGAGGTTGTAAAAGGCACTGTGGATTCCTGCTTGGTGTCTTCCTTGGATCATTTGTTCTGGGGGAAGCTGCTGTGTTATGAAGACACTCACTTGTGAAGAAATCCACATGGCAAAGAAGTAAATTCTCTGGCCATCAGATAGCAGGGGCTGAGCCTTTCTGCCAACACCACATTAGTAAGACTGGAATAGGGTCTTTCAGTCCCAATGAAATCTTCAGATGGCTGTAGCCCTGTCCAAAATTTGGACTGCAGCTGAGTTATTCCTGAATTCCTGATTCACAGAAACTCTGCAATAATAAAAAAAAAAATGGACATGATTTTAAGCCACTAAGTTTGGGGATGATTTGTTATGCCCCATTATATGACTAACACCTAAGACCATGTGCTGGTTGGGTAGCTGCATCTCTGCCACAAATCGATTACTCTAGAAGAGGAGAATAGATTTCAGTAGATAGCAAGTTGAATTATTTTCTCTATCTTATGGTAATTAACTTGGATTGTAGTTAAAATACAATGGGAAGCTGCTAAATGGACAGAGGAGTGGACTATTCACCTGCTTTGTTATGAAAACAACTGAGCAGGGTTAGAGAAGAAATGGGAAGATGAGTCAGAAACCCTTCTAAGTAATTCAGGCAAGAGTTGCTTCTGCTCTAAACCAGCAAGGTGGAAGTGGGGAGACAGGTGACAACTCAAACTATGTTTAGAAAGCAGTAAACATGATAGGACTAAGGACAGGATTAAAGTTTTTCACTGTCCCCAAAAGTATCCAGGCAAAGGGAAGAGGTCAAAGTATGAAGCCAAACAAGATGAAGACCTTCTGAAGCCAGTGTATGAAATGCATGGAAAGGACACTGGGCCTGTGATTGGCTTTAGCCTGGTTCATGAGTGTGCGTGTTGGGTGTGCTTAAGACAACCTGAGGCAGCAGATGTAATGTAGATTGTCTCCCCAGAACTATCTAACATCAGTGATGAACCTAGGTGAGGATGAAAGCTGCTATGTTTTGACCATGGTTCCAACATTACATATATTATCACATTTAATTCTCATAATAAACCTGTGAGAGAGATCTCTTAGATTTTCTTTTGGCAGAAAAATAAACTGAGGATCAGAGAGAATAAGGGTCTTGATCAAGCTCACAAAGCCAGAGTAGGATTTGAATACAGGTTTGTTTCCACCAAAGTCCTTACTCTTAATCACTAAGTCCACTTCCCACACCTGCTCAAGACCCAGCACTTGTCTGACACTTCCACCTGACTAGTTTGGGAGCTTGCAGAGACAGCTTTTTTTGGGTATTATATTCATATTCTCAGAAGAGTTGTTGACAATGACAATGGAAAACCTATCTCAAGCAATTTAATGAACAAGTATTGACTCAAGGAAATCAGAGCCAGGTAGAAAGAATATTGCATATTTTCAAATGGTTTCCATAGCTAACAGATTGAACGTGGGAATACACAAACATTTAATTTGGAGGATTCTCAAAATGCTTGAGGGAAAAATCTGGGTGTGTGTGTGTGTGTGTGTGAAGGATTCTGCAGATGTAGTTCAAGGTCAAGAACAGAAACTTTGATTATGAACATAAAGGTCACTTCATTTGTATCTGTAGACAAGAAGGAACCAGTGACTTTGAGTTACAGCAGTGCTCAATCCAGGGAGTAATTTGTGCAGAACTGATAAGCCATCGATTTGAATAAACCTGAGTAGACTTGAATATAGAAGCTTAGAGTTAGAAGGATTCTTAGAGGTCATATACTTTAGCCCTCTGGCTTAAAGGAGATCACTTTTCTTGGTAGCAAAGGCAATCATTTTCCTCATCCTGGCCTCAGAATGATAAAAAAAAAAGATTATATTCTCTGTTTTCCTAAAAATGTAGCCTTCTTACAGAATGCAAATATTTTATGAACATTTCACACAAGTTTCTCTAACATTAACTGGAATTTGAGATTAATAAACTCAGGTTATAGACCATGGCTTAATATTTTGGAAGCATAATGATGAAAGTAATGTATTACAACTATTATCATTACATAATTTCCTAATTTGATTATGAATTAATCATAATACTGTTTTTCATATCTTCTGAATTTACATCACCTATTCTATTGCTTTATAATAATAATGATGATGATAGTAATTACTGTCTTTATAAAGCAACAGAATTAGGCCATCTTTGAATTCAAAATACCTTATGAAAAGAAAGGTATCTGATATTTGTATATACAACGATCTTGTTCATTGGTGAGGTAGGTATGATGATCTGTGAACTTGTTCAAATTTAACTTAGATAATAAATGGGAGAACTAGGACCTGAACGTATGGCCTATTAAGCTTGTCTTGCTAACTTTCATTCATCTTTGTAAGTACCACTTCAGTCCAGTTGTTCTTGGGAAACAGTGCTTTCCCACATGTAGTTCATGAATTGCTTTGAATTGGCTTGACCACACCCCCAATGCAAAGGATGGTCCCTTATTGAATCTAACCAATCTTAGTTGGATAGCAAACACTCATCCTATGTCATCTTATGTCTACCACCACTCATTCTATGGTCCACCACCTTATGTCTACCGCCTTCTTCTTATTCCCCCCTCCTCACTTTTACCGGAGTGGGAAATTTGGGGCAATGAGAGAAGTTCAACAAATTCTTAACACACTACCTGTCCATCTACCTTAATTGGTGCTTACTTTCTCTGCCTTGCCTCCTGTTATTATGGATAAAATGTCTATCTACATATCTAAGGTCAGTTCTTCTGCTTATGTCTTAGATACCAGAGCTCTGGCAATTCTCTTCTTTCCAACCCCTGATTCAGGGAATTTTTCCCTCTCCTTCTCTAGTTCATTCCCATTAGCACACAAAAATTTTATAAATCCTTCCATAGTATAAACAAAACAATACAAAACAAAATAACCTCTTTACCCAATATCATTCTCTTTACTTCATTTTATTGCCAGCTCCCTGAAATGTTATCTGGAATCACTATTTCTGATTTATCTCCACCCGTTCTCTATTGAACCCAATCCATTCAGGCAATCACCCCATCACACCCATGAAACTGCGCCTGTCAATATTTCCATGACTAGGGTGACTCATGTCTCAGTTTGTACAGACAGTCCTGGCCTCTGCCTGTTCTCCAGGATTAATTTTTCACTCTCAAAGTGCCTTGATTTAGATGATAAATTATACATTCACCCTATTTGTGACTTTTACACTGATAAATCCAGCTAAATACAGCCTCTCAATGCTCATTATACTTGAACCAAGATGTGCATATTATCACATCTTTCTTTCTTCACTTGTCTTCCAGGATCTCATGTGGTTCTCCTCTTGTCTTTCTAGTAGCTACTCCTAAGTGTTCTTAACTGATTCCTCCTCATCTCCCCAGTTGGTGAAGGTTGCAGTGCCCTAGGGATCAATCCTTGGAACCCTGTTCTTCTCTACTCATCTATACTTATTCTCTTGGTAATCTCATCTGGTCTCTTGGTTTTAAAAACCTTTTATATATTAACTACACCTGCATTTATATCTTTATTCTAGACGTTTCCCCTGAGCTTCAGACTCATATACTATTTAACTGATAGCATCCCATCATAACATATCCAGAAGTGAACTTCCGACATACTCCCACACAAAAAAAATTGCTTACCCCAATCTTCCCCATCATAAGTACCAACTACAGTTTGCAGGAAGGGAACACCTTGACCTAATCTTTGAGCCTCATTTTCTCTCGTACGTCTCACCCAATATGTCATCAGATCGTGTTCTAACAGCAAGCCCAACATTTCTCTCTTCCTCCACTACTTCTGCATGTATTTCTCACGGGGAATCCTGTGGTATCCTCACAATAGGCCTTTGCTTCCATTGGATAGTCTCTCAACAGACCCGCCTGAGCCATCCTTTCCACAAATGCATCATAGCATGCAACACTCTTCTGTTCATAATTCTTTAATATCGTATCTCAGCATGAGCCCCAAACTCCACACAGGGACATACAGACCCGCTGCTATCTTCCTTCTTTACCTCTCTGAGGTGACGGCCTCCTTTTCTCCTCACTGCTCACCCTGCCCACAAGGGCACACGGGCATCCTTGTGTTTTCTCCCACCTCAGGGCCTTCACCCTGCTGTTTCCTCTGCTGGGATCCCCATCCCACAGTTATCCGTGTGAGTCACTCCTCCATCTTCTCGCTGAAGCTTTTCCTTCCCACCCTTCTTCCGGTGGCAATTCCCTTCCTTCCTGTATGAGTTTCTTGGGCTATTGTACCGACTTACCACACGATGTGTGGCTTAAAACAACAGAAATGTGTTCTTCCACAGTTCTGGAGACTAGGTGTCTGAAATGCAGTCGTCAGGAGTAGAGGTCGTCTGTACTCCATCTCTGGGTAGAATCCTTTTCTGCCTCTTCCTCGCTCTGGTCAGGGTAGGTGATCCCTGGTATTCCTTGGCTGGTGGCTGCATCATCCCAGCATCTGCCTCTGTCGTCACTGAGGGTCCTTCCAGTGGATCTCTGTCTTCACACGGCGTTTTGTCTCCTTATAAGGACACCTGTTGCATTGGATCAGGGCCCACTCTAAAGACATCATCTTAACTGGCTGACATGTGCGATGACCTTCTTTCCAAATAAGATCACGTTCACAGGTGCCAGGGGTTAGGGCTTTGGTCTTTGTTTTGGGGGATACAATTCACTCTGTAACGCTTCCGCTGCACAATATTTCTTACCTATTCCCCTTTGGAATTTTCTGCATTCCATTTTACTGCCCCTTCCCTTACCAGAAAGTATTTCATAGATCATATTACTGACTGTAAATATAAGCTCCACAGTGGCAGGGACTTGTGACTGTCCCATCTCTTGCTGTTACTCTGGTATTTAGAACAGTGACCAAAACATAGTACACATCCAATAAATAATTGTACCAATGTTATTGATGAACTGTTGATGTCGTTTCTTTTTGCAGTGATTCTCTCAAGTAGTCTTGAAATTGGGGGCAGGGTGGAGGGAACAGTTGCTTGTACAGATTGAGAGAGGATGGAAATACTGTCTTCCTTTGCAGGGGCTGGTAAACCATTGCCTTCAGGCCAAATCTGGTCTGCTGCTGCTTTTGTAAATAAAATTACAGTGTAATACAGATATGCTTATTTTGTACTGTCTAAGGCTGCTTTTGTGCTACGACGGTAGAGTTGAGTAACTGCGACAGGGACCACATCCCTCGCAAAGCCTGCAATATTTACTGTTTCGCCTTTTATAGAAAAAGCAAGTAAGTGGTCTAACTTCTGTGCTTCTACTGTTTCCATAAGTTTAGCTGTAGGGAGGCGCCTGGATGGCTCAGTGGGTTGAGCCTCTGCCTTCAGCTCAGACCGTGATCCCAGTGTCCTGGGATCAAGCCCCGCATTGGACTCCCTGCTCAGTGAGGAGGTTGCTTCTCCCTCTGCCTCCCCACCTGCTCGTGCTCTCTCTCTCTCTCTCTATCAAATAAATTTAAAAAAATTAAACAAAAGTTTAAATGTGGGGATTGTTGATCATTAAAAGAGGATTAGATTTAATAATTAATGAACATCTCTCAAGTGAAAATAAAATGAAGCAGGAGATGGTTTTCAGCAGTTCAGTTGATTCAGACCACTGGGTGTCTCTCTTCCCTAAACTTTACAAGGAAATGTGGCATCAGATATCAGCCAACTGGGACTGTGACATACCAGACAAATATTGACAGTTACTAAGACAACTGGGATAAAGCATTGGCCAAAGGATAATATAGGCGCCAATTGTGCGTGCCATGTTTCTCACATAGGGGAGAGACAGAGAGAAAATGAATGAAAAATATATTTCAAGATCCTTCTTTGACTGTGGCCTGAGAACAACTCACAGCTGATGTTTATCAGAACTCCTTTATCGTTTTTTCCTGGAAATTAACACTTTAGGGGCTGGGGGGGTGGTCCTTAAGTCAGCTAGCATATGTCACAAGGGGGAAATCTGTTCGGGTATCAATTCTCTCTTCCAGTTATCCCTGGAATTTACTGTTTTACACTGTGTTCTCATGGCCAACTGTAAGGCCAAATGCATTTTTTGGCTTGCTTGCTCTTTTCACAGAAGCAGTTTCTGCAACACCTCCTCTAAGAGATTTCATATTAGTCAACATTGAGATGATTAGACTGCCTTTCTCTTTGCCTCCTGTACCACAGTCTGAGGGAGTTTTTAACCTGTGAATTTGAGCTTTTGTCACTGATGAAACTTGGGCTTTTGTCATTATGCCAGGGCAAGGCTTTCTAACAGTGGTATTATTAATATTTTGGGATCGATGATTCCTTGTTGTGTGGGATGCTTGTGTGTTGCAGGGTGTTGAGAAGAATCTTTGGCCTTTATCCACTAGATGCCAATAGCAGCCCCCCCTCCCCGCCCCCTGTGATTAAGATAAAAAATGTCTTTGGATATTACCAAACATCCTCTGGGGAGCAAAATTATCCTCTGTTGAAAACATTGTGCTAGTCAATGTTTAACCATATATATGTATTTTTTTTCCCAGATTATTCTTAGAGCATTCTCAAGAAGAGCTCGAGTTTCAAAACACTAATGGGAGAAATTCTGGAGATTCTAGATTATTCAAGTTGTAAAAGAGAACTTCAGTTTTTCACGAAGTTAGGGAATTTAGAATGTAAAACATTGATGATAAGCGCAGAGATAACGTTAAACAAGCATTGCTTTCATTCAGTGAGAAGCAAAATAGCATCTCCCATAGGAAATTTTGAGGTCTCTTTCTGTATGGCATATTCAGAAGTCCTGCTATTGAGATCTCTTGCTTAATAAGAAGACATTCGGGATGGTCTCAGAACATGCCCCAGTTCTGCTCTCCCCAAAGTCTTGCAAATGACTGAGTTTGGCTGGCTGAGTTCAGAGCAGCTGGGGCTGATAATGGCATGG
Organism: Mustela putorius furo; assembly: GCF_011764305.1. Classification (NCBI taxonomy): domain Eukaryota; kingdom Metazoa; phylum Chordata; class Mammalia; order Carnivora; family Mustelidae; genus Mustela; species Mustela putorius. The sequence goes on along the minus strand of NW_025421322.1, from coordinate 21,665,968 downwards.
CATCTAGGAAACTTGTACATCTGATATTTGTCTTCTGGAAAACCATCTGCCTGTCCACAGTCCCTGTGAACTGCCCAGTCTTTGAGTCTCTCCTTGCAGGCTGAGTAATCTCATTTCCCCACTGGACAGGAGGGGCTGGCTGAGGTCATTATGACGATTCATTAGCAGCATGTTGGGCTGTAACTCCCAAAAGAGCTTGAAATATTGATTTTATGCATGTCATGCTAAAGATTGAGCAGTTGTAATCCTACTTTGTATATTACTTCTTGTAGATTTAGAAACAAGATGGCTTTGCCACCAGTGTAGCTGACATGCTCTAATTAATCTTTGTGGAAAAAGTTGCACATGTTTAAATGAGCTCATCCAAATAGCATCACTTATCCTTTTCTGATATTGAGGATACATTGAAATGAAGCATTATTTGGGAAGAAAAGAAATCTCACTCTTCTTTTTTTTTCTTGGCTAGATCTGTCACCTGTAAAATGGTTATAATTTGTAAAGCCTATAAGAGTAGTGCTGTAGAACATATTTTGCTATGCCTAACAATACAGAGAAATAGGCATATTCCCAATATGCCTATGTATGACCATGGGGCAATACCCGTTTAATGAAGATTGTCTTCTCCAACTTTTCTAATGGATACTGTTTAAGAGCTTTCTAGAAAAGGCCATAAGCCACAAAACCAGCAGGATTCTTTACTGTTCCTTTGGAAAAGTTAGGCAATTAAAAGTTTACATCATTTGTGGAAACATGACTGATGGTTCAAATGAACTTATTATAAGTTATTTCTTTAGAGCTTACAGACTGCATATTTTTCTCTCAAATGCCAGCATCATTAAGTAAAATGTGAGAGCACTGGAACTCTAAGGGATCTTAACAAGTAAAATGGGCAGAAAAATCAGTACCTCAGTGAGTAGTTATGAGAATTGGATGAGATAATGTGTCTAAGGAGAATTTGGAATGAGAACCAAACCTAATTAAAGTTGGAGCGATCTCATTAGGATGGAAGAGCATATATCAGACCTAAGAATCCAAGGCTCCTTCCTCAATAATTCCGTGGTCATTGTTTCCACAAAGGGTGAGGTCAAAGTCATCCTGAAAGGAAATACATCAGTTTTCATGTATCACAATAAACTTTTTTTTTCTTTTTGGTTTGAGCTTGTTTTGTTTTTGAGGAAAAATCAATTCTTGCCCTGAGATACTCTCCCTTCTTAGATTAACTCCTGAGGATATTAGTTGAATCTCTTGAGGACCAAAGGTGAAACTCAGAACATTCATTTTTTTGTCTCATTCACAGGACTCAGATCCAGTTCTATCCTCATAAGTCAAATAGGTCGAGTTGAGTAGAACTTCTATTAGCCTCGGGCTAAATCGTCAGACACTTGAGTTTGTAAAAGTTAAGTAGCCCTAAAGGGACTTTATTGAGGAGTGGTGGAGTTATCTAAGAAACCATACTGGACTTTGGAGTAGAGGGCTTGAGAGAATATTAATATTCTTGTTATATAATGTTAATATAAAGAATTTATTTGGAGCACCTTTTCAAAGGTTCTCTTGCTAATGAGGCACAAAGGAATGCCTAAGTTGGACAAAGTTAACCTCTCCTTTATTACTCTGTACTCTTGTTTTGAGATCTACTCTACCTATCCCTTTGCATGTTTCCATCATAGCCTGGTAAATATTTGGTAGAAGGAAGAAAGGTAAGGTGGCTTTCAAGGAAGAGAAAGTATTAGTTTCCGAGTCATCTTGAGGACACTTGTGGTAATATAATTAGGAGAAAGCATTTCCCCTTATGTTATCCCTCACATACATAGATTACCAAATGAAGCCGTTAGAACTATTGGCATGATGGAAGCAGGTCAGAGGCCCAGAATCTGGTTATAGCATCAGGAAAGTTCCTTCCAGACTGGAGAGGAAATAAAAGTGAATTCTTTGAGTACCCTACATAGGTTAGCAATGAGTGTCTTCTGCAATAGGAAAGGAGGATCTTGCTGTATTTGCGTTTCATATGTGCTCAGTAAATGTCAGGTTAATTAATTCTCACCTTACGATACAACACGTTTTCATAGAATTAAGTTTGGGGATTCCAGACATTAAAATCATAGGGCATTTTACATATCACCTTCTTGGGAATGACCTTACCTTCACTGATTGCTTTATAAATATTGTCTTGTTAAACTGCATCAAGATAGAGAGGTGTTATTTGTGACACATCATCTTCTGTCACATAAAGAATATTTGTAACAGGCGTGACACTCTAATAAATTTGATACGATCTTCCACAAAGCACAGAAACATATCCAAAACCACCAGGATAATTGTATTGTCTGCCAGTGGTCATTGATTCTTTTAGTTAAATGACTCACATTGCTTGACCATTTTTGCATAGGGTCAAAAATTTTAAAGCCTAACTTTAATATTTCCTTTTCTGTTTGCAGCACAGGTAAGGTACTTAAACTTGATAGGGAAAGTGTCTACAAGATGACCAACATTGACTTTTCCTTCTTATTGATTCATTAACCATCCAGAGAGTTGGGAGTAGAATGCCAAATGGGCTTTTTCAAATATCAAGCATCTGGATGATGAAAAATTTGAATTAATATCCAAATGTCTTAGAGTTGCATAGACAGTTAATGACCCCTAATACTAACTTATGCCAAATGGGAATTTAGAATTTACAGATTACTTTTACAGACATCTCCCCACCTAGAGTTGAAGAGAGTAGTACCTTTTTAAAGCCACTATGGCCTTAGTCCTGATAAAAATTGGGTGTCAGGTGGCGAAGAAGAACCTTTAAACACAGTGATGTGAGAGCCTTTTGTTATTCAGGCATGGACAAAGGGAATCAGCAATATCATTTACGACTGTGTTGGTGTTAGGTCTAACAGTTTAATGAAACTATCTAATTCCTACGTCTTGCCTTGATGGGTGAGTTGGGGGCTAACTTATGTAGGATTGAAGAAGTGTGTAAATCAATACAAAGTCTTGGTAGAAGAAGATGCCCACTAAAACAGCCCTTGCTGGCTAGGGCCAAAGAGGCAGAAAGGGCAAATTTAGGGAGAGCATGTTTGGATGACATACATCAGAAATTGGACCAGGTTAAGTCTAGGGACAAGAATCAACAGGAACAGTCCAAACTAAGACATAGAACTAAAAGGAGGTTTGCTGTGAACCAGAAAGGGGAGCATGGAGAAGTAGGTGTGGGCAGGCATGAATACTGGACAGATTCCTGCAATCATCACTGATGGAACTTTCCAGAATTTTAGCAACAATTTTACAATGGTAAACTATTTTTTTTAAAAGGGCCAGGGAATGACAGTCATAATTTCAGTTCTATTGGTTTGCTTATCTGTTTTCTCATCAATTAATTTTTCTCATCAATTAATTAATCAATTTCCACTCATATAATCTCTCTAATGATCCTTTCATCCTCTCAGTTTATTCTTTTATTTTTTATCCGGCACATATTGAGTACCCAGCTTGTATAGAATTATTGCTTAATGTTTCATAGAGGACTGAAGAGAGTTAAATACAGCCCATGAGGTGTTACCTATGACCCATAATAATAGCTATGATAATTTCAGATTGAGTATGAGACTGCTCAGTGGACCCTATTATGGATGGATAAAGGTTTTTTCTTAGTTGTGCTTGTGTAGAGATTACTCCTGTGTTTGCTTTCTACCTCTTAAGTTTAGGGATGATGCCAAGATGACTCAATAAAGGCAATTTGATGGTTTAGCCTAGAAAAGAAGTCATTAGTGGGCATACAGAGCAAATGTTACAACTCACTGCCATCCCTGAGGACCCATGGACTAGGGACTGCTTGCACTTTCCAAAAATCTTTTGAAGAAAAGAAAGCAAGAAACTGGTAAGTTGGAGAGAGAAGAGAGGGAGGCAAACATAAAAGCTTGGAAATAAAGCAGCACCTTTTTATTATTCCTCTAGGTGGTTCTTCATGATTCGTGATGTATCAACTCTCCCTTAAAACCAAATCATGTAACTAGCAGGGGAATCTGAAATAGCAAAGAACACCTAAATAAGTTTTTTCTACTATACAAGTCATAAATCATGAGTAGTTTAAAATTTGGCCACGTGTCTACAGGAACTCTATATAACCAATAAAAGCACATTTGCCTCTGGGTTTACTGCCCCTGTACATGCTACATACAGCTAACCAGGGTGGGGCTGAGGCTTATAAAAAAGTCAGGGGGTCTTGACTGTTACTATATATTTCAGAGTGAGACTGCAGAGTTCAGGGAATATTGAAGTCAAATCAAGTCACTCCCCTCATCAGAATACAATAAAATATCTTCTGTGGACATTTTCAAGCTATTCACTCATCAAAGAAGAGAAAGACATGAAACTAAAAGAGTAGTGGAAGATAATGATGTGAAGCTTATGAAATTTGAGGTCCTTATAAACCCACAGCTAACTTATGTAGGATTGAAGAAGTGTGTAAATCAATACAAAGTCTTGGTAGAAGAAGATGCCCACTAAAACAGCAGGGCTTTTAGAAAATAGTACTTGTACTTTAATTGTGCTCCAAGTTTGAAAAATCCGTGTTGTATTCAACCTCTTGGTGTGGTATGGAGTTCAGCTCTTTTGTTAAAGAAACTGTGTCCAACATTGTAAGAATGGATCTGTGATGACCAATCTAATATGACAAGAGGTATGTGCTCAGACTTTAGACAATCCAAAGCTTCAGTTAAGTAAGAGTATTAACTAATTAATGCATTTTTCTTGGATATGTAGTGCAGGTTGATTTAAAAAATGTCAGTGAAGGCCTATCAAGTGGATGAATTGTTTTCGATATTTTGAATGAGTGGTACCTAGAAAGTAACTTGGGTTATAAAGGAATTGATTGAGTGAAATCTTCCATTTAAAAAAATGATCTAATTCAACAATTCTGTTTACAAAGCTTTGTATTTATGGATGCATCTTGATACTTTGTTTGAGAAGCCTGACAAAACAAGTGGTCCCATTAAAAAAATGTCAAATTCATTGATTATTTAGTATAGTTTCTTTTTATGGCTATTTATAAAATGAAACTTTTAAAAAATTGAAGTATAATTAAAGTACAATGTTATATTAGTTTCAGGTGTACATGTATTGATTCAGCAATTCTTACATTACTCAGTGCTCATCAAGATAAGTACAGTTACCATCCATCACCATATAGCATTATTACAATATTATTGACTGCATTTCTTATGTTGCACTTTGCATGTCCATGACATTCATTCTATTACTGGTAGTTTGTACTTCTTAATCTCTTTTATCTGTTTCACTCATTCCCCAGAACCACCTCCCCTCTGGTAACTACCAAGTTTTCTCTGCATTTAACAGAGAGAACAGTTTGCTATCTGTTTATTTGCTGTATTTTTTAGATTCCACATATAAGTGAAAGCATATGGTATTTGTCTTTCTCTGTCTGACTTATTTCAGTTAGCATAATATCTTCCAGATCTATCCATGTTGTTGCAAATGGCAAGAGCTCATCATTTTTCATGGCTGAGTAATACTCCATTGTATATGTGTATATATCACATCTTCTTTATCTGTCAGTGAACATTTGGGTTGCTTCTGTATCTGGGCTATTATAAATAATGCTGTGATAAACATAGGGATGCATATATCTGTTCAGATTAGTGTTTTTGTTTTCTTTGGGTAAATACCCAGTAGTGGAATTACTAGATCATATGATAATTCTATTTTTTAATTTTTTGAGGAACCTTCATACTATTTTCCATCAGTGTGCATTACCAACAGTGCACAAGGTTTCCTTTTTCTCTGCATCCTGGCCAACACTTGTCTTTTTGATTCTAGTCATCCTGACAGATGTAAGGTGATATCTCATTTTGGTTTTAATTTGCTTTCTCTGATGACAAGTGAACTTGAGTATCTTTTCATGTGTCTGTTGCCCATCTTTGTTTTTCTTGGGTAAATGTTATTTGGGTCTTCTACCCATTTTCTTAATTGGATAATTTGTGGGTTTTTTGGTGTTAAGTTTTTTTTTCTATATTTTTAATATTAACCCTTTATCAGATATGTCATTTGCAAATAACTTCCCATTTAGTAGGTTCTCTTTTCATTTTTGTAGATAGTTTTCTTTGTTATGCAGAAGCTTTTCATTTTGGAGAAGTCCCAATAGTTTATTTTTGCTTTTGTTTCCTTTGCCTAGGAGACATATCTAGAAAAATGTTGCTAAAGCCAATATCAAAGAGCTTACTGCTTCTGTTTTCTTCTAAGAGGTCTCCCATTTAGGTTTTTAATTCATATTGAATTTATTTTTGTATATGGTGTAAATGGTTCATTTTCATTCTTTTGCATGTAGTTGTCCAGTTTTTCTGACACTGTCTATTAAAAAGGTTGTTTTTCCCCATTGTATATTCTTGCCTTCTCTGTTATAGATTAATTGTCTATATAATGTTGCTCTATCCTGGGTTTTCTATTCTGTTCCATTGATCTATGCATCTGTTTTGGGGTCAGTACAATGCTCTCTGGATTACATAGCTTTGCAGTATCTCTTGAAATCTGGGATTGTGAAACCTCCAGCTTTGTTCTTCTTGTTCAAGTTTACTTTGGCTGTAAGGTTGGTAGGATGTCATTTTATAGATGGTTTCCTTGGTTGACTTTTTCATATCTCTACCACTTTGAGGGATGTTATGTAGATACAGTTTTTATTAATATTTGCTTTGCTCATTTCGTTACCACACTGCCTACAGAGACCAGAATAAATCTGAAGTCCATGGTTGTTATTTTCTAATCGAGAAACCAGAAGTGCTTTTATTGTAATGAGTTCAGGCGTCAGAATGCTCATTATAAGAAAAGAGGAAAGAAAGAGGAAGGACATTTCAAGCTCTTGGGAGTTGGTGGGAAGTCATGTTGCAGGCAGCCTGGTCTGCCTGGTCACAGCCGACGCCCCTGGGTGAGGCCTTACCTATCTGATCTATAAAATAGGACAATGGTACTCATCTTGTAACACTGTTATGAAGAAATGTTAGGTTGTAAAGATGATATTTATAAGTGCATGGCACATAGTATAGGTAGTCTGTAAGTCAATATGGATGGGAACCACATAAGTTGGTGAATTCAATATCCTTCTTTTGTGTACATAGAAGTCCGGAAGCTAACCAAGTAAAGCATGGTTTTTTCCAAGTTCCGTGTTTTCCAATATGTTCTGGTACTTAATAATCTTGTAAATATTATTTCTCTTTTTCCTCTACTTTGTCCCTTTTAAAAATCTTGTATTTTAAATTATATATATTCTAAAATCAACATTTAAAATATTTCACTGTTCATGAAATTAAGATAAATCTCACATTTGAGGGTGTGTCCTAAGTGAATTGGCATAATTTTTATTTCTTTTTGTTACATAAATTAATAATACATCTTATAATTGATGGCATCTAAAATGAGATAAAATTGGGAATTATTGTTGTTACTACTAATTTGACTATGTGAAGTATGCAAGGAGATATGTGACTTCAGTGTAGACATTGTACATAATTCTGGGGCATCAGATTCACCTGAAGATTTGGGTAGGAAAAGTTGAACACACTAACCAATTAGAAATCTTTAATGTTTTTTTTTTTTTTTAATATTTAACAAACATGGATATAGTAAAGAGAAATCAAGATTTACCTGAATTTTTCATTGAAAAATGTGGCATGCCATAGACACTTTGGCCTGAAATGCTGGATTTCTGCTGTAAGTGTTTGTTCATTACACTTAGCTGCTTGGAGTAATGTGAGAGAAAAATATGAGACACGCAATGAGAAGCAGTGGTGAGAAAATCAGACAAGGTCTCTGCTCTCATGGAACTTAGAGTCTAATGGGGGGACGGACTTGAAAGCTAATGACAGAGGTGTGGTGTTTTAGCTGCTGTGAGAGCAATTGCTTTGAGATGCAGTGAAACAGGGAGGAGGGCATGGTCAGTTCTGTTCTGGGGGGTGGCGGAGGTGCCAGTCAGGAAGTCTTCTCAGAGAAGGTGAACTTAAAAGTAGATTCTTGAGCAAGGATATGGAGTTTGGGGAGATGACGGGGTCCATCCAACAGGATCCTTGTAGTCTTTGTCTCTTTCTTCTGGGGGCTGAGATGCTCTGCAAAGTGTCAGGGAAGATTCTCACTGCTGAGGTTTAGAAATTTTTAGAGGAACCAGAACTTGGATTTACTGACATCTCCCCTGCCAAGGTCTTCCAAGGATCTTGTGGGTGGCCTTGCTTCAGCAGGACAAATCTGTGTCCGTTAGGAGCATAGTGACCTTTATTTAACCCACACAAAGAACTTTGTAACCTCTTTCAGACTTCTGAACCTCTGCTACAGGCAAAGCCTGCTTCTCAGATTTTGCTAATAAAATATAAATCCAAGCAACATCCTCGTCTTGGATTATAAACCATTTATTTCCAGGCTCCTTCCAGTAGAACCGGTGGTCAGTTCATTGTGTGAAATTCTGCTATTTGAATGGAACTATATCTTCTTTTGTAGTGCTCCCTGGGCTGAAATTCAGACCTTCAATTTCTTGTCCTAAGAACAGACACACATCTTTAGGAAGAATGGGACAACAGTGACATCCTTACCCTTTGCACGTCCTGATTATCCACAGAACAGCTGGCTTAGTGAAACAGTAATTCAGAGTCCTCAGCTGGATAGCTGCAGAGAATTCATCATTATTCAGAGTTCAGGAAGTGCCAGTAGTGTTATTGAAGTGGTAATTGAATTTGGTGGACCCTCTGTGGTCCAGACAGCATAGCACTGCCGGCGAGAGCCATGCGGTGTGGTTAAGATGAATACGTTTCCAACAATAATGAATCTTCAAACCAAGCTCGATAGCACACAGCCAAAAGGACATACTGTTTTGATAATTTGATTTATGATATTGAGCATTTTGGATTGAAACCCATGCAGAAACATGACAATGTGTACCTACAGGAAGATCCTGGAAGAAAAATCCAGTCCTGCCTTGAAATCTCTGTCAAAAGTTCTATTGATAATCTCATCAAGCACAGATATGTATGTGACAAATTATTTCCTTGTGTAAAGACGTCCTCGCCACATTCTTGAACTGCATCCTTATGGGTTGGAAGAAAAATTCCCAAATAATTTTCAATGAAGTGTGCCTTATCACTAAAAAGCAATTAAGAGCTTTCAAAATTTCACATTCACAGAATGATCTCAGCCATCTCACTCCTTTGCAATGTTGTTTCTAAAAGAGAACATTTCTAGTTTGGGAAAATAGCACAAAAATGAAAACTGTTGGAATTGTTTTGGTTGCTGAAAATACACTTGGCCTCATGGCTGCAGCGCTGAAGAAAGGAAAGATCTTTGGCTTTGAGCTTGGGCAGACCCTGAGTTTGAACCCTGGCTTCTTCATTTACTGTGTCCTTAATAGGCAATTAGCTTCCTTTATACTCTCTGTATTTCCCTGTAAAAATGAGGTCAGTAATATCTACCTCTGAATATGACAAGCAGAGAATAAGGGGCAAAGCTTCATTCTACTGGGTGTTTCTTATGATAAGGGCTGTCATTTGACAACCTACTATGTGTCTGGCATAGTCAAATGCTTATGAGCACATATTATCTTACAACAATGTGTGGCTGATAAACAGGGTAACCACTTTGGCCCAGTTTTCCTAGGATTGTCTGATCTTACAACCAAAAGTCCTGAGTCCCAGCAACCCTCTCAGTTCGGGACAAACAAAGGTGGATAGTTGCTCTATCAATATTATGGTCTCCTCTTACCGGTGTGGAAACTGAGGCTCAGAGTGTATGTGCAAATTACTCAGTATCCCATAGCTGGGAAAGAGTAGGCCTGGTATTCAAATCTAGGCTTGACTAAGTCCCAAACCTGCACTCTTTCTGTAGCCCTCAGCCCTGCTCAGTGAATGTTGCATTCCTTGCCATCTTACTAGAACATTCTGGACTTCACAGATATTTATAGATCAGATCATATTTTTTAAATGTCTTTAAATTGTCATTTCAGGACTGCATGCATTCATGTGTGTGTCTGGGTGGGCCCAAGAGTCGGGGATTGCTCTCCAAGAGACTGTGATCATGAAAATGATAGTTTAAAAGCCTAGCATTTATTTCAAAGAATGTTCTATCTATTGTCCATTCATTCATTTTGTCCATTCATTCATTTATTCATTCATGTGTTCAATGGGTATATAGTGAAGTTTTACTGTGTGCCAGATACTGGGGCAGATACAAAGAAGATTAAGATGCTGGCCTCGAGATGCTCAATGTAATGGAATTTAACGAATGGGTTATTAAATACTGTGACACGGTGGGGAAAGCCCTCCATCATTCCCACATCCCCTGGCACACTCAAGCCCAGCAAATTTTCTCTAATGAAGCGCCAAGCTTATTCCCAATGCTAGTTTTTGTTTTTTTTCTTTTCCTTTTTTTTTTTTTTTTTGCATTAGCTGTTACTTCTGTCCAGAAGATTCTTTCTCCTAATCTTGGTCATTCGGATCTAGGAAGAAATGTGACCTCTTTAGAAAGAGCTTCCTTGACCACCTCCAGCTAAAATGACCACCAAGAAATTCTCTGTTAGATTGCCCTGTTTTGAGGATCTCATAGGGTTTATTTATCACTATTTGATATTTCTTTTCATTGATCCTTTACTTGCTTTTTGCCTGCTTCTGCCAACAGAGAAAGAGTGTAAATTCCAGGAAAGAGAGGTGGCTTGTTTATTTTATCGTTTGTTTTACTTTCCCAGAGCTTAAAACAATACCAGGCACCCAGAAGCAGTCAGTAAGTGTTTTTGAATGAACAAAATGTACGAATTAGCAAGTGTTTCAGATGCTGGAAGGGGCAGCCAGCTCAGCATGAATGAGCAGAGGTCTGCTCGAAGGGATATCTGAATTTAGCCTTATCCTTTTATCCTCCCTGCTTTTAAAGTAGTCCGTTCTAAATTAGAAAAAAAGAAAAGAAAAGAAAAGAAAAAGATAAAGAAATCACGAACAACAACAAAAAGGTCCAATTTGGCATAACACTATCATACTTTATTTTATATTGTCTCCTAGTTCTCTTTACATTTGTGTTCAGAGATACTTTTGAACAAAAACAAATCACTTTTCCCACAGTTCTAAACTTTCTGTGGTAGGTTAGTATTTTTTTATATTTTCATTTTAAAGATAGCTTTTTTTTTCATTGTAATGGCAGTATTGGATTTATCGAGCCAAATCTATATTGTCGGGGACTTCAGATAGTCCCATTTTGCCATTGTGAATAATACTGGACTGAACAGCCTCACAGAGAGATTATTTTTGCATGAATTCATGTGATATCTTGAAGTAGAAACAAAAGGACTTTGATTTGAGTTCACGATCCACCAGTTTCTTTTAACCCTTTGTTTAAAAAAGTTTAAGTTTCCTCGTGTGTAAAATGGGGAGGAGTGTTCTTCACAGGGCCATTGGGCAAATTAGATGTTGTTAATGAAGGTAATGTGTTCTGCAAATAAGTGTGCAATAAATGTTAATTGTCCTTAATAATGTTCTTTGATTAAAATCTAGAAATCAAATTGGCTTTCCAATTTATCATAAGGGACAAATACAAACTTGCTAAATATATGGATCAGGCAGGAAGCTACAGGTAGTAGAAATGAAGTTGGGGATAAGAGAGGACAAGATTTTTTTTTTTTTTTTTTTTAATGTGGAAGAACTATAGACCCACTGAATGAACAAGAAACTTAAATATAAAGCCTATATTAACTTTGACCCTCACATTGCCCAAATGGCAGCCCTATTCACTGCTGGGCTCTGCATTGCCTCTGGAAATATGCTTTTCTAAGCACACAGTGAAGAGTAGGTTGATCAAGATAATGCTGGCGTTTTAAGCCTTGTAATTGGGAGGATGGAGAGCAATTTAAAACCAGGGAGACAAGTTTTGCTTGGTCCACATTCAATTTTTAATACATGAATGTGTCTAGCAGGTTGTCCAGAAAAACGTATCAGAGCTCAAGATGTGGGCTTGAGTAAGCAGTGTGGAGATTATCTGAGGCCTTGGCAATAGAGATCATCTAACTCAGAACTATCTTCTGTTTCCCTTCTGATAAGAAGCTCATCTAAAAATATCCACCTTGTTTTTAATAGATGCTGTTGCTTGGTGTCTGATTTAATTTGTAAATTTTAATTTTATTTGTATTTCTTTTTTATATGGAAGTAGAATTAACATAAAGTGTTATATTAGTTTCAGGTGTACAATATAATGAGACAACAATTCTATACATCACTCACTGCTCATCTCAAGAAGTGTACTCATATTCCCCTCACTCTATTTCATGCACTTCCTACTCACCTCCCCACTGAAAACCACCAGTTTGTTCTCTGTATTTAAGAGTCTGGTTTCTTTTGTTTGTCTTTTTTCCTTTGTTTTGTTTCTTAGATTCCCCATATGAGTGAAATTCTATGGCATTTGTCTTTCTCTGTCTGACTTATTTCACTTAGCATTATACTCTCTAGATCCATCCGTTATTTATATTTTCAGTAAGCAACTCATAAGCACATAAGTAATGGCAGTCACACTTTGATAAAATCATGTTTATTTAGTGAGGTCTGACAAACAGAGAAAGTAAAAAGAATATATTTTTTAAAAATGTATAACTTATATATAAATACTTTAAAAGAGAAAAGCTGAACACACGTGGTGACAAAAGAATGTATACATTTAAGTTTGCAGCCTATCTTGTAGCCTGACAAATTAGATACACATATGTATACACATATATCTTGTTCGTGAGTTTGTGTAATTAGGGCCCAACGATAAGTTCTGGGTATATCTACCATCATTCTGAACTCCCATAAAATTTGTGGTATTTTTCCACCACAGTCATGTTGATTTGTCCTTCTTTCTCAAAATCTAAGACCAGCACACTTGAAAGTCATCAAAGGTTGTAATCAGGTGCTTTGGGCCCCAGTTTACTCATCAGTAAGGTAAAGAAAATCTCTGCTGATGTGTTCTGCCTCTTCTGAGTGAAAAAGCAGTGAGCCCCACTAGCCTCCAGCATATAGAAATGTATGAGGGCTGAGAGGTGGGCCATCTCTGTATTAGGGGGAGTTTTCTGTTTGGTTTCTTTCTTTGGCAAGGAGTCTACTGTCTCCAATGGAACAAGTTTATAACACCAGTCCGCTTAACTAACAAATATTCCACTCCTGTAGATACATCTTGTTTCTTAGTATGCAACACAACAGAAGACTAACAGTCTCTGGCTTTCAAACTGAAGAGCTACACATTTCCTCAGATCTTGAACTTGGAAGTTGAGAGTTGAGCCACTCAAAAAGAGAGTTCAACAGAAACCCCATCAAGTCAAACCTCAATATATGGCAAAATATTCATATGACAACATGTTCAGTATGATATTGAACCTCACTGTGATGTTCATGACTGACATTTTCTTGATATTGCACTAGTGTATAACAAAATAAGATGAGTGTAATGTGATAGTCTACACAGTAAAACATGTATCTTATTTCTTAAATTTATACAAATTTTTGTTTGTAGTAAATACCACAGAAAAGTAAGTCATCCCTAAGTACTATCCTGAGCTTACCTTGATTTCAAGTTTACAGTTAATCATATCTTTCATTAAAAAAAAAAAAAGACAGATATAACTGACCGCATATGACCACAGAAAATACATAGGATTCAGGGGTAAAATAATAATTCTTCCTAATTTTTCTTATATTCATTTGATGGTGGGTAGCTACAGTTTGCCTCTGTAGGTATGCTTCTCAAGGATTACATGTTACATTTCCCCTCTGCTGGTGTTTGGCTTTAACTCTTGGAGGAAGGCCTCGTGGTTATGAGGACAGTTGCTGTGACAGGTGCAGGTCCCGATGACCATCACTGGTTTCTTGATGATCTGCCCTGGGGAACACTGGAACTCCACCTGGATGGTTTTGGTGTTGTGGGGGGTGCAGCATCGGCCATCACTACAGACCCCACAGAACCTGGGCTTGTAGGTGTGGAGGCTGGTGCAGTTCTTGAATTGCAGGTGGATGGCTTTGAGTGACTTCGTGGTGCGGAGACACTTCTTTCCTTTCTAAGAAAGAAGAAAAAGCGGATTCATGGAATGGCTACCATTTCTCCAAAGAACGGTTAGCTGCCTAACCGTTATCCATTGTTCTTCTTTGTTAACATGACATTATTGTGTTAGGACAATTTGGTCAGCAGAATATCTGAGTGCTTGCGATGGCTTTGTGATCAAGTTCTGGCCAATGATACATAAACCAAGGGATTCTGGGAAATTCTTTGACCTTCAGACAGGTACAGTTCTTTATTGCTTCCTGAATTCACTATCTTCCTGCCTAGAATGTGGAAACCATGCCTACAGGTACATAACCATCCTTTGACGTGGCGATAAGCATGAGAGTGAAAGTGTATATGAAGAAATCTATTTTTTCAAGGCACTGAAACAGACTTTGATGTTGTTATAGCCAATGCATTTTTAGGCATTATAAAAAGAAATAGAATATACCTGGCAGCATTGCACACCTCCTAATGCTTCAAATACTTCAAATACTTTTCAGACATTAACTCACTTAACGTTACTAACATTCAGTCCTACAAGGATCAATTATTCATGTAAAGAACAACTGTACAAGCTTCACAGATAAGTAAATGGAGTCTCAAAGGCCTAAAGTCACCAGAAACATCAAGTTACTGAATATCTGACACAAGCCCATGTCTTCTATTACTATAACCTCAGGAACATCTAAGATAATGGGATTTAAGTTTATTTTCCATGAAGGCAGGGTAAGTGAAGAATTTATTCAATTTCCATTAGTAATGGCTGATGAGGAACCCTCATACAGATTCAGCACAACACTGACTCTATGTTTATTTCCCGCTCAGATTTCTTCACCTACTAAAATTGCAATAATTCTCTTCTGCTTTTCACTTTCCTAGGCACAGCCCACAGCTGTGGAGTGATGAGGCTTGGGATTCTCTTAAATCTGTGCCTCTCAAACGTTACCTCAGAATCTTCTAGAAGGTCTGCTAAAACAGAAAGTGTTGGGCATTATACCCAGAGTTTCTGATTCAATGGGTCTGATGTGGGTCCCAATAATTTGCTTTTCCAATAGGTTCTTAGATGATGCTGCTGGTCTAGGGAGCCACACTTTGAGAAGCACCAGCCCATTTTAAAGCATCTCTTGTTGATAGGAAGTAATGATTATTATGCTGTTATTTCCCTAGTTTCCAAATAGATTTTGGAACCTTTATGAAATGTATGTATCTTAAATATAATATCTCCCAATATAAAACTGGGTGCAAGTTATACAAACAAATAAAAATTTTGGCAAAAGAAACAATAGAAAAAACAAAGTTTGGGAGGCATGACATGGAAAAGCCTTATTTAATAAAGAAGTGTGTCCTTGACAATGTTAAAGGTCCTTTGTTTCTTCCTTTTTGATATTTAATGTGTAACATACATTCTTGCCAATGTCCTCACAAAGGTACAAGGTCAGCCACATCTGTGTGTGTGTGTGTGTGAGAGCGGGGGGGGGGGGAGAGAGAAGCAGAGACAGGAATAGACACAGGGAGAGAGAGACAGAGAGAGGCAGCTTTGTGGGTGAACCCACATGGGATGTGTGAAACCACACATCCCATGCATATTGCAATTCTCCTAAGTGGAGGGAAGGGCAGCTTCTAGCATATAATTTTAGGGATGTTTCTATGTGTTGTTTTAAAATTGGTGGAAGAAATATAAATTAGGATGGACCCCCCCCCCCAAAATCATATAGCTATGTAGCCATATAACTAATATGATTGCTGGAGACTTCTTTGAGCGATAAACAGAAATGATGCCTAATGCTAACAGAGTCATCTCTTCCCAGCCACTTTGTGAATTCATTCTATTTAATCCTCCATGACAACTTTGAGGTAGGTACTGTCAATGGCCTCATTATATGGGGGAAGGAATTGAGGCTTAGAGGTTAAGAAAATTCATCCAGATCCCACAGCTAGTTCCTGTAGTGTAAGCCAGGAGTTAGGCTGTCTGGCTCCAAAGTCGCACCCTTAGGTATTAGGTGATATGGTGTAGAGATATGTAAATCATTCATTGTTAGACACTTTTTGGCTTTAGGGTTGTACAAATTTCCATATAATGGTCAGTTTGGGTATTGCATTTTCTGATCTATGGCTGGGGAGGAAGCCTGTGATGTCATCAGGAACCAATCAGAGCTTCTGATCCACATGCCTTATGGTCAGTGTTAACACACTGAGTTGATTCACTTCCAGCAAAAAAGGAAAGAAATGTGCTATTTTATTTGGCACATATCGCCTTTTGCTGGCAAATGTACTATTCCCCCTAGACTTTTTGAAGCACTGAAAATAATTCCCAGACACCAATTCATTTACCCATCAACAACTGTTTATCAGGTGCACAGGAGGGACCAGGTAGGATGTTGGGGACGGAGGCTTGAGTGCAGAAGATTCCATTTCTACCCTGTGCTTCCTACAGATGGAGTCTAAGGGGTGTAAAATACGGAGGTCAGAAGCGACCACTTTCAAATCAGCTGAGCTTGGCAAGCAAGAGGCCAGTTTTTTCCAGGAATGGGAGGAGATTTGCCAGACCTCCTCATCTGGGGACACGTCTATTGCTGGCTTCTCCCTCTGCCGCTAGACCTGCTGTGAGTTGCTTGGATATTTCAATATATGAAAGAGGAAAAATAAAAGAAGGTAAACTCCCTCACTGCAGGAACCACTTCCCCTTTTTTTCTGGGCTTCACTCCCAGCTAGAGCTGGCCTCTGTGTCGACTAGTGTCAGGGAGACTTTCTAGAGCCCAAGACACCCAGGAGGCAAAGCTGCTTCCTCTGGGTCGGGAGGCTGCCCACACGTTCTTACCTTATCTGTGGGCTGCTTGGGCTCTTGCTCACAGGGTCGCACAATGCAGAGCCGAGTCTGCTTCACCATTTCACACTGTGGGTTCCTGTTGGTGACCCGGGTGGAAAAACCCATGCCACAGCTCTTGGAACATGCGCTCCACTCTGTGGTCTGCTCAATGCAGTTGATGCTGGAGTCGGAGACCGCAACTCCTAGCGTGGCTTCTGTCCTGTAGGCTACGGGAGGGACCAACAAAGGTGGCCATATTGAGTAAAACATGTGGACTGTGGAAGAATGCTTTCAACCATCCTTGGAAAGGGGGTCTCATTCAATTCTGTACCTACTAAACCCGGGTGCTCTCAGAAGCGGATCTCTGTTTATAAACACCCTAAAGAGGAGCCACAATGCCGGCACGTTCTGGGCCTTCCAGAAAGTTCTAGGGAATGACTCTCCAACTTGTCCTGAACTAGCTTAGGAGGCCCTGTTTTTAAGAAACCTAGCAGTTTGAAGAACATAGAACAGGATAGCATCAACAACCATCCCGTCAGCTGTCATGTTCTCAACATGGGATATAGACACTTGGACTTTGATTACAAACATTTCTTTCTCAACACTTAATAGGTATGGCTTGGGGGCACTTCTACACGGAAGTGTAGGCATGTTTGATCCACAAGGCATGTTTGATAATGTCTGACCTCAGAAAACCTGCCAAGTCTGTGTACTGTCATCCTATATCTGGCATTTAGGATGTAAATCTGGCTAATTCAGTATCTGGCTGATATTGGCTCTTGAAATTTTTTTTTTTCCAAAAAAAAAAAAAAAATTTCCTTTAGAAGATAAAGCACAAAGAGAAGCAAAACAAAACTCCTTGACCCTTCCTAGAGCGTCTGGAAAGGTGGCATTTCTCTGGGACACCTGTCCAGGGAAAAGCAGCATTCTTTAGAGAGGCTGGTCATGCAGTAAGACAAAATCAGTCCCCTTGCTCAAAAGAACCACTGAACGCAGCAGGTTCTCTTTTGGAGAAACCGTGCGCCTCCTTCAATAACTTGGCAAGGATTCACACACACGTGATGTGTTTGATCTCAGTGGGCAATCCGGAATCCACCACTGGATGGCCAGAAACCGAGGCCAGTTTCTCATGGAGAATCCAAAAGAGCACACATGCTTCCTGCCTGCCTTTCCCCTGTGCGGTGATGACTTTCAGGTATCCTGAGTTTCTTACCTGGAAGGGCGAGGCCTCCCAACTCCCCCTTCTCATTTGAGTCACAGATCCACTTTTCACAGCACTCCCCTGGCACTTCAACTTTTCTGGGAGCTGGGCAGTCAGGCTGGGGCAGGAGCAGGTCCTCTCCGCAGCGGGGCACACAGCCAATCTGCCCATCTCTGCAGGCACACTGGTATTTGCAGCTTGGCTGAAAGGTCTCCCCGCTTTGGTAAATGACCCCATCAAACACACAGTTGTCCCCTTCTACCGCTAGAGCATCGGGGAAGCAAGGCAGAGACAAAAATCAAGAACAGAGTGTGATGGAGAAGCTATACAAGCTACACGCAAACCTAGGTGCCCCTTTTTTTCTCTTTGAAGCTATCTGTTTCTTCTCTCTCTGGCAGGGATATGTCCCCATGGAGGCCTCCCACAGTTAGAAGAAACCTTGAAGACCATCCAATGCTGCCACTGGTTTTTTGTTTTGTTTTTGTTTTTGTCTTTTTTTTTTTTTTTCCCACAGATGAGGCAGGGAGTGCACCACTGAGGAGTGACAGTCCCAAGGTGCCACGGCTGTTGTTCCCAATCATAAAGTCGGTTTGCTAGACCTTCCTTCAATTCTCCTACTCCAGCAGCTTAGAATTAGAAAGAAAAAGGTGCACGTCGAACTCTCCAAATAGGTTAACTGGTCAAATCGGGAAGAGAGGTAGGATTCCTTGGCATTCCAGCACAATAAATCATCACTAACTCAGGGAATAAAGTAAAAGCCTATTCCAAGCCCTCTTATGGGGGTGCGTGTGTGGGGGGGGAGGTGGGGACAGCCTCCAACTAAATGGCGCACCAGGTGGAAAAATGACCCCCCAATCAGTGTCACCAGCCTGAATTGGTTAGTTGCCTGCGTTTTATTTTATCCACAATCCAGACTGGGCTGACAGAGTGGTCTCAGGAGACCAAAGGCTGCTTTAGCTCAAATAGGACCATTTCAGGTGTGAAAACAAACCTGCTGGGCGGCAGGTGGGGGAAACTGTGAGCTTGTGAGTCAGCGCAAGATTCCATTGCCCCCAAGCATCCCCTTGGAAATGTCCAAAGGAAATTATTTCACAGGCTCTAAACTCTGCTCTGCTCCCCGCCTAGGATACCTCGATTCCACTGTAGGGAGGCAAGCGATGAATGCTTCTCAACTTTGCCCTCAGTTTCCCCCTCTGGCTTCCCCAAACCTGGAAGCACCCCCTTCCCCACCCTTCCGCAGACCGTGCCTAGCGCCCAGTAAACTCTCCACAAGCATCACTCCCAGCAGCATCCCCGTTGTTACTTGCAAGTTACCCTCTGGGAAGGGGAGAAGGGGAGGAAAGGGGCCTCGGGCGGGAGCCGAGGGCCCTGAGCGCAGGGGCCCGGATTACCCATGCAGATGCCGGTTCCCGCGCTGGGGTCCGCTCTGCGGTCGCAGAAGAGGCCGCGGCTCTCCTCGCACGGCTCCAGCAGGGAGCAGCTCTCGCCGCGCTGGCGGGCGCACACCAGACAGCAGGAGCAGTCGTCCAGAACGGCTCGCACCCCGGGGGCGCAGGTTGGCGGCGTCTTGGGACACCGGGCCGGGCACTGGGTGGGACAGCGCTGGGTGGCAGCGACCTGGCGCGAGCGGGACAAGAAGGAGAAAGCTCTCAGCGGGGACGACCGAAGGCGGAGCGACCCGAGCGCCCGGGCAGGGGCCGCCCTGGAGGGCAAAGTAGCCAGAGGCACCTGAGGGGTGCGCCACTCACCTGCCCCAGGACCTGGAGCAGCAGGAAGGCCAGGCCGATGCACCGCTTGGGCAGACTCTGCACGCTCTGCATGGTCAGGCTTTCCCCTCCGGCGTGGACGGAACAAGACCGGGCGCCCCAGATCCACCCCGCTGGCCCCGCTGCAGGTCGGGCGCCCGCCTCTGCTCCCCGGCGGCACCGGCTTAGGTTTTATAGCGCGCTCGCGGGACGCGCTCGAGCCGGTTGGCTGCAGGGCAGGGAGGAGGAGGGGGGGACCGGCTGGGTGGGGAATGGAACGAACCCCGGGGTTGCCATGGCAATTGGCCGTGGGTGCCGCTCTCCTTAGGGCGCGGCCCTGGGGCCTGCGTGTGCCTGTGTGTGGCGACTGGCTTTTCCCGGAGCGCCGGGAGGGGCAGGGTGGAGTCGCGCGGCCGGGACCCGGGGCTCGCTCGAGCGCGTGGGAAGGAAACGCCCGTTTCCTCCTGGAAGCCGCTCGGCCTTCCCCCGGGACCGAGACACCGGCACTCCCCATCCCCGCGCTGCGAGCCGGCCCTTCCAGGCAGGCCTGCAAACGTGGGGCTCGCCTCGAGGGGTGCCTGCAGTCTGGGGCCATCCGCGGGGGGTTGGCGAGCGGCCCAGCGGGTTAGTCATAAGGGAAGCACATGCAAGTTTGTCACCCTTTGGGGCGCTCTTTGAATGTGTGGAGGGGAGGGAGGGGAGGAATGGAGGGAAGCAGAAAGAGAGAAGAAAGAAAGTGGAGGGGAGAAAGCAAAAAAAAAAAGAGAAGACAAAGGCAAAGCAAAGCATCCCGGCCCCGTTAGGATGAGGGATGCTAATGGCCCAACGGGGCAAAAAGTTCCTTCCATTCGAATCATTCCAAGATCCCACTGATTCTTAACCCTCACTCCTCCTCCCGATTCCGCAGGCTTGGAAGAAATAAATTGAAAACATAATAAAATCAGAGCATAAAGCCCGAAGTAAATACAAGCTTTCTTCCTGATAGAAGAAAGTCTTGAAACACCTGTTGCATCAGGCCTACCCTAAATCAGCGCGTGTCAAAACCCAGGAGCCCTTGAGAGTTGGTGAGACAGGTTCAGCTCAGCCACTGTCCAAACCTCAGTGAGTTAGGGAAGGAGGAAGGACGGGTTTGGTTTACTTGGCCGACCCCTCCAGCAAATCACGTCTCTCTCCCACCTGGCATCCGCCTTTAAAAAAGGGCGGCTTCCAGGCCCTTGTCATCTCTCAGGAGAATGGCTCCAAAGGTGAAACTGCTTGACGGAGTAAAAGAAAATTTCTCCCCTATTTCAGCTTCGCCGCTGCCTCTGGGATAACTATGCCCAGCTCCTCTGAGGAGAGCAGCCTTGGAAAGACACTTTATAAGAAAAATTACACAGTCTTGTGATGTAACTCTGGACTTGAAAAAGGGAGCAGAGTTCCTCTACATCATCCATGCCCGGCATGAAGGAAAGTGAAGGCAGCTGGCAGAAGGCGCCAGGCCTGTCCTGGCAATGCCTGTTCCTCGTGCTCAAGTCATCCCAAGTCCCTTGAGGAGAGTTCTCGGAGCACCTTGAAACTGCTATTATGTATTCCCAAGCTCGCGACAATTCTGCTTTCTTTGAGGTAAGCCAGACTCAGCAGTACTCAAAGCTTGACAAGAAATGGAACAGTTAATCTGCGCGCTGTCTAGGACCCTCGTATACTCTGGACAAGCTTCCCTGGACATCTGGCCCAGTGATGCTTCTACTCCTCCGAACATCCGAATCAACCAGCGTGTATTAAAAACAAAACAAAACAAAACAATTTTTCTGCCTCACCCTTGACCTACTCAGTTAGAGTCTCTGGTGAGGGCTCTTGGTAGACAGCACTTTAGTGTATTTCAAAATGGGGGCTGTCTTGGGGAACCCTGCTGTCATGGAACAATTGGGAGCACAGCTAACGGGGAGGCAAGAATCTTGGCCAGGTTTTCAAAAGTATGAATAGCCACAATAAGGAGAAATTGGCAGCCCTGGGGTTGGGTTGACTTTTCTTGGGAAGAGGGAAGATGAGAGGAGAAACGTGAATTCCAGATTAAGGATGAAAATGTCGAGAAATCACAGCTAACCTGAGCCTCTTGATTGCACGCACGTTCCAAATTGGAACTGGCTTCGGCAAGAGGACTTCTGGAGGAATGCTGTGGTATTTCACAGATAACTAATGGGAAAGGTGCTACTAGGCCTCAGAGGCCACCAGGACCAGGGCCTGGGAGCCAACAAGACTCTGTCCCCCTGTTTTCATTGCTCTTCTGGGTGTCAGCTTTACTCAGTCTTACTGCAAACCAGCTTCTCCCATGTAAAGGAAGTGTCGACCTTAAGGTCTCCCTAACCTCTTACATTGTGACCTGAGCACCACAGAAGGAGTGTCCCTCTCCCTTGGCTCAATTTGGAAAGTTCCAGGAGAGGAGCTGGAGGAGCTCACCCTGGGTTAACTGAAGGAGAGAAAGATGAGGAATGGGGATTAGCTGACACCACACAGTTGGAATGGGATGGAAGAGCAGTTCCCTAGGCAAGAAGGAATGATTCTTTAAGAAGAACGCATGTGTGACAGGCAGAAGAGGACATTTCCACTCTACTGTCTGCTGTAAACGCTCCCGGATAAGGAGCTACATTACAACAACTGGAAATTGAAAGTGAACCCATCTGATGATAATCAGCTCATGCTTGCTATCTCTAGGACACCTTCTGTCAAACCCCACATGCTGGGATAGATTTTGTCTTCTCCATTGGCCTGACACCAGTGCTTTTCTCTTCTATCTCTAAACTCACTGAATAACAATGATGTGACTGTTTCTGTGCTCATCTCCCTCTCCTGACCAGGAGCCCTTGAGAACAGAGAGTCCGTCATAGTTTCCATAACACTCCTGGGGATGGACAAGCGGTCGGTTGTTCTTGGACCTTCTGAGATACTGCAGACCTCGCTTTGAGTTTTGTCCCTTGTTTCTGGTTCAGGTAAGAAAGAACTGGACATGTTTTTCTTTAGCCACAGCTATCCACCATCACCATCTGCTTCTGACATGCACCTTCTCCCAGTCTTTCTTGGCGCTGAGTCCAAAGGATGGCATACAGGCTGGTGACGTCTTCTTGTTGAAAATAAACCCTGTGTCAGCGGAGATGTTTGAGGAAGTCAGGGAATGTTACATTAGAAATTCTGCAGGAGTTGCTGGTCTAGGCTGCCAACCAAGATGGCAGCTCTGCTTGGTTATGAGGTGCAAGTACCAGTGGATTCACCTCTTCATTCCAGTTCATCTCTTTCTCTCTTTTTTCCCCCTCACTGCAGATGTGACACCAGAGACTTATTGCTCCTTCTCTATCTCAGACAGGTTGTTCACTGATTTATATAGATACATTTTAAAGATTTTATTTATTTTGAGAGAGAGCAAACAGGGAGAGGGGTGGAGGGAGAGAGAGAATCTTAAGCAGTCTCCGTGCTGAGCATGGAACCCCGTACAGGTTCGATCTCATGACCCTGACCTCGTGGCCTGAGCCAAAATCAAGAGTTGGACACTTGACTGACTGAGCCATCCAGGCGCCCCTGATTTATATTCTTATTACTCATTAGTCAATACTCCTATCCAGAGTACATGTAGAGAACTTGTTATCTTTTATAAAGGTAAAATTTTATAGAAGTTTCCACTGTTGTCCTATTTTTTCTCCTTTTTAGGAAAGATTTAAAAAATATACTGGCACTGAATTCTGTAGCAGGCAGGAGAAATGTAAAGCACAGAACCCCATATTAAAAATGAAACAAAGAGGGGCGCCTGGGTGGCTCAGTGGATTAAGCCGCTGCCTTCGGCTCAGGTCATGATCGCAGGGTCCTGGGATCGAGTCCCGCATCGGGCTCTCTGCTCAGCAGGGAGCCTGCTTCCTCCTCTCTCTCTGCCTGCCTCTCTGCCTACTTGTGATCTCTCTCTGTCAAATAAATAAATAAAAAATCTTAAAAAAAAAAATGAAACAAAGAAAAAGCGGTGACTATGATGTTTTCACTTCCAGGACAACTCTATCACTCTTCTCTCCTCAGTGATTACATTCTCCACAAACGCATAGAGTTTACATCTTCATTCAGTCATTATTTAGTGAAGCCACGTGTACTTAGCTCTGGGAATGTGCCTCCTAAATCAACGTCACAGCTCTTTAATGACTCAGTTGCTTTTTTCTAAATTTCCTTCATATGTTCCCTTCCTGCGGTCCCAGGGAGTTGGTAGAACACAAGGTAATTCCCATTATATGTTAGGCCAGTCAGCTCTACAAGGTATACAGTTCTATGGCTAATTTCAATCACACCCTCTTGCTTCTCTAACAGACCTCTTCTGTTCTTGCCTTTCTAGAATTGAGGAGGTACAGAGAAGAAGCAGTGACAGGAGGTGAAATATTAAATATATAATGTTGAGTGTTATCCCCTTTGGAAACATCTGCTCATCGCCCACATTTTTAAAAATTATTTTTTAGTGTATTTCTTAGACAAAACAAAAATCCAGAAGATTAAGTACAAAGAAATTCAAGCCAGAAATCGACTAAAAATGTGAGAAATAAGTTAATTTCTCCCACTGCTAAATGACCTCCTTATAGGGAAATGGGCTTTTTGAAACTGAAATAATTTTTTAAAAAAGTTTTTGAACTGGGGGGTGCCTAAGTGGTTTAGTTGGTTAAGCATCCGACTCTTGATCTCAGCTGAGGTCTTGATCTCAGGGGTGTGAGTTTAAGTCCTGCATTGGGCTCCTGCACTGGGGATGGAGCCCACTTAAAGAAAAAAAAAAAAAAGAGTTTTGAACTGGATTGTAGTCTGTCAAGCTTTAGGTACATGACACATTCCCAGGCTCTAGGCACCAGCATTAC
This sequence comes from Mustela putorius furo, assembly GCF_011764305.1. Taxonomy (NCBI): domain Eukaryota; kingdom Metazoa; phylum Chordata; class Mammalia; order Carnivora; family Mustelidae; genus Mustela; species Mustela putorius. Next base: position 21,641,338 of record NW_025421322.1, on the reverse strand, counting down.
TCATGCCCACCCCAGCTGAGCCAAGTGGCCCTAAACAATCCTTTCTATTGTGACTTCTCTATGGTTTATAACAGCCAGGTAGAATATAACCAGTTCTGCTCCATGGACCAGAATCCTTTGGACCAGGAATTTGTGTCAGAGACAAAGGCACATGCATAAGGATTGGACATCCGTATAGCCAATAGCATTTCAGGAGTGCTCCAGACTGGATGGCAGTGGATCCAACTCATAATTGCTGGTGGCCAGGAGAGCACAGAGAAGGAAAATGATATCACTTGAATACAGGCAAAGTCCTAAGCAATTTTAAGTGACTGTTTCTGAAAAAAGAAACGATTCTTCTTGGGACAAGTTCCTATTCCCAAATAATATCTCAGAGCCCAAACAAACTTGTACAGCCTCTCCTACCTAATTTATGAATTCTCAGCAACAAATAATAGAGACTTTTAGGAGAGGTGTGACCACAGAATTGTGTTTCTCTTGACAATGTTCCTATGTCTGATTTATTACATGATAATTTCTTATACCTCATGGCATGAATCAAAAATGAATGAGATGTTTTATATTTTCAAGGATTTTATTACCTGGGAGGAAAATGAAGTAAAAAAAAAAAAAACAAAACACAATTCCCACATAAGGCAGAACGTGATCATTTCTGTCCATGAATCTAGGAAAAGTCACATGGAGCATAAAGAAAGATGAAATTAACTCCTGGGAGAACATGGGAGTAGTGGAGGGTGGGGAGTGAGTGTTGGGAAAACTAATCATTCCATGTTCATTATTTGTCTTTTCACTAAGCCTTCTTGCCCTGAAGGCTAAATAACATTGAGTTGGATAATGCATGGGTGGGATTTTGAAACCTGGAGATGTGGGTTGAACAGAGACAATGGAAGAAAAGTATAAGGATAGGAAAATTCAGAACTTGTTCAGGAAATGAAGAGTGGCTTAATTTATCTGGAACAGAGCAAGGTAATGGGAAATAAGGTTGGAAAAGTGGACCACAGCCACCAGCCCTTGGAAGAATATAAATGCCAAACTGTAGAGTTTAGTTTGGTTTTTTAAAAAAATATCTATCCATATATTATCCATCTACTCTATCTATCTACCTATCTATCACTCTATCTCTTTATCATCTATCTGTTAGCAAGGAACTGCATGGTCAGGGCCATATTTAGGAACATTTTCTTCAAAAACTTATGCTTGATTACCAAAGAATGTGACTGGGGATAAGTAATGCAGATACACTGTTTTTACAGCAGTGCAAGGAAAGATGAAGACTGGAACAGGCAGAGTGGCACTGGGCACGGAAAGAGGAGGTTGGAGATAAAAGGTGATTTGCTTTACATGGAGCTCTGGAAGGCTGTGGAAGTATGGGGTAGTGATTATATAAGTATGATTCTAGGTTTTGACCCTAGATGACTATGTATGTGTGATAGCATTTAGTAGAAGTTGAATAGCTTCTGTGATAAAACACCTCTCCCAACAGACTACCTGGGTTCCAGTTCTGAGATCTTAGACAGTTTACCTGGCTGGTCTGGGCCTCAGTTTCTTTCTCTGTTTGTAAAATAAAAATGGTAATAATTGTTTTTTCTTTCTGGGATTGTTGATAGTATAAATAATGTGATAGATGGAAAGTCCTGCAGCCCTTCTCAGTTGGGTTCTGTCAAAAAATGAAGCCCTAACTCCATGAGGCATCCCATTTGATGAACTGACTTCTCTTTTCTGCATTTTAAACAGTGTTAGCATGTAACACACACTATGGGAAACCACGGGTCATCTTAGAAAGAAGTTAGTAGAGACTTCTTATGACATCCAGGCATTGGGTTAGGTGATCTTGAGGACAATTCAAGGAACCTGAGTTCCGTTCTGGATTGGGGGCTATCAGGAAGTAGAAGCAATTTCACAATTGGTTATCTTAGTAATCTTTATTGCAAAGGCAGGATGAACATAGCTTGGATAGAATTGTTTTGGAGGAAGAAATGATAGTTGCCAGGTTAGCTGGATCAAGGAAACCTTGGTCATTTTTGTGGTTGCACAGTGTCTTTAATTTCTGTCACACATGATGATAGAGTGGTCTTGTCATGGAGAGTCCTTATCAAATGTTGGTAATTCACAACAGAGGAAACTCACAACCTAGTTGGTAGCAACAGTTATAAGTCAGGGCTGCTTTTTTTTTCTTCTTCTTGTGAATAGCTTAGATTTTTTTCTTTGAGATAAGTAGAAGTAGAATTGTCAAAGGAAAGGTTTAAGTAATTTATGGGTTTGAACAAAAATTCGTGATTTGCTTTCAAGGAGTGTGTATCAGTGTACTCTTCTGCTAGCAGTGTAGGATAGTGGGCTAAATGTCGGACAGTTTCCAGAAAGCTAGTCCTTTGGGTGCTTGGGGTGATTTGTTAGAATGACCCAAATCTTTGGGGCACCTGGGTGGCTCAGTTGGTTAAGTGTCCGACTCTTGATTTCAGCTCAGGTCATGATCTCAGGGTTGTGAGATTAAGCCCTGTGTCAGGCTTTGCGCTCAACAAGGAGTTTGTTTAGGATTCTCTCTCCCTCTACCTCTGCCCACCAACACCCCCCCAGCCCCCACCAGTTGCCCTCGCTATCTCTTTCTCAAAATAAATAAAAATCTTTTTTTAGATGGAATTGGGAGGGAGACAAACCATAAGTGACTCTTAATCTCACAAAACAAACTGAGGGTTGCTGGGGGGAGGGGGGTTGGGAGAAGGGGGGTGGGGTTATGGACATTGGGGAGGGTATGTGCTTTGGTGAGTGCTGTGAAGTGTGTAAACCTGGCGATTCACAGACCTGTACCCCTGGGGATAAAAATATATGTTTATAAAAAATAAAAAGTTTAAAAAAAATCTTTTTTTAAAAAATGACCCAAACTTTGATGCTTTTAGTGGTTCTACATAGTTGGTTCTCTTTCATTAGGCTTTACTGCTGAATTTGCTAGTCACTTAAGTCATGCATATCATTCCTTCCCACTATTCTTCCCTCCTTCCTCCATTAGCAGACTCTTTCCTTTCCTGTTGATTGAAATCAACAATATCAGCCAACACCGTGAATCACTTTTTTCTTGTTACCCAGTCCTGACCATTTGTCATCCTCCTATCACTAATCAGGAATGGCTATCATTCATTCCTTCAAGTCATGTTTCCTTCAGGCTAACTGGATAACATGCTGTCACTAATCAAAATTCTCTTTTTCATTGTCTTTCTGGACTTCCCAGTGTCCTGCTAGATACTGTGAGTCTTCTTTTAGAAGAATCTCCTCTTGCTGGTGATAGCCTATGTGTGCCAGGTCACCTGTAAACCAACTTGAACGGAGGCTCTCACGTATTTCTGACCATGACACTTAGGGAGAAGTATACTGAAAATTTATGTCAAGAACAAAAATGCATAAACCCATGTTCACATATACACATACTGGTTTATATAAATAATTTCACACCCATAATTATATAATTAGAACAAAAGTTTCACCAAAAAGTATGTCTTTACTACATGGCCCGTGTTTGGATATTTACTATTCTAGTCCTTCTATTTAAATAAAAATCTTGTCATGATGCTCTAAATTAATGTTTTAGCTTCTTACTCAAAGAGGACTGTCTCCTTGGTTAGGGGAGGTGAATGGTAACATAATTAATCTGTTCCTGCATTCCTCTTTTCTCCATCTTAGAATTTCTTCCTTTTTCTTAGACCAAGAAATTTCAATTTGATTGGTACAGCTCAGCCCCGATTGTAGATATTCATTATTCACCCCCATCTACCTAAGTTAGAAAACTGAATTCAGAATCTCTGGTAAACTCAACCACAGCTATAAATTCAGTCTTCTCTCAAATGATGCTTCCTTCCTCCTAAATTGGATGATATCAGCAACCATTTTCATGAATACAATCCCATATTTTTTCCCAAAGCTTGGCAATTATTTTATCCTTATTTTTTTAACACTTATATGTTTTAATTTTAATTTAGTAAATGTAGCATTATTAAATTACAAATGTATATACGTCAGATGATAGTCAAAACTTTAATTCTCTGTATCAAGGAGCAGTTTACTTGGAGATAATATTTAAAATATATGAACATGACATAGAATAATGGGTTTATTATCAATGGAAGGAAGAGGCCATTTTAAATGCTATTCCACATGATAACTCCAGTAGATAATGACAAGTGTAATGGTCTAAGGGGATATTATCAAAGGATGGTGTTAACGTTGAAAACTTCCATCTTGAATACCATGAGAAGAAGAATTAAATGTATACTAATCTTCTTCTTACCCATTGCAAAAATATCCTCAAGAGAAAGCTTTTAGATTTTTTTTTTTTTTGGTGTGATATTAACTACTGTGAACCTTAGCATGATTCTGTTTGAAACTGGTCACCCATTTGACAATTATTTTAGTAATTGTAAGTCTGTTCCTCCTTATTCTGGATTCTGAGGAATGGGAGTTTAGGACAGAAAGAGAACCAGATCACATGGGCAAGGTTAGAGTCTGAGGGAAAGAGGAGGCCTACCTTTAAGGAGGAGAGAAAACATCTCTATTAAACAGGGAAGGAGGAATTCCTTCAGTTGTTAAGCTATTCTTGGAGGGATGTGTAGCCCCTAAGCTCATAGGTCTTCCCATTTCAATTCCATTTATCAGCATCCAGCATTTTCCTTCTCCAGGATACTGCTAAGGCTCTGATATTGATTCCACTGACATTTCTCCACTGTGAAAATATTGGGTTTGGTTTTATTTGTCTTTTTTTTTTTTTTAAGATTTTATTTATTTATTTATTTGTCATAAAGAGAGAGAGAGAAAGCACACCAGCAGGCAGAGGCGGAGAGAGAGGCAGGCTCCCTGCCCAGCTAGGAGCCTGATGCAGCACTTGATCCCAGGATCCTGGGATCATGACCTGAGCTGAAGGTAGTGGCTTAACCCACTGAGCCATCCAGGCATCCCTGTTTATTTCAGTCTTATAGCTAAAAGAGAGGAGATTCTTTTAGCTTTGTGAAGAGGTTGCCCCTTCATCCTCTGCTATCCCATCAGTACTACCCAAAGTGGGAACTTTCCCCCAAAATGGATAGAAAGGTTCAATGTTAAAATAACTGCTAACTGTCCATATACAATGAATGAATTTCTAGCTTTTCCTGTATCTTTAAATTTAATATTCATGATTTTTGATGTACAGAGTTTTATAAATTTAAGTCAATACATTCATAGATATTTCCTTTGTGTTTTTTTCCCATTCAAGTAGCTCTTTTAATAATTTTTTTAAAAATTTCCATCTTTTAAGTGAAAAATCTAATGGCTTTTTAAAGTTAGTATTTATGCAAATTTTACTTAGTCTAAAAATGTCAACAAGTTCTATGTAATTGTAAGGAACAATAGTCTTCTGCCCTATGCTTACATTAATTTTCATTCTTTATAGTCAAACATTTAAAAATCTTTTAGCCATATTCATCTTCAAATATTTGCCCAGGTATCTTCCCATACTATATCTCCATATTAGCTTCTACCGCCTTTTTTTTTTTTTTTTTTTTTTTTTGCATTTTCAGATTTTCCTGTCACTCACTGACTTTCTTCTTTGCAAGATGAGGGTTTAGCTTTCTTACATCACAACCACAACTTACCTCTTCCCATTGATTCTCTCTTCCTTTTTTTTTTTTCCAGTTGTCATAATTTCTGTTTAAATAAATGCTCTTTTATAAAATTTTTATTTTTTTAATTTACAAAAATACATACTGTTTTCCTTATCTGACTATCGTAATATGAGTTACAGGTGACAATGTACTGTACCTACATTTCCTTTTTAAAATTTTCTTTTAGAGAGAGAATGTGAATGGGGGGCAGAGAGAGAAGGAAGAATCTTAATCACACTCCCTCCAAGCTGAGTGGAGAGCCTGATGTGGGGCCCAATCTTGACTTGGAAATCATGACCCATGCCGAAATCAAGAGTCAAATCCTAACTGCCTGAAGCACCCAGGAGGCTGCTACATTTCCTTTCTCCTAAAACCTTTTGTTTCTCCTAGAGTTATTGTTTCATTTTTAAATTTGCTTTTCTTTGTACTTATCAGTAATTAAACTTCAAATTTTATGAAATAACTCCTCAACACATGGCCAAGTACTTCAGATAAATCACTAGTTGCCTTTTCTTTTCTCTTGGCTACATCTTACTTGGGACTCTACAAACTTTTATTTCAAATTGAAATGGTACGTTCCAAATCCACTTACTCGTTCTTGTACTGAGAGCTCCTTACATCCGGGACCTCCTTTCACTACATTACCGTGCCGAGTCTTCTATTTTTTAAATCCCAGATATCATGTTACACTTTAGATAATAACTTCTATTTAGGTAGAGCTGTATCAGTAATAGTTAAGTAGTCAAATGAAATGATCTACAAATACAGTAGTCCCTTTGTCTGCAGGGAGACAGACCCCCGTGGATGTCTGAAACTGCTAATAGTTCTGAACCCTCTGTATATTGTGTTTTTCTTATACGTACATATCTATGGTGAAATTTAATTTATAAATTAGACATAGTAAGAAATTAATGACAACTAATAACAGAATAGAACAACAGTCACAATATGCTGTTATAAAAGTTATGTAAATGTGGCCTTTCTCTCAAATATCTCAAAATATCTCACTGTACTGTACTCATCCTTCTACTTAAGATGATGTGAGAAGGCAAAATGCCTCTGTAATGAGATGAAGTGAGATGAATGATGTAAGCCTTGTGACATAGCGTTAGGCTAGTATTGAACTTCTGATGCTACCTCAGAAGGAATGTCATCTACTTCCATGGCTCTTGACTGTAGATCATTGAAATCATGAAAAGTGAAACCACAGGTAAGTAAAGGGACTATTGTAATCCAACTTAGAGGAGTTGATTGGGTGGAACAAGAGGGTGTGTCGGGAGACCAGTTAGAAGACCACTGCAGCTGACCAGCTGAGAGATGATGGATGGCCTGGACCAGCGTCTGGCAATAGAGATGGGGAGAAGAGAAAACGTTTCACATAATTATAAAGCAAATGCATTGGATTTATGATTTTTACCAGAAGTGACAGAAACCAAGCTAAACTGAAGAACAAGCCTAATTATAAGATTATGGGGATGCCTCTAAGGAAATGAAGTATATAGCTGAGACTTAGAAAGTGCCTGGAACCAAGAAGTGGAAAGTCTTAGGAAACTTATGCATTAACTTGTTTTTATCTCTCATTTCTATTTCTAAATTGTCACTGCTTTCTGTATCTGTGCACATTGGCTGAATCTACTCCATGTATATATGGTGGAAGATGGCCTTAGCACATCACCCACATTTCTACTTCTCTATTGAAAAGGAAGCCTACAAAACTGTGTTTTTTAATTTTTTAGTTTCAATTCAAATTCTTCAAGAGTGCGAACCAGGGTGGCTGGTCCACTTTGAATCTTTTTAAGTGGATTCAGGGAGAAGCTTTATGGTAAAAATAAGATTCTGAACATGCACCATATTGAATGGGGCTAACGTTAGGGTTAAAAATCTAATGACTTTGGGGGTCCCTGGATAACTCAGTTGGTTGAGCCTCTGGCTCTTGGTTTCAGCTTGCATCATGATCTCAGGGTTGTGGGGTTGGGCACAGAGTCTTCTTGAGATTCTCTCCCTTTCCCTCTTCATCCCCCCCTACCCCATCTCTTTCTCTAAAATAAATAAATAAAATCCTGACCAAAAATAATCTCATGATTCTTATTTCCTCATGAAGAGGTAGATGTGGTAATTGTTGGGAATAAGAGAACATCATAGAGTCAAAGATTTCAGGAGGCAGGTTAAGGTTAGAAATTATAATTAAGGTTAGAAATTATAATTGCAAAAAGAGAGAGACTGAGTAGAGAGACTTCTTATGACCCTAGGTAACACTAAGAGCCCAGCTGGAATGACAAATTTCAATTTATGGTAGTACTAATCTTCAAATTGACAGGGGCACAAAGAGTTTAGGTATTAGATAGTGATGGACCATTCATATTAAGGATGAGAAGATAGGGGAGACTTATGGGTAGAGGGAAAATAGAAAGAGCAGCATGTGTAAAGGCCCTGAGGTGGGAGAGATTTGGTGGGTTTGAGGCACCATGAGAAGTCTAGATTGGGAACACCTTTTGCAGGCTGGAGTCACAAGCTGGTTTTTCTTCATGCAGCAGAGTGACTCCAGTGTCCAACCCAGTACCTATTTGTAGTAGGTGCTCAATAAATATTCGTTGAATGAATCTAGACATATCTCTATCCAGCAATTTTCCTTCAAATTTTCTGTCCTCTAGATGGCACCCTTCCATAATTTACAGAGGTAATTCTGGCTATCTATTTTTATGTTGGAAAAATTACTTAAAAATTTTGGGTCTCAATTTCCTCATAGGTATAATAACACCCCTCCTCCACTTCATAGGTAGTTGTGAGGTGTCAATTGAGTACAATATATGAAGTACTTACCTTTTGATTTGGGAGGCCATCAATACTTATTACCTAATGTAATTATTATTTTTATTGTTGTTATGGGTATTATTTCAGCCTGTGAGATTGTTTGTACTCATGTCATTGTCCCGTACAAAAATATCTCAATTTTTACTAGACATTTGTAAGTTGAAGGACACTAAACACCCTTTCCCATCTTAATTGTATCCTGAGTTTTCCTCTGAGATACTAGCTTTTCCTAATTCTGAATCCAAGGGTTGGGTTTTTTGTTTGGTTGTTTTTGCTTTTTTTTTTTTTTTTTTAGTCCAAGTGTTTTGAGCGAGATGTCCACTCCCAGTTACAGGGTACAACTCTGGAGACTTACTGTCAAAGCCTATATTCTATATTTCATCCCCCCAATCTTAGGGAGTCTGGGAGTCTCACCAGAGTTGAAATGAAATATGCAATAATTTGGGACTTTTTTCTCTCCTCTATGGAAACACTGAGGAGAGATCATCACTTTTCCCCACAATCATAAGAAGTGAAGTCGTGAGTTTGGTATCTGTAAAACCATTGCTGCTAGAAGGTTGGCTAAGAGAGTCCTGAAGGAGAGCCTGAGGGTCAAAGCAGAGAGAGGCTTAAGAATGAAGTTCAAGGTGATATTTTTTTGAGCCCCTGGATTCAGTCCTGCCTGAAACTAGTTGTGTTTCTGATCTTTTGCAATATGTGAGCTAATACATTTCACATATTGTTTAAACTAATTTAAGTTGGGATTGCATAATCTTATTTTATACATAGTTTTTATTGAGAATGCAATCTGTCCACTTCATATCAAATATATACTGACAGAAATACAATATTCTTTTAATAATTTTTTCTAGAAATTCCATTAATATAAGAATCAATGGATGTTATATCATTAAGTAGTCGATAATTTTTTTCAGTATAAACCAAACTCGAGGACAATGTGGTCTTTCAAAAATTAGTGACTCTTTTAGTAATTACGCTGCAGTTCTCAGGGGCTATCAGTGGGTCAAGATATTCCTACACACAAATTAGTTTTTCTTTTATGGTTTATTTCACTTTTTAATGTAAACAAGAACATGAGTGTTCACTTACTATAAAGCTGAATTCAATTTTTTGCTATTTAAATCCATTATTTAATTTCTACATTTCCATTATATCCAAATTTTGAGAGACCATGGTTTTTATTACTCACAGAGAGAACGTTTGAAGTGGAAGGAATTTTGGAAACAGACTGAACTGAGTTCCAATTTAGCTCTGCACTTGCTAGCTCAGTGAGCTTGAACTAGTTATTTAACTCTGAGACTCAACTGTTTGCTTTTCAAATTGGGAGTGATAACAGAAACTTTCAGAGAGAGAGAGAAAGATGTGGAGAGGAATATTGAGACAGCACACGCAAAACTCCTAATGTACATTATGATACCTAAAGGCTCATAACATGTGTTATTGACCTTTTTCTAATTAGTACATTTAGCTTTGTCTCCAAAAATTTTAGTGAGAAATCATGCCAAGCAGATATATTGTTCTGTGAATTAAAAGTATTAAATCTTCTTCTTTATTTACCAGTTTCTAAATGCTCAGTGAGAAACTAATGTGTATGTAGATTAGATCTTGTTCATTGCTAATTTAACGTCAGGTTTATGAATTACTTGCAGTAGTGTATCTAAGGATGATGATAAGAATACCCGTATTCCTTAGCACAGTATATATTTAGAATTATGGGGAGCTTAGAAAGCCATTAAATCCCTCTCTTATTATAATGTCCATACATCAGTTTTTCTGTATATTGTTTCAGTTCCACTGGAGAATTTTGGCTTCATGTTTTTTTGATTTATTGTTCAACTTTATATTATTTTATGTTGCTAGCTGTGTAGCTCATAAAGAAATTGGAAAAATGTGTGTGCAATCATGCTACAAACTGTGACCCATGCATTTAATATGAGCTGGGAGAGAAGTAGCTCCCCCTTTGTTTTATTTGTATTATTGAAACACTCTCAACATTTGGATTTCAAGTCCAAAGAAAGAGTTTTGTTCTTCGTAGTGTTTTTTGTACAAATGTCTTGAATGGATTTTATGTGAAATAAATTTTGCTTTCCCCCTGGACCTCAGTTCTAACTCTGACAATCAGCAATCATTTTTAAAATCTCCCAATTACATACCCTGCCCAATGGTCTAACGGCCATGACCTTTTCATGCCAATTGGATCCTTCCTCTCTTCCCAGCTGGAGACTGAGCTAGAGTAGCTAAGGAACCTTCTTAAACAGAGGGATAAACATATCCAAGTTTAAATTCGTCTGAATACTAGTATAATTACACGAATGACTTAACTATCCTTCTTTCTTGTTCAACATGAAGTCAGGAGGGAGAAATAAGCTCCTGAAAGTTAATGAAGACAGAAGTCAGAGAACAAGAAAGTATCGCCAGAGATGTCTCTTTAGACGTAATGATACTTAACAACTTATGACCAAGACGCAAGATGGTATGATGGTTAGAACAAGAGCTCTGGTGCTGCTGGCTGTGAACCCAAATCTGCCACAAGTACGCAATGCTGGGAAGGAAGGGAGCCTCCCAGTGTGCTTCTATGAAATGGAGATAAAAAAACAGGACCCACTTCATGGATTCTAAGAAGAGGTAAAGGTAAACTAAATAAGTACACTTAGAACAGTGCCTGGAATGCTGTAAATACTCAAAAAATATTACTTTTGGTTATTGTTGTGTTTCTAGGTATTTAATTTAATAATACTCTACAGAAATTTCATATAAATAAATAAATACTGACTAAATAAAAATAAACCTAATTTTAGGATTCCAGGAAATTCGATCCTGTAGAAATCAGTGAGAAGATATTTTATATTAATTTACATTAATTGAAATGATGAGCAGTGGCTGTCATATAAATTTTACAGAAATCTTCATAAATTTCTTCATATGCACAAAAATAGCACCTTACAAACAGACCCTAAAGGGAAAAAAGAGAAGAAAGCTTTTGGACTTCCAAGCAGTGTTTCTTCTGGAAATGGAATCTTGTTCCCTCTTTGAACTATTCCCGTTCTCCCCTTACCTCCTTTCTTAACCAAAATTATTAAAAGAATCCTCCCTACTTGAGCTTTCAATTTATTACCTGCAGTTTTCTCCTGGCCTCAACTAACCTCACTTTGCTGTTCCTTTGCAGCTGTCTTTTCAAAAACCATTGGAAAACCTGAATCTTCTAAAACGCAACAATCCTTTTAGTCATTATTGATGGATGCTTCAAAGCATCAGAGCATGTTTGTTTTTCTTTCTTTCTCAAAACTCTTCCCTTCCCTTGGCTTTCTTATGCTTGTTTCCCTCCTCAATCTCTATGCACTTCTTATTCTTCCCAGATACCTATGTTTGCAGCAATTTTTCCAATTATTGTATCCTTAGGATTTGTATCTCAGACATATCACTCTTAGACTCTCCTGGGTTGATTTGACCCAAGCCAATAATTTCTGGTTACCTCCCAAATTGTCCCATTTTATATTTCTCAATTTCTGTTTCAGTTGTTTATCTTTCCGTCTCTTAGATACTGGGGTGCCCCGTAAATATTTCAAGGTCACTGTGACCTCAATTAAAACTAAGTATTTTCCTTCCCACTCTGAAGTTGCTTCTACATTAATTTTTGTTTAGATGAGTGATTCTATCATCAACATGCTTATCTAAGTTAGAAACCTTGAAAGCAGAGAAGATTGTTTCCTTCAGATTTTCTGATATTTCCCATTGGTCCCCAAGGCAAATTGAACTTAACATTTGAAATTATTTGACCTATCCTTCTCTTTACATCTACAGTCCTACTATTTAGTTTTGGTTTTCCTCATCTTTTGCTTACATTATTACAATGTCAACTTTGGCAAGGAAAGACTATAAATGTAACTGAAGAACATTGAATTCTCAGAAAAGAAGAACTCTAGATAAGTAGAACCTTTTGAATAAAGAGGAGAAAAGGTGTGGTTAGTGGGCATTTGATGGAGAAATTTTGCAATAAGATGAACTCTTGAGTTGCTATCACTGAAATGTGTTATTCCACAGGTCAAATAATAATTAGGAGTGATAGTGGTATTTGAAGACTACTGAGGGATTGTCTACTCTGATGATCAGCCATGCCAGTCAATTTAATTAATCTTAGAAGTATTTAATAGTTGTGTAATAAAAATTTGGCAAGCACAAATACGGAGCTAAACCTATGACCTTACCCCCAAATCATCCTTCTTTCTGTTTTCCTTCTTTTAGTAGCTTACCCATGGATGGCCATTCTCCCACTCTAGAAACTTCAAGAATTTCCCTGCTCCCCATTCCAGAGTCTTCACCCTGATTCCTGACTTCTCATGGCTTAGTGCAAAGCTCATCATTCGTTTTCTTGAGAGGGGTAGTTCATATTGAATCTTTAGCACTCTACTAAACATTGACTTTTTAAATAAATGTTGGTTCTCATTTCAAAATCATAGACATTGTCATTTATGATATGGACTATTCCAATAACCTTTTAATTTGATTTTCTAACGTTTTTTTTTCTCCCAGTTCAACTTAGCCTCCATATTGCCAGCACAGTTATCTGCCTAAAAACTGAGATCAAATCAGTCTTTTCTTCTGGCTTTCAAAGGCCTCAAGCACAAGTTCAATGTCCTCTACTTGCCAGCCTAGGCCTTTTACCAGTTGACTCCATTTTCCCCCTATAGACACATTCCTGACACTTCCCTTCCTGCATCCTATGCTGCTATTACTTCTTGTGGTTCCTCACATAAGCTAGGCCTTCCTCCTTGTCTTTTCACACATGTTGTTCCCTTTGCAAAGAAGCCCAACTCCCTTTGTGGACACCCAACCAATTTCTTTTGTGCTCACAGGACATCCAGACAGGTAGCCTTTTTTTCCACCATCCTCACCACCCTCCTAACTCTCCAATATATCTTTCAGTATTTTTAACAACTCATTCTTGTCTCTTTACCCCACTTCGTGAACACCTAGAAGGCATGAATTTTGATTTGGATATGCCTCAGAACTCTCAGAGTTTCTTACTCAGTGAATACATAGTTGTCTTAGTAAAGATTTTTTTTTTTAATGAATAATAAAATTCTAGGATGACATTCTATTTTCAGTTATGTACATATTTTAATATCTTACACACCATAAGCAGGCATGCTTTTTAATGTCATGTTCTAATATTTGACCAAAGAGATATTTTTATGTATGTTCTAAGGAAAAAAAATAGAGAATCATTGTAATTGTATAAGATTTCAATTGAAGTGTTTAGTGGTCTTGTTAGCTAGATACCCTAGGCTCTTGAAAGAAAGAGAAAGAGAGAGACAAAAGAAAGGAAGGGAAGAAAGAAGGAGAAAAGAAAGAAAGAAAGAGAAAGAAAGGAAGAAAGAAAGAGGAAGGAAGTGAGAAAGGAAGGAGAGAGAGAGAGAAAGAAAGAAAGAAAGATTGATTAAACACAAATGCTAGAAAGGTCATAGACTAGCATCAGTTCAAATGTGACCTGGTCTCAGTAAATGAGAGGTTTTATCCAAAAAGTTCTGAGTTGTTATCTCCCTGGCAGTCATTCCACAGTGGCCCAACCCACTTTTCCACCCATATCTTCAACTTCCTCCAACCAATCAGCAGGATTAATTCATTACCGAGAACATGTCTTGGGTTCCCACTCTATATTTTAACTCCACTGTTTCCCTTGTCAGAATGCCTTTAATCTTCTATTCCTCCTCTCCTCTAAAGATCCTACCTAGTACTCAAGAGACTTTAAGATGTCACCTCTTCCAGGAAGAATTTTTCTGATCCTTGCCCTAAATGAAAACTTTTTTTTTTCCTCTTAACTTCTTCAATACTTTGTACCTTTTTAATAGCACTTACCACAACCTGCTCTATACTGTGATTATTTGTGTACTTGGTTTATCTTTCCTATTGGAGTATAAGCTTCTTCAGGTCAAGAGAGTTATTTTCATCCTTCTATCACTCTAAAGTAGTGATCTCTAGACTTCTTAGCCCTGAGACAGCATCACGTTGAGGAGGGAATAAGGTGGATTGTCAGGAGCACAGACTCTGGATCTTGAGTTGCTTTGGTCTGAATCCTGCCTCTGCCATTTATAAGCAGTGCTACCTGAGTAAGCTACTTAACCCATCTGTGCCCCAATTTTAGTATCCATAAAACAAGTATTTTAATAGTACCTACCTCAAGAGGATTGTGCAAGAATAAAATGAGTTAATATATATAAAGGGCTTAGAAAAGTATCTGGCACATGGTAAGCACTCAGCTGGTTTTATTTCTTTACTTTAGTATTACTATTACATGCTCTTAGTGTCTATGCCTGCCCCTCCCTTGAAAGCATGAGCTTCTACATGATTGATACTGTATTTTCTTGGCCTTTGTATTTCAAGTGACTGGTACAGTACCTCATACAGAGGTAACACTGAAGGAGAAGAACCTGGAACAAAATTCCTCCTTGTCCTAGAGGTGAACCTGAACTTTCTTGCTCCCTGTCATGGATATTCAAAGAACTTCCTTTTTATGCTCTCAGTAACCTCATATTTAACCCTGCTGGTTTTCATTTACTTTATAATTCAATCATAATGAATTTTAAAATCCATTCTAACTTCCAAAGATCTCTAGAGATTTGCTTCATCAGTCTGACATCACGTTCATTTACATTTCTTATTTTTTCATTTCTTTGTATGAGGTCTAAGAATTGTTCCAATAAAACACTTTTAAGATTGTATTACATATACTGTGTGCTATTTATTCCTGGCTACATGTTCAAATTAACAAGCACGAAATTGCTAATGCTCTGATCAACTATTATAAACTGTAATGCTAGATCTGTCATAATTGAAAAAAAAATTGGAACTGTTCTATTCTTTTGTAACCATCTAAGCTAATAGTTTACGTGGAAAATATTTATACAAAAAAAACATAGCCAATTGAAGTTTGGGGAGTTGTTAGAAGCCATCTAGCTTGGTCACTCTCCCAAGAGGATAAGATCCTTAGTAGTCCCCATAATAAATAATTGTCTTTTGCCTAGATTGTTCCAGGAAGAAAGAACACATTGATTCTAAAGTCATCTTTTTCCTTTGATGGGCAATTTTAACTGGTGGGAAATTATTTCTCCTATTGAATAAAACTCATTGCTCTCAAAAACAACATAGGTTAGAGTAGATGAACAGCTTCATGATGGCCCTCAAATATTTGGAAACAGATACTTCATTTCCCCAATATGTTATAAGTTAACAGATTGTACTGATGGAACTCAAGAGTTTTTAGATATAGAAGGCATACAAGTATGATTTGACCCTATTATTTTGCAGATGAATACATTAAAAAAAAGAGAGGTTGACACTATCATTGTGTCCTCAGTCACCAGCTTAATAAATTTATAATTTTTTAGGTTAAAATAACATATAGTTTTATAATTTAGTATAACACAAAATTTTACAGTTTATTATAACAAGTAAATTATCAAGAAATTTATAGGTTATTACAAACATAATGCTGAAGACCTTGGTGAATTACAGACAATCCATTTTCCTCCCTCTTTCCCCAAAGGCTATCACTAACCTGTATTTATTATTTAAGATTCAAACATATTGTGTTCTTACTGCTTCAGTGGAGAAACAGAATGTCTATGAGTGATGTAGAATATGGGATTTGTGATGGGGATTTGATTTTATGTGGTTTGTAGGTGCTCTGGAAGAAGTGGGAGCCTATTGCCTCTGCATCTGGGCCTGAAGTCATTGTTGGTTAGTAGAACTGGCAGTTAACACAAACCAGTGTTTGTGAGGTGAAATGAGAACAAAAAGGAATGTTCATCCATCCTTCACTGCCTCCAACCTTGACAATGATGGTGAAATAGAAGGAGCTGCTGCCTTTTGCTAGGGAACTGCACACATGCCTGCCATTGGACTGAGAAGTTGAAGGAGGAGTTGTAGGCCTGGACATTGTTCCCTGCCAACAAGATGAGTACCAGTCAGACCATCGTATGCATGGATGTGGTGGTCCCTGGCACCCATGCTGACCTTTGGAGCAAAACAGCTGCCCCACAGACTCGTCAGAAGCCACAAACTACAGATCTCTTCTCTTACCCTATTTACTCCAGCAACTTTCTCAGTGTGGCCCATTTTTTTATGACATCATACCGGTCAAACTCAATATCTGAAAGACTTGCTCCTTTAATCACTCGCAAACAGAAAATGGTGATGAAAAATGAGAATCAACATATTGCCAACATTGTCTTGAGGGTGAAATGAGATGTTTATGGAGTACTTAATTTAGTGAGATTCAACAAACCACTGTAAATATTAATACCTAAAATCTCTTGCTGTTTCCACTTGATGTGTCTCACCATTAAACTATGTACTTCTTGAAAATAGGATCTATGCCTGATTCAGTCCTATATCCTTAGAAGCTTAGGTAGTAAAGCCATCAAATTTGGGGGGGAGGGGAATAAGTAAGAATGAACATGAAACCTTGGAGCAACATTTTCAAAGCATGTTGCTGAAGAAAGATTTGATAAAATATTTAATATTATAAAAATAAGAAAAATTGTCTATTTAAAAATCTCAGTGAACTAAAGAGGAAAAAAAATTGTAATGATATTTGCAAACTATTTGACTAAATGTCAATGTTCTTAACATACAAGAGACTCCAATAAACAAGAATGAAAAATATAAACAAGTCAGTAGAAAAATGAGAAAGAACGTAAACATTTTCCCCCATACATTTTATTTTATTTTTATTTTTTTTAAAGATTTTTTTTATTTATTTATTTGACAGAGAGAAATCACAAGCAGGCAGAGAGGCAGGCAGAGAGAGAGGAGGAAGCAGGCTCCCTGCTGAGCAGAGAGCCCGATGCGGGCCTCGATCCCAGGACCCTGAGATCACGACCTGAGCCGAAGGCAGCGGCCTAACCCACTGAGCCACCCAGGCGCCCACCCCCCATACATTTTAAAGACTTATTTATTTTAAGGAGAGAGAGAACATGTAGGCAGCAGGGAGAGGCAGAGGAAGAGAGACAATCTCAGATAGACTCCCCGCTGAGCAGGGAGCCCACTGCAGTCAGGATCCTATGACCCTGAGATCATGATCTGAGCTGAAATCAAGAGTTGGTCACTGAACCCACTGAGCTACCCAGGGACCCAAAAAGAATCATTTTAACACAAACGTATTCTTTTATAGTTCTAGAGGTCAGAAGTTCAAAATAAGTCTTCTGGGGTTAAAATCAAGGTGTAGGCTGGACTGCTTGGTTTTAAGGGCTCCTAAGGAGACTCCATTCCTTGCCTGGCCCAGCCAGAGGCTGCCAGCATTTCTTGGCCCATGGCCACATCGCTCCAAACCCTGCTTCCCTGGGTGAGTTCTTTCTTACAGACTTTGATCTTCCTGCTTCTTTCTTATAGGGACCACTGCGATTACACTGGGTCTTTTGGATAGCCCAAAATAATCTCCCCATTTTAACTTAAAAATTTCTTCAAAGTCCTTTTTGTCATATATATAAAATAATATGTTTGTAAGATTCTGGGAAACATGATATAAATGCTTTGGGGGTGCCATTATTGAGCCTACAAGAGTGAGTCAAGAATCACTGACTATTATCTAAATTTGTTATACTCTTCTGACCTGGATGGATAACACCGAAATCCAGAGCAGTAGAAAAAGTAGACTAGATAGCAACCGGCTATGTCAGTTTTCCTGGCATTTGAGCGGTCTGGGCATGGCCACATGACTTCAACTTTCTCCATTTATTTTTTTATAGCTTAAACACAAGTGAGTCTTTTAAGATGTTGATTGTGAACCTAAAAATACATTTTTTAATCAAAAAAATTAACTAACCATAAATATTGTTTTTGCTTCTTCATCTCTCATTCCTTAGCTTTATGGTATGTATGTTGAATATTATTTAAACCCCAAACAATTTTTTTTGTATTAAATTGAAGGCTGAAATGAATGTCACACCTCACCAAGGATTAATGATTTTCTCTAGCATCTTAATGGGGAAATCACCGCTCTTCCACCTTCTCACTCTGGACCCATCTTGTAATTCTCATGGAACACATGACTGGATTAATTCCTTTCTAGGCTTTCACACTAAGAATACCGTGATGACATCCAGACCCACTGTCCCTCAATACATCATTCAAAACAGCCTGGTAATGGGTTTTAAGGAGAGCATGGATTACCTGGAGCACTATATCAAAAACTAGCGGTGTACTGTATGGGGACTAACATAACACAATAAAAAATTAAAAAAAAATAAAAACCCTTCTAAAACAAGCAAACAAAAATACAGCCATGAAGTCTGTAAAAGGAAATTATAGCAATTTTTACTTTGAACTTAGTTGCTTGTTTATTTGTCCAGCATTGGTAGGAGACCAAGTTTTCTGAGAGCATTGATTAATACTTTATTCAGCACATA